>NW_027132817.1:2459679-4919359 GCF_026122565.2 Emydura macquarii macquarii | reverse complement strand
TTTTAATACATTTATAAAATTATACAAATACTGGTTATCACTGGAATTCTTCCTGTGTTGTACCCGGTGTCCTTATAAAACTCACCTGAAGCCTGATTTAGGACACGAACCTCATAATCCTTTAATTAGAGCAATTGGCAAACCTATTACCCTATTCAATAAATTAATAACTATAAAATCAGGCTACAAGTTTTGATGGTTTAGTCAACAGACTGAAATATCCATTCCACAGGAACCAGCAGTTGCACCATCCCATCCTCCTCCCCCTCTTTGGATACTGTCTTTCCCATTTCCAACCACATGGGAGAGAATAACATCCAACAATTGGGTTTTGGAAGTAATAACTTCTGATTATTCCATCCAATTCACCTCCAACCATCCGTCCCTTACCCTTCCTTCTCCCTTTTCAGGGACCCATCTCATGGTCAGTTGTGGAGCAGGAAGTTACCTTTGTTCTATACTTAGGGGCCATAGTAGAAGCAGTTCTACCCTGGTACAGGGGAAAGGGTTTGTATTCCAAGAACTTTCTGGTTCCCAAAAAGAATAGGATATGGAGATCAATATTAGACATCTAAACAACTATGTGAAATAGCAGAAGTGTGACCCTTGCAGCTGTACTTCCCTCCCTTGATTCTGGGAATAGGTTGATAACTCTCTACCCTCAGACTGCATAATTTCATATAATGATTTACCTCACTCACAAGAGGTTTCTTTATTTTACAGTCAACAACAATCAATTTCAGTACATTGTGCTTCCTTTCGGCCTTTCCTCTTCCCCAAGGATATTTTCAGATATCATGGTGGTTGCAGCTGCCCACCTACATCAACTGGAAATAATAGTCTTCCTTACCTCAATAATTGGCTACTCAGGGATCAGTCTTACCAAGAGATTATATCAGCAATACAACAACAAAGTCTCTGTTCCACAGTTTAGGTTTCCAACTCTGTTGTGAAAAGTCCCCTTTGACTCTAATGCAGCAGATAGATTTCATAGGTGCATCTTTGGATATAGACAAGCCTGTGACCCTAAGGAATTTCACTTCAACGATTCACATAATTCCTCAAATCTCAGCAAGAAAATTGTCTTTATCTATTAGGTTATATGGCTCCTTGCACCTTTGTAACCCAATATGTCAGGTTACATCTTTGATGCTTCCAAGGAAGGCTTAGGACAGCTTATGTACTGAACAAACACAATCTAGAAAAACAGGTGTCTGTTCCCCATCACGCTCTGGAGTCACTCAGTTGATGGAAAGACCCCTTCAAAGTTTGTGTCGGAGTCTCTTCCATTCAGGCCACTCCTTCACTGGGAGACTAAACTTTCTTGGGATGGAGGGGCACATCGAGGGTCACGCACCATCCAGGGCAAATGCTCTCCACAAGAATGTCCTCTTCACATCAACATTTTAGAACTGACAGCAGTTAGGAATGCTTGCATTCATTTCCTTCCACTGATCAGAGCCAAATCGGGCAAAGTCATGACAGACAACATGGGCTGCATGTACTAAATCAAATGGCAAAACAGCACTTCTCCCTTGCTTTGTGCTGAAGCAATAAAATTGGAATAAGTATATAGTCAACCAAATAGTAATTTCCACTTCCTTCCTCCCCAGTACACAGAATACCATGGCCAATCACATCAGTAGACGTTTCTCTGAGAATTATGAATCAAAGTTGGACTCATGGATCATCAGCAACATATTTCAAAGTTGAGTGTTTCCAGAAGTGGACTTCTGCAACTGCCATCACCAACCAAAGTGCAAAAAAAATGTCTGAAGAGAGAGACTAGACTGTCAACTACTAGGGGATGCCTCCTGCATTTCATGGACAAAGGACCTCCTTTATGCATACCTACCAACACCATTGCTCTTGAAAGTATTGAAAAAGGTCAAGCAATACAAGGCCAAGGTCATTTTAATTGCACCGACTTGCCTGAGGCAACTTTGGTATCCTACCTCAGTCCACTTGCTTCTCATCTTCTGCTCAGACTTCCAATCAGTTGTCATCTGTTGTTTTAGGATGCTGATCAGACTTGACCCCAATCTTGAAGTTTTGTTCCTCAATGATTCTTGGGGATAGAGACTTCCTGTTCAACAGAGGTTCAACAGGTGTTGTTAAATAGTAGAAAAGGTCTACACAACATACATATCTTCAGGAATGGAGGCGATATCACATCTGGTGTACTCATCCACAAGTTTCTCCTTTTTGTTCTCTTTCCACTATCCGAGACTACCTGTTATAATTTAAAAGATCAGATCTTAGTATAAGTTCTGTCAAGGTTCATTTGGCAGCTAAAACAGCCTTTCAATCACCTGTGGAAGGCTCTTCAGTGTTCGCCCACCCCACTATGTAAAGATTCCTCAGAGGACTGATTCATCTTTTTTTACAAATTAGAGAACCTACTCCAACATGGGACTTGAACTTTATCCTAAATTTCCTTATGAAACATCTTTGAACCATTATTTATGTGTTTGTGGCTTCACCTATCCATGAAAACAGCTTTTTTGATGGATATCATTTCTGTTTGGCGGGTCAGAGATTTGGGGGCTTTAATGTTAGATTCCCCCTTTTTACAATGGCCTTCAAGATTGTTATGACCACAACCTAAGTTTCTACCTAAATTATCTTCTGAGTTTCATATTAACCAGACCACTCATCTCCCAGTTTTTTTTCCTGAAACCACATCAGATGAGGCAGGAAAACTGCCTTTCATACGTGGGATGTCAGAAGAGCATTAGCCTTCTATCTAGACAGAACCAAACAATTCCAAAATTCTCCCAGAATTTGTTTCAATTGCAGACAGATCCAAAGGATCCACAATCTCCACCCAAAGACTTTTTGATGTATTATTTCATGTTCTGACTTTGCCAACATTCAACTTCCTTCTTGAGTGTTAGCCTATTCTACAAGGTCACAATCTACTTCAGCAGTGTTACTCAGGAATGTTCCAGTTGCTGAAATTTGTAGAGCTGCAACCTGAACTTCAATACATACTTTGTCCAAGCGTTATACTTTGATTCATGTCTCTTAATCAGATGTGGCAGTTGGCAATGCAGTTCTGTCTTCAGCTTTAGACCTTACTCCAAAGCTCCTTCCTCCCTGTGATGATACCACTCAGGAGTCAACTGAAGTGGCACTCCCAGAGAAATGCTACTTGAAGAAGGAGAGGTTACTCATATTGTGCAATAATTGGAGTTCTTTGAGATGTATTTCTCTATGGGTGTTCTACTACCCACCCTCTTTCCCCTCTGCTTCAGTGTTTCCTCTGCAGGATTTTGCAGTAGAGAAGGAACTGAGGATGGTTTGCCCACACAGCCCTGTATATCATTGGTTCAGGTCGTGAGGCTGTGTGGGATGCATGTGTGGGCCAAATGGGCACTGCTACTGAAAAATCTCTGATCTAAGGGGATGCATGCACACCTGAAGTGAAACACCTGTAGAGACATACATTCTGAAGAACTCCAGTTACTTCATAACATGAGTAACTGCTCCTTCTTTCCAGTGTGTACATCTCAGTGTGGCTTTGGTGAAGACAAAATGCCATTTAAATTGATTTTTAACTGATTTTATTGCTGCCACCCTTACATATAGATGAATGTAAGAGGTTATTCTGAAGTGTGAAAATCCTTTGAATCCATTGGGAGCCACTTTATACAGAAGAAGTTTCTACTTCAGTGAGTGAATGGCAAGGCACCAAACTTTCATAAGATTCCACATGCTCTTAGAAAGAAGACATGCCTTATTACCCCCCAAAAAATTTCATACAACAGTCTTATTCATGTGAAAGAGTTAAAATGTTTGGGCTAATCAAAATGATCAAGATCATATTCTGCACATATTCATTACATCATATTTATGTGACAAGGTCAAACAGTTAGGGGGAAGAAATTCATTTCCAATTTGCTCTGCCCTTAGGTAAAAATACATGGAGAACTCATTTGCTCTGATTGATCTTTCTGGGAATAGGAGACCTCTCTGGCTAATATCCCATCTGAAAACTATCCTTCTACCAACTTCCTTATATAAAAACCTGCATTTCTAGTAGCACAGTCTTCTTCAGATGAGGCGACAACAAGGTGAAATTTTAACATCCATATTTCCCCCTCCCCCATGAAGCATATATAGTAAATTGCTCTATTGCATAGGTTTTCTAAGGTTTATATTTCAAGATTGACTGAGTATAACCCGATGTTTCAGTTTGCAACCAAAGATACTTGTTCTCATTTTAATTTTCTTTACCACTTTAGTATTCTGTTCCTCAAATGATGGTTACATGAATGAAGGATTTGCCAAACCCAATCAGACCTTTGTTCTATAAAATTTGTTAACCAGTGTCCGACAATTCCAATAATTGATGCTTTAGAATAAGACAAAAAAGCCATAATGCTTCTAGCCAGTCTTGCAATGCTAATGTGCGATGAAAACCCTAAAACACCAAGATCTGACTACCCTTAGCTTACATACCTACAAATATTATTAGTCATTAAATTATCCAGCCCTTTTTAAAATTAAGTACACAGATTTAAGTCCACTCTAATTGTGAAACTCCATAACCGAGATTAGCATGTGTGGTGAACATTTTCTGAGCCCATCCTTTCAAATTTAGTTTCAAAACTCAATTTTTCATGGAAACCTTCACACAAAAATGAATTCTCATGTATAAATAATAAAATTTAAAATCAAAATGAAGTAATAGCACCTGAATGGAGGAAACATGAAGAGCAAGGTCGTTTAGAAACAAAGTGTATTTTATTACATCTAGAAACTATGGTCATAAATGTATTAGAAATACCACAGAAAATTAATATGTTCTTGGAGCAACAGAATTAATATTAGGTTACTGTAAAAGAGATAGATAGTACCAAGCCATGAGTGGAACATGAAAACCAAGATTCCAAATATAAATAGGACTTTAACTTCCTAACTGATCAGAGAATGTGCAAGCTGAACACAAACAATTCATTAAGTGTTTATACATCATCTCATTCATTAGCATTTTAACCAGAGTTGCTGCTATCGGCCAGTGTTGCTGTATGTGGCTATTGAAATACTTACAGGTACTATTTTAATACCAATTGACCTAGCATGATCCATTCCCAGAGATACTATGTAGTATCTTTTTTTGAGAATTACAGGATCAGCATTTAGGTGTCAGCATTACTGTGACACTACTGGCTGGCAGATGGGGATTTTCTTACCTGGAGTGACATCTGAACACAAGGCAGCACCCAGGGGAATCAAATACTACCTTCAGCTATGGTTAGTGAGATACCCCTCAAATTTGCTTTCACACAGCTGGAATGGTATAGTGTAAATTCCCACACTTCAGGGTTAAAGAAAACCCTTTGCTCTACTTTAGACACGAATCCTGTAAAGTGTTGTAGAAACTATTGGCTTTCTTTTCATATTAGTAAGATCCTTACTGATATTTTTAATGCACAAGTACTGTGTATATATAAAACGCTAATCACATAATAATCTTTTTTAAGACTGCATAATAATCTTCATAATCTTTCAGATTTCAGAAGTTTATAAAATTTCTTTAGCATATACTCTAGCTTTCTATCATACATTATCACAACAAAATTCACTGCTTTGGGACACGTAAAATAAATATAACTTACTATTAGTTATATACAACTAGGACTGTTTATTCCAATGCATTTTACATAGTGCAAATTATATACTGGTCTACTAGTGATAGATTTACAGACTCCAAATCCACAGAGGAAAAAAAGCTGATGAAATTTCAGAGCTGACTAACATGGTTGACCAGAACAGTAGTGAAAGGAAGAGTGAAGTTTATCAGAAGTCACTTCACAGGACAGATTTTTATTAGAGTTTAGAGAGACCTCTGAAAAAATTTCACCTTCACCTTTGGCACCTCATCAAAAATAGGACTTCATGTCACATGGGTAACAGTCCAACTGAATTTGGAAGGCCTGGATGTGAGAAATCAGCTTGACAAACAAAAGCTTGCTTCTTCTGCTTTATTCCCATCTCACTAAGAGCTTTTGTTTTCAACTTCACTTTCCAGAAAAAGAGAAAATTGGACTTGATTTTTTTGTCCATTAGGCCTCTCCATAAATCCAGCTGGAACTGCTTGTTTCTGCTTGGATTTAGTACAAATGGGCACTGGAAGCAAAATAGCTGGCTTTAGAAGGGACTCAGCATAAACAATGATGTCAACTGAGCTACTGAGGTTCCCCATCATCAAACGTACAAGGAATTAACAGTTCTTCTTCAAGTGCTTTGTCCATATATATTCCACTATTGGTGCACATGCAGCCCATGCATTTGAATTTGGATTCTTTTGGCCAGCAGTGTCTGCTGGCAGCTATGCTTGCACACTGAGTGTCCCTATGCCTCCAACCACAGGCAGAAAGGGTAGGGCAAGTGGCCCTAAATGCCCCTCAGTTCTTTTTCACGACCTGTGGCGATCAATCAGAAGTTGCAGTATCTGAGCTGCTTCACTCACTGTGTGATCAACCCATGTTTTGTAAATAGTTGTAAATAGATAGGTACTTAACAGCTAGTTATTAGTGTTAGCTTTGCCAATTCTTTTTATGTTTGTTTTTAAGAACATTTTCTTTCTTGTGTGCTTCTTTTGTTTTTGCTTGCCCCAGTATCAGGAACAGTCATTATGACTTAACACAAATCTGCAGGTTCTGAAAATGGCCATTCATGTGAGGCATTGTTGTCTCTTAGTGATGGACACACCAAGTGCTTATAGTGTTCAGTCGACAGGCATGTAACATGTGCCATTTGTAAATCTTTTTCTAAAAGAATCCAAAGAGTTAGGGAGCACTGACTGAGTATGTTCCTTTGGGAGATGTCAGTGCATCCTTCGTTAGACTCTGGAGTGGGTAGGACAGAAATTCCTGAGTACTGATCCTCACAAAGTACTTCTGCTGGCTCCTCAGTTAATGGAGCTGAGACAACCATTTCTAAAGATTCAGCCACCCTAACTAGTAAGCTCAGAGGACAGAGGAAGAAAAAAAAAGTTTCAAGTCACCAAAGGGAAGAGATCTAGGTCTTCTTCACTAGGTCATTCCTTGAGAGGTCACAAAACCTTTCAAATCACAGCAGAAAATGATAGCACAAGACCCAAGAAGAGTCCCTTACACATCCATTCTGGAATGTCACCTTTCTCCTTGGTACCACAGAAAGCACTCACCCCTTGGCATACAAGACCACGATACTAATATCTCTGATACCAAATGCCCTTGTACCAATTCTTTCATATACTATTGGCTTACTCAGTATCAAAATTCTACATAGACCTCATGGTCTGTTTAGTACCAGACTTCCTGCTGTGATCAGTAGTGAAAGTACCTCCTCCAGTATCAGCTTCTGCTTCTACAACAGTATTGAGCATATCAGTGGTACTGAACAGACCACAGTCTGAGGTTGCTCCCAGAACACCAATTGGAAAATCTCTTCCTTTCCCAGAGGACTAATCTTTCTTATCTTCAAACTCTGCTGATTGTAGGGAGGTATCATCAATTTGTTTCCTGGGGTCTAAATATTCAAGCCACTTGAATAATGTTAAGTAATGTGTTGAGTTCATGTTGTCTTCTGTATGAGGTTGTGGGAAGTAAAACCTTTGGTTAGACGTGAGATATTGATGTAACATCTGAAGATTCTGTCAAGGCCCATTTGGTTGCTAGAAGGCACTATGGAATATTTGTTCAAATTCCAGAAGTTGTGTGATGACTGTTGGAAGGCACAGTTGAGGCTTGCCACCTTGGAGTGGGTTGTCCCAGGATTTCAATGAAGGTGAAAGGAATGGACTGTCAAGACATGACACTCACTTTTCCAATGGGGACTGTTTGGGTCCAGGCTACTGAGCTATTGAGACCAAGATTAGGACTCAGCAGCTTCTGAAAAGGAAGTCTGAAGTGTGATCTGTAATAAGCCATTCCTGTGCTTGAGAGGTCACCTCTAGATGAACAGTAACTGAGTTCATTCATGGGTTCACTTGTCATTTAAAAAGCTAAGGTTTGTTAACTAAGTCTCAGTGGCGCTGTGATGACTGGATTTTCCTCCAGTGGCCTTTGAAAATACAATACTTATCTGTGAGTACACTGCAGGTGACAGGGTCCTTGGAAAAAGGGAGCAGAGTGAGTGGTGACAAAGTAAAATTTCTAACTGTGAAGCTAGGTGATAGCACAGCAGTTACATGAGCCCAGGACATAGGAAATGGGTGGTGGTAACAAGCTAGTACTCACCAGAGAAGGAGTCGAGGGCTGATTTTTATTAACTCAGACATAAGAGCTCAAATACTAATCCTTGGTACCCATCACAGTAGCCACCTGCTCCATTTGCCTACCCTTGGCCTTCTTGTGCACTGTGAGCAACTTCTTCAAGGAGGCTGGTTCCTGCATCCTAATCAAGGTCTAAATCTCCTTCCCTGTCACTGCCCAAAGGGGTATTGCAGTCAATCCAATTTTCACCACTCCCAAGTGAACAGACTGATCAGAGTTCTGATGAGAATTTACAGCAAAGGACCATCTAAAATCAGCACCCATTTTCTGATGAGGCTGTGGTACCCACATCATGTAGTTCAATCCCAGATTACTACAAGACTCACAGACTTTAAAGCCAGAAGGGACCATCATGGTCATCTAGTCTGACCTCCTGCACATTGCTGGCCACACGCTCTCACCCACTCACTTCTGTAATAGACCCATAACCTCTGGCTGAGTTACTGAAAGTCATTAAATTGTGATTTAAAGACTTCAAGTTATAGAGAATCCAAAATTTACTCTAGTTAAAACTAGCAAGTGACCCGTGCCCCATGCTGCAGAGGAAGTTGAAAAAATCCTAGGGTCTCTGCCAATCTGACCAGTGGAAAAAATCGTTCTTGGTGATGAGTTAGACACTGAGCATGTCAGCAAGACTCTACCTAAACACCAGAGAGAATTCCCTGTAGTAACTAAGAGCCCTCCCCATCTAGTGTCCCATCTCCAGCTGTTGGGGATATTTGCTACTAGCAGTCACCGATGTGCAACATGACATTGTAGGTAATCTCATCATAGGATTCCCCTCCATAAACCTATCAGGCTCAGTCTTTTGCCTCTGCTGCTCCCTTTAGAAGGCCATTCCAGAACTTCACTCCTCAAGGCGATGACCCAGGTCTTGAACCCAGGCCTGGGAGTTCCTAGACTGCTACCCCATTCCAGCCTCCACCCAATGTTTACCAAAACCTGCTAGGCTGAGAAGATAATAGGACTATAACCTCAGCCAAGGCACCACCCATGGACCCCTGATTGGAGAATTGCCCAGCTTCACTCATTGATCTAACCATGCTATTTAAGCCAAACTGAGGCACAGGAAGTTAGTCTGAGCAACAAGGTGATTTCCTGTTATGGATGTAGTGGATCCTACATGTGCCTGCTTCCTGCTCTGCTCCTGGCTTATTCCTGTCTTTGCTCCTGTAGTACTGTGCTCCTGTTCTGTACATGATCCTTGTCTCTCCTCAGGTCCTGTCCTTAAGCCTCACCTCCAACCATCAGTTACCAGTCCTGGTTCTGACCCTGGCTCCCAACTTCTGACTCTTGCTCTGGAATTTGGTATATGACCTTGGCTCTAAACCTCAGTTTGAATTCCTGGTTCTGACTCTAGCTCTGGTAATTGGAAGTTGACTCTGGTGCTGACCCTTGGCTTCGTTCCCCAACCTGGATGCCTGCTTCACCCACTAGACCTGACTTTCTCTGACTGTTAGGACAGACCGTCTTCATCCCAATCAAACCTTTGTCTAATTTTATATCCATTTGTTCTTGTCCACAATGGTGCTTAACTTAAATAACTCCTCTCTGCCCCTGGTGTTTTTCATTCTGTATTTATAGAGAGCAGTCATATATATCCTCAGCCTTCATTTGGTTAGGATAAACAAGTGAAGCTCCTTGAGTCTTCTCTCATAAGGTAGGTTTTCCATTTCTCTGATCATCCTAGTAGCCCTTTTCTGCACCTCTTTGAGTTTGAATTCATATTTCTTAAACACAGGAGATCAGAATTGCACATAGTGTTCCAGATGAGGTTTCACCAGTAGCCTGTATTATGGAATAACATTTCCCTGTCTCTACTTCACCTGATGCATCCTAGGATTGTGTTATCCTTTTTCAGTATCTGGATCACTGGCTACCTCAGTTACCATGAGGAGATCCTGTTGGCTCCAGCAATCAGCAATGGACTTTTTCTAATAGTCATACATTTACCAGGGTTTCAAAATGTGCTGGCAGATCACCTTAGCAGACAGTTTACAAGTAAGCTGAGATGGTCAGTAAAGGATATTATTATCCAAGACATATTCCTCAGATGGAGTCAGCCACAGTTTCAGGGTAATTGCACCTTTTCCCTTCACCTCTATGATCTGCTCAAGAATGCCCTTTTGTATACTAAAGCCCTGCATTTGTCTCCCTCTTGCCCAGGGATTTAGGCTTGCAGCTCAAACATAATTCTCTATGTTTATCCTGACAGGTCTGATTCATGTCTAGCTCCTGAGCTTTCATTCTAAGGGTTATGATTGGTGTACATCAGTAGTTGCAAGTAACTAACCAACTCTTTCAAAACAGAGTATATGTATTTAAGGACAAAACCACATAAAGGAAACATATAAAACAATAAAAAGCTCAAATATACACTAAACATACCATCCACATGAAGGAGATTGGCAGGTCAAAGTTCTTCTAACTCTTCAGCAGGGTTGGATGCTACCTTGGATAAAAAATCATGTCCATTTGTTGAATCAAAAGGAAAGGCCTGAGTCCATTTAAACTCAGCCTTTATACCCCAACAGTCTTTTGTCTCCTGGCCTCCTGAAAACAGGTAAAACCAATCAATGTGCCTTTCCCCAGAGGGTAAAGCTTCAAAGTGCTGGCTATCTGCATAAATCAGATTTGGATTTTGCATTAATCATTCCTTCATGATTCCAGATTTCACCCTTCAGTAAGCCAGGAACACACATACAACACTTATTGTTACCAAGATCTGTGAATAGTCTAGGGCCCATATTGTTGGGCCCATCTGAATGTAATGGTCTTTCAAGTTTTCATGCTTTCAAGGAATGGCTCAAACATAGAGATAAATTTCATAATGTTAAATACAATAGTCTAAAGATAGGCCTGTGTTTTTCATAGCTGGCACAGGGTCATCCAACCACAGACTGCTTTGTCACGAAAGAAATCAGAAAATGTCAAAAGCCCTTTCCAGAAGAGGGGAAAATCAGGAATCTCTGTCTAATGCGTTCCTGGATCAAATGAGTGCTTTCTGTCCAGTTCCATTGATCTCAAGAGTTCTCAGGAAATTCAGGCAGGATTCAACCAGGATGATCATGGCCAAGGCAGTTCTGATTCTGAGACTTGAAGAAATTCTACATTCAACCTCTAATACAATGGCATCTCCAACCAGATGTGATATCTCAAGGACAGAAATCTTCCATTTGGGTTCATATTCCCTGCATCTCATGTCATGGAAGGCTTCATGAGCCAGGGCATTAATGGGTAGGCTAAGTCTCCCAGGATCACTACAGGTAACTCAACATCCCCGGTTGGAATCTTTTGGTCTGGAAAGAAAGTCCCTGCTTGCAGCTTCCTGTACAGTCCAGTGTTCCTGAAGATGTGTGCATCATGCACCTTCCCTGACCAACCCGAGTTGATGTCAGTAAAATGCTCATGGTGATCCACAAGCACCTGCAGTACCATAAAGAAGTACCCATTTCTATTGATGAACTTGGCTGAAAGATGGTCCGGCCAAAATTAGGATATGCGTACCATAGTTAGGGAATCCCATTCCCGCAAAGCCATCCGCTATTTCACGAACATTTCCCAGAGTCACAGACCTTCATAGCAGAATGCAGTTAATGGACCTACACACTTGTGATAACACAACTCCAATGGTGGACTTCCTGACTCCAAACTGATTAGCAACCAGCCAGTAGCTGGAATTGCTAGCTTCCACACGCCAATTGCCACACTCTTTTTCACCAAGAGGGCAGCTCTCATTCGATGTCCTTGCACTGCAGGGCAAGGGAGAGCTCCACTTAGAGTTCCATGTCGGTGGCTTTGCACATTCAAAAGTTCTGCAGCTACTGCTCATCCTCCCAGATCTGTATAACAATGTGATCCCATCACTCAGTGCTTGTTTCATGCACCCAAAAGCAGCAGCTCATCATGTGCAGATGCTCCATGAATGCAAAAAGTAATCTGGTGCTGTTTGTTTACATGGCACACAACAGGTCAGGTGCCTCAGATTCCTGTTCCAACTGGAAGCTCATGATATACTGCGTGACCAGTTGTGATGTGTTCAGAACACTGACAGCAATGTTGGAGAGCAGTGCAGGATCCATCCTTTCAGATAGAGATGGTGGACACTCAGGAAACAGGAGGCCATTGAAAAATGCCATGAAATGCAGTCGGGAATGCAAGGAATCACAGGACGGAAATCAATGCATCATGGGACGTTGAGTCTGCACCCATGATGCACTGCAATCCTCTCTGCCTTCCCACAACTCCTAGTGGCACAAGATGGCAAGTTGCACAATGGGATAGCTGCCCACAGTGCACTACTCTCACTGTCGATGCTAGAGTACCAAGTGTGAATGTGCTCTGGCAACACAATGCATGCTGTGTGGACAGGCACAAGCATTGTAATTACAGCACTTTTTGATCACCAATGTAACTTAAGTAGACAAAACATTCTAGTGTAGATAAGACCTTAGACCTGAAGAAGAGCTGTGTGTCTTAAAAGCTTGGCTCTCTCACCAACAGAAGATGATCCAATAAAAGATATTATCTCACTGACCTTGTCTTTCTAATATCCTAGGTCTGACGTGGCTACAACTAAACAACATACAACTTTGTCCTAAATGACAGTTTGTTTTAGGTTAGCACATATTTATTGTAATTCCTTCCCTTCAGAATCCTTCACATCCAAATTTTTACATTAACCTGACAGATTTGCAGATACATTGTATTACTGTTGCTGGTGATGTGGAAAAAGAAATGAAAGGCAAAATAGTAGAAATATAATGTTAGACACACAGCAGTGTGAACAACACAGATGTCCAGGTTTTAAACAAATCTTTTATTAAAATCAAGGAGATGTGAGGTGTGAACCATTATTATTTTTAAGTATGTACCTCCAAATAATTCACATACAGAACAATTATACTTATGTAGAAGAATCTCCAGAAAATATGCTTTGCTTAATATCTGTATTGGGATTGTAATCTCCCTAAAGGGCAATTATCCATCCACAGTCACTCTTACAAGTTACAAAAACAATGCAATATATTTGCTGTGGTAGAAACCAGAAATGCGAAAATGGTTCAGTGACTCAGATTTAAGCAGCCAGTCTCCTTGCTATCCACAGGGATTAATTATGAACTTCACACCTTATCAAAATGTTCAAAGATTGATTTAAATAGTGAGAGTTCACATCAAGACTACTGTAGGGGGTTTTTCATTGTATCATTTCATGTGAACCAGACTTTCCTGCATTCATAAGTATCTATACCATTGTTACATGCAACACAAAGGCTCACATCCTACATAAAAAAGTAATGAAACAGAGAGATGATCATCTGTCTAATTAAAAATATGCTTAGTAAGACTAAATAACCATTCAGTTAGAAAAAATTGATAGAAAATAGATAATTTTCAGGTAAACTATAATCATCAGGAAAGCAATGCAAAGGAACATTGTTAAGGTTGGCTAGGGACTGTTCAGTATTTTCATTAATGACTTGGATAATGAAGTGGAGAGTATAAAATTTGTGGATGACATTAAGATGGGAGGGTGCAAGCCCTTTGGAGGGCAGTGTTAGAATTCAAAATGACCTCGACAAATTGAAGAATTGGTCTGAAATCAATAAGATGAAGTTTAGTAAAGACAAGTGCAAAGTACTTCATGTTGGAAGGAAAAATCAAATACACAGCTACAAAATGAGAAATAACTGGATAGTACTGCTGAAAAGGATCTGGGACTTATAGAGAATCACAAATTGAATATGTCAAAAATGTGATGCAATTGTGAAAAAGGCTAATTATTCTGGGACATATTAACAGAAGTATTGTATGTAAAACACAGGAGGTAATTGTCCCGCTCTAGTGAGGCCTCAGCAGGAGTACTATGTGCAATGCTGGGCACCACACTTTAAAAAAGATGTGGACAAACTGGAAAAAGTCCAGAGGAGAGCACAAAAATAATAAAAGGTTTAGAAAACCTGACCTATGAGAAAAAAATTTTTTTTTTAAATGGGCATGTTTTGTCTTGAGAAAAGAAGACTGAAGGGGGACCTCATAACTGTCTTGAAATACGTTAAAGGCTGTTGATCTGTTAAGGACTGTGATCAATTTTTCTCCATGTTCACTGAAGGTAGGAAAAGATGTAATTGACTTAATCAGTAGCGAGGAAGATTCAGATTAGATATTAAGAAAAACTTTCTAACTATAAGGGTCGTTAAGATCTGAAATAAGCTTCTGAGAGAGGTTGTGGAATCCTCATCCTTGGAAGTTTTTAAAAACAGGCTGGACAAACATATGTCAGGGATGGTCTAGGGCAGCTTATGTGGACCTGCCACCTGAGATCCCTTTCAGCCCTACATTTCTATGATTTTACTTTGGGGGTTTAAGAAGGGCTTACGTTGAACATGGCACTGGCCCTGGCCCTTGGCACTGGGGTGAATTTTACCCTCAGAGTGGAGCCAACTGGTTGATCCAACATTCAGAAATAGAACGTTGTGGGGAAAGTGGAGAGAAGGTGCAATGTATTCACGTGAATCTGCAATCACAGCAAGTCCAACCTAGCTGCTGAGATTTTAAAGACTGATGCAACCTTTCTTTTGGTGGTCTGATTTGTTTTACAAATTTTGGAAAGCAGTTTCCAGATTTATAATGTGATGGTCATGTCAGTTCAAGTCTCCAGGTATAAAGACTGCTTTCAGCTTCAGCAAATGCTCTCTGGGTCCTGCTGTGTTTCACTTAATCGAAAGAACAAGTGGATTCCATCTGTAACAGACCATGTTTTGCATATGAACTACTGCAAGGCAAGAGACAAAGCTCAGACAAAGTGGGATTCAAAATACTCTATTTTTACTTAAGGACTGTTGGTTGTTTCTTTTCAAACAAGCTTTCAGAACTGGGTGACTGTGATTTAGGGCAAGTGTTGCTTTATAATATTTAGTCCTGAAGTGAGGGAATGTTTGTCCTTGAACATTTTAATCTGTTTTATATGCATGCACCTGAAAGTAAAACACTGTGATTTAATATAAACAAGACAGCATCCCTGAGGCATGAACTAATCTTGCTAAGTACAACAGTAACCTTAAAATACAAGATCTGTGTATAAAATGTTAAGTTGAAAGTAACCTTACTACACCATTACTCTAGCAACATATAACTTGGGCCTTGTCTACACCACCGGTGGCCGTCGATGGGAGATATGCAAGCTACAGTATGTATCTTGTGTATCTCCCATTGACTTACTTATGTTCCCTTGCTACTGTGTCTCCACTTCACTGTGTCGATGGGAAGAAGCCTTACTCTTTTTGGGGGGATGAGTTTATTGCGTCGGCCGAAGAACACTTCCAGGATCGATTGAGCGGGTCTCCACTGCCTGCCCAATCGATCCCGTTGCATCGATCCGTGCAACCCTGCCAGTGTAAACATACCCCTAGCATTAACATAATCTTAACTTTGCCCTCAAGACTATTTTCCCTATATATGTGTATTTATATAGGTATCTAGGTATTATTATTATTCCATGTGTACAAAGGAACATAGAAATACATATACACAAATGTATACTTATTTTATTTGGATGTGTATAGTGTTTGTATATATTATATGTAGGTGCTTGGGCAACCTTAATTTTGTCATTCTCTAACTCTAGAGTGATTGACTTTGCAATCTTAATGTTATCTCAACATCATTTCTTTCCCTATGTAATTTTACTAACTTTGTGTGCACCCATGTATTTTGAGCCCTTGTCACAGCCGTGTTGCACCTCTGGTACACTTTTAGCCACGAATGCAAGCAGCACATCTTTCCTTAAATAAGTGTTCTGCCAGTTGAGCCAAAAACAAACATACAAAAGCCATGGAAAATATTCTGGTATCCAATTTTTAAATGATCACAGCTCTGTCAAATCAAAATCACCAGAATGCTCTGGGGCAATGATAAAGGCTATTATTATGCCAAATTTCATCTTCCTACTCTGCAACTGTTTGACTGTTGACATGTAGTTAGGGGAAAAAAACGGTTTTTGGAGTTCTGACTATTATATATATATATTTGTATAAAATAACTTTTCACCACATAGAACACTACTTGAAGAAAAGGCATTTGGTTTGTACAGTTCATCAAAATTATGCAGAGAGCAAAGATCATAGGTAGCTTCAGCAAACAAACACGTGGAAAATCAAACTCCATCTTTTTACCTGTGGCTTGGTTGTTTATTGCTGCCTATACTAGTCCAAAGATCAAACAATGCTCAGCGCATCTGAATTATATTTAATCATTCCTACCCTAGGTTGTATAACAAAAACAACTATAGATAACTATCTATAGATAGATAGATCATTCTTTGAAAATATTGATAGTTAGAGAGATGGAGATGGAGCTTATACTAAAGCCCCAGTGGTATAAGAACAGTAAATTTCATAGGTGAGCTAAAGAAGCAATTTTTACCATTGTCAGCAATGGTGTTTTCCCAGCATTTTGTAGATTTAAATAAAAATAGGGCTACAGATAAAGTAAATCTTCCAATAGCATAGTCAAGCAATTTTCTTCTCATAAAAGCATCTTCTCCCAGCAGTGGGTTGTCAGAAATGCTGCAGAGTTTAAATTTCTTAGAGGAAAAGAACAGTTTTTGACAATCCTTATGTTGGCTAACATATGAAATACGATGACATTTACCAAAAAAGCTCCTGCTGTGTGATGGCCTATTTGGTCATCCTACTTTTATATAAGGCACCTATTTAATGGGGCACAGAATGTGTGTTGTGTTTCCTCCAGCTTCCTACCTGATAAATCTTTACATCTGTACTTTAAAAATGCCTATTCTAAATGAAACTCTCTTGGGAATTAGAACAATTATGCTTAGTAGTGTGCTGCTTATTGTGATTCTCCCCAACACCACCATTTTTTTATTCTGTGCTTGCTATTGTTATTCACTGCATTTACTTGAAGTCTATTTCTCAGAAAGTAAAATACAGGGTTGTTGTTAGGTAATGTTAAAAAAATGTTTGGTGCTGCTTTACCCAGTATTTATTGGTACAAAAATTAATATTTTTCATATATCTAAACATATTTTTATGTTTTTTCCCATCAGTGCTTTATCTGAGTTTTTCTATGCTCTTCCCCTATTTCTTTCTACCCCATAATCCTCTATGTTGGTCAATATAGCCATCTTCTTCCCAAAATAATTCCTTAAATAGGTTGTTCCACTGAGATTAAGGCTATGTCTACACTACCACCTTTATGTCGCTCAGGAGTGTGAATATTTCACCCCCCGAGCAACCTAAGTAACACCAATATAAGCGTTCATGTACCCAGTGCTATGTCAGCCAAAGTGACATAGGTTATGTCACTTGCAGAGGTGGGTTTTTTAGAGAGCTACTCATGTGCAAAAAGCATCTTTGCACCATAAGGGATGCAGGAACTGATTTTATAGACCAGTACCACCCTCATTTCTATTTTCCTCCACCATATGGGAAACTTGTGTTCTGTGCCTGCATTTACTCCTAATGCAGGAATTATACTTGGGTGAAAGTACACTGTAAGCTTGGGAACCTACTGGTACAAGGCGTTACAGGTAGGGGAGGGGTCTTGGCCTGCGCATCTATCAATGGCACAAGTATGACAACACGGATGGTTCTTCCAAAACAAGGTGTCAATTTATTAAGGGTGTAACAAAGCACATGGGTCAGAACAAAGATGGGGTTGAACCCCTGGACCCAAAATCTCAAAACACAAAACCCTGGGATAAACGCCCCAATGTCTTTTACTATGATGGTCCACTTACGGTCAATCTTCGCCTCAGGCGTTGTTACCCGTCTGCTAGATGTAACCCGTCTGCTTCTCTTCCTCATCCTGATGTCGTCTGCTTCTCTTCCTAGTCCTGTAGAGCCTACCCAATTTGATTGTATACTACCACCCGCCAAGATGGACAGCCCCTACTGCTGGGCTTAGATGTCTTATATAACCTCGCAAGAGCCTTCCTTGACCAATCACAGCCTGGGGATTTCCCGCCAGACAGGGGTTATGCACACGGCACGTTGGTTATGCACACGGCATGCACACGGCACGTTGGTTATGCACACGGCCCTAGCAGTTATGGATATGCTCTCTGATAGGTTGATTGGTAGTTGCCAGGCAGATTAGCCAAGGTTAGGCAGTTGGTCTAACCTGACCTTTTGAACTCATAGTCCTTGAATGACAGGACCCTTTTTATATAAAACAACAGAGAATCCACCCATATACACGGATCCCCATAACTATGTACATTAAAACAGAGAGAGGGCGGGAAAAGCAGGAGACAAAGCCACTTCCTTACAGTACACTGTAGAAGAGATTTAAGCATTATATTCAGACCATCCACCAAAGTTTTCCTTTGTTTGTTCAAAGTCATATCTGTAAGCAAAATGTCTTTACAATATTTATCTTTCTTAAACTAAATATATGGACTGAAGTCTCAGGGGTAGATGTAGGTGGATAATCTTAAAAGTAGCCTCTCCAAGTGTAGTTTCTCCCCAACAAAATCCCCACTATCTCCCTGCACAGTCATTGTAATCATTAATAATCAGTAATTACATAAGTGAGTACCTGAATGGAAGAGAATCTGTCTTCTGAAACAAGTTTTTTTGAGAAAACATTGTCAGTGAAGTACAGGAAGGAACACAGTCTTGATTAGTCTAATCTTGAGTCTAATCTCATAACTGGGATTACATCATTTTACACTGGTGACACTCCATTGGCTAATATAGAGTTACTCCTGATTTACACCAGTGTAAGTGAAAATCTAATTGGGCTCATAGCTGGATACATTCAGCCTCTGTTTTGTTTATCCAGGATGGTCTAGATTATATTGATCTGTGCTATAGAACTAAATAGGAAACAACAGGAGGGAAATCTTAGCCAAGCCATGTGACCTCGAGTGTTTCATTTAAGACCTAAATAAGATTTTTAAGGAGCTTGTTTCATAGGTGTACACAGCTGGATCATCTTTAGAAATCAATAGAAATCCAGCAGTCAGAAGCATGAAGGAAAGAAAATGTCTTGAACTCATAAAATAGGTTCCATAGACAGAAGGAAAAAATCATTGGCATACTGTTGATTGAAAATCTGATCAAATTTAGCTCAATTATTGCTCTGCAGAGAGCTGAATCCAGATTGGTGGAGGAGGCTGGACTAGAAAGTGAAAGACAGAAAGCAAAGCAAGAAAGCACTTTTTGAATCTCAAACTGCTGGATCAATGGCTCTGCAGGAGAAAAACTGCAGTGGTGTCACCATCTTGCTGATACCAGCAGGTGACTCTGTGGATGTCAGTGTAAAGTAAAGTTCCACTTGTCTCACATTTCCGAGACAAAAAAGGGAGAAAACCTCTTCTTCTGTAGGACACAACAGTCAAAGATAAATCTGTGTGTGTGGAGGAAAGACTGAGAATTCATCTTCGAGGGGGTGGGGGGAAATTGTTTGATCTTGAAATGACTTTGCAACCCTTATAAGCAAGTAGTGACAAGTGATCCACACAGTCAAGTCTGATTAATAAGAAGAGGGATAGATTGTAAGCTTTAACCTATTATACAAGCAATGCTGTCACATTTGTGTTTCAATTTAGGAGATGTTAATATGTATTTTATATTGTCTTAATAAAATGACCTGATGCATTCATTAGAGCACATTGCTAGTTCAGTGTATGTTGGTTCATGATTAAGTAATACAGTATGTAAAGTTGGAGCTCAATAATGGCTTCTGAACAAATGTACAGCAGGATAATTCCAAATAAACACACTCAGACCTCACTACCTTGGCATGAACAGGCAAAGACGGGCTCCTCAGTATAAAACTAGCCAGTTTTCTCAACACTGATTTAATAGGAAAGGATGATTGAATAAATATTGTGTCCCAGAATCACATCAATATGAAGCAGAATCCAACATCTCAAGGATATGTTACAGCCTGGAGACTTTTACTTGATTAAATTCTTTATACTGATAGTACACCAATATTCTTGATCATTGCAAAAACTATTAATGTCTCCACTGCTGACCTTGCTATTCTTCTGTTTTCTGGAAGGAGATAATTATTACAAAGTGTCAGCTAATAAATACAGAGACCTTCAACGCTGAAAGATGTGTCACATGATATCAAATAATAATCTCTGAAGTGTTAGGACTCTGTTTAAAATGTCCTTCACCTCCTTGTTTTCATTTCTTGGGAAAAGAAACACAGACTAAGAAACAGACTTTTTTTTTTTTTTAAAGAAACTGGATTTTTCCCCCACCTCTACACACTGTCATTTTCTGCATACTAAAAAAATCAGTTAGTGTATCTGCTTCTAAGTCAGTGTAATATTTCCTATACCATCTTCAGCATTTGTGTTAACCTGGTTTCTCAAGAGTAATGGGCTGATTGTTTTGTCATTGTCAAGAGCATGAGAACAGGACAGGAAGCCAAGGTAATATCAAATTAACCTTGTTTGAAAAGGCTGGGGTTAATTTAAGTTTCTGTTCAGGCTACAGAGCATAATTGTGAATCTATTCACTTGTAAAGTGGTTTTAGCTAGGTAGGGGCTTACTGTAGAGGCAAAAGGGGAATTTCAGTTCCATTCAGTACTCCCAACTTGATATTATATGATAGAAAATAATCCAGCCTAATGTTATTAGGACTTTTATTTGGATGTTCTTGTTTGTGAATCTTTGTGTCTACACCTGGTGGAGTTCACATGGTCTCTTGAGTACTTACACTTAGTCTCTTCAGTCTGAATAGTGCTGGAGTCACTCACATTAGTCACTTTCAGTAGAACAGACATGTCGAGCAGAAGCAGGCTTAAGGATCGGAAACCTGCAAAACAGTGCAATTGCAGTCTTAACTTCAATCATCAAGATGTTCTTCCTCTGTAACAGAAATGACATGTTTTTTCAAATGTCTCTTTGCTCTTGATCTTACCTGTTGACAATTATGCAACCAAAAGGGATACCTGGAAAGTGAAAGAAAGAAAAAGATACAGTTCAAATCTATTTCTTGCTGCTAACAAGAGGTTTATTAAAGCTCATGCCTTGAAGAACCATGAATCATAATGTATACAAGACAGCAAGAACATCACAGACATTGGTACTCATGGAAGAAGACATAGTGAGTGAATCAAATAGTGTCATAGGCTGTGAGCTAATCTGAGAAGTTTGCAGCCAGTTGAAAGAGAACAACTGATTGTCATTAGTAGAATATGTAAATCTCTTTCTTGTACACTTAGGATAGGAAACACCTCAGTTGTACATTTAGGATAGGAAACACCTCAGTTTACATAAACAGTAAGAACACAGAAAATAAACCACTTCCTAGCCTTTCTGTAGAAGTAGATGTAGACGTATTGTGGCTAACATGATTTAGAGGCCAAATTAATCATTGTTATAAGCAGAATTCAGTGGAGTCACACTAGCTTACATCAGCAGTGACTTTGGCTCTGAACCTCTAAATGTCTTTGCAAACAGGCAGTACCAAGTTAGAAGTGTATTTTTGTTTTTCTTTAAGAGCTATAAGACTCAAACTGCCTCTTAAAATTCTCCCATATGTCATAGAATCATAGAATATTAGAGTTGGAAGGGACCTCAGGAGGTCATCTAGTCCAACCCCCTGCTCAAAGCAGGACTAACCTCAGCTATATCATCCCAACCAGGGCTTTGTCAAGCCTCAGCTTAAAAACCTCTAAGGATGGAGATTCCACCACCTCCCTAGGTAACCCATTACAGTGCTTCACCACCCTCCTAGTGAAAAACTTTTTCCTAATGTCCAACCTAGACCTCCCACCCTGCAACTTGAGACCGTTGATCAACCGAGTCAGTTACTTCAGACGACTATCTATGTGATATACTGAGGCAATGACTGAATTTTGCCTCAGACTGGTCTGGCATGTTGCAAAAATCCTATTAGTCTGTTTTTAAGCTGCTGTACTACACAGAAAGTTTGGGATCCTGAATAGAACTTGCCTTCTGGATGGTGTTAATCAAGCCATGTAGTCTTAACCAAAGAACAGCAATCAGGTTTTTGTTGACTACAATATTATCAGAAAAGTTGGTTTGACCCTACTATTCTGACAAAGACATAAAGCTGTATATATAAAGCCAAGTATTTCTATTATAATTATGTGTTAAATAACAGGCATATAATAGTATATTCATTGGAATACTGTTACAGTATTTGCAAGTGGCTTTGTGTATCATATTGCAATATATGATAAGAAAAATAAAAATCCAACTGATGCTGTAGAAAAACAAGATGTTTTTGCCTTGTTCATATTGTTTATAAATAATCTAGATTTAGCCAAGAAAGCTGCATTCTTAACAGTGGTACTCTAGGTTTAATTTGGTAAAATGTTATGCAGCAGCTAAAATAAAACAAAAGAGCAACACTTTCTTTAGTGTTTAAATATATATTTTTATCGTGTTGATTTATATTTTAATCTCTTTGCCTCTCAAAATCAGTTCCTTGGTGCTGATTTTTAAGATATTATTAATGATCAACCCTTCTTGTCTTGTATCATAGGCTTCAGATAACAGTTGCCCTCAAACTTTCCATGAACATTTGTGGCTATTTAGAGAATCAAGCTCTTTAGATGCTAGAGTGATAGGCACTATACAAAACATTCAGGTAGATATATAGCACAATAAAGTGTGGTTCTACTCTGAAAAGTAATGATGAAAATGTCACTTTGTCATGTCTGCTCCCTGTGGGTTATTAAGAGTGATATTTGTTCTTTACTAACAGAAATAATTTTGCACTGTTAGCAGTGCGGCTCTGGATGAGTGAGACAGATTCTGTAGTTTTCTTATAAACAAATAGAACACTTAAGTTCCAGCATATTTTTCTTACTGGTTTTCTTTAGAGAAAACCAAGTTTAGCTTTCAGCTCCTGGGTAGATATTCAAGCTAGTAGCTAACAAAAATACCCATATATTTACTTGTGAACTGAATAAATTTGATCTGGAAGCCATTGAAAGACAATAGATATGGACTCATACTTTGAGACCATTAAAGGAAATGTTTGTGGGCTTATTCATACATCCAGCTTTTAGAGGTAAAAGAGTCAGTTTTCAGTGGTGTAAATTATTCATGAGTTATTGGAAATATTAAAAGGCAGATCTTAAAAATGCCTTGGCATTTTGGTTGTAGATATATGTAGACAAACTATTATTATTATTTTATTGGTACTACTGTAGTACTTAGTAGCTCTAGCCATCGAATTACATGTCTTTAATCGATTGGCTATCAGTTAAAAAGCATGTATGTATGATATTTGATATGCTATGCCAATTTGCTGATTTATCAGACTACATTTTAAAAGTGTATGTTATGTTAACATTTACAAGGACAAAATGTAACTTTATCTGTAGTATCATGATGGACTATAATAGGAATGACCAGATAAACATGAACTGGTTTTCAGATTCAATATCTGCTATCATTTAGTGTATATTAATAGAAGAAAACAGATTGAGTATGTGAGTTAATTGAATATATGGTATCCAAATACTAGTGGTCATCCCTGTATGAATGTTTGTCAGTTTATTTCAGGTAAATTAACATATCTCTATTTTTCAAATCAGCTATGTCCATGTTGTCTAAAATGAAAGTGTATTAAATGGTCTCTGATTATAGTACCCTTTATTAAACTTAGTGCTTAATGGTTCACTCAATATGTTACACATTTGATAATTCTTCCCTCCCCCCCATAAAAAAATTAACTTTGAAATACCATTTTCTTTAATCCTGAGGCATAGTGCAGGCTTGCAAAACCCAGAACATAGTATCCTTGTATTCTAAGACCCAAAACTAGGAAAGTACTTAAACCCATGTTTAATTCCCATTGAAACCCAAAGGGATCATTATGATCATCTAGTTTTACCTCCTGCATAACACAAACCATAGAATTTCACCAGGTATCTCTTCGTTAAGCCCATAGCCTCTGGCTGAGCTAGACTATATCTCTTAGAAAGACATTCAGTATTGATTTAAAGACTCCAAGTAAGGGAGAAACCACCACATGCTGAAGTAAATTTCAGTTGTTAATTACTCTTACTTTAAAAAGTGTGCCATATTTCTGGTCAGAATTTGTCACGTTTTAGCTTCCAGCCTTGTTATGCCTTTGCCTTCTAGATGAAAAAGCACTCTATGATCAGAAAGCTTTCCCCTTTCACCTCTTAACCATCTCTAGGATAAACTAAATAAATTAAGCTTTTTAAGTCTTTCACTGTAAGGCATGTTTTCTGCACCAAAAAATGCCATCCATCTGCATCAGTGGGTGGGGGGACTTGATGGAGCCAATGGTGAGAGAGGGACAGTTCCAACAGCAGGGGAGGGAGACTCTCACCAAAGGACAATAGCTAGCTCCTCCACTGGGAGTCTATGGCACCCATTGGCCAGCTGGGGGCAAAGGTGACTGACTGGCCAGCATTCCCCAGCTTCCAGGATTTAAACCGGAGAGGGGAAAGGGGTAATGTGGAGCCTCTTTTGGCTCTGTTGCACCAGCCAACTCTACCCACCTGAACTGGGAATGGAAATCCAGTCTTTGATTACGATGTCCACAGAGGCAGACAAAGGAAGCTCTGTTGTCATCATGAATAGATTGGATTACGAACAGGAAGCTGCCAAACAACTCTCAAACACCACATTCTACAAGCCACGACTGTCCAATCCCACTGAGGAATACCAAAAGAAACTAAAACATCTACTTAAAAAACTCCATAAAGAGATACAGGAACAAATCTACACAGACACACCCCCTGAGCCTCGACCAGGGTTATTCTATCTACTACCCAAGATCAACAAATCTGGGAGTCCTGGACGCCCTATCATCTCAGGCATTGGCACTCTCACAGCAGGACTGTCAGGCTATATGGACTCTCTCCTCAGGCCCTATGCCACCAGCACTCCTAGCTACCTTCGTGATACCACTGACTTCCTGAGAAAACTACAATCCATTGGTGATCTCCCAGAAAATACCATCCTAGCCACTATGGATGTAGAAGCGCTCTACACCAACATTTCACACAAAGATGGGCTTCAAGCCATCAAGAACATTTTCCCTGATGATCATATGGCACACCTGACAGCTGAACTTTGTGACTTTGTCCTAACCCATAACTACTTCAGATTTGGAGCCAATCTATACCTCCAAGTCAGTGGCACAGCTATGGGCACCCTCATGGCCCCACAGTATGCCAACATTTTTATGGCTGACCTAGAACAACGTTTCCTCAAAACTCGTCCCCAAACACCTCTTCTTTACCTACACTACATTGATGACATTTTCATCATCTGGACCCACGGGAAAGAGTCCCTCGAAGAATTTCACTGAGATTTCAATAATTTCCATCCCACTATCAACCTCAGCCTGGACCAGTCCACACAAGAAATCCACTTCCTGGACACTACAATAAAAATAAAGGATGGTCACATTAATACCACCCTATACTGAAAACCAACTGACCACAATACTTATCTTCATGCCTCCAGCTTTCACCCTGGACGCATTACACGATCCATTGTCTACAGCCAAGCATTAAGATACAACCGGATTTGTTCCAATCCCTGAGACAGAGACAAACACTTACAGGACCTCTATGAAACATTCTTAAAACTACAATACCACCTGGGGAAGTGAAGAAACAAATTGACAGAGCCAGACGGGTACCCAAAAGTCACCTACTACAGGACAGACCCAACAAAGAAAACAACAGAAAACCACTGGTCATCACCTACAGTCCCCAACTAAAATCTCTCCAACACATCATTAAAGATCTACAACCTATCCTAGCAGATGATCCCTCTCTCGCTCAAGTTATGGGTGGCAGACCCATCCTGGCTTACAGACAGCCCCCCAACCTGAAGCAAATACTCACCAGCAACCATACACCCTACAAAAAGTCCAATCCAGGAACCTATCCCTGCAACAAACCCCGTTGCCAGCTCTGCCCACACATCGACTCTAGTGACAGCATCACTGGTCCTAACCACATCAATCACACCATAAAGGGCTCATTCACCTGCACATCCACTAATGTTATATATGCCATCATGTGCCAGCAATGCCCCTCTGCCATGTACATTGGCCAAACTGGACTATCACTATGCAAAAGGATAAATGGACACAAATCAGACATAAAAAATAATAACATCCATAAACCAGTCGGAGAACACTTCAATCTCCCAGGGCACTCTGCCGCTGACCTGAAAGTTACTGTACTTCTCCAAAAAAACTTCAAAAACAGACTTGAAAGAGAAACTTCTGAGTTAGAAATTATCTGCAAACTTGACACATTCAAACTGGGTTTAAACAGGAATTTGGAATGGTTATCTCATTACAAGAAGTAATTTGCTCTGATCATCCATTCTCACCTCCTACTCAATGGTTGTCGTTATTCCTCAAGTACCCGGTTTTTATCCACCTACCCCATTGTTATCTATGCCCTTGGATATGCATATGTTGCCTTCTATATATGTTTCCTATTTGCTGTATTATTTCTACCAACTGCATCTGAGGAAGTGAGCTGAAGCTCACAAAAGCTAATGCCTGCTGAAATTAAATTTGTTAGACTTTAAAGTGCTACAGAACTCTTGTTTTTTTCTTTTAACAGCGAACACTTAATAAAATAATAATTAATAAAGTACTATCCATAAAGAATCTCTCTCTGGTTTACTGAGCAGTGTTGCCAATACTTGTGTTACCAGGAGTCTTGCAATAGCTGGTGTTTTTCTAAAGCTTCAGCTTTAATGAACATGTTGTTGCAAGAGGACCTCAGCTTTCAAAAGTCAGTTTTAAAAAGTAAATGTCTATCACTCCTGGTTGCAGCTTGAAAGTATGACTCTGACAGGCTGAAAAAACAGATGGCAAATGAAAAGAATCTGAAGGAGGGGTGTGTGTGGCACAGGTAATCTCATGACTTTTCAGGGACTGACTCATGAGTTTTGAATGCGTTGGGGTTGGCAGAGTTTCTGCTTAGAACATCCCTGCCATCTCCTCCTTCCTACCTTCCTAGTGTCAGTTTGACTCAACTGTACATACATGCTGTGTAGAGAACAGTGTGACCTAGTGAATAGAGAACTGAAAATTGAAAGACGTGAGTTCTGTTCTTGGCTCTGCCAATGACTTCCTGTGTGACTTGGGGCAAGTTTTTATACCTCTTTCTCCTCCCACTCTTTGTCCATCTTGTTCTATTTAGATGATAAGTTGTTGGGGCATAAACTGTCTCATACGTGTTTGTGCAATGGACCCCCCCTTTTGGCTGGAGTGACTAGGTGCTCCTGTAATACAGATAATAATAGCATCCTCACAAAAGAAAGGTGACGAGATAAGGATGAGTAGGAATCCTTTTATATTTTACTCTCCCACATGCAGTGTGAGGCAAACCCGCTGCCAAAACAGGACTGCTCACACAAGTGCCCCTCCAAGAGTGGACATCTCTCTTTCCGCCACCTTTCCCTCCCCACCAGAGAACTGGCATGGTTTGCAGGGCAGAGAGGCTGAGAAGCTGCACAGGTGGACAGGATTGCTCCAGTGTCTTTTCTGTGGGGAGCTTAACCAACTAGTCCAGTCCATGCTCTGGCACCACTCAACACCCTGAGCTTGCCCCTGGGAAACCTGGCCTGCCAGCAGAGGAAAATCCTGGAGTTCTTCTCGCTGTGGCTGTACTAGGTTTCTGCCAGGATGCTGAGCCTCCCACTGGAGGAGGGTGGACAAGGCCTGCTTTGCCTCCACACTCAAGTCCATGTCTTTCAGCTCCAGGCCCTGGAAAGACTCCTTTATAGTGCATAGTCCAACATGAAGTGCGCTTGTGCATGCCTTCCTCTGTCACCTCCAAGAACTCGGATATGCCTGGCAGGTCTTCTATCTCCATCTGAGGGTCTCCTGTGAGACCTATCCAAGCAGCCGGTCTCTTACCAAAATCTTCTCGGGACCTGGAAGCTAGTCTTGGTGACCAGGTCCATGGCAGCCACGGAGGGGGAAGATCTCCTTGAGAAGCCCACATCTTGGTGTGCCGGGGGCAGAGTCCCCCTAGGTGTGCCAAAGTGGTCCTGGCTGGTACCACCGTGATTGGAGACCTTCTGGACTATGACTAGAGGGACTGGGTGGAGCCCCCTAGTACTTGGCCAGCGCATGGGGTTTTCCAGCGCTTGTGTCCCTGGGAGTATACCACAGGAGGTGAAGGCTGCGTTACCACTTGCCTCTCAAGCTTTTCTTGAGAGGACCCTGATGGAGGGTGCTCCCCGCCCACTCCTCACCCCTGGCTCTCCAGACCTCACCATGGAGCCCCTGCGCTGTGAGTCTCCCCAGCTGCCCCCTCCTCACCACCTAAGTAGGCTGCGTGAACTGCAGCCAGCCCACCCCTGAACCATGCCTTGGAAATAACTGTACATGCTCGTGCTCCACACCTTTCACTTCCTCACCGACACCAAGTGGTGGGACCTTCTATTATACATGGGGCGTGAGGAGCGCTGGTGGGTCAATCTGTATTTCACCCTGGCCCCATAGCCCACCAGGGATATTAGTTGGGGGCGCCTTCATGGAGCTGTGAGCATAGGAGGTACCTGGCACAGTTCACTACCTCCCCTGACACCCACCACTTTTGTGACAAGAGGAAGACCCTGGCACACATTTATATTGAGTGCACCAGGCTACATCCCCTTTTCTGGCTCCTCCAAAACCTTCTCCTCAGGTTCTGGCTGCACTTTTCCACACATCTCCTGATATACACACATGCCATCTGTGACTCCACAAAGTCACAAGATCTCTTTGTCAGACTTCTCCTGGTGCTGGCCACATCGGCCATCCACCATACCAGGAGTAGGAAGCTTGACAGAGAGGTACTCTGCAACTGAGGGACCTATTTCCACTCCTCCCTGAAGTCACATTTCCAGGCAGAGTTCCTCTGGCCCACGTCCACTGGTTCCCTGGATGCCTTCGAGGAGCAGTAGGAGATGTCCAGGGTTCTCTCCTCCGTGTCCCCCTCTGGATCCCTCCTTTTGGCCCTATGACCATCAATCCCATCCCTGTTTTTTCATTTATTGTCTCCTGTATTTACTTAAGAGTTGGGTCCGGTAGCTGCTCCCCTTAGACTGGAGAGAGGGGCCTTTAGATGTGGGCAGGCTTGCACCTCCCCATCCCCAGACTCTCAATAGATGCTATAACCCTGGAGCGACTCAATCTTCAGGCATGTGGGAGAAGCCTATCCCTCAGCAGATCCTGGATCAGATGATCTCCAGACTCAGGTATTTCCCAGTCCTGCCAGAGTTGTAAGTTAGCAATACCTGGCCAGGTATCCTCCTCCTGCTTTGCAGTGTAACAGGCTCTCTGGACTTCCAGTCTGTTCTTGATCCAGTTCCTACCCTTGCCTAAGCCCTGTTACAGTCTGCTCCAGCCTTACCCTTACCTGATGTGACTTTGCTCCAGCCCTGTTACAGACCTGGTCCAGTCCTACCTCTGCCTCCTGTCCCTTTGGACTCTGACCTGCTGGCTTTGACCTTAGGTCTGTATCTGTACTCCAGCTTTGGTTCTGACTTTGGCTTGTCTAGGGACTTTGATCTTGGTTCTGACTCCAGCCTATCCCCAGACCCTGGTTCCAGCACTGCCCTTAGCCTGCTTCTGACCCCATGTCCAACTTTGACCTCCACTCCAACCACTAGGCCTGACTGCCATGAGGCAGCACCGTACTGTCAAACTCAAACATTCAAAAGCCATGATTCAACCCCAAAATATCTGTCTCCACCCTGTCATCTTTTGCACCCACTTCAGTCTTCCTGTTACTCTTCACATTTCCCCAGCCCTTATTATTCCTCCTTGTCCCACACATTCCTCTGCATGCCTATAGTCTCTCCCCTTCCAGCTCAAATTCCCCTCAGTCTCACCATGCCACTACATCCTTGAGCCCTTAGTTATCCTCCTACATTCATCTCCCCCTCTCCTGCACCCACACATTCCCCTCAGTCTTCCTCCTGCATCCCCCATCGCCATCTTCCTTAATCTGTTCTGACTCCATACATTCCCAACCCTCTTATGTCACCCCACATTTCCCTGCATCCCCTAAGTTATTTCCTGTTCCCCTGAAAAAAACCCAGTGTTCTCCTGCCCCTCTTCTTCTCCTCACATGCCCTTGTGTCCTCATAGTGTTCTGTCCAGAGCCCTAACCATAGATGAACAGCCATTGTCCCTGAAATTATCCTATTTCCATTTCATAGAAAACAATGGCAGTTGGTGGCCATCTTACCACAAGCAGCCTCACTTCCACATATATAGATTGTAGGGAAATGGTAGCCATTTTCCAGGCTTCAGACCCATTTAAAGTAATGGGAAATGGTGGCTATTTTGAATAAGGGAAATATTGCAAGATGAAAGACTGGCAGAGGGAGATCATGCTAAAGTTTTTTTTAAAAATGTGACTTGTGATAAAATAGTCAGAGTTGGAAATGCTAAAACTCTCCTGAGCACAGTTCCTCCATTCATGGTAGACCCATCCCCCATGCAGTGTTTAAATTTCAAAATCTGATCATGCAATGATTTTGCCTACTTGCTCCTGCACAAGAATATTTTGTGTTTTAAAACATTATATATGACTTCATTGGAAAATAAACAAACTTTCCATAAATTGGAGGAATCTTACCTATCTATCATTGTATTTCTAGAATGCCCCTCATTATAGTATCTAAGCCTAACTAGAATAGGTGATATTTCATTTCCTGGGATAAATGGGTAGTGTTGGATACTCAAGGGAATTTTCATTTCAGATAGTACTAGTGGATTTTATTCTTTTTTAGATAATCAAAGTTTGACTGTAATAATTGGATAAATGTTAATAAGGGGGGTGAGGAGGGCTGTACATATGCTTGGCAAAGCATCATTTTTCTTGTGTCTGATTTGGCGTACATGGGACATGCACACAAATGCACTGAATCATTATAGTGAATCAGTCGCTGAACCTGGAATCATAAATGTTTGTTAAAAATCTGAACATAAGTACATGGGAACAGTGACTTTAAGTGCCATTAAATATTGTTAGACGTTTAGGTGCATCAGGAATGAGGCTACAGAGTTGCCACATTTATTATGGAAATGTAACTACAGATATTTTAGCTTCTGTATGTGTATAAATCATCAAACATGACAAATGTGTGTAAATGTCTAGGAAACAACAAAAAGAAGTAGTAAATTGGAATGCCAGACTTAACTTCTATTTTTGATTCACATTGTTGAATTGGGGGGAGAAGGGGGCAGCGCAAATGATACAACTTGAGCTGCTGATGTAGTATATACCTTAAATATGAATTTCTTGGCTGTTGCATTGATGGAATGAATACCTTACTGATTTCCTTGTATAGGGTAGGTTTCAACTGTGGGGCTTGATAGAGAGCCACAGGGTACTATTAGGAACATGTCAAGTGAAAGATGTCCGGGAACCATTGGAAGGACAGTGGAACATTGTGAATCTTTTGGGGATGCAAGATTGGCAGACGAGCAATAGGTCACAGACTTGTTTTTCACGTGTGGATGAAGGGCAGTGAGTTTGAAGGTGCCTTGGAGCCTTTAGGTGCTTTTTGGAAGGGGGATAAGATGGAGGCAGGGTAGATCACAGGTTTCCAGGGGGCTGAAGAAGAAACTTATTAAAGAGAGACAGGAAAGGAATCTTTGATGGTTTGGTTCAGATAAATGTCCAAACTTTTTATGCTTTACAAACCAAACCTCATAATATTCAGTGACCTATTCATTAGTAGTTATAAGTGGAAAGAATAACACAGCCTTAACTACAACACTGTGACTGGTAGCTCTTTAACCTCTGCTCTATTTGTTTATTAGTGATTAGAAATACTAGTTGTGTGGTACCATCTGGAGAGACATTACAGTTGAAGAAGAAAGAACTGAAAATGTATATACTGTATGACAGTTCTAACTGAAGGTGTGATTCCTGCTATTCCATGGGGGAAAGAAATGTCACTTTTTATCAATGGCTGACTTCTCCTGAGGACAAAATAGCTCTGTAAGAGTATTGTGGCATGTTGGGAATTATCAAACGTTACAGAAAGTTAGTGTTTGACTTTAGGCCCTGCAGACTGCATTTTTTTACAGCCTACTGATCACAGCTTATTTATTTTTCTTTTGATTTCACAGGTTTTATTATCACAGAGTAAGGTTTAGCCTGATGCAGTGAAAATCAGATTAGAAACAGTTCACTTCATCTGCTTCAGTTTTCATTAAAATCCTTTAAATAATACATTAGTACACATTACATCTGACATATCCAGTGGTATGACACCGGTCCTGTTCTGACCTGCTCAACCTATCTATATACATGGTAAGACCAAGTCATGCATCAACTTTAGCTCAACATGAATTGGACTTCCTCTGTTATAATCAGAAATGTTCTTAATGCTTTCATGGGTTTCTATGAACCATACATGCTACTAATGCCATTCTGAACAGTTTCAGCTTTACAATAAGGAGCTGTATGTACCTTTATGAGATTAGTATGCAACTGATCCTAACAGTTGCCTCTCCATTCATTTTATACATTTGCAAAATAAATTTTCTCAGCATGCAGATTTATATAATCTGAATTCTGAGGACGCATCAAAACCCTAGAAAATGACATGACATACTGTCTCAAAACAGCATAGAAAAATGGGTTGATCCATTGGTTTGAAATTACTGTGTCAGGAAAGATTTTTCAGAATGTACACCTGACCCAAATGGGGAAGCAGGAAAAGAAATAAATAATTGCCTTTCACGGGAAAAAGGTCAAGGAACAAAATGAGGGAAGATCCACTTTGTAGCCTTATTATATTGTGTAGCGATACTGTCAGAATTTGCAAGCTACACAGAGTTAGATCAGGTCGATGTTTGGATGGGAAATCTCCAAGGAAGGAAGCATTGTTGGTGATTCAGCAAATGGCATTCTTCTCACTAAGTCAGTTCTGATCAAATACCCTAGTATGGTGTTAAAGAGCACTGAGATTCTCTCTTTCAAATGGGGTATCAGGCCAAGGTCCTGGTTCAACCTTTATAATTTGTGGTGCTTTTTACAAGGACTATTTGCATGGCACCTTTTAAGTAGGACAAGCCTCCTGACCAAATTCCTGCTCTGGCAATCGCAATTCTGCTTGTCTATAATATACCTTTGTCATTTCACATGGACAAATTATTTGTCATTTCCTGCCCTCAGTTGTTCAATCTCTATTAAGCAGCTGTTGATTTTCTCCTGAAACGTGGCTGCATTTCAGTGGTATATAAAGCGAACCCTTTGGGTATAGTTTGCATGTTGGTTTATTAACTTATGAAAGTGCCTGTTGTAGTTGCATAGTTAAGATAGAGCTGAGTTTTGCACTTAAAGCAGAGATTCAACCACATGGTTACACATGAAGAATAGAGCATATTCTCCTCAAATTACAGCATTTGTTCTGAGTATAGAATTAATTTTCTGAGAACTTTCAAATAAATATTAATTAATTAATTAAATTACTTTTAAATGGTTCCTTTTAAGAAATTTAGCACCCGGTGTCCAATATATTTTGTCCCAAATTACTTTAATGACAAAATAACACGCTCTTCAACTTTCCTATGTAGTTAAAATTTACTGAAATCTTGTGCATTGTCTACATTTGATTCTTTTTGTAGAATTAATCATAATTTCTTTGCTGTTCTTCATAATCAAAAGTTTATTTTTCATCAGAGGCTCAGAATAATATTCTTCTATGGAAAATTCCACAAAAAACTTCCCTCTCAAAGCAGCTGCCATCTCCTATTGCTCTCAGTGGAACTGAAGCCACGCTGCCATCACAGGGCCCTCATCGTGGCCCCTAACAGCCTAGAGAACCACCATCTTTCTTGAAGGCAGTGTAACTTCACTTCTATTACAGTATTCCCAGAAAGAGATTACAGTTGTTCTTTTGAAAAATGACCGATGTTCATGGAATTCTCTGTAGAAGAATATTATTTGTCAGCCCCCTTTGAAGAAGAAACTTTTAGGTATGAAGAATAAAGAAAGAATAAATAATAAAGAAACTTTTAGGTATGAAGAATAAAGAAAGAATAAATAATATTTGAAAAAAGGCCATAAATCTTCAAATTTACTTTCAAAACTATCTTTTGCACCAGATATACGCTACAGGCAGCAGTAGTAAATTTCTAGAGGTGCTGTGAAGAGAAATCTAGGGGACAGAGGGTTAAAATGGGGTGTGCATGCAAGGGAATGTAAGGTGATGGAGTAAAAGGGAAACTGTATGTGTGCGCATGCATATGCATATGTGCAGAGGAATATGGATGTCAGAAACTGATGGAAACTGCCCAATCCATTTCTGGCTGCTTTGTGCTGCTACAGTGTGGGGTACTGCAGTCAGAGCATACTGATAAATCTGGGCCTAAAAATTAAGGGTGATATTACGTACCTTGAGATGATTAGAAATACGTTATGATAGCCAGCTCTTTGGGATTCTTGATTAGTATACATGTATGACTTTTATTTTTAACAAACCGAGGAAGTCCCTGGAGAAAATTTTTTTAAAATTAAATTAAAATTGAGAACATATTGGCAATTTAAAATTAAAAAGTTCACAAGGCTGTTGTAATTATCTCATAAGCAAGCATCACACGCCCTGAAAATTCAGAGTTAAAGTTAAACTTAAAAGAAATCCAAACACGTTACAGTATGAAAATATGCAGTTAAGATGCCCAAACAGTCTTAATTCTGCCCTACAATGATATGATGAGGGTGGGAAAATCTAATCTCTTTAAATATCAGTTTAATCTAATTGGAAACTAAAAACATTGTTTGACACTAATTATAGTTGTATGGCTAGTGAGTGGCATCCCTGAGGGGCAGATTTAAGGTGGGCTTAATGATGTATTTCCATACCTGAACTTGTTTAGATTTCTTTTTGTAAAACTTGGCTTTAATGCTACAGTGTAAAATCATAGCCCCACTGAAATAATTGAGAGTTTTGCCAATGATTTAAATGGAGCCAGTATTTCACCCAGAGTCCTTGAACACCCAGAAATCTCAACAGGGATATTGGGTGCTCGAGAAATGTGTGATCAGATCTATAACATATATTTGTAGGATACGTGTTAAAGCAAAATGAAGCTCCATGGGTTTTTTTAGTTACTTGTGATGTTAACTGTTGCAGGAGAAATGCAGAATCTGGAATTCAAGTTCTGGCACATAACATATTCAGCCTGAGAAAATAATCTTACCTCATTAGAAGTGCAGCTCAGAACTTTGATCAAAACAATGTAACAAACAATAAGCTCAACATTTTATATGCTGCCAGAAGTATGGAGAATAAACAGGAAGAAATGGAAGTAGTACATAGGCTAAATTATTACTTAATTGGCAACAGAGAGACATGGTGGAATAAATCTCATGACTGGAATACTGGTATAGAGGGGAATAGCTGGTTCAGGAAGAATTCATAGAGGAAGAAAAAGGAGGAGGTGTTACAGTATACATCAAAAATATATGCGCTTGTTCTGATATCCAGAAAGAGGTGGGAGGCAGACCAGTTGAAAGTCTCTGGTTGAAGACAGGAGGGGAGGCATTTCCGGAATAAATGACAGAAATATCCAAAACACAAGACCTGGTAATAATAGGGGACCGTAACTACCTCGTCGTCTATTGGAAAAGTAATGTAGCAAAACACAATGTCCAATAACTTCTTGGAATCTGTTGTGGACAACTTTTTTGTTTCAGAAGGTCAAGAGAGTAACCCAGGGGGCAGCTGTTTTAGACATGACTCTGATTAACAGGGAGAAATTGGGTGCAAGATCTGAAGGTTGAAAGCAATTTGGGTGAAAGTGATCATGACATGATGGATTTCATGATTATAAGGAAAGGAAGGAGTGAGAGCAGTAGAATAAGGACAATGGACTTCAAAAAAGACTTTAACAAACTCAGAGAACAGATAGGTAAGGTCCCATGGGAAGAAAATCTAAGAGAAAAAGGAGTTCATGAGAGCTTGCAGTTTCCCAGAGACAATATTAAAAGGGCAACAGCAAACTATCCTGATATGCAAGAAAGATAAGAAGAATAGTAAGAGGTCAATATGGCTCCATCAGGAGCACTTTCTACCCTGTATAGGTTACTAGTGAAGTTACTCAGGGATCAGTCTTGGAACTGATCTTATTTAACCTTTTTATTACTGACCTTGGCACAAAAAGTGGGAATGTGCTAATAAAGTTTGCAGATGACACAAAGTTGGGAGGTATTGCTAATACAGAGAATATCATACAAGAAGATCTGGATGAATATCATACAAAAAGATCTGGATGACCTTGTAAACTGGAGTAATAGAAATAGAATGAAATGTAATAGTGGAAAGTGCAAGGTCATGCATTTAGGAAATAATAACAAAAAAATGTGTTATAAACTGGGAATGCATTAGCTGGAAGTGACAGAGGGGAAGAAGGACCTGGGTGTATTGGTTGATCACATGATGACTATGATCCGCCAATGTTATGTCTCCGTGAAAAAAGCTAAAAAGCTAATGTGGTCCTAGGATGCATCAGACAAGATATTTCCAGTAGAGATAAGGAGATGTTAGTACTGTTATACAAGGTGCTGGTGAGACCTCATGTGAAATACTCAGTGAAATTCTGGTCTCCCATGTTTAGGAAAGATTAATTGAAACTGGAACATGTGCAGAGAAGGGCTACTAGGATGATCTGAGGAATGGAAAACCTGTCTTATGAAACGAGACTTAAAGAGCTTAAAAGAAGGCTGAGGGGGGATATGATTGCTCTCTATAAATACATCAGAGGGATAAATACAAAGGAGGGAGAGGAATTATTTAAGTTCAGCACCAATGTGGACACAAGAACTAATGGATATAAACTGGTCATCAGGAAGTTTAGACTTGAGATTAGATGAAGGTTTCTAACCATCAGGGGAGTGAAGTTCCAGAACAGTCTTCCAAGGACAGTAGTGGGGGCAAAAAACCTAGCTGGCTTTAAGCCTGAGCTTGATAAGTTTATGGAGGGGATGATATGATGGGACACACTAATTTGGCAATTAACTGATCTTTGACTACTAGCAGTAAATATGCCCAATGGCCTGTGATGAGATGTTAGATGGGGTGGGTTCTGAGTTGCTACAGAGAATTTTTTCTGGGTGTCTGATTGGTGAGTTTTGCCCACATGCTCAGAGTTTAGCTGATTGCTATATCTGGGGTCAGGAAGGCATTTTCTGCCAGGGCAGATTGGCATAGGCCCTGGGGGTTTTCACGTTCTTCTGCTGCATGAGGCATGGGTCACTTGCTGGTGGACTCTCTGGTGGATTCTCTGTGCCTTGAAGTCTTTAAACCACGATTTGAGGATTTCAATAACTCAGTCATAGGCTAGGGGTCTATTACAGGAGTGGGTGGGTGAGGTTCTGTGGCCTGCATTGTGCAGGAGATTAGACAAGATTATCATAATAGTCCCTTCTGACCTTGAAGTCTATAAGTCTTTAATGGCCTGAAAATCACAAAGGAATTCTACCAAAAATGGAAACGAACATGACATGAAGAAAACAGAGGCGTTTAAAGCCTATTTTGCTTCAATCTTCACTAAAAAGATAAATTGTGACCAGATATTTAACACAACTAATATTAACAGAAGGGGGAAGGAACACAAACCAAAATAGGGGAAGAACCGATTAAATATTTAGATGGGTTAGATGTATTCAAATTGACAGGGCCTGATGAAATTCATCCTAGGGTATTTTTTAGGAATTAGCTGAAGCAATCTTGGAACATTTCCAATTATATCTGAGAACTCATGGAGGATGGGTGAAGTCCCAGAGGACTGGATAAGAGCACACATAGTTCCAATCTTCCAGATCTGGAAAAATACTGGAACAAATTATTTAAACAATCAATGTGTAAGCACCTATAGGATATTAGAGTGATAAGGAATAGGCACCATGGATTTGTTAAGAACAAATCATGCCAAGCCAACCTAATTTTCTTCTTTCACAGAGCTAGTGGCCTAATGGATGGGGGGAAGCTGTAGACAATAATATGCCTGGATTTTAATAAGGCTTTTGACACACTCCCATTTGACATTCTCATAAGCAAGTTAGTGAAATGTAGTCTAGATGAAATTACTTTGAGGTGGATGCAAAACTGATTGAAAGACCTTACTCAAAGAGTGGTTGTCAATGGTTCACAGTCACACTGGGGGGATGTATCTATTGGAATCCTGCAGTGGTCTGTCCTGGCTTGGGTAGTATTCAATATTTTCATTAGTGACTTGGATTATGGGGTGGAGAGTATGCTTATAAAATTTGGGGATGACACCAAACTGGGAGAGATTGCTTTGACCACTTTGGAGAACAGGATTAGAATTCAAAATGACCTTGACAAATTAGAGAATTGGTCTGAAAACAACAAGATGAAATTAAATAAAGACAAGTGAAAAGTATTTCATGTAGGAAGGAAAAATCAAATACACAACCACAAAATGGGGAATAATTGGCTTGGCAGTATTACTACAGAAAAGGATCTGGGGGTTAGAGTGGATCACAAATTAAGTATGAATCAACATGTGGTGCAGTTGCAAAAAAAGCTAGTATTCTATGATGTATTAGCAGGAGTATTGTATATAAGATGCAGGAGGTAATTGTCCCACTCTGCTTGTCCCTGGTGATGCATCAGCTGCGGTATTCTGTCAAGATTCAAGCATCACACCTTAAGAAAGATGTAGACAAATTGGAAAGAGTCCAGTGGAGAGCAACACAAAAGATAAAAGGTTTAGAAATGCTGACATGTGAGGAAAGATTTTTAAAAACCGGGAACTTTTAGTCTTGAGAAAAGCACTGGTGGAAAAGTAGAAGTATATGTGAAAAAAAAATAGAGTCAAATGAAATAAAAATCTTAAATGAACCAAACTGTGCCATAGAATCTCTATGGATAGTAATTCTATGCTTGAATAATAAGAACATAGCAGAAGGGATTTACTGTCGAGCACTTGATCAGGATAGCGATAGTGACTGTGAAATGCTCAGAGAGATTAAAGAGGCTATAAAAATAAAAAACTCAATAATAATGGGAGATTTCAACTTTTCCCCATATTGTCTGGGTACGTCACCTCAGGACAGGATGCAGAGGTAAAGTTTCTTAACACCTTAAATGACTGCTTCTTGGAGCAGCCAGTCCTGGAATCCACAAGAGGAGAGGCAATTCTTGATTTAGTCCTAAGTGCGGCACAGGAGCAGGTCCAAGAGGTGAATATAGGTGAACTGCTAGTGACCATAACATAAGAAAATGTAAAATCCCTGTTACGCTGGCTGGATTGGGGAGGGGGGGGCATTTATTATATTGTTTAACATCAGTATGTCAAAATCATAATAATTCATATGAGATATGCCATGTCAGGTACTGTTAGAAAGGCCATAATGTGCTAAGTAAGATGATGATGTTTATGTTCATGTGTTAGATGTGTAATGGAAGTTATGGGTATGGTTGCTATATCTGTATTTCAAATTGTGTTGTGTCTGGGTAACACCCCAGACAGGATAGCTGCAGGAATGGCCTGCTTAATGGCCCATTAAGATGTTTACAGATACAAGGGGCCCAGGGCGAGAAGCCAGGGATATACCTGATGAGTCACCAGGACTTGCTCATGTGACTCTGGACTCCATTTTGGTTCCTGTGAAATTCCACAAGCAGCATGGCAAGGATCAGAGGATATAAAAGCTAGAGGCCCGGGATCCATTTTGTCTTCAGTCACCAGTCTTTAGTCTGTCCTTCAGCCACCTATGTACCTCTGGATTAACTCATCTACGACTAAAGCTATGAAACAAAGGACTGAGATCCATCCAGGTACTGGATGTACACCAGAGAGATTATATAAGCCTGCAAACTCCACAATTCTTCTAGAAACTTGATATATATGGACTTTCAAATCATTTGTGTGTATCTGATTGCTTTAATCCTTTAACATTTATCTTATTGTTTGTTTCTTTTTTTTTATAATAAGCCTTTAGTTTTAGTTACTAAAGGATTGGCTGGCAGCGTGGTATTTTGGGTAAGATCTAAACTTATATTGATCTGGTATTGTGGCTGACCCTTTGGGGTCAGAGGGAATCTTTTTAGTAAAAAGCATAGAGTTTAAATAACTTATATCTTTAATGGACCTAGTGGCTGATTGGGAGCCAGAAACTGAAATGCAGTAAGGAGGGCTGTGTATATTTTTATTTTGGGCTTCTTGATATCCAGTGTGGGGAATCAGAAGCACTGTTTGTGGCTGGTTGAGAAGTCTGACTTCAGTGTCACCCACCAGTGTTGGGAGAATCAGCTCTCCTTTCACAGCTGCCCTGACCTTGGCATTATCAGGTGGTCTACCCTACGCACAGACGGGTCACAATCCCTATTGGGGAGCAGGGTACAACAAAGCAGCCCACCAAGGTAGCATTTAATTTCAGAAAGGGGAACTACACAAAAATGAGGAAGTTCGTTAAACAGAAATTAAAAGGTGCAGTGCCAAAAGTGAAATCCATGGAAACTGCATAGGAAACTTTAAAAGATACCATAATAGAAGCTCAATTTTAATGTATACCCCAAATTAAAAAACATCATAAGAGAACCAAAAAAGTGCCACCATGGCTAAACAACAAGATAAAAGAAGTAGTGAGAGGAAAAAAGGCATCCTTTAAAAGTGGAAGTTAAAAGTGGACTAGATCTCTCGAGTTTCCTTCTATGCCCGCATTACCATGATTCTGTGGTTCTAGATTGTGACAAAATAAATATTAATCCTTAAAAAGGATGGAGACAAGTTCTTTGGGGAATGCATGGTAAAGAAACCAGTTTGAATTTCAGAAGAAACTTTCAAATGTATTGTAATTTATTTTATTAGTCTATGTTTAAATAGCTGGATTCCATCTGAGGAGTTTTACTGGAGTTTGAGGTAATGAGAATTCTCTGTTCCCTTGAGTAATTTTACAACGTTTAGGAAATTTGGGTAAAATGAAACTCTTGTTCTTATGGTTCATTACTGCATTGACACAATTCCTTCAGCTGTCTAACAGTCTGATTTTCTATTCAGCACAAATTGTTCATTTGGATATATGTGACATCAACTGACATTTGCAGGACTAGTGTACTTCAGTCACAGATCAGAGTCTATTAGAAAGTTATAGAAATGGCTTACAGCTTTCTCTCTGCTGGCCTTTCCTCTCTTGCTCTAGTTAATAAGGTCAGTTCAGCTAAGCAGAAATCACCTTGTCTTTAATTCATTAGTTCCATTTATGCTTAAAATTAGGACAAGAAAAATCAAGGGATTATTCACATCTGTGCCAAATTTTATATTGTATAAGTGCTCTGACAGCTATTTTGGAGAATGGGTTTTTTTTAAAAAAAGAACTATAGAACCAGCCACAGAATTATTTTGACAACAAAAAGCCTCCTCCTTTATGTCTCTGAGTTCTTCATTCCAGTTGACTTCACTAATTTCTCAAACTACCTTTTCAAAATCTAAAACCCTAGTTACTGACCTGTTTTTGATTATCCTTCCATTTAATTTAAACTGAATCAGAAATCCAAAGTCACTTTCTACAACCAGATCTTCTGTAATGTCCTCACTGCTTACCAAAACCAAGTCAGAAATAGCGTCACCTCTTGCTGGTTTAGTGACTATCTGGTGATGAAATCTGTCATCTACCACATCCAGAAATCAGTGGGACCTATATTACCAGTAGTACTTGTTCTTCAATCTGTATATGGAAAGTTAAAGTCTCCAATAATGATACAAGCGCTGCTAGAGTTCTACCCTGTAATTAATGTAGGCACCCTGTACTTGATGGGCCTCGGAACTTAGTTGGAACTTTTACAGTTCAGAAGATCCTGGGAGACTAAAACTCCATGATACCTTGGGAAAAAGGGAGAGACACTCTTCCTCTTCCAGGGAGCTCAGAAAAAAGCATGTGTGGACTCCATTTTCTTTTTTGGGGGGTGGAGTGCGACCGAGGCTGGAAGCTGCTTCTGACTGCTGCTGAGGGTCCTGAAGCTGTTGCTGAGAGCCTGCTGGAGTTTTGACTGAGCCGCCAGTTTTGGAGGTTGGTGGCATTGCCCAAGCCAGGGCAGGGACTGAGCCTGGAGCTGCCTGAAGTGGGCCTGCAGTGAAGGTGATGAGAGTGTGTCCCCCGCCTTTTGTTTTGGGGTTGGGCTTATAAAGGAAGGGGTGCATTAGAGAGATTTTGACTGGGCCTGAAAAGAGGCAGAGAGGTATTTTTTTTCAAGCCAGGGTCAGGATTGTTGACATTTGGTTGGGCCAACTCCAAATCTCCAGCTTGATACCTTGGCTGAACTGATACACCGAACCAACAGAGTGATGTCTCTTTCTTCAGCTCTTCAAGCACGCCCACACAAGCAAGGAGTTAGGGCTCTGAAATGTAGGGGAGTGTACACTCCAGAGGTGGGGTAAATTAGTGGCAGTGTAAATGCCAGTTAGACAAGTTTCGTTATTATTGTATACTATATTTATTGATTGATTTATTAAACTGTCCCTGTGGCTTTAAAATAGTAGTGATATTTAATTTCAGTCTGTTATGCCATATTTCCTTAATTTGTTAAGTAAGTTAACTCTAATTTAAGTATATAATGTATAATTTGCATAATTGGTATTTTTGAGTTAGACCCATGCCACAGATTATTATTATTATTATTAGACTAGGTTTAGTCCTGGAAGCTCCCAAGGCATGCTATTGAGCATGTACAGGGTCCAGCCAGGTGGAGGCACTGCCAATTATAAACTCCTGTAGGAGTAAAGGGACTGCAGCAGAGGGGTGGATAGAGGATTCCCACCTATCCTACATCATCCCTGGGAAACTCAGGATCTCTTTTGTTGTCAGCAACCTTAGGTGCCTGTGCACACAGGTGAGTGTTGCCTGCTCCCAAGTAACCCAGCAAAAAAAGGGGTTACATTAATATTAAAGAGCTCTCTATCTGTATCCAAATCTCTGACCCAAGGGGAGAGGAGGAGGTCAATAGCAGAGCTCTAACACTACCCCAGTAGAACCTCTTTTATAACCTCTTTTCCTAAAGGGACTTTTCACCTAAACAAAATTGTTTTATTCATGCTCTCAGTTCTTATTACTTATTAGCTACTTTAAGAGTTTCTAAATATTTTTTTAGAGTTGAGTTACAGGTCTTGTCTTTACTATACACAATATATTCTGGTAGCCATTTTAAAAAAGATTCAGTGATACACATAGTATTACATGGCTTCCATTTTACGCAAAGGACTTAGTATTAGTCAAATGATTCTAGACATACCATAAACCCACTTTGGGAAACTTCCACATCATTGAAGTTTTAATATCCTAATTATGTGAATTAAAATATGTTGAAGAAATCTGTAGCAGCAGTTCAGTAGTTTGGGAAACAGTCGTATTGTGTATTATCTTCATAGATTGAACAGATATTTCTTTCTTTGAGTTCTGTGTATTTCTTTACATCACAAAACTCAACATATGAGCTTGCAGGTGCAGTAGTTTTATAGATATGCATGTCAGCACCATGAGAGGTTATTGCACTTGTCCACAGTGATCTAGTTAGTGTACAATAATTAAGGTAACTGATACTAGAGCTGATTCAATTCCAACCAAAGACCATTGTGGAAATTTCAGCTTGACAAAAGGCTGCCTGAAAAATACTGCATAGGACTACTAACTTGTATTTTTTTAAAGAAAATACCTAAGTAAAGGAGAAGTAATATTTAATTCCACAAAACTTCTATCTATACCCTGATGTCATGGGTTTTTTAACTTACTTTTTGCTGCCATCTAGTGCATTTTATTATATATAGCAGCACTGTGGAAAGCTAATTTGATAGTTTTGAAAAATGGGCCAGATTCATGAAAGTGGTGAGCTTTGCATTTGTATTATTTATCATATGAGAGAAAATATACAGTGCATCAGCCTGACAGTGCAGGACTATTCCCTAGTAATGCCCCTCCCCAACACCTCTGGTATATTCTCCTGGGCTTTGTCCAATTCTGTTTGGCCCTGCTACTTGCAACCCTAAACAAATTATCTTCCTTCCCTGGAGCCAATTAACTCCCCTGCAAACTAAATAGTCATTTAACCAATGTAAAGAGAATAGCTGACACTCTTTTAATCTTTTCTTCTAAGACATTTCCTCTAAAATATCAAATATTTTCATTTCTTGAAAATGAAATAATAGGAATGTGTGTAAATTAAAGCTGCAGTGAGGTGGATGTCACTATTTCAAATCTGGCAAATGTACCTCATTTGTCACTTTCTTTGTAAGGAAGAGTTTGCCTGGAAATTCTGCCAAAATTATACTAACCACCAGCCAGGAAACTAAGTGTTCTCTAGAATTGGAGCTGCCGTAAATGTAACATCCTTCACTGTCCAGTTGAGCTGCTCTAATGTTCATCTCTTTTACCTGTATAGATTTTGTATAAATGAACATAGTGTTATAATTAGCTGTACTCAAATGCTGTATCTCAAATCCATCTGCACTTTAATGAGATTGTCAGACTGCCAGGGTCTAGTCATTGGATTCCTTGTACTTTCTTAATAGATGCATGCTACACTGCAATGAACAAAATCATGTAGTCCAATATTACTGCCATTTTGCTTGGACCACACCACCATCTAAAGCTATGCTGCCCATGGTTCTGATTTGATCAGTGGGGGAGGGGAGCACCCGAGTGAGAGATACTGCATTTAAAAACTGGCCAGATATTTGCAGCTTAATTTTTAAAGATTCTGCTAATGACAGTGATATAGAGGGGTGTGTATTCTATTACAATTGTTGCTGTAAATTGGATTATTCTATTTTAGTAACAGCCTAATAAATTACATTAATAACATTGACTAATGTTTGACACCTCGAAGAATGGATTCTATATCATTTCTTACTTTTTCAAGTATTAACAGACTCACAAACATTAAGGTCAGAAGGGACCATCCTGATTATCTAGTCTGACCTCCTGCACATTGCAGGCCACAGAACCTCACCCACCCTCTCCTATAATAGACACCTAATCTCTCGCTAAAGTCCTCAAATCATGGTTTAAAGAATTCAAGTTACAGAGACTTCGCCTTTTACACTAGTTTAAACCTGCAAGTGACCCATGCCTCATGCTGCACAGGAAGGCTAACACCCCCAGGGTCTCTGCGAATCTAACCCAGAGGAAATTCCTCCCCACCCCAAACATGGCAATCAGTAGTATAAAAGCTACTGGATATAAGCATAATCACAAAATGTTTGTGGATAATTTAGACAATTAATTCCTGCATACAGGAAAAAAATATGTAGAGAATTGTTCTGAATATTTTTTTCTGAATGATGGCTAGGCAAGAAGATTGCACCGCTTTAGGGTTCCCTTGTGACAGAAATGAAAAGTAAACTTGAAGGCATGAATTGTCTACTCTAAGGAATTGGAAGGGCAAGGATATGTGGTAAGCTACTAGTCTCTGTAGTATCTTTAAGCTGATGGAAAAACAGAATACCCAAATTAACAAATGAAGTTTCCAGTAGACTCCAGTGAACACAGTACTCACATTCAAGAGTCTCCAAGTGGAGATATAACTATTTGTAAGACTTTCTAGCCTCCTTAATACATCCCTTGGCTTGCACTGAAGTCTGACATAAAAGATACCACATCACTGAGGCATCAGCCTTCTTTGAATATGTGTAGATAATGAAACAGACAACTGAGGAAAAGGAGGTGAAACAAACTCTGCCACACAGGACCTTTCTTCCTTAACTGATTTTTATTATGAATTAGATAGGAATAAAAATGCAACAGAAATATGCAGAAAATGATACTTTACTGTATTTGGGGTAAGGGAGGGCAAAATATTACAATATTAAAGTGAAAAGCTAAGATAATATAATAAAAAGAAAAACAGTTTGGGCAATTTACAGTATAGTACTGTTATAATTTTAAGACCCTCTGGATTATTGAATAGCCCATGATTTCTAGGTTACATTACGTCAATGCTATTTTAAAAACCACACAGAAATACTGTGCAGTATGATTTCAGTAAGCTTTTATGCAACTGTATAAAATTGCAATATATTACTGTAAATGCTCAGTTCTTTATTGCAGTGGAGTACATTAAGATAACTCTAAATGAACTGCACTGCAATATGTATGGTAAACTCTATATGGTAGTTTTGATTTATAGTATTAGTGTAAGAGCATTATTTTATCCTTATGGCTACAGCGTTTACATTACAGACAGTTGCCAGAATCATAAACATTACAAATTGTCATAAAACAATTCTGAGACCTGATTGATGAAGCCATTTGACTGTGCTGCCTGGAACTTAAACATGCTACTACTGATAGCAAAGCTTTAAGTAGCCAGCTGCACTTTGATAACAAATTGCACACACACAACATTTGTTACATGCTGTAAAGCTTTAGTCTCCTCAGATGGCTCATGTGTGACTTGGACTTACAGTGAAAATATAGAAATTATTGAAATATTTAACTCTTGAAGCCTGTCGGCGTAACTAAATAACTTTGTAATCATATAGCATGGTTGTACATATCCTGCTGGGGCGCTCTGTGGCCATGAAGGACCGTGAACACAAAACAAGTGATGTTTCATTGTTCAATGGGGACAGGTTTGGGGAGCATACAGATGGGGTACTCACCTCCTATAAAATGGCATGTTTTAGCGGTGGGGCAGCAGCATTGTGGTGAATCCATCAACCATTCCGTCCTGTCTGGTGCCTATTTATACCATGGTCATTCCCACGGTATTTGAGCACCTGCAGTAACAGATCAGACACCGTGGGACTTAGCTATTAGATTAAGTATTGGGCACGGACTGTCTCTGTATTAGTATGGCTTCCAGCCCAGCACAATGGGTCCAGAATCCTCATGGGAGCCTTTGGGCACTACCATGATATAAATGTTTTATGAATAATAATTAAAATCATGAAATTATGGTGATGGGCACTAGTGAAGAACCCAGATAGATGAATGATATATTTGTTCTGCAGCCACTTCTCAGTCTTGTTGGGAGAAGAGTCCACCAATTCCCCAGTGCTTTGCCCATTTATTAGGGCCAAATCCTTTACAAAGCACAGGGACCAAAGTATCAGAAACATGTAAAGTTAATTATAAATTATTGTGAGTATGTTGTTCAGGATTGATTACATCTCTTTGGCAAGTAGGTATGGAAAAAACAGCAATAAAACAGACTTCAAAACATTACAAAATTTACAAAAATTATTGTTGACAGTACTAAGAAACCAGAATCAGGGGATCTGTCCCAATATTGGCGCATATGAATAAGCCACATTATAGTTTTATTTGGAATTAAACATATATACTGGCAAAAGAAAATGAACTCCAAGGGTTGCATGTATACTAAAAAGTGGACCTGTGTTGAAGTGCAACTCAGTCATTTTTGTAATCAATTAGATTGATTTTAATTTATTGTGTTGCGTCTTTCAGATATGTTTGCATTTCAGTTATGACATTTGACACCATTGGTTAAGCCAATGGCTTTCAGCAGCATTTACTTTGAATGTCGTCTAATCAGGATATATTTATTCTTCCAAATCTGATTTTTTGAATGAGAAAGTAACTTTTACTTGGAGGTCACCACAGCTAAAATGCCAGTAAGTGCACAGTTATTCCAGATTTTAAGCTGTTGAATAGAAGTAGGCAGCATAATGTTCAAAAGTGTTTCAGTCATGAGTAGATCAAATACCAGGTACAAATCAGAAAAACACATAGTTGTCTTCCACACCTCCGAAACTGTACAACAACTGAAGTTCTAACCCATTGGCCTGATTCTATTCTCTCTTATGTTGGATTATCATGGTATAATTCCATTGACCTCCATAACTACTCCATATTTATATCAGAGTAAGTAAAACCAGAATCAGGCCTCTCTTCTTTAGATTCCAGAAGAACAAAAGATGACCAGATTTTATGCAGAATCCAATCCTTAGAGTTCAAAAGTCAAGATTATACTAAAATAAGTATGAGCAGAAATATGTCTTTCACTTCCACAATATCTAAACTTATTTGCTAGCTAACTTTGATTCTGTTTACAGTATTTTCACTGTCATTTGCATTCAGTAATCAAATATGTGATATACTATTGTTGACTTTTCATGTAAAGTAGCTGTTAGCATTCTAGAGAGGTACTATCAATGGAACCTTCTCCCATACTGCCACATCAAATCTACTTGTTCATTCATTCTTGGGCTACTCCAGTAAGACTGCCAACAAAGATGTGCAGTGCTAATTGTGCTAGTTTTTTTGTGATGTGAATACCCATCTTCTAGATACTGAATCAAAGCTACCAACTCATTTCACATAAGCCATGGGACAGATACCTGATAACATTTTTCTGATGTAGATTGGATTTCATCAGTGACCTAGAGTTAAAAGTCTCAGATTATTTTTTAAATACTTAGATACAAGTAAAAAAGTTATAGCTTTTTAAATTCTCTAATGACTTAATCACTTTCTCCCCACCCCCACCCCCACTCCCAACAGACACTAATATGGGTTCCTATTTTCAAACACATTATCTTTTAGGAAAACTAAATACCAAATCAGTATACTGTTTCACGGTGTGGTGATGTTGTTTTTTCAAGGCTAGGTTGGCAATGTGGACTTCAGATTCAGGTAACTTAAAAATTCCAAATGTTTCCTTAATGTAGGACAAAATGGGACATTTTGTATACTACAGTTTTCAACTTTTCTCTCCAGCTGAAAACCAGTGCAAAATAGAGGAAAGAGTGTTTGTCTCTAGTCAAAAGACCAACACCTTTGCAACTGAGGATAAAAGGCTGAACATGAAATAGAAATATCAGGGGCTAGTTTTCCCTCCAGTACTCATGTTGGGTGGGTATCTTAATCCATGACTAGACTCAGCATGAGTAATGGTAACAGAATCTGACTCCACATCAATCTATCTTTCCAAGGAAGTTATATGACCTCTGTTTCCATAGTATGTGAGCACTTCATAGTCTTTAATGTATTTATCTTCACAACACACTTCTGAGGTAGGGAAATACTATAGTCCCCTTTTTGGTGTGGGCTTGTCCTATGTTCATTTCAGTATTAAACTCAAGTCTTGCCTCTAACTCAAGCCCCATCCATACATAAAGACCTTAATTCAAGTGTCATGGTGCTTTTAACTCAAGTTGGCTAGTTTATTGGGATATAGGCTACAGCTCAAGTTATCATAACTCATCACCTGATAACATGGTCACCCTGTGCAGCTATTATTTTGAGTGGCTATTCTCATTCAAGCTATGTTAATTCTGCAGTGAAGAGACATAGCCTAAGTGACCTTCCCAAGATCACACAGGAAGGCTGTGATTGAGAGGAGTTTGGACCTGGGTCACCCAACTCCCAGGCCTTAACCACTTGACCATCTTTCCTTTCCTTCCTTGTGAATGAACCAAGGCCCTTCACAAACTGAATAGTAATGAGTCTTATATAAATGGAAATTTGTATTCAGAACAGGGTTGAAAGTTACCCTGTGTTTGGCAATTATCCTATTTTGGTGGCTTGTTAGTTTGTTTATACCACCTTTCCTATTAGAAAATGTAATTTTTAATGAGTATAATAGCAGATGTTTTTCCTGAGGAATAAGAGATATCAGTCTTGAAAGCAGAAACATCTGTACCTCTAGGACATTTATAATACTGAATATATTGCTACTGACACTTAGAGACTAGACACCAAGAAGTCTAGCTTAGATTTTTATCTACTTCATCTGCTTTATCAGCTTCATTAGCTGATTTCTGGAAGAATTGACATGCTAGACTAGAACATAAATTCATGCAGATGCTATTTTACTACAGGTTTTCTTATTGCCATTTGCAACCTTAACTTTTTCATTAAATTATCTTGTTGCATAATGCTAAAAATGGCCAGTTGTTCCAATGCAATCAGAATGTTTTTGTGTCCCTCTTATATTTATGGTCCATCATTTGTTTGAAATGAATTTAGGTAATCTGCCTTGACTGTAAACACACTGAGAAACATCCATACTATTATTTGACTTCAGAGAGTCTCAGTAAATTAATATTAATTGTTTTGTAAACCAGTTATTTAATGGCTTTAAGCCAAAAGGATGCAGCATAGCAAGAAAAGCACCAATTTTAAGAAAGTGATACAAGATTTAGGTATGTGGAATGAATCTTTTTCCTTTTTTGCTTTGTTTCCTTTTAACTGAATAAATATTTTAAGAAATGTGGAGTCTTTTGAACTTTGCCTGAATGTGCAAGATTTAATTTTTTAATATCCTCAATTTGATATATGCATCTCTGTGTTATATGTCATCCTGAAACCACTCTCCAGCACAAATGCCCCTCACTACAAAAATGGGATAAAAGGCAACAAGTGATTTTAGAGAGAGACAGGTTATTCCACCTGAGAGAAAATAATCAAATAGATTCCCTGAATACATATCTTAAAAATGAAATGGTTAAAGTTCTTTTTCATTCCTACTAAAGAAAAGTGGGTGAGGTAATATCTTTTATTTGACTAGCTTCTGTTGGTGAAAGAGACAAGCTTTTTCAAGCTACATAAATCTCTTCTTTTGGGTCTATTAATTCTTATTGGCATTCTCAAACCAGTTTTGTGCAGAAACAGATCTATAAGAGATGTAGGCTATAATCTCTTACAGTTCCCTTTTGACTTTGTTAGAAGGCCCACTTTGAATAAATATAGTGGGCCTAATTCTCAGGACCACTCCACAGCAATGCACTATGGAAAACCCAGTGAGATCCCACACTCTAATACGCTTATGATAGGAAACTGTATAAAAACCCAGATAGCTCCAGGTATTTCCGGACTCCTCTTGTACACGGGAAACCTTGGGTATCATAGCATTGTCATAGTCACTCTGTGCCCACCTGCCTAGTCCCTGCTGCAGTATAGCTGGGATAGACATTGATTGGGCCCGCAGGATCTGGAATGGATTCTGTTAGCAGCCATGAGTAAATTAAGAACAAATTTTAGTTTATTCTCATTTACACAAGGGGTCCAGCAGCACCAGTTCAGGACAAAAACTTTTCATCATTCTCTAGGCTTTCAAAAAGTGCAACTCACAAGGACTAGAGAATTTAAAATAGTTTCTTCACTAAAGTGTGTCTCACAGAGTGGACTGTCTTGGTCAGAGTAGTGAACAGAGTCATAGAGTTGTAGAGTGTGAATAATTGTTTTTAAAGCTAGTCAAAAAATTTTGTTCAAAACATTTTTTAACAAAAGTGGCTTTTAGTAAAAAATGAAAATTTGTTTTTTTTTTATTTTTAAATATTTTTCTAAGTGAATTTTTTTGAAATTTTCTTTTAATTTTACCTTTTCTCTCTATTTTTCCCCTTGTCTTTTTTTCATTTTCTGTCACTGAATGCAATACAATGAATTATGTCTAGATGGTCTCATTTTTTCTTTTGAAAAATTACAGAGTGGCAAAACTTCCTTAATAGAAAAATTACAGAATAGCAAAAGGAAAAATGGAACTGCAACTGCTACTTTGTAGCTTTTCACTTTTGGAGAAGTTTTGAAAAGTTACAATGTCAAAAGGAAAAAGTGGTTGTAAAAAGAAACCTGGACAATGTTCATTTTATTGCACTCCGTGACAGAAAGTGAAAGAGGAGGGATACAAATTTGAATTTTTTTTAAATTTTGCAAAAAAAAAAAAAAAAAATTGTCCAATTTCAGAACCCTGTGCAATATAAACAACTTTGAAATGTTTCGTGATTTGTTTCCTTTTTTTGAGCATCTCTAATTATTTTATACTGTAACAGGGCCAGACTGGACAGCTATGAAAGGGTGTGTGAAGGGAAAAGAAGATGGGGTCTCTGTTTCTGCTGAGAACTGATTTTAGAAATGGCTGTAAAAAGCCTGAGATGGAAAAATGTCTTTTTAGCAGTTATTTAATCTTAGAATGTTCTGAAGTTATAAAATAGTTAAGAGGCCTAGACGCCAGCAGGGATGGAATGCAGAGAAAGACCTTGTAACTTAGATAAGGAAAGTTGAATATACTCAGCTAGAAAATTCCTAGATAACAGTTTTTTTTACTATGTATGACCATGGAAACTGTGACGTATAAAGACTTGTTTGTGTGAGGCTATAAAAACTGTTAGATTTTTATGTTAAGGGTCACCCCTTACATCGAAGGGACCACCTTCTTTACGTAAAGAATAAACTCTGACTTTGCTAATCTGTTGTTTGGCTTATTCTGGACTATCCGCTGGGCAATGGACTTGTAAGTAAGGACCCCTGAGTTTGGGTTCTTCCACAGGTGCTAGAAGGCATGTATATTAGCCCCAGGCTCCATAAAGCCCTATTCCCTGGGTAATCCAGCTGGGGCTATTTCAAGGCAATTGGGCCAATTAGGCAACCTGGGGCCTATCAAGGAAACTGCCCCAGCAGTTAAAAGCCTCAGTTTCAGGCAGGCTGGGGCAGCTGAAAGGGAGTTGCCAGCCAGAGCTCAGCTCAGAGCTGAGCTGAGCTGAGCTGAGCTGCCCTACTGCAACTGCAGAGCTTGGGACTATCATCTGGTGCTGTCACCATACCAGAGACAGAGAGGTTCCAGCTGGGGAAGGCAGAACAACCCTTCGCACCAGTACCAGGGAGTGGGTCTCAAGCAGTGAGGCCATGGACAGGCGACCAAGGGAAGGTAGTCGGTCTCAGGGACTAAATGGTGTGAGATCGCTCCTAGCAAGGTCCCTGGGTCGGGGCCCAGGGTAAAGGGCGGGACCGGGTTTCCACCCACCCCGCTCTCCTCCCAGTCGCACCACAGGCGTGGCCGGAAAAGTGTAGGACTCACAGGGAGTAATAGGCCCACCCCGCCACAATGCATACAAGGCAAAACCAAGACAAGAAGTTGAGTTCTGAAAATCATTTATGAATTAAGTCATTTAATACCCCTGGCATACAAGTATTATTCTTTTTCAGTCATTTGTCCACACGGTTCCCATTGTAAGTGTGTGCACCCCATGCAGATGAGCTTTTAGCCAGCGGTGTCCATTGCAGGCTGCACATACACACTGCATGCCCTAGGGGGCTCCCTCCAGATGGCATAAAGGGTAGCGCAGCCCCACCCTTTACTGATTTCCTTCTCACCCCCCTTGGCAGTGAGACTGAGTTAGACAATGCCTATCTGCTTCCCCATGGTATCTTAGATAGTGTTTTGATATTTTTTCTAGTTAGTTAGTGTTGCTATTTTTCTAGCAGTTGTTATAACTTTTATTTGTGTGCACCAGCAAAGAAAACCCAAACCAACCAAACAAAAAGAAACCTATTTTTTTCTGACTATCCCCCTAGTATAGAGGTGTCATAGCTGAGTTTCAGGCCTTGTCTCGACTAGAAAAATAAGTCGACATAAAATACATCAACTTTCAGCCACCACTGTAATTACAGTGGTGGCTGATGTACACACTGCTCTCCTTGACTGAATGGAGCCTGTCCTCACTAGGAGCACTTCCACCAACCTAAGGGGCAGTGTGGGGAGCTGAAAGACCCAACTCTCAGCTCCCTGCTGGGAGCCCACAAGGTGGCTGCCCCCACCACAATCCCTGGTCCCAGCCAGGAGTGCAGCAGACACTCACATCCCACCCAGTCCAGCTCCCAGCTGGGTGGTTGGTTCCAGACTGAAGGCGGGCTGCAGCTGCCCGCATCCAGCCTGGTCCCTACACACAGATGGGAGGCAGTCCCCTGATAAGCTGGGCAGCAGCCACCCACATCCTGGGAAGCTGGGCGGCAGCCACCTGCATCCCCACTGGCAGTGGGCAGTAGCCACCAGCCACTCCATTCCCTCCGTTCCTGGCAAGAGCCAGGCTCCAGATGTTCCTGGCTTTCTTGTCAATTTCACCGCTCCAAGTAGAATGACAAGAATGACAGCCCCTCGGCCACTGCAAGGGGATGCAGTGTCTAAACCGAGACTCAGAGCTTCTCTTCACTTACCTCTGAGATTCGGAGGCAGTCGACCGGAGTTACGCAAGCTACGTAAAAAACTTGCGTAACTCCCGTCGACTTCTCTGCTTCGGTTCTGTGCGCCGTCTTCACTGCACTGCGCCAACGGGAACCATGTTCCTGTCGACACAGTGCTACGCCACTTGAGAAGGTGGTCTTAATACATCGATTTCTGGATCGACTGAGCAGGTCTTTGCTGACTGCTCAGTCGATCCAGAGAAGTCGATCTGATGGCGGCGAATTTGCCGCCATCAGCAAAGACATAGCCTATGTCGCCCTAGCTTTGCCAACAGAAGCCCTACACCTCTCATTGAGGTGGTTTTGTTTTGTCGAAAAAGCATGGCAGTTTTGTCAGCGGGGGGCAGGGAGGTAGTAATGTGTACACCAGCACTGTTTGTTGACGAAAGCTGACTTTTGTCATCAAAACTCTCTAGTGTAGACCAGGCCTAAGTCTCTGGGCTTTAAATCTGCTCACTTGCAGAGCAACCTCTTTCTTCTCAGAAACATGCTGAGCTTCTCTTCTGTCTTCCTTTGGTCAATCACAGACAGCTGCTGCCCAGGGTAGGAAGGAGAAGAGATCTTCTTATGCAGCCCAGAACCAGTTACCATCCCAGGTACCGGTCAAGAATAGATCTAAGTTTGCCATTCTGATATTTCCAAACCAACTCTACTAAGTCAATTGGCACTGGGTCTCAACAGATGCTGTGAAAGGTCACTCTTCAGCTCTGGTACAGTGTCAACAATCCTCTGTGATCAGCACTGATCCATTGTTACCGTTAGTTTTGTTCCACCAGCCACTGATTCTGCAGTACCATGTAAAAAGTAAAAAGACCCATGTTTCCTAGTCAGCCAATTCAATACCATCAAGCTCTACACCATCTGTGTCAGTACTGATTCTTCTTGCTATGCAGACTGCTTTTACAATTCCTGCTGATATAGTGAATACTCTTGAACTGGAGTCCTTGCTCTTAGAGATCAAAAAAATGTTCATCAACTCCATGTCTTTTCCGGCCCTGGAGCTCAGAGTACTGGCTATGAAGATCTTACTATGACTTTTGTCTGTTTCCCAGACAATAGAATCTGATACCAGTGCCTGTTTCTCAGATGATAGAATCTGGATCTCTTAGATCTGTTGTAATACCTATGAGATCTGCACCACTCAAGGAAAAATTTTTACTCTTTTGTGTTCTCATCATCTTGTGAAAGTGGGAGCTCTTATTCTGGATTTTCTACTGGATTCTCCCACTCTGATTCCTGAAAGGGACATGAGAAGGAGTCATAGATACTGTACTTCTGAGAGATCTCAGGACCTTGGTTCTCACCCTTGTGATGTTACATGCCTTACTGGAACCGCTGTAATTTCCAGTTTCTTATTCATCCAGATCAAGGACCAGATCTCCTCCTGGTAAGGAACCATCAAAACCACTACAACCATCTGACCAGGCAGTTGCCCAGGATGTTAAGCAGGATCCTCATTTGGAAGATGAAGATTTGATGGAAATATATGAAGATCAACCCATTCCTCTGGTCATTTTGTCTTAATCTCCAGTTAAAACTTATTCCATCTATTCCCTTTACACCTGATGATTTCAAGGTCTTTCAGGAGTGACTTAAGAGATTGGTGGAGAACTTCGAGATATACCTTGAAGTAGTTCAGGAAGGGTCACACAAATTACTTGACCTTTTACATCCAGGCTCTCAAGGACATTTGGCTATGCCAATCAATACAAGTCTCCTCGAATCTGCTAAAGTTTTATGTCAGATCCCTGCATCAATTTTGGCAACATCTAAGAGAGCAGACCACATATACCTGGTTCACCCCAAGGGGTTCAAATATTTCATTTCACATCTAGCCCTGGAGTATCTAGCAGTAGCAGCCACTCACGAAAAATCCAAGCTACCTGGTCCTCCTAAATCCACAATCCAGGGAAAAAAAACAAAAAAGATAGATCTTCAGAGGAGAAAGGGGTATTCTTTGGTAATCCTTCAGTTGCAGTAAAGCAATTAACAAGTTCCATTAGCTAAGTATGTCTTCCTTCACTGGGATATAGTCTTGCAAATGTGTGAAAAACTCCCTCAAGACATTAGGGATGAATTCAAGATTATGACTCCTGTAGCCCAGTTAGTAGCGAAGACTGTCTTGCGAGTATTGTTAGATGGTTATGACACTAGGGTCAGGACAATGTCTACATCAGTAACCATTCACAGAACATTGTGGCTGCAGTTGTCAGGAATTCCAAAGAGGGCCAGACCACAACCGAGGACTTGCCCTCTGAAGGCCATGATCTTTTCAGGTCCAGGATATATGAGGCACTGTACTCTTTGAAGCACTCAGGAAGGACCTTTTGGTCTCCTGGCTTCTATATACCAGAAGAGAAAGCAGTTAAAGGGCTTGTCCAAATGGGGGGGGGGGGGGGTAATGTGACTGATGATTGGTGATTTCTAAAGCACATTAATGTTTGGGCATTAATTGGTATGTAGATTCTGCTGGTGTACACTAAAAGTTCTCTAGTGCACTTTTACATAGTGCAGTTTCAAACAGCTCTACATTAAAGCACAATAGGGAACTCTTAGTGTGCACTAGCAGGGTCTACATGGACTATTTAATAAGCATTGTGTTGGTGCGCTTTAGAAATCATACCCCTGTAGTGTTCATTGTCTCACTCTGTAGACAAACCCTAAGTCTCCATCCTTCCCAGACAGAGATCCCTGTGCCTTCTTAGCAATATCATCCAAAAGCGCCTGGTGCTTATAGGAAGAAGCTTTGTTTCCAAAATAAAAAAGATGTTTCTTCATCTACTGGTACTACTCATTTGTCTTTGTGCCAGAAGCTATAAGTTTGATGCTGCAGTCAGACAACTTGATACTGAAGTAGTTTACAGACAAGGGAGTGCAAGATATTCTCCCTTATGTAAGGAAGGCATTCTGTTGTGGGACTGGTGCATTCTTCATTGAATCAAGATAGTGACCTTTTATCTACCTGGGACCCAAAACAGTTCAGCGGATCATCTGAAAAGAAAAGGCACAATAATCCACAATAAAAAGATAAAGAACTCAGATTTAGATCAAGTATTCTAGAGTTGAGGAGTTCTCTTAGTAGACCTTTTAACCATTGATGTGAACAAGAAGTGTTTCATATTCTGCTCCCCAGGAGTCTGGGCTCTCTTGCAGATACATTTCTAATTCAGTGGAATTGGGGGCTGCTACGTTTCCCCTCCATCCTGTTAATTTCCAATGTCTTCATGAAGATACAGTAAGGCAAGGCCCATCAGGAGCTCATCAGATACAGTAAGGCAAGATTCCTTCAGGAGCTCATCAGTTTTGGTTCTCTGGCTTGATACAACTGTTGATCTACCCACCTTGCCTTCTCCCAGTTCTTCTGCTCATCATTTCTCACAGACTGAAAGTCTAGTGCTACACCCAGACCTGAAATCTCTTCATCTGAAAACATGGAAACCAGCTGGTTGAGTTCAGTCAAAAGAAGCTGTTTGGCAGAGTTTCACGAGGTTTTGATCATGGCAGGCAGATTTATGCAAGATGATACATAGGTCTAAATGGAAACATTTCTCGATATGGTCTACTCAGAAGTATATACAGCCAATGGAGACTTCCATCTCAGTTATTTTGTACTATTTATTGTCCCTAAATGCTTTTAGGGTCATCAGTCAGTTCTAGTAGGGTGCATCCTCATGTTGAAGATAATTCTTTTTTTTTCCACAACGATTTCCAATATTTGAAAGGATTGACCCTTTTATTTCCACCAGTTACAGAACCCTTTCCTACCTAGGACTTGAATGTAGGACAGATGTGCTTAATGGACCATCTGTATTATGCCTTAGATGGAGACTACCTCAGAGATTTGTAGGACAGCGACTTGGAGTTCTGCTCTTCTTTTTACCCATTACTACTCCATCTCCATTCTGTCAGCCTCTAGATCAGATGCCTACTTTGGTAGGAGTAGGTTGCAGTCATTATTTAGACAGGAGTCCTATCACCCTCCTCCCCAAGAGGGAACTGCTGATCAACTGCCAGGAATCCATGGGATCCATGTGGAAAAATGCTCAAAGATGAAAGAAAGGTTACTTACCTTAAACTAACTGGAGTTCTTCAAGATGGCTTTCTCCACACGTGATCTGCCCTCCTTACCCCCTTCTAGATATCAGTATTAATGGAGGAACTGAGTAGCTGTTGGAGATACTCTATATTTTATACCCTGTGGGAGAGGCTCAAGGGAATGCAGGTCCACCCGCACAGCCCTTAATGGACACTGCTGGTTAAAAGACTCCAGGATTATGTTCACGAGGCACATACAACTGCAATGGGAACTGTGTGGACAAAAACATCTTGAAGAACTCCAGTTACTGGAGATAGGAAACCCCTCCCTATCTCCATTTTACAAACGGAAAAACTGATACACGGAGAGGATGAATGACTTGCATATAGTCCAACAGGAAGTTTGTGGCAGATCTGCAAATAGAACCTACTTTCCCAGTTCCTAATCTTGTGCCTTAGCAACAAAGCCATCCCCAAGAAGCAACTAGTGTCACCTTCTAGAATTCTTAGCCGTATGTAGAGCAATCTGGTCTTTTATAAAATAAGTTAAATTATATTAAAAGAAAGCAAACAGTTAAATAATTGCAAGCAAAGTTTAGGATGTCAATTGCTGCACCTCTGTATAATAATTCTGCACAATATGTTTCATATCAGAATCTTTTACATTCTAGACATATCAAAGTGGTTTGGAGAGAAATGGATTGGATAATAGTAATGAAAGGATTATATGGACACATTTTTCAGTAGCAGCTACATATTATAGATATTTCTTTAAAATACTGATTTATAAATAATACATTTATCAGATCAACCATTCTTTTTGAAAAATGTCTTAGAATCTTTAAATTCTATCTGGACAGCCACACGTGACCCCTCCCACAAAAAGTGACATCTTCAAGGACTTGTCTCCATTAGGCAATTTTGCAAAATATTCCCACTATGGCTACCACCATTGATTCAGCTCCACCAGTGGTAGCAAAGTAATTAAGCACCAGTATCTGCCAATATTTTAAGTACTGGATTGTGGCGGGCTACTCTGAGCAGTGTAAGGTGAACCTTGCTTAAAACATCAGCAGCTACCTGGTGCCCTTTCTACACAGGTAATCCCATATTGCAACCACAAGTGGAGTTCAGCTGTTGTAGCAATGGTGTAAAATCCTTTTGCAGAAACGTTTAGTGTAGATTCAACATAAAAATGCACCACTACCTTCTTCCCATACCACAGCATCAAGACTAAGTATAAACCCAGTTGATGGTATGTTGTTGGTATATAAACAGTTTATTCAGTAGTCTTATTCACCTCAGTGATGAGGAACACCCAGGAGGAGTCATTCAGGGAAGCAAGCAGAAGGGGAAACCTTCGGCAGCATGATTTCTGTAGGAGTTTTATGAAGGAAAGTGCCTGGGAGGGGAATTGGGGGCCCTATCAGAGAAACGGGGCCCTCCACAAGCCCTCTAAAGACTCCCAGGAATCTGCTAAGACCCAATCCCTCAGTGAAGTAATGACAAGGAAACTCTGTGAATTCAAAATTGAAGAGCTGGCTTTCCTGTAAGTGCAAGAAACATGAGTAGGGGATGATAGTGCCCTGTACATTAATTGCCCAGAGGAAAAGGAATGAAAAACAATAGTAAACAGAACCTCTATCTCTTTAGTCTAGCAGCTGTCATTTCAAAAACTGTTAATACAGTCAGTGGGATTGCATGTGTATAGCTGAGGGAAGAAATTGGCTCAATGTGTGTACTGTTGTCAAAGGTAGCCTACCTAGTTGCAAAACCTTTTACTGCAGAAGATTATAATAATTTCAGAATGTAGGAGGACAGAGTCAGCTTCCTTTCAACAGCAAAATAAAATATTTATTAAAATGGGCTCCATATTTTTTCTTTACCATCATACTCCAGGTAAAATCCAGGCCAAGATTTTTTTTTCTCTTCAATTGAATCAACAAAGAAACAAGCAAAAGCCAGTGCCAGGAGTCCACTTCTCTCAAAAAGATCTTCATGACTTGAATTTCATTACTGTGTGACAAATGAAAAGATTATGTGTAATGCTACATTTAAAACAATTCAGCAACTGACCTTTAGGCAGCTTAAAAAGAAAAGGCATTGTAAGCAGACAGGGCAAACTGCAAGAGCAGAAATCATCAGTTTTAAAGGATGAAGGAGCCTGTTCAGCATGTAATGAGTGAAACTAATACATTATAATGATGAACTTATCAGAGCATATTCTCCATACTTCTGGTGGCAAAATGGTTAATAAACACTAGTCAACAAACATGTTTTTCTATCCTAGTTGTCCTGAAACCTTTATGGAAGGCATGATTGCTTATAAATATAATATAAAGTATTATATATATATATATATATATATATATATATATATATATATATATATATATATATTATTATATTGTATATAAAGTAATATACAAACCACTGTATTGTGTGTCACACTTAAGATTGCTCTGTACATAATCAGTAACATACAAGCCTCATTGAAGTCAATGGGAATTTTGCCATTGACCTTAACAGAGCCAAGGTATCATCTAAACTTTTAATGTGTTTACCTGTTAAGTTATGGCTACCAACAATATATACCCTCTACTCCATCCAGCAGCACACTTCACTCCTAACATTATCACAATATACCACAAAGAACACATCACAACCTTAACTCTGCCAATATAGATGCCAACCTTTCAAGCGCCCCCTTCCCTAGTCCCACCTCCACCACAAATAAAACAGATTGCCCCCTCTACTGTTCCTTCTGTGAAACTACATCTTATATATCTTGGGGAGGTATTTTATGTGCAGAGCAGCCCTACCTGTCACAAAACACAGTGTATTGTGAATTATTGTCCCAGATACAGTCTTCAGCGAAGCAATGACTCCTTTTTAAAAAAACAGAATCTTGATGGCTCAGGAGCTTCTGACAAGGCTGAATGGTTTCATGGAGATCCTGGTCTTCATTAAAGCAATTACCATTATGTTAAAAATTGTGGTCTTCATGAAACCCAGCAAGCAGGCTGAACAGTTCCATAGGAATCCTAATCTTCAGCAAGTCAACAGCTACTAGACTGGAGATTCTGAACCAACTAACAGCTTCATAACAACCCAGGATCTTGACACAGCTGCTGCTTACTTGTACAAGTCCAGGACTTATGTGAAAATATTGAACTTTGCTCTTGAACTGGTGGAACAGTTCACAGATAGAATACAAATTCTCCTTCATTAGCTAAATCCTTTTCCTACACACCTCATTAACCCACAGCTTAAGTTGTTTGGAAACATTACAGAGAGTGTGTCAAAAATTAGTTTTATAATCCTCTCCTAAACCATTTAAAAAGACTTTGCATGCCACATCGAAAATAGAAGTAAACAATGTAGAAAATGTTCTCCATTGGCTAGCAATGGCATATAAAATTCAGTTATGACAAATGACACTATCATTTTGTTAATTTAAAATACATAATTACATCACCCCAGAGAGCCAACCAACCCTGACGATGTACACGTTGTTTACTTTCTACAGATATAGAGGCCCCAAAAAATCATGAAATTCAGAGTGCAAACTTCATCTGGGTCCAATCTTTAGTTGAACAGAATGCAGAAACAAATTAATCTATTTTCTTGATGCTCCTCAGAAAATCTGGGGCAGTGAGTGTTTTTTATATAAATCTGAGAATGAACACCCCCCTACTTTAACTGCAGATCGAATTCAACTTTAACTTTGGTGTCATAACAGTTCCATCATAATGTATTAAGTTTTCAACAAAAGTAATTTTTACCATCCTTATAGCTGACCTTTTCAAACCTGCCTATGCCTTCAGTTTGTTTCAGAAATAATCACTCACAACTTTGCCTCTGAACTGTTAAAATGTGAGCGGCTTCTTCAATAGCCTTACTGCCTTTTAAGGGTAGCTGCAGCCCATTTTTTTTCAATTGATAATTACATCTAGTTATTCATATTGGTCTAGATCTGTAGCTGGTGTATTTTGGCATAGCTCCATAAATTTTGATATAGCTTTACTAACTTACCTCAACTGAGAATCTGGCTCATCACCGTAATTAGGGCCTATGAGTTTGGGAGGAGTGCAAGAACCTCCATATATTAACAAACCATTGCCCATCTACAAATAATTTGGACATTTAACTATCTTTTCTAACCTACCACCACAAATGTACTTAAAGTCACTTTGAATGAAGTCACTACAAGAAGTTCCTTCTCCTTAAGCAATACTTCTTGGAGCAATATGTGGCACATGAGATAATGCTGTACTGAACATTTTATGGCTACTTAGAACTAGGGTGACCAGACAACATGTGTGAAAAATTGGAGTAAGGAGTGGGAGGTAATAAGCACCTCCTCAAAGACAAAGCCTCAAATATCGGGATTTTCCCTATATAATCGGGACGTCTGGTCACCCTACTTAGAACTTTATGGTGAAAGTCTGGCTAGAACCTAGATCTTCCTTCTCCAAAAACATAGGCCGCAACTCGTAGTCCAACAGGGTAACCTTTGTTCTGTTAACAGGATAGGGCCTATGAGACACAGATGAGCAGCTGTTATTCCATCTAGAAGTGGAAAGTGATATGCATACATGCTACCAGCCAGTTCTTTAACATATGTCAACATTAGCATTAATACAATGGACTAGTATCAGATTATTGTCACTCATTGCCCATCCATCTGTTTTACATGGTGTGGCGCGGGCGGCTAGTCTAGCCCCCTTTTGGGTACGGTGCCCTCTTCGGCCACGACCACGGTGCACCGTGGGGAGGGGGAACAGGGGGGGGCCCGGTCCCGCCCTCTGCCCCGGGCCCCGACCCAGGGACCCTGTGTGGAGTAGCCTTCAAATGTCCGTGACTTACTCCTTCCCTGGGTCGCCTCCTTGGCCCCACTGCTCGCCGTCTGCTTCCCAGAACTGTGTCGGGAGGGGTTCTCCCTCAGGCCTGTGCCTTGGGTCCCCGGCCGCCGCCAGACAGGTACCCCCCCGATCGTCTCTAGTACCTTTGTGGCCTTACTATGTGGCAGTGGTCGCTCCAAATCCTGTAGCCGCTCCGCTCCCTCTCCTAACTCCCTTCCAGCTGCCCCTGTCTGCCTGACAGGGAGGCTTTTAACTACTGGGCGAAAGCTCCTTGATTGGCCTCAGCTGGCCTAATTGGCCCAACTGCCCCAGAGTAGCCCCAGCTGGATCACCCAGGGAACAGGGATTTGCTCATTCTGGGGCTAATATAGACCCCCTCTACTACCCTCCTGTAGCCATCAGGTCTAACCCTGTCACAATGGTTAAACTTCAAATAGGTACATGCTAGAATATAATATTCTAGAAAATACTAGAAGACAGCAATGAAAAAAAATCTTCAGAAAACAGAAAAGTTTACTTTCAACCGGCGGGTTAACATCACAATCAGACACATTCTTGCTACAAATTAAAAGCCTAGAGCATACTACTAGAAAACATTTTCCTACCTCTACATTTATCTATCTATCTACTTTGTGTCTCTACAGAACTATTCTGCACACCTATATCATTGAAAGCAAACCATTGCATTACAAAAGTTAATATCCCAAGCATTTGTATGAGGCTTTTTCATTTTAATCACACAGCTACCAGGCCAGTTTCTTCATTTGCAATCCCCTTACAGTTTATATAATGTCATTATTTGTACAGCCAGTCTAATTTTCTTGATATTGCTTCCATAATATTTTGTACAATATTTAAAGAAATAAATCAGCATTTTGATCTCATTGGGAAGAGAAATTATTTCTTTCTCTTAACAAACCTTGGAAACTTAGGTCAGTTACTTGTTACTGTTTGTCATCCAGTTACTTGTCTCCCCCTAAAATAAGAGATTATCTTCAGTACACCTGCTTTTCTAGTGCAGCCATTTAAACTTTCCTACAAGTAAGTGAGTCATACCATTTTACCTGATCTAGCTGACCTCCCTAATGTCTGATTTAATAGAGTTTAATCACATCAGATATTTTAAATTTATTCCATTTGGGAAAATGGTAAGCAAACAATCTTTTGTACCAATTATAAATGTCAGAACACAAAGCAACATTTTTTTCCTGTTACATTCTCAGTCAGTTCAACCTGGTATGTCATCCAGCTATGCTAACTTTCTACAACTCTCACGGATGCATTCTCACATATTTGAAAAATGTCAACACTCAGTTTTATAGAATTTGATTTCACACTTTTTAGGGTACTAAACCTTTCACAATATATAGCCATCATTCAGGAATGTGTCAAATGCAGAGCTGAGGCAGCAATCAAAGTAAAAGGTCAACCTACAAGACTGAAGAACCCGTGTTATCAATAAAAATTATGTATTTAAAAAAAAAGCACAATAGTTGCTTACGTCTGACTTCCTGTAGTTTCATTAATAATGCTAGTATGTAGCATTCCCATAGCATCTTTCATGTTCAAATGGCTGTACTTTACAAACAGAGTAGTAGACGGTACCTGCCCCAAATAATTTACAATGTAAATAGACAAGACAGACACGGAGTAAAAGAAAGGGATATTATACACACATACTTAGTCTTTGAAATGAAGCGGCAGAGATGACTGCCTCTTTCATACAAGAGTGTCTACTGCGGTGGCATGGACTCCAGTTGCCCACCTTCCAAGGAAGAGCAGTAGCACCAGAGCTGCTGTTCCCAGCTGAAACATCCTGTAACTCTGGTAGCTGTCACAAGAAGTATGGCACTTGTGTTTGCAGTGAGATTACATTCATCATTGTTTGCATTAAGAAGTAATCAAGAGGGATGGAAATTGCAATTCTGAAATCACAAACATGAATATGCCAGGGAGCTGGAGGATAGAATTTCTGGAAAGTAATTAGCTTAGATTTTCTTCTGCAAAATCTTTCAGATTTTGCTGTTTCATGTTGAGTTTTCTAGGATCTGTAAATCAGATCAGCACTTCTGTACTGAATATGCTTACCTTGATTTTTTTTACTTCTGTTTTCTCAATACAATGGATTTAAGAATGTGTTTAAGTGTGTTCCTGAATTAGGCCCTAAATTAGTTTTTTGTTTCAAGGTAAGAATATAAGAATGTCTATACTGGATCAGAGCACTGGTCCATGTAGCCCTGTATCCTGTCTTCTGACAATGGCTGGTGCCAGATGCCTCAGAGGGCATGAACAGAATGGGGCACTTCGTAGATTGACCCACCTCCCGTCATCTAGTCCCAGCTTCTAGCAGTCAGATGTTTAGGGACACCCAGAGCATGGGGTTGCATCCCTAACCATCTTGGATAATAACCACTGATTAACCTATCCTCCATGAACTTATCTAATTCTCTTTTGAACCCAGTTATACTTTTGACCTTCACATCATCCCCTAGCAATGAGTTCCACAGGTTAACTGTGTGCTCTGTGAATAAGTACTTTCTTATGTTTGTTTTAAACCTGCTGCCTATTAATTTACTTGTGTGATTGCTGGTTCATGTGTTATGTGAATGGGTAAATAACACTTCCCTATTCACTTTCTCCACAGCATTCATAATTTTATAGACCTCTAGCATCTCTCCCTTCAGTTATCTCTTCTCCAAGTTCAACAGTCACAGTCTTTTTAATCTCTCTCCTCAGATGAAAGTTGTTCCATACTCGTAATCATTTTTATTGCCCTTCTCTGTACTTTCTCCAATTCTAATATCTTTCTTTGAGATGGGGTGACCAGAACTGCATGCAGTATTCAGTGTGAGTATAAAATGGATTTATATACTGGCATTATGATATTTTCTGTCTTATCATCTGTCCCTTTCCTGATTGTTCCTAATTTTCCCTTAGCTTTTTTGACTACCGCCGCACACTGAGCAGATGTTTTCAGAGGACTATCCACAATGACTTAAAGATCTTTCTTGAGTGGTAACAGCTACTTTAGATCCCAACATTTTACATATATAGTTGCTATTAAGTTTTCCAATGCATTGCATTTAACAACTTTGCATACTTTGCAATTTAACAATACTTTGCATTTAACAACATTGAATTTCATCTGCCATTTTCTTGCCAGTAACCCAGTTTTGTAAGATCCGTTTGTAACTCTTCATGATCTGCTTTGGACCTAACTATCTTGAGCAATTTAATATCATCTGCAAACTTTGCCATCTCACTGTTTACCCTTTTTCCCGATCATTTATGAATATGTTGAACAGTACTGGTGCCAGTACAGATTGCTGGGAGTCCCTGCTATTTACCTCTCTCCTCTGTGAAAACTGATCATTTCTTCATCCCCTTGTTTCCTATCTTTAATCAGTTACTGATCCATGAGAGAATCTTCCCTCTTATCCCATGATTTGCTACTCTGTTTAAGAGCCTTTGGTCAGGAATCCTGTCAAAAGCTTTCAAAGATGAAGTATTTCTCTTGCAAGGTGCTCTGGTTCTATCTTGTAAATTGGAAGAGAGACACATGGGACTTTGATTGCTTTCTCACCTTATTATTCAAGCTCTTCCTCACTAGCACATCTAAACTGAATTAAAGAACCTAGTTAATGTGGTTTAAAAGTGCATTGCACAGTTGGCAGGATTCAGCTTTTAATCTGTTCTAGAAACAAATGACAGAATTATGGACATGTGTCTGATCCAAACAAAGTTTAGAATAGAGACCTTATTCATAGTGTAGTAGTCTGAATGCATTAAACCAGTTTTGAAAGTGTTTTCAGTAGTACAGTTTTCCACAACAATTTATCTTACAGTTGGCATTGTCTTGGCTTAAGAGAGCCAGTCAGCTGTGGGTATATGGAGAGAACCAATTTAGAAACAGCTTCCAGTGAAAGGAAAGTAAGTTCAAACTGAATCACCGGAGCTCTCAAAATAATAAGCCCTGATAGGAAAAAAGGCTCAAAACAGTAAATCCAACAAAAGCATTCAGATCTAGAGCTGATACAGTCATTGAGGAAAAGATGGTTGAAAGTATTAAGCAGCAGGAAGCCTGGCTTGATTTTTTTGGAATTGTATAATGCAAGGTAAGATTGGCAGGTACATTATATACTGGAAAAACCCCTGCTGTGAACCAAGGACAAATGTCTTTTTTTAGAAACTGTCCTTTGACATCTCTAAGGTCATTGATAAGATAAGGTTGCTTCAGTGCATTTCAATAAGGATTAGCCATGGAGTGAGGTTTTCAAAGGAAAAAATCCATTTCATTTTTACATCATCAGCCTTTTTGAGGAAGAGACTTAACCTTTCCCAGTATAAAAAGTAATTACAAATTAAAGTTTAAATTGATAAAAACCAAAACTACTTTAAACCCTTAGTATTTAAAAATCAAGTTGCGGGTTATTTAAAAGAAAAGAAGAAGTAGTAGCAGTAGCAGCAGCAGTAGTTTCAGTCTGGAAGTGATGTAAATCTGCCATTTATTATCAGAACATTTTTGCAGGACTTTTTTTCCTCCACAAACTTCCACATTCTTTGTGCCACAGTTAACAGCATTTCACAACACAATGGGCTACAGTGTGGGGATGGTACTAAAAGCACTTGGGTTGTGCAATTTTGAACCCATGAGAAAAGTGTTTCTCAACCTTTTTGATACCAGGGACTGTGTCAGGGAGATCTCAGGCTTCCTATACTGTGTTAGGGAGATCTCAGGAACCAGTGCCGCTCCATGGACTGGTCATTGAGAAACATTTCATTAAAACATTTGCAGGCACCAAATTTTTCATGGAACTTAATTTTATCATAACTAAGGTGAGTTTAATGCTCCACCTTTTAATCACACTCACCTCCTAATCAACTGACTAATGTATTTTCTCACATACATGAAGAGGAAAGCCAGGGCTGACCCAAAGCTACCATGAGAAATGAAGTAGTTAGCCCTGCCTGATACACAAATAATAAAATGTTATACAGTGTCTTTCATCAATGTTCAAAAAATTCAATTTGAAAGCTTCATAAATAGTAATATCCTCATATTACAGATGGAGAAACCAAGGCACGGAGAGATTTACAAAGGGCAAAGGGAAACCAAAAAGAGATTCAAAAGCGGTGCAGGATAGGAGGGATGTTGTCTGAACAGTAGTAAGGGATGAAGAAACAAATCGCTTCACCTAGCACTAATAAATAACCATGTAGTGTGGAAATGATATCTGTGTAACACTGCACAATAACACCACAACAATTGTGACAGGAAGGAAATAGGAATAACTTATTCAATGGAAACTGCAGTGGATAACAACTGTACCTGTGTTAGAAATTGGTCATAATCCAACCTCCCTAGTCTAAGAAAAAGGGCAATGGGATATTTAATGACTACAAGTGATCAGGACCTGACTTTTACCTCATCTCAAAGATGTCATCTCAACACCACTCTGCTCCTCTAACATTGTACAGTGGAATTGGCTTACTACTTATTCAGGGGGAAGAGTTCTATCTACTGCACCATCAATACCGCTTTCTGCACCATCTGAGGGTTCTGGATTTTTTTCTATCCGAGTACTGATATATATTTATAGGCATTCCAGAGTAAAGGTGGGAAATCGTCAGAAAAAAATGTATCGGTTAATGTGTTGTGAGGCTGAGGAGTACAAATGCATAGAGAGCAGCTCCTCTTGCCCTGACCTGTTTCCTCATGCACCACAGAACTGGATACAGAAGATTATGGTGCCTCCCTCTTCCACACTAGTCCACAGTATTTTCATCCATTCTCCCATGACTCCTCTTGATTTATATGGTGGTGGTGGTGTCTATTATTTGTATTCCAGTAGCACCTAGAGTCCTCAGTCAGGGAGCAGGGCCCTTTTGGGTTAGGTGTTGTACACTGCGGCAGTTTGAATTTCTATTGATGGCTGATCAACTGGACAAAGACACTTCAGCAAGACATTCTAAATTTGCCTTTAATTTTACATCTTCATAAAGGTGCTGATGCATTTTCTTCCCTTCTACATCAGACTTCTGGTTGCCCACTCTCTTCAGTTTCTGGACATGAATATCCAATGATTTGCACCCCGTAATCATTCACACTTGTACAGTGTGGGTGGAAAATGTTACTATTCTGACTTGACAGCACTTTGTACCCACTTTGCACAGATATGAACATGGACAGCTGTGGAGAACCCTACCTGGAATTAAAGAGAGAGGTCCTGTGTCTTTGGAGTATTTGTATATTTCTTCCATTAAATTCATCTCTGTTGTTACTGGAATGTGGGAGTCCTTGACCCTTTCTTCCAGACACAGGGCTGTAGGAGAGGACAAAAAGATGTCATCTGGAATTTTGCATTTCAATATTCAGACTGAGTAATTCTTATTAATTAGGTGTGATTTTTTCCCTCTGTGGTAAGTTATTATATTTTCCTGCTCTATACCTTCCATTCATTATTTTTCTGGGGATTTTAAAAAAAAATCCTTTTCTTTGCTTCATTGGAAAGCATGCATGTTTTTGTTGGGAATGGTGCTCTGGCAAGTTAACATTTACAAAGTTACTTTATATATTTCATCCTGTTGGTATATGTGCTGGATATTAGTAATTTTTTTCTCAAAATTGTAATTTTCAAACTTTCACAGAATGCAACAAATAACACTGTAAACAGAAATGTGCAGTGTTAATGTACAGTTAGAACATGACACGTCTCACCAATATAAAGGCTTTGCTTTTTAAAGAAAAAAAGATTACGCTCATTGTATTTTGTCCAGCACCAACAATGCTGCTTACTCTCCCACTCACATATACAAGCACATCTGATAATTAATTTTAGAGAGGAAGAGCTTCAAGCTCAATTGAAAGTTTCCAGGAAGATTTCAGAGTACGATTACTGCTTTAATTAGCTGAACTACATAATAACATATTAAAACAGTTGAAAGAAGGCTCCTCAATGCTGCACAAATGAAAGCAATTCAGTATCTCATTTACATTCCTCTCCCAGTCTCTGCAGCAGCTCTATAAATAGAACAGCCTATACATAGAAATTTATTACTGCAGCTGATAGCAATTTTCTTTTTTAAAGGTGTCTGGAAGCATTTAGGAGGATTCATTCTAGCAGACTTTCCAGCTGATTCTCCCTCTGCTGGAACTGTGGGTGGTCAGTTTTGAAATACACTAATGAACTGGTAGAGACAAAGACTGTCAGCAGAGGTTTTTTTTTTTTTTTTCTTCAGTTAATAAGTGCCGAAGTTCTCTTAACTCTAGATTATTTCCTCTAACCTGACTGTCTGCATTTTGTAAGCAGTGAACATATTTTTTAAAGTCACATTCCTTTGACTTTTTATCACTAAACTGTCTCAGGATGATGTTATTATCAGGAAAACCATAATGGCTGTGGTTTGACATGGCTCACATCATGTCTTCTGCAATCAAACCCACAGGCATGTATGACCTTATCAAGTGCAGAACAGGTGTGTTTGCAAGTTTAGTACTTTGAGAATCTGTAGCAGTCATATAAACCAACCTGTCTTGTTGTCAAACTAATTTCTATCACAAATCAAGAAAAAAAATCAGAAGCTTTTAATGACAGTGATCCTAATTATACACAGTAACCTGAGATGCACTGCATGCATTTCAGTCATTAATATAGCATCTTAGCCACATGCAAGTCTCACACCAACCACTGTGGTATATATGTGCCTTAAAAATAATGTATATGAATAGCCTAACAACTATCTAATATTTGTTTTCTTCACCTCATTCAAAGGCAAATAAGATTGGTTAGAACTTATTTTTTCTCTTGTCCTTTCGAATCCATTTATTGTCTCCATAAATTACAATATAGGAAGTATATGGGAAGACATGTCAATATTCTGGTTCAATTTAAATGTCTGTCTTCTTTTTCTTTTCTGTCTTCCTACTGTGTTGTCAAGTGCTATTTCAAATACTTTAGTATATAGCCAGATGTTTTGCATAGGTTTAAATTTCTCTCTTTTTCTCTTCTTTGAAAACATTAGGGAACAGCTGCTTTTCTTTAAGAGTTATTTTAAACTTTTTATGAAGGCAGGACCACAAATACTTAATGAGAAGCTCAGAAAAAGTCACATACTGCGAAATGAAAGGAGAGAGAAATTTAAAATATAATACGGGTTTTTGAAAGTAGGGCTTTTTAATTCAAATAACCTATAAAGCAGTTATCCATTTCCAGTGTATGGCTTATATTTGAAACACAAGCTAAGAGCAAAGAGGAAGAAGTTTTTCAGTAATAAATGTGAGATTACTGGATTTTTATGAAAGTGAAAAAAATGCTTTTCTCTGAAGAATACTTTGATATTTATATGTTTTTTTTTATTTATTTAACTCTATCAGTGATACAGAAAACTGGTTCTGTGAGTGCCCTGGACTCTACTCTGGAAAACTTTGTCAGTTCACAACTTGTGATGAGAATCCATGTGGGAACGGTGCTACTTGTTTTCCAAAATCCAGCCAAGATGCAGTTTGCCTCTGTCCTTATGGAAAAGCCGGAATCTTCTGCAATGATGGTAAGAATGATATAAAATTTAGCAGGTGTTTTAACATGAGTCAGTGGACAGCAGCAGGAGGCTGGATGGGAATTAGTAACACTAATCAAGTAGGTTGACTTGATTCAAAATACAGATGACAAAGTTTCTACACTTTATCTTCTCCTTTTTAAATCATAGAGCTTTATATCAGCATCTGTTACTGAGATTCACTGCCATACAGATGCTACTTGTACTTAGGAAACAGGCATTAAAGAAGCAATATCTATTGTCTAGAAAGAAAAGCTGCTTACCATATAGAGCAATGGATCTCAAACATCATTGTAAGGTGATATACTGTCCCTTTAAGGCCAGAGAGAGCACTCTGGGAGGCCAGGCTTACCCTTGTTTTAGGAATTCTGGAGTAGACAAGGGGATAGGAACTGGCAGCAGCAGGTGTTGGGAGAAAGGAAATGGGGCCAGGGTAATAGCGTCTGGGAAAACCCAGCCTATAGTTTCTTCAAGGGATCAGTACAAGAAAAGCCTTGTAGTGTAGGGTGGGACAAGGCTCCTCTCTTCCTCAGCCAAACCAAACACGATAATTCTGGAAAAGAGGGCAGCATATAGCTTGCCTTTTCCCTCATAGTGGGAGAGACATTAGCAGTGAAAGGACTGTTTGCCTGCTGATCTCTCCCATGCCAGGGAAGAAATGACTGATGGTGTGACCTGGTCTCCAAGTAAGGGCGGAAGAGAGGAAGGCTGCACCCCAGCAGACATGCCTGGGAGGAAAATACTTTTGTTAAGGAGGTTTTGTTTTGCATTTTGTTTGTTTTTGAAAGACATTGGTTCCAGCATAAGTGGAACTGTTTGAGGGAAATTTAAAAGGGCCAACTGGGAGAAGTCATCTTAAGGGCCTCAGGCTGCTACAATCATACTTAAGGAATACACAAACCTTCAATTGATCATTTAAAGAAGAAATAACAAGAGCATTAAATAGAACTGTAGGTTTTTATGGCTGCCATTATCAATCCCACTGATTAAAATAATTAATAATAATTCAGAGATAGAAGTGGACTGAGCCTGGACTGAGTGATAGAGGGCCCAATACTGCGATTCTTAGCCGTGTCAAAAGTCTGTGACGTCAATCAGAGTTGTAGGTTACAGTGAGAGCAGTGTAAGACTCATTGTCTCATCCAGTAAAAATGATCATGAAACAGTAAATGCATCTCACTAGATTAAAAAAAATACATATTTTGATCACATCATGAATGCAGAGTTCTAAATCTGAGGAAACTATAGAGCAGTTGCAGTGACTGCAACTTATGCTAATTTCAATAAATAAATTGCATAAAATGTCACACTCTGAGTGGCACAAAATTTGGCAGCTGCGATATTGTGCACATGTGGTGCTGGGTTGGTGGTAAGAGAAGACAGAAATCCTGAGTTGTGTTGCTAGCAATTCACCAGGCTTTATTTTCTAGTCTCTTAACAGACCCACACCCAACAGCCTGTGAAGGATTCTGGGTAGTATAGCACAGCAAGTGTTTTCCCTGTACTAGGTAATGCTATAGTTAGAACGACCATCTAGGTCATTTTACCCTCCACTAGATTAGTTCAACTCCTAAGAATTGAGTGGCAGTTTCACCCCTCTAGTTGACAGCAGAATTGTAACCTATGTCAACAGTTTTGTGAATTACAGGTAGTGATTTTCTTCAACAAAAGTACAGCCACCTCTAGGATAGAAAACAGCAACCGTTTAACAGTTCACATCAACACTACGCAGTAGTTTGGAATAGAAAGTAAAGAATACTTTATTCAGTTTAAAACAGAGGGAATTTTAAATAAACAGAATACAATTACTCCAATATACATTTGGCCAGATAACTAGGGATTACGTGAAAGCAAAGTCATGGATTTTTAATTAGTTTAAATTGTCAAAAACCTCAGCATAGAGTCATAAAAGTTAAAGCCACAAGGAACCACCAGATCATCTAGTCTGATCTCCTCTATATCACTAACACCAGCCAGCACCCGCACACTGAAATTAAACCAAAGTGTTACAGCCCACAGAAGGCTAAACTATTATGTATCACAAGCAGAGGAAGAACTGAGGTACACAAATCCCCGAGGCCTGTGCAATGACAGGAAGTTGATTAAGTGAGATATACCCAGATAATCCCAGCAAGTGACCAAAGCACTAGTCCACTCCATCCAATATCCCATCTCCGGCTATGGCTATTTTTGATGTTTCAGAGGAAGGAGATTAAAAAAACAGAATACATCTGTGGAGAGGGGGTCTCTTCCTGACACCTGCAGGTGACCGGCTGAAGCTGGAGCATGAGATGTAAACAGGAAGGAACCCTCAGGGCTGCCAAGCTGTACCCGCCCACCATTACAAGCAAACCTATCAGAAAATCCCGCTCACAAATTTATCCATCACACTCTTAAAACTAATTTAGTTGTTTAAACCCTCACAATCCTGTTAGGAGGCTATTCCAGAACCTCACATCTCTGATGCTTCGAAACTGTCTTCTAATATTCAGCCTGAATTTGTTCATAGCCAGTTTATACCCATTGTCCAATATTGTCCTTTAGCTCCCTGGTGTTTACCCTTCTGATTTATTTATAGAGCGCAATCATATCTCCTCTCACTCTGTTGCACTAGGTTTAACAAGACAAGCTCTTCCAGTCTCATTTCATGAAATAGGCCCGCCATTCCCCTAGTAGCTCTTCTCTGCACGTGTTCCATCTTTCTTGAACATAAGTTACCAGAATTGTACACAGTATTCCAGATGAGATCTTAGCAGTGCCTTGTACAATTGTATTAATACTTCTCTATGTCTACTGGCAATGCCTTGTCTGATACAGCCAGTGATTGCATTTGCTTTTTACATAGCCATGACACATTGGCAGCTCATAATCATCCTGTGATTGACCCACACACCCAGGTCTCTCCTCTTCTGTTGTTTCCAACTGATGAGCTTCCAGCTTGTAGCAGAAATTCTTATTATTAGACCTTAGGGGCATGACTTTACACTTTGTTCCATTGAATTTCATGCCATTTCTGTTACTCCAGTCTTCAGTGTCATCCAGATCTTCCAGTATAACATATATAATCTTCCTCTGTACTGAAAATGCCTCCAAAATTTTAAGACAACTCTATGAAGCCAGTGAACTATATCCAGGCCTCCACTCTTTACTACTTCTGATAAAAAAAATTGTCAAGACCAGGTGCTTTGTCATTCCATAACTCTGACCACAAGCATCACTTTCTTTAACGCCACTGACCTGTTTTCTGTCACATTCATTTTTAGATTAAGTTGTAGAGTACATTTTCATGGGGATCTGTTCATTATTTCACAAAAATGCTTATACCAACATTTAAGTTGTGGATCATTAACGTGGAAGTATTCTCCATTTTTGTCCTTAAGTGGTGGAAGTTGCAAGAATGGACATCTAATTAGGACCTTCAAAGTCTCAAATATACATTTATGGTCATGTCTTTCAGGTGCTTCCAAAATGCACTGCACCATACTATTTCACCATTGATTATTATAATGCTGACAGGCCCCGCTGACTGCTCATTCAAGACATTTCTTTTTCTCTATTACCCATTTCCTCCGCTCTTCCGGGACAACCATTCTGCACAGTGCCTCTTATTTTGTCTCCCATAATTTGATGGTATCATCTGTAATCCAATGTTGCATTTTCATTCTCTTTAGTCCCAGTTTTTCCTCCAGCAATCTCTGTGATAGAATCCCAAAATAAAGTCCACTCTACCTCCATGGTAGACAGCTGATCATCCAATGTAGACTATTTCTTGAAAATCACTACTGTGTAACTATTAATAATTGCTCATCATGAAGCTTATCAACACTGAAGTGTTTTGATGCAATAGATATCACCCTCTGGAACTGTGTTATTGGTGCTATTAAGAGTTGATAATCAGATTCCAGATCAATATCAGCATTCCTAAGCACATGTACATCTAGATGTGTTTAATCAAGGGTTTCTGAACTAGAATGTGATACAAGGTTATGTTGCCATCTGATGGATATTGAAATATTTATTTATCACAATTCTTGTGCTGGAACTAGGTAGCTGTTTAAAATAGTCAATTTGTGAAAACAACAAACCATTATCTGATCTCTCTTCTGGTAAACTGTCTGGTCTGAGTATCTGTTCCAATCCACTTCTATTATGGCCAGTTCTCATGTTCATGTCTCCTAAATTGGCAATGTGAATTCAGAGTAACATGCTAGATACAATGTCATCCAACCATAGCACAGAAAGCATCTTTTTCAGCTTCAGGCAATGCATCTTGTGGAATGTATGCATTAATAACTACACACACTCTACCTTCAAACTGAAAAGGGTGACTATCAGGCATGGAGAATAAGCCTGCCAGTTCAGTAGGGCACAAAACCAAAGCAACACCAATGTTGTCCACAGATGTATCACAGGCATGCAACAATCAAAAGATTAAAGATTGTCCCTGTTAAAGAGTAGAAGCCTGGATTTAGTTCGCTCAGTTAACATAATCTATCTTTGGTAAACCCAAGTTGCATTACATCCCCTTTCCCATTTAGCTCCATGAATTTAATTATTCTTTTCTTCAGAATTTTCATACTACTGAAGTGAGACTAACAGGTCTATAATTTCCTAGATCTCTTCCCCCTCTTCCCCCCCATCTTTATATATAGGTATGATGTTAGCTGCTCCTCAGTCATAGGGTACTACCTCGAATAGGTACATTTATTAAAAATCCATGCTATCATCATGTCTCAGCTAAAAGATGATGCCTCCAGTGGACCAGGTTGAGTCAGAGGAAAGAGTGCCATCTACTCAATTATTGACACCTCTTCAAGCACTCTCTGTTTTTCCTTTGAGGTCTCTTATGTGGGTTCACAGGTGCAGCACCAACTTCACACAGAGAACTGGCAAAGTCTCTAAGGTACAAGACCAGTAAGGAAAAGATCTCTAAGCCTAAATCTGCTATATAGAGAATTTAAATAATACACAAGAGGAAAATGTAAAGATATCATTCTATTACAGGTTCTGGCGACCTCACAAATCCTGAAAATAAGGCATAAGTGGTCTGTTTAGTTATTGAACCCCACAGAATTGAAGTATACACCTATAGGTCCTACAGGAATTTTTAAAATGTGTATATTAGGCAAGAATCTGACACTGGATCCAAAGTGTTAGCCACAACATGTATACCACTGTAAGGAGCAGAGTAGGGAGGAATATCAGCAAGCACTGAGCTAACAGAAATGGTAGGGTGTGCTTGTGTAGCCAAAAGCAAGAATAAATCCTACAGAGATGAGCAAATGTATAAATTACAGTGTTCTAGACTAAGCCTCAGTGTTTGATATTTCTTCTTTGCAATATAAAGATATGCAAGTGAGGCATCCCTAAGTATGATATTATGTGTGTTGCAACAAAAGAATAAGGGAGCTATCCTTCCCTGTGGACTGTCACCTATGCATATATTACTTGCAATGATGCATATTTTAAACTACATTTTCTGGTAATATTTGCCATTCCGAAGGGCTCAACACATTTTTCATGTGAAATGTATTTCCCTCCAATGTATTCAACCGACTTTAAAATGCTGAAATGGGAATATAAGCTCCGAGTTACAAAGCTTTGTGGAATGAAAATCCATCTGCAAGTGAATTGCTCATATTTAGCTATGTTTATTACACAATGTCATCTTCAGAATAGTTCAGATCTACAGTTTAAATGTAGCACCTTGTAAAAACAGACTTCAGCGAGAAACTGCAGAGCTGGAACTCATATGCAAACTTGACACAATCAAACTGGGTCTGAATCGGGACTTGGAATGGTTATCTCATTACAAGAAATAATTGTCACTGTTCACACATTCTCACCTTCTAATCAATGGTTGTGGATAGGCCTCATCTACTCTAACACCTACCCTCCTCATTGTTGTTCCTTACCCTTGGATGTATATATATACCCCCTATCTGATTTCTATTTCTTGCATCTGACGAAGTGGGTTGCAGCCCACAAAAGCTTATGCCTGCAGAAATTAAATTTGTTAGTCTTTAAAGTGCTACAGGATTCTCATTGTTTTTGCTATATACAGACTAACACGGCTACTCCTCTGGAACTTCTATTTAGAGAATTTTTTTCCAGGTCGCTTGCTGTCAGTCCAGTCCTAATGTCCTACCCATTCCATAAAATGTAAACATAAAATAATGCAAGCAGGTATATCTTAACAGGTGTATCTTTAAGTGGTTTACATAAAGGCCCAAGGACAGATTGTTTTTCATATAGGAGAGAGGGTTTCCAAAGGAAGATACAGAGAGGTGTTTCCTCCCTTTCTTACTGCCTTTACAGAAGCTCAGCATAAAACTGAACATTGTTTGTAAAACTCTTTTTTTAATGCCTCCATTTTACTTCCAAGTCATGAGACCAGAAGCTGGCCTAAGCAATGTAGTGAGCCATGGTGAAAGATAGAGGGCCAGATTCTGAGCTCTCTCTTATACTAGTGTAAATAAGGAATATGTCATTAACGTCAGTGACATTACATTAGTAAAAATGAGAACTGAATTTGTCCATGGAAGTTTGGGAATGATGAATATTCTGTAACCGGCATATGAAAGAGACAAATGATAAAGACAATCAGTCAAATTCAGCCTGAAGTAAGTAGGTGTAACTGCACTGAAAATCTAAGCTAAATCTTGTGGTGGTGGTGGTGGTCGTGAAAAGAACATAAACACAGATGGCTGAAATTATTTTAGAGGATTATTCACTGATTGTGATGCCAGTCTATTCTTTTAAAAATTCAAAAAGTACATCTTTAATTTTTTTTGTTTAATATATGCCCTGCTATAAATAACTGTTGACTTATTATTACAATGCATAGATAGTCTCATAAATGAGTCTTAGGCTCCTAAGTGGCTTAGGAACTTTTGAAAGTTTTACCTGTAATCTTTATTTGCTGAATACAGACCACTATATAAGTAGAATCAGCTGCAAAACCAAGCAGACATTTGGAAACACGGAGAAAAAAGAACACACATTAATGCTATATTGAGGAAAATCAAATAAATTGTAGGAATGACATCAATAAATTACTCACACCTCTCAACCTTGAAAATTGGCAGTGTGAGACACAAGTCACTGTAATATGTGATAAATTACCCAGCAGTGGAACACCTGTATGCTGTTGTGCATCAAACTATAAATGACAGATTATAATGGTTTTTAAGAATCAAATCTGTTTTGTAATCTGCAATACACTAATGTGAAGAAGTGTTACCGATTGCAAAACTGATTTATATAAATCACCTGGAGAAAAAAACTTAATTCTGTATACATCTTATAATAATATGCACTAAAAACTAATAAATCTATTGCTTATAGTGTGATATGCAAAAACACACAGGTGCTTCACGCTTTGGTCATTTGGGGCCTGGTGCATGGGTCCTTCTCCAGGTTTGGAGAGAGAATCATCCTCTCAGTTAAACCAGGGAGCTTATTATTCACTCTCCCAATTGCCCTCTCCCAATTATTATCAGATACCCTTTTCCTTCACTCCCTCAATTATCGCTTGCCTAGCTCTCTTTGCCTTCTGGATGAGGATATAAGGTGGTGGTTGCTGGGTGCTGAAAGGCTTTCCTGGGGCCCAGGTACTCCCAGCCTCCTGGCAGATTTGGGCATCCTGCTTTTCTCTCCTCTTCCCCTCCAAGAAGTTTGGGAGGGGAGACACAGAGCTGTCCAGGAGTCAACAGTAGATTTTTAGATAGAGGAAGGGTGAGTAGGAAGAAGATCTGCTGGCTGATGTTATTCCCAGGAGATAGGCAGAGCATAGGAAAGTCCAGCAGCTCAAAGTCAGCTCAGTTCCCTTCCCCCTTCTCCTCGTCATGTGAATAAGGTGTAGGTCCTACTCACTCTTCACCCCTTCTCTATCTACAATCTACTGTTAGTCCCTGGACAGGTCCCTGTCCCTCTGCAGCTTTGCAGACCCCTCTCCCCTCCTGGGAGAAGAGGGGCAGGAGACTTCAGAGTAGCAGCAGAAGTACCTCCTGCCTCCACTTGCCAGCTAGCAGCTCCCTGTCTTGCCTGGATATGCAGGACAGTGGGATAGGGAGCCTGCAGTAGATACAGTGTGGACTGTACAACACAGTGAGTACATTTGAGAGGTCTGGAATCCCACTGGTATAAGTATGCAGTAAGGCCCTGATTCAGTAGTCTATCCCCATTCAGTAAAGCATTTCTGCATGTGCTTAAAGTTACATATATTAGATTGGGTCAATATTTTTGACTGAAAATTTTTCCTATAAAAAAATGGTGTTTTATCAAAAGTTAAAATTTTCATGCAAAAATATTGTGTGCAATTATCTTTCTTTAAAAAAAATGGATGGGAAATTTTCAATGTTCATTTTTCAAATTTAAATTTGTTTCAGTTTTCATAAGTTGAGGAAGTTTTGAAAAGTGACATATATCTCCTCCTTTCTATTGCATTCAGTGGGGATTAAAAGGGAAAAACAAAAATCTGAAATGTCTCCGGTTTTACAAACTGAATTGAAATGAAACAGTTTACTTCATTTTGAATTAAAATGATATTTTGTTTTGTTTCATTTCAAAAAGTTTCTCACTAAAAAGGAGAGTTTTTCTTCCAGCTCTACTAAGTATGAGTTTAAAGCTTGTGCTTAAGTGATTTAATGAACAGGGATGGAGTTAAGCATATGCTTAAATGCTCTGCTGAACTGGGTGCCTAAGTGAGAGCTCAGTGGTGCTTTTAAGACACTAGCTTGCATTGACTGAGGGGAGGGATGCAAAATGCCAGTTGGAACTGTGAGGGGAGAAGCACCATGGCATTGTTTCCTTTCCATCTTTTGGCATTTAGTCACATGAGCTCCAATTCAGGAAGGCACTTAAGCATTCACTTACATCCATTTCTATTCAGTTCAGTACTTAAGCATGTTCTGAAATCCAATAAATATTCTTCAGTTCTGATCTGCAACAGCATCTCTAATCAGACATTCAGTACACCCTTAAATGATGCACTTTTGCATCTGCTATTTGTATTTATTTATTTTCTATTTGTAAAAAGTACTGAACCAAATATTAGTTACCCCTGTGCAACCTGAGTTTGTATAAAGATAACTGAGAATGGAATGAAGTCCATAATGTACAAATATGATACTATGGTCCTGAGTGCCCTCTTGTTCTCTTGTAAAACAGTCACTGCTGTAACTAAGATTGATGGAGTCATACCAGCGAAAAACTTGTTTTTCACAGAACGATAGAAATATAGGACTGCAAGGGACCTTTAGAGGACATCAAGTCCAGCCCCTTGCACTGAAGCAGAACAAAGTAAAACTAGGCCATTCCCGACAGCTGTTTGTCCAACCTGTTCTTAAAAACCTCCAATGATGGGGATTCCACAACCTCCCTCTGAAGCCTATTCCAGAGCTTAACTACCCTTAGAGTTAGAAATTTTTTCTTAATATCTATCTAAATCTCCCTTACTGCAGATAAAGGACTTCTTGTCCTACCTTCAGTGGACATGGAGAACAATTTTTCCCATCCTCTTTAAAACATCCCTTAATATATTAGAAGACTGTTATTTGGGGCCCCCTCAGTCTTTTTTCAAGACTAAACATGCCCAGTTGTTTTTAACCTTTCCTCATAAGTCAGGCTTTCTAAACCTTTTATAATTTTTGTTGCTCTCCTCTGGACTCTCTCCCATTTGTTCACATCTTTCCTAAAGTGTGGAACCCTAATAAACAGTGCACAAACCCAAAGCAGGATGAGAATATATGCACCAAATTCTTCCCTCAGCTACATTGGTCCAGCTGCTTTTGACTTTAGTTGGAGTTTTAACCCATGTAACTAAGACAGAATTGGTCCTATCCAAAGTTCATGGAAGTAAATGGGAAGGTTATTTTAAATCTTAATCTCATTACTGACGTACACAATCAAGCAAGTAAAAAGGAAAGCAGAACAATAAAAGAAATAAAGAGCCTTGTTAAAGACGCAGCTCTTAGTTTTAATGAACATACTGTGAATTACGTTATACTAATGTTTATTGTAGCATAATGTCCAAAATTCAGATATAAGAATCAGAAATAAAATTTGAAGATTCTTCTTGATTAGTGGGGAATTAAAAAGATGAAAATGTGAAAGGTTCTCATGTCCTCAGTCCTTCATCTTATTTTTAGCTGTCTCCATGGAGATGATATTCTTTACGTTCTTTATCCAAGTATTAGAGGTTAACGAAGAGCTTAGGGATAGTGGCAGGGGGGCTAATGGGTTTGAGGATATGGAGGTAAAAATTACTACGTCGAAGGTAGAAGCCAAACTCAAACTGCTTAATGTGACTAAATCAGGGGGGCCAAGGTAATCTCCATCCAAGGATATTAAAGGAACTGGCATGTGAAACTGCAAGCCCATTAGCAAGGATTTTTAATGAATCTGTAAACTCAGGGGTTGTACCATATGACTGGAGAATTGCTAAAATACTTCTTACTTTTAAGAAAGTGAAAAAAAGCAATCCGGGTAATTACAGGCCTATTAGTTTGATCTCAGTAGAACACAAGGTGTTGGAAAAAAATTTGAAAGAGAAAGTAGTTAAAGATATCGAGGTTAATGGTAATTGGGACAAAATACAATATGGCTTTATAAAAGGTAGGTCGTGCCAGAACAACCTGATCTCCTTTTTTGAGACGATAACAGCTTTTTTAGACAAAGGGAATGCAGAGAATTTACCTAGATTTCAATAAGGCATTTGATACGGTTCCACATGGGTAATTATTAGTTAAATTGGAAAAGATGGGAATTAATATGAAAATTGGAAGGTGGATAAGGAACTGGTTAAAAAGGAGACTACAATGAGTCATACTGAAAGGTGAACTGTCAGGCTGGAGGGAGGTTACTAGTGGAGTTACTCAGGGAATCGGTCTTGGGACTGATCTTATTTAACTTTTGTATTACTGATCTTGGCACAAAAAGTGGGAGTGTGCTAATAAAGTTTGCAGATAATACAAAGTTGGGAGGTATTGCTAATACAGAGAAAGACCAGGATATAATACAACAAGATCTGGATGACCTTGTAAACTGGAGTAATAGAAATAGGATGAAATTTAATAGTGGAAAGTGCAAAGTCATGCCCTTAGGAACTAATAACAAGAACTTTTGTTCTAAGCTGGGGACGCATAATTTGGAAGTGACAGAGGAAGAGAAGGACCTGGGTGTATTGGCTGGTCACAGGATGACTATGAGCCGCCTATGTGATGTGGCTGTGAAAAAAGAGTTAATGCGGTCCTAGAATGCATCAGGTGAGGTATTTCCAGTAGAGATAGGGAGGTGTTAGTTCCATTATACAAGGCATTGATCAGACCTCATCTGGAATACTGTGTGCAGTTCTGGTCCCCCATGTTTAGGAAAGATGAATTCAAACTGGAACAGGTGCAGAGAAGGACTACTAAGATGATCCGAGGAATGGAAAACCTGCCTTATGAGAGGAGACTCAAAGAGCTTGTTTAGCCTAACCAAAAGAAGGCTAAGGGGAGATATGATTGCTCTCTATAAATACATCAGAGGGATAAATACCAGGGAGAGAGAGGAGTTATTTAAGTTCAGCACCAAAGTGGATACAAGAACCAATGGATATAAACTGGCCATCAGGAAGTTTAGACTTGAAATTAGATGAAGGTTTCTAACCATCTGAGGAGTGAAGTTCTGGAACAGTCTTCCAAGGGGAGCAGTGGGAGCAAGAAACCTAGCTGGCTTCAAGACTGAGCTTGATAAGTTTATGGGGGGATGGTATGATGGGACAGCCTAATTTGGCAATTAACTGATCTTTAACTACTAGTGGTAAATATGTCCAATGGCCTGTGAAAGGATGTTAGATGAGGTGGGTTCTGAGTTACTACAGAGAATTCTTTGTGGGTGTCTAGCTGGTGAGTCTTGCCCACATGTTCAGGGTTTAATTGATTGCCATATTTGGAGGTGGGAAGGAATTTTCCTTCAGGGCAAATTGGCATAGGCCCTGGGGGTTTTTTGCCTTCCTCTGTAGCATGGAGCACGGATCACTTGCTGGTGGATTCTCTGTACCTTAAAGTCTTTATTTGAGAACTTCATTAACTTGGTCTTAGTTTAGGGATATATTACAGGAGTGGATGGATGAAGTTCTGTGGCCTGCATTGTGCAGGAGGTCAGAGTAGATGATCATAATCATCCCTTCTGACTTATAGTCTATGAGTCTATGATTTTCAGTTTTTCCTTTTTATTTCTTTGCAACTAATAATGCTGATTTAAACATGTAGGTATAGACTTCACCACTCTTACTCATGCTGAGTAGTACCTTGCTCTTCAAATAGTCCATTGATTTCAGTTGCACTCTCAAGGAGTAAAGTACCACTCAATTAGAGGTAAAACGGCTTTTGTTGTTCTTAACTTTATATTACATACAATAAAAATAGGATGGGAAACATAGGAAACAATTTTTATTGTTATGCTGAGGGTTGGTTGAGACCTTGTTTAAAATGGTAATCATAACAGCAGCTCTTCATTTAGGATAAAGGTAAAGAGCAATCAAATTCCTTCGTGGAATAGATAACTGAAACAAGAGCAGCCACCACCCAAAGCACAGGCCTAATGCACAGCTGAGTAGGAGTTGAGCCATATAGTCTGAGGGGTTTTCTCTGAGGTCTGAATGGAAATGCAGGCAGCCGGGTATTGTTTGGTTAGAGCTGTGTATGTGAGAGAGAAACAAGAGAAACACAACAGACGCAGACAGAGAAGACAGCAAGGAAACCTCAAAGGTAGCCAACGAAGCAGTTGTAGAGAGACTCTGAGAAAAAACTAAAAGAGAGAGCTTTTAGGTAGAGTGCTGTCTGGAAAGGGGCCGGAGCTGTAAGCATCGAAATTGTCTCCTGCTGTTCGATTCCTACTGTGTACAGGGAAACAGGACCTTGTAAACATTAATTGTAAATAAACAGGATTGCATCAAAGATAGTTGAATCCATCATCAGTTTCTCCTCCTAATGAAAACAAGATCCCAAATATTTGCTAACCATTTGGGTCAAAAAGGTTAACAGTGTAATGCTGGAAATATTGTGTTCAACTAAAGTGGAACAGAGTATCGGGGGGAGGCAATGTCCAAAATATTTGAGACAAGGTACTTGATTTAATTCTGTGGCATAGAGACAGATAGTGATGGATTGATTTATAACTGGCAAATTTGCAGTGGCCAATATTGCATATGAGTTTCACTCTGCAATGTTGTTGTAGCCATGTCAGTCCCAGGATATTAGAGAGACAAGATGGGTGAGCTAATATCTCTTATTGGACCAACTTCTGTTGGTGAGAGACAAGTTTTTGAGCTCACACAGAGCTCTTCTTCAGTTTCCCGTACCCGAAGAGCTGAAAGTGACATTTATTTTAACTCATAAAAGTTATAAAATTCAGTTGTAAATTACCCTTATTCTCTCTCCTTTTGCCTACCTAGTTGTCTTCCCTTGATCTCAGTCCTTCTCAGCTCTTGTCGCGTTTCCCTGCCCCTTTCTCCTTTCTACTGACCCCTGTATCCGCCTCATTATGTTAGGACAGCTTAGTAGGTAATCTTATATCAATGTATCTATATAATGTGATAATTTCCCATTAGATTATGAAGCAATGGAATATATTGTGTACTTAATCATGTAACCATAAACCCTAACATACTGCAGTCCACAAGAGGACAGAAATGAATGTGTAGGAAAGACAGAGGGACACAGATCAAGGAAAAAGGAAGGCAAAGAATTGAGAAAGAGCTTCAGGTAATTTCCTGGGTTTTGAAAGATTCAGGCTTAATGTTAAATTTACATAATGTTTTCAACTGAATTACAGTTAGACCCATTGGAACAATTTTCCCCGCCCCCACCTCCCTCCACTTAAAAAACAAACAAAACAAAAATCTGGCAGCTGGTTCTCTAGCTAGGAAATGGAAAGCTATGGATATGGAAAGATATGGTCAGCTGTGCTCTGTGCTGTTCCATCAGCTTTTTAAATAATTTACAAATACTATTTTTAAGGACTGTTTTCAGAGAAAAGAGAGCTAAGTTGCTACTCATAATATTTTGTCCCACATAATAGCTCTGTTCTTCTACAGTGAGAAAAGGGATTGTTTTTGATTGTTAATGGATCTGGGAAACAACCATTATTTGGGGGAGTAATTGCTCTGTCCAAGGTGCTACCCTTTCTGTAGCCTGCTCAGAACACAGTCCTCACTCCTTGGGCTTCCAAAGTAACTACCCCTGCTCTTCCCTTCAGTTCCTTTTGTACAGCCTGCTGGGCCCTGATTGACTGCTCCATGCAGCCTCCCTTCAATTGGCTGCTTTCTGTGCAGCCTCTCTAGGCTGCTAGGAAGACTCACCTCCCCTGCATCTTTCTGGGATGGGGTGTGGCAGGCCCCGAGGCCTCCATTAACCCCTTCCAATTGGGTATGGGAGAACACCCCATCACAGGAGGCTTTCTGGTAAGCAATAAGCCGAAACAATGGATAAAGTCTTTGGTAAGACATGTTGGGTATGATACTGAACTCTGAAAAAACCCATAGCCATCAAAGAACTGGACCTGGACCCAGGACTTGAAAAACAGGTCCTGAAGGGCAAAGAGGAGAAATTTGGGGAGACAAGGAATGGAGATTAATTGCTAACAAGAGGTCTTGGTCAAAAGTGACCTTTCCTGTCAGGTGTTTTGAAAGAGGCTGTTGTCAGGCAAAGACAAGGGAGTAGCCAAAGGCTCAAAGAGGAAGGAAGGATGCTCCACTGGTTATTTCATTAGCCAGAAACTTTGAAGAGCTGGATTCAGTTCCCTGATCTGCCACAGACTTCCTGTGTGATCTTGAGAAAGTCATTTAGTTAGTGCCTCAGTTTCCCTTCTGTAAAATCAGGATAAAAATACTCCCTTACCTCAAGGCTGATCTGAGAATAATGATAGCCAAATAAATACAATAGATAGAGAGAATAGATGCAAGTTGGGGAGACAGGTGAGGAAACTGTGAATGTACATCAGATTGGTGGTTATCTGGGGAAGGAGTTCACCTTTCTCTACAGCATAGGGCATTGATCATCTTCAGATATCTCACATAATTGATTCTTTGCCATTACCGGAGGGTCAGGCATGGGTGCATTTGGTTCTTCCTGTGCTTTGTCTGTGACACATAATAGTTTAGTCCCCTAGAGAGTGTAATATTTTGGTTTAACGTCAGTTGTTGGATTTATTGTGTGGGCGGCTGAGCAGTGCCTTTGTTATGCAGGAGGTCAGACTATACGAGCTGACGTTCTTTCTGGCCTTAAACTCTGTGATGTTAAATCCCTGCTAACAAGTGCAAGTCTAATTGATTATCTGAATATGATATGTACTTTACTAAATAAAACTATAATAAAAATAAATTAAATAATAGATAAATAAAACAGTGTGATCATTATTTAAATATTGATGTGAAATAAAATCTGTTTGTATTGCCATATACAAGGATCAGAGATTCATATACCGACGTGTGCATAAGACAGCTGTAGAGGGACTGATGTGTTGTTCTTGCTCTCCCCACCTTGAAATGCTCACCAAGCCCCAATGCACACTGGAGATTTTCAAAATAAAGCATACATATTGGGCCTGATTCTGAGCTCACACTAGCATAAGTCAAATCAGAATCTAAACCAGTAGATCCACTCTAGAGCAGTGGTTCTCAGCCTTTTTGAGTGAAAGCCTTAACAGTAGGTAAAACACACGCCCACTCCACTATAAACACATATAACCCCTGTAAATCAAATATAATGAGAATAACAATAATAACACTAAATTACATTAATAATAATAATTACTCTCGCCTGAGTTAGAAGCTAAGCCTTCCCTGGCACAGCCGCCACCACACGCCCTATGTAGCCCCACCTCTTCCCATTCCTCATGGATGGAGGGTAATGGAGGCAGCGGGCACTGGCAGGCTGGCAGAGGCTGATCCAGGCCCCCCACCGGCATGAGGCTACTTCACTCCGGCCAGATTGGGGCTGGGGTGAGCTGCTCCTCCGCTCCAGCCAGAGCGGACTCGGGGCTGCTGCACTCGGCCAGCACACGGCTCAGGGGGCTAAATGACCTCAATATTACTGACGCCTCATTGACTCCCTGTAAACATTGGCACCCCTCCCCGTCCAGGGGGTTGCACATCCCAGGTTGGGAACTGTTGCTCTAGAGCAATGCCTGGGTTGGGACTATAGTCTCCTATCTTCTTCAGACAAATACACACCCAAGTTAAAGATCATGGGAACGGTCAGTTCTTTCAGGTGTCCTCAAAAGAACTGTTTTGCCTACAGCAACTCTCGAGTAATGTGTAATATGTTGACAGTGTCAGAAGTACATTCTTCACTATGGTCTTCTTTCCTTGCACAATTCTGTTCCAAATCACATCACTGCTGTCTAAGGTATTTCTAAGGTGTTTCTCACAGTAGTGTCACTAAGATTCTAGAGTGATGCCTCTAAGAAAGATTTTAAAACAACTTGACAGTGTCCATCAAGTTTAAATGTGCACTTGTTATCAAAACACGACTTACCTGCAGTCTCTGAATGTCCCCATCTATATTTAGAGGTGCTTTGTACTTTTGTTGTTGGTGTTTAGCCCATCAGTGACATTTATTTGCTTATGCATTGTTAAACAGTTCCCCCCTCAGTTTGGGCTTCTAAATCTCTCTCTCTCAAACCTCTTTCCCCAGAGCACCTCCCAAATATAGAATTTTAAAGCAACACTAGAAAAGGGTGGGTGATGACATTAAATCCAAGAAAATAAACAGTTAACTCTGTGTGTTATCATTATACGAGACAGAGCTGGTTTTAGTCAACATTTTTTAATTTACCAAAACCAATTTAGAATATTTCACAATTTTGTCAAAATACTTGGCCAGCTCGGTATAATACACATATCTAAAATGTCCCTTAGTGTAGTATCTGGACACTCATATATTTGCCTTAAGCAGTGAGGGCAATCTACTGGCATACATAGTGCTTTCAACATTCAGACCTATTTTGCCTGGCATCCACACACACAAATACATTAATAATGCCCAGACTCTTTTTTTTCAAATTTGGCTCTAAATAACAAGGGAGGAGGAAAAAAGGTTATTAAAACATATCACCTGATAAATGCAAAATAAATAAATTCTAATACTCTTATGTATAGGAAATCACAATCTTATCCTACTTGTTACCTACAGCAAGTCACATGCATGATCAAGGGTTTGGTTTTGTTTTATAATCATGTTTTCCTTGTCATATTCTTAGGAAGCAGTCAATAAATAATTGATTTTGGGGAAGAAGAAAAAAAAGGGGGGGGGGATACAGGGATTGTGTCAAACCAAGTCTGATTTTTTTTTTTAAGTTTTTCTCACCAAAATGAAAAACCAAACTAATTTCATTTGGGTCTAATGAAACATTTAGAATGTCAATTCAATTCAAAACATATAAAATCAATACCCAGAGACAAATGATTTACTCACTGTTGTAAATGATAGAATTTTTGGTATATTTGTTGCTTCTGAATGTCAAATAGTTTAGATGATTCAACACGTCAATCTGCAGACAACAGAAAAGAGCAGTCTCTTGAACTGGTTCCTTTTGGATTCAGTTCAGTTTATCGCAAACTTATCTTCATGTTACTTCTTTTTTATTAATTCATAGCCCTCTGCAATACATTTCTATGTCCACCCTCATTCATATATGTGTAAGCAAGAGTGTTGCTTAACGGAATAATTTCTTTTCTCTCTTAGCATTGAATAGTAACGTAGCTGAATCCTAGATACAGGCAATATCTTCTAGGGACCAGCAGATGGCACCAATTGCCAATAATTCAGTTGTAAAATAGCTCCATTTATAAAGGCTTAATGGTAAAATGCAAGTGGTGTGTGTATGTGTAAATCTGATATATCATGTCAGCATAACAGAGTAACTGATTATTGGTATTTATTAGTTTTCAAGCACTAAAATGGATTTCTACACATTCTTTTAAAAAATTATTTGGCATATTTACTGTAACACTGAATTTCTTTGTTTTTTATGCAGCTATTAATATTAGCCAACCCAGTTTCAGTGGCACAGATGACTTTGGCTATACCTCATTCCTAGCCTTTTCTGCAATCCCAAATATCAGCTTCTACTATGAAATCCGTCTGAAATTTCAATTGGCAAACAACAACTCAGCAGTACAAGATAATCTGATATTTTTTACTGGACAGAAGGGTCAGGGTAAGTTATTTGTCTCTTCTGAAATCTTAATACAGAATATTCCTAGATAAATCAACAAAAAGAAAAAAGTTATTTAAAATTATTATTGTTAAGGGGCATTCCAAATCTTCAGGAACAAATAGGAGGGAAATATGCCTAGATTTCTCATTGTGTCTTCTTGGTTTCAATATATTTTTATTAGGAGGAAAATAATCTCTTTAATGAGCTAGTCTTTTGTAAACAAACATCAATCCACAAAAAATAAATGATAGTTATTGCATACAGAAAAACTAAAGCCATTAGTGGCGATTAACATTAGCAAAGCAGTTGAAGTTTCAGCTATTAGATTTCTGAAAAAAAGAGAAGGAAAGAGAAATCAAAGTATCAAGCGTCTCACTCTGTTTTCTGCAGTAAATATAAAATTTGTGATAGTTTACTATTTATTTTGGGTGAACACATCCTGAAAAGCTACATCAGTTTCTCTTTTCTTCATTGGGAAATTAATCTACACATCCATGTATGATGGCCACCTTTGAAATTGAACTGCGTGCGGGCTTCCAGAGTTAAAAGCACATGGTGCTACAGATTGAGTTAAATAGCCTTGGCTGGAGAGATAGTGACTGCAACAACTCATATCCTTTGTGTATTGGTGCAGCAGGAGCCATGTAATATGCATCTACCAGAGGGCTAGACATTGAAGAATTGTTATTTTTAAACCTAGTCTGCATAAGATGTTAGGCCCTATCCACATTGCAATTAGAACTGTACTAGTGTGATTTGGTAACTTCATTATAAGAAACAAAAACTTATATCTCTGCTTGTCAGAGAAACAGTGATGGAACTCTGTTAGCAACAGCCTTGCTTTAAAAATGGCTGTAGCTGTACATTTCTGAGCTATGTGGCTTTGTCTATGCTGGCCTTATTTGGGAATTCTCCCACAGTTCTACTACCACTAGTGCAGTTCCTCCAATACAAGCGAAATTATGAGAATGTTAGAGTAGCAAGGCACCAGCATTCCTTCCATTTTTACCACTGTTACATCGAACTTCTCAACAGGGCTAGCATTTCACCATTTTATCACCTGCCACAGTGGTGGTAAAAAGGTAAGAAAATTACCAGAGAAAGTTAATGTAGACACTGCCAGAGTAGACATGAGTTTAGAGTAAATAAATTAAAGGAAATACATTATTTATTCCTCCTGTACGCTGAGGCACTCATTCCTGAAATTGGAGCTGAGCCTAACTTCTGTGCTGTGGGTTTTAATGTGGGGTCTTTTTTGGCAGTATGTCTTCAGATTTAAATCCACTAATTTCAGTGTCTCAAACTGTATGTCTTTGTAGTGAGGCAGAGTGGCCTCCCTCTGAGCTAGAGGGAGAGCAGAGGGTGGAGCCGGAGAGGGCAGAACCACCCTCTGTGCCCTGGTGGGTGGAGCCAGGCGAGACCCGCCCCTCATGCCGGAAGCTATGCGGCGGGATAGAAAGTGTAAAATTCAGAGCCTCTGGCTCAGTTGTGGCAGAGCCAGGGAGAGAGACAGAAGTTTCTAGCCTGCTGCAGGTCTCCGGCTCTGCTATCAAGCTGAGTAGTGCACGGACCCTAGAGGAGACCAAGTGCGAGGAGGAGCTGTTGGGGCCACCAGCTGCCATTTACCCAGAGGATATTGAGGTAGGAGAGGAGCTGCTAGGATTGCCGACTGCCGAATATCCCAAGGAGATAGAGCCTTGGGTTATGGAGCCCAACCCCCAGATTGTGATAGGAAATAGCCCAGGGAAATCAGACTTGAGTCAGGTTTTGCTGTCAGAGCATGACTCAGCATGTTTCAGTGGGATCCCTGCTGACCCACTGGTAGAGCCCTCCACCATTATCAGGGCCCTGGGCTGGGTCCTGGTGGAGTAGGGTGGGTCAGAGGTGACCCTCTGCTGCCAACTCCACCCCTAGGGTGGTAGCCTCCCTACCTTAGGCCGAATGGCTTGTGTTTGTCTGCTCCTTAGACTGTTGATTACTCTGTCCTGCCCAGAGGGCCAGACTCTCCTAGACTGTGAACTGCTCTGCGCTGTTTGAGGGCCAGAGCCCCATAGATTGCTTATTGTTCGGACCTGTTTGAGGACCAGAGCCCCATAAACTGTCTATGGCTCTGCTCTGCCTGAGGGCCTGAGCCCTCCCTGTGAGTGCTTAATGCTTGGCCCTGCCCCAAAGGGTCAGGGCACTAGCATTTGATTGACTAATTCCCCCTGCTACTAAATTGCGATCACTGTGATGTAGTGAGGCAGAGTGGCCTCCCTCTGAGCCAGAGGGGGAGGGACAACCTCCAATCCACTACAGTCTTGGATAACCTACTTACCTATGGCCAGGTTTGCAAGGAGCCATGGCCAGGTTTTCACTAGCTACATCCATTTTTAAAGCATGGCTTTTCACTATAAACTCTTGTTAGCATAAAGCTGTAGCAGCAAAAGCCTTTAGTATAGACTCAGTTATACTGGAAAAAAGCTCAGTTTTGCAATATACGCTGCATCCACACTAGATGTTCTTTACCAGCATAGTAGACCAGCGTAGCTATACCAGCAAAGTGCTTCTGCTGTAGACCTGGCTTCAGAGTGACTTGTTCAGTTTCATTGCTCAGGACAGGGGAAATGCAAACAGAAAACAAATGGCATAAATAATTAAAAGAAAATTATATTTAATAAATCTTTCAGATTTAATCATCTAAAACACTATTAATAAAATGGGGGGGTTATATTAATTTAATTCTGACAGCTTTCCTTTAAAATGATACCTTTACAGAGGGATTTACTCAATCCCTTCATGTTGAATACTAAGTCCTGTTTCAATCGCATAGTTTTTAAAATGCCCATGTACACTATGTGATATATGACACGAGCCATAGTGATGAATATGGGGAATAGTCATTGTCATGGCCCTATTTGGCTGAGTTGATCTAAAGAGAGACTTCTGAAGTGAAGTTCCATGGTTTCATTTTTTTATTAACCAGAATATTAACATTTGGTCTCACTATGCAACTGACAAAAAGGGGACCTTATTATTTCACATACTACGTTATAAGCAATACAGTTGGAGAAAAAAACCCTTAAGCATTCATGCATTTTCATGTTACACCACCAGAGAGCACTAGTACAAATGCAAAACAGAACAATAAAGGGAGCCTATCTAAAGCTTTACATAGTGGTCTCTAAGAGTATCTTTTGTTGAAATTGGCTAGGTGAGTGCAAGGACGGGGCAAACTGCCGTCACTCATCTCCAGAAAACAGCACCTCTTCCTGAGAGGAAATCACTTCTTTCTTAAGCTACACAACGGTTTTGACAAATAAGGTTTTAAATGTCCCAAGCAATAGAATTTCCCCCATTTTTCTTGGGGACACAATTCCACAGCCTAAATGATCTTCCTGTCAGAGTATTTCCTAAATACTCAGTTCATCTAATGACTCATGGTTAACATTCCCTTGTACTTATCCACTAAGTTTCCCTCTCTCTCTTCTTTGTTAAACATAAATTAAATAAAGGATGAATCTAACTATGAGCTCTTCATTTCCTGATCAGACTCCTGCTTCTCAGTACTTTTATTATTACCCTTAGAGTATAGTCCTTGAGCCAGCTTGCAATTCACATGAATTTGCATACTCAGGCCAATTTGAATTAATCTTGAGGCTGACATTTTTTCAGATATTATCAAATGCTTTTTTCTAAAATTCCTATTCCCTTTCCCTTCTCCCAGGAATTTTGTAATTCCGTCAGAAAAGTCATGCACCGTGTCCTAACACCTCATTTAGCTTAATATCTCATTGAGCCTATTAACACTTCATACTCCTACACAGATCTTTTGTGGAGTTTTTTTCCTTTAATGACCTTTCATTAACTTTATAAAATGTAATTGAACATTGGGTTCCAGTGCTGATTCCCTTCTTGCTTACAACAAACCACTAGTGTTATGGTTTCTTTAGGACATTAATCTGAAGGAGAGTGTGGGGGTGGGGATTGTAAAGTTCTTGAAACAAGCAAAATAAACAGATGTCTTCCATGTTTATCTATAGTCTTGCTATAATTGTTTGTGATCAGGTTTCCCAGAAGTGAAGTGCAATATGTCCTGGAACAAAACAAAGTGTGTCATTCGTGGATAATTACAGTGTTCTTTATCAGTTCTTTGGTTTTTTACAGAAGGTACAGAGCTTGGAACTTTCCTATTTGAGAGATCACTCTTCTCCCAGTGTGATTCTGCCGCAGTTGTAATCAGTGGAGGTGCTTGAGCTGGAGCCATGGAGGGAGGGACTCTGGGGAGGGTGTGCTCCCTGAGGAGCCTTTGCCTTTGGAATTCATTCAACCCTTGGTCCAGAATAGACTAAATGTGCTGACCTTGTAGGCACACCACAAAGACCATTTATCATCCCAGACTTTTGGGGAGAGGGGAAGGGGAGGAGCTTTTGCTGAGCACATAGAATTTAAGCTTTTATCATTCTGTTGGTCATCCCTTGTGTATATGGTTTAGGATAGGCTGGTGTATTTGTTACTTTTTGTATGGATTGTTTTAAAACATACTTCAGAAGCAGCTGCAGCTTGGGTGATGTCCTTTGTATTTTGTATATAAATAAAACAAAATGAAAGACATAAAGATGCCATTTTCATTATAAATTCATCAGCTGCAATAAGGCATTACAATCCATGTAGTTCCCATGAATCGTTGGGGGTTTATTGTGTTTAATTAGATCCATCAGGTCATAGATGACAGATTTGGAAGGGGCTTCCTCAACTATCTCTATTAAACAGAACAGGCCCTATCCAGTTTTTTTACATAAAACAGCTGTAGGTTAAACACCAGATTGTAGATAGCATACATAATGATTACAATATCATAGCTATATTTATATTATGTTGTCAGTAATCCTTAAATATTTTAAAATAATTAGTTCGTGCTTATTTAACATGCAGAACATGTCTTACTAAATCAGAATTAAAATAGTGTATGCCTTTTGCCTTATACATTTTCAGATGGCCATGCGGGGCAAATGGACATAATTTTCTCTTAAGATCGGCTTTAGATCAAAATGATAAATTTTCATTACTACCTTTCAGTGCTTCTTGCTGTCTGAAATCACAAGAAAATCTTATTATTTTAGATCAGCTCAGGTTGAATTCATGCCCCCTCCCTTACCTGTCATCTAGAATAGCTACAATGGAATATAAATGTTATCCTCAAACTGGCCGCAGCACAGTATGGTCTAACGGCCCAGTCCTGCCAACACTTACATACCATGATTAATTCTATTCCCTTGAGTAGTAAAGTGACGCCTGTTTTTATAATATTGAGCTGATGGAAGTAAACAGTACTGGATAGGTGCAGTGACTAAAGTCTGGAAGGAGAGCGCTACATTATTCATTTAACAGGGAATGAAATTAGTCTCAGAAAATGGCAAATCTGTTGGTATAAAGGCAAACACACTTAATGAAACTTGTGTTTTGCCAAAATGTGATATTTGCAGCTCAGGCATGAGATTATTTATATATAGTCAGACCAAACATTTGCTCTCAGTCAAAGTAATTTTGGAAGGAGGTAATAAGAGTCTAAAACATAGGGTGTATTTAAAAGTGAAAGTCTAAGAAATGTTCAGAAAATGAAAGAGTATGACTGTTCCAGCCAGAGACATTGTATTAAAAGTATACTAAAGGGCTAATCTGTGACACAGCAACAGAAAATTATTGGAATATTCAACTTCCTGGAAATCCATTTTGTGTTCATGTACCAATATGTACTCTACTGAATAACAATCTGACAGCCAGCAGTGTTCAGATCTGCGGTATTAGTCATTACATTTACAACCTCAACATTACATGTCAAAACATTTGAGCCTTATTCTTCTCTTTCTTGTATCGGTGTAAATGAGAAGTAACTCCAACAAAGTCAGTGACGTTATACCAGTGTAAAACTGGATTGGGAGTAGAATACAACCTTTATTGTTTGTTTAAACATTTGTTCAGTAACTAACAGAAGTAAAAGTGAATTAAAATGGGTTGGTTTCCTGGAATCATATCTAGAAATGTATGTTGCTTTGGTTTCATTGGAAGTGGCGAAAGAAAGACAAAAAAGGCAGTACTGCAAGAGCCAGTAAAATCAGACATATGCAGACATACGATGAACATTATTTTTGCCATCAGCCATTCCATAGCATAGTGTCATTTCACAAACAGTAATGGTGCCCATATTGCATTTTCTTATAATAGAGAAAAGCATCCATCATTTCCTTTGTCGGAATGACTAAAACTAGAGCTAGAAATAATTCTGCCATAAAAATACAAGCCAGTAAAGCACACTGCTGGTGATGTTCATGAGAGAAATGTTTTAAGAAGAACTATGTACTCAGAGAGATGTCACATTGTTGACATACAATATGAAATACCATAAAGACACAGTTAACTTAATTGGATACAACAACTACTGTCTCTAATGCCAGTAGGATAATAAAACTTTGAACTTGGCTTAGACAGAAAGAAATTGTTTAGGAAGCTTATAGGTGCCTACATCCTTTTAAGATCAATGGGAGTTAGGTGCCTAAATAATTTTGAGGATCTGGGCCAAAATGCATTGTGGCTGCTTGTTGAGATTCCCTCTGAGACCTCTTTCCACTTGGCTTCCCAAGAACTCAGTTAACTCCAGTCTTCATCACTCAGGTATCTTTATTTGGCATATAGCAGACTCAAACGCAGAAGGGATACAGAGTATCATAGAATCATAGAAAATTAGGGTTGGAAGGGACCTCAGGAGATCATCTAGTCCAACCCCCTGCCCAAAGCAGGACCAACCCCAACTAAACCATCCCAGCCAGGGCTTTGTCAAGCCACACCTTAAAAACCTCTAAGAATGGAGATTCCACCACCTTCCTAGGTAACCCATTCCAGTGCTTCACTTTTTCCTAATATCCAACCTAGACCTCCCCACCACAACTTGAGACCATTGCTCCTAGTTCTATCATCTACTACCACTGAGAACAGCCTAGCTCCATCCTCTCTGGAACCCCCTTTCAGGTAGTTAAATGCTAAACAAGCCTAGTTCCCTCACCCTCTCCTCATAAGTCATGTGCTCCAGCCCCCTAATCGTGTTCGTTGCCCTCTGCTGGATTTTCCAATCTGTAGTGGGGGGGGGGCCCAAAACTGGACACAGTACTCCAAATGAGGCCTCATCAGTGCTGAATAGAGAGGAATAATTGCTTCCTTTGGTCTGCTGTCAGTGCTCCTACTAATGCAGCCCAATATACCATTAGCCTTCTTGGCAATAAGGGCACACTGTTGACTTATATCCAGCTTCTTATCCACTGTAACCCCCAGGTTCTTTTCTGCTGAACTGCTGACTAGCCAATCTGTCCCCAGTCTGTAGCAGTGCATGGGATTCTTCTGTCCTAAGTGCAGGGCTCTGCACTTGTCCTTGTTGAACTTCATCAGATTTTTTTTGGCCCAATCCCCTAATTTGTCTAAGTCACTCTGTATCCTATCCTTGCCCTCCAGTGGATCTACCACTCCCCGCAGCTTAATGTCATCTGCAAACTTGCTGAGGGTGTAATCCACTCCATCGTCCATATCATTAATGAAAATGTTGAATAAAACCAGCCCCAGCACCAACCCCTGGGGCACTCCACTTGTTACCGGCTGCCAACTAGACATCGAACCGTTGATCACTATCCATTGAGCCCGATGATCTAGCCAGCTTTCTATTCATCTTATTTTCCATTCATCCAACCCATACTTCTTTAACTTGCTGATAAGAATACTGTGGGAGACGGTATCAAAAGCTTTGCTAAAGTCAAGGTATATCACGTCCACAGTTTTCCCCACATCCACAGAGCCAGTCATCTCATCAGAGAAGGCAATCAGGTTAATCAGGCATGACTTGCCCTTGGTAAATCCATGCTGACTGTTCCTGATCACCTTCCTCTCTTCCAAGTGCCTCAAAATGGATTCCTTGAGGATCTGCTGCATGATTTTTCCAGGGACTGAGGTGAGGCTGACTGCCCTGTAGTTCCCCGGATCCTCCTTCTTCCCTTTTTTGAAGATGGGCACTATATTTGCCTTTTTCCAATCAACTGGGACCTCCCCCAGTTGCTACGAGTTTTCAGAGATAATGGCCAATGGCTCTGAAATCATATCAGCCAACTCCTCTACATTACAGCAACAAAGTTATGTAGAAACTTTATATACATTATACATCTCATTGCATTTACTGTACATTGCATCACACATTTTTAATTGGCTTGGTTACTTTGCAGGAACAATCCCTGTGCAGCATGTGTTGTCCACACATTGTCCATGGTTCAACTTCCTCATTAGCTCATCTCTACATTCTTAATTTATTTTGTCCCTTGTTATCTAGTTCATAGTAAATAGTTCCCTAGGTGTTCTCCCTCTTACCTTAGGTGGCTCAGACATTCTGTCTTCTTAGCCTTCTGACCTATTTACTTATCTTATTTAGCACAAACATTCTGTTTTCAGTCTGATGATTCATTTACTTCCCTAATTCTATCTTCCAAAAGATGAGGCCTTCCTCCATGTCTAAATGAATCATGTCAGGCCAGGCTTCAGCTACAGTGCTACTGTAAATAATGATAATGAATGTTTCCCTCAGTGACAGCTTCAGAATCCTATTGCCTTCAGTGGGGATGCACAAATATAAATGAGGGCAATGAGGTTAAAAAGATGATCATTAACAATTCTGTCAGTGATAATGGACCATGAAAAAAACCATTTTGCCCTCCAAGTGCTGAGTTGGTTCTCAGAGCTAAGGTTAATAACATTATTATATCTTTTCTTTTCAATTCATTAAACAAGCAGTTATGACTGTAAACACAGGCAGAGCAAATCTACTGAATGTCAACCTGTCATTTTTTACAGCAGCAGTTTTCAGTTTTATGAGCTCAGTTCTTTTCCACTGAAGTTCACGAGAGTTTTCCCATGGACTTCAGCTGAAAAAAGAGAAGGCTATAAATGCCACTTGTCAGTTAGTCAGCCTGATTTCTGTAATTACACTATGTGGCTCAAAAAGACCAAAAGCCTTAAAAGCGCATTCATTATTAACTGTTTGCCAAAAATAATGTCTTAGTGTTTGACTAGAGCAATATGGTTTGAGTGAATATCTCAACTCAACGGTAATTTGTCCTTTAAGTAATGTGTTGCTAGATCATTTTAGAGACTTGTGGTATCAACATGTCACTTGTGTCTGTATAAAGTTACCCATGTGATCTTTTGTAGTTTTACCCTGACATTTATACATTGCAGTTTCATTCTGCTTTTTATTTGTAAAGAACTTTTAAAGATCTATGTGAAAGACTGGGCTTAATTATAGCTCTCTGATTAAGAATAGCAAATATGGGCTGCATCTACGTTGATGTTAATGGAGCCGCACTGGCTTAGACGAGTTTAAGATTTTAGTTCAAAATTGTATCAGTGATATCAATTATGAGATAGTGTCTGATTCTTCATAATAAATTCAGTTAAGTAGGAATCATGTGTTTCACATAATTAGTGATCATGACAAATGCTATTATTAAGACACTTTGAGTTATTTGTGAGATGTACACAGTCTCATGTGTAAACTGGTTTGAAGTTACTGCCAACATTAAACTTTTTACTGCCAGTTTGATAGATACTGAATAAAAACACCTATGAAAATAAATTATAATCTACTACTCCAGTGAAATAACATTCTCTCATGAGTAACGTAACATTCCATAGTTCTCTTTTCCCCCAGCTCCCACCACGAACAAAGGGAACAAAGGAGAAAAGAAGAACTATCCCCATTTTACAGATGGAGAACAGAGAAACTGATTTTTTCCAGGTCACACAGGAAGTCTGTGGCAGAGCTTTGGATGAACCCAGGTCCCCTGAATTCCCATCCAGTGCCTTAATGTCAACACCATCTTTCCTCTCATGATTTTGTCCTGCCAGAAAAAATATCTGCACAATTTTTTTAAAGTTTCCATGAAAGCATATTTTATAACTGTTACTGCAATACAGTCATTGTATGATGGAGTTAAAAATGCACTGGTAAATCTTTAGTGCTGTGCCAAATGCCACACTTGCCTGTTGTGTCTCATTAATGTAATCATTGCAAAATAGTGTGAACCCAAATATTTCTGAGTTACACAGAATCTACACATAAGTATATCATTCAACAACGGTTGAGCACCCAAGTGCTGAAAAATAACCTTTCGCTCCACTGCTGAAGGATTGAGCTAGTATTGCACAGAAAAAAATGTAGAGTACTCACTCTGATAGTCTAGTCTGACCTCCTGTATATAACAGGCCATAGAACTTCCCCAAAATAATTCCTAGGGCATATAATTTAGAAAAAAAATCCAATCTTGATTTTAAAATTGTCAGAGATGAAAAATCATACATGACCCTTGGCAAATTGTTCCAATGGTTAATGAATCTCACCGTTAAAAATGTACACCTTATTTCCATTCTGAATTTGTGTGGCTTCAACTTCTAGGCACTGGATAATGTTATACCTTCCTCTGTTAAACTGATGAACCCATTTTAAAATATTTGTTCCCTGTCTAGGTACTGTAATTAAGTCACCCCTTAATCGTCTCTTTGTTAAACTAAATAATTTGCGCTCCTTCAGTCTATCACCAAAGGCATGTTTTCTACTCCTTTAATCATTCTTGTGGTTCTTCTCAGAACCCAAATTATCAACATCCTTTTTGAATTGTGGTCACCAGAACTTGACATGCTTTTTCAGCAGCGATTGCACCAGTGACAAATACACAAGTAAAGTTGTCTCTTTACTCCTACTCAAGAATCCCCTGTTTATGCATCCCAGGATCATATTAGCTCTTTTGGCCGCAGCGTCACACTCAATGTTCATGTTCAGCTGATTATACAACACAACCCAAAATCTTTTTCAGAGTCACTGCTTCGCAGAATAGAGTACCCCATTCTATAAATATGTCCTACATTCTTTGTTCCACATGCTCCCAGTTTACCAAGCAATGTGAATCACACTGAATCAGTGACCTGTCCTCTTCATTATTTACTACTTCCCTTATTTTTGTGTCATCTGAAAACTTTATCAGTGATGATTTTATGTTTTCTTCCAGATCATTGATAAAGGTGTTAAATAGAATAGGACCAACAACCAATCCCTATGGAACCCCACTGCAAAAAGACGCACTCAATGACAATTTCCCATTTACAGTTAAATTTTTAGACCAATCAGTTACCCAGTTTTTAATGTGTGCCAAATTAATTTTATGTCATTCTAGTTTTTCAATCAAAATATCATGCGGCACCAAGTCAAACACTTTACAGGAGTCTTGGTATATTACGTCAACACTATTACCTTTATCAACCAAACTTGTAATCTAATTGAAAAAAGATATCAACCTAACCTCACAGGATCTATTTTCCATAAACCAATGTTGATTGGCATTAATTATATTACTCTGATTATTAATTGAGTCCCTTACCAGCCTCTCCATTATCTTGCCTGTGGAAACGGAGAGAAAAACTCTCTGATAGGTTCGGTTTGGGATACGGGGGGTTAAGCGAGACAGTGATGATTCTGGGGGTTTGCTTAACCAATAAACCCTTTATTTTATAATAAACAATTCTATCCTTATAATAAAACAGTTCTATTTCTATAATAAACAGTTTCACAGCAAGCAATTACACAGCAAACAGTGATAGCAAAGGGCAGGAGAACTCCGTGCACGAAAAGACAAAATGTGCCACCCAAGACTTTAGCGTTTTGTGATCTCTCCTGGATCACCACATGGCTGCCAGCATGTGACACTAGGGTGCCCAGTTTTGGAGTTCCCCAAAGAAGTTACAAGACAAACACAACAGAAAACAGTTAATCCATACTCACAAACATTATATACAGGTATACTATGCTGGCCAAATTCAGTTGCCATTTGCTTAAGATACTGCAGACGGAAGAGAGCCACTGTGAGTGATCAGTTCACAGTGAAGTGGGCTAGTGAAGATGTGTCAGCCCGCCGAGCCGACAAGACCGGGGGATATGCAGGATGCTGGCTGGATTCAATTCCTCTCTGCCTTCGGCTACCTGGGTTTGAACTTTTATAGTTTCCCCTGGTCAGCAGAGGCTAAGCCCCATTGGTTGCTATTTGCTGCATGACCTTCTAAGGTCATGGCTCAGAGTTTAGCCAACCAGGTGCTCCTGATTTCCCGGGCAGGTATGAACCAGCCAACCAGGTGATTACAATTATCCTGGGCAGTTGCTGACCACGCACCAGCAGGTGGGGTCACTTCATTTCCTTATAAGGAGACAGGTACATGCGGCTCGTGCTGCTGAGTCAACCCTCCCTAGGCTGCCTCTTTATCCACGTGGGGGGGAGGGGGCAGTGCATGTGGTGCTGCAGACGCCACTATGCAATTCAGTCTCCACATTGCCAAGGATTGATGTCAGGCTTTCAGGCCTATAATTACCTGGGACATCCCAATTACCCTTTTTAAATTTTGGCACAACATTAGCTTTCCTCCAGTCTTCTGGGTCTTCCCCAGTGGTCCCAGACTTACTGAAAAATCAGCATTAATGGTTCAGCGAGCTCCTTGGCTTCCTCTTTTAAAACTGTTGAGTGTAAGTTATCTGGACATGCTTATTTAAAAATATCTAACTTTATTACCTTCTGTTTAACATCCTCCAAAGCTACAAGTTGGATGGAAAAAGTATTATCATCACCCTATGATGAGACTGCATCCTCTGGTTTTTTTCCCCCAGTATAGAATGGAAATATTTATTGAACCCTTCTCCCTTTTCTGCATTATTAGTGATAATTTTATTATTTCCATCTAGCAATGGACCAATACTATTGTGAGGATTCTTTTTTGTTCCTATTATATGTAAAAAGCTCTTTCTTACTGTCCTTGACTCTGCTTGCCGTAGATGTCTCCTGGTGTCCCTTGGCTTCCCTTATCAATTTTCTACAATTTCTAACTTCTGATTTATAGTCATTATTATCACCCTTTTCTTTCTTCCATTTGTTAAATTTTTTAATTTATTTTTTTACAGCTGCCTTCACTTCCCATCTAAACAAAGCTGTATTTTTTTCCTCAATTGTGGGATCATGACTTTTTAGGCAATATGTGATCTGTTCCTAACTGATGCCCAATTATTGCTCATATTTTTCTGATTAAATTCTTCTGCACATCTGATTTGGGTCATAATTGCTTTGTGAAACTGACCCTATTAAAGCACCAAGTATATAAATTACTGGTCTCGCCTTTATGCTGTTCGCACATTGTAAATGTGATCAAGGCATGATCATTTGCATCTAAACTACTATTAACTTTTAGTTCTATGATTAGTTCCTCCTGAGTATCAATACAGCACTTTAACCACAACACCATCCTTCCTCTGCACTGGGTGGATACCCCAGGGATTTATTGCTGAAAGTGTATGTATGAAAAGGGTGTGGGTGTGGAAAGACAGAGCTTGGTCATGGATTCGCCTCTGATCCTTAGACGCTTCACTCCTGCCTGGCCTGTGAGGAGGACTCCTCTTCACAGTTTTCTATTACATAGTCCAGTTACTTAGGCTGAAGATTTGGGGCTGTTATTGAGTTATACTCATGTGTTATGTGTAAGATTTAGCTGGTAAGCTCCTCTGGACAGGGAGTTTACCTTTTTTAAGTATATACCTTTAAAGGAGCATAGACATTTATATTAAAAATGAATTAAAAATGAGTCAGAGACAGAGGTGGAGAAGGAAAAGTAAGGAAAAGTGCACATAAGAGACCTGCAGTAGCACCTGAGTCAAATCAGGGGCCTGCTTCTCCCTGCAGATAGAACTTTAAGTTTCATACTTCTTCTTCAAATATGGTTTGGAGTTTACAGAAATTTGGGACTTTATGCTTGTGTTAGTTAGGAGAGTTTAGTGAACCAACAACAGAGGCTGTTAAATCTGCCAGATTTAGCAGGGCTTGTAAGCTTTACCAGGAAGCAGAAAGTGCTTCCTTTTAAAAGATTTCAAAGAGGTTTAAGAATTTTTGTGGTTCTATTAGAAGGTGCCAAAATACTACTGGAAAAAGTATTAAAAATTGATGAGACGATATTTTTTTTTAATTTAAAATTTAAATCTTTCTTGATGCATCTTCCTTTCTTGATATATTTTCAATGAATTGGTGGGGTGGGGGAATTGTGTGCCTTTGTCTGCAATTAACTAACGTATGTATTTATTATAATAATTTTCATGATAATATAGTCATGAGATATGGGTAGCTTAAGCCTCATCATTCATGAGTATCGTAGCCAAGCTCAGCTGCCTTTTTTGAGTTTCCTAAACAAGATTTTAGTCGTAAAGGATTTCTGGTACAACAATTTACAATGCAGCTCTTAGCTGCAAGGTAAATGAAATCACAGGGATTCCAAATTCCCTCTTCAGGATTCAGGAAATTCTTGCATAAATGGCCATGCTATTCTTGTCTCTGCAGGTCTGAATGGAGATGATTTCCTAGTGCTAGGTCTGCACAATGGCAGTGTGGTATACAGCTACAACCTGGGCTCTGGCACAGCCACTCTCATTAGTGAGCCACTCAATCTGACACTCAGTATTCATGTGATCCAACTTGGCAGATCTCTCCGAACAGGCTGGCTGAAGGTAAGGGATCATACATTTTGTTGAAAGACAGCTTTCAAACTGAAGGTGGATTTCCATAAAGGATAGAATGATCTTTGCCATACCTGTAAATGCACCATCAAAAAAAAAAAGAACTGTTAAACATCTACAGGAAAAGACAAGTTTTAAAAATTATTTTATTTATCTCTTTCTTTATTAATATAATTGAGAAGCAAAGGAGAATCTCTTGATGAGACATACCCATTAGGAATAATTTCCTGTGCTGCAAGTAACGTAAATGTTTTCATTGAAAGGTGGATGATCATAAAAATAAATCCGTCACATCCCCGGGAAGATTGGTTGGGCTCAATGTCTTCAGTCAGTTTTATGTAGGCGGTTACATTGAATACACTCCAGAACTCTTACCAAATGGATCCAAATTTGAGAATGGCTTTCAAGGTAAGGAATTTTTTTTTATATAAAAAACCTCCTAATACTATATGCATCATAAAATTTCTACTGTCTATAAAACAACTAGGTAAAAATATTTTTTCTTTTTAAAAAAAAAATTGTTTCTTCATTTTAATAGCTTAAACCAGGGTCTATATTTCATTTTTTTAATATTTCATTTTGATTAATAAAAAGCAGGATGCTTCTAAAATGTGCCCACTGTTGCTAGTACACATTACCATGTTTGTCATGATTAGCTGTTACATTTGTTTTAGTGAATTGAAAAACGTATCGGACAGTTTAAAGCATGAGTTTAAAGACACAGGTGATCTAAATTCTATTCTCAGATATCAGTGATTGGAAAATAATTTAACTTCTTTGACAGTTTTCCCCCTGCCTAAAAATGGAGAGCATAATTCTTCCTTGCCTCATAGGGCATTTAGCGAGACAAGATGGGTGAGATGATATCTTTTACTGGACCAACTTCTGTTGATGAGAGAGACAAGTTTTTGAGCTTACACCGAGCTGTTCTGTAGGGAGGGTTGTAATTTATTTATAGAATCATAGAGTTGGAAGGGACCTCAGGAGGTCATCTAGTCCAACCCCCCAAAGCAGGACTAACCTCAGTTAAATAATCTCAGTGAGGGTTTTGTCAAGCCGCAACTTAAAAACCTCTAAAGATGGAGATTCCACCACCTCCCTAGGTAACCCATTCCAATGCTTCACCACCCTCCTAGTGAAAAACTTTTTCCTAATGTCCAACCTAGACCTCCCCCACTGCAACTTGAGACCGTTGCTCCTTGTTCTGTCATCTGCCACCACTGAGAACAATCTAGCTCCATCCTCCCTGGAACCCCCTTTCAGGTAGCTAAAGGCTGCTATCAAATCCCCCTCATTCTTTTCTTTTGCATAACTCCTCATGTCTTGTGCTCCAGCCCCCTAATCATTTTTGTTGCCCTCCGCTGGACTCTCTCCAACTTGTCCACATCCTTTTCCTAGTGGGGGGCCCAAAACTGGACACAATACTCCAAATGCGGCCTCACCAATGCCGAATGGAGGGGAATAATCACTTCCCGGGACCTGCTGGCAATGCTCCTACTAATGCAGCCCAATATGCTATTAGCCTTCTTGGCAACCAGGGCACACTGCTGACTCATATCTAGCTTCTTATCCACTGTTACCCCCAGGTCCTTTTCTGCAGATCTGCTGCCTAGCTTGTCGGTCCTTTATTATGAGATTTTCAATACATCCTGTTTCAATTCGGGCTGGAAACACCATGAAAACAACCATGCCATTTCTTCTTCCTCACATTATCATCTGCTCTCATGGGTAGCACATGACTCCTGCCTTTGGAGGATGCAGAATGGGGGGAGCACCAGCACCCAGACCATGGCCCCACTCTGCACCATCTCCCAAAGCCTCTTATACCTGTCGACCATGTCTGCCCTCATACTTCAGCCGCGATCAGGAAGGGACTATCTTTCAGTATGAGAGGTAGTTCAGACTCTTCTTCCGTCCAGATTTTAGCCTCTCAGCCTGCTCTCACTAGGAGGAGTGGTGCAAGGAGGCAATGGATTTGGTGACGTGGACAGTTCCCTGCTAGAAACTATAATCAGGTGGCAAAATCTATGGGGTTTTTTTCTATACAGCAGGGGATATTTTTCTATAGAGCAGCAATCTTTTGAAGTTCACCAATTATTAATTATGCTTGCAATTGTAATTATGATTCATTTATTTTATTTCTTATGATTTATTTTTTTAAAAGGTCCTGTTCCATGATCTGTGTGTTTATATATTATATTTACACATATGATCTGTCAAAATATAAATTCCTAATATAAATAATCAAATAGACTGCTCCTAACTACTGCTAAATCTTAAACATAAGCTCCCTGACCCTTTTCCCGTCTAACCCTTTACTGTTTTCTTCCAGTTTTAGCCATTTTACTGTATTTTCTACTCTATTTTCCCAGGCCCAGCTATGCAAACACACACTTTAAAAAAATCAGTCCTGCTCAGAGGCTCAGCCTTATTTCTTGCTGTTCTTTTCTCTATACTGAGTCCTTTTCTTTTCCTGGATTTTCTGTTCATCTCAGTTTTCTGCACTTTGTTTTTCTTTTCATGGTTGTCTTTGCCTCACTCTGCCAAATTTTGCTGTTATAATAGTGCAAATCCAGAGTGATTCTATTGGAGCCAACAGATTTACTCTGGATTTACACTGAAGGCATAAATGAGTGCAAAATTTGGCATTGCCAAATGTGTGTCAAACACACATATTTTCTCTCTCCCTCCCTCACATTCACCAACACCATCAATTCACCTATTGTCTCCAGTTCATCCTCTGACACTACTCACATCAGACCATCCCATTTCTACCCTCTAAATCACATCCCTATTCACCCACCCACACAAACCCATCCCAGTCCAGGCTCAAAACCACTCCCCTTCTCTTGAGTTCCCACAATCCTCTCCTGTCTACTCAGAACCTCACCATCCTATTGCCCTGCCACCAACCTGTTCTCCCAGTTTAGAAACTACCCTAAAATCAAGATCATAGGTACAGCCCAGGGCAGAAACCCACCCAACCCTTCAGTCTCAGAAAACACTCCCTTCTCCTCTTCCCCTGCTCCCTGTTCCCACTCCCCTTCTCCCCCCGGCCCTTCTCTGTTGTTGGAATTGATATAGCAGGAGCAAAGGTAGCATGGAAACTTAGAATGAGGTACATCAGGTGGCCCTCCTGTGTGGAGCTGCAAGCGGCGGAGAGCCCCACACTGAAAATTCTACAACAGTAGAGCAAGTTCTTTAGCAGACATCCAGTTAAATCCCCCCGATTGTGGAAGAGCTGTTGTTTGCTGCTTTTAGGAGTGTGAGTTATGAATACCACATTCATTCCACAATCAGACAGCACTTCTCTTCAGGTTCACTATAAGTCCACTGAAGCAGGAAGATCTGAGAAAGGCAGCAGCATGGCTAGCTACCAGTCCCAGGTGACACTTTAAAAGGAGCATGGAATGATAGCACTCAGTGCAGCTTCTGTTTCCTACCATTTCCCTCTGTGCCTTCCATACATTTAGCTGCCTTTGTTCAGATAGGAAAAGGGTTTAAAAAGAAAAAGAAGTGTCTTTAATACACTGTAGGTAATGAGTCTGCTTAGAACCTCTTTCTTAAAGTCTCATTTTCATTGTGTTTGTTGATTGAGGCTGCGTCTAGTTACTGATAACTCCAGCACCAAAAATATGGGAAGAATCCAAGCTGGCAGGACCTCCATTCAGGGAAGAGTAGGATGGAGGAGCTTACCCCCCTCACTCATGATGTGCTTTGGAAATGATGCATCCGGAGTATTGTGTTCCCCAGCACCACACATGCACAGACAGCATCTCCTTTCTTCTTCATCAGCTTCATCAGCAGCCAGTTTCTGAAATCCACATCTGTAGGTCCCTCTGACCTCCAGCTTGGCTGCCACTCCTCTACTGGCCCATGTTAGGGTACCCTGCCTGCTTCGTTACTCCAACCTTACTCTCTTGTTTGCCAGAAGCAGCAAGGAGGTAGGATGAGGAGAGCAGAAAAAGAAAGGGAAAGAAGCAAAGTGGGGAGCAGGAGGAGGAAAAAGAAGGAGAACAGAAAGAGCGTGACAAGCCAGCAGGGGAGTGGCAGGGCAGAGGCAGCTGTAGAATCTGTATGCCTAAACCAATTGAGCTTCTGTACCGTTACTGAATGTGGCAGGTTGTTGGGATTGGGGCACGAAGTGTCACGTGGCGTGTGGTCAAAACAAGTGCAGAGGCTGAGCTGTGCAGCATCAGTGTTGCTGAGCATTCTATCAGTATCTAAGGGAAAGCAAGTTCTTCAAGTGTTTGCACGCATCCATTACACTGTAGGTGTGCCTTGTGCTCACTTGTCAGAGATTTTTTCCCTCAGCAGTACCCATCGGGATGGCGTGAGCACCCTCTGCTGTCTCGCAGCTATAAAGTGCGGAGCCACCCCAGGCCTACCTCAGTTCTTTCCTACCACCAGTGTCAGTTGTTGGAGCTGCTGTCCTTGCATTTGCAAGTCTTACCCTCTTTAGTGTGTATAGAGCCTGTTTTGTTAATTTTTAGTCTCGTTTAGAGTTTTTGCACACAGTTTAGCTATAAGAGTAAGTCTAGGTTTGTATTTTAATAACCTGGGGTCACTGGTTCCTGTTTGGGTCCTGGAACCAGACTCATGTCTCATTCTCCTGGCTTCAAGTCCTATCACCCATATAACAAGTCTATGCTTGTGAGTGACCCACCTCTCAGCTGCCTTAGGTGTCTCAGGAGGAGCATGTGAGTGACAAATGTCATATTTTTAGGGGGTTCAAACCCAGATCAAAGAAGGACAGGGAAGCCAGACTCAGGAATCTGTTTCTGGCATCTGTGCTTCACCTGCCATCGGACCCTTCCCATTCAGAGCAGGTACCAAACGTGTCCGACTCTGTTAGGAGTGCTCCCCCTGATCTGACTGAGTCGAGAGGCAGGTTCTCATAGCTGGTACCAAAGATGAGACACCGTAAGTTTTCTAAAGACTCAGTACCATGGTCTTTTAAATCTGCTATGAAAGCACCACGTGATGACAAGGACGTAGAGGTGCACTCAAAGAAGAGGCACTCCCAGGCACAGTCCTTCCCAGAATGAATCTATTGAGACCAATCTCTGAAATGCCTACACAGTTTTCGGTACTGCAGAACCAAGAGTCCTTTCCAATGCCATCTCCCCTGAGGCTTTTGAGACTGCTCAAGAGCTACTGAACCTGGCAGTAACAGCTTCTCAGCTATTCAGGACTCCCACCCAGGACTGGGGTCAGCATGCATGCGTCTATGGTTCTGGTTCCAGCCTGAGCATACTGTTCAGTACCATTGGCCACTGGAGTTACTGGACCTCTCAAGAGAAGTCCATATTCCCAAAGGGAAAACGGGACATTACACGGGGCAGACCTGAGTCCCCTCCATGCCCCTCCACAGGTTGGTCTGGCCGAAGCACACACTTGAGCCCTTCCCCCCACATGGGGCTGATGTCATTGCTTGCCCCCTGCACCCACTGCACCCTGTTAGGGGTCTTACCCCACTTTTATGACAAAACTGGGCATTTAGAATGTAAGAACATAAGAATGGCCATACTGGGTCAGACCAATGGGCCATCTAGCCCAATATACTGTCTTCCAACAGTGGCCAATGCCAGGTGCTTCAGAGGGAAGCTTTGGTTACTAATCATATCAAATCATCAGCTGCTATCAGATGATTAAGGACTGCACCAACTTTCTTTCCAAAAGCTTTTCTATGTCTTGAGTCAGACAAAGTACCTGATATTGGGTGCATCGTCCCCTCCTGTATTCAGACTGAATGCAAGACAATTGAGGATTGACTATCTCATTGATAAGCATCAGTCTACTGTGTGAGCAGTGTGAGAGTAAGACTACTGCCTTCGTGTACCCCACCTCCCCATCAATAGCAAAAGCAAAGCTAAAGTAGATTAAATGCAAAATCGGAGATCAAGTTCTTTGAGTTGTCAAGACACCTTGGCCCAAATTTTCAGAAGTAGCTACTGCTTTCTTGAGTGCACACCGTGAGACATCTTGGCCTGCCATTTTGACATTTTCAAAGGTACTAAACGCCTAGAGCTACCTCGAAGGGCCAATTGGAGCTGTAGGGCTCAGTTGGAAAATTTGTAGAAGTAAGATCATAAGAAGTAAGATTTTCAATAAAGCTCAGAACTCAGCATCTCCCATTTAGACACCTAAATAAACGGGCAAATTAATGACAGTGGTTCGGTGTTGAGAACTCTTGGAAATTCCTGCTCCAATTATGAATGATGAATAGTTTTTTAAAGTTGGGTACTCAGAAATGTAACCAACCAAAATCAGAGGTAACGTCTGAAGAATTTGGTCTTAGCACTCTTGGATCTACTTCTCCACTGCTTTGTAGTTTGTGTACTCATTTATACATGTGTAAAGTAAGATACTCGTGGTAGTCTTTTATACCCCACTGTACTCATTTTGCACACGTAAATGATTACACAGGGTGCAAAGTAGGCAAGAATCAGGTCCTATGTGTCTTAGGGCTTGTCTACATGAAAAAAAGTTGCACTGATTTAACTAAAGGTGTGACTTTAAAGTGATTTCTTTAAACTAGTGCAAAAAGCTGTGTCAACAGTCTTATTTCAGTTTAAAACAGGCTTAATTTTTTTGAGTTTATGTTGATTTGGAATAGGTTTAAGCTGAATTCAAAGACGCTGCACTTAGAATGTGTCTACAATAAAAAAAATGGTGATTTTTTTTTCACCAGGTGTTAGCAGTGTAGTTGTATTTTTTTTAATTTTCATGCATGTTACCAGGTTGAGGTAAACACTGTGGGGAGCCTACAGTTTACCTCAACCAGCTAGCATGTGGAAATCACAATTGTCTTGTCCACATTAAAATGTTACCATGTGTTAGTTATCACATTAACTAATGTGAAAACACTTTTTTTCCTAATCAAGACAATGTCACAAACAAAATATGATTATTCACAGATCCATTTGCACTGGTTTAAACTGAGTAATTTTAAAAACCATTTTGTGAAACTGTTAAAGTACTTTGGAGATGAGATGTGTAAATCATGGTTAGCATTCTGGTCTATTACTGGATTTTCAGATCAATCAGTCTTCATCTTCTTAGTTAAAAAATGCTTATTTATGATAGCTTTTAGCCACTTGAGTCCAAGCCTACCCAACCGCCTTGGTCTGAGCACAGGTGACTATCGTGAGCCTCAGACCATGCCACAACATCCATACTGCAATTTTTAGCACACTAGTTCCAGCTGTCTACCTGTGCTGAGAATCATACTTCCCAGCTGCTATGTACACATACCTTAAGCCTTTTATAGTTTTTGTTGGTCTTTGGGCTCTCTCCCCTTTGTCCACATCTTTCTTAAAGTATGGCACCCAAAACTGGACACAGAACTCCAGTTGAGGCCTGACCAGCGCCAACTAGAGTGGAACAATTACCTCCCATGTCTTACTTGTGATATTCCTGTTAATACACTCCAGAATGATAAATCACCTCTTTTGCAATTGCATCACATTGTTGGCTCCTTTAATCTGTGACCCGCTATAATGCCCAGATCCTTTTTGCAGTACTAATGTGTAGCCAGTTTTCATTTCATAGCTGTGCATTCGATTTTGCAGCTGTCTTATTGAATTTTATCTTGTTGATTTCAGTCCAATACTCTGATGAATTTTGAATTATAATCCCATCCCCAAAAGTGCTTGCAGTCTCTCCTAACTTGTTGTTGTTCTCAAATTTTATAAGCATATTATCCATTCCATTATCCAAGTCATTAATGAAAATACTAAATAGTACTGGACAGACCCCTGTAGGGCCCTACTAGATATGTCCTCCCAGTCTTACAGTGAACCATTGATAACTTCTCTTTAAATATAGTTTTTCAACCAGTTGTGCACCCCTCTTACAGTAATTTCATCTAGACCACATTTCCCTAGTTTGTATACAAGAATGTCATGTGGGACTATGTCAAAAGCCTTAATAAATTATGTAAAATCATGACTACTGCTTCCCCCATCCACTAAACCACTGACCATGTCAAAGAAGAAAATGTGATTGTTTTGACAATATTTGTTCTTGACAAATCTATTTTGGCTATGACTTATCACCCTTTTATCCTCTAGGTGCTTACAAAGTCATTGTTTAATAATTTGCTTCAGTATCTTTCCAGGTATTAGGGTTAGGCTGACTGGTCCTCCTTGTTTCCTTTTTGATCCCCTTTTTAAAGACAATTATTATATGAACCCAGGGGTGTCAAACTCATTTGCTGTGGTGGGCCAGATTTGAATTAAATGTACTTCAAGTGGGCCATACATACCATAAATCGAAATACTAGGCACTTTTGGAGCGCTGTGTCTCATGTACACAGCGCTCCACACACTGCCGCCAGAGTACACAGATCTCGTGGTAGCGCACAATGCCACAAGATCTCGCAGTGTCATACCCTCTGGTGGCAACGCACGACGCCACCAGAGAGTACAATGCCGCAAGATGTAGCGGCAGTGCGCGCTGCTGCCAGGGGCCAGACCAAAAAGGTGGGCGGGCCAGATAGCGGACCGGATGTTTGACACCCCTGTATTAACCCTTCTCCCATCCTTTAGGACCTCAACTTTTATCCATGAGCTGTTGAAGATAATCACTAATGCTTCCGCGATTGCTTCAGCTATTTCCTTAAGTACCTTAGAGTAAATTCCGACAGGCCCTGCAGACTTTGAATATATCTAACTTATCTAAATATTTTTAACCTGTCATTTCCCTATTCTGTCTTGTGTTCCTTCCCTTTTATTATTAATGTTAATCGTGTTAAGCGTCTGGTCACAATTAACCTTTTTAGTGAAGACTGAAGTAAAACAGGCATTAAATACTTTGATGTCATCTGTTGTTAGTGCTCCTCTCTTGCTAAGTGATGGACCTACATTTTCCTTTGTCTTTCTCCCAGTGTATTTACTTTCATTCTTCTATCTTGCTTGTTTTATTTTTTCCTCAGTTTCCCACAGTTTTCTGTTCTGTCCACAATTGAGGTTGCACTTTCCTTTCCTGGGGAGGTCCTGTGCTAGAACACTGGCTCAGTAATCAGGGGACTTTGTGTTCTAGTTCCAGCTCTAACAATGACTTGCTGTGTTTCCTTGGACAAGTGCCTTAACTTCTGTGACTCCGTTGCCTTGTCTATAAAAAAGGAGCTCATGATAACTTAAATTAACAAATGAAGTGCTAGTTAAGTGCTATATATTACTTATATTTCACATTTTGACTCTATAGTGTAAAAATCTGTGTGGGAAATTATTGTAATGTAGAAGCACATGGCTCCTTCAAACCCTAACAGGTGCCATTTGCACCAATGTAAATTTAGTTCAGAATGGAGTGAGATATATCCAGTTAAAAGAAGCCAGTCTTCAGAGAAACATGCCTATTGTATAACTTAGTATAAAGATATCTTTTGGTGATTCTGCCATCAACCACTTAAAGAAACAACTGAAGACAGCAAAAAGTCACTTGTGCAGCATCTTTATCTTCCCAGCGGAATACTAATCCTTTCAGCCAGGAGGATTGCAAGTGCTGAGTGGTTATTTTGCCAAGCAATATTGGAGCACAGATTTCCTATCCAATATGCTGACCATTTCACAATGCTTATCAAGATGATGTACTCAGTTCAGAAATTGCAAAACAGTTGTCCTGTGGAATGATTAAAAAGTCATATTTCTCATTAATGCTCTGTCTTTAAAACAAAGTTTCTGCAGTGAATTATGCCAGCTCGAGTCCTTTCACTGTTCTGATGGTTAGATTAAAAGTTATGAGACTATCAGGAACAGGAGATCTAAATAAAGATTAGATATTTTAATGAGGCTACAAGAATTCTGAAAAAAAAAATTATTTCAATGGCTGTTTGTTACACTGCAAATACCTAAAACCTTTTGACTTCCTGAATTCAGCTCTTTGTTTCACCTTTCTCTGGAACAAATGTAATTGGATTTTTCTCTGACTCAGAAACAGTGAGTATTACAAAACATGATTCTCTGTTAACCAGAGTAAACAAAACATCAATCCCTGCACCTCTCCATGTGTGTTCCATGTGCTGTACTTAGCAGCAAAGGCTGCTGTCAAAGCCATCCCCAAACCCATGGAAGACATGCTGGCTGACATCCTCTGCTACGTCACTGGCAGTGTAAAGCAAAAGAAGGATTATCATAGAATCATAGAATATTAGAGTTGGAAGGGACCTCAGGAGGTCATCTAGTCCAACCCCCTGCTCAAAGCAGGACTAACCTCAGCTATCATCCCAACCAGGGCTTTGTCAAGCCTCAGCTTAAAAACCTCTAAGGATGGAGATTCCACCACCTCCCTAGGTAACCCATTCCAGTGCTTCATCACCCTCCTAGTAAAAAACTTTTTCCTAATGTTCAACCTAGACCTCCCACCCTGCAACTTGAGACCGTTGCTCCTTGTTCTGTCATCTGCCACCACCAAGAACAGCCTAGCCCCATCCTCCCTGGAACCCCCTTTCAGGTAGTTAAAGGCTGCTATCAAATCCCCCCTCATTCTTCTCTTTTGCAGACTAAACAAGCCCAGTTCCCTCAGCCTCTCCTCATAAGTCCTGTGCTCCAGCCCCCTAATCATTTTGGTTGCCCTCCGCTGCACTCTCTCTAACTTGTCCACAACCTTTTTGTAGTGGGGGGCCCAAAACTGGACACAATATTCTAAATGCGGCCTCACCATTGCCGAATAGAGGGGAATAATCACTTCCCGTGACCTGTTGGCAATGCCCCTCCTAATGCAGCCCAATATGCCATTAGCCTTCTTGACAACCAGGGCACACTGCTGACTCATATCCAGCTTTTTATCCACCGTTACCCCCAGGTCCTTTTCTGCAGATCTGCTGCCCAGCTCGTCGGTCCCCAGTCTATAGCTGTGCATGGGATTCTTCCTTCCTAAGTGCAGGACTCTGCACTTGTCCTTGTTGAACCTCATTAGGTTTCTTTTGGCCCAATCCTCCAGTTTGTTTAGGTCACTCTGTATCCTATCCCTACCCTCCAGGGTATCTACCACTCCCCCCAGCTTAGTGTCGTCCGCAAAGAATGGTGTGGATGATCTGTCCTTTATGAAACAAGGTAAATCTAAGTCTTCAATAAGTTGTTAAAAGGCGCAGTAACCAGTGGAAATTGCTTCTTGCTTCTTTCAGCGACTGCTCTGAAATTGAAAAGCAAGGCAGAGTCAAATGCATTGTTTATTTAAAAGAAAACAATATGCAACTGCTTTATCTCTTTTTTGAGAACATACAGCATATGGTGATCTCTTTCGATAGAAATTTCCAGCATGGTCAGTCTATGGGAGGAGACCATGTTTATTTTTTCTGAGAATTTTCCGGAATAGATTTGTGAAGAGAGAGTTGGTGAACCAAACTGCAGATATCAGCCTCAGTTTGAGAGACCAAAAACACCATAGGGAATATAGTAAGTTATCTATTGGTTTCAGGACCAAAAACTTCACTTCAATTAACCTCACATGGACTCTTCTGCACTAAAAGGATTTTATCAAGGGGTCAGGCAATTCTATTCTGCTGCAGTAGATAAACCACTAAAGAAACTGCTGCTGTAGGACAAATTGTTGCAAGATATGGGGTTGCTTCATTCTTTAAACAAAGGGAACCATTATGAAAATACTGTTCTCTGACTGAACAGTTACCCACTTTGGTTCCCTCAGATGAGAAAAAGCAAAAGATTTGTGATGAATGGATCAGATGTCAGGTTGATTTCAATTTACCTTAGGCTAGACCAAGATAAAGCAAATCTGATGTTTGGTAGGCCTGTTTGCTTTGAAAAGAGATACTCACTGTTTCCTAAATTTATCACAGTTCTTCTGAGTCTATCATATGATCAAGTCAGCACTGACCAAGTGTTTTCAGATATGCGTAAAAAGTAAATCTCTGGTGTGCCAATGCCCAATGATTTGTTAACTGCAAACCCAATCTGCAAAACCAACTGCAGTGAGCAGAGCTGGTATGGGTTTAAGCCAAACTGAGACCTAATACAGTTGGCAAAGCAACTGTACCAACCTCTTTAGTGTAGTAGGACCCAAATGATAAATCTGTGGGGGCCATAGAAGTAAAGTGCATTTATTGTGCATCCTTTGGTACTATATTAAAATCTTGTCTAGCTGTTGGAATAAGTATACTGGATTTATTATATTGCTGAGGAAATGTCTGGGATTCCCCAAAGAAGAATGTTATGCATTACAATTTCACTATCTTTATAAAGTTAACTTGTTTGAATCAATTATTTATATTTTCCACTTAAAAATATAAACCCTGGAGTGCCGGTCCCAGGCCTGGAGTGCTGATCCAAGTAACCCTGGCCCAAACCCTGGTCCGCCCGCCCTACTGCCAGCCTATCCAAGCCCTAGAGCGCCAAGTCGAGCGCTGACACCAGTCCCAACCCCTGGTGGCCTGCTTGAGGGCGGGGAGAGCCTGGTGAATGCAGCAGCGGCTGGCACAGTGCACCTGTGCTGTAGGCCCAGGGGGCATAGCAGGATGGGGCGGGGCCACACCTGACTGTCAGGGAAAGACTGTCAGGCTAAGCCTTCCCTGGCCTTATGGACCCGTCCACCTATGCCCATAGGTCAGGCTTTTAAGGTCATGCCTCATAGGTCAGGCTTTTTAAACCTTTTATCGTTTTTGTTGCTCTCCTCTAGACTCTCTCCAATTTTTCCACATATTTCCTAAAGGGTGGTGCCCAAAACTGGACACAGTCCTCCAGCTGAGGCCTCACCACTGCCAAGTGAAGCAGGACAATTACCTCCCATGTTTTACATATCATTCTCCTCTTAATACATCCCAGAATATTAGCCTTTCCATCATGTCGCTGACTCAGATCCAATTTGTGATCCACTAGAACCCTTCAGATCCTTTTCAGCAGTACTACTGCCTAGCCATATTATAGTTGTGCATTGATTTCTTCTTCCTAAGTGATGCATTTGTCTTAAATGCATTCCATCTTGTTGAATTCAGACCAAGTTTCCCATTTGTCAAGCTCATTGTGCAATCTAACCCTGTCCTCCATAGTGTTTGGAATCCCTCCCAGCCTGGTGTCAGCTACGAATTTTATAAGCAGCCTTTTCACTCCATTATCCAAGTCATTAATGAATATATTGAATGATACCAGACCCAGAACCGATCTCTGCAGGACCCACTAGATACACAACCCCTAGTCTGACAGCAAACTATTGATAACTACTCTTTAAGTACACTCACCCAGTTATGCACCCATTTTATAATTTAATCTAGACTATATTTCCCTCGTTTGCTTATGAGAATTTCACATGGGACAGTTTCAAAAGGCTTACTAAAATCAAGATATATCACATCTACTGCTTCCATCCTATCTACTAGTCCAGTAGCCCTGTCAAAGAAGAAATTAGGTTGGTTTGACATGATTTGTTCTTGATAAATCCATGGTGGCTATTCCTTATAATCCCATTATCTTCTAGGCGGGGCCATAATTTGTTCCAATATCTTTCCAGATATTGAAGGCTGACTGGTCTATAATTCCCCAAGTCTTCTTTCTTCTCCTTTTTAAAGAAAAGTATTATTTTTGCACTTCCCCATTCCTCTGGGATCTCACCCATCCTCCAAGAGCTCTCAAGGATAATTGCTAACAGTTCCAAGATTGCTTCAATTAGTTCTTTAAGTACCCTAGGATTAATTTCATCAGGCTCTGCCAGTTTGAATACATCTAATTTATCTATGCATTTTTTTAACTGTGCTGTCTCTATTTTGGCTTGTATTCCTTCCATCTTGTTGTTAATATTAATTCTGTCAAGTATCTGGTCCTTTTTAGTTATGACTGAAGCAAAACAGGCTTTAAATACCCTAGCCTTCTTGATGTCATCAGTTATTAGCTCCCTTCCCCACTAAGTAGATGACCTACACTTTTCCTTCATCTTTCTTTTGCTCCTCATGTATTTAAAAACCTTCTTATTGCTTTTTCATATTCCTTGCTAGATGCAGCACATTTTGTGCCTTAGCCATTCTGATTATGTCCCTATATGCTTGTGCTCTTCTTTTATGTTCCTCCTTAGCTTCTCTCACTCCTTCCTTTCCTTTGAATCATGAAATCTATCATTTCATGATCATTTTCACCCATATGTTATCTTGTTATCACATGTTATCACACATGGGAGTTAGTTACTTAAATTCTAAGACTCTGGCTATGGGCTGTGTGGCTGCAATGCCAGGGATATGAAGCTGAGGGAAGATCCTTACCCCAAGAATTCTACAACTCTCTGGCATGGAGCAGGATGTTTGGCTTTGTTTATCAGAGTACTTTACAACAGCAGACATGAGGGTATGTTGCCTTCTGGAGCCTACATGCCTTTTACACCACAGGTATTTTGGACTGAAATGGGCCTTTAGATAACAATGACCTTTATCATTCTTTGCACCAAGGGAATGTTACGAACAATGACAAAAAGAAAGCAGTCTGTCGTGCATTAAGGTGGAACTCCTTCTTCTCCCCTTCTCCCAGTGCACTGAGGCAAATATAATTTGGGTCTACAGGGCACATGGTGCTGCCAGCAGAGTAGCAGCCAGAGAGTATTTAAAGCTTGGTTGGGGCCATCACCCTGACTTCCTTTGTGCCAGATGGACTTCACTGGGTGAAACGGTAACTGTGCTTCTTTAAAAATAAAGCAAGCTGTGCCTCTCATCAAGTCTACCCCAAGTGACCTTTTGCTCTGGCAACGTTTCTTCTGCCTAGAACATGTCAGCATTATAAAAGGCAAATTTTGGCCCTAAGCGCTGGGGCAGTTAGATATGTATAGTTACAGCAGAGTGACTGAAGCTTACACTTCAAATAGGATGGTGTAGACTGTAAACTCCTCGAGGCAAGGGATTATATTTTTCTTATGATTTTACTGCAGTGAGCACATTGAGGGTGCTCAATAATAATAACAAAGTGACACGTGAGTGAGCTTTTAGCCAACGGCTGCTGCCAGTGAGACATTTGCTCCCTGGGTAGTGGTGTGCCTGGGCAGTCTGGATGTTTGGGTTGCTGAGATGAACAGGCCAGGGTAGAGGCCACCCAGCTCATCTTGCTAGAGCACATATTACCTCACCAACAAAGAACCAAGCAGCTCTGCATAATATAAAACACTTTGAGACACGTAGTCCTATAATCATGGAAGCCATAGCTGCATAGCTCAATGCAGGCTGTTTCCCAGCTTTGTTGAATGCAGTTGTGGGTACCCCTGCTTGAAAACACATGTATTTTTCAGTCACTTTAGTTCCAATCAGGATAAAGGCTGTTTGAGCCCATCCATTGCTGAAACAAAAGTGACAAGTTTTCTGACAGAACATTTGTTTAATAAGTGTTTTGAAAGATTAAAAAACCCTACTTTAATGCTAAGAATCTCACGCAATCATGTTCTGAAGACTTTTTCTTTGCTATTTGCTCATTAAAAGCAGCCAACCCCAGAAGTAATAAAGGGAAAGGATTAAAGACAGATAAAAGATGTCAAAAAATAAGATATGTCCAGTTTTCCCAAATTAGAAAGTTGGCCACCCTATGTCTTGTCCAAACTTGTCAGAAAACCTCCACACAATTCGACTCAGTTGGTAGTCTCTGCTCAAAAGACACCCAGAACTGGGAGAGCAAGGGGAATAAATGTCAGAACTGAAGGGCATTCATTAGCAAAGTTCCCTCGGGGAAATTGCACCGCTCCTGCCTCCACTATTCCAGGCTCATATTGTTACTGTTAGTCTCTCATCAGCACCATAAGGACTCAGATTTTTTTTAAAAATGGGAAAATCTAAAAGAGAACTCAGTTAAACTCATGAGGCCAAGCAAGAGACTCCCTGGCACACTTAGTAACTGCTTTATTTACATTTTTCGGGAAGCTGTTTCTAAACTGGATGCTTTGCAGGTAACTTATACAATTAAATCATCCGTCACCACCAATGCCACTGTATTTTCCACAATGACCTTATCAGGTCTTCAGAACTCACTGTGCTTTCCTTCAGTGTTGACGGTTTACACATGTTTCAGGGAGGGGTTTAGTTAGTATTCTAGCAGGAGCTGAGGGAACAGAACATGCTTTATCTGTTGCTGACAAACAGAGGAAACATTAGTTAGGCTTGACTGAATCTGTGTTGAGCAAGAAGTAACAGGATTAAAATGTTGCAAATAGTCATCAAACTAAGTTACATTTAAATCACTTAACATAAATTCTAAAATTACATGGAAGTATATGGAAGTATAAACAAAACTGACAAAAAATCTTGCATACAAAAAGACAGGGGAAAGGCACTATTTTTAAAAAATATATTTTTTAAACCAATCATCAGTTCATCTTTCCACATAAAGCATAAGCAAGGATTATATTGTTCAGTACTAATGCTTTCTATTGCATACAATCTACTGCATAAAGAGGCAGCAGCATCTAAAAATTAATGGAAAAAGTTTTACTTTGGGGCTTAACATTAAGTACCTAAATCTGTGTTTAGACACCTAGAAGAATGGAGTCTGATTTTCAGAAATGCTACACATCTGCAACTCCAGTGATTTCAATGGGAGTTGAGAACTCACAGCATGTTTTCAAATGAGGCCATGTATTTAGATGTCCAGCTTTTGACACACAATTGGAACATTCTGGCCACAGTCCTGTGACCAATCTTCAGAATGGCCAGCTTTGCTGGAGGTGCTAGGTGTATGCAGTCCGGCTGTTTGGATCACTGAGACTTACCTGGGTAGGTGCTATCTGGGTGGATCACCTCAGCAGCAACCACCTAACCTCAGTCAGTTTCCTCATCCTACTCCTTATGGCCCAGCTGTAAAGTGCTGGGTCTTCTGGAATGATAGTTGCAAAAGCAAAATCAGAGTGGCTGATAATTTTACCAAAACCCCACTGTTGCACCAGCCTTTTCCAGTACCATTCCAATCCAAGAATCCAGTCAAATGGCATATCAAATGGTAGCTGAGAATGATACTGTGTACAGGTGTGTGAGCGCTTAGAGGCTTTTGGAGATGTCTACTGGTCTCAAAGGAGGCCTTTACCCAGGTCAATCTATAGTGATAGCCAGTGTTAAGAAAGGAACTGAATCATCAGGGTTTATCTGTAGGTTATTGTCTAGCAGAAGGAGATAAACTAACACACGTAACCCAAACCCAAGTTCTAAAAGGAGGCGAAGAAGGTTGTGTTCATTGGATCATCACATGAAGTTGTATGCAGTATTGTAGTAGCTGTGTTGGTTATAAGATATTAGAGAGACAAGATGGGGGAGGTAATATATTTTATTGGGACAACTTCTGTTGATGAGAGAAACACGCTTTCACGCTCACACAGAGCTCTTCTTCAGGTCTGGGAACAAGCCTAAACATCTACATCACAATTAAACAGTCCCACGAGCCCACGTCAGCTAGCACAGACCAGCCGGGGATGTTTACTTGCATTGTAGACATACCCTGAACCTCATTCACCAGCCACAGTCAGAGAGTGAGCAAGATCCATGCCCCAGAGCTCATTTTGAGAGTGCAGGAAAAGGGGACAACTAGCCGAGCACTGGTGGTCACCTCAAAAAAAAAAAAAAAAAGCCTTTTCCATTAGGTGTGGGTGATCAGGGCAGCCCCAGTTGGTGCCAACATTCATTTTGCTGTTGTTTGCAACAGTTTTGCTCAATGGTTTTCTTTTTTACCCCTTTTTTTCCTCAACAGTTTTGCTTGATGCCTTTCTCTTTTGCTTGCATGTTTTGTGGGAAGTGCGGGCTGTGGCGCTGACTGGATTAGGGGGACCATTTCTAATGTGATTTAACATCAATATGTCAAAATTACAATAATTCATATGAGATAGGTCGTGTCAGGTACCATTAGAAAGGTTATAATTTGCTAAGTATGATGGTATTGTTTATGTGCATGTGTCATATTTGGGTTGGAACTTAGGGATATGTTTGATGTATCCGTATTTCAACTTGTGCTGTGTTTCTGGGCGACACCCCAGACAGGATGACTGCAGCAGTAGCCTGCTTAATAGCCCATTAAGGAAACTCACAGGTACAATGGTCCCAGAGGGAAAAGCAAGGGATACATCTGATGAGTCACCAGGACTTACTCATGTGTCCCTGGACTCCATCTTATTCCTGTAAATTTCCACAAGCAACATGGCAAAGGCCAAGGGACATAAAAGGCAGCTGCACCACATCCATTTTGTCTTAAGTCAGCCTTTAGTCTTCATTGACCTCTGGATCAACTCATCTACAACTGAAGCTGTGAAACAAATGACTGAGACCCATCCAGGTACTGGATGTACACCAAAGGGACTATACAAGTCTGCAAACTCCATAAGTATACTTGAAACCTGATATATATGGACTTTCCAGTCATTTGTATGTATGTGATTGCTTTAATCCTTTAACATTTCTCTCATAGTTTGTTTCTTTCCCTTTATAATAAACCTTCAGTTTTAGTTGCTAAAGGATTGGTTGGCAGCGTGGTATTTTGGGTATGATCTAAACATATATTGATCTGGTAATGTGACTGAAGCTTTAGGGTTAGGAGAACCTTTTTGGTAAAGAGCATAGAGTTTTAAATAACTTATCTCTTTACTGGACCTAGTGGCTGATTGGGAGGCAGCAACTGAAATGCAGTAAAGGGGGCTGTGTATATTTTGTTTTAGCTTCTTGATAACCAGTGTGGGGAATCAAAAGCACTGTTTGTGGCTGGTTGGGAAGTCTGACTTCAGTGTCACCCACCAGTGCTGGGAGAATCTGCTCTCCTTTTGCAGCCTGCCCTGACCTTGGCATTTTCAGGTGGTCTACCCTACGCACAGACGGGTCACATGGGCACCAAAAACATTTTCTGCCCTGGGCAGCAAAACACTTAGGGTGGCTCTGCTGACACCACTAGCTCCATTACCTAGTACCAACTCTGCCTCCTGAAGGGGAGATGTGAAATGCTGGATTAAACCTAAATTTTGCAGCGTTTCTTCCATCTCTGCTGCAGCAGTGTGCAGAGAAGATGGGTTGGTACTGCTCTCAATTCCTGCCCACTGGATTCGCTCTTCCTCAGAGCAATGGCCAGCAGAATATAGAGGGGAACTATAGCAGGTGGGACAGGATAGAAGACAGAGTTGGGAGGGGAGAAAAACGTGTGATGGGGCCAATAGAACAGAAAGAAGTCTGGGTGTGGATGGGAATTGGAGAAGAGAGTGGACTGGCATAGAAAAGAGGACACAAAGCAGAGTGGGGGAAAAACACTGATGATAAATATATGTAAGGTGGGAAAAGATATGAGTAAAAAACGAGTGCTCTATGAGCCAAAAGGTTTGCTGTCTGTGCTCACTAAAGATTATTAACCTAAGAAATGACACGACAATCCACACAGCTTTTGCAGTATGGCACAAGGTCTTAAGAATGTCTAAAATGACACATGCTCCTTATATAGGCCCCCTCCTCACCCGACTACTCAACAATGAGAGGAACTAGGTGTTAAAATTCTACATAAAGTGTAATTCATTAGCATTTAACAAAACATAGGTCCTGTTAGAGTATCCTTATGTCACACTTCCGCAGATACCTGGGATTCTGGCAATGATGTAAGGGGGAAAACTAACTATAGAACCTTTTAGTAGGCTGTCTTTTATCTACTAAATGCCAGCATTTAGCGGTGTCACTGGAGCATGAAAAGGTCCATGTGGTCTACCAAGTCTAAGTAGATAAATAATCTGGCCCAAGGGGGAAATCCAAGACTAGAAATAGTAAAAAGGATTTGAAAGTCAAATATCCTAGTGATGAATGAGTACATACATGCAACCAGATCTGAACTATAGCCATACATTTTAAGCATAGAGAAATTACATTCAACTTTATTCTCAGCATGGACATGAGGCCTGCATAGGTGGCTATGACAAATAGAATGCTAATGATAAATACCCATACTGAGACAGAGAATGGGAATACTTAGCATGTGCTTTGTAACTGTTGAAAGTGCACGAATACTGGAAAGTGGACAAATTCCTTGACTTCCATCATGTGCACCAGTTGCAAATCAGCTTCCCCTATGATTTCAACAAATAATGCAAAATTAAATGTGAGCCTAATCCCTGCAGTGCTGAACACCTGCCACTTGCATTTCAATGAGTGCTGTGGGTATTCAATAGCTCTCAAGCTTAACTGCTACAAACCAGGTTTAAAAAGGTATAAGAGTGTCCATGCACACAGTTGAACTGATTTAACTGGTGCAGTTTAAAACTGGACCTGTAGTTTAAACCAGTATATGTTTGTGGGTAGACCAGGGTTAACATTTTTAAAAATCCTCCAGGCCCAGATTTCTAAAGGTACTTCGGTGTTGCTCTGTTCATCATTGCAAGGTCTAAGCGACTTACACGGCTCACTCCCATTTTTGAAAATGACTGGGGCCCAGATCACAAAGGTATTTAGGTGACTAAGTCCCACTGAAATCAATGGCACTTAGGTGCCTAAATGCCTTTGAAGATCTGGGCCTTAGAAACTTGGGGCTAGATCCACAAAGGTACTGAGGAACCTAACTGTCTGTTTAGATGCCTACATCCAACATTTAGAGAGAAGGTTTTCTCCTGGATCAATTACTGGTTAAAAGATAGGAAACAGGGTAGGAATAAATGATCAGTTTTCAGAACAGAGAGAGGTAAATAGTAGTTTCCCCCAAGAGTATATACTGGGGTTTGTACTATTCAACATATTCATACATGGAAAAAGGGATAAACAGTAAGGTGGCAAAATTTGCAGATACAAAGTTACTCAAGATAGTTAAATCCAAACCAGACTCCAAAGAGTTAGCAAGAGACCTCACTCCACTGGGCAACTGGGCACCAAAATGACAGAAATTCAATGTTGATAAATGCAAAGTAATGCATACTGGAAAACATAATCCCAACTATACATACAAAATGAGGGGGTCTAAATTAGCTGTTAGCACCCAAGAAAGAGCTCTTGGAGCCATTGTGGATAGTTCTCTGAAAACATCCGCTAAATGTGCAGTGGCAGTAAAAAAAAATTAACAATGTTATGAACAATTAGGAAAGGGATAGATAATGGGACAGAAAATATAATACCACTATAAAAGCCATGGTAAGCCATCACCTTGGATACTGAGTGCAGTTCTGGTAACTGTGACCCGTCCGTGCCTAGGGTAGCCACCTGATAATGCCAAGGTCAGAGCAGGCTGCAAAAGGAGAGCAGATTCTCCCAATACTGGTGGGTGACACTGAAGTCAGACTTCCCAACCAGCCACAAACAGAGTTTTTGATTCCCCACACTGGTTATCAAGAAGCCCAAAATAAAAATATACACAGCCCCCTTTACTGCATTTCAGTTTCTGGCTCCCAATCAGCCACTAGGTCCAGTAAAGAGACCAGTTATTTAAACTCTATGCTTTTTACTAAAAAGTTTCCCTCTGACCCCAAAGGGTCAGCCACAATACCAGATCAATATAAGTTTAGATCTTACCCAAAATACCACACTGCCAGCCAGTCCTTTAGTAACTAAAACTAAAGGTTTATTATAAAAAAAAGAAAAACTATAAGAGAAATGTTAAAGGATGAAAGCAATCAGATACATACAAATGATTTGAAAGTCCATATATATCAAGTTTCTAGTAGAATTGTGGAGTTTGCAAGCTTGTATAGTCCCTCTGGTGTACATCGAGTACCTGGATGGGTCTTAGTCCTTTGTTTCACAGCTTCAGTTCAGTTGTAGATGAGTTGATCCAGAGGTAGGCCGGAGACTAAAGACAAAATGGATGTGGTGCAACTGACTTTTATGTCCTTTGGTCTTTGCCATGCTGCTTGTGGAATTTTACAGGAATAAAATGGAGTCCAAAGTCACATGATTAAGTCCTGGTGACGCATCAAATATATCCCTAGCTTCTCCCTCTAGGCCCCTTGTAACTGTGAGTTTCTTAATGGGCCATTAAGCAGGGTACTGCTGCAGCTATCTTGTCTGGGATGTCGCCCAGGCACAGCACAATTTGAAATAGAGATATATCAAACATATCCTTAACTTCCATTACACATATAACACATGAACATAAACATTATCATCTTACTTAGCACATTATAGCCTTTCTAACAGTACCTGACATGGCATATCTCACATGAATTACTATGATTTTGATGTATTGATGTTAAACAACATAATAAATGCCCCCCCCCCCCCCAATCCAGCCAGTGTGACAGTAACCCCATCTCAAAAAAGATATTTTAATTGGAAAAGGTACAGAGAAGGGCAACAAAAATGATTGAGGGAACAGCTTCTGGATGAGGAGAGATTAAAAAGACTGGGATTTGTCATCTTGGAAAAAAGATGACTAAGGGGTGATATGACAGAGGTCTATAAATGCATTCATGGTGGGAAGGAAGTGTTATTTACTACTTCACATAACACAAGAACCAGGGGTCACCCACACAAATAAAAGGAAGCACTTTTTGTACAATGCACAGTCATGGGAACATAAGAACAGCCATACTGAGTCAGATCAATGGTCCATCTAGCCCAGTATCCTATCCAATGCCAGGTGCTTCAGAGGGAATGAATAGAAGGTAATCATCAAGTGATCCATCTTGTCGGCAATTCCCAGCCTCTGGCAAACACCAATCCCTGATTATCCTGGCTAATAGCCATTGATGGATCTATCCTCCATGAACTTATCTAATTCTTTTTTGAACTCTGTTATAGTCTCAGCCTTCACAACATCCTGTGGCAAGGAGTTCCACAGGTTGACTGTACATTGTGTGAAGAAATACTTCCTTTTGTTTGCTTTAAATGTGCTGCTTATTAATTTCATTTGGTAAACCCTGGTTTTTGTATTATGAGAAGGAGTAAATAACACTTCCTTATTTACTTGCTCCATACCAGTCATGATTTTATAGACCTTTATATATCATCCCTTAGTCATCGCTTTTCCAGGTTGAGAAGTCAGTCTTATTAATGTCTCCTCATATGAAAGTTTTTCCAAACCCAGAATCATTTTAATTGCCCTTTACTGTACCATTTCCAATTCCAATACATCTTTTTTGAGATGAGGTGATCAGCTCTGAACTCAGTATTCAAGATGTGGGTGTATCATGGATTTATAAAGAGGCAATACAATATTTTCTGTCTTCTTATCTCTCCCTTTCCTAATGATTCCCAACATTGTTAGCTTTTTTGACTGCTGCTGCACACTGAGTGGGTGTTTTCAGAGAACTATCAAAATGACTCCAAAATCTCTTTCTTGACTCAACCTGTGGAACCGATTGCCAGGGGATATTGTGAAGGCCAAATCTATAATAGGGTTCCTAAAGAACGAGATAAGTTCATGGAGATAGGTCCATTAGTGGCTATTAGCCGAGATGATCAGGTCCATTAGTGGCTATTAGCCGAGATGATCAGGGATGCAACCCCATGCTCTGAGTGGCCCTATCATCTGATTGCCAGAAGCTGGGAGTGGCTTACAGGGGATGGAACGCTCTATGATTGCCTGTTCTGTTCATTCCCTCTGAAGTACCTGGCAGTGGCCACTGTCGGAAGACAGGATAATGGGCAAGATGGACCATTGCTCTGACCCAGTATGGCCATTTTTATGTTCTTATTAAAGTACAGCTGAATTTCTCAAGATCACTGCTCTGCTGCTGTCTAATTCTATAGATCCCTATGTTTCTCCTGGTGGACATGCACAAAGCTGCTCAAGTCCTGACACCACTCCACAGTTAACAAGCTTCTCAGAGACCTCACTCATGCCTAAACCCAAGCGGCTTCTCAAAGTAGGTATTCTCCTCCTAGCTCACTTGCGGGGCCCAGTCCAGTAGTCGTGCTCAGAGCGCACCTAACTCACACAAAAGCCAGCTGGTAAGGGAGGAGGGAGTATCTCTCAGATTCACCAGTAGCCAGGGACACAGAAGACCCCATGTGAAAGCTCTGATTTGAAGTAAGAGATTGAAGCTGACTTTCCCACATGACAGGTGAGTGCACCAGCCACCAAACTATAAGGTCAGTCTCTCTGGCCTACTATTTAATTGTTACAACAGGAGCAACTGAGAGAGACCCAGTCCAGAGTACCCTATAGCTGAGGCCACCCAACCTCCCGCATAGCAAACACAACCATACTCCAACTTCTTTTGTTTTGACTTTCTGTTTGTTTTTTAAGCTTATTCCCTTCTCTTTCCTTTTCTTTTTTCAGGTTGTATTTTTGACATAGAAGTTCGTACTGGAAAGGATCACCGATTTAAATCACCAGGGACTCCAGAAGGCCATCCCAATGCTGGTCGCAGTGTAGGACAATGTGAAGATTCCCCATGCAGTTTAATCAAATGCAGAAATGGTGGAACATGCATGGAAAGTGGCTCTACCGTTTAGTGAGTATAATGTTATTTCAGTATAATACAACATAAAAGCACATTAAGTGCTATATTTGAATGTTCATCTATGAACATGTTTACTCAGGGCCTTGAAAATAAAAATAAAAATCCATGTTACTTATGAAGAAAAAAAAATATGTTGGATGACTGATTGGCTTGGGGACTGGTTAAGGCATACAGAGCATGTCAACATTTTTAATACTAAAGTAATAAAATAATAAATATTGTTTTTCTTGCATGGGATTTTCAAAAGTGCTGAGCATGGTCTAACTCTGCTCTGGTTAATGTAGATGGGAGTTTTATCATTCACTTTAATAGAAACAGATTTTGGCTAATCTGAGTGATTTTGAAAATTCCAGCTATAATTAGTTATTAGTTGGCATAGCCAAAACATGTACTTGGCACCTCACATAAACAAGTAAAGATGTATTGCTGCTCCAAAGAGGATGCACTCTAAATGTAATATGACTCTTACAGCCCAGTCTCTATCAGACGGTCAGCAGGCTGTTGTAACTAGACCCAACCATTGGATCCTCCACCAGGGTTTCACACCACCTTGATTCAAGCAACGTCCAAAAGTTCTTGGCCTACAGGGCACGCTCCCAGGATATAGACTCCAGGTCTGGCACCCCTGCTTGGGATGTGGGACCCCACAGCCTACCTGCCCTTGACCCTGAGATCAGTGCATATTCTCCCAGAGTCCACCTTTGTGGGCACTCTGGATTATGGTTTAATTGTTTGGAGATTCATGGCAGTTAAAGTGAGGAACACAAGTTTTGCAAAGGAACATCTTAAACACACACTTTACTCATAGACATCACAAGAGTTACGGATCCAGGCAAAACAACAAACTCCTGAACACAATCTCCCTTAGTATGGTTTCACCCTCTTTTTGTGTGTCTCTGAGTTTGATCCAAGTCCTTAAGAGCTTAAGAGCAAAGCCTCAGAATGTCATTTTAAAGCTTCATTTTCGTTTACAGAAGCATATTTGAAAAGAGGTCAGTTGCCAGCCAGAAAAACACCAGTGGCCAAAAATGTGGGCTGAAGCCCAGAATGCTGGCAGCATCCTCCAAGCTGTGCACCTGCAACCTCTGCTCAGCAGCTCATGTGGCTCTGTTCTGAGTCACCCCCAACATCCCTGAGGAACATAAAGCCTCTGTCAAATGTGTGCATGTGGGTGGAGGGAGGCAGCAGTTGAGGAACATTTGGTGAGCAGACAGAAAGCCAAGGTGCAAGTGGAAGATGAAGCTGTACTGGAGGGTTTGATACTATGGGGATTTAACATACCTTTTAATATTTTTAAAACACAATTTTTTGTAGTCCAGCTTAGTTTATAGATTGTGCTAGTGTTACATTGATTTTCATTTATCATGGTCCATACTAAATAGCACCAGTCTATTGTATTAATTCAGATGGAATAAATGTGCTCAGACAATCAAAGGTGTTAATATCACCCCGTTTCTTTTTAATGTTACTTCCATTGTTTCCTAAACAATCCCTCTCCTTGAATCCCCCCTTGGCCACAGAAAGTGCAGAACCTTGCCAAAGTGGCAGCTCTGAAGCTCGTATGATTTTTGTCAGTGTACCAGCCAGTGTATCTTACAGTACCAGCTTCCACCATCTTTTAAAATCATCTGTGGCCCTCTGAAGGGTGCGGTCCTCTAGGAAATGTGGTTGGTGTTCAAATATTTCGAGTCTCCTGAAAATGATTTCCCGCTGGAGATTTTGTTGTTGCTGCTGGTTTGAGCTATTTCTGCTCTTTGCCAACACCTCCACATGGGAAGAATGTGCAGTGCAGTTAAATTGGAGATTCAGTTGCTATGGGGATGGTGCTTCAGATTTAAGTAGAAGCAGAAATGTACAGCATTTCTGTGATCTTTTAGGTAAATTTTATATTCTGGCTAGCAGTAGGGCAACCTCCTTCGTTTTAAGTAAAGAGTGACCCACTATTTGAAAAATACAAAGATAAGTTTTTATTTTAAGGGGCAGACACACCCGTCAGTGTTCTGTTTGCAGTTCAAAGTCATAGATGCTAGAAAATCATATATTTGCATCACAGTCTATGTTGCCTTGCATGATTCTTGCTAAAATAAGGAACAAAGCATGTCTTTGCCAAGGACAAAGGACTTTATGACCCATAAAGGATACTTTTAAAATGAGGGATTTGCATTTTGAGCATTAGAAAAAGCCCTATTGGCTTTGATTGCAGGAGTGGGGGGCCTGCCTATATGTTTATGGGTGGAAAATGGAAATAGAATCCCTGAGTGTAATTCTTATGATTATAGCTGGTAGAAGGTCTCCTTTTATTCAATATATTTAATATGTTTCCAGAGTAAGGATCATTCGTTGCCTTTACTCCCCTTATGCAATGCCCATTCATTTTAATAGCCGTAGTGCATAAGATTGACAGTTGAGAGTAGCACACAGTTGTTAAACCTCTAATACACTGGTTCACCACTTATGTCTTGTAAACAGTAAAGGAAGATTGGTTACCTTGAACACAATGAGACATCTGTTTCAGGCATTACAAGTGCTTGACATTTTTGTATGGAATCTTGCTCCAAGTGTGTTTTTTGGTATTACTCCAAAAGCTGTCATTGAAGCAAAATAAGTCTACTTTTTACTGATACAGTGAAAAGAAAAAAATATGCCACACTCTCTGCAGAGGCAGTGATTGCTCAACGGGTTGCTTTAAAGCTTTTATTTTCTCTTTAAGTGTCAATTCTGCAGCCCTTCATAACATTCTTCATTTAAAAATAGTGATGTTTTCCTTCCATGTGCATCTCTCTCAACAGGCTCCATCTTTGGTTGTAAGCCTATAGCTAGATTGTCTTCCCTCACTGTTCCAGATCAGCATTATCTCAACATGAGGTGACTTATACTAAAAGAGCCACTCCCCAAGCTCATATCTTTTAAATCCATTAAACGGAGAGCTGTGTTTTTATTTGTTCTTTGAATCTATACTGTCACATCTTTTAGATCCGAATTAAACCTTAAATTTGTAAATCTAGAGTACGGATTTCTAAAATCTCTTCGGTTCCTGCACACTGTTGTTGATATATTTACAAAACTTTAAATATATATATTTTTTGGGAGGCAAACTGAAAAAATGTAGCTCTCCTACCTTCCTTACCTCATGCTTGGAAGGAAAGCCTGAGAGAACAGCTAAAGCATGCAGCATGCTCAGCAAAGCCAGAGCGTGGATCAAGACTCTCTCTTACTGACTTATCTCTTACAAGACTCTCTCTTACTGAAAATGTCCTGATGACAGCCCCGCTCCCTGTCAAACCTGCCTATTGCATCAAATAAGGTACATGTACATCATGAAGATACAAGATGAATAGAAATAAATGAATAAATGTGGAAGGTCCTGGTAGAGAAAAAGCTGTGAGATTTACTGCAATCTTTCCCTGAAAATAGGGGAAGTATTGACTATGTCAATTCAGCTTTGGCTTTTTGCAGATTATAACTTTTCATTTCCCAGAATCTCTCTCCACAGGTCAGATTGTAATATGCTTACTCAGTTTAGGTAATACCTCATCCCATAATTGCCCCATTGATTTCAGTGTGATTACTCATGATATAATATAGTATTCCACATAAGATCATCACAATATGGCCAACATTTTTGCTGCTATGACATTGTGTGATCTGTCTGATCTATAAACTGTTTCCAAGTTCCAAGACGCATACAACATAAAGGATGGTCTCAGGGTTTTATAAAATCCTCCCATTCCCAGTTACTGCAGATTGCATAGTTTGTGTCCTGGCCTAACACAGACGATATACACCTGCTATTCAAGAAGTAATGTACAATGCTGCTTTCAAATTAACCATACATGTTTCTTGACATCTTTCTAAATTCCCTTCACAAAATTATGATTAATATTTAAGAGCCTCTTATCTTAAAGAGAAGAAATCTTCAATCAGATTAAATTCATGTACAATAATGTATGAATCAGACTCACCGAGTAAGGACCTGATCTCATGACTTTTAATGTTTAAACAGTGACTCACTTCCCCTGTTAGAGTTTGAGTAATGTAGAGGATCCTTGGGTATTTTTTTGTCTGTGTCTAACCATGACTTGTTTTCTTTGATCCATATTCCTATATAATAAGACACATTTTCAAAGATGTTCTGTGTTTAATGCAGGAAGATGTATTTAATTGAAGGAGCTATTCTAAGAACTTCAGAAAAAGCCATAAGGCACAAGGGACAATCTTACACCTCGTGGGCTACTGCCATGTAGGCACAAGATTGCACAAGATTCTATGTTGTAAGACACAGACTTGGTATGAAATTAATAGAAGAGACATTTTAGAAGATATCCAACTGATTAGATACATTGTATTTTTGTTATGGGTCCCAGTATGGCAGTGATATAAAGAGGCCCAGCTCTCCTTGACTCAAATAGGAGTTGTGCTGCTTACTTCAGGGCTGACCCTGGTATGGTCCCTTAAGCCTCTGAAGTCACTGTAAAAGGGTATTTACACTGTTTGTCAATAGAGTGTTGTCAGTAGTAGCATGGCTGGGTGACCTGGTTCAGAAAAATATGACATCCTCAAATACTAAAATTCAAATGTTACAAAACTTGAACTTGTACCTTAGACGTCCAGGATCCCTCAGTCCCAATTGATCTTTTGTTTCATTCCTTTGGGGGTTGTGTGTTTGAGAACCCCTTTCTCCTTCTGGTGGGCCTGCTCCCCCACATATGCCATGTGCAGCACCTCTCTCAGAGTGAAGACCCTCTGCAAAAAACAGGGTTACTTACCAGTAACTGTTGTTCTTCGAGATGTGTTGCTCATATCCATTCCCATTTAGGTGTGTGCGCGCGCTCCGTGCACAGTTTCTCGGAACTTTTTTGCGCCCATGTCGCGGTACATAGGGCACTGCCGACCCCACCGGCCCCCAGTCCCTTCTTTCTGCTGACTCCGACAGTGGAGACGGAGGGTGGGTGCGGAATGGATATGAGCAACACATCTCGAATAACAACAGTTACTGGTAAGTAACCCTGTTTTCTATCTTCGAGTGATTGCTCATATCCATTCCCATTTAGGTGACTAGATAGCCATACCTGGAGGTGGGTAGGAGTTAGCGTTGCGCCGCCCTGGCCAGGACGGCTCTGCCAAACCTGCGTCCTCTCTCACCTGTTACACGATGGCGTAGTGGGACGTAAAGGTATGCACCGTCAACCAGGTCACTGCTCTGCAGATGTCCTGCAGGGGTACTCTTCCCAGGAAGGCCGCAGATGAGGCCTGGGCCCTGGTCGAGTGTGCCATTAGAGCCCCTGGAAGAGGTACCTTTGCCTGCTCATAACAGGTCCTGATGCAGGCGGTGATCTAGATGGAGATGCACTGGGTGGAGACAGGTGAGCCTTTCATCCGGTCCGCCACTGCCACGAACAGCTGCGTCGACTTCTGGAAGGGCTTGGTCCTCTCGAGGTAAAAGGCCAAGGCTCGTCTGACATCCAGGGAGTGCCATCTCCGCTCCTCCTCTGAAGCGTGTGGTTTGGGAAAAAACACAGGGAGGAAGATATCCTGGTTATAATGAAACTGGGATACCACCTTCGGTAGGAAGGCCGGGTGGGGTCTCAGTCGGACCTTATCTTTGTAAAAGACCGTATAGGGAGGTTCTGAGGTTAAGGCCCTTATCTCAGAGACCCTTCTGGCTGATGTAACGGCCACTAGGAAGGACACCTTCCATGAGAGGACGAGCAGCGGGCATGTAGCCAAGGGCTCGAAGGGGGGTCCTGTCAACATGGCGAGGACCAGGTTCAAATCCCAGGGAGGCACCGGGTCGCGGACCTGGGGATATAGCCTCTCCACACCTTTGAGGAACCTAGATGACATGGGGTGTGAGAACAGGGATCTGCCCTCCATTGGCTGGTGGAAGGCCGAGATGGCCGCCAGGTGTACCCTGAGAGAGGCCAGGGCTAAGCCCTGTAATTTCAGGTGAAGGAGGTACTCCAAAATCGCCTGAATTGGCGAGGAGCTCGGTAAGATGCCCCGGGACTGAGCCCAACCTGTAAAACGCTTCCATTTGGCCCTGTATACCAACTGTGTGGAAGGTTTCCTGCTGTTAAGTAAGACCTGCTGCACTTGTATGGAGCAGGATCTCTCTCCCTCTGTCAGCCACAGAGTCTCCACACTGTCAGGTGGAGGGAGTTCAGGTCCGGGTGGAGCAGGCGACCCTGGTCCTGGGAGAGTAGGTCGTGCCGCCTCGGGAGCGGTAAGGGCGTGGCTATGGACAGGTCCAGCGATATGCTGGATAGTGCTGTCTCAGCCAGGCTGGGGCGATCAGTGTGATGTCTGCCCTGTCTCTCTTGATTTTCAAGAGGACTCTGGATAGCAAGGGGATGGGGGGAAAGGCATACGTGAGGGTCCCCGTCCATTCTATCAGGAACGCATTGGAAATGGAGCCTGGTTCGCGCCCTCGGAGCGAGCAGAACCTTGGGCATTTCCTGTTCCAGGCTGATGCAAAGAGGTCCAGATGGGGAACCCCCCACCTGTGGAAGATAGAATCCACCACCTCCTGGTGTAGCAACCAATCGTGCCGGGGAAGAAACGACCTGCTGAGGTGGTCCGCCTCGTCGTTCCTGACCCCCGGGAGGTGAGAGGCAGCTATGTGGAAGTCGTGTCTCACCGCCAATTCCCAGAGCAACACGGCTTCCTGGCACAGGGCCGAGGAGTGTGCTCCCCCCTGCCTGTTCATGTAGAACATGGCTGCTGTGTTGTCCGTTAGGACCTGCACTACCCTGCCCCGGAGGAACCAGAGGAAAACCTTGCAAGCAAGGCGGACTGCCCTGAGTTCCCTGACGTTGATGTGCAGGGAGATCTCACTTGGCGACCAGCGCCCTTGGGTACTGAGGTTGCCCGTGATGTGCGCTCCCCACCCCACGTCGGAGGCATCGGTGATTAAGGTTACCGACAGAACCATCTCCCTGAAGGGAACTCCCTTCAACGCTTCCCTCGGGTCCTTCCACCAGAGTAGGGAAGTCAGTAGCGGGGTGGGTAAGGTGACTGTCCTGTTGAGAGGATGTCTGATTGGGGATGTCAGAGGCTAGCCACCTTTGAAGGGGTCTGAGTCTGAGGCGAGCTAACTGCACCACGTACGTGCAGGCTGCCATGTGTCCCAACAGCTGCAGGCACCGCCTGGCTGTCGTCGTGGGGGACCTGTGAAGGTCGTCTATCAAGGCCGCCATCGCCTCGAAGCGAGGTCTCGGAAGGAAGGCTCTGGCCTGGGTGGCGTCTAGCGTGGCCCCAATGAACTCTATGCGTTGCACCGGGGTAAGAATGGATTTCTGCTCGTTGATGAGCAGACCCAGGTCGGTGCAAGCTGTGCACGTGAGTTCCAGGCTGTTCCTGACATGGGCCCTGGACTTGCCCCGGATCAGCCAGTCGTCCAGGTAGGGGAATATCTGAACCCCTCTGCGGCGCAGGTGCGCTGCCACCACTGCCATACACTTCGTAAAAACTCTGGGGGCAGACGAAAGACCAAATGGCAGGGCTGTAAATTGGTAGTGGGCACCTGCTACCATAAATCTTAGGAACCTTCTGTGTCCTGGGAGGATAGAAATGTGAAAATATGCGTCCTTGAGATCGAGGGCCGCATACCAATCCCCTGGGTCTAGGGTAGGAATGATAGAGGCCAGGGAGACCATCCGGAATTTTTGGCATCTGATAAACTTGTTCAGACGGCGGAGGTCCAGAATGGGCCTCAGGCCCCCTTTGGCCTTGGGGATCAAGAAGTATCGGGAGTAAAACCCTTGTCCCCTTTCCCCTGGTGGGACCTCCTCCACCGCCCCCAGCTGGAGGAGGGAGCAGACTTCCTGAGTGAGGAGTTGCTCATGCAGTGGGTCCCTGAAGGGAGATTGGACCGGAGGGGAGTCCGGGGGGAAGGTTGTGAGCTGCAGTGCATAGCCCCTGCGGACTATACCAAGGACCCATTGGTCCGACGTGACACTTTGCCAGTGGGCGTAGTACGGCCGTAATCTGTGGGCAAAGAGTCGGTCGAGAGGCAGGGGGTAAATAAGAGTACCACCCCCTTGTGCAACGTCAAAAGGACTTTTTATTATTCTGGCCCTTATTCGAGCCACGGGTCCCCGCTGAAGACCCCGAACGATTACGGCGGTTAGGGCCTCTAAACCTCTCCCGACCCCTTCTGGGTTGGGCGGGTCTAAGGGGCTGCCTTGGTGGTTGTTGAGGCTGCCGCTGGCCCTGAGGGCGATTTTGACGCCTTGCAGCCTGAGGGGTGTAAATCCCCAGGGAGCGTAGCGTGGCCCTCGAGTCTTTGAGGGCGTGTAACTTGTCATCAGTGCTGTCCGCAAAAAGTCCAGCTCCATCGAAGGGAAGATCCTGGATGGTACGCTGGGCTTCCTGGGACAGACCCGACGACTAAAGCCATGAGGCCCTCCTCATGGCGATGGCTGATGCCATGGCCCGACTAGCGGCATCCGCCGCGTTGCTGGAAGAGTTCAGGGCTGCTCCTGTCACTGCAGCCCCTTCCTCTATTACTGCCATGAAGTCCGCAGTCTTGTCCGGGGGCAGGACCTGTGGAAGGACCTCAGCAAGCCTCTGCAGCGAGGACCACAGGTTGAGGTTGTACCTCCCTAGGAGCGCCTAATGGTTGGCGATCCTCAGCTGCAGAGACGCTGTTGTGTAGGCCTTGCGGCCAAAGAGGTCCAGTTTCTTAGCATCCTTATTTTTGGGGTGTTGGCTTGACCCCCTTGTCTCTCTCTCTGGTTGACAGCATCAACAAGCAGAGAGCACGGTGCCGGATGGGTGTATAAGTACTCCACCCCCTCCACAGGGACGGAGTACTTCTTCTCGGCTCCCTTGGCAGTGGGAGGAACCTGAGGCTGGAGTCTTGGCCACCTTGAGCACCCTCTCGTGAATCGGGAGGGCTACCCTAGATGGACCTACCATCCCCGAGGCTCCAAATAGGGGGTCCTCCTCCTCGGAGAGCTCTTTGAGATCTAATCCCAGGTTGCCAGTGACTCTTTTTAGCATGTCCTGGTGAGCTCGAAAGTCCTGGCATGGACCTTTGCGACCCCAGAAGGTGATGTCATCGGGGGATGAGGAGGAGGACTGAGGAAGGGGCCCCGTGGAGGGGCCTTCCTCCGGATCGGATCCCTCGTCCGAGGGGTAATCCCTTTCCCTGTGGGACGCTGGAGGCGGAGGCGGTGGTGCCCCAGATGATTTGAGGGAAACCATCGCCTGTCCCACCTGTGCACCCCAGGGGCCCCAATAAGGCCACTGCCAAGGTCCATGGGGCTATTGTGGAGCTGGCATCGGTGCTGAGTGGGTCACCCGGTGCCGTGATCTAGACCCAGATCCACTGGAGCGGCACTTGCTCCTGGTCTTAGGGGAGCGGCTCCGGGAACTAGAGGATGACGGCGAATGTCGGTGCCGTCGTGAGTGGTGCCGTCGTGAGGAGGAGCTGCTCGATCCCGAGCGTCTCCTTCCTCTTGAGGATTTCCGACGGCGTTTGCCCCCTTTAGGTGACCGGGAGCGGTTCCGTCGGTGCCGGCAAGAAGATTGGGACCGGGATCTGGATCGGTGCCGACCTGCAGAACGGGACCGAGCGCGGGATGGACTGCGCATCGGTGCCCGGCGAGTCGGTGCCGGAGGCAGCCGGTGCCGCGAGTAGCGGTGCCAATGACGCCGGTGCCGCGAGTAGCGGTGCCGTGGTCGGCAACGGTACAGCTGGCTTTGCTGCAGACGGCGATGATGGGGTCTGCAGCGGCGGCGGTGCCGGTGACTCAGGCTGTGCCATCATGGGAGGCACTGGGATCCGCACTGGACTGGGTGCTGGGGATCTGGACTGGTGCCGGGTGCTGCGTTGCCGAGCCGGGCTGTCGAGGGATGATGGTGTTGTCGTCCCTCGAGAGCTCCTCGACCGTCCACGGTCCCGTGGCGTCGAGAAGCTGGACTCGGTGCCGGAGCTGGGAGGGGATCCCGCACTCTCAACCCTCCGCGACCGTCTGGGGGGAGACTTCGACTCCTGTCTCCTCCACCCACCGGGTCCACCCATTACGGGCTTACCCCGAGACGCAAGTCCCAACCTCGGCCGAGGGTGGGACGGAGGCGTGGGCAGGCCCATGAGGGCGCGTGCCGTGGCGAACGCCTCCGGCGTCGATGGCCCCTACAAGGGCTCTGCCCCACTCCGGGGAGTTGGGGAGGGCTCCTCGCGTGGAGACACCGGTGCCAGAGAAGCCTCGATGGCACGTGGCTGGGGCATCTCCGGACTCCCCCGGTGCCGGGTCGGTGGTGCAGAGGAGTCCTGGCGCGCTGTCTCCTTGCAGCGCTTCGATGCCGGCCCCTTGGATGATGATGTCGGTGCCGGCGGAGCGCTCCGCACCGAGGAGACGCTCGGTGCCGCAGATGACCGCGCTGGCTCGGGGTCCGGACGTAGAGCGGACTCCATCAATATTGCCTTCAGCCACGCCTCTCTCTCCTTCTGGGTCCGCGGCTTGAAGGCCCTGCAGATTTTACATCTGTCCTGCGGTGCTGCTCCCCGAGGCATCGGAGGCAGCGTGAGTGAGGGTCACTCACAGGGACCGGCTTAGCACATTCGGTGCAAGGCTTGAAACCTGTTGAGCCAGGCATGGCCCAACGCAGAGAAAACCCCTGAGGGTTTTTCAAACTATCTAACTAACTGAAAACGATTTGTAGAACAAGAGCTAAGGGTTTGCGACTTGCAAACAAGAGGCAAAGTTCCAACAACCGTCAACGGGCGGAAAAAAGGAACTGGGGGCTGGTGGGGTCGGCAGTGCCCTATGTACCGACGGGACTCCACGGGGGCACCTGAGCCGACCCTACCGGGACTGCTAAGGGCAAAAAAGTTCTGAGAAACTGTGCACGGAGCGCACACACACCTAAATGGGAATGGATATGAGCAATCACTTGAAGATAGAACAGGAGATTTCAAAATTACCAAGTGTGCCCTGAAACATACTTGCAAATTTTGAGCTGTGTGGAGAGGGTTCTATAAACAGGGATACTTTTTGCACTTCACAAAATTATAGCGTTAGGGGGAATGGGCACACAAAGTTGCCCTCCCCTCAAAACCTAAAGAAGCAGGATTGTGGAGGAATCCACTAGGCTGTAACCTGTCTAACCCTTAAAGAAATAGAAATGATGAAGGGATGGGCTGAGAAACCCAGGCAGTGATCAAATAGCAAGCCACGGCATTCCTCCTTCTCCACCCTGGAAAACAAGAACAAGATGTAGATGAAAGCCCAACCTGTAGAATGGAGGACTAGGTGGTGAAACTAGGTGGTGAAAAGAGTTGGCGGTACCTGTTGTGTGGGGAGACAGGGCCACAGCAATGATTCAGATAACAGTTAAGCATCAGAAATGTTAATAGCTTCTCTGCACTGAAGCTGAATTCTGACTCTTTGAAGGGGAGAGAAGTGCAACTGGCACACTGATCCTGAACCCCTCTCCACTTGCTTCTCTAGAAGTGTGGCCAATTATGAATCTGGTTCCAGATCCAAACTTTGTGGCTTGGACCGTTCTCTATTATGAGCCTGAACCAGAAAGCCAAATCCACACAACTCTGAACTTTGGAAGAGTCTAGGTTCAAATCCAAAGTCAAATCACTAAGCTGTGGCACATCTTTCATATTATTTATACAGGGTTATGTGTGGAAGTAGAAAGCTGAGCAAATTCATCCCTCATGCAAGTAGGTTTAATCTCATTTAAATCACTAGAGCAAGTGTTTCACTTTTATTAAGTTGCAAGAGAATGTTCTTGTATATGAGTGTCAGAAAGAGATATGGCGTTAAAGGAGGGGGAAGAGAAAAAAATCCCTCCTGAGTCCCAGCAACTGCAGCCAGTGCTTCTGGTTCCCTAGTTTATAGCACAAGAAACAGACATTTCTATCTGCTACTTAGGATGCTAAATTACTTTCCCTCCTCAATGATTTCTGTGCATCAAAGCATAATGTTTAAGGGTGAGAGAGAAAATACCCTAATGCTGAGCTCGGATGCATCGAGGGGCTTTTGTTTCCTCTTTCCCCCCTTAATTTTAAGTATCTGTTTATCACTGTGAAGAGGTTGCAGGCAGTGATTTGCTTACTAATTGTTGTTTGTCCTGAAGGCTTAATGAAGCAATAATAGCAGTACTGGGCCTTGTTCATGAAAAGTCTAGGAAGTGAAATACAGTTACAGATCATACCTGAGATAAGGACATAGCTCTTGACATAGTTTCACAGACTCTTAGAAATCCTTTGTCCAGAAACCGTGACCTAATTGATGGAGACAATGTAGCTCATGAACAAAAGTCCAAAGGGACAAAACCAAAAGCCTGGGAAAAAAGACCAGTGAGAATCTATGTTCTATTTTCGGCCTTGGAAGACAATAATTTTACAGGCAACCAATAAAATTCTTCCATTTAGAAAAAAAACTGACATGTCATAAATCTGCAACAAGGTGGGACCTGAAGAAGAGCTCTGTGTAGCTCAAAAGCTTGTCTCTTTCACCACCAGAAGTTGGACCAGTAAAAGATATTACCTCACCTATCCTGTCTCTCTAATATCCTGGGACCAACATGGCTACAACTACATGTCATAAAACTGCCACTCGGTGATAAAATGCAAATTGATTTAACACATTTAAACAATTAAAAAGAATTTGGCTTTCAACAAAAAGGTCCATTTTTAAACCTGTGTATCAAATATGTTCTGGAATTTTACAATCTGTATAACACTGCAGCTGACTTTAATGTGGGCAACCAGCAGGATGGTTTGTTTTTCTTATTTGATGTGAGTGATTCCTCTGGCTCTAATTAAACACAGGGGAAAAAGCTAGCAGACACTTACCTTTTCACTGGTTCCCTCAATTTGGACAGGTTGATGATGGCACAGATTAATGACTGCAACTAGCAACTGTATGCCACTTGTGACACAGGCCTCACTCCTCTGAAAACCTCTTATCCTCTCCTCCTTCAAATCATTCCCCAGATTCCCCAGAAGAAATCAGCTAACTAACTGGCTAGCTGAGAAGCAGTCAGAGCATTCATGCTATTATTTATTAAAAACTAGTAAATGATTTGGAACCATCAAGTTAGTAGCTCACCTAAGTTAGTGCCTGATCTTATTACTTTTCCCCAGTCCCACTTCATTATTTTTCCTTTCCCTCTTATTCTTTATTACACTCACTTCCTGTGCTGTTTCTTAATTTAGATTGTAAGCTTTTTGGAGTTAGGATCTTGCCTTCTTGTGTGTTTTGTATAGCACCTAGCAAAAAGGAGACCCAAGACTTACTGGCATTTTTGTATACTAATACCTAAATACAAATAATGAAAATGTCTCATTAAATACAAACAGTGGGCTCAGGCTGTTAGACTAAAACAAATACAATGCAAATTCAGGCTAATAGTTTAAAACTAAGATGCCTAAAAATAGACTCCAAAGAGAGACTGGAGCACCTTTGAAAACCTCTGATTTAAGTGCCTTACTTTAGACATCAGAGTATGAAAATGTTAATTTCAAATGCTACTGAAATATTGATTTGTCTGGGTAATAATGTTGGCTTGTTTTGCCTTTTTTTACATATTGTAGCTGTAACTGCCCCACTGGATGGAAAGGAGTATTTTGCACAGAGACAGTTTCAGTTTGTGATCTTGAGCATAATCCACCACATCTGTGTAGAAAAGGTGCTACCTGTGTGCCACAGTCTGATGGATACACATGCTACTGCCCTCTGGGAACCACTGGCACCTTCTGTGAACAAGGTATGACACAAAGTTAGTAGGTCATTCACTTGTCATCCATTTGTTGTTCTTTCTCCAAAGGGTGTTTTTTATTTGCCTGTTTTATGGAGAGAGCAAATAAAATTATTAAAGGAGAGTAATACAAATAGACATTGGATTTTTTGGTTTCACTGCCCCTCTGGCTGATCTGCACCCATGTTAGCCAATAGCAGAGCTCCAATTGACTCCAGCGGGTGCAGGATTATTTCCTTCATGAAGACCTCAGAAAAGTGGCATACCAGTGATTTCCAAGCAGCTGAATGCATGAAACTATAGGTGAAATGACATGATCACAAAACATCCTAATGTGTCTAATAAACCCTTTATAGAAAATTCAGCTTGGGAAGAAACTGTCATTTATTTGTTTTTGGTTTAAAAAAAAAAAATTAATAAGTGTAAGTGTCCAAACAAACAAGGACCAATGCAGAGACCACATTTCCTAAGGGCCCCAAATTCCAGCCTCCTTTTAAACAACCTTTAAAAGTCCAGTGGACAGGGCACTGGACGTGGAGTTAGGAATCTATGTGGCCTTGGACAGGTCACAGCATCTTCCTGTGTCTGTGTTTCTGCACAAGTAAAGTGGAGATAATACTTAGCCACCTTGTCGCAGTGTTTCGTAACCTACAGATGAAAAGTGATGGACAAAGTAAGTGTAAAGTATATTTCTTTCATAAATGAAACCAAGTGGTGGTCCCAACGCTGTGTTAAAAAAACCAAAATCTCTTAACAGCATTAGTTCTAACCCAGTGGTTGCTGACTCTGTGCTTACACTTATTTTCAACTCCCTCATTTTTTCAGCGCCTTAAAATTATTGGGCCAAATTCACACTCACTTTGGGTTTGTCAGAAAATGACTGCACATTTGACACTGTGAAGCAGTGTTATGGTCTCCCTGGCTTTACTCCCATTCCTACCCCCAGGGTCACTGTGCACCTGGGGCCTGATTCTGTGTTTTCCATTGACATTGATGGAAACATTCCTATTAACCTCAATGGACATTGGATTAGGCCCCAAGATTAGAGTAATGATAAAAGAGGCAAACTTTCTGAGCACATTCATGTACCATAACACTAATAGTGATTAGTCTGAAATCTCAGAGGAGATGTCTATTCTATCTTGCCTCCCTTTCATTGAAAGGCTTTGAATCTGTTTGCTGCCCTCTCACCCTTCAAAAAAATGTCTTCAGCCGTGCCTGCCTTTTATTTCTCATGTCTCTGTGTAGGACTCCTTTGAAGGGTTTTACTTGGTTTGCTTTTTAAAGTATTTGTAGAGGCCTGGCCTCCCTGGCTGAATCCACAGAGCAAACTGTGGGCCCAGAACTGACTAGTCGCACCACTCAGTACTTGAGCTGTGCTCTCCATTTGGAAGGCTGATTTGGATCCAAAACTGAATTGCACAACTCTGGTGCAAATTTGCTGGCTCAAACTCTGCTCACAAATGGGAAACCACCTTTTGAAAAGTCCCCGCTAAACCCTTCATTCCCTGTAAGAATACTGCTTGCAGCACTGACTCTGCTGCAGCTGCTTTTCAGGGGGCATAATATGAACTCTTAAGCTATTAATTTCCTTCTCGTTGGGAGTTTATAATTGTGATACCATCTGGATTCAGGACAGTAGACAATGTAGGAAATATGCTTCACACCAAGCACGTAATTCAGCTTGTAATAATTCCAATGTACCAGGACTCCAAGCAGGTTTTGCTCTTTTTGCAATGAACAGTACTGCAGGTACTCACATCCAAGCCATAGAAAACACACACGAGAAACTGGGCTCCTGGTATCTTGTTAGTCTTTTAATAAATCCTAATCCTGTAACTGGAAAGCACATAGGAAGGCATCCGTTGTACTGAAAGGTTTTCTGAGGCATGGGTATGGACCAGAATTACTACATTTGGTCAAAACCCTTTGACCAGCATTTCACTTTACTCTGGAAGAGTAGAGAAGTCTCATATTTTTGAAAGCACATTTTTCACTTTTTGTGAATGGCAAACTGTTAATAACCAGCTGTTTATCAAGATTGAATATCTCTTCTCTGGAATGATCATGGGTATTAGGATCAGAAAGGAGGAGAGGCAGACAGAACAGGCAATGAATGGCCCAAGGGAACAAGAGAGAAAAAACAGAGATTAAGTGATGGAGAGTAATGAACACCAAGGAAAGAAAGAAGGGGAATGAGAGAAAAGAGCAATGGAAATATATGATGCACGAAGGACAGTAGAGAAGAAAAACCAGCAATAAAAACAAGTATGATATTGCCAATGGAAGGACCAGTAAATACAGGTCAGTGATGTGAGTCATAGGAGAGCAAGGCAGGCAAAGTGATCAAGAATCGTGTACAAGCCTAGCATGGGGCTGATAAAGAATGATGCTTATGATGACATAGCTGTGACAATTTGAGCAATCTGTCAGTGTGCAAATTATGAATTTTGAGTTTATGGACTCTGTTTCTTCATTAAGCTGCAAACTGCATTATGAATATGGGGTTGTTGGCCTTCTCTGACAGCCTGTTACCTCTGTGTTGGACTGAAATTCCAGGAGGTAGTGGCCCAGAGCTAACAATACAGAGTCATTTAATGTTGATTGTCCTCCATTCAAAAAGAAACAACTTGAGACAGAAAGCTGGTCGCTACCCAGGAGAACTGGTTTTCCAGAGAAGACAGGAGTCTGTGGCCTCCTACTGAGGCAGATCAGTAAGTCTCCAGACAAATGGGGATGGTGGTTATAAGAGAAAGGGTAAAGGAGGATGAAAAGATCAGTGATTGGATGTTCTGGAGAGAAGTCACGTGCCAGAAGCCAGAGGAAGGATCCTAGGCTCCTTAGATGACTCAGTCTTGTGCACAAAAAATTCTCCAGTGTGCCAAGAAAACTGAGTCAGGGAAATGTATATAGGTATATTTATTATTTTGTATAAGTTGGTGTATTTGTCATTCTACTAAGTAAAGAGTAATAGTATTTTAGAGTCCTGTGCAAAGTCTGTCTGTATGTCTGTTGACTTCCATTATCATGTACCCCATAAGAGGTAAACTGTGAACCTTTCATGGAATTCTGGGGATCATGCCAGGGTTGCTGGAGAGGCTAGGGGGAGACAGCACTGGTTTAAAGACCTAAGCAATTGAACTTTAGGAGTCCCCACTCCCAAGAAGGGCATCAGAAATGAGGTATATACCTAAAGTGCATGTTGAGATGACAAATGTCAATGCATAAACTCTACCCAGCCCCAGCAAGCTGAGATGAGATAAGATTCAGGGCTTGAATTCCTCACAGCAGGCTGATGGGTGTCCAAAAGGGGGCACTTTACCAGGTCTGTGAAAATAATTCTCACTGCAAACATGTAAGATAGTTTAATTGAGCCTGACTGAAGTCACTAAACACATAGATACCATATCTAACAAGCACTAATAAGTATTTTGATGTGGAGAGGATGAACCAAATGTCTATAGTTACCCATTAATTTTGTGCATAAGGAAATTGAGCAAAATATAGTAAAATCAATACATAACAGTTCTCAAGTGTTTTGCAGAACATTTGCACATACAACAGGGGAGCCAACGATACTGCCAAGAGTGAAACACCTCCCAAATGGAATGGGCACACGACATAGCATGATTAAACAATAAAACTTGGGATTGTAAGGACGTAACTGTACAATAATAAATCAGCTACATGAGAAGTTGTATAAACTCAGGGAAAGAAAGATCAGGGAAAATGCTCTGATTAATCAGATGGGCCAAATCCTGCCAAATCTTACTCAGGCAAACTCTCATTGAATTCATTGCCTGAATAAGTACTGTGTGTAAATACTGAGGAAAGCCATCAGAAGAATACATAAAGTAGCAAATTAAAGCGTATTTTTAAAAGAGGGAAAAATAGGTCAAGCCTCCTTTTCAGAAGCTTGAACAAACTAAGATTTTCCTCTGTAGTGTTGAGCACCCTCAATTTTTATTAATGCTAATAGGTGCTCAGCACTTACTAGGACCAAACCCTATCTGCCCAATGGTAAAGAGATTTAAAGGATTATGATTAATTTGTTGCTTAGAAACAAGAGCTGCTGTAATGAAACAGGAAGGACCAAATCATGCGAGACTAGAATCTTTTCTCAATGTTAACATCACCATTAGGACTTACTTAGAATTCCTCTAAGACATAGTAACTCAAATATCAACATATCATTCTGATCCAATGGCTTTAAAGGTCATAGCTATAATAGTAATACAAGAAATTAAGCCCAGCTGTTGGAGTGCACAAGCATACAGCCTAATATTGTCAGGAGCTGGCACTGTACCAGTTCTCAGTTACCAAAACCCACAAGGAGTAGGAATGTGAAAAAAGAAATTAAGCAAACTTCAAAAAAGTAATGATGTTATACTAAATACTAAAATGGAATTTTATTTTAATAAAGTCTTGGTTTTATCATTTAACTACAACTTGGCAAATAAAAAATGGCCAGCACTAAACTATGTAAAGCTTGAAAAAAGTATCTTTAAACTGTAGCCTAGAATAAGAAGAAACTCAGGCTGGTCATTTCAATACCCCTGCATTCAAAACAAAAAAAAGACTCCAAATTCAAACACTTCAGCTAAAAGATAGAGGACCCTGTTACATCACTGCATGAAGGATGGGTTCCACCGAAACTAAAATGGAACCAGATTGATGGTATGTAAAATTAAAAATTTTGTAGATGAGTTTTTAAAGTAAGGGCAGAGAGGCACACAGTTTGGACAGATACATTTCTTAGGGGAGGATTGATTAAAGAGGATATTCTATATACTAGTAAAGAGAAGAGGATAGAAGTTGATAAAGTACAGGTAGGACCTGAAAAGAAACAGTCAAATGAAAGAGTCCCATTCAGTTACATCATAAGAATGCAGAAAACTAAATAGTGACAAATTTTATAGGTGCTTGTATACAAATGTAAGAGGTCTAAATACTAGGATGGGGGAAATTGAGTGCCTGGTATTAAATAAGGATATTGATATAGTAGGCATTGCAGAAACTTGGTGAAATGATGATAATCAATGAAACATAACAACACCAGGGTCCAAAATATATAGGAATGACAGAGTAAGTCGCGGGTGTGGGAGTCACACTATCTGTGAAAGAAAACAGAGTCAAACATAGTAAAAATCTTAAAACGAATCAAACTATACCATAGAATCTCTAGGGATAGAAATTCCATACTTGACTAATAAGAGTATAGCAATTGGAATATACATTGACCAGGATGGTAATGGTGATTGTGAAATGCTCGAGGAGATTAGAGAGGCAACAAAAACGGAAAACTCAATAATAAAGGGGCATTTCAACTATCCTTATACTGACTAGGAACATGTCACTTCAGGACGGAATGCAGAAATAAAACTTCAATACACTATTAATGACTGCTTCTTGGAGCAGCTACTTCTGGAACCTACAAAGGAAGTGGCCATTCTTGATTTAGTCCTAAGTGGCACACGGGATGTGGTCCAAGAGATTAATATAGCTGAATTTCTTGGTAATAGCGACCATAATGTAATTAAACTTAACATTCTTGGGAGGGAAAGGGAGGAATACCAAAGAAACCCACCATAGTAGCTTAACTTCAAAAAGGGGAATTATACAAAAATGAGGAGACTAATTAAATGGAAATTAAAAGGAACGTTCACAAGAGTGAAATGGAAGCTGCATGGAAACTTTTTAAAAACAGCATATAGAGGCTCAAACTGTATGTGTACCCCAAATAGTAATAATAATAATAATAATAATAAACTGTAAGACCAAAAATACCTCCATCATGGCTAAACAACAGAGTGTAAGAGATGGTTAGTGACAAAAAGACATCCTTTAAAAATTAAAAGTCAAGTCCTACTGAGGAAAATAGAAAGGAGCATAAACTCTGGCAAGTCAAGTGTAAAGTATAATTAAGCAGCCCAAAAAATAATTTGAAGAACAACTAGCAAAAGACCAAAAAAAACAAAAAATGCTGTTAGCTTTTGTAAGTACATCAGAAGCAGGACGCCTGCTACTGGACAACGGACATGCCAAAAGGAGCATTCAAGGAAGACAAGGCCATTGCAGAGGATAAGGGAAATTCCCAGACATGAGCAATTTGTTGTAGTGGGTAAATCTGAGGAACTGTGCCTGATTGAGGTGTCAGTACAGGTGGTCTTGGAACAAATTGATAAATTTAACGGTAACAAGTCGCCAGGATCAGATGATAGTCACCCCAGAGTTCTACAGGAATTCAAATATGAAATTGCAGAACTATTAACTATGGTATGTAACCTATCCTTTAAATCAGCTTCAGTACCAGATACCTGGCAGATAACTAATGTAGCAATACTTTTTAATTCCTAGCCAGTAAGCCTGTACCAAGTAAATTGGTTGAAACTATAGTGAAGAACCAAATTATCAGACACATAGATAAACACAATATGTTTGGGAAGAGTCAACACAGCTTTTGTAAAAGGAAATCACATGTCACCAATATATCAAGATTTTTGGTGTGGGTCAACAAACACATAGACAAGGTTGATCCAGTGGATATAGTGTACCTGGACTTTCAGAAAGCCTTTGACAAGGTCCCTCAACAAAGACTCTTAAGCAAAGTAAACAGTGATGGGATAAAAGGGAAGGTCTTCTCATGGATCAGTAGCTGGTTAAAAGAAAGAAAACAAAGGATAGGAATAAATGGTCCGTTTTTATAGTGGAGCGAGAGAAATAGCAGGTTCTCCCCAAGATGTCTACTGGGATCAGTGCTGTTCAACATATTCATAACGATCTAGAAAAAAGAGGTTAAGGAGTGAGATTGGAAAGTTTACAGATGATACAAAATTACTTAAGGCAGTTAAGTCCAAAGCAGACTAGAAAGCGTTACAAAGGGATCTGACAAAATTTGGAGACTGGGTAAGAAAACAACAGAAAAAATTCAGTGCTGATAAATGCAACGTAATACCCATTGAAAAACATAAACCCAATTATACATACAAAACGACAGGGTCTAAATTAGCTGTTACCATTCAAGAAAGAGATTTTGGAGTCATCATAGATGCTTTTCTGCTCAGCATGCAGCAGCAGTCAAAAAAGCTAGCAGAATGTTAGGAACCATTAGGAAAGGGATAGATAATAAGACAGAAAAGCTCATACTGTCAGTACATAAATTCATTTTATGCCCACACATTAAAAAATGCATGCAGTTCTGGTCACCCCTTCTCAAAAAATGACATATTGGAATTGGAAAAAGTACAGAGAAGGGCAACAAAAATGATTAGCTTCCATGTGAAGACAGATTAAAAAAACTGGGACTGTTCATCTGAGAAAAGAAACAACTGAGGGGGATATGATTGAGGTCTGTAAAATCATGAATGGTGTGGAGAAAATGAATAAGGCAGTGCTATTTCCCTTTTCCCATTACACAAGAACCAGGGGGTCACCCAATGAAAATAATAGTCAGCATGTTTTTTAAAGTTCCAGAGGGGTAGCCGTGTTAGTCTGTATACAGCAAAAACAACAAGAGTCCTGTAGCACTTTAAAGACTAACAAATTTAATTTCTGCAGGCATAAGTTTTCGTGGTCTGTAATCCACTTCGTCAGATGTAAGGAATAGAAATCACATAGGAGCTATATATATACATATCCAAGAGAAAGTAACAACAATGGGGAAGATAGATAAAAGCAAAGTCCATTCAGTTAGAGTAGCTGAGGCCTTATTCACAACCATTGATTAGGAGGTGAGAATGTGTGAACAGTGACAATTACTTCTTGTAATGAGATAACCATTCCAAGTCCCGATTCAGATCCAGTTTGATTGTGTCAAGTTTGCAGATGATTTCTAGCTCAGCAGTTTCTCTTTGAAGTCTGTTTTTAAAGTTTTTTATGTAGAAGAATGGCAACTTTCAAGTCAGTGACAGAGTGTTCTGGGAGATTGAAGTGTTCTCCGACTGGTTTATAGATGTTATTATTTTTTATGTTTGATTTGTGTCTATTTATTCTTTTGCATAGTGATAATCCTCTTTGGCCAACGTACATGGCAGACGGGCATTGCTGGCACATGATGGCATATATTACATTAGTAGATGTGCAAGTGAATGAGCCCCTTATAGTGTGGCTGATGTGGTTAGGACCAGTGATGGTGTCACTAGATTCAATGTGTGGGCAGAGCTGGCAGTGGGGTTTGTTGCAGGGGTAGGTTCCTGGGTTGGTCTTCTTGTATGGTGTACAGTTGCTGGTGAGTATTTGTTTCAGGTTGGGGGGCTGTCTGTAAGCAAGGATAGGTCTGCCTCCCAGTGAGTGAGTGAGGGATCATCTGCTAGGATAGGTTGTAGATCCTTAATGATGTTCTGGAGAGATTTTAACTGGGGACTGTAGGTGATGGCCTGTGGTGTTCAGTTCTTTTCTTTGTTGGGTCTGTCCTGTAGTAGGTGACTTCTGGATACCTGTTTGGCTCTGTCAATTTGTTTCTTCATCTCTCCAGGTGGGTATTGTAGTTTAAGAATATTTTATGGAGATCCTGTAAGTGTTTGTCTCTGTCTGAGGGATTGGAGCAAATCCGGTTGTATCTTAAGGCTTGGCTGTAGACAATGGATCGTGTAATGTGTCCAGGGTGGAAGCTAGAGGCATGAAGATATATATTGCAGTCAGTTGGTTTTCAGTACAGGGTGGTATTAATGTGACCATCATTTATTTGTATTGTAGTGTCCAGGAAATGGATTTCTTGTGTGGACTGGTCCAGGCTGAGGTTGATAGTGGGGTGGAAATTATTGAAATCCCGGTGGAATTCTTTGAGGGACTCTTTCCCGTGGGTCCAGATGATGAAAATGTCATCAGTGTAGTGTAGGTAAAGGAGAGGTGCTTGGGGACGAGTTTTGAGGAAGCGTTGTTCTAGGTCAGCCATAAAAATGTTGGCATACTGTGGGGCCATGCGGGTGCCCATAGCTGTGCCACTGACTTGAAGGTATAGATTGCCTCCAAATCTGAAGTAGTTGTGGGTCAGGACAAAGTCACAAAGTTCAGCTACCAGATGTAACATATCATCATCAGGGAAAATGTTCCTGATGGCTTGTAGTCCACCTTTGTGTGGAATGTTGGTGTAGAGAGGTTCTACATCCATAGTGGCTAGGATGGTGTTTTCTGGGACATCACCGAAAAAAACTAAGAAGTACTTTATGCAACTCACAGTCAACCTGTAGAACTCATTGCCAGGGGCTGTTCTGACGTCCCAACGTATAAATAGATCCAAAAAGGAATTAGATAAGTTCATGGAGGATAGATTCATCAGTAGCTATTAGCTAAGATGATCTGGGAGGCAATTCTATGCCCTGGGTGTCCCTAAACTTCTGACTGCTAGAAGCTGGGACTGGACAACAGGGGAGGGGATCACTCAATAAATTGCCCTGTTCTGTTCATTCCCTCTGAAGCATCAGGCACTGAGCTAGATGGACTGTTGGTCTGACTCAGCATGTCCATTCTTGAGATCTTTGAAACACTCACTTCCAGTTTATTGTCTGACAGATAATTCCCTTTTCAATTAGAATGACAGACTAAGAACCCATTCTTGTCAGCTTGAGTAGTAGTCCTACTGACTTCAATATGACTCCTCAGATGAGGAAAAGTGGACAGAATCAGGCCCAAAGATACCTCTCTCTCTCTCCAATCTAAAAATGTCTTTCTGTATCAGGAATGTGTGGCTCGATCATGCATCATTATTTATAAATGGCATAACGGTATCTTCTTTCATTGTCACTGAAACACTCACTTAAGTTCAACTATAAGGACACAGAAAATTTGTCCATAACCAATGTGCATGTTTTATAACTCTAAGCCTAAACAATACTAAGACATATACACACAGGCTTTCTTTCTTAGCTTTTTTATTCCCCTTCTCTTTCCTGTTCTCACGTTTGGTTCATCTTCCTCACAGGAGTAGTGCCATTTAAAGTACTGAGGCCCACTTGACCCAAAGTATTTGCAAGTGGGAGCAGCAGGGAGAAGAATTGATGCTTCTCTGATAAAGCCATAGGAGTGCTTAATATTGGTATTCATCTTGATCTGATGGAATTCCTCTGAACATTCAGGCCAAGCAGTCTATTATCTAGACATAGTTTAGGAGATTTCTTAGAAGAGTGGGGAGAAGCTGTACTCTCAGAACATATTAACAGGGTACCTAGATGTATTGCCTGCTACTTTGTTAAAGTGACAATGGTGTAATATTTGAAAGGATGCTGTAGATGGCAGTATCGGAGAACCATTGTATATGCCTTTTTTTTTTAAATTGCAAAACATATATAAACTATAATCCAGATTTGTTCAGCCACTGGCTTACCCTTACAGGGAAATTAGAGTGTATGTTGTGCTCAGTACATGCAGATACCGTGGTGATCAGATCCACAAAGAGATATATTCATGATACCAATTTTTTGAATGTACTGCACAATATAAATGGGCACATGGGAAGATTACTATTTACCATAATAGCTGTTAAAAGGGCTTGATCAGGTACTTTTGCAAAATCAATTAAAAATGGTCCTCTTTAGTTTCAAGGCAGCATAATAGAAGGCTAATGTAATTTTGAGAATCAAAGTAGTTCAGCTAAAAAGACTGTTTATCTATATAACAGTTCCCAAACTCCTCACAGCTACAAATGCTACCAGTCTGTATTGCTCATGAGGAAAAGACAGCCAACCTACCAGTATCCTGCGTTGCTTCACACCTAATTTAACATGCTCAAACACTCCCTAACCAGCAAAAGGGATTCCCTGCTAAACAAATGAAATAACCCTAACGAGGTGGACTGGCCTGTTTGTCAGCTCTCATGCAGTTCCAAGCTAGCTTATCATTGTCCTACGGTGTTTGCAACCGAAACACTACAGAATTGTGCTAATGCATGAGAAAATGAAGAAAAAAATAGCTAGGAACAAAAGTACAACTTGCTAGTATTTTCACTGCCCAAGCTGAGTGGCACAAAAAAGAGAAATTCAAATTTGACTTTTAAAATCTTTAGATTTATTAAAATAAAGGCATTAATTACCAAAAAAAAAAAAAAACTACCCCTCAAATTTCCTTACTTGTATTATATATTAGGCCAAATTAATCCCTAGTGTGACTCCTTTGAAGATGGCCCATGGTTTTTATTCTGACAAATATCTTTTTTTAAAAGCCACATACTGTACAAAATACACACACACACACACACACACACACACACACACACAATAATGTGTATGGGGCTTATCTGATGGCACAGTTGTTCCTAAGTGCTGGATCTGCAGACTGCTTTGGACTTAGAGGAATGCAGTAATGTTCCAATGCATTTCAATCATTTAAAAATATAACTACAGGGACTTGTTTACTTGTTATTTTGAGACATAGTAAGTATTGTGTCTCTTAGTAATTCATGCAACACTGGTACAATCAAGCTCTATGTTTTCACTGGAGATTTTTGAAACCTGGTGGTAAGATGCCAAAAAATACCTTTGCAGGTTGCTATGGCAATCATGCTCTCTAAGGATAAAACACACTTTTAAGTTTTGTCTACAAAGAAAAAGCATCTAAACTTTCAGATTTATCACCACCAGCCCAGTACATTTAGAATTCACAGAGGAGACACATATGGGAAAAACATGCAATTATAAATACATCTCTGTATAATTTATAGTGCCAAGTTGAATAAAGTGCTGTCCTTGGACTAAATTCACGTTGTGGTTTAATACCATACATAAACTCCTTGGTGGCAGAAAGGATGTTGTTGAAAGGCAAAACAACAGTAATCTCCTTCATACCGAGGTGGCTGTGGGTGAGAGGCTGCACTGGCATAAATGTAGTTATGTTGATCTAGCACCTCTCAGTGATCATCTTATCGAGGAGAATTAAAGCTGCACCCAGCTAATATGCACTCAAAAGGCTGGCGGTAGCATTGTCACACCATCTGATGCTCATCATGATCGTGCACCATATTTATCAGAGCTGACCCACATACCTTAAGTTATGACTGAAATCTATTAGATGACTTATCTCGTGGAGGTGTTTAAATCTGGAAACTAACAAGTTTTGCTGGCCTGACTGAAAAATCTCAGGTCTTTTTAACATTGGGCCAGATCCTGAGTTCCTTACTTAGTTCTTCCTCAGAGCACAGTCACTTAGAAATCAAAGTGAGTTTGGCCCAAGGAATGACTTAGTAAAAACCTCAGAATTTGCTAACAGCACAACACTGAGGTTCACACTTAATACAGTTCCATAGAAAAACAGCATGTGGATTTCAGTAAAATATAAGCCATAAACAGCTAAACAAATATTGATCGAGTAGCTGCAGCACTAGGTTCTTCTCTTCAGTGATAACTGGGACCAATAATGGTTGCAGGCATGGCGAAACAACAGCCTTCATGATTTTACGTGGCACTAATTGTATTATTTCATCTACTTCACAGCAAGCAGTACATGTGTCTCTGGAGGTGGTTTCTCCCCAGTGGGCATCATCCTATTTAAAAACCTTGACTCTGGGTGGAAATCAAGCTTTCAGATATGCTGTAGTACTAATGAACTACAGTTGACATCCTGAATGTCTGCCTTCTATCCCTAGCAAAATGGAAAAAAATGCTGAGACAAAATCATGAAATACAACAAACAGCACTGGTTTATGAACACTGAAATTTGCCAAATATACTCAACTGCTTTTTTGCTAGAATTACAAAATCACTGGGTGAAGGAAAAGTGGGTATGACATATCTGGATTTTATGAAAGATCTGCTACAATTTCTCACAAAATCTTACTGTCAAAGTAATTCAGATTAGTTTGAATTGAAACGCTGTTACCTGGATTGAAAACTGGCTGAAGGGATGCTTACAAAAGGTACAGATAAATAGCAAGTATTTGGGAGTGGAGGTACAAGATTAGTGGGTAACTGCAGAGGTCAGTGTTAGGTCTTGTTTAGACGCTTCAGTTTCCAGTTCACTTCTTTTGAGAATGGGACCTAACTCATTATTAATTATTCCTCTTCTTTCACACAACACTCCAGTTTCCTCAGAGTGACTATCTTTTATTATATCACTTACAACCCTTCTTGTTTCAAAGGTTGCCAAAGGCAGGAGCAGATTCCAGTGAAAGAGGCCTGCTAAAAGGTTTGAGGCAAAGAGCTGTCAGAGGAAGCTTTTGTAATGAAACTGCCCAGGCAGTGTGCTGGAAATGTGTTTAAGCACCCCTGTTTACACCTGCTGGGAACTGGGCTTCAAGAATTACCTAGAGAACTACTTCAATGACGACAGCAATGGACAGGACAGGACTTTTGAGCAATGGTAGGATTGGCCAACAGGGTATAGTATGAGGAACCTAACAGACAATAATGAGTACTAAAGGGAAAGAAGAAGGTGCTTCAGCAATAGCATTTGCAGCAACAACATGCTCCCATAACTCTAATTGGTCTAAAGAGATTTAGAGTTTAATTCTCTTTATAACATTTAGAGATGTGCTGGCTTCATTAGATACCTACTTTTTGAGTTATCTACTGATAACTACAGACATAGTCTGGTATGGAACAGGAGTGTTTGCTTAACTATCTGTTGTGCGAATTTTAAATGCAGTTAAACTGCATCGTGAGATTTTGGTAGCCTAATATATAACAATATAGTGATACAGCATTATTCCTGCACATTTGACTTATGAAAGGATTGACACAGAAGTCCATTTTTTCTTAGCTGTTTTGGTTTAGAGAATCTCTCAAATATGCAAATATAAAAGTCATCCCACTGCAGCTAGCCTCACCAGTCAAACTTCTGATTTTCAAACCTCAGAAACAAGAGGTGAAATGCACTGCTAAGCATACAGCAGTCAGTCAGTCTGCATTTAACGTGCTGTTACTTTTGCATATACCTGTCCTAAGCAAATTTAAAAACCTCAATTGTCTTATTCTTTGGCTTAAAAGTTTTCATATATACTATTATTGAAAAGCTGAAATTTTATTCTAAATTAGAACTGTGCAAATAACTGATTTTTTTGGTGTGCTGGCAGTTTGTAAAGTAGTCGTCTGAAAAAAATTTCATCAAGTTCTATCCTGGGCATTTCTTTTCTCACATAGACTTAAAGCCAGGTGATCTCAAAAAAAATGGGTGCATATTTCTGTGTGTGCGTCAAAGCACATAATTTTCATGCATGCACTAGCTAATTTTACAAGATAATGTACAAGCATTTCATACAATCATAGAATCAGAGAATATTAGAGTTGGAAGGGACCTCAGGAGGTCATCTAGTCCAACCCCCTGCTCAAAGCAGGACTAACCTCAGCTAAATCATCCCAGAGAGGGTTTTGTCAAGCCGCAGCTTAAAAACCTCTAAAGATGGAGATTCCACCACCTTCCTAGGTAGCCCATTCCAGTGCTTCACCACCCTCCTAGTGAAAAACTTTTTCCTAATATCCAGCCTAGACCTCCCCCACTGCAACTTGAGACAATTGCTCCTTGTTCTGTCATCTACTACCATTGAGAACAGCTTAGCTTCATCCTCCCTGGAACCCTCTTTCAGGTAGTTAAAGGCTGCTATCAAATCCCCCCTCATTCTTCTCTTCTGCAGACTAAACAAGCCTAGTTCCCTCAGCTTCTCCTTATAAGTCCTGTGCTCCAGCCCCCTAATCATTTTTGTTGCCCTCAGCTGGACTCTCTCCAACTTGTCCACATCCTTTTTCTAGTGGGGGCCCAAAACTGGACACAATACTCCAAATGTGGCCTCACCAATGCCGAATAGAGGGGAATAATCACTTCCCTTGGTCTGCTGGCAATGCTCCTATTAATGCAGCCCAATATGCTATTAGCCTTCTTGGCAACCAGGCACACTGCTGACTCATATCCAACTTCTTATCCACTGTAACCCCCAAGTCTTTTTCTGCAGAACTGTTGCCCAGCTCATCGGTCCCCAGTCTCTAGCTGTGCATGGGATTCTTCAGTCCTAAGTGGTTGGTCTGAAGCACTCCAGTACTTCAGCTGGTCAGTCCTATTTGATTTTTGACACAAATCACTTATTTTCTGAGACTGGATATCAGCTGTATTAGAAAGACAATTTAATTTACACTAGTAGAAATCAATGTATGTATCTCAGAACTGTCAGTGTAAGGTATATTAAATGAGATATTCTATTCATGTTTTGCAAAATAGGAAGTCATTGATCCTCTGCATCCTTTGTGTGGTCCTTTGAAATTACTATTTTTCCATCTCTCCTCAAAGGTCCTGTATCATAGCAATTTTTGCTCAATATTGTCTGTGCCCTGCTTCCATAACCCCTCAATGAAGTTCCATTTTCCAAAAGGGAATGCTAAACAGCAGTGAAACACCCCACTCCCTGGAGTTGAGCAGTTTGAATCTACAGCACCCACAGTCCCAGCGGACACCCTCAGGACGGACAGACGGACTGAACTAAACTCAAAGTGAAACTGGATCCCTCATGCAGACAGTCACACAGTCCATCTGTGTATACTTTACCCAATGTCTCCTTCTGAAAAGCAGCATATTTTAACATAGGATTGACTCTTGCAACATAGCCATTCTCCATATAGAATCCAAGAAGTGTAGGACTAGAAGGGACCTAGAAAGGTCATCTAGTCCAGTTCCCTGCACTCAAGGGAGGACTAAGTATTATCTAGACCATCCCTGAGAGGTGTTTGTCTAACCTGCTCCAATGATGGAGATTCTACAATCTCCCTAGGCAATTTTTTCTAGTGCTTAACTACTCTGACGGTTAGGAAGTTTTCCTAATGTTCAACCTAAACCGCCCTTGCTACAATTTAGGCCCATTGCTTGTTGTCGTATCTTCAGAGATTAAGGAGAACAATTTTTCTCTCTCCTCCTTGCAGCAACCTTTTATAAATTTGAAAACGGTCATGTCCCCCCTCTTCTCCAATCTAAACAAACCCAGTTTCTTCAATCTTCCCTTATAGGTCATATTTTCTAGACCTTTAATCATGTTTGTTGCTCTTCACTGGACTTTCTCCAGTTTGTCCACATCTACCCTGAAATGTGATGCCCAGAACTGGACACAATACTCCAGTTGAGGTCTAATCAGCACAGAGTAGAGCAGAAGAATTACTTCTTGTGTTTTGCTCACAACATTCCTTCTAAAACATCCCAGAATGATGTTTGCTTTTTTTTGCAACTCTTGACTCATATTTAACTTGTGATCCACTATGACCCCCAGATCCCTTTCTGCAGTACTCCTTTCTAGGCTGTCATTTCCCATCAGATATGTGTGCAACTTATTGTTTTCTTCAGTGGAGTACTTTGCATTTCTCCTTATTTAATTTTATCCTACTCACTTCAGACCATTTCTTCAGACTGTCCAGATCATTTTGAATTTTAATTCTGTCCTCCAAGCACTTGCAATCCCTCCCAGCTCAGTATCGTCTGCAAACTTTATAAGCGTACTCTCTATGCCATTATCTAAATCACTGATGAAGATATTGAACAGAACTGGACCCAGAACTGTGCCCCGTGGGATCCACTCAATATGCCCTTCCACAATTTGACTGTGAACCAATGATAACTATTCTCTGGGAACAGTTTTCCAACCAGCTATATGCTCACCTTACAGTAGCTCCATCTAGGTTGTATTTCCCTAGTTTGTTAATTAGAAGGTTATGTGAGACAGAATCAAAAGCCTTACTAAAGTCAAGATATACCACATCTACTGTTTCCCCCCATTCACAAGGCTTGTTATCCTGTCAAAGAAATTGGTTGGTTGACATGAATTGTTCTTAACAAATCCATGCTGACTGTTACTTATCACCTTATTATCTTCTAGATATTTGCAAATTGATTTTTACTGAAGTTAAGATGATTGGTCTGTAATTCCTCAGGTTGTCCTTATTTCCCTTTTTATAGATTGGGACTATATTTGCCCTTTTCCAGTCCTCTGAAATCTCTTCCATTTTACATGACTTTTAGAAGATAATTGTTAATGGCTCAGATCATAGAATTAATGGACCTCAGGATCATCTAGTCCTCTGCTCAAAGCAGGACTAACCTCTGCTATATCATCCCAACCAGGGCTTTGTCAAGCCGCAGCTATGGAGATTCCACCACCTCCCTAGGTAACCCATTCCAGTGCTTCACCACCCTCCTATTTCCTTGTCCAACCTAGACCTCCTGGCAACTTGAGACCTTGCTCCTTGTTCTGTCATCTGCCACCACCGAGAACAGCCTCCCCATCCTCCCTGGAACCCCCTTTCAGGTAGTTAAAGTATCAAATCCCCCCTCACTCTTCTCTTTTGCAGACTAAACAAGCCCAGTTCCCTCAGCCTCTCCTCATAAGTCCTTGCTCCAGCCCCTAATCATTTTGGTTGCCCTCCGCTGCACTCTCTCCAACTTGTCCACATCCTTTTTGTATTGGGGGGCCCAAAACTGGACACAATATTCTAAATGCGGCCTCACCAATGCCGAATAGAGGGGAATAATCACTTCCCGTGACCTGCTAGCAATGCCCCTCCTAATGCAGCCCAATATGCCATTGGCCTTCTTGACAACCAGGGCACACTGCTGACTCATATCCAGCTTTTTATCCACCGTTACCCCCAGGTCCCTTTCTGCAGAGCTGCTGCCCATTTCGGTCCCCAGTCTATAGCTGTGCATGGGATTCTTCCTTCCTAAGTGGAGGACTCTGCACTTATCTTTGTTGAACCTCATTAGATTTCTTTTGGCCCAATCCTCCAGTTTGTTTAGGTCACTCTGTATCCTATCCCTACCTTGCAGGGTATCTACCACTCCCCCCAGCTTAGTGTCGTCCGCAAACTTGCTGAGGGTGCAATCTACCCCATCCTCCAGATCATTAATAAAGATGTTGAACAAAACCGGCCCCAGGACCGACCCCTGGGGAACTCCGCTTGTGACCGGTTGCCAGCTAGACATGGAGCCATTGATCACTACTCGTTGAGCCCTATGCTCTAGCCAGTTCACTATCCATTTTATAGTCCTTTCATCCAACCCATACTTCTTTAACTTGCTGATAAGAATACTGTGAGAAACCGTATCAAAAGCCTTGCTAAAGTCAAGGTATATCACATCCACCGCCTTCCCTACATCCACAGAGCCAGTTACCTCATCATATTTCCTCAGTCAGCTGCTTGAGTATTCTAGGATGTATTTCTTCAGGTCCTGGTGACCTGAAGACATCTGACTCGTTTAAGTAATTCTTAACTTGTTCTTTCCCTATAATTTATGCTGTGAATATTTTTTATATCAGAAGAATAGTTTTCAAACCATGGGGAAAGCAAAGAACATATATTTAAAAACAAGAGTGACTGTTAAACGAAAACCAGCATGATGATTATTCACTAAACTGATAATGTTTATTACATATTGTAAAATTGCAAGCACTGGAAACTCCAGAACAGGTGGATTTTTTTTAATAAACTTTCATGCTACCTTTTTGTACTCTGTGTTCATAGTGTGTTTTAATGGCATATATTACACTAAATAATCTGGTTGACAGTTTTTATTACTGCTTATTATTAACTAATACAATTGTTACTCCTGGGAGCATTTTGCCATCACTTATGTGTCATCTTTTGAGTATAATTGCCAGAAACTTTCCATTTGTGATATTTATAAGAATATTTCTTACCATACACCCTATCTAGGTTTTTATTGTTGGCCCACTACCATAGTATCTGTATGTCCTGAGGTGTTCATTTGTTTGATGTGTGTATATGTACTGAACACAGTGGGCCAGATTTTGATCACAGTTATACCAGTGTAAATCCAAAGTAACTCTGCTGTAATTGGGATTAGAACCTGACACTTATCTTGTATCATTACAAAGATGTGAATTATTTAGATGATAAATTGAAGGCAGGGATCTTCAAGTATAATTATTGTACTGATTTGCCCAATGCTTAGCCTAATTATGTCTGAAATGTTTAATAATGGCTCTCTTTTCACTGCAAGAAAAGTTGAAACAGTTTGGAGCAGCATAAACAGAACTGGGTGAAAGCGGTTGATTCAGCCATACTTATTGTAGACATAAGGATGACAACTACTAAGGGCAATAACAAATTAGAATAACAGACCTGTGTACAGTTCATAAATCTATGTAATATCTTCTGTCTTGTTGTCAGAGACTCCTCCATTCCAGTATAACGTAGAATGATATGAGCTACAGAACGGTTAAGTGTAATTATCCAAAAGCACTTTTTAATCATCAGAAAAATTCCTCTTTGCTTTGAGAAGTTTGTATTCTACATGGAAGAAGAAATTGCATATTTGTATTCCTGGGAAAAATAACTTGATATGTAACTTTTAAAGATTTTTAAATTATGCCTAATTTTCCCTGAAGCTGAAATCTACATGGACTTGGACATTTTATTGAAAATAAAATGGCATGGATTTGTGATCCTCTCTCTCTATTGATTTCAAATTTGTGCTCAGGTTATGTTTAGTCTTGTGGAAGGAGACGAATTGAAAGTATTGCACTTACGAACAAAGTAAAATGTCTACAGAGTCAGTTCTACAATAACAGATTCCCCCCCCTCCAAAAAATATCTTTATAAAAAGATATTTTTCCTTCTTGTATTTTCCAGCCTTATCCATAAGTGACCCATCTTTCAAAAGTAATGAATCATCATGGATGTCATTTGCTTCCTTTCATATCCGATACAAGACTCACATCCAGCTACAATTTCAGCCTCTTTCTGCAGATGGTATCCTTTTTTACACTGCCCAGCACCTTAGCCCTCGATCAGGTAAGGACATTCAGGGCTCTGTTCACAAACACTGAGTCTGTATCATACATGAGGGTGCTTTCTTTAAAAAGAAAAAAAATGTAAACAGTACATATATTCAGTCTTCATAATAGTGCTCAATGTCTATTTGAGTGCCAGTGGCTTCTGAACTTCTCAATCAAGCTCATAAAAAGTGACAATGTAACAAATTTTGGGTGGATCCAAAATCAGTGTGTACTTTTTTTTTTTTTTTTTTTTTAAATAAAAGTACAAATATGGGGGAGCTACTTAATGGAGATGGTCCATCAAATATACATTGAAGGATTTAAATATAGATACTGGACCCAGCCTCCCAGCTGCTGTACACTTACATAGCTCCATAGGCTACAATGGAGTTATGCCAATTTACATCAACTGAGGATTTGGCCCATTATTTTTAAGAGACCAAAAATAAGGAAATGCAGAAGTTAGCTGAAATGAAGCTAAGACAAAGTAAATGGAATACAAGAGAACTCATGAAGTTCATGAAGAGTTTAAGCGTTTATTATACCTAAAGATGGATCAATGCTGACAAGTTTGCTGTTGCTAGCAAAATGTTTACCTCAGTAAAACATGAGAGTCCTATATTTGCTAGACAGGCAGAATGATAAAATTAGAAGTATCCAAGTACAACTGTTTTACTATTTGTAAAATATTTTAAACCTTGGTAAGTTACAATCACATTTTTAAAACAGTCTGGCACAAAAACATATTTGCCAAGCAGTGTATATATATATTTTCAAATCTAGTCTTTTAATTGTATATGGAAATCTACTTTATTTATATATCTTATCTTTGTATTACAATCTTCTACAGTCTTTCATGATTTTAGACAGGAACACTTCATATCACTGCATTAGCTATTATCATTGGTGAAACTTCCCAACTGGAGGTCAAGCAATAAGTTATGCAGAAATCGGGATTTATGTACTGGAAAATAAATAAATAGTTTGTCATATTTTTAAATTCCTTTGTTCCTTTGTTTATTGGATTTTAGAATTTCCAATAAACATGCTCAGCCACATGCACAAATTTTACCACCTTCTCATTCCCTACATAGATGTCTTAATGAGCTACTGCCAGGTGAAATTGATATGGGCATCAGACAGTAACAGCATGACCTCTTCAGATTATGATCCTAGTATAGAAAAGCAGTTTCAAAGAAATTAGATGGCACAATGTGTGAGACAAATATATATTTTTGCTAAGAATCCTATCTTCTACTAGGCATCTTTTTATAAGTTTATAATTAAAAACCAGTCTGGGATGTTTAGTTTAAATGAGAAATTCTTCAATTTCATGAGTCAAAAGGTATTTCAGAAAAATAGAGAAAAGGGGGAAAAAACCCACAATTTATTCAGCGCAAAAGAAATTTAAAAAGTCAAAGGTCATGATAGCAGCTAGAACAGACAAATTAAATATTCCTTTGGAGGAATCAAAAGGAGTGCACTAAGAGATTCTACAGCCTTTTTATGATAGGCTGCAACTGGTTAGCATGAATGTGCCCTATTTCTATTGCTATTAGTGAGAACGTTAAGTCTGATCAGAAGGGAACGCTTCTTAGAACCATCATCCCGAGCCATACACATCTCATTTACAATGCTTTTCCCCAAAAATACTTTTCCTTCCCCTTAACAAAAGTTGCCATCTATGGAGTAACTTAATTGCTTTACAGCTTTCATACCACCCATTCTCACTACACTGAAGTTTTGAAGGATTTAGAAAACGCTAATCTTGCAAGATCTTTACATATGCCTTCATATAATCCTGTCAAATCCAGACAGAATTAGACTAATGAAAGACTCAGAAGTATTCTTAGCAGCCAACAGATGTAAAAGGGCTTTCTTTTGCAGATTAGTTTACGAAGCACTTTATATAATGCCTTTTCTTTTTACCTAGTTATGTAAGATTTAGGAAATGAATTGGTTGTACAAAGCATAAGGAATTTTTCTAAAATTCATTGTCTACTGGGAAATTATTGAAAAGTTTCTCTTTTTTATTCTCCTCTCTTTCTACAATGGACTGTTCTTAAAAATAAAAGAAAGCACCTCTGACTTCACAGCTAATTTAGAAATGATAGTGACACACAGGCTGTCACACTGGCACATTTGTTCAGGGATTGTTACTGGAAGCAAAAGCTGCACAGGGACTTGCAAACTCCAGGTACAATTGCCTCTCCCATAAAAACCTATAGTGAGGGAGAAAATATCTATGAGGCTCTGCTTGCAAAGTTTTCTTCCCTTTCTATTCCCCTCAGAGGAAAGGGGCTGATCAATACCCAGAACAGGCTGAGTGGAGGGGGGTGGAATTGCCGCCTAATCCTGTGGATCTCCTGAATGGGTCAGCAGAAAGTCATAGCTATCTTCACAGAGATTCTGTGCTCCACCACTGGCTTCATGGTCCCTGTGAGCCCTCTCTCTGAAAGTGTGACTGCCCCATGACCACCCATTTTATGGCTGGGTAAGGCAAGGACAAAATGGAAAATTTCTTACCTGGTAATATCCTTTTGGCTATCAGCACCTACTGCAAGTCTGGGATGCATGGGCCGTCCTCTCCTCTTTGCGCTTTCACAGCATTGCAGTGTAGCCCCAATGCTTGGCTACATTGCCTTGAGCATCCTTCCAGAAAAGTTATTCCAGAGCTGTGTAGAAACGCTTAAGCAATAATAAACCATAAAACCAATTAGTGAACTACCTACAGTAGTCACCTTTACACCCAGAAACTTGTAGACCAAAATAAACCAAGGTTGTTTACTTGTAACCAAAGTTCTCTGAAGTGACTCTCCATATGCACATTAATGGATAATGCACTGCTGGTGAAGCCTAATAGTAGAATTGTGTCCAAACAGCATCCATTAGAGTGCACATGCACCCCCTCCTACCTCTGCCGTCAATGTCTCCCAATGTTCTGAGGGTGATAAGAGGGTGCTGTGACCTCTATTGCCTCAGTTCCTTCCACCACTAGCCCAGAGAAACCGTAATAGGACACTGAGAAAAGAAGGAAGGGGGGCAGGAAATACGAATACACAGAGTTATCTCAAAGAACTCTTTACAAGTGACCTTCATTTCTTTGAGTTGCCTCTGCATATTCCCACTTACGGCTAGTTTGACAAGCAGTGCGGAAAACTCAGGAGGAAGGAGGGAGAGTCCTAATTAAATAACAATTGAAGCACCACTCTACCAAATCTAACATCCACTCTTCAAGCCAAATCCAAAGCATAATGTCTATTAAAGGTATGGACTGACTTCCAAGTAGCAGCCTTACAGAGTTCCCCAATAGGAACATGGTTAAGGCAAACAACAGGCGATATCACTGCCCCTGTAGAATGAGATTTTAGTTGTAAGTACAGGGATTGCTGCTAAATTGTAACATTTAACAATACATTGTTTAAAGCCATCTTGAAATAATCTGAGCAGATATACTATGACTCATGAGTCTTAGCATAAGAAACAAGTAACCAAGGTGACCAAGGCATACATGGCTGCGTTCATCTTGACTGTGGATACTAGAATTAACAACAGATGTCAATGCTCTTGCCAAAGCCTCAGAAGCATCAAAGGAAGCCCTGAAAACATGTTTTGCCACATTTTGTCCCTCCATCAATATTGCATTTGCCAATCTCCTTTTAGCATCTAACAGATTCTGTATGAATAACACCATTTTTCCTACAGATGGAATTGGTAACAGGCCCTCACAACAAGGTAATTGGCCATCCTAATTCCAAGAGAAGAGGAAAGGAAAAAACCTCCCCCCCCACAAACAGCATCAAACTTCTTCCCTTCTCTGCCTGCAGGAGTTGAATGGGCTTGACCAGACCTGAGCCTATTACTGGCAGCAGCAACCACCAGAGAATTTGGGATGGGATGACTATGTAAATATAAAAATGCCTCATGAGGAGTCTGATACAATGTGCGTTTTTCTTAGATATAGACTGGCAAGAAGCAGGGGTAGCCCAAACCATCTTAGCAGGCTGTAAAAGACCATGCAGTATAGATAATGATATCCTATTCCTAGAAGAGGAATCAAGAATATTGAATACAGGATGTGACTCTTCCACCAGAGCAACTGAAAAAGTGGATGACATACAATCCACTAAATGATGGAATTAAGGAGATGATGCAGACCCACATGTTTATCAGGTGACAAATCAGGATCAAAATCTGTGTCCACCTGATCTTGCTCAAAAACAGGAGCCATCTCCTCATTCTCCTCTGCAGGCAATGTCAGGCACTACTGTCTGAGCTGCAGACAGATTCATCAGATCCAGATCTGAAGATTCGTCAGCCACCAGATCCTTATCAATTAGATCATCACATCTCGATTCATACAATGGATGATTTAAAAATTCTTGTGGCAAAACCCAGTCTAATCAGTCTTTCCAGTAGGTGGGCTCTGGGAACATATCATAGGAGGAGGCACAAACTGTCTGCGGAAACCCAAACTTAGGTGGCACAAAACTGGACAGTTCTAGTCTTTTAAATCTTCTCTATACTCCACTAACTGAGGATCCAACTTCAGATCTGCTATGGATCTCATCAGAGATGATAATGGCATGGAGGATGTAGAGACATACAAGGTGAGAAGGATCTTGCCTGGTGATCTGTAGAAGTCTTATGAGGAGAAGGCAAAAGATGGATCTGGAGAAAGACTTACAATATCTTCTGCTGTACCCCTCTTTTCAGGTGAAGGGGAATGCAGATCTAGGAGCTAACGAAGACTCTTTCTCTCCCTCATCAGTGTCTCAACCAAATCTGAAGATGGCACCAGAGTAGGAACAAACAACTACCACAAACTATCCAAAAGCACTAAATAGGAAAACCCCCTGGATCTGATGGACCAGAGTGGTTCACTTCCATCTAGCACAGCAGTTGGAAGGAACCAAGGCAGTAGAGGGTGCAGCGCCCCCTTATACAGCCTCACTCAACGTTCAGAGAGGCTGATGGGAGGTGCAGGAGGAGGTGCACATCTGCTCTAATGAGCACAATTTGGAGAAGGTTCTACCAATAGGCTGCATTACCCATAAGTGGGAATATGAAGAGCCATTCAAAGAAGAGATGTTGTTCCTTGGCTTCCAGGGAGGGTAGAAGTGGGAGACACTTACTACTAGCAGAAATAAAATAATCAAGCAAGAAATTTTCCATTCTGCAGACCAGTGTCTCCCATAATTATCTGACACATAGGAAGTGCTGGAGCAACCAACTAGGGGCCATGCTTCTCTTGACCTGCTGCTCACAAACAGGGAAAATTTGGTAGGGGAAGTAGAAGTGGGTGGCAACCTAGGCAGCAGTGACCATAAGATGGTCGAATTCAGGATTCTGACAAAAGGAAGAAAGCAGAACAGCAGGATACAGACCATGGACTTCAGAAAAGCGGACTTTGACTCCCTCAGGGAACTGATGGGCAGGATTCCCTGGAGGCTAATATGAGGGGGAAAGGAACCCAAGAGAGCTGGCTGTATTTTAAAGAAACCTTATTGAGGGCACAGGAGCAAACCATCCTGATGTGCAGAAAGAATAGCAAATATGGTAGGCGTCCAGCTTGGCTTAACAAAGAAGTCTTTGGCGAACTTAAACACAAAAAAGAAGCTTACAAGAAGTGGAAGCTTGGTCAGATGACTAGGGAGGATTATAAAAATACTGCTCAAACGTGCAGGAATGAAATCAGGAAGGCCAAAGCACAATTGGAGTTGCAGCTAGCAAGGGATGTGAAGGGGAACAAGAAGGGTTTCTACAGGTATGTTACCAACAAGAGGAAGATTAGGGAAAGTATGGGTCCCTTCGAGAATGAGGGAGGCAACCTAGTGACAGAGGATGTGGAGAAAGCTGAGGTACTCAATGCCTTTTTTGCCTCTGTCTTCACAGACAAGATCAGCTCCCAGATTGCTTCACTGGGTGGCATAGAATGGGAAGGAGGCGAACATCCCGCAGTGCTGAAGGAACAAGACTATTTAGAAGGATTGGATATACACAAGTCCATGGGGCCAGATGCAATGCACCCGAGGGTGCTGAGGGAGTTGGCTGAGGTGATTTCAGAACCATTGGCTATTATCTTTGAAAGCTTGTGCCAACAGGGGGAGGTCCCTGAGGACCAGAAAAAAGCAAATATAGTGCCCATCTTCAAAAAAGGGAGGAAAGAGGATCCAGGGAACTACAGACCGGTCAGCCTCACTTCAATCCCTGGAAAAATCATGCAGCAGGTCCTTAAGGAATCCATTTTAAGGCACTTGGAAGAGAGGAAGGTGATCAGGAACACGGATTCACCAAGGGAAAGTCATGCCTGACCAACCTGATTGCTTTCTATGATCAGGTGACTGGCTCTGTGGATGTAGGGAAGGCGATAGATGTGATATACCTTGACTTTAACAAAGCTTTTGATACTGTCTCTCACAGTATTCTTATCAGCAAGTTAAAAAGTATGGGTTGGATGAATGGACTATAAAATGGATAGAGAACTGGCTAGAGCATAGGGCTCAATGAGTAGTGATCAATGGCTCCATGTCTAGCTGGCAACTGGTCACAAGCGGTGTGCCCGAGGGGTCGGTCCTGGGGCCAGTTTTGTTCAACATCTTCATCAATGATCTGGAGGATGGGGTAGATTGCACCCTCAGCAAGTTTGCGGATGACACTAAGCTGGGGGGAGTGGTAGATACCCTGGAAGGTAGGGATAGGATACAGAAGGACCTAAACAAACTGGAGGATTGGGCCAAAAGAAATCTGATGAGGTTCAACAAGGACAAGTGCAGAGTCCTGCACTTAGGACAGAAGAATCCCAGGCACAGCTACAGACTGGGGACCGATGAGCTAGGCAGCAGTTCTGCAGAAAAGGACCTGGGGGTAACAGTGGATAAGAAGCTGGATATGAGTCAGCAGTGTGCCCTGGTTGCCAAGAAGGCTAATAGCATTGCCAGCAGATCGCAGGAAGTGATTATTCCCCTCCATTCGGCATTGGTAAGGCCGCATTTAGAGTAGTGTGTCCAGTTTTGGGCCCTCCACTACAAAAAGGATGTAGACAAGTTGGAGAGAGTCCAGCTGAGGGCAACAAAAATGATTAGGGGCTGGAGCCCAGGACGTATGAGGAGAGGCTAAGGAAACTGGGCTTGTTTAGTCTGCAAAAGAGAAGAATGAGGGGGGATTTGATAGCAGCCTTTACCTACCTGAAAGAGGGTTCCAGGGAGGATGGGGCTAGGCTGTTCTCAGTGGTGGCAGATGACAGAACAAGGAGCAATGGTCTCAAGTTGCAGTTGGGGAGGTCTAGGGTGGACATTAGGAAAAAGTTTTTCACTAGGAGGGTGGTGAAGCACTGGAATAGGTTATCTAGGGAGGGGGTGGAATCTCCATCTTTAGAGGTTTTTAAGCTGAGACTTGACAAAGCCCTGGCTGGGATGATATAGCTGAGGTTAGTCCTGCTTTGAGCAGGGGGTTGGACAAGATGACCTCTGAGGTCCCTTCCAACTTAATATTCTAAGTAGTGAACAATGAGAAAAGTAGGGAAGGTTTGAAATAGAGGAATTTCCCCTTTGGAAATTATAGGCCAGAAGAGCAAATTATTTCTGGACCATCACATGCAGAACCTTCCTGCTGAAGGAAGCTTCCACATAGGATAGAAAATTCACATAACAGTTGATAAAGGTACTGATAGAAGACCATGCCTTTGCCCTGCAAACTTTCTTAATCTTTCTGCCCATGAGATTGCTAACAATCTTATAGAATGGCCTTTTAATAGGTAGGTTCACCTCATGGTTTGTGTGTCTCAACAATGTAAACTTGATCCATCTGGTCAGGGATAGGTTAAACACTTGTAAAACCTTGGCATTTTGAGTGAAAAGACACAAATAAGGAACCTCATCTTCTTGTCAATTCAGTATGCTTGAGGTAGTTTTTTATTGCTCTATGTACATCCAGATTATGCCACCATTTTTTCTGTAGGATGTTGGGGTTTAGGACAAAAAGACTGGAGGATTATTTCCTGTTAAATATAGAAAGAGCAGTACACCTGGGTGACAAAGAAGGTGATTTTGATAGACAGATAGAAAAATTAACGTTAAAAATTCAAAGGAATAGGTCATTGAGGCATTTAGCACTAGTGGCAGATCCTATTTAGGAAAGATTTGTCTGGCTGTAGGTTTTGCCATTCTCGCTGCCATGAGAAATCTTGAGACTTGAGGATTTTCAGCTAATGAGCTTGAGGACTCTGTGCATAAGACACTGATTATGGCTGATACCTGATGTGCTATGGTGCTCACTGAAGTCCCTTGCCCATACCATCCTGAAGAAAATTCAGAATAGCTAGAATGCTAAATCCTTGGAAGTTTTGTTGATTTCCTGACACCTTAAACTAAACTATAACCAAATAGGAGTAGGCTGGTAGCATCTAGATTTATCTGGAGGTTAGTAGGGTCCTAATAACTTTAGAAGAGAGTCTGGCTGCAATTAGTGCTTCCTTTTCAATAACTATGCTGTCATTTGAACACAGCCTGGCTCTGGACAGACAATGGGACCTTGATGAAGGATTTTCACTGATGGGGTTCCAACAGTTCCAAATCTACCAGGTTCGAGAACCATGGTCTTCTCAGGCAATGGGGAGCTAAGAAGACCACCTCTGCTGCTTCTTTCTGCATTTTTCTTAATCAGCTTTTCTGTGGTTAGATATAGAGGGAAGGAGAAAGAGAACATGTTAAGCAGGCCTTTCAGCTACCTGTGTGGCAACACATCCATCCCTCATGACCTGGAATTTACTTCCCTGGCAAAGTACTGTGCTAGCTTTCTGTACTTATGATTGGAAACTGATAGAGTCCCAGGAGGCTCAATCTTTGTGAGATAAGGTTGAAGATTTCCTGAGTCACATACCATCCTAAATTGTTGATTCATCATCTGTTGAGCCATCTGCATTCTGGTTTAATGTTCCCTTTATGTGTATGTTTTACAGAAACCAGGTTTTCTAATGTCCATTCCATTACTTTATCGTGTCTGAGTGCAGGACTGAGCTTCAGTTTCCTTCTTGGTTGCTGAAATATGCCACCATGGTGGTGGTGGTGACTGACCCAGGGCTCTGGAAGCTTCACAGAGCCAAGAGGTTGATGCTGTCATTCTTTTTGGTAGTGCACCATACATCTTGTGGTATTCTGTATACCAGCTATGCTCTATGAGGCTAGCATCATGAGGCTAGCATCTGTCATGAGTACCTGAAGGTTTAGAGCAGCATTTCTCAATTAAATTTCCCCGCGGAACCCTTTAGGCTCCGCTGGGAAATTACACTCATACTCGATACCCTCCACCAAAAAATCCGGGACATCTTCCCTTTTTCAGCGGTGCGGAGAACAGCTGCTCTCGGCGGTGCAATGTCACTTTCTTGCGGAACCCTAACAGGGTTCCACGGAACACCAATTGAGAAACACTAGTTTAGAGAATAGATAGGGAGACCTCTGCAAAAGTTACCTGTGATTGTCCACTGTCTGAGGGATTCCAGTATCTGGTTTGGGACCAGCTTCCAATCCTGCAGTCTATCTTCAATGGAAATTTCTGGAGACACTAATGTGGAATCATGGTGTGCTACCAGAAAGCTTAGGCATTGAAGGCAGTGAGTGGTCAATCTTGAGGCCTTATGAACATAGATGTCAGGTTCTACATGTTTTTCCACCTATCCAATAAGGGCGAGATCCTGGCTACTGATCCACTCCCAAGTGAGCTACCCTTATGCCAGGGACTAGGGAGCTTTTCCTACTGTTAAATCACGAAATCATGTGCTTGAAGCTCCAAAGCTCCAAGTCTCCAAGGTATATCACTGTAAGTTGTTTCTTTGGTCAGATCCCTTATTAGAATGTGGTCCAGAAAAGGGTGGATTTAGTTGCCCTGCAACATGGCTCTGGCTATGACCAACAGCATCTTGTTAAAGACTCTGGGGGCTAACAAGAGGCCAAATGGCAGTTTGAGTTTGACAAGAGGCCAAGTGGGCAGTCCTGTACATGGCTCTTGATAGATGGCAATGATGAGGTCATATGGAAATATATAGGTATGTATCTGCTAGGTCCACTGAAGAAAAGAAATCCCTTTGGGTCAGGGATGCTACTATTGAGGCTAAGGGTGTCATCGGACATCTCATTATCTTCAACCATTTATTGAGCTGTTTGAAGGCCAAGACTGCTCTGACCTCTCCAGTGTACTTCTAAAGAATATGGAGTATAGACCTAAGAACATTTCATGCGATGGAACAATTTCTATTGCTCCTATATCCAGAAGTAGTGGGTTCTCATTCCACATCAGCTTCTGTTTGACAAGACTGCTTGACATGGGATATTAGATGAATAAGGAATGAGGTGGGGCCTTTAGTTCAAGCAAGTAGCCAAAGTTCAGTACCTCTTGCACCTACTTGTTGATGGTCAAGAGAGACCACTTGTCGAAGAAATGAGATAGTCTGCCTCCAAGAATCAGACTGGGCTGGAGATCCAGGCTTTTGTTATCTTATTGAGCTTCTAGAGGCATTGCTGCCACTTGTGGGTTTGCTGCCTGAGCCACAGTTTTAGGGTTTTCCTATAGCATATATGCTGTCCTTCCTTTGGTACTTCTGTGACAAGGATGGATGAAAGGAATGTTGCTATCCGCTGTTGGCCTTCTAGTCCTTTCTTGGGCACTGGATGGAGATGGGAGGGAATGCTTCAGTTTGGACGCACTGTCCACCACTCTCTCTTTTCTCTAAATAGAGAACTCATGAAAACAGAGGTACTCAGGATTTGTTTGGCATGGGTATCTGCAGCCAAATGTGGCACCTGGCTCTTGATTTGGATGCCATGGCCCTAGCTGAGAAACTGATCTTGTCCATTGAAGTATCTGCAACAACCATCTTTGCCTGGGATATTTTCTTAAGGATGGACTTGTAATAGGATGGTCTTTGTGGTCTAGCCCTTTATGGCATCCAGCCAGGACACCTTAGTTCTGGCAAAGCAGCTAGTGGCCTTGACAACTGAGAGCTGCTGAAGAAGATTTAAAATTTCTCCTGAGTCTTCCACTTTCCTGTCTGTTGTATTCTTGAAGAGGAAAAAAAAATCCCCTTATGATGGAATCATCATATCCTTTGCTAGTGATGCCATCACAGTATCCATCTTAGGTATCTCAGTAATTTAATTTTTTGGTGCTTGCATCTTTTAAAATTTGATAACATGTCTACTTATAGGGCATTTCCTCTAATCTCTAATTACATCTTCAAAGGAAGAGTTAAGGAATATGGCTGTCTTGGGCTAAGATTTAGCTGGCAAGACTTTGCCCTTTGCCTTTTCATCTAAAACCTCATTGTCAGACTGGATCTAAACAATGGATGTCATTGTCCTGCACCCAGAAACAAATTTTGTGGGGTGCTGGGTGAGGATGGGGTGAGACTGGGAGAATCCTTCCCCCCCCCCTCCTCTCTGCCATACTCTGAGCCCAAAACAGAAAGCTGTCCTCCCTCACTAAAGAAGGTGGGGTCTGAGTCCATGGACAAAGTATCTCAGCCTTTTTGTACTTTCTTTCCCTTTGTGTGTTTCCAAGATTTGTGGGCTCTTTTTGCCTTCTTAACAAAGGTACTGTATGGCTGTGGCCAGGGCAGGGGCTCTTTTGCCTTTTATACCAAGACCCTTAATCCCTTTGGTTGTATCTCCCTCTGTGTCGTCCTCCCTTGACTCTAAATCCTACATTTCATGTGGGTGTTTTTTCATAAGCATCACCTGACTCATCTTGGGAAGAAGGGAGGTTTGCAGGAGCCCTGCTTCCCCCTTCCCTCCCCCCCAAGGTGCTAAGAACCTATTTAAGTATAGTGGAAAGCAAAAGGGACCTTAAGTGGCTTTTCCTTCCAGATTTGGGTTGCTGCAGAATTTACACCCAGGGATTTGGTTGGACAGCATCCCCTCACACCCTCTCTCTGATGTGCTCAGATCATACCTTTCTACAGTGGAGTTATGGTGGCTACATGGGGGGAAGGGATGCCCTGACATGTTGATCTGACTTTGTGCCGCATGCCCTCATGGTGTGGGGGCTGCAGGCTGTCAACAGGCTGTGCATAATTCACTCTTGAAGAGCCTACGAAAGCTCCCTCACTGCTTCGATTTAATCCAGCTTTTGCAGGTCTGCTGTGCTATACCTGAAGGGGAACAGAAGAGTCCCACAGTGGAGGCATTGGAGCAGTGGATCCTCATTGAAATCAGCATGCAGTCTACCCAGGGGGAAAGGAGGAAAGATCTTAAAGTACTTGCTGCTGCCTAAAAACCTTTTAAAAATCAAAGTTAGCAAAAAAACAGTTGGAAGCAAAGCAAACTGCCTCTGACTGGTATCACAAATCTAGATGTTCTGGCAGGCTCCATGAGGGGGCATGGTCAAGCACTGGGCTCATGCTGCAATGATGAACTGCTCCCAGGAACTGCAGAGAGAAGGGGACAGCCCACGTGCCACAGAATTGCAGGAGACACTGAGCTGCAGCCAGAAATCACAGAGGAACAGTGGAGTGGGTGCTCTGCAGGAGATGTTACTGAGACTCGGTTAGAGGAGGGCAGGAAGTGCCAACTCCAGCCTGGAAGACGAGGGACTGGTGGTTTGTTTCCCTCTCACCAGCTGAAGAGGTAGCTGCTCCCATCCCTACCCTAAATACTCTGGTTCCTACTTGCTCCGTGGACCAATGCCAGGCCCTGTGACAGCTGCTTCAGCTTCTCTTGGAATCCACTCTTGCTTCTGCCTCCCTGTGCAGTTTACAGCGATTGTCGGTTCCCAGCATGTATAGTGGAAAAACTCATGGGGGCAAAAATATAGATCAGCTGACACTATTTCCATTGCATGGATGCTAGCATCCACTGCCACTTCACATTCCACCACACCTGGCTGCAGAAATATAATACAGCATGAGAAGCTGAACAGTCACGCTGGGGAAAGTCTGCAGAGCTGGTGAGAAGGTATCATCCTTTCTTACTGCACCATTGGTTCAGCCGTTCCACCCTGGCACTGATCCCTCGGGGGGAGGGCTCCAAGTGGCAGGGGCTATTCACAATCAGGCCGAGAGTTATTCTTACTTTACTTTTAGGGTTTTTAGAAACTGAGCATTAACTCTATGCACTCTTGTATACATCCATAATACACTATTACGCATGTCTAGAGTGCCTTGAAGCCACAAATAAAGTCCTCACATAAACACGCACCCTGATTGATTCTTATTTTCACAACATCCTACTCTAAAGTTTAACATTGTTTGGGGTGGGGGAAAGGCTTTTCATAAGCCTTAATTAAAAATACAATTTACACAGTTTTTCTTTTCTAGGCCACTGGTTTGAATCCAGTCTAAGGTAGAGAGACAAATGTCATTGCCCCATGATAGCATGAAATAAAGTTTTGTAATCCTAGTTTGGTTTTTCTTTGAATATACATTACAATAACCAGATTAGCAGAATCAGCAGAGGACAAAGATTGAGTGGGCGTGGGGAGATTGTCCTACCTTTGCAGGTTTAGGGTCTATACACTTTGAGTTGGGTAGTGTGATTCCCACCTGAAATAGTCATACTTGTGTTAGCTCTCATCAAGCTAACATGCTAAAATAGAATGCAGTTGTGACAGTGCAAGCTGAGGGACAGGCTAGCCACTTCAAGTACCTGATCATCCAAGACCCTCATCACATATTGGGGACAGTTAATCTGTCCCCCTGCTCACCAACCATGTTACCCTGTGCTGGGAATCACACCCAGCTTGAAATGTAGACATCTTTAGAGGTAGTCCTAGCAGGGTTAAGACCCAGGAACTAGGGTAGAGAGAGGAAACACTTTTAGTTCTGAGCGCGCCCTCTTTGCTTCACTTACTTTTTTTTCAGTCCCCCCCACCGTCTCCCAAATACTTGAATCCTAGTGAAGGAACACATGGCCAAATGAAAACTGTTAGCAGGTCAAATATGAATTTCATATTCTCCTAAATATGTAACCTGCAAACCTTCTGAATGTGCTTGCTTCTAGCTGGTGTATTCAGTTTAATAATCCTTGCTATCACCCAAACCATTTTTTAGGCTATTGCTTTAAAGTCCAAAAATTTTATTTACAGGGGCCTGCCTAATCACAGCTCATCCTATACAGTATTAAAAGATTTAGGAAAGCTAATTTTAAAGATTGTGTAATTGTAGCAGCAATTAGGTGTTCACATTCAATGGCAAGTATATCAACTTCTACCTATATCTTTTATAATACAAGTAAATTTAAAATTTTGAAGGCTAGCTAATACAGGCCAAGCCGTCTAGTGCCCAGGCCCTTGGTAGGGTGGGCAAGCGAGCAGTCCATTGCCCCGACGGCCCTTAGGCAGTGCGGGCAGTCAGCAGTGGATCCACTGGTTGCAATGGCAGAGTACGGTAACCACTCCCTGGGTGGCGAGGACAAGGGGGGAGGGGAGAGGGACGCAGGCCCACCTGACTCCACTGCATCCCAGCCCAAAGCCCTAGCAGTGGCAAAGGCGTTGCCACTGACCCGGCAGGGCTCACGCCGCAACATGCTGACGGGGTCTTGCCCCTGTCCCTGCCACGGCTATGGCTGTCCCCGGACCACTTCCTCCCCGTATTCCCAAATACCTGTATCTGCCGGATCCTCGGTGTCACTGGGGTACACGGCTCGCAGTAGGCTCGCCAGTCCCTCTTCATCTACTGGCGGCAAGGCGGGGAGCTCCTCAGCGGAGGGCAATTCCTCCAGGTCACAGGGCTCCAGGATCTCAGCATCAGGCAGCTCTTCCAGGTCAAGACCGGCCTCTGAGGGTATCCCCAGCCCTCAGGCCCAGGGGGCTCGGCCCAGTCGCTGTCCAGTCCTTGGGGACTGGTGGTCCAGCCCAGTCTAGAGCGTCCGGGGGCCCTACCCAATCTTTAGGGCTCAATCGCTTGGGCCGTTTCTGGGGCCTATGCTCCGGGAGGTGCTCGCTTGGGGCAGCGGCCTGACTGGGTTCAGGCCTTTGCTGCAGCCGACGGGACGGGACGGCACGTCTGCCTCCAGCGGCAGTCTGTTCTCTACTGAGCTGCGGGGCCTGCTTCTTATACTCCCAGCCCCGGCTGAGGCTCCGCCCCTCTGTGGCCGATCAGTTGGACCTATCCCTGTCCGGCTCCCCGGTTGCTGGGCAGACTGGACTGCCGGCCCTTTCACTGTCTGCTCAGGTCGTTGTGGCCCTTCCTCGTGCCCAGGCTCGGAGGAAGGTCACTGCATCTTCCTACACCTTAAAGACTAACAAAATGTATTTGGGCTTAAGCTTTCGTGGGCAGAAACTCACTTCGTCAGATGCATGAAGTGGAAACTTCAGTTAGGTACCTTGCATGTGTATATATACCTACCTAACTGAAGTTTCCACTTCATGAATCTGACGAAGTGGGTTTCTGCCCACAAAAGCTTGTGCCCAAATAAATTTAAGTCAAGTCTTTAAGGTGCCACAGAACTCGTTAATATACTAGAGATGACAAAGTAATCATGTACATTAGACTAAGGAAGACAATTATGGTAATTATTCCACTTAACTTCTGACCTTTGTCACAGGAGCCATCCAGGGTGGGTAGAATTGAGACACACACTGCTAGTGGAAATTATTAGGAAGAAATTTCCCATTCTGCAGCCCAGCGTCTCCCACAATTCTGAATGTCTGGGAAGTAGCAAGCAATTAATAGACATAGGGAGGATTATGAAACGAAAGTTTGGTAGGAAAGATGTACCCCTCCTCTCCTTTTTTGTGATCTCACTCAAAATGCCTATGATTTCATGCAGCACCTTTCTGTCAAAGAGGCCACTACAAAAGATAGAAGATTCACCTTGTAGGGCTTAATGAAGGTGTTAGCTGTAGACCAAGTGGCTGCTTTTAAAATTTCCTAAGTGGATGCACTTGCTCATTCTGCCCATGAGGTTACTAAGGATCTCATGGAGTGCACATTGATCTCTTCTGGGACTGGAGCCTCAGATTACTTCTAGCCTTCCATAATACATAGTCTAATCCACCGAGCAAGAAGGACTTGGAAGTTATGAGTCACTGGCATTTTGAGTGCAAGGACATGAATAAGAAGCCCAACCTCATGGATTCTGTATGCTTGATATAGATGTCAGAAGAGCATTGAAATTCTAATGTGCCATGCCTTTTCAGTTGGATGTTGTGGTTTTGGACAAAACCAAGGCAGCACAACACCTCGGGAAGTGTGGAAACAGGAATTTACCTAGGAAGAAACGATTCTGGTGTCCTCAACACCACCTTGCCTTTGTGGAACACACTGTAAGGCCCCTGCATAGATAAGGTTGCCAGCTCTGACACTCACCTGGCAGGTATGACAGCTAAGAAACACAATCATTCCCCTATCCAGAAAATGAGTTATTTTGTTATGAATCAGATTGTGTTTGATGGGGTCGCTAGAACCAAGTAACTGGATGAAGACTGGGTGGGATGGAGCCCTCAGCTTGAGGGAGTATCCCTGGCTCACTATTTACCTGACCCACTTGTCTGTGTCGATAAAAACCATTCTGCTTCCAGAAATCCTGTCCCCTATCTTCCGATATGGGTGGAGGCCTGTGCAACCTTTGTCATAAAATGGATGGGAGTGGGGGCTGAGGTCCCGCTGGACTTCCCCACCTGACCTTGATTCCACTGTTTTCCTTTGGAGAATCTGTTGTCCCTTCACTGGTACCTCTAAAGATGAGGGGCAAAAAATGCTTCTCTGTGAAGGCTGGTCCATATTCTCTCTGAGGGCCCTTAGCAGGGAAGGAAGAGCCTGTCTGGATTTTGCAGCATTGTCAGTCACCACCTTATCCAGCTTTTCTCCAGAAGAAGGGAGCCTGTACATTTGGCAGCAGATGGCCCCTGCTTAGTTCATCTACCTTCCAAGGTTGGAGCCATAGGTGGCATCTGGCTACTGAACTGGAAGCAATAACTTGGGCTGAGAACCTCATTGCATCCATTGCAGCTATAAAAGCTGCTGTTAGAGTGACTTTCCCTCAAGTGGAGCCAGTCAGGATGATCTCGGTCCTTAAGGGCTTTGAAAGCTTCCAGCCAGGAAAGAGATGCTCCTGCAAAGCAGATAGCAGCAGATGCTTGGAAACTGGCTGAGGAGACTTCAAAGCCCTTTTTGAGGGTGTCCATCATCTTTCTATCCTCAGGGTAGAACTCTCCTTCTGAGGGAATAACCACATCTCTGGTGAGGGACGCTATGGTGGCGTCATCTTAGCATCTCAGCAATAGACCTCTTTGGTTCTTGAATGTTACAGAATCTGAGGACACTCTTGTTAATGTGCTTGCCCTTGTCAGGTTTGTTCCATTCATTCCTAATCACTTCCTCAGAAGAGGGTTGAGGGGGTAACTGCATCCTCAGGGGAGGATTTTGTGGAGAAAAATTCACAATGAGGCTCACTCTCAGGAACTCGCTCAGATTTCAGTCAGACAGCTCACCCTCAGTGGATGAGAGGGAAGAACTCCTATCTCTTTGATTTTTTCTGCTTTTTCTTTTATTTTTTAGCCTTTTTTATTTAACCTTTTTTGCAGGCTTTGGGAGTGTAGAAGCTTTTGTGAGGTCTTATGAGGCTTACCTTTTTTAGGACCTGGAGCCCTCTTAAGAGGTCTGTCTCTGAATCTCCTGCACTGGGTCCCATTCCCCCTGGAAGGGCAGAACTCAATATCAGAGCCCTCCTGGCCAGCATGGGAGGGAGGGAGGTCGATTAGAAGTCATGCTTCTTTCCCCAGAGTGCTCAGAACCCACTTTAAGGCTTGGGCTGCTCAGTTTTGCAGGGGTCCTTTGGGACTTACTTCCCAAGTCAAATAGCCAGGGTCCTCCTTGCTTCTGGAATTTGTCGTGGCTCTGCACTAGGGTGCCTGGTCCATTTTTCCCGTTGGAGTCATGACTGTCTCATAGGTAGGAGACTGCACTTTCCTGTCCTACTTGTAGTCTTGAGATTTAAGCATTAGGGACCGACAGCTGGGTACAACTCACCATCTGCTGAGCCTGGGAAGAATGCCTTACATAGAGAAAGACACTTGGATATGATCTGCTGCTTTCTTGACTGCTCTATCAAGCCTGTAAGGGACAGAGCACCTGGCAGGGAGATGCTGCAGTGGCAGCTCACGGATAGTTAAACTCCCAGGGAATTAACTGATCCAGGGAGGAGGAATATTGAGGAGGGAGAACACTACTCCCCCCACTGCCCAAAAAACTGGGCAGAAAAGTTAAAACAGAAAGTAAAGGTGGGAGCAAAAGAAACTGCCACTGTCTGCCGCTGTGGAGGAAGATAATCTGGCAGCAAGCAGGAGCAGAAGGGGCATGGCCAGAGCATATGGCACCAAAATACAGATCTGCCTCCATGAGCTGCAGAGAAAGGAGAGCAGCCCAAATGGCCAGAATTGTGAGAGATGCTGAGCTGCAGAAGCAGAAATATCTTCATAACTGACAAAACATAAGGTGTTAATGTTTTTGCATGTTATATTGACATATTATGCCAGGCTTATCGTGGAAACACCAGATGTAAAAGATGCACACCATGGTTTGTACTTTGTTTCCCATATTATGGTGCAATTCTAAGGTAAGGCTTTTCAAAATGTATATTCCATTAAATTTCAACCCAAACCTGAGCTGGTATTTGTTGTGCAATTTGTACAAGTTGTGCAAGGTAACAGTAAATAAAACTATGAAACTATATACTCATATTTGATTTAAAATAAATTGTGTTCATGGGAAAGATTTGGTGAAACCTGTATCAATCAACATACAATGAAGCATTAGATTTTAACAGACAATTCTATTTTGAGCATGGTAGGTCAAGTAATTCACCTTTGTGTCAGACTGAACATGCATGGCATGTCTTGCACATTCCAAGCTATATGAACTGTTCCATGGCTGAGAAGGTGAAGCTCTACGTTATTTGCTGCAGACTTAAGAAAATCTTAAAAACAAATTCATCTCTACTGTAATGCCATTAAAGTCAATGCACTTCTCCTAGGTTGCATGTGATCTAATCAAAATAAAGTAAAAATAAAAAATTAGACTTAGTTTCTCTAATAGTAAAAATAGTCATTTGTGAATTTTATCACCAGTGGCACGTGATTTCTTTTTTAAGCATGATGAATCATTCATGAAGCATGAATAAAGCATGAATAAAAACACCATATTTAATTTTCTTACATTTGAATGTAAATTTTACTGATAAAGGTTAGAGAGGGGGAAGGAGTCTGTTTGATAGCACTATCATTTATAGCTATAACACTTAAGAAAGAGTACATTAGAAGAAAATTAAGATTGCAAAATCAAACACTCAAATTTTAGGAAATGCAAGTATTAAGGTTACCTCTGCAGACTTAATTTGGCCCCCATTGTGCACATGCATGATGATAGTCCTATAAGGAGAATCTCTTTCCCACCTTCCACCTTGTCAAATTTTAAGCCCCGGCTCCAAAATGTGGAAGTGATAAGAACTTCTCAAACCAAACAGTTCTAAGACTTAAAAGTGGCAAACACCCTCCTCTCCCCCCCCCCCCACCTCCCACACACACACCCAAATTTTTCCTAATCTCATTCTCAGAAATAGCTGAAAAAGATTTGTTTTTAAATGCAGATTGAGGCACACCCTCAGTATGAAAAATTTTAGCTTGAAGAGTTTGAGTCTGGAAAAGTTACAAGCAACTGAAGAGGGTATTAAAACAAAGTGTCAGACAATCTTAACTATATGGATTGCTACCTAAAGCACCTCAAAGTAAAATTTATTTGATACCAAGTAATTTATTTCCACAGGTGATTTTCTATGTATATCCTTAGTAGATGGATTTGTACAGCTACGCTACAGCCTTGGCGACAAGACAGTGATCTTACAGACTCTTCAAAATGTACACACAAATGGAAGTACATGGCATTTCCTTAAAGCAGGAAGAGTAGGTAACGAAGGCTACCTGGATCTGGATGGCATCAACGTTACCCAGAAAGCCAGCACTGGAATGACTGCCCTAGACACAAATACAGATTTCTATGTTGGAGGAGTGTCATCCTTAAATCTTGTCAATTCATTGGCAATAGAGAATGAACCCATAGGTTTCAGTGGATGCATACGAGAAATTACTATAAACAACAAAGAACTAAAACTCACTGAGATAGACCCTAAAGGTGGTTCCAATGTAGGTGACTGTGATGGAACTGTTTGTGGGTATACAGTGTGCAAAAACAATGGTAAATGTCAAGTTCAAAACTCAGGCTTTTCTTGCTCTTGTCCACAACACTGGATAGGGAACACATGTCAACAATCTGTTTACTGTTCACATAATATGTGTCTGCACCAGGCTCTTTGTATTCCTGATCCCATTTTATTTTCATATAGTTGTGCATGTGCACTAGGATGGTCAGGTAGATACTGTGACAATGAAATGTCATTTTCTACTGCAAAATTTGCAGGTAACTCATACATCAAATACATGGATCCTCATTACGGAAAGAGAGACCTCAGATTTACCAGTGTATCTTTAAATTTTACTACCAGTCAGAGTGAAGGCTTAATTTTATGGATGGGAAAAGCTGAAGATGAAGACAATGACTTCCTTGCTATTGGCATTTCTAATGGAACCTTGAAAGTTGTGGTTAATCTTGGAGAAAGAATCCCTGTCCCTTTAATTCACAGTAAACACTCCCTTTGTTGCAAGAGGTGGCATTTTATCACCATAGCTCAAAACCAGACTTCTATTAAAGTGTACCTTGATGACTATCTGGTTCTCTTTGAAGATATTGATCCACAAAGAAAATATATTGCTCTGAACTATGGAGGCATTTGCTATTTTGGTGGGTTTGAACTTGGCAGAAAAGTAAACATGGTCACTTCAGGGCTTTTTAGTAAGCAACTAGTTGGTAAAATTAAAGATATTGTTCTCTTTCAAGATTCTAAAACAATCCAATTAATGAAGGCAGAAGGCTACAATGTTTATAATGGAGATGATAGAGATTAACTGAAAAAAAATAATTGGGGTTAAAAAGAACCCCACATGAACAGATGAGTAGGTTTATGCTCCACTCTCTGTATACTGGCTAGTAGTATTAGATGGAGACTCCCAAACTATTTGCTTTACTACTACAAACTACCTACCTTTTCATATGGTGGGTGGATAGCACAGATGAAAAATAAGAAAAATTTACTAATCTCATTTCTAGATACTATTTTGAAAATAGGAAACCTTGATTTTAGAGATGTATTTTGCCTGAGATAGTGTTGTACTCAAAGTGATAGTGAGTTAGTTTACAAGAATGCCAATCCAGTATTAAAAATATTCGAATCTTATGAGAACAAAGATATTACCCTATATCTACCACCTGAGATTTTTAAAATTAAAGAATTTAGGAAATGTACTTCTCTTCTACCGTAACTACGCTGTAATATAAATATCCAGTTTTCAAGATGAAAGTTAACAGGCAAAAAGTACCATTGTTTAATGGAATGCACCTGAGCTTTTTCAAAATTTCCTAAGTAGACTTACATCAAAACAAATTTTCTTTTTAAAAGAAGAGGCAAATTTTAAAAAGAGCTCATCATCCAACCATCACTTAGACACACACAACCTACGTATACAGGAACGTCACAGGGAAGTTAGTGCAAGCTAGGGTGTGAATTTAAAAAGTAGCAGTTCTTCTGCACTAGTTCCTCTTGTGGACTCTATTCTGCACTCAAGGTGTATCCAAGCTGGAAGTGTAATTTCCAATTATAGGGCTTATCTACAAGGCACCAGCAAAGCATACTAAAGGGTTGTGATTTACAAAACACTCTAATGTGTCACACTCGAAATACTATGTGTAGACCCTGTTGCCACACTCTAAAATGTACCTAGTTTATGTTAACATAGCCCTGTTTCAAATGGTAATACTTTAACATGAATGAGGTACCAGCAGAATTCACAAGGGGCAATTAGAGTGCAGCACGTTAGTGCACTTTACAAATCACACCTCTCTGGCGTGCTTTGCTGTGTAGACAAGCCCCAAATAGGTAAGACATAGGGAAAGCTCAGAATAGCTCCCTGGGTGGACACACATTCCGCAGTGAGTGCCTTTGGAAGTGGCTTAAACTAAATGATAAAAACGCACATACGGTATGTCCACACTGGAGCAGTAAGGGGTAATTTCCAGTTCGATTAGACACACCCGCGCTAGCTCTCATCCAGCTAGTACACTAAAAATAGATGTGTAGCCGCAACAGCACAAACAGCAGAAGGAGCTAGGCACTCAAGTATATGCCCACTTTTAGCATGTTAGCTCAAGCAGAGCTGTAGATATGTCTGCTTGACCAGGAAATTATCCCTTCCAGTGATGACATATCCTGAATAGTTGTAGTTTAGGTTAATCCACTTCCAAAAGCACTCATAATGAGCTATAAGTATCCACACAAAGAGCTATTCTGAGCTTTTTTCTCCCCAGGTACATAAGCCCTTTCCTCTCAATGGGACGTGCTGGACGATGCGCTCTTTTGAAAAACCTGTCCATTTCAATTAGATGCCTAAAATGGGAGCAGATCTCTTTAAAAAACTGGACCTTTATATGTAGTTATCAGAAGGATAGAACTTATTCCATGCATGGTATTTTTCCCGCTAAAATGTTAGAAATAAGAAATTCATAGATTTTGAAAACTGCAAGGGACACTGATGATCTGGGCTGACCTCCTGCATAACATAGGCCACAGAATTTCACCCAGTAATTTCTGCTTCAAATCCGTAACTTGTAGTTGATTTACAGCATGCTTTTAAAAAAGACCTCTACTCTTGACCTAAACACTTGAAGTAATGGAAAATCCACCATATTGTTCATTTGTTCCTATGGTTAATTACCCTCTCAATGTTCAAAAATTGTGCTTTATTTACAATTTAAATTTATCTAACTTCAGCTCCCAGATGAATTAGTATAAGAAGAAATATATTCTGCATTGAAATCAACAGAAAGGCACTAAATTTCAAATGTTGCATTTAGGAAAGCTTCAATTTTTTTATACATGTAATTTTTAAAATGTATATATACTTAATGTAGGGCCAGATTACATCTAATAATTTTTATAGCAAGAACACATACTTGTTGCTACCCTGAGATTAATCTCTTGTCCTCCTTTCCTGCTTCTTTAGCACAGCATTCTCAAGTACACTGTATTAGTAAAGAAATAAAAAGGCAGATAAAATCAGTGCTCAAGGAAGGTGATGGTGTACAGGTTATACCCCGTGTCTCCTGGAAACCGACAGTCAATAGTATACAAAAAATTAACTACATTTACATGAGTTTTATTTACACACACACAAATTTGTCTACTACTGTCATCCAAAATCCAGTACTTTTCCCATTTATTTTAATACCAAAAAGTTTCTTCTAGTCTTAATTTCAGTTACAAGCCACCAGAAAAGCAGGAAAAAGCCAGCCTTTCTGGAATAACAATGCATATACACTGTTTCATAGGAAAACACTGGAGTTTTCCTTTAGTGTAGGCTGAGATTTTCCAAGATGTCTAGGGGATTTAGCTGCAGACCTCTCACTGAAGTTAAATCCCCATGTCAGCTTAACACCTCAACCATAGATAGAGCCCTTCTAATACAAAGTAAGCAAATGTAATTCATTTTACATTGTGTACTTTAAGCAAGAAATAAAACAAAAACTTCTTACATTTTATGTGCTCAGTTATGATGTGGCCTCCAATGCCATTTAAATTTTGTATTTCAATTGACTGCTATTATTTTACTGTGTAAATAAAATGTTTGCATCAAAACAATAGAGGTGGATTTTCACCTTCTTCCCTTTTCACTTTTGTTACAGCTCAAGATCAAGTTCTCCTCTTCATACTAGGAATTAACTATATATATATATATATACACACATTCATATATACAGTGTTCTCAACTGCAGAGAAGAGAAATTACATGGATTTATTATAAGATACAAAATCAGCTACTGAGCAAAAACCTTCTAAGTTACAGGCTGGATGCCTGCTACAAAGACCATATAAACAATTTAGATCTATTTGAAGTATCCAGTGGCACGCACAATCTCCTGGCCCATTTCAAGATACATTTATAAAGCATCAAAGTTTCACCTATTCATTAGGTTGGCCAAATTATTTCTTAGATGTTGAGACAACAGACTTTGGCCTGTTCCACTTCTTTATGCTGCTCAGGCAATGCAAAGGATGTGAAAACAATACACAAGTCCCCTGCTGGGATTCCTCCAGTGTGAGATTATCCTCAATGAGCATAGAGGTTCCTATGCCTCTCTTTCCCCAGTAGACATATCAGAAGTAGAGAAAAGAGTAGCTAAAAATATTGCTTTCCAGCTTCCCCCAGATTGGTATAAGGTCCCTAGTGCACTACCAGTTAACAAGTTAAAGAAGCGTACAAGGATAACAGAGGCCAAGTAGTAGGGAGGTTAACAGGTATATTAGGGAGGTTATCTGTTCTCAGCTTCAGCTTTTCCCCCCCTTTTCAAGCTGCCCCTTGGTGGCTGGGTGGGGGGAAGGGAGCCATCCTTTATATCTATTCTGCTCTCTTCCCCAAGTCTCCCACAGCCTACCAGATAATCAGACAATGGAGTAACCAGTTACTCTCTTCTCTCTTCTCCTGAGATGTGATGCAGCAAGGGAATAGTTGAGCAGCTACAGTGTGGAAGACACAGCAGCTGCTCACAGCACTCTCAGCTCACACCAGAGCTGCTCTCATGGCTACAGGGGATGCAGTAGCAGGCCAACGAGAGAGGCAGCATCCTTTACTGCTGCCCTGCAGTGATGAGACTTAAACACTTCATTTTGAAAACTGAAGGGCAGGATTCTGGGAACACATTTCCCAGTCATGATCAACTACACACTTTAAATCAGAAAATAAAATTAATAAACCTCAAACAGTATCTACTTAAAAAATGAATATAAAGGAATGGTATTATGCATATAGGTCTCCCGAGGAAAAGGATATTAAACTCACATTTCTTAGGCAATTATATGCCCAGACAAGCCAATCTGCTGAAATGCTAAGCAAAATCACAGTGCTTGCACTTTATTACCAACCATGGAATTAATAGTCCAACCGCCACTTCAATATGAAACCAATTTTGAACAGAATAGTTTGAGTCCTATAGACTATATGCCATGCAGGATTTTTAAATTAAGAATTTAAATATGGTTTCCAGTTCCTAATTTAGTTGAGAAATTATTTTGTGATTCTTCAGAAGTACAGGCCCAGGAATAATTATAAAATAAAAGCTACCACCATCTTTATTTGGTATAACATTTTTAATTTTAACCTCATTTAATTTGGCTGTAAAGCTATGTGCAACGTCTGCAAATAGGAAGCTACTTTTAAATATATGACCAATTAAAAAAAGTTAACAATTATTGTCTTTTAATCACATATCTGTTATTGGAAAGAAGAGGTTTATTCTACACCAAAGTGCAAAAAGCTGTGTTCATAGATAAGGCAATGTATTCAAACTTCTTTATACACAATATTCTTAAGTAAAAATAATTAGACCAAAAACTGCAAAATAGTGTGATGGACAGAATAATGCAATGGTAGAGTATTTGTTCTTCAAAAGCAGATGCAACAGAATGAGCAATATACTGTATTTTTTAGAACGTATAAGAGACAGTAACGTTTTGTTTTTAAAAAAAGTATCAGTGGATACCAGTCACCACAAAATCTGAACTGTTCTATTTATTAAAAGCCCTGATGTGGTCAAAAAAATCACTAGTCATGAAGTGTAAAGCAAAGCTACACAAGGCATTCTACATCTTTTTTGTTACATTGGTTTAGCATACTGCTTCACACCTATGAAATCAAACACACAAAGTATGTGAGAAAGTTTTATCATTTTTAGAATCAAAATATCCCTTAAAATATTTACATTTTACAGTAAAAAGGATAGTAAAACACAAGGTAATGTACAAGCTTAGGTATTCAAGTTTTTTGAAGCATGAAAAATGATGGGAAAATTAACTGACTGGTAACAATGATAGTTTTAAAGAATATAGTTTACATTTTTTTTCTTATTAAAACAAATGCAGTTTAAAGCAATAACATTTGGACAGGTCGGCCTTCTAATTTCTGGTCACCAACTGCTTCAGATGTTTGGTAAAATACTTGATAACTACTGAAAATACTGCTGAATTCTTTTATTGTATTACTGGATCATTTAAAAAAAACTTCACACCAATCAACGTTGTACTTCGTGTTATGTACGAAGGATGCTAAGACACTGCTACCGTCCTCAAAAACAGTGCAATTTAAAAACAAAGCTATTGTGTGAAATTCATCTTTAAATTTAGTGGAGCATCTTAAAACAGAAGAGAGCACAAATTAACAAAGGCAGCAACTATAATGCATACCTGACTAAAGCCAACTTCATCAACTAAGAAATTTCCAAGCCTTTATTGCATATTGATAAAAGAAATCTTTAAAATTTTGAATATACAGCAATGTAAAATTTTGAAAAATATTAAACTCCTATTTCTAGGGATAGTTGGTATAATGTAAAAGATGATGAGAATTGGTACACAGCTTTGTACCAAAACAGACTTGTTTTTGCAAAACACCAACACTGAATTAAAAAAAAGATGGCACAATCCTAGCAGGCATTTTTACAAAGTTTTAGGACACAACTAACAGTTATTTAAATAGGATTTTGAAAGACTGCCTGCTCTTTTTACCTTTTGCTTTTAGCTCTGTCATTGTGGTCCCTGTCTTTGTGATGTCTGTCTCTGTTCTTTTCACTTTCTCGTTCTCTGTGTCTCTCCCTACTTTTCTCCCTCTCTTTATCCTTTTCATGAGCATGTTCTTCACTTTTAGGTTTATCTATCTTTTTTTCTGGATTTCTACTTTCCTTAGAGGATTTTCCATCAAATCCCCTATCACTCTGTGAAAGTCGTAACCTCTCTTTGTCTCTATGCCCTTCCTCTCTACTTTTTTTCTCTCTCTCTTTTTCCTGGTTTCTGTCTTTCCGTCTATTCCTTTCAGAATCCTGTTCCCAGTATTTTTCACTGTTCCACTCTTTTTCATGTCTGTCTTTCTTTTGGTGGGGGGATTCACTATAAAACCTTTGTCTATGCTGATCGTTTTTGACCCTACTGAACCCTCTCTCTAAATGTTGTTCTTGTCTGCCCCAAGGGTCACTGTGGCGTCTTTCTGGTCTCCTATTATCTTTACTCTGAAAAAAGTTTTCTGGCCCTGCAAATCTTGATTGTTTATGAGCCAGCGATGGCCCTTGCACAATGGGTCCAACATAATGCGGTGGCTGACCTGACAAATGAACAACAGGTGGCCACGGTATCATAGGATTTTGAGGAAAACCAAAACCTGGAGGAGGAAGAAGTGGCGGTGGTAGATGAGGAGGAAATCCAAACATGGGGCTGTTCCGGGGGGGAAGTTAGGAGGAGAAAGTGTTTGAAACTGAAATCCAGGTAGATTAGATTTAGGATGCTGAAAATTGTGCTGCTGAGGTCTAACTGGTGAGAAGTTTCCACTCATAACTGGGCTGGGGACTTTGGAAGTGAATTCAGAATGAGAAGAATTTTCTTTTTCAAAATGAGATGAGGTTGTTGCTGGTCCTCTTCTAAATGAGTGCACTGTTTCAATACTTTTCATCGGTATATCTTCCTGTAAGTGTTTTGTCTCTTCCATTTGTGAGGCACATACATTATCTGCTTTAGTTGCAGCTGAGGTACATTGCATCTCACATTTTTGACTACCACTCTGATACACATTTAAGCCCGTTTCTCCAGACTGTTTATTCTCTAGCTCCATTTGCTCACTCCCAGAGATGTCTGATTGTTCTTTGTCTTGTAGATGACTGTGTACATTTTGTCTTTCTTCATTTCTGTTAGTGTCCCCCTCTTTGTTTTCTGAAGCATTAACCTGTTGGCTTCGTCCAGCTGCTTGTCTTGGGTCCCTTTTAAGATTAATAAACTGTGGAGATTTGGAAGTATTAGCAGTCATACCTTCAGCAGAGCCTACATTAACATTGTTATCACCACTTCCTTTACCTGCATTTGATGAGGAAGAAGAGATACTAGAATTTGTGGTCCTTTTGCTTTCTTGCAAAACATTGTCTTTGTCATACATCTGCCACTTTGTATCATTTTCTTTACACTCCTCAGTTTCCTTGCTCTGTGACTGAACAGATAAGTTTGCTAAAAATGCTTCTGTAGAAACATCTGGTGGTTTTCCCTTAAGACTTAGACTTATCAAAGTTCCTACAGTTCCCACAGAACACGAGGTTCCTGCAACTGGTGTATCCACTGTTACTGTAATATCAGTGGATTCTTGTGGATCATCTAGTCTGGTTTTAATTTCTGTAGCTTCATCAGTAGTTACTTCAGCAACATTCATTTTTTCTTCTTTTAAGCTTGTTTGTTCAGCTAATAAAGGTACTTCTTTACTAGCACACTGGTCCATCACTGACTGATGGTGTTCATATAACTGTCCTGTAGTACCCAAAAGACTTTGAAGAATATCATCTACAGGCAGTGGTTTATTTGCTAGCTCAAGAGTAGAAGCCTGATTTTCCCACCCAACCAGAACTCCAGGAAGAAATCTTAGAGGCTTTGGTGGCTCATGTTTGATGCTTTCTACTACAGGTTCAATAACTGTTGGCATTTCTTCTGTATTAGATTGCTGAGGCTTATTTCTCTGCTTATGTAATACAGTTGTGAAGGAATTAAAAAAATCATTTTCTTCCTCCTCCTCTTCTACTACTGCTTCGGTACTAGAAATGTCAGGTTTGCTTGGTTTGCTTTTTTTTTCTGGTGGCAAGTTATTTGGAGCACTTTCAGGGATTTCATCCACAAGGCCAACGCTAGCACTAATCTGTCTCTTCATTTTTTGACGAATTATCAAACCCAACAACAGATTAGGTCGATGTATTTCAATCCCTGCATAAAATCATAACAGCAATTAATAAATTAAATACATTTACCCAGAGACAATTTTAATAAAAGAATAGCCTACCCTATGTTTGTAGTCCCCCTGACCCACAAGAACTGTTCTATCTGAAGAATTAGTTACACTTCTTCAAAGATGTAGCAGTAACTGCTTCCAGATATGCTCCCTCTGGTCTCTAAAGGTACTGTATGTTTCAAAAGTCCTAAGGCAAACACCGACAGCTGCTTAAGCAGTGCACCTCATCATCATGCAATTGCCTCATAGGAGACAAATTCTGCCCATCAGGTAGTTTATTTGGGATAACTTAGGTTCTCTTAAAATGATGGTCTCTTTTTAGTGATTTGAGTCAAGCAACGTCTGGGTGATGATAATGCAAGCTTACTTACTCAGCAGAATAACGCACCATATCACCTGTAGCAAAAGGTTTAATTTTGGATGATTTTAAATATACCTAATATGAGCATAAGTAATCTTGATATCCAGAAGGACTGGCTTATAGATAATGTCTATCCAAAATAAAACTACATACAAGACAAATATCTTGCTCTCATATCTTGGGCTAGATCCCCAGCCCCACTACAGCAGAAAGGGGCCATAAAAGCCAGCTTAACTAGTTACTTGGGTTTTTTCCTCCAATGTAGAGGTAATCCTTTGGCGGCACAAAGGCTCTTCAAAATTCCCCTTTCCAGGCCTCCAGCATAATCAGGATGGTCAAGGTAATACAGGTATGGTTGGAGCATTCGTGTTTTCACTAAGAAAACTGCATTTTTTCAAAGGACCAATGTCACAGTTGTTCAGCCTAAAAAAATAGGTCTACACAAAAAAGTCTTACTATAAAGAATGAAAATATATATATTTTAGGTTGACTGATCCTTGATACCACGTAAAGTAGTAATAACAACAAATGCCTGACTTCAATTGCAAAATCTAAGTATACAGCTTGTCATTCATGTAACTAGTAGTTACACATACAAGTACTAATTGTGAATTTTTAGCATAGAATTTATCACAAGTTTTACTTAAATAATGATTTAAATTGAGGTTTATTTTGATTTTTGTATGTGCAGGGATTCACAACATTAGCTTCCAGAAAGAGAACTGAAGCAAATTGGCCTTAAACGTAAGAGTTCCTGCTGTTTCAGTGAACATTCTACACCAGTGTTTCTCAATTGGTGTTCCGCGGAACCCCAGGGTTCCACGGGAACACTGTTAGGGTTCCACGAGCAGCTGTTCTCCGCACCGCTGAAAAAGGGATGATGTCCCGGATTTTTCGGCAGAGGGTATCAAGTGTAAGTGTAATTTAATTTATATTTATAATTTGCTTATTTGGCCTCATATGTAAAAATACTGTTAAGAGTTTGGGGGGTTCCGCAATTATTTATCAAGTTCAAAAGGGTTCCGTGGCCAAATTTAATTGAGAAACACTGTTCTACACCCAAACATTCTATCATTTCTCCAAATGCCGTAGAAGAGAACACAGAATTGTAGAATCGTAGGACTGGAAGGGACCTTGAGAGGTTTTCTAGTCCAGCACCCTGCACTCAAGGCAGGATTAAGTATTGTCTAGACCATAACTGATAGGGGTTTGTCTAACCTGCTCTTAACAATGACAGAGATTCCACAACCTCCCTAGGCAATTTATTCCAATGCTTAATGACCCTGAGAGTTAGGAAGTTTTCCCTAATGTCCAACCTAAATTGCCATTGCTTCAATTTAAGCTCGTTGCTTTTTCTTCTATTCTCAGAGGTTAATGAGAACAATTTTTTACCCTCCTCCTTGTAACAACCTTTTATGTACTTGAAAACTGTTATGTCCCCCCTCAGTCTTCTGTTCCCCAGACTAAACAAACCCAATTATTTCAATCTTTCCACATATTTTCTAGACCTTTAATCATTTTTGTTGATCTCCTCTGAAATGTCTCCAACCTGCCCACATCTTTTCTGAAATGTGGGGCCCAAAACTGGACATAATACTCCAGTTGAGGCCTAATCAGTGCAGAATAGGGCAGAAGAATTACTTCTCCTATCTTACTTACAACACTCCTGCTACTACAGCCAAGGATATTTGTTTTGTCACAACAGCATTACACTGTTGACTCATATTTTAGCTTGTGATCCACTATAACCCCCAGATCCCTTTCCGCTATACTCCTTCTTAGGCAGTCATTTCCCATTTTGTATGTGTGCATCTGATTGTTCCTTCCTAAGTGGAGAACTTTGCATTTCTCCTTATTGAATTTCATCCTTTTTACTTCAGATCTTTCCTCCAGTTTGTCCAGATCATTCTGAATTTTAATCCTGTCCTCCAAAGCACTTTCTACCCCACCCAGCTTGGTATCATTTGCAAACTTTATAAGTATCTCTATGGCATTATCTAAATCACTGATGAAGATATTGAATAGAACCAGATCCAGGACCAATCCCATGCGGGATCCCACTCAATATGCCCTTCCAGCTTGCCTGTGAACCACAATTAACTAGTCTCTGGTACGGTTTTCCAATGAGTTATGCACCCACCTTATAGTAGCTCCATCTAAGTTGCATTTCCCTAATGAGAAAGTCATGCAAAAGTCTCAAAAGTCTTACTAAAGTCAAGAAATACCAACTTTACTGCTCCTTCCCTATCCACAAGGCTCCTTACTCTGTCAAAGAAAGCTATCAGGTTGGTTTGACATGATTTGTTCTTGACAAATCCACATTGTTATTTATCACCTTCTAATCTTCTAGGTGTTTGCAAACTGATTGCTTAATTATTTGCGCCATTATGTTTCCAAGTACTGAAATTAAGCTGACTGGTCTGTAATGTCCCCAATTGTCTTTATTCCCCTTTTACAGATTGGCACTACATTTGCCCTTTTTCAGTCCTCTGGAATCTCTCCTGTCTTCCATGAGTTTCTGAAGATAATTGCTAATGGCTCAGATATTTCCTAAGTCAGCTCCTTGGTTATTCTAGGATGTATTTCATCAGACCCTGGCGACTTGAAGACATCTAATTTATCTAAGTAATTTTTAATGTATTCTTTCTCTATTTTGGCCTCAGAATCAGTGTTCACTATGTTAGACATTCAATCGCTACTAAATTTTCCGATGAAAACTGAAACAAAAAAGTAATTTAGCACTTCTACCACTTCCACATTCTCTGTTATTTGTTCCCTCCCTCCCCCCATTATTGAGTAACAGGGCCTACCCTGTCCTTGGTCTTCCTCTTACTTCTAATATATTGTAGAATGTTTTCTTCTTACCCTTTATGTCTCTAGCTAGTTTAATCTCATTTTGTGCCTTGGCCACTCTAATTTTGTCCCTACATGCTTGTGTCATTTGTCCACGAAATTACAAATCCTTTGTAATTTGGCCTAGTTTCCACTTTCAATAGGACTCTTTTTCAAGTTTCAGATCATTGAAGATCTCCTGATTAAGCAAAGGTTATCTCTTGCCATACTTCCTATCTTTTCTATGCAGTGGGATAGTTTGCTCTTGTGCCCCTAATAATATCTCTTGGAAAAACTGACAACTCTCTTGAACTGTTTTTCCCCTTAGACTTGCTTCCCATGGGATCCTACCTACCAACACCCTGAGTTTGCTGAAGTCTGCCTTCTTGAAATCCATTGTCTTTATTTTGCTGTTCTCCCTCATAGCACGCCTTAGAATCATGAACACTTATTTCATGATCCTTTTCACCCAAGCTGTCTTCCACTTTCAAATTCTCACCCAGTTCCTCCCTATTTGTCCAAATCAAATCTAGAACAGCCTCTCCCTTAGTAGCTTTTTCCACCTTCTGAAATAAAAAATCGTCTCCAATTTATTCCAAGAATTTGTTGGATAATCTGTGTCCTCCTTTGTTATTTTCCCATTAGATATCTGGGTAGTTAAAGTTCCCCATGATCACTTTCAACATACCAAACACGAGCCTCAATGTAAGATGCACCAGACCACCACTTCATGGATGTGGGCACCAAAGGTGCACACGTAGATCAGTGTTCTTCCCCACGCTTCAGAACTCTCAACATCCATAAGAGCTTCCCCAGACTCTCACTACTACTAGCCTCCAGTAGGACCAAGAAACCAGAGCCATGACATCAGTTTCTCAATGCCTACACATTATGGATTCACTTCTTCAAACTGCACTTCCCTCACCTAAGGCCTTTTTCTACACAAGAAACTTGCCCTGGTTTAAACTAAAAAAGGGTTTTTAACTCAATTTAAGGTTTATATATACAAAAATATCCACGCAAATTAATCTGAATTAATGTGAATGTGAAGGGGATTACTTAAACTGCATTAAACCCCTGTTAATACCGTCATTCAGAATTAAAGTGGCCTTAATTAGGTTTTGCCTAATTCACTTCCAAAGTTAATTTAGATTAATTTTCCTGAATGTCCTTGTGTAGACAAGCCTTTAGTTAAATTGGCATAAAACTCTACACCAACACTAATCTAATCTAAACATATAGGCCAGGAGTAAACTGATTTAAGAGTCTCCACATAACGATTTGCACCAGTGTGATTAAGTAATTAAAAACATGTTTAATTATTCTGGAATAATTTGTGTGTCCAGGTCTCAATGTGCACTATGAAAACTGTCTCTAGCCTCCTATTCCTTCTTCATCCTTTCCTCTCTCATTTACACATCCAATCTCTTTGCCCTTTCCTACCATTCAGCTTTAATTCTTGTAATTCTCATCTTCCTCAGTCCCTGGTACTCTCTGAAACTAACTCCCACTTCCCTTCTTCCTCACCACTCTGTTTTTCATCCTCACACATCAGTTAGAAAGAGAAAAAAGTCACCCACAAATATTTGTGAATAAAATAAACATTTAAGAACCAAAGAGAGTGTACACAACAACTAAGAAACTTCAAGATCTTGCATTTGTAAAGTCTCTCTCTATCCAGCCCCTCCTTTCCCTCTATTTTTAATCTTCCCTTATCTCTTTAGTTTTTAAGGTTTTGAGGAAAATGACTTTCTTGTCATTAATGTGTTAAGTACCAAGTACATTTTGGGTACTTAAAAATAATATATTAAAATATAATGTAACATGGGGCTCACAGTATGAATAATGGAATAACCTCTTTCGCAGGTCACTTGAACCACTCTATTCACTGAGCTGTACTAAATATCAGACCTTTTCTCACCCTCTTTCCCACTCCTTGCCACACGGCAATGTGGGTTAAAAGTCAATCACAAGACTTTTTCGTATTAAATATTTAAACACATTAATCCAAATAATTGTATGGCTTAGAAACTGGTTTCCAGTGTCTTACAGAAGGTTCTTGAAACACCGGGACAATCAATAATGTAATTTGAATAAGATGTCTACCACTCAGTGTGCTCAAAAATGCTGTTGTAATTTTATATATTCAACTTTAATTTTCAGGTACATTTCAATTTCATTCATAGTGGGAAGTGCTATTACATGTAAATTTCCGAGCTCTTTATTGTACCTACCAGGTCCATCAAAAGGCACAAGATGATGTGGAATTTTATCTGAGGCACCTAAAGGGATGAGATACAAATCCTTCACTTGTTTCATGTTATTGGCAGCCACACCATAACGCTTTCTGCTGCTGAAGTATGCAAACAGCAAAGCATAGGAAATCTGATCCTCTTCAGTTACCGGAGTAAAGCGAACTACACAAATTTCCTGTTTAAAAAAAGGAAAAGAGGTAGTGAGAAGTCTTTACACACAGTGTTTTTTAAAGTAATTTTAACAGTGACAGGTCTTCAAGTATAGAAACCACAGAAAAGGGAAAACAACTCACTAGAAAAAGGAAGAGGAGAGAGAGAGAGAGAGAGAGACAGAAGAGTAGGAGACAGCAAAAGAAAGAGTCTCTGAAGCATTAAGAGAAAACAATGAGACGCTTCCAGAAAAAAATTACCGATTATTGTATATGACAAAAAATTAAAAGATTTTCTCTCAGTCTGTTGATTCTTGTATATCAGCTTTTTCAGGAGGCATGCCGAATTTTGAGCATTTCAAATTTTATTCTACCAACACTCCTTAAAAAGCTGTATTCTGCACCATTTTTGGTGTTTGAGATATATCATCAACTACTACAGGGGAAAGGTCAGAACCCTAACACCAGGTATGGGAAAAGTAATTAAGTTATTTATTTTCAATGTATTTAAAATAAGTTAGTTTCAAAACAAATACTATTCATCCTTCTGCTTAGACTTTGAATCAAAGTATTTCCACTATTTCAGATTATTTGAGTATTTATTTCTGGACATCACAGAAGAAATGGGTCTTCAGAAGGGATTTGGGCAATGAGAGAATAGTAGCCTTACATATCAGTTTTTGCTGTGTATGTGAAAACATACTATTTTCAACAGAGGAAATATTATTTTCAACTGTTAAACAGAATATATACAATATTGGCACTGCAGCACACAAAGTCTTCTAATCTAAAGTATATGTTTCTTCCTTACCTTGGTCCCTGAAGCTTTTATTTTTTCTACATACTCCCAGACAGTGTGAGGTGATATCCTGCCACCTACTTGGATACTATCTGGCAAGTCCTGTCAGAAAAGCAGATATACAATTTGTGTCTATTGTATCTACTGAAACAGATTTCAAAATAATAAAGGAACTTAATTTCTAAATGCTGATATTATATATGATTTAATTTATCAGCAGAAGTTATGCCCCTTCAGGGGAAACAAACTAGTTCACATTAAACTCTTGAGTTGGGTTTTTCAATATGAATCCAACGGAAATGCACAGCACCTCTTGCACGCACCTACACCTGTAATTATACATACGTAAATGGAGCTTACTTACTGTAACTGAAGGTTCTTTGAGATGTGTGGTCCCTATCTAGATTCTACACATGGGTGTGCATGCACGCCATGTGTCAGAGCCAGAACTGTTTGTAGTACTGTCCGTCGACCAGCGTGTGCATCAGCCAAGTGGTGCGGCTGAAGTCTTACGAAGCTGCAGAAGTCGATGCCCCTCCAGGTCCCTCTTACCAGTAGGCAAGGAGCCCGCAGCAGAGGGGATGGAGGCGGGTATTGGAATCCAGATAGGGACCACACATCTCAAAGAACCTCCAGTTACAATAAGTAACCTCCGTTTCTTCTTTGACTGATGGTCCCTATGTGGATCCATATGTGGCCAGTATAGCAAGCAGTATGCAGTGTGTAGGCGGGAATGTGGACTCGCTAGAAGTCAGTCTGCAGAATGGCTCAGCCAACTTCCACCGCTGCCAGGGTGATGGCATAGACAGCGTTAAAGATGTGGATGGAGGACCACAGGGCGGCCCTAAAAATGTCCTGCCATGGGATGTCTGCGAGAAGGGCGGATGTGGTGGCATGGCCCGTGTGGAGTGGGCAGCAATTCCAGGGGTGGAGACATGCAAAAGAGCATAACATTCCACGATTCAATGGGAGACCCATTTGGAGAAGGCATGGCTTAGGCCAGGGGTGTCAAACTCATTTACTATGGCAGGCCAGATTTGAATTAAATGTACTTCAAGTGGGCCATACATACCATAAATCGAAATACTAGGCACAACCATTTTTATGTAGTATTATATTTTATTTGCTAGATATCAGCGATATAAAAACTGCAGTAAATTCACTTCTACAACTACTACTATTTTACGATTAAAAGAATCGATCAATGATTAAAGGAATTATAGTACTGCGCGATGACCACACTGTCCGTCTCCCGCCTTTTGGAGCGCTGTGTCTCGTGCACACAGCGCTCCACGCGCTGCTGCCAGAGTACACAGCTCTCATGGCAGCGCGTGACGCCACAGCATTGTACCCTCTGGCGGCAGCACACGCTGCCGCGAGATGTCGCAGCGCTATACCCTCTGGGGGCAGTGCGCGACACTGCGAGATCTCGGAACAAAAAGGTTGGTGGGCGGGATGTGTGACACCCCTGGCCTAGGCAATGCTCCGCAATGGTGAGGAAGAGTCTGGGTGAGGCCTGAAAAGTGAAAGTACATTGGAAATAGAAGGCCAGTGTCTTCGTGGAATACAGTAAAGAGCAAGTTGGCCATCATAGCCACCAGCTCGCTAACCCACCTAGCAGAGGTGCTGGCCAAGATGATCACCTTCATAGAGAGGTGGGTGAGGGAGCAGGTTGCCAGGAGCTCAAAGGCCTGGTGAGGGTAGAGAGGATCAGGCTAAGGTCCCAAGGGGGGATGGGCTTCTGGACCGAGGGGAAGGTGTCGATGCATCCATGCCTTCCTGGGATAAAATTCATTATCATAAAAGCCCTGAGGCAAAGAGGGAGTCCCAGGCTAACTATAAAACCTTTCAGACTAAATACACGAGCTATGAAATATTCTGCATCTTAAGAAATGAGTGTCCAACTAAAGGTGATATATAAAAAAATACAAACATTATGGACAATTTGCAGCTGTTTGCCGTACTAAGGCAGTTAGTACACTGGGTACAAGGTGTATGTGACAGACAGTACGAACAAAGTGATAGAGGTGAACCTTGATTTTGCAAATAGCTATGGGGGAGACCTTGGGCTGTGCGGTCCTCCAGATGGGCACCCCATCCCACAAGTGAGACATCCTTGGTGTGAATGGTGCGGGGTGTCAGAGGGTTGAACGGGATGTTGGCCAGGACCTTGGACAGATTGCACCACCACGTGAGGGAAGACTGAGTTGGGAATGAGGACCAGCTTGCTTGGGTGATTCGACTGTGGGTTGTAGACTGACCGGAGCCACAGCTGGAGGCAGCGGGCATGCAAGAGGGCTGACTAAGATGAAGGTCACCATGTGGCCAAGAAGGGAGAGGCACTGTCAGAGGCACATGTGTGGATGACTGCAGTTGCACGATGAGCAAGGTGAAGATGAGCAAGGTCTGTCAGGAGAAAGGCTCATCCCACAAGGGAGTCAAGGCACACTCCGACGAAGGTGAGAGTGCAGATAGGTACGAGGACGAACTTGTCCTCGTTGATACAGACTCCCAAGCTGGTGAGGAGGTCATGCGGGGTACGGATAGTAGTGAGGAGGTACTCACAGGACAGTGCAACCAGGAGCCAGTCAACCAGGTATGGGAATAGGGAGTGACCAAGACTTCGCATGTAGGCTGCAATGACCTTTGTGAAGACATGCAGAGCAGTGAGATCCCAAAGGGGAAACCCGAAACTGGTAGTGAGAGTATCCCACCGTGAAGTGGAGGAACTTGCAATGAGCAGGATGGATGTCTACGTGGAAGTAGGCATCACTTCAGGCTCTAGGGGGGAGGGAGACAATGATGAGGCGGAGCGTGACCATTCTGAACTGAAACCTGTGTATGAACCGGTTCAGAGACCAGATATCCAGGATGGGACGATGGCCATTCCCCTTCTTCGGTACAAGGAAATACGGAGAGTAGAATCGATCACCATGGTTGTGGTGCAGAACATGTTCCATGGCACCCTTCTGGAGGAGGGTGTGGGCTTCCTTTCAGAGGAGATTGCATTGGGAGGGGGCCAGCATGGGGAGGGTGACAAGGAGTTTCTCTCCTTTCCTATCAGGTACCTCTGGTGTACGATGTCCAGTAGCCGGTGGTCATCTTGCCCCAACTGAGGACAAACAGGGCAGGATGGCCCCCACAGACATTTGGAGTAACCATGGAAGTGTAGGGAGGTATGCGAGTCTTGAGGGAAGAGTCAAAAGGGCTGCTTGGCAGGGTGGTATAGGAAAGTGAAGGTAGCAGAGGTGGTAGCAGTGACATAGTGGGACCACTGATGACAGTGGGATGCTCTTGTGGGCGTGAAAGGTAAGGCTTGTATGCAGAGCGGGAAGGATAGTGGGGGTGGAAGGATGACCGGTGCGGTCAGTCAGTTGAGGCCAGCGTGTAGATGCCCAGGGACTAGAGTGTGGCATAGGAGTCCTTGAGGGAGTGGAGGAATCATCGATTTTATCACTAAACTGTTTGTGATTATTGAAGGTCAGGTCTTAAGGGTGGTCTGAACCTCCTGCGGGAAACCAGAGGATTGGAGTCAGGAGTTCCGACTTAGCATCACTCCAGAAGCCAGGGAGTGGGATGTGGTGTCATTGGCGTCAATCTTGGCAACTAGCTTGCCCTCATCAACAAGGGCCCAAAATTCAGCCTTTTGTCCACCAGCAGAGAGGCCTGGAATTCCACTAACTTAGAGTATGACAAGAAGTCATACGTCATCAGGATGGCCTGATAGTTGACAATGCAGAATTGAAGCCCCGTGGAAGAATAGGTGCTGCTGTCAGGTGCACTCAGTTGCCGCATGAATGACGAGGGAGTTCGGAGGGGGGTGGAAAAACAGAAAATCCATGCCTTTGGAAGGGACAAAGTAATATTGTTCCACCTGCTTACGCATAGGGGCACAGGAAGCCACTGAGGAGCCACTCTTGTGCCGAAGGCTGTACTTCTTATGAGCATGGTGGGGCTTCGGCAGTGGCACCAGTACCATTGGTGCCGGATGGGAGGGAGCTGGGGAAGCGCTCACTGATGGTGAGGAGTGCCACTCCAGTGGATCTGCTGGTCCAGGATCCAATTGTGCACGTTGGCACATAGCCTCCTCCAAAAGGTGTTTACAGAGGCAAAGTTCTCTAGCCTCACGAGTCCGCTTGTTCCCACCTCAGCAGATGGAGCAATGGGCGATGACATGGACTTTGCTGAGGCAATAGAGACAAGATTGGTGCTCGTCACTCACAGAGAAGGAGTGTGGGCATGAAGCACAGCTTTTGAAGCAAACTTGCCGGGATATAGGAGCAGGGGAGCAGGGGAGTAACCTGCAAGGGGAGTAACCTGCAAGGGGTAAACCAAAAGGAAACCTAACTTACTAACAACAAACAACTTTGAAGAACTATGTTCAATAATAACTATTAGAAAATTTTGTTTGGTTAAAGAGAGAGGGCTTCTTAGCAAACTAAGAGCAAGGAGGGCTTCCGACTCTGGCCATGCGGTGGTAAAAGGGAATTGGAAGGGCGTCGACCTGTGCAGCCTCATAAGACCTCAGACGCACCACGTGACCAATGCACACTCACGTATGGAATCCACATAGGGACCATCACACAAAGAACAACAGGCATATATGAAAGATTTTCAGCCGAGTCTTCTATATAGGTTTGCCAACTCAGGAATTAAAGATGAATCTTTAAATAAAGATTGACATCCTCCAGGAATGAAACCTCCAGGAATACACCCGATCAAAATTGGCAACCCTACGTTCTACAAAAAATGTGCAGTCACTTGCTACTACAATGCTGCTAAAGTCCTGACCAGGATCAAGACCCCAGTCCAGTAAAGAACTTAAGTCATTGCTGAATCAGGGCTTGAACCAATTAATATGTAATTTTAGAAGGTTGGAATGTTTTAAATGGAAAAGAGGTCTGCAGAAATATGTACCTAGTCTTCAAACAGATATTTTAGTCAAATTGTTTGCAGAATGCAAAGCAATTTAGATACACCTTTTCACATTCAGAATATGAGCAAACATACTTCTTTACCAATTAGTAACACTAGCTTCTATTATTAAGCTAAAAGAATTTTTAACATCCAATTTACTTTTCAATACTCATTTTGTTTTCTTTTTTGGTGTCTTTTGTCTTAGACAATGAAAATTAATGACATTTCCCATTTGATAACGGCCAGTTTCACTTTCAGAATGTAAATACTTGCATGGGAAAGGAGATTGTTTAGATGTTTAAGAACAGCTTACATTGAAATTTCAAAAAACAACATGGAAAATTTCTGCTCCTCTTGGATTTTGTAAAAGCTTGCTAGATTATTTTTCTAAATCCTAAAATTTGAGTCAAATTTATCTTGTATTTCACTTAAGGTCAACTATAACTATATGCTTATTAGATAACAAACACTTCTGCATGTGTTTATAGCCACAAGTGACTGCTTCATACCATGGCTTCATGTTAGTTGCATCATCTGTAGATTGGATTCTGTAATTAATATTCAATTATATTTGCAGCTCTTATGTGTGTGTCACTATTTATCACCAATTAAATGCAAAAAGTGACAAATATCCACAGGTTAAGATAGCACAAATAAGCACTAAAGTCAGGAAACGTTAAGATTAAGGCTCATGCATACCCTTCATGCTATTACTATGTGCATGTACAGCAGTATTATGTGCTGGTGCTACAATCTTAATTACATGATCACATACTGTTTTACATACAATGTAAGTTTTTTATAATCTTATATACAGAGGTCCAGCATTGTGGTGGGGAAGCAGACCAGAAGTGAAGAAAATCTGTTATATCACAGTATTTGTTGACCTTGTAAAGCTGTTCTTGTCAATTTTATAGCAATAAATATCTATATACATGTAGCATATCATGATTAACACTGTAAATAAAAATACCATTTCTTATCACACATATGGTAGAGTGGATTTTTAAATATTCATTTTTAAAATTTAGCAATGCACTTACTACTCAATAAATGCTACATGAACAGCAAATTTAAAAGTCTAAAGCTTCACATTTTGAGCTATGTCTATGTGGGGAAAAAACACAGCAATAATACCCCCACATACAGAACCGGAAAAGTGTTTTGCACTCTTCTATAACCTAACAAAGCTAAAAAAATTTCTCTCCCGTTTCCAAAAGTAATCCTCTTGAGACAGAGACCACAAATGGAAAAGTTTCAACCCAAGGAGTGGATGTTTCAGCATGAACATATGGAAACATGGAATTACAATGTCATCTGGGGAATCGTATTATAAAAAAACAAATTAAAAATAAATAAAGTATCTGGGAGGATTTTTTCTTTTGACACTATCAAATTCATTATCCAAAACTAAAAATAAGTGTATTTCCAAAATAATTTATGAAACATTAAAAAAAATAATCATTTAACATTGAAACAAAGGCATTAACACACAGTACACTGTATAAGGGTTTTGCAACACAACTTCCTTTAATGCTAAAGTGCGTGCCCTGTATTGCAGTAAAATTTAGTCACAAGACACAGAAAAGTAAATGTAATCATGCTAATAGAGAACATAACTGATTAATAAGCTGAAAAGATCACTTTGTCTGATTCAGCTTACACAAATACAGAGCATTGGAATACCTTTGATCTTATTTTTATTCCCCAAAAACTACCATTTATAAATATTTTATAACCTCATCCTCATTTTGCCTATCTGTGAAGAGACTATTACAAACAATTAAAAATGACAAAATTTGATCAGGAAAAACATACAAAATATCAATTTATATTATTATGATCTAAGAATTAGGACCATAACTGCAGACAGACTTACAACAAATGATGCAGGTTTCTGTTACACAAATTGTGATCGTCTGTACGCTTAGCAGGAACCACAGTGGGCACTCTCCCTCCATATAACAAGGTTTTTGCTTGCTTAAAGAAAAGGTTGTTTAATTTAACACTGACCTAGCACTTCCTCACCGCCAACGAGAACATTAACACCACTGAGGCTGTTCTTCAAATGGCCAGTTTTTTCTTGCCTCTCTCCTGCGCTCTGCAGACAGAGCGATGAACACTATGGAGAAGAAGAAATGGCACCAATGCAAGAAAGGACAGTTCAATCTGTACAAGAGCAGCCCTGGAAGTGTTTATGTTCACACTGGTATGGCAATCATTTTAACAGAAAAGTCACACAAGTTTAAAATGTAAGGAAAAATAAATGTCTGCTTAGCAAATGTCTTAACATGAGTAGGTCATTCCTCAATCTCCTGATTATTTGGATCCACTTGCTTTGGAGGGCTTTAAGAATACCCCCTGTATTTGGAAAGGTATTCCAAGGAACACAAAATAGGAGAGAAGCATCCTGAAAAACTGCAAAAAGCATGTGTCTTGGTAAACCATGGGATTCTTTGAGACAAGTATAAATATACTTCACTGTTGAGTAAATAAATCTGAATCTAACTCAACCTGATAATATAGTATTTAGTATAATGATCATGCTTCACTTTTCACCTCAGTACAACTATGATCCCTGAATTTAATCCCAAATAAGTGACAAAACAAATGAATAAATAGTTTAAATTTCCATTCTTCATACTAAATATAAATGTTGGAAGAAACATACAGTACCTCTGTTAAATATTCAAAAGAGCCAGAGACTGGGTAGGCCTTGATAACAAACTTTGCTACAGAAGGCATATTGATAAAACCTTTCCAGATGAAGTTCAGTCGAGCCAGGAACAGAGTTTCACTTTCAACAGTACCAGGTGTCTCTGATCTAAAGAAAATACGAGTTTAAAGAAAGGTGAACCAATGGTTAGAATGTGCCACTTATAAATATATGTAATCAGGAAAATTTGTACAACAGTTGGGATCCACCTCATTAAAAGTAGCTGTATGAAATTAAGATCTGCAACATCATTAGAATCACAGGGTTAGAAGGGACCCCAAGAGTCATTAAGTATGTCTGTAGGGTTTTGCACTTTCAGTTATTTTGTTGAGGAACATGTGTAGTTGATAGTAAGGGAAAGAAGCAGACAGCCAGATTTCTGAGCTTCCAGTATAGTTTCTAAAACTTACATGAAAGGTTGTTAGGTAATGTAGTACATTATTTTGCCCGTCTCTTTTCTAAAGCTAGCCAATTTCGCCAGATGGAGACGATACTTAGCAGGGAGACAAACAAGTATACCTTCACAGATTTGTTCAAACTTTTTTTTTTTTTTAAACCTTGACCATCTGCCACTCACCATCGTTCTCACCACACCTCTCTTCTGCTTGACAGCATCTGTCCTGCTCCTCTTTCCCCCTCCCTTCTCTCCACTGGCTCCAGGTCCTCATTCTGGTATCCTCTCCCCTCTACAGTTTCCATCAGCTCCTCCTCTCCTTCTCCATCCCAATCTGCACTTCAACACACACATAGATCCCACATCCACACCCTCCTCTGCTTCCCTCTCTTCACCTCTGGTGACATTTGACTATCCCAACCCTCTCTTTATCCCCACTCCCTCCACTTCCCACAACAAACCCCCACCCCTCATGTCACCTTTCCTAACCTCACACACATCCCCCTCCCCGCCACAACTCTCTCTGGAGCACCCTCCCCATCTCTAAAAAGATCAGATCTATCACAATCAGAACCCTCTCTTCAAATTTTGCTCCCTACCATTTCTGGTTCAAAGAGACACGGATTTCTTCATCTAACTCTGCCTTTGTAGCGGCCCTCTCTCACAAAAGCCTCTTCTTCTCTTACATTCCCCTCACTAAATCAGACAATGTTGGGGGCACTCAGCTTCTCTTCTCCCGGTCCTGCCACTTCCAGCCCCTGCCCCTCTTGTCATTTCTCATTGTCTGTCATCTTTTGAAGAGCACAGATTCTTCTCTCTTCTACATCATGTGCTGTCATTTACTGTCAGCCCAACTCCTCCCCATCAGCCTTTCACTCCGATTTCAATTCCTGACTCTCACCTCCTCTCCATACAATTTCCTACACTCATCCTCAGTGACTTCAAATTCCACATTTATGATCCCTTAGCTGCAAGCTTCCTTGCTCTCCTCCTCTAACCACTCCACTTGCCCCAGTGACCAACCCATCTCATCTCCCTCATCACATTTCTCATCCCTTCTATTCTCCTTAATGTCACTCTCCTCTGGCTCCTTCCCCTCACAAGACCCTTCAGTCTCTCCCATTTTTAAAAAAAGCCCACTTTTGAGCTCATTTGCCTCTGTAACTACTGCACCTTCTCCCTTCTATCTCTAAGCTCACTGAATATGCTGTTTACAATAGGTGTCTGGAATAATCCTCTTCCATTTCCATCCCAGAACCTCTCTAATCTGGTTTCCACTCTCACCAAAGTCTTCAATGACCACTTCCTATCCAAATCTCAGAACCAGTTCTCCATCCTCATCCTCCTTGACCAATCAGCTGTTTTGACGCAGGTGACCATATTCTTTTCCTTGAAATCTTGTCCTCCCTTGGCTTCCATGACTCTATCCCTCTCTTAGTTCCCCTACCTACACATCACATTCACCACTTTCACTGACTAGTGAAATGGATGATGCATTATTCTCTGATGAAGAAATTTAAGAAAATCAAATTAAATTTAGTAATCACTGCAAAAGTGCAGTGTTATTTATACAAGAGTATATCCCGTTTTACTTGCTTAACAAAAAATTTATAACCTCAACTATGCACAAATGCATGAATTATAAATATCCACATAAAGTTAAAATAAACCAATCAGACACAAAGCTAATGATGAAGAAGTCCCTTAACAACAGAATCTCAAACCCCACAAACAAATCTCAATCAAACAAAACCGTGAGGGCCTGATTTTCAAAGGTGTTGATCACCCTCAAAACCCCTTAACATGAACTAAAGCTTCAGGTACTCAGCATTTCTGAAAATTAGGACCTGAATTAATGCACACAAAAATATCAACACACTTAGGCTCTATTTGATTAGGAGAGATTTATATGAATCCAAGGGTCAATGGGCACCTCCAGGTCTATTAAGATAGGGACTTTCAACAAAAGAGTCCCAGTTGATTCTCTCTCCTGACAGTAACAGTGACCGGAGAAAAACAAACAAACAAAACTATCCAGGACCACTAGAATCCAAGTGGTATTTAGCTTTATATCTCAAAACCAATGCAATCTTTAACAAAGAGCTTTATCTTTACACTTTGCCATGTCAATTATAGCCATGTCCTGCATTCATTATCAGAAAATGTATGGTGGATCAGTTTAATGAATAAAGATAAAGAATCTGGAAAATTGAAGTTTAGATCCTTTGAAGATTTGCTGAGGAATTCAATTGAAAATTCTTACAAAAAAACATCACTTTTGGAAATTTGCATTTCCCTATTTTGAAATATTTTACAAGTGCTATTTGTCTGTTGCAGTAATGCCACACATATTTTACACTAGAAGAGATATAAAAAGCCAGTTACTTAAAGAAACATTTTAGACAGTTTGATCACACAGCATTCTCTATTTATAACTCATCGTATTTTATATTTTATTTATTATATTAATCACATTAATCTTAGCTTGATAGAACAATCATAAGTTTTTTAAAAAGATATCACAAGAAATTTATTGTTACCTTGGAACAGATGAGAATGCTGACTTTGACAATTCTTGTTTATCATCTTCTAATAATTCCGAGACTAAAATATTTGATGTTGCAGAAAGTGCATCTGCTATGTTTTCTGCTTCATTGTCTGATTGTTTACGTACAACTCCTACAGACACTTTCACTTTTTTTGCAGAAAGGTCATCAGTAGGTGGTGCCATTCGACCTTGAGAAAGTGAATTAGAAAAATTATTGTCTAATAAAAAAATATTGGTCTTTATCTGAAAATAGGGAAAAGATACCAGACACTATCAAGACTGGATGGACTAAAGAAAAGCTGGAGCAGCAATGAAATAGGGTGGCATGGTCAATGAAGGAGCTGTCCATAGGAACTGTGCCTATCAGCTTTCATACTGTTTGTAGGCCCTGCTGGACCATGGCTAACCAAAGTCAGGCTGTGAACCAGAACAGGCTTCAAAAGAATATCGGGTAACCAAGTAAGTACATTCCTTATCTGAAAGGATGGTACAGGAATACAAGATCTTTTAAGTAACTACATAAACACATTCCTGAGAGGATGGTACAGGAATACTATAATTTAAGGAGGGAATGACAGGATAACAACTGAGGATGTATGGGTTGAACTAAAAGGGAAAATTACAAGGATGGTCGCTAGTAACCTATGGAATGTAATAGATACCTTATTCCTATCAATGTATAAAAGGAGAAGTCATTTGTGCCACTGTAGAGAACAGCCCTATGTTAACTTTGATGTTATCTTGTAATGGGCATACATGTATTAGTGTCCCTGTGGCCCATTGGACAGGGTGCTAATACTGTACACCTGACCAAGCCTTTGCCATCAAATCAAGCCTGTGGTTTCTCTCTATGAGTAACATCCAGGTCTTCTGAATCAACAAGCTATGTTGGTGTAGCAAACACCGGCACTCCACAAACAGCATAGGAGCAGCACAGACACTAAGGGTATGTCTTCACTTCCGCGGCAGCAGAGATTGATGCAGTGGCATCAATTGGGCAGGTCTGAGTAGACCCGCTCCGTCGATCAGAGAGTGCTTTTCGGTCGACTCCAATAATCCACCTCCCCAAAAGGAATAAGGCTGCATTGACAAGAGTGGGTCTCCCATTGACACAGTGCTGTGAAGACACTGCACTACATGAATGTAAGTACATTGACAGGTGATACGCAAGCTACATTATGTTTGGAAAACATTACCTAAGTGGTAAGTATTGCTATTAAGTTTAATATGCTTACACCATAATTACCTATGCAGATTTTACAGTTAAGATCAAAGAGATGATTTTTGTGTTGATTTGTTGTGTCTGGAGATGAAGATTCATCTACTTCATCTTTTTCAATCTCTTCTGTCTTCTCTACCAGCTTAATCATACTAGGTTCCTATGAAAGATCAATCAAACCATTTCAGTCAATAGAAGATAGTAACAATATTTATGCTCCATCAGAAATTCTTAATTGTAACATTATTTCAATTACCCCAAAGAGTCAACCGCTTGGAAACTTTCAACACTTTCTTCTCAAGTGACAGACTTTTCCATTGGTTTCAGATTATTATTTAAAAAAAAAAAACAAAAAAAAAAAAACAAAAAAAAAAAAAACCCACACCCCACACACACACACACAAAACACTAGAATTTCAAAAGATTAAAGACAAGTGAGAAAATCAAATTTCATGATTTCTCCAGTTTAATAAATCTTAATTTATTAAGATTATGATTTAAGTATGATTTAATGCCTGACTGTTGCCAAAGATCATATAATAAAGAACACAACAGAAAACCCTTACAATTTGGGAGTTAAAAAACCACTACTAAAAGCTTCTATATAAAGAACAAAATTAAATTTAGTTATGCATTTTAATATACTTTTAAAATAATATATATATAAGCAATCTGAATTATTTATGCACAACAACAAGATTTTGCCTTAAAAACAAAAAAAACCTTTTCCTTAGGATTAAAATAAAACCCCATTTATTTTCCTGTTTACCTGAATTTCCATAGCTACTTCTTGTTCTTTTATTGGAGCATCACTCTCAATTTCAATTTCTCCTTTGTGAGTAATTTTTGTTATTGGTCGCCTTTCGACTTCCCTCTGCTCTTTTTCAATCATTTCAATTGTCTATAAAATAGTAATATTACATATTTACACTGCTAGAAAGGACTACATTAGAAGTGATACGAAAGTGAATGCTTGGAATTTGAAATACTGAAACAGGACAAATTCTAGTCCAATTTTAAGGAAGGCTTCTTTGTACAAAGCAAGTAGTTTTATGAAGCTTACTAGTGTGTCAAATCTTCACCTGCAAAATCAATGACTGCTTATCAGGCAATGTATCATAAATAAGGCACTACTTAATTTGTGATAGTAGACTTTCACTGCAATTTTGACAGCGGGAGCCCCCGCTCTCAGCCCCAGGCGGCAGACAGCAGAAAATCACAGAAAAATAATAATGGACTTTATAACCTCAAATAATAAGGTCCATTATTACTTTCCCGCAATTTTCCGACAATCATCCCGCAATTCAAGTACAGCCTTAATCATAAATCAATTAGAGGTAAATCCCTCTACATTTTTCAGGACATGCTATTTTAAGTTTTCAATAGCTAAAGAAAATCTTACAAGCCCCTTTTCCCATACTATCTGTGTGTGTTTATCTATATAAATATTATAACCTACAACATGAACTAAGATAGGTAGCATCTTCCTACTGTTTGATTTTTAATCACATAACATATTAAAATCTTTTAACTAGATTGGGTTTATCTACAAAACAAACACATAAATGCCACACAACTCTGTTAAGCATCACATCATGAATTCTTTGCAATAGGTTCCATAATAGAGTCAAAAAGTAGGCAAGTATTATGTTCTGAAAGACATTCCCATATGGTAGACAACTACTGTTGCTCCACCAGGAATGTATTTCAAGAATAGGATAACTTTCCTTGCCCTCCTCCTAGGTCAAAGAACTCATTCAGTTCTATTTTCAAAAATAATGAATCAATATATTTGCTCTTAAAAGATAGTTCTGTTGTCCTGTGCACAAGACAAAATTTTTAACAATTACAATGCCAGACTGAAAAGCTTCACCCAAGAGGGCTTTACAACTAAAGTATTTCCAGTTACTTTTGTACAGTGCCTAGCACAATGGGGCTGCAGCCTCTAGAAGCTACCACAAGTAATAAAAATTTCCATTTTCTCACTGTATCTACTTCTATCACCAACTCTTACAGAGGCAGCATCACTCCTCATAAAGTGACCTCTCAGCTTGTTTGCACAGATCATTTGATACTATGACAAAAGTCCCTAGTTTTTCTTGTGTATGGCAGAACAAGCTAAGTCTAAACTCTCCAGCGAGGCCTCTGGCATAGAAGATCAGAAATTCTGTGGCAGCCTCAAAAGATTAAATCAGTACAGTATCCACTGTTATCAGAGAGGCACTCAAAAGTTTTAGATAAGCATATTAACTATTTGGGGAGGGAACTTTTTTTTTGGTACATTGTCTTACACAATTGGGTCTTGATTTATGACTGCAATACAAACAACAAGAAGCACTGAAATATTTAATCTTGAAATTTAAATCATCAAGCTCCAGAGTTAGTATCCCATTGTGTAGAACCAGGGCTGCTCGCACTTCTCCAAGCTTTCATTCTGACTGCCTCCTCAGCCAAACAGCAATTCATTGACTTAAACCAATACCGAGTTGGAACATTTTCTTCACAACCATGTAGACCAGAAACTTTTTTTTTTTTTTTTTTTTTTAAATGAAAGCTTAGATTCTGGAGCATAAGTCTGCAGCAAGCGGTAGGTTTTGCAGTCACAATCAAACACAGGATCCTGACTATGACTTCAGTTTACTGTGGAGAACAGGTATCTTAAAAATTGAGAGCTCAGGTGGTCAAGGTTTGGTTATGTCTGAGACCGCTACGAATATTCTTATCTCTACCAACCCAATGGCACACAGTACAAGTCAATTTACTATGCCTAATATATGTACCTGTCAACCTTACTAAGGGCACACTCAGATGGCATACATCAGTTACAGAAATCCTGTACTCAAAAAAAAACACTACTCTTCTAAAACCGATAGATGCAAGTATTAAAAACAGAATAATAAAGAGGGGAGTTTTAAAAGACAGGACATACAAGTCATTCATTATAGACTGTACTAAATGTAACAAAATCTTATTACCACTGATGAACATAGATATTGATTTAAATGAACAGATAACACAAATGTCACCTGCACTCTACAAAAATGGTTTGTTGTTCTGACAAATGAGAATTCAAAAATAAAACCCTCAGATAAAACTACCTCTTCAACATAAAAACATTCTGTATTAAGACTAAATTAACAACATTCTCCAGAGACTGATAAATCAACAGTCAACTGTGGACTCTGTGCTGAAAAAATCTGACTATAGATTTCAGAGCTCCATGACCAACCAGCCAGGGAATGAGGAGGAGTTACCACAATTACAAGATGATTCATTCAATATCAAAAGTACCTAGAATGCAAGCAACAGTACAAATTATTCATTTAAAAACAAAAATACATGGTTCTTCTAGATCACAAAGTGCTGGTTTGTTAGCAGTCACATGAAGGCGTTGAAACAATGTTGTTTATTTGGAAAAAGTGGACCTGAAAGATAACTGATAAAATAGAAGGAAGAAGCCCCAATTATTAAGAATACTTAATAATAAGAAAGGACTGTGCATGTTGAACCAGCAATGACCCCAAACTGGCCAAAACTGGGTTTTTAGCTAAGCCAGCAATAGGCAATGACATCATTTGTTTATTAAAGGGCATAAAAGAATGAACTCTTAGAAGGTTCATGGGTAATACCTAAGGTTAAGATTTTGTCACTGTTATTTTTTAGTAAAAGTCAGGGACAGGCCACAGGCAATACACAAAAATTCTGTGACCTATCTGTGACCTTTACTAAACTTTAGAGGGAAGGGGGGAAATGCCCTGAGGGATGAGAGCTCCACTGAGGGAGGGTGAAGGTCCAGCAATCGCCACCAGCCTGGTCCCCCCAATGCTGCTGCTCTGGGATGCCCCTTGGTGGCTCGGAGAACTGGGGTCCACCCTTGCCTGCCGCTGAATGCTGTGGGGTCCTCCGCTGCCCATGGAGGGTTTGAGACATGGAGGGGAGGGGCGGCAGCAGCTGAGAGCTACGGGGCTGGTAACCCGGGGTGGCTGGGGATTCTGGGGTCCCCCACCGGGGTGGCTGATGGCTGCGGGGCCTCCATGGCAGTTGGGGGCTTGAGGGTTCCCCTGCCGCCCATCGTGGCTGGGGGCAGCAGAGGCACGGAGCAGCCAAGTCCCTGCCACTACTGGGTCTCTGCTGCCCCTGGCGGCTGCGAGCTGCAGGATCCCCTTCCCCTGCCGGGTCCCTGCCACCCACACTGACAGCTCTGGGACCCTCGCTGTCTGTAGTGGCTGAGATCTCCCAGGTCCCTGCAGACCCCAGAAGCTTACAGCTTCAGTCCCGCTGCCTCAGGGCACAGGGCAGAAGCTGAAGAAGATAATTTCATGGAGATCTCTTTAAAGTCATGGAATCCATTGACTCCTGTGACAAAATCTTATCCTTAGTAATACCTGCCTGATTAAGCTGGAGCTTATCGACATGGGTCTAAGCACTCCTGAATTTAGTTTATTAGTTAGTAACTTGATCAAATGTTTACGTTTTGTTACTGTTTGGATGTAGTACATTTCTTATTATTCAGGATATTAGAGATGTTTAGAGCAACTGTACAAATACCATTCGGCTTTTGGATTTAATAAAGGAATTTATGGTTAAATTTGTGTAGTGGTAATACCTTGCATAAATAATAATTACAACAATGGCAAACAATTCTGGTCTCTGCCCTTCCTTCAGGAGCCGAAGGATCTCCTTAGCCAAGTCAAGACCTATTCAATCAGATTTTTCCAAGTAAGTATTTTGAGTTTCTGGAAGTGTACAGGTAACTTGAAAACCAAATAAAATTGGAAGATCATTACACATCTCACTTTACAACTGTAGTTGACAAAGCTTACATGTCTGTTTTCTCTTTGTCTCCAAGCAGCTAGCTCTTTAGAAGCCAGTTCTTCTGGGCTCATTCTTATGAGATGATCAGGGGTAACCTCTCCTTTCAGTACTCTCTTAAATAATATCTGGAAGAAGGACAAACATTAACTAATGCTGTAAAAAAAGTTGACTTCTAACAACAATTAAATAACCAGCAAACAAACACACAGAATAACTTTTGGGAATATAGTCTATACTTAATGACAGCAGTATACAGTTTTATATATTACCCATTATTCCTGGGAACACAAATTAGCTTCCAGTAATTTCATACCTTAAGAGGTATCGTCATGGCAAGCATTAATGGGTTTGGTGGAGGGAAACAATTGTGTAGGCCCATTAATTGTTGCCCTGTAGCCAAGTCAGAAACTGGTTAATTTTTTTTTTTAAAACATTTCATATTTACAATTAAGGAAACACAGAATAAGAAGATTTTTAAAGGGTAAATTATCTTAGACCCAATACAGCAGTGATTTCAGATCTTTAAAAAGAATGCAGCAAATTCCATACAGTGCTCAGCAGAAAAAGGGTTGGAGGAAGAATTATAGGGGCTAGTCAGTACTCCAGAGAGAGCATCTGTAGTACTGTCTGTATTACCCACTGGACAGTAAACACAAGTTTACATCACGATCTCTTAAATCACCAGCATTAGACTAATACAGTGATCTATGTACCAAGACAAGGATGTATAGCTATGGAGGAGATATGAGAATGGTGAAACAGAAAATGGTCAAGGAAAGAATACAGTTCTATGAACCAGCTCAATTTTCTTGTTAAAAATCAGAGCTTGAGGAGAACAAGTATACTGGCTGCTGGTGGAGTGGATGGGAAGGAAGGTGACGCAGCCTAATGGAATGCTTTCACAGAAAGATATTATAGTAGTGTTGTGGAGGCTGATTAAGGGATTGATAATTCTGAAATGAATAGAATAAAAGTTAAATGGAAGGGCAGGTTGCTGGACAGAACTGAAAGTGGATGTGTGTAAAATGGGATTATGTGGAAAGTGGTGGCTACAGGGGTTGGACAATGGAAGTAGTAAGGCAGTATGAGCAAGGAGCAGCAAGGAACAATGGGGAAAGTGGGCACTGGAGACTCAAAGGTCTTAGTTGAATAAGAAAGGAAGAAAGGATATGACGAAAGACGAAAGGAGATGACTTGCATAGAATAAGAGAAAGAAAAAGAAGGTGGAGACCAATATGTGAAAGGATTAATCAGCTAAAGGATTTCTTTCTGTGAAAGAACTATTGATGAAGAAGACCTACATTATTTTTGGGATCCTTTAAATTGAACATCAAACTTCTGTATTTGTTTTTATATTTCGAATCAGTGTCCCGGAAAAAAGAAAACAGTTCTTTTTCAATCCTTGTTGCAACTTTTGCTGCTCTTTCCTCAGGAATCTTCAAACTGGAGTCTGTAAGTCTGAAAAGAGAATAGAATTTTTAAAAATAAATAATTATATATGAAAACTAACCATTCATTTGGTAATGTATTTATACCTTTTCATTAGAATGTCTTTAAGAGACTGTCTGACACTTTGTCTTATCTGATCAGCAGAAGGTTTGGAAGCTGGCACAGCTGCTGGAGATATATTACCAGTTGCTCCCCCTTTCTCTGTTTTCTTTTTCTTGACTTCTTGTTTGTCGTGAACACCTAAATCAAAATATAATAAAAATTAAAATCTTAACAGATACTTTTATAAGTAGCTTGAATCTGAATGTTTTTTAAGGAACTGAAGTGATTTTTAAAAACTACGTAAAGGTGACCTACAAAGAATGGAAAATAGATTTGTGGTCCATATTTTATATTTTATGAATAAAGCCTGAACAGTTTCTTTAACAAAAAATAAATCAAAACTGAGGGATGAGGGGTGTTTCTGCTTGTTTATTATATACAAGAAATTCAGATCGTATCTATCCTTAGAACATTAGGGATAATTGGCAATTTAACTGAAAGATCTTTATTCAGACTTCTATTTAATGTCAACACACACAAAAAGTTTGGAGAAAGAATATCTTTGTTAAGAGTTTTAAACAATCTCACCCTTTCAAAGAGTTAATGATATCACTAAATAATAGCAGAAAATATAGTTAGTTCTCTGTTGTGTTTTGGGTATATGTTACGTCAAGCACTGCAGGTCTGTTCTAATAATGAGATTTCTGTATTGTTACTACTGAAATGCCTATCAGTATTTTCAAAAGATGACCCAAAGAAGAATTGATATTAAGTATATTAATTTGCATCAGTGAATCCACATCAGACGTTTTGCCTTAAGACCAAAAGAGAGTAGTTTTCAATAATGAGAAACACTATTTCTTTTAAAGTATCTACACTTTATTATCTGGAAAAATAAATTGTATTGATTTTTATATAAAATACACATTCCTTTCATTTACAAAAACACCTCAAAATGTAATTACTATTTTAAGAAACTATGTAAACTATCAAAGTCCCAAGACAATTTTCTAAAAATTCTAGAACTGCTCTGTTACTGTCATTTTTCATAAACAAAAATATTCCCAGGCTTCTGCAGTATGTAGGTTTATGGATTTTTCCTTCACATTTAGCCAATCAAAAAGAAAATAGGCCAGTTTTTATTAGTTTGACTTTAATCAGATGTTTGACTCTATGAATCTCTCTAAAATATGAACATTAATTGTTCAGTGAAGTAAACTGAAGTGGAAAGCATTTATCTGTGCATAAAATTTCATTTTAATCTAAAGTAAACTTTTCCATTAAAATTGGTATTTCTAAATCCATTAGCCCTACATTTCTTCCAGCTGTTAAATGTGTATGACAGCAGCATATAAGATTATAAACACATTCTTACACTAAGTATCTTTAAACCTACTGTCATAAATTACGTCATTTTTAATCACATTGCCACCTCCACCATGATGGGGAAAAAAATTCAGTTATAATCTTTTTAATTATACAACTTGTTGCTCTAAGCATATGAAATTTCAAACAGCAGCAGTAAATTAAACCAGAACTCTTTTTCCTGTAAGAATTGATAAGAAAAAGAAATGAAACTTAAATAGTTTTATTTTCAGATAAGGGATCAGAAATTCAGAATTAAAGAACTAGTTGAGTGTGTTTTTATAATAGGTACAATACTTCTCCTTTTAGCAGCACTTACATATGATCTCAAAGCACTTTACATACATTGATTAATAAGTCACATTCATACCAAATAGGTAGTATGTCCTTTTCAGGTGATTATGAAGACAACCCCCATTCTCAGGAGTAACCCAGAATCATAGAATATTAGGGTTGGAAGGGACCTCAGGAGGTCATCAAGTCCAAACCCCTGCTCAAGGCATGACCAAGCCCAACTAAATCATCCCAGCCAGGGCTTTGTCAAGCCTGGCCTTAAAAACTTCTAAGGATGAAGATTCCACGATCCTTGCACAGAGTGGAATGGCCTGGCCTGTCTCTAAAAACAAAGGGGCTAGCTAAAATGGAGTAACTGTGGTCAAGCAACTAAAAATCAGCTAACACTCCCTAGATAACTTATTCCAGTGCTTCACCACCCTTCTAGTGAAAAACTTTTCCTAATATCCAACTCAGACCTCCTCAACTGCAACTTGAGACCATTGCTCCTTGTTCTGTCATCTGCCACCACTGACAACAGCCTAGCTCCATCCTCTTTGGAACTCCCCTTCAGATAACTGAAGCCTGTTATCAAATCCCTCCACACTCTTCTCTTCTGCAGACTATATAAGCCCAGTTCCCTCAGCCTCCCCTCATAAATCATGCATTTCAGCCCCTTAATCATTTTTGTTTCCTTCTGCTATTTCTGTAGTGGGGGGCCCAAAACTGGACACAATACTCCAGATGTGGCCTCACCAGTGCCGAACAGAGGGAAATAATCACTTGCCTCCATCTGCTAGCAATGCTCCTACTAATGCAGCCCAATATGCTGTAAGCCTTTTTGGCAACAAGGGCACACTGTTGACTCATATCCAGCTTCTTGACCACTGTAACTCCCACATCCTTTCCTACAGAACTGCTGCTTAGCCAGTTGGTCTCTAGTAGTGCATGGGATTCTTGCATCCTAATTGCATGACTCTGCACTTATGCTATTGAACATCATCAGATTTCTTTTGGCCCAATGCTCCAATTTATCTAAGTCACACTGTATCCTATTCCTACCCTCCAGTGTATCTACCACTCCCCCCAGCTTAGAGTCATCTGCAAACTTGCTGAGAGTGCAATCCACCCCATCATCCAGATCATTAATGAAGGTGTTGAACAAAACTGGCTCCAGAGCTGACATCTCAGGCACTCTGCTTGATACCGGTTGCCAACTAGACATCGAGCTGTTGATCACTACCCATTGAGCCCAATGATCTAGCCAGCTTTCTATACGCCTTACGGTCCATTCATCTAACCCATACTTCTTTAACTTGCTGGCAAGAATACTGTGTGAGACTTATCAAAAGCTTTGCTAAAGTCAAAGTACTCCTTGGTTGTGTCCTCAGGTCTCCCTCATTTGCTACCTTGTCCCTGGGCAAATCACAGATTTTTTTTTCCTCCCCCAAAACTCACATGTCCATGACACAAAGGCGACCAGACTGCTAAATTTTAAGTCCCTGCTTCAAAGCATGAAGGCACTAGAGCATCTCAGCAAAACAGTCAAAAGATTTAACACACACACACACACAATATTTTTTTTACCCTTAACAATAGGAAAAGAGACAAGTCTCATTCTTATCCACACAATTTATGGTATCAAGGATGTCCAAGAATGCTGCAATCTGACATTTTTAGCAAACCAAAATTGATAAGGATTTCTGAGGGATTAGGAAGAATTTTTCAACTTTACTGGTGCTATTCAGCACAACAATTTTCATTTAAAATATGCTTTTATTTTTAAGGTTTCAAATGGATTCTTCCAACCAAAAACATAATTACTAGAATGTCAGTGTTAGAGACAGGCCAAGAAAGCAACGCTTGCAATTAGCTCAATATTAGACGTAGGGGTTTGTGTTAAAGGATTAACAAGTGAGCTACAATTGGAGTTCTTTGGCACTGAAATTTCATGAGCTGCTCTCATAAGATTTCTGTCCCAAATTATGTAAATTTCACAAAATAATGATAAGATGTAAGGTAATTCTGTGTGTAATTCTTGTAAGATAATTCTTTGTGTAAGATTTCTGACAAGTTAGTTTGTACCTTAACTGGAGTTGGAAAATATGCCCCTTAGAACTTTGGACGCATTTTAAAACCAAATTTTTATGGCAAGTTTGGATAAAAACATTCCCCCTTTGCAAATGACATTTGGGGTAAGGGAGCCAGGTGATATTTTTAGATGCACAAGAATCAAGACATTCAAAGTAAATATTATTTCCTACAGCAACCATAACACACAAGTTCATACACATAATTCTAGAGCAGAGATTCTTAATTTTTTTCAGTGTAGACCCAAGTTAATAGATTGTGACCATTTTCTCTCCCATTCTTGATCACATGGACCACCTCTCCCTCTACTCACAATATTATAATACTCTTGCAGCAATTATATGGAAAAGTAACATTAGGAAAATTTTTCAGGCATCTCAATTGCTAAAGAACATTAAAAGAAGCAAAAAACTAAATTTCAGCAACATGTGAGCAACCTGCTCTCTGCAGACTACAAACAAGTATTCCCTGGACCAAAGTTTGAGAGGCACTGCTGTAATGAGAACTTTCATGTCTTGCTGTATTCACATATGAATTACAGTTGCTGTTTGGAATCTTATTACCTGATTTTGCAGTCTTTTCACTTGAGCAGGAAACACTAAGAGAATCTTTATTTATTTTTTCATTTTTCTCTTCAGAGCACCGACGAGGTGGTGTAACAGTTTGTCCCATTTTCCGAATAGGAACTTGTTGCCCTTTTTTAATATCAGAATCTCTGCATTCTGACAAATTCCTCCCATCACCTGATTCCTGAAACAAACATTTTAGCATATTAGTATGGTAACAAATGTGAAAATGAACTAAAAACTGCTACAAATCTTCCACAAGTATATTTTAAAAATAAAAATGTTGTACAATAAAAATCTCAAACTAAGATGATATAAAGACATGCTGCTTAAGAAGCTGTTGAAAAAGTTGTCACAATTTACTACCAAGAAGTGTTTAACAGTTACTTTAAAAATGTGTTATTTGGTCTTGTGTTGTATCACCCAGGTAGCATTGCAAAGAACATGCAGTAAGTTCCTTGCTCAAAGCAGCTGTATTTTCTCAGTTAAATAGTTACAATTTTTAAGTATATCACATGTAGTAGCTCACATGCAATAAACCTTGCAAATGTGCACAGCAAACAATATCTAATTAAAAATGAAATAAACATTACTCAAAAGGAAAAAGAAAAGTATTCTCCAAATGTCAATTTAAAGACTCCCACTGACTTCAATTCAGTTAGTATGAGTGCAGGAGGATGTTAAAAGGCCTGATTCCCATTGAAGAGTCCAGATAAATGCCCAAAGGGCTCAGAGTCTTTTTTTATTCTCTTGAATAAAAAGTTAGATTTTTTTTTTTAAATCCACCAAGTGAACTGTAAAAAATCAGATGAAGATGGTCATATAAAGAACGTACAAAACTTTCCCAAAGCTACATTATAAAAAGAAAAGGTGAATAAAAATCAAATATACGAAATCAAATATGGAAAAAGCATTTTAAAAACATTTTAATTCAGACTAGTTCAAAACTTAAATTTGAATTTGTAGTCTTCTATTTAAAAAACCAAAGATTCTAATATTTTAAACTGACCAGACTAAATCACTGTTTGCAGTGTTGCAGCCATTTAGGTCCCAGGACATTAGAAAGACAAGGTGGGTGAAGTAATATAAAAGATATCATCTCACTCACTTTGTCAAACCAAATCAGTGTAACTTGTGGAATATATAATGTATATTTTCACAATGGTCATCACAGAAGGATTCATGAAACCTATTAGAAATTGAAGCAGTTTTATTTCCACCTAGTTAATCTTACATGCTGATCTTGTTCTGCTGAATTCTAAATAATATAGTTTACATACACACTACAATGAACAGAAGTTAGGATTGGGATTTTTAACTAAATGTTAATTATTGTATTCATATTTTTAATCATATACTAAAAATAAGAAATTTGAATAAGTGTAATTAAACTAAGCTACTTTGTTGCTTTAAAAATATTGGCTGGTCAGAATGAGATCCAGAAAGAAAATAATTAGAAACGGGGGAGGAGGATTACAATAAGCCATTTTAATCTTTTTCCCCTTTTACTATTAAATCCATTTAAACCACAATGCTGAAAAAAACTTAAGTTGCTAAAGCAATCAAAACTAAAATGTTGCTTTCTTTTGGTTTTACAATCACACTGACATTTAAAAGATTCGTGCATTGTATAATATAGCAGACTGATAGCTACATGGTAAAAGCATAGCACTTTACTTGCTGAACCAGTAACCGAATTCTTCGAAGTAATACGAGACATACAAACCCATCACTGATGCTACTAAGTAGTGTGGGACTAGCTTGGAGGTGACCAGTTAAACAATGTCACCTGGCACTAGATAAATTCCTAATAAGGAAGCTGACGTACTTCAACAAACAGGACTTGCAATGGGAAAGTAATAGTATCTTTGGGGAAAAATAAAATACATGTCAGTTTTAACGGAGTATTATATGAAAGGGCAGATAAATCCAGGAGCACTAAATATCTATATAAGAACTACTACATTGAGAGAGGTGACTATATCTACTTGCCTTCAGAAAAAAGGTAACTGGGAAGTTCATTTACAAAACATTTCCATGAACACCAGACACAAAAAAACAAAAAGTGGTCAGAAAAGATCATAAAGTATTGTGATCAAGTGTCTAAAACCTTGGTGAACAGGTACTTAAATATACTTAGGTGAAGTTGGCAATTGAACAGAAGGGGAATTTAAATATCTTTATTATTATAAATGGAAAAAGTTTGTAGAAAATACCCTCCTCCACTACCAAACCTTGGACATGTATTCACTGGAAGAGCTCTGAAATTCTGTAGGCGGTAGTACAGCTCCAGGAATTTTCCCTCCTGCAGAACTAGATTGCTTCTTCATCCCTGTTAAAGGGATGCCTTAGGGAAGCAAGCTGGCTCTTCGTCATCTCCAGAAACAACGAAGACAAGATAACCACTACCCTGTAATAACTGGTAGGGTTTGCAAAAAAAAATAAAAATAAAAACACACGCACACACACACAAAACAAGGTAACAGCAGTTTAACAAGAGTACTCACTTCAAAATAGCCAAGCCAATTTAAAGGAACTAATTGAAACAGTATTCCTATGGCAAGATGTTAAATGACAGGTTTTAGCCTAGACTGAAGTTTTATGTAGAGTTATAAATCTGAAGGAAAATGTTTTTTAATTGAAAGGAATAAGTACTATAACTATCTTAAATAAGCCTTACCCGTCTAAAAATTTTGACTTTGTGCTTCATTGTATCATCTGTCTGCTTAGCTTTTTCATGAGTTACACTGACATTACCAGTGGGAGTTTGCTTTGACATCCCAGGTTTTTCATATTCCATTGTCCTATCTTCTCTATATGCTTCAAGTTTCAGTTGGGTGTCCAATATATTTTGATCATAAGATTCCGGTTTTTTGTCTTCTTCAGCACAACATTTCACACACACATATTCTTTATCTTCTTCTCCCATTCGTTGTGCTTGAGAAAGACTCAATCCAACACAGTCACCATGAAACCAATCATCACACCTACCACAGCCTACCATAAACCTGAAAACAAAACAAAACAGCATCAGTCAATGCACAGAGGGAGTTAGAATTTCATATCAACTATAGCCTACTTGTTAAATGATATATCAAAACAGAGCAATTTATTCTTACCTGATAAATTATTGTCTTTTAAGCTTTACATCCATTACTCCAGCCTCACGACATGGTAAGATCTGGCTACGTGAAACAGACAGTGTGCCATAATAGTCCAAGAGATCACAACTTCAACATGAATTCCCACCCATAACCCCATACAAACATAAAGAAGTCCTCCCTAGGAATAGACTTTAGAGAAAGTCATAAGAAAATAAAAGAAGGCTCTCAAGACTGATGAACATAAGACTTTAAAGACAACTTTTTCTTGTAAGAGCATATTAACTCTCTGTTCTATCTTTAGATCAGGGAACCCATCCTTGCAATAGGCAATGTACCAAATATTGAACAAGCATAAGCCATCAAAGAATAAAGGAAACGTTGAACAATTTTGACAATGAACAAAGCTCAACTAATTGCACTACTCAATCCTCAAGCCATTAAATCTGATAGAATAAACCACTAGCAACTGACTAATTCCAGCAAATTTTGTTACATCTTGCTCTATTCCTTTGTGGTTTTTGGGGGCGGGGGGGAGAGAGGGGGGGATGATAAGCTCATCTTCTCATTTCAGTATCTGGCTGGTTTGGCCAACATTTTCTTGGACATGCTATGTGTTTCCACTACATTTGCAAAACTTTGTACATTTATTCACCCCAAAACCATGGACATTTGAGAAAACCTTTCAATCCCTGAAACACAGATTGCTAAAAATGTACGTCATCTCATTTGGCCCTCTCACACGTGCTTTCGTATACTGTTTTCAGAGATAACTAGTTAAAATTAACAACATCCATTTTCTAATGTCTGCAAAGATCAGGAGTCTCTAACAAGGTTATTATTTTGCAAGTATTTTGGTAAAGTATATTGTGAAGGCCTCCATTCTCTGCCCATCAGGTGCAATGGTCTAGTCCACTTACTTTTGAAGAATGCAGAAAGCAGTCTCTCCCTAAGCTACAGAGACTTAATACATAGTAGTATCTTAAGAGGGAAATGCTCCTTTAGGGGTCCTTTATTTTTCCTTTCCTTTTAAATAACCCCTTGCCTTGAAAGGGAGATAGGCTAACTCTCTGAGGACCTTTATTCAACTGAAGTGAAATTTCAGAGCTCTCATGTCTGATACCATCCCTCCCTTCTTAGCTTTTTTCTATTTTGTTTTGGAGAGAGTCTGGAAAACAAAAAGGAGTTAAATTTTGGCTGAATGAAATCCATACTGGTCACAAGAAGTATAGAGAAGTTCTTTAATGCTGAGCACCTTGGTCAGGGAAATCCTACTAATTAAATTATATAGAAGACAAAGCTCATTTAAAATATAGTGCAAAGTTGACCAGCAGCTCAAATAGCTGTATGGCAAGTATCTTAGAAACATATTAAATACAATGATTTCCAAACCCTAATCTGATCTAATCAGAAAAACTCAAAAGCCAGGTCCTCTAGCTCTCTTTTGTCTGAAGATCCCAAGGAATCAGATTCCTACTCACCTACCTGCCCTTCTTCTCATAGTTTGGATGCTAAAGTTATTGGTTGACTCACCTACTTTGCAAGAATATATTTCTATCATAAATTATGCTTAGAGGTTGGGAAATTCTTCGGTTCTAACTCACCAGGGAACTGAAGGTAAACATTCCAGATGGCTGAGGCACTGGCAGTTGGTCTGTATAAGAAACTACAGGAGCCTCAAAAGACCAAAACACTTGAAAGCCTGATTTGTCTAACACTAGAAATTTTAGATGCAAGAGTAGGAAGCTCATCAATATGATGGTATTGGTTCTGCTCACTCTTATATCAGTATAAATCAGCAGTAACTCCATTAAAGTCAATGGAGATACACTGACGTGAAATTGGCTTAAGAGGAGAATTCAGTCCAGTAGCTATAGAAAAAAAAAATCACTTCCAACTAGCTGATTTTTCTGAGATTCTAACTTTACTTATCATATGTGACTGTTTTCCTGCTGCAAACAATAGTTATTCTTATGTTTTATGAATTAGAAAAGGGATCTTCTCACTATCAGTGGTTTGTGTATACTTAGTTCATTAGCACTTTTTTTTTTTTTTTTTTTGCCTAAAACACGCTGGCAAGTAGCATTTGTAGATGTGTTCCATTTCAATTATAAAGCTACTAGTATAAAGAACTAATATACTACACGCTTTCTAGATATGACTATCTTCAGATGTACATTCCAGCAAAATGAGGAATTCAGGAGAAAGTTGGTCAGATTTGGAGGTAATCAATTTTCACGGTCTCACCACAATCACTACCAGAATCTTCATGAACATACCAAGAGAGCCAGAGAGAGATCGAAGGAAAGTTAAAATCCTGAAAATCATTGTTCTTTACTGTGAATCATTGGGCAAACACCTGATGGGAGTATACATAGTCTGAATGCCTGTTTCACAATTGCAATGATCCACAGGAATATATTCCATTAAGAAAACAGATGTCCCATGAAAATATTCGTCAAGCTCTGGGACACCAAAAATGAATATAAAAACTCCTTTCTTCCACAATATATAGGAAAACAAAAATGTAATGTTTCCATTATAGTTGGAAAAGTTAATAAAGCAAACAGACAATTTTTCCAATCTGCCTCATGCTTAACTAAAGATTTGTGTATCTATTTTTGTTGTACCAAGGCACTATTCATTCATTTTGACTAAAATTTGAGGGAAACAAGGAATGCAATGTCCAGCAGCAGTGACTGGCCCTTGAAGTGGAATTAAAGAAAAAAATTCAACACTGGTTAACTCTCATCTTTTAATCTGATACGGAAATGCAGGCATTTGAAACCCAAGACTAAACAACTTCACCTTTTTTAAAGAAACAAGGCAAACTATCTATAGCCTTTATCTTTGAGGATTTTTATGCAACTAGTTAATGGCCATTAAATTTTTTGAGATACTAAGAAAATAAGCAAGCATTTTAATTATTTTCTAGATGAAGAAAACAGATTAAGATGATCAAGAGTGGCGAAAGGAACTCCATAGGCTATTTAAATAATATTTGGACTGATATATAGTCAACACCATTCACTCCCCAAAAGAAACACCAAGGGACCCAAACATAAAAAAAGTGCTGAGCACCCTTAATACTATTTCAAAGCACTCAGGACCTGATCCTATGAGGTTCTATCTGGCTACCTATTTTCAGAATTAGAATGGTAGACAGGTATGTTCTAAATAGTCTAAGAGTGAGGTGATAAGTATGTTACATTTTTCTTCAGAGCCTTGAATACTAGAAGCTTTGTTAACCTGAAAGAGCATATTCTGTAAAATTAGGGCTATAACTTTGATTTGGCCTGCCTGAAATCTACACTAAAAAAACCTAGATAATTTTAAAGAATATTGAAAAAAGGTGAGTTTGACATTTCAAGATAATCTTTAATTGCTTTAACTGTATCTAATTTGGATCATTTCAAACCATGCGATACATCTAAGGGGCTAGGTAGTTTTCAAAGGAGAAACTGACTGTTGCTCAAAGCTCCAGGTATTTGTGGTTTATTGAGTAGAAAATATGTGCAGTCAGTGGTATATTTTCTAGTTGTTAAATATCAATGCAGAAAAAAGATTTTTCAGAGACAGAGAATACAGAATCTGAACTGTCAGAGTGAAATTAAATATCAAAACAAATGACTATCTGATGACAGAGGTATCCTTAATTAGCTTTTTTTGGAATTTATGAAAAGTCCCAACTTTGATTGCATGGAAGATTGCACAGAAAAGCTTCCTATAAACTAATTAAGGATATAAGGACATGTCCAAAATAGGAAATTTGGAATCTCATACCTCTCCATCGGTAATAGCAATTATGGTGGCTTTAACTCAGGAACTTACAATTGTTTTGTCTAACCCCACTTAGAGGAGACAGATGGAATAGTTAATAAATATACCTGTGTTATACCTACACTATAACTTCCACTCTTTCTACCAGTGAATCTGCACCAGTGGTAAACTGTGGGTCCTTGTTTTCCTAGTATAGACAAGTCTTAAATTTGCTACTCATTTTAAATTAATTTTTCAATGTATTTTTTTATTTATTTGCAAATCAAGAAAAAAATTGATTAGAAATTTCAACTCTGGCAGGTAGATGATCTAACTATTTCCCAAATGGTCAGAAGGGTTGAGGGAGAGGGAAGAATAAAGGTTCCTATTTGAGCACTACAGTGTGAATAATTTGATTTTCCACTGGACTTTTCTAATCTTTATCCAAGTATAGGTGTTCATCTGCACCAAGAAAATTAGTTCAGTTAACAGGAGTTATGGCTGGATAATGGAGAAGCAGGGTAATGCTCAAAGACTAAAGGAGGAGTCAAGGAAGGTTGAAGCCTGGCTTGAAGGATCAAGGATGTCTTCTTGCACAGCTGTCAGAGACTTGTGATTGAAGAGGTTCTGATATCCTGGACTATTTACACCAAACATTCTGACTGTAGATTGCTTCATAGTTTGAAATGTGAGGACTTTACCCATGTTGTAAGGCTGGATTGGAAGATGTAAAGCTGAAAGAGAAAAAATGTTTTAAAATATTAATTCACACCAACATATTGAATAAATGGTCTGAATTGCTTTCTTGTATTTTAATTTAAAAGTTCTGTAACACACAAGAATCATCACAAAACAGTTGATGGCTGATCGTGTATAGAAATATTAGTGTCCCTGAAAGCCATCTCCTTTAATTCAATAGAACTTTTGAGCACAAAAAAAAGTTATTGTTCCTTATTCCCCTTACAGAGGGATGCATGCCTGTCTCCACATACCAAGATGAAGAGAGAGAGTCACTTGAAGTATCTAATATTAGAAAGGAATGGGATTATACAAAGAAAAGATACAGATTAATGAAAATCTTCAATTATTTCCTTTAGAATTAAGCACACCTTTTCAAATCTGTCATACACATTTATTTATAGGAAAGAAAGCCCATGTTTAATGATTCACTTCAAAGATAAAAATGTCCAGGCCATGTTTTTTCTAACACTAGTTATAACAAATGGAATGTGTTCAAACCAAAGCAAATTGCGGAATGGCTGGTAATTAATGGGAAACATACGTTTAAAAATACATCAGCCAGAAGCCAGTTTATTCATAAAACTACCATATGCTTTAAAAACTGTACTCATAAATAAAACTACACATACACCAGGAAAGGTTCCATAAATCACTCAAAATCCAGATCAATACTGGTCAGTGATCAGCATCATTTGATAAGATTAATAAATGTAATAAGTATATTATCACAGGAAGTCATCTGCTTAGAAAATAAATGCCTTTGCTTAACTTTTTGTACACACACACACACACACACACACACACACACACACACACACACACACACACACACACACACACACACACACACACACACACACACACACAGTATTTACATATATATCTGTTGGGAAAATAACAGCAGGGTACAGACTATCCAACGAGTTCTTCAAATATATTGGAGACAATTTTTTATTTCAGAAGTTGGAGAAAGCTACTAGGGGAGACACTCTTCTGGATTTCATTTCGACAAACAGGGAGGAACTGGTTGAGAAACTGAAAGTGGAAGGCAGCTTGGGCGAAAGTGATTACGAAATGATAGAGTTCATGATTCTAAGGAAAAGTTGGAGGCAGAACAGCAATGGATTCAAGAAGGCAGACTTTAGCAAACTCAGGAAGCTGGTAGGTAAGATCCCATGGGAAGCAAATCTAAGAGGAAAAACAATTGAAGACAGCTGGCAATTTTTCAAAGAGATGTTACTAAGGGCACAAGAGCAAACTATTCCATGGCGTAAGAAAGATAGGAAGTATGGCAAGAGACCACCCTAGCTTAACCAGGAGATCTTAAGTGATCTAAAAGTCAAAAGAGTCATATAAAAAGTGGAAACCAGGTCAAATTACAAAGGGTGAATATAAACAAATAACACAAATATGCAGGGACAAAATTAGAAAGGCCAAGGCACAAAACGAGATTAAACTAGCTAGAAACATAAAAGGCAACAAGAAAACATTCTACAAATACATTAGAAGCAAGAGGAAGACCAAGGACAAGGGCAGGCCCATTACTCAATGAGGGGGGGGAAACAATAACAGAAAATGTGGAAATGGCAGAAGTGCTAAATGACTTTTGTTTTGTTTTTTACCAAGAAGGTTGGTAGCTATTGGACATCTAACATAGTGAATGCCAGCGAAAATGAGGCAGGATCAGAAGCTAAAATAGGGAAAGAACAAGTTAGAAATTACTTAGGTAAGTTAGATGTCTTCAAGTCACCAGAGCCTGATTAAATGCATCCTAGAATACTCAAGGAGCTGACTGAGGAGATATCTGAGCCATTGGCAATTATCTTTGAAAAGTCTTAGAAGATAGGCACTATATTTGCACTTTTCCAGTCTTCTGGAATCTATCCTATCTACAAAAAGGGAAATAAAGACAACTCAGTGAATTACAGACCAGTCAGCTTAACTTCTGTACCGGGAAAGATAATGGAGCGAATAGTTAAGCAATCAATTTGCAAACATCTAGAAGATAAGGTAATAAGTAAGAATCAGCATGGATTTGTCAAGAACAAATCATGTCAAACTAACATGATAGCTTTATTTGACACGGCAACAAGCCTTGTGGATAGAGAGGAGGCAGTAGATGTGGTATATCTTGACTTTAATAAGGCTTCTGATACTGTCCCGCATGACCTTCTTTTAAACCAGTGTTTCTTAACCTGGGGGTTTAGAGGGGTCGCAAGTGCAGAGCTGGTATTGGGGGTGGCAAGAAAGGCAATTGCCTGGAGCCACAGGGGCGCCATGAAACTAAGTTACATGCCTCAGCCCCGTGGGGGTTGGACTCAGGCTGAACCACTGTTTTAAACAAACTAGGGAAATACAACCTAGCTGGAGCTACTATAAGGTGGGTGCAAAACTGGTTGGAAAATCATTCCCAGAGACTAGTTATCAATGGTTCACAGTTATGCTGGAAGAGCATAATGAGAGGGGTTCCACAGGGATCAGTTCTGGTTCTGTTAAATATATTCATCAATGATTTAGATAATTCCATAGACAGTACACTTAAGTTTGCGGACAATAAAAGCTGGGAGGGGTTGCAAGTGCTTTGGAGGAGAGGATTATAATTCAGAATGATCTGGACAAACTGGAGAATTGGTCTGAGTTAAATAGAATGAAATTCAATAAGGACAAATGCAAAGTACTTCATTTTAGAAAGAACAATCAGTTGCACACATACAAAATGGGAAATGGCTGCCTAGGAAGGAGCACTGCGGAAAGGGATCTGGGGGTCATAGTGGACCACAAGCTGAATATGAGTCAACAGTGTAATGCTGTTGCAAAAACAGTGAACATGATTCTGGGACGTATTGGCAGAAGTGCTGTAAGACATGAGTAGCAATTCTTCCGCTCTACTGAGCTCTGATTAGGCCTTAACTGGAGTATTGTGTCCAGTTCTGGGCACCACATTTCTGGAAAGATCTGGACAAACTGGAGAAAGTCCAGAGAAGAGCAACAAAAATTATTAAAGGTCTGGAAAACATGACTTATGAGACAAGACTGAAAGAACTGGGTTTGTTTAGCTTGGAAAAGAGAAGACAGAGGGGACATGATAATAGCTTTCAAGTACATAAAAGGTTGTTACAAGGAGGAGGGAGAAAAATTGTTCTTCTTAACTTCTGAGGACAGGACAGGAAGGAATGGGCCTAAACTGCTGCAAGGGAGGTTTAGGTTGGACATTAAGAAAAACTTCGTAACTGTTAGGGTGGTTGATCACTGGAATAAATTGCCTAAGGAGGTTGTGGAATATCCAGTATTGGAGATTTTTAAGAGCAGGTTGGACAAACACCTGTCAGGGATGGTCTAGATATTACTTAGTCCTGCCATAAGTGCAGGAGACTGGACTAGATGACCTCTCAAGGTACCTTCCAGCCCTATGATTTTATATATATCTATCTCTCAACAAACGATCACGGACACCCAGATCACTACTGCCATCTTGCAACAATGCTTCATTCCAGCAAACTCTCCATTAACAGGAGCAAGGCCCCAAACTCACAAGAATTTACACAAATAAATGTACACATATTCAGGTGTGTAAAATTAAGCAAATGCATGTTTACAGAACTGGGGTTTAGTTTGAAAGAAAAAAGGAAAATAAAAACAGCAATAAAGTACAATTAGCTAACCTCACTAAAGAAACATTAAAAAGGACTCCATACTTTAATAATCAGATTATTTTTGATGTGTACATTATGCAGAAGTATTTTAACAGTACTATTTAAAAATAGACTAAGGGCAAAGATTAATTCACCTTCGTGAAATTTATTTTCTGAAACAATTTGTCAACAACTGGCTCAGTTATATTACGTCTTTATCAAACTCAGCAGTTGAGCAGGACACACAATATGGAAAACAATTTTTATATTCTCTTTTCCTCAGTTAACAGAGATCTAGCTAGTTAAAGAATAAACAAAGGGTGAATGACTGCACTCTTGGTCAACCATCCCCTTCCTGCACACACACATACAGAGATCTTCACAGTAGCGTTAGAGGACTCTGTTACACTCTAACAAGCAACTATAGATCTGATCCATAGCCTAGTGAAGTCAATGGAAAGATTCGTTGATTTCAGTGGGCTCTCATTCAGACTAAGTGTGGAAGATAGTTCACTTTCTAGGAGATCCTCAGTAAACAAATTAGTATGTGTTCTCGTCATCAAAACAGCTGATGATTTTTTGTTTTTTATTTTCTGGCAGCAGAAACAATCTGCCTTTTGGCATTCACAGCAAGGCAAAGGAGCACTGTCAACTTATTTTATTTTACATCAAATTTCAATGGCACAACCTTTAAGTAGTGTCTCCTGATTTTGTCTTACTTAAAAAAAAACCATTCTTCTGGATTTGTAATGTTACAAGGAGCTTTTCAGTAAGGAACAAACAACAAAAACAAGTGCAAAAAAATGAGACAGGACCATTGACAAAATGATGAAACTGACTAAACACAAAGTGAAATCAAATACACAAAGTAATGAAACTGAAAACAAAATGTATTCTCTAACTTTTCAATTATACTCATTTTAGACACCAATCCTGCAAACAGAACTGTGAAGGCAAGATCAGGGACTTAGGTATTACTTGTAAATAAAACAGCAAAAAATATATTTCAGACAAATTTGATTTTTAAACTGATGTTCCTTTATTTTGCAAGCCTACTGATACCAACTTTAATAGTGTTCCTTTAATGCTATTTCCTACTCATCTATACTGGCACAAGTAATGTATTTATGTGCCCATACAAAAAACTATATTGTCAGAATCTTCACTGCGTACAATATAGAACATTAACTGTGTAACAAACTCTGCCACCTTGTAATTATGCATTACAATGCTGTTTTTAAATTATATCATATGTTAATAAAACAAATTTTCCAGTCAGAGCTATACATGAGTAATATCTTATAAAATCTATCCATCTTGTATACTCATGCTAAATTAACATAAATGTAAATCATATCTTAAGTGTCATGCTTGGTTTAAGTTCTGGGCACCACACTGATTCATTTAACTATTTAGGTGCCAATCCTGAAAATTTATACATATGCTTAACTTTAAAAATTGTTTGCAGAATCAGGGTCTTATTATCCCTCCATGCCTCCAGAGAGACAACTTAATTTCCTAATGTTCTCTCAGAGCATGCTCTCTGAGAGAGCAATTTTGTAATGCTCTCAGAGAAAAGCCCTTGTAGAGCTGCATTTGTGTGTAGATATTCTATTTCTCGTTTTATTTTTCTTTACTATGTATATATGCATTATTTGTGTCTCATATCCCCTAACCTCAAAGTATCAATGCAGTTTAAACATTATTTCCATACAGTAATGATGTAATTGTTTTAAAATACTGAAAACTGTGTACTTAATTTCACAAGAAAAAATTTGAAAGCCTAAATATTTTTCCAACTTCACAAGTAAACTAGATGGAAAAGTAGTTTTCAGAACTGTTCTTGAAACATACCATTAGAGGACTATTATAAGATCACAAAGAAAAAGTTTACATACAAGAAGCCAGAGATAAGGTTGTATACTAAACCTTAATGTCTGCATTTTCAAATTGCCTTCCTGTGCAACCTTAATATTTGTACTTATTTAAGTTTGTAGTAAAGGGGAGAAAAATCTAACTAAAGCCCTGATGATCCTGCAATTTGTTGCATGCAGGTGGACTGCTGCAACAACCTCATTTATTTCCATGGGGCTCTACATGTGCACAGCAATCTATCCACACATAAACTGCAAGATCAGATACCAAGTGCATTAATACTGATTTTTAAAAAGGAACAAAAATGAAACAATCAAACCAAAGGAAAGTCATCAGAAACTAATTAAAGAGTTAAAAAGACATTTTTAAAATTCAGCACTGATATTGCAATTTCATTACAATGATAACAGTTCTTCCAATCAAGGTTTCCTAATGTAAAAACAACATACATTAGGTAATTTAATTTATGAATTAGGTACTTGGTCAGCCCTATTCCATTAAGGAAAAATTCAAGAAGGGAGCCAGAAGAGAGGAAAGTATGCAATGTTTCCCTTGTGAAGCCACAGATCTTCAATATGTGGTTAGGATTTGCCTGCCCGTAAAAAAGGCAGAAGGTTCAGGCCCCAAAGCCTGTAGTCCCTTGGCACTGATATTAAGGCCAGGGACATTGGAACCAATGTCATTAAAGCAGAAGGAATGAGAGGATGCTGTATAGGGTCTTATGTTTTCTACACACAAGGGAGGAGATCCATTAATATAGGAATCCTTGTGCGTGCAGATCCCAGGATTTATCTAGCCCTACATAAAGAAAAATAAACATCTTTTTGTTTCTTATATAAGTTGCAAGACATAAGAGCTACCTTCAGAAAAAAGTAAACTTTGAACTATCATCCCTTTATTATTATTCCTCATACTCTACTAAATCCAAAAAAGTTATGGTTTCTCATGAAACTAACTCAGACACGTTACACCATATATACATATTATGACATGTACTAATACAAAAATCCAACCTCATTGTTTACATTGAGCTAGGAAAACAAATAGGAAATATGTGGTGGAAATGGACAACTACATGGCAATAAAGCATAACTAGCACTTCAGTTTCTGAAAAAAAAACTTTGGCTTTTATTTCTAAAAAAATTCTAGCTCTTAGACTGCAAAGATACCACTTTGAATGAGAATTAATAGTCAGCAGACAAAATGAAACAATAGTACTAAAGCCAAAAGCTGCCCCCTCCACACTTAATTGATAAAGTAGATCCAAAGCATGCTCCTACTACCTTGGTTCACTGTGTGAGTAATAAGGCAAGAAGAAGGGACACATTGTATAGGAACTACTCAGAGAGGTTCTGGTGCCAGTAAGTGGCCAGAAGATCTGCTAATAAAAATGTCAATAGATGCAACACCCAGCACAAGATACACAGGGGCTCCAATTGCTACAGTTTTCATGTCTATAAAGCCTTTTGATAGTGAGGGAAAAGACTCCTCCCCCTACATTCCAAATAACCTCTTTAGGTCCGTTGTGTAAAGTACATGTACTTTAGCTTTGCACATAGTATTAGAATGACAGCATCTGTTCCTAAAAGGTGAACTGTCTAATAATCTCAGTATGGTACTGATAGTGAAACCAGACAGTAAGTGTGAAAAAATCGGGGCAGGAGGTGGGAGGTAATAGGCACCTATATATGAAAAAAGCCCCAAATATCGGGACTGTTCCTCTAAAATCAGACATCTGGTCACCCTAAGTATTGACCTTGAAGATTAACAACTATGTTAACTAGTTTACTATTATTATTTTAGCAGAAATATCCGGCTTCAGTACAGTACCCCAAAATGTAATCACACATGCAAGAGGTTCCCAAGTTAACACTGAAGGAGAAACCTCAATATCTGGTATTTCTTGACTTAAGTGATTAATTTTGCAATCACGGTTTTGCATTTATTTTAAGAAGGAGGTGGGCAATATGAGACTGCATAATGGAAATTTTTTCCAATCTTAATTCTAGCTTTATTTCATTAACATGAAACCAAGCTCACTAGTCATAACTTGGAAAGTTCTTGGCACACATTTTCCTAAATTCAGACACCACTTCAGTTCCATTTCTTGTTTTTCATACCATCTACATCATAACATTGATAAGCAACATCTAACAATGTTTAAATAACTGTAAAAAGGGGCAACATGAACGTAAAACCATAGTCAATTTTAAAAAATGAGTTAAATTAACAATTTCCTTAAGTGTTTTCCCATTTTTTCCTATATGATGAGTCACACAAACAAGAGGGGAAACTACCTGCTTACACAGAGGAAATGGAGAAACTGAATAAACAAATGTCATGAAATGCAAAGCAAATGCTTTTTTGAGCTCTCTGTTTTTGTACTTGTGTGTGTTATACTTTTAACAATATTAAGTAAAAACATATCAGGGAGAGGTCTTTTTTAAGCTGCTGTCCCTTTTAAAACAAGGTTTGCTGCAAAAACAAGCACAAATAATTTAAGCACAAACTACCCCTAATTAGGAATATATTACAAAAGTTTTGCTTCCTCTTCCATTCTAAGCTTAACCTGGTTTTCCAGATAAAACATATATCCTTAAAGTTTTCATCTTTGACATACAAGTCCAAAATGAAGTAAAAAGTAATTAAAAAAATGAAAAGCTTTAAAAATGCTTTAATGGTTGGGGGGGGTTTTTTAGTTTGTAAAAAAAACTGGAAAGTGTGATAGACTTAACAGGGCTGTTAAGTCTATTTTACACACACACAAAAAGCACAAGCATGGGTAACAGCAATGGAAGCTTCCTCAACTCACCAATGTGACTCAATCTGTTCTGTATATACCATCTTTGGGAAGGAGAAAGTAGTTCAGTTCAAAGCCCATTCAATCCCGGACCTTTCTGCTAATACTACTGAATGTGTCAATTAGTGCCAACTCTAGTAGCAGTTCTGTGATACAGAAATCTGTCCAAAAGAAACAGACTGACACCACAAAACTCATATCACTGAACAACCATCAGATGATGGCAATTCTTGTGCGCTTCCCACCTGGATGGTGATTGACCTGGTGACCTAGAAAATGTATTATTTGTACTATGCGGCACCTAGAGGCCCCCAAATTAAAATGGTTCCCCATTGCACTACATACTGTAGAAATACACAGTATATAAACATAGAGTCTAAACAAAGATGAAATATTTCCTATCCCATGACAATTCCCCATGACATCCTATTCCCACTTACGATAACTTTTAAATTGAAACTGAAAGATTGAGTCAAACTAGAAATACACCAAATTCATTTCACCTTAAAATGCCAGCCCCCCCTCTTCCCAATTATGACCAGATTCTCTCTCCACAACTGAACTTCACCAGTTGAACTTTTCAAGGTCTCTTACTAAGTAGACATTCATAATAGTAAGAAAAAAATGTAAACTTTCACAAAAAAAAGTAAAGGAACATAGAAATGTTCTAATTCAGTATAATCAAATACTGAAGGGATGGTGTCAAAATAATTTAGGCAAAAAATTTACATTTTTCATTAAAAATGTTTTACAGAAACATTTCAATTATTTATTTAAAGCAATTTGTTTAGGTTTAAACATTCCACTGAATTTTCTGCAATCCAAACACAGCGTTGTGCTAATGAATAAAAAAACAATAAAGCAAAAGTAAAACTGAATAAAATCTACAATTCATTGTCCAAGCTGAGTGAAGTATAGAGGTAAGCACAAAAAGCACAAACGGTGAAAAGGAGTCCAGATTATCCAAACAAAAATGCTAAATCTACAATATTAATAGTAGCAAGATTTTTTTTTTTTTAAATGAAAGTATGCTTAAATGTGACAGTGTCTCTTCAATCAGGTATTCCACAACAAGCTTAAGATCCCAACACTATATTTAGTTTTCTATGTTTTTATTCTTATAATATGCTGCATCTTCGTCACGTGAATTACTAATTTGCAGATTACTCTAGCTGCACTGTAATTATTAAAATACACATTTGCTTCATGAATGTTGTGACAAGTAATCATGAAATTCTGCAACATGAAGGACTCTTCTCGGATGCAAATGCTGAACCATGGTCCTTTTAATGCCTAAATAGGACATAAACTTTAATCAATGAAATTATATGTTCCTTGTTTGTCAGAAAAATGGAGTTCTACAGCATTTGTAGAATAATAGGAATTTCTATTAAGTGAACAGATAAAGACTGATTAGAAACTCATCTGATTGGTAATGAAAGCTCTTACTGCTCCCTCTAGTACAAAAGGTAGATTAAAAATAATTTTGCCTAAATCAGAAGCAAGAAAAATTCTTTATAAATATAACTGTGAAAATAATGTAAGAAGTGAGACAAAAGGGCTTATATTATTGAACTAATACTTCTCTGTCTCATTACAACATAATGCCTTGTTTCACTGCATCCACAACATGCTGAAAATGAACATTTTATTCAGTGAAAGAGGGACATGGTTAGTATCAGATGTGATCTTTTTTTTTTTTTTTTTTTTAAGTGAGCTAAATACAATTTCAGATACCATACCTGCATGCGAATCCCATAAAAAAATTGTGGCTTTGACACTTTATAAAATGTTTTCTTCTCATACTGTTTCATGAAAGACTTACAGAAACAATTATATTGACTAATATACACAGTAAACTGAGAGGAGAAAAAATATTCTTGCAAATCTTTTAGGCAAAGTAAGGACAGGGTAATTATAATAATAAAACACTTTCAGAGTACTGTTTGATTTTTAAGTTAAAGGTGACCCCTTTAACTTGCACTGCAACATTCACTTTTGCCAGTTTTCAAGCAAAAATAACTATTACAAGCTATCTGAAATACTGAAGCCTTTAGTTTGATGTTTTCCAAGACAGTGAGTTTTAAGATGCCTCTATCCTACCTAACATAGTTTAGCAGAATTATATATCCCTCTAAAGCAAAGCATTCATATAATAAAAGAGATAGACTTCTAGTAATATTTCCTTTTGACCAAGACAGCTTCTATTGCTCTATTTAACTTGTCGAGAAAGGGTGCAGAGGTACACAGATAGGCAATGCATAGTATGACTGATACAGATTTCCATTAGAAAGACTGTGCCTGCTTTCTTGTTTGATGTGACAAAGATGAACTAAGACACCAACAGCAGCAGAAATGTGATTATAAAAAGAGCACTTTTATCTTTTTGAAACCAACAATAAAAACACTGCGCACCCCAAACCACACACACCTGTTGCCATGTGGCTTTCTGCAAAAACCACACTGCTTGGTGGGAACCCATACATATTTGCTTTCGCTTGGAGAGGTATGTTCTGAGCCTTCACGTTTTACAGTAGAAATGTTATCTGGAATGAACAAGGGAGGTTCATCTAGTGAAAGACTTTTACTGCTTCTTCTCTGGCGAGGTTGAAGATTCTTCTCAATCTTTTTCAATTTCAGTTTTTCTTTTTCGTCCTCCTTCAAATGTTCCAAACCTGTGGGATCTTTTGTCTCTCCCTCTTCTTTTACATAACTATTTGTTTTAAGTGCAGTTGCAAGTTGATGTTTTTGTGTTTGTTTCTGATTTTGATGCTGCAAATGACTAGATAATGAATGCACAGATGCTGAGACGGGATGATGAATTTCTTTTAAAAAACCCTGGTGACTAAGAGGCTTGTCACTCACTTTCAGAAGTGATGACTTTTTCACCTGCACAGGTGTTTGAACTCGTGACACTTTTTTCACCAACGCATGGGTCTGCTTCTTCATTGGGACCCCTGCACCAAAGATCTGTGCTTTCACATCTTTATCAGTTTGTTTTTTCCTAACTTTAATTGGTTTATGAAAATGCTGCTGACTCTCCTGTTCATCTGCACTCCTTTTAAGGCTTATTGAAGATGGACTGTGAAAACCTGAAACATTAACACCAATTCTTGGTTTTGAATGGATTACTTGTTGTTTAGTTGTAAGTAATTTTCGTCCGGTACCTGCAGTCAGATTTTGTTTAATCTGTACTACAGATTTAATGTGTTTGGGTTTCATAGTTTTTGAGCTTTTTGTTGAAATGCTGGTCAATTTATTATCATCCTGAAGCTTTGATGCCTCATGGCCTTCTATTTTAATATAGCTGTCCTGCTGCTGCACATTTTGGCTTGGACAATCACAAACAATGCTGCTTTCTAAAATATTACTTTCTGCTTCAGCAGAAATAGTACTTTTCAAGTCTGCTGTTTTATCAGATTCTGTACTGTCCAAGTGTTTGTTAGAAGGATTATCATTTTTATTGGTCTCTTTAGGGTTATCTAAAGGCTCTATTTTAGTCTCTTTTAGTGACACAACATTTTTATCAGCAGCTTCCACAGTAGTCAGTGGATCTAACTTACATTCTGTCTTCTCCTCTACAGAGCTGGACAGAACCAAATGGGTGTCATGGATTTCACTTGAATTCATGCAAACTGTTGTAACTGATGAAATGGTAGCTATTCCAGTTATCTTGTTTTGATCATTTTCTTTAGGTTTCTCCTCTGTTTCCTTGATTTTGTATTCAGTCTTTTCTTCTGAAGATGCATCAAAACCCATTTCATTAACCATAGTTTCATCCACTTTATTTTTAGGTATATCAATATTTTTTACTTTATTAGTTTCATTATTTGCAGAGGTTAAAACACCCAGCCCAGCACTCCCAAATTCAGTTTTCATAATAGTCCCTGTTTTGATTTCTGTTTCTTCTGTAGAGGAATGAGTGTCTGATGAAAGACAACCATCACTTGATTCATGGGACATTTCATCCAATTTTCCTTGCTCGAAAGTTTCAGGTTTTACTTCATCCATCTTTTCATGACAAGCAGACCATTTTGAACTACCTGGAGAAGGTGATGATACTTCTGTTTCCTGTGTCTGCCCAGATAGTCTATTACTACGTCTAACCTCTTTAAGATGTTCTTGTTTCAGTGATGTACTAACTTCTTCCTCTTTAGTTTGACCCTTGTGTTGTTGTTTTGATCCTCCCTTTTGGGCACATCCAGATTTTACAGCTGCCTTCTTGGTATTAATAAAGGGTGCAATGTTTGAACGCTTGGCTATGGTACTTTGCCGCAAACTCCGTACTGGTTCTATTAAAGAAAAAAGAAAATCTCTTAGGTATATTTCATTCTTTTCCTTGCAAAACACAAGATTAGACTACAGTGGAAATAATTTATGATTCAACAAGATTTAACTTACGAAACATTGAGAAAATGTTAGGTCATTAATTATTTATTGAGCTCAAGGAATTTGTATTAAAATTTAAAACTAATACAGAAGATTTGTATTTCAGTTTGATATTGACACTGTTTGGACAAGTGTAATGGCCACGCAAGTTCTGGATACTAAGTGAGAAACCAGAATTTCTTAAATCGAAAATGTCATATTATCAACTGAAATAGGAAGAGAATTTAATTGTCCTTTTAACTTCTATATGAAATAAGTATCATACAAAAACGTTTTGGCACCTTGTCAGTAAAAACAAAAATACAATAGTTAAGCTTAAATATAATTTTGGGATTCTTAAAGTAATAATCTGACATCCATTAAAATTCATATCTGATGTGAACTCCTATATTTTAGGAGTTGAAAGGTATTTTATTCAAGTACCTCTCTCAAAAAAAGTAACAAATTTGTAACAAAACCTCTGACTTAACCTACAACAAACTTATAGCTGTTAAAGTAAATTTGCATTTCTTTAATATACCTATTTGTATATACCTCCATCAAAAATATTTAAAAAGAAACAAATTCACTAAATCAGACAGTATTTCACAGAGGCATTTGTGAGAATTAATCGTTTATAAATCATGTTGAGATCTTTGGATGAATGATTTTATACAAGTTCAAAGTATTAAGATAATAACCTCACTTAAAAACCACAAAAGCAAACAGCATAAACATTGAAAATAAGAACCTATAGAACTGATTGAATTTTAAATTGATATTTACATTTAAAGAAACTTGTGAAAATAACTTTGTGTATATAATAAATCAGGGATTTCCAAATCTCATAAGTAATTTTAAAATGCAGTTCAACCATTTCTGTTTCAACTCTGATGTATTTTATCTTCATCACCCTCCCACATACTTACACAAAATAATGTACTTCCAAAAATTCTAACTTTAATAGAATACTGCATTATACACAAAACACACACACACACACACCCAATACTGATAATACTAAGAACTCCAATTCTGAAGTCAGCAGTTTACTTCAGTGCTGACTGGTATATAAAATGACTCCACTGATCAGCAGCTCACCTCTTAACATGAGTCATAGTCACATCTTTCTGACACCTTTATATGGGTCAGATTAATGGTACTATCATTTCCTTCACTAAAATAATTCATAAAAATTTAGTTATTTTTGGTTCCCAGTAACAACAATCTTTAATGATCTGGAGGATGGGGTGGATTGCACCCTCGGCAAGTTTGCAGATGACACTAAGCTGGGGGGAGTGGTAGATACCCTGGAGGGTAGGAACAAGACACAGAGTGACCTTGACAAATTGGAGGATTGGGCCAAAAGATATCTGATAAGGTTCAACAAGGACAAATATAGGACGAAAGAATCCCGTGCACTGCTACAGGCTGGAGACCAAATGGCTGGCAGCTGTTCTGCAGAAAAGGACCTGGAGGTTACAGTGGACAAGAAGATGGATATGAGTCAACAGTGTGCCCTTATTGAGAAGAAGGCTAATGGCATATTGGGCTGCATTAGTAGAAGCATTGCCAGCAGATCGAGGGAAGTGATTATTCCCCTCTATTCAGCACTGGTGAGGTCAGATTTGGAGTATTTGTCCAGTTTTGGACACCCTACTACATGAAGGATGAGAATAAATTGAAGAGAGTCCAGCCAAGGACAACAAAAATGTTTAAGGGGCTGGAGCACATGACTTATGAGAAGAGGCTGAGGGAACTGGACTTATTTAGTCCGCAGAAGAGAAGAGTGAGGGGGGATTTGATAGCAGCCTTCAACTACCTGAAAGTGGGTTCCAGAGAGGATGGAGCTAGGCTGTTGTCAGTGGTGGCAGATGACAGAGCAAGGAGCAATGGTCTTAAGTTGCAGTGGAGAAGGTATAGGTTGGATATTAGGAAAAACTTTTTCACTAGGTGGTGAAGCACTGGAATGGGTTACCTAAAGTGGTGGTGAAATCTCCATCCTTAGAGGTTTTTAAGGCCCAGCTTGACAAAGCCCTGGTTGGGATAATTTAGTTGGGGTTTGTCCTGCTTTGACAGGGGGTTAGACTAGATGACCTCCTGAGGTCCCTTCCATTCCTAATCTTCTGTGATTCTATATGCCTTTAGCAACAGGTTAGCTTTTTCCAAAATTTTTAAATATGTTTACAACATTAATGCTGTATAATAGTTTAGATGAAAAATAATTTCCAAGTATTTATATTATACTTCCTATAACCAAGTGATTAACAGCATTTATCTAAAGTTTAAATATAGGGGAAAATTATTGTAAAAACCCCAAATGTCCCCAGATATGCAAATCTTTGCATTATTTGAATGATCACCTTGTGCCATTAAACGTGGTGATTTTCTTGGTGACTTGACTGAAGTTTCATCCAATTGGTCCCTTATATTCTTGTTAGGTAAAATTACGTCATCTTCATCAATGGTATCGTTACCACTTTCTTTAACTCCTTCTTCATCCATAATATCATCAAGACCAATAACTGAAAAAAAAACAAAAAAAAAGAGCCTAAAACTTAAAAGTATCTAGATATAAGAGGTTGGAAAAGGTGGGGGCAAGAAAAGGGGGAAGGCCAAATGAAAAAAAGAGGGGGCATTTGAGAACAAACAAAATGAAAAATGAGGAAGTGAAATAGGAAATTCTCATATGAGGCAGTTTCAGTGTAGAAAAAGCTATCACCCAAAGCTTATCATTTCTGTAGATGGTCCTTGTCAAAGAGTTATGCCACTTTCAGTGGACTCACATTTTTCTTTTTTTTTTTTAAACAAACAAAAAGACAACGCCACCACAGGAAGGTTCCAAAGCCTTATAGGATCAGCAGTCCCTTCCCACTGAAGTGAAAAAGGTAAATAGCAGAATGAGCTGATCCAAAAATGCAGAAAGTTTAAGCCACATTGTTATCTAGAACAGACACAGTTTTTAAATTTTAAATCCCAAATCACATTATGTGTCTGCATCTGTGATTTGCTAATGCCACTAGGAAAAGCACCGAGCACAGCATGCACTAGTCTTCCAGCCAGAGACTGAGAACATCGTCTGTCACATTCCTAGCCTCCACTAACCTGAGAAGGATCCCAGAGGTTGCTCCTGAACATAGGTTTCCTAAGAGGCAGTCAAGCCACTGTACCAGCCATTCTCCTCACTTTCTCTAAGTATGGTTCTGCAATGGTAGCCTCTCCTATCCCAAGATCCTATGTGTGATTAATGAATCCTGGTCCCTGTGGGATGCGAAATCTGTGAGATCAATCCAAGTACCCAAATGATTTTGCAGAGCAAGTAGCAGGGTTTGACAAATACAGCACAGAATCCAGACAACTGATACAGCTGCCTGAACAGCAGAAGACTATCTAGAAGCATTTCAAGACAAACTAATTCATATGACAAATAGGATCTTTACAAATTTCTGAAAAATGGTTAAAAATGGTTATTTAAAACTGTGGTGTAACACAATATATTTGTCTTGAAAATCAAAAAAGGCAAGCTGTTAAAGGGACTTAACCATTAAAATTTTTAGACTGTCCCATCAGAAAGTCTATCAACTCCTGTCCTTTTTCAACTCAGAGATTTTTTTTGCAATATTTGGAAGAAAAAAAACTGTTAATGAAATCTGTGACATTTGTTCAATATTAAGTATTCTCTTAAGATACTCCAAATGTAAAAGGGATAAACTGCAAGACACTGATACAGCTAATCAAACAATGGTCAATAAGCAAGCTTTAACAGCAGAAGGTCCACCCCCCCAATTTTTCTACCACAAAGGGAGCAAAATATAGCTAAATATTTGACAACTTTTATACAGCCTTTGTAAGAAAGATTAACAATGTAAATAATAACTATGTGACTCTAGAGGAGATTTACACTTAAATTTGCATTTGAAACTTAAATCTGGACAATGGTGAGCAGACATCAAACAGGAAGCAACAGTTAAGAGTTTCCAGAACCAACAGTAATTTACTTCCATTGGCTTTTATTCAATTCGCATTTTGACAATTTTTGGCATTTCATTGTATGCCTACGATTGCTGGAAGACATGTCTTTGTGCAAATCAGTGTCAGCTTTCAAATATGAATTCACAGACCCAACAATATTTTGACTCTTGTTCAGTCAAGCTTTTTCTAAACTTATGTATGCCACAAGACTGATAATGGTAGTTACACCCTATTCGTTTGAATGACTATTATTCAAATAATTCTTCACTTGGTTTATAATAGTGTACTTAATATCTTTTATATTAATCTTACATGTAAAGTGTTCTCTCTCTTCCATGTGGAATTATACTTCCTTCTCCAAAATGAGATGATGAATATGGACTGCTCAGTCAAATAACTTCTAAAACATACTTTTGGAGTGGCTCTCAGAGCTTTCATTAAGGTCCCAGGTTTTCTGATATTTGTGTTCATGATGTATCATTTTCACAGAATTCATGCCTTTCTAATTACTACAAGCAAGGGGAAATTTGCAGCTGCAGCTAAGAGATAGTAGGGACCCTCAATTGGAGCATTAAAACTAAAACATCTTAACACTTAGACTCTGTGATGCAATTTCCATCTTATAGGAGAATCAGCATCATACAACCTTGTTAATTTCAAGCCACTTGAGCTGCAATGCAACTATTTCAACTGTCTGATACTGGATGAGGAGCATTCAACACAGAATCCTGCTGGGAAAGTGATGAGAAAAAGTGACAGAGTAGAAATGCATATTGAGAAAGAAAAATAGGGAAAAAAATGAGAAAAGGACAAAAATAGCAACAAGTGACAAAAATAAACTTTGGAAATATACAAAGACACAAATGGCTACAGGACAGACAAACTGATACTAAGAAGACAACAGAAGAACTAAAGATGCAGAGATTAGCAACAGAAAATAAGCAAGCAAGCGAAAGAAAAAGTGAAAACCATTGAAGAGAATATAACAAGTTTTTTTTTTTAAACAAGTGTTTTTTTCCTGTTTGTTTTAAAGACAAGTGGGTTATGTTGTGATGATTGATTTGAACAAAATGGAAAGACAAGGAAAAAAATCTCAGCAAGGTGTAAAATATAACATACAGAAAGACGTAATACTGGCAATCAATGCAATGTTTAAAGTCTTGGTAATCCAAAGTATTTTAAGAATTTAAAAAACTACAACAGTAGTGTATTAATGTCTCATATTAGTGGTTATTTGCACCATTCAGATGTAAACTTTTTGTTTTACTTACAACTTTAGAGAAAAAAAGTTATTTCTATAAAAGTATAAAATTACAGCTATTTGCTGTTCCTTCATTAATGGAATATTGCAAAAAGCAAGACTTCTACATATCCTGAGAAAGAAAGGGGAGGGGGGAGAATTACATTCAAAACTTTCAACTGAACTATAAAATTTACATATGTTCACTGGTTTATATTTTCAGTAAAATAACCCTTCTCCATTATCTATTATGTACAAAAAATTACTTAGACTAAATGGAGATGCTTAAACTTTTTGACACATGTAACAAAGTAATTTCAAACTGTGGTTCCAAGGCAGTTTTCCCAGGGCTACAGTTCTCCATAGCAGGTGCTATCTTTTTTATTTTTATTTCTTTTTGTTTCCTGACCGTTAGGAACAAAACACCATTATTTCTGCTTTGCACTGTTCTTGTCTGCTGCCTCCATCTCTGTTAATTCATGGCAACACCAGGAGCAAACATACATAGGTGGTGACAAGTTTGACTTCCACATGTGCCATAAATGCTGTGTAAGCGGTTCCACATTTTAACATTTCTACTATGTTGTATATTGTGACTTGATGCAGCAGATCATCAAGATAGAAGGGGGCAAAAATCTAATAGGGAAAGCAGCAACTATTGTACCATGTGCCTGTGCAAACCTTAGAGTTGGATGAAAGATTTGTAAGGCAGGAAAGAAATGAAGTAATACTCAAGTGAATAAAACTTTCATTAATCCAAAGATATCCAAATGAAAGTGGATGTTCCTGAACAAGTGTGCCATTTCTTAGAATGTTCTCCTGCGATGCCAAGGTGTGAGGATTTGAATTAAGATTATTCTTTAATTGATAGAGAAAAATTCAGTTTTCAACAGATCCTAAATTAAGTTACTACTTATATAATTTACACCAACAATCCAAATGCCAGATATTTTCTTAATTTATCATACATTCTGTTTTAAAATATATCTGTTTAGATCAATATCTTGTACAGACACACCCAGTGAACTGTGCTAAGAATGTCCCCCAGTCAATATTGGCAAAACTAAGGCAGAAAAAACTAAAAAGCAAACAAACCATTTAGATCTTGAAATATCAGGCTGGACACTTGCTCCTATCCTTCACACCAGAAAAGTATTAAATAAAACTAGATTTGCCATCTCCTTGCTCTCTCAGACCAGAAAATCTGAAAAGAAGGATCAATCACCATCGCTGTACAGTCAGACATTCAGAAGTTGCCAAATGCAATAATCCAGTATGCATCCTGATGGAGCACTAAATTCCCATTCAGAAAAGGCGGTTATTCAATATGGAAACGGATTTCACAATGCTCTGCCATGGTAATCTGCTGTTCTGTGAAGTTTAGAAGTAGCAAACATTAAAGAACATCCTCCAACAACTTCAAGTAAAAAAGTGGAAAACATCTGAAGTAGAAATATCAAGCCAAATGGCACAAAGAAATTGAACTTCTTATATTTTATTTTTAAAACAGAAGGCCTTCAAATGAGAGCACCACAGGAAGAACGAAGGACTATATGCAAAAGCAACATCAAATAAAGAATGTCAATTTTATAGTGCTTCATGAATGTATAAGACACACATCAATGGAACTGTCCTGGAAAATCTCATAATGATGTTTTGTGTTTCTCCACCCACTAAAAGTTGTACTCCAAAGGAGTGAGCATCTAAACCTTCAAAAGGAGTTCAGTTAGATGCCTCAAAAGCTTTGAAACCAGGTAGATGGTCAACTAGAGATAGAAAAGGATGCACATCAAAATCTTCCATGTCCCAGATGTAATACCCATAAAATCAGTACAGCAGACATTTTCTCCATCATTTATTTTTGCAAACCAAATTTTAGTACCTTGACAACACATAAAGCACTTAATTATTTTGCCAAGACCTGAAAGGATTTATGGAAAGAAAATCAACGGGTCAACTGACCAACTCAATTTCTCTTAAGAACCAAGTTAGCACCAGAACCACCATATCAGGGGAAAAAAATGTAGGTAAGATTGCTTATAATGGCAAGATCCAAATATCGATAAAGTATCTAGCTAATGTGCTGCTCAAAAGAAAGGTAAACTTTAGTCAGAAACCATAAATACATTTCACCCACTGGTTCAAACAAGATTTAGTAAGTGCCCACAACACTAAACTGTTTCCATTGTCCTCAATAGCTTTTGAAATGATCCTTCTTTCAGAACTGTGGATGAATCAGATGGATAGAATGGAAAAGGGTAGAATGTACTGCATTCAGAACAGACACTTTCACTTTCCAGATAGTGACCCTTATGAAAAAAAACATCTAATAATTCTGGAATATCTTTCGTAGACTCTCTCTTTTGTCTTCCTACTCATGTACCATAAATACAAGGTCCTGCATATGCTTCTACAAACTTGCTTTGGAGACGACTTTTCTGAATTTCAACAGGGAATCAACTAACTCAAGAGAAACTATGTTTTAAGAAGTTTGACCATTCAGTTTACATGAATTAAGTATTAGATACTTAAGGTGCATGTGAGTCAAGGAGCTCTGGTGAATGAGGTCCTGACAGACTGGAAGTATCCATGGTAGACATACTGATATGTGCAAAGCACTGGTTTAGGAAAGGGTGATCAGGATTATTGAAACTCAGTTCTCACTGATATTTCTGGCTACCCTGAATGTGAAGAGAAAGGTTGGGAATATTAATGGAGACATGATTCAAAGAATAATAGGATGTCCTTTTCAGGCCTATGGCTGTCAATACGAGAAGGAGAATTTAATTATCTTTCTATTGGACTGAGTTGTGAAGTGACATACATATGGAAGGAACCATCTCAGTGTAATTTGCCCAAAAACTTGCTTGGTTAGCTTCCATTCTACCTCATCCAATTTATGATAGCTGAGCCAATTGGCAAGACTACTGGTTTTACAGCAGGTATTTGTGGCAATGCGGCACAGCTCCAAATATAGAAAAACTTTTCTAGCCTCTGTTTTGATTTTCACTTTTTTCCTACCTTAATGGTTGAGATAAACCATGGTAACTCTCCATGGTTTATCTCCAAAGGAGACTACACACCCTGTGCTATGGGATGGGAGTTCAGATTGGGATGTCTCAACAAGTTTATAGATTGCTGGACTATCTACTATAAATTTTCCCTTGAAGAGATGATGAGGTGATCACCATTACTAATGGACTTCAAAGTTCAGAGGAATTCTCAACAGATGATCCATAACCTGTAACTGGTCATTTCAGTGCCTGATCAGGAGTTTTGAAGGAGGCAGAGGTGGAGCATTCCACAGGGATTGTTCTACACACAATGACAGCTATTGAGCACCAGAATGAGCACCAGAAGACACTGGTGTGCTGATACCTGAAGGGGTGTGAGGAATTGTTTTAAATTTTGTTTTATTTCTCCACAGGTAATACTATAAGGCCATGTTAGTTTTGAACAGAACTCTCAGATACAAGTGTCTCTGAGATATGATAAAGGAACCCTTCTGATGATTCATTATCCATCCAAAATGTTCCCCAAGAATTTGATATTGCAGAGCACATTGCAAACTGCCACCTTGTATGACTGCACTTTCTCCAAGTGACAGTAGAGCTGCACAGCCTATGAGGTAGGCTACCAAATCAGCTGTCAACTACATGGACACTCATTGAGTAGGGACAGGCAGAGAAACATTGCTTGGAAATGATAATGCTTGTTCCCAACTGCAAAGCATAGGAACTGCTGGTGCAATGTCATCTTTAGAATATATGCCTTCCTTGAAATCGATGAAGAAAAAGCAAGGCCAGGTGCATACCATTATCCCATTGAATCCCCACTGCATGGCAGAACTGCACCCCAAAATTTAAGTTTTCATGTATTTAAAAAATAAATAAAAGTATGTTTCTAGCCTTTAGGGTTTCAAAGAAAACCATGAAAATGTGACCAAAGTATAAACCAATGCAGTTCAAGTCTGCAGACAGCTTGAAACAATAGCTGTCAGATGGGTGAACTGGGCCATTTTTCTCCATGGGATGGTAAGCTTGAAACTTAAATATGACAATTTAAATATCAGTATTGTTAATTACCACTGCTGATAATTTTAGCAAAAACATCCAGCTACTGTGCCAAAAGCCCCAACTCCACTCCATGCCGTGCCAAATTCTCCAGCTTTGTCCTGACAATTTCTACAATACAAGTTGTTAAAACAAAAATATTTGGAATACTGAGAAACACAAGTGTAGGAACAGCACAAAATACATTGAGTAATATAAAAAAGGTCTTCTATACTTATTATATTATTCATTTTCATATTTCATTAATTAAAAACTCCACTTAAATCTAAAAATAGCTGTCACAGAATTTCCACTACAGTGACAAAGAATCCAGGAATTTACTGCAGAATTTAGATTCAGCTTGCTATGGAGTACATGGAAATGTGAGTATAAGATATCTTGAGTGGGAGACTACTTCTTAGATTAGAAGAACTGAGGTCTCCAGCCCTCCATCCTAAAATGAGTTTTGCATACTGAATTTTTAATGAAGTCTGGCCATATTTCTAATCTTTCTAGGACTGTTCCATTTCTGTTTCTTCAAAAGTCTTTACAAAATAGGCATAACCACACTGTATACATTTATATGCACATGCCTATGTATATTTATATGCAGAACATGTTTAACCAAGAGGATGTGCAATTTTGACTTATCTTAGCGTAAGATTCAGCATCCCCAGCATTACCTAGACGAAGTGAACCTGTCACTCATAACATCCTTGTGCATCACTATTCATATCATCCAAAATTTGTCAACGTTAATGAGACTAGCGAGGCTTTCATATGTCTAATGTAAAGAAGTCAAGAATTTTTTTTTGGTAGCATAGTAGGTTGAGGGACTATGGAGGAGTGGAGAAAGAGGAAAGATGCTGGGGAAGATATTATTTCAGGCTGTCTTTAGTTATCATAAAGAAGCAGTAACGGTCAAAATATTTAGCTTTTGCTTTACTGTTCACTTCTATAACTGCCTTAGTTGCTACTTTCCTTGATCTGTTGTTAGCTGGTGCTATAAAACAGAAAACTGAGTGCAGATGAGAGTCTATTCTAGGTCCTGCAATAATATAATTTGCTTCCTCACTGATGAGGATATGGTCACTTTTGGGGGGAAAGAGAAAAAAAGGGGGGAACTGATGAAAGTACTGGACCATTTGAAATTGCAGTGTTTAAGAGTTAAAGATATGATTTCATTATATCAGCAAAGCACTACTGAAATTTCAGTAATGTTAGTCATCTGAAGATTCTATTTGTAGTACCAATTGTGAAGCAACCTTAACCATAAGGATGCATAAACAGTGGGCCAGGTTTACACCGAAATCAATATAATTATTCCATCAATGTAAATGAGTTTAGAAACTGGCCCAGTGGCTTTTAATAATTTTCAAAAACATTGCAATACACTTTTCAATAACCATTAAACAATGGTATTCCTTTTTTAAACATGGCTATGAACTGGTTTTAATTCAACTATATCCCAGCTATTACAAAGAACACTGTTAGCAATTGCAATGGTTTGGTTGAAATCAACCAAAGCAGGACCCTGGATCTGGTATCACTTCAGTACTAGAAAGACTAGGATTACCAGAGTATCTCAAAGACCTCAAGAATAGTTTACATCATTCAAACACTCCTACTCCTAACTCTGCATTCTTGCAATTCTGAAGGCAGCTGGCTATATTTGGTGGTTAGATGTAGTACTTATGCAAAGCTTATCACTGCTTTGGTCAGGAAAAAATTACACATACTGAAGACAAGCCTAAGGAAACCCTGATCCAGCCTGGACCTCCCCCCAATCACCAACACAATGTCTTCCTAGATAAATATTACAGATGCCTTCATGTGAAATGAAGAACAGCCTGTGTTTAATGCCTGGGACCTAAGTCATAAAATAGAAGGGAAAAACCCCAACTCATCATTTTCTATATTAGCAAAAAGGGATGGCACTACGTATTTTAAATTGTAGTCTTAAAAAATTGTAAGATTTACCTGTTGAACAAGGCATCTGGAAATTAGGATCATTGCTATCCAAAACTGGCAAACAGAACTGGGCACTTGCAGATCCTAGCATAGGATCCTTATCACTGAGCATGTTCTTCAACGAATCCTCTAAGAGATTCTGACTTGTACTAAAATCCTCACAGACTTCATTCTCCAGGTTGGATCCTAGAAATAGGGCATCATCTAAGTGTTCAGTAGGAATTAAATGGTTAAATGTATCAACTATATCCATGAAGACTCCTGTGTGTCTTTCAGCCCTATAGAAAGACAAGAAAAATACCATAAGAAAATAAGCTACAAATTGTAAATAACCTAAGAAACCAACAAGTTGTTTTGGTAGTTGTGTTTTCTAAAGAATGCTAAAGTTACTTCAGAATTGTAACAAATTTCTGCTTATTGTTTAGAATGACTCCTTGGAAATCTAAAAACACATCTGCTTTTTTCCCCTCCATCAGCATGTGCACACCAGGTTGTTATTGTAGGCTCATCTATTAGCACTGGAGTGCTAGCATTTATAGACACATACAGTGAATTGAAACATTCCCTTTAAAAAAGTCCAGTTGGACCTCAATCAAATAAGGGAAAAAGTCAAGGTCAACCAAATCGGGGCCAATTGTCTTGACAGTGGTCCTTTGAAGTAACGTCTCTTCACCTTAAAACTAAAGATCTGATTATCCTTAACTCCCACTGAAAATAACAGACTAAAAGGAGTTCAGCAACTAGCAGGATTGTGCGGGAGGGAGAAGAACTATATTATAGTTCATTAAAAAAGCTACCATGAAGGAGTACAAATGGCTGTATTTTATGATATAATGCTTAAAAAACTTACTTCAGATATTTCACCTATTATGTTCAATAGCACACTACAAACAAAAGCACTTTGGGTGAAATTCTGGCCCCCACTTAAATCAATGAGAATTTTTCACTGACTTCAATGGGGACAAAGTTAATAACAAATGGTGAAAGCTTAAGTTTCAGTGTTGTATAAACAAGGCCCAGTGTACTCTACTAGCAAGCTGCACCTATATTATGTGACAAGACCTGTCCTGGTTTCTGTAATACTTCTGTATGACGAACTGGAATTTGTGTTGCAGATTCAGTAATTAATAAAAAAGTGGAGTAAATATTTAACTAAATATTAAAAATGAACAGTCAATACAATATTCATTTTAAATAATCCTCATATTTTCAGTATACCCTATGTTTTTGGACCAAAGACAGATAACTGCACTGTTGAAGCAGACAGGAATAGGGAGAAGGCCACTAAATATGACAGCCGGATAATGGAAAGTTGGCATGATGGCACACAATAAGGTTTTGGGAGACTTTAGGTTTTGGCATCCTGAAAGTAGCTGAGGATTTTGGAAAAGGGAAAGAGATGCATATCCTGTCTCATTCTCTCCTCATCTCATAGACAGGATAGTGATTACTTGTTTTTAATGAAGTAGGGGAATGAGATGGTGTGTGGATGTGCAGCCTGAACTCTTTTCCAGCCCTCCATTCCAGCAACCCTTGACAATAAGCAGCTGCCCCAATACTTAGTTGTGCTTACAGCAATAGTTAAGCACACTAACTGAATATTTCTGTTAGAATGATCAACACTGCAGCACTTAGCTGTATTCATATTTAAGGATCAACACCACAACAAGTTCAACTGTGTTTTTGTAACGAGTTCATATTTTAATCTGACACACAGCATGGAATGTGTCCAAAAAACTGCTTTCTCCCATAATATAACCATGTCAACCTACTTTGAGTCCACACCTACTACAATCCCTGCTTTTTGGGCAGTCTGGGAAAATCTGGGCAGCTATCCCATAGTTGTCTCAACAGAGGAAGAAGAACCCAGAGGACGTGCACACAAAGCAGCACAAAGACAATGCACTCTGGATGTTCTACTGATCAGAGATCTCAGAGTAAGGAAAACCAGCCAAACAAGGTACCCAGAAAGGATTAGCGAATCCCAGCTCTACAGTAAAAAAATATGTTATAACCTTGTATAGAAGCCTTGTCTATGAGAGAATTACACCACAGTAATTTGTTAATGAAGTGGTGTGCCCACACTAACCATCATGGTTAGCATAAAACAATGCAGTGTGTCCACTTTTAGCATTCCCTACTGCTGTTCCAATTCCTAGCCTCAAAACAGGCATTTGAAGAAGCAGCAAACAACTGGAGAGGCACTATACTAAAATGTTTTTTAAATGTGAGGTGTTTAAAAATTAGCCTTTTGAAATCTAGAAAACAGTCTGTATTTTATTTTACATAACAGACATTCTATTAAAGTATTTTTAAAACAAGAAAAAGCCTTATGATTGTATCCACACAACACCTTATAAAGCAAATAATATGCATAAAATTTTAAAAAGCTCCAACAGGTCAAAATAAAAAAATAATTGGGAATACAGCATTGTGGAACTCTGATGGGAAGACTGATGACAAAGGTGCTCCAGCCCTTTTTATACTAGTACTGATAAGATACAGAGCAATAGATGCAGAACACAATGGTTGTGAAATATGTCCTGAACGAGTGTAACTGCAATGGAAATGCTCATGTATAAGATTAAGATTTAATCATGGTTATGTTCAGTAAAAGTCACAGACAGGTCATGGGCAATAAACAAAAATTCACAGGAACAGTGATCTGTTCCAGATGTTTACTAAAAATAACAGGTGGAGGGGGGGAAGGGAAGGGGGGAAAGAGAGGGGAGGAATGACAGGGGGGGGAAAGGGGACTGACTGCCCCAGCCCCTCTGCCACAGGGTGGCATAATCCCAGCTCCAGCCACAGGGGATAGATGGGGGGCGCACAGCACTGCCTGAAGCTGCAGGTTGTGGGCACACAGCCCTGGCCAAAGCTGTGGGACAGGGGCACATGGCCCCAGCTCCTGCACTGGCCAAAGTCCTGACCACTACCCTGGGGGCACATGGCCCCAGTTCCAGCCCCACCTCTGAGAGCAGAAGAGAAGTCACAGAGGTCTGGTAAAGTCACAGAATCCATGACTTCCATGAGTAAACTGTGTCCTCAATTATTACAAACATTGTAGGAATATTGTAGGAATCTGTGTCTTCAACTGTTTCAGGCAACCTAAAATCTGTCCAGGCTCTCTCCGTCTCCTTGCTTTAGCCTGTCCTTTTCCATTTTCATTATTCTGGGAAATTTCCAGTTTATAAAATTAATTTTTTTCTGCCACTAAATAAGCATAATTGATGTCTCTGAATCCCAAAGAATGCATGCTAAAATATTGTTACGGTATTATTCAGTGTGGCAGAGATTCATATTGCACAGTATCCACCACTTTTTCCTAATAAAGTGTAGGTTTTTCCAGGATTATATTAAAAGTAGTCCACAGTGATTATGATTTTCGAGAGAAAGGAATTCAGATATCAATTAAATTTCTCCTCCTTCAAACCAGCCTTGCAGGAGGGAAAAAATGTATAATATCAGATGGGGGGAGATGGGGAATTGGAGGAAGGTGGTGTCCACACAAACTCTTGTTAAATTTATTTGTTTGTTTGCAAGGAACATTACAGATTAGAACAGTCCTCCTCAAATTACATTATTTATCTTTAATTATGCCTTCCATTTACATATTCTGGATTTTCTTTGGATACATTTGACCCTTTTTAATTTATTCTTTAGTTTCCTTTAAGTGTAAGCTTTTATTTTTTTTAAAGTGAAAAGTTCCAGACGGGTAGCCTTGTTAGTCTGTATACAGCAAAAACAACTGACGAAGTGGGTTGCAGCCCACAAAACCTTATGCCCGCAGAAATTTGTTAGTCTTTAAGGTGCTACAGGACTCTTGTTATTTTTTTAAAGGGTCTCCCCTCGACCCACTGTTAACTTATTATGTAAGAGTCAGGTTTCATATTTTTCTTAGTTGATGTTAATTATAATTTCCTTTTCTTAAAATCTTTTTTTCCCTCAACGTGGTACTGCTCTGTATATATTAGTTCATAACACTAATTTTATATTACCAATTTATATTGGCCAAGTTTCATACCATCAAACATTTAAAGCCATCTGACGGAGAGAGAGACTCAAGTTGACTTTTTTTAATTTAAAGTTTAACAAATTTAACTCAGGCTATGAATAATGGAATCTGACAGAATCTAAACCTAAACCCAAGGAAAACGGAATGTACCAGTCTAAAATACGCCTTACCTAACTGATAATAAGAATGTTAAATGTTGACAATGGTATTAGCTGAGCCAATCAATTGTCTTCTGCTGCTGTGGAAGCCTAACATATTAAGGATAAGATGTAATTAGTTCTGTTCACTGTACTTATTTTTCTGAAGGGTTAATGAGGTCCCCTGGAACAAGTGTGCATATTTTATAGAGTATATGAATGTATTAAGGCCCAATCCCACAAGTCACTTCATGGGGTAGTGGGAGGGAGGGGGTCAGGGCCTAAGTCTCAAGCACTAAACGATGCGACATCTTCAACAATGACTTTGTTGGCTTTGACACTGGTCAATGACTAAAGTTTTAAAAGACTTTTGTTCATAATAACCATGGGGAATGAGTTGGACCCTATGGGTAGACTCCACAATAAAGACCAGAACATTTTATCAAATGACACACAGCCCTGCTATTGATAAAATGTCACTGACTGGGAGGCAACAGAGGAAAGCTCCACCTTAACTGGTATGAAATTAGCTACCTTCAAATAACAGAAAAATCCTTTTTAATCTTATGCTAAATACTGTACCTGAAATCAGTGGTTCTCAACCGGGGTACATGTACTCCTGGGGGTACGCAGAGGTCTTCCAGGGGGTACATCAACTCATCTAGATATTTGTCTAAGTTTACAGCAGGCTACATAAAAAGCACTAGTGAAGTCAGTACAAACTAAAATTTAATTCAGATAATTTGTTTATGCTGCTCTATATACTGTACACTGAAATGTAAGTATAATATTTATATTCCAATTGATTTATTTTATAATTATATGGTAAAAATGATAAAGTAAAGAATTTTTCAATGATAGTCTGCTGTGATATTTTCGTAATATTAGGTCTGATTTTGTAAGCATGTAATTTTTAAGTGAGGTCAAGTTTGGGGAGTACACAAGACAAATCAGACTCCTGAAAGGGGTACAGTAGTCTAGAAAGGTTGAGAACCACTGCTTTAAACAGCCTAAGTGAAAGGAGCAATCATCATATTAAATGTAGTTTACCTCCCCTCCCCGTATTATAAATGTCCAGAACCACCACAGATTACTGACATCCTGGGAAACTCTGCCTACACCATATCCACCAAGGAAATTCACTAGAGAGAGGAAACTCTCAGTAGAAGTAAGTTAAGTTTTACAACCACCTGTACTTTTTTATAATTAAAAGAAACAAAAAAGATAAGAGGTTTGTCACCTCCTCTGATTCAAGTTATTATGGGTTTGTATTTTAATGCCAGAAGCTATTATTATTTAATTGTATTACAGTAGTGCTTAGATGCCCAAACTGAGATAAAGCCTCCTTGTATCAGGCACTGTGCTGACACACACCAAGAGTCTGTGACCCACAGAGTTCAGAATCTAAACAGACAAGAGACAAAGGCTGGGAAGGGAAACAGAGAGATGTGAAGTGACTTGCTCAAGGTCACACAGCATGCTTGTGACACAGCCGATAATAGAACCCAGGTCTCATGACTCCCAGACCTATATGCCTTATCTACTGGACCACTCTGCCTCAAGGCCAATAATCAAGAACAACCAATACACATCACAGAGAAAAAAATATTTGGAGTTATAAAAGCTACCTTGGCAGTATCCTTTTTTTAAAAAAAAATTAAGATATAAAACAAGATGGACGCATGGCTGAATTTGGTCTCTTTCCAGAGCCTTTTCAATTTTATTCCAATCACAAAGTCATCAAAAATGTGCCTAGTAGCAGTCTCTACTCAAAAGAGTATCACCCATATCAGTACAGTTGTAGATCAGGTCTAAGGCATACTGGCCACACTATACTGGAAAAATTTGCCCAGTCCCTTACTTTCATTCACAGATCCCAAGGCCAGAAGGGACAATTGTGATCATCTAGCCTGAAGCACTGTATAAAACAGACCATAGAATTTCCCCCAAAAAATTCCTAGATAAAGCGTATCTTTTAGAAAAACATCCAGTCTTGATTTAAACATGGTCCGTGAATCCACAATGACCCTTAGTAAATTGTTTCAACAGTTAATTGCTCTCACTTTGTGAACGTATGCCTTATTTCCAGTTTAAATTTGTCTATTTTCTACTTCCAGCCACTGGATTGTGTTATACCTTTCTCTGCTAGACTGAAAAGCCCATTATTAAATATTTGTTCCCCATTTACGTACTTACAGAATATAATCAAGTCACCCTTTAATCTTCTCTTTGGTAAGCTAAATATATTGAGCTCCTTAAATCTAACACTGTAAGGCATGCTTTCTAACCCTTTAATCAGTCTCATGGCTCTTCTCTGAAACCTCTCCAATTAATCAACATCCTTCTCAAATTATCACCACTAGAACTAGACCCAGTATTCCAGCAACAGTTGCACCAGTGCCAAATTACAGAGGTAAAATAACCTCTCTTCTCTTACTCAAGATTCCCCAGTTTATTCATCCCAGGATCACATTAGTTCTTTTGGCCACAGTATCAAACCAGGAGCTCATGTTCAACTGACTGTCCAACACAACATTAAAATCTTTCCCAGTCACTTCTTCCCAGGATAGATGCTTCCCCATCCTGTAAGTACTGCGTACATTCATACATTTACATTTAGCCATATTAAAACACATTGTTTGCTTGTGCCCATGTTACCAAGTGATCCAGATCACTCTGAATCAATGACCTGTCCCCTTCATTATTTATCACACACCCCGTTTTTGTCTCATCTGCAAATTTTATCAGTAATGATTTTATGTGTTCTTCCAGGTGATTGATAAAGAGGTTAAACAGTAAAAGGCCAAGAACAACTCCCTAGAAACACCCACTCAATGACAATTCCCTGTTTACAGTTATGTTTTGAGATCAGTTAGCCACTTTTAATCCATTTAATGGGTGCCACACTAATTTCATATCGTTCCAGGGTTTTTTAATCAAAATGTCATGCAGTACCAAGTCAAACACCTTACAGAAGTCTAAGTACATTACATCAAGACTATTACCTTTATCAATCAAACTTGTAATCTCAACATAAAAAGATATCAAGTAGTTTGACAGGATCTATCTTCCATAAACCCACGTTGATTTCCATCAATTACATTACCTTCCTTTAATTCTTTCTTACTTGAGTACTGTATTAGCTGGTCCATTATGTTGTCTGGGATTGGTGTCAGGCTGGAAGGCCTATAATTACCTTAGTCACCACATTTTCCCTTTTTAAAAACTGGCATATTAGTTTTCTTCCACTCTCCTAGAATTTCCCCCATGCTCCAAGACTTATCGAAAATCAACATTAATGGTCCAGCATTCTCCTAAGCCTAACTAATGTCTAACTTCAGTAACTTCTGTTTAGCATCTTCCAGAGATACAGTGGAATGGAAAGAGTATGAGAGACTATATTTTCTGTTTTTTCCTCAAATACAGAACTGAAATATTTATTGAGCACTTCCGCCTTTTCTGCATTATAATTCTACCATTTCCATCTAATACTGGACCAATACCATTTTAAGGATGCTTTGTGTTCCTAATATATTTGAAAAGCTCCTTCTTATTGTCCTTAATTCTGCTGGCCATAGATTTCTCCTTGTGTCCCTTTGCTTCACTCATCAATTTTCTACTCTTAATACCTAATGTATATTCAATACCATCAACTATTATTTATTATTCTTTTATAGCTACCTTCATTTTTTTCTCTAAACAAGGTTGGTTTTGTAACCAGCGTGCAGCACCTTCTTCCTCAATTGTGGCTTTTTGAGCATTTAGTAACATGTTCTTAAATGATTTCCAATTACTATTCACATTTTTTCTGATTAAATTCTTCCATGCTAATTTGACTCATAACTGTTTTCAGCTTCGTGAAACTGACCATACTATAACTTTACACTTCATCACGTTATTTTCTGGTTCTCCTAACCTGCTCTTATCTTCCCCTTACCTTAAAGTTCTTTCTAAATGAGTCTACATGAAGCACCTGCTAATCACAGAGTTGTTGAAATGTCAACAGTCTGACAAGTCAGAGGTTCTGGAACAGCTTCCCAATAGCTTAAATTGGTCCAGTTCTTTCTTAAAACTAATTGAGTGCAATTGATAAGGGGCAGTGCTCAGCAGCCCCAGGGGTTCACTTCCAGTCTTATGTTCCTAAAAAGTTCATGCTTCAGCCATCCAACTGCTGGGTGAGGAAGGAGTTCCTTCCCCAGTGAATTCTGGTTTTGTTTGTTTGTTTTGTCTCCTTCCTCTGAAGCATCAGAAATGGAGCCTGAGCAGTGGATGGAGTGGGCCAGGCTCTAAGGTGGGCACCAACCGTTCTCTCTCAATTACTTGGCTGGCTGGTTCTTGCTCACCTGCTCAGAGAATAACTAATCATCACATGTTGGGTCGGTAAGGAATTTTTCCCCAGGAAAACCCCCTACATCAGATTCACTGTGATTCTGGAGGGATGCCTTCTTCTGCAGCAAGTGGTGCAGGTCACTCACCAGGATTACCCGGCATCTCTCACTTACTCACTGACATGCATTGGGCATTGGTGCACCTTGGTCCCTCCTGGTCTTCCTGTGGCACACAGCAGTCTAGTCTCCTATGGGCTGTAATACTTCGGTTTAATTTTGGTTGCTGGATGTAGTATGCAGGTGCTGGGTTTAATGTATGGGGCTGGGTGGCATTGTTGACCTGTGATATACAGGAGATCAGACTAGGTGATCTAGTGTTCCTTCTGACCTTAACTCCATAACTAAGTAAATTTAAATTAATTAAAGTGGGTAGAATTCTTTCTATGACTACTTGGAGCATTCAGACTTTCATCACTGATGGTCAGCAGGCCTCTTAGCGCTAGCTTCCTTGGTGCTTAAAAGGAACCACCTAAGCAGTCAACAAGGTATTTTAGGGTATTTCTCTAATAAAAAGATCCAGTCATCATGATTATGTTAATAAACCAGCACTATCTAAACATCTCAGTCAGAAGGGAGATGACAATGTTTTAAATCATATCAAGGGGTTGGAAAGGAAGACAGAATGAAGAAAGATGTTACTCAGAGACCTGAAATCTTTCACAACCACATATAAGATCCCACCAGCTATTTTCCTCCTTGAACAGACTAGACCCTGCTACCACCCATTCTCTACTCAACAAAATATGCTTCTCTCTCTTTTTGCTGCAAAAAAGGTACAACTATCCTCCAATCAAAAGACTCAGCTGGATACAGTACAAGTTCTGTTTCAAAGTGCAAATGACTATCCACTTTATTATTCACACAAAGATAGCCTTGGAGAGTATCTTTTGTTACAATGCTTTAATATATATCAATAAATATACCCCACAAAAATTGAAAATAGTCAGGACCTAATAAGTCATCTTGTCCTTCACTCTATCAACAGGTTTCCTCAAATTTTCCTGGGAGACTAATCTATAGTAAGCATTAGAGCTCACTATTAGAGGTTTCCCAAACATCCATTTTAAAGTTTTCTATATTAATTGTTACCATATTACTCATATCATATACACCTTGACCATGCGAAACAGCTACTCTCTCCTTCTTGGTTTTTACACAGATTAATTCTCAAAAACTTGCTATAAAGTATTTAAAATAAAAACTATTTATACTGTAAATACTAAATATTACTCAGTGTCAAACTGTATATATTTAGTGTTATTTAGTAGGTCAATCTATTTAGCCCCATAATTTTTGTTCAGAAATTGCTTTCAACTTGTCGATATCATTCTGATGAAGGGTTGCTCTGAACTATACTTAGCCAGATTTTTAAAAGTATTTAGTCACCTGAAGATGCAGTCTAGTGGGATTTTCAAAAGCTCTTAAGTAACTCTCCCACTATGATGATGTTTCACTAGTGCAATACGAACAGGGGTATTATCTCACGCCTCTTCTACACGCCATCCAATTTTTTTTATTAATTTTGTAGTCAGATCACAATGCAAGCTCATATCCAAACCACTGTGCATTACAACACAATGTTTTATGCTTTCCAAAACTTTTCCCACATACATAAAATCATTTTTCCCCAGATGCACCAATGCAAGTTAATACATGTTTTGTATCTTCTGCACGTATTCCTTTCCTCACTTGTGTCTGTCACACCTTGATTAAGTATAGTTTGTAAATGTAATATTTTATTAGTTTTCAGATCATTACATATTTCAAGTAAAAACAGGAATTTTAGCGCGTGTGGCACCCAACTGGACAGTGCCACAGTTTACCCTTTATTTACAGTCTGATTCAGTCTTCAGTCTATGTGGTAAAGCGAGTTACAATGTTATTTTGAATTAAAATATTAGGAAATGAAGGGAATGTATTGCATATAATAGATCTAGGCTTTAACTAAAGTTTTCGCCACACATTTTCACTTAAGATTATTTTGAGAAGTAATTCAACCAGTTACAGGCCAGCGAGTGACTGTGCTGTATTAAACCTATCCCATATCATACAAGCACTGATATGGCTACACATGTTAACCTTGCAACTACTCATTATCTCTGGAAGTTAATGGACTAGGCAATATACTACAGCTCACAGAGGCACAGTCATCCAGGTTTTTTCCAATCTAAATGATAATGATTGCTAAAAAACAGAGGGGTTTTTGACTGCACAATCAGAATGAATCTAAAGTTATATGTACAGAAAATAGAGTAAAAGCTAATCAAGAAAATAAACGGGTTCAAAATAAAGGACAGCTGAAGAATACTTTCATTATGGGTAAATGTAAAACATAGCATCCTCATCCATTTATTGAGTAGTTTAATAATTATTCCAAGAAATCTAAAACCCAGCATTTAAAATAATCCCATACATAAAATGCTTAATTATGTAATAGAATTGTATTGTTTAAGTATAATTATACAGTTTTAATGTATAAATATTGCATTATGCGTTGACCCTCTGCAGCTTTTATTCTGCAGAACACTTCTTGAATTACCCACAAACAGAGCACCTCCTCTTCCATATCCCCCCACTCCATTGTCCTCAGTCTCTTTCATGCTGCAGACAGTGGGGAAGGATGCATGGTACATCTACTACTTTGGAAATATCTACCATATTGCATATTGGGTATTAAATTTTGACATCTTTGGTCACTTGGGGAGGAGAGGTGGTCATTTTCCATCATCTCTTCTTTACCTGTAGCCCACACAAGAAGTACTGTACAAAACTGCTTAATGCAGAGGTTTTTTTGTTTGTTTTGATGCCAGGTTTAGAAGTGTGGTGGGAAGAAAAAAATCAGAGCAATGGAGGTCAGGAGCAGATAGTATGGTTTGAGTCACTGAGCATGGTTGTTTTGGGGGGATGGAATATCAAGGAGTGGTTGAGCAGGCACGGTGGGGAATGAGGGGGGCTGCAGAAGGTCCAATCCTCTGGGATAAATGATCAAGAGATAAATGAGGCAGGATCTGGATGAGTGAGGGTGTAGGAGCAGGTGCTAGAGAAGGGACCCAGGTCAGTATACGTGGTGTGTGTATGGGGGGGATGCTGGTCAGCGGAGTGGTGTGTGGGTGTGTACTGAGGGACGAGGGGAAAACAATGGGTGTTGGGGCAGGATCTAGGAGTCCCAGATTAGGAGGTGGCCTGGGAAAAGAGGGGAGGATAACAGGCCCAGGTCAGGACCAGGCCCGGCGGGGGATGGGTGAGGGTAGCGGGCCCAGCCCAGGGAGGGGAAGAGAGGCTAGTCAAGGCCGAGAGGCGACGGTGGCTCTTGGTCCTTGTAGGGGCGGGCAGCAGATCCTGGGGCCGCCTCCAAAGAAGGAGGGGTGGAGGCGACTCTAACTCGGTGCCCAGGGTTTACCCCGGCCCGTGCCAGCGGCGTGGCAGAGCGGAGGCCTCACGCCGTAGGGAGACAGGCTCCTGGCAGCCACCGAAGAGCCCCGTGCGCCAGGCCACGCCGACTTCTCGCCACTGCTTCGGGCCCAGCCGGCCCGGAGGGTGACCGCGGAGAGGGTCCGACGCGCGGCCCCTCGCCCCTGTGTCCGACGGCGGTAACTCACCCTGCTCCGCCGCCCAGCGCTGCCCAGCGGCCCAGCTGTGGGGGAGGAGGACGACGGCGGCGGCCGCGCAGGAGGTGGTGGCGGCGCGCGCGGCTGGCTCGCTCCCTGGTGGGGGGGGGGAGGCGCTCAGGTCCCCCCCCGTCAGCCCCAGCCCTCAGGTGGTCCCGCCCGGCCTGGCTAGCGCTCACAGCCGCGTGCCCGTGTACGCGCCCGGGCCCCGGCCACGCAACGTGCGCGTGAGGCAAGCGGAGGCGCGCAGGCCAGCGCACGTGACCGCTGTGTTTACTCGTCCAGGGCAGCCGTGTATAGGGCGCATGCGTAACAGCCTCCAGGTGGGTGGGGCAGTGGCTCGGGCCGGGCAGGCTGCGCTTAGGGCCTGTGGGTCCGATCCGCTTCCAACGGAGCGCGAGGGCAGAGGGGGGGACTGACCTGCCTCGGCCGGGCGGCGTGTAGCTTTCTACGTTACCTTCCGCTTCCCCATCCCTGCTGGGCGGGCCAGAGGCGGCCCCTGGGCCCAGCTCCCGCCGCGCTACGGCTGAAGCTGGGGGAGGGCCCCGCCTGAGCAGCGAAGCCGGCCCCGGGCTTCCGCGCGGGAGCCCACCGGGGCGAGGGCCAGGCAGCGCTGGTGAGGGCCTGATGTCCACCCAGCCCAGAGGAGACCCACCCACCCAGCCGCCCTCTCCAACAAGCGGGGGAAGGGGTAGCTTTGCCCCGGGCGGCGGCGGTGATTGCGCATGCACTGAGCACGTGCCGTGGTTCGAGACCTTGCCCTCCCTGGGAACCCTGATTATCAACCGCAGCAGGTGCAAACTCCGTTTCGGGGCGGCCGTAGCTCAGGCCTGTTGTTTGCAAAGAGCTTTGAACATTTCAGTGCTTTAAAAATAAAGCCACTGGGGTTCAGAAACTCCTTCCCTAAGCCTGTGGCTCCTGCTTTGCTGCCATGTTAGCCCCAAAGGGGTTAAACTAGACATCTCAGAGTGTCCACAGCCTGGGGGGAGCTCTGGGCTATGTGTGTACAGGAGGTGCAGGAGATCTCAGACACAGATTGCATTCTACAGCAGCAGCATCCCCACAAAGGCATAAAACAAAAGGGCTGAGCCATGTGCCCTATAGACCTGACACTGACTAGCCTCTACCGGACCCAGGTGGCTTGGAAGCACCTGGGATTTAGCAATTGCAGCTGCTCACAACAGACTGGTGTTTGTAAGAAGTGATACTGGGCCAAGTTGTACACTGACATTAAGATAATGACACTTGTGCAAACTTCTCTTATGTAGAAAGGGCCTCATGTTTTACTATAGCTGAGACAACATTATGCAGTCAAATTGAGGGCCTCTTTAAAACCTGGATTTAAGTATTAATCAGTTGTCTTACACCGTCAAAAAGAAAGGCATGACAGTGATTTGGTAAACAGATTCATATTTAGTACAGGAGATTTTAAACTCTGATTCATTTGAAAAGCTATTTTACAAATAACTATTTGGCAATTAAAAGTACCTGCCAAAGTGTAATTCTGCCGGTACAGACTTTCACATTCTGTGTATTCACGGAACCATGTTATCAAACCCAAGTGACCAAAATCATGAAATTTTTAAAGTAATTTTGAGGTTTGCTGCTTTCTAGTGATCGAGTCCTTCGGATTCATGTTCCCCAAGTTTTTTTCTGACACCATATGGGCTAGAAATATGCTTTACTTTTATAACTAAAAGCTGAGATTCTCACATGATCACATCACACTAGGAGCTGGGTATTTAAGCAGGAAAAACACCAAGTACCATAAGACTTGTGATACAAGTCACAAGAGTGGCCAACACAGGAGTGTACATGATTAACATCCGTATCACAGTTGTAGTTTCAGCAGGACATTTACACTTTTGTTGTAGCCCACACACATTCTTCTCCCCATGTTAATCTTCTCTAGAGACAAGTTATTCAAATCAATAACGTCTTAATGTGGTAAGTAAAACTAGTAGCAAAAAACGTTCTGCCTTTTAAACTACAGAAGAGCTCATTTGTGAATCATTTAAGCCACCAGCAAACAGTCATCTGCCAGAGGAGGAGTTGCTCTGAGTTTGTCTGGTCCAATATGAGTCTTGTCTGTTGCTTCATTGTTAAAAGTTTTGAGATGTGAAGTCTAGAAAATAACAGATTCCCTGAATTTCTATAGGATTCTATCTTTCCTCCATAAACCTGAGTCACAGAAATGACTGGAGGGAAGTCTCCTTGGCTTTCTGGCTGCCTTCTCTGTACTTTGGCTGCTTCTGGTTAGATAGACAACCCTCCATCAAAACTGCTACACCCACATAGCTCAGTTTCTGACCAGCCTTGCATGTGGCCTGTAGTTTGGGTAGTGGCTCCTTACTTCAAGAAGGAGCTCATCCGCTTCTGACATTTATCCTGAATGCAGGGCAGATGAGATTTCACCCATACGCCATCATAACAATATTCTTTCCAATCAGTAATAAAGATGTTGAATATCATAGGGTCAAAAAAAACAAACAAACCCATACACCCTGGCAGAACCTCACTAGAAACCTCACTAGAAATCCATCCTTTTGATGGATCTTTTCATTTAGAATGACTCAGATCTATCAGTTTTGAACCATGGAATAGATACTGTATTGTTTTTTTCTGTAGTTCCAAGTTTTTTAGTAGTAACATCGTGCTGTACTAACTCCAATGCCTTAGCAAAGTCTATTATGTCAGTTACCTTCATCAGATGGACTTGAAATCTCATTAAAAATATCATATTAATAGATTCAAAGGCCAGAAGGGACTATTGCGATCATTTAGTCTGACCTCCAGTATAGCCCAGATCATAGAACTTCCCCCAAATAATTGGGTTTTCTTTTAGAAAAACATCTAATCTTGATTTAAAAGTGTCACCGATGGAAAATCCACCATGACCTTTGGTAAATTGTTCTAACAGTTAATTACTCTCACTGTTAAAAATGCCCATTATTAAATATTTGTTCCCCTCATACATACTTATGGACTGTAATCAAGTCACCCCTTAGCCTTCTCTTTGGAAAGCTAAATAGATTGAGTTCTTAGAGTCATTCACAATAAGACTCTTTTTAACCCTTTAATCATACTCATGGCCCATCACTGAGCTCTCTGATTTGTCAACCTCCTTCTTGAATTATGGGCACCAGAACTAAACACAGTATTCCAGCAATGCCAAATACAGAGGTAAAATAACCTCTCAACTCCTATTTCAGATTCCCCAGTTTATACATTCCAGGATCCTTTGGCCACAATGTCACATTGGGAACTCTTGCTCAGTTGATTTTCCACCATGACCCCCAAATCCTTTTCAGAGTCACTGCTTCCCAGGATAGAGTTACCCATTCTGTAAGTATGGCCTACATTCTTTGTTTCTAGATATGTACATTTATATTTAGCTATTTTATAATGCTTATTATTTGCTTGCGCCAAGTTTACAAAGCGATCTAGATCGCTCTGAATCTGTGACCTGTCCTCTTCATTATTTTCCACTTCCCAAATTCATCGCATCTGCAAACTTTATCAGTGATAATATGTTTTCTTTCAGTTCATTGATAAAGGTTAAATAGTGTAGGGCCAAGACTGATCCCTGTGGGACCACACTGGAAACAGAAACACTTAATGACAATTCTCTGTTTAGAGTTAATTGTGAAATTTGTAAACTAGCTATTTTCCCCCAAACCATGCCAATTAGAATTAAATTATGCTACAGTCTTTTAATAGTTTACTGACTGCATCCTACTTTAGCCTTTCTATGAATTTGCCCAGGATCAATGAGAAGCAATGACCTATATTACCCAATTATCCTTTCTATCATTAATTCCTCCTGCCCCCAATCCTCTAGGATTTCTCCTATATACCAAGGCTTGTTAAATATCAACATCAATGTAGTTCATAGAGTTTCTTGGCCATTTCACTTAAGACTCTTAGATATGTAAGGCTAGAGATTGTTTTCAGCTAACAAGTTGTAAATCGAAACTCATGTAAATGGCTAACGAGCATATCTGATCCTCAAGGACAATGGCTAGCATAAACATCCAATGACTCAGGTAGCCAGATGTCCTCTTAGTGATTCTAATTCCAATGAGAACAGCACATTTGCTTTTAGAATTTCTGTCTGTCTCCCATCCACCTATCCGTAAGGACTGGGAGCCCTTCCTCCACCCTAGTGTAACCCTAGCATCCTTGATGTAAGTAAAGTGATTAAAAGTGTCTCTGCATGTATGTAACTACCATTATCACTGTTCTCTCTGGATGGGACAATGTCTGTATTTGTAAGTGAATAGATATAGAATTTAAAATGTACTATGTAATCAATAAGAAAGGGTATATAATTGACCACTGTGACACCATGAAGTTGAAGCTGATTTATCAGACTTCCCGGTATCGTGCATAAACCTCTTCAGCATTGTCTGTGCTGCCTGATTCTTGGAGAAAGACTCCTTTGTACTTTACAGATACAAGTTATCAGGTTCTGCAGATTTAAAAATGTTTAACATTTAACGGTTGCTGTGTCCCACCCCAATTACTTTTGAAAAGGGAAGTATTTCATTATCTCTCTAAGATATGAATGCGTCATCCAACTTAATTCACAATATGGAACCAAATTATTTGTTCAACACTTAAATAAACAATAAGTAATAAGAAAAAACATTAAAGTGCAATAAATCTTACTGCATTCCACTAATACCCCATTTGTACAAAGCTCAAGACCTACATATTCCTCTGGAACTCAGTCCCACATTCAAATCTCAACATCATCTTCTTCCCCATAAACCCAAATTCAGCTCTACTTTCCACTACGCATAAAGTACTCCTGCTTTATACCATGCAAAGACTATGCTACTTACATTCCTATTTGTCCACCAGTTGCCTCTTCCTACCAAACTCTGGCCAAGAAAGCTTCCTCACTACCAAGAAATGGACTTCTAAATGAATGTGCTTCCAATCAGTGCAATAAAAAAGTTCTAAGGAAGGGAAAACCAGTTTAAAGTTAACAAAATGAAGGAGTGAAGAATATGTATGTGGGGGTGAACTGGCCCTATTCAAGTCAACATTGGCTAGATTCACAAGGAGAATTTAGGCATTGCAATGCCTAATTCTTAGATTCACAAAGTGGAACACCTAATTCCCAGTAGAATTCACAGCCCCAAGTAATGCATAGGAAGAGTTAGATGCATGAGAAAATTTTTTTCAGAAGCCAGCAAGTAACCACCTAAGTAAGCTAGGAGTGAAATATAGAGGAAGCAGGTAGGTATTAAGGCTTACTTCCACAAAAATACATGCCAAACTAATTCCTATTGATCTGGTAGTTAATCTAACTGATAGGCATCTCCCTGTGGCCTATCTAGTTCCAGATTCTCAGCTGTAAATCATCTGGAGTTACATGGCAGGTGAGCCCTTTCTTGTGAAGAACCAGAGAGACCCTCTCTTACCCTGTCATAGCCAATAGCCCAGTGGTTAGGGCACTCACTTGGGATGTGAGAGACCTGTTTTCAAATTCCTGTTCTGTCTGATTTAGAGCATGGACTTGAACCCAGGTCTCCTACATCCCAACTAAGGGTATGTCTACACTGCAATTAAAATCCTGCTGCTGGCCTATGCCAACTAACACAGGCTCATGGGGCTTGGGCTAAGAAGCTGTTTAATTGCTGTGTCGATGTTTGGGCTCAGGCTAGAGCCTGGAGTCTAGTATCCTGCAAGATGGGAGGGTCCAAAGCTTGGGCTGCAACCTCAGCCCAAACCTCTAAGCTACAATTAAACAGCCCCTTAGCCTGATCCCCATGAGCCTGAGTGAGCTGGCACAGGCCAACCAAAGGGTTTTAATTGCAATGTAAACATACCATAGGGGCCCTGACCTCTAGGCTATTGGATATCCTCGGATGGGTCTTTTTCAGTCTCTCCTGTTGAGCTATTCCACTTTGTACAAACAATTAAATAATCATTGCACCACAGAGAGAGAAAATAAAGCAAGAGATTGACTGTATAGACTGGTAATCAGGGCACTCACCAGAGATGGGGGAAAGTCAGGTTCAAGTTGTTGGGATTTCCTCTGAGACCTCTTTCCACCGGCTTCCCAACAACTGAGTTTGACTCCAGATTTTGTCACTCGGATATCTTTATTTGGCATACAGCAAAGCTACGCTGAGTTGATCAGACTCAAACATAGGGGGTGGATATAGGGCATACCACACATCCAAAGGTACACAGAAGAAAACCTCTTCCTTTACATACATTTACACAGAACATTGCATTTATTATACATCGCATTACACATTTTGGTATTACCAATCCCTGTACAGCATGCTCTGTTCATGTATAATCTGACCTCTACCTTCCTTTACATTAGGCTTGTTTACTAACACCAGGATGTTCATGCTGATCTTAGCTAGTTATCCTGACTCCAGCATACTGCTTGTTATAGCAACTAAACCTTCCATACACCTTCCCAATCGTGCCCACTTTAAAAAAAAAAAAAAAAAAAAAAAAAAAAAGTGAAGTAAATTACTTATGTCAAGCAAGGCATACACAAGGCCCTGCTCTAAGCAACATTGGGATTCAAACAGGGGCCTTCTATATCCTTACTGAGTGTCTTAACCACTGGGATATTGGAAACAAACACCCCTTCACTGTGCTTAGTATGAAATGAGCATCTTCTGAGCCACCTAACAGATCAACCCCACAAATTAGGTAGGCAGAGGACTGCCTAGTTTCCCCATGGGGCTTATGTGTGAATGAGGGCTCCAAACACTTGTTAACTGTGGGGCAGCATCAGGTCTTAGGTGGTTTTGAGCATGCCCAGTGGCAGAAATGTGAGCACCTACTGGGTTAGGGAGCAGAAAAATGGTGGTTTAATGAATGTCAGTGGCACCTATGTTTGGACTTATTTGCTAAAAAGACAGTTAAGCACCTAAATCCCTTTGTGAATCTAGCTCTGGGGTTGCCACTGACTTCAATGAGGCCAGGATTTCACCAGAGATAGTCAAAATACAGAAACAGAAAACAATTCAGTAGGAAAACCTCACTCACTCACTGGAACACATCAGGTTAAGGAACTGAAAAAGAAAATAACATGTAGAGTGAAGACAGGAAGGAACTGCAATATTTTGCAGAGTTTAAAACTTCTTTGGCTAAACCCGGAGGAAAAAATCCATTCAAGAAACTGGAAGTTTAGAGACTATAGTAATTAATATGAATAGTTAATATGAATCTGGCATTTGAGGCTCTGATTCTGCACACCTCTTTAGTGGGGGCAATCCCTGTGGACCATATTTGATATGGAACTACTGAGGAAGGATTGAACATGAAAATCATTATGTGGCCCTCCTAGTGGCTAATAGTTCAGAGCCCAATCCAACTCCCTTTGGAGTCAATGGGAGACTTGCCATTGATTCTAATGAAAGTGGCCCACGACCCAAACTCTATTGGTAATTAAATAGCAAATAAATAAAAACTACTGTACTTGGGTGGGTGTGAGCATTCTTTGTTTGGCGAGAAAATCTCAGACATACCTCCACTTGAACATGGCTTTTTGTTGGCTGTGGTTGAAGAATGATTTTGAGGGTATGTCTTCACTGCAGAGTTAACTCAGGCTCTTGCTCAGGTATTGTCTCTATGGCCCTCCAGGGCACACACAAAATCCTCTGACCCGATCTTAGTGATGCTTTCAATCTGGCTAAACCACACAAGTACTAATAATCCTTCAATGTCCTTCCTCAGTTTTCTCCATGTGCCCAGAATTCCTCTCACAGTTCACTGGAAAAGAATCACAGAGCAGCTGAGCTTATTTCAGCACAATAAACCATGGTATATGGCCCCAAAAGTCTTAGAAACACACATGAATGAATGTAGCACTGGTGAAGCCACAGTAACTGAGGTGTGACTTTGCAGTGTGATGGCTCGCCCTAAGCTAAGCTGGAGGCGGATCACCTGAGTTAACTCTGTACTGAAGTCAAAGATGTGTGCTGAGTAGCATCTCAGGGGTTTAAGAGAATTACAGGCTTTGTCTGTACTGGCATTTTTCTTAAAATATTCTGTCAATAATTTTAAGAAAAAGATACAACTTGATTTGAGTTGAGAGATAATGAGCAGAAAAAGCAGACCATAGAGCCAGACACAGAAATACTGCTTTGGCTGAAGATGTTGGATTCTCAGTGTTTTAACTGAGGTCCTGAAAATAGAAATACCTGTGTGTATCTTTGTTGTTATTTTTGCCATCTTTGTTCCAATTGAACAGGATGTGAGAACTTTTTAGGTGAGTGTAGTAGAAAGAGAGAGCCTGAGACATGATGCCTAGTATAAGGGGCCTGGTCTCAGGCTTAAGGCCTGAACTAAAGTCAGGCCCTGTTACAAAACATTCCTACTTGCAAGTTCACAGAACCTGAAAGAACAGGACTGGTATTGCAAAATCCATTCCTAAGAAGTACTAGACACAGGACACTCACATAAACACATTTCAGAAGGGTGGTACCATTATACCCTGATACCAAGTATCTGAAGATAGCACAGAGACATATTGATCCCTTCTAAAGATAAGGTCAGGGTGATGGATAGAGTTGTTTTGATCGAACCAACATGTAGAAGGTAAATGTTGGTAACTATCAGAGATGAAATATGTAACTTGTTTGTATCAGTGTATAAAAGAGGATTACATGAGGTGTGTCTTTGTTCAGCTGAAAGGGGAATAGAAGGTCCTGCTGTTCACTGAGCTGAGTCCATTGCAACGAACATATATGTTTTAGTGTACCTATAACCATTGAACCAGGGCAGCAGGACCATGCTTCATTGATATTAAACCTAGACAAGCACCTGTGTTACTGAATTCAGTCTGCGGTCTTCTTGGGCAGTTCGATCAAGGTCTGCTGGGCCAGCTATATGTGCAGAGCTGGCACAGCACATCGGGAGAACACACATGCAGCCAACAATAGACAACAGTGAAAGTCCATGCTATGCCTCATAGAGACTTTGCAGCCATGGTGAGAGGGATGGTAAAATGGGCTTTACATCACCTTTGCACGCTCCTGATTCTAGGTTGCTCCTAAATTAGGGCACTGACCCCTGGCTGCACTAAACTTGGGGTATGTGGGAGGTGGGAAGGGGACACATAGGGCAGTGTTGTCTGCCCTATGTAATGTGTGCACCTGGGGAATCTCCATGAAGATTACTTCATTTTTTTATGGCCCCTGCATGCTGCTAATAGGCCACAGCATGAGGGAGAACCATTTGACCACTGGATATAACACAGCTGCCAATGCAGTCCCAGTTTAGCCAAGATAAACCTTTTCTGATAAGCCAAGATATCGCCTTTTTTGAACAAAGTCCTGGGACTGTTGGAAGGTATGGGAGCCTCCTCCTTCCTTTCCAGGAAAGCATCTAAAGGCTCAGGTCATTCCATAACCTGGTTCTCATGTCAAGCTTGAGTTGCTAGCTGTTTTACTGGAATGGAGGGGGATCTAGAGAATGGAGCAACTTCATGGAGTTCATTTCCTGGAGGGATGGGAGTTGCTGCTATTATAAGTCCTCTTAAAACATGCAGTAGCTCTCTGGTAGGCCTAGAAGAATGGACCACCACTTCTCCCTTCATCCCTATCCAGTGATTCCCTCCTTCTGCCTGTTCCTAAACTCAACACGCATGCACACAGAGGTGCTTTTCCCCAAAGCTATGACCTCTTCACAGACTTGTCCCAGGAAAATATGTTTAAATGCTGGCAATATTGCATGTACCTGGGAGTTCCTGTCAGAATGAGCTCTTAATGTTCACTGAAGAAACAGGAAAAATGGGTTTAAAATGTTTCTGAGGGTCAGATTATTTCACAGCTTCATTCTCCTCTTGCCCCACATTTTGTTAAGCAGATAGCTTCATAGAGTCTAAAATTATATTATAAAGTGGAAGTCTTGTGCTGATACTATAGGACTGGAAGACAGGAGATCTTGGTTCTGTTTCTGGCTCTGCCATTGACTTGTCACATAACTTTTCTATTCCTTAGTAAAAATGGAGATAACACTGTTGTACCTCAGAGGGGTGTTGTAAGGCTAAATTCATTTATGTTTGTAAAGCACTTCGTGATCTCTAGATGGAAGGTATCAAACAAGTGCAAAGTATAACTGTCTATTTAGCCCTCTCGAAGAATTTAGAAACACATCAAACACAGTTCTCCTACTTCACTAATTGTTTTCTGTGATATGGTCTCTGTCAGCCAAGTATGCGATAACCAATCTGGAGGCAGGATTTTCATACCCAGTTCCTCCGCTTCTTGGCATACCGGAAGGCTTCTTTAAGTGAATTTCCCTTCAGTCCATGACAAGGGTATAGAGTGGGTAGGACTAAAAAAGCTGGTAGAGGACCTAGGATCCACCTTGTAGATTCTGGCCACCTGCAGATGGGGATTTCTGTTTCTTTTCCCCTGCAGTATCTCTCCATCCCCATTGTCATGTTGGCTGGATTGGGGTGGGGGGCCATTTATTATATTGTTTGACATCAGTATGTCAAAATCATAGTAATTCATGTAAGATATGCCATGTGGTACTGTTAGAAAGGCTATAAAGTGCTAAGTAAGATGATAATGTTTATGTTCAAGTGTTATATGAGTAATGGAAGTTATGGATATGTTTGATATATCTGTATTTCAAATTATGCTGTCTGTGTCACACTCCAGACAGGATGGCTGCAGAACAAAAGCCTGCTTAATGGCCCATTAAGAAATTCACAGATGCAAGGGGCCTTGGGGGGGAGGCCGGGGGGAGCCAGGGATATACCTGATGAGTCACCAGGACTTGCTCATGTGATTCTGGACTCCATTTTGATTCCTGTGAAATTCCACAAGCAGCATGACAAGGGCCAGAGGACATAAAAGGCAGGTGCATGGGATCCATTTTGTCTTCAGTCAGGTTCAGCCTTCAGCCACCTATTTACCTCTAGATCAAGTCATCTGCAACTGAAGCTGTGAAACAAATGACTGAGACCCATCCAGGTACTGGATGTATACCAGAGGGACTATACAAGCCTGCTAACACCATTATTCTCCTAGAAACTTGATATATATGGACTTTCAAATAATCCGTATGTATCTGATTGCTTTAATCCTTTAACATTTCTCTTATAGTTTCTTTCTTTCTTTTTATAATAAATCTTTAGTTTTAGTTACTAAAGGATTGGCTGGCAGCGTGGTATTTTGGGTAAGATCCAAACTCATATTGATCTGGTACTGTGGCTGACTCTTTGGGGTCAGGAGAAACCTTTTTGGTAAAGAGCATAGAATTTAAATAACTAGTTTCTTTACTGGACCTAGTGGCTGATTGAAGGCCAGAGACGGGAATGCAGTAAAGAGGGCTATGCGTATTTCTGATAACCGGTTTGAGGAATCACAAGCACAGTTTGTGGCTGGTTGGGAAGTTTGACTTCAGTGTCACCTACCAGTGTTGGGAGAATTTGCTCCCCTTTTGCAGCCTGCCCTGACCTTGGCTACCCTGGGCACGGAAGGGTCACACCCATGATTACTGGACCAGTAGTTGCACTGACTGTTAGGGTGTGACTACACAGCAAAAAAAGACCCATGGCAGCTAGTCTCAGAGCCTGGGTCAACTGACTCAGGCTCATGGGGCTTAAAATACCACTATAGACATTCCTGCTCAGACTTGAGTCCAGACTTTGAGACCCACCCCCGTCCCTCGGTTTCAAAGCCCAGGCTCCAGCTCTAGCAGAAACAGCTACAGTGCTATTTTTAGCCCCATTGCATAAGCCCTGAGAGCCTTAGTCAGTAGACCTGGGCTTTGAGACTCACTGCCATGGGGTTTTATTGCTATATAGACATACTCAGTGGTTGCTATCCCCCACCTTCCTCTGTATATGGGTCACAGAGTCACAGAGAATGTAGTAGGAATTAATGCTATCTGAGCATTAATTTTCTGCAGACTTTCCCTGCAGATAAGCTGCACCTTTTCCTCAGGGGGCTAGAAGTCAGCTGTTTAGAACAGTTCCTTACCACCATTCAGGCCTTATCTGTTTTTAATATATGTTACTTTTCCCCACTGCAGGTTTTTCCATGGATTGGTTCCTCTATACACCACACACTGTTGATGGTAAGGGGAACCAATGGGATTTAGGGTTAGTCTACACTTAAAACTTACAGCTGTATTGGTACACCTGTGCCAGGGTGTGTGTGTGTGTGTGTGTTTTTTCACACCCCTTAGTGACAAAAGTTTTGCTGGCATAAGTCTAGTGTAGACAAGGCCTTAGTGTGAAATAAATTACTTTTAAGACATTAATACCAAAATCTTTCCCACGTATATTAAAACTGCAAGTGGCAGCATAATGTTATTCCAGTGCAGAATTAGAAATGGAGAAATTGTACTGTTTGTCTATATGCTTTCTGACTCTCTTTTGGGGAAATCATGTATTTTTAAGTCCTGTATGTCATTCATGTCCTGAACGGTTCTACTGCTGTGTTAAAGGAAGGTGACATAATAATGGAAAATTTCCCTCTGTCCCTTTATTGATTTCCTACAGCATTTTTTTTTTCATACAGATGCTATTTAACTTTGTTACAGTGGCAAGGGTACTGCAAAGTGATGATGGATTGATAGGCTTGTATTACCTGTCTGGACATATCTTGCTCATGAATGTGGTCTCTAAACATCATGGTATCTGGTTTTCTTCAGGTACACTTTGAAACTGTTCTACTTTGCATCAGAAATTAAAGCAAGTTATTTGATCTGCTGGCACTGTCCTTATCTTTTCTTGTCAGCCTATAACCTTTTAACCATCCCTGCTTCAAGAAGGTATTTCCCACTGATAAATAAAGTGTTGCTGTTATTGAGATATCCAAAGTTTAATGGTTGTCAGGGCATTCTTTCCTCTGCGCACATGAATAACTATCAGCATTGATGTTAGTTATGCAAAAATCCCTCAAAAGGAAAAAGTTACCTCTGCTTGATGTATCTGCCTGTATCATAAATTTGAAATGAACAAAATCAAATCAAGTTATATCAAATTTTTAAAAGCATATTATCTTTAAAAAGCTATCTCTTCACCTGACCTTTTAAAGCAATATCTCAAAACAGCTTCAGTCCACAAAATAACCCATACAAATCATTTCAATACTTGCTTTAAAATTTGCAAATGATAATTAATTACCAATTATTATTTTATTACAGCAGTGACCCGAGTCAGGATCTGTATTCCATTTCACTAAAGACGTACAAATACATTAAAAAACATGGCCCTATCCCAGACAGCTTACCATCTGATTAAATAGTTAAGGTTTAAAAGAAATGTAATAGTCACAGAAAGTGCTTGTTTAAACATGAAGTGAAAACTCCATCAGTTTCATTCTTCTAAAATACTTCCTTTTGCTAATCAGGTTAATATTGTCACTCAATAACTATTTAAAACAGCCTAAACCATGTATAGATTAAACACAAAACAGTTATGTTAAAAGAACAATATTATGATGAAGTGCTAAAAAATTAGAAACTGCTTGTGCAACCTTAATTCACCCCCTTTTGAGTTTGCTTCATTTACATGATCACATAGTATCACAGGATCCCTACCTCATTCAGTACATCAGATGGACAGTGCTCCTTTAATAAGCAGCTATCTAAATAAATGCTTCTTTGGTACATGTGCAAAGAGGTGCAAATTGCAACCAACCCCATAGTGAATCAAATGCAAATTGTTTGTTATTTGGGATAAAATAATAATGCTGTGACAATACATATAATGCTAGAATGCATGCATCTTTTTCTTCCAGTGATATATCTTCACAATATGATATTACCTCATCATCAAATACACTTCACATGACATCACAATGCAGGAATTCAAGAATCAAGCTTACAACATGCATGGCTGTTCTGTGGACTTTAGAATGGGTAACTCTTCTGAAATTCACAATCACATTCAGGACTTCTGCACAGCAGTAGAAGGAGCAAACAGCAGCCAGGAAGGGTTCATATTTTCATTGTTGACTTTTACTTAAGCGAAATAAAAAAATTTTGGTTACCTATTATGATACAGGGTTTAGTCTACTTTTATTGCATGGATCTGTTTGAATTAAAGATTCCCTTCTTAGGCATAATTTTTACTGAAAAAGCAAGAAAAACAATGCTCTTTGCAGTTATTAATTTCTATGGATGAGTATAGGTTGCAGTGCAAGTATCTACATTTAGAATTTTTCCTTCTCCCACACACCTCACACAGGTCATGAACATTTCCGTTAGTCTGTTTCTCTCTTTTGAAACACAGAAAAAAAGCAGTGAGCTCCATATTTGCAGGGGAATGTTCCTTATTCTGACCTGGTCTACATATTAAGGAAATTTGCATCTACAGCCTTGTCTACACTGGTGCCAGCATGTATGATACATGCAGTTACACACCTATGATGTTGTATGATTAAAATATGACCATATATATCATTGTTGCTACCACTGTTATATAATTGCAACAAACCTTAATACAAAGTATCAATGGAAAAGTTACAATTTATCAAGTATGATTATTCTGTTTATATGTAGGTATCATATCTACCTGTATTTCAAATGTGTTTACTCCTGGGATAACACCCATAAGGTAGTTTGTATCCCATCTAGCCAGCACATAGTGAATTGCAAATTGATGCAAAACTATGCAAATTGATGGTCCATTAAAGGGTATTTAGCTAACACAATGGGCCATAGAAGCTTTTCCTGGCCCAATGAGTCTTTTTGTGTTCCTATGACTCATCAAAGCATGTAAGGGCATGTGACTTACTCATGTGACCCTGGACTCCATCTTGTGCCTGTAATTTTCCACAAACTGAGACTGAGAGCATCCCCTCCACATGAAAGAAGATATATATACTTGAAAGCATCTCCATTTTGCCTCTTTTCTGCTCTGATTTCTGGACTTATATTAAAATGAGCATTCTGACCATGGATTGAGGACCTTCCAATCTTTTGGAAGTTATCAGGGATTTTACAAGCCAGCAGTCTAGAATATCACTGCTATAAAACTGATCCATAAACTTTACGATTGTATGTATATATTGACGACCATTTTAACTCTCTCCTTTACTCTTATAAACCTTTAGATATTAGATACTAAAGGCAACAGCATGATTATTGGGTAAAATCTGAGTTCTATATCAACCTGGCTGTGTGGTTGGTCTCTAGGGACCAGAAGAACCCTTTCTTTTTGACTAAATTGGTTTTAAATAACCACTTATCATTAAGCCTAATGTCGGGGTGATAAAGCAAGGGCTGGGATACGTAAGGAGACTGCATTTCTGACTTAAGTGTGGTGAGACAGACACTTTTGTTACTGGCTTGGTACAGCTCATGGAAGAACCACCACCAGTTTGGGGAACATCTGCCTCATTTCTCAGCAGTTTGTCCTGAATCTGATATCCTCAGCTGTGACCCATTGAGGCATGGTGACACCACCACAATGAAAAGCAGGCTGCATCCATATGGCAGCAGGTAGCTCCATGTGGCAGTGAAAGGCTCTAGCAGCAGGAGAGGGGAAGGGTTCTGGCAGCTCTGAAAAGCTCCAGCACCAGGGAACTGCCAGAGCCTGTCCCTATGGTGGAAAAAGGCTCCTGCAGTCGTACACTAGACTGCTAAAAAGAGCATAGACATGGGAGGCACCGCTTGGGCACACAGGTTATATACCCTACATGACTAACTTAACCCTGCTTGCCTACACAACGCCTTATCAGCTACATTGCTATTTATATCCATGCTAGGAGGGTCATGCAGTATGTGATCTACATGCCACTGAAGCTTGGTCTACACTGCTGCTGGCGGTTGACACACAAGCTACTTTATGTAGCTTGAGTAACTCCTGTCAATTTACTTACATTGCTGTACTGCGACGTCTTCACTGTGCAGCATTGACTAGAGATGCCCTCTGGTCAATGAAGCCTTACTCCTTTCGGGGAAATGGATTAATGGTGTTGACTGGAGAGCACTTCTGGGAATCAATTGAACGGGTCTCCATGACCCACTCAATCAACTCCACCACATTGATCCCCAAGAAGCCAGCAGTGTAGACATACCCTAAGTGTAGATACAGCCTTTGTAATTAATAGCAGTACAAACCCCACATACAAATGTACTGCACTTGCAAAAAGCAGGGCTTACTATAGCAAGCTCAACTACCGTGGTCACCTGATTAAGCACCAGCTACCACTGCAGTACAGCTACAATAATGTCATTACATTTGTGCACATTTCTTCACGAGAGATAGGTTCTCTATTTAACATGCAAGTGTTTCCCTAATTGACGCTGCTCCCTGATTATAGGACAAAAACCACTCAAAATACTAAGTGGAGGGAGGAGGGGGTCAATTTTAGAAATCTTTCCTGCTTCTTCACATGACCTATTCCTACTGAACTGTATACTTTAGTTTTCTGTATAGTGTCACTACTATGCTCCACTAATCTCATTCCTCTGCAAAACTCAGATGCTTCATCTGTATAATCATGTAATGCTTTTTGTTCTTGAAAAGATCTCCTCTTCCCTGACAATACCATATTAAAATATACACCATTAAATATTAAAGTTGTGTGTTAACGACTCTGATTATATAGGGGGCTAACCCCTTCGTTAATGTAATCTTTCAGAAGTCTTTCTGTAACTCAGGAAGAATAGGTAAAGAAATTGCTGAGACACCCATTTTTATGTAATCTAAAGAATGCTCTGATTTTCTTCCTTTACTAAAATGCAGAACACATACCAACTTTGATCAGTGTTTTAATTGTGCAGCAGAATGCATGTAAAAAATTATGTCCCCTCAATTTTAAGCCAGCAATAGTGAGGAATGGGGACACATACCCAAGGCAACGGTCAGACTAACTCAGGTGCCCAAATTTGTTACTGGTAAGAGCACTACAGCCTCTCATCAGGATGTAATTTACATCACCACACTCATTTTGGAAACTTACATTTAAACAGGTTTCACCTTTTCTGAAATATTTTTGAGGTACATTCTATTTGGGGCACAATGCCACCTTAATAATGTAGAATAGTTTTAGATTATTACTATTTTGTGTAAATGTCTCATATATTTATTATTTTTTTACTTTCTTACAGAAGAAAGGACACTTGGGCCAACAAACAAATCGGTGCCTAAAATTAAGCTCCTAAATCCATATTTAGGATTGAGTACACAGTTAAGTACTAAAAGCCACTATAAATATTTCAGCAGACTCAGTAAGTGCATTTCAGTATTTATTTAGATGTTTAAGCTCTCGCACTAGATTTTACAAGCTGGTGAACACTGGCAAAATTATTTCTCCCACAGAACTATAACCACACATTCCCAAGACAGTATAAATATATGGTTGAACTAACATTAATACACATCACCATTTTATCAATTACATAATAAAACAAATTATCAAGTATTCAAATATTAAGTTACACAGCTCAAAAGGCATATAAAATATTACAGGTCTGCCTAGTTGATAGCAGAAACTCAAGGAAAAATCAAAAAACAAAACTAAAAAAATCACTTTCAACAAAGCAATAGTTGGTAAACAACTTTCAAGAGGTACAGTAAAAGAAATTACAAGATCTTCAGAAATTTTATGATTAAGAATTGTTTTAGCTACAATAACTAAGCATTTCTAAATTTTAAAAAAATATTTACTAAAGTAAAGGGCATATTCTATACTTCCTGCACAAGACAAAGGCAACATTTTACTAGAAATATTAAATAGCCCCTCCCATCCTTTTCAGGCCCTCTGTTAAGTTGCACATGAAGTGCCAACATTAATTTAAATGTAAGGCTTTTTGTCTGGAGACATTAAAGACTTTGTGTGCTTCTGTACAATGTAAGGAATTATTTTCTATATGAGTAACCAGAGAATTAATGTACTTGTAAAATGCAGAGGTTTAGAATGGAAGGAAAGGGTTACAGAAAGACACCAAAAAAGTCACTAAGTCTTAATAAAAATCAAAGATTGTGCAAATCCTGATATTCTAGTGCGATTGTGGGAGACAAATATACAGTGAGAGCAGGCAGATTACCATATAGACCATATCCTCAATATTGAAGTGATTGTAGGAAAAAGGACAAAGTAAGGTCCATATAGTTGTAGTTCATGCATCACATGAACTACACTGTAATTTACAGAAAAAATATAGATATTGTGCTGGGTTTTTTGGCACCTACCCCTCTCTACATTTCATACTGGGACAGATTTTATTATTGGGAAATAGATTAATAAGATTCAATTACATGATTCAAAGATAGTTCAGTTGATACAAGTTATGACCAAGGAAACATTTCAAAGACAGCATACAGCAAAACATTTACTGGTTCTCCAAACAGGTGATATTAACCTAAACACACAAGTTGCATTTCTGCCATATAAAGCCTATAAAGACGCCTAAGGACGTTTCATTGAGCCTATTTATCAGCCCTACATGTCTTTCTGCATGTAGTTTGCCTAATTCTAGTTTCCATCCTCTACCTCCAAAGCAGCAGCATAGGCAGCCTTGGCTTTACTGAATACAACAGTTGTTTCGGTGACCATTGGAGTCTTTAAAACGCAGACGCATTTTGGGACGATATTTTTCCAAATACAGAAGTTGCTTGCTATTAAAGGCTCCACGTCGCTTCCTAAATGACAAAAGTAGTTGTTAGATCATCTTTAGACACAAAACAGTAACTTTCTGAAATAAAATACAGTTCCTGAAATAATTGGGGGGGGAGGGGCGGGGAGGAGACTGAAAAACATTGTTTAAAATGGCTGAGGGCAAACAACAGCTAATGGCATGGTAACCAGAGCAAAGAGAAGGGTGGTTTTAAGATGTAGTACCAGTTACAGCCACAGTAGTTTTTTTTTTTTTTTTTTTTTTTAATCTTAACAATATTGCAATCTCCTTTTCGGATGGCATTCAGAATTTGGTGCTTCATCAGATGTGCTCTAAGGCAGGATCCTGCACACTGAGCATTCTCCTGAATCTTGGGAAACCTTCAGGAGGAAAGTTTAAGCTATTCTTCCACTCAAAAGGAACGTTAACTACGTTTGTTTAGTACCTCACTGAAACTCATTCAAAATACTAAGTTACTGGAAAAAAATGCTCTACTTTTTCCCTCAAGTGTACTGAATTTGTGTCAGAAGTTGGTGGTAGTGATGACAGCACACATTTTAGAAAGCACACTCATCAGATTTTTATGCAGCCTTACTAAAAAATTGCCACAGAAGTGTCTTGTTTTTTATTTTGAACATACGATTACTTTAACTATTATTTGAAGGTTGACAAAATTGAGTTCTAAAGGCTTACCTACCCAGCTTTTTGCTGGAGGTGATAGTTATGGGAACGATATTCTGTTTTGTTCTAGAAAATGCCATCAGACTGAGTACAAACCAGGAAGTTGTGGAAATGGACAGAGATTCAAATTAAAACTTACAAATATTAAGCTTTCAGTTTGCTAAGCAAAACCAATTAAACTAGTATGAACTGTGGTAGCGTCTCTCAAGGGTAGTTGACATCAGAAAATTGATAAGTGGAATTATGTATCCATAGTTATTCTTGAACTCTTGTGAAAGTGAGATTTACAGTTCAAGAAGTGTTCCAGCTATCTGTACTACAGACTCAACCTGAGTTCCAAGTGTACTGTGTCTCTTGCATACCTACCACTCTGCAGATATGACTATAAGGGAAAAGATGTATTAATGGCACTCTGTTTGGAAGCTTACCTTTGCAACTATGAAAGCTAGATAGTTCAAAATGAGAGCTTGAAGCTCACATTATCTAACATTTCATATGGCTCAAGTGGGTGGGATTTGGCATATGGGCCAGGGGTTTAATGCCACTGACTTAAGACCTTTAATTGGTTTTGCAATATTACTTACAGTAAATTTACTATGTTTAAATCTAAAGAACAAGTTTAATAACACAGCCACTGTATTCTCTTTATTGTTCAGAATCCTACACAACACCCTCGTGTATACAGGTTATGTTTGATAGAGCAGTCTCTCCTCGCTATCTACTTTAGCCTTAAAAAGAATAAACAGACACTGGTTTAATACTTACTGCCTTATAAACTGCACTGCATCTTCATACTTCATTCCACATTCAATCAGTGCAAGGGCAACTAACACTGGAGCTCTGGAAGAACAAGATAAATCTTTAGAATGCACATGTCAAAAGAGTCAAACTTTAAAAGTCAGTGGAGCCTTTTCAAACCATTCAAAATGTCTCTTCTATATGGAATTAAGTCATTTATACCTTTTTGATTGACAGTATACCAATTGTTTTTTAAACTATTTTAAAATTAAGAGAAGCAATGTGTTAATGAGATTGATCAAAACAGACATTTCAGGAGATGAAGGACTATGGTGTGAATGAAGTGGCTACATTCTTTTGTTGTTCATTTCCAGATTGCAATTTTTGCAGGACATCTTTTTGGAGACAGTATTTTCCTCATGTAAGTCTTCACTGATGCTTTCCAACTGTAACCATCTCAGTTTTGTTTAACAGTTGTAGTGACCATAATTTAGAAACAAGACTTCAAATTTAGTTAGAGGCAATTTTTCCTCAATGAAATTATACTCTAAAGCAAGTTTTTACAACCAGCTGTGAACTAGATTACAGACAGTACCTGAGAAGTCTCAGCTGGTGAAAGTCAAAATTACTTATGCTTTACTATCTTTAAACAAAAAACAATTTTTCCTAACTTAGCCTGAAGAACACTTTGGGTAAGCATGAGATATTTCAGTACGAAGGGGAATGTTTTCAGAGTTAAACACCCTGAAATACAGGTTTATAATGGAAGATATAGGGTATATCTACACTGCCGGCTCCTTGGGGATTGATGCCGGAAGTGCTCTCCAGTTGACACGTCACAATGAGGATGCTGCGGTACGGCAACGTAAGTAAGTCAACAGGAGATAGCTTACATATCTCCCGTCAACCGATGGCGGCAGTGTAGACCAAGCTGTAATTACGACTGAGTCATCACTTTTGCATCCAAGAAGTTGCATCTTGTGAAGTCAAACAATTAGTATTTGGTATTGCTGTCAGGGCTTGAAAAGTCCACTTACATGGCAAAGCTTTGTGAGCAATTGCTGTAACTTCTGCAGAAGATGAGCTCAATTAAAAAAAGAATATCTAACTTACAACTGAAAAAAACCTTGTGAGTGAAATATAATTCTCTACACTTCAGACAGCACCAGTGCTTGTTACTGCTGGATACTATCCTGGACAGCAGAAAGAAAAACTGACTAGTCTTCTCAGTTTTCATTGTTATTCAAAAGACAAGGTAGTAATTGAAACTGACAAGAATTAAATCCATTTCACTCTGCTACTGTTAGAGAAAGGTGAAAACAACATACACATGGGAGCTAGTTACCTGGGAAGACTTAAAACCCAGAGGCCTATATAGGAGGGAGCAGAGCACCAGAGACACTCCCTCACTGCAGTCGGAAAACTGAGTAGTAGATACACACAAACAGGAAGTTCTGAGGTGGGAAAGGAAGGAGAAAAGTATCCCATCAGGCCAGAGCAGGAAGTCTTGAAACTTAAATAATTTAAAAGTCAGCCTCTGGCTAGATGTAAGATGGAGTCCCTAAAGAGGATCCAAGAACAGAGCTCTGAGGAAAAAAATCTTAACACTTACACCCTTTCCCAGCTGTGGGTGGGCAGATACTAGCTTCTAATGAGCGTTCTCTCTAGACAGTGTCATCACCCTCCTTCTCACTACCTCACATCCATCTGTGGCTATCGTTATAAGTCCTCTAGCTACTAGCAGTCTGGCAATATTTCCAAAACAGGAAAAAGAAAAATAGAGAAAAGATGAGACATTGAAAACAACTCAGGTAAGATTACAAATGTAGCCAGAAAGGAAAGGACTAGTGCAAGGGATGTAGCAAGCTGAACTAGCCAAATACATATATACAAATAACATTCAACAATTTTCACTGTTATTTTCTGAATAAGTTATTCAATAAGATTTTTTGGTACTATTTGACCAGTTATATATGCTGGTCACATACTATTCAGCAAATAGATTAATACTGTGGAGTTGGTCAAAAACTTTTAATGATTTTTCTGCTATTTGACCAGCTCTAGTAGCAGGCTACATATTTGAAAGAGGACAGCTGATTAACAAGGTTACAGTCAGAGCATACTGTTTTATTTTTTTAAGTTGCAAGTAATTGCTGTAAAAGAGCATGACAGCAGAGGAACTTTCACCCCATTTACTAGATTTAGGGCTTGCTTACACATGGTATTTATTCCAGAATAGCTATTCTGCTTTAAAATTTACACACTGTTGTAATCAAGAATAATTTTTATGTTTAGACAAGCCCTTAATCTCCAGCTCCCATCTTGTAAATTCCAGGTAAATTCTCTGAGGCTTGACTACCAGGCACTTCTTACATTTACTACAGAGAAACATTTATACCAAAGAATTAAAAAAAACTTTAGCTATCTCTGTTTCAAAGCGTTCTGATTACTTTAGAGTTTCACTTACCTCCCAAGACCAGCAACACAGTGTACAGCAATACAACAACCAGGTTCTTCACGGAATTTAACTTTTAGGAGGTTTAGCCAATCATCGACAATCTGGTTGGATGGTGGAGCACCATCATCAAAGGGCCAATCCTAGAATTAAAGGCAAATTTCTTCCACATAAAGAATTCGAGATTCTACTATAGCTTAGAGCACTAACCATTATGAGAAAGTAAAGTAGTTTCCTCAATTGTCAACCCATCCCTCAATTTAACTCCTTAGACTAAAGTTCATAACATAGACTTAATGCAATACAGCTGAAAGGTGTGATTTTTATTGAGATAGTTTGTTCAATTAAAGACTGACATCTCTCTGTCAAACAAGTAGCTTTATTCTGTTTATTTATACTGGTTACTAGAATCCAGTCTGTGGAATATTAAACTGAAGTTTTATTTAACATGCATGAAGTAGTTCTAAATTATTTTTATTCTCTTGTAATGTATACCATATCCCCTCTTTTTCGGAAGTCTCATTTTAGTGACTAATACCCCAGGGTCAGTCCTTGACAAACTGGCAATACAATGTCAACAGTAAACTAGCTTCAGTGGATATGTATGTAAAGTTTTCTGAACTATCTACTTTTAATAATTAAAGTGTAAATTCACTTTTCAAAATTGAGGTAGCTGACTAACTACCCCATTCTCCAACTTTAATTTAAGATTACTACTTACTTTCAAAAATGTACAAGGTCAGATTTATAGAGGGATAAAACAGTGCTAGCTGTTCGCTTAAAGTAAGTAAAAATCAGACATTTCAAAATGAGCACGTATGTAAGCAGATTTGCCCCATTTTGAAGTCTACAATATTTAGTGTCTGCACAGCAATGCTTCATATAGCCCATGGCTGTACTGAGCCATTCTCTGCTGTGCCCAAAACCTCCTAGTGAAGCAATTTAGAGCAACTGTGGGGCTGCTCTGAACTACACTAACTGGTAACAGTCCCCACCCCCACTCATCAGTTTAGAAAAGGCAGAGCATTGTAGCACTCTGAACAGAGGGCAGGAGAGATGTGTGGCCAATTATTCAGTGTTTCCACTGCCTAGAAATCCCTTAAGTACTGCGCCACACAAGGGGAATTCTCAACATGAAGATTAGGCTGCCTTCTGGCACCTTTGCGGAACAGACATCTGTGCTATGCTTTCTGGTCCCAAATTTTGATCATTATTACAGCCAGTACAGTTCCTGCAACAGCAACAATGGCAGTGGTTTTTAAACTTTTTACATACAAAAGGAGCAGGGTATGTTTCATATTAATTACAGAGACAAGAACCAATCCCCCATTTAGCCATTTGAAAAGCTCTTGACCACCCTATCCCTGACACCTGTTCATGTCACCACATTAAGAACCCACACAATGGTGGAAGGGCTAGTGTAGAAAAGGCTTCAGAAAGTCTCCAAAGTTTGACACTATCATCTAACTCTGCCCACACACCCTATACCTATAGTCCTATACCTGGTACTTGGATGGGTGCTAGTGCCTAGTCTACATTAACACTCCCCACCACTGAACTGCTAGGGAGCTGAACCAGGTGAACAATGGTGGGAAATTTTGGCCAAGTATGGCTCCCCAAATTCTCTCCTCTTCTGTTTGCATAGCAGAACCACATTAATTCTAAATCTTTGCCCTGAAAACATTAGCCTCTAGATAAGTATGATATTTCTATTAATAAGCTTTTTATGGAAAAAAGGTTAGACAAGCCCTGACGACTTTCCTGTGTTTAAAAGCAGAACTTTTTGGAGGGGATAGGGCACCATAAAGCAGTGCTCACACTGGTTACCTCTCCACACTAAGTGCTTAACATTGTTATTTCAGCTAAGCTGGAGTGTTAGTGTTAACAAGTGGATGATTATTCCTGGGTTTCCCTATCAGACTGAAGATAGTAAATTCCTTGTTATAGGCACATCTCCTTCCACCTCCTGCCAAAAAAGTTAATGTAAGGAAGCTCCAGGACAAATCTTAAAATTAAAGAGAGTTTAGGTCATTTACAGATTTACAATAGACATTAAAAGTTTGTGATATCACATGTCTGAAAAAGCCTTAGAGTGAATCTTTTTAAGCCACTCACCAAAACATGAATGCCTTCTTTTTCCACTGGTGCAGTGTCATACGTGGCTTCACATACTCTTACCACTGTGGTAACTCCATACTTCTTAAGTTCCTAAGGAGAAAAAAATGATCCTGCTTTACAATCAGCTGACAACTTCCTCAGTAAGGCAAAGCCAAGTACTTTGTTCTTTAACCTTATTAATGTCTTTCAGAAGTTTCAATAAGATTTCCCTTCACATTGTTTATTAAATGGAAGACAATGTTTAAAATGAAGCTTATATTATTTTGTTCACTTGACTGTAAATTAGTATCAGATGCTGATCCTTCAAAAAAAATTCTCAAAATATAGTTTGAGAGTTCCTTAAATTGGCACTATCTTTGGTAGAATGGAGAGTTCTAAACAATGTATTATAGTAATAACTAGAGGCTCCAACCAGAATCAGGACCCCATTATGCTAGACACTGGGCAGAATCAGAGATGGCCCCTCTTGTGAAGAATTTACAATCTAAACCAGATGAACTGAAATTTTAAGCAACACACACTTAAAATCTCAACTGGAATTTCAGTGGTGTTAGTTTTAAGACGTTAAGGGACATATTGGACACACTGTTTTCCTGTGACACTTTGGGCAAATCACTTAATTTTTGTGACTCAGCATCCAATCTGTAAAGTGAGCATAGTGGTCCTTTTCTCCAATCCTTTGCTTATTTAGAATGCAAGTTCTCTGGTGCAAGACTGTTTCTTACTAGGTGCATATACAGTTCCTATCAAAACAGGGCTCAACACAACGAATAAAACTGCAGAACCATTTATTTTAGCACAAGAGAATGACCACTTACATTGGTATTACTCCCAACTGCCCTCTCTAGAGTGCTGCTTATTTACTGCCAGAATTATTCAGTGTTAAGCTAATTTTCACTGATTATCAAGTCAGTAATAATCTAGAATGAATACTGTCTGACATTCTGGAAGCAAAGAGTTAAATTATTCTAGTGACATTTATTCTTTGTGGCATGTTAGAAGCCACACTAAAAATACATATGATGCCACTGAATGAGACTTGCTGTCACTGATTTTAAAAAAATAAGTTTTAGGGTCCCCCAACAATGTCCTAATTAAATGTAAGTATCTGCATCTCTAGTTTTTAATTACTCAGCAAGCTGCAGTTAGTTTTTCAGCCTTCTAGTCATCTTTAGTTAAAACAGGCTTCTGTTTATAATGGGTAGTTATGGAAGCTTTATCTTGAATTGCTTTATACAGCTTTTTCTTCGTTAAGTTTCACTGTAATACATCTTCAACTGACTCAGTTCTATGAATCACTCCTTGGATAGCAAAAAAAAAAAAAAAATGCTAGATTACCCTAAGTGTGAGGGTGAAAGGAAAGAGAAGCAATATCCACATTGGTTATAGAAATTCATAGGAGGTGGAGGATTAAGTTAATGGGCTATGACTAGTTTCAGTGACCTACAGGAATCTATCCATGCTTCCAAACAGTGAAGTGTGTGAATCCTTTTACAGGCCTACTGGCATCCCAGAATCATCATTTAACATTTTTTAATGTACACACCCACTAACTATTGGCAGAACTGGCAGCACCAGCTATTAAGGCTACCCAACACTCTCTATTATATATAATTCTTGCAAATTGGATAAAAAGTACATACATACACAGTACACCACCCCCAGGTCACTATTTTTCAGAATAAACTAAATTAATGTGAAGGAAGCACTAGGGCAGAAGTCTCCAAACTGTGGGGTCCCACCCCCCCAAGGCTGAATGGAAGAACATTCCAGGGAGCACAGTGGGGCCTGCCCCAACCCCCAGGCAGCAGGGAGGAAGCGCCACCCGGCCTGCTCCCTAGGGCACCGTTCCCAGCCCCAGCTGGGGGTGGTGTGTGGGGGGACAGGGGTAAAGGAGGGTGCACTGTAAGAAGTTTGGGGACCACTGCACTAGGGTATATGGTTTTATATGGAATGCTTAAGTGATAGTTGAATATCATCAGCCTGTGTTTTTTGATGGAAGGAACTTGTCTACCCCTTTGTTTGCATAGTGCCTAGTATTCAACCTGATTGAATTCAACCTGCAGACCACAGGTTGAAAACCACTGCTCTATATGAATCAAGTTTTGAAGCAATATGAAGAGCAATTAAGAGTTGAGTTTGATTGGTTAAAACAGATTACTAATAAATATGAACTAGTCTAAGCATTACATGTATTGTAAATAAGCATTCCATCCAACAGACCTTACCTCTATAAATTTGTTTAAGGTTGCATTGGTTGGATTGTGTGTGATAAGAAATCTCATGTTCTTGTAGGTGATTTCCACAGGAGCTGGGCGGTTCATTCGTGCCATGTTAATTTAGTTAAAAAACATGCAACAAGATTGTGAAAGGATTAAAAAAATTCTAATACAGAAATGATGTAGTGAAACTGAAGTCTACTTCACTATACTCCACTTGAAATTTTCAGTGCTGGCAAGTATGAAATTGGGAGCAATGGGAAATGAAATGAACTTCCTAACAAGAAGCAGCAATTCTTCAATCCAGTAATACTGAGGCAAAAAGGCAGTGCGCTGAAGTTTACCCCATCCAGGTCTGAACTCCTTTGTCAAATGCTCTGCCAATTTCAATTCAACACTTCTTATCCTGTTTAACCGCTCTTATGGGGGCTTCTTGGTGGAGTAGTAATGAATTTCTACAGTTCACTTGTCTGCATAGAGGTCGTGCTGTGCCTGGCAGTAGTCTCCACTGCCCTTCAGAAACTCCATAAATGTGTGACCAAGAACACCACAGAACTGCTGTAAAAAGAGGAAAGGAAAACAAAAAGAAGTTACTTCTGTCATTTTTTTTTTTTTTTTTTTTTAATAAAAGACAGAGAGTTACTTGAAGACACTTTAATATCTATAACCAAAAAGGAGTCTCACTTGGAATGTTTTATGATATTGTACAACTAAGCTGTCCTCAAAGAAATTAGTGGTTTTTTTTTTTTTTTTTTAAAAGCCTAAACTCTGAAGTAATCTAAATGATTACTATTTGGACTTCAGGATTATATTAGCTAAAAATCAGAGTATACTTAGGTAATTTACACACACACACACACACACACACACACACACACACTTTTTTTTTTTTTAAAGTGCCATAAATGAGAGTGTTCTAACAGAACTTTTATTCTACAGTTGTATTTCTAGAAAAAGGCTACATCTAAGGGCATCCAGAAGAACGTGACTATAAGATTGTAAATCAATACAAGATTATCAGAAAGCACACGTTCATTGGAGATTAGGGCATCTTTGAAGTCGTATATTAACTTAGTCTGGTGTACAATACTGCCAATATTTGTCTTATATACTTTCCAGTTTACATAGAATTCACATCCTTTGCTTTATCCTTTAAACACAGAAGACTTGCTCCCATAACATATGACGTTTGAGTGCAAGCATCACCAATTCCAATTCAGTTGAGCCATCCTGAAACAGCATCTATTACATACAATATTCCAAATGGAAGTTTTCAATTTAAGTATGTAAGAAGGCACATGATCAATTAATTTTTCCAGAAATATATAATTTTAAAAGATAGGAAAATTAAAGCTGTCTAATAAAGAGTAATGTTTCAAGATGAATAGATGCATTTCAACAATAAAGGTGAAAGTCAGCCAGATTAGGAATCCACAAAGAGGTCTAAAACTGAAGCAAGGACTTCACGTTATGGATGTACACTAATCAGTTTTGTGGGTACATGCTGGATTTATGCCAGTATTGTTAATCACTAACACTTTCTTTACTGCCAAATCATTAAACAAAAAATCCCCCACACCACTGGTTTTACTAATTATAACAAAGCACAAGAGGTCTACTAAAGCAGCATTATTCCTGGCCACTATACTTGCTTTATGCTCTGAGGTAAAGATGCCCATGGTATACTGCATTGTTGGGCAGCAAAAAGTTGGTAAAGGTACCATGAATGCTGCTTTGAAGTAAATGAGTATTCATATACAGGCAGGGATACTTGAAAGATGTAGAAGTGTCCTTTAAAAAACTTTAGTTATTTCATGCTTAGTTTACAGTGGCATCTTACATTACAGGGATCCATTTTGTGCCCAACTACATCAACACTGCATGTAATATTTTGCATTATACCTATTTATGAAAGAGAAAAGTGGAAAGGAAGTACTTAGGGGGAGGCAAGAAAGTTGTTTAGCTCAAAAAGTAACTGTGTGGAGAGCCAGCCACAGACGACTATACTATCTAGAGGTGGATACAAAAACTGACTAATGTCTCATCAATATAATTTCTGGCTAGCAAAAATTCATCTGCAGATTCAGCAAGACTATAAAGTATTCATTAACCTTCTAGGATATAGTGGAGTTTAATCTCCTCAACCACAATAGTCAGGAACTCAGGATTTAATGACAGCTTATATACTGCAGAAATTGAGGGGGGAAGTCATATTGTCTAAGGTCAACAGATTTGAAGCCTTGATGGAATAGACGTTCTCTGGTTTAAACCGAGCCCTGACTTCAGTGATTATACACACCACATGACCTGCATGAGTTTTCAGATTTGCAGTTTGCCTCAGATCTGAGTGATATCAAATTAGTTTGTGCTGTTGGGGCAGGATCAGATTGATACCATATGATGCTAGCGGGCCAACAGAAAGCACATGGCATAGTGTTCCCACCCCCAAAGATGCAAAAGCCTTAAACATGGCTACTTAATACTGATGTGGCTTTTACTGCTGCTCTTCTGAGGGATGGAGCCAGATAGACTGTACTCTCCTGGCTAGGGTGAGAGAAGCCTATTACATCAGAGGAAGCAGTGAAGTTCATGTTGATGCAACTGCAATCTTTTCTCATCACTGCTAACCAGAGGAGCTCAATATGGAAACTAATTTCTTTAAATGGCATTGTACCATTAGATTATTTTGCCACACTATTTTAGATTTAGACAGGTTACATTTAGCTTCTAGAATGGATACTGAGAGCATTTGGAACTACCTGATTTGTATTAGTCATTTGGGAAACATCCATTTTATCAAACCTATGTATTACTAACCACACAGGATGTGCAGATGGTTTTATGCCCTGAGATTTTCTAGGACTATAGTTAGATGCTGACTAGCATTTACAATAGCTTTAAGTCCCCCTCCATTTTTGCAGTTGACAGCAGCCAGTTTATAACTCAAAACAAGCTACCACTGCATTAAGCCAATTTAGTTAAATTTCATTAGCGCTACATTTGGCAACAGACTTTAGCTGCATCAAGTTAGCATACAAAGTGAATCTAAAGTGCTGATCTATATATCTGGTATGTTTAACAGCAAAAAGTGATTGATTATCTGTAACACCCATCTAAATCTAAAACACAAGTTTCCACAATTTACTTGATTTGGTTACTTAACCCATGGATGTATAGAACAAGTTAATCTCTATATTCTTCAGCTAAACCACTGCCTAGCTCATCTCCTGTGTTCCGATCTTGACAATACCATTTTTATTTCTGGAATCCTCTATTACTGAGTTAGAAATAGAATGTTCTTAGATGTTGAAACAGCTAACTTGTATTCCAATTATCCTTTTAAATTAAAAAATTGATACAGCTTTCTGGGATAATACATAAAGTAGTGATGGTTCCCATCACCAGATATGTAAACCCATAATCAAATAAATGACTAGTGTGCCTATATATTATGTATTGTTTTATGACTGGATATACCAGACAACTCAAAGCTCATGAGGAAAATGCATAATACACACTGCTCTTAATGTCCAGGCAGTTTGACAGTGTCTATATACACATTGCTAATAAGTACTCTACTGAAAAAGCAACGATTCTATCTTAATGCTACAGTAACTGTTATAGTAATTGTAGATCCCACATGAGATGCGTATGTGCAAAAGATCAGAACGTTATAAAAAGCAGCATCCGCTGGTGGCTGCAACAATGACCTGCATAACTTTGTACTCCTCTTCCCCAAGGCATAAAGGGCAGATCCCCTCAATTCCCTTGTTAAATCCAAAGTCTCAGATGAGATGGGCTGATTGAAACAACATCCATCCGGAAAGTGGAACTGAGAAGCCTTGATAATTAATAACTAAAACAGTGATTGTAGCACTACCCTTCTGAACTGAGCATTAAGTACTGATGTTAAGTCAAGACCATAGTACTCGACAAAAGTCAAGTGTCACTATGTGTAGCTGCCTTACACATTTCAGATAGAGCTATGTTCCTAAAGCAGGCAGAGGATATAACTTGTGCTGTGAATCTGTAAGGAGAAGCTCAAGAGGAATTTGGGAGAAGATAGATATGCACTGTCTCATCCATTCTGATGTCCCCTGGGAGAAGATGGCTTGACCTTTTAAAGAAAAAGATGGTGTTGGAGAGAAGACCATCACCCGTCAAGGTAGTATATAAAAGCCCTTGAAATATCCAAAAAGTGTTGAGTTTCTCTTGTCCTGGAGCAGAATGCGGTTAAGGGAAGAAAACAGGTAAACTGATGGGACTGGTTCAAATGAAATTCCAAAACCACTTTCGGGAGGAGACTTCATCCTAATTTAACATGACTGTCTGTGAAACTGCATGCTTGGTGAGGGATGGAGGAAACCAAAGGAACATGGAGTGTGCAAGCCCTCGAAGCTGATGTGATGGTTCCTAATCCTGGGGAACATGGTGTATGGACAGCAATGAGTTACCTGAAAAGGGGACTCATTAAGATTTCATGCAGGCGCAGGACGCTGTCCTTGACTGGCAGGTATGCATGTAATAATCCCCTCAGAAATCTGGGTGAAGTAGATGGTGAAAAAAAATCAAGAGCGAACTGGTGAATGACATGCAGAGATTATTGCAAGGTGTGCTAAGATAGTTCAGAGTGTTTGAAATGCAGGATATTTGGTGTAAGAGTCTCCAATAGGTCACAATAATGCTTGGCTGGCCATATTGACCATCTTCCATTTCAAGGAGTAAGTTCTCTTTGTGGAAGTCTTCATAATTTGTAAGAGCAGTTCTTCCACCTGTAGCGAGCAGTCTCTGTCAGCAGTACTCAACCAGCCAAAATCCAGAATCTCAAAGATGCACGGACTGCAGGTATGGATGTAGTATCTGATCGTGGTTTTTTGATATTATATCTAAACAATCTTAAAGTTGGATGGGAGGCTTAACTGACTTCTGGAGGACTGATAGTTCTTTATCATGATTAATGTGACTTTGGTCTGGTCTACATTGCCAGCTGCCGTTGACAGGAGATAGGTAAGCTATGTACTGTAGCTTACGTACCTCCTGTTGACTTACTTACACTCCCTTACCATGGCGTCCCCACTAAGCTGTGGGGATGGGAAACGCCCTCTGGGATCGACTGAATGGGTCTCCATTGCCTGCTTAATTGATCCCGCTGCATCGATCTGTGCAGCTCCAGCATACCTTCTATTCCTTCTGATCTTGCATAATACCCTTAGAATGAGAGAAATCAGAGGGAGAGCTCAATAGACCAAGATATAAGCAAGGCATCTCGCAACAAATCCAAGCTCATGCTTCCCCTGGAAGCAACGATTAGGCATTTAGTATTGTTCTTGGTGGTGATCAGGTCTATCACAGGATGTTCCCCCCTACCCCTGCTCATGATGGAATGTTGGCTCTATAGTGGACTTCCATAGTGACCATTCCTGATTGCAGATGGACTGACTGATTAAGAAAATATGATCGACTGTTGCTGACCCAAGGGAGCTAGAAAGCTATGGCAATTATCCCATGTTGCTGACACCATGTCCATAGCTTGATGGTTTTTTGACAAAGGGGTAATGAATGCCTTTCTGCTTGTTTATGTAATACATTGCAAATGTGTTTTCTAAATTCTGGCCTGCTGAATTTTGTAGCATGGATTGGAATGGCATACAGGCTGAACTGATCGCTTGTAGTTATATGACATATACGTTGAGTCAAGTCCTTTTGAGATAAGGGGTAAATTCAGAAGAGTTATGCATTGTAATGCTAATTTTTAGGTGCCCTACTACTTAATAGAACTCATAGCCCTGAACTAGGCACCCAGGCTCCCAAGAAAATACCTGGGGAGAGTCAAGTGCCTTAAAAAAAACAAAAAAAAAAAAAAAAAAAAAAAACACGATTCACAGAAGCCTGCATGCTGAGAAGGGAGCCATCTAAGCTAGCCAACAGGAAGTGACAAGGAGAAGGGTGTGACCCAAGCTCCACTTCCTCACCACTCAGGAGTCACAGCCATGAACCTTTTCCTGGAGCTAGGTGCCCGAACCAGGTCAGCCTTTATACCCATCCTGTAGTCCCATGGTTAGTGCACTCACTGGGGTTATAGCAGAACCAGGATCAAATCCCCACTCTGCCTGATGTAGAGAAGGGCCTGAACACAGGGCTCCCACTTCCCAGGTAAGTACGATAACCCAGTGATCAGAACAGTCACTTGGGTGACTCAGGTTCTGGCCCTGCTCCAGTAAATGCTTAAGTATTTATACAAACTGGAACAGCTTCAACAGGAGAGGCTGAGAAACCCACTCCAGAATACCACATATCCCCATAGTTAGGGTATTTACCTGGGAGACATGGGTTCAAATGCGTGCTCCAGATCAGGCGGGGGGAACTGAAATCAGATCTGCCAGGTGCTGAATGAATGCTCTAAGCACTGAGCAACTGTGTACAAAGGCAAAGCACCACTTCTAATGAATGAATTCTGGGGTGGTCTCATTCTGCAGTAAGCAGACCCTGAGCATATGCCTATTGATCAGGCCCCTACAGATAAGGTGAATGCCTAGTTTGTGAAACCAGCTGAAGCTTAGACATGCATTAAGTAGCAGTGGATCTACTCACCAGCAGAAATTTAGACACCTAGGGAACTTTCCCAATGGAAATGTATGCACCTCTAGGGTTAGGCAGCAGCTGAGCAGTGGTTTTGTGAATTTCTGTAGAATCTAAATGTTGGATTTGGCATGCAAGTTCCCAGTATGAATCTAGTCTGATGTCATGTCTAGTCAGTGTCATCATGAAGGAAGGGTGGAGAAGGGTACCCTTAGTGAATGTTTTCTGGAACTGTAACAAGGAACAGGAAGCTAACAGTTCTAACTTGGTAGCTGGACAATATCACTACCAGGCGATCACAGCTGGTTATGGGGTCATGCTGTCAGCAGACAATAAGCGGGAACTGAACAATGCCACCGTGCCCTTTGTGCCCTCAGGAGGAGGGGCACAAGGAACCATGCCTGCACACCCAGTCCCAGACACCGCTGTTCAAAAGATTTCAATCTCACGTGCATGTGCCCAAAGAGTGGGATCCATACTGATGTAGCTGAAGAACAGATACTGTTCATGCTTTTCAATCATAAAAAAAATGACCTATTCCTTGGACAAAAACTTTTCCAATTGTAACTTCAAGCAGGAGGTTCCCAGTGTCTAGAACCCAACTTACTATATACTGGAAATGCTTCAAGGAGGAAGGATGTTCTTGTGGGTTACAGCATAGGACTAAACTGGGAGATTCATATAGGAAGTCTGGCAATCACCCAAGGCAAGTCATGTAACCTCACAAGTCCTCAGTTTCATTATCTGTAAAAATGCTTTCCTACTTCATAGGTACAAGGAAACTAAATTAATAGACATGCAAAAAAAATCTGCATATTTAGTTTGTTAGCATGTCATTCCCTCATGCACACAAGACTCGTGTCTAAGCAGATTCGGAGACACTCAGGAAAGTTAGTCCAAATTAACTGAAGATGTGAATTTAAAGTGGATTAGTTAAACTCCCATGTAACTTGTGAGGATGCTCTTATTCACCATTAAAGCAGCCTTAGTTCAGTTTCGCTTAATTAATTTCCAAAGCAAATTAAGGTCACATTAATTCTGAATAAGTGTCCCTATTGACGTTTAATTTGATTTAACTAATCCATTTTAAATTCACACCATCAGTTAATTAGGCAAACTTTCCTGAGTGCCCCCATGTAGTCTAGCCCTAATACTAAATCACACCTTCCTCCTAGTTCTCCAGTACTACAGTTCTCCTTTCTGCCTCCTCCAATTGTAAATTCTTCAGAGCAGGGACTGTTTCTTGGTCTTGTACAGTATTGTCTAAGCATAGTGCTGGCAAACAACAAGTCACTAGTATCCTGTTCATTTTAGTTAAGCATCTTCCATCCATTTGAAATTAAAATATGGTAGAGAGAGATGGGGATATATATATATTTGCAGATAAAGATTTACAGTTCATGAAATAGCAATATTCTGTTTCTTGAGATTTAAAAAAAACAATATTTGATAGTAAAAAAAATCATCTTATTTCATTGCTGCTAAATTAATATATCTGCATGTTTGAATACATACACAAGGAGAATTATGAGTACCATCACCCCTTAGCAACATGGGTTGCATACGTAACATGTAATTAATTAAATCTTAACTAAGATTTGTATTGCTGATATAACAGGATAATCTGCCACTCTAGTTTAGAATTCAGTAATAGCCAGGGAAAAAAAGGTTTCCAGATATTCAGAGAAATGAACTATTTTGTCAAGAGCCTGTAGCTGAAGCTCATTTGGAAGAGGAACAGATTTTGTTTATTTGGGGTCTGTGGGTCAGAATGCAAATTCAGTATTCCCTACACAACTCCATCCATAGAAGATCTCCTATTGACGTAAGAGTGAGACAGCACAGACACCAAAGAGAAAACAGAGCTTTTGTTTTACAACTAATTTTTATCTATTTAGCATTTTGACACATTCAGTATCACAGAAAACACACTGTTATCTGGACTACTGCTGTTTCTGCCCGTGGTTTTGCTAGCCCCCTCTTCTGTCATTGTGTATCTTCTATTTCCTTCCCTCCCAAGCTTTTTGCCATTCCATCTGCTAAAGGAATCAGGAATGGAATAATGAATGTTGACACTTAAGTGTCATCATTGGGCTTCTGAGTTGACAGCCCTATGAGATTAATAGGTGAGACAGGTAGAATTCAGACTGCTGAGTCATTGTTTCAGACAGTCTGCAGACTCAGGTAGACATCATAGCATCAGAAGGCTCCCTCTGGAGCCATGAAAGCTCCGAACACTTTAAAAAAGTTAAGAGTCCTAATGTGTGTCACATAAGTCAGATGATATTTGACCACCTGTACTGTTTGTTAAAAAAGAGACTGGATAACATCAGTTTCCGTGTGCAGTGTGCACAAAACATCACTGCTTTGACTTTCAAAGATTACCATGTGCTAGTTGCTTAGCTTTGATGAGCACGCCAGAAAATGTTGCCCTCCTCCAAGTACTCCCTTCACCCACTTTCCCTCTTGTTTAAGCAGTGATGATACTTGGTGTCTTATCAGAAGTCTTAATTAATACCCTTGCAAAGTAGTGCCTGTTAAAATATTCTCCATTTTACTGATGAGGAAACTGAAGCAGAAAGGTTAACTGACTCAGTCACAGCAGAGAGAAAGCTCCTGATACTAATCTTGTGATTTACTCACAAGACAACTCTCCTTAGACATACCAGAGGCAACTACAAAAAGCAGTCTCAGTCAAGTTACCAGGATACATTCATAGTAGCTGTATGGGGAACACTGTGCAGCAAGTTAGACTAGACGATCATAATGATCCCTTATGACCTTAAAGTCTGACCCTAAGTCATCAAGCATTTTTGAATCTGCAAAAAAAGCTACTGGAAGTTGACAACTCACTTATTTACATAAGTATATTAATACACGTTTTAAAATAAGGCAATCACGACTGGCGTCCCCACTCAAAGCAAAGGAATACAAACAACAAAGGGTTTCCAAAGATCCGGTCGGAAGCAGACTCACTAGACACTGCAACAAAGAAGCAGGCCTCATATTTCTTGGACAAAGGAGTCCTACACGAGGTGTCAGTGGCTCTGGTTTCTCAGCCTGACGCAGGTAACAAAGGCAGTCTCTCGGCGGTCCTGAGCGGGGCCATCCCCGCTGCTCACAGACCACGAGTGACTGACCCGCGCCACAGCTCAATCGTGACTTTCCAGCGCGGCTCCCCCTCCCGCGTGCGGTGAGTCACTTTCCAGCCCCCTCGGCTCCCTGCGACACCGCCCGCCCGGCCAGCGGACGCCCACGCACAGACCTCGGACACGCCGAGGCTTGTCTCGGCGCTTTCCCAGCCCGGATGAATGTGAAACCCCGGCCGTTCACCCCGCCCCCGGCACAGGTCCCCGCTCCAGCCGCACCTACAGCGGGCTGCCGGGCCATCAGGCGCCCGGCCAGCTCTCGCCGAATGAAGTGCGCAGGCCGGGAAAGCGCCGAGCCGATTCCGGGCTTCAATTACGGACACGGAGCCATTTTGTCACCCGGGACCCCCATCTCCGAGCCCCGGCGGGGACCGGCCGCCTCCCGAGGCTGCGGGGCGTTGGGCTCGGCCGTTCCTCGGGGCACGGAGGAGGAGCAGCGGCTAGTAGCCAGGCACCGAGGGGAGGCGGGCGGGCGGGGCCGGCTGCAGCCGAGCTCACAAAGCGGCTTTGTGTCGAGCCGCCTCCTCGCCCGGGAAGGGAGCGGGGGGAGGGGGCGGGGAGCGCGGGGGAGACCCGGGACTCCACCATCCCCCCTCTTCCGCTGCCGGGCCGGCCCCCGCCGCTACTCCCCGCCGGCAAGGAGCCGCAGCCGGGCGCGGCAAGGAGCCGCCCGGAGCTGGCAGAACAAAGAGCCAACATGGAGGCGGCGAGAAGGGGCGAGGCGCGGGCGGCCCCGGAGGCGAGAGCCGGGCCCACGGGGCAGCCAGCGCGGCACACTTGGGAGAGGGAGGCCGCCCGCAGGGGAGGGAGTGGTGGGGCCGGTACTCACAGGAATATGGTTACTCATTGAAGACTGTAGCCTGATCATACAGCCGGGGTGCGGGCGCCACCGCCGGGGGCAGGAGGAGCAGAACCAGGAGAAAGTGGAGGCGCTGGAGGCCGCGGAGCTGCCGGAGGGGGTGCAGCGGCGGAGCGGGGCTGGACCATACAGCTGCGACGGCGGCAGCAAGCGGGCGGCTCTGCGGAGAGCGCGGTGCCAACGCGGACCAAGCTGCACCGGAGGGGAGGGGAGGGACGCGCCGCCTTCCCCCGCCCAGGCGTCCCAGTGACCCCCACACTGCTCCGTGACGAGCGCCGCCCGCCACCAATCAGAGCCCTGGCTCGGGCGCCGCGGGGCGGGGCCTGAAATGGGAAGGCGGGGGCGGGAGGGTGTCGAGAGGCGGAGGCAGCCGGTGAGAACCGGTTAGTGAATGAGCAAGTGGTGGCCGGGTTGGGGGGAGGGGGAGACGGAGCTGGAGGGGCGGGGCCGAGGGGGCGGGAGTGGGGATAGGACAGGGGGCCGCGGAGGGGCGGGAACTGGGCGCCCAAGAATTTCCCAATTTGCCTCACTGGGTCGGAGCAGAGAACTGCTGCTGGAGCTTGCAGTGCCTTGTCCTCTGTACCTCGGACTGGCCAGCACTGGCTGCTCCAGTCCAGGACAAGAGGAAAGTGCGATGAAGCCTCTAGTGGCCTAACTTGCCAATTGCGCATCACCCCCCACCCCCACTCATTAGTGGTCTTCCTTTAGAGCCCGTCTAAAAATAGCCCCAGCCTGTGTAATGTACCCGAGGCTGGGTGCCTGGAGCGGGGGGCACCTCGGGCAGGGAACAGTGGAAGGACTGGGGGGAAGCTGCGCAGGGAAATGGTGGAGGGACTGGGTGACCAAGAGGTCAGTTTACTTTGATGCCTTTTGAACAAGAAAGGAGTAGTGCAGTCCCGGGGCATCCCCCTGGGTGCCAGAGCCCTGATCTTTTTAAGAAGCTGAATGTGAATAAGCGCAGATTTGTAGGTCGGAGGAGAGGACCTTGCATTTCCATAGCTCTTTACTCCTGGAGGACCCCAAAAGCCACTTTACAAATGTAATGAATTAATACACTATACACAGAGATGGCTTCATACAGCACCGAAAAGCGGCCAGCTCTTGAGTGAAATGTGACTTGGGGGAAATACCTTTAGAGAGACAAGGTGGGTGAAGTGATATATTTTAATGGACTGAATTTGGCATCATGAAATCATGTTACTGTAAATAGAGGAATGTGCAGCACAATCCCTAGCACCCACCAGGGGAAACACCTTAACATAGCTATATGCCTGTCAGCTGCACCTTTATAAATAATTGCCTATTTCAGCTTCATGGTTGCTTTCCATATTGTTCCAGATAAAACTAGTTCATTCCTTCCTCATCTGTAATATGAAGGTGTGATCTGCATAGATTAGTTCCCCGCATCCATGAGGCTTCATTTTGGACTAAGAAACTAGACTGCTCAGATGTGTACTTAAAACTCAGTATTTTCCAAGGACAACTCATTTGGTTTTTTTAATTTCCCTCTGTTGCACTATCACCTGTGAAGCTCTACCAGTGAGAGCATTAGTATAAAGAAGGCTTCAGATGCCCTTGGCACTTTAACAACTGTGTCTTATAGACCTGTTCAGAACTGGGTTAGACAATGGGATGATTAAAAGGCTACTTGAAGCACTCTCCCCACTGTTGCCACTCCACTGGTGACAGTAACAGTGGAAAATTTTAGGGCTTAAAACTTAAAACCCTTAAAACTTACAGCAGCACAGCTGTATCAGTACAGTGCTTGTATAGCCGCATTATATCGATGGGACAGAGCTCTCCCACCAACATAATGAAACCACCTAAAACAGGTGTATTGGTACAGCATTTGTATAGTCGCATTATGTCGATGGGAGAGAGCTCTCCCACCAACATCATAAAACCAAAAGATCATCTCCTGCTAACATAGCACTAGCTACACAAGCTAATGCCGACAAAACTTACGTTGCACAGGGCTGTGTTTTTTGACACCCTTGAGTGGCAGAAGTTTTGCCGGCATAAGTGCTAGTATAGACAAGGCCTTAGGGAAAAAAAATTGGAATAGACACAATCTCTCCATATCTTGGATAAAAGTCTGGGGAATTTCTTCAGGGAAGGTCTTGAGAAGGATTAAATAGGCCCTTTATCTGCTTTAACCTAAGCTGTTTTTCCTCTAACGATGCAGACTTTTGTTTACTGTTTTCACTGCACATTAAACTGATCAGGGTTTTGGGGATCGAGTTACTTTCTTCTTTAGGCCTTGCCTACACTACAAAATTACTTCGGTATAACTACATCACTGAGGGGTGTGAATAATCCACACCACTGAACAACGTAGTTATAGCGACCTGAGCGCCAGTGTAGACAGTGCTATGTTGGCAGTAGAGCTTCTCCTGCCAACACTACTGCCACTTGCGGAGGTGGAGTTATTAAGATGATGGGCAAGCTCTCTCCTGTTGGTTTAGGGCGTCTTCAGACAAACTTCAGACAAGCCAATGTAAATTTTTAATGTAGACCTGTCCTTAGTATGTTGCAGCACCCTTACTGTATTATAGTAGCTTTTACTATAAGTAAGAGTCACAAACACAGAACAAAAAGACAGCCCATAGACTTTAGCCTTCTGGGAAAAGATGGGTGGTGCAATTTTTAAAATGAATTATTATTTATGTATTATTCATGTTAGAGTAGCATCTGGAGGCTCCAGTCAGGATGGGGTCACATTAGTGGCATACCATGGGTCTCTGGCATCCAGGGGCCAATGCTTGCATTTGTGTGCCCGTCGTCCCCCCCCCCCCCCCCGGAGCAGGCAGTCCATCACTGAGTTGGCCCGCTTGGGAAACCCCACCCCCCAGGGAGGAATTCCAGCCATGAGTGAGGCGCCCTCCCCCCGGGTGGAGCGCCTCCGGCTGCGCTGCCGGTGGCTGGAGTTTGCATGAAGGAGGCTATGAGTGCCTCCCATAGAACTCTGAAGGGCCCGGCCAGCGCCCCCCTCCAGGCTGGCACCCAGGGGCCATGGCTCCCTCCTGCCCCCCCCCCCATGAGTGCACCACTGGGTCACATTGTACTATGCACTACATAAAGAGACAGCAACAATCTGTGTTCCAAGTCATGTACAATCTGAGACCTTGTCTACACTTAAAAGTTTGATTGGCATAGCTACAATGCTCAGGTTTGTGAAAAATTCACTCTCTTGACAGCTGTAACTCTGCCAACCTAACCCCCAGTATAGATATGGCCTCCAAATGCTTCTATCACTAACTACCTTTGTGCCTGGAGGTGGATTATCTGCAATGATGGGAAAACCCCTGCCATCAATGCAGGAAGCATCTAATTGCTTTTTTAAAATTAATTAATTAAAAACATCTCAGCTATACCTTACTGCTCCTCAGCCTATACTTTTTGTTGGTGTTGCAGAAGAGGTGTTATCTTGGAGAGATTTGAATTAGAAGACAGTTGGCAGAGTTCATTTCATGCATATGCATAGCATAGAGGAAGGTACAAAGATACTTTTGGGAGAAGGACATGAATGATCACAGCTAATATAATTTATTGAACAGAGCCGGTATAGGAGGGGTGACAAAAAAAGAAATACAGGAGATAAGTAAAGAGGGGCAGGGCTCTGAAGAGACTTGCAGGTGAAAAGAGAGAGCCAACAGAGAGATTTAGAAGAGGGTGACATGGCTGGAGTGAGGAAGAACCTTTGCAGCTGCCTTTAAATGAACTGGAATGGAGAGGATATGGATATGAGAAAGGGCAGTGAGAAGGAAGGTATAGTTACAATATTCACAGACAGGAGACGATGAAGGCCTGGACAAAGTTTTCATTAGCTCTTAGAGACATTATGACACAAAAAGTGACAACATTTAGACATAGCAGGGATGTGGAGTCAAAGAGTCAGGAATCATTGATGATGCCCAGGTTATAGGTCTCAGCTACAGAGGACATAGTGAGACATCTAACAGCAATAGAGCTGGGGTGGGAAAGAGACAGGACTGGGATAGAGATAGATTGGAAGGGATGGAGCATAAAGGGTCTTGCTTGAGTGGAAGAGAAGAAGAAGGTCTATGATCCCTATAGTATATATTCTGACAGAACCTTGAATGGAACCAATATTCCTGAGTCTCACCATTCCTCTGCTGTCAGCAAATATCAGTGAAACCCATTGGCAAAATGTGTGTCCTGTCCCCATCTAATGGTAGTCCACATACATAACAACAACCTACAATTGGTATTATTGTCAGCTCAAGTGGCAGAGGTTTTTTTCTCTGGATCCAAATCTGTTTATGATCCGTGGGGGTGGGGGGAGCAATATAATTCCATATGGAATTTTTTTTCCAGTTTTATTTTTAAAATCTAGGAAAATGTATACACATAAAAACATATTACAAGGATATTTAGGTTGCAAAGCCAAGTACTCAAAAGTTAGGAAATACTGTAGTACTTTATGATGTAAGTTTTCCCATTGAAGCAAGTGAGACTACTCAAATAGTAAGGGTTTCAGAGAGTCAGGGTATCATAATCTGCTCCAAAGTTACTAATTAATTTATGTAATTCAAGAACAAACTAGAAATAAATATTTATTCAGTTCTCCCTAGTTGTCAAAAAAGTCAAGAGGAGTTTTGTCACAGTAAGAAATGCTATAGAGAGCTCATTAAGGGGACACTGTCATCCTACACAATCATATTGACATCTTATTTTTTTTCTCGTGTTGTAAAAAGCATCACCTAAAATTAGTATAATTGTAAAGACTGAAAAAAATTAAGAAATATTTTTAATATGTTCATCTTTTATAGCCCTTTGTGTACACTCAGTTTCCTCTGTATAGTCAGTTGCCTTTGTCATTGATGTGAGTCTGTCACATAGTAACAGGGGGAAAAGATCAGTTTATAAAAAATAGGAAAATGTGATTCTAAATCACAAATAAATATTACCACAGTGAAACAGGGACAGGTATGCTATCTGAATCTACTTCAAACTCTTTTTTTTCTTTTTAAAAATTGATGAGATTTCAAGTTATTATCCCTTTCACAGCCTCAGCTAAACCACGTTAGAGTGAAGAGGTTAGAAAATTCAAAAGAACACTGTGGGCCAGATGTTACGCTAATTTATACCTGTATTAATCTAGGGTCACTCTTTTGAAGTTAATGGAGATATAATTCTCTAGACTGTAAACAAAATGGCCAGATTCTGCTCTCATTCACAGCAGTGTCAAATTAATTGTATACTCATCACTGTGTTCCCTGTGTGGAATTAACACATAACTTAAAAGTTGGCTGAGGAGATATCTAGCCTGCTGTTGTTAATTTTTAATAAATCGTGGGATACTAGTTCTGCAGGAATTGGTATTAGGCCCTATTCAACAGTGATCTGGAAGTAGATATAAAAATCACAGCTGATAAAGTTTGTATGTGATCCAAAGATTGGTGGAGTGGTAAATAATGAGGAGGACAGGGTAGTCATTCAGAGTGATTTGAATTGATTGGTAACCTGGACCCATTTAAACAAAACATGCTTTTAATATGCCAAACGCAAAGTTATATATCTAGGAGCAAGGAATGCAGGCCATACCTACAGAATACAGGGCTGTATCCTGGAAACCGGTGACTGAACAGGATCTAAGGTTTATAGTGGACAAGCAACTGAACACAAGCTTCCAGTGCAATCCTCAGGCACAAAGGGCTAATGCAATCCTTAGATGTATGGAATAATGAGTAGTGGGAGGGAGGTTATTTTACTTCTGTATTTGGCATTGGTGAGTCTGACACTGGAATACTACATCAGTACAGCTGTGCTGCTGTAGGAGCGCTTGTGTAGCATAAATAAGTGGTGGTAGCTATGTCAAGTGGGAGAGCATCTCCCACCTACATAGCACTGTCCACACTAACGCTTATGTCGGCAAAACTAATGTTGCTCAGGGGATGTTTTTTTTCACACCCCTAAGAAAGTTTTGCCAGCATAAGTGCTAGTGTAAACAAGGTCAGAAAGAAGATTGAGAGGTGACTTGATTACTGCATATAACTTCACGTGAAGAAAAAGAGGGTATTAAAGAGCTTTTAATCTTTTACCGATGGCTTTTACGAATGTTTTATATAGTGACCTTAAGATAATCGATTCTAAATCTAGCTTTTATGACAAATATTTAGATTCTTTTGATGATCCATATTTAATAGAATTTAATAATCTTAATAATAATAATACCAATTTTAATAATTTACAACATGATTCTATGGAAAATAGAAGAAATATTTTAGGAGATAATTTTAATACAAATTTTATGAATACAGCTAGTTTTAAAGAGAGTAGTTCATTTAAAGAGGGAATATTTTATTTAGAATATCCCGTAGATTGTTTTAATTGCCCTATATGTTCACAAATTTTAGCTAGTTTCGGTAAATGGGCGAAGCATATAAATAATGTACATAAAAGCACTTCAATAAGAGTTATTTACAAAAAATGTGGTAAATATTCGCAGTTCCATAACATAGCTTGCCACTACCCCAAGTGCAGGCCCAAGGAGGTGGATAACTCAGAGAGAAGAAGTATGCCTGCACTGTCTGTGGGTCTGCCTTCTACACTCGCTCGGGGCGGAGTCAACACATCAGACATAGGCATCCTGCGGTGAGGAATGAGGAAAGAAAGGAAGCTAGAGTGGTTGGGAAAACAAGTCGCTCTCGGGTATGGACAAGGGAGGAAATTGAATTATTGATTCAGCTTGAAATAAAATATGCAGGGATTAGAAATATTAATAAGTGTATAGAAAGTGAATTAAAAACAAAAACAAATAAGCAAATATCAGATAAGAGGAGGGACCTGGCCAAGAATAAGGTTAAAAAGGATGAAGATTCTATGGTTTTATGGGAAGAGGGCGGGATGGGAGATATTTTAGAAGATATTCCCCCACGTGAGAAAATTAAACCTTTAAAAGATAAAATTTTAATTGATAGGTTTTTAACAGGAGTTAGGTGTAATGGGGCTCGTATTTTAGAGAAATTGGATTTTATTGAACAGCAATTAAATGCTTCTGCCACTGTAGCAGAAGATTGGGGATTATTTGAGGAATTATGTAAATTGTTGATGAACTCTCCTCATGAAGATGTAGAGAATTTGGAAAATAATAAAGAAAATAATATACAGAATGATAATGGGAAACAAGGAAGAAAAGTGGGTAAGCCTCCTGATAAACATAATAGAAATAGAAAATATGCTGGGAGAAAAGCTAAATTTAGATTCTATCAAACCCTCTTTGAAAAAGATAAGAAAAGGTTGGCTAGGATCATTATGGGAGAACCTGATAAAGCGACATGTAAGATAGCAGTTAAGGAGATTGAAACCTATTATAAAGAAATTTTGGGTAGAGAAGGACATGGGAATACCAGAGGATGGCCAAAAGTAAAAGAAGTGGTAGATAATGAAATTTTAAATTGGCCTTTATCAATTGATGAAATTAGAGAAGCCTTAAGAGAGATTGATAATAGTAGTGCTCCTGGACCAGATGGAATTAAGGTTAAGGATTTATGGGATATTTATAATTTAGACAGTAGGATTTTAGTAAGGATTTTTAATATTTGGTTTTTAAATAGACAGATTCCAGAGTGTTTTAAAGGCAATCGTACAATCCTAATTCCTAAAGTCAAGGATCTACAAGAGTTGAAAAAAATATCATCTTGGAGGCCATTGACTATTGGTTCGATTTGGATTAGGTTGTATACAAAAATTTTAGCTAAAAGATTATCAAGTGCTGTTAAATTATGCCCCAGACAAAAAGGTTTTATCGCAGCCTCTGGCTGTGAGAAAAATATATCGATTTTAGAAAAGTTAATTAAAGGGGCCAAGAAAAATAAATACGAAATAGCTGTTGTTTTTATTGATCTTGCTAAGGCATTTGATTCGGTTGGCCATGGTCACATTTTAAAGGGGTTAAAGAGATTTGGGATATCAGAGAGTTTTATTGATATTGTAAAGGATTTGTATACAGATTGCTACACTGAAATTAGTGTTGGTGAGGATAAGACAGAACCTATTTTAATTAAGAGTGGAGTTAAGCAAGGTGACCCGCTCTCCCCTATTTTATTTAATATAGCCATGGACCCTCTTTTATATAAATTGGAAGATGAAGGAGATGGTTTTATAATGCAGGGTAGAAAGATAACTTCATTGGCCTTTGCCGACGATATCACTATATTAAGTAGGTCCTATAAGGGAATGGTTAAGAATTTAAAAATTCTTAATCAGTTTTGTAAAAATTCAAGTTTAAAAGTAAATGTTAAAAAGACAAAGGGCTTTCATATTTTCCCAAGCATGGGAACATATGTTATCAACCCAAAAGATAAATGGGGATTAGGTGATGAATTAATTGATTATATTCAACCTGGTGAGTCTGAAAGATATCTAGGTGCAAGAATAGATCCATGGGTGGGAGTGGCTAATAATTCCCCTAAGGAAAAATTAATTGATTGGTGTGAACGTTTATGTAAGGCTCCGTTAAAACCTGCGCAGAAATTGATAATTTTAAAAGTTTACATTTTAACGAGAGTTTTTTATGAATTACTTTTAATCGAGCCGCCACTTTATATGTTAAATGAATTAGATGTTTTAGTTAGGAACACTCTTAAAAAGATTTTACATCTTCCCCAGTGTATATCTGACGGGCTATTCTATGCTAGAACTAGAGATGGGGGTTTAGCAGTTACAAAATTTAGTACCCAAATTCCAAACATGTTAATTCGTAAATGGAGGAGACATATTGTCTCCAAAGAGGATTGGATAGATTTCTCGTTTTTATATGCTGGGGAAAATTTAGTGGAGAAAATTTTAATATATAGTGCTAAAACGGCTAATCCTAAAACGTGGAGAGATGAAGAGTTTTTAAAATGGAGTAATTTAAGATGTCAGGGAATTGGTATTAAATATTTTAAAAATGATTGTATTAGTAATTCGTTTTTAAAATATCCTTGCTTGGCCAGGTCCTCCTCTCTGATTGCGGCATTGCAAACGAGAGCGAATGTTTTTCCCACCAGGGAAGCTCTAGCAAGAGGACGGAAGATGGAGGAAGGGTTATGTAGATGGTGTGGTAAGGTCAAAGAGACAATTCCTCATATCTCTGGTCAGTGCATAAAAATGAAAGAAGCAAGAATTAAAAGACATAATAGAATAGTTAAAGCACTAATTGATAAAGTAGGAAATAAAGGATGTAAAATTTGGATTGAACCTTACCTTCATAATAAAGAAGGGAAGTTGAGAAAACCTGACCTCATTATTGAAAAGGAAGGAGTGGTAGCCGTTGTGGATGTCACAGTTAGATGGGAAGACAACGCTGACAGTGTGGAGGCAGCCCACATTGAGAAGGAGGCATACTACTCTGAGTTGGAGGAGGAGGTGCTGCAGCTCACTGGTGGGAAGATCATCCACTTCTTTGGATTTGTGGTTGGGGCGAGAGGTAAATGGAGTGAAAGAAATGATGAAATTTTTAAAATTTTAGGTATTGATAAATTTAAAAGTTTTAAAGAATGTGTGTGCAGACTTGCTATGTATGCTACAACGGATATGTTGGCTCTTTTTAGCAATAAACAGTGAACCCGAACATTCATTTCGTGTATCCTGTGGATTTTAGATATATATTTTAGATATAGATATATTTATTCTCCATATTTTAAATTTTATTAATGGGCTTAATTTTCATACTATTGACCTGTTGACTATGTTTAACTGTCCTTTCATGTAATTTAATTTAATTTTAAAATTAATTGAATAATAAATATTATAGGTTAGATCTTGATTTTAGATTATCTTAGCTACTGAATACTAGATTGGACGGCGGACTGGCCGCATAGTAACCAGGAAAGGGCAGGTATTTACGCCTGTACAAAAATAGTGGAGAGGCATGACAAAAACCAATGGCTGGAAGCTGAAGCAAACAAATTCAAATGAGCAATAAGGCACTATTTTTAACAGTGAGGGGTGATTAACTCTTGAAACAAACTACCAAGGAAGAGGTGGTTTCTCCACCTTTTGATGTTTTCAGATAAAGACAAGGTGCCTTTCTGGAAGATATGCTTTAGCCCAGTGATCTTTAAATTTTTTGAGCTGAGCCCCCACCTTTTGAGTTACAATTTTTGGTTGCACCCCCCCACCCAGTCAAAAATAGACACATGCAAAAGTGTGCTTTGTAGCCTTCTCATAAATCTAACAGAGATCTTAACACAGCTTTAATTACATTACCTACACCTGTACATTTCAAATACACAGATACTTACTAATGGCACAGCCAAGGCCTCCTCAGCAGCAGACTGCTTCTACATTGCAGCCAGGTTGCACCGCTAGGGCAGAGTCAATACCTGTCCCTCCCCCCTCGGGTTTTCAGGGTGGGGGAAGGTACATGCAACAGTCTCTGGGGCTGGAGCCAGCAATGGGCATGGAGGCTGCCAGGAGCAGAATATGGCACAGCCACGGTTGACACTGACCCTCAGGCTGGGTGGTCAGGTGAGGTGAGTCAGAGGGTGGAGGTGGCACTACCTCCCCACCCCCCGTGGGGACTGGCACAAACCACCTGGTGTCACCACTCGCCCCCCTGAACATTCCTCCATGCCGCCATAATGGGGTCATGTCCCTCAGTTTGAAAACCTCTGCTTTAGCCAAACAGAGGTGATGCTTTGGTCAAACATAAGTTATTGGGCTCAATACAGAGAGAACTGGGTGAAATTTAGTGGCCTGTTATAGAAAGATTGTCACACTAATTGATCTTATGGTCCATTCTGGTTTTAAATTCTATGACTAAACTTTTTTCACATGTTGAAATCAAGGTGGGATTTAAGGTGAAATGGTATATTGCCTATGCTAATAGTTTTTGGAGGTAGGAAGAGGACGATATTAATAACAGCTCCTTTATTTGTTTATTAGCTTAGTTCAGTTCCTTATGTCACATATTATTTCTTATACCTTCTGAATTTTATATCTCAGCTGGAAATTTTGCTTTTAGCTTCCCTATACAAATTATTAACATGTATAAAATAGATCCCTTCATTATAGCATTACTCTAATAACCTTTGCTCTGCTTGAAAAAAAAAATCTCCTTTTATAGCTACCTAGTTTCTCACCCTTAAGTCAGTTTTCAGTGTAGCGAAAATTTCATTGTTTCATTTCTGGTTTTGATCCTTCTTTTTTATCCCTATTATCAGCCACTATGTGGTTTCTTATGGTTCAGTGGATGTCTCTAATCAGAATCTGTTTTTCAGACTGTATCCTTCTGTTCAGTCTACAAAAACATGTCTCATGCTTTCTTTTAAAATGGGCACTGTCAGATAAAAACAATGGCTCAGTTCTTCCACCTCTGAGCTTCAGAAGAGGAGAGGGCAATCAGGGAGCCAGTTATCTCTTCCTGAGTCGATGCCAGCATGGCCCAAGTGTGAGTTAGAGCAGCCTTATACTAGCATATGATCTCTCAAGGATTGATGGAGTAGGCCTCTGCTCCATCCTACCCCCTTCTTCCCCTGACATATGCTCTGTGTAGGGGATAGAGGCGGCTGGTATTGCCAGCTTGACACCAGCAAGGAGTTCATGTTTGTCAGGGAAATTTCAGTACTGGTAAGGCCCTTTCTGCTGTTTAAATGGGATAAATGGGCCCATGTGTAATACAGAATCTTGCCTAATATATAATGTAAATAAATGTTTCTTTATCTGTATTGCTATAACACTCTGAGTTATTAAACCTGAAAGATTTTTAAATTGGTGAGTTTTATTTTTTTAGTTTCATTGTATGTCTAGATATTTAGAAAAATAATGCTTAGATCACAGCATACATAGTTGTTGCTGGATCTTTGGATATGGCTAGATCTTGTCTATTCATTTTCACTATTGTTTTTAATTTTCCTTACAGCCATCTGCTCATTGCAAATCACTCTTACATATTTAGCTGTGTTCTCAGTGTTGGAAAAGAGAACCATATAGCTTTTTGTACAAAACCACTGGCACTATGGTGCAGTCATGGACTGGTTAAAGGATACCTTACCCACAGATACAAAAAGTTTAACTTTTTTCTCTAACTTATATTGAAAACTTATATTACTTCTTTCCCTTGTTGTCTATACATAATTAATATGTGGTAATGTCCATGCAATGGGACTTTGGTCCAGTAGATATTGAAGTGCAGAATTCAAACAAGAGAAGGATTTATCATGACTGAAGAAATAATACCAATCCATAAACTGTTTTTTTTTAAAGCCACTTATGTTATAGTTAACCAGTTTCTCAACAGCTTTTACAAGGGTGGCAACTAGGTAGTAGATAATCCAAGCAGACACTGACTTGACAGAAGGATTACCTCCATAATATTGCTACTGATAATGTTCTTGATTTCTCCAACATATTAGGCACAAACAGGTTTTTCATTAGCATGCACTTTTGTTCTACCTATACATTTTCATTGCACAGCTGATGTGTTCTTGTATGTACATACAATGCTAGGATACTCCCACCCTATTTACAGATTGTTTGATTTCCATCACACCCTTTAGAGTATTCTAGTGGTACATAAAAACATTGTGTTCCACACTTAAGGCTTGTCTACATGGGGAAATTTACCTGCATAATTATATTGCCACAGTTATCCCTGTTTAACTCTCCTTGTAGACACTCTTATTCCAGAATAAGAACAGCCATTTGGGAAGTTATAGCAGTATAGATTTTAAAGTGTACCCTGTTGTGGGTGGGGTTGGTGGCTCTCCCTCAGCGTCAGTCTCCGAGTGAGGCCACACCTCCCGGCGCCTACGCCCTGTGTGGAGTCCAAACACAAAGGGGACCATCTCCTGCCCTTAGCAGGGAGAGTCCTGGTTTCAGGCCCTGCCACTTAGTAGGGTGAGCCCGCAGTTCAAGGGCTCGACCCTTAGGCAGGGCAGACTGGCAAACGGGAATAGTCTCTCGCCCTTCATAGGGTGAGTAAGCAGTTTGAGGCCCGGACCTCAAGCAGGGTGGGCAGGCAATGAGGAAAACAGACTCTAGCTTTTGGCAGGCAAAGAAATAGTCCAAAGCCCAGCTCTCAGGCAGGGTGGGGCAGACAGCAGGAAACAGGCTCTGGCCTTCAGCGGGCGATTACCCCTAGATCAGGGTAGGAAGTGGGGAGGGGGAGGCAGGCCCATTTGTCTCCACTGCATCCCAGCCCAGTGCCCTGGCAGTGACAGAGTGTCCTGTTACTGGGTCAGCGGGGCTTCAGCTGAAACATGCTGCCTTAGTGCGAGCACAAGCTCAGCCAGACTATAGTTGGCTACCCCTCGGCTACTTCCTCCCACCCTCTCCCTAGAGTGCCTGGTCCCTGAAGTCAGACCCCGGTTCCTTGGGGTACTCTGCCAAGGGAAGTTCCAGAATCCCTCAGCCTCGTCGCTCAATGGCAGGTTCAGAAACTCTTTAGACTTGTCCACAGAGGGCAGCTCCTCCGGGTCACAGGGTCCTGGGGCCTCCTCTGGCCCACAAGGGATTGGCAACTTGGGTAGCTCTTCCAAGTCACAGGATCCAGGGGTCTCCTCTGGCTCACCGGGCTCAGGAAGCTCCTTCAGGTCCTCTGAGCCCTAGGCAGTGGGCAGCTCTGGCAGCTTCTCCTCCAGGTAACAGTCAGGTGCAGGTTCATGCCCCAGCACCAAGTAAGAGATGTCCTTCTCCCTCAGCCGCCTTTTCTTGACTGAGCGGGAAGGGCTGCCTCTTATACTTCCTGCCCTGTCTCTCTGCTTCTGGTCAGGTGTTGCTGTACTCCTGGGTTCTGCTCCCAAGAGGGGGTTTGGCTCTCCCTCGCTGTTAATCTCTAAAGGAGGTTACACCTCCTGGCTACAAGCTTTATATATAAATACACACATTATACTGATATATTACCCCATGTAGACCAGATCTTATTTACTTAGGATTCCCATTCAAGACCGATTCCTTCTCAAGACTCAAACATTTTACAAGTATAATTTTATATTCTGAGGACAGATTGGACTTCTACCTCCCAGAATGAGGAAAAATTCAAAGTAGGCTTCTTGCTTCATTATCACTAGTATATTATAGCCCCTGAAGCACGGAATGATGAGGTGGAAAACTGTAGGATATCAAAATTATTAACATGATCAAACAAACAATGCTGAAGAAGTTTACCTATTTCTATGCACTATGTGGCTACTGCTCGTTTCAGTAATAACATGGAATGAAATGTAAATTGGACCTTTATAATAGAAGTAATCAGCAGCAGTTGATGGGGAAAATTTAGGATTTTCTTGCATAATGAAAACTGTTTCAGTTGATGACAGTGACTTAATAGCATGACGATGTATATAGTAATAATAAATTATTTCCCCCCTCCCCACCTCTCTGAGGCATTGGGCCTATTTTGGGTTAAGCATTGTATGACAGGCCTTAGCAATACCCTCAAATGAAGAAACAGAGATAATTAAACAATTAAATATACAGAGGATAAATAGATTTGGATATCATTTTTTCAGTGATCAAAATACAGATACATGCAAAAAATGCCAGCATGCCTGTCCAATTTTTCCCCCCACTATTCACATTTGATAGATATGCCTAAGTAGTTTAATTCAATTTAATAAAATTACTAGAAACAACATCCTGGATGTTGTAAAGATGTTCACTCAGTAATATGGTAACACTTGTTAAATAGAGGATTTGATTATTACTGCATAAGATTTCTTAAAACAAAAAGGAAGCGCATTGTTTCAATTATAATTTTGTTTTTGATATTTACATAGCAATGATTTGTAAGCCTGTCAGAAAATCCTAAATGAATAGTTTAAAAAAAACCCCACCAAGAAATAGCAGTATATAGGTCAACTTTATCCATTTTAACCTTACAGGGCCTGATCCTACATGCACTCTGTATGTGGAATTCCAGTTGAAATTAATGGGAGTTCCTCAGAATCATATAAGCTTTATACCAGCGCAGTCAACGTAGCGGTCATAATAAACTATAGCATCTCCTTCCTTTGCTCTTCACAGTGAGAAAAGGAATCAAACTCAAGGAAAATGTTATTGCATAGTCTATGATAAGTGGTTTTGAGCTCCATTAAATATATCTTAGAAATAGTACATATTTTATGTTTATTTCAGTACACTTTGAAAATTTGACCTGAAAGGATATGCCCAAATTCACACAGCAAGTCAGTGGTGACTGTAATGGCATTGCATCCACTTCTCATGAGTGCCCCCTCTGGTTCAGTGTGCCTGCAGTCTCCATTTGTGTTGACCTCTTCTGGTAGTTTCTCTGATTTCTAGAGACTCAGTCCTCTGGCCAAGTCACACACAGTCTCTATGGAAACAGAACTTAAAACAGACCCCTTCCAGGATATTAGTCCAACAAAGTCTTTAAGCGCTCCTGGCCCTGGTAGGGAGCCGTGCCCCCAGGGCTTCCTCCCTGGAAACTTCACCTACTCTGATCTGTTCTGGCCCCAGCTTGGCCAGATATAGGCCTCTTCCCCAGTGGCTTATGCAGGGGACCCAGGCCAACCCACTACTCTAGGTCCCAGCCTAGGGACCCTAAGTATAGCAGCCACATGCCACCATGTCCCTTTAACTAAACTGCTTTCAGTTCCCTGGGCCACTTCCCCCTGGCCCCAGCCTTCACCAATACCTCAGAACTCTTCTGTGCTCAGGCTCAGCCATTATCCTCACTCCTCTGGTCCCTGCCAGCACTGAGCTGTCCATGGTGCTAAGGTCCTTCAGCCCAGTACAAGTGCCAACTTCATTCCTCAGTAACTGACTGACTTTGGCCCTGCAGCTCCTTTTATGTGAGTCTTCTGGGCCTTAATTGACTGCTCCCTACAGCCTCTCTGATTGGTTGCTTCCCTGAAACCATTCTAGGCTGCTTGGAGCACTTCTCTTCTGCTTCTTTCTGTGCAGGATGTGGTAGAACCCTGAAGCCTCCAGCACGGGGCCTATGTCCACCCCGTAACATAGACCCTATCCTCTAAAACACTGATTTTCAACCTGTGGTCCATGGACCCCTGGAATTCTGAAAACTAAGTCTAAGGGGTCCACGAAAGATTGTCATCACCATAGAACAGTGGTTTTCAACCTATGGTCCACAGACTCTGGGGATCCACAGACTATATTTAAGATTTCCAAAGGGGTCTGCACCTCCATTTGAAACCCACTGTCCTAAAAGAACACTTCTGAGGAGGAAATTTTCTCCAGAGAGTGAAAATTTCATTTTGTTTGATACATTTTGTTAAGAACACCTTGGAATGTCTTCCTGAGAAGCTTGACAGTTAGAATTTATTTCAGGCCTACAAAAAAAAAAAAAAAAACCCACAAAAAACATTCCAAGGCCTTTTCACTGAAGAGTGACTTCTGTATATTAACTCCTAGAACCCTTTGTTACCAGATTTGCCCTTCACCTTGGGGTATGCTCATTTATTAGAGTTACCTTCTGGAAAGGAGTGTGATACTAGGGGTGTGATTTGACTTGCCTTCCTGGAAGGGGGGTGTGATTCTATTAATGTACTGCTTGTGTTACTTGTGTGTTCATATGGCTACAAGCCCCCTCCCAATGGAGCTATCCTGCAGGACCAGGTTTTCAGGGCTGGGTTCCTCCAGCAACAGATTCAAATAAACCCCCCACAGATACACACACACACATTTCAGATGAACTAAGTGCGTCTGAGTGGACCAGGATTTCAGCACTGTCAGCTGACCCCTTATGCGTCCCTGAACTCAGCAGGTTGGGTGACACCACACTTTCAGTGGCCACCCTTATATGCCCCTTTGCAATGCACCAGAATAGAGCAGGCTGGGTCCAAACAGCACCTTTTGGCTACTCCCCTTATTTGCCCCTGGACTCAATCAGGCTGGGTCAAACAGCACCTTGAGCCGCACCCTTATTTGCCCCTGGACTCCATAGGCTAAGCAGAATAGCACTTCCTGGCTGTCCCCTGCATATGCCCCTTTACACCACAATTGTTCTAGCAATAACCCCTTTGATGAACAAACCCCATAGGATTTTTGGGCACTCCAGAGATCGTTGGCTTAGGTAAGAGAAGCGTTGCTACAGAGCAAGATAAGGACCAAGAACACAAAGAGTAAAATAAAGTTTGGAGAGATAGAGAGAGAAAGTGGCAACCAGCTTGATTATAACAGTTATTTTATTGCTAGGTATATAAAACTTATGATACTAATAGTAATACCATACCAGGAGAGAAAAACAATCAAATGCTTACAGTACTACACAATTACAGTTGGGGGTATTGGAGAAAGCTATCCCAGGTTTGATTACAAAAGTAGAAAGTTATACCTGGACTAAGGGAGAGAGAAAAGGTGTGTTGGGGGAAGAAGGGGGAGTTGATCTCAACACTCCATGCAGCTCAGAGATTCCCAGGAACAGGCTTGTCAGCTTAGGGTCTGGAGTGCTTTGAGTCTGGCAGAGCTCCCAGAAGGATCAGTCAGGAAGAGAGGGAAGTTACAGTGGAACTGATGCAGCATTTTGGATCCAGGCATCAGAACAGAAGTTTGAGCTTTGATAGGGGATTTGTAGATGCCATGTTTGTTTATGGATAAACAATGTCTGGACAGAAGGAGCTGATCCTTCCTGGAAGGGCACTTTTCCTTGAGAGGGAGCTCACAATGCAACCAGGATACAGTGTTTTGCATATCAATAACTAGAATGGTCTGGTAACTGCAGAGCTGGATGTGCACAGGTGTTAGTTTATTTACATCAAGAGCAGAGATTTCCTAAAATGCAGTGCTTCCTTGCTTCAGCAATCCAAGAATTCAGTGAGTTTTCCATCTTCGATGTGGATGAGGCTTTTGTATGCCCCCTTTTTACATCTTTGATGTAGATGAGGCATGTGGAGTTGTATCACCCTTGATGGGAGGGTTTTTCACTGCCTTTTCATATTGAAATGCCTTTGGTTTCTGGTTCAAGCATGGGCTGCGGGGTGGTGTGTGTGTGTGTGTGGGGGGAGGGGGATTCAGGTGAGCCAGCTGCGAGGTAACACCCTGTCTTCAGTAAACTAAGCAAATCTTAAAATGAATATATTTCTCCTTGCAGACAGTGACTCCCACACAGATTCCCAGTCTAATCCCTTCCGTGTTACATAACCCTTTCAGTGCTCCTCATGTACCTCAATGCCCTCCAACCTACTGGAGGTAGCTATAGTTTCCCATTCTAGACAAATGGCTCAACCTAAAACTCCATCCAGTTACATAACTCTCTCAATACAACAAATGCTTAATCTTCCTCTCAAAGCCTTGGAAGCCTCTTGCTACCTCCTCATGATGAATTCTAGATCTTAATCTTCTCCTCACATTTTTCAAAATCTGATATAGTTCAGAAAAAGGAATTCAGAAAATCCAACATTATGTTCACAACAAAATCAAGAAGGATGAAACAGCTCTCATTGACTTCAATAGGGACAGGATTTCATCCAAAGTCTCTCAGAATATGTTGTAGATAATTGACACACCAAAAGAAATTCAACACAATTTTCCAAGATATGTACAAGAAAGATACTCGCAGAATACAGATACGATTAATTTCAACTTCTTAGACACAAATAGAAATCATTCCACAGTCCTTCAGAGTAACAAAAAGCCAGTGACACAGAGAAGTAGCCACATGTTTTACCTTCCAGAACACATCTGAGGAACATGCCTCAAATCAAGATTTAATTTTGTGAGCAGGAGACATACTGAAAATATCAGAAGTCTACACAAACTACAGTCTGAGAACGACTTGCATTACAAAATTTGACAGGAAAGGATTTGAAAGCAGACACATCATATCGTTCAGTGGGCACAAAATCAGAACAAAGCTTAAAACTCTTTGCCATCAATATTGATGCTACCATAAAGAAATCCATGAGCCATACAATTTAGGAAGCCGCTTTTCAAAACTCTATAGCAATTCAGCAAATCCAGCCTTCAACAGAAGCTTCCAGAACTAGCAATCTTTTGAACAGGACAAAAAGGTACAACAAAATGCCGCCAGCTTTAATAAACCCCAGTAAATGGAAACTCAGAAATCACTATGTTCATAGCTAGCAATACAGTTGTTTACATAACTTGCCACAAATACTGTTTTACTGTTTTGTGTTTTCACATGTTTAGAGAACCACCTTACTTTCTACTTTTGATGTGCTGTTGCTACCCTTTATTAACAAAACAGTGCATTTTCTATTTTAGGATTATTAATTTCAGACCACATCCTGAGGTCCTTATTTAGTTTTTACTCCGTCCCAAATAAATCCAGTTTATTTGATGGGAATTTGCCTGAATAATGACTGAGTAAGAACTTCAGGAGCTGGTTTGTAGCTTAAAAGATTATGGGTAAAGTTTTCAAAAAGTACTTAAATGACTTAAGAGCCTAAGTCCTGTTTTCAAAAATGAGTTAGGGGTTAGGCTTAGACACTTAGGAGTGAAGTTTTTTAAGGATTTTACCCCATGGATATTTATAACATTTCTCAGCAAATCCTACACCTCCTGCTGTGGATGCAGAAGGCCCATTAGGCAGTGGGAATGATGCAGTTTTGCTGTGTCTGGAAGAAGCCAGGATGTGGAGAGCCACGACAGAGTGTACGGACTCTTTGCATGTTGCAAAGCTGTGCTTCATGAGAGCTCCTTTTATACTGTCAGAGAGGGGAATAGGCCATTTGGGAATAAGCTGCAGGGGCCTGACAAAGGATGTGAAAAGATTGAAAAAAGATCAATCCATAGGCAGGTGTAATGCAGAAATGGCTGATAAGTGGACTCTCACTGAATTAATTTAGATCCCAGAATATTTCAAATGTAATAGGTAGTTTGATATGCATCTATGCAACTCAGCCCATACTGAAAATGTTGTCCATTGTGCCTCATAAATGGTTCTAGTTGGGACCTTTCTGCTGTTGGCCAAAATGATCTGGTCATCTTGAGGGCAGATATTTTCAGCATTACTCAGCCAATGATTATCCAAGCCTTAAAATAGAGAGATTGCAGGTTGGAAGTGACTGGCCTTGGTTCTGAGACAAAAGGCCCTCAACTAGAGACAGACATTTGGGTGGTCAAATTGAGAACTGAATTAGGTCTATGTATTGCCTTGGCCAGGCAGAAGCTATGAGGATCATGGTTCCTTTGCTTCTTTTCAGCTTTCTGATTACCATTGGAATTAATGGAAATGGAGGGAATGCATATAGTAGATGACTTGACCAGGGAAGAAGAAAGATATTTATTATGGAGCCCAGGCTGCGACTTGCCCTGCAGCAGAACCTTCTGTATTTGTTATTCAAGTTTTCTCTAAAAAAGGTTTGTTACCTTGTAGAACCCTTGTTTAAACCATCATGAGTAGTATACAAAGTGTCTGCTGAGAGAGTCCTCCATTGTATTTTTCACCCCTGGAAAGTAAAATGTTTTAATAAAAATATTGTTTCTTATGCAAAAAGTTCCACAAACAAATTGTTCTTGGCAAAGCTGAACTGACCTCCAACCTCCCTCCATGGTTAGATAAAAGATAGTAGTTGCTGTTGATAGGAACTTGAACCACTTGATTTCTGATGGTAGCAATGAATATCTTGCAGGTCTGACAAATGGCTCAAGTTCTAATATATTTACATGGAGAGTAGCCTTCTGTTTTGATCTTAACACCTAATCTTGACTGTGTCCAAGATGAGCATCCCAGGCCAGGTGGAAACATCTGTCACAAGAATCATTGTCTGATTCCGGTGGTGAGAAAGGTACCCCTTTGCTGATGTGCTGGAGGGGTATTCATGGACCAATTCATGGACTCAAAGACCTGGGCAGCTATTCAAATCAGCATATCCAAAGTGTCTGCTTGGACAGTATACTGAATAAAGTCAAGCCATGCAGATATTGGCATGCATTCAAGAATCTGAGGTAATGTTTGGTACTGAGAATATGTGAGCATGTGCAGTAAAGATCTGATAAGGTCACATGATTCTCCACCATCAAAAGTAAGCAAAAGGTCACATAATAGAATGTAATCCATTAGAATGTAGGCTAAATGTCATGAAAAGTGGTAAACAACAATTCACGGATAACGGTCACAAAAGTGATAGACAATGATTGGAAGAGAAAAATAGATTAGGCAGATAGCCAATGAAATATTGAGGCTAAAAATAGATAAAGGAACTAACAGCTAGCATAATATAAAAGGCAATATAGTTAGCAAACAGAGTCAGGAACTGACAGCAGCTGAAGCAGGTGAACCTGACCAGGAGCGGAAGTTAGGAGCTGCTGGAGAAGCCCTGATTGCGAGGAGGAGTTGAGTAGCGAAAGAAAGTTGATAAGCATCAGCAGCAAGCAACAACAGCAGCAGTTAGAGGAAAAGAGCAGCACCTCAAGCAGATTAAATGTGTGTTGATTGTAATTTACATATGTAAAACCTAAAGTATTGTTTAAGAATTGCTGTCAGTGATCTGTGACAGACTGGCCATTTGTGACAGAGCACACCCACTTAGAATAATTTGCATTGTATGTTATTGCAGTTTAAATGCTCTTTAACTTGCAGTAAGGAATTTGTGTTTTATTTGTGTTTTAGATTACTACTGTTTTAGGGATTATTGATTATATTAATAAAAGGTGCCTTGTTTTGCAAAGAATATGGCCTAGGTCAATCATTTATAGCAGTGGTGGCCAAACTGTGGCTCATGAGCCACATGCGGCTTTTACAGTAAAAGTGCAGCTCGTGGAGTTCCCCATGCTCCTCCATTCTCTGTCTACCAGATTGGGGTGGGGAGCTCAGAGCTTCTGCCCTGCGACAGGGGGATGGGGCTAGAGGATTCTGCTGAGCAGGGAAAGGAGTCTCGGGAAGGGGACGGGGGGCAGTAAGTTTGGCCACCGCTGATTTATAGGAAGACTGTGTCCAGGTCTTCCAGGTATTTCCTTAACTTCTCTGGAGATCCATATCTTAGAGAAAGCAGATTTAGGGGGCAGTATTTGGGCTATTCTGGGAGCTCCACCAAACCCATTTTTGGGGTATCACTACATTTAATTTCAACCCCAGATGAGAGAAAAAATATCTGATGCTACTGCTGTTTCAAATGTGATATTTTGATGTTCCTTGGACTAACCAATCATCCAGGTAAGGAAAATTTGAACGCTGGAACATTGGAGATGGGCTACTACCCACTGACATACACTTGTTGAACACTTTTGGGGCTGAGGATAGACCAAGAGGCATTATGTGTATTGGTAGTGCATGTTCCCAACAATGAATCAAAGGTATATGCTGTAGCTTGGATGTACCACCACATGAAAGTAAACATTCCTGCAAATTGAGAGCAGTAGCTAAGTCTCCAGGAAAGGCAAAATAGACATGAGGGTGTTCATTCTAAATTTGATTTTCTTGATGAAAATGTTCCATTTTCTCAAATCCAAAGTGGACCTGAGACTACCTTTTAGGAAGTAACCCTTTCAGGGTCTGAAGCCCGCAGAATGTCTAAGAGTTTGCACAGATTGTCCTGCACAACTTCTGCCAGTGCACCTAGCAAAGTGGCAACCCTCCTTATAATATTTTGAAAGATCTTAAAGTCTTCTGGAGAAGGTGAAGACAACTCTGGTGTTACAACCTCATCAGGGTAAGATGATGGAATGGGACGTAGATCTGTGTGTTTCTCCATGGGTTACTATTTGTCAGTTGTTCCCAGTGTTGGGGTTGGCTAATAGACTGGAAGGTTCAGGAGCAGAGGTTGGAGGTGGTGATTTTGTTCTTCACTGTGCTGCAGATGGAGATCTAGAAGGTCTGGGAGCAGTCTGGAATGCCCACTATGGGCAAGATGGGTACTCCAATCTCTATACTGCTCACAATATGGACACCAAACTGGAACATCCCTATAAGGGTAATAGTGTTCCTGTTCCATACCATGGGTCTGAGCAGTGTCCCTAGAATGTGATGATTAAGGTGACCTGACAGACCCTGCAAGAAAAATTGGATACAGAGCACAACCATTCTTCCAGAAATGGAGGAACTGCTCCAGTGGGTGTCATTAGACACCTCAGCACTGATGATACATGCTACTCCACCATTAGTACTGACAGCACTGAAGCTGGCTCTAATCAGTCCAGATGGATGCTGCTGCAGAGGACAAAATGCTGACTGGTGTCCAGACTTTGCTGATGAAGCAGGCAAGGTAGACAGTGCCAGTGTGGATGAGCTCATTGTTACCAGTCAGACAATGAAGTAATGGTGAATCAGGCACAGAAAGTCCCAATAAGTTTTTTGCTGCAAAGAATACCAGAATTGTCAATGGTACCAAAACAGAGGGTGTTTCACAGATAGTACAAGTAGCACTGGACCCGATAGTGCCAGAGGAGAAGTAGTTGCCAATAGCAAAGACAAAGGCAACGGTCTTGACAGCCCTGCCAGAACTGGAGTCAGTGGTGCCACCTTAGATAGTATCAACGAACACAGATGTTTATGACCAAATTTTGACTCTGTGCTGGAAGACTTTTCAGATGATTTGTCCCATTTCTGGGAAGAAGTATAAAACCTGTGTAGTCTATTAGCTTCTGAGGATAAAAAAACCTTTTTCTGCTTCAAGAAGGCTACAGGAGACAGTGGAGTACTGTGGGTCTTGGCGCCTGGGGGCCTACATATGCACCCCCAGGCCTCACTCGGCCCACCCCACCCACGCATTGCAGGAGGGGTCAGAGCGCAATCCCCAGCTGCCCTGGAGGGGGGTGGGGTGATCCTTCCGTGCCTAGGGTAGCCACCTGAAAATGCCAAGGTCAGGGCAGGCTGCGAAAGGAGAGCAGATTTTCCCAACACTGCTGGGTGATACTGAAGTCAGACTTCCCAACCAGCCACAAACAATGCTTCTGATTTCCCGCACTGGTTATCAAGAAGCTAAAACAAAATATACACAGCCCCCTTTAGTGCATTTCAGTCTCTGGCTCCCAATCAGCCCCTAGGTCCAGTAAAAAGAAGTAGAATTGTGGAGTTTGCAGGCTTGTATAGTCCCTCTGATGTACATCCAGTACCTGGATGGGTCTCAGTCCTTTGATTCACAGCTTAGTTGTAGATGAGTTGGTTGATCCAGAGGTGACTGAAAACAAAATGGATGATGTAGTGCAGCTGCCTTTTATGTCCCTTGGCCTTTGCCATGCTGCTTGTGGAAATTTACAAGAATAAGATGGAGTCCAGGGTCACATGAGTACATCTTGGTGACTCATCAGGTATATCCCTGGCTTCTCCCCCTGGACCCCTTGTACCTGTGAGTTTCCTTAGTGGGCCATTAAGCAGGCTGGTGCTGTAGTCATCCGAACTGGGGTGCCGCCCAGAAACACAGCACAAGTTGAAATACAAATATATTCAAATATATCCATAACTCCCAATACATATAACACATGAACATAAACATCATCATCTTACTTAGCACATTATAGCCTTTCTAATGGTACCTGACACAGCATATCTCATATGTATTATTATGGTTTTGACATATTGATGTTAAATATAATAAATGGCCCCCCTAATTCAGCCAGCATCTCAGGGGGTCTGTACCTGCAGGGTGGGGGTGTGGCTTGGGGCATGCAAATGCAGACTTGGCTCTACCGCCCCCTCTTCTCCACACATGGTGCCCGCCTCTCCCACTCCATCCCTGCGCCAGCTTGGACGGGGCAGCCTCACCCCCGTCTGGCCCCTCCCCTCAATACGCCACTGACAGGAGAAGAAGAACAAGGTCTCTTCTCCAGATTTTTATTTTGAGGCCGGGGCAGCTGCGAGGGCACTTCTCATAGAAGAGCTCTCCATCCTCATGTGGTCAAGGTCAGACTCTGAAGAAGGACACATTGCCTTCTCAAGCAAACAAACTCAGGTGTAATTCCCTTGACTTCTTTGTCCTTGCTGGGAAAGTAGTATGTATGGAGCATTTGTCCCTAATTTGTTCCCTTCCCCAAACAACTCAGACAATTTGAGTGTCTTTCACTTACAGCAATCACAGTCCTGAAAGCAGCAAACTGTTTAAATCTAGGGAAATCTCTGCATGGTGAGAGACACACAGAGCACAATGCATAAAATTATCTAATTAAACTACCACACAACTTATGGAAATCTATGTACAATTTTTATTTTTAAAGCTGGTTAGTAAAGAAAACCAAAACTCTAGAGCAACAGGGAGCTCCAACTGTGGAGGAGGTCAGGGGGGGACAAATGGCCACAAACGTTTTATACTCACCTCTGTGCACAAGGATAGCTGGGGCACATGCACTGCCCCCTGTACTGCTTGACAAGATTCTAGTGCACTGAGCACACATACACCTACAGTGGAATGTAAATGGCACTTAATCACTTGAAGGAGAAGTAAGATTTCTACACTGATTTGTAATACTTCTTGCTACCTGTTTTGTGTTGGTGTTTCAGAGAAATGACTGTTAGTGCTAATGATTCCACATCCACACATATTGAAACCGAGATGATGATATCATGGGCAACATTTTAAGTTACTGGACACAAATGTTAAATCTGACATCTTTTCTTTCATGGTAATAACTGACTGATAATACAAACATAGCATTGAAAATAAAACAGAAATTCTAAAATAGGTACAATAATGCCTTTTATCTCACGTGATACCTACTCTGAAATAAAGCCACCTCTTTGCAAAACAGCTTGTAGGAAAAATTGAAGAATACTGTGAATGTTGAAGCTAGAATTTTAGGTAAACAAAATATCATTATCCAGGTTTGCCATCTTACCATGGATTACACTCGTACTTTTGTCATAAACTAAAGTATCATTGTCCTGTTCATGGTTACCAGTGGCTAGCATTTCACTTTTATATCTCACAGCACAGTGATATGGCTGTAGATTAATATATTTTCTCTTCAGCTAGAAGGTAGATGCAATATATGTGAATTTCCATCCAGCACAGTAATTCTCCCCCCTCTGCTCACCCCCTCATTTTTTACTGTAGGATTTCAACACTTTTTAATTGATGGCTCTGAAGCTGAAGAATAGCATAGTATTTATGACCTTAATAACTAATTTGACATGTACATTAATTTGAGAGTCTAAAAAAGTAAAGGCCCAAATTTTCAAACATGTATGCCTATTGTTAGACACATGTATCTATATTTCTTGATTTTAATGTGGTCTTTAATCCTAAGGTACATTTGAAAGTGTCTTCTATCCAGATCTCCTGAGACCCAGTCTGGTACCTCATAAGACCATCTTATTCACTTAAATGGGAAGCGTTAGCATTCAGCATCTCTGAAAATAAGGTCACTTATTGAGGTGCCTAAGTATGGACTGACTTCAGACACTCAAGTTTGAAAATTTGGCCCAAGGCAGCCATTACCTTTGGAAATATGTATCTGACAAGTTCATTCTTCATATAAAAACAAATAGGATTCTCAGTTATTTAAGAATGGCTTACCTTGTTGCCTCTATCTTATATTGTTATAGTATTGTTGGTTTGACTCACTTATATTAAGTATAATATATATATTATATATATATATATATTATATATAAGTGAGTCAAACCAACACTCACTTATATTATAAGTGTTGGTTTGACTCACTTATACTATATTACTTAAAAATAAAAACAATATTTAAAAAGAAAATGCAAGCGCAGAGTTGTGGGTCTTTGCTACCTTATGCTTGTACATCAGTGACCATAATAAAATCTCTGACTAGCACTGACACAGAGAAGACATGCTTCCTCTATCATCTTTTCTGTGTAGACAAGTGAAATCCTAAAGGTTTCATTTTTTTTAAGTGAAAAATGAGTGTAAAATCTCTGCTTCCTGTAAGCCCACAATATTCAAGTTTCAGATTCATTTCAGGCCTAGTTTTGATTGTCAAAATCACAGTGACAATATTAGTGAACACATGTATTTGCATGTGACTATCAGGGTATTGTCCATTCTTGTATTGTATTCTTTATTATTTCCCCCACATCCTCAGTAGAACAGGTAATTCAAGTTGTACAGCTTCCAGGTCTGAACAAAGAATTCTCAATGCTGGAAGTGGAAGAGATCTGGTACCTTAAAGATCAAACATCAAATTGGTCTAGTGCAAACTCAGCATAACAGAGTTAAAAACAAATTCTGACATTTCTTAATTTCCACCTAAACAGACACCAATCTTTGTTTGCTCTCTGTCCCACAACTACTTTTAGACTTGATTTTCCACTTCCACTTTTAACTGAGCACTTGCAAGCCCCAACCTTCAAAGGCCTGGATGTAATTTTTTTTTTTTTTTTTTAAATCAACCCATTCTCTTTGGCTACAATTGCTGGTTGCTGAATTAGTAAGAATGAGGAATAGTAGCAATCCAATATTTCAAAAGTCATGAAAGAACAAAGAGCCAAAAGGTTAGCAACTGCATTAATTTTGGAGGAAAGAGGGAAGGTCCTTTAGCTGAAGTCCTGTAGTTTTCTTACTGTAGCTGGTGAGGAGGACTCTGTGTTCTGGTTATTACCTTCTGCAGGGTGCAGTCTGCACATTGTGCTTCTTGGCTTCTGCTCTTAAAGGGCAAAACCCAATTTTTAAAATGCTTATTTAAAAAAAAAAAAAAGTGTTTCCAACCCTATGTGATTTCCAAAGAAGGGATATTTTATGTAGTTTTCAAGTAATTTGGTTTATGCTTTTTAGTGCTCTTTGAAGTGTATTTTAAAACTGAATTACAGATGTTAGAGAGTACCATTCCCCCCCCGCTCCAATATTTCCAATTTTTTTGATAGGGAGATAATAGAATGCTGCTTATTGATTAGTAACTTTTGAAATCTCCCTCTATTTTAATGTAAACTTTTTTGCTGCCTTTTGCTGCTAAGTAGACAAAAGATAACATCTGATTTCTATTTAAGGCCTTTTAAAATCATCTGTCATATTAAATATAACATTTAAAAATAAGTTGTAAGTATGTACAGATAAATTAGGGTGTCTAAAAAGTCTTTTGTCAAAATCTATATCTGCTGGACTCAGACGCATTTGGACTCTGCTTACTTCTTGCCTTCTATTGTTGGCAGTACTCAGCCACCTGTTTGGTTAAAGATCTCAGCTTGCTACCTTGGAGACTTAGTTTTCAAGATACAGTGCCCCCATTTTTTTTTAAAGGAAAAATGGTAGTTTGCTTTTGAATATTCTTTCAGTTTAAAATTAATTTTAAAAAATACATTATCTTTACTGTGTTTCAGATACGTTTTCATTTACTTACATTTTGTGCAGACTTTGCATTGAAGTCAATGGGATTATTCATGTTAGTAAACTACAGTGACCAACAGACCTCTGGGACCAACTGGCAGAGAGGATAGGGTATTGCAGGAATCTCTCGGGTCTGGTATCTACAGATGTGTTTTCCAAAGAGTGTCATGTAAAGTATCTCCTGAAAGCCTGTGTCACTGGTCTTCAGGTCATTGTGAAATTTATGTATGGCTATTATGTAAGGAGTTATGTACATGCACTGAAAATTATGTTCTTAATGCCTGTGATTTGGGGCTGGTCACCGAAAAGCGAGAAACAGGTTTCTTTCTGGAAGAGATGTTTATCTTTGACTACATGTAAATGGAGTATTGGGTGTTCATTGTGAACCATACATTTATCATCTGAGACGAATGTTAATGAAAGGATTGTGAAATCTTCCAGAAAGGGAATTTAAAGGAAGAGAGAGTTCTGTTTACAAGTGAAGACAATGGATTTTTTGGGCTATAATTGTAGGTACAGAGCTACAGTTTGCATCCTTTAATGAGGAAACAAGCTGAGAGTGTGGCTTATGACATGGAAAAGAGATTGCAGCCTACCTGGCTGAAAAATGCTGATGAGAAATACTAGATTCTAAAATGTGTGGGAATGTTTTATATTTTATGTAATCATTTGGTCTCATTTATTTTATTTGCTTCTTCTAAAGTCTCTGTTCTTTGTTAAATACACTTCTTGTTTTTACTATAAATACATCTGGGAGTGAGCAGAGTGGTGATCCTGACATGAAATTGGTAAACTGGTGTGTACTATTCTTTGGGAGCAGCAGACCTGTCAATTCTGTGAATGCCCAGTGGAACAAGGGCAGGGCATTTCAAGGGCATACTCAGAAGACTTGGGGGTTGGAGTGTTCCTATCGTTAACCTGGAAAGAGAAAGTAGGGCCTGCAGAGTCCTGGAAGGCAGTGGTTGTGTTGTCAGAAGTTGGTAGAGTTGGGATATTGGCCCACAGCAGGCAGACAAGGCAACCTCCTGCTAAGAGCAGGTGGTAGCAAGGCACCTCACAACCTTAGGTACTCCCAGGAAGCAGCACAGCTAGAACATGGGAAAAAGAGGCCCGGTAGACATTCATTCCCCTCTAGTCTCAAATGCTGCCACATGCCAGCAACAAACGTTTGAATGTCTCCATATGACCTGCAAGGCAAAAGACAAAAGGAACTCCTAGTGCAGCAATGCCCAAACATTTTTCCTGCATGACCCCATTTGCAGATGTGTTGTTTCCCACTACCCCAGACAGCATGGAAATTGCAGTTTAAAAATGATGTCCCCTCTGCAGTTTGAACTCACACGCACTGTACATGCACGGTCATGCCATAGAGAGGATGGCATTTTGCTTTACAAAATGGCGTTCTCTGGACTGCGTAATCTCACACACATGGTGCGTGCAAGGTTATGCTGTATGGAGGGTGCCATTTTGTAGAGAAAATTGCATCCTCCATGCAATGTGACCTCATGCATATGGTGTGTATGAGGTCACACTATGCGGAGGAAGCCATTTTGTCCTCTGCACTCATGATTGCCATGACCCCATCTGCCGATGAAGCAATCCCAGTTACGGTCATGACTCACAGTTTGGGAACTGCTGTCCTACTGTCTACAGATATACAGCTCAATACACTTTTTCCTAGAGTAACTAAATGACCTGCTGCTTATCATGGTGTTGGAATTCCCTAGGTTTGTCATCCACAGCAGGATTTCACATAGACAATGCCCAGGATGCATTAACAATCACTCAACTACCACCCCACATGGAAGCCATAGGTTTCACATATGTCACCTCTAGACTAAAACACCATGGGTACTAGAAACTTTCATTAAAATAGCAAGACTATTCTTACAAAATAAAGTGACTTCAGAGCTGGAGCATTAAGGAAAACACCAAATAGCATACAACTTGCTTTGAATTTGCAAGAACTGGCAAAACTGGTCTTCATCAGTCAAGAAAGACCTTTGAGACAATGCAGCTTAGAAAGTCTGAGAAAGTTGCATGAGAGGTGGCTATAAACCATTTTCAGTCCAGAAGGCTCAGCCTTGGTAATGGTGCAGCAGCAGCTACATGCCCAAGGCATGCTTAGACCACCTGGAGGAATTCTTCCCAGAGGTCTTGTTGTGGAAGTGTGATAGCCCAAATAGCCTCTAGAGGCAGGGCCAGATTAATGCAGGAGCTTTAGAGGCTGCAGCTCAGAGCCTCAAGCTAAGGGGGGGCCCCCATAAAAATAAATGCAGGAGACTGGTGAAGCACCCATTCAGGAAGGCTAGCCCCCAGCCATGCCCCTTCCTCCCAAAGCTACACCCCTTCCACCCCTCTCCTGTCACAGCTCCACCCTTGGCAGTCTGACTCCAAGCACCACCAGCCAGGCTGGCTGGTGGCCAGGTGGCCCCAGTATCAGAGTGCCCCAAGAGCCCATGTCTGCACCAGCGCTGCCCCACCCCAACCTACCCTGGCCATCCCACAGCCCAGTGGCCTCCCTCCATGTAGGCTGGTGGCACAGCCCAGCTGAGGTATTGCAACCCTGCCTCAGGCCCAGGCTCCGAGGAAGGCCACAGCGCCTTGGTCTAGAGGAATAAGCTTACAGCTGGTGAGCAGTCTTTTAGCCCCCAGCCCTGCAGATGGGGTGGGGCTGGCAAAGCTCAGTACCCTCTGGTATGCAGGTTCAGAGGAAGCCAAGCAATTCCAGGGTGGTTAGGGAAGGGGGGAAGGAGATGCAGGCCCACTAAACTCCACTGCATCCCAGACCAGGGCCCTATCAGTGGCCAACTGGTTTGCCACTGAGTCAGCAGGAATCCAGCTGTAATACACTGACAGGTCCAACCTCAGACTCAGACACTCTAGAGCTGGTTGTCCCAAGCTACTTCCTCTCACCCTGTCCCCAGGTACCTGTAGCCAGTCATCTCCCTCCAGGTCACTGGGGTAGACCATAAGCAGGATGTGCCTTGTGCTCCCCCAGAAATACCAAGAAGGGGGAAAATCCACAATTATCCCTCCATTCTGCTCTATTGTGCTCCCTCTATAGCACTGAACAATGCCAGCACCGTGAACATACCTAGAGGAGTGCATGCAGTCATATGCCTGCTTCATGAGTGAGAGTGCTAGGGCAGGGAAAGATTCCATTTACCTCCTCTAACACATCTGCATTGGGAAGCAAATATTTGTCTCAGATGATGAGAAATCTGATGAATATCAATGTCATCCTTGCAGTTTACTGATTAGCAAATGAACTACTCCACTATTTTGAATGAGAGAAAAAAAATCAAGGAAAAACTTGCCGCCTGTACTGAACTGTCTGTCTGTGACAGATTGACAATTGTGGAGGACTGGTATGTCGTTAATGTTCCTATTGGCTCAGTTTGGAGTCTGTACAGTCAACATTGATGTAAAAAAGATAGCCATTGCATTCTCCACCCTCCATCTGCTCTTGCCACTGTGGTTCACTCAAACCCCACCAGACACACAGGAATTGCTCTTATAAACACAAAACTCTTCCTCTGGCTAAAGAATTGTATGTGATGAATTTTTTACATGAATACTTGTTATGAAATGCTTCATTGACAGGCTTAAATGAAGAAAACCTTTGCTCACAGGAACGGGCACCAGCAACTGCATCCTGATAGTCATTACATAGATTGTACAGGTTAGGCAGTCGTTTTTTAAAATGGAGATATGCAGGAAAGCCAAGCAGCACTTTGGTTATGACTGAACCTGGCTGAGGAGTTCCTTCATGTTGCAGGGCTACTGGACAGCAGTGGGAGTTAATAGCCATGTCCACTTGAGTTAGCCCATTCTTAGCAAGGAGGACATTGGAATCCATCTCTTCATGCTGTATTCCCAGGTGAGAATACAAGGGCACAAAGGAAAAAACAGTATGCTGAGAAACCCTGGGCCAATGAGGCAATGCTGTCTGGCCACAGGACTGGACCTATTGGAGCCTTAATTAGGCTTTCTGCAGGTATACTTGTTTGGCTGTAGCTATGCTTTTCATTTTTGCCAATTCTGTGTAAGGTAAATAGGACTTGTATTGTGAATAAAAATAGAATAGGAGAAAAACAGATACACAGCTTTTTGCAACAGGAAATTTTAGTTACTGCAAAGTTCTAAATCTGCTGCTGCTTGGCCAAGGTACAACACCCTGTTTAGACTTTTAAGATCAGTGCTATATACACATTTCTCTCTGTCTGACAGATGTTGGCCAACTAAAATATAATTTGATAGCACTTTTCCTCAGGGATGTCAGATCATGCAATATTTACACTATGAGCCAGATTCTGGATCCAAGAATGTGTCTTTGTGCTTCTCCCCTGGCTTAGGTTCAGCACCTCCCCAATCTCAGGGACACTGTACCCCCAGGGGAAGCAGGAATAGAATAATATTTTTTCCTACGTTCCCTAGAGTATAGGGACTGTAGTTCTTCTTGGTTCTTAATTGGGCCATAAGTATGGGGAAAGTCCTACATCCTCCACCACCCACTATGTACCGATCAGGAAGGATCTTCCCCATTTAAATCTAAATATCACTTTAAGGGAAAGCTAAACAAGATTATTTTGAAATCCCAAGGTTTCTGAGGTGAATATACCTTAATATAATTCTAATTTTACATTGATAGTTAACAAAGCATGGCCATAAAATCCTGGACAAGTGAAAAAAGACAAAGTTTACATGTAAAGCATATACTTTGGATGCTACTGACTCAACTAATAATTGCAGCCCACACATCAAGCAGGATAGCTCTACCACCAGTGCCATCCTGTTTATTTTATGGCTTTTTACCCACTTTGGACAGAACACCACAAGTGTTTATAAACTGGAAGTTGAGCACAGGGAGAACTTTGTGTTCTTTACATAAATTATAGTGTCAAGGATAGCAATATGACACTTAAAGCAGAGATGGAATTTATAAACCCCTATTTCCATGTGCTCACAATGGTCTCAGATATTTTAGGGATTGAAATATCTCATACTTACTCATCCTCATGTAATTTCTTCCAACATGTCCTCCCCAAAATAAAAGGTTTTAGAAAGTCTGTCTGACCATTTTTGAGTGAAGCAAAGTTGGGACTGGTAAAAAATTGGATAGAAGACACAATGAGAAAAAGAAGTCTTTAGTAGTACACATATGTTTTAGTACATCATATTATGGACCAACTTCTGCCCTCAATCTTTCAACTTTCATTTTATAAGATTTTTGTTATCGCAGTTTTTATGGGTCTGATCTTTCAAGTGTTATTCAGGTAGATAGGCTCATGCTTATTTCCTTTAAAAATATTATATGCAAGAACTATGCTAATACAATAGTAAGTTTGAGAGTTTAATTTCATAAGTCAATACCTACAGAACTAATAGTTTTCAATGCACTCTGAAAGATGTACTGCAAATAGGATCTGACTAGCCCAGGTGCTTCAGATGCTGAAAGTTCACCAGCCAATCTGGTAAGTGGCTTGTACATTTGCATAGCTGAGCACTTTTAAAATTTTAATTATGTATAGTATGTCAAAAGCACACACCATTTACCAGACAGGTGAAAAGGCCAAAGATAATCTTGAACGGTTGAGTCAGTTGGGTTGGGCTGCTGGGTTTGGATGCATGTGTAAATCTGCACCAGAGGAGAAAACACATCTACTAGGGCTGTGCTTGTAGCATAGCGTACTGGACTATTATCCAGCCAGTCCACCTCTGACTGCAAATATAATTCCCAAACTTCTGTTGGTTTCCCTTGGGGAAGAAGACATTCAAGCAGGGAATGAACTAACTCCAAATATCAAACCTGACGCACTGTTTGCCCTGCCAGGAAAGCAGGATTCCAAAACTTTGTGGTCAAGAGTTCTTCTCTAGAAGATTTGCCATCGATGCCTGCTGTTTCAAGTGGAATAATGGGTTTGTGGCAGCGCTGGCTTTTTGGAGTCATTATCAGATGTATGCTGACTTCTAAGAAGCAAAGTAACCTAAGAAATCTTAGATGTTTAGGATGTGCTGAAATTTTGCCAGAGTGCTAAAGTTCTTTTGGATATACTAAGAAAAAAATGCTACAGGAAATTAGAAGTGAAAGTTATAGAATGCCAAAAAGGCCTATTATTAAGCTGTTGAATTCTACCACTCAGACAAAAAATTGCAGCCTGGGCCATATGCATTTGCCAAGCTGGCATTAAGGAACAGAACATTACAGGACTTCTTGGATTTTATAAGAAAACAGTGTTTCAAATCAGCCAGAAAAATCCTTCAGATTTGGCAGGGTATTTGCCTCTCATTCGTAGAGGACTGACAAAGTAAGACAATGGCATGTTTTATTCCCTTCTCAAAAAAAGTCACAAGGAAAGTTTGCAGCCTCTATTTACAGTCGCTTGGAGGTGGCATTAAATGCAGTGTGCTGCTTGCCAGTCCATAGGATAAATGTCTTTAAATCCCAGTATTTGTTTTCACTATACATGGATACTTAGAAAGAACAGTGGTTGATCAGTCATCATGGCTCAAAATCCGGGAATGTGCAATATGCTACCAAAAAAGGTTGGAGTAATTACAGCATAACTTTACATTGACACCCTTACAAAACAAAAACTGAGCAAGATAAAGATAGCATCTAAAGTTTCCACAAAATTAATAATATTAAAGGCATTTATAATACTTTTAAAATTCAAAGCAATTATATTCAGTTCCTAATTAACTATCCAGTATCACCATTTTAGTGATAGGGAAACTGAAACAGAAGGGTTAGGTGAGATATTCAGTCCTGGCTGTACTCTCTGGTGCACTAAGTCCACTTTGTGCTGATTGTGCCAGCTGCCCCCTACACTTGGGAGAAAGGAAAGCAGATGCATGTTGGCAGTGTGGCAGAGTGGATCTCCACTGAACCCAATTCTCCAGTGTTGTAAGATCACCTTGTGTCAATGTCATGAGTTACACTGCTCCTCAGCAGCTGCAGTTTATGCCAAGGCACAGGAACAAGGAGGTGCAACCAGCTACCTGATGGCTTACCACATTACCATATCCAAGTCCTATAGGCAGATGAGAATTTGGTCCTTTGTCTGTACCTTGTACTGGCATCTTGTTATTTTCCTACTATGATTTTTCCTTTTGTTCTGATTCTAACATATTTTCAGCAACTGCAACACAATCTTTTGTTCTTAGTCTTTGCACTATCTGCAATAACCTTGAAATGGATTTAGATGTTGTCTAAAGTGAATCAGAACTGGAAAGGGTACGTACACACTAATCACATTCACTGACTGTTAGTCACCTCCATTCTCAGGGTTACCTATTCTCATGCCTGACCAACCTGATTGGCTCTGTGGATGTGGGGAAAGTGGTGGATGTGATATACCTTGACTTTAGCAAAGCTTTTGATACAGTCTCCCACTGTAAGTTAAAGTAGCAGCAAGTTAAAGAAGCATGGGTTGGATGAATGGACAATAAGATGGATAGAAAGCTGGCTAGATCATTGGGCTCAACAGGTAATGATCAAAGGGTCAATGTCTAGTTGTCAGTCAGTAACAAGCAGAGTGCCCCAAGGGTAGGTGCTACGGCTGGTTTTGTTCAACATCTTCATTAATGATCTGGAGGATGGGATGGATTGTACCCTCAGCAAGTTTGCAGATGATACTAGGCTCAGGGGGAATGGCAGGTATGCTGGAGGGTAGAGATAGATTATAGAGTGACCTAGACAAATTGAAGCATTGGGCCAAAAAAAAATCTGATGAGGTTCAACAAGGACAAGTGCAGAGCCCTGCTCTTAAGATGCAAGAATCCCATGCACTGCTATAGACTGGGGATCAACTGGCTAGGCAGTAGTTCTGCAGAAAAGGAACTGGGGGTTACAATGGACAAGAAGCTGGATATGAGTCAACAGTGTGCCCTTATTGCCAAGAAGCCTAAAGGCATATTGGGCTGCATTAGTAGGAGCATTGCCAGCAGATTGAGAGAAGTGATTATTCCCCTCTAATTAGCACTGGTGAGGCTACTGTGTCCAGTTTTGGGCCCCCCACTACAGAAAGGATGTGGACAAATTGGAGAGAGTCCAGTGGAGAGCAACACAAATGATTAGGGGGCTGGAGTACATGATTTATGAGTAGAGGCTGAGGGAACAAGGCTTGTTTAGTCTTCAAAAGAGAATGAGGAGGGATTTGATAGCAGCATTTAACTACCTGAAAGGGGGTTCCAGGGAGGATGGAGCTAGGCTGTTCTTAGTGGTAATAGATGATAGAACTAGGAGCAATGGTCTCAAGTTGCAGTGGGGGAGGTCTAGGTTGAATATTAGGAAAACGTTTTTCACTAATAGGGCGGTGAAGCACTGGAATGCGTTACTTAGGGAGGTGGTGGAATCTCCATCCTTAGAGGTTTTTAAGGTGTGGCTTGACAAAGCCCTGGCTGGGATGACTTAGTTGGGGTTGATCCTGCTTTGAGCAGGAGGTTGGACTAGATGACCTCCTGATGTCCCTTCCAACCCTAATCTTCTATGATTCTATGATTAATATAGCCTTTGACAAGGATAGTTAATTATTTTTTCAAGGTCCAATTTTCTTGGTCAAGGTATCGTCAAGGTCCAGACTCCATAGAAACATTTTTCACACCACAATAATAAATAATAATAATACTAAAAATAATAAGGGCAAGTGTACATTACAAAGTTATGTCAACTTAAGTTAGATCAATATACGGCCACTGCAGCGTAGTAGAATGAGGAAAGGAAATCCATTAAAGATATTGATGTGAGTCATTATATGCAAAATATTCTAATAGTTTAGCAAAATCTGTTTGGATTACAGAGTTTCTCATGAGTAGTTCCATTTTGTGGTTAGTGTTGAAGCTAAGTGTCTATCTTAAACATTGACGACCCAACTATGAAGAAACCATCTAAATATAAAACTTTTGAGTGCCACATAAACTGAATATAAAAGCAAGAAGATTGACATTAAAAGCAAACAAAACCAAAACATATATTTGGATCAAAATATTCCTGCTTCATGCAGTCATAATAGAAAAATCAGGGCAGGATCCCCTGGTCTGGAAAGTAGAAAGTTGGTGAGCAACAAATGTTGGTCTATTGAACTTGGCTGTGCACCAAACCACCTATTGCTGTTTTCGGACTCAGATATGCAATCCTACATCTTTGTTCCCTGCTCAATACCCCTGATCAGGTCACCAGAGCAGAGAGAAAAGGCAGGCAGAAGTTTGGTGTCATCTAGCCTATGTCTGCATGCACTCCATATACTGCTTTCTCTCTGGTTGGTGGGAAAGAGTCATTTAAATGTATGATGGGAACAAATACTAGTGAATTTAAAACCAATATAGTCTTAATCCAGTCCTGAGAATTGTAATGATAAGAATGGAATAACCCTTTTAGATTCCTGACCACCATTTTGAATAACCAAAGGAGAGACTTCCTCCAGAGAATCCATTAAAGGTTTGCTATTGAACTCACTGCTTACCAGGACAGGACTTTGAAAGTTAAGCAGGGCTATTTAAATAGACAGTTATCAGTAAAGCTCAGAGTGTATGTACCTCAACATCAATGCTCACTACTCTGATTTAAAGAATTCCCCATTAACCAGGGACGTAAGAAACCCTGTCCTTACTGGCACCTGTTCCTCTTCATGAAGCATTTTAATTTAATCTCCTAGTCCCCTAATCTGACTGTCTGAATATGGGTTAGTGATTTATAGTTAAAAAAGAAATGTTGCTTTATTTTACATAATAATCTAAGGATAATGCTCATGACTGGGATTTTCAAATGAGTTTAAGGGAACTCTCTTCAGTTCAATGGGAGTTGATTTTCTAGCTCTCTTAGGGTATGGCCACTGCAATTAAAAACCTGGTGCTGGCCTGTGGCAGCTGGCTTGGGCTCAGGGGCTGTTTAATTAATACAAACGTTTGGGCTCAGGCTGTAACCTGGGCTCTAGGATTTGCGAGGTGGGAGGTTCCCAGAGTTCGGACTGCAGCCTGATCCCAAACATCTACACCACAATTAAACAGCCCCTTAGCCAAAGCCCAAATCAGCTGGCACAGGCCAGCTGTGGGTGTCTAATTACAGTGTAGATTTACCCACAGGCTTCTTTGAAAAATCCCAATCCTTGTGATTAAATCACTAAGGAGTGCTAGGGACCAGATCTTTAGTGGTGTAAACCAACAGTTTAGACAACCAGTGGATCTAGTTCCTAGAATTAATTCTTGCTCTGTCACAGACGTCCAGTAGGAACATGGGCAAATCAATTAATCTCTATGAATTACCTGAAAGGAGTGGTTGAGAGAATAAAAATTTTAGGGGGCCACATATAGAAGTATGAGAGTTATAAATTCTAAATTTTGAAATTAGAGCATATTCTTGCTCATAGTAAAAGATTTAATATTCCTGTTGATAAACAATTAGTATTTTGGAGCAAGTTTCTTTTTATATAAAAGTGCCTTCTCAATCATAATCCTTGCAAGAGAAATACAATCTATGCTTCAAAGTCCTTTGGCACATATAGATAGAGTATGAATACTTATAGTACATACGTAAGATAGCTGGTACTTGTTCCATGGTTCTAAAACATGCAGGTGGTGTCATGAATACAAGTCATCTGCTCTAAAACATTATTACAACACCAGCTAAAGTATTCAATATGTTTTTTTTCTTTGTTAAAAAAAAAAAAAGAAAAAGAAAAAACACAAGAAATGGAGGAATCAAGTTTCTTCAAATTCCATTCCAACCTGTTAGCATTTTTGAAAGGTATGTTGTGCAGACTTGTTGCCTTAACTAGTGTGTTTTTAGAAACTCACCTTTCATATTTATTTGTGTGTCTACTACCTGTTTTGCATCTCACAAAAACTGATGGAGATTGGGTGAAGTTACAAGTAGATGTCACAGAAGGGAGACTAATCATTTGCAATATCCCACTGAGGCAGTTTACATATGGGTATATAGTAGTTATGCTATTTTGGACATTGCAAATAAGGAATAAGTTTTAGATAAACTTGTGACAAAGCAACCAGCTTGGATCTCTGTAGGATGATTTGAGAAGTCAAAGACAAATTAGAGATTTGTTAGGAAGTCATGAGACCAGGGTTCTATTCCCAGCTCTTCAAGTGACCCACTGTGTGACCTTGGGCAAGTCCCTTCACTTCTTGAATGCTTTAGTAAGGCTTTTGATACTGTCTCTTGAATGCTTTAGTAAGGCTTTTGATACTGTCTCTTACTGAGCTTTTTATAAATAAACTAAAGCAAAATAGCCTAGTCGAACCTATTGTAAGGTAGGTGCACAACTGACTGGAGAACCATACTCAGAATAGTTAACAATGGTTCACAATTGCACTGGAAGAGTATATCGAGTGGGGACACGCAAAGATCTTTCCTGGGTATGGTTCTATTCAATACCTTCATAAACAATTTGGAAAATGGCATAGAAAGTACACTCATAAAGTTTGCAGACAATATGAAGCTGGGAGGGGTTACAAGTGCTTTGGAGGACAAGTTGAGAATTGAAAATGATCTTGACAAACTGGAGATGTGGTCTGAATTAAATAGCATGATATTCAATAAGGACAAAATGCAAAATACTTCACTTAGGAAGGAACAATCAATTACACAAATAGAAAATGGGAAATGTCTGCCTCAGAAGGAGTACTGCAGAAGAGGATCTGGGGGTTCTGGAGGTTCACAGACTAAATGAGTCAACAATGTAGTACTGTTGTAAAAGAAAGTGACATCATTCTGGGATGTATTAGCAGGAGTGTTGTAAGCAACACACAAAGTAATCTTCCACTCTACTCTGCACTGCTTAGACTTCAGTTGGAGTATTGTGTCCAGTTCTGGGTGCCATATTTCAGGAAAGATGTGGACATTACTGGAGGAAGTCCAGAGGAGAGCAACAAAAATGATAAAAGTCTAGAAAACATGACCTATGAGGAAAGATTGAAAAAATTGGGTTTGTTTAGTCTGGAGAAGAAAAGACTGAGAGGGGACATAACAATTTTGAAGTACATAAAAGTTGTTATAAGGAGGAGGGAGAAAAATTGTTCTTATTAACCTCTGAGGATAGAACAGGAAGTAATGGGCTTACATTGCAGCAAGGGAGATTTAGGTTAGAGATCAGGAAAAACTTCTTAACTTGTAAGGGTAGTTAAGCATTGGAACAAATTACCTAGGGAGGTTGTGGAATCTCTGTCATTGGATTTCTTAAGAACAGGACAGACAAACACCTGTCTATATAATACTAGGTCCTGCCTCGGTGTGGGGGACTGGACTAGATGACGTCTCAAGGTTTCTTCCAGTCCTACATTTCTATAATTCCTGGATCTGCTTCCCATCCAGCCCTCTGTATTGTTTATTTAGATTGTAAGTTCCTCTAAGTAGAGACTGTCTTTTATTATGTATCTGTACAGTACTTAGCACAACAAGTCCCTGCTCTTGGTGGGGACCTCCATGTGCTATTATAGTACAAATAAAGCAACAAACAATAAAATTGGTCTAGAAGCTAGCGACACTCGGTGGAACTCTCAAATATAATGTCTTTTCATCTGCATCCAGTGAAATCTAAACTGAGCATAGAGAGGACTTTGATAAAAATACACACATTTTACATAATAGAGGGACTCTACAGAGGCACCAGACTTACAAAAACTATTGAGGGAGGTGTTGGATAGACTTGACAGATTACTGACTCACACTCAGTGGAAACCTGGTTTGATCTAATTCAGAACAGAGAAATGGAACTATATGTGAGTAAAATTAGAAAATGATTTTGTAGTACCCCCTATCTACCAGGTTACCTACATTAGCACCAATCTACTTATGGATTTTGACAGACCCTGTCTCCTGCTCAGCAGGGTGTAACTTTATTTTCCTCTATATGAATTTATTTGGCAGTGCATCCACCCCCTTGCTCCTTCTTGGCAGGGTCACCAGGGCAGGTTGGGAGGAAAATCTCACCACAGGGTAACCTCCCCTTTACTTGCCAGATAGTTGCAGACTCCCAAGAAATAACACAAACACATTGTAGTATGGGCTCCTGCCCGGCCTGGTCGTTGCGGCCCTTCCTCGGGCTCAGGCTCTGAGGAAGGCCACTGCACCGTCCAAAGAGGGGGATGTTAGTGTCCAGCTAAGTCGCAGTCTGGGCCCTCAGGCAGGGCGGGCGAGCAAGCAGTCTATCGCCCCGGCCCTCAGGCGGGGAGGGCGAGCAAGCAGTGTCCTGTAGTCAGGAGAGCAGGGGACGGTAATCACTCTCTGGGTGGCGAGGGCAAGGGGAAGGGGAGGGAGACACAGTCCCACCCGATTCCACTGCGTCCCAGTCCAGGGCCCTAGCAGTGGCAAAGGCATTGCCACTGAGTCGGTGGGGCTCCTGCCGCAACACACCGATGGGGTCTGGCCCCTGTCTCAGCCACGGATATGGCTGTCCCTGGGCCACTTCCTCCCCGTATCCTCAGGTACCTGTGTCCGCTGGGTCCTCGAGGTCGCTGGGGTACACGGCCCAGGGTAGACCCGTCAGTCCCTCCTCACCACAGGCGGCAAGGTGGGGAGCTCCTCTGCAAGGGGCAGCTCCCCCAGGTCACAGGGCTCGGGGATGGCTCAGCTTCAGGCAGCTCCTCCGGGTCCTGTCCCATCTCTGGGGGCTCAGTGTCAGGCAGGTCTTCCAGGTCGGGTCCGGCTTTGGGGAGGATCTCCTAGCCCTCAGGCTTAGGGGACTCGGTCCAGTCACTGGGGCCAGAGGCCTGGCCCAGTCCTTGGGGCCGGTAGGCCTAGGCCAGTCTAGGGGGCCCAGAGGCCCTATCTAACCCTTAGGGCGTGGTCGCTTGGGCTGTTCCTGGGTCCTATGCTTCAGGAGGTGCTCGCTTGGGGCAGCGGCCCGGCTGAGGCTCCGCCCCTCTGTTGCCGGATTGGTTGGCCGGTGGGGTCTATCACTAGCCGGCTCCCCGGTTGCCGGGCAGACTGGGCTGCTGGCCCTTTCAGTATCTGCTCTGGGCGTTGTGGCCCTTCCTCGGGCCCAGGCTCTGAGGAAGGCCACTGCACCTTCCTACAACATACAATATATTCAACAGAGTAATTATCTTAAACAGAAGGTAAATATAACATAACAGTATAAAACATTATTCTCATGGGGATAATACCAGATAATTTCCCCAATCATGTGACCTGACCCAGCAAACGTAAATTAGAGTCTTGTTGTTACATGTACTTTGCAGGGGCCCTTGAAGACCTGTGACCGCGATATGATCTGTGCAGCAGTTAGCAACTTGGCTGACTCGGTTCAGCCCAGAAGACTAACAAGTGGAATGAGGTGGTAAGTCCCTCGACAGGTTTAATAGGGAGAAGATAATGAAATCCCAAAACCCTAACCCCCTGGCTTGAGGACATAGTTCAGGGAGTAATGCGTCTCCCAAACAATTTCCCTATCTAACTAAAAGATGGTGCACTCACAACTCTGTGGGGGGGTCCTCAGGTTCAGAGAGGACTCCGGACTCCTCAGTGACTGCAGAGGGGCTGCAGGTGTCCTCTTCATGCACGTCGGGCTGCTTCTTGTCCCAGGATTTCCCCTCATCACCAGTGGGTGCAAGGCTCTGGATTCAGGTTACAAAACTACACTAAAAATCCTAACTTTAGTCTCCCACCCCTAGTTCTCAGACACAGTCACAGCAGGTGGCAGCCAGAGCAGAGCTTGCCATGTGACTGATTTCACCTAGGGAGCTGGAGGGCTAACTCAACCTGGCTGGGGTAGGGGTAATTTTTCCAATAAAACTCTCTAAACTGGGAGTCCTGAGAGCCATGTTGAGGAGGGAAAGGCCCAAACTGAGAGATCTTGCTTCCAGGTACCCAGTTGTCAGAGGGAACCCTGTATGCAGGCCTGGAACTCACCAACTCACCACACAGTCAGTCCTGCCCTTTCTCTGGCTGGCTGCAGCCTATTCTAAAATGGCTTCTCCCACCTCTAGGGCTGGGCATCTCATTTCCTATTGGTCAGGCTAGCTCTTCTTCCTGTGCTTTCCCTTGTCAATCATTTGACTCTTCCTCTTCCTTTGAGCAAACATGCTTTCTATCCTCCCCAAGCCAACATAGGGCCTTGTCGTTCTAAATAGTGTCTCTCTTCTCTCTCTCTGGGTTGCCGAGCAGACTCTGAGTCTGCCCTTGGCTTCCCCTTCTTACCAGGGACAGTGTGCCTCTCCCTGAGTTACCTGCACATAGAGCCCCAGGGACATAGGTGAACTCTTTGGGGATTACAATTTGAAGTAGGAATGGAATCTTTCCATTCCTTAGCCAACATGACTGATCCAATTGCAGTCATAGGCTGAGCCCAGAACAGAAAGAAGACTCTGAGAATAGCTGATGGAACATAACCCTGAGTTCCTTCCTTCTGTTCTAGTATTTAAACCAATGATCCAGATTTCTACACCAGATGAGTGGGCCCTGATCCTTCAGACACTCATGGCTGGTCTGCATACAAACTTGCACTGAAATAGCTAAACTGGTTGTAAATCATCTCTTTTGAAGAAAGCCTGCATATGTACACTTTTTTTTTTGCTTTAACAATAGAACACTTATTCAAAAAATATCAAAATTTCCTTCAATGTAAATTAAAGTATCTTAAGACATACTGCGGTCTTTTTCTTCGGGACCACGTAATATATGATAGAGACAAGAATACATTTTCACTGAATTGCTTGAGGTATGAGACATCTGACTATGCTGCACATTGACCTTTCATATATCTTTCCACACTGAAATTAATGATAAATCTTTTAAAGAATGTCACCCTGGATAATGCTACAAACATCAATAAAACAACATGGTGTACAGGTAAGGACCAAGGTCAAAACCAAAATGCATTTATTGATTAATCAACCCTGCCACAATAATGAAAAAAGCTATTCTACTGTCTGATCCTGAATATATGCAGAACACAGACATTGTAGCTGTCTTCTGGAAACTTGTTAAGCCCATTTATGATGATTACCTTACAAGCACATATATATTTTAATGCTGTGCTAGCATCTTAAATTGCTATTAATCCTAATAGCATCTTAATTTTATTAACAATAAAACTGCAGTGGCAACGTGGATACAGTAGAGAGAAATCATCAGTTTTTTTCTGGAAAACAAATCTAATAGAAACTTTCACTCATGAAACAAACTTAGAATGAATAGTGGCTAGACTTCAAGCTCTTTGGGATAGTGACCATGCTTTCATATATATTTTGTACAATTTGAGTACCATGTGGCCCTGAGGCTGATTGGAGTCTCTGGATGCTACCAAAATATAAATATTCAGTAAAAATTATATCTGGGCATCCCTGATCTTTCGGTTCATCTAAAGTGTTGTGATTTTTAATTTATTTTTAACATTTAAATTTAAAGCAAGGACTGTATTTAAAATGTAACTTATATAAGTTGCAGCACAAGTAGAAGTTGTTTTTTCTAATATTATGCATTATTTTCTCCCGCCTATTTTTAATTTTGTTGCTAGTTTATCAGTTGAGACAGTAATCTTATGGTATAAAAATCTCCTGCTGCTATTTTAATCTTTGTTGATCTGGATTTATATTGACCTCTTTGAAAAATTGTTTCAGCTAGCCAGCCTTTTTTAGATGGGTTTAAAGGATTGCTTCAGCTAGTCTGAGTTTTGCTTCCCCTTCTGCTCTAGTTTTCATCTTCAGGATTATTTGGCTCTCTGTGTGTTGTGTTGCTTGGGGTGCTATTTTCTTGGTGACCTAGCTAACCTTCACCATCTCTGTATACTGCCAGTTTGTTTGCCCTTTGTTTTGGATGGACACACTGTCATCACTGCTTGATCAGTGAGGTACTCTTCAGAATAGAAACAATCTTCTATTTTCAGGTTGTGAAAATTATTATTTTTTGCAAAAGACCAACTCTCTCAGTGATTTATATCTTGGTTATCAGCTCAGTATCAGAGTATGTAGAACAATCATTTAATCTTTGCCAAGAAATTTACTGACAATTACAACTTCCATTTTATTCATGATTTAAAAAAAAATTCAAAGTGTGGTTTTACTCTGAAAAGTGATTATGTACAAAAATGGCACCTTCTTACTGAACAGATCTGCTCCCTGTGTCAATCCAGAAGCATCTCTGCTAGATTTGCCATGGCAGAACATAGTGAAACATATACCCACCCAGCCCTACACTGCTTCTCCTCACACCCAGTGCAACACCAAAAGAAAGTTTATGCAGCTGATTCACAACTGGTGGTAAGTGAGATGAGAATCAGGCTCAACCACCTATAGCACAAAAGGTTACTAGAACTGTCTGATCCACTTCAAAGTGGATGACCCTGAATCAGTACAGAAGCTAGCAATAATGTAATTACTCTTACAGTAAAATCAGAACAAGAAAGTGATAAAATGCCATTTGCTTTGTAGTTCATTCATCTGATTTCATAATCTTTTGGCAGAAGTTTGAGAATAAACATTTTGTCCTATACTGTATCAGTAAGTTTATTTCACATTATGGTCAATAACTACAGATTTAAAACAGTTAGAAGCAAAGCTGTCTCCATCCAGATACCACAGCTCTGCTTTCAGTAAGTATGTTGCAGGTTGACAAGGGACAGCATTTCCACAGCAACTCATTAAGTCTCATGGGATTTAATTTATAAACATACAAAACATAGAATGAAAAAACCAAGATTAAGCAAAACCACAAACAGTCAATAATAGGATAATAATTATAAGGACTAACAATTGTGCATATCATAACAAGGTCCCTTGCATTCTGAGATTCTAGAATTTACCATCAGCCATGTAATTCTGACAGAATTCCCTGTTCTTAAGATTATACACAAAAAAGTACTTTAAAAGAACATTAAGTTTGCAAAGTCAAGCACTCAAGAGTTAGGAACTACCTGTACAACTTAATTCAACCCTCTTATGTGAGCCCATTGTGACACAATCTTTAATTATATGATTGCATACTATTTTTTTCACAGGCCCCCTGCCTCATTCAGTATACAGGATGGACAAGGGTCATTTAATGAGTAGCTATTCGATATTGCTTTATCTTTATTGAACTGTGTGTGGCACTAGGGCATATTTAATGTGCTCTATTCAAACCCTGCTCTGAAGACAAAATTACTAGTGTACTCCTGGGCTTTTCTATGGCACTCATCACTATAATAACCAAGTACTACATAATTAATTAATCTTCCCAACATCCTGATGAGCTCAGGGGGAGGTATTATCCCCATTTTACAAAGAGGGAGCTGAGGTACAGAGAAATTAAGGTCAAACATATCCATTTATTTTAGATGCCCAATCTGAGAAACCTGGAACCTAAGTGTCAGAATTCTTACCATTTTATAGGTCTTAATATATTCAAAGCTCAGCTCCCACCGACTTCAGCTGCAATTGTGAACACTCAACACTTCTGCAAATCATGCCCAGGGTCTCACGTTAAGCACTGAGAAAATTAGGAACACAAATTAGCGACCACCAGTCACAACCAGGATGGAGGCAGTCTGACTTAGTGGTCAAAGCAGGAGTCAGGTCAGGCCAGATACCAGGAGGTCAGAGTCTGAAACAGAACAGAAGGCAAACCAAAAATTGAGTGTCAGGGGGCAGGTATGGTCAGGTTACCAGGAAATGAGAAGCTGGAGACAAACTTGAAAGCAGAACCACAAAGCAGTAAGTAACCAGAGTCAGGCCAGGTTAGGATACCAGGAAATCAAGCCAGGGAGCACAAGGAAGCAGGAGTAGGAAGCACAAGACACATAGTCCAAAGCAAAATGAATTCCAGTTGCATGGATAATTTCCTGTTCCTGTGCTGGGTTTATACAGAAGCTGTGAACCAATTTGCACTCCCAACACTCTGCCAGTCAGGTTCCTGGACTGGAGTCCCCTGTCGGGGGTTATACCAGTGTAAGTATGGCATAAGTGAGAGTAGAATCATGCACACTACTACAGAATTACTCTGATTTACAATGATAGAACAGAAATTGATGTATTATAAGTAAAACAAGTGTCCCTTGGTAAAGCATTTCACCGAAGGGGCAAGGTGGGCAAACTTTAATATTTATCAATATTTAGCGGAGCTGATGAAGAGGAGGGGAAAGTAATAATCCACTTTTAGTGGAATATGAAGAAATGCTTGTGATTGTTATAGTTTATCTATAGCAGTGATACTCAGACTTCAGTGGATCAGGAGCCAAATTAGCGATCAACATTGCCCATAAGGGTTGTAGTAGTGTGAATTCATTGTTTCATTTACTATAAATATATATTATTCTCACAGCAAAATGACTGACCAAATATTCTACAATTGGTTAATAACATAGGAAAAGCATCATAACTGGTTAATAACTTAGATTGGTTAATAATTAAATCACACGGTGTTTTAATATCAGGTGCTGCAAAGAGCCGTAGGAGACACATTAAAGAGCGACTTGCGGCTCCCGAGCCTCAGTCTGAGTATCACTGAGCTATACATTTACTGATGGTTGATCAAATTGCTTGATCCAAATGGGGGTATTTCAACTTGCAAGTCTTATACTGATATACCCTGCAACTTTCTTTTACTCTAACACAATGGGATAGGTGGTTAAATGTACATGAATGTATTGAATCTCTAACATAATGCCACTTGCTCAACTAAGCCACTATACTAAACAGCCTTAGTCAACACCATGACATTTGTATTACCATTGATGTAATGGGGACAATAGTATCTTAGCAGAACTATGATGACTCATATCCCATGTATGTTGCCTTTTAGTTTCTTTCATATCAGGATGTCAGGAGTATCAGATGGCAGCCTATGGCTTTATATAGATCTGGAGCTGAGCCAGACATCTCGCACATATAAACTAATGACTTTACATCATGCCACCATTTTACTTTCTTTCCCAACACCCTTTCCTTCAGTCAAGATTTTTCATTTATTGTTCTTTCAAGCAAAATCCTGATTTAAGTTTTCCTCTCTTTGCACATAAGTCAAGGATATGCTGATTTTGAACTTTAATAATCATCATATTGATCCACTGCACGTATTACATAAAAATAAACCTTTGTTTAACATAAATGTATTGTTACTTTTACAATAACAAATGGACACAGTGTATAAACTTGCATATTTTTGCAGTGTTTGTTATAACACAGCATGCTATTCCCATATGTAGTTACTGTTATCAATACTTTTAAGGAGCTCATCATCACATTATCTAGGTACCATTAATAATAGTAGAAAAGCAGCCATTCTTTCTCAGAAAAGAGCCAAAGGTCTCTTTCCTCCCTCTGATTTAAAGAGTGTTGGTTGGGTTAGATCAAAGGTTCACCACCCTTTTATTAATTTTTTAAATATAATGAAGATGTGTAAAAAGAAGATGTCTTATAGTTTACCCTGGCTTACAAGTAAAGGAGGTAAAAAAAATCTTTAAAAAGTGGCCTTTCTTTAAAAAATAAAAAACAATGAAAAAGTGTTAATTTTTTTAAGTGTTCTTTTTCCCCTGAAACACCAAAATAAATAAAAAGTGTTTTTGATTTTCCTTTTTCCCCATAAAGGTGAAGATATAGCAGAGCTACTGCAGTCGACTATGGAGGAAGTAGCCACATCCTAACACACAGATTAGGAACAAGAGCTTAAACAGGCTCAGAACTGGACTGGTAATCCATGCAGAATGTCACTTTCTCTCCCAGTAGTCTTCCACACTTGTTGATTAGGAGAGGTGAAGGATTGAGGCTGTGGGATTTAGAGCAGTTCTTGCTCAATTTTTTGTTTTCTTAGGAAGATGAGACATCAGAAGGTTCTATTATTAATGGTATGGATGTTCCATTACACTAAATTGCTCACGAGGCCTGTTTCTTTGCTGACTGATGGGATTTTCATTGGGGGTAAAAAAAAGGCATAAATAAAAACTGATTTACACCCAGATTTGATTGCTTCCTTGTTTTAAAAAAAAACAATATGCAGGCCAATTGTCCATCCAAAACTGTCTGGTTTGCTCACCTGTTTCTACCAAGTAATTGTACCAACCTTCATAAGAACAAAATGAAAAACAAATTAGAACTCCCCACCCGAATCCCATTTGTATCGTAGACCCAATGGCAACAGTGGCAAATCCAACCTTTAACAGTGACAGTGTCACAGTGTTTAAGGCCTAAGGGACCATCAGATCATCTGGTCTGGTCTCTTGTATGGCACAGGCCTTTAAACACCCCACTGCCGTTCCCACACCAACCAGAAGTAGACCAACATATTATAGCCCTCAGGAGACTAAATTATCATGAACAGGCAGAGAACAGGAGGGACCAGGGTGCACCAATCAATCCCCAAGGAGCTTGCAATGGAAGGGAATTAATTAAATGAGATATACTCAGATGATCCTAGCAAGTGACCTATGTCCCACACTACAGAGGAAGGTGACTCCTTCCCACTTGCCCCTAGGTTAGTGCCAATTTCACCTGGGGGAAAATTCCTTCCTGACCCTGCAATATCCAACAACCAAGATTCTGAGAAAGAATTCTCAATACCACCTCAGAGCACTGCCCCCGCCCATCTAGTGTCCATCTTCAGCTGTGGCTATCTATGATGCTTCAGAAAAAGAAGACAAAGTGGTAAAAAATACAACTTTCAATTAACCATTGATGCAACCACTACAGCAGGAAGGATTTTTAGGTCATTTCCCCAAACCTATTGGGTTTGTCCCCCCAGCCCTTATACCCATTTATAATAAATTGTACCTTTAATGACAAGATTCACAGTCATGCTGTAGTTTTCCTCCTATTTCCTTTGGTAGGTTACAGCTGTATGACATTATGGACTTGACAGACTGCCATGGAGCTGACCTGTTCTTATTCTGAATGGCCAACTCAGTAAATTCCAGGTCTCCACTGCCAATGAGAAAACTTTAGTGTGAAATCCCACTTCACTGCCAACCAAGGCAGAAATGTGGTGCATTCAGTATTTTCCTCCTGTGTTGTTTCCTTTTTCTGTTTTGAGTTACACTGTGCATGTTTCAGTTCTTAGATGAATTCAAGGAAAGAAGAATTTACTGAATTATGACGTTCTCCCTGATCTTGCATACTCATGACTGGATTTCAAAAGTGCTGGGCACACACAAGTTTCATGGAAGTCAAAGAATTTCATGGAAGTCATAAACATTTAAAAAATAATGTATTCTGCCTGTGCCTCTGGTGGACACCGAACATTCATGCAGAACTACTACAGTGCAGAGCAGAACTACTACAGTACTACAGTGTACTACAGATGGCTTTGTTCCTTATTTGTAGAATATCTTGCAGCATATCTTCTATCAACTCCATCAACATTTGCATCCTCTGGATGTGTGACTGGGTGCATTTTTCCCTGCTGGACCTATTCGCCAAGCCATCCAGTTTTCTGAAGCTGTTAGCGGAGTCTTTTATATCAGATTCAATCTATTTACATTTATTTCCCAGACCACTAATGTGCTTTTCGGCTTAGGCCACATGGCCCCTAACTTTCTTCATATAGTGTTTAACTTGAGTAATTTCTTAAGTAGTAGTTGTGGTTCTTTTCCCCTGATTCTCTCCCCGCCCTTAATAGTGGCCACAATACCTTCCATGTTCATGGAATCTGGTGTCTGTATCATCCTGCACATCTGTCACTGTACCCAGACGCTGTCAATTGTTATTTCTGCCCCATGAATTTAATCCTGCAAATTCTCCTGGGCCATGAAATCCTGATCTGCTCTGCTTTCTCTTTTCCTTTTGCTTAGAGGATTTGGGAGCTCTCACATTGCTATTCTTGCTATCTGGAATTCAATTTCACATTCAGGGAACGTTTTCTCGTTAATCTGTAGCTTACTTTCTTTATAAAAGACAGGGAAAAAGAGCTCTGCCACAGTATATCCACATACTGAGTTTCGATCACCAAAAACCCCACAGCCACTCTTGTGCAATAATTATATTTGAAATGTGTATTTTTAAAATATGAAAAACATGAAGACATTTCAAAATGACAGGACTTCTACCCCACCTCCAGTAGTCAAGTAGGTAGCTTTTTATAACATTTTTGCTTGCAAAACTGAAAGATTTTATAAAAAGTAAATGTCTAGAGCAAACTGATTTGTTGTGAAAATTCTTAGCTTTCATTCTCTCTTGTCTTTGGCCTGCTCTACACACAGAAGTGACACCAGTTTAACAATTACATCTTTAGATAAAACAGTACAAATCTGTGCATAGCTAAGGCCTTTGGTCCAATTTTCAAAGGTATTTATTTAGGCAGCTAAAAATGCATATAGGTGTCCAGTAGGATTTTAATTGGGGTTAGGTACCTAATCTGTTTAGGTGCTTTTGAAAATACTACTAATACCTATCTGCATCTTTAGGCATATAATTATAATTATCATTTGAAAATGAGGCCCTTTATGATTATCATTGTAATTCTCCTGTCTTGCACTGAGATACGAAGCCTGGCTCAGAAATTAATCCTATTTTAATCTATGCAGTTTATTGCTAGGGGTGAGGAATGTAGCCTGTGGCCAAAACTCTTCTCTTTAGAATGGAAAGCAGCTCCTGAAGAACATTCTTGTGCTCAGGCTTATTACCTACAACCTAGTGGATTAAATGTCTACTCCTAACAGGTTGCTTTCACCTTGGTAGAATATTTGGCATATGGCTATGCTCAGTCTGCTTTTTTCTTATCTTTTCGTATTGTACAGAGGAAGCAGAGGGGGATGGAACTATAGTCCAAACACAAAGGAGATAATAGACATTTACTTATACTCCAAACAAAAAGCATTTCAGTATAATGCAGACTAGAGCTCAGTGCACCCTCTTGAATGCCCCCAATTTTTTGAGAAATTCATATCCAGGTCTGAACTTTGTGTCTTTAAACTTTCTCCTGTGATGAATGTGGAGGGGGGGACTGTGTAGCTCAATAATAAACAGAAATAAAGTAAATAGCAAGTGCCTTAAGGCTGGGCTGTACACAAACTTGCACTAAACTAATAAAGGTTTGAATTAAAACTGTTTTCGTTATTTCAGTGCAAGTCTGTGTGTGGAAGATTTTTAAAAATCAAAGCAGCTAAATCTTTGTTTAGTGACTTAAGTGAAACCAATTTAGATTCTTCTTTTAGAATAAAAGTGTGTCCACATAGTCTTATGACAAACTAAATAAACTAGTTTTAATTCAAACCTTTTTGTTATTTTGTGGCAAATCTATCTGTAGACCAGCTCTAAATACTTACTATAATAGACATATACCTGGAATACGGAGAAGGAGCCAACTATAAAATAGTAATTTCATTTTCATGGGGGGCGGGGGGGGTTTGTACCAGATTATTACATTTTTATTTGAAAGGGAATTAACCAGTTTAAATGTAAGGTTACCAAACAGTTTTCTTAATACACAGGGCCAAATTCATACTTGGTGAAACTCCACTGAAATCAGTGAAGTCACATCAGAGAAATTGATAGAGTAACACTGGAGTTGAATTTTGTCCTGTGTCAAAGTTGTCATGCCAACACTCCTTCTCTTGCCCATGGCACTGCGGCAACATTTGCCTCAGTTTTCCCCTATTGTCCTTTGGTCAAATATGGCCATAGAAGTATCTTGGTCCTCTAGCCAGACCTCTTTGCAGAGTCCTGCCCCTTCAAGGACCACAGAGTTCTTTATCAAAGTCCAACAGAAACATCAACAAAACCAAACCTTTAGCCAAGCTGGCCACATCTTCTTCACAAGTGCTTCTTGTCCACTACAGTTAGTCACCACATCATATCTCACACTCATGTGCCTTCAACAGCTCCGCTGCCCAGAGGTTGACACGCTCCTCCCCTCACTCAGGAGGTCTGGCAGGCTTAAGTTCCTCAGGGCCCCTGTCCCAAGTCACATTTCCAGCTCACTCCTGGAATAGCCTCTCTGCTGTGCTTCTCAAGTTATGTTCAAATTAGCTTAAATCGACTTTCAGCAGCCGATTTAAAGAAATAGCAGCAGACTGTTCTCACTATGCTATTTGAGCTGGTCTCTTGCATTCACACATTCCAGCCTTAATTCGAATTAGAAAGCAGTGCAATCTGGGTAGCTATCCCACAGTGCAACTACCGACGGAGGCTGTGGCATCGTCCCAGGATGCATTGCTGTTTCCCCAACCCTTTCCCCCTCCCAAACAAACAGGAAAAGGATTTGTGAGCCGGTTTTTTTGCTCCCTGATTTTGCCATTGCTTTTCGCGGCTTAGCATAGGGTACTTGAGAAAAAGAGCAAGAAGGTGAAGCAGCCGTGGCTGCCCTGCTTCAAGACATCCAGCAGAACAATTCCCAATTGCTGCAGGCAATGAATGACTGACGCATTAGTGATTTCTGTCCCTGTATGTTGCTAGCCTTTTCTCTTGCACCCCCCTCTGTATTTTGCTTGCCTTTTCTCATCCACCCAGCACCTACCCCCCCATATGTTGTTTGCCTTTTCTCTTGCACTCCCCACCCCGTTGCTTGCCTTTTCTCATCCACCCAGCACTCACCCCCCCATGTGTTGTTTGCCCCCATGTTGCTTGCCTTTTCTCATCCACCCAACACCACCCCCCCATATGTTGCTTGCCTTTTCTCATGCACCCCCACCCCCGTGTCGCTTGCCTTTTCTCATCCACCTAGCACACTCCCCCCACTCCCCCCCGTTTGTTGCTTGCCAGATCTGTGCCCGGCAAATCCCTCATGAACAAGATTTTCTTTAATAAAGAAACGTTTTGAAAAGATGCAAAATTTTATTTTTGAACAGTTATGTCTTGGGTGAAGGGATGTGGGGAAGGATTCCTTTACTCTCTCCAGGGGTAGGGCAGGGTGTTTAGTTTCTTCCTTTTCCTAATCTGAGACAGTCTGTGTGCAGCACTGACTAATGGTTGGGCCACTGGCGAGGTGTCTTCAGAATGAAAAAAAAAATAACAAGATAGCCACAGCCAAATTAATGAAGAACAATATACATATGTAAGATTTTGAACTAATGATGCTTAGATACAATGTAGACACAGTTTTTAAAGTTAGGAAGAATGTATCTGTTCATCAATTTCAGCAATGATGGTGTGATGCAATGTTGCCTCTAGTTTGTGTATTGAAGAGTAAGGAGACATATGTTTCAGTTGTCATAATTATGATTTTATACAATGTAGCAAGTGACTTTCTAAAGCAGACCGCACGGAGGGCTGTGGGGTAATAGGCTGGCATCACAAACACACAGAGACAGGATTGGGGTTTTTTTTTGGGTTTTTTTTGGGGGGGGTGGATTTCTCTGCCTGCAGTCCAAAGAAAAACAGAGAGCTATTGGGAACTGATTAGGGCGGGGGAGGGGTTGATTTCTCAGCTTGCATTCCAAACACACGTAGATAGGAAAAATGGGGGTTGTGGGGGAGTTGGATTTGTCTTCTTGCATTCAACACACACACAGACAGGATAGGGATGGGGGGTTTGGGAGGGTTGCTTTCTCTGTTTGCATTCAACACACACACACAGAGACAGGATCTGAGTGGGGGGGGGGGGCGGGGGGGAGTTGCTTTCTCTGTTTGCATTCAACACACACACAGACAGGATCCGGGTGGGGGGGATGTGGGGGAGTTGCTTTCTCTATTTGCATTCAACACATACACAGACAGGATCGGGGTGGGGGGGGCGTGGGGGAGTTGCTTTTTTTGTTTGCATTCTACACACACACAGAGACTGGAACTGAAGAAAGAGAACTCACCAGATGTCCCTTCCCCAGCATGCCTTTCCCCCTCCCAAACAAACAGGAAAAATCAAATCTTCCTGGGGCTTGAGGGGAGGGGACTTTACTTGCTATTGTGACCACAGAACACCACAGATTGATTGGCCAGAGAGGTGAAAATGGAGCATAATGGGATACATTCTGGAGGTTAATTAATTCGAATGAAGCTCCATTACATTCACACAAAAACTAATTTGAATTTACAAAGTCGATTTAGGTGCTACGCCACTTGCAGAGGTGGTCCTATTAAATTGATTTTACTGGCACCTTAAGTCGACTTAACAGTGGTGACAGTGTGAACGTTGGAGTACTTAAATCGATATAGGGGACTTTAAATCGACATAAGTCCACAGTGTGAACCAATCCTCAGCTTTCTTTCAGACTAATTCCCAAAGAGAGTGAACTCTCTACCTTCTCTCTTCAAGGTCTCCTCTCCCCAAATGGGCTCACCCAGCTCTTTATGGGAATAAGCCCTGCTCTCCCCCAGCTGGATTATATCTAGTTAGGCTGTCCTAACTCTCCCAGGTACTGACAGGCAGGTTAATTGGCCTCTCAGGTGCATATTAACCCTTTCCCAGCCTGTGTGGGGTAAACACTTCATCAAGGTCCATTACATATTTTAAGAATTAGTAAACACAGAACTGCAAAAGACAGGATAAGCTTTAATAATCAACCTTCACTGTCATACAAATAAAAGCATACAGAATTACTGCTTCAGAATTTTAGTTTGTTTTTCACACTTTAATTCAACAAGGTATCAAATATCTATTCATTAGCCATCAAGAGAAGTAACCCAAGCTACCTAATAGAAAACCCAGCATTTCTGTTTAGAATTTAAGCTGATGATACATGGAAATAAAATATCAGAAGAAGATTCAGAGCCTGATATTGAACTTTTATTATATAAAGTATTTTTATTCATAGCTGTAAACAAAGTGGTTTTTTTTTTTTTTTTTTTGGACAGATTCACACATAGTTATTCAGTTCTGTAAGTTTGCCAACACTTGAAATACCTATTGCTAGATTCAGGAGATTAAAATGGGGCCTCAGGGCCATGTAAATCCAGACAAACTGAGAGGTGCAGAAAAGAGATCATTTTTTTATGTCAGGTCTACACTAGAAAAAGTTTACCTGTATAACTATAATATATCAGCAAAACCTACTAGTTTTGTAATGAAACGAGTAATGAAGTTTAAATGAATGTAGTGTAATGAAGTTTAAACCAGCAAAGAGTGCTTTTGCTGGTGTAGCTTTTATTATTCCCTGAGTGAAATAAACTAGATTTGGCCTCTGCACTCTTTATTTTTCCCCCTACTTTTCTTGGTTAAATGTGTTTCCCTTCTCTTTCTCTCTTCTTTTCACCTTTATTCATGCAATTTAGATTTTCTTTTATCTTCCTCCGGAACAATGATTGTGACACATATCTGATGTTCACTGGAATCAGTGGAAAAGTACACATGCCTTTGGGATCTGGCCCATGATAAGCACCCCTTATGGGGAAAGAGAGAAGTTTAAAGACTTAACCATACAAATGTTGCATTTCTAGGCAATTATAACTCACTTCTGCCCTGATTCTCCTCGCTTTGCATTCTGTGTAGTTATTTACACCTATGCAAATAGGTGCAAATGAGAATGGGAACATTTTACATCAACTTTACACTCATATGCATAGATCTTAATTTCTTTAAACCTGCAAGACAATTAGGCCCCTGGAGTGGAGTTATAAGGGACAAGGCTGAAAACGAAGTGTTTCTAATGACCAGAAAGTATAATAATTGCCCTAAATGCACTAGTGTAATACATAAGTGCTATTATAAAACATACACTATAAAAGACTTGGATCCAGACATTTACTGGGCATAACAGGCAGATATTTCATAGACAGCCATTAATATTATGGGTAGGGCTATATCTTGTTTTCTAAAGGTCCAGCCCACAGTAGATGGTGAAGAAGGGACTGTGAAGAAAAAGACGACCTTGGAGATGTCCACATATTTATAGATTCCAAGGCCAGAAGGGATCATCGTGGTCATCTTGTTTGCTCTCCTGTGTAAAACAGGCCATAGAACTTCCCCAAAATAATTCCTAGAGCAGATCTTTTAGAAAAGCATTCAGTCTTGATTTAAAAATTGTCAGTGATGGAGAATCCACCATGACCCTAGGTAAACTGATCCAATGGTTAACAACCTTGACAGTTAAAAAAGTACATCTTATTTCTAGTCTGAATTTGGCTAGCTTCAACTTCAAGACATTGTATCATGTTATAGCTTTCTCTGCTAGACTGAAGGGCCCATTATTAAATATTCACTACACCTGTAGGTACTTAAAGATTATAATCAAGTCACTCCTTAACCTTCTCTCTGTTAAACTCAATGGATTGAGCTGTTTGAGTCTATCACTATAAGGCATATTTTCTAATCCATTACCCATTCTCATGGCTCTTCTCTGAACCCTCTCCAATTTGTCAATATTGTTCCTCATTTCTGGACACCAGAACTGGACATAGAATTCCAGCAGTGATCATACTAATGCCAAATATAGAGGTACTCTACTCTGACTGGAGATTCCCTGTTTATATATCCCAGGATTGCATTAGCCCTTTTGGTCCAAGGTTGCCCTTGGAACTCATGTATGGCTAATTATTCCCCCCTGCCAAAATCTTTTCCAGCATTACTGCTTCCCAGGATAAAGTCCCCCATACTGTAAATATGGCCTAATATTCTTTGTTCCTAGATGTATACATTTACATTTAGCTGTGTTAAAACACATATTGTTTGCTTGTGCCCAGTTTACCAAGTGATCCAGATCTATCTGTATTATTTGCCATTCCTCCAATATTTGTGCCATATGTTTCTTCAAGGTCATCAATGAAAATGTTAAATATCGTAGGGCCAAGAACCAATCCCTGCAAGACCCCACTGGAAACACACCCATTCAATGATGATTCACCATTTACAATAACATTTTGAGACCTATCAGCCAGTCTTTAATCCATTTAATGTATGCCATGTTAATTTTATATTTCTCTAGTTTTTTAATCAAAATATTATGGCTGCCTCAGTCAGAATTCCTCTAGGAGGTTGGAAGGGACCTCAGGAGGTCATCTAGTCCAACCCCCTGCTCAAAGCAGGACTAACCTCAGCTATATCATCCCAACCAGGGCTTTGTCAAGCCTCAGCTTAAAAACCTGTAAGGATGGAGATTCCACCACCTCCCTAGGTAACCCATTCCAATGCTTCACCACCCTCCTAGTAAAAAACTTTTCCTAATGTCCAACCTAGAGTGCCACTAGTTTTGTATTAGGTTATTTCATGTCCTTTTCCAGTGCTGTCTCTGCTCTGTTGGCTGATGAAGAAAAGGTGGGACTGTGACTCTGCCCTCACTCTTACCTACCCAGCTTTGCCTTGTTCTGTCATCTGCCACCACCGAGAACAGCCTATCCTCCCTAGAACCCCCTTTCAGTGGCAACATTAAATTAGTGCACTCTCAATGGGACTGTAGATGGCTCATTGACTCTACGGATCATTAATAAAGCCATCTCCCATTGATCACTACTCGTTGAGCCCTATATCATCCAACCCATACTTCTTTAACCTCCCTTGTTATACAAAGCCAGCCACAATCTTGCCTCTAGTGAACAGATATTGTACTTGAATCATTTTGAAAATATTTATTTATTGCATCCTGTTGGCAATCTCAAATGTCAAGGCTTCCACTTCAGTGCAGCTTTAAGGCTCTACCTATCATTGGCAGAGCACAAAAGCAGAAGCCTTGACATTCAAGACTAACCTTTCATTGGACTAAACACACATTTTGAATACAGTAGCTCTAAATCATCTTGTAAAGAACCATTAACCTAGAGTGCCTTGTTTATCCTCAGTAACTATATTTCATTGCTTTTCTGTTTACTTTTAGCCTAGTTTTCTTAGAAAGTGGCAAAATGGAATACTTTGTACAATGGCAACAAATCTATTGCACAGCTGTCAGGAGGCAGAGGCAGTGCAGTACTCATAAGGTAATGTCAAAGCTAGATTTACCTGTGCCCTGTCCCTTTAAAGAATGAAGGGCTGCTAAAAGGGGATAGCTCTGGTTGCAGCAGCATAGATGGGTGTGTGCAATGAAATGATTAAGTAACTATGGATGCAAGCTGTGCTTGTTTTTCTGTTGATTTTTATACTAGGTTTAATAAAACTCCAGTTTTAAAACTGTCTCTGGTCTGGGAGTGCAAGCACAAGCCAGAGAGACTGAATTGCCATGATCTCATTTCTCAGAGAGATGAACCTATCTAAAAGCTGTTGTAGACTGTTCCAGGAAAAGCTGTCAGTGAAGAATTAATAGTTTGTGAACAATATGGCTGGGGGAGAGATTGAGGCCCTTCACATTGATATACGAGAACTTTTATGCCAGCTAAGGGATGAGCATTTCAGAGAAGACTGTGACTCTAGGCATTTCTGGGACAAATTGCAGTGAAACTGCAGCAAAAAGCCATTTTTTTAAAATCAGATGTATAAGAAGCAACTTAAACAGTGAAGAGCGGGAGAGTTGGAAGATCAGGGATTGTTTATGTTGCTGGCATTAAAATATAAGATTTTACCCCTCATTGTTACAGCAAACGAGGTACAAACTGAAATCACAAAAGTAAAGACAATTCAAAAACAGTATGCTGAAAAATTAAAATTGCTTGAAATTCAGATTCAAGAAATTATGAAAGAAATTAAAAGCCATCACTCTGTGAAAAATGTATCATCCATACTCCTGAAAACAGAATCAGTTTTAAAGCAAAACTTTAAAATAACAGAACAGATTGGAAATTCCCACCAAAAGGACAGGTTAAGTCTAAATAGTCTGGCTCATTAATTTTAAAGTGGGATTTGAAAGGGGTAAAAGTGAGGCAGAGATAACAGGAGCTGTAATCAGGGCAATTTGTCCAGGACTGTACATCAGGAGTTATTTGGAGGGAAAAACTAATATGAGCCTGCCAAAACTGAGGTAACAGGATGGATCACAAAATAAATGCAATCTTTGTCTTCACCAATAGTATGTGTCTGAAAAAGGAATTGTAGTCTAAGACTCGCATATACTATTAGGAATTGAATTAATAAACTCACACCAGACAGACAGCCCATCCCTTGAGTCCAAGATGTTCTTAATGGATTAAGAAGTAAATCTTGGATCTCCATTTTAGATCAAGGGAAGGCCTATTGTTAAGGTTTCATGGCTGAACAAAGCCATCACTTCACAGCCTTCATTTCTCCATGGGTTAGAATGGGTTAGAATCTTATTTCAGTTAACAAATGCACCTGCTGCTTTCCAGCAGTGTATGGAAGAATGTCTTACAGCATTTAGGGATGAGGTGTATATTCATACCTGGATGATATCCTTGTGTAAAATGACACTTCTGAAGAACACATGGGAATATAAGCAGAATATTGCAACAGTTACAGAAGCATGGAATTAAGCTGAAAAGCTACTAAATGTGACCTCTTTAGGAAAGAAGTATTTTAGTTGGGGAATGGTGATTGTCACGCTGTCTGGAGTGATTCACGACCATGAGTGCCAGCCTCAGGGCAGACTCCCAAGAAGCAGGGCAGAGACCCAAAACTGACCGTATATTCTATAATTACATTTCACCAATTCAGTAACAAGTGTGAATTCCTAAAGCACAGTCTTACCATGGAGTCACAGAGAATCCCCTTGGGTATTCCAATCTATCTTGCCACCCAGGCAAACAGGATTTAGTGACTGTTGGTTACTTACACCAAAAAATCACGCTACAATTCAGGTTACTCCCAGGCTCAAGGGACCAGTCACTTACCCCAGGTCAGTTGCTACCTTAGATCCCACATTTGTAGCCAATCCTGTATCAAACTAATTAAGCAGTTATTAACTAGGAAAAAGTAATGAGAGAGTTATTTACAGATTAAAGCAGGCAAACATATATACACAAATGAGTTACAGTCTATGGTTTTGAAAGGTGACTGTGTTGTAGTAATCTGTCAGCACTGAATATCTTTTAGAGGTAATCCAGGTTGACCCTGAGGAATCTCTGCTTCTGTTTCATAGCTGTGAGAGTTCAAGCAGCAAAAGAGATTAAATATTTTCTTGTCAGATATTTTTGTTTCTTTCTTCCAGAATTTAAGATGGTGGGATGAGCCATTTTGCATGTAACCTCTTAATAGATGTGAAGAGGCAATTAAAGTCTTTATATTGTGATGTTCCACAGTGGCCCATTTGGTTTTACTAGGTCTTCTTGATAAGCAGGAGACAATCCCTCCCTCCCACCACCTACTTATGTGATGTTTTTTGAATATTTTACTGCACCATCATCTACACTTAAAACTTGGGGGGCAGATAGTGGTAATTGGATAATGAATGCACAGAAGAGTCTCAAACTGTGGTGAGTTTGCTAGTCTTTGTTCATTACTAGCCAAATCCAATGCCCAATGAAATCAACAAGAGTCTTTCCATTGACTGCAATGGGTACTGAATTGGACTCTAAGAGTATGGAAAGGAGGGTGATCTATTATTCCTGTCTGCCGCTGCATCTTCCTCATTAGTGATGGGGCTGTTGACAGAGCAAATCAGTTTCTTACAAATAGGCCTTTTTTTCAGATCTCAGGACCACTGTGTTCTCCTTCAACCAAGAGCAGCACATCCCTTATCCATGCCAAGCTGCCATTTGTCTGAAGCTGTCCCTGGAGCTGCTTATCCTGACCCAGAAAAACCACAAAAGGGGAATTACTACTGCTCAAAGTATCTGTAAATGCAGAATGCTTTAGGCATCATAACTTATACTGCCCTGAATGGAGAACATGCCATGTAAAGTACCTGTTCCTCCAATTCATTCCTCACCACCCTGGATCATGACTCACACAGACAGGCGGAATGTCTCTTGCATAGCAACCAGGAAGAAGATTAATGGTATGACTACATTTCAATAAAATGGCATCGAGTCGCAGAGCCCAGGTCAATTGACTCAGGCTGAGGGGCTAAAATCGCAATGTAGATGTTTGGGAGACCTTTCTCCCTTGTGGGGTCTCAGAGAGCTCGGGCTTGAACATCTACACTGCAATATTTAGCCCCACAGTCTGAGCCTCACGAGCCCAAGTCAGCTGACCGGGGCTAGCCACATCCATGCCGCATATCTTTTATTGTGGTGTAAACATATCCAAAGGCAGGTGGGTGAGGAAGAGGGAATAACTCATATAGACTTACCTTTCCTCCCGTGCAGTTCCTCCATGCCCTATCTGTCTGCCCTGACTTGCCTCTGGCCTACACAGTGGAGGTGATCATTTGCCCTAAGTAACTTTCAGACAATTTCATTTCTCAGTAATTAAAGCAAAAATACTGGCTAGGGCTTTAAAAGGGAAGATTTAATGTTTAGAAAATGTAGTTATTACCACACAATCATGTAATCCTCTGTCTCCCGACAGGCTTCGGGATTTTATTCCAAGAGCTGCACTTTAATAAACCTTTGTGCATTATAAAACAAAAGCACTCTAAATATGTTGTGACTAAAGATGTGTCAAGGATTTAATTTGCAAGTTTGTAATTATGACTGGAGCATAGCCTGTATATTTCAGTTTGACATGTCTAATATAGAGATTGGATTGCTTCTTCAGTCCCTGTTCAGGCATAATTCCCATTCACTTTAACAGGAGCTTTGCCTGAGTAAGATGGCCAGGATTGGGCCCAAATTCAGTAAAACAGTCCATAGTCTCAATTAATATTTTCTGAAATTCACCTTTTCTAGCTCCTGTTTAAAAAAAATGAAGGGACTGGAACTGTGAGTTATGAGCTGCCCAGCAGTAAATAGCCTTAAACAGTTTCTTGTAGAGGGTGTATACTGGTAAATCAAATTATTGTCTCTTTTTGGAAATACACGTATTGATCATGAATCAAACTGCTTTCCTGGAGAGTAAACGATTAGTCATTTGGGTTAATTAAAATGCCCTGTGAATTGATTTTTAGTCTGAATTTCACTGCTTGTTCCTGAAATGGTAATTAAAATACAAACATTTATATATGTATTTGAGTGTATGGCCATGCTTTGAACTATCTCAAGAATTCCTAACATTATGAAATATTCTTCATGCCATGCTACCAGATTTGAATTGTGCGCTATTGCGTATTCAATTAAACAAAAACAAGGCTTGCACTGTAACAGTTTTATTCCTTATGTATAAATAAAAAAGTGAAGACGGAAAAAGTTAAATATATCTTTTGTTTACTTTGTGTTTTTTGTTAATTTAGAATAAGGAGCAGTGAAACTGTTGCTAAGAGACAACACAGGGGTAGGATTCAGCATGGGAAGGAAATGGGACAGGAGTAGAGATATCATATGGGGCATGGATAAAAAGATGGGAAATGTATAACATAGGGTGAGAGAAACAGGGGAAGAAGAAACATTAGTTAAGTAGAAAAAGAAACACTATGGGTAGAAAGAAAAGCAGAGGATACAGAGAAAGAGAGATTGAAATCCATCTTCTTCAAGTCAGCACATCCTGTCAGTTAGTCAGGAAATGCCCCTTCTAGAAAGCCAAGGGAATTACACCAGTGATATAGTTAGCCCAATGACTCTTGTCAATCAGTGAAAGAAATCAGTCCACTGACTCCAGATACACTGTAGGATTCACTGAGTAATAATATGGATGAGATAGCGATGTGTCAGTCAGAGTCCAATGAGGCATGCACAGAGGAGGGCTCAGTGGATAGTCACTTTTGTAAAGTTAAATAAATATGAAAACATATAAGTACCTCTGATGGAGGTGGAATAAATAATAGTCATGAACGGCAACAATATTAGGAGTGTGGGGCAAATGAGAGAGTTTAAAGAAATGAGATAGAGAACAGAAAGATAAAATAGAGTAGAAGGAAACAACACATGATCTTGCTGTGACGTCTCTCTAGTTTTTTAAATGTAGACTTATACTCACCTTTTCTTGAGGTGAATTTAAGCACAAAGTACTGATTCTTAAAGCCACTAGCCTGAAAAGTACTTAGTCATGACTCATAGTATCTCTGTTAGAAACAGCTGATGATGTAATGCCCTGTTTAAATAATAAAAACTGAAGAATTATTTGTGATGGCCGAGAGTCTGGCTGAATGTGCAGCAGCTACCTGTGAATATTTCATGGCCTGACTTACTCACTCTACCTCCTTACCATCGTGAATCATCTGAATGATCCGAGGTCAATATTTGCAAACTTGCAGGCTCAAAGTTGAATGCAACTGAGTGCAGTTTAAATTAAAATCCATTGTTAGGCCCTGAAATAAGTGGCCTGGGTATCAGGAATGCTGATAACTCAGTCAGTAGAAGTTGCAGGTGCTCAGTGTGATAGATCTCAGGGTACCTAGGACTATGAGTCACTTTGTTACCCCCCTGCCTCCAGCATGATGGAGAATTGCTTGTGCTTAATTGGATGTCAGCTCCTTGACACGAGCAGCCTGTTAGCTGTCCTAACAATTTCCTCTGGGCTAAACCCACCCTTATTTTGGCTTGCAGATTTATAATAGGTGCACCCATGTCCCCAAGTCCCTTTGACTCATAGACTATAAGGTCAGAAGGGACCATTATGATAATCTAGTTTGACCTCCTGCACAACACAGGCCACAGAACTTCACCCAGCCACTCCTGTAATAGACCCCTAACCTAAGACTGAGTTTTTGAAGTCCTCAAACAATGATTTAAAGACTTCAGGGTACAGAGAATCCACCAGCAACTGACCTGTGCCCCATGCTGCAGAGGAAGGCGAAAAACATTTGAAGCATTCCCCTGTAGTGTCCAGCTCCTTATCCACTGCACAGTCACAGAAATACCTGGTCTGCTATCCCAAAGGTAACAGTGTATACACCAGCTTGTATGCTTCAATTTGGGATTAGCTTCTTGCTTAATACCACAGCACCGAGTTATGTTATAGTGAAAACAACATGTTTATTATCAACGATTCAAGACTCAAGAGACATTGAGTAACGATAATGAAAACAAAAGGTTATATGTAAAACAAAATCATAACATGCTTTTTAAAGACCAAACTTAAGAGGCTAACCTCTTGTCTAATGAAGTTTATCTCACCCATAACCTTTTGCAGCATCCTCAACCACGGCTGGTTGTAATCTCGTTTTCACGAATGTAAATACACTGCCCATTTACTTCCTAGGTACAGGATAGTGGGATATCATCTCTGTTCCCCAAATATAGTCCAGCAAACCTTTGAAATATATATCAAGATAAGGTTCTCTTCCCCTCCCGCTGTGGTTTTATACCTCTAAATTCCTTTCTGAATTTCTTATCCTCCATCTTTATTCAGCTTAGATGAGTGATGGTAGATCCATTGTGAATGAGATAATACTTAATTTACATTTCAAAAAGACAAGTGAATAAATGTTTTTTGTCTGACAGGAAACCTGTTTGTCCACTTCAGCTATGATATAGAATCTAAGAACATATTTTCTGTGTACAGTATACTCCCAATTATCCAAACAGCCTAGGGGAACACAGATTTTATTTGGATAATCAGAAGTTCAGATAGTTGAGAGGGCAGGAGCAGCAGTTCAGGAAGCACTCTGCAGTTCCTCTCTCACGGCGCCACTCACCCATTTCAGTCTGGTTAGTCAGTAGAAATACCTCCAAGGACTGCTGCTAGTCAGAGCCCTTCAACAACCCCTTTCTCCAAGGAAACTTTAGCTTCAAATTCCAGAACAGAGTTTATGACATTTTGATGTGCAGTTAAATGAGATTATGAACAAGCAAATTATGAGACAGTTCCATGCTGAATAGAAACATGAAGTTTAAAAAGGGAAAGGCTGTTTTAATTGTATAGCTGGGTTCTTAGTAACATTTGGGTATCTCACACCACCCAACGTTTGCAAACACAAAACCAGTAGACTAATTTGCATACACATGTTGCCTGAATTCTACTCCCATTTATTCCATACACCTCAACTTTAGCTCATTTCACACTCATTCATTCCACCCACACCTCACTCTGCAGCTAGCCCTGAATTCATTCTGCAGCTCTTCACACACTAATTCCAGGGTCTGGCAGAGGAGGGAATTGAAACCATGTATCCAGAATTCTAGGCTTGTATTCTAGCCATTAGACCATTCTTCCTTTGTAGTCTGCAGTCACCATATATTGTTGTGAAAATATTCTTTAGTTATGGGCCAAATTCTCTGCTGGTGAAAGTGGGCAAAGCTCCACTGAAGTCAGTGGTGTTGTGCTGATCTGAAATCGCCAGCCACTTGGCTTGTAGATTTCTTTTAAAGATAATACATTTCAAAGGTGAAATTAGGCAGCTAATAAACAACAAAACCCCTAGCTTTCTCAGAATAGTCTAGAAAAAAAAAAAAGACACTATGACCCCAACACTTAGGGTAATATCAGCTTAGTTTGTGGAAAATTTACTTAGTAGCTTCTGGTATGGAGCTTATTCTGTGACAGTAAATATATGGCAGCTCAGAGACTTTTCTGCTCAGAATTAAACAAAACAAAAAAAATTACTCGGATACATAGGAATATCTAGGACCAAATAGTTCCTATGCTTCTATAAGCAGCAACAAGGCTGCACCTCTAGAGCCTAACTAAGGCATTTGAAAGGAGGGGGCAGCTGCCTCAATACCATACTTGATACTTTTCTTCCAACCATATAAAATTCCTTCTGTGGGGGCTCCATAGGTTCCAGCTCCATATTTCAGTGGACGAGATCAGGACCTGAAGGGAGAGTGTCAGGGGACACAGCTCCCCCTTCTCTCCCTGGTTTGGCTGAGATACAGTCCTCCCTCTCCCACTAGGCAGGTGCAATAAGAGTTCCCTCTTCTGCTTCAGTTTACTTTAATCACTGGAAGGGAGAAGTATGTGAATTAGGGAAGGAGGATGTGGTGGCAGCCAGACTTCAAGGGACACAGGGAGCCTGATAGGGACACATAGCAATGCAGAAACAAGGGGCCTACTTATGACCCTTTCCTAGCCTCCAGCTGATCTGCAGTCCATGGGTTTTAGGTGATGGTGGAATCCTGCTCTCAGTGAAAGAATCCCTATTCAGGAGTAAGGCACACAGGGGAAACTGGTACAAACAAACACAATGTTTGTATTCCAAACCATCAAGAATTATTTAACTCTAGAACAAATTACCTGCTACTCCTCAGAAGGAAAAAAGACTTGAAAAGTCACTTTGTGAAACAGAATGTGTCTTCTGTATATCATTGTTTGATTAGTGTAATGCCTGTGATCTACTAGGTGCTTACCAGTCAATTAAGAAGGAATGGTCTATGCCTTAAGAAGTTCACAGTGTAAGGACTGACAAGTAGTTAGGGAGCGGGGAACAGCTAATAAGGTTTATATTTGTTTATTTAATGTCTTTCCCTGTAAATGATACATTGTGACTTACCTATGGAGATTCTGGTTCCTAATGAACTTGTGACAGAGATGTAATTTCCTGCAATTACTTCTCATTTGCCTTTGCTCTAAGAAACAGACTGTCACAGTCAGGTTGTGGGCTGGTGGTCAGATCCAGAGTCCACAGTCTGAGACAGGAGTCGAGAGTCAGCTAGGCCAGGAAATCAGAAGCAAGAGACAAACTTGAGATCAGAACCACGAGTTGGGAACCACAGTCAGCAGACAAACTTGAGATCAGAACCACAAGTTAGATGCCAGGAGTCAAGCCAGGTCAGAATGCCAGGAAGTGAAGCTGGGGGAGCAAGAGCCATAGGCACAAGGCATACAGTCCAGAGCAAGGTGGATCCCAGTTGTTCAGACAGTTTCCTGTTCCTGTTCCTGTCTTCAGTAGGACCAGCAGGCCAATTGTCTGCTCTGGGACTTTGCCAATAGGACCTGAGAGGTAGAGCCTCAAACTGGAGTGGGGCTTCCTGGGTCCTGGGTAAGCAGTTGCCAGCAGGCTGCCAAGTGGAGGGTTGGAGCATGGCTGCTCCTGTGGAAGCCTGTGAGTCATGACACATTGGCTCCTAAAATATGTAGCTTTTACCACTTATCTCCATGGATTAAAAGAGCTAGTTGAAGATGACTGGAAATTCAGATAATAATTAGAATTGAGTTCTGCACTGGGCAGGGCTAGTATCACAGTAGAAAGAGTACATTCAGGCCTTGATTCAGCAAATCCCTTCAACATATGCTGAAATCCACTAAAGTCAATAGAACTCAAACACACACTGAAGAGCTCACTGAATCAGTACCTTAGTCCCTCGTAGGGGCGGATAGTCTTGTGTTGCTCCCAAGCACGGGAATCATGGAACTGTGCTGGCGAATGCTGGAGGCAGCTACACCTAGCCATCTCAATCAGAGGGAGAATAAACACAATGTAGGATCCTGAAGAGTGTTTATGGTAATGGTGGGAAGAATAATCAAGAATTCAGAGTCAACAATCAATTTTTAGTAAGGTTTATGACAAGAAAACAGAGGATTAAAGGAGCAGAATCATGGATTATAAACCCACTGGTTAACAACTGTTTAGGTACTGAATTAAATGAGATTCTGGACCACATTCTGCACCGACTTGCATAAACAGAAGCACATAGGTTAAGTGACTTACCCAGTTGTATATAGCAAGTGTTCAGTAGACTGGGCATAAAACCCAGATTCTTACCTCCCTACTCTGACAACTAAACATACTCTTTAGGCTTACAAAAGGGAAAAAAGTGAGCAGAAGGACAGATTTACTCCCAGCTTCTGAAGAATGTGGTTCTTGCTGTTCAGAGCTGAGACTACTGGCACCCTACACTGGGGACAAATTATTTACTATCTTACAATATGAATGTTTCAGTGTGAATACACAGAAGATTTCAGATATCATTGTTGTCAGGACTTTCAAGAACAAAAATAAAAAAATCTTAAAAAATATGCAATCTAATCTCTCGCAATAGCAGTATCTGAAAATTTTTCCATTGGCTGTTATCTATAAGTAATGGAAAGTTCATGCAAGCTAGAAAGAGTAAATATTTGCTTTAAATGTATTGAATTCTATGTCACATAACCCTCTATTTTTAACACTTTGGAAAATATACACCCAGAGTACAGTGTCATGTTTTGCTAGGCATATAGGCCAAAATTCAGCAAAGTATTTAAGCACATGCTCTGACATACCCAAGGTACAATCTGGACTGATGAACAGCTGTGTCCTCTCAGCTATCTAACCTGGGGTGTCTTTTACACTGCTTCACTGTGAGAGTTACCACTCCTGGTCTGCTCTCACACAGCCTCTGTCATTAAGTTATTTTATATGAGTGATGCAGCCAGCCACTTTTGAATTACACTGAAGAGTGATACCAGCAAATTCTCAGTCCTAGACTTTCCCCATGATGTTGTGTACTGTTCAGCTCTCTCCTGGACAATACAAACTCATATAAAATCTGTCATTTTATTAATAGTAAATGATATGCACAAATCCCATTATCCCAAATTGAGTTTCCCAGACACTTCCATCCAAACACACTGGTTTAGATAAAACAATAAAACAAGTTTATTAACTACAAAAAATAGATTATAACTGACTACAAGTAATGAGGCATAAACATCAGAACTGGTTAAAAATAAATAAAAATAAAAGACAACTAATACCTAATTTAACAAGCTAAGTGAATTAAAATCAAAGATGGTCTAGCATGTTCACATGTTCTAGCAGTCCTTCTATCTGAATTCCTTCAGTCAGGATCCTTCCTCCAGTCCAGTGATGTTTCCTTTGTTCTTCAAGTGTTGTTGATGACGTGATTAAAGAGAAAAGAAGGGGATAATTTGGGGTGTCTCCTCCCCCCTCTCATAGTTCTTTCTCTTCTTCGAGAATCATCTCTAGCTGAGGTTCAGGACACAGAAAGTCTGTGTGGATGGGAACCCCCAGCTGTTTCTTTGTCACCCACATCCTGTTTCCTGCCAAAGATGGTCCATTTGATTTTGTTGACACTTAACTGAGGCACTTTTGTCTTAGGGAACTAGTTTGTGGCTGTCTCCCCAGACTGGGACATGTCTTAGTAATACCATACAGAGGAATCCTATAACCTTACATGCAGTGTTACCACACATATTTTACTAAGACAAAAATGATCAGCAAATTATGAGTTTTCAAATGATACCTCACAAGGCATACTTTATACAAAATTTATCATAGTCCTTAAAAGGAGTGAATGTAGGGGGACAGACTGTCACACTCCCCCTCCCCCCAAAGGCAACATGGTTCATTTCAATCATGTCTTAACAAAATATTTTGGCTGTGTTTCTAAATTTAGCTACATTTATTAAAACCCACCAGCACCAACAAAAGGGTGAAAAAGACCTCAAAATGAAACATGAAAAAAGCACCTAAAATATTTTCATTTAATTTCAGCACAGCTTTTTCATTTAGTTTCACTTCAATGAGAAAAAAAATCAGTTTTGGTTTAAAACTAACTAATTTTTCTTTTTTGGGGCGGAAGGGGAATTTTTCAGTTCAACCTCCTTATTGAAAAATCAATTATTCAGTCAGCTCTAGGTTAACACTGTCTTGTAAAATCAGATGGAACAGGCCCTGAAAGATGACCCTTTATAAAAGAGATCTATACAATTTAAAACAATTTAAATAAAATAATTTAATAAAATTTTAAAAAAATTTAATAATGAAACCAGCAGAGTTCTATATAAATTACTACAAAAACCTGCAGAATTAAAAAGATGATATCTTTTCCACAAAATGTTTAACTATTCTATAGAATTTTATAACAAGCATATAATTCTCTATTTAGAGTGATTTAAAAAATCTATAGAACTGCTATAATTTTCTATTCAAATGTTATTAGAGTCACAGATTTAAAGGACACATGCATAGCTGGTTGAAAAATTTCCATTGAAACTGTTTTGACAGAAAATTAAACAAATTTTTGCAAAACAGTGTCTGCTTTCTTTTTGTCAAAATCATCCCAGTGCCTGAAAACCAATATATTTTGGTGAAAAAAACTGAAAATTTTAATTTGGATATACCATCCCTCCTGAAAGTTGTAGTTTGGATGCCTTGTGTCCCCTATCTCCTCTGTGGGCCAGGGTCCACAGCAGAACCTCATCTCCATGATACAAGGTGGCCATGCAACTTCCATAATGCACCACCTTCCCTCACCAAAAATAGAGATCATAATGCATCATGCGAAATATTGTGTGAGTAGGGAGCCCAGCCTATAGAGGAGACCATAGACACCCTCACTACAACTCCCATGACAAACTGTGGTGGCATTTCCAAATTCAATTACTTTGGTTTTCAGCCAAAATGTTTGGTTTTGGTTTTTCACTGAAAAGTTGAAATTCTCCATTGAAATTAAAAATATTTTTCAACCAGCTCTTGACACATGGTCACCCAGCCAATGCCACTTCCAGCATTTACTTTACAGATTTACTTTCCAATTACCTAGAGCTTAAAGAGAAGTTTGGAGATCACAGTCAAAGTTGGTATTACCTAAAATCTGCATATGACTGCAGACATAAACACCATTTAGCTTTGTTACATGTATAAAATCACATTCTCAGACTTGGAGGAGGAATTACGCAGAGTCTGAACATATGCACACTTCAGACATTTCTTTCCAGATTTTATGTAATACCAGCGGGAAAATGTTTAAAAGCGCTATTCAACTACATTTATTTTAAATTATTGCAAACTGCTATTTCCTGAATATGACTTAAAGCAAGCAACAATAAATGTCTTTTACCCTACAAAAGGCCTTCCACAATTAAGGTAACGAAATAATTATGTCATATTAGGGCATTTAAGCACCTAAGAGACTTTGAGAAATGTGGCCAGTGCTTACAATACTACTGGTACTTTTATCTGTCTTATATCACCTTTGATCAAGAGCTAAAAGACAGCCTTTCCATTTACTTCAATGGGCTTTGGATTGGGCCTTAAATTAGTAAAAGTCTATGTGAAGAGAAAGTCACACTTCAATACTAAAGTCAATTTTTCATTTGACACTTTGGGTATTATTATTATCAGCATTTTTATTGTGTCAAGGCCCAAGACCCTATTGTGGCAGGCAAAACATAGAACAAATAAAAAAGACAGTTCCTGCCCTCAAAAGCTTACAATCTACTATTTATATTTTCAGTTATTAGCATGCATATCTCACAAAGTCTAGGCTATCAGGAATTCAATAAACTTTTGGAAATTACTGCATAAATCAATACCTATATAGTAAAACATCATTTAACAGTTGGAAACCATGTTCTTATCTTACAAATGATGACTTATTATGGGACCAGATGAGAAAATGTTGGGATAGTGCAAGAGGCTGTTCTCATTTGTTATGCCCTTAGCAAAAGCATGTACAATACTAGAAAAGTTGTAAGGAAGCATATTTTGATGAGAGTTTTTAGATAAATGAGGTTAAGATAATTTAGATAGATAAATTTTGGACAAGCAGCCAAATGTTGGGGTCTTCTCTGAACAGTATTGCGACGTTTTTTTAACACTGGTAGGCCATCACTAGTTTACAAATCTTACAAATGGTGACTTATTACGCATTTCCAGTTAGGTTGTAGAACCCTTCCATTAGCTTTATTCCCAATTAAAACAATGATTTCAACAGAAGCTTCCTTTCCCTGCCCAATCAAATGTCTATAGGCTGTATCCATTTCTTTTTAATCACAGTACTAATTAATAAGTAAAATTTGGAACAGATATAAAATGTCTCAGGTGCCTGATTCTCTAGTATAAATCAGGAACAATACCATTAAAATCAGGGGAGATATGACACTGTAGAACTGGTGTAAGTAGGAATTGATTCTAGCTTTCTGGGGAGATTCATCTTTGTCAGAGCAAGCCTGTGTTCAAAGAGAATGGTAAGATCTTGTTTCATCTTTATTTTGAAGCAGTTTAGATTGATTTTCAGAGATGCTGACCCCAAATATTTGATTTCATTTGAATCTGGATGGTAGAACATTTCTATAAACCTCACACACGCATATTTTGATAAACTTTTCACTTGACACAACCGTAGGCTCAAAGATAGCGATTTTAAATTCTGACAGTTTACCAAAGCCATCTAGCATTCCTCTATGGCCTGATCCCCTGGAGAGAAATGGAAAAAGTTCCATTAACTTTAAAACAGGACAGGCTTGGGGCTTTAATGTGATGTAGGAACTGGCTTGGATTTTTGACATATAAGAATTGATCATCTTTCTGGAAACATCTTTCTCATAGACAGTTTTGGAATCTCTGTGAGGAAGGAGGTTCTGTGGTTAAAGCAATAGGATGGGACTCAGGAAATCTGGCTTCAGTTCCTGATTCTGCCACTTACTACCTATGTGACCTTTGGAAGGCCACCTAATCTCTCTGTGCTTTACCTTTTGGTAAAATGGGGTTATTACTACTATTCTCCCACTATTTGTCGGTCTTGGTTACTTTGATTGTAAGATCCTCAGGGCAGGGATTGTCTACAGTACCTAATATAATGGGGTTTCTGGGCTCAGATGGGCCCCTAAGCCCTTGTAAGACAAATGAATAATAATGTCAGGGTGATCAAATATCATAACAACCCATTGTTCAACACTTACAGCAAGAACAGGTGAAAGTGTAGAACTGTGAGAAAAATATTCTCAGCATTGGCAAGCCAGCCAAAGAGAGAAATTATTTCCCATTTTGCCTAAAGTTGTTTGAAAAAAAGCAAAAGATCAATATTTTTGGCCAGTGAAAATTTTCAGTATGCTGGGTGAAGGAATGCTTTTGTGACAGACTCAATATGGTCTTGACACTATATATATATTTTTTTATAACCAAGGCCTTGTCTACTGTACAAAATTAGGTTAATATAAGTCACCTTGGATCAACTAATTTATGCATGTGTCTACACTCAATTTTGTCTCCAACTAGCATCAGTGCCCTGTTACCGTGACAAAGTAACACCACCTCCTCGAACAGCATTGAACAATTGTCGATGTACTGTGTTCAATGCAGTGCAAGTGTAGACATAACATGACTTCTGCTGTCCCTAACAATCCTCCAGCAGCTGTCCAACAATGCCCAACAGTGACTGCTCTGTTCACAGTTGTGAACTCCACTGGCCAAGGGTCACAGACACCAGAAGCCACACTCTTTAAAGCCCCTGTGTATTTTTGAAATGCCTTTTCCTGACTGCCCAGCTTGTTGAGCACTCCTAGCAGCTCTCCCTTGTTCTGTGCAACTGCCCAATAGACCATTCTGGCAGCATCCTGTAGACATACTCCAGCCTGGAGTAGGCAGGAGATATTGGATGTCCTGGGTCTATGCGGAGAAGAGGCTGTGCAGGGAAAGTTATGGACTAATGTGGACACCTAACAAAAGATTGCACAGGGGATGCTGGTGAAGGGATATGGCAGCAATTAGCAGCAGTGCCAAGTGAAAGTGAAGGAAGTGCTGCAGGCATATCTCAAGGCCAAGGGGCCAACAATCATTCTAGTGCCGAGCTGCAGATCTGATCCCTTTACAACAAGCTGCATGCCATACTTGGCAGTGACCCCACTAACTCCTTGCAGACCACCGTGGATACCTCTGTGGAGCCTGACACATAGACCCTTGCTATGAACAGCAATGAGAAGGAAGGGTAGAAAGGAGGAGGGCCATGCAGTGTGGGGGCTTCAGCTATGCCATGAACCAGGGTCTGTTTGAGACTCCACCGCAGTCTAGCCAGTCCCACCAATGAAGCATGGATGAGCCTGAGCCAGGGAAGGAAACTCAGGTGGGTGCGTGCATTGTGCCTTAAAATGTTTAAATGTGAAGATGGTGCCTGGTACAACCCCAAATTATCATGACACAGGCATCAACTTTTCAGTGTTTTACTCAGTCTGAGAAAAGGTAGAGGTACAACAAGCAGAAGTAGAGTTATCTGTTTTTCGTTCCCCTGTTGAGTTAGAGGTGGAGGAGGAGCATGAGGAGCAGTTTGTTCATGTACACAGGGAAGTCCCTTGTACCCTCCTGAGGGATCTCAATGAAACTTTCATGGAGGTACTCTGCAATCCCTTTCCAAAGGTTTCTAGGAATGGCTGCCTTATTTCTTCTTCTGCGTTAGAACACTCTCACACACCACTCTGCGATGATTTTGGCAGGCACAGGCTAGCAGCTCATGGGCCTGGCTGGCTTCAGGAGGCCAGCAGCAGTTGTGCTCTTTGTGACCCTCAGGGGTGAGATATGAGCTAAAATCATCATTGCCTGTGAAAAATAGTACCAGTATTCAGTGCCATAACCCTGTCTTCAGACCCATAGAAATAGGGCTGAAATTGTATTGTTTTACACAACTGAACAAATGCCTTCTCATTCCCCACCCCCCACAACTCCTGGAGGACCATATTCACCATGGCTGCAGCTGAAAGTTGTGCTGTGTGGAAGTGCTCCAAAGCTGAAGTGTCAATAAGCATGTCTTATTTAAAACTCATATGGGAATAAGGGAAGGCAGTTCTGAAACGTACCTATTGCTTTCTGTAAATACAATGGTACATCTGTCTGCTTTATCTGTAGCTGCTGCTTTTGCAGCCTTGAAGTATGCTTCCTCCACACCCGTAGAACATTTTACCCTGAGCAGGAGGAGAAAGAAGCAGAGTAGGGAGGACATATTCACCGAGATCCTGCAAAGCACTACTGCATGGGACCATGAACAGAGGGCCTGGAGGGTGAATATAGCAGACAGTTTGGAGAAATAAAGTGTGGCTAGAAGAACAGCCCAGGAGTCCTACCAGGAAAAGGAGGGGGAGACGCACCACGGCATAATGGGGCTTCCCAGGCAACAAACATAAATACTGCAGACTCTTGTTGATCTACAGCTCCAACAGTCATGGGCTCAACTCCCTTTGCAAACAACAGAGAATTCCTGGCATCATGGCCACATCCGTTTCCCTACTACTCCATGCTAGGGGACAGTAAGGAAAACTACAGCTTCACATTACACCAGCTCTGGCTCTCACAGGTCAGAGTGCATTTGGCAGAAATGGACTGAAATCAATACAAATGTTTTCTACTATTCTAATTTTAATGTTCTGTTAATTTATTTGTATAAGTTTGCACTGTACTGTTTTTTAATTGCACATTCATGTTTTGCACTGTTTTTGGTACACAATACATTTTCATTTAATTTAATTTCATTTCATTTAAATTAATCTTTATTACTTGATAACATGTACTGCACAATATCTAGGACTACTCACAGCACACGTTACTTGTAATAGAATAGGACCACAGAACTCATAAGTTCAGTTGAAAACCACAGTGTAATCATTATAAATGTCCAGTAAGCACCACATAATTCATAGCTTGATGTACACCAACCACTACACAATTCGTAATAACCCCCATAATGTCAGGGCCAGGTAAAGCACTTTTCCAGCACAGCACATTACTGTTAAAGTGTCCTTTCAAGGCCTCCCTCATCCACATAACTTTGGGCTGAACTCTTCTAATGGCCCTTTTGTCTAGCTGTTCAAAGACAGCAGACACCTGCTCCACTTCCACCCCCCACTCCAGCGGCAACTTTTCCTCCTTTGGCTCACAGATATTATGTAGGATACAACAGGCAGCTGTAATCTTTGGGATATTTTTGTCACTGAGTGAGACATACAGTGGATAAACATTGTCCCTTCAATCTGCTGAAAGCACATTCAGCTGTCATTCTGCACCTCCCAAGCTGGCAGTTGAATCTTTCCATGAGGCTGTCAAGGTGGCCAGTGTACAGCTTCATGAGCCAGGAGACAAGGGGTAGACTGCATCCCCCAGGATCACTACTGGCATTTCAGCATCACTAATGGTAATCTATTGGTTGGGACAAAATGTTCTGTGTTCTTAAAGATGCAAACATCATGAGCCTTCATGGACCAGCCCACAATGATTTCAGTGAAGCATCCATGATGATCCCTTAACACTTTCCTAATCATAGAAAGGTAGCCCTTTTTGTTAATATACTTTGCAGAAAAGTGGGATGGAGCCAAAATAGGGATTTGAGTGCTGTCTATTGCTCCACCACAATTCAGATATGTCACAGCTGCAAATCCAGCCACAATGTCATGCAATTGCCTTGAGTCACAATCCTGCATAGGAGGGTATAATTAATGAGCCTACGCACTTGCATGACAGCAAACCCACTGTGAATTTTCCAACTCCAAAATGATTTTCCATTGACCAATAGCAATCTGACATTGCAAGCTTCCACAGTTTTGATCACTGCATACATCTCGCCTCTCAATACAGCTCTCAGTCTATGTGTCCATGTGCTAGAGGGTGGGCATGAGTTTGGCACAGATATCCAGGAACATGGTCTCTCTTATCTGAAAGCTCTGCAGCTGCTGCTAATCGTCCTAAATCTGCATTATGATGTGTTCCCCACTACTCAGTGCTCATTTTTCAGGGCCAGAAACAGCACCCCATTGTCTGGAACTGCTCCATGTACACCACCACCAAACTTGAATTGTTTTTTGCTCTGTCTCTTAGTAATCTGTCCTAAAAGTATCATCATGTCCCCCATGCAATACTTCATGTGGCTCTGCAAATACCAGAGGATTTAAACCACACACTCAGCCTCAGGCCACATGTACACTACAAACTTTTCCAAGCATCTCTATGTCAATCAAGGGTGTGAAGAGGTGTGATCACTGACCAACATACCTGTGCCAGGAAAAGACCCCAGTGTAGATGCAGTTAGACCAGCAAAATCAGTTTTGCTGGTGTATCTGCATCCACACGAGTGCTTTGGCAGTATGGTGTATTCGTATAGCTACACCAATAATGCCTTCCAAGCATAGACCTGCCCTCACTCAAAGGACAAAGGTAGAGCTATTCTCTCCCAGTCAGTTGTTTTGCCCTCTGGTTGTGGCAGGCAAACACCTGGATGTGTACAAGACCAAAGAAGAGATACGATTTGAAGGGTGGTTGGATCACATCTTTGTTTAGAGGTCAGGAACCAAACAGCCATTGTTGAGGAGGAGGATAAACAAATTCATATTGTATGTAGGGAAAAAACTGAATCATAATAGAAGGGAAACATGCACGGTATTAACATTTATATGTTATTTAAAAGCCTCAAATAGTAAGCATTACATGTAAAGATGTGTGTATGTCTCTGAAGCTGAGTGTGGAAGACAAAATAGAAATATTGCAGCAGCAGTTGAAGTATGACAAAACTGACTCCTTTGGAGAGCGAAGGAAAAGGTGCAGTGCCTGAGCATGATAAAGTCAATATGCTGGTATCCATGGACCAGGAAATAGAAACAGGATGTAAACAAATGACATCCAGTTTCACAGCTGTTAGCAAATAAACAAGTAGCACAGAGGGAGATTACCTCAGTTTACAAATAGATTTCAGTTGTCAGTTTCTAAGTTGCTATTAGTAACCAAGAAAAATAAAAAGTATATTTGAATTAAACAACTATTATTGGAAACTTCAGGGCCAGATTAATTCCCAGACCACCAACAGCATCTGGTGGTGTAGTCCCAGGCGCAGAGCTCCACCAGCAGACAGTCTCTACCAGGAGGGGAAGCTGCTTATGTGGAAAAAGGCTGCAACTTTCTCTCCACGAGGATGCCAGCACAGCTTGCAGAGTTAGTGGTGCTGGCCACAAGGTGTTGCAGTTAGGACATGCAGAACATGAGCTGATCCAGAGCTTTCCCACTGCAGCCTCCACAGGCTGGAGTCATATGGAGCCCAACACTGGCTGAACCTATGAGCTGGGTAGCAGTGGAAACAGCCTCTCTCCTGTCACTGTACATAGCTGGCATGAATAAATCTGGCTCTGAATGTCCCTCAAGGCTTGAATGCTTGAATTAATATGACCTAGGGCAGAAGCAGCCAATTAAAACATCTGAGGAACTCTATTCTTTCTCATTTATTTATTAGTTTGCTGTTGTAATGGGAAAGCTATAATTTAACAGATATTTAATTTATATTCTGTCTGATTGTTTAACTGGCATAGTGAATTTAAATATCATTAGGTTAGAATTTGTCCTCGTAAACTGGTAAATACAGTAATTTACTGATAATTAGCAGTATGCAGATAACTTGAGTATGCTGATCACTATTAAATGTATCCCCAGCATCACTGCTGCAGGCAAGCAGTTTTTCTCTTCTTCTTGGAGTCTACCTATTCTGTACCCTAGACTTGCTATGCAAGACCCATTTCAGTAGTAAGTGAACATTTAGGGTTGTTGATATATTTATAACCATGTGGTGCCTAAATCACACTGAAGTTTCTACATAATTTGGCTACAGAATGACTGTGTCAGTAAGTGCATGTGACCATGTTTCAACCAGATTTGGATTTTGCATTGTCACCATGAGGTAATTATCTATTCCTAATTAATTAGCCCCTCAACTATACTGAACTACAATAGAACCTCAAAGATACGAACACCTCAGGAATAGAGGTTGTTCGTAACTCTGAAATGTTTGTAACTCTGAACAAAACATTATGGTACAGTACCCTGCAGTCAGTGTCTTCCAGCTGAGGCTGGGAGAAATCTCTGTAAAGGTGGCACCTGGCAGCACTGCCTGGTTTACAAGCAGCTCCCTGCCCGATTCCTGCTTCTTGCCTTTGGGCTGAACTGGGGGGCCTGCCCTGCACCCTTGGCACTACAAGCCTCAGCCGCCTCTCCCCAGGGCTCACTCTGCTCTGTGTGCTGCCCACTGCGCTCCAGAGGCAGCATGTGGCAAGAGGTTGGCGCCAGCCCACTACCAGCACCCCTTTCTCCCCTGCCCCTTGCACTCCCAGAGGTGCTGGCAGGAACCAGGAGTGCAGCCACAGGCAGTGCTTGGGCAGCATCGGTGCACAGGCTGGGGCCCTTTAAAACTCCAGAGTGCAGTGTGCAGGCAGCAGCTTCAACTCTGGTTCTCGCTCCAGGCCAGGATTTAGCTGCAACTGCAGCAGCTCTCTGCTGCTCAGTCTTTCCCGGGCTTGAGCTTTCAAGCTTGTCCCCCTCCGGAGGGGGAGTGGAGTTGCTTCTGCTCTGCATGCTCCAGTTAGGCTGCCTTAGGTTGACAGCAGCGCCTGTGAACAGTGGCTCCAGAAAGTCACAGGATTTCCTCGTCAACCTCCTCCTCGCCTTGGTTAAGGTTTGGCCATCTACAACACCAGAGAGAGGATGTTGGCTGAGGAGGTGCTCTGCGACTGTGGGGCCTATTTCTGTTCCTCTGTCCGATCACATATGTGGGCAGAGTTCCTTTGAGCCGCGTCCACTGACTCCTTACCCACTTTTGAGGAGCAGTGGGCACTGTCTGGGGTTCTCTGCTCGGTGTCCCCTTCAGGTTCCCTTTGTTTAGCCCTTTGACCTTCATGCCCATTCCTGTTTTTTCATTCATTGTCCCCCAAAATCAGCTGGGTCCCGGGCTCAGTAGCTCCTCCCCTTAGACTGGGGGAGGGGCTTTTAACCATGGGTGGGCTTGTGCCTGCCCACGTCTCACAACCCAAATAGTAACTGCAGCATCTTCACCTCCTACTTGTAAATGGCTGCCCCACACATGGCAAGTGGAGTTGGGGACAGGAAACCCAGATGTGCTGACCTTTAAGATGCAACACAGGTAAAGTACTGTATAGTATTTCTTTTCTCTCCTTCCACTGTTCCCTGATTGTTTACTTCCTGTTCCACAGGGTGTTCGGTTGACCAGTTAATTCATAACTCTGGTGTTCGTATCTTTGAGGATCTACTGTATTAGAAAAAATATTTTGTTTTCATTTGGTGGGATCAGGTGGTAACTGATTTGTGATGGGTATAATCATTTGAATTTGGTCTGCTTCTTTCCCTGGAAGACATTTAAAACCTGATACAGAAGCGGTGAAAAACATGGAAAAAATAATGCTTCTGGTATTTATATTACCACAAGAAAATGGGGAAAAACAAGTGATGGACAGACATCAAAACAAAAAAACAAAACATAACTACATAGTTTTAAAAAGTGGTAAAACTTCATTGTTAATAAAATACCCAAACAATTTAAAAATACTATTGCATCTTTCCCCATTAATTAGTTTATTATTATAATGATTACACACATTTCTAAGTTTCCCCACACATGTATTTAGTGCATTGTATCCCTTACTAAAGAGAAGGAATCTCTGGCTCCCGTCCCCAGCTGTTATGAGAAAGCTTTCCAAAATGAATTAATCTCTCATATTGCCTCAAAAAGGCAAGACTCCAGTAAATTCCACTGCAGCTGGTTCCCAAAGTTCAAACCTGAACTCTATCAGTTGATCCATCCCCATTGAATGAAGTTGCTGTGGTAAAGTGTGGTGGGAGATGTGGCCTTTGAGATTTTTGTGGCCTCAGCCATTTAGAGTTTAAAAGCTGAGGACCAAGACCCCAATCCAGGTTCCCAAACTCTCTCTCCTAGGAGTAGTTCTTATTCAAATGAATAGCCTATTGACATCAATGGAATTACTCCCTCAAGAAGGAATACTCACAAAAGTAAGGATTTGCAGAATTAGATCCCAAGACCTGAAGTGGTTCCAGGATTTAATGAGCAGTCAGTGCAGAGCACTGTTGTGATGTGTCCTACTTGGCCTGCCCTATCTATGAGGCAGGCTGCTGTATGCTGAACCAGGATCCTTTTTACCAAGCATGCAGCAGTTGTGATGATGGTTTTATGATGTGGTTTCCTCAGCTCCAGGGGTGGCAGTGAGCCCACCAACTCCTATTATGTGATCACCAAATAGCTGTCAAATAGTAAGGACTTTTGGCTTATTGTGTGACTTGGACTGGAGTTGAACCAGTGACTTAAATGTGATAGGCTCCTTATCCCATTGCCAGCTCCTTCTGACTTCCAAATCCTCTACAATGACTTACTGTTATTTTAAAAAAAGATAGTTATAGAACTGGGTAAAAGAAAAAAGGCTTATAATGGAAATCCAGTTGCACCATTAAGTAAGGAAAGGCAGCTGCCACTACATAATTGTGATTATGGTGGCTCATGAGTTTGGTAATGGGAAATGCATTATTTTTACCACTAGTTCAGTGGTTAGAATTCAGCCACGTTTGTAACGACAAAATTAATCCCAGATAGCTGTCTGGCATCCCATATGAAATGAAGGGCAGCAGCAACAGCTTGATGATGTGGATGTGTGTTTCAGTGGCCTCCTTCCAGTGTCTACAGTCGATGTTGTCATGGTTGGTGATGTCAAGCTGTGAGATGGTGGATGATGGGTTTAAATTGACTCCATTGATGATGTCAAGCTGTGAGTTGGTGGTAAAAGAAAAGTTCAGGCTGGCAGCAGGAACCTTCAAGGCCAAGAGACTGACAACTAATATGAACACGTTAATGAGAACTACGGAGTTGGTGGACCTGAATTTCATTTGTCCTAGAGGGAAGCCAACATTTATCCCTGTTTCAGTCTGACCTTAAGAGTGTCATTAACACATGTTAGTTGTGAAGACTGTAGTGGTGTCTTAAGATTGACCATTTCATGCCTACACTGTCTCCCTCAAGTTTCTAGTAAAGAGCATTATTATAGCAAGAGAAGCTGCTGGGGAGCCTAATGGGCAGCTGGAGATTCTGACGTACCCTTCTCCATTCTCAAAGGTCAGCAGTAAATTCTGTAAATCCTACAGTTTATCTTCCACAAGATATCATGTCTCCTTAAGTGGCAACAGTTCTTTTTCTCTTTTGTTGCCTTTTATTGGACAAAAGATATAACATTAGTTCAAAGGAGGTGGAGGTAGGGGAGCAGAAGAAAGGAATCAGATTTGATAAATTCACTTTGCCTCCTTTTGTTTCAGTTTCTCCTTCTGTACTTACCTCCTTTTTAAAGAGCTTTAAGACCTGTGGATATATAAGAGCTATTTATTATTTATTTATTATTATTATTTATTTATTTACTATTTATTATTATTCGACTTTCTATATTTTATTCTGTTTGAATCACAAACATTACTAGCAGACAGCTGTGTTCTCCAAACACTGTTAACAAAGAAAGGCTAAACACAAGCATTTGTCTTCATTAGAACACTAGTTTTGAACAGCTTCAATAGCAATTCCATACCATTAATTCATAATTTTGTTTATTCATTGGGATTTATGATAAATACTGCAAAAGGTGCTCATCCAAGAGCTCTGGGTACCATGCCATTACTTCAATATACAAACCTCTGGCTCTCCCTTAATACAATCCAGTTCAATCAACTAAGTAACAAAACAGTACCACATCCCATTATACCCATATATCCATTATATACCCTCATCCTCCTAAAATGTCCCCCCCACCATCAAAGAAAGAACCTTTCAGCATGTTCTGGAAGTAACAGATCAGGCTATTATGGACCAAGGGGAGGAATTCCAAACTCAAGGTGCCCTTCCTGAGAACACTACCTCACCAGAAGAGAAGGATTGTCCAGGGGTTGAGGGCTAGCCTGGGATTTGGGAGACTGCAGTTCAGTTCCTTACTCTGCCACATGCCTTATGTGTGCCTCATTTCCCCATCTGTAAAGCAGGAACAATATCACTTCCCTACTTCACAGGGATGTGGTGTGAGGATAAATAGATTATATGCAGTGTAGTTGTAGCTGTGTTGGTCCCAGGATATTAGAGAGACAAAGTGGGTGAAGTAATATTTTTTTATTGGACCAACTTCTGTTGATGAGAGACAAAAACTTTCAAACCACACAGTGCTCTTCTTCAGGTCCGGGAAAGGTACTCCCAGCGTCACAGTTACCACGTACTCTAAGGGACCATTCAAGATAGAGTAGCCTGTTAACACCTCTGCAGTCAGAAGACAAAAAGAGGGGCTAGTTATGGGCAATACATGAACCTTCCGTTCAGGGAGACTAGCCTCCGGTCCCACATCTTGCCCCCAGGGCCCTGCCCCTTCCACCCCCACCAGATCACCGAGCCCCCTCCACCTTAGCCAGCCCCACAGCCAGCCAGCCCAGGTGGCTGCTCCCTGCCTGCTCTAGCCCCAGCTCCAGGCCAGCTGTCCCACCCCAGCCTCAGGCAGCCCAAACGCCAGTTCCAACTGCTCTGAGTCCCAGGCCACCAGCTGGCCTGCCGTAGACCCAAGGTGAGAAGAGGAGCAGTGCCTGGGCTGGGGCCACGGGAGAAGAGCGTGATGCCGCAGGAGGGGGTGGGCATCTTGGGGTGGATCATGGGCAGGGCCAAACCTGGTTCTTTGGAGAGGTTTAGCCTTCCCTGGTCTATGATACCCACTGCCTATGGGGTTAGTAGGTTATATATTGTTGTAATAAGCCAAAGATCCAATGACTCTGTTCAGTCCATGATTTTTAGTGTTGTAGCATTGTGAATTTAAGCTTCGAGGCTTATCTTTTAAAGTGTTTTTCAGGTTTCCATTGAAGATGAGGACTGATAGGTCAGACAGGGTGATCACTTTGTGGAAAGTGTTCACCCACAGATGATAGGGTTGTTTTTGACTTTTATAATTTTCTTGTGTGAGTTCAGTAGAGAGTGTAGTGACTTGTTTCCCCCACATAGTTATTGGGCATTTAATGCACTGGATGAGGTATACCGCATGTTGTGAGAGACAGGTATAGGACCCATGGATCTTGAAAGGTGTGTTGTGGAGGGGGGTTTGTTGATCATTGTAGCAGTGGAGATATGTCTTCAGGTTTTGCATCTGTTGTTCTGGCAGGGTCTGATGCTTCTTTAAATCGGTGTGTGTGACACTTTCTACCGCTAAGTAGCACCCCGGAACCCCCATATTCACCACTGTGGTATATGAACTTCATGAACTTACACTGCTCAGGATTCTAACCAGTGCAAGACAGTTCTGTTCTCGGGGAGAGAGCCGGCTGCAGAGCTGTGGGGAATTGGCTGGACCCATTGTCTTTGTAAGTGCAGAGCAGTCCAAATTGCATCCTGGAGATACTGTTATAGTGTGTCCTGGTCTGGGAGGGGGGGGGGGGGGGCTTGCTTCTGATAATGAGCTTGGAGAAGCTGGGGAGTTTATGGACTATTGGTAACATGCTCTCATGCAACATGCTGCTCACTATGGGGGAAGCTGCCTTCTATGCCATTTCCAGATTCTGCACGAAATTAAGAGGTAGATCCCATGGCAATAGTTTAATCCTGAAGCAATCAAAGCATGTGGGATGGTAACAAGATCTGCAGTCTAAACAAAAGCCAAGTGAAGGCTATGTGATTATTTTGATTCAGCCATTGATCCAGTCAGACCCCCAAATTATAAACATTGGTCCTAGACAGGAAATACACCTTCAGTCACAGAACTGGATATAATTCCTGCTATAACTTCTAGGATTACTATAATTTTAATGGCTTTTAGCATGCAGAGAAGGCAGATCCACAACAACTGTCACACCTAGGACATGGGCAGTCTGACCTAGTGGTCAGAGCAGGAATCAGACCACGTCAGATGCAAGGAGGTCTGAGTCTGAGACAGGCCAGAGGACAGACCAAGAGTCAGACATCAGCTGTGTGACGTTCCCCACTGCAATCTGGGCTGGTGTATAGATGTCACCCCAATCCCTCACTCTTGGACCCTGCTTGCACTTGATGTGCTCTGTGAACCCTCACTCCTGGGTCAGCCCACGCACAGCCTCCTGCATGCAAGCTGCTCTGAACTCAGTGATTGAGTACCTCTAGCCAGCCACTCAGGGGATTATGCAATAGAATGACTCCAGCAAACACTCAAAGTCCCAGATACAACCCTAGAAACTTCCATTTTACAATGTTGAGTGCTGCCCACTGAACACTGCAAGCTCATAATCAGTTTATCACTTTATCAAAGAAATTGATATGCACCAGCCTTGTCACATCAAATGGAGTTTTTACACACCTTAAATCACATGCCTTGTTTTAGGTAAAACAAACACAAATGTATTAAATACGGAAAGATTTTAAGTGATTATAAATCAGAGGAAAGCAGGTCAGATTTGATCAAAAAGTAAATAAAAGGCAAATTACATTCTAAACTAAGCGTAACACTTTCAGCAACCTTACAGTCTTAGATAATTCTCATCGCAGGCTGGCTGGTCGGCCTCCAGCCAGGCACTCCCCCTGTGGTTAACGCTTCACTTGCTTGATGTTGTTTGTAGATGTGAGTGGGAGAGAGAGAGAGAGAACAGCCAAGATGTCTCCCTTTTTCAACATGTTTTTCACCACCTCCCCCAGGGTCAGGTGACAAACAGTATCTGTGCATGGTTTTCTCCATGTCCTGAGACATTGTGGTTCTTTGTGGATTCGCTTGTTGACGTCTGGGCTGGTCCTTTGTTCTCAGAATGCTGAGCTGGGTTGTTCTATACACGTCTTAGTGAGGTGTGAATGGCCCTCCAGCTCTGTAGTGTTTTGCCTAGATGTGCCTCAAGCCACGAGACACATATCTGGGAAGATTACATAGCGAAGCCTCATAACCATACACGAGATTGCAACAAACATACTACTATAACAATAATGTTCAGTATGCCATGAGCATTCCAAAAACATCTTACATGACATGCCTTGCATTAAACAATGCACAGTTACATTATAAGGGGGAACATGGATGATACACAAACACACCATAAAAGGACCCATGGAAGTGCAGTGTGTCACAATGGGGCAGACAGGATCACGTTACTGGGAGGTCACAGTCCAAGACAGGCCACAGGGCAAACCAAGAGTAAGGCATCAGACAAGGTCAGTTTACCTGGAGATCAGGGTCAAGCACCAGGTTAAAGACAGCACTCAGAGATGAGGTCAAGGATAAATCAGGGTCAGAAGCCAGAGCCTAGGGTCTATGCTTACCAGGGTCTGGAGCAGAGAGAGGCAAGTTCTCTGTATTGTTCAGGACAGAGCTCCTTAGAATGGCTTCCTAGTTTATATACTGGTACTGGCCAATCAGTGGGCTGTGAGGGGCTGCCATTCAGACCATGGCACGGTATTTCCTCTCAACCCTAGCTTTGGCAGGCCCTTTCAGGGCCCTCTGGTGGCCCTGTGGCTGTGTTAGTGGTCCTGAAAACCTATAGTCTAAGGTTCTAGTTCTGCAGTTTCTTACAACAAACCCTCTTTCCAAGATAGTGGCTACAGAATCTGGCTTACGCCAGGAAGGAGGTGAATGCTGCTGAATCCTCCCAGAGACAAATGGCCCTTAGGAAGTTTCTACTGAACATTTCTTTCACCCTCAGGGTGGGGGAACAGGGACAGGGCAAACAACCCCAGCACATTAACTCTAACTGGGAAAGGAGTACAAAAAGTAGTCAGGCAAGTTAAAAACCAACCAGCTGCCAACTCTACTCATCTGTTATTTTTTCTTAGTATTTAAAACAAGTCACACACAAAAAAAATATTGCTGGGCATGTTAATAAATGCTCTAACTTCTGTTTCCCTTGTTTTTCCTCCTCCATTTCCTTCTACTGTATGTTATATTCACTGTCGTATCTTGTGTTAAACCACATTGAGTTCTTTGGGGCAAAGACTCTCTACTTTGTGTTTATACACCTCTTGGCACAATGGGTTCTGATCCTGGCTTGGGCCCATAGATGCTACTGCAATATAAATACTACTACTACGAGTTTGATAAGAGAGCGTATCCTAGGGTGACCATATCCAATATCTAGCCTGTAAATTGAAAGGGTTTTTGGAGGATACTCAGAAGTGTGTAACCTTATAGGGAACTTTCTGTCAAATAGAGCTGGGCCAAATGACTTGCAAATGAGAATTTGTATATAAAACCACATATTTTGGTGCAGTCTTTGGGCCAAAAATCTATTACTCCAGGGATTACTTTTATGGCTAAGTCTCATTCATGTGAATAAGGACTGTTTTGCCCTTTGTCAATTTGATCCAGGGTGAAATGTTGCCATTTCTGCTATGATATTAAATTTTCTAAGTGAAAACGATGAATTTTGTCCCAGAGGGAAATGTCATTTTTGCAATAGAAGGAGCACATTGGCAATAAAATGACAGCATTCTGTCTGCAGAAACTGCTTGTTGTTTCTATGAAAATTCAAGGAGAGAATGAAAAACACAGTTTCCACAGCTGAGTCCAAGAGCTATTGTTGGTTTTTTTGGCAGCATACCTTGGTGTGGCCTTTTTTTGCCCAGCTTTAACTCTAACATACACCAAAAAAAAAAGAAAAAAAGAAAGTCTCCTATGCAACGAAGTGGTAATTTTTGCAGGATGAACATGAGGAGAGTAGAATTTAACCTAAAGTGTCCAATATACTCTGAGTAAGTTAGTGACTGAGAATGTGGTCAAAAGGAAGACCAGGGTTCTTTCAATTATCAGGTCTTCTGAATTGTGCTGGGTGCTTAACCCACTGTGTGTGTGATGAGAGGAGGCCAGGTGAAAGAGGTTGTAAATCATCTTTCTGCTCTTTGGCTTCACTAGGGTGGGACAGAGCAAACCAGCCCCTGTTGTAAATTATGCTGGCTATAGTATTTCTCTGGTAGCCAGGGCTCACTGGAGTGCATGCAGCTATAGCTCACCCTTCTGCCACCACCTCTCCTCTCCAGCCTCTAACCCAGGTGTAGGAGGCAGAGTGGGGTTGTTGAACAGAGAGCCTAGAGAAGGCTCTGCGGGCTTTATACTACCAATGGATTTCTCTGTGGCAGGGGATGCCCCAGTTGCCCTGTTAGGGTAGCTCTATCCTCTTTGTGCTACCACAGCCATGCAAAGGGACAGAGCTGGGGTCTAGGACTAGATCCAAGGATGTAAAGACTTTATTAAGTTGGATTTCTGAGTTCTCTAAACGTGTTTTCTGGCATTTCCTTCAGGAGAGCTAATAATAAAACTACACCAATGTGTAGGTGATCATACGGCTAGATTGTTTTTAAAATATCTTCTTCATTAGCCTCTGACAACAACGCTACATCCATTCTACTACAAGTCCCCTACTATATACAGAAAACTCAGACTCATTTTAAATGTGGGCAAGTATACATTAAATGAATGGCAGCATTAGGTAAATCTATAGGCCCTTTAATGCTACATTTCATGCCTGGTGTACATCTAAAATCGATCTGGGTCATACTTGGTGCAAATGTAAAGGAAAACATGTATATAGTTGTGGACATTAGAAAAAATTGGTGGGGATGAGTTAGCCATGTCTTTGGAATTCTTACTGAGAAGACAGGCAGTTATAAAAATTTGCATTTTCCTAGATGAATTAAACACAAAAATAAGCAACCATGTCAAAGACTTCAAAACTGTGCAAATTAAAGACTATTTAATATTGTAATCTGATGAGGATAAATTCCTATTACCAGTAGCTCCTCCTGAATTTCTCATCAAGAGATATCCTATAGATGTCATTCTAAAGGTATCAACCAATTTATGATAAGTAGAATGAGTGTTTGATGAGGATAGTTAACACTTCCTTACTCTGTGTGTGTGTGTGCATTCACACATAAACATTTGCTTGTACAGATGTACAGTTGTGTTATATTTCTTATTTTATTATATATTACATGCACATTGTATACCTTCAATTGTATCCCTCTGTGTGCCACTCCTCTGTTTAGATTATAAACCCTTGGGCACAGAAATCATGACTTCATTCATGAATGGAGTCCCACCCAAGCACAGAAATAGGAGTTAAGCAACTTTTTAAAAATTCTTTTCTCCTCTTACTAAAATTCCTTTTATATTTTCTGTTCATAGAAGATATCACTCAATGATGCATTCTGGGATACCACAGATGACAGACGGAATTGGTTGCAATGAGATATCTGGTATTTGTGATGCTACATTCTGTGTTCTTTTTATTGACTCTGGAAGCACCAAGAGGATTTCAGAGAAAAAAGAATTTTAAAAAGTAAGTTAAACACAGCTCAGTTAGTGAAAGCATTAAGCACAGATATTTGTACCTAACCTAATCTTTTTCCCTTTGCACTTCATTTAGAAAAATCAATTCAAACCTGAAATCTTCAAATTCCATAAACATTCTTGCAAAGGCCAACAACCTACACAAATTAAACCCTAGAAACCATTTACCAATTCTTAAATCAGAGCCAAACACAAAGAACAGTCTTTTCCAAGATGGTTTTTTGGTAATCTATTTCAGAGATGACTTGTGTCATGCAATATTTTTCAGCTGAGCAGGAAAAACACTAGATTGATTTTTGTTACCATTGTTTTGCCTTTAAACACCTTATGCAACTGACTCATTTTTGAAGTACAGTATCGCTGATACTGAAGTCAACTGGTTGGAATTATGCATTGTGTTTATGTGAAGCAAAGTTGTTTTTAAACCACATAGACAGGTTATGGGTTTCCAAAATTCAGAAAGGTGTTCCCAGAAAAAGAATATTTTCTTAATATTTAAACTGTAGCAACTATTTCCCCATAATAAAATCTTTATTCAAATTGATGGCAACACCAAAACTCAGATGTGAGAATTCCTATATTTAACATGCCTTTTCTTGTGCAACTGGTCTAGTAAGGTAAGCCTCAATCTCATTTCAAGAGTGACTAAGTGATTTAGGAGAGATGTAGGCTTCTAAATTCCAAATCTCTTTTGAAAACATTACCCTTCTTGTAAAAACACTGTATGAAATTAGTCCATCTAATATTTCCAGAATTTGGATTACATGACTGCATTCTGTCCAACTCTTAACCCTTACACTTGAACTACAACCAGTCAGTATAACCATCTGCTTGTTCATAAACAAAGATTTGAAATACCACCATCACATGAAAGTTATAAGAGAGTCAGTTGACTCCATATGGTAGTCATTGATATCACTGGGAGTAGGACTGGACCCAAAGTTTTTATACAAAAAAAATGAAAATCCAAATCTACTCTGAGGCATGATCACTTCATCTCAGTGTCATCTCTGAATGCCATGTTATAAATTCCATTACTTCTGTAGCAATTGATATGCTATGATGCTATAAAGTGCATTTAGGGCAGCGGTGTCCCCTCACCATCCCTCTCTTCTGTGCTCCTCTGGACCACAAAGGACACAGAGACCCTCAAGCTTGCAGTCACCAGTGGTTTATTTACAACAGGCACAAGAATCTCCCACCACCCTACAGGGCCTTGCCTGGGCCAGCCATTTCTGGGACTGCTTAGGGTCCAGGGAGACAGGCAACACCTCTGCACTGCTTCCCCCAACTCCTTTCCCCTCTGGCTTCTCAAACCCTCTGGGCCTGGTTTATAAACCCTGCTGGGCCAGCAGGGCAGCTGCAGCTCATGGCCTAATCAAATCCTCAGGAGGCTGCTCAGCCTGTGTCTACGCACAGCTGCCTCGCCTCAGGCAATCAAGCCCCAGCTACCCGCTCTGCTGCCCCTGAGCTAGCTAGGATAGCATGGTAGGGGACTGACCAGGGGTTCATCCCCCAGCACCATGCAACATACCTCCCCTCCTCATAAAACCGTGAGGTTTTATCTTCCCCTCCCAGGGGATTCTCCCCCTTCCTTCAGGCTCCAGCATTTGGGGTTCACTCTCCCCACCCACAAAAATCCACATTGGATCGGAGGTGGTGCCCCCCATAGGTTTGCCACCCCCCCAGAAGTCCTCACATCATTTGCACCCCTTGGCTGCCCCCTGTCCTGGCTGCACAAGTTCTCCAGCTGGGGCCCCTGGGTGACCCTGACCTCTTGGAGGTTGCCCGGGACTTTGGGGATGTCCAGCCCAACAGGCAGGGCCGGGGATTCTCTTGCCTGAAGTTGTATTGGGTGGAGTGGGTGCTCAATCGCTCATCCTGCCTCACCTTGGCAGCATGCCCTAGGCCACCCCCTCCCCGTATCCTTCGATACTTTTCCCTCCCACTGGCCTCTGGCTCTTGGGGTTGCCTTACTCTGTCCTCACTCTCTTCTTGTTGTCTAGGTGTTTCTTTCATATTCGGGCCTCCTGCCATAGGGGTTCCTGACCCCTTCCTAGGGAAACCCTCAGTGGCTGCTCTACTTCCACCCCTCCTTGTTCGGGAGGGCTCCCAATCCATGCCAACCATCATGGGATAGAGCAGTGCCTCCATTACCACTACTCATTTCTATTGAAACTGGCCTCGGACCTCCAGGGGCACCTGGGCCAATGGGTACCGCCTCATGTTCCCATGGAGGCATTCCACATTCAGTCCCCTGCCCCAGGGATCCTCCATTATAGCTTCACCAGCCCCCTCTGGCAAGGGTGCAGGTGGAAGCTGTGTTCACCAAGCCCCTCCGGGACTTTATCCCCACCCTAACAGGTATGGTGGGCACATTTCTCACCATCCTCCCTCCAATCACCTTAGTCCAACCACAAAACTCACCCATCCCACAAGCCATCTGTAGGCATTCCTGCTGCTTACACTGGCCACACTGCCAGCAGATGGGTGTTTGGGCCCCTGCAGAGGCTCCCCAACTGTCCCCCCGTTTCTTCTTCAGAGCCCTTCTGGGTAGGGGTTCTCCAGGAATTGCTCCAGTGTTGGGACCTCTATCGGGCTTGCCCACCCTTCTGGGGGTATCCGTGTCCGTATATTTCTCCATTAGCTGTGTGGCCATCTCTACTGCATCAGGCTGATGTTGCCTTACCCAAATTCGTACGTTATCCAGGAGTCCCTGTAAAAACTTTTCCAGGACCACTATGTCCATAATCTCACCCACTGTCCAGGTGAAGGGTCACAGACACTGGGTGGTCCAATCTCCCAGTCTTTAGGAGACCACCTGGGGCCACTGATTCCCCATCCACCTCACCATCTGAAGTTTTGGCAGTAATGCTCTGTGGACAGCCCGACCTGGTCCAGAATGGCCACCTTTACTGCCTCAGTCAAAGGCCTTACCCTCACTCAGGGCCATGTAGGCTGCCTGGGTCTCCCCCACCAAGCAGGGTTACAGTTAGAGGCTTAAGTTCTAGCCAGCCCCCACAACTATCCATTCAAAGGTGCCAAGGAATGCATTCGGATTGTCTGCCAAGCCCATTTTACAAAGCCCTAGTCCCGGTGCTTGGGTGCCATCCCCCACTATGGGACTCACCAGTCTCTCTAGGAGCTGTTGCTGGACCCCAGCTTATTCCTTTATAAAGTCTTGCAGGGCTTTCTGCTGGTCCACCTGCCAGGTCTGTCTTTCTAACTGGTGCCACTCCTGGAGGGCCTTCCCCTCCTGCTGCTTCACTACCCACTGCAAGGTCTCCTCCATTTCCAGACTGCCACCTCTCAATCAGACTAGAACACAGGTCCCAGACAAGCCCCCACATGTAGTGCAGCATCCCTCACCATCCCTCTCTTCAGTGTCCCTCTGGATCACAAAGGACTTAGAGCTCCTCAAACTTGCAGTCACCAGTGGCACAAGAACTGCCCACTACCAGGCAGGACAGGGCCATACCTCACCTCTCTGGCTACTCAAACCCCCTGGGGCCTGGTTTATAAACCCTGCTAGGCCAGCAGGGCAGCTGGGCCAGCAAGGCAGCTGCAGCTCATGGCCTAATAAAACCCTCAGGAGGCAGCTCAGCCTGTGCCTACGCCAGTGTTTCTCAATTGGTGTTCCGCGGAACCCCAGGGAATTTCAGGGTTCCGCGAAAAATTGAAACCGCGCCACTGAAAGCTGCTGAAATCGCGATGCCGAAAACAGCTGACAGTGCCGCCGAACAGCTGACAGCGCTGCTGAAAACAGCTGACAGCGCGTGCCGCCGAAAACAGCCGATACCGTGCCGCCGAAAAGGGGAAGATGTCCTGGATTTTTCAGCGGAGGGTATCACATGGCCCTGCAGAAGTTAAAAAGGGTTCCGTGGCCAAATTTAATTGAGAAACACTGGCCTATTCACAGCTGCCTCCCCTTAGGCAATCAAGCCCCAGCCCATCTACCTGCTCTGCTGCTCCTGAGCTAGCTAAGATAGCATGGCAGGGGGCTGGCCAGGGGTTCATCCTCCAGCACCGTGTCACAGTCCAAAACCATGTAATTCAGAGAGCTGAGCAAATGACAATATTATAAATTACAACAAATATTGACAAGGATAGTAAAAGTAATCAGTGTTTCAGAGAGCAAACATACCACTCCTTTTTCTTAGTTTCTAGCTCAGAAAAAACTTATTCAGATTGCAAAAAACTACACAAACCTATTTTTAAATTATAATAATTTAAATCATTTATTAAAACTCAGTTGAAAAGCCATCCTTTGAGTGAGTTTCAAGTGCACTTTGGGCTTTTATTGTTAAAATGCTTTTGGCTCTGTATTCAACGCCTTTTTATACTTATCAGTTAGGCCTAGAATTAATGGATTGAATAGCTTGGAAGATTGGTAAAATGGGTTCAGAGGCTTTTTTTGCCTCTGTTTTCACAGACAAGGTCAACTCCCAGACTATTGCACTGGGCAGCACAGTATGGGGAGGAGGAGAGCAGCCCTCAGTGGTGAAAGAACAGGTTTAGGAAAAGCTGGACATGCACAAGTCCATGGGGCCGGATGCAGTGCATCCAAGGGTGCTGAGGGAGTTGGCTGATATGATTACAGAGCCATTGACCATTATCTTTGAGATCTTGGATGATTGGAAAAAGGCAAATATATATTCCTTTTCTTTAAAGAAGTGAAGGAGGAGGATCTGGGGAACTACAGACCAGTCAGCCTCACCTCAGTCCCCGGAAAAATCATGGAGTAGGTCCTGAAGGAATCCATTTTGAAGCACTTGGAGGAGAGGAAGGTGCTCAGGAACAGTCAGCATGGATTCATCAAGGGCAAGTCATGCCTGACCAACCTGATTGCCACAGCTGACTGGCTCTGTCGATGTGGGGAAAGCAATGGACACGATATACCTTGATGTTAGCAAAGCTTTTGATACAGTTTCCCACAGTATTCTTGCCAGCAAATTAAAGAAGTATGGGTTGGGTGAATGGACAATAAGATGGATAGAAAGCTGGCTAGATCATTCGGCTCAATGGGTAGTGATCAACGGCTCAATGTCTATTTGGCAGCTGGTAACAAGCAGAGTGCCCCAAAGGTCGGTTCTGGGGCCGGTTTTGTTCAACATCTTCATTAATCATCTGGAGGATGGAGTGGATTGTACCCTCAGCAAGTTTGTGGATGACACTAAGCTAGGGGAGTGGTAGATATGCTGAAGGGAAGGGATAGGATTCAGAGTGACCTAGACAAATTGGAGGATTGGGCCAAAAAGAAATCTGATGAGGTTCCTTAAGGAGGAGTGCAGAGTCCTGCACTTAGGACAGACGAATCCCATGCACTCCTACAGACTGGGGACCAATTGGTTAAGAAGCAGTTCTGCAGAAAAGGACCTGAGGGTTGCAGTGGACAAGAAGCTGGATATGAGTCAACAGTGTGCCCTTATTGCCAAGAAGGCTAACGGCATATTGGGCTGCAATAGTAGGAGCAATGCCAGCAGATCGAGGGAAGTGATTATTCTCCTCTATTCGGCATTGGTGAGGCCACATTTGGAGTATTGTGTCCAGTTTTGGGGCCCTCATTATAGGAAGGATGTGGACAAATTGGAGAGGGTCCAGCAGAGGGCAATAAAATGAATAGGGTGGCTGGGGCAAATGACTTATGAGGAAAGGCTGAGAAAACTGGACTTATTTTGTCTGCAGAAGAGAAGGGTGAGGGGGGATTCGACAGCAGCCTTCAACTATTTAAAGGGGGGCGGGTCCAGGGAGAATGGAGCTAGGCTGTTTTCAGTGGTGGTAGATGACAGAACAAGGAGCAATGGTCTCAAGTTGCAGCCGGGGAGGTCTAGGTTGGATATTAGGAAAAACATTTTCACTAGGAGGGTATTGAGACAGGGAGGTGGTGGAATCTCCATCCTTAGAAGCTTTTAAGGTCCGGCTTGACAAAACCCTATCTGGAATGATTTAGTTGGGGTTGGTCCTGCTTTGGGCAGGGGGTTGGACTAGATGACCTCCTGAGGTCCCTTCCAACCCTAATATTCTATGATTCTATGATTTTAAGACATTGGTACCAATCTTCCTAGAGTCCTTAGGGACTGAAAGCTATTCCCATAACATGAACATTCAGAAACTGGTGTGAAGTGTGTGTGTGGGCTCAGTCCACTGTTTGGTGGATAACCAGCTGCTTAACAAACACCACCACCCCAATTAGCAGTCTCAGTAGAGACATCAAGGCCTAAGTAGGAATAGAGACAGTTACTTCTCTCTCCCAAGAATGGGAGTGAGGTTAGGGTTGAGCCATATTTGTAGGGTGGCCAAGGAAATCTTGCATCGGACTTAGAGCATATAGTTTAAGAATAACTACAGGAGTTCAGTTTTACCTGCTGGCAACATGTCACCTTATATGAGAATTAAGTTTGCTTAATCTCCCTTTCCCAGCTCTCGATCCACCACCCAAGGTTTTGCACATACTCTGTATCTGGGAAATTTCTAAAATGCCTGTTATGTCCAAGGAAAATCTTTTTTTGCGCATATCTGGATGTGTACAATTATTAAAATATATGAAATATCTGCATGTACTTGGTGGAGTGGAACATAGTTAAGTAAAGTCATGAGTGTGTGTGTGTAAGAGATAAGGAAATATTTCCTCATGGTGCAGAGAATCAGTGCAAGGCCCTCCACATCATGCAGCACTGCATACCACTGGCTGTATACCCCCTATGTTCATGTGCACTATGGACAGGAGCTCAGTTATAGTCTAGTATGATAGCCAACAGTGGGGGCAGGCAGGGGCTAGGCAAGGCCCGGCTCCACAATTGGACTTTTATACAGGGCTAGTAGCCCACACTACCAGCATGGATGGGGTGCCATATCTATTCCAGCCCCAGAGGTGGAACAATGGCTGCAGAGCGCGGGATTTCAGAACCCTGGCTGTTCTGCAGTCCAACCACATAGATCCCATATACTCAGGGTTTAAGCAGATGGAGTGGATTTCGCCGTTTGTCACTGCACTCCATTCCACTATCTCTGTGCAAACTGGCTTATAACACAAACAGTGCATAATGTCTGTAGGCTTAACTTTGCAAGTAAAATATTTTGAAAATGGATGAAAAAAATGCATGCATGGTTGTCTGTGGAAGTACAGTTAAGTAATATTTTAAAATAACAAGATAACCATCGATCCTTATCTGAGTAAGTACTTGTCTTGTCTGCTTAACCAGAAACTCAGGAATGCCAGGACATGCTCCATTTAACACAGGTTTAAATGTAAAAGCCTTCAGGACTGGTATATACATCTACAAACCAGATACCTTGAACCTTACACTTCAATGCATTTGAAAATGAATGTAGCAAATTTTTACATGAGTTACAGGCATAGCCCTCTGGCATCTTAGAAAAGGTTTAACGCTCAGTTTACATATAAAAGTAATTTGATGACTACTGAAAATCCTCCCAAACCCATTCCTAACTGTTAGGATTGGGCAAATAGGTTTAATTGTTACATTCACCTTCAGCAGCAAGTCAGAAAGGCTTTTATCTGAACATTCAGAACCAACTGCAACATTCAGTATGCAGGCTGAATCCTACTAAAAAAAAAAAAAAAGAAATCAACATGAGATAGCTTCCCATCTCTTAAGGGACTGTCTCAAGAATTGTTTCTAGTTTCAGGTGGGTGCAAATCAAAAATCCAGCTCCAAAAATCTGAATTTCACAGATCATTCCTATATTTATCACAAGCTGCACCAGATCACAAGATCCAAATATTCTGAGGTTTGGGACATTTGAAATCCAGATCTGAATTTTACAGCTTAGATATGTCTTAATGCCAGTATTCAGTAAAATATAACCTATAATTAGAGAATGTCTAAGATCTTCAAGGCTTTTTCTGAGTTTCTATGCATTTGACCCAAAACAAGATTATATTGAAAATTTTGTTTCACAAAACATTTTGATTTTTGTTTTTGTTTTTTTCATTTCAATTGGAATTAATCAAAATTTCAAACTGTTGGAATTTCCCATGGAATGGAAATTCTGAGTTTTGACCAGCACGAGATATGAGAGTCACAGCCCAGCTCCTAGATCAAATAGATTTTGATAATCTTCAGATAAGCATTCAAAATTTATCATGCCCACCTAATTAATCTATAGTATTTCTAAAGTACCTATCCCTTTGCTATCAAACCTCACCTATCTAATGAGAAACTTTTCTGCTTGCTTCATAGATCACTTCCAAGCAAATACAACACTTCTAGGATCTAAACTTTTTTTTTCTTGGCGTTATTCCTGTTTCTCATTGAGGAATGGAGCTTCCATCCACAGATTATGTGAATATTTCTTTCTTTCTATATCCCCATTTGTGGGGGATGAACTTAGAGGGAAAAGCATCAAGAAGCAGCCCACCTGGGCTCCACTGACTGAACTCATTATAAGTATGAAACCTCAATTGCTTTTCCAATATCAGTGTCTGAACAGGCCAACATCACTGCAGAACAAAATTAGTGATCAAAATTAGTTCGTTCTGTAGTTGGATCAAAATCAAAAGTACTTCTGCATGAAAAGTAAACAGTTTTTTTCTCTTTTACTTTTTGTGAGGCACAGCGAGGAACAAAAATGCACATCTAGCAGACAAAAGGTAGATGTAGTAGCATTAAGAATATTCACAAGGGGATTTCCTAGTAGTCGTCACAGAAAGAAAGGCTCATTGTTTAAAGCCCAGTTCATCTTTTGATTATGACTAATCAAAATAGTTTATGCAGATTTCCATAAGCTTTTTGCTCACATTGTGTATTATTTGGTTTAGTGATCACAGCTGAAAAGCATGATTTTAATAATGAGGCCCAATAAGTAGTTTAAAGTAAGGTTCAGGGGTTGCCTCATTCCACTACTTTCATTTAAATAAGTCTGAGAGGCTATATACATTACATTTATTATCATTAATTTGGGCTGACTTTTGTTTTGCACTCATATATTTAATTAAAGTTGCAAAATTCTACTGATGTTAAGGCCAGGTCTACACTACAAACCTATATTGGTATAACTAAGTCATTCAGGGGTATGAAAAATCCACACCCCTGAGTGACATAGTTATACTGACTTAACCTCCTATGTAGATAGTGCTCTGTCAACAGGAGAGCTTCACCCATTGACATAGCTACTGCCTCCTGGAGAGTTGGATTTACTATGCCAATAGGAGAAGCTCTCCTGGTGGCGTAGGAGCATCTTCACTTAAGTGTTACAGAGGAGCAGCTGCATCGGTACAGCATTTTAAGTAAAGACCTGCCCTAAGACTTTTGTTTTTATCACCATCCTGATCTCCTTGGCTTGGGCCTCCTACTACACAGCATTTGTCTTCAGTTTCCTTTGATGAAGTTGGGAGGGGCTGTTGACATGGGCGTAGCTACTAATTAGTACCCCCAATGCATCCAAGAATCATTGATTTGCATAGGGACCTTCCTACCAAATGTTGATTGAACTAAACACCTGTAATATCAACATGGACAGACTTAATAGATTGCAGGATTTGAAATTGGGAAGGAATTTTACTCCTGAACACACTAGCAAGGGACCTTAGAGATTTGCTTTCTTCTGCAGAAGTGAGCAGGGCTTTGTTATTAAGATCATGTAGTTGTTATTCCACAGGATCAAATTTCTGCAACTGCAGGGGCTGAGTGGTAAACCCTGGTGCCCTTTTTCTGTTTTTGTGTATCAATCTTTGTCTCAGATATACTGCAAACATAGACTGTTACTGTTGATTTTCAATAAGTAGGGAAGTTCCAGGAGATTGGAAGAAAGCTAATGTTATGCCAATATTTAAAAAGGGTAAATAGGATGACCTTGGTAATTATAGGTTTGTCAGTCTCACATTCACCCAGGGCAAGATAATGGAGTGGCTGCTAAGGGACTTGATTAATAAAGAATTAAAGGAGGGTGATATAAATAATACCAACCAAAAACAGTTTATGGGAAAAAAAGCCTGTCAAATTAACTTGATATAGTTTTTGTAGAGACTACAGATTTGGTTGATAAAGATAACAGTGTTGATTTATTATATTTAGACTTCTGTAACGTATTTAACTTGGTACCATGTGACATTTTTATTAAAAAACTAGAAAGATAGAAAATTAACATTGTTTTTTGCAGTCTTGTTTTATAGAGACACATTTGTGGAGTGTGTCTCTATAAAATTAACATGGTACACATTAAATGGATTAAAAGCTAGCTAACTGATAGGTCTCAAAATGTAATTTTTAATGGGGAATCATCACTGAACAGGTGTGTTTTAATACAGCTATATGTTGTTGGAGGCCCAGTACAATTTGAGTTGCTTGACCACTGTCCTACAGGCCTAGCATAGCTTCAATTGCTTGCTTGGCTATTCTGACCCCTGTAGCATGACATCTTCCAGTTGGCAGAGACTGAATAACCTTATAAATGTCTCAGTTTCTGCATAGCACAGCACATAATAAGACAAAATACAGATACTGTATGCTTGCAGCTGCATATAGATAACGGTGATGGGAACAACAAGTTATCCTTGCATGTCTGGGGGTACACTATTTTATTGCCAAGGGTCATACTTTTACTCCACCCCTCCTATCACCAGATGTTGTTTTGATGACCCCAATTATTATGGTGAGAATGGAATGTAGTTAAGGGTGGAAACCCAATGTAGGTAATTAGCATATATGATAATGAGAGAGTTAATTAGGTGAAGGTTATTTATGGAAGGGTATAAATAGTCACCCTAAGACAAAGGGGCATGTTCCATCAACACCTGACTCCATTGGAGTTGCTGCCGGTTGGACCAGAAGATCCACTGACTCCCTCGTGGGGCCCCTGTAGAAAGCCGTTCCTGTATACAGCCTTCTGAGTAACTGCTTAGCTCTCCAGACTTAATGAGTGTGATATATTGTGGTTAATTTTAGACTTTGTATCTAACTAGTATATTTATAGAAAACCTTGCACATTAAACCTTATTGATCTGCAAATTGGGCATACCATGTCTCACTGGTATCCACACTGATCACAAAGTGTCCAGAATCAACATTTATGTAAATGTACACATCTAGGAACAAAGAATGTTCCTGTAATTACAGGATGGGGGACTCTATCCTGGGAAGCAGTGACTCTTAAAATGATCTGTGGTTTGTGGTGGATAGTTAGCTGAACATGAGCTGCCAGCATGATGATGTGGCCAAAAGGCCTAATGTGATCCTTGGATGAATAAACTTGGAAATCTCAAACAGCACTGTGTTGTTATTTTACCTCTATATTTGGCACTGGTGCAACTGCTGCTGGAATACTGTGTCCTGTTCTGGTGTCCACAGTTCAAGAGGATGTTGATAAATTGGAGAGGGTTCAGAGAAGAGCCACAAGAATGATTAAAAAATTAGAAAACATGCCTTACAGTGATAGACTCAAAGAGCTTAAACTATTTAGTTTAAGAAAGAGAACGTTAAGAAGTAACTTGATTACAGTCTATAAGTACTTACAAGGGGAACAAATATTTGATAATGGGCATTTCAGTCTGACAGAAGAAGGTATAACACGAGCCAATAACTAGAAGTTGAAGCTAGACAAATTCAAACTGGAAAAAGGTGTAAATTTTTAATAGTAAGAGTTATTAACCTTTGGAACAATTTACCAAGAATCATGGTGGATTCTCCATCAGTGGCAATTTTAAAATAAAAATAGACTATTTTTCTAAAGGTCTAATCTAGGAATTATTTTTGGGAAATTCTATGGCCTATGGTATACAGGAGATCAGATTAGATGATCACAATGGTCCCAACTAACCTTGGAATCTATGAGTCGTTGCATGTCTGTGTGTTTTCTTTCATGGAAATCTTCAGCTATGCTAGGACACATAAATGCCAAATTGTGATCCCACACACCCCATATTCACACCCTACATACTACTGCAATAATATTTGTACAAAATATGCTTTGTGAGGTATATGAAAGCTAGTAACACTCTGGTTATTAATATAATTATAATGTTAAGATCAGACAGCCTAGCCTAGGTAAAGATAATAAACTGGTCTGTCCAAGGCAAAGGAATGGACGGGCAGGGGCAGATTCCCCAGGTGCTGTAACTCCCCAAGGAACATCCAGCTAGGACAATGGTTCCCAAAGCATGGCCCATGGGCCAAAAGTGGCCCGCGGGGTCTTTCAAAGAGGCCCACCACTCTTGTCCCATTGGCTGCCAAAAGGAGTCGCTGCCTAAAGACCCAGGCGGGGCAAGTTGCCGCAGGGCTACAAGACTGGTACAGGCTCCTTGCTGCAGCCAAGGGGATGGGAGATCAATGCTCCCCTCCAGCAGAGAGCACAGCAAAGCACTCCACCTGGATCCATAGGCACTGGGGTCCCTGCTGGAGCCAGGGGAGGGAGAGTACTGATCTTCTGTCCCTCTGGCTACAGAAGGGTGTCACTGCCTAGGGACTCAGGTGGAGTGCATGGGCTACAGGACACGTGCAGTTTCCCTGCTGCAGCCAGGGGGATGGGAGATCAATGAGGAGGCAGTTGAAATCTCCTTCCATCTGCCTGCAGTGGGAGGGAGGGGGGGAGACTGCTGGTGGAGACTGGTGGCCCTTCAGGATTGTAAAAATGATATCTATGGCCCTCGAGCAAAAAGGTTGGGAACCACTGAGCTGGGAGAAGCTGTGCCCTGCATACAAAAAAGCAGACAGTATTGAAGAACACTTCGCTACTTCTGAAAGACTATGTGAGGTTCATGAAATTCCAGAGGCCAAGAAAGTCCCAACTTGGATTAGTAAGCTTTTGGGGAAATCTTTAGATGTATTTAATGAAATGGAAATTGAACAAGCGTTGAAATATGGTGAATTTAACAAGGCTGTAATGCAAATGGTCCAGATTACTCCTGAGGTGTACAGAACAAAATTTAGAAGCCTCAAAATGAATGACAAAATGAGTCATAGAGTATGTGTATAAATTGTGTGATTTGGTGAAAGAATGGGTCAAGAGGAAGAGGGAAGAGAATTATGAACAGTTGTTTGAGCTTTTTGTGCTGGAGCAGTTCCTGAACCTGTTAGACAAGCTATTTGGGATGCCTGGACTCTTCTCCAAAAAGCAGTAGAACTGGCTGATATCTCTCTACGTGCCAGAGCGTCCGGTGAGTGCAAGCCAGAAGCCACAGAGGAAAGGGCAGAATAATGTAAAAGACTATTGCAGATCCTGAGAAAGGTTACACTGAAGCAGAAGGGGAGCCACTAAGTGAGTATGTACAAAGGTTCAGAAAGGAGATAAGGCAGGAGTTCGCACGACAAACTTTTTGGTGGCCATGGAGTGTGGCTACCAACTCTTGCTGGTGGCTGGTCTGACAAACCCGTCTCTCTGTCCCTGCCTCCCACACCTTTCAGCGAGAGCCCACTCCAGGGAAGGTGGGTCGGGAATACACCAGCCACCTGCAGAGTCTCAGGCTCCCTGTGCCTCAACTGGGCAGGAGCGGGGAGATGCTCAGGGTAGTGCCCCAGCGACCAAACGCTGCAGCCATTTCCACTGACAAGAGCCACCTGCAGCACAAACACCAAGGCAGTGCATGTCTCTGCCCTTGGTAACAGCTATTCAGGAGCAACAGGTGGGTGCTTCAGGGAGGGGCCACTGCTTTGCCCCCCTCCAATCTCTGCCCTTGCTTTGGAGGCTGTCATGGCCACAAAAAATATCTGCTCTTGGCCGCATTTGAGAAACACTGAGTTAAGGGACATGATGAAGGTGGTTTAAACTAACCTCACGCATAGCCAAACTAAACAAAAGGCATGGCGTGATATTTAGGCTTGTAAACACTCTTTTGAAGTAGGGGACTTGGAGTTGGTGCTTATCCCTGTGGAAAAAATACAAAATGCAAACTCATGGGAGGGACCTTTTGAAGTAGAAGAAGAGGTGATTGAATGTCCACATCATGTTAAAAGACCTCACAGTAAAGTTACTCCACAGCTGGTACATGTAAATAGGCTTAAAGCTTATCACAGTAGGGAAGCAATGGTAAATATGATTTGTTTTGTTGATGGGGAAACTGAGGTGTCAGACCTCATTGTTTTGATGGCTGAATGCCAACATGACTAGCCACTTGAAAGTACTGAGCTATGGCACAGGTTAACACTAGTTGAAAAGGCAGAGGTAGCGTCTATGCTGCAAACATACAAGCAAGTGTACTCCAGCAAGCCAGGGAGGACTCACATAATGATGACCTATCAAATCATCACTGAGGAACCCCAGCCTGTACCTAGATGGGTCTACTGTAAGGCTGGCAAGGTGCAAGAGCAAATTCACACAGAAATGCAGAGCATGCTGGACATGGGGGTGATTAAAGAGTCTAAAAGTTCCTGGGCATCACCGGTTGTCTTGGTCCCTAAGAAAGATAACTGTAAGATTTTGTATTGATTATAGAATATTCAATGCTGTCACTGTTCCAGATGCTTATCCTATGCACAGATTTGATGATATGCTTGATATTTTAAGCAAAGCAAGATAACTTAGCACATTTGGCCTTGTGAAAAGGCATTGGCAGATTCCTTTGGACCCTGATGCACAGAAAAATCTGTTTTTATTACTGATACGGGTCTGATTTTTATTTTAATACAGGATTATTTAATTAATACAGGAACCACTTTTCAGAGGCTTGTCAACCATGGGTTAAGCTGTTTACAAAATTTTGCAAGAGCATATGTTGACGATACAGTGATGTTTAGCAACTCTTGGTCTGATCATAAGAAATACTTGTCAAAGCTCAAAGAGGCAGGCCTGACTGTAAAAGCCTTTACATGTAAAATAGGAGCAGAAAAGGTTCCTTTTTTGGGTCATTAGGTAGGAAGTAGTCAGATCTCTCCTGATCCATTAAAAGTTGAAGCCATTGTAAACATGCCCGTGCACAAAACCAAAAAGCAGACCCAGTCTTTCACAGGCCTGGTTCATTACTACTGACAATTTGTGTATGGTTTCAGTGACATTGTATCTGAAATAACAAATTTGTGTAAAAAGACAAAGCCAAACAAAATTGTGTGGTTAAAAGCCTTTGAAGAGTGTTTGATAAGGTAAAGAAAATCTTGACTGACAAGCTTGTTCTGGTCAGCCCAGATTTTGACAAAATGTTTGAACTTTGTACTGATGCATCAATCATTGGTCTACGAACAAGAAACTGACACCCCCTGAACAGAATTACTCTGTCATAGAGGAAAGAATGTTATGCCATAGTGTAGGAAGTCGAACAACTGAGGAAGAGAGACAGGGGTAATGGGAGCCGACGTGCAAGAGCAAAGACTTTTTAAACAGAAAATTTAGGGCACTAACTGATCATTCTCTATTAGTCTGGTTACACAAAACCAAGGGCATTAATTCTAAACTGCCTGCTGAAGCACCATACTCCAAGAATGTGACATGGAGATTGTACATATAAAGGGGAAAGAAAATATTGTGGCCGATGCCCTGTACAGGAAGGAGAATTCTGACCCACTGCATACAGATCAGCCAGTGGCTAATCCTCTTGCAGTTTTGTAAGGAGGAAATGGGAGAGGTACTCCTGTATTCACACTCTACATACTACTGCAATAATATTGTACAAAATATGCTTTGTGAAGTATATGAAAGCTTATAACACACTGGTTATTAATATCACTGTAAAATGCATTTGCTAATGTTATACGTGAAGTTATGAATACCCTTCTTATGATGTTTAAGATCAAACAGCCTAGCCTAGGTAAAGATAATAAACAGTTCTGTTCTAGGTAGAGGAATGTGGTGTTATCTTAATTTACATATTTGAAGTAAACAAAGCCATCAAACTAAATCGACGAGTGTTATCCTGATCCTGAACTCAAAAGACAGAGAATTAACATGGCTTCTGCACCTCAGAGAGACACATGAGACAGACTCCACACCAGGCCTTCCTGACCTGTAAGACAAAGACATCCCTATGGGGATATAGGGAACAGAATGAGACTCCATATTTATCCTTCACCTTAGGAGAAAAAGGAACCAAATGATTTGATTTCAGTGATGGGTTGGCCATCAAAAGCTGAAGTCTGTGGGTGAGAGAAATCATTTTAAACAAAGATTGTATCTTGCTAGATTAAATTTCAGACTTTTAGATGAGTGTTTTCACTTTTATTTGCTTGTAATTATCTCTACCTTTATTTCTTTTACTTGGTATCACTTAATCCATGTCCTTTTGTTAATAAAACTTATTTTACTTTTATTATAAATTATCAGTGCTGTGTAATTTTAGTAGTGTGTGCCTCTAGACATCTAACAGGATGTAGAGTTTTATTGTCTCTCTAAAAGCAGCAAATCTAATACTTTGTCTGTGAGGGTCAGTGGAAGGGACTGGTTCCTGAAATAAGATGATAATGGGGTGAATTCAGGGCTGGAGGTGTACTAAGGTCAGCCTGCAAGGAGTAAGCAGAGTGAGCAAAGCTTGTGAGCTGCTGGCAGGTGGTTGGGAGCCAGAGCTTTGGACCAAAGCTGCACATCCACAAGACACCCAGGGTTACACGGCAAATGGAGACTGAACCTCTTACTAGCCTGGGTGAACCCCAAAATATCACACCAGCATTAGATCATTTGTGTGGACCTAATGATTGCTGTCACATTTAGGTATTATTCAGCAAACAATCTAATGTAATAGGTAGCAAGTGAGACTGCAGTATTTTGCTAGCTGACTTTTAGAGGATGTAATAGTCTTGCAGGGATATTTCATGTTTGTATTTAAAGGAACAATACTGTCCTGGTGTATCTTTTAAAGCTGCCTGTGAATATTTTTCTAATGAAAGCTGTATAAATGTGTGTCCCCTGAACTGAAGGGATTTTCTTACTAACCCTGTTGGTGCACAAAATGGTTGAAAGTGAATGAGTTACAGCTTGCTGGGTATGAGGCTGAGCAAGCAGAACCTGGTAAGGTGAAATCCATTTAATTATAACGTGTTAATATCACAAAAATCTTTGTGAAGTGACAGTTGTTGTATTGTGATACATTCATTTTAAAAGTGTTTTCCAAATGAATGAATAACCATACAAGTCCGTAGTTCAGTTCTAAGATACAGGTAACCATAGTTACTTTTGTTGCTTAGCAACACCTTTTATATAGCTATAAGTGTTTGTGCCATTTTCTACATGAGGGGCCAAATTCAGTTCTCAGTTACACCATTGTTAAGCCAGAATAACTCCATTGACTTCATCAGAGTTCTTTTGGATTTATACTACTATGAATGCGATTAGAATTGTACCTGGTGATTTTATATGAAAGACATGTCTGCTGACTTTAATAGATTTACTCCTGATTTATTCTGCTGTAAATTAGACAGGGTACAGAATCTCTTGCTTAAAATGAGAGAGAACAGGTTGGCATAATGAACAAATATGTTGACTACAATAGGATAATTCATGTGAATACGGGCTGCAGGATCAAGCCCATCCTTTAGTATCTACTGTGGGGTAGAGAATTATGTAGTTGCATTAAATCAGAAGTTACAACAGATTAGGGTGTAAATCAGTAACTGGTTCTTGACAAAATGCACAAAAAGAGGCCTAAAATGTAAAGGGAGAAAACAGGTCAATTTATATAGGGGAGGGAGGAGACAAGGAAAGGGGCATGTTGGAATTTTGCTTTTTTATCTTTGCTTTGAATATGTACTTAAAACATATTACTTCAGTTTTCTTTGTACATTGTGTTTTGTGATGTCTTTTAAGAAACCCAGTAGCTTAACTTGGGTTCAAACTAATTAAATTTTTTTATTGGACCAATCCTGAAGGGCTTTTGCTTCAGGTCCAAATACAACAGCTTCGCACATAGCATAAATTCACCAAGACCAAATATTGCTTTGTATGGGATAGCAGGCACATGTTAGGCCAAATAACAGGAGGCAATTGGACAAACCACAGGAGTCAGTTTCATTGCTCACAGTTCTATGCCTGATTTTCCAGGCAGCACTCTGCCCAAAGAGAAGCTTTATTTCTTGCTTTCCTCTTAGGGCTGCACTATCACTGCTTTTCTGGCTTTCTTCTGGCTATTTCAGCATGCTTTTGCTCTCTTTCTGCTTTTGACATTTAGAGACTTACACAGGTGCAATCCAGTCAGTACCTGGCCCTGTGGTTGTAATACCATTCCTTATTTCTCCCTCAGTTAGTGCTTACTTGGGCCTTCCATGTGGCTAGTGCTTTGGGTGGTAGCTTCTATTATTTCAGCTAACTTAGTCCATAAAGGAACTTAATTTCTTCTTCCATTTAGCCAGAAGAATGGCAGCTAGCAGGCCCATCAGCTTCAATTAGGTCCATAGATCGAAGACTTGACTACTGAGCATAACCTCCACAATCTCATAACAGTCCTTGTACTAGGGTTTTATTCTTTTTTCTGGATTTTGACTCTTCTTGTTCAGTATTAATAATATAGGTTAGGATTCTGCCATGGAACTTTCAGTCACACATGGCATGGGGAGAGGTGGTGTGTGCAGGGGGCATGTTGTAGACAGAAATTCCAGGAGGAATTCTGGCACTGGCCAGAACTCCTTCTGGTGGTTCCTGCTGAGCATAGTCTGGTGGTTGCTTCACCACTGTTTGAAAGGTGCAGCATACAATCAGCTCTGCATGCAGGTGATGGTGATGTTGGTGAGGAAATGGCCCTTACTTTGCTACATTTCCCCAATTCCTTTTAGACAGGTATTAACCACAAAGGAATTAGCCAAGTGTTTGGACCACGCTCCCCAATAAGATTCTGATGCTCCAATGCAGTAGAGGATGAAAACCTCTCCTTGTGCCCTTCTCCTTTGTGTTGCCATAGAGGGTCTGCTCAGAAATTGCCACAATAGTGAATGCTTTTCTCCATTAATTCTTACTAATTTCTAGACCTTCTCTCTTTCAGCTCCCTTTCGTCTCTTATTTTTTATTTTCCATATTTAATATTTGCATCTTACCACTACTTTCTAATATAGACCCCTGTGCTGCCTGTCTATCCTGTGTTTATCTGTCTGTCCTCTCCACTGACCAGCTGTATTTTTTGCCTCCTACATTGTTCCTCGTAAAAGGCCTCGAGGTTGAATATCATTTAATTTTTGTGTATATATTCAAGATAACACTTCCCCCTGCCTCATTTGCTGTCCATATACTGACGCAACTTCTCCCTGTTTTGCTCCCAGATAAGTATTTCCACAATACCTTAACAAAATGATATTGGACTCTGCTTACAAAAGAGTGCTTCTATGGTATCTTAACAGCTTGCAGAGCAGTAAGTGGCAAATGTTTAGTACAACATTATGCCTGCTTGAGGACAAACTGTTCCTTTTAGGAATGTTTTCAGCTTTAAATTAGAGGAAAATCACTTTGCAGAATGTGAATTCTTGGAGGAGGTGGGAGTGATTGCCACTTAGTTGCATTGCCAGCATCTCTAATTCTGAAGCATCTCCCAAGGTTTTTTTAGATCAAATGTTACATACATTCAGTGGCAAAAAATGATAAAGTTGTAATTAACTGGTTCAGGGGAGTGAGGATTTCTTTGTGCATATGAGGCAGCAAATCTCCTTCTGTATCTTAGATGGCAGACATTATTCCACCTGTTCATCTAGATGCCAGGATGATATTGGGGAGGGAGATACAAGGGTAAAGACAGTTGACCTGCATGAGCAAAGACTAACGGCAAAGCTGAAAACACCATAAAACAGCAAGAGAGAAAGGATAACTTAAACAGTGATTGTTCAGCTGTGAAACAGATTCTACGGCATAATCACCTATCAGGAGGACTGTGGATATTAGTGAATTAATGATGAATTTAACAAAACAAAAACAAAGGAATTGGACTTAGTGCACGTCTGTTGATTCCCTCAAATGACAAAAATGTGATTAATGGTAATTGAAAATGTGTTGATCTGTGATTTTCTAGATCATTGTTGCTTAATCCAAGATTAAAAAATTGGCCTGGTTTCCTGTCATGGCAAGAGATCATGGCTAGTTTTGAGTTCTGGGATGGTGGATACTGGATGAAAGCTGATGGGGTTTACTTAGTAGAAGATCCTGGGACACTTAGTGAATGTGGCTGGATGAAATATGAGGTGTGCTGGGGCCAGGGGATTTTGGTGGATTTTCATCATCAAATAAGTGTGTTTTCAGTGGGGTCCTGAAAGGATTGGTTCTTGACCCTACACTATTTAACATTTTTGTCAATGACCTGGAAGAAAACATAACATCACTGATAAAGTTAGCAGAAGATACAACAATTGGGGGAATGGTAAATAATAATAAGGACAAGTTACTGATACAGAGTGATCTGGATTACTTTGTAAACTGAGCACAAACAATGTGAGTTTTAGTACATCTAAATGTAAAGGTACACATCTAGGAAAAAAGAATATAAGCCATACTTACAGGATGGGGGACTATCCTGGGAAGCAGTGACTCTTGAAAAAGATTTGGAGGCCATAGTGGATAATCAGCAGATCATCAGCTCCCAGTACAATGCTGTGGCCAAAAGGATTAATGCGATGCTTGGATGCATAAGCAGAGGAATGTCAAGCCAGACTGTAGACATGTCATTTTACCTCTGTATTTGGTACTGCTGGAACACTGTGTCCTTTCTAGTGTCTGCTTTTTAAGAGGTTGTTAATAAATTGGGCCTAGTCTACACTACAGTTAGGTCAGAGCAAGGCAGCTTACATCAACCTAGTTGTGCTTGTGTGTACATGTAAATTGGTCTCCCACTGCTGTAAGCACCCTGTTACGCTGACACAGTAACACCACCTCCCCGAGTGTTGTAGAGCCATGGTCAATGTACTTTGGTGGATGCAGTGCAAGTGTAGACAATGTATTACTTATGTTGATTTTATCTAACCTCCAGCAGCTGTCCCACAATGCCCCACGCTGACCACTCTAATCACCATTGTGAACTCCACTGCCCAGGGGTCACAGAGACTGGAAGTCCCTCCTCCCCTTTACACAAATTTTTAATTTTTTCCCCTGATTTCCCAACTTGGCAAGCACACCTAGCAGCTGTACACTGCTGAATGCAGCTGGCCAGCTGACAATGTTGGCTACACTCTCCAGACATGCTCCTGCCTGGAGTGAAAGTGAAAGAACTGTGGCAGACATACCAGAAGGCCAGGGAGGCCAACAATCAATCTGGTGCAGAGTGCCACAGACCTGCCACTTTTACAAAAAGCTGCTGGCCATATTTGATGGAGATCTCCCACGCACAATACTGTGGATACCTCTGAGAAGTCTGAGTCTCAGGCTCCTCCTGTGAACAGTGAGGAAGAGGTGATGGAAGAGGAAAGGGAAGAGTATAGAGGAAATCTAGCTGCACTGTGAGCCAGGACCCATTTTTGACTCCACTACAGTCCAGCCAGTCCTGCCAGCTAATCATGGTCGAGTCCGATGCAGGGGAAGGAACTTCGGGTAAATGTGTAGATAAATTTTCAATTGCAGGGGTGACACTTCTAAAGTAGTGGGACACCTCTTCTGTTTTCATTAATTTACTCATGCTAGAAGAGGTAGTGGTACAACCAAGAGAGGCAGAAGTGCTATCTGCTTTTCATTCCCTCTAGAGTTGGGTGGTGGCGGTGTGGGAAGGGCAGGTGGAGCAGTTAATTTATGTACACAGGAATGTCCTTTGAGTCTAAATCCTCTGTGGAAGGTTTTGAGGGAAGGTTGCCTTATTTCTTCCTCCGCAGTAGGATGTTTTCCCACACACTCAGTGATAACTTCAGCAGGCACCACTGCAGTATGCAGGTTAGCAGCATATGGGCCTGGGCAGCTAGGGGATGCCAGCAGCAGCTGTACTTTCTTTCTTTGCCTTTGTTACCCTCAGGAGTGAGCTATCAGCTAAAATCACCACTACCTGTTGAAGATGCTGGCAGTATTCAGTGGCATTGCACTGTGGGCTCAGGACTCCAGGCTTCAGCTGCTGGAAGGGGAGGAGGAGCTGGGGCTTTAGCCCTGTGAGGCGCCAGGACTCAGGGCTTCTGCTCTGAAGGGCACCGGGTGGGGGCCCATAGGTGTAGTTTGACTTCTATTTTGTGGGGCAGGGCCTGGCGGGACTTGGGGAGGGAGTGCCACCTCCACCCCCTGATTCACCTCAGCAGGCCACCCAGCCTATTTGGGTTGAGGGGATGGGCGCAACCAAAAATGATCACTCAAAGGGGGGGAGGGGCTCAACTCAAAAAGTTTGAAAACCACTCAGGGTGCAGGCAAGTGCTCTGCTGGCCCCAGAGCCGGGTTCTCCAGCCCTAGCTACTCTCACCGGCCACGTGAGCAGTCATAGGGTGCTGGGAGCTGAGGAGCAGCAGCGGCCCTGGGGCCCTGACCACCAGCAGCAGACAGGGGAGCACTGCAACTGTCCTCTCCGTGGCACCAGCCATCTGCACTGCCCATGTGTGGCTTCCTGCCGCTGACCTGGCCGGGCGTAGAACCTTGGGGGGAGGGGGAGAGGAGGAGTTAGATGGGTGTGTGGAGCTGCCCCTGGGACTGCTCTGCACTGGGTAAGGCACTGCGTTTAGGGGGGCAACGCCTCTCTCTGTCCCCCTCCAACTCTGCCCATGGGCTCAGAGCTTCTGTCCTTGCAGACTCCCTGAAACCAGCTCGTGGACCCCCTCCAGAACTGCTGATTTAGGTGACCAAGGGGAGTGAGTTCAACATCTTAAGCTTCACTTTCTGTAGTGAATACACTGACGATGGTACCTTTGCGTCTTTTATCCTCAGCTGCTGCCATTGTGGCCTCCAGGGTATTCCCTCCACACCTGCAGAACTCTTGAACCAGACAAGGAGCATAAAGAAGACGACTCAGGATGACATATGCAATGAGATCCTGCCAGTTCTTCATCAGACTGTAAGCACAGGGCCTGGAGGATGAACATGGCAGACAGCCTGGAGAAGGAAAGAGTGGAGAGGAGAAAAATGGGGGTTCTCAGGGTATGTCTACACAGCAATGTAAGCCTAGGGTTAGTGGAACTTGAATCAGCTGACCCATGTCTTGGAACCCTGAGCTTGTGCATCTGCATTGCATTTTAACCCTAGATTCAGAATTTTCTGACCCATGCTCAAACCTGGGGCTGTGGCATCCACGCTGCACTGCACCGACCCAAGTCAAAGTAAAAATATCCCAGAGTGCCTAGCACTGCCTCCCCCTGGCTAGCCCTAGGAACATGGTGCACTGTAGGAAAACTCTACTACCCTGTTTCCTAACTGTGGTGGTGCTATTGATGGGACTCAAGTGCCCATAAGGAGCACATGAGTATATAAACAGAACAATTAGCTCCTTTGGGGGCTGTCTTAGTAGAATGATGGCTGTTTGAGAAGGCTTGAAATACCCTCTAATCTGAGAATTCGGCTCTCCATCCCTAAACTGAGTCACATTGTCAGGAAAATACTCCTGTGCACCTATTCTGAGGATCATTAAGACATTAGTCTCGAGGGCTGTCAAACTATTAAAATTAAACTTTTAAAATGGGATGTTCAATGAAGATGTTTTTGTTTGTCTGGTTTTTTATTTGTTTTTGTTTGTTTGTTTGTTTGTTTGGAAGTTTGACATAAAATGTAGGTTTCAGAGGAAAAACACCCCCATCCGCGCCCAGCCTGGCTGCTGCAGAGTGCATCTCCAGGGCTTGGGCTGCGGTGTGCTCCAGCACCCCTCGGGGATCCCTTATTCCTGCCTCTGCTGCATTCCGGCAGGCAGGGATAAGGGATCCCAGGGAGGCTGTAGGGAAGTTTCGGGGCTGGCTCCCACTCACCGCCCTAACAATGCACACCACCTGGGCACATCTTCATGTGGAGCCCAAGGGAGGGCAAGGGAGGCCCAGGAGCAAGGGACAGAGAGCAGAGCAGGAACTAAGCGGCTCCTGCGGGGAGGGGAAGCATCAGAGTTCCTAGCTCATCACGGCTAGGGGAGGGATGACCCCAACATCCCAGTGGCCGGGAGCCACCTCCCATCTGTCTGCTTTGCTCCCTGCTTTAGACAAGCTCTGCAGATCAGCAAAGAGGAGCCAGAGCTGCTGCCGCTGCTGAAGGAGCAGGAACAAGGAGCACACTCAACCAGGTAGTAATAGCTCTTCCGGCCGCTGCGCTGGCTGCCTGCAGTGCTGTTCCTCTGCCCCCGGGAACTCTGGGATACAGCTGGAGGACTTCCAGGACCTGAGTCAAGCTAGGCCCATGTGCACACAGGAAAGCAATAGCTTTAGTTTTACTCATTTAATATCTTAACACAGGCTCAGACCCTCCAGCCCTGCAAGGTCCCCGGACCCTAGGTTCGAGCCCTAGGTTAGCACAATTGGTGTGTGGACGCAAGGGAGGTTAGACGTGAGCCTGGGTCCAAGCCAGCTCATACATTGCTGTGTAGACATACCCTGAGGCAGCAAACACAGATGCTGCAGACTCTGGTGGACCCGCTCGTTCAACAATCCTGGGCTCACCTCCCTCTGAAGTCCACTGAGAACTCAATATCGGGACCTCCCTATTTGCCCCCTCAACGTTCCATGTGACATTGGGGCTTGCTGCACTACCCCTATCACTCCACCTCAGGGGACATTAAAGACAATCACAGTTTCACGTACACTGACCTGTGAAAGCCATGGTTGGTATATGTGTTGCTGAAGTGGACGTCAATATTCTTTCTCCTTCAGAAGTACTTTCTCTTTTTGTATTTTATTATGTTTTTAATGTATTTGTTTTAAAATTTCCTGGCGTTTTTTGCACTGATTTTGTTACAGAATAATCTATTATTTGGAACATAATTCATCTTTATTAGTTCACAACATATGCTGCCGAGTGCTCAGTAGTTCTGAAAACAACCAGTGTCTACACTGTCACACAACTTATAGGATCATTCACAAATGTTATATTCCTACAGGTACGGCAATCACCACACGATTCATAACAGGCCAAAAAAGAACAGGTCCAAGTAGAGCACATTACAACAACACACACTACTCTGGCTTACTGTTAAAATGGTCTTTCCAAACCTGTCTGAGCTGTATAGCTCCACATTGAGCTCTTCTAATCACCCTTGTATCTGGCCACTCCACTTCTGCCCTTCAACCCAGTGGAAACTTTTCAGCCTTTGCTTCACATATATTATGCAGGAAACAGCAGGCAGCTGTAACCATTGAGATATTTTACTCACTAAGGTCCAACCGTGTGAGTAAACAACACCAGCAATCCTTCAAACGACCAAAAGTGCATTCAACTGTCATTCTGCACCTGCTGAGTCAGTAGCTGAATCACTCCTTGGTGCTATGGAGGTGGCTGGTGTACAGCTTCATAAGCCAGGAGCATAAGGGATAGGCTGGGTCCCCCAGGATCAGTACTGGTATTTCAACATACCCTATGGTAATCCGCCAGTTGGGAAAGAAAGTACTTGCTTGTAGCTTTCTGAACAGTCCTGTATTCTTAAAGATACAAGCATCATGAACCCTCCATGATCAGCCCACACTGGTATTGATGTATCTTCCCTAATGATCCACCAATGCTTGCATAACTATAGAAAAGTAATCCTTTCTGCTGATATATTCTGTGGCAAGGTGGTCTGGTGCCAAAATAGGGATATACGTGCCGTCTATAGCTCCTTTGCAGTTCAGGAAACTCATTGCTATAAATCCATCCGCTACGTCTTGTGCATTGTTCAGAGCTATAGTCCTGCATAGCAGAAGACAATCAATGGCCCTGCACACTTTCATCCATGGCCTCTGTGGTGGATTTCCTGACCCCAAATTGATTTCTGGCTGACTGGTAGCAATCTCTTGTTGCAAATTTCCACATAGCCACTCGCTTCTCCATTATCAGTGCGGCTCTCATTTTGGTGTCCCCGCATTTGAGGACTGGGGAAACTCAGTGCACAGATCCAGGAATGTGACCTTGTGCATCCGAAAGTTCTGTAGCTAATGTTCGTTATCCCAAACCTGCATGAAAATGCAATCCAATCAATCAGTGCTTGTTTTTTGGGCCCAGAACTGGTACTCCACCATCTGCAGTGGCTCCATGAAAGCCACCAACAACCTTGAGTTGGTTCTTGCTATTTCCCACAGCAATCTGTCCCCCAAGGAATGGTCATGTTCCCCACTCATTCGGTTCTTCTTGCAGCTCTGCAAATACTTCAGGATCACGTGTTCTGTATTTGCAATGCTCATGACAATAATACAGAGCTGTGCAGGCTCTATGCTTCTGTTGAAGACAGCAGACAGTGAGGAGGGCCATGCAGGTTTGTGGGATTTTGGAAAAAGGGTGCAAAAATTATGGGATATAGATAACATTATGGGATGGAGACATTTGCAAACTGGGAAATTGACCCTTATGCTTCCAGTCATCCCTGCTTGACTCAATCATGCATTGTCAAAACTTCTCAAAAGAGTGTGAGCTGGCTGGTGGCAAGTTGAACAGTGGGATACATACCCATGGTGCACTGCACTGTGCATCTATACAAGCAGTCTGGATGAGTGCGTACACCACTGACACAAGAAGACAAATATGTACGTGCACAGTCAATGTACTAACTTTGGTGGCTGTATGTGGACATAACTTGAGTTGACGTAAGCCATAGACATGGCCTCTGAAAGGTTTTGGAGAAGAGTCATGAGAATAATTAAAAGATTAGAAAACATGGCTTATAGTGATAGACTCAAGGAGCTCAATCTATTTACCTTAACCAAGAGAAGGTTAATAAGTGATTTGATTACAGACTATAAATAACTACATGGGGAACAAAATATTTGATAATGGGCTCTTCAGTCTAACAAAGAAAGGTATAACAAGAGCCAATGGCTGAAAGTTGAAGTTAGACAAATTCAGACTGGCAACAAGGTATAAATTTGTAATTGTGATGGTAATTAATCACGGGGGATTTTTCATCACTGGCAATTAAAAAAAAATTGGATGTTTTTCTAAAATATTTGTACTAGGAATTATTTTGGGGAAGTTTTATTGCCTGTTATGTAGGAGGTCAGACTATATGATCACAATGGTCCCTTCTGGCCTTGGAATCTATGAATCTAAGGTTTGGGTGCTACTGAGAATGTGCTGGGTGCTTTCTACTTCCTCACCTCCACGACACTAAACTTTGATGTAAGGCTTTCAGGTAAGATGTCATTCCATAATGCTATGGAGCTAGCTGAGTGTTAAGACCTATGGATTTACTGTACAGAAGGCAGGATGACTGCAGCATTTGTATACACATGATGCAAGCAGCTTATGGCCTTTGAAGTCTAAGTACAGCATCATGGGGCCCAAGTTGGAAGAGCAGAGAAACATGGAATTATCTGTAGGATTGCATATGAGGTATTGCATATGAGGACATTGTAGAATGGGCTTACCTCAGAATCAGCTGAGGAAGCTGGTCTCCTGATTGGAGGGCACTAAGAAGGAATGGAGTGAAATATTCCCTTGAACATCTGACAAAGTGGGTTTCTGCCCACAAAAGCTTATGCCCAAATATATTTGTTAGTCTTTTATATAATAAGTTTGTTAGTCTTTAAAGTGCCACAGGACTCTTGTTGTTTTGTTAAAAACAGATTAACATGGCTACCCCTCTGGAACTCATTCCCGTGAATGAGACTTACCATTTAGTATAGATAAAGATGGTGATCATCACTCTTGTAAGAAGAAGGTACAGCGGCTGAGTTGCATTATGGAAGTGTTGGTTCAAATGCTTTAGGACCCCATGAGGCAATGCAGGATCATAAGGAGATTCTGTTTAAAGTTGAACTGACTTAAAACGAAACACTTTGAGTCAGTTCAACAAATTAAAATATTTTGATTTATGTTGAAATGAAATATTTCATTTTGGTTTTGCCAGTGGAAATTGAAAAAAAATGTCCCATGGAAAAATTTGATTTTGCAGGAACTGTATTTTTCATCGAAAAGTCATTTTGATGGAAAATTCCCAACCAGCTTTGCTGAGTATGTTGTGGCTGACAAAACCATTCAGTGGCCTACATAAATGTTGAGAGGGTGGTGGATGAGTTATCTGGACAGACTCCTAGAGAGCAATAGGGGAGAGGTCTGAAAACTTAATTTAGACAACTATGGATAAGGCTTAGTGTTAGAAATAACCAAACAGGTTGTCCCGGGATGGATTGGGGAGATGGAACCCTTTATTGCCTGCTTGTTTCACTTCGACGCCGCGAGTGAGTGACGAAGGGGTTACTTTATAATCCTTTTATCCATAACAGTATGTTAATGTATACATTTCCAGCAACTCCCCATAGACCCTTATTTGGTTATACTGACACCTATAAAATGAATATTAACAACTACATAATGAATACAATTATACTCGCCCCTGTTTGTTGTTTACAGGATTATTGCACAGAGCGCAGGCACATTACCTTGAAACTTACTAACATTCTTTAAAATATACAATATGCAAGGGAGGGAAAGAAGATAATGCTCTGTTCCCACCAAAGGCCTTGAGCAGGGGGGGCGGGGGGGGAATAGTTATTTGTTAGCCTCATTCCTTGCGCAGATGTCTAGGAAGGGAGGTAAAGAAGAGAGATAACAGACTCTAGCTAGAATTCACACCAAGCAACAGAAACAAGGTTTGCCTGTGCCATGACCCCATTCCCTGTAGCTTAGGCCTGACCACTTGTCCAGCTTTTAGCTCTTTCCTCTACTACACTTAGGTCAAGGCCTCTGTGGTCATTCTCTGGTTCCATGTGCAGGGCTGCTAGTCAGGGGTGACTTCAAAGTCTCAGTATGTGGAGAAGGATGGAGAATGGATTTTAATTTGTTAAACACTGGGGACCATTTTAGAAAAAGGAGAGCTCATACAGAAGAGCCGCTTTAATGAAAGTGGAATTAGATACTGGCACAGAAATGAACACAATGTTGAGGGATTATTTCAAACAAGGTCCAACAAGTTGTTTGAGCCAAATAGGAATCCTTCATAAAATAAAATCCAGCCCTGGTGAAGGAAGGAGCATAAACAAGGGCTAGTAAAATGTACACATTGTACATAAAATGGTGTATTTTATAGGATGCTGTTAAACACTGTATGGAAAAGGCAATAAGAGTAAAATTAGAAAGCTGAATTCATTCTGCAATGCCTGTCAGCACAATAACTATCTGAAGCTAATTTCAGGCAAGATTCAAGTGATAGTAACAAGTAGGATTCGGTTCTGTGATATGAAACATCATGACAGTATCATGTGATATTGCCCACACCCCTTCTTTACATCCTTACATCTTGGACACACGCAAGGTCGGCATTCAGAAAGAGAACAGATTTGAATTTGAAATTAAAAGGTAGTGCTCGCTATCTTTGATATGAAGAAAAGCTAAGAATAAAATGACATCATGGAACAACAGTAGAATTGGTTAGCTTCAGGTGGAAAGAGAAAAACTTACTTCAACATCAACTGCATGGAGATACAACCATAATCCAAGCATGTAAAACATTTTAGAATTGTCTGCTGATCTACACCCACTGAAGTCAGTGGAATTGCACAGGTTGCACAAATTGTGAATGAGCGCAGAGTTTGATCCTCTCCTAAAAACTTTTTTTTTCCTATTTTGTTGTTTCACTTTTTATTAAGGACATTTGTATGAAAATAGGATCTTTGTTTCATGAAAATTCCTCTGCTCCTGCCATTTTTTCCCTATCTGAAGTTATTACAATCCTGTTTTGACACTAGTATTTTTCATCACAAACAGCTGTGATGTCACATATGGGACCATGATATCCAGTGGCAATAGAAACATTACATTTAATAGTACATTTAATCTTAGAACAAGGTTAACAATAATTCTCCTATTTTGTAGTGGTGTTGTGAAGAGTGGCAAAGTTATCCATTTGATAGTGTTATTGGAGGATTAATTAACTGATGTTTTCACAGCTATTTTGAAGATGAAAAGCATTAGAAAAGTATTATTTTTACTAATTCTTAAGAACAAAAGACACTATTTTCATGCAAATATCCATTGTAATAAAGAAATGCAAATATCTATTGTAATAAAGACAAACCTCACAAAAAATTCCTAGTAATTATATCATGGTTTCCATAAGGAATGTTTTTCAGAGTTTTCCATGAGACAACAGTAGTTCTCTAAAAGGAAATGAGCCATTTTCTAAAAGCAGTTCCAATGAAGTCTATGCATTCAGAATCAGTTATTTGATCTGAATATAGGAAAACAACTATTTTTATTTATTTTTTGAATTATAAAACAAAGTATTTATAGGTGCCCATGCTATGTACTGGGCAGTGTAGCCCACAAATTAACATACACATACAAAAGGACTGCCCAAGAATAAAACCATCTCAACTAAAAGTCACCCACATATCCAGGGGTAATTCAGTTTGTTTTGTGTTCCCACTTTAGGCTTAGTTATTAGACTAAATAGGGTAGCCTCTACCAAAAGAAAGCTTGTCTGAATACAGACTAATACACACCCTAGGAAATGCAAAATGGGGGAAAACACACTGAAGCACATGAAGGAAATACAGAATGAACGCTGCTGAGAGATGAGTCACTATCCACCCAGTCCAGTGAAGAAACAAACCCAATATCCAACTGTATTAGAGATCTCAGCTCTGTCCATATGTGTATGGAAACCTCATTAATGTCTCTAGAGTCTTGCACACACATAAAAAGAATAGACTCTTCCCCCATTAGGATAATAAAAAAAGTCTTACTGTTTGGGTAGGTGCATGCTTTTAAACAAAGATATTTTTCAAAGTTAATTAAATAACTAGGAAAGAAAACATAGCATTACAAACTGTGAATCCTAGAAGCAATTTGACTTATAGGGGAAAAATACTCAGGGGACTTGCAGGGGTACATTGTGCCACCAAAACGGCATGAAATATAAACCCAGAGCCTTAATAGGAAAACATGGAAGCAAAAATGGAAACAGTTTCTTTCCTCAAAATCCATGTTTCCAGTTCAAGCACATTGAGGAAAGTATCTTCTTTACCCCATTCTCTGCTATTCTCCTGCTGTCCAGTAACATTCCAAAACCAATGGAATCGAAGAAAGCAGCTACTACATTTGATTGCAGTGTAGGCTACTGCAAGGAAGCAATCTACTTGAAATTAGAGCTGGTAGGAAAGTGGGCTTTTTCCCTACAAAAACATTTGACTTTTCAAGTGAAAAATTGAAAGATGAAAATATTCAACCAGAAACTTCCAGTTTTAAATAAAAAAAAAAATGATTTGGAAATGTTGCTATGATGCCTCACTGGAGTTCTAGTTCAGTGCCTCATGCCTCCATTCTCCTCTATTTGGTTCTTGGATGGTTGGTTTTTCAATTAAAAGTTGAAGTCTTCAGCAGAAAGCTAACACTTTTTGCAAAAATATCTTTTGGTCAAACCCCCAATTTTCAATGGAAACACAGTTCTGACAGAATTTTTTCACCCAGCACTACCTGCAATGTTCATCAGCATCCAAGCTGTAATGCACAGAATGCAGAAGGCATAGCTATGTTTTCCATTTGCAAACCGTGCTAATAAAACATTCAAAGTTGAATTTATTATGCTGTTATCATTCTATGCAAAAATTACATACAGAAAACTATGATACAAGAACATCGTTTAGAGTGCAAGATCATACTCTGGAATGTTAGAAAATGTCAGATTTATGCCTGTGCCACCCTATTACTTTTCCTTGTGCATCCATCCTCTGCACAGAATGAGGCAGGGGTCCTGAGGGGAAAACAGTTTGTAATAATGTAGTTAAAAACTGTATCAAAATGCAAACACACAAGGGAGTAGAATCAAGGTTGCACAGAGAATCATACATCTGGCATTTCCTAACTTCCACATGCTTTATTTTGCAATCTAAATAATATTCTTTTATGACAGGTTTTTTTAAAAAGAAAGTATGTCAAAATAAATTCTGTTATGTGCACATATAATAACCCCCAAATTAGGCATCATCATCAGTGTTTGAACTTTTAACCTCCAGCACCCACAGACAGCTTGCTGCCACTTGAGGACTAATTACACTCTTTGACAGTTGGGGAAGGCTGTTAGTCAGAAGTGGGGGAAGGCCTGCTGGGTCCATCTGCTGCATCCTGGGATGGTTGGCTGAGGAAAAAGCCCACCCTTGTCCACCTGTTTCTCTCTCTCCCCTGCAATCTGCCCCCCTTAGGAACTGAGGAATTTCTGCCCCATGTGGTGGCCCCAGATGGTGCATGGACTGCTGGGGCCAGATGCTGCATCAAAGGGGTGTCTGGAAGGCTCTTGGCCTGACTCCTTCTGTTTCACACATGGGAGTTGGGGGAGTGCCCACCCTATGTGATGGCCTCAAGGAAGGAAGGTTCTAGGCATAGCTGTTTATTGGGATGGGAGATCCTAGCCTGGCTCCTGCTCATGTGGCGTCCCCAGGTGCCATGTGCCAAGTCTAAGGGAAGGAAGAGGACCAGCCCTGCTCTCTACTTCCATAATGCTGCAATACAATCCTGGTCTCAGAATATTTGTGCATTTAGTTATTTTAGGAGGCTGCTAAAATTTTCCGGTGAGGGGCACAGAATTAGTCAGCCTCAAGCACCCAAACCTTTACCCCCATCCTGGACCCCCACACCAGCAACAAGGGCCTCAAAGTCCCAAACTTTCAAAAGACCACAACTGCCCACCTGTGATGAGCCAGCGGTATGCTATTGCTGGGATCAACCCAGGTATATCCAATGGGAATGTCCTATGATGGAATACAACTATTTAGGATGCCTCTTTGGCCAACTGGGGGAAAATACAAACTAACCAACAAAACTGACCCAGAAACCCTTCTGGTTCTGATAAAAATAGGGCTAAACTCAGGGGAGAGGCAAACTCTCTTTAGTGGGACGTAATATCTCCCAAAGCCCTGGCTCCAGACTGATCCATTCAGATATCCTGCACCATGGAGAACTCTGTACCTACCTAATGGCCTCTGTTGTTTTGCAGATCAGATCAGACAGAGGTCCTCTGAGTAGCAGTGGCAGATTGCTTATTCTGGCCATGAATGTGATGGCTGGAAGCATCTTCAGACCCTCCTGGACAGTGGGGTGTGTGGGGGGGGAATCAATTCCCTCCCACCTAGACCCCCTTCCGATGCAAGAACAGAACTCCCTTGAGGATGCCTGGCACTTATTCCTCATTGCTCAGTCTGATCTTTTTGAAATCTCACACAGGTTTCAGAGCTCACAGAAACAACTAAAGATGTCTCAGAAGGGAGAACAAGCCTGTTCCTGTGCCAGACACAAGTCTATGGAGCCTGAAGGAGAATCTTCCTAAACGATAGACACTGGGGAAGGAACATCCCAACAGTCCACAGGTTATCCCCCATCATGGACACTGCAGTGCCCCCTTCCTATCCTAGACTACAGCATCCTGAACAACACCTTTGACATTGTGACAGCTCAATAAGATGATCAGACACTCTGGGAATGTTTCAACCAACTCGCCACAGTCAATCAGGTTGTTTTCTCTGAAGATGCATCTCACCAGCTTCCCTACTTTGAATTACGGGATGAGATTTTGTACTGAGTAGAGAGACATCCCCAAACTAAAGAACCCAGGTATTAATACCTAGTCCCCCATCTCTCCTGGAGGGAGCTCCAGTGGTTAACCCATACTCTTCCCATGGCTGGACACCTAGGTAAGGTGAAAACCCAAGAAAGATCATTGACCCAATTTTTTGGCCAAGGATATATAAAGACTTCTGCTTATCATGCCCAGAAAGTAGTCCCAAAGGGTCAGGATCAGGTCCCTCTCATCCTTCTACCCCTCATCGCAATCCCCTTTGAGTAGGTAAGGATTTATATAATAGTTCAAGTTTATTTTGGTATTTGTGAACAATGCCAGCCAATATCTAGAGGCAATTACTTTATGAAATACCTTTACCTCCACCCTAGCATGAAAGCTACTTCAAGTGTTTTCCTGGGTTGGCCTTCCATCAGAAGTAGTCACTGATCAAGGGATCAATTTCATGTCCCAGGTTCTCTAACAAATGTGAAAGTATAACCGCTCCAGACCTCAGTCTACCATCCCCAGATAAGACCCTCAAAAGTATGTTGAAAGGTTCGTGGGAACCGAGACCAAAGACTGGAACCAGATGCTCCCCTATCTTTTGTTTGTAGTGAAGGAGGTACTGTAGGCTTCCATGGGCTTCTCCTCTTTTGAGCTTCTTTATGGGAGACAGCCTTGAGTAGTTTTAGACTTGGTTAGAGTGTCTTGGGAAACTCAGATAATCTGCTCTACCAATGTCTTAAATTAAAAAGAGGGAGAAGGTAGAACACTTGAGCCACTTTACCCAAATTAATCTCTCTCAGGTCCAACAGACTCAGATGTAACAATATAATAAAGAGGCTAGGGCCCAGGAATTCCAACTAGGAGATCCAGTGCTCCTATTCCTTCCCAGCTCAGAGAGCAGGCTCCTGGCCAAATGGCAGGGATGATATGAAGTGCTCCATTGAGTGGGACTAGTAGTTTATAAAATGTATTCCCTGGACTGGAGAAAACAAAAGCAGATGTATCATGTAAATCTGTTAAAACAGTGGATGTACAGGAAAGCATCTTCATCCACACAGAGGAGGGAAAAGAGGATCTGGGGCCTCAGCTCTCTAAGCTGGCCAAAATTGGGATAGAGGAGGTGCCACTTGGAGAGGGGCTGTCTAAGACAATTAAACAACCTCCTGAGAGCCTATAAGATGTTCTCCCCACTACTGGGGCGAACCGCCTTGGTGACTCACCACATCTGAATGGGGCTGGAGGCCAACTCCATTCAGGAATCATATCAAATCCCAGAAGATGTAAATCCTCTGTTAGTTCAGGAAGTACAGGAAATGTTAGACTGGGAACAATCAAGGAGTCTGGTGGTTTGGTACCAAAGCTGGATGAGAGTGTCCAGTTTTGCGTATAGTTCTATCAGATAAATGCCATTTCTGAATTTGATGCCTGTCCTATGCCCCCAGTCAATGATCTGCTGAATCGCCTTGGTCAAGCCCACTTTATTACAACATTAGATCTAACTAAGGGCTATCGGCAAATTCCCTTTACTCCTGACTCCAGAGGGAAAAAATGCCTGACCATGCAGCACTAAGCTGGCTCCAAACCATGAAGACCTGAAATGCCCATGGGACACCCTTTTCGATTTCGAATATAGCATCAGTCCGGGAAGAATCATGGGAATGCAGACTTCCTTTCAAGAACCAAGGAATACTGGGGGGAGGCTCTGTGGTGAATGTGCCACCAATCCCACTCAAGTACAGGGGGTGGTTTGTAAAGGGGTAAGGGATACCATTGTTCTGGGGTCTGAGGCCTGCAGCTGTCTGGCTGACTGATTAGCCCTGCCCACTGCACCTGGGATCAAGAGCTGGAACTTAATTGGCTGATCCTCACAAAAGAAGGCAGCAGGAACTGGAGAGGGAGTCAGCAACACCTGCCAGAAAGCTGAGTGGCCAGTGGCTGTGCATCCAAAGGACTGCTGCTAGAACAACTGTATTACTAAGGCTCTGAGGTAAGAGCCAGGAAACTTGGGCTGGTGAACTTACTGGTGAGGGCAGACTTGGGGATGGGACTACTCAGCTTGCAGGGACTTTGAGGGAAGAATCTGAGGTTTTGATTTGTTTGTTAAGAAGGCTTGAAATAATAAAATAATAATAATAATAAGAAGAAGAATTAATTAAAAAAAAGCCCAACTCTAACTCTGCTGGAAACCTCAGATTCTGTGAGCAGAGCTTCAGACAGAATTGCCCTAGGGAGTGAGCTGGTCTGGAGGGCGCTATAGGACAGGCCCCAATCCTTCATACGCAGATACCATTATTGTTGTTATTTGTATTACTGTAGTGCCTATGAGTCCTTGTTATAGCCCAAAACCCCACTGGGATGGACACTGTACAAACACAGAACATAAAGACAGTCTCTGAAACACTCTGTCACCCTTAGAACCAGTGAGCACAAAGAGAAGAGCTCTGTAGTCCACTCTTCTGTGTCGTATTTGGACCGCGATCCTGCAAGGACTTGCATGGTGTGCAGCAGGGTGTGCTAAGTTGTTTCACTCCACTGCAAATGGGAGGGGAGACTTTTAGTAGGGTCAGCTATGAGCATTGGATGTTGTCCTCCCCACTGAGCAGAAACCCTGTGCTTCTTCTCCTTTTCTCAGGTCTGCAAGATAAAGAGTGGACAGTATGCTAATATTCATCATGCTAATGAGGCGCTTAAGTACCTGTTCCTCTTTTAGGCTTTAATCCTGTTACTAGGCAGGAGTAGCATGGCAGCTGTGCAGCAGCTTTCTTATTATTACAGGGTCAGATTCCTTTGCACTCACTGTCCTTCTAATCACTTTTTACCTTATCTAATACATGTAACACTCTGTATCTGGGCTATGCAGGACCAATGTTCTATACATGGCATTGAAAATGTTAAGTGCCAGGCATTGTTACTGAAATAAATTTATTTTAATGAGACTGAAGTACCAGTAAGTACTTGGAATTTTGTTATTGCTTCTCATAAATGTAAACAGACAGGGGATACTCCTCTCTGCCCTCTCTAGGGTATATGCACCAAATTTACAAAGCTATTTAAGAATCTAAATGTGCAGATTGATGCCTATGTCTACTTTATAGGTCCAATTAACATTTTAGAGTGGTAGAGGGGAGGGCTGGGTCAGGACTAGGGGCAGAGAGGATTACTTGTGGGTAGATGAGGGAGGGCTAGGCTGCAGGATAAGAAGCAAGGAGGCCAGAGAGCAGAAAGACACGTGAAAACTGTTTGTGATGTAGCAGATGATAGAGATGGAGGAAAGGGAGGCAGAGGTAAATGGGATAAGGGAGGTGATGAGGCAGGTGAATTGGAGGCAAAGCTCATTAATAGTTGAAGTAGTCTGAAAAAACCTGTGGGTCTATCATCACCCAACATCTGTTCATACCCTGCTCAGAAATTAATTCTGTCCCCAAATCAGTTGTCTTCCCACCTCCATCAATTCCACCTCCTGCCCCCATGAGTTCTGCCACTTCCAGCTCCTACATCAATTCTGCTCTCCCAGCTTCACCTCTGCTCCTCCTGCAGCTCCCAGGTTCTTCACCCCATCTGCCAGGACTGGGGAAGTTGAAGCAGGGTCCCTCTCCCTTTCCCAAGCTGGGAGCTACAGAGAGGGAGAGGGTGAAGGAGAGGAAGACACACTTTGTTGCTCACAGGAGGGAAGGAGGGGAAAGAGGAAGGAATCCAACCTACAATAATAGGCATAGGACCTACTCACTCAACATGATGCTTATCTGCAATACTAGACTCACAGTTATGAATGTTATGGCCAGGTTCACAGGATCATGCCATGGTACCTACATCTGGCTGATGTCTGGCATCTCCAGGTGCTTCATCAATGGGCAGTTCCTGGAGGGCTGGCTGCTAGGTAAGAAATCCTTTATCTCCCTCTTTCAAAATCAACCCAACAACTCCATTTTACTACATATTCAGACTATTCCAATACACTTCCCCTCCAAGTGGCTGTAATAAACCTAATAAATAATGACATGGTGGGACACTTCCCCCTAAAAGGAGACAGAGGACACTCCATCCAACTGGCTTTGATGCTAATTTTCTGCCCTCAGAACATGTCATGCTCATAAACCCACCAGAATGGTGAGAGGGAGCACCTTTGTCATCCTAAAAATGTGATGGAGGTGTCTCCATTTGTTAGGTGGCACACTACAATATAGCACTGAAAGTGTTAACAGGATATTCCTGGCATGAAAGATACCTCATAATATAGCAGTGTCACATGGAATACCTCCCTCTGAGAGGCTGGATATTAAAAAGGAGGTAGGTGATGAACCACCGAAGTGTCAGCCAAAAGGTTGTAGTCTAAGGAACAGTTGGAGCTGCCCAGGGCCTAGTAGGTCTAAGAACCTCATTTGGAGCCACTCAGGGCTTCAGACTTCTGCAGGAAGCACTCTGCATGAGGGTACCTGTTGGGGGAAAAATGTAAGTGAAACATACGTGTATGGCTAGAATTGCCTAAAGAAATGAGATTTATGGGTGATAGGGTTTAAAAAAAGTGCCCTTGAATTTTAGTGGGGAAGTGCATTTTGGGGATGGGGGAAAACACAGCTTATTTCCTTTTTGTTGTACAAGTGGGTAGGTCTGAGTCTATCTGTAATGTAGGGACATGACTTGGATGTAATGAGGGGGCATTTTCAGGCTGTGGTAGCGGATTGTTCATCTTCTAATTTGTATGCACGAGATGGAGGCAAGTTTAAGTTGTGGGGCTGGGTTATTAGGAGGACATGAGGAGGGAAAGGATGCAGCAGAAGGAGAGGATAAGGATAACAGAAACAGTAATGGCATCTCTATCTCTCTCATACTCCATCTCTTCATAGTGCTATGGCTATTGCTATGGTAAGGAGTGTACTGTCTGGGAGCTTCATAACAAAAGCTCTGAGGGAGAACAGCAGAGCTAACAGTCCCAAGCATGATCATGCTCTTGGTACAGAGACTGCACATATACATGTGCATGTCTGGGAAAAATCACGTGTTGACTGGTACTGGATAGTCATCAGTACCAATGCATCTACAATCAGAGCTACAGGCTAACTGTCCTGCTTCTCATGCAAAATAGAAGTGGCCTCTTTCACCCACACAGCTCGGCACAGCTCAGGCAGCTCACAGTACATGAATTATCAATGTGCCCCAGCAAAATTGTGAGCTCCTGTGCATATTGCCTTCTCTATTGTGTTATTTCATGCACCAGGGATTTGTTGGTTGACCAGATCATCCTCCATTGTCAAGGCAAAAGCTCACCCAATTGTCTTGCTAGGTGAGGTGGGATAGGTGGAGTGGATCTGGATTGTGTGGAGGCCTGTGGGAGTTGCTGTGAAATAAATGGGAATTAGATACCTGGGCACTTTTGAAAATCCCACCAGTCCCCTCTCTGGCTCTTTAGGCACATAAATAGCTTTAAAAATATGGCCCTAATCTCTGGTACAACAAAAGGATGCCAACTGCTCTGTTCTTGTGAACTGGCTGGACATTAAATTAGGAATGGGCAAACCACATAAGAACCTGTGTGTTGTAAGAACCTTCACCTTTTAGTTAGATCTACATTCTCACCAATTTTTTTTTTTTTTGAGGTTCTGAAGTATTTAGAGAACCTTTCCCCCTTTATTTTGCTTGCATTTGTACTTTTGAGTTCTGGCCATAAGTGAACATGAAAGTTCCAAAATACTGTTCTTCAGGCATTTCCAGCTGAGACCAAAAGCAGCAGTATCAGAAATCTGGCAAAGTCTTGCTAAGGATATTTTCAACTTAGTTTTGCAGGCTGAAGAAATGAAAATAGTCGGGACTAGAGGTGATCAGTCCATTTTCATTAAAATATGCTGTTTCAAAGCTGAAATGTTGCTTGGAGACGTGGTGGTTTCAACATTACATATATATATTCTCTCACTATAGCACTGGCTTGGGATGTGGGAGTGATGTGTTCCACTGTGGAGCAAAACAAAATTTAAAAAACTCAAAAGTTGCCATACTATGGAATTGTCATTCTCTGGTCAATTCTAATCTGTAAAAGTCTGAAGTTCTCCCATGGATAACTTAAATCTGTAAGAAGCCTGATAGGATGTTAAAAAAATAATTTAAATCTTAACTGAATTTTGGGCTTTAATTTCAGGGAACAGAAAGATATTCAGGGACCAGGGGTATAGAGTAGGTTTAACTGAAGGCCTCTGTTAGTTATTTCCAGAAGTATACTTATATTAATGTAGATTTCTGTTAAACTGAAAGCAAATCCTTTTGCTTGTCTAAAAGTTTTCCTTGTGACTGTTCATTACAAAATAAGTAGGTTTTGGAGTGCTTGTATTTCACATTCCATTTCAGGATGATCCCCTCTATACCCTTTCTTGATCTAAAGCATTAGCCTGTGAGGATGGTGCCACCTACTGTAAGTAAGGAACACCACAACATCTTCCATACAATTGCTGTCATTTAGTTGCCAGCCATCAAGTTTTGAAGTGGAAACCCTCTGTGTTTGGGAGTCCTTTCAGACCTCCCATCTGCCTGATTATCTGAAAAGCTGTCTCTCACTATGGAAAGTAGCATGCTGATTGAAAGGGCTTCTTCCTTTTGGAAGGCACCTATTCTATACAAGTCTCTTTTCATATTCAAATTCTGTGCTACTCCAGTAGAAAAAGGGATTTAAAATATAGTAAACACTTTGAGACAAAATTTCCTCTGGAGTAAATACATGAGATCTCATTGGCTTCAATGGGATTCACCTGTGAACTTCAGTTAATACAGTTGCAGGAGAGGCCGAAGAATTTAGTAGGTACAATGTCAACTCAGCAGTGAACACACTTGGGAAAACAACTCAGACAAAGACCTAAACAAGAGATGCTCTCTGATGTGCTACTCATTTGCTTTCTCAGTCTTTGTCTACTTTGAGGATTTGACTCAATCTCAACCATCATTGATTGGCCAATGGTGTATCTGCACCTGGGCAAGTTGCTATTTGCACCACAGGAACTTATCCCTGTTTGAAACCAGGATGAGTGGCAGTGGTACGTATTGTGGCCTATAGCTATTCACCTTATTTACATTAGTCCTTTGCACTGCAGCAGCTACATTGATGGCTGATACTGTGGCAAATTCCAAAGCTCGAATCTAGCTGCCCATGCTTAGAAAGGGGTTTTGAAGAGCTCTCTCCACTGAAGAAGGGACTTTAAAAGTGCAGTACCCACAAGGCAACAGTCATTACACAGCAAGCTGTTGATTTCTGAGTCATGTGTGAAGATGATGCGTGGTATTTAGATCAGGCGTGATGTGCAGAATATGGATCTTGCTCAGCTGAATGGAACAAGTCATCCTGGTGCTATTGGGAGTTCCTCAAGCCCCAGTGTGGCAGTTTTGGCAGCGCAGGGCACTTAGACTCAGTGATGCAATGCCTAACATTTAGGCACCTTGCCACCCAATGAAATCTGCAGCCCTCAGTTAGGTGCCCAGGCTCCCTAGTCAGTGCCCAGGGAGAGTAGATGCTTAATGGGATCCACAGAAGCCAGCAAGCTGAGCAGGGAACCACCTAAGCTAACCACTGGGAAATGGCAAAAAGAGGGACAAGGTTTAGGCCCCCACCTCTCAAAAGGAATTAGGTAGCTATCTCTGCTTGGAATTTGCAGCCAGGAACCCTCTCTTGAAGTGAAGTGTCTATGCCAAGACAGCCTCTCACAAAAAACAAGGAGATGCTAGGGCCCTTATATGCCTATGCTATTCACTCTGATGTGGGCGATCCGGGTTCAAATCCCCACTCTGCGTGATTTGGAGCAGGGACTTGAACCCAGCTCTCCCAACTTGCAGGTGAATGCCTTGACCACTGAGGTAAGGGATATTCAAAGGGGAGGGAGTCTTGTGACAGAGATGGCAAAGTTTCTGGAATAAACTGGACAAGCCTTATTGAATTAAGTTTATGTATCATTTTGGGCCAGAGATTGTATGTAATTCCCTGGGGAAGGGGACCCCTACCTTCCAGGAACTATAACCAGGGGGGGATGGTTAGGCAAATTTATTCAAGTTGTAACACCTCCAGAAATCTACCACCACCTGAAGATGCTCTAGGGTGATCAGATAGCAAGTGTGAAAAATTGGGACTGGGTAGGGGATAATAGGCACCTAGATAAGACAAGGCCCCAAATATTAGGACTGTCCCTATAAAATGGGGACATCTGGTCACCCAAAGAGGCTCACATATACTGGTTCAAACTGGATTATCTAAGGACCAACAGACTAAGAAAAGCTTTTTGATAAATAGTCTGAGTTTAAACTGACTCAGGACCTCCTTTCTGATCTAGCAAACAGACAAGACCTCTGGTCCAAAGGTGGCCCCAATCCTCTGGGAAGGGTTGGAAGGACTTTAGCCTAGTGAGACCCAATAAAACTAAGGGTGATTGTTCTGAGCTGGAGCTCTGATGGACACCCATCTGAGTTCTTGTTGGAGCTGGTGTGATCTCTGGTAGCTTATTAGCATGTGTGTAGATTTTCACTGTTTTAATATGGTTTCTCTGTAATGTTTACCTTCAGAATATATATGCTTGCTGAGAAAGAGTGGTATAGTAGCTTAACTGTGGGCAAACATACCGTTTACCATATCTGAGGAGAGACATGAAGCTGGCCTGACTTTTTGCTGGAGATGTCACTATATACGCAGGGAACTGTGCAGCTTTGGACTACCCTGGTCAGGAAGGAAGGGATGTGTGTCTCTGCCTAAGAGAGATGATGATTGGGGAGCCTATTGCCTTGAGTGTCTGAACTTGCTGAAACATGGAGGGTGAAATACAGGTACAGTTGCTTTGAATGGTGACAGGACTCGCTCAAATTTTCTGTTGAAGCTGTTCTACTTTGTATGAAATACTTACATATACATAGGGAGTGGGGGAGAAATATATAGAGAGAGAATGACTACAGTCTGGTGGTTAGGGTACTTACCAGGGAGGTCCCAGGGTCCAATCTGTACTCCAATTAATATTTAAGTATTTCATACAAGTGGAACAGCTTCAAGAGTAGAGCTTGAAAGAGAGACTTCCTCCTGTGTATTAATGCCATGGTGCTGACCTAGTTGGCTGGGTTTAAAATCCATTCACTAGTGAACATGTGAGCAGTCAACAGCTAGCAGCTAACAGCAGAGTTTCTGTGAGAATTTGCCTTGAGAGGAGAGTAGTGATTTGGTAATCTATTCTGTTCTCCTCCCCTCTTTACTCCCTTTCCTTTCTTTTTTTTTTCACTTTAGGAATAGGGGTTAGGAAGAGAAGACAATGATGGCTCTTGAGACAGTACTAGAAATGACCCAAGGAGGAGAGGACACAAAGAAGATGGCTGAATACAGAAGCTGCGGGATGAACATCATCCTTGAGTGGGTATCTGATGGAATCTACTTATTCATGAAATGTTGCTGAGAGAGCTCATGGCTGAGAAGATTCAATGATTAGAGATGTAGCTGGAGACAATGAAGGAATTCAGATGGGGATGTGAAGGTGCAGGAGGAGAGAGAGGAGGTGGAATGGAGAACTCAAGATTTGCAGAAAAATCAGGATGGTGTACAGGAGGCTGAGATAGAGAACATAAAACAGATTCGTACCCATACCATGAAGAGACAGTTCTATGTGATCAAGGACTCCATTCTCAGAAGAATCTATTGGCCTGTCACCAGACAAGATCCAGAGAACAGAAGAGTGTGCTGTCTGCCAGGGTCAAGGATTTGAGATGTGGATGTGAGGTTGAAAGGGATCCTGATGGGAGTGGGGAAAAATTCATTCATTATGCTGTATGTCAGGATGAATGGCACTGCTAGATTGCCATTGGAATGGAACAAGGAAGACTATGAGCAGCTGCTTAAAGGAGTGGAAACTTAGGCGATTTACAGCTGGATACTTCCAGTCCCTAGAGAAGGAGGGAGAAGGCATGACAAGATAATGAAGATCAACAGATGTCTCAAGGATTGGTGCTATGATGAAGGTTTTGGGATGATTGACCATTGGGAGGCATTACATAAAGAGACTGTCCTTGACTGGGGTATGGGATCAAGGCCGCCTTGATTGATAAGAAGGGTTTAGGAGAGAGAGGAATAAAGGTAAAGGTAAAGGTGGTAGGATAGTGTTGTACATCAACAAAGCAGTACATTGTAAAGAAATAAGAAGTGACAGTATGGACAAAACAGAATCTGTTTGGGTCAAAATCACCTTGTGGAAAGAGTGCAAAAGAGGTTCAATTGGATAGTATTAGGGGTCTGCTATAGACCCTCAGGGTCAGACTTTGATATGGATAGTGATCTCTTTAGTGTTAGAAGAGAGATAAATACTTCTTGGAATTGTGTATCATGGGAGACTAACCTCCTGGATATAGGTTGGAGAATATGTGCTACTAACACTGGTAGGGCCCAGTTATTCCTGGATGAGATAGATGACAATTTTCTTCATCAAATTGTCACTGAACCAATAAGAGATAATTCAGTGTTAGACTTGGCTTTGGTAAGTAGTGAGGATAACATAAAGGAGCTGGTAATAGGAAATAACCTTGTATCAAGTGATCACAATTTGATTCAGTTCAAATTAAATGGAAAGATAATCAAAACCAGGTCATCAACTATGATTTTTTATTTTAAAATGACAGAGTTTGGGAAATGAAGGAAATTAGCTTAAGAAGTCAACTGGACTGAAGAGCTCAAGAACTTACATATGGGGACTTGGCATTTCTTTAAATCAGCTATATAAAAACTATCTGCATCCTAAGATCAAAGGAAGGGAAGCAAAGGGAAAAAACTTGTAGGGAAAGGTCCCTGACCCAATAACTACTTCAAAAATCAATAACTACCTCAAAAAGGTTATTAGGAGACTGCAGAAAGCCTATAGGGAATGGAAAAAGGGTTTGATCAGCAAAGAAAGCTACATTGTGGAAGTTATAAAATATAGGAAAAAAGTGAGAACAGCTAAAAGACAAGCTGAATTTCTCTTGCCAAGGAAATTAAAATAAATAATGAGAGTTTTTTTTATCTATATAAATACGAAGAGAATAAGGAAGGATGAGGTTGGGACACTATGCAGTGGGGATAGGATGGAGATGAAGATAATCTAGGTGTGGCCCAAAAACTAAATGAATACTTTTTCTCTGTTTTCAGTAAGGATAATGAAGTGGAAGGCAGTGCAGGTGGTGGAAATGAGTCTAGAAATGGGCGTTACCACATCTGAGGTGGAAGAAAAACTTAAAGGTAAAATAGGTGAAATAAATAAATAAAGGTAAACTAGGCAGGTTTGAATACCTAGTTTGAGGAGCCCACCGGAGCTTTGGCACCAACCTGCTTGCTGGAGTCAGGACTTAGGTGGCTTTGAACATGCCCACTGGCAGAAATGTAGGCACCTGGGGATTTTCCTGGTAGACATACAGGTACTTAGGTAATTTAGGTGCCTTCAGAGACAGGCAGCAGGGATTTTGAGGATCTAAATTTGGATTTAGGTGCCAAAAGTGACAATTAGGTGCCTTTGTAGATCTAGGCTATATTACAAACAGTTTATTAATTTTGCAGGTGCTGAGCAGCTCCCAGGATTTGGTCTGAGGTTGGCAGAATGCCGAAGGTAACCTCTTAAAGCTCAAAAAATAAAAGACATCCCTATTTTATCAACAGAGGACAGTATTGTACATTCTCCCAAACACTGCCGCATCAAGCACTAATCAGGGACAGCAATCCTCATAGGATATCGGTTTTAGCTAGTTCAGTACTCTACCATTTAGGGAACTTTGAAATAGGTATCTAAAGGATCGGCATACCAAGATAAAGATGGCATAATATGCTGCTAAAATCCCAGATTGGGGGGAGAGGGGGATGAATATGAAGGAAGGGATAAAACTAATGACCACGGTTTAAGATTGAAATTGGCCAGTGAATTGCATCATCCTTTCACAGAATCTCTGGGTTACAGCCCACGAAAGCTTATACCTGCAGAAATTAAATTTGTTAGTCTTTAAAGTGCTACAGGACTCTTGTTGTTTTTGCTGTATACAGACTAACACAGCTACCCCTCTGAATCTCTCACTCTCGCTTCCCTAAGACTCAGGTGTGATGTTTCATAGAGTTGTATATGATTTTAGTCACACAACTTCCAGTAAAGCCACTGGAAAGACTGCAGCTAATTCCCTGAACTCATCCTCAAAAACTTTAAGGCTACTGTTTATCCCTGTACCTAAGAACAAAAGCACTTTTAACTGTCCCAGGAACAAACATTGCCTCACATGATCAAAATCTATATTTTATGAATGAAATTATATTAATTAACGTAGTGCATTAGTATAAGCCTAAAAGATTTATATTCCTTGGGTCAAGAACCCCTTTATAGAAATATGATGAGGGATATATAGGAATATTATTCAGACCACTAGAGGACAGGATTTACAGGAGCCAAAAAATCCAATCATTATGCATCTGGCAGATGAGGGGTGCAATAGCAGCTATATCTATAAGACATTGGATGAAAGAGATTTTGAGACAGCCATGACCCTTATATTTTATCATTCACTGGCCTGCTACTATGCCTCGTAAGTAGACAAAAGCTATACTTTTAGATCACATAGAAGGTATTAGCATTTTTATTGGAAAAAAACTAGCCAGCTGGACTAGAGGTTTATATATTGCTTAGAATACAGAAATCACTCCCTAATTAGTGGAATTAGCGGGCTTTGATGGAAAAGGGACAGCTATGGGATCAGCCTATAGAACGCTGCAGAAGAATTTCACCACACATGGTGTTATGGAATATACCCTACTATTGTCGATCTTCTAACAGATTGCTCAATTTGTGGGGAGGTTGGGACAGAACTCTCCACTGGCTGAGACCTTTCTATTCATACAGCTGACTACCCAAGAGGTCCCCAGTCCAGCAAGGTGCTGTGTGCCCTCATCCCTGTCTTATTAAAGCCAACAATTTGATGTCATAGAGAGTGAAGGTGCTGAACACGCTCATAAGAATGGTTATTCCACCTTCCATTTTAACCACAAAGCCAATCCTGCTCTTATCAGAGTCAAGAACATAGCACCATTAATAATAATAGGAGCAAGGCTGGTTCTAAACAGTAAAAATAAATGGCAAAGTAATTTCACATGTAGTTCATCTTTGTTGTAGTTGTATACCATTTTTACTCACTAATTAACAGTGTGAAATACTGGCATTCCTCATGACAGCTTTCAGGAACTACTTTAAAAAGAAGAATCTCCTTTGTTGTATACTGAAGTAGTGCCAACCACATGCATTTAAAAATTATGTGTCAAGCCCTAAAATAGCACGAGGCTGAATTAAAAATCACAATTAAAAAAAATAATAATAATCAATTTTGGGTTCTTTATATTTTCCTTCTTGAAGCCTTTAGGGTGTATTTGCTTCCTGTTTTCAAGCTTTTCTCACAGTTATGGGGGGGTTAGAAACATACTTTATTATTATTTTTACAATGGAAGCTGAGATTCTCACATTATCACTTGCCTCAAGGAGATAGGGCTTTAAGGGGGAAAAAAAAGCTACCTAAATACTCATGATAACATTATGAGAATTGTCTACAATGGGTTACATTATATTGTTCCCCACATGTAACTGTGGAAAACATCTAATTTACTTATTACTGATTTTTTGGTAATCTTCAAGATTTGGAGCATTTTAAATTTTCAGATATTTTTAAAACTATTTTAAGTGCCATATTCCGGTCTCACTTACCTTAGTGAAAAGCTGAGACCAGAATTTGGCCCTAAATCTTTATGATCAGGTTGCTTCTCTCTCCTCAAATTAGGAAAGCATTCACTGTCCAAATGGCCAAGTTAAACAAAACACAATTAGATCAACATTCTTCGTCCCCTTACTCTTTTCAGATGTAGCTTTATAGACACTAGAAGAGAAGTCAGCTGGTGTTTCTCAACTTCTTTGATACCAGGGACCGGCTTCCTATACTGTGTCAGGGAGATCTCAAGCTTCCTATACTGTGTGCTATTTGTGTAATTTTACTTGACAATTCAAATGGCCAACCTGTAGGATCTGGGATATGGTTATGTACATGCTCCCAGTTATTGGTTTCATTGGGTTTCATGAGCATGATTGAGATCAGCATATGTATCATTTAGACTGAAATAATTAGTAGAGAGTTTCTCTTCACCCACTTATGCCAGTGGAATTCAAAACGTACTTGTGACTATTTGCAAGGTAGTGCAATTAAATAAGAGGTGGAAATACCCCACCCCCCCAATCACAAAACAACATTAAAATTATTCAAGAGGGATAGCTGGCTCATACACACATACAAACCACCCCCTTGGTCAAAAATTGAACCCAATTATAATATCTTGCAACAGTTCTAGAATAATTTTGGTTGAAACTTGGGACTTCTGCTGCTTTAACCATCTGGTCATTACAAACACCATCTCAACCCAGCATCCTAGACTTTTATATACATAGAGGTCACCTGATGGTGTGACAAAGAACCAAATTGACTATATGCTGGAGATTCTTTGTCCATTCGATGTTCATTTTCTCAAATACAGGCTTCAGATCAGACCATCACCTGCTAGCCTCAAAGATAAAATTTTAAAATTTAAATAGATAAGACTTTCAGCAGGTCCACTGCATCTGGACTTGCCCAGAATCAATGAGAATTACATGACTTCTGTTTAGAATAGGTTTGTGGTACTATCAGAGGTAGAAGAAGAGAACAGAATGAACTAACTTTGGAATAAGATTAAAACTATCATACTTGAAGCCACCAAAGTATACTTTGTTGAAAAGTCAGTGACAGACCATGCCCGGTTAATGGAGAAGATGCTTGAACTGGCCAAAAATAAAATAAAATAAAGTCTAAAAAAGGCAGAGTGAAAGAGCGTTGCTTGGAGACTGAAGAACATAGGAGAAAATACAGGGAATTGAGCAGACACATTCAAAGGCAGGCTATATGCAAAATGCAAGGAATTTGAGAATTCTAAAGAGGAATAATACAAAAGGTATATTCATAGTGGTCAGACTTCTTATTAAAAAGTTTTCCCTGTGACCATGCATAATAAAAGATCATGATGGCAGAATCCTCACTAAAGGTGATGATATCAAATTCAGGTGGAGAAACTACTGTGCCAATCTGCATGCTTCATCAGTGCTACTTACAATACAGGAAGACTGAAAGAAAAGTAAAGAGTCAGAGCCATCAATTCGGTGAGAGGAAGTAGTGTGTGCTATTATGAAAATGAAACCTGGGAAAACACCAGGGGTAGATAACGCACCAGCAGATTTGCTAAAAGCAAGTGGTGACCATGTTATTGATCTCATGTGGAAAATTTGCAATGATATATGGATGACTAGAAATTAGTTGGATGAAAGCAATCTTTCATCCTTACCAAAGAAATTGTGCCGTAACTATTGTACCACATGTCTGTTATCACATGCAAGTAAAGTGCTACTTTATATAATTCAGAATCACATGAAATTAATATTGGAAGCAGAACTATAGCCCCAACGAGCTGGCTTCAGAGAGGAATGAGGCACACATGATCAGATAGCGAATATCTGTCATATCATTGAAAAATGCAGGACTATAATCACCCACTGATTATGCGTTTCATTGATTACTGCAAAGCATTTGATGCCATCCAACTTGACCATCTTTTGAGGATACTGGCAGACATGAGGATTCCCGAGCATCTCACTGAAGTCAAGCAAGACTTTACTGTCAATAATAGACCATTGTGTGAAGAGCAGTGGGTGGCAGAGTGGTTTTCCATGTGTCAGGGTGAGACAAAGGCACATTTTGTCCCCAAGTCTTGTCAACATATGTGTACACAGAATTTACAATGAGACAAGTCATGGAAGGTTTTGAATAAAGTGGAAGGAGTTGGGATTTTCATTCATGGACACCTTTAATCTGACCTCAGATAGGCTGATGATTCAATGCTCTTTGCTGCAACCATCAATGCAGTACAATGAATGTTGGAGTCTGTAAAAGCAGTTAAGAATACGGATTATTTTTTAATGTGGCAAGAACAAAAATGCATGGACATTTACACGATCATTAACAACAGATGCAAGTGGACATCACAATCAATGGTAAAACTGTAGGTGCAAAAGATGAATTTCATTATGTGGGATCATGCATATCTAACCAACGAGGCTGCTTGAAAGAAATTGGAAGACTAGGGATAGCTCACCCAGTCATTGACTTCCTTATGAAAATGTGGAAGAAACATGGCTCTCTATTGGTGAAAAACTTAATTTTTTCCATAGCAACTTCTGTATGTGAATCCTGATAAACTAACACTATGGACAAGAGAACAATTGAAGCCTTTGAGATATGGTGTTGGTGAAGATTCTTCTGTATCTCTGGGATGGAAAAGAAGACAAGTGTGTATGTTAGAAATATTATTGGAAAGAAGCAAACTCTGTTGTCACAAATCAACAGATACAAATTATGTATTTGAGTCACATTAGTCATAGAGATGGAAATAACTGCAAAAGTTATAATGGAAGGAATGGTGGTGGGTGATGGAAGTAGGGGATGACTAATGAGATGGATAGATGGTGTGCAGCAGATCACTTGGAGGTCGGCTACTGAGTGTGCAAAGTTAATGATGGACTTAGAAGGGTTCTTAAAATTTTGTTATGATGTCATTCAGACATGAATAATTCAGTATTCAGAAATGAATAATTGGACTTTACATTACATAGTGAGTCTTTTGACTTAATCTAGATCCAACCGTAGGAAAAAAAACCCTTTGTACTCTTTACCAATAATTTTTAACTAGATCTGAATGAATAATTCACAGTACTAATTTATTTGATGAATCTAGCCTCTTCTTCCATCTATCAGTCATTGGTCAGGAATGGAGGTTGAGGATGGCAATGCCAAAGGATAGATATTTTTAGTCTTCATTTTTTTCTGCTACAGATCATAATTTATTTAAATTTACTGGATGACTATAAGAGTTTTTCTTGTTTTATTTTTGTTTTGTTTTGTAGAGTAGGATTTGTTTTAGAGGCAGCAGTTGGCAGATCCACACAACATTTGCAATATTTAAGCACCAGCAGCTACTGGCGCCTGATCTACCTTAGTACTCCTATTAGCAGAGCCACTGCAGTGGTATTAGCACTCTAGCTCTGAATCTCTAATGTTAGTTTAATATGAATGAAGTGGTATCAAGTGGCATCCTTATTTAATTTAGGAAATCTTGGTTTTCATGTTGTGTGAACCGGGTAAGATGGGAAGCTGGCTCTTAACAGGACTCTCAAATGGATAGGGGCTCGGCAAATAGGGTTCAGAGAAGAACCATGAGAATGATTAAAGGATTAGAAAACATTCCTTATAGTGACAGAGTTCAATCTATTTAATTTATAAAAAGAAGGTTAAGGATGGTCTTGATTTCAGGCTGTCACATAGGGAACAAATACGTAACAAGGAGCTCTTCAATCTAGCAGAGAAAAGTATAACATGATCCAATGGCTGGAAATTGAAGCTAGACAAATTCAGACTAGGAATAAGGTGTACAATTTTATTGGTGAGAATAATTAACCTTTGGAACAATTTACCTAGGTCCTGGTGGATTTTCCAACATTAACCATTTTAAAATAAAAATTGGATGTTTTTCTAAAGGATCTGCTCTAGGAATTATTTTGGGGGACGTTCTATGGCCTGTTTTATTCAGGAAATCAGACTAGATGATCACAATGGTCCCTCCTGGCCTTGGAATCTATTAAATGTTCAGAAAATGTTGACATTTTCAGGGAAATGTCAAATTATCCATTGTTCCTGTGCACATCTGAGTGAGATGGGGTTTTTTTTTGTTTGTTTTTTTGCTTTTGTTTTTTTGTGTTGCTTTTCCTTTATTTACTATCTTGTCTGTTGGTCTTTTGTTTGTTAAAATTGTTTTGCTTTACTTAATAGACAAAAGCCATTATATGGTCTATTGCTGATTACTGTAATTTGGCTCCTTGAGTAATTCTGTGCTGTGTAATCTCAGTGGTTGTCTTTCTGTAACTTACGTAAACTCTGATAATATATAAAATATAATAACAATAATAATAATAGTATGGCAAATAAGCAATTTTCTTCCTTGAAGAACTAAAAATGGATAAAATTAAGGTTCCAAATATGTATTTACAAACAAATCCTATTCCCTATGCCCAGGCTGAACACATGGCATAGGCATGGAGTACTTTGCAGAGGCTGGATGGAAGGAATCCTCCCCTCAGGCCATGAAGTGACAGTGGGTCTACACATTTGCCTTCTGCACAGTTGTATTCCTAGGATTGGCTGATGGATTTTCAGAGATAATATTCCATGTGCTTTGCCCTTCTCAGAGGCTCTGCAAAGCATAAGCATACAAAGGATGTGAATCCCCTTTGTGGCCTAAAAACTCCTGGTTTTCTTCCCAACTCCACAACTTGTGCAGTGGAATCATGCTGAGGGCCTTTTCTCTCCAGAAAAGGGATAGGTTTTGCCCTTTAAATCTAAATTAACCACAGGTATCATATGCCAGTCAGATGAAAAATATAGTACGCACCAGTTTTCCAAAGGTCTTGGAGGATATGTGAAACCTTTTAATAAACCCATTTCAGATTAACCTGAGAGTTCAGCCCTTTCAGAGTCTAGTGACTGGCCCCACCACTTCTCAACTGTCTCAGCTCCAAGTCCGTTACCCCAGAGTGCAAGGACGGTTCCTGATATTCTCTCTACACACTCAGACTTGTCCTCTTCGGGGTGTGCAACATGGCTGGCAGGCTAATGGCTCCCTTTCCCTCACTTAGACTCAGGGAGCATATGCAGCGACAGTAGGACTGCCTGCTGGGAGGCTGAACTAAGTGGAGAAGGGACTGTTTGTGCTCTGGCCACCAAGACACCTATTCAAGAACAGTTTGTCTCTTAGATTTAAAAGGATACTTGCCATAGATTTGTCCATTATCAGATAAACATTAATAAGTGGGTCTTTTCTAGTTATCAGCTATCTAGAATCTCTTCAGAAACACCCAATGTAAAAATAGTCATTCAAAAAGGGACTGGTCTTCCAGATAAAAAGGGACAATTTAAAAAGTTTGAACGAATGAACTGAAAGGAAAGTATATTTGACTCAACAACATGAAAGACCTGCTAGAGATAAGGGAATAATGTGAGTATATGATGTGGGACAGAATATATTTTAAGAGTAAATAATTTTGCAAAATAAGGGAGATGGGAATTAGGTTGGAATAGAGTAAAAACACCAAAAGGATCTAACTAGTTAGACTAATAAAGCTAGGGCCCAATTTTAATTAGAGGGACTATAAAGGTTTAAAGAAAACATAATCACCCAATACACATAACGTGAGCATTCTGAATGTTCAGTGTGGAATTCCTCCTCATGTATTAATAGTTGAAAATTGTTCCAGAGGTTATCTGAAAGATAATTTCCTGTTAGCCTTGCATTAAGTTTCCAGATTTAACCTAAGAAAGACGCTAATGTTACCCACATTAATGATTTCTATAGGGGTGATGCACAATTCAGGAAAATACGTACTTTTTTGGTAGAGTTCTTAGTTGTTATAAATTTACAAAGATAAATTAAGTAGTGGCACTCATTAATTTTTCTATATTAAATATACATATTTTCTGGACAGGTAGTTACAAAATACAGACCAGGAAAGTGACTGTGATCAATACACTAAAATTACCTTCAGAATGTATGGTAGGGTTCCCAAATTTTCCTGGTGTTAGTTTCCTGATGGTTCCCATGATAAGGTACCCATGATAGGGTACCTTGGAACTGTCACTGATCCCTAAGAAAACACACCAATACCAGTCAGGCTGAGGTATTTGCAGCACTACAACCATAGGCCAGTCTGTACCTATTTTGTCTGAAAAATAGATGGCACCTATTGTGTAACCATGGAACACCCCTCTTCACCCTGGTACTGCATTATAATATCAGCATTGAATGTAAGCTTAAGGTTAGTCTAGAGGTGAGGATACTAGTATCCTAAACAAAATGACAACTAGGTATCAGTGGGCCGCTGTGGAAGTGGGTAGCTGTGGAACTTGTAGGGCCCATCTAAACTGTCTTTCATCTGGGTTCTAAGAGGGAGGCCAAAGGATGTGCTTGTAGATATCATCTCACTTTGTTCCCTCAGGAAGCAGGAGAATAAGCCTGTGGGAGCCATGAAAGAAGAGAAATGAATGCAGTTTGGTAGGGATTTGTGGGATGTGTTTGTTCTTTACCAGCTCATCTTAAGCAGTGGGGGAATCTGGAGGATATTGGGAAGGGCATGAAGCCATGGGGACTTGGTAAGAGTCTCAGAGTGATATCTTCACCCCACCCTGAAGGTAGAATAGGTTGGGAAGGAGATGGGGAAGTGAACCCTGGGAGGCTGTTTGGATGGAGGGAAATAATTAGGGAACAATCACTAATGTGAAGCACCAGTGAGGATTCACAAAGACTTCAGGAATTCAATCCACAGGTAGTAGAGTAGGTCTGGATCAATGTTTCTGGATCCAAACACCCTCAAAATCTGGAGTACTAATTCAGGCCCATCTCTAATTACTGTGATTTTTGAAATTTAATACTAGAGCAGAAAAGATACTTTACATACAGACCAATGTTTTGTTTGCTTCTAAAGATATGTACAACAATACCGCAAACTGTGATCATGCAAGTAAGCAAGGTGAAGCCTAGTCAGTATTCAGATGGCTATGAAGGCTATCCAAGGTGCTACAGGAAATCATACTGGTAATTCAGTATTGTGTCTTGTAAATAAAAGCTAGAGCACAAAACTTTTAATACAAGGAACTACTGTAGAGTTGGAAATGAAATTGTTTTTATAAGTGAAATTGTGTCCTGTATAAGATATTGTGAATGAGACTTTCTGAACGAAATTTTCTTTGTACTTTATATAAATGAAATTGTCTTCGTATTTTACAATTTTAACTTAAGTTTGCTATGACGCCATCATTATAATTGAACTACGTGTTGCTTTATTTGCGCTGAGTTCTCACTGCCCTGAGTTCTCACCCTGTTGAGTGAATGTTGTATGAGTGATACCAAGGATAGATAATGGAATCAGTTACTAGCAACGGACTGTCCTAATAATGGTCGGGAGGAGTACAGCCACTAGCACCGCCCCAGCCCAAATGGCTGAAGAATGCAGATAAGTGCCTCAAAAACATAGAAAAATACACCCTGAAAACAAAAATCAAACACAAAGGAGATAAAAGAAATAGTCATGTATACAATCAACAGATGATTAATGAATCACACAGAACCTGGAGGCAGCATGACACAGCAAAATCCATAGACTTATAGGAGAACTGTCTACTATAAAAGATGGGCGAAAATGGAGAGGCTTTGGACACATCCTGCAGCAGTGAAATCAATGGAGCATCGGAACGCGTCCAACAGAAGCCCGGTTCCCCTTTTGCCTCGTGCTCAGCTTAACTGGCCACTAAGCAGACAGAGCAATGATTAAGAACTGATAAATATAACAATGGCAGGACACTATGTGTGTGTGTGTATGTACCTGTGAGTGTGATAACTGTTAGTATCTTTGTACTTTTAATAAACGTGGCATATTGCCTTGTCCCTGGGAAAAGATTCCCTATAATTTGTAAACTTAACACTACATCACATATGTTTAATACCTGTGCTAACTTCAAAACTTTGTAAAAAAAAAAACAAAAAACCCCAAACCAAAATCTTCAATGATTGGTAAAGGAGAAAAAAAAAAAAAAAAAAGCAAAAGATTACGAATAAATGAAAAATCCACCTAATATTGGAATATTGGAAACATTGGAAAGTATAAAGTATAAAAGTATAAAACTAAAAAACATTAAAATTACTTGATTTTCTCCTATTAAGAATGATAAAAACGCACAAGGTTTTGAATATTTGCATAGAATATAACTTTAACACAGGGAATGGCAGAATATTCCCTATCTCCTAATCAGTAGCTGTTTATAATTTGAGAAGTTATTAATAGGGTGAAGAACAGAAAATAAATCACATATGATTCAATAAGTAAAATGAATAAAGGGTTTATAAATTGTTTGCATACTGTACAGATGAATGACCAAGGGGCATGAAATGTATCACAGTATCTGGCATTTTGTTTTAATGCTTAAATTATAGAGAACTCACATTAAGCAATTATTTCAAAGACAAATTATGTTAGAGATTTCAGTAACATCCACTCATGACAGCTTTGGTTCTTATGAACATAAAATAATTGCTTACATTTATTTGTTATGAGTATTGGAACATAAGGAATTAATTTCAAAACAGTGGCTTTATATCATTAACTTTCTGTGGGGTCAATTTTTCAGTGGCCCAGCCTTCTTGTTTGTGGGTGTCATTTGTGCTTGCACTTGAAAAAAATGGAGTGCACAGACGTTACTAGTTACTTATCTAATTACTTGAGTGTGGTGGAAATCAAAACAGAGACAATGAGCAGCAAAAGCATGAAAAATGGACAGCAGTAGCAGCAGCCAAGTAGTCTTGTGTAAACAGCAACATCAAGAGTGGGGGAAGTTTGTGGAGGAAACACAGCAACTACTGTTGAAAAGCTGTAATAGGGGAAGGGTGGCAACAGCAGCAGAGGGACGATCGGCAGGTGGATGGCTGCAGTAGCTGGAGGTAGAAACCTGCAAATAACGTCCTACTCATGTTTCTATTTGTTAGGCAGCAACATACCTATGGAAGTCTAGACACTTGCCTGGTTGAAGTCCTTTGAAATCTCTGGTGGTGAATAAATGTAAGTAAGGAGATGGAAAAGGCACTTCCTGCAAGAAAAAGAGGAATGGTATATAAAACAACAAGGCAGTGGGTTGGGGGGAAAAAAATGGAAAGATATGCACTTGATGATTCTTTTAAATGGGATTTTCTGAATGGGAATTGTGTGACCAAATCTCTCAGGTGGCTTTTTCTCAGCCTTTAGATATTAGCATTAGTTTTTGTAGATTCAAGATAGTGAAGTGGAGACTTAGGTTTTCTGAAGTAAGTCTTCATCTGTCAGAAACCTAAAAATAATGAAAAAAAAATAATTAAAAGAGGAATAAACATTTTTGCTTAGAGTCCTGAGCAAAATGCAGGAACTAGATCTTGTTCATCCCTTAAATTGGGAGACCAGGTCACTACATGATGTCTGCGTCAAACATGACATCAGCAGTCTGATTTGTTTTGTTTGCAGAGCTTAGGCATCTTTGGTGATCCATTTAAATTAAGAAAAACTGGCAGTAACCTTACCAGTGGTGAAAAAAAAAATTTGAAAACATTCACAGATGGCAGAGTGGACCTGATTTTCCTCTCACTTATACTGGTCTAAATTAGGAGTAACGCCACTGATGTATATGGAGCTTCTCCCACATAAAACCAATACAAGAAATAATATTAAATAAACAAATAATATTGAGACCTACTCTTGTATAGTGCTTTGTATCCATGGGTCTCAAAGCACTTAAGAGGAGATTCAGGCCCATGATGTTTTCACTGCTCCTGTATCAACTAGATGTGTAGGACCAGAAAAAGTGATCTCTGGAACTGAAATCAGCAGTCAGGACCTGACTACTAATACTGTTTGTAGGCCAACCTGATGGTGCAATTTACAGAAAAATGATACAGGCAGCCACTAGGGAAATTTCCTAACTGGGGCATTTTTTGTGCAGCAGCTGCCACTTGAAGAGACTGTCACAACTCTATTACCACCACAATCTTCACCTATTCCTAATAGAAAGCACATATAAATATTATAATAAAAGTAATATTTGATCAATGTTTATGACATCTGGTTAGTGTTTTATCTATTCTGTGAAGTGTCTAGGTCTTTAGATTAGTGCTTGATGAACTGGAATAAATTAAGAAAAAATTAAATATACTCATCAAAAGAATTATATAAAATTCACAATATTAGCAGTACCTCCCAAAGAGAAAGCAATTTTATATCAGCTTTCTTTTCCTATTACAGAGAATCCCCTTTATGGCACATTGCATAGGTTTGTTGTGACTATCCTTCCAGAGACATCACAAAGGGCATGTCTTCACTAAAATATTAGGTCATGTTAGAACACAACCTTGGGCAGTTGTGTTAACCAATGAAAGGTTTGGCATAAAGCCTGCTTATCACTGAAGCTAAGAAGGAGGTATAGCTACCCAGAAATAGGAATCTGGACTGTCCATTGTTGCATCCAGCAGAAAAAGCATTCAGTTAAACTAGTGAACAGAGCTGCATGTGGGGCTATAAAGAGATGCTCATTAACAATTTTGGGAATATAATTATAGTAAAAGATTTATGCTATTGATGATCTCCTCTATTAACCTGGAGCTGCCTTGCCCTAATAAAAGTTTGTCAGAGAACTGATATCTTGTCTCCTGACTTCATGCCCCTCTGTCACTGGATACTGAGCTGGAGTAACCTCACAGGATTAAAAACAAATCGGTAGATTTTGGAGTTAGGCCAGTTGGTAACTTTGCATGGTCTTCTGATCCTGTGATTCTCATTCTCAGTGACTAAGTAGTGCAGGGACTAGTGGGGATACTGCAATAACTTTTGGCTTCTGAATCGAGCTTTGCAAATGCTGAGATGAAGAAAACCTTGGAAAGGCTCCACAGCAGATTCCATGGGAAGGATTATTTTTCTTACATAGAAATCACTCAATTGGCAATTGAACAGTTAAAGGAGCACTGTGTATGACAGAATAAAGGATTATGGTTTTACTGGTGAACTATTAAATTTCTATGAATATCAATTCCACCTTATAAATTGCTAATGAATAAAGGCTACATCATGAATCTTAGCATTTTAAAATTTTAATGAATTTTGTAGAGCAGAAAGTTATAGAGATAATGTTTTTTTTTAAATGTAATACATAGTTCTTGAAATACAGGCAATACAAATATTTAAAGACAATTTTAAACTTTAACAATAAAAGCACAGTCATTTCCCCCAAATTTAACAGGGATATTATTAAAAACACAGTAACATTTCATGTTCCTCCTGCATGAGGAGAAATCCTTGCAGCCCAGTAGGAGTTCAGAGGGCTCACACCCTCAGGTCCCATGGCAACTGTTCTTCCACCTCAAGCAGACTGGTAAGATTTCATTCAGAACCTGCTGAAGCTACTCCTTGGCCATATGGAGGACTCAGTATGAAACATTTTTCTCTCCCTTATAAAAAAGAAGAGCATGAAATTCAGCTCTGTGCAAACAGCCTTACATTAGGCCCACATTAACAACTTAGATCCCCTGTAAGCCCACAAGCCACAGAAAGATAAGGACTTTGGGTTTGGTTCTACAATCATCCTCCAGGAGCATCAGTGTGCACCGACAGACCCCTGCTCCCTCCCTCGTGTCTTAGCCACCTGGCCAGTGGACTAACACGAGCAACTGAGGCTAGTAACTATACTTCATCTTTGTAGAACCATGTGTGTGTGTGTGTGTGTGTGTGTGTGTGTGTGTGTGTATGAAAGTGTGCAGGCAATTGCTTTTTGAAATCTTTGTATTCACAATAAACGTGGTGTATTGCCTTGTCCCCCTGAATAAGATCCTGCTGTCTGTTTTATAAGCATAACACTACTTGCAATAGGCAGCAGTGATCATGTTTGCAGGATTGGGCCTTTAGTAAACTCAGTGGGGAGGGACACTCCCATTTCACAAAATCATAGAAGATTAGGGTTGGAAGGGACCTCAGGGGGTCATCTAGTCCAACCCTCTGCTCAAAGCAGAATCTATTCCTTTACGGTTCTAAGCACACAGTAAACAACAAAATAAACAAACAAACAATAATTTCCTTTTCCTGTTAGACAAGTATCTATACTGTTTCATCCATATGTATTGAAAATATGATGGAAATGCTCCCCACCTACAAAAGTGCCGTCATGAAGTAAATAAATGTTTAAATACATGGATCCAGAATGGAAGGAATTCCTACTCTATTCTTTGGCAAGGCTGCTTCTCTCCCGCCTGCAGTCAGATGAAGACAGAAGGCTGTCTTGCAGTAAAATGCTTCTTTATCAATCAAGGGAAAGAATTCTGCCATTCTATAAACTAGAGATTTATATCAGCTAGTAATAAAATAGATGCATGGCAGGAGACAACCTCTGAGAGTCAGAATGCCTGCTACATTTCTCCCACTCCACTCTGGGCACTTTCCATAAATCCAATCTGGAAAGTAATACTTACATAGCAACAAAAATTCTATGAGAAAATGAATGCTTCTCCTAAGGGAAGCATGGAAGAGGAGACTTGATGAATAATTATTTGGCTATAGAATTCATGCAGCAATAGGGATATGCGGAAAGAACAGATAAAGTCTGTGGCTAAGCCTGATGCCAAACCATAGTGGGGCAAACACAGCAGCTCTATCATTTGACTGTATATGAGTTTCATCAGTTTACTTGATAAAAGAAATAGACCCTGAGTTGTGGATCCTACCACATCTCACAAGCTAAGCAGGGCCAGGTAAGCACTTCACGGTAGCGCTTGGAATTAAGGTGTAAATTGATGCACACTTGCAGTAGGGCAGAGCTCACAAGCCCCAGAAACAGGGGCTGTGGCACATTAGGAGGCTCACAGCCCCATTGCCCCCTTCCTGTACCGGCGCAGCAGTCATCTTCCCCTTACTGTCCTGGGTGCACAGACTGGGGAAGTGGCACTGTGATAGGCGCACCACACGGGGGACACAGACAAGAGATGAGGGCGCAAATCTTATGGTGCAGTGCTATTTAAATAAATTATTTAAATTACATTTGATACATCTGTGTTTGTCCAAACATGTGCTAATCTAAAGCAAATTAATAATCCCAGTGAAGTCAATATGCTTAAAATTAGGTAGGTGCTTAAATTCTTTGCTGGATCAGAACCTTAGTTACTATTTTTATGGGTTCAGTTTTACAAATACAGATTTTATTCCACTTATAAAAACAATACCTAAAAATCAATTAAATTGAATTTTAACTCTGAATTAAGCATGATTGTTACACACTATTAAACCAGGCTACTGAGTGACTGTCAGCACACATGTACTCCGCAAAGTTTTATATTGTACTCTCCACTCAAAATATTCTCCTCTTCTAATGTTGTCAGTTTGCATAAATTTCAATTAAACATTATTATTTGAATTCCTTTTCACCCTAATAAAAATGCAGAAAAATGCATGTGCAAGTGTAACAGAAGTGGGTGAGGTAATAATTTATACTGGACCAAAATTCTGTTGGTGAAAGAGACAAGCTCAGAGTGTTCCTGTAGCATCTTGGTCACCTAGGGGATTTTGTAACAGAAAATTACAAGCTTAACTGGAATCAATTAACCAGTCTTGGTGGGGATTGTTGACATTTGGGGGCAATGGTTGGACCTAACGAGTTAATTAGCTCAATCAGGGAAAGACATATGATTGGCTGTAAGAGGGAGACAGTTGGAAAATTAGCTGGGTGTGGTGGAGAAAGTTAGGTGGAAGGTTCCTCCTGGCAATTTCTGTGCCATGTTCTGCAAAGGCTGGCATGCAACGATTAAAGGTACACACAGGGAAAAGAAAGAACTGTGTATATGTTGTGAATAAGACACCATGCAAATGGGTAGCTGAGGGAGCACTTAATTCCATCAGATCTCAGAAGTTTTTTTATTGGGGTGGGTGGGAAGCAGAAATAACAAAATCATAGAATCATAGAATCATAGAATATTAGAGTTGGAAGGGACCTCAGGAGGTCATCTAGTCCAACCCCCTGCTCAAAGCAGGACTAATCTCTGCTATATCATCCCAACCAGGGCTTTGTCAAGCCGCAGCTTAAAAACCTCTAAGGATGGAGATTCCACCACCTCCCTAGGTAACCCATTCCAGTGCTTCACCACCCTCCTAGTAAAAAACTTTTTCCTAATGTCCAACCTAGACCTCCCTCCCTGCAACTTGAGACCGTTGCTCCTTGTTCTGTCATCTGCCACCACCGAGAACAGCCTAGCCCCATCCTCCCTAGAACCCCCTTTCAGGTAGTTAAAGGCCGCTATCAAATCCCCCCTCACTCTTCTCTTTTGCAGACTAAACAAGCCCAGTTCCCTCAGCCTCTCCTCATAAGTCCTGTGCTCCAGCCCCCTAATCATTTTTGTTGCCCTCCGCTGGACTCTCTCCAACTTGTCCACATCCTTTTTGTATTGGGGGGCCCAAAACTGGACACAATATTCTAAATGCGGCCTCACCAATGCCGAATAGAGGGGAATAATCACTTCCCGTGACCTGCTAGCAATGCCCCTCCTAATGCAGCCCAATATGCCATTGGCCTTCTTGACAACCAGGGCACACTGCTGACTCATATCCAGCTTTTTATCCACTGTTACCCCCAGGTCCTTTTCTGCAGAGCTGCTGCCCAGCTCGTCGGTCCCCAGTCTATAGCTGTGCATGGGATTCTTTCTTCCTAAGTGGAGGACTCTGCACTTTTCTTTGTTGAACCTCATTAGATTTCTTTTGGCCCAATCCTCCAGTTTGTTTAGGTCACTCTGTATCCTATCCCTACCTTGCAGGGTATGCTCCAACATTAATGAGTGACACAAGCACTCAATTACAATCTGGTGTTACACTCTGTTCTTGCATTGTGCTTTTCCTTTCAAATTCCTGTCTATGTGCCTCAACAACATGTTGTTGTTATAATGCCCAGTAAAGGTTTTACCTCTAAAGGACCCTAACAATAGATTCTATTCGAGAATAAAAATGGTTCAGTACATAACAAAAACCTTTTGTGGGGGAAAAAAGTTGAGCGAAACAGATTTACGCTCAGTTGTCTTTTGTTTCCAGGCAGTCAGCTAGAAAATGTGCATTTGTCAGTTTACCGCTTTAACACTATTCCAGTAAACTGTACTCCTGGTCATGCCACATCAGGGTTTGCTTTTTAAGGTTCATCATCTGCTATGGATTTCTGGGAAAAGAACCTTATAGAAATCCTGTTCTAACTAACCTTTATTGTAGATGCACCTATAAATACTGGTGCAATTTTATCACAAGGCAGTTACCATTTCTAATGGTGACTTGAACCAGAATGTGATGGAGATGGACAAAGAGGAAGATCTCACTCATCAGGTAAAACATTGATTGTAAATGGTTTCCACATAGACCTGTTGATACAAAATGCTTTCTTATTTCTGGCTTTCAAGAGCTGTGATTGGAGAAACCTCTCATCCTATTTTTAGTGCAAAGCTTTTGATTTATACACATGGAACATGTTGTGTTCTGAATTAACAGTGGGTCAGAGAGACACAAGGAGAGGGAGTAAAAAACAAAACAAAACAAAAACCAACCAACCCCTCCCCTCCTCCCAAAAAAAACCTTGCTATTTGAAATTAGATCTGTTTGTTCTAGCGTTCTACATCTATCATTCTTTATCAGAAGTCCCTGAAACAGAGGGCTAAATTCTGATCCCATTTATCTTGGTGTAAATCCAGAGACACACCACTGATGCCAATGGAGTTACTACATGTCCTGGCCAAGACCTGACTGCAGTTATATCAGTAATAATCTGGAGCAGCTCTACTGACATCAGTGGAGTTGCTCTGAATTTATGATGGTATATATGAAAGCAGAATCTGACCCAGGAACTGAAATATGTGCTCTCAGGGAAGCAATATATATTAAATGTTATTTTGAATAGACTATAGGAAATCCTGTTATGAAAATGTGAAAAAAAAGTTGTGTCTCTGTAAGATATTGAGAAACAGTTAAAGTTGCTTGGATGTAATAGTGGATCCAGGCTTCCCATGGCTGCAGGATTGTTATCAGGGTGAACAAATTGATACTCCATATGCCAAAGATGTACCTTGTCTGAATCACTGACTGTCTCTGTGCCCATATATTAAATGAGTCATAGAAGTTAGATAGAAATAACTATTAGATCATTAAGTCCATCTCCCTGCCTTCCAAACAGAGGATGAATCAGATATTGATCATAGACTTGGAGCCTGGTTTGGTTCTCACTTACACTACTGTAAATTGGAAGTAACTCTAGTGAAGTCAACATTACACTGGTATGAAATCACTGTTAAGGCAGGACCATGTCCTTCATTTTGAAATCAGACCATTACATAGCACTTTCCTCATGGTGTAGGTGGCAATATACAAGTGGAAGTGCTTGCAAGTAATCTTGGATAAGGACAAGCCTGCTACACTGGAGCTGTTTCAGAATCAATGGCCTTCATAAGCGACTCTGATAATTGCATGTTTAATGCAAAGCTTTTGTGTGCGGTAGGACTATGATAATGAGGCATGAGAAAAAAAACCACATGATGATATGAACTAAACTATTTGCCATGCATTTTCACATGAAGTACAGTCATGGTCATGGGTATTACCTCTAGTCTACCCCCATGGTATGAGGGGGGCACCTTTCTCATCCCTCACATCCCTCTCCGGCTCTAGGTGTTGCTGTAGCACTGGTTTGGCATGCAAGGTACAGTCTTTCAGCTGCAAGTCTTATGGATATGGTCCCCCCTCATGGATGTGACTGCAGTCTGAAATAAAGGAAAAGGAAAACAAAATAATCCTGCAGCCCACAAAACAGCCTGGGCTCATCCCACTGTTCCTCAGAAAGCAAAAAGGTAAATAGTTTCTGCAAAGGAGGCTGGCTTCCTAACACCGAGTGTCAGAGAGGCCTAGGCTGTGCGTTTTGGGGGTCTAATGAAAAGCAAAGCAATGTAAAAGTGGTCTCTCTCCCTGTCAAGAGGATCCAGGTGGCAGCAGCTATATGGGTAAGTAGTCCCTGCTCTGTGAGGCTACCATGAGGCCAAGGAGTACTATTTCTGCTTCCCTCTGAAAGCCACCCTCCACAGGAATTGGAGCCTCCCTTTTAAGGATCTACCCCTCTCCACATTTGACCCGCCTTACAGGTGCACCAGGTTGGGGCTGATTATGCCCACAGGAACTCTTTAACTCCTTCCTGACTGAGGTGGGAACCTCTCCCACACATACCCCACCCTTCATGACTGAACTGAGGACCCCCATCAGATCCCAATTCCTCTACTTCCTGTGTAAAAAAGTCCACAATGCTGTGTTTTGCTCTGGCATGATGTCGTATCCTAGAATGATTGGGTTGGAGCATTAAAAACCATGGCATAAAGTGGGGGTTCATCTCAGTAATTGTTTTTAGACACTAGAGGGGTCCATAATGAGGAAAAGGAAATAATACCGAAGGGGACTCTATGGACTATAGCCCATATGACCGCTGGTGCCTCCTTTTCAATCATGGAGTAGGTCTTCTCCCTGGGGATCAGGTTCCTATTTAAGTACAGAATGCAGTGCTCCTCACTGTTCACCTCCTGTGACGTACAGAACCCAGGCCTACATCTGAGGTGTTTGTCTGCAAAATGAATTTTTGAGAAATCCAGATTGAAGAGGACTGGCTTATTGTACAACCCATTTTTCAAGGTATTAAAGGCCTTTCCACAGTTGTTACACCAGCAGATCTTCTTCAGACTATGACCTTTCATTATATCCATCAGAAGAACCATGAAAGTATCACCGGTCCGAACCAATAAAACAGCATTGGCCAGTGTTGAGGACAGAGATATGGTGAGGGTATCTTACTCCATTTGGAGTCCAACAGACTTTCATCCCATTAATCGCTTTGGTTTCATCTGGACCCTTCCCAACCTGTTACTGTGGCTTGCTGGAAGGCTGAAGATGACAGTACTTGTTCCTGACAAGCAGAAGATGTTCTCCCCTGACTGAGCTTTACATAGAATCATAGAAGATTAGAGTTGGAAGGAACCTCAGAAGGTCATATAGTCCAACCTCTGCTCAAGACAGGACCAACCCCAACTAAACCATCCCAGCCAGGGCTTTGTCAAGCCACACCTAAAAACCTCTAAGGATGGAGATTCCACCACTTCCCTAGGTAACCCATTCCTGTGCTTCACCAGCCTCCTAGTGAAAAAGGTTTTCCTAATATCCAACCTAGACCTCCCCCACTGCAACTTGAGACCATTGCTCCTAGTTCTGCCATCTACTACCACTGAAAACAGCCTAGTTCCATTCTTCCTGGAATCCCCTTTCAGGTAGTTAAAGGCTGCTATCAAATCCTCCCTCATTCTTCTCTTCTGCAGGCTAAACAAGCCTTGTTCCCTCAGCTTCTCCTTATAAGTCATGAGCTCCAGCCCCCTAATCATTTTTGTTGCCCTCCGCTGGACTAGTTCCAATTTGTCCACATCCTTTCTGTAGTTGGGGGCCCAAAACTGGACACAATACTCCAAATGAGGCCTCACCAGTGCCGAATAGAGGGGAATAATCACTTCCCTTTATCTGTTGGCAATGCTCCTACTAATGCAGCCCAATATGCCTTTAGGCTTCTTGGCAATAAGGGCACACTGTTGACTCATATCCAGCTTCTTGTCCACTGTAACCCCTAGGTCCTTTTCTGCCAAACTGCTGCCTAGCTTGTTGGTCCACAGTCTGTAGCAATGAATGGGATTCTTCTGTCCTAAGTGCAGGATTTGTCCTTGTTGAACCTCATCAGATTTCTTTTGGCCCAATCCTCTAATTTGTCTAAATCACTCTGTATCCTCTCCCTTCCCTCCAGCATATCTCCCACTCTCTCCAGCTTGGTGTCATCTGCAAACTTGCTGAGGGTGCAATCCACTCCATCCTCCAGATCATCCTTCAGATAATTAATTAACATCAGGCTGGGTGAGCTTCTTTGCCCCGAATTGTCCCCTTCCCACTCCAACTCTGGGGATTCCTTAGTGAACATAAAATTTTACATCAACTGGAATGCATCAGTTAAAGTCCCTGGGTGGTGTCTCAGTACCTGCTCTCATCCCCCAGTGCAGAATATTTGTATAAACTTGCTCCATCAGTATTAATTTGGCCACTTGAACTCCAGTCTGCTCCACCAGCTATAACTACCACCAGAAAAGGTCCTTTGGTTTTTGGGCCACTGCACATAGTTGAGTTCCCTGGGAATAAGTTTCTGACTAGAAGTGGCAGCAGTGCATCTCTTCACTGAGATCAAGGAAATCCAGGATGGCAGCCTTAACCAGTGTGTAACCAGGATGGCAGCTGCAGGACCAAGCCCTCAGTAGTGGGCCTGGGCTAGGCCAGTCAGTACGGGGACCAGCACAAAGGCACAGTGCTCTCGAGGCCATTGGGGAGGTCACTGCCACCTGCTCAAAAGTGGTGGAGAAAGCTTCAGGGTCCTCATCAGACACCATTTTAGTCAGCTTCAGGGGTGCTTTTTGAAGCACAGGCCCTGGGCTCATGGCTCCAGCTGCCAGACTTCTGGCTGCCCCAGTAGGATGTAGCCCTATCAGTTACTGTTGTACCAGGTTTTGTGGCAGGTCTTCCTGCTGGGCCGTCGTCTGCTACTGTTGCTGAGAAGCCCACTGCCGAAACAGCTGCTGCTGGAATTGCGGTTGCTGGGTTGCTTGCTGTCGTTGGCTCTCTGTCAGCCACTTGCACCACTGCTCTGGATTCATGCTGTTTGAGTTCTCTTTCTTGTGCCTAGGCTTCCAAGCTCCCTCTCATTTACCTGTGTGTCAGGGTTGGAAAGCGAATGTCTACTCTGTTCCACTACTTGTCATAGGTTGTACCTCTGGAGAACCCCCATGTAGTGAGGGCAGGCACCTGTCTTACCCCAGATGTCTCTTCTGGCTGTAGGTGTCACTATAGTGCTTGTTTGGAGTGTGAGGCGTGGTGTCCCAGCTATAAATCTTAGGGAGGCACTACTCCCTTCTGGGCATGACTGTAATCTAAAACAAAGGAAAAGGCAACCAAAACAATCATGCAGCCTACAAAACAATTTATGCACTCCCCACTGTTCTGCACAAGGAAAAATGGTAAATAGTCTCTATTAAGGGGGCTGAGTGTCTGAGAGGCCCAGGCTGAGCATCCTGGGGTCTAATGAAAAGTAGAGCTAAGGAGGCTAAGGAGCTCTGTACTTTAGCTCTGCTTCCCCTGAGTGCCACCTTCCGCTGGACTTGGATTCTCCTCTTTCACACTCTTCCAGCGACTCTGCACATACCTGATTGGCTAGGTGGGAAGTGCCACTCCAAAGCAAAGACCCAGAACTAACTACAGACCACCTGGGAAGATTTGGATCAATGAGCAGATGCATGGGGAAGATTTGGAAGGAGAACAAAGCATTAGCATGAGAAGCAGAAACAGGGAGCAGGGTCAGGGAGACACCAAAGCAGAGGTGCAGAGTCTGATGTAGGAGCTGTTTGGAGGAGAGCTAGCTGCTGCATTGCTGCTTGCATAAGGCGACTGTTAGAGATGCCCATCCTGGAGATGACAGAATTGCTGAGTCCACCCAGCAAGAGGCGTCAGTCTGAGCTTACAACGCATGCCAATGACAAGGGTGCATGGACAGTTTGGACTGACCCAATGGGGTCTGCATTGACATGGGGCAGAGTCGTGAGTCTAGCTCAGCGTTGAGGGAGCTGTGTGCTGTGCTGCGAGCAAGGGAGGCTGCATATTAAACTCCTGCTAGAGATGCTGACCTGAGTCTGCTCCTGTTTTGCCTGAGTTAAATAAAAGTATTGTTCTATTGGTAAATGTGGTACTCCCTAGAAAGCAGAGTTGCGGTTTGTGCAAAGGCACATGGTTGGGACCTGTTCCTCACCTGGGATTCCCCCCCATCTGACATTCCTTATAAGGGCCACCCCTCTCCAAGTTTGAAAGAACTCCCAGGCTCACATGCCTGGGAGCCAGGAGACACAAAATCTGTTTCTATCTCTGCCACAGACTATGTGACCTAGGGCAAGTTTGTTCCTTGGTTGCTCTAGCTGAAAGTGATAATACTTGAGACTCAGTTGTTATTTATGAAGCCCTGAGATCCTCTGTTGAAAGGTGGTGTATTATTATAACTCAGTGTGATATTCACCTTTCAAGAACTGAAGAACCACTTCAGTTCAGAGTTAAAGAGAGAAGCAAACTATTCAGACTGAGGTCTTTCTTCACAATACACTGTCATCTTTGTGTCTTAGTGCTTAGTTATCTATAATGTATCAGAATTTCCAAGAACCTTCCCTGTCATGGGAATCTTTCAGTCTGGTGAATATTTTGTAGCTTTATTCATCTCCATTTGTCACAATGGGCCAAAATCTCTCCTGGTATAAATTAGTTCATGTCTATTGACTTTAGTGGAATTATCTCAATGTACATTAGCAGAGAATTTGTTCCAACATATTGTTCCTGCCTCTCTTTCCTAGTCACCAGTAGGAAGTGCAGGGGGGTTTCTAACAGTCTTGGCTGCTTCCAGTGACTGGGAAGGATCTTGAAGACTTTGGTGCATTTACTCAGCACTACTTGCGCCACTTCACATAGGCCTAAGGCGCATCCATTGAGACCAGCTAAACCAAGAAGAGCTTTGATAAAACTTATGGACATTGTGAGAGCTGCATGAAAGGCTCTGTCAGCTTGCTTGCAGCTACAGAGAGTAAAAGAGCAACAACTAAAACTGGTCTGAAAGAATTTTGACAGACTATGCAGTTCCATTGAAATTGAAACATCCCATTTCAACATTTTGGGGACAGAACACTTTGATTTTTCATTTTGAAACAACTTTATTTCAAATTTTTTTATGTTTTGTATTATAATACAAAATAAAGATCAAACATTTTGATTGTGTTGAAATGAAATGTTTTGATTGGTCCCAAACAAACATTTTTTTCCCCCAGACTTGCTCTTTGTGGTGAATTTTGAACTTTTCAGTTTCTGTGCCAATTCATCATGCAGCTAAATTTAAAAAAAAAAAAAAAAATCTCAAAATCCTGTCACGAAACAGAACTTCCATCCTCTGCACAGGTCTAATAACAACTCTGTAAGGATTTCACAATTTGATCATTTATTTCTTAGCTAAGTTAACAACTGAAACAATTTCATTATATGAAAGAAAAGAGAGAACAAGAGAGTGACTGAGACAGACCAGAGTTGTTCAAAAGTGCATTTGACTGAATGTATATAAGTGGATTTGCATTTTTTGTAAATAACCCAGTGGAGGCTACCCCTGTTAATTAGAAGTATGAAAGTTCCTGCTAGAGGTACACCATTGCCACTGTCTCCCTTCACCGTGACATAAAGCCCTCTTGCAATGGTTCCCCCATAACTGCTGTGGAAACTTCTTAAACTACTTTATTTTCACTTGTCCCCTTATTCTCAAATGCTACAGTAGAAGCTCTTTTTATATATATTTGCCAAAGCATTTTTGATGGAGTTTTATAAATCCCAATACTGGTCACTTCCAAATGTTTTCAGACCAATCAATGCAGTTTGTGGATTGGGTTTTCAGAAAACTGCCTTTTTTGCAGTGCCATCTTTTACAGTACAGTTAATGCTCTATTTCAGAGCTTTTGTAATGTTTAAAGAATAACCTACATTGATTAAGAAAAATTTCTTTAGATTTAAGGGCCTTCCTTTCCTTCATAGTATAAAGTGTCTGTCAGTTGTTGGGGCTTGATGGCAAGGTAGGATTGGCTTGTAATTTGACTATCCAGGGTACAGGTAGCAATTTCACATGTTCTAATGTCAAAAATAATGTTTGACACCGGTTGTACTCATCACCACGTCCCATATGTTCCTGCAACAAGAGCAGTGAAAAGTAGCACTTCTCAATAGAACTCTAGATACTCAGAAGCTACCCTACAAGCATGCTGCAATATACCTATTTGAGGGTAGCAAATGGGTCTTCTCTGCACTGAAGATTTAGCCTTCATTGCAGCCATTGGTGTCCAGCCAATAGAATAACTGCACCAGAGGAAACCCATAGTGTTGACAGGCAAAGCTGCTATTTACACCGATGGAGATTATGCCCGCTTGAAACTTGAGTCAGCTCCACCAGTATCAATGTCAATGATACCTGTTGACACTAGAAGTTGCACAGTTGTAGCTATGCTGGAAAGTTGTAATTGGGGGCCAATCCCCAGAGTAGGCACGACCAGGTCTGAAATCTGGCCATATGTAGAAGGAGTATAGCTTTTCCCTGGGCAGCTAAATTGTCTCATAGCCTTAAAGAATAAATACAAATGAACATTTCAATTTTTAATATGAAAGAATGCTGCACTAGGGCCTGGAAAAAATAGGTCACTTTATTTCATCACAGAAATCTAAAGTTTCAAAACCTTTCCAAATGAATTTTCTTATTTTATTTATAGATAGATGCATATGCAAATATATTTGGGTTTATTCATAGAGGGTGAAATTCACTCCTGTGCAAAGAGACAAGACAAGAGAAGGTACCCCTTGAACCCTAAGTTAGGGACTTGAATAGTGCTTAGGCCTTGTGTTCTTAGCATCAAAGCAAATTTCACCCTTTGAGAGGGGTATTATGATGATTATTTTTATTATTTTAAAAGTCAGTGGGCTGGTTTGAGGGAAATGAGTACAATTTCCCAGTTTCCCTTCAAAGACTCTGGTAAAAGTCTGTCCCAAGGTCCTGATTTCTTTTATGGACTAAAGATCCTTGACAGAGTGTCCCAAATTTCTAAGATCTTAGAATGTTTGCCCTGGGACCTCTATTTTAGTTGATCTACGGATATATATGTTGTCAGCCATTTCCCTCGTGTATATGAATTGGAAGGGGTTATTCCTTGCTGTATAGATTATAATGCGTGTTTATGAAAATGTTTAGATTGGCATTACTACGTGGCTGGATGGTTTTCTCATATTGTGTATTTGAGCTAAACTGATCCTATTTCGTCTAGCCATCACAACTGGGGTTGTCATACAGAACTGAAAGTATATGATTAGATCTCTTGGTTGCTGTCATCATCATTACCATTAAATTTACATACTTTTCAGAGGTCAGCACTGTGAACGTCATGCTAGAATTGAGGTCTGCATCACCTGACATATCGAAGAGTAGATTAAAGTGTTTTTGAAATGGACAGCCCTGAACAGTGTAGGACTGCATTAGGAAGCACAGAAGAGAACTTGAATGCAGATGTTATGAATAAGTTAATGGTTTCAAATTATTCAGAAAACAAAGGAATTTTTAAATGCTGATTAAAATAAGAAACTGCTTAGAAGATATTTTTATAATGTCAGGCTCTGCCAGGGAAAGAGGGTCAAATGTTTCAGTAAATTCTTTAGAAATACAATCATGTCAAGAAGATTTCATAGCTTGATCTCTTTTCTCTTTTTTGTTTGAAAGAAAACTTTTCTATTTGTAGAACCCCCTTAGTAAGTTGGAAAACACCTTTTTTCTCCCTATTGATTTTTGTGCCTTTTCCCAGTTAGCAAACATTGATTTCTTTCCTCTGCCCTCTTTCCCTCCCGGGTCAATCTCTTCTGTTACTAATGGGGAAGTTGAAATGTATGTGGCTTTTTAGTTTGCTTCCTTTTTTCCATCATCATCAGCAATGTTGGCACAGCTCTAGGAACTGGGTCTGTTTATTACTGGGTGGGTAGAACAAGCAGAGGGACGAGGAGAGCACAAAGCATTGTGTTTGCATGTGTGCAACAAATATAGTAGCTTTTTAACAGTCAGATGCATTAAGGTAGAACAGTATATTTTAAATGAAAAGTGAGGAAAACAACATTTCTGGGCTGAATGCTTCCACTAATCACTTTTAACTGCACCTGGACATCATAAAGAAGCCAGCGTAGCGATCTGATCACAGGTGTTATGTGCTTCTAGTGGCTTGTCCTACTTAGAAAGTTGGCAGCCAGCTTCATACTATAGTAGCATACTACTAGTATAGTAATATATATATATAGTGGCATTTAAAGGTAATACTAAATAGAGCACACTACTGTAGTCTAAAGTGAGGATGAGAAGGTTTGAAATACTATCATTAGATCTGTTTTAGGAAAGGACAAAAGTCACACCATCTTGACCAGACAATGCTGGACAAAGGTACAATGGGCCACCACTGCTAATCAAAGAATAGTGAGGAATCCTAGAGGAAAGGAAGTCATTAATCATCTTGGCAGAAGATGGGAAAATGTTACTGCCATATGTGCTACAGACACCACTGTCTATTGTTCTAAATATTTCCATCTGCCAACAAACATCTCATTTACCTTATGTAGACTCGTATCCAATTTGCTTTCATCCAGATTCCTATTTCTTTCAGACACCACAGAAAATAATGAAAATGCAGAATATAAGTTTGGTGAATTTGAAGCCATAGAGCTGAATATCTTCAGCATATTGATAACACTCAAACTCAGCACATATAATGATTTCCCAGTAGCTTTTTATATGTACATTCAAGGTTGATTCATGCAAACCAAGGGATCTTGACTAAATCATTCGGTCCCATCTATACATTTAAGGTAAAAGTTGCTATTTTGTCATATTTGTTGTTGTTTTTGTTATAATGCTTGTAGTTTTATTTTGGAATGTTCCTAATTTCCAGATGGCTTTTTTTCTTTTGGCATTGAATGCTCTGTATTTCTGAAGACTTGAATGTCATGTCTGGTGTTGGATGAACAAAAGTTATCTTATTCGTCTATATATTGTTAATGCTATTTAAGAAAAGCAAGCTATTTGTTCGAACTGTTGGCATTAACTTTGTTATTGCTGCTTGTTGCGGCTTTACTATCATTTTCTGCTAGCACATCCCTAAAGCTTCTTGCTCTCCAGATGGTATCTTTAGAGAAGGGAAAATTACTTACCTTGTAATTCTGCTTCTTTGAAGATATCATCTTGCAGGATTCTCACTCCTCCCACTGATAAGGTTACCTTTCATGAGGCTTTTCTCTCACACCTTTTTTGTCTTTCCCTGAAGTACATTTTTGATAATCTGAAATTTGTTTCATTCCGGGAGCTTTGACCCTGATGAGTAGGAGAAACTGAACAAAACATAGATTTCACAGAATTTAACGCCAGAAGGGGCAGTTAGTTCATCTAGTCTGACCTCCTATAAGTTACAGGCCATTAAATTTCACCTAATTACCTCTGTATTGAGCCCAGTAGCATAACTTGTATTTGGCTAAAGCATATCCTCCAGAAAGGCATCCAGTCCTGATTTGAAGACATCAAGAGATGGATCTCTTCCCTTGGTAGTTTGTTCCAGTGGTTAATCACCCTTAAATATGTATGCCTTTTTTCCAATTAGAATTTGTCTGCCTTTAGCTTCAAGCCACTGGTTCTTGTTATGCCTTTCTCAGCTAGATTAAAAAAAACCTTTAATACCTGTTATTTTCTCCCTGTGCAGTTACTTACACACAATCTTTCTAGTCACCTTTCAATCTTCTTTTCGATAAGCTAAATAGGTTAAGGTCTTTAAGTGTGTCACTACAAGGCATTTTCTCCAGCCCTCAAATAATTTTGGGGGCTCTTTTCTGAACCTACATCCCTATATATATATATCCAAGGATCACATTAACCCCTTTTAACCCCAGCTTCACACCATGAGTTGTTTGTCCAGTTTGACTCCTAAATCCTTTTCACAGTCATTTCTTTCCCAGATACAGTCCCCCATTGTGTAGATATGGTCTGATTTCATTGTTCCTAGATGTTTAATTTAGCATTTGGCGATATTAAAATGCATTTTATTCACATTTAAAGGACATTTATGCTTGGCAAGAGGTGGCATAAACTAGGGAACAGGGAACCTGGGTTGAATTAAACCCTGCTAAACCTGCTCTCAACAGTCAAAATACCTGAAGAATAGGGACCTGAAACAGTCTTGCTCTAAAGGAGCTAAAACCTCAAAACGAGGGTATCTTCAGAGAAGCTGAATTATATGATAAGCAGTTTTCCCCATATAACTGTTTTTCAGCAAGAAATAATAGAAGTCCCATGTGATAATAAAATACAGTTGTTGGTGTTACTCCATCTTGTCTTAGTCTAGCCTTATTTCATTCATGCATATTACTTGGCTGTGTATTTTGTTGATGATTACAGAACACAGTTGGAAATGACAATGATGAAGCTGATGGCAGCAGTATATGTGGTTTAAGAAGGACAAGAGGAGTCAAAGTCACTGCAAAATACATTCTCCCATTAGAATGTGAGAAAATGGAGATCTCCCACCCTACAGACACCACAGACTGTTCTTATCTCCAAAGCACAACTGGCCATGTAGAACCGCCTGCAAGTCCACCCCTTCAAAAACCTAAAACACAAGAGCAAAAGGGGGGGAAAAATGAACACTTTCCTACAGAAGTCAATGTGAAAGAGAACCCATTGGGGAAAACAGAAGAAGTCCACAAAGATGATGAAGCTGGGAGAACAGTGGTAGAAAGAAAAGCGGAGAAACCTGAGGAAACACAGATATCGAGCAAAAGAAATCAGCCTCTGGGAACAGAACCTGAAAGCAAAGAAGAAAACTGTAGGGGTTTAGATACAGTGAGCATGGAAGATAAATCTGGGGTGACAGAGACAACAAGTAATGAGGACAAATGTGGGAGAACAGAAGATGAAGAGAAGGATGACAAACTCTATGCAACAGAGAAAGAGACTAAAGGTAATAAAGGAATAAAGGTAAAAATCCAGGAAAAAGGCACTGAAGAATCTTTCACATTGGGGTCTGGAGTTTCCAAACACACATTGCAAGAGCTGAAAAACCTGCTCAGAAACAGTCCTCTGCTTGGTAACAGGGCCAAATACACTGGCAAGCCCAGCAGAACTTCATCCCATATAAGCCTACCAAAATCCAGTGAAAAAGCAGTTGACAAACAGGGTAGATCTGTTAAGTCTTTTCTTCTCCATTTTGGAGGGGAGACTCAAAGACTCCCCACTATAGACAATCATCTAGCAGGGCTGCCAAGCAAGTCTCTCTTGGTTCACAGCTCTGTTGGGTCTGATCAGCAGCACTCAGAAGGCAGCGACATGGAGCATCCCATTATGAGACAAACACCAGCTTATAAAAACACAGGCAGCACTCCAGGAATTAAATTCAACCCTTCTCCTGACCAGACTGGTAAGAGGTTAAACTATCACCTACTATTCCACTCAAGAACACAGTTAAATTGTTTTAAAAAAACAAACCAAATCCCTTGTCAGAATTAATGTTAGACAATTGGCAATAGCAGTTACCATACATGTGACTGGACCTGATCAAAACTTATACAGTATTTCCGACCTGCTTCTTCCATAGCAAGGTGTTTACAAAGCCAGAAGCTGCCATGCACAAGTGGTCATGTCTTGTTCACTAAAAACTGAAATATTTTCTCATTTAAAATGAACGTAGACAACATTTCCCATTAGTCTGCTAGTCACTGGAAAGCCTTGAAAGCTGCTGAGTTTCTTGAAATTTTCTTTTGTTAACATTTCCAGCAGTGACAATTGGTCCCATGTAGGGATGATGTTTTCAATTATTAGTCCTAAGAGAGGACCGGAATGCAAAAACATTTGCTGTGAAGAATAGGGTAAGAAAAGCAAATGAAGCAGAGAGTTTACACATATCTTCTTGCTGTTCAATAAGGCCATTTGGGAAGCGTTTGTAAAGCCAATTAATTGCTACTAATAGACTGTGGTTTCTTTGAAGTAATAAAAATTAAACTATTGGGGTAGCTGGATCAGTAAAGTTATTATTAGCTGTAATAGTGTAATGAGTTTGAGCAGGTTAGTTGTTATTTTGGGAAGTGGTCAACAGCACAAACAACATTGTTAGTGGGAGAGGTGCCAGACTAATAAGAATTCAGGAGGATGGTACTCAGATCGCTTCAGTTAGTTGTAAGACAGGGCAAATAATGTCCATCTATGAGATACTTTTACCAGTGTTAGAGAATAATATCTTTGCCAACAGTTGATGTAATTGTATCCATGGTTTAATATCAAATGACTCATTATAAAGTTATCTAATATTTAAAAATTCTGCCTTCTGAAGTGTAGAGGATTTGCTAAAGATGCTCGGACAAACAGGCAATTTGCAGATGCCAAACAATTCAAACCCCAGGATGAATTTTTGGTAGACATAATGTAATTACCCAAGTAAAATTCTGAACTGGACATTTTGATGCATGAATAGTTGTACACTGCTACTCTTAATTGAGTGAATTATATCTTAAAAGGTAGCCTTTTAAAGAAGTATTGAACAATGAAAATATATATTGCGATCAGCTTTCACTGTGATCATGTTTAATGTATGAGATCACTAGACAGCCAAGCGGATTTTTTCTGCATAGATTAAATCCTCTTTCCCTTCTAGATTATTTTATGTATTTGCATTAATAAAAGGCCATTGGCAATCATTGCCAAGTCCTTCAGATTGCATTGTTTTCCCTTAGTTCATAAAGCCAATTCATAAATTGCAAAATGAAAATAGGAATAATTTCTTCAGTGTTCCATCAGTCCTTTTTGCATCATAAATGTGTGCTGTTTTAGACTCTCAACTGACCAACTGCCTCATCATAAGCAGTGTTGCTGTAGCTATGTATGTCCCAGGATATTAGCAAGACAAGGGGAGTGAGGTAATATCTTTTATTGGACCAACTTCTGTTGGTGAGAGAGACAGGCTTTTGAGCTTACACAAGTCAGGTCTGAAGAAGAGCTGCATCAACTGCATCATTGACCATTATACAAAGTATACAAAGTATAGTTCAAAACCTAGCTAAGGAAGCTATAAGGGAAAGGAGAGCTTGTTTTGCCAAAAGTAAAACTCACCTGGATTTAAAAACACAACTCAGTACTCTTGAGAGCCCAAGTTCTATTTGCCTTTGGTGACGCATAAATTCTATGTTCCTGCATATTTTTTGTACATTTGCACTGATACTGCTGTCCCAAAGATAGGGCAAAAATTATTTAAACAAGAATTCTTCTTCTTTGCGTAGCAATGGTTTCCACTGAGTTATAAATATGTAGCCTGAAATTTGATTTTCATTGAAAAACAGCAGCTTAAGTTAAGGGGGAAAAGTTTTACATGTCAGAAAGTTTAATGAAATCCAAAATATTACAGTTTTCCTATTCTTACAAAGTATTCATAATGGACTAAATCCTACAGTATTTACTCAGGCCTTAACCAATATTCCACTGGCAACAACAGGAATTAGTTTTATTAGTTTAAAAAGTATTTGATTTATCCCAAAATGTTTTCTTTTATAATTAAAATACTATCCATTTTGATTTTATTTAGCTAAAAACCTTAACCAAAACCTCAGATCTGAACACAAATTTTGGGGATGTTTGAAATGCAAACCCTTATTTTGCAAATGCTTCATATATCAAAACTGGGCAAATAAAGTTCTGATCCAAAATCTTTCCAAACTTTGGAGAGTTAAAATCTATATATGGAACCAAATTGTGTCTTCTATCCATTTCTAATTCTTTAATGTGGAGTCAAACATGTTAGATAATTTAAATACTATACCTTCTAATAACTAAGTAATTGTTATTATGCTGGACACAACACACACTTGGAACTTCATGACAAGAGCAAGGAGAGAACTCAAACGTTACTGTTGTAATAGCACAGGGTTCTATCACTTGAATAAAGGAGAACCTCCTTTGGCAGTCAGCAACAGAGGTCCTGGGACACATAGCTGAGAAATTCTTATTCCATTCAATACAAAGGAATGAAATACATCTACACTAGTCACTTCACTAACAACAGTCTAAAAATAACTAGTCTACTCATCCTTCCCTTTAAGATTTTGCAAATTGCATAATACATCCACACACTATATTTCTCCCTCTTACTGTTATTATCCTGCACACATTCATTTCTCTTAGGCACAAACATTTTTTTTGAAAAAATCATAACTGAAACAACAGAAGAGTGCTCAGATTCATAGGCGATCATGGGAAAAAAGTCCTTTGACCTAGAAAGTCGAGGCAGATGTTTCAGCCAGATAGAGAAATTACTCCTTGGACATTGTCAAGTTAGAAAACCAGTGCATCACCACAGAAACATGGAAATTACCAAGTGCTAGTAATTATGCAAACATTTGAATTTACATAAGTTTATGTATTTACATACACACCTATATAAGATAATAGCATGCACTTATGCAAATATAGTTAACTCCAAGCTAGACATTAATAATCAAAAGCCTCCTAGGCTTTTCAGAACTGCACACTAGGGATATAGGTAAAAAGAGAGGCCCTTTGATACTGAGGAGATGAAGTTTTAATGTATACAGTATAGTACATAACCAGTCCATAGGCAATGGTCTGGAATGTAATATGACCACTTCCTTTCACTTGTTTCACTTTAAAATATTTATTAATACTGATAACTTATGGTTGGGCCAAATTCTGAAATCCTTACTCAGTTCTTCAATCCTTGTTTAAGCAACACTCCCATGACCTCAGATACACACATACCAAAAATGCAGAAAGGGGAAAAGCCGTGTGCTCTGCAACTTCTTGTAAGAGACATTTCTGTCCTTTTTGGTGAACACTTTATAAGACCTGGATGGGGTTTGATAGGCATCTTGGATGAAGTGCGTTTTAAGGAGGAATAGTTGGTGGAAAAACATTAGAGTTGAGGTACTAAGGCTCAAAAATAAGAGCGGGATAAGGGCATAAAGCAGACAGATGTGTAGCTTAGGGTGGGGTGAAGTTGGTCAGGGTAAAATGGAAAGAAATGAGGATAGAGAGGTACTGTAGGCAGAAGCAAGGTTGGAAGCAAGGACTTGAAGGATACATTTGATCTGGAAGGTGCAAAAGGAAGCTATTGTTTAGCATACTCATAAATTTACATGCCTCAGGATTCCAAAGCACTTCATAAACTGCAGATGCAGGCTGGAAATGGAAATGCAGCCCTGTAGTGGATACAAACAGCTATTTCGCCAGTATTGCCAAGGCATATAGTTCATAATGGATTCGAAACCCACTGGAGTTAGTGAGTATTGATTCTATTAAGTGACAGGTCTTCATCACATCCAAATTTTCAGGTAGCTTAATCAGTGTGGTTCTGCTATATGCAGGACACAGGCAGAGGCAGAACAAAAAAAGCCCATGAACGGGGTATGAACCCGAGTGCCATGAAGGACAGCTTTGTGGGGACTCCCTACATCCCAGTGGTTAGGGGTCTACAGGATAGGGTAAGACAAGGTCAGTGATTTCTACATGGACCCAGTATAAGAGAGTCAGAGGAGCCAGTGCAGTAGCAGCTGAGGACATACCTTGATGCCACTTCACAGCTCCTCTCCCCCAACATTTCAAGTGGCAAAAGCAGAACACAATTGGTCACTGCCCTGCTGCAGCCAATGGCCCCAGCACCTCACCCATCAAATCTGTATCCCACTCAGGCCCCACTTCCCAGCCTGGCCCTCTCAGATACTGTGTCACTCACCATCTTTGAGCTCCCCTGCAGCCGTTCAGTATCCCCAGCAGCTGCTGAAGCTTCTGCCCTCCCTAGCTCTTCCCCTATCAATGGTATGCACAGTTTATAATGTGTGTATGGCTGCAGGTGCCACTAGATATGGGAAAAGTTCTACTTCAACTGGGACAGGAGGGCCAAAGCAGGACAGTCCCATGAAACTGGGGACTGTTGGGAGGTACGATAGCTTGGGGGAGAATCCCATCCCTCTATTCACCATGGACCTCTCCAGTGTGCAGCTTGTTTTAGGTGGATAGTGTGCTAGGAGCAGGCTATGACCTTATATACTAAGCTTCCCACATATGGCATCATTCAAGCCAGTGATATTTTGAATGAGTGCGGAACATGGGATTGGGTCTGTAGCACATGTGCAGTTGGATGCACAGGTCCTATTAACAGGACCAAATTTCTTGAGCATCCTGTGCCTTTACGGACAACACAATGAAAATGTGGTACTATGTGCATTATCAACACCAGAAGGGTACCGATTTGGGGTATTCTTAAAGGAACAGAGTGCTATTCTTCAGACCCATTCCATACATGCTTAAAAACCCACTTACTTCAGTCCGAATTTGGGGTGCACAAAGAAAGGAGGATTGGGCCCTTCATCCAGCTATGTTAAAATGCTCTAAAGCTGCTGGCCCATGGAACTAAAAAAAAAAATGCTTTCATTTACTAAAAGTTCCTCTGCTAAGTTCGCACTTTAATGAAAATTATGTAAAACCAATGAGTGAATACATGAATTATTAAAGTATGGAGTTTCAGTTCTGCAAATGCTTTTTCTACCTTAATAAACGATGGTATATTAAGTCATTTATGACTATGTATGAAACTAAGTAACAAATCACTCAAAAATATTGCTATCTAGTACTTAAATTAAGGATTGAAGTATGAAAACAAGTCATTATCACAGTATTTAGTGTCTGGGTCTGGGTCCCGTTGAAGTTAAGGAATTTTGCCATTGTCTTCAGTTGAAGCTGGAGCTTGCTATTGGTTACAAAAGTCCTGCCCATACCCTCTGCATTTATATACAAATTGAAAAGCACTGACAGTGATGATTCTGCTCTGCATGCTTGGGCAGCCACAGAGAGATTGTTCTGGGGACTTCATATGACCTACCTCTCTTGCCATTCCTTTAGCATATCTCTTTCTTACTTTGGGGGTTCCTTAGAACTGTGTTCTTGGCCCACTCTTCTTCTCTCTCCAATCTATGTCATCTGCTCTGTTCACATGGTTTCCCTGTGCTGATGATTTAGTAATCCTACCATTCAATCCCTGACCCATCTCCCTTCAACGAATCTATTTCTTAGCCTGTTTCTCTGACATCTTTTCCTCAATGTCTTGTTGTCATCTTTAACTCAACACTCAAAACTCAGCTCCTGGTTGTTGAACAAACCATTATACTCCTTGTCACTCAGGCCCTTCTCCTTGTCCCTCCTGTTCAGGCCACATATAAATTATGGCACTTCTTCCTTTACATTGTCTCTAAAGTCTGAGCCTTTCTTTCAGTTTAAACAGCTAAGATCAAGAACTTATCTTCCATATTGATCACTATATAGTACTATGTTATACTGTAATCTCTTGGTCCTCCATGATACTATCACCTTCCACTCTTTCCCCAATCTATACAAAACGAGCATAGCCACTAAGATTATATTACTGGCCTGTCATTCTGATTGCATCAGGCCCACTTTTAGTCTCTCCAAAGGCTATCCCTTCTGCAGCACATCAAGCAGAAACTTCTTTTGTGTGTGGGAGGGGGAGAGGAGGTTGAGTGGGAAATCTTTTCCTGACACTTTCTAATAATGACAGTATTTTCAATATTTCCATTCTTTAGACCTCCTAATATTTTGTTTTCATTTTTGACTGCTCCTGCACATGGAATAGAGGTTTTCATGAGTTGTTCACAATAGGGTTTGGTCTTTTTGCTGAGTTTTGTAGTTAATTTAGAACCCATTAAGATGTCAGAGCAGTTCAACTTTTTTGTTAAAACACTGAAAAGCCCAAACCATATATTTTTTTCTGTTTTCAGAAATCAAAACCCTGAACATTTTTGACTTTATCAGAAATGTTTTGTAAAAATTCCCATTTAAATCAAATAGCCAATCTCATAAAAACCCAGAAATTTAAAATGAGTCTAGTCATTACACAAATCAATAACACCATTTCAGTTACAAATCTGTGTCCAGTTCTGGTAACCTTATTTAAAAAAAAATATAATAGAAAAGAGGGAGTTCAGAGAATTGAAATAAAAATGATTAATAGCAGGAAAAAAGTCTCATATGAAGAGAGATTCAAACAGGGAAACTGTTTATTTTAGAGAGGAGACGAGGGGATAAAGGTGTACATAATAATGAATGATATAGAAAAGTTTGAATAAGAGCACCCAATCTACCTTGCATAAAAAAAAAAGAAGGGACATTTAATGAAAGAGAGGCAACAACATTTAAAACTAAAATAAGTCAATGGGAAACTTTAGTTATATATTGTTTACTGATAATTATATATATTTATCATGAAGAACTTTTAGCTGTTGTTCTTGAGATCTATTATATGTTATATTAAATTGGAAAACTGTCTAAGTGTTGATTTATGGTAAAATTACAAATGTATGAGGCTTTGCATTTTAAGCTGTTTCTTATGCTAGAGTATATACAGTATATTTGTTTCTTTTTCAGACTGGTTTTGTGTCGTGTTTATATTTTGGCATTACAGAAGAAAGAATAATATTTATTTTGAATCTGAGTTGTTTATTATATTGTGATGAATTACATACATCTTTAAAGTTGACCAGTGTTTATTATGTGTTATATACATGACTTCAGACTGGAGCCATTTTAAAATCTGAATCTCAAAAAGTTCTTACAGTGTTTAAACCAAAAATTCAGGAAATATTCTAATTGTCAGTTAAAGTTTAGCTGAAAAACATGAAAGAGGATTTTTCTTTCCCTCCTTTTTATGAGCTACAAAAAGAACCAAAAACAGACTTGTAAGAGAACTATGATTTGAACCCTAACAAGAGAGAATCTACTAAGTCTATGTAATAAAACCACACCTATCGAGCCAGAGCTAGAGAGCCCTGTTCCTACAGTCAACAAAAAAACAAAAAACAACAACAGAGGTTTCTACCGCTTGAGCTAAAGGGGGAAGTTTTAGTTGTCCTCTGTAGAAGAACCCTTATGTTCTTTTTAAATTACAACCACCCAATAGGAGGCAACATGCTAACAGACACATGGTGCATAATGATGCTCACAGAGAAGTCAAATCAGTAAAAATCTATGTTCCAAGGCAAAATTATAGGATAATAAAATCGGGTTTATAATGGAAAAACTTGCAGAAAATAACAGTCATTGTACTGGGCCTCCAGGACAAACGTGGACATCATTATCTAGCCTGTCAAGTTTATATCACATTTTGTCACTAAGGTGCTTTTTTGTGAAACAACTTGTAATGATAGCATTATTAAGTTTGTCTGACATGAACACTTCTCTTTATTTTAAAGGTCAGAGCAGAGATCCTGATGTGAACAATCCTGGAAGTCAACATCCCCTTCGCCTGGTCTCACTCACTGAACACATTAAACAACAGATGGCCAGAGACAATATTCAGTTTGTCAGATTTGAAGCAACTGACCTGCATGGAGTGTCAAGATCCAAGAGCATTCCTTCTCGTTTTTTTCATGTAAGTTTTTCTGCCTCTTGTATTCTTATGAGGTTTCCTGGCCCTGCCCTTATTGCTGCGATACATTTCCCATAATGTGTGCAGCATTTTAAACATGCAACAAATCGTATAGTCTTTCCTCCCCCCCCCACTCGATTAGTGCTCCCCAAGGATTCGGGCTTCTCTCCTTACCCTGAAGCATCATTTCTCTGCCCTGCAGAAATACAAATCTAATTAAGTAAAATGGTAATTTCAGTTCTTTCCACATCCAGTAATCTCCCTCTGCAGAATTATCTTTTCACATTCACCACAGTTATAAAGATTCTGTTTTATTTGATATGAGTAAATTGCAAGACAAAACCCAAGAGAAAATATCAAAACAAACAAAAATGATTGGATGAAATTATGAAGTATTCTCTTTTCAACAGTCAAATGAGATAAGAAAATATTATAGGGTTGCATGATTGCTTAATAATATTTGCTATACTGATACAGAAGATAAGAATCAAATTCTGAAGCTCTTGGTGGCATGCATATGTATCCTGACCTTTAAGCTTTTTCAGCATATTGTTTCTCTGATCCTTAACATGGGTGATTTATGCTGTATTTTCACTCATAAAACTATGAATATTTCATGTTCCACTGAGCAATCACAAAAAAGATACCAACGTGACAGAAAGTTGAATGCTTTCATTTGAAGCATCTTTTGAAGCTAAAGCCATTTCCTCATTATTTTGCTTTTAGATTTTGCTACACCTTTTAACTCTAGTGCTTAGATAAAATTTACACTTGATGTCATTTGATGTTAGCAGAAATAAAGTTTTTCAGTCAGTTTAATGCTTGTGACAGATGATGGGTAATAGCACCATCTTTTTCAAACATTAACTCAAAGTACAGGTGCCCCTCTCATTTTATTCAAAGTGATCTGTTGCACTCACATTATTCACTCACTCCCCCTCCCACCATCCCAAAATTAAAGCTTTGCATGAAAGTAAAGCCTCAACTATTTTAAAAATAAAAAAACACTTTTACATTGCAAGAGAAATCATGTAACTTTTATGAATGAGGCTGTAAAGTGGTCACCCTCAACAATTTTTCAGTGTTGCCTTTCATAACTAGGTAACTTTACCATGCTGATCACCATATTGCTTAGTGCAAATGATGGGATAACAGCACATAGTATAGGGACTCTTTAGGGAATTTTACGACTACTGTGGTAACATTATCTAGTTATCAAAAAGAAAAGAAAAAATTCTAACCACTATATATAGTTTGAGATAGAAGAGCTCTGTATAGCTTGAAGACTTGTGGCTTCCACCAACAGAAGCTGGTCCAGTAAAAGATACTACCTCACAATCTTGCGTATCTCAGTAATTTCGGCAAGAATTATTTGCTTACTATCAAAGCAAATTTTTACATTAGGTAAAGGGAAAAGTTCAGAAACTTCTGACCACTTCAGGAGAGAGAGTGCTGTATCATTCATTCTAGCTTTCAAATTTCATCAGTTCCAGACCAGTCAGTCAATCCACCTAGATAATGATCCTTTCTCAGGGCAGTAGGGGAAGGCTCGCTAAAAATGTAAGGTTAGTTTCAATCCAGAGTATCTGTGCTTTCCCAAAGGCAAACTGTATAAAAACTCTCTCTGGTTTCCACACTGATAAAAAGCCTATACAAAAAACAAAACAAAAAGAAACAGACAGGTTCACAAAAACACATTTTTTTTGGCCTTGCATGGGTTTCCACAACATAGAACCTTTGCACAATGTTAAGCCAGATTCTCAGCTGATATAACTTGGTTAAGTTCCAATGGAACTATACCAGTTTACACCAGCTGAAGATCTGGCTCTTCGATAACGGCTAGGGATTCTTCATCAGAGATACAGTTATTATGATTTCATCTATAATAGTTTTGTCTGCATTTGATTTATGTATTGCCCCCATTAATGTCAATAGGAGCTACCTATGCAAATGAAAAGGCAACTTGAGCAATTTGTTAGTCCAGCTGTCTGCATGATATTTAAAGAAAGCACTGAGGTGTTAGAATTATTTATCATCTTGAAGCTGTTTCTTATTTTTTACCTAAACAAAGTCAACAAAGTGTAAATCTAAGTTTCAGGTGTGAAAAGTCTATATTCCCTGTAAGAATTTCATATTTTGGCAGATCTGGCCCTTCGTCATCTGAGGTAGACAAAGTGTGTGTGATGGAGTTTAAAGAGAACCCAGGTCCAGATACTCCACTGCCTTGCTCCTTTTGTGATCATTTACATCTGTGCAAAGTGGATGTCAAATGCCAACATGATGAGAGGAAAATTCTCTTGTGCCAACCTTTGACATCCAATTTTGCACTTGCTTTATACAGGAGTAAATGACTAGATAAAGTGCAAAACAGTGGAGAATTGGAGTCTGAAATCCTGTTGGTTCTGCACAGACATTATTATTATTATTTTTTAAACACAGCAGAGATTTGCACAGTAACTTTGCTCAACACTTTCCCTCCTTATACTGGTTGTCATCCTCCAGAGGTGACTACATGATAATGGTGCTCAACATACAATCTATAGGGTTTCTGGAGCACTTTGTGATTCTTTGAGGAGCAAGGTCCTATGGACCAAATGCTAAATTCCTTCCTCAAATTTGGGCCTATTATAATATATATGTAAATTATTATTATTAAAGTTCAGGTGTCAAAGACTCAGTAATCCATTGCTCTTCCCTTTGTTTAGGAAAAAGCAATCTATGGTGTGTCCATGCCCAGAGGTTATCTCGAACTGACACTGAATCCTAAGGACAGTGAAGTGGACCACATAAGTGCAACCAATTTTAATTGTGACATACTCCTGAGCCCTGATTTATCAACATTTAGAGTTTTACCATGGATTGAACAAACTGCTAGAGTGATATGCGATTCCTTCACTGTACTGGGAACCCCTTTATTGACCGCACCCAGGCACATTGCCAAACAACAGCTGAGCCATCTTCAGAACAATGGCTTTTCACTGCACTCTGCCTTCACCTATGAATTTTGTATTTACGGCGTTGCTGAGATTGTAAATTCAAAGTTGATATCTTTTCCTGCAGCAAGCATACTAAATAATCATGACCAGTCTTTCATTCAGGAACTCATTGAAGGAATGTATCACGCTGGTGCCAACATTGAGAGTTTCTCTTCTTCCACTGGGCCTGGACAGATGGAGATCTGTTTTCATCCAGAGTTTGGCATAGGTGTTGCTGACAGTGCCTTCACCTTCAGAACAGGCATTAAAGAAGTGGCCAAGAAGTACAACTACATTGCAAGCTTTTTCACAGAGAACGGGTTCTACAATTCAGGGATTCTGTCACACAGCCTTTGGGATTTCAGTGGCCAGAAGAATTTGTTTTCTGTTGATAGGGGAGTTCAGGCACTTACCGATATTGGAAAGAATTGGCTAGCAGGGCTCTTGGAGCATTCTGCAGCTCTCAGCTGCCTGATGGTTCCTGCGGTCAGCTGCCGTAAACGCTATTCCAAATATGGTAAGGAATCAAAAGATTTTGTGACTGCAAAATGGGCATTCAATGATAATAGCTGTGCCTTTAACATCAAGTGCCATGATGGGAAAGGCACTCAGATAGAAAACAAGTTAGGTTCAGCTACAGCAAATCCCTACCTGGTGCTTGCTGCTACTATTGCTGCGGGCCTGGATGGAGTAAAGAGAAAGCTTAGCTTCCAGGATGTGTCAGAAGAGAAGCAGAGTACTGCTCAGTGGAAACCTGCAGCAATCCCTCTGAAACTAGAAGATGCCCTTGTTGCACTTGAGGAGGATTTGTGCCTTAGGGAAGCACTAGGTGATACCTTTATTAGATATTTTGTTGCTATGAAACATTATGAGTTGGAAACTGAAGAAACGGATGCTGAGAGAAATAAATTTTTAGAATATTTTATTTAGAATTGATTAAACAAAACACATTTTCTACTTGATGGAAAGAATTAAATCTGTAGTAATGCTGTGTAAATGCTAAAGATGAAAAGAAAATCATAACTGGAAATTAGAACTATATTTAAATGTTTACTAATCTTTTCTTTCTTTCCACTATCTCATTTTTTTAATATAGTAAGGGGTAATTGCATTTTCCTATATGGGTGGGCTCAACAGACTGAAGAATTGGTGTTTATGAAGTAGCACTAAGAGGCTTTTAATTTTTTTTTTTCTAATTTCTAAGAAAATCTTAGCCAAGAATGATCCTGCGGGGGAAAAGATGAGAAGAGGGATGAAAGGACGATGGTGAAAATAAGAGAAAGGAAAATGGAAGAAAACAGAAATAGCAGGAAGGGAATATCTTGTTCCCATTTTTCCATTTTCCTCCCTTTCTGCATGGTTATGAGATTTTCTTCAGAGGTGTGCAGTGTAGTCTGAAAGCCGGAGAAGAGGAATCCGATAAGTGGAGGATTAGAATGATGAACATTTTGGAGGGAAAGAAAAGCAAAGCTGTCAAGGGTGGAGGACAGTGTGGAATAGAAGGAATCAGCATCTGAATCAGAGATGTGGAAGATGAGAGCAAGAAGAAGGGGCCGAGAGTGATGTATACATTAGTTGTATTGATTGGTTAGAGCTTACAGAAGGGTCAGGTAGATTGAGGGGGAGTGGGAAGGGATAAGCAGGCTGAATTAAAGGAGATGAAATGATAGCTGGAAAGAACACGAGAAAACAGTGCTCAATAAGGATGAAGTTGGATGCATGGCAATTTTACTGAGAGAGGGAGTTAATCCAGGGCTGAAGATCAAATGAGGAAATGATGGCAAAAGAGGCAAGAGGATAAAAGAGTTGGACTGGAAATCAGTGTGAAAGTTAAAGTCACCAAGGATGAAGAGTGGGAAATTGTGAGAAGAGGAAGAGGGAGAGTCATCGGAGACGATAGTCAAAGGGGAGGAGACAGTTGGTAGTAGATAAGAGTAACATGGAGGGATAGAGTCTGACTGAGGACAAAGAGTTGGAGATGATGTGAGGGAAAAGCAAAGTGCTGGAAATGGCAGGGGCAGAAGTTACTTTTGTCCCTCTCTATTATTTTCCCCGGGCACACCTCTCATATGTCTCTCAATATCATGGATGTCCCCTATTTAAGACCCAAAATTCAATTTAGCAAACTCTTATACAGCACTAATCATCACTTTCTGATGTGTTCAACTACAATTTTTTGGCCTAGAAGCAGAAATTCCTGAGTGAAATTTTATGGCCATGTATGGAGAAGAACAAAAATTCTCGCCTGTGTCTCATCTGACATTTTGTTTTGAAAATTGAGACAGGCATGCCTTGATTTACTATTGATGGGTTATCTTCTGTCACTTTCCTTAAATAACATTGTACTAGAAGGTTCCCAGTGTGTAGTACTAATGAGTTTATCAACAAATTTATTAATTACATTGGTTTAAATCCTAAATTACATGTACAATGTGATACAATGTTTATATTACAAGTAAATACATTAGGCCAACAGTGCTATGTTAGGAATGATTTTGTTTCATTTATTTAAGCCCTAAAATGAGAAGTGATCCTAAAAATTTAAATGGGAGAGAACTGTGAACTGAATCTGAAAACCAGAAACTTTAGAAGTCTTCAAAATCTGAAGTCAGATCTGGATCTATATTTTGCAAATGATTCTTATCTTTATAAGAGGCTAAACTAATCTGGTTAAAAAACCCATAGATTAACTCAACCATCTGTTAGACCATCCAACAAGGCTCAATGAAACCCTTTATAAAACTGGACTGAGTTGCTCTCTCTGTTCCCCTGACTCATAGATAGCTACCCTGCCACAACACAGACCACATTTTTCACTTAAAGCTTTGCAGAGACTCTTTTGGTTTCATTCTCTTTCTTGTCCCTAGCGCAACAGTGCTACTCATCTCTGGGCTGCCTCCTAATGTGAGAACATGGGAAAGTTTGGTACAGAAGCATGGATTTTTCATTCTGGTTGTTCCACAATCAGTATGATACCATGCCACTACACCACTAACTTATTATGTAATAACCTGTAATAACCACAAAAAGAAAAATAGTTGTGATTTGCTTGGTGGATTATAATGGATTTTGCAATAACATAACATTGCATTCAGCATGCGGGCCAAAAACAAAATTCCCAAGAGATAGGATCTAATGAACTTAACTTTATATTGCTTCCTTGCCACAATATTAAAGAAAGAACAGACAGACTCCTGTGACCACGGACACATTACTTTTATACTTAATTCTCACCATGTAGTAGAATTCAGTTAATAGAAAATATTATTTACATACCCAAAGGAGTTATTACAGTGTATCTTATCTAAAATCTGCATACTAAGGAGTTTCCAAGTTGTCCTCAATGACATAGTCTATAAAAGAAAAGTCCCTACATATGAATTTACATCAATCTGATTCAAGCTTTTTAGCTGATGATCCTCTTTTCCCCTTTTGAAATAGAAAGTTCAGCAATGCAGACTGAAGCAAAAGGGGGAGAGCAGTGTAAGCCACTGAATACTTCATACATTTTGTACACTATGTACAGTGTATGAAAAATAATGTAACAATTGTTCTAAACTATTTTAAAAATATCACGTTTCTCCCAAATGGATTCTTATTTTGCATTAGAAAATTCTTCATGTCTCATGACCAAGTTTTCATGCACATGCTTCAGAAAGGCAACAAAAATGGCCACACCTGCTTCACCTGAAATAAGTTCATAATGCAGTATAGCTGTAGTCATGTTGGTCTCAGGATATTAGAGAGACAAAGTGGGTGAGGTACTATCTTTTATTGGACCAACTTCTGCCAGCCCCGTAATCATTTTTGTTGCCCTCCACTGGACTTTCTCCAGCTTGTCCACATCAAGGTCCCCACCTTTTTGTAGTGGGGGCCCCAAAATTAGACACAATACTCCAAATGAGGCCTCACCAATGCCAGATAGAGGGGAATAATCAGTTCCATCGATCTACTGGCAATGCTCCTGCTAATGCAGCCCAATATGATATTAGCCTTCTTGGCAACCAGGGCACATTGCTGACTCATATCCAGCTTCTTATCCACTGTAACCTGCAGGTCCTTTTCTGCAGAACTGCTGCCTAGCCTGTCAGTCCCCAGTCTGTAGCTGTACATGGGATTCTTCCATCCTAAGTGCAGGACTCTGCACTTGTCCTTGTTGAACCTCATCAGATTTCTTTTGGCCCAAACTTCCAATTTGTCTAGGTCACTCTGTATCCTATTCCTACCTTCCAGGGTATCTACCACTCCCCCTACCTTAGTGTCATCTCCAAACTTGCTGAGGGTGCAAACTACCCTATCCTCCAGATCATTAATGAAGACATTGAACAAAACTGGCCCCAGGACCAACTCCTGGGGCACTCTGCTTGTGACCGGCTGCCAGTTAGACATTGAGCCATTGATCACTACTCATTGAGCCCTATGCTCTAGCCAGCTCTCTATCCATTTTATAGTCCATTCATCCAACCTATACTTCTTTAACTTGCTGATAAGAATACTGTGGGAGACTGGGTATCAAAAACTTTGCTAAAGTCAAGGTATATCACGTCCTCCGCTAAACTTGAAAGTCTCCTTTTTTTTTTTTTAGGACCATTTTAAAATGCTTCTGACTGGTAGCATGAGTGCCCATGGACATTCTAAAAAGCTGAAAAGTGTCCAGAATAAATACAGAGAACACAGATAGTGACCGACTAGAATACATCAGTGAGCTGGGCCTTGATTTGGCATCAATAACAGCTTCACCACTCATTTCAATGTGAGCAGGGACAGGTGCATATGTGGTCCGGACTCCTTTCTTTGACAGTGACTAATGCTGGATGCTTCACAATAAAACATATGCTTTCTAATATATCCCTAATTGTACAATACTGTAGTAAGAAAGTAATATTCCTGCCTCACTCTGTCATCTTATGCCCTTAAAAAGCAGGAGTAGTGGTCAGGGTAACTGTATCCTTGGTTACATAACTATTCACACTAGGTCCCTTGATATTGCTCCTGTTGTAATCAGCAGCAAAGCTTCCATTACCTTCAATGGCAGTAGAATTCATATCTATATAAACATCTAAATCATTTTTGAACAATTTTTAGCTGTTTGTCTCACCATCCCATGGCAGTAGGTTTTCTTTCTTTCTTTTTTTTTTTTTTTTTTTAAATATATTTGAAGGGAGGCAGTGTATATTACTGGTTTTTATTACAGTGGGGGAAGGCAAATTCCCACCTGAAACTGTCTGTACAAGCCATTGACTTTAATGGGAGATCTGACTTAGAGAGAGAGAGAGAGAGAGACAGAGAGAGTGTATGGCCCACTGGCAAATCTTTGGCAGTTAATGGGAATAGATGTCTCTCTTTATTTGTTAGAGAACACAAAATATTATTTCATTAGCCATGAATCATGTCCATGCACTTTCCCTATGTCACTTTTAAATTGGAGGTTACTTTTTCAAGTTAAAGGGAAATTTATTTCCTATTAGTCAATTCCCCCTCAAGCTGTAGTTTACTGCTATTGTGCCCATAGCTAGTTCATATCTGTATACCACACTTTTTCTGTGTATTATATAATGTAATGTATTATAACATACGAGGGGGCAAATTCTACCTTCAGTTTCACTGGAATAAATCTGAGGAAATTCCAGATTTGTGTCAATGACTGGTTTTTATCAGTGTAATCTAAAGCATATTTTGGCCCTTAGCTGTCTAACAATGCACAAAGATTTTGCACAGAAATTTTGATTAGTAACTCACATTAGTGCTAATGAGAATTCCATGCAGTATATATGAGAAATGTTGAGCAACTGCTGTGAAACACATACTCCATACTGAAATATATACATAGTATATAATGAAACTACTGCACACAATAATTATCTGCACGTATAAAAAATGTGCACCTGTTATAATCTGAAATAATACACTGAAGTGCAAATACGTAGTATATAGACATTCATACGTTTTGTAGTGCACTTTGAAAAAAAGCCATTCTAAAGCTGAAATTAGACATGGGCCAAAGCCACACAGTTTGGATGCACATTCAAACTTCCCTCAGGTTTGAGCATGTGCAAGTCTTGGATTTTAGTTTCGCCCACTTTAAAGAGGGCTCAGTCCTTAGTGCTGTTCTAATTTGCACTCATTTCTGACAGACCCCTCGGGGCCACCACACTGGGAGGGATAGCTGGAGTACAAGATACCCTGGCCACATCTCCTTCCACCCTAGCAAGCACTCTACACCAGCTTCATGGCAGCTGAGCATTGCTCCACCTCTGGAAAAACTTCAAATGCTGCTCACTTACAGCAGCTTTAAGTCTTTGTGCTACTTGGTTGCTCTTGAAAGATGCCCAATTGACAACTGTAGAGACTTTAGGTTTCTCTTTATAAACAAAAAACCCACACCCATCAAAAACACAAGCAGTGTGCAATCCTCCTCACATTGCCTGCCAACATAGTTCATCCTCATCAGAAAATCAGCCCTAGGAATGACAGGTTAGAGTCTTTGGCCTTTCTTCTAGATCTGACAATAATAATCTTGTGGATCTAGATGTGTCTGATAGTAGAATGAGACACCAGCCCATTTCACAGAGGCCTTTGACTAGCCAGTAGATGGTAACAACTTTTATGCACTACCAGCCATAACTGGATTTGAACTGGTAACCTGAAGTAAAGGTGATAAGGTACTGATGAAGTTTTTAATTGCTTAGGAAGATGTAGAACTCTGACTCAGATTTCTTAGATTTTATAATTCCCTATATTCCTTCAGCTGTCTCTGAAGAGAAGAAAGTTGGCATTCAGCCACAGACAACAAGAGATCTGGGTTTCCCTCAGTACGCCCCAGAGAATGGGTTCTTGTTTTGTTTACAAAATATTCCAATATGAAGCCAAAGTTTAATGAAAAATGTATAGGCTGATGTTCACCACATATACTCCTTCTGAAGTCTGTAGGATGAGAAGAGGTGAAGGTCAATAAAGTTTTTGGCATTGTGTAGATTTTTGTCATCAGTCAATTTTTTTTATTTAGTATCTGGAATACTGTCTTAAAAGATAAAAATAGCAGAAAATGTTTATTTTTAATGGTAAAATATTAAAGAGAAGGGGAAGAAGGTATGCTAATGCAAAAAAAAAAAAAAAAAAGCTAGTGAAATAGTCAGAACAACTGACATACAGTTATGAATAGAGATATTTGGTAATGGAGTACAAGGATGTACTGAAATCATATTGTATGAATGTGTTTTGACTGCACAAGTAAGTTTGCTGTTGTGCAGTGAACAATAATAGTATTTTAAACCTGCCTATTACATCTTCTTCTGATCTATTTTGTAATATAAAATGGCAGGGGAAAAAAAGGAAAATGTACAGTGCTTTGCACATAGTAACTCATTTTGAATTTGGCAATATTATACTTTTAAGCACAGTTTGTGATTTATGAGTAATGAAAATGGGATTTGATTTATAAATAATATTCTCAAATATGTCAGTTACTGATCACATGTGCACCAGTGAACATGCAGTCTTGTTTTATACTCCAGCCAGGGGGCAGCAGTGTATTGCAAAACTGATCATTCCTATGGTAGCTCAGCATTCGTTACAGGCTTTGATGATATACTGGTAAATATGACTTTTTATAAAATAAAACCATTTTACTGCTGAAATTGCATAACCTTGTCACTGTGCGATACAAAGTAGTACTTGAAGGATTCTCAAAGTATTACTATAATTATTATGTTAAAATTAATACACCCATTTATTGAGGTAAGATAACCCTACATCCAATAAATGAAATATGTACCTTCATTTATGACTTGCAAGAACACATGTCCTTGTGACTAAAGAGTTCAATTTTTTTATGTTATAGCGCTCTCAATAGATCTGCTTTATTGCTTGCAGCCTCTTAAAGATGCAGTGGTAGCCTTGCTCACTTGTTTGAATTAGATTGTATAAAGCCTGCCCTGCATGCTGTATATTGGCTGCTCAAAGATGGCACACTGACTTCAGATTAGCACTAGTGTTTTTGAAGCATTCAGTTGTGTTGGCCTGGCTACATTCCAAACCTGCTCCCTAACTTTTGTATACACACATCCCTCTTGTTCTTTAGAATGATCTCCATCATATGATTGTTGATTTTGTAATTGCACTTTTGCTGTGAAAGATCCTAAGGTGTGGAACTTCTTTTTCCTGAAATCTCTCCACATTGTTATATACACTTTAAACTCTTTCCCCCTCGTAATGGTGTTTTGTTTTTGTTTTAAACATGAACTACTGTTGATTCAGTAGTAAAGCTTTCTACCATCTCTGGTTGTCTAGAAGACTTATCTTATCCTGAAGAATGATGACTGATCTCACCTCTCAGCCAGACTACACCAATGCAATATGCCTGGGCACAAAGCCTTCACTGCACAGGAAACTCCAACTAGTATAAAACACTACATCACATCTCCTCAACAACCCTGGCTACCTCAAGCACATTGGACCTATCCTCCGCTCTCTACATTCACTTCCCATAGAATAATGAGACAAGCTCAAAGTCTTGGTCCTTAACTTCATGGCACTCAATAGTGTGGGGCCAGCACATCTAAGAAATTTCATAAATCTGTGGGGTGAAGATCAGGTAAAATTTGTTTATGCAGGAAACAAAGATTCCTTGGGGGGAGGGGGAGGAGGGTGTTGAACCAAAACTGTGAGACAAACTCTTATGGGACCATCAGAAACCGTGCCACCTTCTGCTATAAGGGCAAAGTGCATTTCTTTGACCTGGCCTTCTCTAACACATAGCACCCTGTACATTTAAAAGTAAAAGCATCACCAAAATGAAAACCCTGACAAAACAAAACACTCCACAGTACACACAGTTCTCCCCCTGGGGATATGGTGAGAGAGACAATGAGCAACATGGGGTAGATGTTAGTCATGTTACTTAATGCACTACTGGAAGGTGCTCAGACAATATGGTGATGAAGGCAGCATAAGAACCTGCATAGCATATAATTCTAATCAATCTCTTTCCTTTTATTAAAAACAAATGACCTTTCTGTGAGCTGTAGTGTATTTTAAGAAGGCAGAATGTTATATTTTTATTACACTGTATTTTAAAAATTCTGTTGTACAGCACCATAAGCACTTCGTTGGGCAGGTTTTGACTGAGAGGGGAGGTTACATAAATAGATAATTCCTTCTACACTGGGTGCCATTAATTACCCATCCTAAGTGTTGGGAATATTGCAATAAAGGTAAATGTCAAGATTTTAATGGCACCTCCTGAATAGTTTCACAGCTGCAAAAGCTATAATTAAATATATGCTCCCCTGTTTTCACATGCTGATAATTATCTGGAAGAAGAATATCTTCTTCAGTAAAACTTTTCATATGTGGTTTCAGCACAGAAGTACCTTTTTTTCTGGAAACAATGAGGAAAAATCTACTGAGGTGATTTATAGACTTTTCCAGCACATTAATACTGCAACTCAATATCCTCTGCTAGAATGTAGAAGCTCAGTAAAGTCCTATCCCCCTCTTCATGATATCATAATGCACCTTGCCCCAACCTCACCTCACTGATGCAGGGCCTGCTACCAGGACTGCTTGCAAGAGACATGTAAAACTTGCACTGAACACACAAAGACCACAATTCTTCAAACCTCACCTACAGGATTAGAATTACCTCCTGCAGCAGTGAGAAGCTGAAGGAAAGAGGGGAGAATTGTTTGCCAAATAAACATGCCTCATGGTACAACCTCTTTGCTCTTTTACCTCTTTGCTTCCTGAACTTCTGATTTGGTGAGGGATGGGGGCCAAACTGATGCTTAACAACTTACTTACACATCAGATAGCAAAGTTTTGGATACCCACATCTTTCCTCAGCATGTAAGCCATGTCCTGAGGTAACCAGACTTCCCCCCAAAAAAGAGAGTTGATTCAGTTGACGTGCTCTGGTATCTGTTTTTGAGTCAGTTATGAGTATGTGAGAGTGCCAACTATATCAAACTTTTAAAATATTGGATATGTCTAAGGCCTTAGAAAGCTGAGGGATTTTACAATGCATGCACTGTAGTAGGGCTATGACTTAGTGTTATGGAGCCTTTGAAGAAAGTGGTCTTTTTCCAGTAGTACCTTATTATTGAGAGAATTAGTGACTAATGTGGCTTAAGGCAGATGATGTGCTCAGGTGGCTTCCTTTCGTATTTAGATATTTCATTGGCAGCAGACATTTCTTACCACTCGGCAGCACGGATAGTTTGTTAAAGTCCAACTCTGTTCTACAGCAGGGCCCACTGAGAACACCATAGTAAATCAGAGTTTCACAAAAGAGCTGCACAATGAAATTCTCTATGCTCCCTAGTAAATCAGTGTTTCACTGCAAAGTTACACAGGCAGCTTCACGGCATTGCAAGCGAATGAGAGTCTCACAATAAAACTACACCATGAGCTTCTCTATATTGTACAGTAAATCAATAAAATTTTACAACAGAAAAACATGCTAAGCTTCTCTGTACTGTACGTTAAATCAATGGAGATTCACACTAAGATTCACTTTTAAGCTTTCGTGTCTTATTTGATAAATCACTGAGTTTCAGCAAGGTCCATCAAACACATTGTAGGAATAATAATAATAGTCCCAAATAAAGTAATGATATGAGGGCATCTGTCAGCAGCAGGTAAAGTTAAGGAAAATGGCACATTTTGGCTGCTTCTTTGGGCAAGTACAAAAATGTGGCTATCCGGTGTCTGTCTAGACAAAGTTGAACTCAAGTTGCATTGCCTAAAATGAATTTTGCAGCCCACAATAAAATTTTAATTTTTTTTTTTTAAAACCATGATATATGTGGAGCTAAGGAGGGCTATGTGGCCTATTTAAAATGTATAACCTACCCTGTTCAGCACTGCGTGAGTAGTTCTCCAGCACCACTGATCTGCAGTAAGTCTAGATCAAAATGTTCCATGGAGCATTGTAGCTTGCCTTAGCTACACACACACACACACACACACACTCATTAAGAAAGCCTGACAGTACCCTTCAGTCTCTGCTGTGAGTGCTGTGCTGTTCACAGAGATGCAGTCACTAGTTCTTGACAAAATACCCTCCACCCAATGTACTTTGCTGTTACTCATGACACCCCCTTTTATTTGCTTTTCTGCTTATATTCTAGGGGGTGATTTTTATTAGCAGGAATGATCATGGAAAGCAAATGTGTCCTGAATACTCACGAGGATATATACTTGCAGAAGTGTTTGCATTGGAAAAGCTCCCATGACCTTTTTGAAAGTTGTTTGTGGGCTGGGTGTTGGAAGGGGAAGGAGAGACAGACTCTGGGGTACTGGACCCCATGGGGCAGCAGGGCTCCAGCCTCAGGCAGCAGGCTCCAGCTCCAGGCGGAGGCCCTCTGGGGCTTCAGCCCTGGGCCCCAGTGAGTCTAATGCCAGCCTTGCTTGAGGGACCCCCACTTGAGAACTGCTGTCCTATGAATCACTGGCAGCATGTTGCTTCTCAAACAGACCAACTTGACATGCTAATGTGTAATCTTATTATGTCTATTGCTACAGCTCACACAGTATGCACTAATAGACTGTAATCAGGGGTTAGATGAACAGCCCATGATGTCTGCTCCCAAGTATACCTTCCCACCTTCACATCACTGAAAGACATGCTATGCTGTAGGTTTCACTGTTCAGCAGAGCTCTGGCACAGTTGTTTTGGGAAAAAAATTGACCTACACTTTCAAGTGGTGTAAGTCAAGTGGTGTTTACTTCAGTGAAGCCATGTCAATTTATCCCAGCTGAGAATCTGGGCCTGAATATCTTGGCACTTAGCACATGGTGTTACGCAGGATTCCTCAGCCCAGTAACTTTCAGTCTTTGCGAGTCAGTATCAGGAAATAACCAAAGGAAATGCAGTACCTCTGTGTGCTATATGACTGACACAGACAAGTCAAAACCAAGTGCTTTTAACCTCAAAGTTTTACTTTATTGGTCTCCAGCAATTCCCATGAGAATCACTTTTCCCAGAAGTCTCCACTTACTAGTCTTAAGTACATACATATTGTGGTATAGCAACCCCCCTTGGTCTCACGTATCGGCAAGTCCCCTTTGGCAGCAGGGCCTGTGGTAACTCTGCCGCAACCTGGACAAGTCCTTTGGCTCTTCCCCTCGGCACCTTTCTCATGGAGCATTTGGTGCAGGCCTTATTTCAGGGCTGGGGAGTGTCCTTCAACCCCATGGGGGAGGGGCAGGTAGTCCGTATATATGCCTCAGGGCCAAGGGAGGTACCTTTCTGTGGCTCTTTCTCAGGGCTGTAGAGGTGGTGGTAAAGCCCTGGAGGGTCGGAGACACCAATCCTTCCTGCAGGCTGGGGCCCAGGTTTTTCCTCTCTCTGCTTCTCTGGCTGAAGAAAAGCACTATCTCCTGGTCTGGGGGAGTTTCTCCTCCAGCCACCACAAACCTTCTAGCAGCTCCTTTCTCTCCTTCTCCTTTGTTCCCCCACACCCTTTAGGGAAGGCAGGGTTTAAGTACACCTGGAGTAGCCCTTAATTGGGTCCAGGTGTCTCTAATTGGTTAGAAAGGTGGAAACTGTAGATTATAAAGACTAGCTTCCAGGAAAAAAGAAAAATATCATGTAAATTGTCTATAGGTTTGGAAGGCCAGGGAGTGGTTTTCCATTCATCCCTGCCCTGCCCTCCAAACCTGAGTTAGGACCTGAGGCCAAGAAGGGAAAACCTGCAAAATCTGTAAATATGGGGGGGGGGGGGAATCTTATGATCTGATCAAATAGCACAAATATAACTAGTAGACACATTCCTGCAGCAGTCTCATCTGCTCCAGGGAAGAGCCAGTTGATCCTCATCATATTGAAATGGCTCCAGGACAGAAGGTGAGGGAGAACCACTGCCCCCTTCCCCAGAAAATGTGGGACATCATCATCAATAACTTCAAGCAGTGTTAAACCTGGGAATGGAAAAGATGTCCTACAATGAGTGGAGGGGCCCCTTGTCCCATCTGCCTTAAGGACCAAGACCATGCATTTCTTTATCAATTTCTGAAAAGTCAATGGGATATCTAAATTCAATGCCTAACCCATGCCAAGGGTGGATGAATTACTGGAACAGGTAAGGTTGCCTGAGTATATATCTATCCTTGACCATAAGAAGGGCACTAGTAAATCCCCTTGACACCAGGCTACAAAGAAAACACAGCTTTTTTCACATACTTTGGATTGTACCAGTTCTGTACCATGCCATTTGGGCTCCACAGAGCAGCTACACCCTTCCAGAGGTTGATGCATAAAATCTTGGATCCTATGGGCAATATGCCACAGCCTATCTCTGGATGACGTCATCTATAGCCAGAGTTGGGGAGACCACCTGAAACAACTAGTGGCAGTACTTCAATCCCTCACAGACACAGGGTTGACAGTGAATCCGGTGAAATGCAAAATTGGGAATCGTGAAGCTACATACCTAGGGTATACTGTAGGTGTTGGCCAGCTGTAACCCTTGTTGGATAAGGTCCATGCTTTGATGAGATGCTCTACCCTGTCAACAAAAACACAAGTGCAACCATAACCAGGTAATACCAACATTTTGCACTGGGTTTGCAACTACAGTTGTCGCCTTAACACTGAACATAACATAAAAACTGAACGCCTCAAGACAATATGGTGGATGGAAACTGATGACGACTTTTATGACACTCAGAGTGTTTATTTAGACAAACAGTCCTTTTCAACCCTGATTTCTTAAAAGATTTCCTTTTACAAACTGATGCCTCAGACGTGGGTCTCGGGGCGGTGCTCTTGCAAGAGTTTGAGGGGGATGAACGTCCAATATTACGTATTAGTAGGAAACTATTCCCAGAAAGAAAGCACGATCAGTCATAGAAAAAGAGGCAATAGCTGTGTGATGGGCTGTGGACTCCTTACGCTACTACCTATTAAAAAACCTCTTTTAATTAATTATGAACCACACACGTTCTGATGGCTGAACACAATGAAGACCACCAACACTCAGCTAATGCGTTGGCATTTGTCACTACAATTATATAGGTTCCAAGTCCACCACCAAGTTAGAAAAGTTCACTGGAATGCTTTTTTCACCCTGTGACGAGGTAACTCCCACACCCCAAGGTTAACACCATGCCTCAATCCTGATTCCTGGCTCCTACCTCACTCCTGCCTTTGCTCTTGTTTCCACCATGCTCCTTCTCTGTGCCTGATCCTTGCCTCTCCTACAGTTCCTGCCCCCCATGTCTTCCAACCATTAGTTGCCAGTCCTGGCTGTGACCCCAACCTCTGATTTCTGACTCTGACTCTCCTCTGGTTCCTCAGCTTCAATCGCTGGCTCTGACTTTGGCAATCAGCATTTGACTTTGGTACTGACCCTTGACTTCATTCCCCAGCCTGGATGCCTGCTCTGCCCACTAGACTTGACTCCTGCTCTGACTACTAGGTCAGGCTGCCTACATCCCAGTCCATAACAGTAGGCCCTGCTGCCACACACATGAAAAGTGTACATAAAATCACACTACAGAACTTTCACTGCAGGGTCCACCCAGAGACTTAGTGCATAGCAGGCTTGTGGCTTGCCACACATTAAGTCACCATGTAGACAAACTCTGAATCTCTCCTATTGAAGCTGTTCCATTTTGTACAAATACTTAAATACCTATTGATGCAGGACCTGGAACCCAAGTGTCCTCCCCACCCCACAGAATGAGGGTCCTACTACCCTCTATACATTCATTTTCATGTGCTGTCTATGGCCCAATGACTAAAATCAAAATGAGATATTTTGGAAGTGTTAAAATGGTTCATTTGGACATTTCTGAAATGTTTTCTTTTTTCATTTTTATCAAAGCAGTATGCTAAAATCAGCATGAATGTGAAAGGGTTTCAGTCAACTTGAATCTGCATTTTTTGGCAAAAGAAGCTTCATCCAAAAAAGATTTCACCCAACTCTCACCATGCCATACCTACGGTTATGCTCACTGTGGTTTAGCATAGGTAATTCACCTACCTAATCTTTAAGGGCAGACATAGCAATGTCATACTACAGATAACCAACATTCATTGTTCAGCCATAGCTTCAGCTGTGAGTCCAATCTGCAGGTAACATATTAGTCAAGTTGCAGAAGTTCAGTTATGGTGTTATTGGTGAAAGTCCCTTAATCTATTTTATGCCTTTATACTAACACCTTTAATTCCAAATGCTCCTCAAATCATTCACGAATTTAGATTTACAAAGTATGGGGCAAATCTCGCTGTCTTCACTCAATCTGTAGTATGGTTTAATTCCCATTGACTCCCTCAGACTCTCAGCCCCTCAGTGGAAGATTTATCAAACTAAAGACTGAGCAATTTGACTGCAGAATTTGTCCCTATACATAGGAATCTCCATCAATCTCCATATAAATTAAGTCACTTCTGGTGTAGATCATCACCATTACTTAGTGCAAAAAACAACTTTACACACAGCTATGGACAGGAAATGAAAATACCAGGCTAGCTCTTCAGCTCCTCTGCAGGCTGATGGCACAAAGAGGCCATTAAACTGGATTAAATAAAATAGAAGCAATCCCTGGGTGGCAAGAGGAGGACAGACAGACATACTCTGTGAAATTGGAAATTTGGGCAGAAAACAGGGACTTACAGCCCATCTCTCACAAAAGATATCATGGGGTAGTTAACGGTCGAAAGTGGTCACAATCTTAATTTTATTTCTCATTCAAAAGATGGCTGCTCTGACAGCACTATGCTTCTTACCACCAGGCTACAATACTAGTCCAGTATGATTCAGAGTGAAGAATGCTATCTACTGAATCATCAGTATCTCTTTCTTCAGCAACAAATGCTTCTTTAGAGCTCCCAAGCCATTATTACTTAGTTTCTGAGATCTGATTGGATCAGAGTGGAAGGCAATAAGGCTGCTGCTTTTATGGGCCTAGTTTCCATAAACTAGTCTTCTGCTACACATGCATTATTGTTTTCATATTTGTATCCTATTTTTGTGCATGCAGTTACTGCAACCAGGCACTCAAATCAGGCATTTGTGGTACATGCTTTTGAGGCTAACTACCAAATTATGTACACAAATAACTGCAGTCATAGTGACTGTACATACAAAATAGTTGTGCAGTTGCATGTGTACAACCATGCACTCCCCCCAGGCTTCAACTTTCTGTCCATCAGGCCTTATGAGTTACTAATCCATCAAAGAATAGATAGAAAAACTAAAAGCCTATTTTGTAAAGGTTGCTGAGTTATGGAACAAATTAGTCTAAAGTTTAACTTCAAAAGCATTTCTTGCTGACTTGCAAAAGTATCACTAATAACGATAGGCATTTGAGTAGAAATACAAAATTATTCACGTTAGTATGTTCAGGAGAGAACCATAATATATATATATATATATATTTTTTTTTTTTACTACAGCAATGATAAGAGTGGAGATGAGAACATGAAGAAATGGACGATTAAGCAATGGAGTGCCAAGCCTAAAACAATCATAAAACTTAATAGCCACCAACTAAGGAAGAAAATAATTTTGACTTAATTTTTATACTCACTTATTTCCCTTCGGTTGGATGGGTCCTTGTCTTAGAAAGAAGAAAAACATTTTCCTACTGTAGTCTTGGCTGCAATTCATTGTGATTAAGAATAACCATAAGGCCAAAGTGCCACTGAAAATGGGCTTTTGTGGTTTGCCGTAGTCATATGACTACAATACACAGTACCTTGGAGTTAACAATAGCTCAGGATCTGATCAAGGATAACACCTTGACAACACCAAAAAGAAGATAATGACAAAGGTTAACATCATCAAGAAGCTTGCTGGCACATCCTGAGGAGGTGATGCATGCACATTTCAAACATCAGAACAAGTCCTGGTCTTCCCAACAGTGGATTATTACACGCCAGTTTGGTGCAACACCTCCCTCACCAATCTTGTTGACACTGAAATTAATGCCACTTCCAGAATTGTTAGCAGCTCTCTCAAATCAATGCCAGTACTGTGGCTTCCAGTTTTGGTGGGCATTCTGCCAGCCATATCAGATGAGATGCTGTGGTCCAGGAGTACAAGATCCTGTTCATTCTGAACCTGCCAATACACCAAGACCTCAAGTCACAGCCACTCTTCCAGTGGAAAGGATGACACCACTTGCTGGCTCAAATTGTGGGCCACTAAAGACATCCCAAATAAAGACTTGATTGAAAATCCAATGAAAGAACTCCTGGGATTATGCCTTCCCCATAGGCAGTGGATAGCACTCAACTATATTCAGACAACACACGGAAGATGTGGCTATCTCCTCCACAAATGGAAAATCAAAGAAAAACCAAAGCATTAAAATGGCTTTCTTATCTCAAAATTCAGTTATAATCCTAGCCCGTTGTTTTCTAATGTCACATGAAAGAAGAAAAGCTTAAGAAGGCAATTTTCCTTTCAGGAATGTGACTTTTTGTTTTTTTTAGTGTCTGCTATGATACTAATAAAAAAAAGCTGTAGCTTTTAACATCATCATAATCAATTATACCTGTTACAATTTATTTATGTAAAAATAGCTTTAAAAATCCTTTTTAGACTTCATCGTGCTGTCTTGGACTTTCTTCTTTTGAGTCTTGTTCTCCCAACTCTGCACTTAATGAGTGAGTACACTTTTATCATGATTCAGGGTTTTAGATAAATTAATTGCTAGTCATTCCTCACTCTAGTAGATGTATTATGGATGGTGACTGAGATGGATACTGCTTTATTTTTAAAAAGTCCTTGCATTCATTTGTTATTGTGCAGATGCAAATCTTATGAATTTCTCTATATACAGTTTAAAAGAAAACCATGGCTGAACTGACATTATGGCTGAGAACTTATTCATATATCCTAAGGCAAGAAGGGACCATTGTGCTCATATGCTAACCTTCTGTATAACAAAGACTATATAGAATTTACCTTTTAGAAAAAAAATCAAATCTTGATTAAAAATTTGTCAGTGATGGAAAATCCACTATGGCTCTTGGTAAATTGTTCCAAAGGCTAATTACTCTCACCATTGAGAGTACACCTTACTTCCAGTCTGAATTTGTCTAGCTTCAACTTTCAGCCACTTTTTTTCTTTTAGAGTGAAGATCCAATTATTAAATATTTGTTCCCTATGTAGGTACTTGCAGACTGTAATTAAGACACCCCTTCACCCTCTTTTTTAAAACTCTAAAATTCAAGTTAGCTGGACCTGCTGATTTAAAAATGTCTACCTTTAGTAGCTGATGTTTAACATCCTCCTCAGACACTATTGGAATAGAAAGAGTGTTATCGCTATATGATGAGACTATATCATCTTCTTTTTCCCCAGATACAGAGCAGAAATATTTATTGAACACCTCAGCCTTTTATGCATTATTATTGCTAATTCCATCCTTTTCATTTATTAATAGACTAGTACCATTGTCAGGATTATTTATGTTCCTAATATATTTAAAATAATCCTTATTGACCTTAGCTCTGTTGACCATTTCTCCTTGTGTCCCTTTGCTTCTTTTATCAATTTTCTTCAATACCTAACTTCTAATTTATATTCATCATCAACAATTTCCCCTTTCTTCCATTTGTTATATATATATATTATAGCTGCCTGTACTTCCCCTCTAAACCACATTGGTTTTTAGCCAGTATGGCCTTCTTTCTCGATTTTGACTTTTTGACCATCTAGTAAGGTGTTCCCAATGATTCCCAATTACCATTCACATTTTTCTGATTAAATTCTTCCTCCCGCCAGATGATATAAATGATAAGACTCAGGAAATGCAAAAGTAAGGTCTTCACAGTAACCATAACTCAGCCCCATTGTGTATATGTTGTATTATGTGTATGCAATGAGGCTGTTACCTTAACTTTAATTTTCTTAATTTTGTGCATAAAAATTCTGAGCCATATCATTGCACTGTAGGTTTTTTTTAATGATTTTCATTTAAAGATACAAGTTAAAGGAAAAAACAATGAATCCTGTTCCATTTGACTAAACACACTGCATTTATTTTGTTATGTGAATAATAAAATCATAGAAATTAGAGTCGGAAAGACTTTAGATCATCTAATGGGACTGATGCCTAAAGCATAATTTCTAGTATAGTGCATTTTGCTCTCAGCTTTCTGCCTTCTTTCATGTCACCTATCATGTCTGGAAAAGCCTCTGTCATCTGTGCCAGAAGCACTGCCCATTTCAAACTCCTTCTACAATACCTTAAGTGTTTGCAATATTTCCTCTACATTGATTTCCTTACTATCAGGATTTGACTATGGTCTCCCTTGTGTCCATTTTATATGCAGGCCCACATCACCACAGGAGTAGTACTTAAAAAAAAAAAAAGTGCATTAGGCCAGGTCTACAGTATAAACTTTCGTTGGCCTACCTATGTCAGGGTCAAGGCATGATTTGTTACTGACATAGCTGTGCTAGCAAAAGCCTCTAGTGTAGACATAGTTATACCGGCCACACTGCAATTTTGTTGGTATAGCTTTTTCCATGCAGGGGGAGAGGAGGGGTTTGGAATAAGGTATGCTGGCAAAAGCGAAGCTTTGGCAGTATAAATTATAACTGCTATGGGTTGGGGGTGAGGAAGTGCAGGGGATTCCCAGACACTATTCTGTATAACTATTACGGTCACTGTGCTCGCTGCACTTCAGCTTAACTCTTTGCTGAAGCACAGGCCAGAGTTCTGTCTTCCCAGGACTTTTCAGAAAGTGTTTCAGAGTTAAAACCTCAGGACTACTGTATATAAACCCCTAATAAATGGATGTTAATTGTTCTCAGTCAACTTCAAAAGAGAAAGTACCATACACTTTCTTGGTAAAACAAACATTTAATGCATACAAACATTGTAAATAGTATTTAGAATATTATGAATGATTTTTAAACAAGAACTATTAGACAGGAAGTCTATGGGTGTTCCTCATACAGATTTCCCCCCTTTTGTTTCTGTTATAAACATTCAAGTATCAGGTTTCAACATAATCTTTTCTATACTTTAGCACACACACCAAAACACATTCTTCTCTAATTTTCTTTCAGGGATGCAACAAGAGTCCTGTGGCACCTTAAAGACTAACAAATTTATTTGGGCGTAAGCTTTCATGCGGAGAAACCCACTTTGTCAGAGCAGGGAGCATCTTATGGTTAAGTGTTTGTAAACACCATCTGCTTACGAATCTCCCTGAAAAAGCACAGGAACAAATCTACACAGATACACCCCTAGAGCCCCAACCAGGGATATTCTATCTGCTACCCAAAATCCACAAATCCGGGAATCCTAGACGCCCCATCATCTTGGGCATTGACACTCTTACAGCAGGGTTATCAGGCTATGTGGACTCTCTCCTCAGGCCCTACACTACTAGTACTCCTAGCTATCTTTGGGATACCACCAACTTCCTGAGAAAACTACAATCCATTGGTGATCTTCCAGAAAACACCATCCTGGCCACTATGGATGTAGAAGCTCTCTACGCCAACATTCCACACACAGACGGACTACTAGATCAGGAACAGTATCCCTGATAATGCTATGGCACACCTGATAGCTGAACTTTGTGTCTTTGTCCTCACCCACAACCATTTCAGATATGGAAATGATTTTTACCTTCAAGTCAGCGGCATGACTATTATTACCCGCATGGCCCCACGGTATGCTAACAGTTTCATGGCTGACTTAGAACAACGCTTCCTCAACTCTCGTCCCAAAGTGCCCCTCCTCTACCTACGCTACATTGATGACATTTTCATCATCTGGACCCACGGACAAGAGACCCTTGAAGAATTCCACCGGGATTTCAACAATTTTCACCCCATCATCAACCTTAGCCTGCACCAGTCCCCATAAGAAATCCTGGACACTACAGTGTAAATAAGTAATGGCCACATAAAACCACCTTATACCAAAAACCCACTGACTGCTATACATACCTACATGCCTCCAGTTTCCACCCAGGACACATCACACAATCCATTGTCTACAGCCAAGCCCTAAGATACAACCGCATTTGCTCCAATCTCTTAGACAGGATCTCTATCAAGCGTTCCTAAAACTACAATACCCACCTAGGGAAGTGAAGAAACAGATTGACAGAGCCAGACGTGTACCCAGAAGTCACCTACTACAGGACAGACCCAACAAAGAAAACAACAGAATGCCACTGGCCATCACCTACAGCCCCCAGATAATCCTCTCCAACACATCATCAAGGATCTACAACTTATCCTGGAAGACGATCCCTCATTCTCACAAATCCTGGGAGGCAGGCCAGTCCTCACTTACAGACAACCCCACAACCTGAAATATTCTCCAGCAACTGAACACCATACAACAGAAACACTAACCCAGGAACGTATGCTTGCAACAAACCCCGTTGTCAACCCTGCCTGAATATCTATTCAAGCGACACCATCATAGGTCCTAACCACATCAGCCACACAATCAGGAGCTCATTCACCTGCACATCTACTAATTTGATATATGCCATCATGTGCCAACAATGCCCCTCTGCCATGTAAATTGGCCAAACCGGACTGTCTTTACGCAAAAGAATAAATGGACACAAATCAGACATCAAGAATGATAACATTCAAAAACCTGTAGGAGAGCACTTCACTCTCCCTGGACACTCAGTAACAGACTTGAAAGTTGCCAGACTTCAACAAAAAAACTTCAAAAACAAACTCCAGTGTGAAACTGCAGAGCTGGAACTCATATGCAAACTTGATACTATCAGACTAGGTCTGAATAGAGACTGGGAGTGGCTAACCTACTGTAAAAAACAATATTCCCTCTTTTGGCATTCACACTTTCTCATCAACTGTTGTGAATAGTTTCATCCACCCTCACTGGATTAACTTCATTAACACTTGCCTCCTCGTTAACACAATGTAACTCACCCATCCTTGCATGTGTACATATAGCTACCAAACTGTAGTTTCCACTTCATGCATCTGACAAAGTGGGTTTCTGCCCACGAAAGCTTATGCTCAAATAAATTTGTTAGTCTTTAAGGTGCCACAGGACTCTCGTTGTTTTGCTAAAAACAGACTAACACGGCTACCCCTCTGGAACTCATCAACTTTCAGGGATGATTTCTCAGACATTAGAGTGTCAGTACAGTATGCAGTTTGTGTTGCCTGCACTGTTCAGAGATTGAGAAATGACAAATATTTTGGTTCTTTCAAACACTTTGGAATCCTGTCAGCAAACAAACAGTCTGGGGATCTCTACAGCTAGCAACATTCAGCCCTTGGGTTACTAGCTAATTGGTCCTCTTCGCTGCTAGTGAAACTGAAATCGCCAGCCTGTATCCAAAGTTGTTCAGGGATTGGGATCAGCATATAAAATACCCATTTTTCTGGATCCCCACAAGGCTCTCAGTCAGTAGGGTGCCACCTTCTCCTCATAAGCCCACCTAGGTCAGGAGAAAATTTACAAACTCTCCCCCTCACTAATTGCTGCCCCACTCTCTCTTTAAAAGAAGCAGAATTCCAGTTTAGAGCAGCTAGTTGATCTCTCAATGTAAGTTTCATAGACTCTGCAGCCTCGAGGGCTCACAAATGTTTTTCCCCAGCTCTCTCTCTAGGGCTATAAACTACACAAGAGTGGAGCAAGCATTATCCTAATCGAGGGCCTCCCTAGTAAGTAAAGCTGGAGGAACACTGACCTGTATTCAAGGTGGTACATTGGGACCCAGCCCTCACAGAAGACATCTCCTGATCCTGCATAAATCTACCACTGAGACCAAGCTTTGGACTCCAAAAGGCTGTTTTTAACTCCTCTACCTATTCATCTTGCTCTCTGAATTACTCAGTTCTCAGAGCGTGACTAGGAATGACCCACCAGGTGGGTTGCAATTAAATTTTCCTATATAGCTTCAGAAACAACTACTGAACATGCCTTGGAACTACCACATCCTGTTCTGGAAGTTTCTGGGTCTTTTTAACTAAGTTACGGAGTCCTGCTCTCTGCATGCGTACAAAGAATCCAACTAAGACCCATGTCTCCTCTCCTGAAGAACAATGTCCAATGCTATAATATAAAGTTTGTGGGTACACATCCACACTAGGAGCTATTTGCTGGTGTAGCATACTGGTATAGCTACACAAAGAACGTATAGTGTAGATTTTGCCTTAGAGATAGATATGCTCTTCTTGTCCTTTTCTATGTTAATATGGAAGTGTAATCTGCTCCATCCATTAGGGTTGTTCCTATCATCATTGACCCTGCTGCATTAGCCAGTTTAGAGAGGTGAGGGGCCTCCTCTCTGCCCCCCTTTTTGGAATTTTGCTCCCCAGTGACTTTCAGAAGTGAACTGTCACTGAGTTCTCTAAACTGCAAAGACTGCTAACGTGAGCTGCACATTCCTCAGCTGCAGCCTGCTTAAGGTGTCTCCCTCCAATTTCCCTTGGGATGGTCCTCAGTGTGGAGCCCATCTCCTGCACATTGCAAGAGGGCTACAGGAAAGAGCAACTCTCTTGCAAACTCTCAGAGCACCATACCTGCCAAGGTGCTTTGCAGCTACCTCAGCTGCTGGAGATCTTAAGATACATCAGACCTGGATCTCCCTCTGGCATATCACAAGTACAGAGGAGCCCTCAGCTTCTTTGTACTTTTCAAGGTCTGCAGGAGCCCTACCCTCTCCTTGTACCCACCTCAGCGAAGTACACAAGGAGCCCCATTTGGCACTTTATATGGCTTTTCATTTTTTGTATTTCAGTATCATCCAGGGGCCCTCATTATGGTTCAGGGCCCCATTGTGCTTGGCTGTTTACAAACACATAACCATAAGATGTTCCCTGCTCCGAAGTACCTTACAATCTAAGTAAAATCTTTTTGTAAAGAAAAGGATTGAAATTCAATCCCTGAGCCAAAATCTGAATATTCATAAGTCTTCAAGGAATCATTTGCCACTTTCCTGGAGAAATTTGTTTTGACTGCAACATGTCTCCTCAGCAACACAGGTCAACGTGAGCATATCCTATCCTCTGTTCTCTACACTGGCTCTGCATAGAATATCAAAGCAAGTTTAAGGGCTTGGGCTTTTGTCTAAGAGTAACCCTTCTGCCAGGAGGAGTTGGCAGCAACAGGAACCAGGTTCAATATCTAGAGTTTCCTTTTAACACCACAACACAGAAGCAGCTCGAGCACCCATCTAATAACCTGGGAAAACTTAACACCATCCCTGGACACCACTAAGAGACAATAAGCAAGCACTGAATCTCTATATATATAAAAAAAGAGAACTTTTATTAAAAGGGACAGGTAACCCAGCATTCATTTAGGAAACACCACAACTACATTCAAAAGCATGTGACCATAAGCAAACTTGACCTCACAAAGCATTCGGCAATGTCCTTTGCCTCAGTTTCCCAGCTGGCTGTGGGAAAGTCTGAAGAATAACTATCCCTTTAACACATCACTCCCCTCTCCCTCTGTTGCACCCCACTCACAGTTGGCTGTCCTTGGTTAGCGAAAACCCAGAGTTCAGAAGTGTGTTCATGGGGTTTACCTTCCACCCTGGGGGGAGGGGATTGAGCAATGCTTCTGCTGCCACCTCTGCAACTGGCTCATACCTGCTACTCGCTCTCTGCTCCCACTGCCGCGACATCACATTCTGAGGCATCACCACTTTTCCCAGCTCTCACTGATTTCATCAGGCAATGAGGAACATCTCTGGCAACTGGGTTCCCTTTCACTGTTCCCACACAAGGTCTAATAAGACTTAGCCCCTAGACTGGCTCAGCAGCGAGGACAGCTCTAGGAATCACCTGGAGAAACAAGGATTCTGGAGAGGGGCAGGTCAAATGGTTTCTAGCACTCTTTAGGCACAGTCCACACCACCAGGTAGGCACACCGGTCCGCACCCACTCTCATCTTCACTGGGATTTGGCATCCCTACCCCCTGCTCGAAGGAGAGGTTCTGTTTAGGGTGACTAATTCGATCAGGGCATGCTTAGCACAGTTCTGCAGCCCTCTACTCCATCATTCTGCACACCTAGGCTAAGCAGGCACGTCTATGCGAACACTGTCTGCTCCTGAAATCTTTTTTCCCCAGTGCTTTACTAGATGTCAGGGGAAAGCTAATTCAGACCCTGCTTACATAAGCACTCCAGGGCCTGGGCCTAGGTTATATAAAAGACCATCCAAAGCTCCTGGAGTAAGACCATGGTTGACAGCTATGCTCCTCTGGCACCACCGAAGTCTCACCAATTAGGGTAAAGCTTGCCTGTGTGGGAGACAGAATGGTCTCTGAGGATGGTACAAGCTGTGGAATGAACTCCCACAGGACCTAAGGGCCATCACAAACCTCACCAGTTCCTCCTTGAAGTGCAAGGCACAGTTCTTTGATGTTACCTGCTTTAACAAACAAACATACATATTTAAAACAACCCCCCTTCCCCGGCCCTTACCAAAACAAGACTCTCCAGTGCATGCGCTTCTCCCCCTCAGGAGAGGATGAGAGAACAAATGTGACAGATGTGTAGCTGTGCTGCTTAATGTACTACTGGAAGGCCTGGGAGTGCACAATGGGGGACAAGCAGGGGCACAGGCCCCCCCCAATTATCATCAGGGGCAGAGAAGAGCAAGCTCCTGCTGGGACTGGGCTGGGGTAGGAGGGAAAAGCGAGTTCCTTCCAGGGCTGGGACAAAGAGAAAAATGAGCTCTTGTCAGGGCTGGGCTGGAGGGATGGGAGAGAAGAGCAAACTCCTCCTGCGGGGTGGGAGTGTGTGTGTGTGTCTCAGAACATGCCCCTCCAAAAGGGGTCAAATTTAAATTCCTGCACTTGCCCCTGCTGGAAGGTGTTCAGACAATGAGAAGTGGGGTAGAAGCTACATAGAACAGAACTGTGAAATTTATATTTCTGCCTCCTATGATTTTTTTTTTTTTTGGTAATTTTTCATAACAAAAGGAAAGCATTTAACTTTGTGAGTTCACTATGGGGAAAAGTTTTATTTTCTAGCAGATGTACATTTTGGCCCTTGCACTCAGTTCAGGTAGCTGACACATTGCAAGGTGTTTAGCTGCAGTGTTTTACCATCTCTAATAAACTTCTAATCAGTCCTATCCATTATGCACAACTACTTGGTGCAGTCAGCAAAAGGATTCAGCATTTCAGAATTTTTAAAGAGCTCTCACCTTCTTTTTTTCCTAATCAAGAAGAAATAATCTGAAGCATTCTTTTCTCATTTTCAAAGGCTCCGGAGGGTGTAGTCGCAACAACTATGCTAGTTACAATTCAATTAAATGACAATCTCTGCAGAATAAATTACTGACATGCACATACATTTAGAGTTTTCAAATTATCCGTAAAACCTCACTAAAGGGTGAAAACCCCTTATGAATTTTGCAAGTATTCATCAAAGAAAATTCCAAATGTTTCTGGCTTGATAACCCTTCCTTGTGTTGCACATTTCTTGAAAGGACTGTAAAATCATTGAATTGCAAAGCTCTGATAGAACCTTGTTTTTTCATTCTAATTAATATTAATTTGCTTATATAATCTCCTCAACCACATATATATTTATTTTTTGATTTAGGGTTTGCCCATGCAAACATTTAATGTACAACAAGCTGGAGTGTAAATCTACCCCACTCTAACCTGCTGTGCAATAACAGTCCATGGGACTCTGCTGGCATGCACTAACTATTCCATAGTGTTCTTTGATCTAGTCCTATGTCAAAAAGGGGGTAGATCAAAGCTTACAAAGGAACTGTTAGCATGCTTCAGCAGGGTCCACACACACTAAATGCTCATGCAGACAAACCCTTTGAAAATGAGTTGGGCCAACAATCTTTAAGAGCATGTGCAAAATTTAAATCACACAACTCACTAACATTAACTAAATAGCCTCCCTCCAGAAGACAGAGTAAGCATGGGGAGAAGGTAGAGCTAATACTCACTCCCTTTGCCCCCAGAGAGAAGCATGAATGAATAGGTAAGATTTACATGGTGGGTTACTGGACTGGGGAGTCTATTCTCTGCTCTGCTACTGACTTGCAGTTTGACCTTCAACAAGTTCTGGGTTTGATGTAGGAACCACTGGGTAAAATTCTATGGTCTGCAACATACAGGAAGTGAGACTAGATGATAAAGGTCTCTTCTAGCCTTAAAACTGACAAATCAATAGTCAGTTCTATACTGGAACTTCTGTTAGCATTATCATGTGGGTTAGGAGTGCAGTTTTCTATGACAGAAAAAGGCCTCGTGTAGATGCAGTTACACAGGCAAAAAAGTGATTCTGCCAGTACTTTTGTTTGGGGAACCAGGATAAGCTACAGAAACAAAAGCACTCTTCTGATCATATAAACTGCATCACAGATCTTAGCAAGTGCTGCTTTCCAACCAGTGACTAGGACTGCTGTCAGGGTAACCCAAGCCTTGACTTCTCCCAATTCCTGAGGCGTTTTAAAGTTACAGCCACTGCCCCAATCTTGGAGTCCTAAAGCATACTCTGTGTGCAGACTGCTGTCTATCATTTCTTCCTGAGAGCCGGCACCTGCTGTCCAGCTGCCTCGCCCCTCTGAGTGACCCTTCTGACCCCCAAGTACTTAGGATGACCAGATAACAAATGTGAAAAATCAGGACAGGGGTTGGGGTGTGATAGGTGCCTATATTATCTGGACTGTCCCTATAAAATCGGAACATCTGGTCACCCTACTTGTACTTAAACACACCTTCTCCGTGAACTCCACCCCAAAAATGTGAAGCTTATGGTTACCGTTTAACTCTGAGGGACACACAGCAGCTGTGAAGCAGTTAATACACACTTTGCACAGAATCTAAGATCTGGCTTATACCAAAATATTAGGTTAGCATAAATAAGTCGCTCAGGGGTGTGAAAAATCCACACCCCAAATAGTGTAGTTAAGCTGATATAAGTCTCCATGTACAGGGCCCAAGCATAATTTTTTCAGGCCCAATACAAACTTGTAACACTGGCCCCCTCCCACACACATACCACAATCCCTCATCCCGTACTTACAATCTCATGAGCCATGAACAATTTTTTCCTCATGGTAATAGGGTTGTAGCCTGAGCTGGCCTCCACATGACCTCTGGGCCCCAGTAAAGTGTACCCTTTCCCCCCTGCCCATGTGGGGGCCCTGCCCATGTAGACAGCACTAGGTCTACAGACGAATTCTTCTGTTGACCTAACTACTGCCTCTCAGGGAGGTGGATTACCTATACCAGCGGGATAACCCCTCCTATTGGCATAGGTAGTGTCTATGCTGAAGTACTACAGTGCCACTGTAGCATTTTAAGTATAGAAAAGGCATAACACATTAATGCTCTTTTATATTTAGATACAGAAAGCACAACAAACAACACTAAATGTTTATCCCTGCCTCAGTATCCTCACCATTCCAGGGTGTTCTGGGGTTGGGATCAAAGTCCCTTCGGTTGCTTCGAGTTCTTCTGCTTCATTGCACGACTCATGGGCTGCAACATGCTGGATTGCTTCTGTCTCAAAGACTGGAGGAAAATGATCCCTGGGCAGATCAACTTCTGTCCTTTTAAAATCTTCAGCCCCCTGAGTCAGGTGACACCCCTGCTAGCTTCCCCACATGAGCACAAACCTCTACCAGGTATCTTTGTTGCCAAGGTAACAGTCTTCCTCTCCCTCCAGTGAACCAGTTCTGGGAGAGGCCCCAGACTTTTGTCTAGGTTGACTACATTTCCAAGTATTGGGTACGTAGGGTCAACTATCCTTTATTGTCAGCCATGTATCTCTAAGTTGAGACTTCAGCTCAACATGGAGGCAAACACAACAGAGAAGGCAAAAAGCTACACATTCAACTTTGAGTTTGCAGCCTGACAGATACATAGAATCATAGAATCATAGAATATTAGAGTTGGAAGGGACCTCAGGAGGTCATCTAGTCCAACCCACTGCTCAAAGCAGGACTAACCTCAGCTATATCATCCCAACCAGGGCTTTGTCAAGCCTCAGCTTAAAAACCTCTAAGGATGGAGATTCCACCACCTCCCTAGGTAACCCATTCCAGTGCTTCACCACCCTCCTAGTAAAAAACTTTTTCCTAATGTCCAATCTAGACCTCCCGCCCTGCAACTTGAGACCGTTGCTCCTTGTTCTGTCATCTGCCACCACCGAGAACAGCCTAGCCCCATCCTCCCTGGAACCCCCTTTCAGGTAGTTAAAGGCCGCTATCAAATCCCCCTCACCCTTCTCTTTTGCAGACTAAACAAGCCCAGTTCCCTCAGCCTCTCCTCATAAGTCCTGTGCTCCAGCCCCCTAATCATTTTGGTTGCCCTCCGCTGCACTCTCTCCAACTTGTCCACATCCTTTTTGTAGTGGGGGGCCCAAAACTGGACACAATATTCTAAATGCGGCCTCACCAATGCTGAATAGAGGGGAATAATCACTTCCCGTGACCTGCTGGCAATGCCCCTCCTAATGCAGCCCAATATGCTATTAGCCTTCTTGACAACCAGGGCACACTGCTGACTCATATCCAGCTTTTTATCCACCGTTACCCCCAGGTCCTTTTCTGCAGAGCTGCTGCCCAGCTCGTCGGTCCCCAGTCTATAGCTGTGCATGGGATTCTTCCTTCCTAAGTGGAGGACTCTGCACTTGTCCTTGTTGAACCTCATTAGATTTCTTTTGGCCCAATCCTCCAGTTTGTTTAGGTCACTCTGTATCCTATCCCTACCCTCCAGGGTATCTACCACTCCCCCCAGCTTAGTGTCGTCCGCAAACTTGCTGAGGGTACAATCTACCCCATCCTCCAGATCATTAATAAAGATGTTGAACAAAACCGGCCCCAGGACCGACCCCTAGAGTTTCAATTCATAAGTTGTACAGACAGATTCCAAATTGTCACAAGCTATACCGGCAAATAATTTCTACTGTAAACTAGGCCTATGAAAGTCACTTCACCTCGCTCCTCCACTTTCTCCCTCTCAGGTTTGTCTGTCTTGTATATTTAATCTAATCTAAACAGACTAATTTCTTTGGGACAGGATGTGTGACTGTGTTTGTACAGTGCCTAAAACACAATGAATCTGTAAGAGCAATCAGAACAAACAACCTCCACAACAGCAGGCCCTCCCTTTGAATGTTAGCTACAGCAATCCAGCTGATCAGCTGCTGAGGCAGTGCACAAGAAAAGAGGTATGTTCCAAGCCATCTAAGGATTGTCACAGGTGCTCCTTCTCACTACCCGATGTGCTGCACTGCCTGGCCCCTTTTGGGTACACTCTTACTCACAATATATACAGAGACTGTTTCTTTTCCCCATGTCTATCTTTAATCTTTAGATTCCCAGCATTGCAGAATATAGTACAGGCATGTGTTAAGAGGAGCCTTTCACTGCCACATTCAGCTTATTTATTCTCAGAGGTCCTCACTTACTTCCTGGTCCTGGCAATTATATATCTTCCCTTACGAGTTAGTTACCTCATTAGCCCAGTCACTGCCCACCAGTTTCAACAATCTCCACCATAACAGGTTAATTGCTTTCAGTTAAATCTGTAATCTTCTCTGTTACAGAATTACTTAAGTAACCATAATGCTACAACGAGCACTCTGTCACTGGGATTTAGAGATCTAAACAAACACCCAAAATATAATTGTGGAAGGAACATGAGCCCAATAGAGAATGGGTGTTAAATTCCCTCTGACTGACCTCACTAAGCTAGCATTAGCTGAAGCTTCTTCATGGGCTACATTTGAAGACCATGTGGCAAGCATGACATTAATTCATTTGGGAGGGCCCAAATTTGCAGATAACTGTAGCAAGGTTAAAATTGGCAAAAGAAACGATGCAGTCATTCAAAAAATAGTGAGCACCTCCCATCCCCTAGCCCTTTTACCAGCTTTAGGTTAAGAAAAAGGAAATGTATTTGGTTGTGTGTGTGAAGTGATCTCAATTGTGCTCTTTAAAGAGAGGGTTGTTTTTTTTAATGTGATGCAGCTATCATGTCTTCTTGTTAATTTTCTTGCCAACAACTCAGAGATATACACATTTCTTCTGCAAGTTTGATTATATTTTCTGATGAAATTTTGCACATTCCCCAGCTATTTGCTCAGTACATTAGCGGCCAAAGACTGTCTTTGTTTTAGAAACACCAAAAAGCTAAGCACCCAGATGAAAAGTCAGCCAGTCTATTCCGTTCACTCTCCCTTTTCTTCTGGCAATGTCACCCAGTGCACATGAAAAATCTCAGTGCCTTGCTGGCTCATCAGAGAAATGAGCTTGTCATACTTAACATGTCTATGCTTAGGTAAGTCTGGTAAAAATATATCGTTATGTCAATTGAAGGTAGGAAATATGGATGCTGAGGTCACATGAAGAAAATGCTGCTGAGAAAGCTTTTACCTGATTTTCTGAGAAATAGCCCTGAGCTGCAAAGGGTTCAGATCCAGATGTCCACACCCAAAGTTCAGGGTATTTGGGATTGGGTTCAGCTTTGTGCCCATCTCTAGTGATTACCCAAAATAAAAGCAAACAAACAAACCACGGAGTTCAGTGCTACTCTTGCATAAGAAAGGAATACGTTCCTCTGTACTAACAGCTACGTAGTATGTACAAAAGAGGGGATGGAAGAAGAAAGATAGAAAACATGTTTTTCACTATATAGTGTTATAACCAATAGCTGTGCCATAAGAATAGCCATAATGGGTCAGACCAATGCTCCATCTAGCCCAGTATTCTGTCTTCCACAGTGGCCAATGCTAGGTGCTTCAGAAGGAATGAACAAAATAGGTAATTGTCAAGTGATCCATCTCGTCACTGATTCCCAACTTCTGGCAAACAGAAATTCCTGCCTATCCTGGCTAACAGACACCGATGGACCTATTCTCCATGAGTTTATCTAGATCTTTTTAGATCCCATGATAGTCTTGGCCTTCACAACATCCTCTGGCAAGACATTCCACAGATTGACTGTGCATTGTGTGAAGAAATACATATGCCTCATAATATACATTATTTTATATATACATTTGCTTCTGTATAATGTTACATTAAAAACAAACTCAAGGTTTTTTTTTGTGTATAGGCTTTTTTCTCTAAAGGGGAATCAGATTTGGTTAGAGTTCCAGAGGGGTAGCCGTGTTAGTCTGTTTTAGATTTGGTTACATCATCAGAAATGTGCATTCAAGGGGCACATAGAAAGAATAAAACCTAGGCTTCACTGTATAAGAGACAATCTCTACCAGGGAGAGAGCAAGAAATATTTAGGCATCAATACAGCAAGGCCATCAACTGCAAAGGAAAAATACAACCTCAGAGATGCAGGGATGTCAACACTCATTATTTTATCAGGAGTCTCATGAAATTGACTATTTTTTCTTAAAGCCTGAGAGTAGTACAAGAGCCCTACCATCAATTAAACATTGGCCCTGCCACCTGACCCCTCAGGCTTATGGGTAGGGGTCCCCGCAATAGGGTTAGGGTTCTTATGGGTAGGGGACTTGGGGCTAGGGTTAGGTTTCTTATGGATAGGGGTCACAACCCTAAGATTAAGGTTCCTATGGGTAGGGGACTTGTGGTAAGGGTTTAGGTTCCTATATGTAGAGGACTTGGGACCAGGGTAAGGGTTCCTATGGGTAGAGGACATGGGGTTACGGTTCATATGGGTAGGGATCTGCACCCTAGAGGACTTCGGTCTAGGTTCAGGGTTGCTATGGGTAGGGGAGACTTGTGGCTAGGGTTAGGGTTCCAAGTCCCAAGTTCCCTACCCATAGGAACCCTAACCCTAGGGTAGGGACACCTATCCATAGGAATCCCAACACTACCCTAAATCCCCTACCCATAGGAAACAAAACTCTAGGGCGGGGACTTCTACCCATAAGAACCCTAACCCAAGTCCCAGGATCCCTACCCCTAAGAATCCTAATCGTAGCCCCAAGTGCCCTGCCAATAGAAACCCAAATTGTAGGGACGGGACCAGAAACCCATAGGAACCCTAACCCTAGCCACAAGTTCCCTATCCATAGAAAGCCTAACCCTAGCCAAAAGCCCCTACCCATAGGAACCCTAATGCTAGCTCAGGGACTCCTAGCTATAGGAACCCTAATCCTTGCCCAAGTCCCCTACTCAAAGGAACCCTAACCCTAGAGCAGGGACCCCTACCCATTGAAACCCTAATCCTTGCCCAAGTCCACTACTCAAAGGAACCCTAACCCTAGAGCGGGGACCCCTACCCATAGAAACGCTAACCCTAAGTCCAAGTCCCCAACACTTAGGAACCCTGACCGTAGCCCCAAGTCCCTACCCATAGGAACCCTATTCCTAGGGCAGGGACCCCTACCTATAGAAACACTGACCCTAGCCCAAAGTCCCCTACACATAGGACCCCTAACCCTAGGCAGGGACCCCTAGCCATTTGAACCCTAATCCTTGCCCAAGTGCTCTGCCTATAGTAACCCTAACCCTAGCCCCAAGTCCCGTACCCATAGGAACCCTAATCCTTGCCCCAAGTCCCCTACTCATAGGAATCCTAACCGTAGCCCTTCACCATCTCTGTGAGAACTTCAGAATTTGTTTTAGGTCTGAGGACCTTGGCCCCGCTGTGTAGAAATCGTTACATCAGCGACAATTCTGAGGAGGAGAGAGTGGCCTAGGTGAGCCCTTTGGCCCAGCTTTTGTAGGAGATGCCGGAATCCGAAACCCAATCGATTGTAAGGCAGCCTGACAAGCCTGATGGCTTCTCACTAGTATGGATGACAAGGTGAACAGAGAAGTTGCCGTGCAGGGAAAGGAACTATGAGGAGTGACGGTCGAGCATGGGGGCATGATGGGTTAGGCACAAACCAAGCGGCGGAGGTCTTACAGCTATTTCTTTTCTGAAAATCTCTTGACAGCTTGCCAGTGCCTTCCAAGAGGCCCCGAACAACGTTGCATCAGATGGTGTAGATGAATCTGGCCCGTCTTGTTTTTGCTCAATGCCTATACAAATTGAGGAAGAGGATGACACCGAGGATGACGTGAACGTTAAAAAGTCATGTAGAAAATTGTACGTGTTGCTTTTTATGCTGCCCCTAATCATTGTTTTAGGGAAAAGCTTTTCATAGATACTCCAGCCCAATGGCACCATGACTGCATGAATTGGACTTCAGAGGATATAAACTGCAAGCTTTGGGACCTCTGTGCTGAGCTATGTTTTGAAAGCTTATTAAACTCTGTTATTACCATAAGTTATGTTATGCAATGTCTCTGCTTAACTCAAGAACATTTAGCACAAGGGGTGACCTTGGTAAATGCTGTGCAATTTGGTCAAGACCCTGGCAGTGTTTTAAAGAAAATAACCAAACTGGAGGATGCCTGCTTAAAGCATTATATGGACCATCTGGTCCGCACAAAAAGTTACAGAACCCTACTTAGGAAGCAGACTATTTGTAAGTATTCCAAAAGGATTAAATTAGAGAATGACGAGGGGACATACATATGATATAAAACTTGTTAGCTGTAAATAAAAGTATCTATTGAAAAGAGGCTTTGTGACTATCTGTGTTTCTGCTAGAAGGTCTGTGTGGGCATTAAATATGATAAATATTTTGATGGAGCATCTTGGTTTGTTTCAAGGTAGCTGCATGTCTTTTAAATAAAAAATGTTTTCATGGGAACCCAGGTACTGTGTCTTTGTGTATTTACAGCAAAAAGCTGAAATGTGTCTAGTAGAAACCTGTGGGAAAAACAAACCAAGAAAATGTTTAAAATAAAGCAAAAAAAAAAAAAAACTGTATAAAACAGGAATGTTTGAGACGTGTCTCAGTACAATAGCACTAACTCACCCTGTTGAGCTGATGGTTTAATCACACCACCCCAGTGAACTACAAGGGTGACTCTATTGACTTAACGAGTCTGCAGGTCTAGATGTGATCATCCACCTTTGTTTCCACCAGGGTTAGTTAGTGATCGGTAATTAGGTTGGATGGGTGTTCACTCACAGTAAGGGAGGTAGGTGAGTGGGGCTGCTGAGCTCTGATTAATAGTAAATTAAATAAAACCTCAGGAGTGCGGAGCTGCTGTTAGAGAGTTTAAATATAACCTCAGGAGTTTTCTGAATGAGATTAGATAGTTTAAATATAACCCTGGGAGTTTATAGAATGGGATTGGACAGTTTAAAAATAAAACCTCAGGAGTTTACTGAATGCTGTGGGTCAGTTTTTCTAGCAACTCAAAGTCATGACAAGTTTAAAATAATATATTTACAAAAATAAACAGGGGCCTATCCCGCCCGCCCCCCATACACACTCTCCCTTCCCAAAAAAACAAACAAACCAAGCCTGAAATGTTTCAAGGATTCAGGAGCCTCCACCATACTTTCATTTTAAAAAGCATTTGTTGTAAGGACAATCAAACATTGAAAAGCTAGGGGTATTTATAGGGTGTTTACTATGGTGGTGGCACATTCATTTTATTTCAAAACTTTAAGCATGAAAGAAACATATTTAAAATGGAAAAAAAAAACCCACCCTAACACATTCATTGACATCTGCAAGTCCTGCAGTCAGGAGAGGGTACAGTAACATTAAGGATTGTTATTTATGGTGATTTACTGTATAAAACTGTAACAAGGCCCTACACTGCTCTGTTTTTTCATTCAAACAGAAAAATTTATTTTAACCTAAAAAAAAAAAAAATAGCCAAAAGCATCCCAGTTGTGCAATCACAGAAGGGAACCTTTTGTGTGGGGAGCAGGTTATCTAAATTCCTTAAGTATCCATTAATTAACTGTTGTAGTGATCAAAACAACCCGCTAACTAGACCTTGAAGTTTGATTGAAGCAAAGACTTAGAGTGATATATAAACCTCAGCTTTTTTGAAGACTGTCCTCTCTCATAACAGGGACTATCTTAAACAGCAGCTCGACTACAAGAGGAGGTATGTTGGTTATTCTTAACTCTGAAAAATATATTATGTGATGTTACTCTTTGTTCATGCTGTCCATACTAATGATGATACATGTCTTTATCTGTTTAGCATGGAAACAGCAACTTCAAGTTGTGTTTCATCAGGGCAAGGTAAAACCCTCTTTTTAACTATAGTTGGGCTTAATGCTGTCTAATTTTTTTTTTTTTTTTTTTTTTTTTTTTTTGAGAAAACCAGGTATTGAACAAGTTGTATGGGGGTTTGATGTATTTGGGAAATTATACTAACTAAAATTATGCTTGTTCTTTAATCTAAAGACTCTGATATATGAGGGAAAACAGAATAACCATGTGCCAGTGTCCCTTTATCCTGTGGTAGAAGGTAAAATATTTGCAATTGGCTTTTAAATGCATGTGTGTTTTAAAATGGTTTTTAAAAGTTTGAATTGTTGTTGGTGAGGTAGTGGCTTGTGCTAGAGATAATTGGTGAGTTTTACTGAAAGGTATTTTTTTGCAAACTGTTGGTTTGGTGTGCTTAAAAAAGACTGGGGTTTTTTACTCTGTGCAAAACGTGGTGTTTTTAAAAGTTGGTTTTAATTTTTAATGGTTTTAATTGTTATTGGTGATTTTTGGGATCTGTGCAAGACATAGTTATGGTGAGGGATTTAAGAAGTATTTTATTGCACACTTTGCTTTTGGGTACCTGGTGGAAAGGTGCTTGTATTAAAAATGTTTTGCCTCGCAGTGTACCGTCATGACCACTCTTGCAGGTACCATTGCCTGACGTGCTTGGACAGTATGGGCGTGCAACTGAGGGGTCCTAGCTGCAGACGGTATTGTTGGTCCAAAGAGTGTTTAAATGGCCATGTAGACGCTGCATCAAAAAAACAAGTTGAATGCCTGTCTAAAACTTTGTGTGATAAGTGTCAGTCTTACATGGACAAGGGGCACAGGTTCAAAGGGAGGCATTGTAAGCAGCGTCAAGGTTTGATCACTAGTGGTGTAGACAGTCACCTGTGTTTTAGGGACAGCATTAGAAAGCCTGAATCATCAGAAAAGTATACTTTTTAAGATTTTGAATGCATGCAGAAGACGGGGTTGTATGTGTCCAATTACATCGTTGCTATGTCCCTTAAGCCAGAAAAATCCTGGGAATTTAAGGGCGGTAAGTGTCTTTCTACCTTTAAGACCCTCATCAACAAAAAGTTTCAGGACTACACATTCATAGCACACAATTCCAAAGGTTACAATGTGTACTTCATCTTTAGACAGTTACTGAAGGAAAAGATATGCATAGAGGTGATAACTCAGGGCAGTAGACGTTAAGGCCCTGGGCATCCATTTTATAGACTCTTTAAACTTCCTGCCCATGAAACTTAGTAAGCTCCCACAGGCTATGGGGTTTGAAGATTGCAAAGTGTATTTCCCACACTTTTTTTAACACTTTAGAAAACCAAAATTATGTGGGGCCTGTGCCCGGGGTGGAGCACTATGGAATCAACAGCATGATGCCCTGGGAGAAAGCAGAATTTCTCAATTGGTACCGGAACAACTGAAATGAGACATTTGACTTGCAGAAAGAGCTCATGTATTATTGTCAGCAGGATGTCAAAATTTTGAGATGGGCCTGTAACCTGAATAGAGAAGAGATCATGAAAATGACAGAGACGGTAGATATTATTGAGAGAGACCCTGATAAATTCGTGGAGGTGAAATTGTGTATCGATCCTTTCCAGTATATAATGCTTGTGTCTGTCTGCATGGCCATTTACAGATTTATGTTTTTACTGTCTAACGTGGTAGCCCTTCTCCCTCCCGACAACTATCACAGGCAGAAAAAGAGATATTTGACCCCGTCTATTTAGTGGCTATTGTATATCGCTCACAAAGAAAATATAGATATATGTTATGTGTTACAGGGTGGGGAGTTACAGGTAGGCCCCTACTTTCTAGACAGCTATGCCATCGTTGATGGGCTATGCACAGACTTTCAGTTTAACGGATATTTTTTCCATGGCTGCATCACCTGTTACCGTGAAAAAGCACTGAACCTTATGACGGGGACGACTTTTCAGTTTCTTTATTACAAGCCACAGCTCAACACCAACCATCTGAAAAGACTAGGGTATGTAGTCAGGATTCTCAGGGGACATGAGTGGGAGGTGATGATAGAAACAGATAGGGCGCGTGCAGATTTTTTAAACAAAGTGCAATTGCCTCAGCCTCTGGTCTCTAGGGATGCTCTTTTTGGGGGCAGGACTAACACCATCTGTCTATATTACAAACCTAACCCCGGTGAAGAAATCAACTATTGCGATTTTATCAACCTGTACCCTTTTGTAAACAAAACCAAAGAATACCCTATTGGACACTCTTCTATCGTTTATGACAAATTTGGACCTCTCACACTTTAACTTTTGCTATTTTGAAATAATTTGCATCCCCCATGAGGTCTCTTTTTCCCATTGTTACCTGTCAGAGCGGGGGCAAACTTATGTTCCCAATATGCCGAACTTTTGTAGAAACCAAGCAGCGGGAGACATGTGCCCACACTGATGAGGAGCGGGCCCTCCTGGAGACTTGATGCATGGTGGAACTGAACACAGCCATAGCGAAGGGGTACATGGTGGCAAAAATCTATGAAATCGGGCATTCTGAAGAAAAATCTGACACTCTTTTCAGAGTACATAAAATTACACCTGTGTCAGAAACAAGAGGCTTCGGGGTATCCCAGCTGGTGCACGGATGAAGAAAACAAAATAAGTACGTTAATGATTTCTATCAGAATTAAGGCATGCGTTTACACCAACACGAGATCACGTTGAACCTCGCTAAGCATCAAATCGTGAAACTATTTTAAAATTCTCTGTGGGGTAAATTTGGCCAAAGAACAAGCCTGCCTAAGACTAGCAGGGTGAGAGACCCAGACCAATTCTTTCAATACCTCTTTCCCTCCCAATTTCGTGGTTTCATCCTGCAACTTTATCGATGATGAAACAGCGTGCGTGTCTTAGAAGCACGCAAAAGACCACTATTCGGTCTCTGGCAATACTAACGTCTTCATTGCCTGTTTCACCACCACTTATGCCTGCTAGGAACTATACAACCTGATAGACAGGCTGCAAGAGCGGTGTCTGTACCATGACATGGACTCAGTGATATTTATGAAAAGGGAGGGTGACTGGAGCCCCCCTCTGGGGGATTATTTAGGGGACCTCACAAGCGAGATCCCGCCAGATCAGCACATCACAGAGTTTGTGTCAGCCGTTCCAAAAACGTACGGGTACAAGCTGTCGGGAGGAAAGGCCTTTATGAAAGTCAAAGGGATTACCCTGAATGTAGCAAACTGTGAAAAGATCACCTTTGACAATTTGAAAGATCTGGTCCTGGACTATAGCATGGACCTGGGACAAAACACCCCCAAAAAGATAGAGGTGCAGTAGTCCTCTATCATAAGGAACAAAAATCAGTGGCAAATAGAGACAAAGACCATTAAGAAAACGCAGAAAGTCGTTTACAAGACGGTCCTCAGAGAAGGGTTTAAAACACTGTCCTACAGTTTTTGAAAAATGGATATACAGTGGAAACACCCATTTTCTGTAATTCTCACAGGGCCTAGCCACTGCTGGTAAAGTTACTTTATAAAAAATATGCTGGATAATGCCTAGTGAACATTGTCTGTTATGCCTGAGAACATCATATGGTGTTACAGTTGCTGGCAGCCTCTGTATAAAGAACTGTTTGGTAAATATCCCTTTATCAATTTCATGGAGGGACTGCCCAATGCTTTTGACGATGACTGGTTGTTTCCTACCAATAAAGTAAATATGATTATCGTAGATGATCTGATGAACTCTGCTTGTGAAAGCGATGAAATTGAGAAAGCCTTTACCAAGTATGTGCATCACAGGAACACATTATGTATATAGTTCAGAATGTATTTTGTCAGGGAAAAAAGAGTTGCATGGTTAACCTAAACGCCAAGTACATGGTTCTGTTCAAAAACCCCAGGAACAAATTACAAACCGCTATGCTCGCTTGGCAAAGATGCAATTCTTTCTAGAAGCTTTTGAGGAGGCTACCAAAAGACCTTATGGCTACCCGGTGGTGGATTTAAATCCTTCTACACCAGAGGCTTATAGACTAAGAACTGGTCTTTTCCCTTCAGACTGGTCGGCGGTTTATACTTTGAAAAGAACAACAGCCAGGTATAAAAAGAGATGAATATCCGGTTGGTCCTTTTTAACAGGAGGGGTTGCTGACCGAAAACATGTCTAACTGTCTGAAAAGAAACCTGATCCTTTTAAAATTACTTAGCAAATCATCCCTGCAGCAAAGGAAGACTATACTGTGTTCAGCCTCTGACGATTTAATAGCGGCCATCTCAGAAATAGCACTGAATACCTTAAAAAGAAATGCACTTTTGACACAGAGGCAAGTGCCCGTTCTGAAAAAGAGACTCACATTTATAAAAACACTGAAATAAAAGGGTCTCGTTTAAAAGAAAGATGCATCGGGTGAAGCAGTCGGGGGGATTTATCGGACCTCTGTTAAGTTTTGCTATCCCTCTGATAATGGGGCTTTTGAATGATCGATAATGGAGTATGCAGAAAAAATGTGCCTGGTGCCCAGCCTCCAGTTGGGGCAATTAAGGGCTCCCCCTCTACCAGAGGAAAATATCAGAATGATGCGACTTGCATGCTGGATGCTGAAATGAAGTCTGTTCTTCTAAGGATTGACTTAGCTGAATACGAAAAGGCTAAACTATACACTGCCGTGCTTCAAAGGTACCTAACATACATGAAGCAGAGCAATTCGGATCAAGGGAAAATAAGTCACTACCAGAACAGGAACAGTGTGACTGCCAAGGCCCCAAAAACACCGAAGACCTCTGACTCTGTTGCTCAGGAGGTATTGGATAACGTGAATAGATGGTATAAGAAAAATGCATTAGTTTTGTAAATAAGCTGGGCCAGGATAAAAATATCTCTTCGTGGAATGATAAAGGGCTTTTGTGTACAAAGGCTCGGTGGTTAATGGCTCTAACATGCTCGACTTAGTCAGAGCCATCACGCAGACGCGCTCTATTCCTAGCAGACATTTACCTAAAGGATGGGATGTATTTATGAGCACCATCGCAGAGCTAAATGTGCCATCTTCCATCATGGGCAACACAGCCAGCAGAGATCTTTTGGAGCGCCTGAAGGCCTTGACCGCTGATACCGGAGTTGATCGAGAAACAACACTGATTCCCTTTTTTGCCTTCTAAAAAATGAAAACTTGAAAAAAAATCCAAATAGCTGAATGTGTAATGTTGTATTTTTTTATGCTCTAAAAATGGTAAAGTTTTGCTTAAAATAAAAAATTTCTATACTTTTAAAAAGAAATTAACATCTATGTATACTTTCTCTGACTTGCTCATTTAAAAAAAAAACAAAACAAAAAAACTCACCAGACATCAATTGTCTTTAAACCCCTTGGCTGGGAAACATAGCTATGAAAAGATACAAGATGCAAGATACACACGTTTGGGCTTGTTGAAACATGTTTTGAGCAAGCCTAGGCACACCCGAGAATTTACTTTTTATATTTTTTCCAAAATTCATCACCCTGCGGTCATTTTGCACTAAGTTGTTATAATACAATTTTAAAATCTGGTCCAAAGGTAAACCCTTGCTATGGTGATGTAAGAAAAACATGGAGTGATAGCCACAGGCGACGGAACGGAGTCTTGTAATTTTCCAGTGTGAAACGCAATGTCGGTGACATTTTTGTTTAAAAATTTCATAATGCTTCTAGGAAACAACACGCTGTTCGAGAGGTGCCCATATGAGTCAAAAAACTCTCTGCGGTTATGCTCTGCCAGGTATAATGCAAGCCAGTGTTCACCCAATTGGTTGTGCGGATGTGTGTTGACCACCAAACCAGGAGGTCTCCAAGACAGCCTGCCACCGGGGAGCCACTCACAAGGGAACACATCTAAAAAATTCTCTTTCGTGTAAGGGTCCGCTGATAGGACACGCAAGAGCTGGATGGTGTCCATATTCACATGTTGTCAAACAGTACGCTTCTCCTCTGATTTATCTCTATGATGTTGTCAAAAACTCCATACACGATCATATTGACGGTGACCGTCAAAGCCTTCGCAAAATGTATTTCCGCTCTCAGGTTCCCTGTTTTAATCAGGGAATACTGGTCACCGCATTCCTGGTTGGGAGAAAGGTCAAAGGCAAACAAGGTGTAATCCTGTGCAAATTCCACACAGTCGATTAGCAGCGCATGATCTTTCATGTGTTTACCAACCGTCTGTACCAGATTCATATACTCCCTCACGCAGTGCCTGGCCTCGAAGTCCAGTTGCAGAGGCTTGGTTGGTATCTGTTCACCATCCACGTACAAGGCCACAAAATTAATATCGTAATGTTTAAAGTGAAAGAGGTTTTTAGCGTAAGCTGAAGACGTCATTATCCACAAATCCTAGGACAAACATTTTGGGTAACTGTCCCAAGAACAGGTTCTCCTGATTACTGACCCTGCTGCCTGAGGGGATGCTAAACACTTTCATTCCCACACGGTCCACCAGGTATTTAGCATTAGCGGTAAGCTTGGCCTCTGCATGCCCCAGACGGACCCCCGGAGCCACCCATGCTTTCTTCACAAAAAAGGATGCTGATACAATGCACAGTTTATAGCCTTCGGCTGCATCACCCATTAAGCAGAAGGCATCTTTACTGCACGTCAGTGTAATTTTCACATCCACGCCATTCAACAAAAGTTTTTCTCGAAAAAACAGTTCGCTATGTAGATGGCCCAGTAACTCTATCGTCCTGCTCAGGGTCATCAGATTTGCCCACCTCACAAACCCTAGATTCTCCTTATCCAGCTCTGTTGCTTCGTGTTGACCGGGGGCATGTCTTTTATAAAAGAGGCTGGTGGAAAATTGTGTGGCGAGAATGTCATCGCTGTAATTGAGCACCGATTCTATAAAAGCCCTGTAAGGGTAACAGTTGTTGCTTTGGCTTATGAGGCGGTCTCCCAGAGTGACATCCAACTGACTGAAAATAGACGGCATGGGGTAATTCACCAGCACCACCCTGGAGTCCCTGGCGAGTGCAGTTCCGTCTCCTTTTACGATCTTGCATCACAGGTACAGAAGCGTTCTGTTCAAATCCATGTAATCTATGCCATTCCCTGCTATAAAAAAGTTGTGAGGGGCAGCATCCGTAATGGTTGATAGAGGCGGCACCTCGATGTAGATGCTTTTTCTCAAAGCTGGTCTGCGTAGGGGCTATTTGGAACAAGTCTAGTTCAGATTTGGTGCACTCTTCAGACCCGCAGTGAACAAAAGCTATGTTGATTAAAACATATCTCTTTACCAGGTGGAGAGCATCTCCTATTTCTCCTATGCTTCCATTTGGTCTTTCGCTTACGGCCAGCCCTGCGCATCAAGGCCCTTCTTTTAAAGGGTTTTGGGGGACCCGTGTGTTGTGGGTATGATGCTTTTCTCTTTCTCATCCTCCTTTTAATGTACAGCAGCCCCGATCCCTCCTGTGCAGGCGGTTCCCTCACCTTCTCCAAAACAGCACTAGCTATGTTTTGAGCAGCAGTTTTCACGTGGGGTTTAATAATCTCTAGCCCCCTCCTCAAAAGCGGTACGGCTTTTCGAAAGAGGCTACGGAATATTCCGCCCAAGCCAGCCCCGTAAATCATGGGGGCCCCATGATAACCAGGAAGGGCATATCCAGCCTGGGCTTTGTAATAGTTGCTGTAGACGGTGGGGTTACTGTAATTTTTTAGAGTCACCATAGCGTTTTGCTTTTTAGAAGCCTTGCTCTCTCCGGGAACACAAGTGCAGCTTGACGATCACCTTCCCGAAGTGAAATCAGACATGTCTGTTCTGGGCTGTCTTTATTTCAATGGTGATGGTGTTGAGGTGGTGCTTACTGATAGGGATGTAATGCGGTTTATCGTAGATGATGGTGATAAACTCGTTCATTCCTCAGACGGGAACGCAGCGTAACAGGGGAACCGAAAAGTCCCCCACAAACTGGTGTTCCACGATGTCCATGCACAGATACAAGGAGTTGAAACCCCCTGTGATGTCTGCCAAGAAGGGGATTTTTTTGGATGCTGCTCTTGGAGTACAAACCCAGAATATTAGCCAGCTCCCCACCGGCAGGATTTAAGTCTAACTTTTCTACCCATAGTTCATGACCACCTCAGGTTCTCCAGGGTGACGAGCCACAGTGCTATTCATGTGATCCAGTAATTCGGGTATGGATGAGTAATCTCATCATAGGATGAAGCTCCATTTCTTATCTCCAAAGGTGATTTTGAAAGGGGTTTCTTCATTGATATTGTTCCAGCTGTGTGGGTATTCTATTTCCACTAACTGGTCTTCCCAGGCACCTGGGAGATCCATGGGTTTAATTAGTTGTATGGTAAAGTTCGAGCTGGTGTTTTGAGGAAAAGCCCCAGAGATGGCATTGCTGGGCAAAGTGATGTAAAAGCCATCGTTACTCATTTTCTTTCCCCTCACTTTTCAGGAGTAATCTGCGTCTAAATGTCACATAGTTGAGAAGCTTCCACCCAGCTGTTAAACTTCTTGGGCCACCCCAACCATTTCCCCAGTAGCTGCTTTTTTCTCCCTTTCTCCTAGAAAGCTCTAGGACTCTAGCTAGAACTTTTTCAATCCTGTAAATCCTGTCCTTTTTGGGGTTTACTTTTTGTAATTCTTTGGGGTAAAAAGATCCAGCAACTGTCTCACCCTCGTAATCTTTTAATCGGTATACAGGTCTCTGGCCCTTGGTTAAGGCTTCATCCACTATGAATATCTCATCGGTAAACGTTTGCTCATAACCTTTTTCAAAGCTCCTTTGGTCTCATGTGGTCGCCTTTTCTAAAAGGGACAATGCCTGGTTTTATTTTAAAACCTTCTCCATAAACCGTTTTCCACACCTTCAGAGAATTTGAGGGGTTAACATCAATGGGTCTAGTATGTAAAGTTCTGTGAAAGCTCTGGTTGAAACTCTTTATAAATGCGGGTAACACGTTGATGTCGTGAAAGGTGTTGCGGGACATAAAATATCTCCACATTCTAGATTTTAAAGTTCTGTTAAATCGCTCCACAACCTCCGCTTTGACTTCGTTATTAGTAACAAAGTGGTGGACGCCATGCCGCTTTAACAATCTGCTTAAAGGTTTGTTTAAAAATTCTTTTCCCTGATCGGTTTGTAATTTTTGAGGTCTGCGACCTTCGCTGAAAATAGCTTTGAAGGCCTTGGATACTTCACTGCCCATCTTGTCTTTGAGGCCTAAGGCCCAGGCATATTTGGATAGAATCATAGAATCATAGAATATTAGAGTTGGAAGGGACCTCAGGAGGTCATCTAGTCCAACCCCCTGCTCAAAGCAGGACTAACCTCAGCTATATCATCCCAACCAGGGCTTTGTCAAGCCTCAGCTTAAAAACCTCTAATGATGGAGATTCCACCACCTCCCTAGGTAACCTATTCCAGTGCTTCACCACCCTCCTAGTAAAAAACTTTTTCCTAATGTCTAACCTAGACCTCCCGCCCTGCAACTTGAGACCGTTGCTCCTTGTTCTGTCATCTGCCACCACCGAGAACAACCTAGCCCCCTCCTCCCTGGAACCCCCTTTCAGGTAGTTAAAGGCCGCTGTCAAATCCCCCCCTCACTCTTCTCTCTTGCAGACTAAACAAGCCCAGTTCCCTCAGCCTCTCCTCATAAGTCCTGTGCTCCAGCCCCCTAATCATTTTGGTTGCCCTCCGCTGCACTCTCTCCAACTTGTCCACATCCTTTTTGTAGTGGGGGGCCCAAAACTGGACACAATATTCTAAATGCGGCCTCACCAATGCCGAATAGAGGGGAATAATCACTTCCCTTGACCTGCTGGCAATGCCCCTCCTAATGTAGCCCAATATCCCATTAGCCTTCTTGACAACCAGGGCACACTGCTGACTCATATCCAGCCTTTTATCCACCGTTACCCCCAGGTCCATTTCTGCAGAGCTGCTGCCCAGTTCGTTGGTCCCCAGTCTATAGCTGTGCATGGGATTCTTCCTTCCTAAGTGGAGGACTCTGCACTTATCTTTGTTGAACCTCATTAGATTTCTTTTGGCCCAATCCTCCAGTTTGTTTAGGTCACTCTGTATCCTATCCCTACCCTCCAGGGTATCTACCACTCCCCCCAGCTTAGTGTCATCCGCAAACTTGCTGTGGGTGCAATCTACCCCATCCTCCAGAACATTAATAAAGATGTTGAACAAAACCGGCCCCAGGACCGACCCCTGGGGCACTCCGCTTGTGACCGGTTGCCAGCTAGACATGGAGCCATTGATCACTACTCGTTGAGCCCTATGCTTTAGCCAGTTCTCTATCCATTTTATAGTCCATTCATCCAACCCATACTTCTTTAACTTGCTGATAAAATACTGTGAGAGACAGTATCAAAAGCCTTGCTAAAGTCAAGGTATATCACGTCCACCGCCTTCCCTACATCCACAGAGCCAGTCACCTCATCCTAGAAAGCAATCAGGTTGGTCAGGCATGACTTTCCCTTAGTGAATCCGTGTTGACTGTTCCTGATCACCTTCCTCTCTTCCAAGTGCCTTAAAATGGATTCCTTAAGGACCTGCTCCATGATTTTTCCAGGGATTGAGGTGAGGGTGACTGGTCTGTAGTTCTCTGGATCCTCTTTCCTCCCTTTTTTGAAGATGGGCACTATATTTGCTTTTTTCCAGTCGTCAGGGACCTCCCCTGTTGCCACGAGCTTTCAAAGATAATAGCCAATGGCTCTGAAATCACCTCAGCCAACTCCCTCAGCACCCTCGGGTGCATTGCATCCGGCCCCATGGACTTGTGAATGTCCAATCCTTCTAAATAGTCTTGAACCCGTTCCTTCAGCACTGCGGGATGTTCGCCTCCTTCCCATTCTGTGCCTCCCAGTATGGCAGTCTGGGAGCTGATCTTGTCTGTGAAGACAGAGGCAAAAAAGGCATTTAGTACCTCAGCTTTCTCCACATCCTCCGTCAGTAGGTCGCCTCCCTCATTCTCTAAGGGGCCCACACTTTCCCTAATCTTCCTCTTGTTGGCAACATGCCTGTAGAAACCCTTCTTGTTCCCCTTCACTTCCCTTGCTAGCTGCAACTCCAATTGCGCTTTGGCCTTCCTGATTTCATTCCTGCATGTTCGAGCAGTGTTTATGTACTCCTCCCTATTCATCTGACCAAGCTTCCACTTCTTGTAAGCTTCTTTTTTGCGTTTAAGTTCACCAAGGACATCTTTGTTAAGCCAAGCTGGACGCCTACCATATTTGCTATTCTTTCTGCACATCGGGATGGTTTGCTCTTGTGCCCTCAATAAGGTCTTTTTAAAATACAGCCAGCTCTCTTGGGTTCCTTTCCCCCTCATATTAGCCTCCCAAGGAATCCTGCCCATCAGTTCCCTGAGGGAGTCAAAGTCCGCTTTTCTGAAGTCCATGGTCCGTATCCTGCTGTTCTCCTTTCTTCCTTTCGTCAGGATCCTGAACTCGACCATCTCATGGTCTATCGATGTTAAGATGTATTTAAAATCGCTGTTGTGTTTGGAGAAGCATTGCATATCTACCAAATCTGCCTGCCATTGCGCATCCATATCTGAAACAACGGTTTTGTTTCTTTTAAAACGTATTCGAGCTGGTTTGTGTAAAGCATAAGCGTCCTGGTCTGAAAGCCAAGCTCTTACCTGTCTTCTGTTCAAAGTTTTACTATGCTTTTTGGCTGCTTGAAAAAGAGAGTTCACCCCTCCCAAGCTCCCAACACTCCCAGGGGTGTAATATATTTTCTTTAAAAGAGCCATCTGCGTAGACATGACTGTTACTTGTAACGTCTTTTACCAACATAAGTATGGAGGAGACATGTTCACAATGACAAATTTAAATGAGTTTTTATTAATTGCCTGATTGAACGTGCTCTTTTACAATCTCCTGTGAAAATGGACGCCATGACCCCTACCATTAGGGAGTCTGAGCTGGTTCATTCTTCCATTTTGTTCTTTTCCAGATTTTCCTCTTGAGATCTGTGTTTCAGACATGAGCAAAAACAGCTGATGCATGAAAGATTTACTCCCACAGGGCTATCCATGTGTAAGTTCTCAAAGACCTGTAGAAAGGCATTGTCGAGCTGTCGAGAGATTTTCAGAAAAGAAATAGCTGTAAGCCCCCTGCTGCTTCGTTTTCACCTAACCCCATCAGGCTTGACCATCACTTCTCAACATTTCTTTACCTGTGCCACGTCTTCTCCATTCTCCTTGTCTGCTGACGACTCCTGTGAGCCATGGCTGCGTTCCTCCATGGGGACGGAGAATGTGAGGCCGTCACGCTCATCGGGATGTCTCATGACCACTCGGGTTTCGGGTTCCAGCGTATCCATCAACATCTGGGCCAAAGGGCTCACCTCAACCACTCTCTCCTCCTCAGAACTGATGCCAATATAGTGTTTTCTCCACAGGGGTCACATGGCCCTCTTCCGGTGTGGGTCGCTCCGCCCCCGCCACGTGCCCTTTTTGGACAAATCCTCTCTTGGGGTGGTCCTGCAGGTGTGAAACCCACTCCTATTGGTAGAGGGTAGTGGGAGGAGTGCTCAGAGGGGTCATGCGACCCACTTCCAGGGGGTTATCCCGCCCCAGAATTTTTCCCGATTGGTTGATCCCGCTCTCGGGGTGGTCCTGCAGGGGGCAAAACCCGCTCCTATTGGTGGAGGGCAGTGGGAGGAGCTCTCAGAGGGATCACATGACCCACTTCCGCTCAGGTGTCCATCTTGACCTGGAAGTAATACCCCAGGGGGCAGGTAATAAGGTGACGGGGGTGGGCCATAAGGTGATGGGGGTGGGGCTTGAGGGGTCGGGGGCAGTGCAGTAACGTGACAGGTGGGCAGGGCCTGAGGGGTCAGGGCCATAAGTGATATGTGGGCGGGACTTGAGGGGTCAAGGGGCGAGTTCAATGTTTGATTGATGATAGGGCCCTTTTAGTACTCCTGAGCTCTTGGAGTCATGTGATTATGGGAAAATCTCAGCTTTCATTTTCAAAAACGTTTCTGGCCCTTATGGTTACAGAGAAAAGCTTGAAAACATGAACCCTAAAGGCATAAATGTGAAAAGGCAAATAATAAGAAACACAACTTTATTATTAATAATATTATATTTTTTTAAAGGTGGTCTCATGATTTTTGGGATGCTGACTAATGACTTTTGAATGTGCGGATTGGGCAATACTGTATTGGTAACAGCATGTAAGAATAGCAGTCTTTGACCTTTGTCACTTAAGTTATCCTGACCCATAGTTGTGCAATGTCAACCAAAGATGTATCTACACAAGAACAAGTATTTATTTATTGTTTTGCCTCTGTTTCTCAAACTATTGTTTAAACAGAAATGTAACTGGAATTTGTCTGTTGATTTGGGCATTATAGCTGCTGCCTGGGAATGAAAGCTCTTCTACCTCCCCAGGAGCAAGAGAAATCAATGGAGTTAACAGGCATACAACGTTAGTAGAAAAGGAAATTGGAGGGGCTGCAGTACCTACCCATAAAGGTGCCAAAGCAAGTGGATAGAGATCTATGTTGGCATTTAGAGCCAAATTTTCAGTGATCATTTACTTTGGTTGTCAAAGTCAAAATACTGTGAGCCTAATTTTCACAGGTACTGTGTACCTGCAGTTCTCATTGACTTCAGCTGAAATTGTGGGTGAACAGTGTCTCAATTTGAGCACCCAAAACTGGAGGTACCCAAAAATCAGCGCTTACCTGTGAAAATGTTGGTCCTGGGGCACAATAAATAAGGACTAGTGCATCAAAATCTAAAACCCTTCACCTACAAGTACTGTTTGTTGAGAGAGTTAATTTACCAGTTATTCTTTTAAAGTATGAAGCACTGCTCTCAGCTTTTATATATTTTAAAATATTTTTCCTCTGCTGAATTTTATTTGTATACGTGCTAACTGTATGTACCAATATCTAATACAGTAGAATACATAGTATGATTCAGTGCCTGAGAAGTTTGGTAAAAAATGAGCAAAAATACATGCTTATGATCATATGGCATAAATATTAATTTTTATGTATTGAGCACAAACATTGCTGGCATTGCACAACACAAGAAAAACCCAAGCACTACACTAAATGAAATAGTCAGTTGTGGGTTCACTTGATTTCTTTACAGTCATAAACTACATACACAGTAGGAAGAGAGAAGAATTTAGCTCTGAATCATAATTATATCATAAACCAGCTATTCAGTGGAAAACAGTATATTCCTTTTCAGCCACTAGATAGAGCTAGGGGACTTCGTGCATCATGTGCAACTTCTGGCATGACCTGTTTCCTTCTTGTATCACAGTTATAGCCAGAGACCTGATGCTCTTTTTGTGCTACCATAGAAGTTTAAACAGATAAGCTGTTATGGGGTCAGGTAGACCCCCTTGTGTTTAGAAATAACTTAGGGTGAAAATGTATACCTTATGTGTTTGATCTTATATTAAAGTGAAATAAAAGATATTGTGTTACCTTAAGTATTTTTTCCTACCCATCTCTTTTTTTTTTTTGTTTGCACTGGTTAGAATATGGTCAAACCTTTCCATTACAAATATTTTCCTAAGCAACTTTCTTCAGTGTTAATATCTGCATTTCAACATGCAAAACGTTCTGTCATGGTTACTTCTTTTTACACTTTACCTTGCAGAAAGAGTCAAGAGATAGACAACAACTAACTTTTTTTTAAAAAAAAGGTAGGCTTGTAAATTTTGTATTTTGTAAGTTAGGTTCAACTTTTGTAGTTATCTATTATTTCACAAAAAATGTGAAACTGACCATTTTCCACTGAGATTTAAGGTTTTCATGGTAAAATATGAAATTCAGACTTTGACAAGTTTTGTTGTTGGTTTTTGTTTTAGGGTTGGTCGTGGATTTTTTGTTTGTTTGTTTTGGATTCCTTTATAGAAGAGACCTAAACAATTAAATTGCGATGAAACTAATAGCATGCCATAGAAATTACTCCAAAAATTATAGCCTTTCCAACCGCTAGATAGGCCTAGGGAAACAGATTTTGTAAGCCATTTTCATGAAGTCTAGTGAAGGGCTATAGTTCTCTAATAAATTCTATACAATGGTTCAAAAAACTCTATATTAAAAATGTTATAATCTGTTACATTCTACAGCGCTGTCCCATAAAATTACTGCACATGCAGAGAAAAGCCTGAGAGATGTAGATGTGATTAAACAATCTATCTCTCTGCGCCAGGAAGCAGCTGGAGGTGGGACTTTGTCTAGCGCCACCTGGCTTCGTTTTTGACTCTGTCAGACTGGCCTGCAGGCAAGGCCATGAGAACAGGAAGGGGCAGATGGAACAAAGAAAGAGCAGATTGGGGGAAAAGAAGACCTCTTTTCTAAGGAAAGAATGCTTGGGCAAGTGAGACGGCTCCATTTCTCCTATATTCCTGAGTCTGCTTCTCTTTTTTCCTTTGATACATTCAGTGGTCTAATCTGCAAGGTCAGCTATTTATTTCACATGCCTGTGGGGGCTAAACCATTCAGAAGTGTGTGGGGAGAGGAAGAGCCCCTACATTCCCATCTCTCCTGACCCCAATTCCCAGCAAATAGTACTGTTAATAAATACAAGCACTGTTCACTCTCTGCATCTGCATCTAACATTTGAGATTTTTCCTTGCCCCAGCCTATGCAGTGATTAGCTCTAGCTACCTTGCTTGCCTTGCCCTAGGGGAGATGCTTCTGTAGACAAGACAAAAAGCAAGAGTTATAGCTAATGGAGCGTAAAGTGTTGAAGACGACAAAACCAGATTCTAAATCAGGAAATATTTCTATCTCGGTGCAATCTCTGCTGCATGGAAGGTGGCTATGTCTAAACTGTGGGTGAAATTATACATAACTTGCATATCTCCCAACTTCTACTGACCGAGGCGTCCCCACCATGCTGCGCCGATGGAAAATGCCCTCCCATTGACACAGCGTTACTCTTTTTGGCAGGGGTGGATTAGCGGCGTCAACTTCCGGATTGATTGAGCAGATCTCCAATGCCACTGAATCGATCCCAAAGAATCGATCTGGCAGAGCCAACAGTGCCAATGTCAGTGTAGACAAAGGCAGGGGATGTAAGGGAGGTGGCCATCCTTCTTCTCAGGCCCAGAGGGAGGCCATGCCCCCTCACTGCTGCACCAGTGTGGGCAAGTTTTTGGTAGGGATTTAGCTATTTATGGGGCTTTGGTCGTAGGCATCACAGGACTGGTAGCAGTCTACGGGCCTGGCTCTCAGACTGGATTGGAAAATAAGCAGTCTACAGGTCTTGGGCCTTCTGGCTGGGAGTTGTGAGCGCCACCACAGTCTGGGGGGCCTCCACAGTGGGGCGGGGGTTGAGCACATCCGAGGGTTTACAGCCAGGGGTGAGGTGGCAAGAGGAGTGGGGGATGAGGGACGTCCCAACCCAGGGCCCTACCAGTGGAAAAGTGCTCCAGCTGAAATGCACTGACAGGTGCTTGAGCTTGAGCACAGCCAGAATAAGGTCAGCTGCCCCATGGCTACTTACTCCACCCATGTGCCTGTGTACCTGTGGCCAGTGGTTGCCATCTGTGTCCTCGAGGTATGGCACGGCACCAGCAGCAGTCCAAGCAAGTCCTTGCTGTCTGGGTTATTGAACTGCTGAGGTGGGTTGGGCGAATCCTCAAAGCAACTGGAGTCTTCGCCGGGTTCCCCATCCAGCAACGGATAGGAGATGTCTTTCTCCCCCAGTGGTTGCTTCCCAACTGAGCTGTAGGATCCGCCCTTTATACTTTCTGTTCCTGTCCCACCCCTCTGCTTCCGGCATGGTGGATGTGACTTCCCTGGCTCTGCCTACCAAGGATTGAGTGGCAGTCCCTCCTTGTCAGTCTCGGAGGGAGGCTCCCCTTGCTACAGGGAATTTTCTGTATTTCTGATGGCATGTTCTGCACGATGTTCAATATTCCAGGTAATCATAAAAAAAAAAAAAAAAAAAGCTCGATGTGGTTGCCATCCAGAAGTCTAATCACAAATTGACAAGAGAAAGCTAAATGCTGCTGCCCAACTGAAAAAAATATAATTGACTGAACACTTGGTTTTAGCAGATACTGTATGATAATCTTCACTCTTTGAATCAGATCGGACAATATGCTGTAGTATAAAGATGGGATAAAACATCTGTCTAGCAATAAATCACGATTAGTCATGTCAATCTCTCGTTGACTTAAATAAGTGCAAGAATCAAGCCAATGAAATCTGCAGTAAAGTTATGTATCAGAATCCAATGCTTCCACTGAAATCTATGTGAATCTTGTCAATGACATCAAAGGGCCAGGGCCAGGATACATGTTTGCATAATAAATAATAAACTAAATAGATAGCTATTGTTATTTTAAAACTATGAATTGTTTACTAAATATATTGTGTGTATCCTATATAGCATTTTTAGGACCCAGTCCTGCAGACATTTACTCACATGAGTAATCATTATTCACAGGAGATATACCAACTACTTAACTGTAAAGATTTCCAGGATCTGGCCCTTAGCTGTTTAAAAAATGGAACTAAGCATTCAGATATCCCCACACTCCTTAAAGGTGGACCTTCTATCAGTTAAACATTTGTTAATTGAGGAGATCATCACAGGCTCTGAAAATGAATTGTAGAACACTGTCATGTAGCTCCAGGCACACCACTTGTAGCTGTGAAGAACTGTCATGGAACATGACATGCTGTGTGAGCAAAAATGCACAGTGCTTTGTATCTCAGTTGCTAACAGTTGTAGTGTGCATATAGAAAGGTGAATCAGTATTGCTTCCTAAAAGAAAGAGAATCTGAAATAACTATCAAGGTAATTCATTTATCTTGAATGAAGAACACTGATTTTTTAAAAACTTGATTTACAGATGGAACATAACATCCTACTGTACCAAGTGTTGCTGAGCCAAATTTATATTTATCCAAGTCAATGGGCCTCCAATAATATTTCATGAATGTCCTCACTCCAGACCAAGTTGTTGCTGCCAAGACTGCTGACAGATTCACTCGCCTGTTTATTGCTTGAGATGAAGATGCTCTTCTGAGTGAATGAGTCCCCTATTTCGTCATATAATTTCCAACTAGCCTTATCATGGATTTAATCCAGGACCTGATGTTACCAATTCAATTCAAGCTGAAGTGGTCCTACTGGCCATACAAATAAACTATCTATGTTGATCCTTTTATCTCTTTGCCTAGTCAGATATCTTTCCAGACATCTGGCAAGACACGAAGAAATATCCTGATCAATCCTTGTTATTAAATATATATTAAGAGTGGTGTTGAAGGAGGAGATGACTTCAGTCCACTGGAGCTGTACTGCTTTATACCATCTGTAAATCTGGCCTTCATTTCTTCAAGCTCAAATTCTGTAGGTTTGTCTTTCTTACAAGGTTCAGATACCTGATTCAAATGAGCTTCAAACATGATTTATCCAGGTTGGTGTCAGTAGACTCACTGTTTAGAAGCAGGGGGTATTCTCATTATCTATCCAACTTTAAAAAATTAGTAAAATAGAAATTCAAAACTCAGCATATATTGTCTTCAAAGGTTCAAGGCTATTTGGCAGAGTTGAGGGTTGTTACTTTTAAGTCACCTGTTCCCCCACCTATTTGCTTCTTTTCTCATTGTTTGCTACTTTCCATAGTGGTTCTTTCAGTCTTTGGATGAATTTTTGGGTTATCCTTGGATACTGAGACTCAGGAAACCTCAAATTCTAGTCCCAGCTACTTTAGTTGATAGCCTTGGGCATACCACCTCCCCTCTTTGTAGGACTGATCCTGCAAGATACTGAGTGTGTCTTGCAAAGTGCTGAGCCCCATGAGCTTCACTGAAGTCAGTGGAAACTGAAGACACCTGGCAGGATTGGGCTCTGCCTCTAACCCCCCTCTTCCCATGTATAAAGTGGAGCTAAATAATATTTACTTACCTACCTTACAAGAGTGTTGTGAGGGTAATGCTTGTAAAGTGAACTGATGATGTAAAGCACTATGTAAAAACTTCATCATTATTATTTCAATTCTAGCCAACTCTATCAAGCTCCTGTCCACCTCCATTTCCAGGTCTGGAAGTCCTTGAATTATCAAGGACATATATATAATGCTATAACTTCATTTAAAAAAACCCAAAATATATTCAGATTGGACACTGGATATTTGGATCCAGATTAGTAATTCAAAGAAAATGCCTGTTTTTAAACTGTCCCAGTCTAATTGAATTACATTATTTAATCCAATGTCAACAAAATGCCACAGAAGGCATTAACCAGACATGACAGCTAGAGGAAAATCTACTTATTTTCAAATTGTATACCTAAGTTTTAATTTGGGTAAGGAATATCCAATGCACTCTTTTTTCATAATAGTCAAAAAGGGCTTGACCAACAAATTATTCTTAAAGTTTATCATGGCTCACAGCATCACACAATTCATTGATCACCAACATACAGTAGTTTGGTTTGCTTGGCTATCTATGTGTATGTCTTTTTGACTCTTCTTCATAAGAGTTAAGTGAGTCCAGGATATTATGAAAAGTCATACCGACAATGCTAATAAGTACAGTAGAAATATGCTAGAAAGAAAACTGTTTTAACCTTTACTATCTCTTCTTTCAATGTCTGAATACCCCAAACACTGGGAAACCCCCATATCTTTAGTTGGATTTACTAGAACATGAAATAAACTGACAAAACCTAATGCAAAATCTAATTTCTTTTCTTTAAAGCAAAAGCTGACAAAAGGATCTTAATAATCATAATATGCACGTTGTTGTTCCTTAATTAAAGTCTGGGTTCTCAGAACATCACTGTAACTTAGTTATTGAATTCTCTATTAAAATTATCACAGATTTCATGTGTGGCATGTTTCATCTCTGTTTTCTCATGCGCTTGGAAAAAAATCCCGTTACCTCTGCCATTCCAGAATGCTTGAGTGTAGTTCAATGAGTCATTATAAATATAGGATATTTCAACATGAAGGGTGACTATAATGTTTCTTTCCCAAGTATGGAAAGATACATTACAAGTTTTGAAGGTCTTATTCTAAGGTGACTGAAATGTACGCATTGCACAGGTGACCCGTTCTATTTGTTCTGTCAGGATGCATTACAACTTGTTAATTCAAACAAGTAAATAAACGTTCAGAGCTTGGCATTAGGTTACGCTAAGGGAAATGAAAAGGAGCTAGGTAGATTATGCAAAGTGTGTTCTGAGGACAGTTTTTATTATGATTTATGTTTTCCAAGCATTTAAATGTCATTATCATTAGGTGGGCAGTGAAATTACTATCCAAATTTAGCAAGAGAGAATGGCAGTAGAGTTGTTTTAATAATAAATTTAAAGTTACTTTCTTGACATAGGAAAAACATACATCACTTATTTCAGTGAATCCTAGGCAAGCATTGATCTAAAGACTTTTGAAAATGAAATCTTACAGTACATGTATAATATTTTGCTCTCAAATGTTCCCATAAAGCATACCATGATGTGCCAAAATGTTACATGGGAATGTTATTGCACTTCATTCTCCCTGTATCTTTTTCTTCTCAGCAGTTGCAGAATGAGATATAAATCATATAATTCTATGGGCAAACCATCTATGCTGAACATATGAGTAACACTGCAATGTTAGCAAATGAATCAGGGATCTGAGAAAGAGGCATATACATAGAACATTTGCAGGCCTCATTTTAGGGGTGAAATGGATGTGGGTGTGTGGAGAGATAGAAAGAGGAATAATGTCCAGGACCATAATTACAAAGCCTTTTCCTGACCCCAAGACTCTCCTCTGTTTCCCATTCATACATTTAAACCTTTTAGAATTGACTAATTCTAATACACCCTTAACCAGCTACCTCAGGGACTAACTCTCTGGGATCAGGCCATGTCAGTGACAAACTCCACATTTGCTATGCTCTGGGACTGCTAAACATATCAGGGATATGGGAACCAGAATCATTCAGGATGTAGATTTTGGGTGCTAGAAGCTGGGACTTTTCAATGCTGGGTCCTAGGCTGTGGCAAACCCTATTGAGAGAGATCAGATTGCCCTCTAGTCTAATCACCTTCAGAGCCAAGTGCAAAGACCACTGTCTCAGGACACACTGTCTTGGAGGACATCATCGTGGCAAAAGGCACCATTGCAGCACTTCCACCTCAGTTTCCCCACAACGATATACACCCTACTCTGGCTGTAGAGGCAACTTGTGGCAGCAATTTGGCCTCTGGCTATGTTATTAACCAAAATCCACTCCTTCTGGGGTATGCACATCCAAAATAAACAAAACAAGCCCAGTTTCAAGCCAGGCTCAGCCCTCCAATCCCAAGGGGTCTATCTTCTCTCTTCTGACTCAAGAGCTCTTCTGCAAACATTCTGGGATCAGATTTCACCCTTCCCAGTCTCCTTTCCCTCTTATCTCTCCTGAGCTCCTTTGGATTCCTCCCTGTTCTTTTCTAAGCAGCCACTCCCAGGCCTTCCTACCTGGAATCTTCTACAGTCCTCTGTCTACCGTATGCTTTCCTCATAGCATTCTGCCCCCTGTTAATGGGCTCCTTTCCTCTTCAGATCAACAGCCAGGGCAGGTGTAGTGGTGTAAGGCTCATTGAATAGGTCCGACTTTCCTAGGACCTCCTGGCCCTTAAAGGGGCAGGCTGTCCTGTTACAATGACTCTCTAGCCTACTCACAACAACAAACTAATGTGACAAAAGAACAAAAATCCAAGTCCAAGCAATCAGACTCCAGTGTACTGTATTGGATTTCAGCATCCAGATACTATAGGAAGGGCGTTCTGTAGGTTGGATTAGCTACTCTATGGGAATGAATGAAGAGACCCCCAGTAGCTTTTCTAGGTAAAGTTACAGCATGCTCTTGTGCAATATTCTTCCTGAGCCTAGTTTACACTACAGAGTTAGCTGCCTTTCATTGACCTGTGTAAGTGTCTACACAACAATGTTCTTCTCGCCAATTTAACTCACCCATTATACTGACCTAACAACTCCACCTCTGCAAAAGGCGTAGTGCTTAGCTCAATATAGTTAGGTTGATGCAGTGTCCATGTAGACTCTGTGTTGCTTACATTGCCTGTTTCTGCCTTTGACAACCCAAGCCATATTGCACTGGGCTGACATCTGGAGCTCCGCCGCCAGGGGCTGACAGCTGGAGTCTGGGCGGTGGAGCTCCAGCTGTCAGTGACCCACAATGCCTTATTTAAGTTGGTGCAAGCATTTCTGGTGAGGAGCACCAGCAACAGGAGCACAGTGTGGACAAGAAAAGCCGATTTAATTATTGCGGTGGCTGTAGGTCGACCTGACTTAAGTTGACTTAATTTTGTAATGTAGACATGCTGTGGCATATCTCCAGATGTCAGCCCCGAGTTGGCAGGGCTCTGGCTGTCAGTGCCCCACAATGCCCCACTTAAATCAGTGTTGGATCTGGTTTAGGGCCAAAATAAATGCAGTCAGGATCACCACATGGGTAAATAACTTTAAATTCACTATTACGTTCCAGTATTTTTAAACCATGTTAGTTTACTGTGAGAATGTTTACATTCCTGTGAGAGAGTGCTGAGAACCATATCTACTGAATTCCACCCACTTGTATCTGAGGGCTCCTTGCCCAGCCTAAGGGGAGGTGCTACTGAACCTCAATTCAAATGAGATCAGGGGGCAACAAATCAAAAACACAGGAATGGGCCTGAGGGTCAAAAGTAGGGAACTGGAGGGGGACACCAAGCAGAGAACCTCGACCAGCGCCCACTGGTCCTCAAATATGTCTAGGGTGCCAATGGACACAGCACAGGGGAACACGTGATCAAATGGAGGAAAGGAAATAGGCCCCTCAGTCGCAAAGCACCTCCCCATCCAATCTCCTCCTTCTGGTGTTATAGATGGCCACCTTGTCCAGTTCCAGGAGTAGTTTGACAAGGACATCTCATGACTTCTTGGGCCATGGGTAGGGTGTGCCTAAATCAGGAGGTGTAAGGAAAAGTGCAGCCAGAACCTAAGAAGAAGGTTCTAGAGGCAGGGTCCAAGCATAATTTTTTTGGGCCCAGTACAAATTTGTAACTTGGGCCCCCTCCAAGACACATAATGGCGGTTACAGCCTGGGCCAGGTCCCCCAGGACCTTCAGGCCCCAGTAAAGTGTACCCTTCCCCCCATGTGGGGGTGCTGTCTAGAGGAGCCAGAAAAGGGGCTGCAACCTGGCGCACTCCATATAGACATGCGCCATGGTCTCCCTTACACTGCAGAAGGGGCAGGCATCAGGGAAGAGTGTGAACCACTTCAGGTACATGCCCATGCTCATAGCTCCATGAAGGAACTGCCATCTGATATCTCTGGTGGGCTATGGAACCAGGGTACAATAGAGGCTGGCCCACTAGTGTTCCTCACCCTCAATAGGTGGAAGGAAATCCATTACCCCATTAGCTGAGAGGGTAGATGAAAAGAAGTGCAATTGAAAGCTGGCAGAGTCTGGAGAAAGTCAGAGCTTAGGGTGTTGATAGATCTTCCCCTCCTTGGAGAAATGGTTGAGGACTAGAGAAAGCTGAAGATAGAGCTGCTGCAGGGACTGTGATTGAGATTTTGTGGAGGTAATATAAATAAAACTCACATAGGTCCTAACAACAGAAAGCATCTAAGGCTGTTTGTGTGGGCTCTCAGGATGGGGTGGAGCCAGTCCTGTTACAATTCCCTTAAAATTGGGATCTAAGAAGGGAAAGACTTCTCATGATGGCAAAAGGAATGCTTTGGAGGAGAAGGAGCAAAGGTTAAAATGATGTGCTAGGCCAGAGAAACAGGAAAGAAAAAACTAAAATACTTTTGGAAAATTTTACATAATGAGAATATTTTTTTAAAAATCCATTATTTAGCTAAAAGTTCATTATTCAGCTAAAATTCTTGGGCCAGATTCTCTGAATGTTCTTACTCTGTGGATAGAATGGTCAACAGAGACAATTAAAGATGTATAATCTGAGCTGATGTTCTGGCTAAGAAACATAACATTGTTTCTTTGTGATTGGACAAGCATGTAACCATTCTTGCACAAATTCATAATTCAGTTTCTACAGATAATCAAACATGAATTAAAGAAGTTGTTCTATAAATATGTATGCTAGGATAACTTGATCTCTCTAAATATTTATGGAAAGCAAATATAAAAGGAGCATAAGAATGTCAAATAATAAATTCATTACAAAATTCAAGCAAATATTATGAAGTACTTACCAAGGTCCAATTGTGAAAATCAGAAGTTCTAATGAAAACTGTTTTGCAAACTTGATTCGTTTGTTTTTCCAGCAAGCTTTCCAACTTTTTTTTTTTTAAAGAACGAAGAGAAGTTTAGGGGGGAAAATTTGTTACATATGAGACTATACAGTGCATTATTGATAATCCATGTATCACATATTCAAATTATTTTAATATTTAACATTTTAACATTTTTTGTGGCCTATGTTCATTTAATTTTTGGAACATGGGAAAGGATTGGGTATTTTGATTAAAGCCTAGACCACGTTTGCCTGATTAAATTAAATAACTAATTAAATCCTTTAGTATTTCACACGTGTTAAACTTTGATAAAGCCATACTAACTTGTGATTTCCAGTAAAGGCTGCTTCACACTTCTATGATTTTTCAGAGACTATCAGTCAATAACTGAATTATTCAAACCAGCAAATTTGTGCCTGCTTAGGAGGAAAAATAGTTCTCTGTGAAAATGTTTATGCAAACTTACATTTGCAAAACTACTGGTGAATGTCAAGGCAATATCACTGATCTCATTGTGCAAGGAAGCTCTTCAGGTCTGGGAACTTGTCTCCTTGCTCCTCTGTTGTGTGCACACTCCTCTTGCTCCTCCACCGTGCACACCAAGAGTCTAATCCTGCTCCTATTGAAGCCAGTGTTAAAACTACCATTGACTTAATGGTGCAGAATCATGCTCCAATAGTGCTTTATAAATAATAAAAGTACAACAAATCTGGTGAGAATCTTTATATTGAAGTTATTTTTTTTAAACAGAACAATTTCAATGTAAGCAGTGTTAGTATAGCCTGTATCGTTTCTGAGAACAGCTTTTTCTAGAGCACACAAGATGACAGGGAAAGAGAGAAAGAACATAAGGAAATAATAATAACTCACCACCACCACCACCACCACCACCAAAAAAAACCACTAAGCTGCACACACAATTCTCCCCCTGCAGAGAAGATGAGACAGAGAGAGAGAGAGAGAGAGATGAAACACATGTAATAGCTGTTAGTCGCATTAATGAATGCACTATTGGGCAGTGTTCAGGTACTATGGTGATGAGCATGGTATAACAGCCTATATAGAATAGAACAGAAGACATTCTTAATTTAATTTTACATACAGACAGGAGTTGGCTCCAGTAGTATTTGTGACTCAACCATGGATATACAGTGACCACAGAATAAGTAAATTCAACAATCTCAGGTAATGTTCATATAACAGAAAACTAGGGAATGTTCTGCACTTAAAAGTTAGGTTGACATAGCAACTTTGAAAAATCCCCATCCCTGACTGACATGGCTATGCCAACCTAATCTCCAGTGTAGCTGCAACTATGTTGACAGAAGAGTGCTTCCATTGACCTACAGTATAATTTGGGGAGGTGGTGTTCCTACACTGACGGAGAAAACTTTCCGTTGGGATAGGCTGCATCTATCCTATAGGATTATGCCAGCATAGCTATGTCAGTATAGTCTCCATAGTGGAGACATACCCTAGCACTGTGATAAATTTCTTTCAAGGAAAATCATGCCTCTCCAGTCTTTTGGAATTCTTTGAGCATGTCAGCAAAATAAAAGATAAAGGAAAAGGAACTCACATAATTTATTTTTTATTTGGACTTTCAAAATCCTATAACTAGAAATGAGGAACATTCAGGATTTCTGTCCTACAGAAAATTCCAAAATTTCAAAACTTGTTTTCATCCCAAATTGGAATTAAGTTGAAATTTTGAAAAGTTTTGTGGAATGGAAATTCAAAAAAAACCAAAACCCCAAAAACCTCAGAAATGTCTAAATGTATCATTTTGCTTCAGTTTGTTGAACTGACCCAAAATGCTGCTTTTTCAATCAGTTCCCCATTAAACTTCATTTTCTCATTCTGGCACATTGCCTTATGGGAGTGATAGTATGAGACTCTGATGCGTCCTTACTGTCATATGAACCAGGCTTTGTGGATGGAATACATCTCTCACGATGCACCACTTAAAGCTTGGTTAGAGGTTAACTTTCATTGCATTATGGGACATGTAGTTCTCCAGGTAACTCAGCTCACAGAAGAGAATGGTGTCCAAATGACAACTCCAATAAGGCAATACTCATACAAAAATCCAGTTTAAGGTTTTATTGACAGGTTTCAAAACTAAACAATTTTGCTCATAAAAAAAATTAACTATTTCAGGCTGAATAAACCCTAACAAATTATATTATTTAGCTTTTTCCTGACAGAAAATTGAATTTTTTCAACAAAACTGAGGTTTTCCATGGAAAATCTCAATTTTGCAGAAACTGCATTTTCTATTGGAAAATCATTCAAATGGAAAATTCCTGACCAGCTCTATGTTTGAGATAATCCCTCAAATGAACCTATAAGGAAACAGAAACTAAGCAGTCATAGGATGGGAGATAAAATTCTGTCATGGCTGAGAAACTGGATGAGAGAATATAGAGTAGAAATAAATGGTCAGATTTCAGCATTGCAAAAATTACCAACTGGGTACCCTAAAGAGCCTCACTAAAACTGGGGTTTAATCTATTTATTAATTACATGGAATAGGAGTTCAACACCAAGGTGTGAAAAGATGGATTTGTGTCATTCGGTCAAGATTAGAGAACTCTGGAGAGATCTAAGAAAGCTAAGTAAATGCTTAGTATGATAGCTGATGAAATTCACTGCAGACCAATACAAAGTAATGCACTTTGGAATAAACAATTTAAATCGCTTACACACAGTTCTGGGTTCTAAATTGACTCTAACCACCTAGGAGAAAGATCTGGGTGTCAGTGTGAACAGCCTAATGCAAACATTTCCTCAATGCTGATTAAGTAACCCAAAGAAAATACTATGATGTATAAACAATGCAATAGAAAATAAGGCAGACAATATTTTTATATTATAATAAAGTCAATAGTATGTGCTTATCTTGAATAAATGGCTTCAATTTTGGCCACCTCATCTCAAATGATATGGAATAGCAAAACTGAAAAAGGTCTAGAAGTAGGCAATGAAAATAATAAGAAGTACGAAAAGTTTTCCATATGATGAGAGACTGGAAATTTTTAGTTTAGGCAGAAGGTATATGAGTGGACAAGATAGAAGTGTATAAAATAATCAGTAGTATAGAGAATACTATTTACATGCCTATATAAAGCAGAAACAAGGGGACCACTGATGAAAGTGAAAGGCAACATATTAAAAATAGATAAGATTTGTTTTCCTAAACATATACTTTCATAGCTCGTGGAACTCACTGCCACAAAACATTAAGTCCAGAAATCTAGCAGGATTTTCAAAATAAGTATTAGACATATATAGGAATAATGAGAACATCTAGAGTTACAGTAAATAAAGATAAAAATAAGGATTACAAATCTCTGATGACTCAAGACATAAATCAAACTGTTGATTTTAGGAAGAAACCTTTCCTATAGGAATTAGAAGGTGCCTTGCTTCTTTTGCCATAGAATTGAATACGGATCTGATAATCATAAGAGACAGGACACTAGACTACATGTGGTCTGGCAGTTCCCAAATCCCTGCAACCACAATTGCAAATTATATATTGCACTGTAATTAAGCAAAACAGTTTGGGAATTTAATTTTACTTTGCTATCAGAGGACTTTCACTATACATACGTTCAATTTATTGGAAATTTACACTTTTTATTTGCTGTGCAGAATACAGTTTGGTATTTGGCATTCTGCTCTTCCCTCTGCAGATCTGTTTCATGGGAACAAACTCCAAGCTACATACAACTATATGGGAAAATCCTTCTTTCTATATCTATGGATTCACAAAACTTACACCAACCAGTGAGAAATTTGTTCTTTCTTTTCATTCAGATTTGTTTCTCTCATCCCAGTCTAGAATTTTCTTTGCACCATCCTCTTGTTATCTAGGTTCTGATATGTTCCCTATCACTTTAGTATCCAAACATACCAATGTATCAATCTCTGCCCTCCTTTTATGGTCCACAGGGGATGGAGTCCAACATGATAATGAAGACATTAGTTACACAGATCTCATTTAAAGGTACACTTAAAAACAATTTCCACAGGCTGTACAAACAACATTACAATGTAGCCTTGTAAAGAAAATGTTGATTTCCTTGTTTTACTTATTTTCCCTCCTAAAATTGATGCAAATACTCGAATGAGTTGGAGACGGAAACTTTATTACTACCTTATGCTGATAACCAGCAGCCCCATTCAACAACTCTTATTTTGTTGCCTAACACTTATTCTTGCAAGGAGTCCCATCAAAATGAGGTGCCAAAATACCACAAAGAAAGCTATTCTCACAGTATTTCTAGCTCAGCTAGAAGCTGAAAGTACTGGAAGTTTCATGAAGTGCCCATTTATAGAAGATTTCTTATCCAACTGGACAGATCCCAGAAGTTTGGATATTGAACGTAAGAACTAATTCAGCAACTAAACTTCCAAACTTTTCTGTGCTTATCTGAACCTCACTGTATCTCCAAACTATTTGATCTTCCTCTTTCACTAATTAATTATAATTTCCCAAGATTGTAAGGAAGGATGGAATACAAAACTGTGATGGTCAGGCTAAGGTTTTGGAATACATTAAGCAACAAATAGATCTTTTATCTATGGATGAACAGCAGCGGGCCTAAAATGACAGAAAACAAAAATTTGAATTGCAGAATATATTTCTTCTCTGTGATTGACAGTAGGAAATTGTGTACAAAATAAAAGCGGACATTTTTGTTAATTACTTTGTAGAAAGGTTTGACATTAATGTTTTTAAAAACCTTCACTTTTGTGCATTCTGTTGCATTTATTGAAATCAAATTTTATGAAAGACGTGAAGTGATTTCTAATATGAATTCTTTATGTCCCTGTCATGGGTCTCATAATATACTTTGTCACATGATTGGCAACAGATAGCTTCACTCTTTATGACTATAAATCACATCTGATTCTGGCACAGATAGATTAAAAATGTTACTTTGGCTGCAGAGACAGTCTCATTTCAAGTTACAGCAACATGTGTGTGATAAGGTAATCACACAACACTTTCTTTCTCATTATATGAACCTCTGAACAATTCCCACTTCCTCTAAGCATCCTCCTGATGAATGGTTGTTATTGAAGAAGGTGTTTTTTTAAGGACCAATTTTACCATGGTTATTCATATCAAGTATCTCTTTAATCACATGAATAGTTCTACATTTCTCACTCTAAGGGTTGCAGAATCTGGATATCATCTAGGCTATCAGTGGCCCTGTGAAATAGTTTAGGATCAATTGGAGATGTCATCTGTTTCCGTGAAACTTTGTTTTGTTTTCATTAAGAATGGCTATGGACAGAACTTTTTCAGAAAGCAGCTGAGGTCTTCCATTTCTCCTCCATCTTCTCCTCCTTCACTGGAAGCCTAACTCAGTCTATAAAACCCAGTAAGCTTTACTTGGTTTCTTGGTCCTTCCACCTGATAATTCAGCAGTCAGGCCATTTATCTTCTAAATTCTCTTTCAGAGTGAAAAGTGTGGTTTGGGTTTCACTTCACATTAATATTTGTGCTGGGCTAACTCCATGGACTGCCATAGGAGCAGTTCTGCCTTAGAGCTAGCAGTAAATCTTCCTGGTGTAATAACTTCTTTTCAAGTTAAACTGCTTGTTCCACTTGGCAGTTACCTTGGACTGGGTAATGAGGACTCACAGTTATATGCTTGAAATCAGACTCTGCAGAAAAATACTGAAATTCAAAACTAATACACCTAAGTCCATTGTCTCTTCAGGGAAGCACAATGACTCAAACACCTTTTAGCTTCTCAGTACGCCGACAGTGGATAGAAAATGGTATATGTACTTCTTTGTAAATCTATAAAAGAATAATAAGTAGGTAGATGGGTCCTTACTGTTTGCAAACCTCCATTGCAATTTTCTGTGAATGGCCTTCCCAGCAATTGACTATAAGGAGCGTTTCCATTTTCTGGGACCTTTATAAGCCTCCATTGTCTGTTTTTACCCATGCCTGACCACTGCTGAACTACTGAGGGTGCTTTGCCATTCCTTCATTACTGTTTGTATCCAAACATGAATGCTCCTATATGCCTTTTCTGGTTTCTAGGCCTGTGAATCTGTGCAATAGTGGATCCATTGGACACTCCTCTGCTATTCCCCTCACTTTGTCCAACCCATTTCACCCCCCTCCGCACATATAGAGGGGGAAATTTCAGCAAGTTCTTCACGTGGAGATTTATCCTAATCATTCTGTCAGAGGCAAGGGTTTCTTTATGCATGTGAACTGTCATGGGACTCACCCACAAATCCCTAGAACCTTCTGTGTCCCTAATTTTTCTGGCCTGTCCACTCCTCCCCTCTCCTTACCATTCCCAACTATGGATCACTGACCCTCAAAGCACCCTTTCCAGAGTGCAGGGCAAGCAAAGGAAGGCTGCTCTGAAGGTGGTCAATTCCCTGTTTCTTCTCTGAAGGGGGAGAGGGACCTTCCACATGCCAAGAGTCTCTTCTGTATTGGGGGGGAGGGTGTTTGTGCATGGGGGAGGGGGGAATCAAGGGGACACCGCTGGGTCCTGAGTAAATAAAGGCACTTGTTTAAAATTCAACAGCAGCACTGGATGCATTTTACCCTCTCACTTTCTGCATCTCGTTTTGTAATACAAATTCTATTTAAATTAAAAAAAAAAAAAGTGAATTTCATCCCTGGGTTCTGCCTTTATCATTGCAGCTTTCTTTTATTCTCACAGAGCAAAACCATCTGTGTGTGAGGTGGAATTTTGTTTCTCTGATTGTACTGTATCATCTTTTCCCAACTGCTGGTAAAAGGCATATGGTATCCTTGCCTTCATATCAGTAAATGCAAAAGTGATCCTAAAATCCTATATATGAATATTTCACTGAATTAGAAGTAGTAGGATACAAACCACAATAGGCACTTTTTTAGCCATTGGAAAATGATGTTCCACAATTAAAATGGTCAGGGATATTTTGGCTCTGATGGCACAGGAGCAGGCTGGAATGATAAAACTAACTGTTTAATTGCACCATCTGTATTGCTGTATTGCTGTATTGCTAAAGCAAACGTAAGAGAAAATATTGTACAGCTCTACTGATCTGTAAACAGACATGTTGTTTACCTGATTGGGTTGTCACTTAGCATTTTGCAGAGACAGTGGTGGGACTGATTCTGCAGTCCAAATTCTGGGAAAACTCACACTGAAATCCTATGACTTTGTATAATCACAACTGTGGGATTAGGTCAGTATTGAAGCTTTTAGAATCTGAAGAGTTGAGAAGTGAATATGCACAGTGCTCACGGGGTCTGTCTTGTACCTTGTCTATGGTCACTGTCTTTTCTTAACACTTACTATGGGGCAAACTAAACAAGCTCCTGGAGTATATAGTAATGGTGGCTTTACAGCATTAGAAAAAGGCTAGAGCTGGTTTTGTATATGTGCAATAATTTCAGGTCTCACTTTTTTGTTTAGAATAATAATTCAGGGCCAGTTTGTTGGTGCAGTAGTGGATACTTTGCCTCTTTGTGCTGGGATGGCTCCTGGTGCTTCTCCTAAGATAGAAATGTTGGCTTTGGCTCTGCTAGTAGAGATGATCTGACCCTAAGGGCTGAGAATGTGTTTTTTAGTTATGAGGCCAAATTAAAACTCTGGCCCTGAACACCCAAGAGCTGTTGGGAGACATTCTAAATTTGAACATGGGTCCAGTTATGATAATCCAAAATGGCCTCTCTCTTTATAGTGGCCCAAGCAAAAAGTCTAGGTCTGACCATCTCCAAACTGGGTTATTTCAAATCTGGATCAGGACACCATGGGTCCAGTTCTAGTATTTATCAAAACCACACAGAGAAGACGACCAGGTGCTATATTACAGGAGGACTTGAACTTATATCACAAAACTTCATCTATTTGATCCATGAGCCTATACAGAAAGTTTAGTAGGGAGGGGAATAAAAAAAATATTCACTGGAGGAGCTTATAAAGTCCCATGACTATAACGAACATGGAGATAGTAGAATAAAAAACAAAGTATATTCCACACAATATTTCTTCATATCAGGCTGTATATATCTGAAAAACTCAGTGAAAATCAAACAATGGGTCCAATCCTGCAGGCCTCCAACATTCAAAACTCCCAGTAAAGTTAATGAGAATATTTTGTGTACATAAGGATTGCCAGCTCAGACCTAGAACTTACCCCTCTATTGCTCTACTTTAACTAATATAGGAAAAGTATGAATTTTTTCCCCCTTGACCATATAGTTCTCCAGAACTATAACGTAATTAAGGCATAACAATTAAAGGATAAAATGTCCAAAGTCAGACTCTTCCCTGGTGTGACTCCACTGGTTTCAACTGAGGTGAATTTAGCCCGGGGTTTTTAGACTTGTCATCACACAGGATTTTAATATATTAGAGAAAGAAAGAAAGAAAGTTGATGTGTCTGCCGGGATACACAAGATCAATTTACTATAGGAGGTGTGGAGAATTTTGATGAAAGTGGCTATGAGATGGAGTGCTCAGATGAAAAGAGGAAACAGCTTCTTTTTTGTTTTTGTTTTTGTTTTTTAAATGATAGCTTCGGATTTTGAAATTAAGCACAGCAGGTAGGACGTTCCTGCACAGATTTAGAAAGCAGCATGTTTCTAAATCTTGTGTCATTAGCAAGCCTCCTGCATTGAACAATACGTTTGACTATATACAGACAGTACTAATAAATAATAATACCTAGCAGTTGTAGAGCACTTAACATGCTCATAACATTATACAAACATCACTAATTATGTTACGGACTGAGAAAGAGTTAGTACAAAGGGTTCTAGCCTGTTGCCATATTGCCACTGGCAATATTCCAGATGACTTCAATAAGAGCAGGATCGGGTCCCAAGACTTTTAATATAACGATCTCTTATGACTGACTTGAATTTAACTGAAAATGGAAAAACAATCAATAACAAACCCCTGCATTCACATAATATTACATTTCTAAGTTTCAAGTATGAAAATTCAGACTTTCCAAAACTCATCTCACTGTGCCTTAGCATTACAGTACAGCTGGTGTTATCACACTGTTCTGAGCCCAAAGCCACACCTAGTAAAACAGGTGACTGACAGATGGCCTGACAGCCATAACTTTGAATTTCCTTATTATAGCTTTTCTAAATTCTTACAGAACCCAGCTTTCTGCATTCCCAAATCCTTCCTTTCAATAATATGATCAATTGAATTCAATTTAGTTTTATATAGCACCTTTTGTACAAGCCACCTCAAAGCACTTTACAGGAGGTAATAAAATAATGAGATGAAGCTTTCCTGAACTGAAGAGAGCGGTTCTCATACTGGCAAGTAAGACAGAAGAGTTTACTGAGATGGATAGGGCTAAAAAGAAAAGAAACCTGCAATAAATCACTCAGATATATCATCATTATCAGGAATGAAGCAGGACAGCTGGTGACCCTTGTAGAAAATCTACAAGTTCATAGTAGGCTTTAGAAGCACCATTTGATGCAACATTAGACAACTGTATTTGATCCTTGCAGACACTTACTGTTTTATAGTAAAGGACTGTTTATGAAATTTTAAAAGTTTGTGTATTAAATAGAATTACAACCTAAACATTTGTATTTTAGTTTGAACTATTTGTCATATGGCCAGAGGATGCAGTAGCATGAGTTGAAAAGCTCCTAAACCTTTGGGTTTAATTTTAATAGTAATGAAGACAGCATGAAGATTCCAAGTGAAACCTGAATGATGTTGTTTATAATGCCTAGTGTAGGAAGAGAAAAACTGATATGGGGAGGAGAGAAATGATACCAGTAACAGAGCGAGTCAGAAGAAAAAGAGAAACATGAGCAGCAGAAATAAATGAAACATAATATTATAATTAGCCAAATCTACAAAGCTCTTTACTGACAGTACAGCATCATAATTAGCCATAATGAGTCTCTTGTTCTATACACACAGTCTCAGGTCAATTTGCAAGATTTCCCAGCATCTCTTTCAGGCTACCCAGCCTGGCCTCCTCTCTTGAAAGCTCTCTCTCCAAAGATTCATCATACTGCAAAGAGAAAAGTTGAGAGAGGAGTCTTGGGATTTTTCTTTAAATAAATCAGACGCTCCCTCCACCACCAAAATAAATATGCAATTACATTTTTACTCACCTCTGATTCAAACAAGAATCCCAAGTATTGCAGTTAAATAGTGTTTCCCGAATGTGAAAGAGGCACATCTTTAATCTTCCAGAGAAACTGCAAACATTTGTGGCACAATGATAGACCAGAGCAAATAAAGGATGGCATGTCAACTGGCATTTACTGGTCATAGTCGTACCACACTATAAAGTATCACTTCTTGGCGGTATCTCCGGTGCTATTAGAATTGAAAGCAACCGAAGTGTAGAACTGCACTAGTTTAACCGAAGGTAGAATTTGGCCATATGTTTACATTTTAGATTAGACTGCAATGGTGTAGTTAGTCAGCTTTCAAAAAGCATCCTTGATTGCCAACATCATTGTTCTCATAGAGGTATTACATCAGTTATGGCCAGCTTCTATGACTAGGTGTGTAGAGCAGTGTGACTCTTTATTCTGCCCTATTCAGGGGACAGTTGCCAGTGTTCATATTTCAAATTTCATTCTAACAGTCTGAAAAAAGAGTTGGCTCCTGAAACAAGCTCTATGGTTGACAAGTTTTGAGAGTGGAAGCTGCATGTCGTTCTATGCAGAACCCCATTTTAGCAATGAGACAAAAGATCAGCTGTTGGAATGAATTCAATTAAAAGTTTTAAATTTATTTTAATCTCCCAGTCATGATGTCTCTTGCTGGCAAGACTATGGAACTGTTAGGAAGCTGCACTGTTAAATACTTTTCAAGAGAACAAAGTCCTCCAACTTTATGTAGGAACAAGTATAGATATGGATTGAAACCAACCCCCTACTCTAAGCACCCCGAGAGCATTGGGGACATTTAAAATCTGAACCTGGGTCCAGATCTGAATTTTGCAAATAAATGTTAGTGCTCAGTTTGAGCACTAGGCTAGGAACAAATAGGCAAACAGATACCCTTAGAAGATGGATATTCTAATACTTTTTGTTATATCAAGAAAATGTATCCCCACTCAATAGATTTGAAAAGTCTTGTTTATAAAGGATGGTGCAAAGGAACTGGCACAAGGCCCTCTGATAAGGTGACTACATTTTCATAGTAAAAAATACGGACCTTTTTCTGGCAATATATTTAGGGGCCTTAAGCACTCATTCAAAATACTCTCATAAATAAGTGTTCTGCTGTCACTACAGCCAGCTTCTGACTCAACATTGATACATGCATATTTATCAGACTGTAGCACTTTCCCCTTAACTCAATGTTCTGAATGAGTTTATCATGAAACATTGAGCAAGTGTCATTAACAATCACTTTGAACTACACAACAACTTTGATGGTGTCTGAATACATTTGATTTCTCTCTTCCTTCCAAACATTGTTCACTGCACTGAACTTTTACTCAACGCACTGTCTGTACCTGGTAAACACAGAGCAGATCCTACTCAGTTTGTCTTATAAAAGGAATGTTTTTAAAAAAATGAAAAAGTGGGACATTTCAAGCCTCTCAAAAGTTCCTGGGAGAACACATGAAAAAGCAGGACTGTCCTAGTACAGTCAGGAGGCATGCTCTCTTTACTCTTCTCACCACTTCAGCCTCATGCAAGGGCTTTTAGGGAATGGTGAGCTTGAGTTGTCTGTTTAGCTCCTGTGTGTCATGAAACTGGTCACCACATCAGCCTGTGTTCATGTGAACTGTCAATTAGCCTAGAGGTGAGCTATTTGAGGAGCTGTAGATGCAATCCTTTCCTTTTTCTACAGCCAATTGATGATGGTTAGCAGCTGGTGCCTTGAGACTACTTCCTGTCACGCTGATCAGTTTTGTCCGCTATTTCCTGTGCTCCTCTATCTGCCTGTATGTATTCACCTGTTGTCTCTTGTCTTATACTTCAACTTTAAGCTCTTTGAGGCAGGGGCTGTCTTTTTGTTGTATATTTGTGTGGCATCTAGCACAATGGTGTGCTGGTTTATGACTGGGGCTCCTAATGCTTCAGCTTTTACAAATAATAATAATAAGAAAATCATGATGCACTAATCCCAGCATCATGTGCAGTTAGCACAGAGGGATCACAGGTGGTGCTATAGTCCCATTCTACTGTAACAGAAGCGGGGGTGGAGTGGGGGGTGGAGTACCTCTGCACCCTCACCCTGAGTTGGGGGGTTCAATTTCAATTTTCCATCCTCCTTTTATTCCCCATGAATAAATCTCAAATACTCGGACTGGTGAAGGGAATTTTAACCAAAAACAGTCTGGATCAACATGGTAAAAGAAATGAGAAGTAGAGAGCATTATAGAAATATAAATACTTGTCCCCTGCTCCAAGTAATGATTAAATGATAAAAACCAATTCACCAATAAATCCTGGAGCATTACATAACATGCCTGACTTCACTGGTCAACCACCTGCTATTGTTCATTCCCTTCCCCATATCTCATCACATATCATCTCTTTAGAAAGTAAGATCTTCTGGTTCAGAGGATTGTGTCTTCTTTCTTTTTTATAAAAGCACCTAACACACATTTGATGCTATCTAAAAAGTAATGGCTAATCTCATCCCACACAGCAAGGCCTTGAATTTGGAGATGGGAAAGATTTTAATTCAGTTTCAGTACACTACCTGACTATAACTCAGATTAGCCAACTTTAGTGAAATTGGTTTCATTATTGTTATTCATTAGGGCTAGTTGATTTTTTTTAACAAAAGATTTGCATGGGAAAATATGTTTCCATTGAAAGTGAAATTATTTGCAAAAAAATTCACGCTGACAAAGTTTTTTCCTGTTTAAAAAAATATGAGAAATGGAAGATTTTCTAAAAAAAATTAAAAATATTTTGTTTTGAAATTGTGGGAAAATTCTACTTTGTTCTAGGCCTAACACAATGGCGCCCGATATCAGCTGGCGCCTTCTGGGGGCTACTGTAACACAAATAATAAATAACAAAGCTTGTCAATGTGTGTGCGAGGTGGGGGAAGGGTTCATGAAACAAATTGTAAAAGCTTTGTTATTTATTATTTGTGTTACAGTAGCACCTGAAGGCACCAACTGAGATTGGGACCCCATTGTGTTAGGACCAGTACAAACACTTACATTTATCCTGGCAACTATACATGCCTCCATGGAGGTTGTTGTGCCATAAGTCCTCCTATTTTCCACATCTGAACCCCTTAAACACATGTTTGAAGGGGAGCACAAAGCGAAAAAGCTAGCATGCATGTGAGGGTATGTACACAAATTTGATGTGGCATGGCCTCATATCATGTGGATAGGGGAAAGTGGTGTGTACTAAGTCCTGAGTTTCAATAGTCCTCCAGGCCCATTGTCACACTGTATTGAACCCTTTTCTGCCTGACCCTCACCCAATATATAAATGTCCCTCCCCCCGCCATTGTCAGTGGTAATAACAAGCTGTGCTGACCATCAGAACTGTTTTCTGCTACATCCTTGAACAGAACAGGTTAATGTGGAACATGTTCTGAGAGCAGCCACCTGGTCTGCTGAGTGCTCAGCAATGTTTGGTTGGAGTACACCATCTTCCATAACTTTGCCTGGAGCAGAAGGAACATTCACCAGTACCAGGGAATTTTGCTGAGGCTGAAGGAGGCAGGCATTGGATTCTGGCCCAATGCCAAGAATGCATCAAACACCCAAGGCTCCCCTACCAGAAGGTAAATGACTTAAACAGTTGCTCTGATGCAGGAGGTAGCTGGGGGTAGTGGGTGCTCTTAGCGGTTCACTTTTCCCCTTCCATGGGAACTCTGTCTGCTAGTTAGAATACAGTCAATTTCCTTTCTAATTACCTTCCAGTTCTGTGAGCATATCTCAGCACATTTTTGTTTTGTAGCAAAAATTAAATCTGGTTCTTCAGGTTCAATGCCAGTGCAAATGTGCTTGGTCTACCTTCATAGGTGACCAAACCCCTCTATTCAGCAATATGTATGGGGGTGACCATAAGCAGAAATGTCTCTCTGGCACAGATTGCCATATCTCCTCCACAGGACTGGAAAGCCACTTCTCTTTTTCCATTCTGGTACCTTGAAAACTGCTATGTGCTCCACATGATGGTCAACCTTTAAAGAGGAAATTGAAAATTGGTGACATAGCCCATGGAAGGAACAGCACCTTGCCCCTTTGAGACATTGTAAACATTTTAGTTTTTTAAAAACACTACTACAAATATCTTACTATTGTTAGTTTTTGCTCTTTCCTCTGGGGCTGCAAAAGTTGTCTGAGCATGAAGGTTAACAGTCACATCCCTGAAACACTAAAAAGCATCAATATATTGTTGCCCTTGGCAGCACAGTTATGATATTGGGGGGGGGGGGAGGGATTTCTTAGCTTCCTTCAAAGGAAAAAAATATAACAGGACCCTTGTGTTTGAATTGGCAAAACCTTCCACTGCAGGGAGGGAAAACATTCTGCTGATAGGGCAGGAGCAGCATTTCAGAGACAGCCAAGGCAGACAGAGAAGGATCCTGAGGATCTGGTTATTAGCACAGACAGAAGGAACCAAGAGCAGTTTGAGTTCCTCAGAGCACAGGGGGGTTGGGCTCTTAGGCAGGAGGAAGCACTGATGAGCCAGTTCCTGAAGCAGGATTCACACTATGGGGACTAGGAACATGCCCACAGGGAAAGGGAGTGTGCCCACAAGGAGTGGGAGATTGCACAAAGGAAACAGAATCATGCCCTGTTGCAGTCACTTATTCAACTGGTGACGGAATGCATTCAGGGCCTACCAGTTGCCATTACCGCTGCTCCTCTCTGGGACCTGGCACCACCATCTCCTCATGCTATTCCTCTTCCAGCTGCTGCTCAGGGTGCTGCTGAGGTAGAGGATTACCCCCAAATGACAAGTAGGAGCCTGTTGGGCTCTTGGCACAATATCATCCATTGGCACTCAAACCTGCCACATGGGAACCCCCCCGAGCATGCAGGAAGGGGAATAATGAGTCCCAGGCTGTCCCTGAAGCCCAGCATGTGTCCAGCCTGCAAACCTTACACAGACATCCCCATTTGTCCGCCCTGGACAGTTTTCCAAAGCCACTTCTCTCTTTATCAGAGGTAGGGGAAGGGTAACAGAAAGGAGACAGGTTCATAGACAACGTGTGCACATTGCTCAGAGATTCTGATCCATTGTGTGGCCATTTGCATGTCCTTTTAAAAAAATTACCATTACATTCCTTGTATCACTTTCTATAAACGTTACTGTTCAATTTATTTATGTCTCGCCCCTCCTTCCTGACTATGATGAATGGGGTATTTTCTTCTGGTTTGGGATAGGTCCCCATGATTCACAGCATATGAATTTGATTTTTGTGAGTTTCTGGTGCCATAACATTGCAAAGAATTCTCTGACTCTCCCATATCCACCTTCTTCTTTTCCTACCTGGACAAGACCCTGATGTCAAAGGAAACAGCAGAGGGATAAGGACAGTGAACTATGCTCAGAACTAATTGCTTCTGTCACCAGCTGCAGAACTAAAAACACAAGAAAAGATTACACCAGTGTCTTTATGGCTTTTAAAATAAATTAACTGACTATCCAGTGAAAAGAAACAAAATCAAATTAACAGTAAAGACACCAAACAATGAACAGATTTTAAATGACACCTTTCTTCCCTACCCCCACCAAACCTTGACCACTTTCAACCGTGATTGTAGTCATGTGTAACAGCTGGTAAGTGCTATAATCACCACTAGCAGGGAGCAGTGTAAAGAAAGATGTTCTGAAGCACCTTCCCAACTCCTGACAGAACTGTTTTAACAGTCATTTACAACTGATTGAGTACCCCTGATAAGGAACCCTTTCACGGGTGTGAACATAAGCCACAGACATTGCACAGTGCTGGTGATACAACTGCATGGACACTAGGGATGTAAAAGGCTAACCCTTGAAATGGTAATCAGCTGTTTACACGTTTTAAACAGCTGATTACCATTTAAACTGGGAGGAGAGGGGAGTGGCAGTTGGGCTGGCTCCCTGCCAGTGAGAGCAGCAGGGCAGCTCTTGTGGGTGGGGAAGCACAGAGCCCAGCGAGGGGGTAGCTGCGGCTGGGCTCTGTGCCTCTTGCTGGCGGGCAAGTGTGAAGCCCATGGGGGAGCTGAACCCAGCGAGCAGGGGAGGAGGCACGGAGCCCAGCGCCCAGAGAGGTAAACGCAGCTGGGCTGGGCTCAGCTCTCCACAGGTGAGAGCTGCCCAGCTACCACAGCGGGGGGGAGGGTAGGAAGGAGGGAACGCAGTTGGGCAGCTCTCACTTGGCAGTGAGAAGCCAAGCCCATCATGGCTCCCCCCCCCCACCCCCCAGCGTTTAACCATTTAACCATTCTGTTTTTAGAATGTTTTAATGGATTTTAAATTAAACTAATTTTTACACCCCCAATGGACACCCTCCACAGCACAAACCCACTCCCAAAGGTGCCACCCTTTGAGGAGGCATCCTTCCCTAATTGTCTGTGGTCAATAGGTGCATAAATGTCAGCTGCAGGGGATCAAAACCCACATAGGTATGTGAACACACAACTATGTGCCAAGGTTGTCTTGTGCTTTTCCTGCAACAACACAGGGTAAGTTAGTATTCCTTGGCACAGTAACGGAAGTTATCTTCTGGCCCCGTGCTGTTCCGGGTGTTTGAGTATATGGCATCCCAGATTTCCCTTGCTTGCTGAGAACCAGAACCTCACCAGGATGGGTGGGATCCAACTACCTGCAAAAGCTTTGCAAACCTTTTCTGTTCTGTGTCCACGCCTCATGGAAGCATTCTCCTTTATGTTCACATACCTTTCAGTTGCCCAAACGCACACTCAGCAACCATTCTGCAGCTACTCAATCTGTAGTTGAATTCCCTTTTTAATGGGTCATTGATGTCAGAGTATGGCCTCATGAACCAAGTTAGCAGCAGATATGAGGAGTCCTCCAAACTAACTGGTAGCACAGAAATACCATGAAAAACCACATCATTTCTGGGGAGTAAAGTCCCTCCTTTTCCCCCTCAAGTACAATACCCATTTCTAAATAGACAAGAAGGACAAATGGAAGGAAGGGAAACAGAGCAGAGAGAGGTTATCTATGGTTAGGGCACTAACCTAGGAGTTGGGAAACCTAGACTGAAATCCCTGTGCTTTCACAGACTTTCTGTGTGACAATAGGCAAGTGACTTAGCCTCTCTGTGCCTCAGTTTCCCATCTGTAAATTGGAATAGATGCTCTTCTATACCTCACAGAGGATACATATGTTACAGATTGTGAGATACTCAAATACCATGCTAATGGCAGCCATATAAATAGCTAAGATAGAGAGTGAGACAGGTCAGGAATAACCAGATATATTGACTTCCTATATGCTGCCCTCCCTTTTTTGTTTGTTTATGGCTGGAATATCATCAGAGTCACCTGCTCATCAGAGTTTTGATTTAAAGGAGACCACATACTCCGTAATGTTGTTCAGGGAAGACAGTGAACCTTTTGCTTAGTTTGAGAGTGCACTAAAAATACATGTAAAAAATGAAACAGACCCTTCCATTTTAAGGTTAACATCTTTTACCTTTCTATTCTTACAAAAGGATGAAAGTAACAAGTGTATCAACCATGTCCTGCAGGGTGTTCTGCACATCACCGTCCGGTTTTTCAAACAGTATTCAAATTAGTTTCAACCCTTGCAATTACATTTTCCTCTGAAGTAAGGTAATGGAATTTTTATCTTAATTTTATTTTCCTATCTATAAATGTAATATTACTTCTTGATATATCCTTCACGTTAGACCTTGGGATGTGAGAGCATTATAAGTCCAGGTTTACCACTGAGGAAATATACTTTGCTGCATCGCACAGTTCAATTTAGATTAGGAGAGGGAAAATAGTATTTGAGAAGAAGGAAGGGACGATTCTCATATTAAAAGTTCCAATCTAAATGACAATACTGTGGAGATACAGATGGACAGTTTTAAAATATGTTCAGGTAGACCACAAACAAGGTTCCCATATGTTCTGCCTACCTAAGCACTGCTCCAATTTCTGCTCTGATTTGCACAGCTGGGTGCCTACAGTTAGACTTGAAAGACCAGATTTGGACTCCTAAATAAGCGGCATGATTTTCAAAAAAGTGCTCAGCCATTCCCACTGATTGCACTGCGAATTAAGTGCTCAGCACTTTTTGAGAAACAGGCCATTACTTCCAGACTCCTGCATCATGATCCACATGGGAAGACTGTGGGGATCTGCCTAGGCTTCCATGTAGATTACAAAGCAAGATTGAGCCTTTATTTAGGTGTCTATAGATTTAGGAGCTGAACCTCAATCACCCATTTTTGAAAACCTCATCCTGTGGGTTTATTCCACTTTTGAAGAAATGAGACAGAGAAGCTGCATTGTGCCATTTTATATCGATATATATTCATCAGAGGATGAAATTTTATGACATCAGTACTTTCCTGTCCCTTTGCCCCCAAGATTTCTTGTGGAAATTATTTTCCAACACTGTTTCTCTTCTGCAGAGAGTTGTTTTCCCTTTGTATTCCTGATGGTTTGTATAGTCTTCTTTCTGAAAAACCCCCCCCAAAACACAGTATTTTGACCTTTTAAAAATGTATCAGCCAGGAAAAGCTTCTCTTCGCAGAATAAAATTTGAGTGTCATGTGCAAAATATCAGCTGTTATCCTATTCCTTTAAAACAAAAACAACAATATTAGCTCTAAAAGTACTGTTATCAGGATACCTGCAATATATCTTTTTTGAATGTCTATTTTCACAATGGCACTAAAGCACCACTATAGCTAAGGTTTTGCCAGTATTTCTATGTTAAGTTTTTATTTGCAACTTTTAGGCCTGATCCTGTAAACTCACATTCACATAAGTAGTCCTGTCACCTGAGGCAAGACTATTTGCCAGAATAAAGGTTTGCAACAGTATAGCTAAGGGCAGGGATGGGACCTTATTTTGATTAATACTTTTCAGATAAACTGTCTTGAGAATCAAGGGATACGACACTAAATAATGCACTTGGAAATTTAAATTAAAAGACAGTAGCAAAGGTAGAAGAAATTAATTGTAATAGACAAAGGAGAAGTGACAGGGCAGGTCTAGGATGCAAAAAGGCAGGGAAACTGTTATAATTGGGCAGCTGAGGATTCCGCTAGCCGGGGGGAGTCCCTGGTTGATGTAGGACTGGTATAGCTTAGAATAGGGTATTAAAGGGTGGTGCAACTGCTACCCATGCACTCTTCCAGAACCATTCAGGGTACTTGGTATTGTCAGTTGGTGTGGGTATGTGTGCTCTCTCCAAATCCTGTACCAGCCCTGCCAATAACTGGCTTAGCAGACCTCGACAGTAATATACAGAAAGACTACAGACTCGGTTTGGTGGTGAAGGCCTCGTCCAGGTTTATTGATGACAAAGCATGGTATTAGCACCCCATAGATTCTACAGGTACACTAACACATGTATGCCTGAGACAATGGACCAGCTCAGTCAGCAGCAGGACTTTCTGCTGCCACTTCGGCTGGACAAAGGGGCCCCTCCTATGATCTCTTTTATACGTTGATAAAACAAGTCACATATTACATTCCTGACGGGGGTTAGCGACCAACCCTACACCTTGTCTGTTCTGATTCAAACAAAACATCCCCATTCATTTTTCTGTCCTCCCATCCATGTTTTACTCTGGGTTGATGTGTTCCTGCACCATCTCCCAGGCATGAGTTTACATGAATATCCAGTACCTAGTACTTAGTAGTGCCTGTGCTTTAGCAACACTTGCTGAACCTTTGCCAAGTTCATGTACTGGACTGGAAACTTGTAAGCACGCGTCAGCTTTATGACAGGGTCTGACTTTGGCTTATTGCTGACTGTGGTTCAGGTCTCAGGTTTTGCAACAGGCTCCGTGCTCCAGACTCTCTCTTTCTACTACACTTGGATCCTCCTCAACCTCTCCCCACAATGTGTGTGGATTAAAAATGAGAATATAATCCATTATATATTACAGCATCCACAGTAGCTGAAGCTACCATTACTCTATTTCAATTCAGAAAACTAGTCAGTGCTACCTTCCGACCCCACAGAACTACCACCTGAAAACATAGGTCTAAATGACCAAGTGCATCCAAAACAATACATGAGCAGGAAGGCACTCATCAGAGTCAGAGGTTGGATTGCAGACTCTCCAGAGAGGATGTTGAATTTGGAGTCTTCTGATGTGTCATTTCATCTGGAAGCAGACAAGCTTAGCCATGAGTGAGGACAGTGAATAGCAGCAGTAGTGCACTAATGAGGAGATGTACTGGTTGAAGAACCTGATATATTGGACAGTGTTATGGGGAGGAAACTTGGAAGTGGTGAAGAGGGTCTGTACTACCAGAATGCACCATGACACTGATGAATTGGGGCTATATCCATACAGAACTTATGACTTCTGATAGTTATCATGAAGTTGTACTATGAAAAACTGCTGTATTATGAATGCTATATGTATGTGGATCCACCATGGATGACAGACCCTGTTGCATGTACACCTCTGACAGATACCAAGGAAAATACTTATGCTTAACGATGATATTTACACTCACAAAGGTTATGCAAAGTAACCTTGCTGCATTCTTAGAAAACCAATTTAATTGATTCCTCTAGAGGAATGGAGAAGGTAGGAGCAGTGAAAATGTACCAGGATAACAAAAGAGGTCAGGTGACTGATGAGCTGAAAATAAAAAAATACAAAGGAATAGGGGCCAGACAGGAAGAGGAAACATGGGGAAGAAGAGAGCAAGGTCACAGAAGCTAGTTGAGGGGCTCCAGGAGGGAATGGTCACCTAGCATGACCTAGCATGAAGCAGCATCATGGGGAAGGGGGCCCTATCTGCTTTCCTGAGCTCAGATGGTCCCAAAGACATCGGACAACCCAAGGGTTTCAGACCCCAACCCAAATAATGTCCTGGAGTGGTGAGGACATGCATTCAGTTTATTGTTCTGTTTAATCTGTATTCCTCTGTGCTTTATTTGATTAAGCACAGTACAACCTCAGAGTTACGAACACCACGGGAATTAAGGTTGTTCATAACTCTGAAATGTTCAGAACTCGGAACAAAATGTTATGTTTGTTCTTTCAAAAGTTTCCAACTAAACATTGACATAATTCTTTGAAACTTTACTATGCAAAAGAAAAATGCTTCTTTCCCTTTATTTTTTTCAGTAGTTTAACGCGGTACTGTATTGCCTTTTTTTTTTTTTTTTTTTTTTTCTCTGCTGCTGCCTGATTGTGTACTCCCAGTTCCAAATGAGGTGTGTGGTTGACCAGTCAGTTTGTAATTCTGGTGTGTGTTACTCTGAGGTTCTACTGTACAAAAGAGTATAAAGTTGTTAGACTGTACAAAAATGTATGTGTGTTGACTGCTTCACAACTACTACATACCTGTGAGAAAGTTAAACTGCAAACCGGAAGCTTCACACCTTCGGGGTGGAGTTCTGGGAATGGGTGTGTTTAAATAACTGGGGTATCTTGGGGTCAGTGCTGGTCCTGGGACCTAGGGCAGGTGGTTCTGAGAAGCTCCTTTTCTGAGAAGGGGTTATGGGCTGAGAGTCAATGACCAGGAAATGTGCTGGAAAGACCAAGGGAGGATCCAGTGGTATAGCCTGCTGAGGTTCTGGAGACTTGCATTCCCCTTACAGCAGTTGTAGTGGGAGATCCGGAGGGGGCGCTCCCTAAGATCTGTGACACTACAGATTTCACTTCCATAAAGACACACTGCATGCAATCACAGTTGCACAAGATGAAGGAAGTGATAGATGAATGGGTGACCAGTTCCCTGCTATTCCCTGGTTCATCGCCTCAGACAATGGAGTGTGACCTGCATATACCCAGTTTTACACACACATGACAAATTAGGAGGAATTTCATAAAAAGAAAGAAAAAGAAAATGAAAATGGATCCCTACCACTTCAGCTTAACATTTCACAGCAGCATGTCATTTTGAGTGAAACTGAATTTTCACTTCCTTCACTGACAAAAATAATCAATTTCCCCCAAATTCACAGTACAATAAAATTCAGACAGGTGAAAAAGTCACCCAGTATGGAATGACATGTTCAAAAATTTTTCATTTAAAGCTGTTTTTTGTTGTTTTTATATTTTGCCACAGCTGTGGTTACTATTGATGTATAAATATATGGATATATTGGTACATTAAATATTATTAAGTATAAGACAATCATCCTTATTTTTACTGCAAGTAAACTAATGTGAACTGAGACTTTGCAGTTACACTGTCTCTGTTTTATGCAGGTCATTAAAATAGTTTACCCAAGAGATTTGTTATATTAAAGAGTACTGAAATAACTTATATCAATAAACTATTTAAACTCCTACATTCAACATTTGTGCTATTACTGTTGGGGAGTATAAATAAAAAAATAACATAAAAGTTATGTACTTGTTTGCACAGCACATCATTTAAATGTGAATCAGAACAAGAACAACACTTGGAAACTTTAAACATAACTTTGTCACATGCTGTCAGATTATAGCAACTTCTTTGTTGTTCTCAGCTCAATGAACAAGAATTTATTGGCAAACCACCAGATCACTAGCTATTTCGTTTGTTTAGAAATATTTATAATGTTAATTATTTACATGCACTATATTTCAACTGCCAGAGGTATTTAGACTTCTAAATGGGGCCCAGAAGGATCATTTTGATAACAGTCAGATAATTAGCTGAACAAAGGCCTTTTTCCCCTTAATTGGCTGCAGGCACAGAGTGTGATAAAGTCCCTTTACAAGCTTGTCACTCAATTAGGTACAAGTGATGTAATAATATTGCACAAATTAACAGAAAAAATACTGTACAAGGGTTTTCTTTTTCTTTTCTTTAATTACAGAGTGTGATAAATAGCATATGATTAAAATACTTTACCTAGGAATAAATCAAAGGCAGTGAAAAAATTACAACTGCTCAAGAAGCCACAGCCCATCTATTAAATAGACCTGGTTGGACAGAGCAATATAGTGCTCCAAATCCTTGTTGCATTCCAGGTCTGTTTAAAGATACATCTTCTAAAATTCTCAATGAGATTGACTAGGTGTCTCAAAGATGACCTCTCCCAGAACAATTCACCTCAGCAAATAGAACACTGCAGCTGATAGATGCCATGGTGAAACTTATGGAAGTTCCAGGCTTTCTTGACAGAAGACTATAGGAAGAGTATCCATCACCAGAGATCAGCCTAAGCCTTAGTGTTGCCATATTCAGAACATGCTGCAAGACCCATCTCTTTATGCAGATTTTCTTATACAAAGGAGGGGAAGTAAGGTTCCAACAACATCTTCTTGGATTAAAAATAAAGACTAAAATAAGTAACACCTGAACTCACTGCTTTCCTTCCACATATAGATTTTGTGTGATTTTTAGTTTTGCAATTGAATATGTAGTTTTTACAGTTGGTGTAATCACAATGATAGTGATGTGACACTGTCAATTACCCACATGATTATTGTCTGTTTGTTACCTTGTGTTCTTCCATCTGTTTATTGTATCCACTTGTTCTCTCATCTTATGCTTACACAGATTGTAAACTCTTTTTAGCAAAGGGGCTATATTTTTGTTGTGTTTGCATAAGTGGGCTCTGATCCCCAGTTGGGGCTTTATGAGATTGTCGCAGTACAAATAAATAATAATAATAATAATAAAATAAAATAAATAATTACAGAGATTGGAATGTTATAAATGCTGATTAGATAGACTAATTAGATGGAACCTTTTTGAGTTAGTAGGGAAGAACAGCCAACAGTCATTGTTTCTCTTTGGGGATATTTAAAAACTCATATGAAAAGGAACATTACGGGATGGACAGAAAAATCAACCTATGTTTCCCTTTATTCCAGAGTTCTCAGGATAGTGGTTGAAAGTACATATCTGTAGTAGTATTTTAATTTGTGGGGAAAAATAATTATATCATACTTAAAGCTGGTTGGATGCATCATTCCTCAGCAGAGATTGGCTGAGAGAAAGTAAATAATTTAATGGAAGTATGAGCCCAGATCCTTTTGTGCTAAATTAAGGATAGTTATTTTCTTTTCAAAGTCAGCCTCTTAGATTCAGCACAAGATCTTCCAGCTGTAACAGGTACGATGGTAAAATCAGTGAGATGTCACTGAATGATGCAGGGCCAGAGCTCTTGTGGAATAAAGAGGTTATTTAATTCTTTGTCACCACAGGACATGGTGATACTTTTTGATATGATCCATTTGATATGAAAGGAGCAACAAGTAGAGTTTGGAGGTTTATACAGCTAAATGGATCATCCCAGTAGTCCTAACATTCGCATGCAAGGAAGGAGATTTGGTGCTATTTTTTCACAATGTATCATTCAAATAATATTATTTTTCAGTTTTTCATGCTGTCATCTTTTCAAGAGTGATTGGCTGTAGTCTTTTCAAATTCAACATCAAAATCCTCTGTTGGATTTATTTCCCACTTGTTCTTGTACAATAAGAATTTGGTTGCTCTTGTGGAAGAATGAAAAAAAGAAAAGCACTTTCAGTCACAGACTCATGAATAATGCTCTGGGTTTGAACAACAATAATTTATTCTCCTCTTTGAATATCTGACTCTAATCCTCATGAGATTCTGGAGCATTTCCTGTATGATAGTGGGCATTTTAAAATAGCATAATACTGTAGTATCACCGGACAATTTCCAGGCGATTAAAGAGAGCTAATATTGTGCCAATATTTAAATGAGATGACCTGGGTAATTATAGGTCTGTCAGCCTGACATTGATCTTTGAAAAATAAATGAATGTCTGATATGGGACTCAATAAATAAATAAATAAATAAAGTAGGGTAATATAATTAATGCCAATCAACATGGATTTATGGAAAATAAATCCTGTCAAACTAACTTGATATTTTTTAGAGAGATTACAAGTTTGATTGATAAAGGTAGTTAGCATTGATGCATTTAGACTTCTATAAGGCAGTTGAATTGGTATCACAAGACATTTCATTAAAAAACTATAATGATACAAACAACACAGCACACATTAAATGGAATAAAAGTTGGGTGACAGATCTCAAAATATAAATGTGAAATTGTCATTGAGTGGGTCTCTTTCTAGTGGCATCCTGTAGGGATTGGTTCTTGACTCTGAGGTAGTTAACATTTTGACCTAGAAGAAAACGTAACAATCACTGACAAAATTTGCAGAGGGCACAAAGATTGGGGGAGTGGTAAATAATGAAGAGGACAGGTCACTGATACAGAGATATCTGAATCACTTTGTAAGCTGAGCACAAATAAACAATATGTGCTTCAATACAAACAAACGTAAAACCATGAATCTAGGAACAATAAATACAAGCCAGATGTACAAGATGGGTGGACTCCATACGAGGAATCAGGGATTGTAAAAAAGACTTGGGTTTGTGGTGGATAATGAGCTGAACAGGAGCTTCCATTGCAAAGGTCTGGCCAAAAGGGCTAATAAAATCCTTGGATGTGTAAACAGGGGAATGTCAAGTAGGAATAGAGAAGTTATATTAATCTGCATATAGGACTGGTGTGACCACTACTGGAATACTGTGTCCAGTTCTGGAACCCACAATTATAAATTGATGTTGATAAATTGCAGAGAGTTCAATGACAAGCCACAAGAACAATTAAGGGTTTAGAAAACGTCTTATAATAATAGACTCAAGGAGCTCAATTTTTTCATCTGAACATAGAGAAATAACGGGGTGACTTGAACACAGTTTATAAGTACCTATGTGGGGAACAAAAATTTATTAAACTCTTCAATCTAGCAGATAAAGCTATGAAAAGATCCAATGACTGGAAGTTCAAGCTACACAAATTCAGACTGGAAATAAGCTGCAAATTTTTAATAGTGAGGGTAATAAACCATTAGAACAACCTACCGAGGCTTGTGGTGGATTCATCCATCAATGACAATCGTTTGAATTTTTTTCTAAAAAGATGTGATCTAGTATATTAACTAACTGGGGAATGAGGAGGAACTGAGATCCTAGATCAGTTTGATCACTTTCTAACCACACAATGACATCTTTCTTATCACAGAAAAAATGACTTTCATATTGCCAGCTTCACTTTCAAGAGATGCACTTGGATGAGATGAAGCATTGTCTAACAGGAGCAAAACTTTCCCTTCATTGTCTGTCTTAGTTTGGTGTTTCTTTACAGATGGGATGAACACAGAAGAGAATCACTGTTTGAAAACATCAGAAGCTAATCATGCATTTCTTTTGTTCATGTAGGTAACAGATAAAGCATTCATGTTATATGTTTAAAGCAATGTGGCTTTTTAGATCTCCCTATGAGAAGAATTGGCAGTCTACAAATGCCAGTTATGTTAATTCATTGCTGTGATATGCTACTTGCTAACTGTAGTGAGAGGATATAAACACAAAATGCAATGGCTTAAACAGCAACTAGAAAACTCCCTGACCAAGAAATTCTGACCTTTATTATGCGTTCCACTGCAACACATCCTATTCCTCTTTGGTAACTGTGGAGGACCAGGAATTCTGTAACCACTCCACATCTTCCTGTCTTTATATTGAATGATTAAAACTTATATAACAAAGCAATGTATGTACACACAATAATTCAAAATAAACTTAAAACGCCTTAAAATTGTTTATACAATTGTCACCTTATCAATTCCATTTACATAGTCCTGAGCAGTATTCTAAAGATCAAATCTTTGAGGAGGTCCGATCAGTCTCCCAGACTGTGTTCTCACTTCTGTTGAGTATGAATGTGGAGTGCCCATGAAAGTGGCTTTCTTCCTGACAGAGTACCCATGTGTCCCAGAGCATCTCTTTGTTGTGTTGAGAAATACAGAAGATTAATCTGATTTCTTCTGATAAATCCTTTTGGATTTACCATTAGGTAGAATCTGAGTGTGTCTGCTGAGTTCCAAAGAGTTCCTAATGTCTGGGAGCTTCTGAGCCAAACTTTGTTCCCTAATCTCAGGTCAGGTTTGCTTTTGTTCTGTGCCAAGCACTGAAGTTCTTTTGCTGCTGAATTTTTATTTCAGCATCCTATTTTCAAAATTCCTTCAGATTGGGTCACTTTGTCTTAAGTTGTATCGGTTCCATAAGTAAACCTGGCTTTAGTCTTCTTCCCTTCAGAAAATCTGCTGTAGGTCTCCATCATGGGATTGAGTATAACCTTTTTTTGAAATTGCAGTGAACTGCGGCAACAGTATCAATTTTAAATTCAAGGTTTTGATTGTTTATATTCCTGGCTGTGTGTGTATGTTTGTTCTATTGTTGATAGAGTCCCTAGAAGCATAGACTCATTGCCAATTGACGATAACACTCCCTCTTGTATTGTTTCCACTGCTCTTGATGACCTGCATGCTATTGCAGAATGTCCCATTTAGTGGCAACTCCTACATTCTGCATCTTTTGCTGAATGCTGTTGCCAGCTGTGCACTGGTATCTTGGCACAGCTTTTGCAACATTCCCTCTTATTAGGGTTCTTTGGTCTCCCACTTTCTAGCTGTGCACTGTTCTTATTCGCTAAGTTTGATCTGAGTGCTCCTTTCAGATTTGTGTCTTTTCTCTTTACTGTGTCAATATTGCCTGATGTAGTTTCCCCTTAGCCGCTAGCATGTAAATCACAGTGCTGTTTCTTCATGGTTTATTGCATTCTCAAGTTTGCCATACCTTCTGCTAGTGTGAGTTTTGGCTGTCACTGAAGCTGTGCTGACAAATCTGTGTCTATTATACCAACAACTATCCAGTCTCTTATTAGTTCTTCTTTTAATAATCCATATATGCAATGTTCAGCAAAACTATGTACTACAGTGATAAAAGCTCAGCTGTTTCCCTATGTTTCTGGCACTGTCTATTGTATTTGCCCTTTTCAAATAAAATATTCTGACTGCCTATGCTATGGGCATCAAAAGCCTCCTTTTCTCTAGCATAGTCTTTCTTTTCCTTATCAGTGAGGGGTTGGGCATATAGGATATCAGCAGCAGCCTCCCCAATGGTAAAGTGATATGAGAGCATTTACCTGGTATTCTTATGCTTTGTCTTTTAATCTAGAAGCTATCCAGGATTACTCAGATTCTGGATCCAGCAGATCAGCTGCCTCAGTTGCCAAAATCAAATTTCTCTAACAGAGCCATTTGCTCTCTGGGCTCCATTTGTGCCATGAGACGGAGGTGTGCCTCCTTCCTGCTGCTGCTGCTTTCTCGGGTCTCCTTCCTGTTTTTCCACTTTCACCTCTCTGGAAATCTGGGGTTCTCTTTTTATCCCCTTACTCCTTTAGAGAGAGGGATTCGCTCACTGAGGACATAAACACAAGGAGCCACGCCTTAAGCAGCAACTAGAGACTTCCCTGACCAGAAGGCTCCTACTTTTATTAAACTCTCTACTGCAACATATCCTGGAACTCCATCACTGCTCCACATTAACTTTCTTTGATGAGAAACGAATGTTTTGCTTGGCAAGGTGTGGTCCGGAGGATGGAATACAACAGGCAAGACTTATGTGAAGAAAACCTTTATTGGGAAAAGGGCAACAACAACCTCGTCTAGCGACGACTCACCCAATCACCGTGCACTAGCACACAGCATTAGCTAGGTCTAACAGGCTCCGGTGGGCTAGCAGGGACAGTCAATGTCTGGGTCATCTGAAGCCCCGTTCACTCGTGCTGCGGGAGTTTTATTAGATCCCAAGGGACATGCCTTGACTGCCCCCTTCTGGTCCCACTAGTAATGATGTGATATGAGAGAATTATACCCTATAGGACATAACGGACACAGCATATTACCCCGGTCTATTTCCTGGTACGTGACTTCCTGCTATCAGCCCAATGGTGGATAGTAGGTTGTTTGATACGTGACTGCTTATTTCCTGCCTTTGGCAATCAACATGGCACCCCATGTCCCAACAGTATGCCGTGGCTCACAAGGCTTTCCAATTCAGACCAGTTTCATCTGTGTTATAAATATTATCAGCATTGTAGCCTTCCTTTTGTATACAATCTGCAAATTTCTTCTTGATGGAGTAAGCCATTCAAGCAACCATATCATACAATTGCACCGATAAATTTGTCCAGCTCAATCTTAAAACTAATTAATTGTTGGCCCCCACAATGCCTATTAGAAGACTGCTCCAGAACCTCACCTCTCTGATGAGTAGAAACCTTCTAATTTCCAACCTGAATTTTTCACAGACAGTTTATGTCCATTTGTTTGTGTGCCCACATTGTCCTTTACTTTAAATAGCTCTTGATCCTTCCTGATTTTTATCCTCCATTCATTTATAAAGAGCAATCATATCCTATCTCAGCCTTCATTTTGTTAGGTTAAGCTTGCTAAACTCTTCCAGTCTCCTCTTGTAAGATAGGCCCTGTTTTATCCTGATCGCCTTCTTTGCATCTGTTCCATTTTGAATTAATCTTTTTTGAATATGGGTGACCAGAATTGTACACTGTATTCCAGATGAGGTCTTACCTGTGCCGAAAACAATTACATTATTCTCTATCTGTACTGGAAATGCCTCAGCTGATGCATCCTGGGAGGGCATTTACCTCTTTTGCACCTGCCTCCCATTGGTAGCCCACAGACATTCTGTAATCAATCAGGACACCAGGTTTCTTGCCTCTTCTGTAATTTCCAACTGATGAGTTCCCATCTAATAGCAGGAATTCTTATTATTAGACCCTAAGAGCATTATCTTGCACTTTCTACAACTGAATTTCATTCCATTTCTGTTACCCCTGTCTTTAAGGTCATTCAGATCAACCTGTATCAGTGATCAACATTGCTATTATAGTATCTCTTTTGCGCTAAGTGATCTCCAGGTATTGTTAGAAAGTTTTATTCATGTGTTAGACCATCTTCATGATAAATGGTGTGTTGCATGCTAGCTAACAAAATATTTCTATCACTGCCCCTAAATCATTAGCTATTTCCAGTAGAGAAGATCTGAAGTTCCACTACAAGCAATTTATCTTATTTAGCTTGTGGAGGACAGGATGTGAGTTTGAAAAATATTATTAATTTAATATTTGTATTGTGGTAGCACCTAAAGGCCCCAGTCAGGAACTCTGCACACAGCTAATGAGAAGAAAGACCACGCCTTAAAGAGTTTACAGTCTAAGTTAATGAAATCTACAGACTGTTTCTTCCATAATCAGGTGTACATCTGGTGGGCAATTTTGTTATGTACTAGACATGGGCTGGAATCTAAACCCCCAAACATGAGGGAAGATCCAAATTTTGCACCTGGACTCCTTCTTATAGCTGACTAAAGTAGACCCAACCCTGCACACTGTTGTGAAGGAGGAGATGAGGGGTATTTAAAACTGAACTTGTATCCAGATCAGAATTCCTTAGTGTGGGGACAAAGGATGTCAGTGCTGGGCCACATTCCTGGGAGGATGGGGATTGGGCCCAGGCTTTGGACACAAATTGTCCTCTGTGGAACCCCTGACTTGGGCTGAAAAGGCCATGTACTACACAAGCAATAATCATGTGCAAACCACAGCAACTTTCTAGCCTTGAAGTTAGGGATGGATCGAGCATATCAGGGCAACTTTCTAGCAGTGTCTGGAGCTGGGCAGACCTACCTGATAGGTACCATGGTAACAAGGTCGTAATAGGAGTAGGCTATGTTCCCCCTTTCATTCTTCCCCCCACCACCTGGACAAAGAATGTAGTAAGAAGAGTTATCTCTTCTTTCCCAGACCTTTCCCCCTGGTTCTTCCCTTGTTGTTAGTTTGTTAAATTCACAGTAAAAAGGGATATGCCACGCAAGTTCCATGGTAAATAACGAAGAGGGGCAGGTATAATTATATGCCTCCCATAGCCATGAATATTCATTTTATAATCATTTATATCACCAAATAGGGATTTTATGGGGCATTGTAAAAGTGTGTGTATTTACATATTATTTTAAATAAAAAAAAGTTATAAAGTAGTGAACTCGGGGCTCGCTTCATTGGTCTCAAGACGAAGGGAACAAATAGACTAAAGGCTGTAACTGAATAAATGCTCCTTATCACTCCACCCGGCTCAATCTTTCCTCAGGAGACCCTGCAACACTTAGCTCAAAACCCTCTACATTCCGTCAATAAGTCAAATCTTCAGGTAAATGGGTTCCACCCTCACTGGGTGCCTTCACCCATGGGAGATTTCCTCTCCATTTGAGTTACTGCTGCATTTTGATGTATTTTCATTCATTTATATATATATATTAGTTCTAGTTAGAGGATGGACACCCAGCTTCTGTCCCCTGTTACTCAGTATGGGGATAAAAAAGTTAAATAGGCTGCAGATCCAATCCAACCAAAGACAACCAATCCAATCCAACCTGAAAAGCAGTCCACGGTGCTTGTGGCTCTCTGCCCTGCTAATGCAACCTCTTTATTCCCAGCCCCTCATCATGAACTCCAGTTCTCTCTGGTGGTGGATTCCTCCTTAGCTCTAAACTCTGAGTTAATAGGCCTCCTTCCAGCTAAGGGACTGGTTTTGAGGATCCATATATCATGCCTTAATCCACAACTATTTACTCAACTTGAGGTATAATTTGTTCTGTTTCCTCGCTCATCTCTCAGACGTTGGCTTTACAAACAATTACCTTTCACCCTTTGCTTTTCATCATAGTGCCCAGGTACTACAGAGATGAGCATTATAGATCAATATTCAATTTCTCTTCCTTACTGCAACGCATAGTGAAAGACAGCAGGGAGGCAGAGGGTGAGGGGCTGTTCAGTTTAGAAAAAAAACACTTAATCTTCTGCATGTCTGTTTCTGAAAAGCTGTCCTACTAATTTTAGCCAAATGGCATGGAACAAAAATCACTACTGCTGTTAAAATGGTGTACAGCAAAATTCAGTAGTTTTTGCCCAGGATTATTAGGCACCCTTGAACACTTAATTACATATCTTTGGATAATAAGAGTAATCTATGGTCTCAACTCAACAGCTCTCAATATTTTAACATGAAGGAACACTGCATGGTTCTGTTCACAAATGAGTGCTATATCTGTAAATTGTTTAAGTCTGAACTGCTATGAGCATTATGGTAACAAAATACAAAATGCTATTTGGACATTGCAGCAATTTAGATTAGAATTCTTTTGATAATATTTCACACTTCCCACAGCCATCTATATGCTAATATTTCCAACAAATTATCAGATGTTACTTCTCCACAACCTTTTTAAGTAAATGACCTGTCATATGCATAATGGCCTCTGTGTTTGGTGACAGTTTTTTATTTTATCTAGCAAAAATTGCAGGTCCATAAAGAAACTAATTATAGTTTCACAGCTGATAATATAGTTTCTAGTTTTATAACTAGTATAAGTAAACTGATTCAGTAGAAATACTATTCCTAAACTCAGGAGACTTTTAGGGTTCTGAACCATTTTTAGAAACACTCTAAAAATGCACTTTTCACACTTTTGAGTTTAATGCACTTTTGAGTTTAATGCACTTTTGAGTTTTGAGTTTTTGTTGCTTGTTTATCTTCTCTGGGCCATCTCTAGGATAAACTTTGATCTTGCATTACAGAATTTTATCCAAGTCAAATTTCTATTTCACACCACATAATGCTCATTAAGCCTGCACTGTCACAATAATAAAAAAACAGGTCACAGCTTCCAAAATGCAACCAAGTATTACACTTTGGAAAATTCACATGGACTGTCCTAATATGCAAAGAGGTAACTGGAGGGCAATGGGGAAAAAATTACATAAAACCCCAGGTCACCAGCAATCAGGGCTCTTGATCATCAGCTCAAATCCTTGATCGAGTAGCCCTGGACTAATACTGTTTGCACAAGCCTGGATCCTCTGGCATCCTTCTAGACAGCTTGCCTCCCCCCAGGACCCAACCTGACTTTTGCTGTCTTTTAGAAGGAGTGTGATGGCCTTCCCTCTCTGTTGTGCACTTCTGGGGTACTGGGATATCAGACCAACTTTATTTATGTGCCTAAATATGAATTTAGGAGCTTAACTTTAGAATCCCACATTTAAAAATATTGATGTATATGTACATATCACCACATGACATACTTGATCCCTTCAAATTAAAACCTCAGATGGTATATCATTTAGAGCAGGGATTATTATCACATGTGTATCTAGCCCCAAACATAATTGGACCTGATCCCTAATAGGGATAGAGTAGATACTGACCCTGTAAACACAATCAGGGGATCATTCTGTTTCCTGGCTGAGGAATACATTTTAACCAGGCTAACTATTCCTCAGGACATTTTTTGTGGGAACTTGGTACATCTTCCAATCAGTGAACTCATGCCCTATTCTAGATTCTGTTCTGAGTAAAATTCTGACTTTAAGACTTATGCAGAAAGACTGGCACTACCTTCCTGTGTTGGAGGCTCAATACAATTTGAGTTGCTTGACCACTGTCCTACAGGCCTAGCATAGCTTTAGTTACTTGCTTGGCTATTCTGACTCCGGTAGCATGACATCTTCCAGATGGCAGAGATGAACAGGGCTACTGAGTTACCTTATAGATGTCTCAGTGTCTGCATAGCACGGCACATAATAAGACAAAATACAGATACTGTATGCTTGCAGCTGCACATAAATAACGGTGATGGGAACAACAAGTTATCCTTGAAAGTCTGGGGGTACACTGTTTTATTACCAAGGGACATACTTTTACTCCGCTCCTCCTATCATCAGTTGTTGTTTTGACGACCCCAATTATTATGATGAGAATGAAATCTAGTTAAGGGTGGAAACCCAATATAGGTAATTAGCATATATGATAATGAGAGAGATATAATTAGGTGAAGGTTGTTTATGGAAGGGTATAAGTAGTCACCACTAAGACAAAGGGGGGCGCTCCATCAACACCTGACTCTGCGGGTGGTGCTGCTGGTCAGAGGCCACTGACTCCCTGGTGGGGCCCCTGAAGAAAGCCGTTCCTGTATACAGCCTTCTGAATGATTGCTTAGCTCTCCAGGCTTAGTGAATATGATATATTGTAGTTAACTATAGGCTTTGTATCTAGCTAGTATATTTATAGAAAACCTTGCACATTAAACCTTATTGATCTGCAAATTGGGTGTACTGTGTCTCACTGGTATCTACACTGATCACAAAGTGTCCAGTATCAACACCTGGATGGTGAAACATAGTCCACAGATTGACAAATACATTTCCTTTGTTGCTACCAGCTGTTCTGTGGTAGGGGAAACTGGAATTTCCATATGGTTAAAGTATGGAAACCATTAATTGTCCGTTCTCATTCTTTAGTCCTGGTGAATTTTTCTCCAGAGATTGCAATGAATTGTCATATTCTAAAGCCATTCTGAACCAAGAACAGTAACAGACCCAACCTCTTCAATGGTTTTAAAATTCCATTCCTTTCCTGAAATGATTACACTCTGAAACCTAACAGTGATATTGTGTTCATGAAGTTTATCATGAGCTTTTTCATGCTAGATATTTTGTTTCTACTGTATTTAGTAGATCAGGTTTGAGAAAAGTAGACCTGTTTTTGAATTATTGCTTTCACCATCAGTTGAATGTTCAGCTACTAGTAATATAATTCACCAGGTCAATGTTCAGCAATATTTAGCTACCTGTAATATAGTTCATAACCCTAAACTGTCTATTTGAAGACAACTGGTTTGCTGAACATATGGTTTATTACAAATTACTTGCCTACCTCTAATCTACAGATGCTATATTTTCCCTCAGATCTATAAAATAGAATTTTAGCTGACTTTCTGTTTTGCTTTTCTCTCTACACAGTTTTTTTCTCATTGACACTGGATGTGTCTAATTCAGCTCCATCATTAATTCACTATTGTATCACTTTACTAGGAAAAGCCAGAATCTCCACAGAACTTCCAAAATCCGGCCTGAAATGCTGCAGAAACATTCACCTTGCATCAGATCATTCAGAGATTGTTTCCTTTCTACTCCTTCTTTTCTGCTCCTCTGCTACTCCTTCTAATGCAGTATAACATGACATGAACATTGCTCCCAATTAACTGTAATAGACAGAAAGGGTGGTTTGGTGATCAGGGCACTAGCGTGGTACTTTGAAGCCCTGAATTCAAATCTCTGTTGCACCAGAGACTTTGGGCTGGTCTACACTGGCAGCAGCAGTTGATGGGAGATACACAAGTTATCTCCCATCAACATACTTATGTCATGTACCGTGGCATCTTCACGGTGCTGCGTTGATGGGAGATGCCCTCCTCTTGACTCTGCCTTCTACCTTTCGGGGAGGTAGACTAATTGAGTTGACCAGAGAGCGCTTGCCAATCGACTGAGCAGGTCTACACAGCATCGCTGCATCGATGCCTGCTGCTGTGACAGTGTAGACATACACTTTGTGTGACCTTGGGGAGTCACTCTCTTTGTGTCTCAGATCCCCATGTGTATAATTGATAAAACAGGGATGCTGTGAGGATAAAAAATTCACTAAAGATTGTGAGAAGCTCAGATACCATGGTAATGGGTGAGGGAGGGGAGGAGATAGACATTTCAAAGAAAGCTATCTATTTACGATAATATTTTCAAAAGCTCTCAGCATTGGCCTAACTTTATTCCCATTGAACTCAACAGGAATATTACCACTCAGTTGAATGGGAACAAAGTTAGGACAATGCTTAGTGCTTTTGAAAATCCTACCCTTAGAGCAGTGTTTCTCAAATGGTGTTCCGCGGAACCCCAGGGTTCCGTGGGCTGAGTTGAAGGGTTCTGCGAAGAAGCGGAACCGCGCCGCCGAAAGTAAGAAAAATCGGGTGCCGCCGAACAGCTGTTCGCGTGCCGCCAAACAGCTGATGGGGCTGCTGAAAAGCTGTTCGCATGCCGCCAAACAGCTGATGGGGCCGCCGAAAACAGCTCAGAGAGCGCGCCGCCGAAACAAGCCTACACCGCGCCGCTGAAAAGAGGAAGATTTCCTCGACTTTTCGGCGGAAGGTATGGCATGGGCGCGCAAGGGTTCCGGGGGGAAATAAAATTAAGAAACACTGCCTTAGAGTGTTTAAACTTAAAACAGTTGTATGCTGTACAATCTGTATGGTAACCCCTTCCCTTGTCCATTTGAACAATAGCTAATTAGCAGTGGAAAGTGAATTAGCAGGACAGAAATCACAGCAGACATCTCCAGGTTTTTCTCCAGTTGAATATTAGTGAAGAAAAAAAGACAGCTGACTAATGATAGAAAGGTGACCACACATATGTAAGTTGATTTAGAAATGAATATTTAACACCACATATTAAAATGCAGTCATGCTTGATGCCAACATTTGACTAGATGAACAAAGGAACCAGTATATTTAAATGAGGAAAGAAAAAGAAACTTCATGATGAGAAGATAAGACAAAGGGACATGAACATGAAGTGAAAGATCTGAAAGATAAAAGATATGATAGCACAAGAAAACCAGAGGGAAAAAAAATTACAGATGATGATGCAACAAAAGAGTATAAAGGCTGAAGTGGTATGTACATGACACTTATTAGAAAGTCTCTAGTCAGACACAGATAGCTGATTGAGCAGACCTCAATCAAACTGCCCAATAAGATCAGAGATCTGAAGGCACCCAGTCAAGTTTATTGTCATTGAATCATAGTGCTAATATCCTGGCTCAATGGTTAGAGGTACACATGTATGCACATGACAATGGACCAGCTCAGTGAATGGTGGGACTTTCTATTCCCTCCTAGGCCAGACAAAGACATTCCTTCTGAGACCCTCTTTTATACACTGATACAAACAAGCTATGTATTACCCCTATAAAGTGATTAGTTACCACGCTTTATCTTGTACATGTTGACCTAATCAAACCATCTCTATCCATCACACTGTCATCCTGACCCTTTTTTTGGGAGGGGTCAGCATGTTCCTGTTATTTGTGGGAAGTGTGTTTGTACCATACTTGACATTAGGGTGTTTTGGTACCACCCTTCTGGAATGTGTTTGCGTAAGTGTCCTCAGCCTAGCACTTAGGAATGTTTGTCTTTTTACAATATCAGTCCTGTTCTTGCCAGATTCTGTGAACTTGCAAGCAGGCATGTTTTGTAACAGGGCCTGACTTCTGCTCACTTTGCTTTATATCAGCAGGACTTGTCTACTATTTTAGTTCAGGCCTCAGGCCTTGTACCGGGCCTCGTGTCTCAGGCTCTCATTTTCTACTACAAGACTTATCAAAGCTAATTGAATGGGTATATTAAAAAACTAGGGTTCCTTAACTTTCATTCTTATTCTGCCTGGTTGATGTTCCAATTATGAACTCCAACTAGGTTCAGTAAAACAATGTCAGTGACCCTACTTAAATGACATAATAATTCAACTGTCTTTGGATTGTCCTGAAACACTGAACTTACCTAGGGGGACATTAACATCCCAAATTATGAAATACAATCTCTCTTGGAAACAGGGTATAATCTGATTGGCTGCTAGAAGTGGATTCTATATGCAGTATGGTTTAGAACATTGTCTGTATGAAATTTTAGTTTGTACTGACTTCGCTGTTGAAAACTAGGCAAATATCTAGATGAGTTGATGTATTTCCTTGAAAATCTCTGCGTACCCCCAGTGGTACACGTACCGCTGGTTGAGAACCACCGGCTTAGAAGACTGGCTGTCCAAAGCCACAGCCTGAGTGGTCAGTTTACTCTGGGTTGACGGTGAGAATCTGGGACACTATTACACAATGATACTTGCCTTGATAGGTTAGATATAAGCCTGGGAAATCTGAAGCTCAATTTCCCAGAAATTTTCCTTTCCTAGAAAGGGTGACCACATTTCTAAATACCAATCCTCTTTTTCAGACTTTGTTTGTGTATTTACTTGGTATGACAGCTTTTCCATTTCCAGGACAGTCCATATTTGCCTGAACCACAATTCCATAAAAGGATGGGCCACATATTTCCAATAACATGCAAGACAGAATCTAGCTGCTAGCAATTTCTGTAAAAGAATAGGTTTTATAAACACAGTAAAATAATCCACTATATGTGGTGTCTGATAATAATTTGTAATGTAGTTAACTAATGTAATGATACCTCCAGGCTCATATCTACCAATGCAAGTATCATTGTGCAATATTGTCAACATTGTTATCATTGTGCTATATTTAATTTAAGAAATTAAAACATACTGATATTATCATTATAATTTCTCTTTATTCTCCTTCCTTGGAATTTACCTCAAGACAATTTTAAGACTAATTTCACTCTATTGATGTCAGAGGAGTCACTCCACTGAGGCCTAAATTTATCCTTGAACATCTGTTGTGATAGGTTTTTCCTGGGTTTCTTTGATGCTTGAAGCTGTTGTGGAAATCCAGAACATTCTGTTGGGTGACAAATGAGATCCACTCTACTTTAGGCTCAAATAGTTTCATGTAGCCTTTATTTTGTACATTTTAAAGAAAATGCTAATACCACCTGTGAATTACATATACATGCAAAATATATATAAAGCAAGAAAAGTAATTGATTAAGTTACCTTTCCTGGGGATAGGGTGACCTTTTTTCAAATCGCTGATCTCTATGTTCTTCTATTGTGTCTTCTCCACTTTCCTATGGTCAGTCACGGATCTTTGATATCCTGTTCTGTAACTTTATGCAGACTCAGTACTCAGTTACCTCATGTGTGTAACTATCCATTCTAAACCCCTGACTAAATAGTTTTATGCGTAAATCACAGTAACAAACCTAAACCAATATATTTTTGATTACCCCTACTAAACGTTAGTTTTATTTATCTACTTTTATCATTCATTCTCTGCTGTTAATCCCAGTTGGTTTTATCTTACTGGTTTGTTTTGGCCTTGGGTTTTTGCTTGTTAGCTTGTCTTGGGGAACACCTGACATTAACAATTTCCTCATGACATTCTGTTTCACCTGGCTATTTATGCAGACCAAGGTTTTACAAAGTAAGACACACAAGCAGGCTTCATAGTTTATGTAACAATGACGTTTTTTTCAGCTAAACTCTGTACTGCTACATCATCAGAGGCATATACAAAAGCAAAACTCCTTTATAATTTGCTATAATATTCATTTCTCTAACATTGTTTAATATATATACAATTTGACTAACACAATTCATTATACAGTTCACCAACCAACACAAACGCCTGATCTTACAGTCTTGTGCAAGCAAAACTCCCATTAAAGTCAATTGGCATTTGCCCTGCATAGGGCAGATGATCAGATGCACAGCTGTAAAGGGTCTGCAGATTCTGTCCATGCATACACCAAGATCATGAGAGAGTTGTTCCTTTTGTTTAAATTCCATTCTGATTTTCACAGTTTAGTTGCTGTATTAAATATTTATGTTTAAGATAACTTAAATCTGGTCAATGTACATATTACACTTGCAAAAAGACACAACTCAAAGCATTGTGCTTAAATGTAAACATGTGCTTAAGAGCATCCTTGTTTAAAGCACTTAAGTCATTTGGTAAACCAATCCCAAAGAATGCTTTGAGATCCTCAGAAGGTGCTAAAGAAAAGGAATGTATATTCACATATGCATACCCTATAATGAAATACATTGACACTTATTTCCCTTACTCCCCGTAGTTTGGAAGGAAATTATTTTATAGTTAGTTTCTGAATATCAACCCTTTATTTTTTTTCTTGATGGGACTTTCATTATTTGTGTTTATTCATGAGAGACAGAGTGAGTTAAAAGTGTATAACATAAAGTCAATCTAATTCCCTTAGGAAAAGTATATTATCAGATTACATTTTTCTTTACATTTCATTTATCAGACGTGCAGTTTGTCTGCAGGTGTCTCTTGATTGTGACCAACACATCTAAAGCAAAACAAAAAAACCAAAGCACACCGCTAAGAACATCCATTAAAAAAACTGCAGGATCATTATAACAAACAACTCTGTGAAAACTATAAATACAATCAAATTGCCACAGAAATTTGGATTCTGTCCTTTTCTACATTAGCCACAGACTCAATGAACTACATCATAAACATGGAGTTTTGACGAAAATTCCAAATAAATAAGACCTTTTAAAAACCTGCCATCAGGCTTCTGAAGCCTTTCAAGCAGCAGATTAATATTTATTTTTATGATAAGGAAATAAAGAAAAACACATTTCTGTTAAGATGAATTCTTGCTGAAAAGCTTGACTGAAATACTAGTTCCACTTGGGGAGAAATCACAGCTCAGAAATTATAACTAGCTAGGTTATAAAAGAAATCATAACATTCAAAGTAGACACAACTGTCTCCTATAGATGCCAGTAATTAAATTTCTTTTATCTGGTGGAAAAAGCCCTGCCAGCTTCCTATAATGAACTCAACATCACCTCAAGGCTTTTTAATCTTAGCATTTCTACTGCTATGCATCAAAGCTGAAATTATAGATCTCATGTATTTTATGATAGAAGAGAACACTATGCATACATGATAGGACTTCAGTGATGTCCAATCTGTGGAGCATCCCCAGAAGAAAACATTCTTGAAAGAGAATTTATATTGTGTATTAACCATTGTGAACTGAAATTGCAGCAAAAATAAGACATGACAATTCCATAGCAAAAATAGGACATGCAAAAATTCTTAATGGACACATAACAAAAAAGGTACTGCAGATGCAATTGCATTAGATTTTGAAAAAAAAATTAACTAGAGAAAAGTTCTAGTTTATGATAATCTTGCAGCCCTTTTGTTGATTTGTCAAACCGTGTTTTGTGAATAAAAATAATTTTTCATGAATATTTTCTTTGCATAATGGCAACAGTTTGTTAAACACTAGCACAGTAGAAGTGTCAGTTAAGAAACATATTTACTAAGGGTTTGATACACTTTAAGTAACCTTTATATTGCTGGAACAATGTAAAGTGGGTTTAGGGTTTATCTAAATATGAAAATTAATCCAGATTATTGTAGGATGTGATTTTAAAGCATTTATAACAGTTCCTGATTAATTCTACATATGGACACTCTCATTCCCGAATAGGAATGCCTTATTTGGAATTTGATTAATCCACTTCCAAAATGGAATTAATCAATCAGCAATAGATATTCCAGAATAACTTCCCATGTAGACAAGCCCTTAGTGTATTTAGAATCAGTTCTTCAGGGCCTTTCTTGTACTTGGGAAATACTGATTCTGTAGTGCAATATATTGCCTGTAGTTTATTACAGTTATGTGGGTTTTAGCTTGTAGCAAAATAGTTGATTATCAGACACATTTGTTTTGCATTAAATGTCACTATATCCGCTCAGTGTTCTGTCCCCTGCCTGATAATATTCTGTTTATGTTGATGATTGAGTACCAGAGTGTATTGTAAGAGTTTCCAAAATTAGTTGGAAGAAACCACACCACAGCTGAATAGTTCAAGAAAGATGAACCATTGAACAGAAGTTGAAGAATTCCTTTATGTGTAGGATCCAAAGTTTCAGATTATTGCTTCAATGAGCTGCATCAAATCACTCTCAAAGAGGTAGTACAGAAAAGTTCAGAGGGCCCCACAGTATGTCAAAAAGGGTACTTCATCACTGTGAAAAGCTAACATCTGACAGCTTTTTAAACCATGCCAGTAGCTTAAATTTGTGCATGCAGTAGGTATTATAGAATGTATAATTTTAATTGTATGAATGCAGTATGTGTTGAAATCAGTTTGATTAAAAAGGAAGAAGCCATGTGGAATTTAGACTCATGATCAAGCTTCCATCTAAAGAAAAAAATATCTGATTCTGAAATGAAGAAAAATGACCAGGGACAGATTAAAAAAAATATGTATTGATGCTATACACAACATGAAGCTTAACCACCTGGCCCAGATAATATCCTGGCCCAGAGCCCATAAGTAGCTAAAGCTAAACTAGTCTAATTTCTGCATCATGTATGCTTGACAGTTGCGTTACATCCCCTGTGAAAACATTTGTCATGTGATTACAGTGGCTGTCGACATACCTCAAGGTGTACCTTGCACAGATCTTCCTCCCACACTACAACATGGCTATTTTAAACATTGCAGCAGCAACATCTTGCAATACATATTCATCTTCCTTTCCTCTGCTGACAGTACTTTACAAAAATAGCAGATTGTTGCCATCTTTTTAATTGAAGTAGATAAACATTGCACCCAGAGAGAATCATTGCCTTTCAAAATATTTGGAAACTGTACGTGGTGTGACAGGGTCAGACTAAATGATACCGGAGAGTGCTACTATTTGAACACCCGCCCACTGCTAAAGGCCGCTCTCCCAGCTTAAGGGAGGAGCCACTGGACCTGGGACTCAACTGATTTTGGAAGACAACTAATTAGAACACAGGAAAGGGCATAAAGGTCAAAGGCTCAATGCTATGGACCTGGAGGTGCAACAGGTGACCCGGCACGACCTTGGCAACCCCCAGCACCTTGGGCTATAGGTCTGGGGTGAACAGGGTGGCCAGTCCCACTGCACAGGTGGAGAGATGGCTAAAATCCTCTCACTCCAGCCGCCAGCCGGCTTCGGTGGCTAGATCCATATGGGTCTCCTGCAGGAATACCACAGAGTAACCGCCTTCCCAAAGGAAGGAGAGCACCTGGCACCTGCGGAGACCCATGCTACAGCCCCAGGCGATTAAAGTGGCAAAGATGGTTGGGCCATGATGAGGGCTGGGAAGGATTCTCATGTGCAGGAGCACCGGCGGCCCCTGTCAGGCCCTGCAGTAATCCATGACTGACCCCGAAGGTCATCAGGGAGTCACAGAGGCTGTGGTCCTGCTGGTAGGCCACAGCGTCCTGCCTCCCGGTTCCTTTGCCCTCCCTCAGTATAGCCCTCATGGTCCAGAGGAGGAGGTGGAAGTCCCTTCAGTGCTGCAGGATGAGTTGCACCCTCTCCCTGGCCCCTCAGGAGTCAGCCAGGAAAGCGCACAGCTCATCGTGCAGTGCAAGGGGGTTGAAGGATCCCGGATGTCCTCTGGCCGGGTCCCCGTAATGGCCCCATGGCTGACAGAGACGGGCAAACAAGGGGCAGACCCTTGACGCAAAGTACATGTTGTGTGCACTGCCCAGCTTGACCCCTGGCACAACGGATGGTGGTGGAGGAAAAAAAGCAGCCCCGGGTGGAAGGGGGAACTTGAAAACCACCTCCTGGGAGCTGGCAGATGTAAGGGGGAATGACTCAACCCTAAGGAATATGGGAAATGGACAGGGAAGGAACAGGAGTGGTATCAAAGGCGGGGTTTGAGTCAGGGACAGTGATGGGAACAGAGGCAGGGGAGGGGATCAGGGGCCCTGGTGGCCAAGCTATTGAGGTGTGGCTCTGCTTGACTGGGCATGAGGGTCAAGTATGTATGTTCGGGGGGAGGGCCCTCACCAATGCCAGCAATGGTCAGGAGGTTATTAGAGTCAGGGCCCTCGGGAGGGGAAGGGGGCAGCGATCTCACCGAAGACGTGGCCCCAGGACCCAGCTGCTTAGCACTGGCCATCACCTCAAGAGGCTCTGTGGCCGCAGGTAGAATGCCGTCCGCAGTCGGGCAGATGGAAGGGTCCATGGGCGACTCAAAGGCAAAGGCAGGGACAGTTGTTTGGGGAAGGGGGGAGAGGGGAGGAGGAGGGTGTGGTGTGAGGCTGCCAAGATCGAGATTCACCGGCTAGGGGTCATCCTCTCCCTTGGTGACCAGGGTCAGACCCAGGGACTCAATCTCTGCAAAAATGGAGCCAAAATCCCCCTCTGCCCTGGAAGCCAAGGCAGCCATTGTCTCACCGCCGACGGTGGGCACAGATGACAAGGCAGTGGAGGTGGCCCCCTCTGAGTCCTCCCAAGGGAGGGAATCTAAAAGGGCCTCCAAGAGGGAGCTGTGCCGCCCCTCTTCGCTGATGCAGCTTCCTCCTCTACTGGCACCGCCCACTGGACCTTGTCGGGGTGGTGCGGCAGAAGGCTCATCGATGGTAACCTCCCTCAAAGATTTTCATGGGGCTTCCTCCCCGTCCAATTTGGCAGGGAGGTTCTGGGCCTTTTTCCATTTGCTGCACTTCCCCTTGATGTGCACTCAGCCCTCCAAGTGTTAGCAGAGGGCTGGCCAGTGGAGGCAGGGTCAGGTGGCAAGGGCGATGGTGTCAGGTATTGAGGGGGGCAGGGGCAGGGTGGCAAGGGTCAGGAAAGCTTCCTCTGGGACAAGCTGTCTCCCAAACCCCAGAGCAACTCAGCTCCCCTTTCCTCCATGGGCCCCGCCTTGGAACATGCTGTGGTGGTGACTGGGCCTGGCCACTCAACTGGGCATGATGGGCAGGGCCACCCCCACATCCTGAGCGGAGATGGAGACAGGCACAGGAGGAGGAGGAGGGGTGACCATGGGGGCTGGGTGGTTAGGGTCACCGGTGATGGCAGGGCCGGCGCCCACTGGGACCTCGGAGGGCCCAGGCTCTTCTGAATGCCGGGCAAGGGGGCAGTCCCTCCAGATATGCCCTGTCGCCGGGCAGAGGAAGCTCTGGCTCTCCCCCGAGGAATAATGAATATAATATTGAGCCCCTTGATGAGGCACCAGGAAGCACCCCTCGAAGGCCTCTCTGTCACACTCTGCCACCAGTGGCAGCTGGATCTGGACCTGCTGGTGGAAGGACAAAATGTGACAGAGGGCGGGGTCCTTGCATCCCAATGGGAGAGGGCTGACAATGGAAATGGGTTTCCTTAGGGTGGAGAGGAAAGGAAGCAGGGCAGCATTAGGGAGGAAGGGCGGGATGGAGGTGAGGACCACCCGTACGCCCAGGTACTCCAGGGCTTTTAAGGGGGACATAGACGCCTCCCACCACCAGGCCCTTCTCCACCTCTTCCTGGGCGGCAGCCTCTGATGCCAAGAATAAGACGACTTTGCTGTACATCTTGGAGGCTGCCCCACCACTTGTGCCAAAACCTGCACATAGGTCTTAACGTGGGGCGAGGTGGACACCAGGAGGAACAGACGCCGTGCCTCATGGTCAGGGTGGGGAAGGGGCCCCCGCCACTTAAGATGGTATTAGAGGAGGAGGCAGGGGCAGCTGAAAGGGTGGTGGCTGAAGGGATGGCAGCTACCTGGGCGTACCTGGTCAAGGCAGGAGCACCCCCAGAGCTTGCAGAGGGAACGGCAGAGGACGGGGGGCCATGGCCATGGTGGGGCCATGGCGGGGACAGCGGTCCCCACCCCAGGAGGCTTTGCCTTCTGGGTGGGGTTATTGCCTTTCTGTGTCCCATGGCCCTTTCTGCTGGTCGAGGCGGTCGTAGCAGCAGCGGTGGAGGACCCTCTCATGCCTGCCATTGCCGACACCCCAATGGGGGTGGTGGTGGCAGTCGATCCTGCAATGGTGGTCAAAGCAGTAGCCACAAGGTAGATGGGGGAGCAGCTGAGGGTGGGGGACAGGGTCAACCAAGGGGGCCTCCTCATCCATTTGGGGGGATAGAGAGGAGCAGACAGTGGGGGATGGCAATGGCAAAGGGGTGGGTCAGGGCTGACCACTTCTCCCTGCTAGACTGCAGGAAGGCGATGAGGGTGCTAGCAGGGAGGGGTCGCAGGGGAGAACACTGAGGGAAAGAGGGGGCTGGGAAAGGGAGGGGGTGGGATGATTAACCTCTCCTCCCCGCTAGGCTGCAGACAGGGGAGAAGGGTGCAGACAAGAAAGGGTGACAGGGGCTTTATAAGGGATATGGGGGGTAATGGTTCCTCCAGCTGCACTGGGGTGGAAGCGGGGTTACAAGAACTTCAAGGGGTGCAATGTGAAGGAGGGACAATGAAAAACGAGTGGTTTTGGGGGCTCACAGGCACTGAAAAAGACTTGGGTGCACTGAGGAGGTGGGGCAGGGCGGGGCAGGTCGGGGGCAAGCAGCAAGAGGGGATGAAGGGTCTAGCACAAATGAAGGGTGGGGCAGGGAAAGACAGAGGACTCCCAGGGACTTGGGCAGGGCAGGGAAACCAACAAAAGCTGGAAGGCTGGGGCAGGGCAGAGAGACAAACAAAATGCTGAAGGGCTGGGGCGGGGCAGGGAAATCAAGAAACACTCAGGGGCTGGGATGGGGCAGGAAAAGTAAACAAACTCTAAAGGAACCCCAGGGGAAAATGGGGTGGGGGGAACAAAATGGGCAGCAAGGAGTGAGCGTGGCAGTCTGCGAGGGGAAGGCAGAGGGATAAAAGGCTTCGGGACAGCCGGAGGGCAAAGCAGAGGGTGGGGGGAGTCCTCCGTCCAAATGTAGTTGGGGAAGGGAGGGAAGGTCGGGGGGGGCAGAGAGGAGAGAAACACATGCACCCAAGTGTGCCTGGGTGATGTCAAAAGTCCCTGCTGCTGCAGCAGTCCCAAGAGACAAGCAACTGAGCTGAAGGCAAGAAGGCTATGCAGGCAGTGGCTGGGAGTGGTGGAGGGGGTGATGCTTGGGGTGGTGGTGGTGGGGTGGGGAGCAGATGGATCAGGGAGGGGCTCCATGCCGCTCCCACCTCTCCCCACAGTAACAACAGTAGCTTCCCCCACCACCACAAGGGCAGAAATGACCCAGTCACTCAGTCCAGCAACACACAAACCCCCTCCACATTGTCCTGGAGTGGACCGACACACTCCCCCAGCAGCAGTGGTCTTCCTTCTTCTCTTCACAGCCAGCAAAAGCAGCAACAGGCTACAAGCTGGTGGTAGAAGCAGCAGCAAGCCAGCTGGCCAGGAAGGGCCCCCACAGGTGGTAGTAGCAACAGGGGTGGGGGCCACTCACTTCCCACAGGGATCTATTTGTAGTCTGGGAAGTGGGCAGCTGCAAGCCTAAGAGAAGGAGTGACTGGACCCAGGACACAAGTAATTTCGTAGCACAACTAATGAAAAAAGGGAGCGGACATGGGGGTCACAGGGTCAAATGAAGGGAACCGGAAGGGGACACTAAGCAGAGAACTCCAAACAGCACCCACTGCTCCTGGAAGCTATCTAGGGAGCCAGCGGATGCTGCTCAGAGGAATTCTGCCTGGATACGTGAATGGATAGAGGAACAGAAGTAGGCCTCACAGTCGCAAAGCGCCCCCACCCCCAGACAACCTCCTCTCCCTGGTGTTGTAGATAGCCACTTTGGCCAGGGCTAGGAGGAGGTTGATGAGGAGGACCTGCAACTTTGTGGGACTATGGATGACGTGTGCATATAAAAATAGGTGTGGAGAAAAGTGCAGCAAAAAATTCACCAGGAGGTTCTGGAGGAGCTGGAACAGGGGCTAGAGCTTGAAGTAAAAGTGTGCCAGAGTCTTCCTCATGCTGCAAAAGGGACAGGTGTCAGGGAGAGGAGTGAACCATGCCAAGTACATGCCTGTGCTCACGGCTCCATGAAGGAGCCACCAACCAAAGTCCCCAGTGGACCGTGAGGTCAAGGTGGAGTAGAGACTGGCCCACCGGGGGTCTTTGCCCTCCACAGGTGGCAGCAGGTCCTGCTATTTGGTGTCAAGGCGGGACACAAGGGCGAGGAAATGAAGGGTGTGCAGCACGAACGTGTAGAGATGATCCCTCGACGAGGTTCTAAAAGAGACCGGCTGCAAGTTGTGAAGCCGGCTCGGTGCATGTGGAGAGAGCGGCTGGGGGAGCATGCGGGCTGGGGCCCAATGAAAAGGTCCGGCGGATGAGGACTGAAGGCGGGGCGGGGAGCACCCTCTCACAGGACCCACTCAAGGTAAACCTGAGCAGCGGGGGACAAGGCTGCCCTCACCTTCTGGAGTACGTGCCGGAGAGTTCGAAGAGTGGAGAGCCCCATGCGCCAAGCCAGCGCCTGGTGATCCACCCAGTCCCCCCGGTTGTAGGCCAGGAGATCTCCAATCTTGGTGACTTCTGCCAGGACCAACCTCCGTCGCACCGAGGAGTCTCCGCCACCTGCACACGGAGTTGGGGATTGTATAGCAGGGGCTCCATGAGGAAATCCTCCCCCTCGGTGGCCGCAAGGGGCCTGGAGGCCGAGATCAGCCTCCAGGCCCAGAGGAGGTTCTGGTAGAAGACCAGCAGCTCAGAGAGGTCAAACAGAAGACCTCTCGGTTGGAGATAAAGGAGCAGCTGGTCATATCGGAGCCCTTGGAGGTGGCGGAGGAAGGTGTGCGCCAAGTGGCTCCACACCAGACTACCTGCATTATAAAGGAGTCTCTGCAGGGCCTGGAAGTGGAAGGTGTGGACCTGGCAGCGGAGGCAGCACAGGCCCTACCATCCCTCCTCCAGGGGAAGACTCAGGATCCCTGCAGAGACCCAGTGCAGTCCTGGCCAAAAGAACTCCATAACTGTCTTCTAGAGGTGGGCCAGGAGGCTTGGGGTCAGGACCAGGGTGTTGAGCCAGTGCCAGAGCCTGGACAGGACTAGCTGGTTGAGCACCAGTGCCTTCCCCCCGAAGGGAGAGGCACTGGAGCAGTCCCGTCCATCTCTACAGCTGCTCAGAAATCCTGCCCACCAAATCTTGCCAGTTCTCTGGCGGGGAGGGATGGTTGGCGGAGAGGTAAACGCCCAGATAAAGCAGCGGACCCGCCAGGGTCCTCGACTGTGAGGAGTATGTCATTGGCGTACGCTGACAGGATCAGAAGGTGCAGCTGGCCTGACAGTGAACAGCCTTGACGCACTCCTCGCCTGAAGCTGACCGGTTTGGTCAGGTCCAGTTGAGCTTGACCAGACACTCTATGGAGGTGTACAGCACCTGGAGAAAGCCCGTGAAAGGGTCCTGAAGCCAAACACCTGTAGGGTGCCCAGGAGATACCCGTGGTCCATCTAGTTGAACGCCTTCTCCTGGTCCAGGGACAGGAGGGCGAATGACAGACCATCCCTACACCAGAGCTCCAGGACTAGATAAAGGTTATCAAAGATGGTGCGGCCCGGGATGGTGTAGGTCTGGTTGAGATGGACCACGTCCTGCAGCACGGAGCCCAACCTCAGAAAGATGGCCTTGGCCACGATTTTATAGTCTCTGCTGAGGAGTGAGATGGGAAGCCAATTCTGAAGGTCGCAGAGGTCACCCTTCTTGGGCAGCAAGGCGAGTACGGCCTGCCTGCACGAGAGGGGGATCATTCCGCTGCCTTCAGATTCAGCCCGGATGGTGGCCAGGTCTGGGCCGAGGACATCCCAGAACACGTGGTAGAACTCCACGGTCAGCCCATCCATGCCCAGGGATTTATTCATGGGCATGAGACGGAGGGCTTCTGACAACTTGGGCAGAGTGAAAGGTAGCTCTAGCAAGTCCCAGTCGCCCACGCTGACCATGGGAAGTTCATGGGGAGAAGAGGTTAGCATAGAGGGCCCTGGCCCTTCCGCGCATCTCTGCGGGATCTGTGAGGAGGGCGCCGTCCTCTGCCAAAAGGTAGGTGATATGCTTCTTGGCCCCCCTCCATTTCTCCAGGGCATAGAAGAAGCGGGAGCCGCGATCCATCTCCTGAAGGAGGTGGATGTGGTATTGAACAAAGGTGCCCCGAGCTCGAAGATCTTTGAGGGCCCGGAGCTCCTCCCGCTTCTCCCATCCTGCTCCGCAGAGGGATGGATCCTTGGGGCTGGTGGCCAGACCCCTCTCCAGCTCTAAGACCTCCCGCTCCAGCTCCTCTATCCCCGTATCCATCTGTTGACTGGCCCTCCAAGTGTAATCAGCACAGAAGAGCTGGGCACACACCTTCCCCACGTCTCACGAGTGCCGTGCTGAGGAAAAAGCGTGCCTCTGCTCCCGTCAGACCTGCCAGACCTCCCGGAAGGATTCCACGAAGCCCATGTCCTCCATCAGGCTATTGTTAAAGTGCCAGTAGGCTGGCCCCAGCCTCTCCACAATAAGAGATGCCGGCATGGGCACCAGGTGGTGATCCAAGAAAGGGGCCTGCCGGACGCTAAAGGAGTGGGCCTGCAAAAGGTGGTGATGGGAAAAATAAATGCAGTCCAATCGGGAGTGGCGCAACCAATCTTCCTTCACCTGGATAAAAGTGAAGGTGACGACGTCATCCGGGTGGTGGTCGTGCCATCAGGGAGTGAAGGTCTATAAACTCTCAGAGGACATCCGCGGCAGCCTGGCACTGCTTGGTCCCTGTGTGGTCCCATTCCTTGAGAATGGTGTTGAAGTCTCTGCCCAGGACTAGATACTCATGAGGATCCAAGGTGCCAAGGAAGGTTGACGTCTACTGGAAAAAACACCCCCTCTCCAGGCCTGATGTTGGGGCACAGTTGTTGATGAGGTTCAATGCTAGCCCCTTCATGCAGACCCAGAGGTGCAGCAGGCGACCCGGCATGACCTCAGCGACTCCCAGCACCTTGGGCTGTAGGTCGGGGGAGAACAGGGTGGCCACGGAGAGGTGACTAAGAAACACCCTGTCCTCTACTCCAGCCGCCAACTGGCCTCAGCAGCTGGATCCATATGGGTCCTCTGCAGGAATGCCACAGAGTACCCTCTTTCCTAAAGGAAGGAGAGAACCTGGCTCCTGCGGTGACCATTCCTACAGCCTCTGGTGTTCAAGGTTGCGAAGATGGTTGGGACCATGGGGAGGGCTGGGGAGGATCTTCATGGGCAGGAACTCTGGTGACTCCTGTCAGACCCCGCAGAAATCCGTAACCGACCCTGAAGGCCAGGAGGGAGCCACGGAAGCTGAGGACCCATCGGTAGGCTGCAGCATCCTGTCTCCCGGTCCCTTTTGCCCTCCTTCAGGATAGCCCTCACGGCCCAAAGGGTGAGGTGGAAATCCCCCCAGCGCTGCAGGGTGAGCTGCACTCTGTTCCTAGCCCCACGACAGTCATCCAGGAAAGCACGCATCTCTGCCACAGTGTCTCGAGGGCTAGGGTGGAAGACCCCAGGCCGTCCTCCTACCGGGACCCCACAGCAGCCCCGTGGCCAACAAAGACGGGCAGACAGGGGGCAGCCCCTTACACAGCACTGATGTTGTGGGTGCCGTGCTGCCCGCCTTGACCCCCGGCACAAGGGATGGCGGCAGAGGGAGGATGGGGGGCAGGCCAGCAGAGTCCCGCAGCAGTGGCAGCAAAGGGTGCAGGGGAACTGGCCCCCACAAGAGAGTGCTAGTCCAGGGGCCAATGTATCAACCCCAGAAGGAGCAGCAAGTCCCTTTTCCCCTTGTAGCTGAGCAGGGCTTACTCCAGGTTAATTAACATACCTGGAGCCAATCAAGGCCCACCCAGGACTTGTTAAAAGCCTCCCCTCCAGAAAAAGGGTGTGGCTGGTGTTGTGAGAGTGAGGTGAGCTACCAGAGTGGATAAGCAGGCAAGATGTTGTCAGAAACCAGAAGGGTTTAGGAGAAGGAGCAGAATGCTGGCAGAAGAGAACCCAGCCGGTACAAAGACAGGGGGAGGGAAAAACCCTGCCCAAAAAGAGCAAAGGACCTTTCCCAGGTCTGGAGGCCTGAGAGAAAAGACCCTGCCACAAGGGAAGATAGAACTGGACATTTGGTTTGTCACTGCCACGCCCAGTGGGGTTGTCAGGGATCAAGAGCCTTCCCTTGCAAGGAGGCCAGGAAGGGCCCCTGTCTGAGCAGGGTCCAGACATTAAGTCAAGTGACATGGGGAAGTCAACCAGGGAAACTAGCAGCTTTCCTGGAGCCACAGTGCAAGACTGCTACTCGTAGGGTCCCTGGGTTGGGGCCCTGACCTGATCGCCCTCTCACCCTCTATCAGCCATTCACTGGAGGGCAAGAGCCTCAGTGAAGAGGCAAGGGCCTGTGAGAACCAGAGACAGGACTGGGACCCAGCAGGGAGCCGTCATCTCAGAGAGGCTGTATTACCCTCCCTGTAGCCGGGAGGGATGGCTCCCCTCTGAGAGAGACCCAGAGGGAGAGCCAAACCCACCCTGGCTGCTAGAGCCCAAGAGAAGATCACCTGACTGGAAGCAGGGAGGCGGGGCCGGGCCGTTAGAAGTGAGGCGGACACCACCTGACCGGCAGCTGGGAGGCGGGGCCAGGCCTTTAAAACACCGGCCTGGGATCTCAGTCAGGCGGGGACGGCTGAAGGAGAAGGATGTCTCTCCCTGGAGGCTCCGCGCTAGAGCTGGGCCCGAAACCCCTGCTGAAAGGGAAAGGCCGGTCTCCACCCCAGACTGGGGGCTGACGGAGAGCCTGCCTGAGTCTCCCGTTGCCGGGGAATCGGACGAGAACCCACCGGAGTCACCCGCTGCCCGGGAGCCAGATGAGGACCCGCCCAGGCCGTCTGCTGCCAGGGAACCCGTTGAGGATCGACCCGAGCAGCACCGAGCCTGGGACTCGGAGACCCTACTGGCCCTACCGGCGGCCTGGGGGCCGCAGGACCTGGAGGAACTCCCATCCGAGGAGGAGCCAATGGAGTTGCCCGAGCTGCCACCAGTGGACGAAGAGGGCCTGATCGGACTACCAGCGGCCTGGAGGAATCAGGTACCTGTGGGTATGGGGAGGAAGAAGCCCAGGGACAGCCCTAAACAGAGGCTGAGTACAGGACCTGGTTGGCGTGTTGCGGCCGGAGCCCCGCCAACGCAGTGACAGGCACCCCTGCCACTGCTAGGGCCCTGGGCTGGGACACAGTGGAGATGGGTGGGCCTGCATCCCCCTCCCCGCTTCCCGAGCCACCCCGGGAGACCCTTACCCTCCGCACCGTCCTAAACGCTAGAGTGTGTGTTGCCTCGCCCGCCCTGCCTAGGGGCCGGGGCGACGGACTATTGGCTCGCCCGCCCTGCCTAGGGCTGGAAGAAGGACTAGACTCCCACACCGGAGAAAGTCAGGGAGAGTGGTTCCCCTCCAGGAAGGACTCGGAGGGGAGACCCCGACGCTGCCCCCAGAAGGGCACGTTTACACTCCCCCACCTCAAGAGGGTGGAAGAACACTAACGGGTGAAGCAGTTCCCTGACTCTTCACTAGAAGGAAGTACTGGACCCACCAAGGTAGAGGAAGAGCTTTGTCACAGTGGGTAGGAACCTTGCTATCAAAGGCCCTTCCCTATCTCAGTGGGTGAGTGGTGATGGTCAGCTTCTGGGAGGGAGAGGAGAGTGCATATATCCAGACATGCCCCTTCTCCTGCCTCAAAGTACACATGGGAGTGTGCCTGGAGGAAGGGACTTCTCCACCTCATATTGAATGAGAGGAACTGATTGGCTTTCTCAGCTCCCATTTTCTCAATTTAAAGCCTTCTCGGGTGTCCAGCGGTCATTTTGCCATCTTGCTGCCCCAACCTCCTACTTGTAGCTGAGGTATGCTGAGTTCTGTTTCCAGGATGTTTTAGGTCTGGCTAATTGCCTGTTTTGGGAATCAGGAAGAAATTTTTCCCCTTAGGTAGGGCCAGATTTCCAGTTAGGCACTGTAGGCACATGCCTAGAGGTGCCAGTGTTCTAGGGACACTTAAACAGTGGAAGATTACAGCATGGGCCAATGGGGACCCGTGCACTTCCCCCTGGCCTCCATGTGGAGCTAGCCCAGCCAGCCCTTCTCTTCCCCGTTGCCCCTCACCCCTTTGTGGTGAATGGGAATCAGCTGTAGGCAGGGGGAGAGCTGAAGATGCTGTTCCTAGGGGTGCCTAAAGTGTAAATCCAGCCCTGCCCTTAAGTCAAATTAGGTTGTGTTTTCAGCAAGATTTAGGTTTTGATCCTCTAGTGCCTTCTGGAGCAGGGAATGTTGATCAGCAGGAGAAATCCATCCAGCTCTGCTCTGCTCTGCAGACATTGTAGAATCAAGCCTCTGATGTCTCCTGTTTTGCTTTCAGGTACCTAATATTTTATAGTTTTAGTTTTTTTTCACCCCCAAAATTTCTTTCCCTCCTATTGACTTTAACTTGAATTTGAATAAGTTTACTAGTCTGAATTTTTCAAGCTGAATTTCCAGGACTATATAATAGCCCTGACACACATTTGTGGTTCCTATTGACATTAACAGAGAATACCTTCTGCGGTCTGATGGCAAGTTTACACCCTCAAGCATTCTCAGTTCTGTAGTTACCACCAGTATTTAGATGTAATGTAGGATTCCTTCAGAGGCCAAACACTTTGTCTGTCAGATTAATTGTTTCACCAGTTTTCAAACACTTATTCTCTTTGTCCATCTCATTCTGTTATATTACAGTGTTTTTACCTCTTGGATTCTTTGTCTGCTCTTTTTTTCTGCATGCCACTTACCATTATAGCTACTAAAAGAAGTACACAAAATTGGTGTAATTACTGTTTGCAGTTTGAGCTAGTTAACCCTAATTGGCCTTTAATTCTCTTCCATGATTCTGGTTTATGAGACATTTCCTAGCAATGAGTTGTGTTGCATATATAGAAATTAAAGAGGCCTTTTCTTTGTACCATGAATCATTCTAGACACATGGAATGTAATATACCATTTGAACAGGAAATTACACTTTTTAAAAAAGAATATACAGAATGTGAATGATATATACAAAATTTTAATGGATGCTCTGACTTCTCTTGACTAATCAGGCTTTACCTCCTATATGCTCAAGGTGATCTAACTACCTAGCTCTACATTGTGATTCTCTCACCCCAAGAACCCTGTTGTGTGCTAGATTCTCATTGCCAAGAAGGAGTTATGGTGGAGCATTCTGAATCACAAGCACAGAAGGCTTTTCACAGCCATGTGCACAGGGAGAGGATACATGCTGCTATGTCCCATAAAGACATGAAAGGTGTGCTTTCTAATTTAGGGTTTTATAGTACTCTCCCATTACTGTTGTATCTGTGTTCAATATCTTAAACAAAAAGTTTGCAGAACCTGCAAGCAGCTATCTAATGTATGTACTTTTTATATTGACCTCATTACAGTTATGTCTGAGTGCTTCACAATCATTTACATATTTGTCCTCACAACGTCCCTGTTAAGGAAGGGCTATTATCTCCATTTTACAGATGGGGAACTGAGGCATAGAGAGAATAAGTTAATTGCAGAAGGTCACGCAACAGTTCTGGGAAAGAGTAGGGAAGTAAACCCCTGTATCACACGGCTCTGCCTAGCAGCCCTACCCTCGAAACATCCTTCCACTCTCCAGCCCTACAAGCCACTGTGGGAAGTAGGACTGTACTCCTGTCTCCTTTCTGCCTCTTTTGAGGTGGCTGGTACTGTTAGAGGAACAAGTCCAGAGAAGTCATTGTGGTGTTCCTTGAAGGAAGGAGTGCAAGAACCAGAACTGTGCCCTGCTCTCTGATTAGTTGCTGCCCTCCTTCCTTGCAATGGTTAGTCAATGCCAGGCCTTTGATTATTCAATTTCATATATTTAAGGCATTCCTTGCCCAAGCAACCTGCTTTCTCTCATCTTATGCTAACACTGGCAAAAATGATATTATGAAGCATCTTCAGGAATTGCACCAAGGTCTAACTTTCAGGACCCAAGCCTTCATAATAGGAATATATTACACTAGCAGCATGAAGCTGTTTTAATGATGGTTATTCTTTTAACATTCTCATTATACATGATTTAATTCTCAGCATTGGTTAAATAATCCTGAATCAGACTAACCGCTTCCTTCTCATTTTCCTGAAGTACAAGTACTGAAGCATCCTGCAAGCTTAATAGCACTTTCCGCGAGGTGTTGATTACTCCTCTGGACCTGAATGGGTGTTCCTTGGGAACGAACAGGAGGTGCTTAACACTTTTCAAAACTAGCATTACTGCTGTACTTTAAGCACAAATTACATTATGATGTTATTTTTTTTTCATGGGACCCTTTTACGTCTGGTCAGTCTGCCTGGCTGCAGGGGAAGCCCCATGTTACATAGCAGACACACATTGTGCTCTTGTTTGGACTTTACATGTTTTGTCTCATTTTGTCATTTTCTTTAATCTAAAAATTTAGTCATACAAATGGAAAGCACATGTTTGCTTTGGACATGTGAAAAGTCACTTCATTCAGTGAAGCAAACAGTGGAGTTCTATTTCTTCCGCTCTGTATAAGTGCTTATACTGTGTTCATCACTTTAGTATCTGAGCGCCTTCTAGTAGTGCATTGAGCAACATGACTAACATCTGGCACATATTGTTCATTCTCTCATCTGCTCCCCAGGGGGAGAAGTGTGTGCAGTGGAGTGTTTTGTTTTTGTAATGTTTTAGGGCTTTGTTTTTTTAAATATTCATGTTATATTAGAGAAGGCAACACCAAAGAAATGTGTCTTACACTTGGAGTGGACGGTGGTGAGATTTGTGATGGTACTTTGCTTATAGAGGAGTTCATTCCACAATCTTGGACCTGCCCATGAGGAAGTTCTGTCTTCCTACAGACAAGCTTCAGCCTTAGCTTATATCTACACTCCAAAGTTAAGTTGACTTAAATTAGATCAATGTACAGACACTGATATAATTAAACCACTGTTGTATGTCCACACTATGCTCCTTGTGTTGGCGGAGTGCATTCACAGTAGCAGCTCTTGCATTGACACAAAGAGCAGTGCACCATGGGTAGCTATCCTGTTCAACTGGTCGCAGGGTGTTTGGGAAGGGTTTGCAATGCCTCATTGGGGGCAGGTTCAGTGTCACATGACACAGTTTCTCAATCCCATCATTCCATGGGCATCCTACTAGATTTCCAGCCACTTTTCAACTGCCTTGGTAACCTGTAAGACATCCATTTGTGTCAGAAAGCATGGATTCTGTACTACTCTTCAGTACTGTGCTATACATTATGAACACAGGGATATAAGAGGAGCTCAAAGGGGTGAGGGGGTTATTCACCAGCATCCTCGTCCCAGTCCCTTCCTTGCAGAAGCGGCATGTCTGTGGCTCTGCACCAGAGGCGAATATTTGCCTCCCTTGCCTTCTGCTGTGTCTGCAGCAGCTCTTACATGGCACTGATGTGTGTCTCCATCATAGCCCTTTCCCTTCCTGCCCAGAGGAAGTTCCTGCAGCTGGATTGGAGCTGTGACTGCACAGCCCCCTCTCTCCATGGACCCAGGAGATCCACCACCACCTATGAACTCCAGACAGGAGCACATTTGCTGCATGGAGACGGCCTGCTCCGCTGGGCAATTGCTATGTGAGCTCTCCATCCCAAGCATGCAGGAAGAGCAGGTCCAGAATTTCTTAGGGCTTTAAGCTAGGAGGGGTATTCATCTGTGTGCCTGGCTGCAGGGCAGTGGAGTTCAAAATGGTGACCAGAGCAGTCATGGTGGGCATTGTGGGATACCTCTTGGAGGCCACTTAGGGCAATGTAAGCAACACAGTGTTTACAATGATACTGCATCGCTTTAAGTACGTTGCCCTAAGCTGTACACCTGCCATCAAGGTGGTTTTATTATGTTGGCATAGCAGGAGAGTTAAAGCAGTGGAAGGAGCATTGCAGTGTGTACACTTTCAAAGTTAGGTCAGCATAAGCTGCATTTTATGTTGACAAAACTGTGTAGTGTAGACATAGCCTTAGTGTAGAGTTTCAGTATGCCAGAGGAGTAGAGTTATCATCTATCTATGTTTTCATCCTGGAGCTTTATTTGATCTTTTTAATTTTGGTTTCAGTTCTAATTCCAGGTCTGAATCCAGATTGTGCCAGATCAAGAGCATTAGCTTCAGTTAAATGACCCTGTAGTGGACTTTGTGCTGCTTCTTTATGAGCTTGCTCATGAATGGGAAGTTTGACATTGGAAGGTAGTTGTTAGAATAGATGTAGCCAAGGTGAGTTTCTTCAGTGTTGGTCAGGCTATTGCATGTTTGAAGGAGGAAGGTGAGATTCCTTCTCTGAATGAGGTATTGACTATTTTGGTCAGGAGTGATCCCCAGTTCATTTGCATCAGATTAGAGAAGAGAACATGGATATATACATAGACAAAGGTCATTGGAATTTAATGTGAAAGTCAAAAAGGATGTTTCATTTCTTCATATAGCCCACATTCAAACAGTGTTGTAGTGTCAGCAAAGGTCTTTACCAGTACTAATGTGTACATTATTAACAGTGCAGTATGGAGGATGAACTTGAAAATAGATATCAATACCATGTTACATTTCTTGTTAACTTTGAAGCTGTATGTTATTATGTCATTCACAGATGCCTCTGACTATAAAGTCTTTGTATCTTCAGCTGTACTTCAAATTTTTATTTCTCCATAGAGGATCTCAACATTCCTCTAAGGTAGTACCTGTCACTCATACTTTCTTTACATTCCACCTAATCCTTAACCTTCACACTAGGTATGGCTTTGCCCTTTCTTCTAATCAATTTTGCTGTTGGGCAATGAACATTGTATCCAGATTCGTGACAGTCAGCTTGGGCTCAGCCTGTTCTCAGAAAATGGATATATAGAAGTGTTCTTTAAGTGATACTACCACACTCTCTGATTGAGAAGTCTAACAGCTTTATATAATACCCAAAAACAAAATGGACCATTGACATCAAGTGTTATTGCAGGATTTGATCCATTCTTATTTGGAGAATGTTTTCTATTAACAGCAAACAGAGAAAGTAGAACTAAAAATAAAGGACTATATCATCCTGTGGCACTCTGTAACTTAAAGCAGCACCCTGGAACTCACCCCTGTCATACAATTCACCACTGTAAAATAGTTATGATATGTTCTGTACAGAGTATGCCTTGTGATGAATTTTAAGTCGCGAGCTGATGAACATTAATATCCTGTTGACCTGTATGTGCTATAACTGTATGTGAAGTTATGAAATTTTGTTATGTGTGTTATTGAAACATGTTGTGAGGTTGAGAACACCCACTACCAGCCTTTCAGGTATAAAAATGGAGTAGCCAGCCAGCATTAATGGCTCACCAACACCCATCAAGGAAAGAATCCACTATCTTAGGAACTGTATACAATGAAGACTTCTCAGAGAGGGCATGTGGATGTCTGCGTAAGTGCAGTACCTGCCAGTGGTTTGTGGCTTGACACAGCATCACCGTGTGAGAGGGAGCCCAGGTTGGTGAGACAGAGGGCTCAGCAGTCCCACAGTCCAGGCTGCCCCTGGGAAAACCCATCACACATCCCCTGCCACCTCTGAGAGCACAAAAATCCAACACATCACTTTGGTGGGTGGAGGGTGGCAGGGGAGAGGAGGTAATGGAAGGGTGAAGTTCACACTGCGCATCACTATTTTACATTTCAAATATTTTACCAGTGTATTAATTATTTTAGAGCTATGTGGTTTGCCTACTGTAGGTACAATTGATCATTATATTTTGCCAAGTAAATGGCCATATATGCTTTCCATGTTCCATATAGTATTATAAGATGATAGTTTAATAATAATTAATATATTGTCAAATTGGAAAGGTATTTTGCAAATACAGCATCCTGACCCTGCTAATATTTAAACATTTGTGTAGTCAGTAGTGAATCAACTGGTCTTATTGAAAGTAGTGGGGGGAAGTAATGAAACCAGTTTCATGAGTATGGGTTACTTGCAAGGTTGAGGGTTTCAGGACTGGGTCCATATGTTTCTACCCTATGATCTTTGGGAGAAGACAATCAAAAAAAGCCAATTAACAGTGAACTGCATCACTGTATCTGTACACACATGATTAGATGTACATGCCTGATTTGCTTATTAGGTACAGCCATGCTGCTCTGAAAGCAGTGGTGTGCACATATCTACTGTGATCTGCTGTAGCATGCCTATAATTTAGCACAGGTACAGTAAGTAGTGTGCATCATTCTCAGCATGCCTAAGCAGCCTGGTGCAAAAATGTTATGTATTAAGCCTTATTTTAAGCAGGAAAGTGGTTCACATTCTGTTGGCCCTATGCATAGTGATAATCTATTTAAGTGGTAGCAGTGTTGAATGAATGCATCTTCAGTGTTCCACCAAACCCACTATAGACTGACGATACAACATATTTATGATTTTATTAAACTACAATTTCTCACAAATATTTCAAACTGTGATATACATTTTTTTCCAACGGAGTTGTGAGAGTTGAATGCATTCAGCAAGCTATGACTCTTCTCAGAGTGATTCCATAACCTCAAAATCAGATATTAGGATGCGATTTACACAACTCCTGAATTAATAACACTCCTGAATTGAATCATCTCTAGTTAGCATTACCTCCCCTCCTTATTTAAACCATATTGTATGTGCTAAAGGACTAACCCTGACCCCACCCATTGGTACAGGCTATTATGGATGTGTCTTGATGTCATAAAACACAGAAGTTTAAAACACTTTATAGTGTGTGCTACTATCTCAGAAGACAGGCTTTGTTATAACAATGACAGCTTAAAATATACTGAAAGCAAAAGGTGTATTTGTGGAATATGAACACGGCTGCATGCAATAGTCAATACATATTTTAAAATGCTTTTAATATATATATTTCAAGTCACATTGTGAGAACTATAATAGCTGATGACAAATAGCTTTGAAAACATTTCAAACATTCATCATCAGTGATGTTAGATAGTGCAACACAGTACTTTCATGTATTCATTTACTATCTTCCCTCTTTACTTTCAACTACTGCAGATGCTTTTCTAATCATACACCATTTAGTATTTTATCACTTGGATTCAGAAGTTCCTGTTGATTCAGGCACTGACATGAAACACTTTCCCATTTAAACAAAGGCAAGGTAGCACCATTTCAGGAAATGTGTTTCTTGTAAGCTGCGGGTTACATTAATTTCTTAATTCTTTTCATTTAATGAAAGAGGTGTTTTAATATCTTGTAAAGGTCATTAGTATAAATAATCTCTCCAAGGGCTTTTTTAAAGATTCCTTTTTAAATGTGTGTTCCTCGTTGTTCTTTCCCCTTTTACAGCAGGGAAAGTCTCACATTATAAACCTGTCTCTAGTTTTACTGAGCTATAAAAATCTTTGCACACATATCACAGAAACACAAAACCATCAGTGGCTTTATCAGACTGGTTAATCTATAACCTTGTAGTTTATTATACAATAAAGAGGAAATAGGAAATGTTACACTCTTGACATTTACATTGGAAAAGTGGGCAAGTGCAGTAATGTGTATAGGCCAAGCTAATAGGTACAATCTGTAGGGTAACATTTATAGTTTACACTGTTGCATGTAAAAATTAAGAAATATTAGGAGTTTTAAAGTGAAATTTTGATCCTACTGAAGGCAATGGGAGTTTTGCCTTTTACTTTAATGGGGCAGGATTTCCCTTGTGTCAGAAGTTCTTGGATGCTGTAGCCCTATGTTAGTAATGGCAGGTTCAAACACATTGATGATTAATTGTTGGTTACTTTGGGTATCTTACTACACTCCTTGTGCACCTAAAGTGCCTACTTTAAGGAATGTAAGATTAGATCCTTATGTGGTAACTCGAGAAAAATCTTACAGAATTTTAGAGAACTCAAACATATCTCTAGATTTTTAAAACCAATTTAGAGATTAGCATCCATGCTACAGTATTCAACATGAAGTTTTACAGGGTAGCTTAAAGTGTCCATTGAAAGGATGTCATTTTTTTAGCATCTATATGTTTTCAGAGTAATTTTGATAGAACCTGGCTGAGTTCATCCCTAGTAAATTAAAGGGAACTTTTCCATAAAGGAATATGAAACATATGTGAACTGAACATGTAAGTGAACTGAATTCAGCACAGGGATAAATTTGTAGAAAATTATTTTTTAAAACAGCATTAATAGACATTATTTACTTTCAAATTTTAATTAACAATGCCATTGAAGAAACTACTGGGTTTTTCTGGCACAAAAAGGAAGGTTCTATGGAACTATTATAAGAGGGTCCCACACCCTGGAGTGCTGACAAGACTTGGGTCATGTTTCTGTCAGACACTCACTCCAGCAGTTATTGTCAGTAATTATGTTTTTAATTTTAACTGTTACATGGGCCAACATAAACAATACTGAGGGTAGTAAAACTGGCTCTACCCTGTATTTACAAGCCAACCACTAATATTAAAATACAATGACATAACTAGAGCACACACACACACACACTTTGTTTCTTTCCAGGCTGGTGTATAGTGGAGTTCAGTGTAGAGAAGTAATGGAAAGGGAAATAAAGGACAAGATAAAACATCCTTTTCTTCAGTTTTGACATATCATACAACATAGGCTTCATCTTACATTTTTTGCACTCCCAAGACCCATTGATTTCTGTAGAATGCAGAATCAAGCTGCATGTGCATATGTAAAATATAAACATTCCTTAAATAATCGGCACTAGCTACAATAACTGAAGAATGTCATGTACAAATAAATAGAACTAAGTGATTTTATGCCTAAACAGTCCAAAAATGTATTTTCAATATTTCCCTAATGAACAGCTCTGCCAGTCAATTAATGCACGAATACATCTGCCAAACTCTATTGGTCTTGATAAACAATTTATGTCTAGGCACTTTGTTGAAAAGAAAAAGAAATAGAAAAATCAGTAGAAGAGGGGTACTATGACTTCAGTGTTTCCCTTGTACTGTGGGGTTTCAAAACTGTAGATGAAGACTTATTGGACTGCACATTTCCAGCTAATAGTAAAATCTTTTTTGCAGAGTATTGTGTACTGAAAAATTCAATAGCATGCCAATGTCATTTTAGGTAGCAGGGAAAATAAGTGAAAGCTCTTACCTTCTCTTTCTTCAAGAGGTAGATGTGAGATGGCTCCCTTCCAGCATATACTTGTACATTGTTTAATGTCTACAATACCTACTGTACTCCACTAAATGGTAGTTGCTGACATTAAATATAGTTGAATGGTTTCAAGAAACCTAAGGTATATGATTTGCAATGAAATAGAAATCAGCAGTGATAGGTGCATATTGACTTTGGCAGTCAGTTGTCAGTTTAGCAGGGTGATGGCATGGGAAGACTTTCACCTCCTGCTCATGAGATTGAGCTGGGATCCAAGCATGGTTACTATCATTTAAAGATATGTTCAAGAGCAGCTTCCCCAAAAGATGAGCATTTGAGGGTGCTAGAACCCCAGCCAGCCACACGAAGGTTGTGGGTATATTCTGGTGATTTTCAGACCATACTGCTAAATAGCACTATACAAACATTAGCTAATTGTCACAACCTCACTGTAGGAGCTAAATATCATTATCACCATTGTACAGAATGGACATTTAAGACAGGGTTAGGTGACATGACCGAGGCCATGGAGAGAATCATGATGGGAACACAAGAGTTCCTTGTTTACATGAGGGCTTGTCTACACTGAGCATACAAGATTTAATCCATGCTGGTGTGACATGTACTAACTAGCTCATGGGGACCCTGAAGGTGTGCACATGGGCCTTGCTAGAGCAAACTAAAACACTGTAGACAAGCCCTCAATTAAGTGGACTACACATTCTTCCTCCCACACTATTGAGATGCCCATCTTTATTGTCACAGCAAGCACTGCATATTCAGCAATGATGACTCAGCTGTTGGCAGCCAATTGCGAGTGAGTTTGCAGCAGCCTTAGTGCTAGGCCCGGTGATGCTATCCCTTCATCTGCAGACAAATCTGGAGCCCTTCCAAAAATGGAGGGTCTTGTAGCCTTGTTTTCCTCTCCTCTCCAAAGGCTAGCCCAGCAAGAATGTAGAGGGGCTTGGCAGACCCAAAAAGCCATATCTATTTGCTTAAAGGTAGGAGGGTGTCAATCATGCTGCCATCAACCGTGCCAGTAAGCAGTAGTGCCAGCCAGAGGGAAAAAGGGTGAGCCATTGTTGCTGTGGCTTTTGCTAAGTGATGTTCTAAAATTTCTGAGTATCTCCTTTACTCTCCTAAAAGTTCTCTCTACCCTCTCTCTGAGTCAAACACTCCTTAGGCTTACAAAACTTAGGATCAACAAATTACAGAATCAAAGAATGAGAACGGGTGACTTAGATGATCAATTATACAGACTGAATCCCTAAGTTTAGGTAGTCACTATGAGCAGTTCACAGAAAACAATAGGCCTAAATATGTACATTAAAAAGCAATTAATCCAACAAAGATGAATAAAAATGAATTCACAGATACGTATTAACAGAAAACTGACCTGAATCCAACAAAGAGTTTACGATTTTTTCATCCATTCTACTTAGAAAGTTCCAACAGAATATAATTTAAAAAAAAGTTTTGATTCTCACATTCTATTATGCTACATCTAAAAAAGAAATAAGAATATATCTTGTAATTGTAAGGGTAGTCAGCAGATGGCAATAGTATAAATGTGTTTATAAATCTTGTTTAACTGAATAAATAGGCAGTTAGATTTTGGTGAGTACTTTTAACATTTTATTTAATTAAGTAATACTGTATCAGCAAAGATTTTAATATATATATTACTGTCAGAGGATTATGGCAATTGTCATTACCTAGTGCCAGAAACATTACACATATATTATAATAGCAATAAGCTTCCAGTGGTGGAGTTTGAACAAATAGGTATCTCAGAACAGAAGCTTTATGACAGGTACTTGTTTGCTCTTTTGTTTAGGGTCCAAAATATTGGTGTATTTTCTTTTTCTGCTTGTTATTAGCTAATAGTATTCTTTAGGAAATGCACTGAGTGCTAGAAGGAAAAGTTGATCTTGCTACTGCATTCGAACCAGAAATTAAAGACTCTATGTCAGGTACAGAAATTCTATAACACTATCTCTTGGTTGGATGTGTTAATCAATGTAGACTGAGCACAATTAAGAAAAATTATGACTTCCAGGGATAATAGGTCAAATCTAGTCTAAAGGGTGTCAGATTTATGCAATTTAATCTGTTTTAGCACAAAAAAATGGACTTCAAATTAAACCTAAATTTCAGACTAAAATTACAGTACTTCTACAAATCTAACAAAAGCAAAAGCAATGAATACACCATTTGCTCAACCTAGGACACTGGTCATTTAATATAGAGACATAAGCATAGAATTTGTGATTGAGCACAAGCAGTCAGTCATTGAATTATAATGTCAGTTAATATCAAACCACAGTTAATATCAGTTAACACACGATACAGTTGATATCAAAACATAGGAATTCTGTTCAAGTAGCAATGTAATTTTTAATCCAGCCACCACAGAACTATGGAGGAAGAAAGAGAAGGAAGAGTTCCTGTGGGGGTGTTTCTCTCTCTGCATCATGGTATGATTAATTTATTTAACCCTACACAAACCCTAATGGATGAGTGTGTTTTCTAGACTTGAATATCTGCAAGGATAGTGAAGCCACATCTTCCTCTGGCAGCCTTCTGCATTGCCAAATTTGTTAGTCTTATTTAATCAATTTTTTCCCAGCTGAAGATCAAGTGTATTACTATTTGTTCTTTTCTCTCTGATTGTAAAGATAATTGATCCTAGTTCATTTTATTACATCACTTAATGTATTTGTAGACATTTATCACACCTCCATTCATTTTGTCAGACTGAAAATTACAAGTTCTATTAACCTTTCCTCATAGGTCTTAGTTTTCAAGCATTTAATGATTTCTATTGTTCTTTTCTGAATTCTCTTCAGTTTGTCAGTGCCTGATTAACACCGTGGTGGTCAAATCTGAATGTGCGACTCCAAATGAGACCTAAATAATGGCAAGTAGAGTGGAATTCACTTACTTGTTTTACATATGACAACAACTGTGAATTAAGTGAATTTAACACTTTTTTCTGTTTAATAAATTATCCACTAACAACTTTTATTACACATTGTTCTCACTCTCAGTTCATTTCCCTTTTGATGATGAATAATAATATCCAGGACATCTTCTATTCTAGTTGGTGTCTAATTTGAGTCATGCATTGTTTTATGAACTCCCTTCACAATACTCCTTTAGCTGTTTATCCATCAGGAAACTGGGCAGTTAAAACACCCTGAGTACAGTAAATCCCACAAACTGGTGCCTCTGGTCCAAATTTAGGCGTGCAGTTGCTAAAAACTCAGGCTTCTGTTTTATTTATGCCTGTGATTTTTCCACCTTCTTTCTATGCATTGTATACCTATCAACTTTTACACTTCTGATTTTACTTCATTTACTGATTTTTACTTCATTGGGAGAGTTGTCTGCTGTCAGACCCCTCTCAAGTGGACTCTAATAGGCAAATTTTCAGTCTGGTCTTATTCAGGCTTCCAATTTTGTGGGTGCTGGATTCTAAGTGCAAATTATTTTGGGTGCAAAACCGAGTCAACAATTCGATCAGTAACTGAAAATGTAGCTGTATTTCCTTGTGCTTCTTGGCAATATCCTCCTTATCTTATATTCTAATTGACTAGAGTTCTCCTCTTTTGAATTCCCACAAGATACTCAGCTGTGTTTACCTCTCTTCTCTGTGGAGGAAGCTATTAAGGAGACTATAATCTTACATCAAACAAATACATCTAATACAATAAAGAGCAGCAATAATTCTATTTACATAAATGCCAGGTTGATTCCATTACCTCAGTTTCCTCTCTGGATATCTAAATGCCCATATCTGTGAGCAGATCAGGCATTTGTGCATGCACCAAATCAGTAATTTCACATACAAATGAGGACACTGGACATCTACCTTTTAAGAGATTGGCTTTTAGCATCCAGTGATTCCAAAATAAGATTAAACACATCTTTAGGTACAAGGTCAACAATAGACAGTCATTTTGAAAGTTAGGTGGTCAACATAAACATCAAATCAACCTTTCAGTTGACTCTGTTAAATGTACTAATGTATTCTAATAAAAGTGACAGTAGATAATATGGTTGTCCAGGAGAGTGGATCCTCTGAATTGTTGCCTTTTTTTCTTCTCAAGGGTCAGTACCAAGTTTCTTTAAGTCTGTGTAATAATCCACAAGATTTTCTTGAAGTTGGGGTTTTGCCCCTAGCCTTTCGTTCTTGGATCTGTAGTGGCTTCTAAACTTACATCATATTACATATATCCATGGCAGACACAGTCTCAGTGAAAACAGTTCAAGAAATCTGTACAAGTCTTAATGGGAAGGGTAATTCATTGAGGAATTAATACATGACAAGCATTAATTAAAAGGTCAGAAGCAGCCAATGTTGGTGAATTGCATTTGTGCCTCAGATCCCTGCTCTTTTGTCAGCATTTATGGTAGCCATTTCTTACCTCTATTCAGAATTATGTGTTTATCAAAAATCACTGTGTTGATCCCGAGGTCTAGTAATATATTTCACAGAAAGCTGTTCAATGTAATGACATCATTAGCATTCAAACAAAATAAAGGAGAATAAATTTCCGTTCTTGTTCAACAAAGAAATGCAAACAAATTCTGTAGTACTGAATAATTGTACAGTTAGGTTCAATAGACCATCTCCTGGGATGTTTATGTGACAAGCTCTCTCTATGGGCTACGTTCTGCCTTTAGGTATCCATACAACAACCTTTGAAATTAATATGAGCAACAGATGAACAAATGATAGTCTTTTGCACCATATCACAATTTACCCAAGCAATGATTCGAGGTACTAAATAATATGTTGTTAAGGACTACAGTATAGTTTTATCAGTAGTTTCTTAGTCTGAGCTAGTCCCAATAGAAGATGAAATGCTCAGAAGCTTGAATCAGAGAGAGAAGTGGAAGAGATTTACAGTTTCAGAATGGTTTTTACTCTTGATTAACAAGCTGATTCTGTTCTTGCAGTAAAGGGGCATGCACCTGCGGAACTCTGACTTTGTACCACAGGTCGCTGAGAGAATGAATAAACCACCACCATGCAGACTAAGAATCTTCTCTACAAAAACATATCAATAATCAGGTCCTGATTTTGGCAAATGGTGTTCCCCAAGGCCAGTGAGCCTGATTCTCCACTCCCTTTCACTACTTTTACACTGGGGTAACTCAGTCACTTCAGCTGCACACTGAAGTAAAGAGGAAAATTAGCCCTTGCTTTATTTCAGTCAATTTAAGAAAACAGATTCAGGAAGCAGCAGAATAGGAATCTGCAGCTAAATTAAATGACAAAATAATTAATGAAAATGTGTCTACAAGATATCCAATCAGACAGAGTGAAAGCCATTTCAGGACTTATTGGTCAAAGAGTTTGTGATGCTGCCAGACCAGGTGCCAGCTCATGCCAAGGACCCTAGGCCTCAACTGAACACTGACACCTGTGTGTTAGTATTGTTTAAATAGGTATTAGATTTATAAAAAATGTGTTTAGACTTTATTAAGTGCTTGTGAGTTGCTGCATGCATTAAATACTATCTTATAACATGGGATTGTAGGAAGGTGCTGCAGCCTCCTACCGAGAAAGAACCCGAGGAAGGGCCGTAGCGACTGGGCTGGACAGAAGATGGCCCCACAGAGCAGCCTGGCCGACAACCAAACGGCCGGACTGTGAAGGGGCCGGCAGGCCAATCTGCCCGGTAACCCAAAAGCTGGGCCGGGATAGGGCCGCCCAATCAGCCAAAGCGGGACGGAGCCTCTCAAGGCACCCGCAGTATAAGAGACAGGCCCCAGAGCTCAGTCTGGGGCAGACCGCCGCCGGAGGCAGACGTGCTGCCCCGCCGGCTGAGACCTAGGACGGAGCTGAGACTCAGACCAACCCTGGACCAAACCAGGCCTAGAGACTGGGTAGGGCCATCTCATAGCTGGACCATACAACCTGGCCAGAGAGACTGGGCTGAGACCTCTGAACCATGGGACCGGACCAAAGCCCCTGAACCACAGGACTGGACTGAGCCCCCAGCACACCTCGGGTGGGTAACACCCCCTGAGGCCGGACAGGACCTGGAGGAGCTGCTGGCCGCCGAGCCCCCCGAGTTGGGACCAGACCTGGATGAGCTGCCTGAGGCTGCACCCTTCCCAGAGCCCTGTGACCTAGAGGAACTACCCCTTGCAGATGAGCTTCCCACATTGCTGACACTGGATGAGGAGGAACTGGCAGGCCTACCCCAGACGGCAGACCCCAGCGGCCCTGGGGAAGCAGGTACAGGGGAATACGGAGATGAAGTAGCCCAGGGGCAGCCATAGACGGTGGCTGAGTTGGGGCAACCCTGTCGGCGTGTTGCAGCAGGAGCCCCACCGGCTCAGTGGCAATGCCTTTGCTACTGTTAGGTTCCTGGGCTGGGACGCAGTGGAGTCGGGTGGGCCTGCGTCCCCCTTCCCCCCCCCTTTTTCCTAGCCACCCTGGGAGAGCCTGATCCTCCCTACTGCTGCCAGAGCAGCACCACTGCTGGCTCGCCCTGCCTAAGGGCCAGAGCAATTAACTGCTTGTGTACTCGCCCTGCCTAAGGGCCAGAGCCACTACCTGGCTGTTTACCCGCCCTGTGGAGGCTGGGGCGATAGACTGTTTGCTCGCCCACCCTGCTAGGGCCAGGGCGATAGACTACTGGAGAGCGAACTTTTCCCCCTGCAGGAAAGCGCTGCAGCCTCCTCTGGAGAAGGGACCCGAGGAAGGGCTGCAGCAACCTGGCCGGTTTGAGGAGGCCCGACGACAGGGATACATGTTAAATGTTTTCTCTGAGACTGTAAACTCCAACAATCAGGAGAGAAGCATTTCCAAGTGTCTGTTACTGCCCGAAGCATTACCAAAATTGGTCAGATGACTGGATGATGGAAATATTTCTGCCCTTACCAAAGAAAGGAGACAGAATATAGTAACAATCATATCATCTCCCTGATATTGCACACAAGCAAAGTTCGGTTCTACATAATTCAGGATTGCATGAAGCAAATGGCACAAGTAAAACTACCAGCACAAAAATGTGGTTTCAGAGAGGGATTACGCACACATGATCAAATTGCGAACATCTGTCACATCATTGATAAAGCAGGGAGTATAATCATTCATTGATCATGTGTTTCATTGACTACTCAAGAAAGTTCAATACTATCCAACAAGACAGTCTTTGAAGGATACTGCGAGACATGGGGTTTCCAAAGCATCTCATAGAACTCATTGCAAATCTCTACCATCAATAACAGACTATGGTGCGAATAGCAGCAGGCAATACCCAACTGGTTTTCCACTGGGCAAGGTATGAGAAGAGTGTATTCTGACCCAATCCTTTTTCAAGGTGTACACAGAATTAATTATGAGACAAGCCCTGAAAGGTTTTAATAAAGTGGAAAGAGCTGGGATTTCCATTAGAGGACACCTCTCAACTGACTTCAGATAGACTGATGACACAATGCTCTTTGCTATAGCCATGATGCAATGCAATGAATGTTGGAGTCTGTTAAAACAGTTAGCAAAGAATATGGACTCTTTCTGCATGAAACAAAAACAAAATGCATGCATGTTGACATCGACTAAAAACAAGCTGCAAGTGGACATCATGATTAACCATCATATTGTAAAGGCAGCAGATGAATTTGTTTACCTGGGTGCTATATATTCAGCCATGGAGGTTGTTCCAAAGAAATCAGAAGACTAGGAATGGCTTGCTCAATCATGACATCTTTTATTAAAGTTTGGAAAAACCATGACATCTCAAAACAGTTGATTGGTGAGAAGCTTACTTTTTCCATAGCAACTTACAGATGGGAATTGTAGGAAATCAATGCTGCTCACAAGAAGCAAGTTGAAGCCTTTGGATGTTGTGCTTGAGGAGAGTTTTGCCTATCTCCTGAATGGAAAAGACAAGTGCTTATGTTAGAAATAGGACTGGAGAGAAGAGGATCATGCTGTCGGAAATGAAATGGTGCAAATCTATGTACTTTGGTCGCATCAGGCAAAGAGAGAGAAATAATCTTGAGGAAAGTTATTATGTAGGGAATGATGGTAGGTCATCATGGCAGGGTACAGTCAGAAAGGAAATGGATAGATGGTGTGTGGCAAATCACTGGGAGGTTCGCTGCTGAGACCCCAGGGCTAACAATGGATTAAACATTCTTTTGAAAATGCTTCTGTGATGTCATCAATATTCAGACATGAATAAAATGGATTTTACTTGCTTACTTATTGAGGACTTCTGTTGGAATTGTATCATATCACTTTAATAGTATGTGTGGGAGGGCAGATTAGTGAGCTCCGTAGAGAAGCATCTGGGAGCAGCAACCTGTCTGCAGACTGACAGATGATATTAAGATGGAGTGAGCTGTACCTGTCTCTTTTTGGGAGCAGTCTGTTTTCTCTCTGTTTTGGGGTTCTTGTGCGTTATTCTGAAATCCTTAGAAAGAGTAGAGTTATGTGGCAACCATCCAGCAAGAGTATTTATGTTTTTAGCTAACTTCTATGCGTATGCTGTGAACATAAAAACAACATGTTAGACTTCTGTGCAAAGTGTCTGTATGTTATGTGCTTTAAAACAACCACGTGCCTCCTGAGGGGTAGTCTACATTAAAAGCGTTATATCGGCGCGGCTGCACCTATGCAGCTGCACTGCTGTAGTGCTGCAAGTGAAGACACGCTATGCTGATGGGAGAGAGCTCTCCCACCAGCAGAATTACTCCATCTCCCCGAGCAGCAGTAGCTATGTCAGCAGGATCTGTCCACACTGGCACTTAGGCTTTTCCACACCCCTGAATGACATAAGTTACTGAAGTAAGTGGTAGTGTGCACAAGCCCTAAGAAAATTAAACTGTAAATCAGAAGGCTCACACCCCAGGGTAGAGTTCTGGGAAAGGGCATGTTTAAGCAACAGTTTGAAGGCTCAGCAAATGGACAGCAGGGTTCAGTTCAGAGCAGGTGTAGACAGCATGTCTGTGCCCTGAGAGTATGCGTAGGACCCCATGAGTGAGGAAATGGCTGGTCTCCAAGCAGGCTTCGGGAGGCTGGAAACACTAGAGACCCCGCTGGTCCTTCACAGCAACATGGTGGGTGAAATGGCGAGGTGGGGCAACTGGATCTGTGAAAAGTGGGTCATCATCAGGCTCTGGCTCTTTAGATCTACATCGCAGATCACTAGCACATGACTAAGGGAGTCAACAGACACAGTAGCTGGCTATTACCCTATGTGAAATAGTCACAAGTGGGAGATCAGACACTTTACCAATAGGTTTTATAGCTATTTGCAGACAGCAGAGGAATGTAGAGAAGAGGACTCATGGGTTCAATTCCATATTCCAGAGGGGGAATGTGCTGTGGTGTTTATAGACCCTTCTCCCCTGTTTTCCCATCCTGCCCCCTCTTCTCCTGTCCAGTTCTCCACCCTTAGCTCCTGTGCCCTCTTCCCCTCTGCTGTTATCCAATGCCTTAACTCATGCCTTTTCCCCTCTGCACTTTTATCCCATTTCCTCCCCCACTTCTATCCACACCCATAGCCAGCTGGCAAAAAATTATTCTATAGGGGGCTGAGCCTGTCCTGCCCTCACCCTGCAGCATTGGCTCCTGTCTGATGGGGCTGAGCCTGGCTCCTTGTTCCAGCCCACTGGCTCTTGCCACTCACAGGTTCAGAGGAGCCCGCCATTGCATTACTTGATGCATGTGGCCATGAACAGGCAGGGTCCTTCCCCCATGACACCTCACCCTGTGCCCTTCCTGCCTCGGCACCACCAGATGTGGGGATTCACCTGCTGAAGTGGGTATAAATATGAGGGGCCAAGTGGCTTAGAAAATGACACGGCAGAAATAAATTTGGGAGAAGCCTTAGCCACCTACCATCTATACCCACACTACCTCTTGTCCTTCTCCTACTCTGACTCCTACAACCCCATCTGCCCATATTCTCCACTGCATTCAACTCAGACTGCATCCTCCCCTTCTCCATGCTGCCTGGGCATCAGCAGAGCAGGGATTGAGAGCTCAGGAGAAAGTCTCCCTGCTCTCAGTTTTGATGCCACAGCAGCATGGAGGACCAATCGTAGGGAAAGTACTGTTCAGCTCATGCATCCCTGGGCTGGAGAATGCACAGTACAGATAAATCTTCAGAAAATTTAGCTTCTAAACTTTAGCTAGCCTCTGTTTTGCATGTGAAAATTGGGATTTCAGAGGTTTACAATTTGGCCAAATTTGGATCAATTTTTCACCGGTATGGCAAAAAGCATTTCCCTGACATCAGGGCAACCTACCTGCCAAATGTCAAGTCCCTGCTCCAAAGCCTGGACGTGCCAGAGCTTCCCAACAAACTAACTTATTTTTTAAAAAGAGATGGGCAACATATTTTTTCCTAATCTTATTCTTAGAAACGTGGGAACCATTTCAACTGATAATTTTCAGACAAATTCAGTTTAAGGCCAACATGCATCATGGAAAATTTCAGCTTGATAGTTTATGATTGCCAACCACTTCCAAATTATAAGACCCTATTTTCAGTTGCTCACAAATTTGCCAATCTAAATTATAGGCAGAACTACGCTCAGAATATAATATTCAGAATGCATGATAGGATTGATGGGGAGGGGTAATACAGGTTTAATCATTTTTAAACTTAGAAACTATTTAGTACAGAAAACCTCCCCTACAATAATTAAGTAAGTTCCAGTGAGAAGCAATGTTTTCTTCTTGGAATCCAGAAATACTGCGATAGAAACCAAACACTGACAAAAATCTTTAAGATCTTGCCTAGGTCATATGCAGAAGATGCTTGAGGGACTAAAATATTTTTTAAGCAAAGGTTTTAGAAAAGATATTTGAAACTGTAAGAGGGATTTTAATAGTCATATTAATAAAAATGCACCAAATTAGAGCTGTGTTTAGCTACCAGCTTTGTAGATATAATTAGAACAGAAAAGGTCATGTTTTGCAATGGCCAGAAATGTCTGTACAGAGAGAGAGAGACAGTTCTACTAGATAGTTAGGTTAAAATGATTAATTAAAAATGCTGTTTTATGGGTAATATTCAATTTTTTGTTACAGTTTCTTTCAAGTCAAATCACAAAACTAATTTCAGAGAGAAGCTAGTGTGGCTGAATAAAAGGGCTTTTATTAAATGCTCCGTTGGCAGTGGCATATTTTTCAAGCAATCTTTAATAAATTACCATACTTTCTGTAGGACATTGAGTTCTACAGCCAGTATTGGTGGCAAATTCTTCATCTGCTGAAGTATTGTGCTCTTGAGGATTCCTAACTTGTGAAGGAAATTTCAAGAAATAATGTGGTAGAGTCTTCAGAGGAGGGCCTGGATCAATCACCTTAATGCTGAAACATTGTTTCCAGATGATTACAGAATGTTGGCAACTGTATTGCTCTATGCAGAGAAAAAGTAATCTGTTAATGAATGAATGATCGATTAAATTATTCTTTATAAAAAATCCTTAACAATTGTTAATAGTTTTAATAATAAACCTCTAAACTTTTTGTGACTCTTTTCTTTCAACCTTGCACCTAATCCAAAAAAGTCATTTCTTCAACTTTAATTGTATTTTCTCACATTGAACAATTCTCTTGGAATTTGAAGATCACAATATGACACTGCAAGGGGTTTGTACCTTGGAGGTTAGTTGCACAGTTTGTTAATGTTTAGATTGACTATTTCAGGCAATCATAAGGTACATTTCAGACAAGAGTAATACCTAAAAAGGCAGGAAATATCCGGTAAAGGTTGTCTTTGGATCCAATAAACAGTTTGCAGAAATGCCAGTTCTTTGCTTTCACTTAATAAAGTATGAACAAAAGCTCTGATCCTGCAGAGACTTATACATGTGCTTAACTTTAGGCATGTTATATTGTCTCATTGTGGAATGCCTCGTTGACTTCAGTAGACTTAAGGCCACTAGGACTTAAAGTTAAACATATGCATAAGTGTTTGTGTGATCAAGGCCTTGGACACCATGGGTCAGTTTCTCACTGGTGTCAATGGATATAGCTTTATTGAAGTCAAAAGAGCTATCCCAGTTTATACCCACTGAGGGTCTGTCCCCAGTCCTGCAAGCTGATCCACATAGCTGGATTCTTAAGCCTGCATGGAGTCCAAATGAAGTTAATGGGGATCTGCACAAGATCAGGTGTCCACATGGATAGATCAGCCTAAAATGCTATAGCCTTCTGACTTGATCCAAAACCTATTGGTAAGATAGCTGGAAAGTTGTCATGTGATTTAGATTTGTCCATTGATGTTGTAGAAAAGTATTCTTGAAACTAGAGGGGAAGCAGATAATTATAAATATCAAACCCTTTCCTAAGAGAGGATGTCTATACACTTACGGTTAGTTTCATAAAGAGATATAGGCACCTAACTTCCACTTGAAGTGCCTAAATCCAAAATGCAGAACTTCAAAACTCCTGTTCAGTTATTGTCTACCCCTGTAGTCACTTACATTCCCTCTCAGTATTCACTTGTCTAGAGAAAGACTCTCTAGACCAGTAGTTAGGGTGCTCATCTGGGAGGTGAGGAGGCCTGTGTCTGTGTTGTAATGAACATGTAAGTATTTACATGAAATGGAACAGTTTCAACAAAAGAGAGTGAGAGGGCCCTGCCCCGACCATCCCACACATGTCCAGTTCCATTGGATCAAGAAAGACGACATCATGTTAGAGATTACCTTTCTACTGTTCCTGCTTTGTCCATTCCAGTCTCAAGTCCTAGTCCCACGTTCATCTGCTCGATCCCTGTGTCCATTCTTATCTGTGTATGCTTAGAGGGCGGAAGTGAAGAGTCTTCAGTTTGTTTACCCCTATTACCGCATATCCAGTAACCCTGGGTTCCTGGGCTTTAGGGTCTTGGTCTCTGGACTTGTGTTGTTATATTAATAAATCATTTTATTTGTTTCTTTAATCTATGTTTATTGGTGTTCCTTGGTGATTCCTGGATGATAGCGGCTGAAGAGTTGCTCTGAAGGGGTCCTTTGACAGTTATCTGGATTCAATTATCAGACTGGTTTGGGAGAGGCAATAAGGTCCATTGACTCTGGGTGTTCAAGCCTAACCCATTTTTAGTAACAGTATCCCACACTCACTGTGTGCGCTCTAGCCATTCGGCTACAAGTTATAAGAGGGAAGGTACCATCTTCAGTTTTTGTGAGAAAAGGTGTAGGCACCTAATTCCAGGAGAGGAGTCATGGCTGTGAATCTCAAGCAGAGATAGGCACCTCCCTCTGACCTAGATTTAGGATCTTAAAACCCTTTGAGAGGTGGGGTTTAGACTCCATCTGTATCCTCAACATTTCCTATTGGCTGCATTAAACAGTTGCCTACTTATTTTGCTGGCTTTTGTAGATCCCATTCTTGGGCACCCAACTCAGACCATGCATTGTATAAGAATCTGGGCACCTAACTCAGGACCATGGAATCCATTACATGGCAGTGTACATAAACATTAAATACTGCAGTGCTGAGTCTGTCTCTTCTGTGATTCTAGCCATTTTCTAGCAACCATACTGATCAGTGTAAATCAGAAGCTGATTCAATCTTATATTAAGGGAGCATGATAAAGAAAAATAAGCTAAAAAACAAACAAAATTACTTAACACTGCTAACAATGAGGACTTCTCCAACACAACTCATAAGAAAATTCAATTAGTTATAAAGCAAACTTTTTTCTGAAACCCAAAGAGCAGCTTATATGTATGCTTATATATATATATATATATATATATATATATATATATATATATATATAAGTATGCTTATATAAAGAGTACACTTCTGTCCTTTATACAACCCTTTTACATTGGCATTAAGAGGTCCATAAAGCAACTGAAACTGGGCTCATGAAATTTAGCTTCTATTGCTTTCAAATCTTACCTTTTTATCATACTTCTCATTTTAAGAGAACTAATTTTAAAGTTATCAATTTTATCCTACGTATGTCTTAAATAAAGAGTTAAACATAAGCGAAATTCAGAAATATCTTTAAAATGTTATAGGAAAAAAGCCACTAGTTATTGGTCTATCATGTGATTATTTGGGTATGTTCAGATAACAAAGGTGAGAAGTGGAGTTTTGTATCCAAAGTTTTATTATTCTTTTAAGCATTTTACACTATATTTTAATTCTCGGATTGGGGGTCATTTTGTAACTATTATGTATCTAAATGAGAATATGTTCTCCAAGCTTCTTTGTATTCCTAGAGCGGCCATTCAGGCAGACTTTTCCCCTTTCTGATCTGTTGAGATTAGAGCAACATCTGTAATTGACAGCAGAGAGAGTGCATCCCTATCCAGAAGAAGTGGGGGTTTTAGAGTAGGCGAAGGACCCAATAATTGCTTATGTCTAAGGCTAGCTTGGCTGTTTCTGATCAGAAAAATCAGAGTCTGTACAAGGGTAGAGTTCTGAATCTTTCTTGCAGTCAACTTCCCAGAGTTCTGAGAGAGGGGAAGGCTTTCAGATGTTTGAAATTAAGTGTGTTTGAGGAAATAAGACATCTGTATAATATCAAGATCTTAAATGACCAGAACAGATAAAGGATGTCAGCTAACTCCTCTTAGTACCGCAGATGACATTTCTTATTAAACCGGTATTTTTGAAAGGTTACAACCACTCCCAGTAGCAAAAAAGAGCACACTAAAGAGAAGCAACTCACCACTTTTCTAGTGATTACTTGAATGCAGTCTCTTCAAAGACTTAACTCAAAAGTACAAAGCCATGAAAGACAGCACTTCAAAACACTACAACTTGGATTGGCCCATGCCTAAGATGTTTATTTCTTTACAGGGCTAACTTCTCCCTTGAGATAAAATGCTGTATATGTACCTCTGCTGATTGATAGCTAATACATTACAGTTGGTCTGTCTGCCTGGGTGACTTCCTGCACACAACTGTTGATGTTTCTTCCACTTTAGAAGATGGGTCACGATGTTGCAGGCTTGAGTCTCTTTCCAGCACTTAAACCTAATGGTCAATTTCTGCATTTGACGATTATAGAAATGCATGGGATTTGTTAGATCCACCCATTAAAAGCTTTGTGCCCAATGTGCGTGTGTGTGGAAGTGCTCTGAGGCATCTTGTATCCAAGAGATTTTAAAAAATGGGCTGAGGTGCTTTCTGGACTGTTCATGTTGATGCCAATATTTTACATGGGTAATTGGTTAATTATAGGTCTGCGTGCCTGACATCAATCCTGGGAAAAATAATGGAGCAGCTGATATGGGACTTGATTAATCAAGAATTGAAGGGTACTTTGATGCCAATGAACAATAGATATTTATGAACAATAGATATTGTCAAAATAAAAAAAAATCAAGTTTAGATTACAAGTGTGGTTGATAAATGAAATAATGTTGCTATAATATACTTGGACTTTCATAAGGCAATTGACTTAATACACCATGGTATCTTGATTAGAAACTAGAGTAATACAAATTCATCATAGCACACATTAAATGGATTAAAAAACTGACAAGTTTTTAGGTCTCAAAATGTAATTATAAATGGGGAATCATCATCGAGTGAGTGTGTTTCTGGTGGGGTCCTGCACAGATTTGTTCTTGGCTCTAAACTATTTGACATATTGATAAATGACCTGGGAGAAAACAAAATCATCACTGAAAGTCTGCAAATGACAACGATTGGGAGAGTGGTTAATAATGAACAGGACAGGTCAATCAGAGACAGATCTAGATTGGACACAAACAAACAAACAATATGTGGCTCAATACAAAAAAATGCAGTCACACCTCTAGAAACAATGAACACAAGCCATACTTATGGGATGGGGGACTCCATTCTGGGAAAAAGTGATTCCGAAAAAGACTTGGGTTCATGGTGGATAATCAGCTGAACATGAGCTCCTAATGTAATGCTGTGGGCAAAAGGGCTAATACAATCCTTGGATGTATAAACAGGGGAACATCAGGTAGGACTAGAGAAGTTATTTTACCTCTATATATGTCACTAATGTGGCCATTCCTGGAATACTATGTGCATTTCTGATGGCAATAATTCAAGAAGGATGTTGATAAACTGGAGTGGATTCAGAGAAGAGCCATGAGAATTATTAAAAGATTGGAAAACATGTCTAATAGTGATAGATTCAAGGAACTCAAATTATTTAACTTATCAAAGAGAAAGTTAAGGGGTGATCTGACTACATTCTATAAATACCTGAGAGCACTGTGATAATAGAGCCCTCTTCTATCTAGCAGAGAAAGCCATAACAAGATCTACAGGCTGGAGTTTGAAGTTAGACAAATGTAGACTAGAAATAAGGCTCAGTATTTAACCAGGAGAATACTTAACCACTGGAAAACCTGCCAAGAGCTGTGGTGGATTCTACATAACTGGAAATTTAAAAATCAATATTAGATATTTTTCTAAAAGATTTGTCTAGTTCAAACAGGAATTAATTCAGGGAAATACTATGACCTGTGTTATAGAGAAGACCAGCCTAGATTATTACAATGGCCTTATAAGCTATGAATTTAAATGTTATTCTTGACAGCTTAGAGTCAAAGATATCGATGTGTCTCCATATGAATGCAAGGACCTGCCGTTGTATTGTACATTGGTGCCCAAATGTTATTTGCCTTGATAATATTTTCTTGTATTTTGGTCTAAATGGCAATACTTGTAAAAGTATATTTTGTCTCTTCTATGTTGTAGTGGCTAGTGCTGGAGAAGCCTGAGTAATCATTCTCTTTCAACTCATCTGGCTCCTGGTTTGTTGAATGAATAAAGAGACTTTGCTGTCATCAGTCAGAGCAGTAAATCAGACAAAGGCCAAAACACAACATAATTTTACAGAGACTGAGCACTACATGGTTCATGTGACAGATTATGACCAGCTTTACCTTTTCTCTAATAGGCGGCTGTAACGCAGTGCATTCTACTCACTACCAGACTGGCACCTCCTGCAGGTCATCTGGGGAGTAGCTCCAGGCCAACACCCACATCAACAGTTTGCACACAGTCAATCTCTCCCTGCAGTTGGCCTGTAGCCCTACCCACAGCTATCTGGAACCACATCTTCTTCATGGCTTGGCCTTCAAACTGAATCACAATCTGTGTTTCCCCTTCTGGGGGACATTTGGCTCCTCAGTAATCCAACCATTTTCCCAGTGGCAACTGGAGTATCTTGTCCTGCTACTTCCTCAGTGGCACCTGCAGTCACTTATCTTACCATTTCCCAGTGGTGAGTAGGGGAAGGGAGAGGGACTTAGGTCCACCCACTACTATGGGTCCCAGCCCGGGGATCGCAGGCTTTTGCTGCACCCCAAGTTCCTCTCCTTGCTGCTGTCTCTCTAGGCCACTCCCCTCCGAGCCCTAGCACCTTCTTCACCCATTCTCAGGGCCCCCCACTACCCGCTTTCAGAAGCCCACCAGAAGCTTCTCTTGCTCCCCCAGTCCCTGCCAGCAGTAGCTCTGCTTCAGGTACTAAAGGCTTCTCAGGCTTCCCTTCTCAGACTTCAGGCCACATCTGGGCTGCTCTGCCCTGAAGCATGTCTTATACGGGCCTGCTGAATTCTGATTTGCCTTCGCTCACAGCCCCTCTCCTATTGGCTGTTTCCCATGCAGCATCCCAAGGACTCTCTTACCCCTTCTCTGCCAGTGTGGAGCAGTTGCCCCATCACAGTGGCACTGTAAATTTTGACCTTTGTTACAATATGAATTAATTAGATCTCAGAAAGTAGCTCTTGCAATAGTAAAACCTCTGAATGGAACTATTATTAATAGAATGGTAAAGAAAATGATAATTTCTGAACCATTACAATTATCTCCTCTTAGTGAGTAGTGACCTATCTAACAAACATTAGAAAAAGGGTTTGTCTACACAGGGACATTCAGGAAAATTAATCCAGTTTAACTAAAGGTGTGAATTAAAAGTGGATTAGTTAAAATGCATTATATCCCTGACTGGATACTCTCATTCAGAATTAAAGTAGCCTTAATTTGGTTCAGTTTAATTCACTTCATTTAAGACCATTTTAGTTCTGAATGAGAATGTCAGCGTAGGGATTTAATGTAGTTTAACTAATCCACTTTTAATTCACACTTTAGTTAATTCAGATTACCTTTCCTGAGTGTCCCTGTGTAGACAAGCTGAAAGTTGTTCCAATATTATTGAAGATGCTGTTACCTCAACAAGGAATTAACAAACTCCATGTTAATGTAAACTCCATTTGTAATATGTGGGAAAGTATGCTAAATAGAAAACAGAAAACACTGTGAGGGAAAGAAATTTCATTTTCAAGCATTTACCAAGAAAATAAGAATAACATTTAAAAGATATATTGTCCTTTCAAAATTAAAAATATTCAGCATTTTCGTACACAACTTTGAACACTATCATGGATGTTTGCAAACTTCACTTTGGCATGTATAACTACCAATGCTATTATTGGTTATAAACTTAAACAGCTCCTATCCACATCCAGTTGTGGTGTGGGATTTGATCCCATGGCCATCCCTCACAATGAATTCCACTTAGGGAATACATGGATGTGAAGAATCTAAGTCTGGGTGACAAAATTTTTTAAAAAGTAACAGTGAAATCCCATTTATGATCTGTGTCTCTATCATATTTACTGTCTAGCTAAGACCTCAATCCTGGCTCAGGACCTACCAGCGCGTTGGACACTTCTGTCCCTTTGGAGGACTCATTGACGTGAAAGGAGCTACACATAAGTGGGAAAGTCTATTCACATAGATGGCAGGATTAGGACCTTCATTTGACTGAAATTCTGGATATATACATGTAAACTAAAAGTCACATATGTAGTCTGGAGGTACTTGTTTACCTTATGTACTTTTTTGCTCTAAATGTCTTGAAAATAACCTGTGTTTACTTTACTTGTTGTGTCATTTAAATGAATTCCTTTTAGGCACCAAAGAATTATGTACTGGAAGTCAGCATTAAGAGGTCATCATTGATTCTGGATCATGTTCTTACAGGGAATCAATAGTCCCCAACACAGAGATGTTAATTGCCTTTCAAAATGCTGGATTTACTCCATAATAGTTTTTTTTTTCATTTCTACAAAAAATAATCCTGTATAAAAGATGGATTTAATAAATACATTTTTTCAACATCATATGCGAAAGATATTTCCCTCTTTTCTTATTATATATAAACATTGTTATTTGGTGGACAGATTTATAGTTTCATTTCTATTTTTAAGGAAATTCACTGTCTCTCTTCTATATTTAAATTGCTTTGTTATGGGAGAGAACATGATGATTAATCCATTCACACATTTTATTTCAACACAACTCCTGCCCCATTTGCTAAAAGAAATCTTCACCCTATGTGCAGTCCAAACAATGCTAGGAGAATGTTGTCTGTCCACTTTAGACCTTTGACACTCAGTCTCAGAGAGCTGGACATGCACTTCATGAACAAACAACACTGAGAATAGAATGAGCCCCAAATTATCATGGTGCATTGTCTGAAAATTTCAGTGAGACATTTGCTTCATGTTGCAGCCATAGGTCATGATGCTGCATCATGGTGATTCACGGCTCGATTCACAAAGGGATTTAGGTACCTGAAATGGCAGTTTAGGCACCTAAATCCAAAATCCAGATCCTCAGAACTGCTACTCAGCCACTGTGTGACCCTATAGGCACCTAAATTCTCTATGCACCTGAGATGCTGCCGTGTGCTTCTGTTGGTGGTCATGCACAGAGCTGCCAAGTCCTACCACCACGGAGCAGTTTGGTGCCTAAGCCCTAGCAGAATCCTGCAAGTAGGAATTCTCCCACCCAGCTCCCCTGTGGGCCCCAATCCTGTAGGTGGGCTCAGATGTCAGGTACTGGATCAGGGCCTGAAGAAAAGATATCTGTGGCCAAGTGGGTAGCGCTCTGCCCTGCCTTGCCCTAGGAGGTCAAAGGCACCGGTTCAAATCTATGCTTTGCCTGCTGTGGAGCAAGGGCTTGATCCTCAGTCTCTTACCATAGAACTGCCCTAGCCACTGCTCTGGGTAGATCTTTTGTAATCTCTCCTGTTGGAGCTGTTCTACTTTTTATGAAATATTTAAATATTAATGGGCATCAGTACTGGACCCGGGGTCTCGCAGCTGAGTGGCCCAAGCATCAGGCTGTAGAGTCATTCTCACTCTCTCCGGCCCAATGATTTTTTAAAGTATTTTATACAAAGTTTAATGGCTTCAACAGGAGACATGAAGATCCCTGCCCCACTCCAGAATACCCTATAGCCCAGTGGTTAGTGCAATCACCTGGGTGGTGGGAAACCTGACTTCCACTCTGTGCTCTGAATCAGGCAGAGCAGAGATTTGAACCCATACTCCCACACTGGGCTATAGGATATAAGAAGGAACCCCACCTCTTCCCTGTTTTTTATGAGAAAAGGATGAGCCAGCTTAGGTCCCTAACCCCAGCAGAGTGCTCATGGCTGAGAATCCTGAGTGGAGAGAGGCGCTTCCCTTCAGCTCAGAGGGAGATGCCTAACTCCCTTTGGGGGGTAGGGCTTAGGCCCCCACTCCTCTCTTTGGTATTTTCTGCTGGCAAGCTTAGGTAGCTCCCTGTTCCATGTGCAGGTTTCTTTCAATGCCATTTTTAGGTGCCTAACTCTTCCCATGCATTTTACAGGAAGCCTGGGCCCCTAACTTGGGGCTAAGGATTGCACTAGATGGCAGGCTGCCTAAGCGTTAGGCATAGCTACATAGCGTCTAAGGCCTGGTCTAAACCAGAAAATTAAGTCGACTTAATTACTTCACTCAGAGGTGTGAAAAATTCACACCCCTGAGCAGCATAGTTAAATCATAGAATCATAGAATATTAGAGTTGGAAGGGACCTCAGGAGGTCATCTAGTCCAACCCACTGCTCAAAGCAGGACTAACCTCAGCTATATCATCCCAGCCAGGGCTTTGTCAAGCCTCAGCTTAAAAACCTCTAAGGATGGAGACTCCACCACCTCCCTAGGTAACCCATTCCAGTGCTTCACCACCCTCCTAGTGAAAAACTTTTTCCTAATGTCCAACCTAGACCTCCCGCCCTGCAACTTGAGACCGTTGCTCCTTGTTCTGTCATCTGCCACCCCCGAGAACAGCCTAGCCCCATCCTCCCTAGAACCCCCTTTCAGGTAGTTAAAGGCCGCTATCAAATCCCCCCTCATTTTTTTCTTTTGCAGACTAAACAAGCCCAAGACTAAATTGACCTAACCTCCCGTGTAGACAGCGCTGGGCTGATGGGAGAATTCTTCCATCAACCTAGCTACCACCTCTCAAGGAGGCAGATTACCTACCCTGATGGGACACCCCTCCCCGCAGCATATGTAGCATCTATACTGAAGTGCTGTAGCATTTCCAGTACAGACAAGCCCTAAATCCCTTTTGTGGATCTAGTGTCATCTCATGCAGTCATAGCACAAGCATGTATTGAGTACCCCCTGGACTGTTTTACTGACAATAAGTTTGGATGGGAGTTACCTAACAAGCCAAGACATCTGATTTAACTGAGGGAATAACTTGGCTATTCAATTTCAGTGCGAGTTGTGTATGTGTTTTATGGTGAGATGGATGGGCGGAGTGATTCAGAGATTTAAAAAAGTACTTTGCATTGCTCAGCTAAATGGATTGAGACTGGAAAATGTGCTGCTGCATTCACTGTACAAAGCATTAAGTCACACACATAGGTACAAATCAAAGAGCTCATTTGTCTTCCCAGATTTCTTCTGTAATAGTCTAGACTTTGGAATAACTTTTGCATTAGAGCAATGTTTATCAAGCTATAGGAACAAAACCAGTTCAGGCAGGTATACAGTGCAGAAGAGAGGATTTGTGTAGGTGGAAAAAGCCACAGGACCCAAACTGCTTGCCACTTACTGCAAATGTACTGTTGGGTCTGAAGATGACACTGCTGGTACATCCTTGGAAGAAGCCTTCTCCCTGGACTCCTGTTGTGGCCAAAAATGTAGCTGGCTACAGAAGCAACTTCCATGCATAGTGCTGCAGACTCTGGGAGCAGCCTGCCAGCCCAAATTTCCCTCCTAAGCACTCAACTCAGTCTTGAGGGGCATGCAGCATTCTGAGGCTGGAGATTGGAGCTACTAGAGCTGAGGAGCCAATAAAAGACACACCGGAAAAAAACATAATCAGAAAAGAAAAAAGACATTCAGGAAAGAAAGACAAAAGCGATAAAATGAACAGAAAAATGAGATGTCAGAACATAGTGCAAAAAGGAAAATGGGGAGGATCTGTCTGCCAATCCATCCCAAAGTGACTTTTCACTAATCAAAATTTGTGAGCTAGTGAATTTGAGTGTCTGCAATCAATTTCTGTTGATTCTTCCATGCTCAAGCCAGGGTGCTAGATGATCCGTGTGTTCATCACAGACCGTACATGAGTGAAAACCTATAAAAGAAAACCCCGAACCCAAAGTAGGTGCATTTATCCAGCTAGATGGCTTTTTGTATCTTTCTGTCTGAAGCAGATAGATCTTGCTCTAGTAGAACAAATAGAAGATACCACTGACCTAATCTGGAATAATTTGTGGCTATAATTCAGCAATCTTATGCCCTTTGTTGTCCATCCATGCTAAATGTTTGTATATGTGATGACTGAAATTCACAACTGGTTTTCAGCATGTTTCTGTGACATTGCTGGAAGGTGCATTAGATCATGGCTCATTTCTGTTAACCTCAAAAGGAGGGATCTGCAGTTACTCTCCCACCATGCATTATGGTGTCCCTTTCGAGCAGTCAGAAATACAGTCAGAGATATATTCTTCGAAAACAAATAGTAAATTTATTGAGGGATTAAACGAGGTCACAACAAAAGGTAAGTAGGGGTAAACCCAAGGTTCCCGGTGTGATATCCCAGGGCCCAAGTGTTCTGATTTTATACACTCTCACAGATCTTTCTTCACTCGAGGGTGCTGTCGTGTACTTCTCCTCCTAGCAGCGTCTACTTCTCCTCCTAGCCACGTCTGTTTCTCGTCCTGGTCTTCGACGAGCCTACCCCACTGCCTACAACCAATACGATCTACACACCCTTCTCGCGCAACAACTGCAAAATGGCAGCCACCAACTGCCACAGTCAAGATTTTACATAGACTGTGATTGGTCCTCGGGGACCAATCCGGTGCTTGGGATTTCCCGCGCATGAGGGGGCTTTGCGCACGGCCCTCTAAAGTGCACACGGCACTAACTAGTATTGCACACGGTCCTTAAGGGAGCGTGGTGCCTCTCTATTGGCTATCTACTTCATGCATATTTAAATGACTTGTCAACTGACATGAACTTTTGACCTGTTGTTGGTGATTGACAGAGACAGTAGAGTCTCTGATGGCAACTATATACAAGGTCACATATAACTATATACACAGGAGGGGGAGGAACCGTATAGGGGGCCTGAACCACACCTTACATTTCCATTGCAAAATCTTCCGCTGTTGAAAACTTTTCCCTAGCTGTCAGTATTCTACATGCCATCCCAGCTACATTGTGTAAGATGATGTTTAAATCGCTGATACAGTGCAACAGAATATGGCTCACATCTAAACCCAATCAGTGTAGAGAGAGATCATTCTCCCTAAATGACAAATATTGGTGAGCTTCTGATACTGCAACTCTCTACTCATATACTATTTTATATTATGCCCAGTGAAAAATTACTGAGTGTCCTGATGGAAGTTACAATACATTGTAAGTTACAATACTTTGCTGGTTTAAAGAAAAACTTTTAATGTAGATCCATATACAGTAAATGTGCCTTCTGTGATTAAAATCCAAATTAAAATCTAAGAAGACGGCAGAAATATGGATTTAACAACAGACCGAGCCAGACAAAGATTATGAAAATCATGGAACAAAATCCATATATGTTTTGAGTTTGTGTAGGCAAGTCTTCAAAACAGCAGAGTGAAACCCTAAGAAAGCAGACTTTTGCATCATCACTAAACATATGGTTTGGGCTTATTTTTCCAGTATAGTGGTGAGGCAACTACATAATGTGAAAATGGTAGAGAGCTGTAAAAATATAAAGCACCTACAATCCAAAGCGGCAGAAGATAGGAAAAAAGAATGATTACAGTTTAAATCTTTGAAACCACAGACCCTCTGGAAATCTTTATTTTTCAATAACACATTTATACGTTAGTGACATTTCATGTGCTCAAGCAAGCACTTCTTAATGATATTTAATCTGTGTGCAGTTAGCATTCTGATGATTAGGTTTACAAACAGTTCTCCCAGTTTCCTATCTTTGTATTGTGACAGCATTAGTCTTTGCACCTCTGGTGCAGGTCTAGAAAATGAAGAAACAAGGTACAGTCTCCAAGTAATGCATTTTGACAGCTCCGCTAAATTACACATGTACCTGGATGCACTGAAACAAGGTGGATCACTGACCCTTTTTTCCCTTAAAAAAGAAAGTGCAGTGAAAATTGACTGATATTTTTTATTAGTAAAAAGAGATAATCTTGTTACTCGTGGGAGATTACAGTTCAACAGAGGTAGGTTTTACAGACATATCAAACAATAATACCTATTCATACAAAATGTATGTGGTCTGATAATTCACCTAATTTCTTTGCTTAGCATCTCAGTGCTGTTAAGAGTATCTTGGATATGAATTTAAGGAAGCAAGGCAGCTGTATTTGCAATATACAGATTCAATTCTGCCCTCAATTACACCCATGCAACCAAAAGGGGCTGCATGAATATAAATAAATGTAGAATTTTGCTCAATATCTTTAAATAAAGAGTCAAAAGTATGAGCCAAATTCTGTCTCAGTTATATCAAAGCAACTAGTGAGATTATAGAAGCATAACTGAAAGCATGGAGGGATGACAGATTTAACTGAAGGAATAACTTGGCTATTTGATTTCACTGGGAGTTGTGTATGTGTATCTAAGTGCATAATTTGGCCCTTCATGTTTGTAGTCAAGGAAACAGGTGGAGTGCAGTTATTGAATCTTCTTTGCATTCCAATTAACTAGACACTCCAAATCATGCTCCATGTGTTAGAATGAAACCCTATTTTGCTAGATTTGTTGAAACACTACCAAAATAATTAAACATTTTTAGCCATCATTTTACAAATTAAATAAAGGACTGGCCTTTCCATTTTGCTGGCTTGCTGAGAGAGTAACAAAACTCTGAGTCTTACTATGGTTTTTACTGCATATTTATGTTCAAAAGTGCAAGAGGAAAAGGTGAGACAAGCAGGTTTTAAAATGATCAGCTTTTGCTTTCTGGTTGAGTTGGAAATATATATGTTTTAACATCATATCTCATGTGTTAGCTTACATGGTTCAGTAATCACTTCCAAGGTCACAAAGATCCACCTAATTTACTAAGTGTTACTTCACTTTGGATGCTCTTAGTGGAGCCTACACGCTTATTTATGTTCTCATACGTATACAGTTATAGCCATTTGTTTTCGAATACATGTCTGAAGTAACAGAGAAATTAAAAACATCACTCATGCAGTATACAAAGTGGTCATTTTGGCCACTGAGGGAAAGGTTTTCATTTAGAAAGCCAGAGAGAAATGCAAGGATCAGCAGAAGGCAGAATAGATTTGTTGCAACTATGAGAGAATCACGTTGGTACAAAAAGTAACCCTGAATTATTGTTTATACATCCCCACAGTTTGTAAGATCAATGTAGTATAAACAACAGTTCTCTTCTCAAAGCACTTAGAAGTTCTTTCAACATGAATCTAGAGCCTTTTCTGTATCACAGAAAGAAAATGCAGCCATTTTCTCTAGACACTGATTGTAACAAGATGCTACCGATCTGAGTTTTTGTGAATTTTTCCTTATTTGCAGTGTACAGATGGTCTTTTGGATTGTAAGGAAATGCAAGGTGCAAAGCTGTTAGGAAACCAGAAATAGAAAAAATATTTCTGTTGTACTGTATTTTAATATAGCTAGCCATCAAAAAGTGTATGCACTGCTAGCTCAAGTTGTCAGCTGGTTTCAGTCTGCAGTTCTATTGAATTCACATATATAAATACAGGTTTTTTGTGTGTAATATATGTGTGAAAAGAACATGATTTAGATTGCAAATTGAAACATTCAAAAATTAAGAAATGCCAGGATTAAGATTACCTTAATTTGGCTCATTTGTGTGTTTGCACCAAAGCTTGATATTTTCTGTCCCATCCCCTCCACCCTGTCCTTGTCCCAGTCCTGTCTCTTCTCTACACCTGAGTGCTTGTCCCATTTCCACTTTCCTTGTCTCCAGTCCCAGTCTCTATACTTCAGGCTTCTAATCCCCATCTCCACCTTCAGGCTTGCTATCTGAGCTCCAATCTCCCTCCCAATGTCCAGTCTCTTCCCCTCCCCAATATCAGTCCCCTTATCCAGCCAATCTCAGATCCCCTGTCCTGCCCCAGTGCCTTGTCCCCAGGCTCCTTGACCAGTCAGGCCTAGATCCCCCACTTCTGGCTCCTTGTCTGATCAGTCTCTCCCCTCTCAGGCTTCTCATCAATCTCAGTTTCCCCCTCACCACTTACTTAGCTTCTTTTCCCACTCTCTTTTCCCAGCCAGTTTACATGCTATCCCCACATCTCCCCTCCCACCCTGACTCCCTCTCCTTTCTCCACCAATTTCTAGTCTTAATCTCTTTGTCCAAAAGTCTCCCAGTCCCAGCGTCCATTGTCCAATGGTTCCCAGTTTCAGGCTCCTTGCCCAACCAGTCCTTATCTCACCAGACTTTAGTTCTAATCACTCCCATCCCTCCCATAGTCTGGCGTTTGTACTCTCTGCATTTGAATCGGACCCTTTCCTCCTCTACGTTGTCTGAGGGCCAGCAGGGGGTAGAGGTAGAAGTGTCATTGAGAACACAGGAGTGCCAGGCACTCTGGTCTCAGTTCCAAAGCCCTGTCTCAGTCCATCTTGGTACAGATGGGAGCAGCCATTAAAGGGAAAGTCTTTCTGAACCCCTGTACAGCTGTGCAGGAGCAAGTTCAGTCATTCCATGGGATTGGTACACGTGTTCTATGGTCAACAGTAGGAACTGAGGGAGGCTTGAGCATGCTCAGTGATGACAGAATCTTCATATATTTTAGCTGCTTAAATCAAAGAAGTTTTTACTGAGCATGTTCAAACTGATTTTTAAAAATCTTATAACTCGACCAGATTTGGGCAGATTTTTATAAGAATAGCAACAGGCACATCCCTGACACAAAGGGCAACCTTCTGCCATATTTCAAGTTCCCACTCCAACTCATGAGGAAAGCTAGGGCATTTGAAAGAAAATATTTTAAAAAACTTTTAACGTGGGCAAAATGATGTATTTTTCCCTTGTCTCGTTCTTGGAAATGGCTGAACTGTTTCCAATAAAATCTATTCTGAGGCAGACACCCAACATGGAAAAAATGTCAGGCCAGAAAATCAATGTTTTTCCAAAGTTATAAGCATTTGAAGATAGAGTCTTATAATGGGAAGTGTCACGCAACCTAATAGCTGGTCCTTATAACATATATCAGATATATCTGAGCCTGTATTTAATCTGATGCTGAGGAGAAGAATGCCATTAAAGTGAACTTTCCCCACCTTTTCTTTCCCAGTGGTGCCTCTCCAAAGTTTGGGATGTTGCCCGACTCTTGCACTGAAATCACCATGAGGATAAGCTTGTCTTCCTTGACTGTGGCAGTGAGAACTGCATCAGGGGCACACTAGAACTGCTCTTAATTGTCTTTGTCATCATCAAGTGTGGGAGCGTACACACTAATGACCATGGCATGCTAGTTGTTACTAATGTTAAGATGAAGAGGCATGAGATGTTTGTCAATACCCATTGGGAGTTCAAAAAACTGGCTAGCTAGCTTGTTCTTGATGGCAAAACCAACCCCTTGAATACACCTTTCTTCAGATGGTTTTCCTTTCCAAAATAGCCACATCTGTCTTCTTTCAGGTGGCCTTCATCTGCCTGACAGGTCTTATTTAGCGCAGCAATATTGATGTCATATCTTGTCATATCTTCTTCTTTCAGGACAGTCATTGCTTGTGGAATCCATGAAAGTGCAAACATTCCAAGTGGAGAACTTCATTATTTTGCTTGGTATGTTTTGACTGCAGGTACAGTGATTCTGCTGGACACAACCATCCAGCCAGGGGGGAAGAGGTTTGAGACAGCCTATGTTTAAGACAGCTTTTCTAGCCCTTCCCCATTCAGGGTGAGCAGAGGGGATCCTGAAAAGAACTGCTCAGTTGCAGCTGCCGAATTGCACTTCTGTCTCACAAGTCCAAGTGCAAGACGATCGCTGCCTGTGTGCATATTTATGACTAGGAACTCTCAGAGATCACTGCTCCTGTCTGTGGGCACGGGGACAAAGGATGTCAGTGCTGGGGCACATTCCTGGAGGGCTGGGAGTTGGGCCCAGGCTTTGGACACAAATTGTCCTCCACGGGGCCCCTGAGTTGGGCTAAAAATATACTAAAAAGTATACCATATACTACACAAGCAATAATCATGTGCAAACCACAGCACTTTTCTAGCCTTGAAGTTGGAGGGTGGGGAGAAGCAAACCACAGCAACTTTCTAGCCTTGAAGTTAGGGAAGGAGGGAGCATATCAGAGCAACTTTCTAGCAGTGTCCAGAACAGGGCAAACTTGCCCAATAGGCAGCACGGTAAGAAGGGCGTAATATGAGTAGGCTATGTTCTCCGTTTCATTCCTCCCCCCACCACCTGGACAAAGAATGTAGTAAGAAGAGTGTTATCTCTTCTTTCCAAGACCTCTAGTTCTTCCCTTGTTGCTAGTTTGTTAAGGGACTTCATGGTCATCCCTGCTGTTAAGATAAATGTATATGCCACGCAAGTTTTGTGGGAAATAACAAACAGGGGCAGGTATAATTATATGCCTCCCATAGCCATTAATATTCATTTTATAATCATTTATATAACCAAATAGGGATTTTATGGGGCTTTGTAGAAGTGTGTGTGTTTACATATTATTTTAAATAAAAAGTTGTAAAGTAGTGAACTCAGGACTCACTTTGTTGGTCACGAGGCAAAGGGGAACAAGTGGACTAGAAGCTGAAACTGAATAAATGCTCCTTATCACTCCACTCAGCTCAATCTCTCTCTCTCTCCAACCGACCCTGCAACACTGTCCCCACCACCACTCATCCATTGCCGCAGGACTTTGTTAGTGGAAGATATTTACATTCTTGGCAGAGGCCTATGCATGAAATCTTTTAATGTGGGGGAGCCGGTGTGTAGGCAGCAACCTCACAATATTTGACAGGAAGCAGCCTTGGACCTGGTGGCAGGGAACTCCAAGACAATCAGAGGTCTCTGTCCTGCGTCAACCCTCATCTGTCTTCTCAGCCTCAGAGACTTGCCAAATCCTTGAATATGTCTTTTCCGCCATTAGGATCTTGAGAAGTTTGGATTACACTTTGTCTGGAACTTCACCTCTGAATTGTTCTCCAAGGGTGACCTTCCCAGGAGTACAAAGCTCTGGACCACATAGTTCTGAGGGTCATTGGGAGACACAAGCCTCTCCACCACAATAAGGGAGCAGAAGGGAGTATGATATTCTTATCACAAATACCATCTTTAAACAGAAGGACAAATATAAGACCTCTTAGAAACATCCACATTCTGAATACTGGCATCTTCATTATTATGTCATTGTCAGAGCCCATGATAGTACTGATGTCCATATTACATGAGCCATGAGAGATACAGATGACTGTTGGAGGAGACCATTCTTTAGTCAGATCAATCATGAACATGTGGCTCACACCACAACACCGTAAATAACTAAAAGGAATGCGGAAGAGATTAACAACAAGGCACTTCAAAATCACTTTAGTCACGAGAAGCTTAAGCAATGCCTCAGTGAGAGGCTCTCTGACCTACCTGACCACATCAATGACATCCAAACACATTGGGAGGAGTTCAATACCATTATTCACAAAATGTGTGCTGAATCAATTGGATATTCCACTCATCGCCAACAGGATTGTTTGATAAGATCAATGAGGAATCCTCGCACTTATTCATGAAAGGAGAAACATATTTTGAACTTGGCAAAATGAACCCTCTAATCAGCAAAAATGAGAGAATTATCATCTGCTTAAAGCTGATATTCAAAGAAGGATGAATGACATCAAGAATAAGTGGTGGCAAGCAAAGACCATGAAATTCTACAGTTTCACTGAACAACATGACATGAGAAGCTTTTTTCAAGCAACAAAAGTGGCACAACCCTTCTATAATCCAAAGACAACCCCACTCTTCTTAAAGATAATGTAGCACTCACGCAATGTTGGAAGGAGTATTTTGAGACTCTATTGAACATGAATCTGAAGTCTCATCTGCCACCATTGAGTCAATTCCTCAGCATCAAATAATAGAACCTCTTGCTGACCTCCCATCTTCTAAGGAAGTTTGGCAAGCCATCACTCAGACTAGAAACAACAAGCACCAGACCCAGATAGCATTACTGTGGAGGTCTTCAAAGTTTATAGAATATCACTCATGCAAAAACTTCATCAATGACTTGTTAGAATTTGGGTTAATGAGGAAATTTCACTCAACCTAAAGAATGTGAATTTTGTGAACATTTTTAAGAAAGGGGACAAGCCAATGTGCAGAAATTACTGAGGTATTAGCCTCCTCTCCATGGCTGGTGAAATCCTTGCTCGCATCCTTCTGAGCAATCTCTTCTCTCTTACCAAAGATGTCCTTCCAGAATCCCAGTGTGGTTTCAGATCATTTTGGGACATCACCAATTGATTTTTGTTGCATGACAGATCCAAGAGAAGTATAGAGAACAACACCAGCCATTGTTTATGGCATTTATTGACCTAACTAAGGCCTTTGATTCCATCAATTGTGAAAGTGCTCTCTAGGTTTGTTTGTCCATTGAAGTTCATTCGTATTCTCAGGCTACTTCATGATAGGATGACTGCCACCATTCTCTGTAATGGGTTGGAGATGAACCCATTCATCATCCGTACTGGTGTTAAGCAGGGTTGTGTTATTGCCCCAACCTTTTTTTTCTATCTATCTTGCTATAATCTTGATTCTTATTTGTGACTGCTTTTCTTCTAGATTGAGTATTGCATGGACAGCCAGCTCTTCCATCTGTGGTGTCTTCATTCTAAAACTAAAGTCACCAGGACTGTAATTACCAACCTTCAATATGCTGATGACAGTGCTATCCTCACACACACTGAGGCTAACTTACAATCCACCCTAGATCTCTTCTCAGGTGCCTGTCATAGCCTGGGACTTTCTCTCAGGATTGGGAAGACTAAGTTGCTCCACCAACCTGTCCCAGCACAAGTTTCCCCCCTTCTCCCACAAATTGTCATTGGTGGTGAACCCCTGGAAAATGTTGAGCATTTCCCTTACCTTGGTAGCCAAGTCTCCCAGACAGTTAATATTGTTATGGAGATTGAACATAGGATCCATTGTGCCAGCGTATCCTTCAGAAAGTTGATCTATGATCTGATGGAAACTAAGATCTAAGATCTTGATCTACAATGAAGTGGTTATCCCCACTCTTCTTTATAGGTGTGAGACATGGGTGACATATCAAAGCCATCTTCAGCATCTGCAGTTGTACCAACAGTGCTGCCTTTGGAAGGAAGGAGGATTCTCTGTGTCAGATGGAAAGACCATTGTACCAATGCCAGCATTCTCTCTGCAGCTAACAACATCAGTGTTGAAGTGAAGATTATGAAACATCAACTTTGCTGGGCTGGTCATTGTGTGCAAATGGCTGATACTTGTCTTCCAAAGCAAGTTCTCTTTTCTCAACTTAGTCATGGTAAGAGGTCCCACAGGGGACAGAGGAAACACTGCAAGGACACATTGAAAGTATATCTTAAGAAGGGAGGCACTGACCTCATGAACTGGGAAGAGCTGTCTGGCAATAGACTGCAATGGCATCACATCATATATCAAGCCTCAGTCTGTTTTGAAGAGAATCATCTTGCTCAAGAGGCTGAAAAACAGAGGAGGAAGGAAGGGTACAGCATCCAGCAATTGTGCTCTCTCCAAGTAACCATTTGTCATATTTGTGGAAAAACCTGTAGAGCACAAATTGGACTCCTCAGCCATCTTAAGTTCTTTTGAATTTTCCCCTAGCAGACATCATCCTTTTATTGAGGTATAGCCGACAACAAAATTTAATTTAACATGACATTTGATCAATGAGTTGAAGGCCAGCAAAATACCTATACATCATCAATGTCCTGCTTATGCCCTCAAAAGAGAAGTTAACAAAACTTCGTGGTGCATGAGCCTTGGGTTAAACTTCTGCATGGGGTGAACTATACGCACAGTGAAACAAATATTTCACCTTAACTTGACTGTTATGTTGTGGCATGAACCAATTTAGCTTCAATCAGCTCCTGGTCTTGGCTTTCCTATCCAAGTTAGCAGGCTGAAAAACAAGTTGCAAGACAAAGAAGGCAGCATAAGTTTCAGACCTTCAACTATTCCCAACACTGCCATGCTGTTACTTCTGCCCTTTCAGAAAGATCTATGAAGGACTCCAAAATGAAAAACAGTCAGTCCATGGGGGACAATAAAAAAAAGTCTCATTTCTTTTCAGCTTGGCTGAATAAGTAGCTCAGGCTGAACTACAGTACCTGAGAGCTGTTCTGACACTCCACTGGAACGCTTCATTTGGACATCTGAAAATGACAGTAAGGGGAGCTGAATTTTAAACAGAGTGACAAATTTATTTCTTTTTTATTGTTAGCAGCTTGACTTTGTAATGCACATAATTGGAAATGTGTGACCCCTCCTCCTATGGAATTGTGGTATATTAAAATATGGCCTTTCCTTGTGATGGAAAAAGCTTTCACATCACATATGTATACAAAAGAAGTGCCAGAAAGAGGAGAGGTATTAGAAATTTGGTCACCCTTTTAGCATACTTAGAGGAGGGCAGCTCCCCAGCCTGAATCTTTAGTCAGATTCCTTGACTATTAACCTGATACTGAATAAGTAATATATGATATAGTATGTTGACATTTTATTGTAAATTTCCAATAATAAAAAGTTTCAAAACAAAGTAATAGTCAGTAGCAAATGTGTATCAATAATATTCCTTGTGGATCAATATCTGTTTCAATAAAAGATAATAAATTGATAGTAAGGAACAAGAACAAAAAAATGACAGTACATTCCCAAGTTATATTTGCATTATATTGCTGCATCTAGAGTGCTGCCATCATCCCAAGGTGCCCTCCATTCACCCTGCCATAGTTTCAGGCTCAGGATGAGAACATGAGGAAAAAAAAAAACCCCAGTCAGCCATGAAAATCTCTAATGGTCAGTGGGTATCCTAGAAGTAGAGACAGAGACTATCATGGCCTTAGGTGCCCCTCTACTTCTGACCATTTAAACTGTTTAGGTTATCTATGATATACCACATTGGAATCACCAACTCTTAAATGAAATTCCTTTGCTCATCTATGACACCACAAAACAGGACTCACTACCGATTTGGGGAATAATATACTTTGGTCTTAATTTACCTAGAGAAGAGTGACCCCATCAAGATGGACCCACTCTTTAAACTGTAATCTGTTGAAATCTCTCATCATCGACAGACAGAAGAGATTGTAAATGAAGTGAGTTTATTGCTTGCTTTTTTTCTTTTTCTTTAAATAAACATTCATAATTAATAATTGTGAGTATTTTGCTCATCTTTAATCATGGTGTCTCACTAAGGCATAGGAAGAACCTCATGTGACTAAAATAGTGGTTTCATATCCAGGAACTGGCATTAAAAGAGACAATTAAGATTTGGCTCTTATCATTTCTTGTTGGTTTTAGAGATAAAGTTACTGGGTGGTCAACAGCTTAAGACACCCCTTGCTCCCCTGCCCAGGCATTGGTATTTTTATTAAACTGATGTAAAATGTAGACTAAGATAAAGCATGGACAACAATTTACATCACAGAATCAGACAAATTAGCCTGAAGCTAAATTGGGAATTCAGCATTTTCACAAGATTGGTTTAACCCTATGTAACTCTGTCAGTGGTAGCTAGGGCAGATCAACCTGAGGTGTTTTTATCATCATGTCATATAGACCTATATAGAGCAGCCTCAACAAAATGGTAAAAACATCTGTACACAGTCTAGGCTAGCACTTTCGCCTTTGGTACCTGTTATGCCAGGCACCGCTGCTCACAGCTGCCTGCAGGTTCTGAATACCAGGCGAGGAATAAAAACACGCCCACACCAGTTATGTACACTTAATCATGGCATACGCTCCAAACAGCAGAGGGAGACTCTAACAAGCAACTCTGCAAAGAGGGCTGCGGGGGATCGGTGCCACGCAATCCAAGTGGATTCATGGCCGAGTCTCGTTGCACAGTTTGCATTTCAAGCTTTTATACAGCATTCTCTAGGGAACAGCAAGCATTGGCTAATTTACAGCACATGACCTTCTTTCCTCACTTTCTCCTCCTTTTGGCACCCAAACAAGCTACACAGCGGGTTGCAAAATCGGCTCTGCACCTTGTTTACCGTGCTGTGCCAGCAATTCTGATCAAACTGGCTCAGACTAGCCCCGCTGCGTCACTATCTCCAGCGCATTACAAAATCTTCCGGGCCCTGCCACTACAGTACCATAGGAGGATCTGTATGCTAGACTAATAAAGAGGAAAGTTCCAATGTGGAGCACAAAAGCTCACATAACACATTTAGAAGTATGATAACTAGCTAAAAATAAAGCCTTTTAAAAAAATTTCTTCTCAATTTTTAATCAACATTATCAAAATGTGATTGAAATATTTATCAGTATTTTGCATTGTTTTTGATAAATAAAATTGATAACTGTTTCAATAGTTTTATAATATTTTCAATAAACAATTTTAAATGTCACAATTTTTCACAAAAATAAACAAAACCCACACATACTTGCATTGTTGATTTATTATGAAAGATTTTTCATTTTTCAAATTAAAGACTTTTTCATTTAAATATTTTTATCAGTACTAATGATTCTCATTAGAAGCTAAATTAGCCTAGTCTGCTTTTCTTTGCTTTTTTGAGGCCCAGTGGCTCTCAAATCCAGGCCAAGAGAGTTGCCAGGCAGAAAAAGCTTTCACTCCGCCACCCAGCAGTAACAAGCTTGCAGTCCCCTACCCACCACTACCTGTGGGCACAGACCACAGGAAGTCCCACCTCAAGGGGGTTGACAGACAGGAATTTCATGGACCTGACTGGCTCCCTGCCCTATATAAACTCAAGGGGCATTTCAGGAAGCATCCAGGTAACTATGTGATCACTTACTTGCTGCCATGATCACCCTGCATTCTCTGTTGCTGAACTCTCTATATTGACCTCTGTTCTGACTTGAACATTGATTCCCACTCAAACGCCTGTAAATGCCCACATGGATCCTGATATCCGGTATTGACCCTCAGCTTGAACCTGACCTGTCTCCAGCTCTGACTCTTGGCCTGACTATTGACCCTGATACTGACTCTAAATGCTAGGGGTTGTTCCCGCCTACTGAGTTCCTATCACTAGTCCCCACTACCTTTGCCCAAGATCCTGAAAGCCTCATTCTGTCAGTTCATCTGTATTATAGCTATAATTTAAAATTGCCCAATAAATATCACTGTGGTATTTATCTTTCACTTGTTTTAAAAGTCCAAATTTTATATGATTCAGAATTATGGGCCCAAATCTCCTATCTATCATAAAGGATTAAAAACAGCGAGAAAATAAATCTATAAAATCGCTCCATACTACAAGCGTGTCAAATGCATTAGCCTCTATCATGTTAATATGCCAATAAAATAGCAATGTATTTTGACTTAATTACTAAAGACTATAACCACTTTTACTACCTTTAGAGCTCTTCAACCCCTAAAGCCAATGGAAGTTTTCACTTCTGATTTGTCTAATATAGCTCTCAGGAGCTGCTTAAAGCTGTAATGCCACAATAGGAAATCAGTTTTTTAAACAACTAAAGGTTTTTGTTGATGTGGACATGGGCATGGGAACACTGAGACAGACACCATAGGATGGATAAATGTGGGGTGCCTGAGTGTTTATTTTAAACTATTACCTCACTGGGGCAACCACTCCAAGCCACTCAGTAATGTTATTCCAGTAGTGTTATGCCCCCTAAATTAGATCTTAGAAAAAATGATGTTTAAAGGTCTGGTAGCCTGTCTACAGTAGGCAGAACATGGTGAGAAAGATTTGAAATAGACTGCGCCCCACCCCTATGGACAAGCACTGTGTCGGGAGGGAGGGGTGGTTAGGCTGGGAAGGTCAAACCAGGGCCAGACAATGGGACTGCACCACAATTCCTCTTTTCCTGTAGCCACTCCTTAAACTTATGGGCAGCAGTAGTATTAGCAACAGTCCCTCCATGGTACTTCTGGAATGTTCTAGTGCCACTGGATCAACAGCCTCAGTGACTAGGATATGGGCGGTTATGTCTAGTGGATACAGCAGCAGTTAGGTCTCATGGTTAGAGCAGATATCAATCAGGAATCAAAGCCTGGGTTTAGAGGCTGAGGCCAGATGCTAGAGCAGAAGTCAGGATTTGGAAGAGAGGGTCAGGTCTGGGTTACTGCAGTGAGGCAAGGCACAGCAAAGCAAAGGGTCCAAGCAGGCAGAAATTATTACAGTTCTGGGTAAATGCTTTGAGCAGCCACTCAACTGCTGCTGGCCTGAAGAGCCACTCTGGTGACCCTTCCAGCCAATTTGAACAGCAGAGCCATCCAGGCAGCCTACTTGTAGGCCAGCTGCACTTACTAGATTTCCCAGAGACCAACTCTGCTACAGATCCTGATTCCTGACACACACAAGCAGAAATCTGATGGCCTCTCCACTGGCCTGCACAATGCCTTTGGGGGCTGGTCTGCCTTTCAATGCCAGCCTACATGGGTATATTAAGGATCCCTCCAGGGTGTACAGCAGAAGCCCACCCCCATGCATGCAGTCTGCCAGCAGACATCCCACACAGCTCCACCTTGAAACTTCAGTGATACAGAGTCTGTGACATGTTCCCTGTTAGAATTCTTCACTTAAAAACATTTTATACTGTATAACTTTTCTCTTGAAGGAAAAGAAGAAAACAAAGCAAAAAAAGGCCAACAAAGCACAAACCATCCCCCCTTTTCCCCCACACCCCTAACACATGTAATCTATCCTCAATGGGGAAGATACTGCAATTTAGCACTGAAAAAGTATTTTTCAATGAGGAATCAAAGCAACATATGACAAATCTACTGCCTGAATTGCATTGGGGGTAATCAGAATGTTCTTCCCTTGATCCTTGTAACTAACTGCTGTGTGTATTTTACTCTAGGCAAGTCCTTAAAGCTGTATTACTTACTGTCAAGAATTTTAGAGGATGCTTGATTTTTGACTTACAATTCAGTATAATTCTCCTGAGCTTTAGTCTACCTGAGTGCACCATTGCCGTGTTTACTTCATGCTGACACTACCTTCAGGTGCTTCAGAAATTGAATCTGTGTTCAGCAGGATGCCTAAATGCAGGCTACAGTATCAACAACCGAAAATAACTAGAAGATAATGTTCATCTGTTGTAACTGGGTGAACTGACAAAAAAAAGATTGGCAATAGACAGCTTTTGCTCTCAGGAGGGTAGTTAGGACTCATATGCAATAAAACTGGGAACAGTAAAAAGCCTCTGCCATGCCATTTGTAAAGTCTTTAACATCAACACCTGAAATTAACTACATCAGGCCTGATTCTGCTCTGACTTACACTGGTGAAACTCCATTGATGCTAGTGGAGTTACTCCTGATTTTCACTAGTGAGACAGAGGAGAATCAGTTCCTTTTTCCTCCAGTGATGTATTATGGATATATACAACTGCATATTTTGAGAGCTTGGATACATTTAATTGTGAACCAAGGAAGAAGTAATTAAAGTCAATGGGAAAATTAAAAGTAGGGGAAAAATTAAGACTAAGAAAAAATACACAGCCAGTAAAAAAATATATATGGCCCTTGATTCTCCATTCTTCCACTAAGTAAAGGAATAAAAGGGAAAGGTGGCTCTGCTTCCTTGTAGTTTTGCCTGTGCTGTGGGCCCACCTGGTGTGAGTTAATACAATTTCAGGGCTGCTCACACTTACACTCAGACTGCTCTCTTTTCTGATGAGCCATCCATCAGCTAAGAGTTGCTGGAGTGTTATTCAGTTGATTCCTGTCCCCTTCTTCCTCCAATATGCTTCCAGCATGCCTCCTCCACCAGGGGCAATGGGGCACAGGATGGGGTAGAGCTGTTTTAGCAACTCTATCCTGGCCTGGGAACCACCTGATGCTGGGAGATCTGTGGACCACTTTCACACGCTTTATGGATCTTTAGATCGTGATGGTGTATGTAACTGAAAGTCAGGCCCTATATCTCCCAGATGAGGACACTTCTGTAGGCAGACAAAACAAATTACACTGATGTTATATCTGTTTTTGGACATAGCACAATATGATGTCAAAGTATTTTGTTGTTTCTTAGCAGTGAACTTGGTGAATCTATATTATTTTTGTCTCTCACAAATCCTGAGATGCTCCAAAGTCCTATCATATAGCAGCTACTTTATACTAATTCTATACTATTCTGTTGAGGTGAATTATGATGTACTGTAAAGCTAGGAATCTTTAGTACAAGTTATTATCAATCTACCAGGCAAGCTCTGTACCAAGAATATTCAAGGTTCTGGAACTGTTAGAGGCAGTTTAACCAAAAATAATTCTGAAATTGGAATTTAAACATTTCAGCCTTGCCTGGCACTTCCAGTCAAGCTATACAGAGGTAGAGTAGGGGCCAGGCTTTTCTTTATATAGCTTGAGTGCTTATTAAGAGATTTTTCATTTCCTCAGTCTTTACTACAGTGATAAAAATGTAACTTTTAACCATTATTCCATATTTCAATATAAACTACATCACAAAAAGGAAGAGTGAAATTCACCAGTAGTTTGTGTTCTGTAGGCTAGTCATTTTTCAAAATGAAAACTCATCTTCTGTGAAGCACTAGAAGTGGTCCCTGTTTACCATAGGATGGGTGATAACTCATCCTATAACTCATTGGAATGCAGAATGTCATTAATCACACTATAAATACCAATTTATACCTGATGAACAACAAGAGTGCTTGCTGAAGTGGTTGAAAGAGCAGCAGAAGCAACAGCAGCTTCAGCAGTTTGTGGAGCACTAGCAACCCCATCAAACACAACAGAAATTAATGTTGCAGGTCATGGAACAAATAGGACAGAGATGAACAGTGGGGCCACGTGTGCTCCTACTGTTGCCTGGGAATGAGTAAATGGGAGTAAAATGGGACCTGATGACAACTCAGAGATACAGTTGGAGATTTCTGAATGTCTGACAACAGCAGAGCAGTAGCCAAGTAAGGGTGGTCTCGTATCTGATGTGAGAACTTCAAGCAACTCAGTGGTTAGGGATTGTAAGTCTGCAAAAGATTCCCAAACCATCTCTTTTGGATCAACTCAAAAGAAACCATATCTTCCAATTTAGAGCAGACAAGTTCATTCAGGATCTTGGCTTTGATCAGCAGCTCAATGGTTCTAAGATCTTTGCAAGTGGTGGTTGAAGTCAAAATCTTTCAGCAGGAAGGTAGTAGAGTCAATCAAGCTAGAACAATTTTGCATGGTCATGCCAGCAGGACCAAGGTTGTCATGATAGGTAGACAAACTAGATTAGAGAGTATGCTCAATGGAGAGCTGAGCTGGACTGCAGGAGTAACAGCAAGCCTGGGAATTTAGGTACCCAGCCATGCTGATTAAAGCTGAGCTCAACTCCATGTATCAGATATTACTGTTCAAGAACAGAATATGGACAGCAACAGACTAGGGATGGAACACATTAGTAAGGTTGCCACAACTCATTCATGCTGTTTCTTAATTTCACTATTTCAGGATTACATGTCTACACTCCCTGTTCTCCTCCATATATTAGGACTTACATTAAGAACATTACAAAATGTAATTGAGATCTTCCACTGATTGAAGTTGGCATAGCTCCATTGTGTAGATACACAAATTGATACTAGTTGAGACTCTTGCCCCAGATCTTTTCTAAAGCAATTAGACAATTTTTTCTTCTGCACATCTTCACATTCTGTGGTAACAAGTTAATTTATAGTCCCTTCTTCACTTCATTATAAAGCCTGCCTTGTACATTTGAATGTTTTGTGATTGCCTTACAACATCTTATTACATTTTAGTCCTTATTGATGTTCTTGTTTTATTTATTCAGTTCAGTTCAATATTCTCAGCAAGGTGGTGGATCTTCAAAAGAAATCTTCAGTCGTGTTAGAGTTCAATTAAATCACAAGTCTGTAAGTTATCTGGCCAGGTTAAACTTAAAGCGTCTTCAGCATCTGGAGATGAAATGTTGAAACTGGTTCCACAGGGTGTGTAGAAAAGTAATGATTTTTTTCTTTATGTGTCCACTCCCTACTAAAATGCACAAGTTAAAAGAATATCCAAAGCTAGTCTTATACTTTTCTGTCTTGTATTTCAAATGTAAATGAATAAGCCAATAAACAACAAGGGATCACTTGGACTCATTCCACGTTAAAATTGAAGGGGAAGATTTTGACCTTTTACCTGGGAACTCCACAAGGATTTTCTTGCAAAGACTTTCTGTGAGTGTCCCACTGGGATCAGAGGGGTTGCCCTTCCCCTCAATGAAAGGCAACTCCCAACCCTGGAGGATAGGAGCCAGGGACTTCGACACAGAGACTCTTTACCCCTCACTGGGCCCTATCTGTGTCTCTGATAATGCAGTCCTACATACAAATCAGGGGGCATATTGTTAACATTAAAGATTATAAAAATGTTTTTGAGAAGAAGTTTTTGTAGGTAAGTGACAGGGGTAGTAGATGTACCAATATTCAGCCACAAGCAACGGTCCTGCTAGAGGCCAAGGGAAGTACCCTAACCACAAACATACAGTGGAAAGGAACCCAAGCCCAGAATGTCAGCATAAAAAGGTAAATAATATTAGGGGATGTCTAAATGTATGCATAAGAGAAGACCTCATAAGGTAAAAATACAGGGGTACAGTACCTTCCTCAGGGAGGGCCAAGTTGCATGTAAATGGGTATATATGTGCACACTTTGCCTAAACTCAGGGCTCACTCCCCGACGTTGGGAGGTGGAACAAGTGGACAACCTGCTTCGAATAAAGTTGCTGTTGCTATGCACTCTGCCTCTGAGTCGTTCTGTTCCTGTGGCCCTTATCACCGGCCAACAGTTTTTGGATGAAAAATGGAGTTTCATTGGAAACTATTTTTAACAGGAAAACCGTTGACTCTTTTGGTTTCTCTTTCGGTTTTTTTCAAGATGTCAAAAAATTGAAAAATGCAGATCCCCTGCCCAATACTTTCCATTTGGAAATAGTGGGGAAAAATCCCACTCTCTCAGTTTTTTTATTTCCCCTTTTTTATTCCACACTGAATAAAGGAGGGGATGTAATGAAAGTAGGAAAAAAGGATTCTCACTTTTTAACTTTTTCTTACTTGGAAAGTGTTAAAAGAGTTATCATGTGACTGCAATAACACTCATCCTTGGAACAACCCTTTGCATTGTGGATAGTATCACCAACATCCACAGCTCAGGTATCTGCCTCTCGCCAGGTCTTCTGTGGATCAGCCCTTCAGCCAAGCCGCATAAATTTCAAACATATTCCAGAGTAACTGAAAGGTGCAAATAAAAATCCAAACAAATCTGAATAATTCATCTGCTCTCTTATGCTACTGACGGCTTCTCCAACTACTTACAAACCCTGTCTCACAGCTCCCTCCCACAGACATCTACTCAGCTCCCTATGGGTTTCTTTCCAGAAGCATCTTGTCTCCTCCTCAATCTCTCCCGAGATCTTGCCCCCTTTCCAGAGTTTGCCACAATCATTTCTGTCCCTACAGCCTACCTACCCCTAAGGCCTATCACAATGAGCAAAAGACCTCCTCTCTCCTGGGTCTTTTCCCCCTCAGCACCTTATAATGTCTAACTCCACCTCTTCTAGCCAGGAAGCAATTAGTTAGTCACCCCACAGATGCAGACCATGACTAATTGGAGTTATCTCCCTTGCTTTGCAGGTGACAGGGGCAGTGACAGATTAACACATGGGTCCATGGAGCACCAGCCAATTTGGGGGTACACCTACAAATCTCATTATCCTAGGACAAGATGATTTAGCCATTGCGCCCTCTGCTATGCAGGACATGCTTGAGGCAAGGCTTCTTGGATGAGCCAGTAGGGGGATCAGCCGGTGAGTGAGGCTGGAGGAAGCAGCAGCAGTTGCCATCTCTTCCTCTCCTGCTTGTTGTTTTCTTGGCTGCTGCCCATGACTTCCCACCACCGCTGGTGACGGGACCCCTCCCTCCTCCCCAGCATCCTCCTATGTCTGGCCGGATGGCTGACTGGGTGGCTGGGGTAGGCAGCGAAAAAAGATGCTGGGGGTAGGCAGCGAAGGAAGATGGGGAATAGCCTGAGCCTGAGCTGAGCCACGAGGACATAGGTTGTAACCTGCAGCATATCAGCATCTGGGAGAACATAGACAGTAAAGGGGGGGAGGGACTCTGAGATGGAGAGTCCCCATCGCCTCTTCCTTGCTTCTCAATGTTCAATCACTTTTCTTTCCCAGGAGTGACCTATTCTTTTCCCTTCTCTTCCAGGTTTTTTTTCCTGTGTCTTATGGTGATTGCAAAATATATGGTGAGGCAGAGGCTTTGTTTGTGTTTTTTATGCCTCCATCCACAGTTTTGAGGCCTTTGGATGCCCCTATCCCTGCATCTCACAGTACAGCATTATTTACCACATCCTAATATGTAATGATGTAGCCCTATTTACTGCCAGCTGCACCACTGAGACCTTCGTGGAGCCCACCTCCCCAGGCACATGGTTCACAGCCTTAGGATTTTAGTGTAGAGTTTTGCCGTGTACATTGTGATATGATGGCATTATTTACCTGCCTGCTTAGCTGATATGAGGCCTTCCATAGTATAGTTCTCCTCCCTTAGCATTGGATGAAAGACTATAGTTCTATTTACCCCAGACCACTTGTGTATTTCCCCCCTCACCCAGCATGGACTGATGTGACACTGTCTACACTGGTTCACAGCTTCCAGATCCAACTCACTCAATTATGAATATCACAAATGAATTGTGGTCCACCCAAATTCACTTAACAATGATAGTCAGTGGAATCAACTGTTGTTATGGGCTAATGGTCATCTGTTGCTATGTGAATGCCAAAGTTAAGTTTGATTGGGAGCTAAAGCATAAAGGACATGCCCAGATAGTTATAGAAGTGGGAGAAATGTATCTTGTGGGGACCTTCAGTTCCAGTGACATTTTTTTGCTCCATTACACTGATAATGAGACATTGGTATAATGGAATGATGAATATTCTCTCCCTGCAGTATTATTAGAAAAATTATATTCTGATTAGTTAATAATGACCCAATATCCTGTTGTGTGCTCTGGCTAATCAGAACCTGGCCTAAAAAGTGTGGTTCAATATATAGGTATAAGCTGGTTTGTGAAATAGCTAGTCCTAAAACGTAACTGGTAAATTGTCAACTTTCTCATGGTTTGACATGAATTGCCTTTAACAGAAAGCCAAAAGAGTCAACTTTGGCACACATCAGATTCTTTCAACATTTTTTCATAGCTTATGTGATCAATTGCGAATTTTGTCTTAAACCAGTTCTCACCATTGGCTGGAACTTAAAATACTTAATGAAAGAGTAATTTTACCTCAGGTTAAGATTATTTTTTTAAATTAAGTTACTTTCTGGAATTGTGACTGTTGTCTTTCAGACATCTTTGCTTCCGCAGTAGAAAAACTGGACTGTAATAGGATCAATAGGTCAGATTTAAGAAAATTGGGGGAAATGAAAGAACCACATGTTGACCTATGAATGACTGATTCTTGTAACACCAGTGTCATCCACATTAGCAGTGAACACCTTTGAATAATGGTATGAATAATATCTGGCCATATTCATTTTCTATGGGAAAAAATTGAGCCGTTAATTTAGGCATAATGAATTGGGACATGATTTGCTTTATTATTAATGCAATGTGTAAACATTGAATAGAGTCTTTGTATTAATTCACTTTGATATATTCGTGTTTGGGGGGGCCCAAATATTCTTTGTGCCCAAGGTCCCAATAAATCTTAATCTGCCCCTGGATGGGAGTTAAATCCCATCACAAGGCCTATAATATCTATTTCTTAATCCATCCCTCTAAGGAGTCCATTTCTTCAGTATTCCAGAGATTTCCTTGGTTGTGGATTTAGTTTTGGGTGAAATTCAATGTTGAGTTGATCTTTAAAATCCTATATAATTTTGGTCCTAGGTATTTGAGAGACTGCATCTGTCACTGTCCACCTCCACAGTATTAAGTGACCAACTGAAGAGGCTAAAATGATAATCCTAGATCTAAATTATTGGTAGGGTTTAGGGCCAATGTGTTTTCAGTGGAGGGCTTTCAACTCTGAGATCTCCTTTCCCCCATTGGTCCAAGTTAGCCCACATTTATTAGGCTTCAGGATATGCTGCTTATTTCCTTATGCATTTATCTGAGGTAGGTTACTGGATGAAGGGTATTATGTCCGTAAGGATAGCTTTGATTATTTTTGGGGATTTTGGTTCTGAGTTTTTGCTCCCAGTTGAATATTTGGGGAATATGCTTTTATGAAGCTGACTTTTAGTAGTATATTGCTAAGACTGTGTTTTAAATGAAAATATAACCAGGGTTAGATTCAGAAAGGCACTTAGGTGCCTAAAGAGGCAGTTAAGCACCTAAGCCAACATTTAGGTACCACTGATGTTCTGAGTATATGTCTCCTGGTAGTTGTAGCACTCCGCTAGTATGTGGATGTCTCAGGTTCAAGTCTCTGATCTAATGAATTATTCAGTTATACAAAGTAGACCATCGCCAAAAGAAGAAATTGAAAGCATCCCAAATCAGCATACTCAATAACCTGGTGGTTAGGCTAGTCATCCGATATGTGGGAGACTTGGGTTCAAGTCTCTGCTCTAAAACCACTTCCCAGGTGAGTGCTATGGGGTGGGGGTCTCAGGCTTCCCCTGATAATTACTTTCTTTGGGGCTCAACTGCCCCCATGTATTATATAGGGAGGCATAAATTGAGGCTGATATTCCACTAGTTGGCAGGGCACATAGATGTTACAATTCATAACTCTTAAATGAGTCTTTGGATTTATCCCCAGAGCCATAGGCATGGTTTATTTAAACACACTGTAGCCGGGAGGGGTGGTCCCCGTCTGAGGAGGACCCAGAGAGGGAGCCAGACCCACCCTGGCTGATAGAGCCCTCCCCCAGGGGAAGCCCTGACCGGAAGCAGGTGGGCGGGTCCAGGCCTTTAAAGGCCCCAGTGTCCCCACCTGACTGGAAGCAGGGGGGCGGAGCTAGGCCTTTAAAAGCCAGACCGGTGAGCTCAGTTAGAGAGGGATAGCCGACGGGGAAGGATGTGTCTCCTCCTGAGCTCCTAGCTAAAGCCGGGCTGGGGAGCCGCGCTGAAAGGGAGCAGCCAGCCTTAACCCCAGCCTGGGGCTCAGCGGAGGCCTCCCCCAAGTACCTCATGGCCTGGGAGTTGGAGGAGGGCCCACCAGAGTACCCCACGGCCTGGGAGCCGGAAGAAGGCCCAACGGGGTTCCCTGCTGACTACGAGCCTGAGGAGAACCCCCCTGAGACATCCGTGGCCTGGGAGCTGGAAGCGAACCCGCCAGAGCAGTACAGAGCCTGGGACCCCAAGAACTTACCGGCCCTGCCTGAGACCTGGAGGCCACAGGACCTGGAAGAGCTGCCCTCCGAAGATGAGCCCATGGAGCTGCCCAAGCTGCCGCCCATGGATGAGGAGGGCCTAGTGGGCCTACCACGCCCCAGTGACCCAGAGGAGGCAGGTACCGGGGGTTTTGGGGAGGAAGAAGCCCAGGGATAGCCGCAAGTTCGTGGCTAAGTCAGGGGTAACTTGGGCGGCGTGTTGCAGCCGGAGCCCCACCGACCCCGTGGCAAATGCCTTTGCCACTGCCAGGGCCCTGGGCTGGGACACAGTGGAGATGGGCGGTCCTGCGTCCCCCTCCCCCCTTCCCTACCCACCTTGAGAAAGCCTTCCCCCGCCATACCGCTCTAGAGAGCGGCCTGCTTACTTGGCCAGCCCGGCCTGAGGGCCTGGTGATAACTGCTTACTTGGCCAGCCCGGCCTGAGGGCCCGGCATTAGATGGCTTGCCCGGAAGGAGGGCACCAGACTGCTCCCGGTGGGAGGTAGCCGGGACGAGGGGGACCCAGAGAGGGAAAAGCCCGGACGTTGCTCCCCGCTTCCAGGGGCACGTCCACACACACAAAACCCAAACAAATTCTAGAAAAAAACTAAAACAGGGGCAAGTTTCACTTCACTATTACAGTGACATTTGCCAAGAACATCTGATCCTGTAATAAGTTCCATGTAGGCCCACATTTGTACCCAGGTAGAGTCTCATTGAAGTCAGTCTAGCTCCATACGGGCACAGAGCTGCACTTGCATAAATCTAGCTGCTGGGTTTTCAACTGCTTTACATGAAGAGAAATGTTGAAAAAAAAATCCATAGTATCAGATTGTTGCCACAGTTTTACAGATTGCCGCAAACATATAGCAAGCTTCAAAGCTAAAGAAAGGAGTCTATTTTCAGCTTTGTTTTTTGGCATGGGCATCAAGAGATCAGTGTGAATGGAATTTATTGTTCTCTGATGAGCAATCTCCAGACAATAAATGGAGTAGCTTCTCTTCTGAAATCGATGTTTGTGATTTTCTGCTTCTCTTTCAAATATAAAGAACACATTTATTTTAATTCTTGCAACCAATTGCTAGATAGTTCTTCAATTTCTCTCAGTCATTCCTACTTGCAAACAACACTTTCATTTTAAAATTAATCCAACAAACAACCTGTTTCATCTGAAAAAATCTAAATTGCAGGTATCCCCATTCAGAATAAAAGAAAGTCTTCATAAATTCTCAGCTCTAAATCTTGCTCATAAGTAGTTCTACTGAAGTCAGACTATTTGTTTGAGCTAAACTGGATTTGGGATATATGTACTGGGCCAGATTCTCAAGTGGTGTAAATAGACTTCATTGGTGCTACACTGATTTATAGAAGTTGAGAATCTGGCTCACCATGAGTTTTATTGTTTTTAATATCCAGTGGTAGAGTTGGTTTAATCTTTTCTCTATTTTCCCCCCATGAAAAATGCCCTTGATAAAGTGGAATTTTTAATGAATAAATTGTCATTATTTTCTCCTATATTTTAATACAACATATATTATGAAATGTGTTTCCCAGCCAGCTATACCCACATATCCCTTTTATGCTCTTTGAACAGTTCCATGTTTATGTTTGAACAACGTAGGCATGTTATGATTTTAACTAACAAGAGTAATCAAAAATGTCAATTGCTTCGGAATACCAAACCCCTTTGAAGTACCCAGGGTTCAAAGTGAAAAACTGGGGCATCTCTCTCCCCCTCCATCTTCCAGTCTACTCTCCCTTTTCTGGTCCCTCCCAAACTTTCCCACCATTTACTTCTAACTTTATTTGTCACATTCTTTCATCCAATTATCCTGAATTCTTTGTTTACTCTCCCCCGTCCCTTCTTGTTACCCTGCCAAAATTTGGCACTCATATGTAGTGTTGGGAGGTGAGCAAACAAGCACGTCAACCCTAGCTGGGTCAGTAGCATATAGTGGCAGCGCAACAGAGCACCTTTCAGCTTGCCACTCACAGCATTGCTCAGAGTGAATCTGTGACACCAGGCTAACTGGTAAGGGCTAGCTCAAGCACTCGTACACAGGGTTGGAAGATCACTGGAAGGCCTACTGTAGGAGAGAATGTGAACATTTGATAGGACTGGGCTGAAAGTGGCTTTGAGGAGCATGTGTTTACCTAGTTTTTTATCACTGGGTGAAATCTTAGCCCTACTGAACTCAATGGCAAAACTCGCACGGATTTCAATCATTTTCACCAGTTCAGCTGGCTATCAGCTCCTGCTAGTGCCAGTCTGCAGGTTTTCCCATAGGGTAGGAAGAAATGTGGATCCATGTATGTTCCTTAGGCAAGCCTAGCTCCCCATGCCAGTCTTTGTGGGGCCACCACAAGGCTGTTTCTGCATTACACAGGGTGAAAGCAGACACTGTGTGGCTGCTTGGAAGGAAGATCATCTCCTCTATAGTCCCTCTGTGTGTGCTGAAACAGTACACAGATCCTGGCAAGTGTGAATACAGGTTTCAGTAACTGAATCCTCCCTTCTTGATGAATTGTGAGTGGAGAATACTGGGTTTCCCCATATTCGTTTTCAAATTCTGTATTGAAAAATTTCTCAGTGGCTTTTTCACACTGTCTGGGGTAGTTCGTGACTGAGTCACAACCTCAGGGCAGACTGTCAAGAAGCAGAGCAGAGACCCCAAACTGGTTGTATACTCTATAATTAGATTTCACCAACCGGGTAAAAAGTGTGAACTCCTAAAGCACTACAACAATCTTACTATGAAGTCACAAGCAGTCCCCTTGAGCAATCCAGACCAGCTCGCCATGAATTAGTGATAGCTGATTGCTATACACGAACGATCACAAAAGAGTCAGGTTCCTTCCTGTTCCAAGGAAACACTGTTACTTACCCAGGACAATCTGTACCTCAGATCTCACACCAAAGACCATGCTTGCAGCCATTCTTGTAATAAAGTAACTAAAGATTTATTAACTAGGAAAAAGAAATGAGTTAATACAAGTGTAAAGCAAGTAAACACAATTACCAAATATGTTACCGTCTATGGTTTTAAAAGGTGACAGAATTGTGGTATGAGTTCCAGAGGGGTAGTCGGGTTAGTCTGTTTTTAGCAAAACAGTGAGAATCCTGTGGCACCTTAAAGACTCAAATTTATTTGGGCATAAGCTTTCGTGGGCAGAAACCCTCTTTGTCGGATGTGGTAATCTATCTGAATCTATCTGTCTGAAGCACTGAATGTCCTTTAGGGCTGACCCAGGTTGACCCTGGGGAGCTGCTTCTTTTTCATAGCTCCAGCCCTTTGAGAGTCCAAACAGTAAAAGAGAGAGAGAGAAATTCTCTTGTCAGCTGTTTTTATTTCCTTCTTCCAGAATTCAAGCTGAAGGGATGAGCCCTTTTCAATGTAGCCTCTTCATGGGTGTGACAGGGCAATTAACAGTCTTTCTACTGTGATGTCCCTCTATGCCCATTTAGTTGTAATAGGCCTTCTTGATGGTTATAAGACGTCCCTCTTGACTGGTTTCATAGTTTCAGACCAAACATTTTTTATTGTCATAAATCAAAAACTTAAATATTACCTTATGACATGGGATAAAGATATTGTAAGTGAGATAAATGCATGCAGCAACTTGCAAGCATTTCATAAAGTCTAAACACTGAACACATTGTTATAAGTTTGATACTCATCTTAACCATACTAGCACACAGGTGAAACAGACTGTGGTCTAGCAAAGAATTTGTCACTGCTTAGCTGAGGTCTAAAGCCTTGGCAAGAGTTGACACCCCATCTGTCAGCTTCACAGACTTATTCTCCCATCAATGCTTGTAACTTCTATTAACATTTGTGGGTGATGTTGCCTATTTACTTGCACAGAAATGAGGAATATACCCCCTTCAATTCTAAAATGGCACAGGGTCATCTAGCTGGGAATTTATTTCTTTCCATGACTATCATTCCATTTATAGGTCTATATAGTGTGACAAACAGCCAGCTTCCCCCTAGCAGGTCTCATGCTTCTGCCTCTTGTAGTGGGCCAGGGATGTACCTTGGTGTGGCTCCCTCCTGCCAGCTGGGGCCAAGGGTTTTCTCCTTCCCTGCTCTTCTAGCTGAAGAGAAGCCCTATCTCCTCCAGCTGCTACAAACCTTCTGACAGTTTCCTCCTGCTTTGCTCCCCTCCCTCCATCCCTTTAGGGGAGGCAGGGTTTAAGTACGCCTGGAGTAGAACTTCATTGGGTCCAGGTGTCTCCAATTGCCCTGCAGCAATCTCTCCTCTGCATGCAGGAAAAGGGCTTTTGGCATTCTTAGGCTCACGCCCTGGTCCTGGTATACGCTTTTGCGGCCATCTGGCCTGACTTTACCACAATAGACAGCATCAAGCATTATAGCATATAATAATACTATGGGCTAAATGTAGCCCTGTTGTAGGAGATCATGATTCCATCACAATCTGTGGAGTTACACAAGGGCTGAATTTGGCATCAAGAGTGTAAAATTTGTCCAGCATAATACTTTGACTTTTGATGCCCTGGCTATCAGAATACCAACTAAACTTTTACAGTTATTAGAGTTATTTCTTAGGAGGGGCAGACTATCTGAGAATGAGCAAAAGCCTATTTTCTGCATCTTGTACCATACCTGAAAGCAAAGTGGTTGTACACCAGCTGTAAAACTGCACCAGGTGAAAGAGAATTTCCTCTTTAGTTTTTCTTGCAATACAATATTTGTAACGGTCTAGTATAGTTTTTGATTTCATGAGACACGAACCTTTGTAAATCATATTTTCTACAAAAGTATTATTCATCTGCCAACCTTTCCCTTCACACACACACAAAATAGAATATAAATACAGACGTGCACTTTTCTTGACCTCTAGTGACAGCTGGTATTTCCCTTTACCCCTCATGACTTTTGCTTACAGCAGAACCACCTTGGATGTAGTTATGTCAAGAACTAGACTAAATGACTTGACTGATGTCAAGAGAGGGGTTGTTTCATTTCCTAGTTGTCGTGGACAAATGATTTTATTTAATGGTCTCTCCACCACATGCTTTCTGAGATACTATTTGGAACACTGCATAGAGGAAATACAGCTGAGGGCAAGACCTTGGTGCACTTTAATATAGCTTCTGATCTGAAGGTTTGAAGAAGTGGCTCCATGCCAAAATCATTCTTTTGAAATGTGTAAAGTGTGTACTACCTACTTTGGTCCAGCGAAAAAGTTTATATCTTTATATATCTCTGCTGAAAATGTTATCACAGGTAATTTAATGGTAGAAAATTTTAGATACTTTAAAATTCTAAATACTCTACATATTCTGTGAACTCTGTTCTCCTGATGAAAGTTCTTATAAAATTTATGACCATTCCATAACTTTCATGGTGATGGATTAACTATTTTCTGTTTTTCTTAAATAATTAGCCCCTACAATAGTCAATAACAGCAAAATACACTAATGCTTCACTTTCAAAATCCAAAATGAATTCAGTGATGAATATTTGTCACCGTTACTCCAATGGTTTAATAATGTAGGAAAAGGTTGAATCTTTAACCTTTCACTCTGAGTAATGCGTGGTATGTAGACGAGAGAAGGAAATGTAACTGAGAGCCATATTGTGGTTCCTTCTCTGGTTCCCTATCTTGCTCCAGGAGGAGAGCAACCTGTGTCAACCCTTCTTTAGGTGCTTATATTTCTTCTATGGCATTGCCACACCTATACTGGTCAAGAGCTATCCTTCCCCAGACCCCATTGGGAGATAGATAGCAGCCCTATGGAATCTGTTCTCCCTCATCCTCCCTGCAGATCAGTGATCCAGCTAGATCACAGAGGGGAGGACATACACCCTGTCCTTGCTTGGGTGGCTTTGTAAGCATGAGTCACAATCATGTTCATAAGCACTAGGGGCCACATTTTTCTGTCATTTACACTGGTGTAAATCCAAATGAACTCTTCTCCAATCAGTTAGTTACACATATGTAACTGTAAGCTGAATTTGATCCTGGGAGATATTCTGTGCTGTGCCTCTAAAGTGGTGAACTAGAGAATTTACTGCAAGGGGAAGAGCTGGGGGTTGTGGAGCTATTAAGACTAGAGCTTAAAGAGATTTTGCACAGTTTTGGGGAAAAAGAAGATCCTTCAAAGACCTTTGACCAAAGGTGGTGCGAGGGAGGCAGGGAGAAAAGGAAGAGAAGAAAAAACCACCCCACAAAGTCACAGAGCGTGTGCTAACCACCAGCCTATAGAGGTGCTCCTGGTGAGGTTGTTCCACTTTGTATAAATAATGAAATATTCATTGGACCAGATGCAGTGACTATAATTCAGACAGTCGGGTGCTCATCTGGCATGTGGGAGACTCACAGTCAAGTCCTTGATTGAATCTTGGAAAACAAGGACTTGAACCTAAGTCTGCCCATATCGCTAGGGAGTGACCTACCTCACAAGGCTGTTGGCCTCACTCTCATTTTTCACCAGACATTCCATTCTGGACATGCAAAACCTTTCTTAACAGAATCACATCAAACCTGGGCTCTTCCCGTAAAAGATTTTGGGTTTGACCAATTGCCATTCCCCTCCCCCTCCCCCCCCCCCCCAAAAAAATCCTGTTTCATCAGAAATTTCCTAATGAGCTGTGTTTAAGACATCTTTGTGCCCCCTCAGTCTGGCTGCTTCATGGCTCCCAGCCTAATTTAGACAGCCCTGATAGTCTGTCCAAATGACAGCAGCCTCGTGGGCCCCAAGCACTGCCTGGAATCTCTGTTGCATTATATGCTGCTGCCCTGCTTCCGACATGGCCCCTTCTTCAACCAGACCTACAACAGGAATTACAAAGAGGTCCTCGGAAGGCAGCCTGTGATGAGGGAACCCTCCCTGGGCCAGACCCAGGCTCTTTAGAGCTTCTTCACACCACATCAGTCTACAGGCACCAGAGCTGGGGTAAGAGCAGAACTTTTACATACCATGGGATGCAACATTAGCAAACATACATTTAAATGGTTCAAATAAGCGTAAGCTTTCTGAATAAAATCATCTTAATTAAAAAAGTATTAATCTGAAATGAAGTTTGAGACCATCACCATTCTTGTATTTGTCTGTTACATCAAAAAGAATGATCAGAAACAGTTATAGGTGCCAAACAGACTTATGGTCCACATATGTACAGGACGGAGAGGGGAGCAGAAGGGGACGAGGAACCAGGGCTAAGAAACTTCTAAAATCTATTTTCTTGTTTCTTGACTAGAGATGTTTGCTTTACATGCAGTGTCAGCTTGCTCATGAAGTAGAGTATCTTCAAAACACCACAACCTCAGAGCCTCTGCTAATTGTAGACATTGCTTTCCCAGCTCCCTCGCTATTGCAAAATGTGCAAGTGGGTGTTTTGTTTGTAGCTAAAAAATTAAACCTTTTTGCTCATATTAGAAGTAATAGCTAACATACTGAACTTCAAGCATGTTTATGAAAGAGATGCAATTGCTTAGCTTCAGCTAAGAAAAATGCCTTTAATTCTTCTCTAAATCTCAAGTTTGCTTCTTCAGATTCCTGTTAACTTCTCTTCTTTCTCTAGGGCCCTTCTGATTTTTGGCATCAAAAGATGTACACTTCACAGAGTCAAGGGGTTAGATTTTATTTATATATGTAGCAGTCCCCAAGGTTCATTACATCTTTTAGACTTCTAGTTTGGAATTTTCTAGTGCATGGATAGTCAAAGTTGTGGTCTAATCTCCATTTTACATAATGCATCAATGATAACTGCCCTGAGAATGAGATATTTATGTTTTATGCACATGATCTTTCTTGATCACAGTGACAGGCAAGGCTCTTGAGATAAAATTCTTGAAACACTAGCAAACAGCTGCCCAGGGAAACAGTGTAAGTAGGTTTGCAGAGAAAAGAGAGGTGATGCATGCATTGGATATAATCTCTTCAATCACTAGATGAAGGGCGAATCCTACTATTGCTAAAGCACCTTAGCTAATTCATTGACTGGCACTACAATTAGAACTATGTATTTAATTTGCAAAACATTCAGAGCCCCTTCAGCCCAGGAGGAAAGATATTATGTTCTGTTAGAAATTTAAAAAATCAACAAAGATCCATTCAAAAAAGAGGAATTAAAAACATAAGTATTACTAGTACTATCTTGTATGTTTAACACTGAGAATGGCAACAGAAGAAAGTTTATTGGTAACTAGAGAGGGTCAACAAATAAAACATTTAAAAAAAAAAAAGACTTCACCGTTGTTTTCTTTCTGAACTGTTAGAAAAGCAAGCATTTTATGTTTTTTAGAAATTTAAAAAAAATCTGGAGATAAGTCAGTTGAGTGTCTCTGGGTTAAGCTTAGAAGCAAGAACAATAAGCGTGATGTTGTGGTGGGTGTCTGTTACAGACCACCAGACCAGGAGGATGGGGTAGATGAGGCTTTCTTTACTCAACTAGGGAAAATTTCCAGTTCACAGGACCTGATTCTCATGGGAGACTTCAATCACCCTGACATCTGCTGGAAGAGCAATACAGTAGAGCACAAACAATCCAGGAAGTTTTTGGAGAGTGTCGCAGACAATTTCCTGGTGCAAGTGCTGGAGCAACCAACTAGGGGCCATGCTTCTCTTGACCTGCTGCTCACAAACAGGGAAGATTTGGTAGGGGAAGTAGAAGTGGGTGGCAACCTAGGCAGCAGTGACCATGAGCTGGTCGAGTTCAGGATCCTGACAAAAGGAAGAAAGGAGAACAGCAGGATATGGACCATGGACTTCAGAAAAGCAGACTTTGACTCCCTCAGGGAACTGATGGGCAGGATTCCCTGGGAGGCTAATATGAGCGGGAAAGGAACCCAAGAGAGCTGGCTGTATTTTAAAGAGACCTTATTGAGGGCACAGGAGCAAACCATCCCGATGTGCAGAAAGAATAGCAAATATGGTTGGCTTAACAAAGAAGTCTTTGGTGAGCTTAAACACAAAAAAGAAGCTTACAAGAAGTGGAAGCTTGGTCAGATGACTAGGGAGGATTATAAAAACACTGCTCGAACATGCAGGAATGAAATCAGGAAGACCAAAGCACAATTGGAGTTGCAGCTAGCAAGGGACATGAAGGGGAACAAGAAGGGTTTCTACAGGCATGTTGCCAACAAGAGGAAGATTAGGGAAAGTGTGGGCCCCTTACAGAATGAGGGAGGCAACCTAGTGACGGAGGATGTGGAGAAAGCTGAGGTACTCAATGCCTTTTTTGCCTCTGTCTTCACAGACAAGATCAGCTCCCAGACTACTGTACTGGGTGGCACAGAATGGGACGGAAGCGAACATCCCGCACTGCTGAAGAAACAGGTCCAAGACTATTTAGAAGGATTGGATATACACAAGTCCATGGGGCCGGATGCATTGCACCCGAGGGTGCTGAGGGAGTTGGCTGAGGTGATTTCAGAACCATTGGCTATTATCTTTGAAAGCTCGTGGCAACAGGGGGAGGTCCCTGAGGACTGGAAAAAAGCAAATATAGTGCCCATCTTCAAAAAAGGGAGGAAAGAGGATCCAGGGAACTACAGACCGGTCAGCCTCACTTCAATCCCTGGAAAAATCATGGAGCAGGTCCTTAAGGAATCCATTTTAAGGCACTTGGAAGAGAGGAAGGTGATCAGGAACAGTCAACACGGATTCACCAAGGGAAAGTCATGCCTGACCAACCTGATTGCTTTCTAGGATGAGGTGACTGGCTCTGTAGGGAAGGCTGTGGATGTGATATACCTTGACTTTAGCAAAGCTTTTGATACGGTCTCTCACAGAATTCTTATCAGTAAGTTAAAGATGTATGGGTTGGATGAATGGACTATAAAATGGATAGAGAACTGGCTAGAGCATAGGGCTCAACGAGTAGTGATCAATGGCTCCATGTCTAGCTTGCAACCGGTCACAAGCGGAGTTCCCCAGGGGTCGGTCCTGGGGCCGGTTTTGTTCAACATCTTTATTAATGATCTGGAGGATGGGGTAGATTGCACCCTCAGCAAGTTTGCGGACAACACTAAGCTGGGGGGAGTGGTAGATACCCTGGAAGGTAGGGATAGGATACAGAGTGACCTAAACAAACTGGAGGATTGGGCCAAAAGAAATCTAATGAGGTTCAACAAAGAAAGTGCAGAGTCCTCCAGTTAGGAAGGAAGAATCCCATGCACAGCTATAAACTGGGGACCGATGAGCTGGGCAGCAGTTCTGCAGAAAAGGACCTGGGGGTAACAGTGGATAAGAAGCTGGATATGAGTCAGCAGTGTGCCCTGGTTGTCAAGAAGGCTAATAGCATATTGGGCTGCATTAGGAGGGGCATTGCCAGCAGGTCATGGGGAGTGATTATTCCCCTCTATTCGGCACTGGTGAGGCCGCATTTAGAATATTGTGTCCAGTTTTGGGCCCCCCACTACAAAAAGAATGTAGACAAGTTGGAGAGAGTGCAGCGGAGGGCAACAAAAATGATTAGGGGGCTGGAGCACAGGACTTATGAGGAGAGGCTGAGGGAACGGGGCTTGTTTAGTCTGCAAAAGAGAAGAATGAGGGGGGATTTGATAGCAGCCTTTAACTACCTGAAAGGGGGTTCCAGGGAGGATGGGGCTAGGCTGTTCTCAGTGGTGGCAGATGACAGAACAAGGAGCAACGGTCTCAAGTTGCAGGGCGGGAGGTCTAGGTTTGACATTAGGAAAAAGTTTTTCACTAGGAGGGTGGTGAAGCACTGGAATGGGTTACCTAGAGAGGTGGTGGAATCTCCATCTTTAGAGGTTTTTAAGATGAGGCTTGACAAAGCCCTGGCTGGGATGATATAGCTGAGGTTAGTCCTGCTTTGAGCAGGGGGTTGGACTAGATGACCTCCTGAGGTCCCTTCCAACTCTAATATTCTATGATTATTTATTTTTTTCTTTAAAAGTGAACAATACTAATTTCAATAAGACATTGCATTTATTTATAGGTACAGCAAAAGAGAGGGCTGATGGAGTTGAAATCAAACATGCACTGATGACTAAATCTTCAATATTTTCTTTTACTTCATATTAAAATGTCACCATAACAGATAAATTAGAGACGAAATGTAAATAAAAATGTTAAAAGGTACACAATATGCCCTCTATGCAGGATGGTAATCCAGTACCTAATAAAAGAATGCCTTTAATTAATGAATAAAAGCTATATCATTCCAAAAGGTAATGGAAACTCATCTGATGAAAGAGAAAAGATGCACTGTAAATGAATAGTTTCAACATTATAAACTAAAACATATTTCGTAAAGCAAGAGATTCATCTCATACAAATATATTACAGAAACAGACCTGTAAAATAGAATACACTTTTAGTACAAAAGAGTTACCCATTTAACAGGCTTATATGTTCTTGTTCTGTTTTGCTGATGTGAGATGGGAATGATAAATGCATATGCTGTACCATATCTTTTTAATAATCCAATACAAGTCAGCTTTACCTATGTAGGTATTTATACCATACTTAACCCCTGCCTTACAGATAATGTATTTCATGACTTTCAGTTTTTCTTCTCAGTACTCAGTAGGGATCTCATGAGTTTCACGTAGGGTTATCCTTCATTTCCAGTCAGACTTGTTTGCCTATAGTCCATGTGGGCCTGCATGGGCTTTAGCAAACAGAACCTGGGAGTCTGCCTGGTTTTCCCTTTGTCCAGTTTAGCTCTAGTTGTGTTATGCATTGATTGTTTCTTCTCAGACTGATTCACCATCCCCTAAGGACAAAACACATTATGTCCTGTAAGCACCCTGGCATAAAGTCAGTTAGTTGCTACAGCATGGTTCTCCACTACTGAGAGTCTCACTGCTCTTAATTGTTGCTCTCTCTTCTGTCCAGAATCGATTGATAGATACAGTAATAAAGTCTTGCTTTGGGCTTGTGTGCTGTACAGTGTCTAGAACAACAGGGCCATGGTTGATACAAGCAATACATAAAAATAGTACTTCTGCAATTCTATTTTCTTTCCTTGGTGAAAATCTGGAAGAGCAAAAGCACAAGGAAAAAAACCATGGTGGGTGGGGGGAATGTTAGTTCAACGTTCCTGTTCACACTTAAGTCTAGAAATAGGTAGTATTTTGTGGGGAAGGAGAGTTTTCTTTTTCCAAATTGATTTACCCCTCCCAACCACACATTTGCAATGTACGGATTTGCTGTGCAGCTTATATCTACAGCACTCTTATGATAACTAACTTCATCTAAAATTATCAGGACAATATTATTCCCTGGAATGCAGAGCCCTGACTCAAATTGGTTCTGAAATCCTTCCACTCTTCTGAAAAGGACAATGCAATAAAATAGAATAGGCCTGCTTTCAAGGTAGAACATACAAGAGAGCTGAAATATACTCTCTGTTTAAACAATTCATCCCAAATGCCGCTCCCGGGTCAACACAGAACACTCTTTGTGTACTGTACAGTTCACCAACATTTGGAATTTCCCCAACTTCAAGGAGCATTTAAACACAAATGCCTAAAGCAACATATTTGGGAGTTCTAATAACAGATATGAGACCTAAATAAATATTTGATAAATAAGAATACGGGAGCTGATTCACCTCTCACTTCCACTGGATTGACTCCATTGGCTTCTGTGGAGTTAATCTTGATTTACATCACTATAAGGAAGAGGTCCATCGGATGCAATCCTGAGTCCTTACTCCTCTTCAAGCAAAATTTCCACTGACTTCAGTCAGCCTTGTATCCGAGTAAGTAGTAAATAAAGGCTACTGGATTGATTTCCTACATATTAAAAGAAAATGAATTTTGAAAATGTATTTTAGCAATGCCTGTCAGTGTATCAGTATTTCAGTTCAAGAAATGGCAATGTATCTCTTTCTCAGTGAAGCTATAATCTTATTCTTATTGAATTGTATTTCTCAGCCGCAGGCAGACTAGGAGTGAGAAAATTCAGGTCCCATTAGAAACTACTGAAAGTCAGACAACTTCAGGGCTGTTTTAAGGTAAAATCTATAGGTCATCATCATCATCAAAATATCAAACAATTGGTTTTAAGTCTAACACAATAAGGATGCCATTTATTCATTAAGAGTTGAAATCCTCCATACCAAAGTCTTTAGATGATGAATTTGGATGATAGGCTTTTATTAAAAAGATGCTGAATGAAAAAGAATTTAGATTTTACCTCTCTTTTTTTAATATTTAAAACTTTAAACCTTTGACATTCACAAACATTCCAATATAACTAGAAGAGTTCATGGCAATATCACATATACAGTAATCTGAATGAAAAACAGCAGAGAATTTAAAGGTAAACCTGAATGATTTTTATGCCTCTCATTCTGTTCCTCTTTGAGTGATCATTGTGCAAGAGCCATATTCTTTGTTAGGTTTTTTAATACTTGTATAAATAGTAGTGAAAATACATACTTAATTAATGATTTTGCATCTGGTTTGATGTACAATTGTTACCAAGAATACATTGACAATGACGTACAAAGTCATTTTTAAAAAAAAGGTAAACAAGCAGGTTTTTGGTTCTAAAAAAATGAAAGGGGGAAAAAAGAATAATAAAAGTAATAGTATTGATTTGCTCCAGATATTTTCCCATTTATGCTTATATTATAGGTATCCATTTTGTACTCAACAGAACCCAATAAACCCTATTAAAGATGTGGAATATAAGAAAGACATTCATTCTTTCTCAAGGCTTTTTTGCTAATAGGAAAGGTCAATATAGAGAAATTAAAATTTCTGCTACAGTGGAAACTTCAATCAAAGTGTGACTTCAATGCAAAAAATTAATGGAACTGTCAACATAAACAAAATTGAAATAGTTCCCCCCCCCCTAAATCCTAAGGATATAAAAGCACTGCTATTTCTTTCTACATCCCATTAACCTGCAGGCAGTAATTATCAGAAGCTTTTGCTGATAATTTTCTCAATATGTATTATTTGTAGAATATGAATAGCCTGTTTTTACCATTACTCCTTCAAAGCACTTAGTTGCTCAAAATTAAAAGACATTTAGGTTAATACAATCACAGAAATTATATATGAAAAAGGCCTATTAGGTCATTTAGTCCAGTGGGTCTCAATCTTTCCAGACTACTGTACCCCTTTCAGGAGTCTGATTTGTCTTGCATACCCCAAATTTCACCTCACTTAAAAATACTTGCTTACAAAATCAGTCATAAAAATACAAAAGTGTCACAGCACACTATTACTGAAAAATTGCTTACTTTCTCTTCATCTGTATGAAATTTTAGTTTGTACTGACTTCACTAGAGCTTTTTATGTATCCTGTTGTAAAACTAGGCAAATATCTAGATGCGTTTATGTACCCCCTGGAAGACTTTTGTGTACCCCCCAGGGTACCCCTGGTTGAGAACCACTGGTCAAATCTATCACCTTTCTAAAGCCATACTGTTTCCTGATGTACAATATCTCACAGGGAGAATATTTTAAGGGATAATGAGATGGTTGCAGATAAATTTTCTGATTACACTGAAAAGAAAAAGTTTAGATTGGGAAGAAAAGACTCTGGGTGAAATAATGGCTCCACTGGAGTCAATGGAAATTTTGCTATTGACTTCAAGGAGTCCAAGGTTTCTTCCTACTTACAGATCCAAAAGATCTCCATTTTATCTAATCCAGAGCATAAAGTATAGTGTGTATTTTAGCAAATGGGGGATGGATGAGAGTAAACTTGCTAAATCTTAATCCAGAGAAGACTAAAATGATGATAATTTAAGTGAAGCAATTTGAGTTTATTGCAAAAGTTATAATTACTTACCTCTCTGATTTAAGATTTGCGTGCCATTTGCCAGTCATGTTTGAAGTCTGGAGGTCTCTAGATTCTCCGGTGCTGTTAGGCAATCTTAGAGCTGTTAGACAATGTTATAGGGATCAGAAAGGCTTTTTTTTTTTTTTAACTCAATTAATGTCTGGTCAGGAAGTTGTGACAATTTTTCTTGACGCAGACCTTGCTACCATCATCCATGCCTTTTTAACTCCAAAATAAAACTGCTGTAATGTGCTATCATTTAAATCCTTTTAGAAAGAAGTCAGCATAGAAATAAGGGGTCATGTTTCTCTCCATGAGCAAATGTTCATCTGGAATTGATTGTTAAGATGTTGGTTCTGACTTATAAAGCTCTACATGGCCTGGGACCTGCTACTCTCTCCATGTCATTCTACCATGGCTGAGATCAGCAAAGACACAAAAGTAGGAGCTCCCATGATATCCACAAGAGAGTGAACTGCAAACAGGGTGTTCTCCAAAGAGGGCCCTTCAACTTTGGAATTAATTCCCTACCACTGGTCCAAAATATCCCAGATATATTTAGGGTGTTTTGTAAATCCCATCTATTTGGACAGGTGTTTGTAGAGAGCTGAACTTTGGGGGAGGTTCAAGTTAGGGCTGTGTGGATGTGCATTAGGGAAATTCAGATTTTCTGTTAGTGGAAGTGGGCAAATTTTAGTTTTGTGGACTGCCTTTGTGTGGAGAAATTCCGGTGGTCGGCTACTGCTGTTTTTGTTTAAATTGGACTGTATTGTTTTTGTGTGTCACTTGAGGGTGCCCAAAGTCTGGCATCAGCATTAGTGTGTTTAAATAGCTAAATAAATCAAATGAAGTGTAAGCAGATTCTGAGTGGCCTCCCCTGCTGAGCCAGCTGAAAGTGGGGGACCCTGTATTCGCATGGGCACAGTATTTGCATAAGCACAGCTAGTGCTCAGTATGATTGCACGGAATTTGCATAAGCACACCTAGGTGCTCAGCATGTTGGGAAATTGTCATTTTGGCTGGGATTGGGTTACAAATCACATTAGTGTTAATTGCAGGGTAATTAAATGTCGCCCCCTTATTGTATGAACAAATGGCAGCAGAACTGTGCTTAGTGTGTTCTGATGAAAGATTCCCTGTTATCCATACAGAGCTCCTCGAGCGAGGCTTTCGCATGCCTGAGCACTGTGAGGGGAAGAGGGAGTGAGACAGGTTTTTCCTCTTGTGTATGGGCTCTGACTAAGAGCCTCAGGCCCGGTTTGGTCTCCTTCCCCCAGCCCTGTTCAAAGACAGAACTAAATGAGGATTCTGCATGGAGTCTTTTGTTTTGTTAAAATCAGGGACAGTGAACCCAGCGGGGTTTCCCCCATGAACTGAGACTGAAATCACTGAGAGACTAAGGATCTCTAAGAACTGAAATCACTGAGACTAACCCGCAGAGGTCACCGCACAGCAGAGGGGGCTGGTCAGGCCCCATGAGCAGCAGTAGTGTGGACTCCATGCTCTAGGTCATCATCAACCCAGGACAACAACTGTGAGTGGGGGGGGGGGGGGGTGAAGGGAAGCAAGAAGAGAGAGACAAAGGACATTGACCCACATATGCTGGGGTGGGGTTCTGCTCATGGGTTTTGTGTTTATGAATTTGTTTGCACTATTTTCCCAAACTAGTGCTGAGTCACTTCCTTTTATTAAAAATATTTCTTTCTACACTCAGACTCTGTGCTTGTGAGAGGAGAAATATTCCCTTTTGGGAGTGCCTAGAGGGTGATGTGTAATTTCCCAGGTGACTGGGGGCTCTAGCCGGTTTGGTGTTGTATCATTGACAGGAACCCCTAGGTATTGAACATGGCCCTTGTTGTTGCTGACTCCAACTAGCAGAAGGATTACAGAAGGATATGCGTAAATCCTATGTAGGCTGAATTCTCAACTCTTACATTTGTAACAGAAACATCCCTAAAATCTGGGATGTTTGAAATCTATGGCACTTACTACAGTGATAGGGGCTATGTGTCTGAGTCTCTCACAAACAGCCCTGGCTGAGATGATTTAATTGGGGTTGGCCCTGCTTTGAGCAGGGTGTTGGACTAGATGACCTCCTGAGGTCCCTTCCAACCCTAATCTTCTATGATTCTATGCAATATTTTAAAATAGAAATGCCAGTGGCAATCTTATCTAGATCAGAATTTTGAAGCCATCTCGAGCTTGTTCAAGGTCCATTCATCTTTACGTTTTTTAATTGTGTTTAAACTACTATCAATGTTCAAAAGTTGCAAAAGATATTTAAGGACATATTTTACCATTATAAATCCTATTTCTGAAGTCAGAGCCACCTGGGTAGACACTGGCACCTGTACAGAGCCCTACTAACTTCTGTGCTAACACAGAGCAGGTAGCAGATTTGGGGTCTTAAACACATATTCCTCTCCTCTTGTGATTTTCAAAGCTTTCCCTCCATTTCTGTACATAATGCACATGCACATGAAGACATAGGACATAGATAGAAGACTGCTAATCCTATATCCACCATGAATGACTGGGATCAGGTATACAATGCATGAGTGTTCTCATTAGTGGGGAGTACAATCATTCGTTTTTTAAAAAAGTTTGTGTTTGTATTTTCTCTTTGTTTGTTTACCTCATTCCTCAGTTATACCTCCCAATTTTATATAATCGTATTTTTATAAGACTACACAACAGAGTTCTCTTTCTACCCCAACTCCTCAATATGCATACTACCTACTTAAATGATCATGCCACTGTTTTATGATTCATCAGCTAGTTATTTCTCTGGAAATCTGAGGCAACATTACAATGGGAAACAACTAATAACTGCTAGATGGTGACAGCACTGAAGAGAAGTAATTTTGTATGTCAGGCAAATCAATACAGAATAATTATATTTTGAAAGTTGAAATAACTAAAAAAAAAGAAAGATAACCAAACAAGTCTTTAGGAAATGCAAAAGTTGTTTCTTTTAACGATTCTGGGGGAGATTTCATTAACAAAATGTTCCTTTAATTATGGATATTTTGAATGGTATGATACACAAGATGCAAAACTATTAAAACTCATTAGTAGGGTACAGCTGTTTTATGTACTTTTAAACTGTAGCCTAAATTGGTTGTGCCTCTTTGTCTATAAACCAGCTGGCCATTCTTTATTAAAGCATCTGTCAGTTCTTCCTAGAAAAAGATAGAGAAATCAGTGCAGAACAGATAAACTCTAAAGCAAGCAAAGACATTACTTTAAAGGAACATGAAAAAAGAGAACTTAAACGTGGTAATTATAAACAGCACAGTCACATGCAGTCTGCACTTGATGAAACTTCTCATATAACAACTAATTTTATGTGTCTTTGTTTGAATGATAGATCTCAGAATAAAATGCTGTTACAAAGAAAAAACACCTTCTTCCACATTTATTTGTTAACAATAATGATGATGTTAAAATAGTAGAATAAAAAAGCAATTATCAGTATAAATTTACAGGATAGTATGGTACTTGTATCTGTACAAAGCCTTCCAATTTTGGACAGAAAGGTATTGGTGACTTTTTGTCTGAACATTGGTCCAGACAGATTCACAGACCTTGTTGTAAGAACAGGTTCTCAGCAATTTTTTTCCCTAGTGGTTTGCAAGTGATTTCATGTTTCTATGCCTCAATTTTCTGGTTGACTGCAAGTGGGACTAGACATTAGCTGTGATGTAACAAGGGAACTCTGATCTCAGGAAAATGACCCCCCAGGCAAGAGTGCAACGTACTGGTTATGTTACACAATATTAGAGGCAGAGATGGTAATGTTACCTGTAGCGAAGATTGCTTGACACTTCCCATTACATTGTTTTCAGTTGTGAATAGCTTTGCCACACTTTAACCATTTGAGTTGAAATTTTCCAAGTTGGATGTCCATTTTGAGGTTTTTGTTTGTTTGTTTGTAAAGTTTCAGTAAAAATGGTTCTGAAAGAAAGATTAGTGGAAGAAAGTGCTATTTTACTCATGTTAAAAGAATGCTTACAACCCTTTTGTTGAGCTTTAGCATCTCCATGATTTAGAACAGGGATTTGAAATTGGCAAACGGGTTAGGGATGTGCTTTTTGCTGTTCCTGTGAAAGAATACTCACATTTGGCCAAGTTACAATCCTTGAAAAATTTCACTTCACACATGCTCAGTAGAGACTTGCTGCAGTTTGGCAGTTAAATTCTCCAGAGATTCTGTCTATATGAGCATGCTCCAGGCCAGGGATGTGGGGGCTTAAGAGGGCACTCCCAGCAATTGCTGGTGCCAGTGCGGCATGATGCTGCGGTTCTGGGTACCAGAACTGAGCACAAGGAGACCACAGCTCCTCTATTCCCTATGCTCCCCCTCTTGGCTCCCAGGCAGCACAGGAGAGTAGGAGAAAGGTAGAGGCAGAAATATAGAGGGAACAAAATCTAGACTGGGTGGTAGGGCAGAGGTTGGAACAAGGCCTCTGGGAAGGGAATTTGGGAGTAGGAGCTTGTATGTAGGGAGAGAGGGGGAATACCTGGGTAAGGAGAATGTAAGTGAAAGTTAGGGTGGTAGAAGAATCTGGGATGGAAACTAGGATCAGCTGGGCAAGAAAACAGGGGCTGGGATCCAGGGGACTTGGAAGCCCATGCAGGGTAGGGGGATGAGGACTGAGATCAGCTGATCCTGCTCTATTGATTACAGATTAGTTCCCAGCTGACATTCTGTGGTTTGGCAGTGTTCTGCCTCATGACCAACCCCAGAATTATTAAAGTTATGATAAGGCCTGGGTGTGCACGAAGGAGACAATGACATTTAGGTAAGGCATTCTCTCCCTGTAATGTTTTATTGGCACAATTAGCAAAATCACAAACACTCCATCCGCAAGCAGATAAATGATATAAGATGGTCTAAACATCCTGCCTCTGAGTATCCATATACTCACACCCTCTTTTTCAGAAAAAAACAAAGTATTAGTCATCATCCTCAGCATGACCAATGGTCATCAAGCTGGCATCTCCCAAGGCACACAGGCTGGGATACAGCTTTTATAAAAGTAACCACCAAGCTCCAAAAATATGGAACATCAGCCAATATCCTAGATGCCTCACAATCAGGGTTCAGACCTGGACACAGTCCAGAGACTCTTCTATGGACACTAACAGATGACCCCATAAATGGCCATGGAGACAAATAAGTTCTCCAGGCTCATACCGCTGGACCACTCCACAAAAATACCAATACTAGGAGTAGAAGTCCCAGCACTACAGTGACTCCAGTCATTCTTGTCCAGCAGCATATGGATTTTTTGATAGACCAGTAAAAGGGCCAGAGACCACTTGATAGTGTAATATGAGTGATCATATTTGTTGCTAAAAGCAGCCAAAATTGGTAGGCCTTTCTGCAGGCCTGTGCAGCACCCCTAGCCTTAGCATGACTAAGCCAGGATTGGAGGGGTTTGTGTTGATCATAAGAACGGAGCCTCTTGCTCAGCCTTTGCGTGACCCTAGGCCTAGACCCTAGACCCTGATGAAGTCTCTGGTGGATATGTTGGGACTGATGTTTTAGGAGAAAAGCAAAACTTTTATGTATGCATGCCCTCTGGGAGATGTTTGTTATGGCCTCAAGATATACAGATTCTGCAGGAATACATCTAGTTAATTAGTACTCTGAGGCAACTTCTTGATTAGCTTTGCTTATCAAAGTTTTTTCTTGACGTCTTATTGTCTACTAACAAGGATAAATGGGGGGAGAGGTTTGGACTCTTTGGGATCTCTTCTTGGACGCAGATTTTGGGATCTTCCAATGGCAGCTGTAAGAACCAGCCAATCGAAAAGCTGTCACTGTACTGCTCAAAGCCACCTCAAACGTCAGTAATTATTGAGGGTTGGGGGTGTTTTACTAACCTGTGGCAGACATGTGTAAGTGCTTGAGACTAAGGAAAGTATAGCTTTTAAGTGAGAGCACTCTTGTGTTATACTGTTTCTACCAGTCCATCTATTGGCTGGATGGTTGTGTCTCCATTTGATTTATTTCCTGACACCACCTCACACAGAGTAAAGTTACTAAGAGCTTTGGGTTGGCAGAACCCCAGGTAACAGCAAAACTCAGAAAGTAGTGATGGGTGACTGCTCATCTTCTCCTATGGGATCCCACAGGAATCCATGCTATCCCTTCTTCAATATCTATTTGAGCTCCTGGAAGTGATAACGAGATGCCATGGGTTTAGCTGCCATCAATATGCTGATGGCATTGAACTATCTATCTCATTTCAACTGACACACCCACCACTGCTGAAGTGTCAGAATGCCTACAGGAAATTATCTGCTTGATGAAGAGCAGCTGGCTCAAGATGAATATAGAGGGAAAGGGGAAATGCTTCGAAGAGCTGGTCAAAATATTGTCTCTGCCTTCCATTGAAGGCATGCAGCTGTGTGAAGCCTTGAGGTCCTGTTTGACTAGGTAGCACCAATTTTCAAAAATGCTTTCTCCAGTTTGCTAGGAAATTTCATCCCTTTCTTACAGATGAGGACCTGGCCACAGTAATCCATGCATTTGTCACCTCCAGGCTGGATTAACATAATTCATTGTATAGAAAGCTGTCTGTGAAGATGATGCACAGACTCCAGGTGGTACAGAATGCAGCTGCCCACCTTCTCTCTTGCTCAGGCTGCTATGAACACATCTGGCCCATGACTGGCTCCCAGTCAGCTTCTGGTGCTGGCTTAAGGCCTTGGTCCTAATTTATAAAGCAATTATAGGATCAATTATCAGCTGCATCAGAAACCAAATTTTGAGATATGAGCCTTCATGCCATCTGTGCTCTCCAGGAAGGATGCAGGTCACTAAGCCTGGGATGAAACATTTGAGAGCTGGGGAGAAAACATTCTCTGTCCAGGGGATCCAGCTATGGAATAATCTTCCAGAGGATATCAGGAGAATCCAGTCTGACCATCTTTAGGAAATGTTGCAAAGCCTTTCCCTTTGAAAAAGCCTTTCCATCATAAGTGACATTTGTCATTCAAACACCCTTTTAATTCCTAACCCCCACGGTCACCCCAAAAAAACCTCTACCTCAACCAGAATTCTGATCCCGTAATGGGAGAAGTGGCAGAGACTTCTTGAAGTCCACTACAGATTTTGCTATTATTTTTCCAGATAGATTAGGTAGATTGAAAAAAATATATAAATTAGTTAGATGATGGAATTTCTATTTGTTGCTTTAAAAACCTAGGAGATTACACACAACCCCACCCCCAGCATCATAAGAATGTAAAGATTGCAGTCAAACACTCAAAAAAAAAAAAAAAAAAAAAAAAAAAAAAAAGAGGAAATACTAGAATTAAGTCTATCTGTGAAACCTTAATTTGGCCCCTTGTACATATGCATTATGACAGTCCAATTACATAATTACATACTATTTTTTTCCACAGTATGCTTGCACATTCAGTGCACATAACTATAACCAGAAATTTGAAATAGAAATATTTTTGGATTACTTTATTTTGAAATATTTCACATTAATTAATAAAATACCCTATCCAATTTTGACACACTCACGTTTATAGATATATGACCTAATCTTTGGGCATTTGAGGGTGTTGGCAAAGGTAGCTGTACAATGCCTTTACTGTTCCAAAATCCAAATCCAATTCATATCCCCATGTAAGTTGAGTTAGAGCACTTCTGCAGCTGTTCTAATGGGGCCATTGCCACAGCCAGGAATTATACCCCACACTCCAGCCATGCTCCCTTCCCCTGATATGCAGCTACATATGGGGTGGTGTAGTGCCAATTATGCTGCCTCTGTGTTGCTCAAGGATTCCTTTCACTACCTCTTATCCCAGCTGTAAATTTGCTTTGCACCACCAAAACAGCATAAAGTAGACTTAGGGTATGTCTACACTGATGGTGGCAAAGTCGCCACCATCAGGTCGACCTATCTGGATTGATTGAGCTGTCAGTGAAGACCCGCTCAATCGATCCAGAAGTTGCCAGAAGTCGATGCATTAAAACTACCCCCTCAAGTAGCGTGGCGCTGCTTGGACGGGAACGCGGTGAAGACACCGCTCAGAAGGGAAGCACAGTAGTCGACAGGAGTTACGCAAGCTATTCTGCGTAGCTTGTGTAACTCCTGTCGACTGCCGCCAAATCGCCACGTAAGTGTAGACCAGGGCTTGGTGTGGGCCAGGATAGATACACGCTCTACTTCAGACACGTATATAGTTGAAGGATATCTAAACTGATACCAAGAGACCAGTGGAGTAAGTTTTAGAGTAATGAAATCTGAAGTATAGGATTGCAATACTAATTAAAATGAAGTTTAACTTAACAGCAATACTGGAGTACTGTATTCATTTTATACTGACATTAGCCTCTGGAGTTGATCCCGATATATATGATTCAAAAGCCTATAGTTCATTTTCAGACTGCTTTCTAATGATTATATTTCACAGCCATAAAGTGAAAATGTAATGGCAACAGAAGTTCCAAAAAATATATTGCATTTCAGCTTGCCTCAATATGCCACTGAAATAACAAGAACATGCAGGTCTCAATGGTTTTTTTATTTGAAAGATAGCAATGGGCTCCATGCCAAGCATAAACAGTCAGGAAAAACAGCAGTCCAATGAAAGATAGAAAAAAGTTTTGCCTCCCTTAAAACATTTTCTCCTGCCATAAGTGTCACCATTACCTTTTCTAACATTGCTGAACTGAGTGAACTACACTGCACCTTAATCAGAAGTGGAAAAAACACAAAATCCCCAAAGCAGGACCAATACTACCTAAGCTGTAATATACCAAATAACATGTGGCCTTGTAATTCATCTTTAAAAGCATATTAACAAAGAATCTGTCACATTAAAAGTACACTTAGCAATATTAGGAACATCTCAATAGATTATTTTAGAATCTATAAGCAAATTTTCTGCATCTAATAAGATACCCAGGTAGAATTTTAAAATGTAGATTCCATTTGGTTGTAGTATTAACTCTGATAGAAAATAGAACCTTGAATAGGCTGTGAGCATGTCATTAACAAGTGGTCAAGCACTATAGCTGGGGGAGATCTTAAATTGTGTTTTCTCCAAGACATTTCAGAGAATTTAGCTACTGTAATTTCCTAAATATCAGCCTTGTGTGTACCTGCAAAAGAATGTGCTACTTTGTTTGAGAGTCTTCAAAGGCAAGGAAGAAACAATCTTCTGTTTCAATTTCTGCAAAGAAATGATAACATCTAAAGTATCAGATAATCCTATCTTTTTAAGAATAAAATATCAGCAGTGTACAATCACTCCAGTTACAATGAACATTCTCTCTGTTTCTGGGATGTAGAGTTGGTTTTGTAAATTGGTACAGATATTTGGGGGATTTTTGTGCCTTCTTAAGGCCTGCTAATAGTTTATGGTAAACAATACATCTGTGGATGAATTCAGCATGACAGAACTACAAAAGAATGTAAGTACAAAAATGAAAATACAAAAGATGTGCAAAAGAATTACTGAATGTCAGCTTATTGGATTAATTAAGATGAAAATGGAATACAAACCTACACAGTGTAAACTATTCTCCCTCTAACCTAGTCACCTCACTTTGGGGAAGCAGGACAAAATATCTTAGGAGTTCCTTGAGTCACAACAGAGAGATGTGGCAGTGAGATCGGGAGAAGCCCCACTGAGACCCCAGACATGGCTATCAGACCCTATCTTCTGGGACACCACGCCTTAGCAGTTTGTGATAGGGCACTCAGGGTGACTAAAGGTCACGTATGGACACTGTCGTGATTCACTAGAGAACAAGAAATTCTGAGAGATGTAGTTTGCAGGGACACTGGGAAATCTAAGCTGCTGTAAAGCATGTTGGGAAGATGTGCCAGGGAACTTCAGGAGCAGCCTTCCCTGAACAGAAGAAAAATCAGAGACAAGGTAAAAACAACAAAGCTAGGGAGTCATCCCAAGACAGGCTCTGGTGAAAGGAACATGTGAAGAGGCCTGAAGACAAACAAGGGAAGAAAACGAACAATAAAACCTTGGGGAGGTTTAAAGCATATGAAGGAAAAAGGATGAGATAACATAGTAATGGTGTGGGCTCAAACTGTGGTGTTGGCACCAGTGCTTGTCCAGGGGCCCAGTGTGGAATAAGTCTCCTTTCATTCTCCTGCATCAAATGGGATGAAAGATGTGCCCTGGAAAGGGCGAGGAAGGAACTATTTAGTCCACAGAGATCCAAGACACTGTTTAACATTCCATCAACAGAGTAAGAGACCATTTAACCCAGGAAGAATGACAGAATTGTTTAGCCCTGCATTAGCTGATAAAAGATTGAACCTGGAAGGGCCAAAGGACGATGGAGCCCAGCATCAATGGGTTAAAAGATTGTTGAACGCAGGAATGGCTGGAATTGAGCCTATGGAAGGTTTATGGCTGTTTTGAATTGTTTTAGACACTTAGTTGCTCTGGAAGGGGCAGATGTACACTTTGGCCAGAGGGCCATGGCCCTAAAAAATCCCAAGTTGGCCCAACCTGAAGATGGAGACTGCAGGCAAGAACGTAAACAGGCAACTGAGGTGGAGAAATGGGTCACTGCCTCACTTAGTGCCAAAAAGATAAGGGAATCCATTACACAGGCCTCCTCGCTTATTTGGTGGGGCACTCTGGGCTTTCGATTTACTAGGAGTCCTACTAAGGCTCTTTGCTTCTCCCCAAATAGGAGCATTCTCTCTTCAGGTGCCCCCAGTTCCCACAGCCATAGCACCTTTGGCGTTGAGCTTTTGGACTCCTCATACCGAAGCGCCCTTCCCATTTCTGGCCCTTATGATGACTCCTGATTCTTTCCTGCAGGATTCTGTACAGCTCATACTGTTGACCAGTTACCCGCACAATACTGTCTTATAAATACACGTGGGCTTCCCACAGTCTCTTCTGGTCCTCTAATATCTGTCCCCACTTAGCAGGGACCATCTCTGTTGCTTCTCAGCTCCCTTCTGTGGGAGCGATAACTCCAGCATCCACCCTGGTAGGGGACAACTCCCCTCAGCAAAGAAAGTCTGTACTGGGGGCATTTCCATTTTCGCCTTTCCTGAGGGTTTTTTTTCTGTTATGTGCCCTTGCAGCGGGGTTCAACAGCCTTACAGTCTCTCTCTCTGCCACTCACTCACCTTGGGGTTCTTGTCAGGCATAGTCTGTCACTGACCCTTTGTATCACTGCTGGATGGCGCCGCCCCCCGGTGGTTCTGGGGATTAGCTCAGTCAGGCAGATGTTCATTCCATCCTCTGCAACTCCTCTCTCACTTTCAGGAGCCGCTGCAGCCGTCCTCTTCATGACTCAGCCCTCCAGCCAGGTCACTCCACACCAGTGACACTCAGATGGGGGCTCTGGAGCCGCAAGTAACTCTTTAATGTGTGTCCTGCAGCTCTTTGCAGCACATGATATTAAAACACTGTGTGATTTAACTATTAACCAATCTAAGTTATTAACCTTCTGGCCTTCCCCACTCCCCTGGGTTTGCCAGTCTTTTCCCTCCTTCCTTCCCAGGAGGGACTTTAGGCAACTCATCTCTGCCACCTCTAAACACTCCTCCCTTCCTCCAGGAAGTGACTGGAGACTTCTCCCTGCTGCCCCCTCTTTTTACAATGTCCTGTCTTTTGTAGAAACCCCATCTGCTCCTCACAGATGAGCTTCTCTCTATTTAGTTGCCTCCAGCCTAAAGCTCTACTCTTTGCAGCCTGGTTAGCTGATTGGCGCACCTAGCCCAACTCAGCTCTTGCCAGGCCAGTGTGGGGAGCACACTCCATCACAAATGGTTACTTTTCCTGCTTTTAACAGACAGACAGACAGACACCAGGGGGAGAAGATACAGGATAGTGAAGGTGGAGGAATAGGGCTTTTGTTAGGATTCTGGATGGCAGGTCAGTCACAAAGAGATGCTCTTGGTTGGCAGGTCAGCCACAACAGCCGTGCTGTGGGCTCTGGTTCTTTTCTTGGTGTGGGATCTGGCATATCATTCCATTGACCTTTACTGGTCCCTCTCAGGTTGGTCACAGCTGGATGGGCTGCCTTGTCATATTGCACTGATGTTGTGTAGTACTGTTCAACTCAGGGTCTGATCAGATGGAAAGCTGAGAGAGAGAACAGAAACGGAAGGAAATATAGTAGGGGGGAAAGGAACACAAAAAGAATGGGGAGAGAAAACAGGATATCACGTGTGCCCGGCTGGAGTTAACACTGGTTCAGTGGTGATGACTAGATGTCTTCACAGTGTGTCGAGGTTGGGATTTCACGTTGATACAGTGACCTTCAATATCCTTGGGCAAAGGACTAAGTCCCTACCAACCTTCCACTTCATCCAGGAATTCCCCTAATCAATTCACAAATCCCCACTCCCCCAGGGTCTCTTTCTTAAGGGCCCTGAAAGAGGAATGATGGATGGAATAGTCCATCCTTTCATTAGTTTCTTCACCAATTAGGCCTTACATCCAACATGCAAAGTTTAGTTGATTAACTTCTGGTTCCACACTTTCCTGGTTTATAGTCCTTGAGTTATATTCTTTAATTAATTTTGTGTAGACTAATTCAGTCTTTGTGATATTCATTTTTACTGATTTTTACAAACAATTAATTTTACAAACAGTCTGAGTTGAACTTCTGTTACCTTTTTCCCATCAACATTTGCTAACATTTGTTATTAGGGGTAACTAAACTGTTTTACAAATTTCCATCCACTTTCCCCCAGTTAGACTCACAACTGAGGTAAGCGTTCTAGGCCCCTTTCACAGTTCAGGGCAAATGCAACTGTATTTCCCCTCCATGGTCCAGTAAGGGCACTCACTGTCAGGCTTCCAGCTCCCCAACCCTCACTTCTCTTGGATGGAGACATGTCTCACTCCCTGCTGACTGAGATATTTCCAGGCTACACAGTTTCCTGCCTACACTGTTAGTTGCCCTGCAAAAGACTGCCTAAGCAGGCCTGTTTTGCTTTCTCCTTAGAGCCTATAGACAGCATAATTGTCCACAGTTAGAAGTTACTACACAGCTCTTTCTGAGCAAGCACATTTATTCTTAAGGAGAGAGAGCATTACAGAGGAAACATTAAAAACTACAAAAGAACCCACACGTATTCTAATAAACTTACCAGAGATCACCCCTTCCACCAACTCTACCAGGGTCTCTGGTAGGATTCAGTCCGTCAAACCCCACCCAGGGGTTTTCTGTGATTACAACTTCGTAACAACTTTTGCTCAGAACAAGAACCCCCATGATTCTGTGGGCCACTTCTTTATACATATGGGCCTTTGATCCAGGGACCTGGGAACAAGTTATCAGCAGGTTTCTCCTCAGAGCTTAGCTTCAAAAGGTTTGGTCTGGAGGTGGGAATTTGCATTCCGCTTCTCACAAGTATTTCCCAGGAAACCCAACCAACTAAAAGTTCATTCTTGTCTAGCACAATGAGAGTCTCATAACACTTCACAGGATTCACATTAGTCACATGAGTCATGTCTCACCTACAATCCCAGAATAATACATAAACATTTGCATCTTTAACACAATAAATTCCTAAAATACTTAAATGTAATTTAATAAGGCTTATCCAGGATATTGCAGGAAATTGGCATATCTGTCACAAAAGCACCTCCCATTATGGGCTGGGGAAACAGAGTAGCACATTCTAGCAGTGGGACTAAGCTTTGGGAACAGAATGGCCCCCCAGGCAACAAGAAACAGCACAGAAGCAATTGGGGAGTGGCATGGGTTTATGTATGAGGCTATCCCAGACTTTCACAGATGCTAGACATTAATGATGTCAGCTGACTGCTTTATACAATTCAAACTCTGGACATTATTTTCCAGGTGCTGATTGGTTTGCCTCAGCCTCCCTCCCACCCCTCTTGCTCTCACATCTAACCCTAACCCTAACCCTGCCTCCTCTTTCCTTCTCCCCTGTTTAATACAGCTAAATGGTTACTGTATTTTATTTTTACCCCAGAGATTACTGGATTTCAGTGGTGAGTACAACAAATTGCACATATTTACAATAAAATTCTCTTCTCAGAATTATACTACATGCTGGAGTGGAGAGTTTTACTATAAATTTGAAGCTGTGGGACCCTTCTGAATGAAAGATATTAGGGGGTTGATCTGGCACCCTTTGAAGTCAATGGATGCACGCAAGATCATGCCTATATCAATATAAACCATTATTATGGATATCAATAAGAATTATTTGTGGAAAGGTTAATTGAAACACAACCAGTACTTGGCATGAATTGTGTAATCTCATCATAGGCGCTTACATGCAAGACATGTATTCCTTATAAATGCTGTTTCAATATATAATAGTTTATTAACATAGCAAATAAAATCTTTTTACCTCTATTTATTAGATTTGGTTTACTCATGTGCAAATATAGATATATATATTGATTTCACTTGAAGATAATACCAAGATGTATTTCAAAAGTTATTAATAATGAATGAAATAGTTCCAAGGTCAATATATAAATCAGTTCATTAATACAATTTTCTAACTGCTCTATTCTGCACTAGTGTGTTATGGGCTTATTGGCACTATTTTACAAGAGATAATGGAACTTTGCTCTACTCTCTAGTAATGTATGATTGAATCTCACAATAACTGTCAACATACAAGGATTCAGTAAACACTATAGGCTATTACCTCTGCATGAGATCAGATCAATGCTAGAACCGCAAACACAGTTATAGGTGGGATCCAGGACCACTGCAGGCTGTTGTATCCCTGATTTGTGCTGTTCACATCCTTCACATAAGGTGTTAGTGTGCCTTGGTTCAAAGTGGCTAACAGTGACATGACAAAACTTCCACCATCTTGCTCTCTCATGGGCTGTTGCTTCTCAATTGCTGGGGTCAATCTGATATGCTTTCAAGGCTGACTTCAGTATATCTTTATGTCGTTTGTAGTAGCCCCATAAGAACAGGTTCCTTGCTTTAGCTGACCATAAAATATATTTTTGGGTATTCTGAAATTGGTCGTATGAAAAAATGCTTAGATCAATGCAACTGAGCTTTAATGAGTGTGCTTTGAATGTCAGATATCCAACAATGATTAAGAATTTTGATGTTGGGAAATTTGTCCCACCATTTGATCCTACAAACAGACCAAAGACAACACATATGGAAATGATCAAATTTCTTAACATAGCAGCAATATGTTGTCCATGTTTCATGACCATATAGAAGCATTGTGAGCACAATGTGACCATGATAGACTCATAGACTTTTAAGGTCAGACGGGACAATTATGATCATGTAGTCTGACCTCTGTTAGAAATAACCAAACAGATTGTTCCTGGGGCGGATTGGGGAGACGGAACCCTTTATTGCCTGCTCGTTCCACCTCGACGCCGTGAATGAGCAACGATGGGGTTGCTTTGCAATTCTTTTATTCATAACAGTATGTAAATGTATACATTTTTAGAAACCCCCATAGACCCTTATTTGGTTACATTGACACTTAATATTAATTTATAACAACTACATAATGAATACAATTATATCCGCCCCTGTTTGTTTACAGGATTACCATACAGAGGGCAGGCACATCACCTAAAAACCTATTAATTTTACACTAACATTCTTTGAAGTAAAGGTATGCCGGGGGAAGGAAGATAATGTTTTCTTCCCACCAAGGCCTTGCGCAGGAGTAGCGATAGTGATTTTATTAGAATCATCTCTGGTGCAGATGACCAGGGGAAAAAAAAAAAAGAGAAATAACAAACTCTTACTAGAATTCACACGAATTAACAGAAACAAGGTTGGCCTGTGCCATGACCCTGTTCCCTATAGCTTAGGCCTGACCATTTGTCCAGCTTTTAACTTTTTACTCTTCTACAACCTCCTGCACAATGCAGGCCACAGAACCTCACCCACCCACTTCTGTAATAGACCCCTAACTTATGATTGAGTTATTGAAATCATGGTTTAAAGATGTCAAGGTACAGAGAATCCACCAGCAAGTAACATGTCCCATGCTGCAGAGGAAAACAAAAAAAATACAAGGCCTCTGCCAATCTACCCTGGGAAAAATGTATTCCTGACCCCCAATACGGTTATCAGCTAAACCCTGAGCATCTGGGCAAGATATTTAGGTTAGTGCTAATTTTGATGCCTCGTAATTCCATAGGTAGCGTGACAGCATTCCAAATGCAAAGCTGGCCTTGGCTATGCGATGGGTAATGTCATAATCAATGGAGGCATTCTGTGACAGCATACTCCCTAGGTAGCTAAACATCTCCATGGACTTGAGAAGACCATTGCTGATCTTAATAATTAGGTAGACATGCACATCCCATGGCACTTCAGTTTTCTTTAGGCTGATTGTGAAACCAAAGTAATTCACTGCATGAACAAAGGCATCAGTTATAAACTCAATGTCATCAATTGTGTGACCAACCAGTGAACAATCATCAGCTAATAAAAAGCTCCTTAAGGAGTAAATCTGCCACCTTCGTGCAAGGATGGAAACTTTGCAGATTGAACAACTTCCCATCTGTGTGGGACTGGATAAATACTCCTCTGGACAATATCATGAAACATATCCATACCCATAGCTGGGGAGCGGAAAAGAGTGTGGGAGCCAGCATGCAACCTTGTTTATGCCATTTATAATCAGAAATAGATCTGATAGTAACAAGCTGTTAGAATTTACATTACCAAGTAGGTGGTGATCTATCACATTGGCCCATGAGGCATAGTCATGACCAAAATGATATTGAAATCACCTAAAATGATCAGTTTATCATTATGTGGGTGTGATCTGATGACACTATGAAGGGTTTGATGGAAGTCCCCCTTATCTTCATCTGGATGGATCACTGTCCGTGCACATGCACTGATGGCAGAGGCATAACAACCTTTAGCAAAGCTGATGCAGAGAAGCATAAGTCTTTTGTTAACACCTTTTGAAAGTGACTCCAGTTTGCAGGCAATCAAAGAACATATGGCACCACCCCAGACCAAATCAATGCATCTGCATTCATCCTCAGATTTGCCGATTTAGTCAAAGGTGTAACCAGAATGAATTTCTTTTAGCTGCGACTTGACAGCAAATCTTGTCTCCCTGAGTGCTGCAATATCTATATTTTACCATGCCAATACTCTGCTGCATATTGTGGTTCTATACTCAGATCTGGAGCCTCTGTTGAGGTGTGTCTGAACATTCCAAGCTGCAGCATTTATTTGAGTCTTCTTTGTACTTACATTGCAGAAAAGCTAGAAGATCGGTCAGGTGTGGCACTCTGACAGATGTGGTGACATTTACTGCATATGGATCTATATAAATGGGTGAAATCTTGGCCAGTTGGAGTTTTGCCAATGACTACACTGAGGCCAGGATTTCACCCACCATGTCTAATATTATATACAACTTTGCTAGGTATAAGGCAACCATATCGGTAGTAATACAAGAGCAATATGGTTTCAATATAAATTTTCTACATCAAATCTGGGTAATTACAGCTAAGACTGATAAAACAGGCATTTTACCAGAAAAGCATAACTCTACTTTTTACAGTATCTCAGATATCTTAAACACATTCTCCAACAATGGCTCTGGTGTAATAGGAGTATGCACAAACAACTTAAATATCAAAAGCAACTGCCAATTTGAAACTAGAATCAACATTAACCCTTGAAAGAGTTAAAAAACAACAAACAGTGTTGAAGGAGGATCAAATGTGAAAAAATAATAACCTCTAATGAATTTTCTCCATCTATATTTTCAACTACATCCTCTACTGCTAAATTAGAGCTATTTTCCATTATTTTGATTTTCCTATGTAGGAAAATTATCTTTTACTGTATCTTTACTTCCATTCTTAGTACTTTCTGGTTCATTTTGACTTTCTGTGAGTAGTGTTACTTAATAATTTTAGTATCATTTGTTTTTTTCAATTTTGCCCAACAATTATGTTCAGTAAAAAACACAAACAACAAAAAACAGTATCAGTTTTCTCTTCCAATTGTTAAGAACATGTGAAAAGTCCTTGAGACATTCCCAGAAGAAGCAGTTTTAGAAGACTCTAAATCTACATTATTTGACAATTTGTCCATAGCTCCATCGTCAAAGAGAGGACACTAATATTAGAGACAGAAATAATTTTACCAAGTGTTTCTGAACCTGCATTCTGTTGTCTCTTATGTCACCTCTTACGAGGTATTTTATATTCATTAAATTATCTCCAAGAGCAGAAGGATGTAGAAGAGAGATTATAACAAGGAAAATGAGCCTAAAACACAAGTACACTTTCACTAGCAATTCTTCCAGACTTTTTAAAAATGTCATAAGAGATGAGAATTCCAACTACTTTCCTTAAGACTCTGGTCCATAGCTTAAAACATCCTACTGTTAGGACATTTCCCCTGATATTTCCCTTCCATTTTCCCCTTTCTTAATTTCATCCAACTGCTTTTAATTATACTCCTTTGAACAATCCTAAAAAATTCCTCACATGATAATGTTAACACCTTTTAAGTATTTGTAGGCTCTTACCACACCCACTGCTTAATAATATCATGGACAATCTATACAGAGTTACCTCACTGAGGCCCAGATCCAGGAAAGCATTTGCTTAATTTTAAACATATAAGTAATCCCATGTACATTTTAAAATTTGCTTTGCTGGTTAGGGGCCACACTCTTCATCCTAACCCCATCCACCTGATCATTTTTATTGCTCCTCCTGAAACCCTTTCAGTTTGTCAGTATCTTCTTTGGTAACATGGTGTCCAGAACTGAATACAATATTTCAGGTGTGATCACAGCAAAGTTGCATACACGGGTATTGTTATTTCTCTGCCCTGTGATGTGAAGTCTGTAAATGCAATCCAAATTTGCATTGGCTTTTTCTGCTGCCTGTTGCAGTTCTCAGAGTACCCAGGACTGAGAGTCACTTGTTATCCCTTGCCTATAGCAAAGGAGACTTGCTTGGGCTTAAATGGGTGTCAGCTCCCTGACATGACCAGCCTGTTAGCATCCAAGAACTCACCTTTGGGCTATGCCAGCCTTCATTTTGCCTTGCAGATTAACAATAGGTGTGCCTCCATGTCACATGTCATGCATGTGTTAAGACACTTTGGTTCAGCACTCTGATTCCAGCGGCATGCTTATTACATCAGAGCCAAACTCTGATATCTACCAGCGCTTTTTATTTACTACCAGCCAACTGGCTTCAACACACTCATAATCCTGAACTTTCCCAAAACTGTGTGCTCTGAAATATCTAGCTCTTTCCTGGACCATTCAGAGGAATAATAAGGTTCGTTTGCTCCTTTAAAGAGTCAAAATCCAGCAGACTGTGACAAAGTTCAGAAGCGAGACCTTCTGTATTCACAGTGCTCTGCCTAAAAGTTTATCCCTGGAAAGAAAATCTACTGTCCATGTATCTACTGTAAGGGTTTATCCAGGTCAAGCAGTTATCCTGCCAACTAAAATCACAGAAACTATATGACTTGCTGATCTTTCCTGGGAATTGAAGCCTGCAGTTCAGCTTACAGGGGCTGAAAGCTAAATAAGGTCTTTATTTTGGAAAAGTAAAAATAATTAGCACTAACTCTAGTTACTTCAAAGGGGGCAGGTTCAGCCCTTTACTTAGGAAAGGGCAAAACTTCAGATAAACTAAGAACCCTTTTACCATGAAACTTGATCCAAAACATAAAATAAATCTTTGTGATTTGAAATATTTTGGTTAACTCTCCCCCCACACGCATGTTCGAGTGTCTCTGCACTTTCAGCTTCTGATGAGGACTGGGGTATTAAAATATTTAGAGAGAGGCTGTTCTTGCAAAACCTCCATGCCAGTTTTTCAGACTGAAGAGGCTTGGATATTTTGGATAAACCTCCAGACTCACTGGTGCTTATGCTAACAGAAAAAAATTGAACCTCTAAATATTTTGCAACGTGGCCACCAAAGTAATTTTTCTGTCCTAAAATTGTCCACTTTCTACTTGCTCTGCATAATTCAGCTGAATTCTGGCTCCTTGTGGCTCCAAGGACAATGAGCTGTGATTCACTAAATTCCACCTCTGTTCCAGTCCCGCTGTAGATTTGACAAAGAACATTATAAATGCTGGCTCAGCCCTATCTTGGAGACTTTGGAAGGTCAGATAACAGAGGCTGCTCTGTGGCTTATGACAAGTGTTCATGTGAATATTTGTCTGTTTGCTAGCATTTACAGAAGTGATTGATGGCTCATTCTCAGCCGAAAGCCATCAGTACTTCCAGGAACTACTATTACATTCCTGTCAAACTCATACACAGGTGTGGAGAATTTAATGCACCCACTAATCCTGATGCCACTTATCGGATACAAAACACAGTACATCAATATTAACATTAAAGTTGGTTTACTACACAAAGATCATCTCACTAAGAAATGTTTTGACTGCTTTTCCAACTTGCAATCCTGCCAGCATCAAACTCTAAAAAGTAATTCTAAAAATATGAATTTGTAAGGTTCTATGTTTGGTGACTTTCAAAGACTTTGGATCAAATTTACTCAGTTTACAAAGACAACGAGAGTTCTGTGGCACTTTAAAGACTAACACATTTAATATTTGTAGACATAAGCTTTCGAGAGACTTAGCTCTCTTCTTCAGATGCAGTAATACAGAAAATAGGTAACACAGAGGTATCTTATAGGTATCCAGGTGCATTGAGAACAATGGGGGAGGTGGAGTCCGGAACTTAAGACCTAATGAGGACCATTGAGTAGGAGGTGAGAATGGGTAAGCAAAGTAATTTACCTTCGGTAGTGAGATAGCCATTCCAAGTCTCTGTTTAAACCCAGTCTGAATGTGTCAAGTTTGCAGATCATTTCTAATTCAGCAGTTTCTCTTTGAAGTCTGTTTTTGGAGTTTTTTTTGGAGAAGTACAGCAACTTTAAGGTCAGAGACAGAATGCCCTGGGGAATTAAAGTGTTCTCCCACTGGTTTATGGAGGTTGTTATTTTTTAATGTCTGATTTGTGTCCATTTATCCTTGTGCGTGGTGATAGTCCAGTTTGGCCAATGTACATGGCAGTGTACAAATAAAAGGATGGTTGCAACTGTCAGTCTTTAAAACTACAGCTAGGAATTGAAAATGAAGGTATGTTTTTCCTGGCTCTTGCGTTATCTCCAACAATTAAGTTTCTAGAGGCCAAAACCTGCTCTCAGTTAGACATGTGCTCCTGATTTTCATTAATGAAACAACACAAAACAAAATGAAGACAGAAACCAACCCTGTAATTGGAACTTAAATGTTCATCCTGCTAGCAATGCATGAACCCCAGAGGAATCCATCTCTGTTCTCAATACCTACATGGGTTCTCCAGGGCTAACCAGTATGTGTAATCAGATGCTGTTTACAATTCTAACAGCTAAATGGGAATGTATAATGATGACTGTAACTAATATGTCTTAGGCTGCAACCTTAGATAAGTAGAAAAATGACAATAGAGGAAGCAGGATTTTATGTATACATTAAGCTTCTTTTTTCTTTAAGGACTACAAATGGGCCTGACCTGCAAAATTTGCATCTGGATTTCAAACTCCGGAAACTTGTGGAAGCTCAGATGAGATTTTTGATTCTTACCCAAGTTGGGATAGATTTAATTTTATTTCTTACTCTAGTTTTGACTAGTTTACTCTAGTCTTATTTTGATTCTGACTATAGTTGGGACAGATTTAATTTTATTTCTGGAAAAAAATGAATTTGATTTTAATTTGTTTAAATTATATACTGTACTATACTGAAAGAGCTATAGATGAAAAGGAGTAAAGTAAAAACACAAAAGCTAAACAACAAACATACCCTATAAAACAAAACTTGGTCATCTTTGCTGCCAACAACACCTGGCAGAACATGTTTTGTCCAGGCACTGCTACCCAGCTATACCATGGTCTCAGTAAAGTGACCCCTCACACCAGGCACATTTGCATATTTGGTGCAATTCCCATGTACTTTCATTTTCCAACAAGGATAATGTCATTTTACTACCCCAAAATCAAAACTTTACTGTTTTTTTGTTGTTGTTTGTTTTTGTTTTTTTTAAACTAAATGCATCAAACATCATGTAACTGAAATAATTAGGTCTGGCCCATTCTGTCATTTCCCCTTGCTCACCAACAGATGCCAGCACTCCCCTATAGAGCTCCTGTCCATCTAGTAACTCTGGGCTTGTGATAATTGGGCCTTCAAATTTACCCTAATTGCAGGCACAATTGTAAAAAAGTATGTGTAGGTTCATAAGATGCCATGTAACAGAGTGCTGGGCAGCAATCCCTTAGCCAGCTGTCTGTCACTCTAGCCCCAATTGAGAGAGGTAGATTGGAGCTGGTTGGGAACACCTACACCTGATTGGGGCAGAGGAAACAGCTGTGTGCCTAATTAAGTAGGGACTATCAACAGGCCCAGGTGAGGTAAGCAGAGGGAAGGAGAAGCCAGGGAGGGGGAGCGGGAGTGGGAGCGGGAGCAGGAGCAGAGGGCCTACCTGCCTGGCTGCTGAAGCTCCTGGGACTGCGAGCCAAGCTGTATTTAATAAGAAGTTGGTGGGACTGCACACTGTAAATAAACTGCACTGGACTGCTGAACAAGAGGGTCTTGGAGTCATTTGTGACAGAGAGGGTGGCCGAAGTGGAAAGGTGGTGGTGGAGAGCTTTTACACATGGGGGCTTGTCCAGGACTTGCTGAACCAGCACCAGAGTTGGCAGCTTGGAGATGGAGGAGACCCTGCAAAGGCTGATAAAGCATCAGGAAGAGATGCAGAATGTCATGCAAGCCTTTCAGGAATCCCAGCAGGTGGAGCAGCAGACCTTGCATTCCTGGCAGGCGGAGCAGCAAAAAAGCTCGCAGGACTTTATTCGGGAACAGCAGCAGCTCCTGCAAAAATGGGAAGTCCCACAGTGACGGATGGCATCCGGATGCCAGGCTTAGGTCTGTGCAAAATGCATCCTGCAGATGACCCGGATGTATTCCTCTGCACTTTTGAGCAGGTAGCCATGGGGGCTGGATGGGATAGGACAACCTGGGCCCTATGGCTAACTCCCTACTTGGCGGGTGAAGCTCAAGCAGCAGATAGGGCCTTGAGTGAGGACCAGGCAAGGAATTATGAGGCAGTGAATTCATACATCCTGGATCGGGTATGGCTGTCCGCAGAGAGGTACCACCAGAAATTCTGGTAGGCAAGGTGGTTGGAGGGGTTTGTGACCCCAGGCATTTGCCCAGCAGTTGCTGGAGTGGGCCACCTGATGGCTGAGGCATGACACTCAGACTGTGGGAGAGATTATGGATGTCCTCATCCTCGAACAGTTCTTACATGGTCTCCTCGATAACATACAGGTCAACCATGTACAGTGGAGGCCACGGTGAAGTTAACTGAGGAGAACAGAAGCAGACTCTCTCAAGAAGAATGATGGCCATCTAAGGATTTGGAGTCCAGCGGAAAGCCCAGGGAATCCCCACCTGGAAAGGGGCCAGAGAGGAGAAAGGAGGACAGCTGAAGAGCTCCCACTGGGGCCTGACCAATGGTGTGCTGGCAATGCAGCCAACCAGGACATAAAAAGGGGAACTGCCCGCAGATAGAGTGTGGCTGGGCAGAGTTTTGCGGGTTGACTAATGTTGAAGGGAGGAGGAAAGGGCAGAAACTGTCCACCATTCTGGTAATGGTGGGGAGGAAACTGCAGAGGGGTCTGGTGGACACTGCCTCCACCCACTCTCTTGTCCAGAAGAGGCTGGTGAAACCTCACTGGATAATTCGGACCTTGAATTTATCCACTGGGATAGGAGACAGTGCCCTATGGCCCAGGTGCCCCTAGAGGTCCAGGACAAGTTTAAGTGGAAACGGGTCAGGTGGTGGGGCTGTTGTACCCAGTAGTGACAGGCATGGATTGGAACCCCTCCCCAAATGGGAAAAGAGGTGGGAGAAGGAATCTTATGGGGGGAAAACTGCAAGGTTCCCCAGAAAAGGGGGTAGAAAACCCTGAGGCTGGAAGCACTGGTAAAGAACACCCTAGACAGCAAGACCAAGGAGCAGAGGAAAAGAAGTGTCCCCAGAAGCCCATGGGCAAGGGGGGTGAAAGTGAGGAGAAAACCCCTAGACATGACCTGAGTCAGTGAGCGAAGTGCCCCCAGAAGCCCAAGGACAAGGGGAGAATCAAAGAGGAAAGATGTACAGGAGGATACCCAGCCGAACCTCCTCAGTGGAATTGAAGGGGCCTGCAGAGCTCCCCTGAATGTAACCCCTAACAGGAGGGAGCCATGCCCTGCTTGATTGGTATGAGAAGCCCAAGCTGTAGGTACTTGTGAGAGGGTAGGGACAAATCCTGAGTCCCTGCTGAAAGGGATGTGGGAAAAGGAAGGTGGATCCATCCGGGCTTGCGACTGCTGTGATGACGTGTGGGCAGAGGTGGAGCTGTGTGGGGAGCCCACCCCCCACACAGTGTAGGTTCTGTGGGTGGGAGATGACTGAATCCCACAAGTAGGACCCTGAAGGTCACCAGAAGGCAAGAGGCGAACTCCCCCATAGAGACCACTCCACGAGAGGAAGGAAGGGACAGGCAAGGAAGAACCTGGCAGTTCAATAAGGGGGGGGAGGTGTGTAACAGTCCCTTAGCCAGCCTTCTGTCACGCCAGCCCCAGTTGAGAGAGATGGATTGGAGTTGGCTGGGAACACCTGCACCGGATCGGGGCAGAGGAAACAGCTGTGTGCCCAATTAAGCAAGGACTATAAACAGGCCCAGGTGAGGGAAGTAGAAGGAAGGAGAAGCCAGAGAGTGGAAGGGGAGCAGAGGGTCTACCTGCCTGACTGCCGAAGTTCCTGGGACAGCGAGCCAAGCTGCATGTAATAAGAAGTTGGTGGGACTGCACACTGTAAATTAATTGCACTGGATTGCTGAACAAGAGGTTCTCGGAGTCATTCATGGCATGCTACAATAACCTATAACATATGTTGAAGGGAAGAGGCATGGAAGGGAGACAGACTGAATTAGTCCAAACAAAAAAGGCCTGCTGATATAACTCAAGGACTGTGTTATGATCGTGCTTAGTAAACAAGAAAAGTGTGAACCCTGAAATTAGTAAATCAAAATTGGCGTGTCAGAAACTAGGCCTAATTTGTGGACAAAATAATGAAGGGATGGGCTATTCCACCCAACACTTCCTTTATGGGTCCTTAAAAGAAAGACTTTGGAGACAAAAAATTGGCTACTGCAGCATTCTTCACCATAATGGCTGCCACCCCCAAGATCTTCTGGAACCCTGGGCCTTCATCAGTTTGATCCTAAGAGAGGTTTTGACCAGGCTGGGTCAGAGAGAGGGAACCATATGACATTGCCACCTCTACTGGCACCAGCTGAATCTGAAACAATATCTATGATGAAATGGGATTGGACTTTGACAACAGCTGCATCAATAAGAGCTCCAAACCATCTCAACTAACAACTTCTCTTTTTTCCCAATAATTATTATTGTGATTATCGTCTTTAATACCATCTAAAATATGGTCAAACAAGGGAACATTTCCTTCTAAAAACTCTTCCGCTGAAGGGAACAAAACATTTATTAAAATAAAAGCCTTACTTAATACTTTACATTTGAAATGTTTAGCTGTTTTTCCTTCTTTTCTTTATCTTTAATAAAAGGTTAAAAGATTTTTTAATGGTGTTTGCCATGCTACTAAGCAGATTGAAGTCTCTGTATACCAAACCATGAACCTTGTTTAACACTGTTTAATACTGGACAGTGACTGGGTTATGTTAACATGTATGGTCCATTTATTCCATTTAAAGTAATACAACAGCTCCACCTTTCTAGGGATTTAGCCACATGGCTTTCATGACAAAGTTTTCCAATCACCTTTAAGAAGATACCATAGGATTTTTGATACAGGACTAATATGCTATGTCTCAATGAGCCAGGTTTGATCTTGAAATATACTGTAATTATATCAATGAATTTCACAGATATAAAGATAGAAGGGGAAAATCAGACCTGTTAAGTTCTAGTTTTTCCCTAGAAGGTGCTTGATTTCCACTGTCTTCTCATTGACTCCCAAGCAGGTGCCTGAGTCTCCTAGGTAAACAGGGCGACTTAACAAAAAATAAGAGTGAGGTGCTGTCTTCACACACTCTTGGTCTCTACTTCCATGTCCCAGTCCATGGCTGGAGATCAGATAGGCCAGGGTGAGCGTGTCAGTATAGGATCTCACATCACTTCCGGTTTGAAGACCTTTAGAAGGGCGTGTGGAGTGTACATAGGGTGGCCACTCGCACATATCTAAAATACCGGACATTCGGATACTTCCAGAAATGGCACTGGCTCACCCCAGTATGCATCACCCTGCTGGTGTGACCTTGCATGCATGGTGTATGAGGTAACACTGACAGGGGTGAAGTGATGAATTCTTCAAAATGGCATCCTCTATGCCTAATACCAGACAAAACCACACTGGGTTTTATACCATTACCGGACAGGAGACAAACCTTAAAAAAACAGGACCGTCAAGCTTAAAACTGGACTAATGGCTTGGCTAAGTGTAAAGCACTTCACACTTCCTGTGTGAAGCAGCAGGGAAAGGACAAGTAGGATGGTGGCACATGACTCCTGCCTTTGGGCAGGCTTAGCGGGGACCCAAGCGCTGGGACTGTGTTCCTGCCCCCTGCTTCATCTCCCCAAGCCTATTATACCTGCTACCTATGGAGTGAGGAGTACAAATAACACGTTCATTAAAAAAGATAAAGCATGTAAATGAGGAAATGCATATCTACTATACTGGCAAATTGACATAACCTAGCATTAGCAGAAAAATGCCAGATTTCTGGACCTTCAGTTTTAACAGTTATGAGAAGTGTTAGCAAAAAGCGTCTATAGACACTTTGTAGATGCAAACAAAAATTGAGCAAACCACTGACAGTCAAACACAACCCCATACTGATTATGAGAACCTTGGTAGTTCATTTCAAGCAGTTCACACAGTCCTGATGCTACCTCATAGACTTTGTCTTTTTCTGTTCTCCTCCCAGCTTGTTGAGTATTGGCCTTTTCTTTGTTCTCCCATCCAATCTTGATATTCTTCGTGGAAAAGCTCTCTGTAACTGTTTCCTTTTGGTGCAACCTTCACTGTATCTCTAGTTCACTGACTGTTTCTTTTTACTTCTTGACTGAAAATATCTCTTTCTCCCTTACCTATGCCTCTTAATTTATTTCATTTTGCTGTTACTTATTTTTTTAAACTGTATTACCGTGTTTAATTCTGCAAAATGTTTTTGGAAACAGTCTGTATGAAAGTGAACACAAAATGAAGTTGTGTTGTGTCTTTGTTGTTCATAGCCAGTGTGCCCGCCCTAAATTGTTTACCTCCTTTATATCTTTGAAGTTGGCGTGGCAAAAATCACAAGTTAAATTTGTGTTTGCTACTGTCCAAGATTATTTGAATAACTCACCTCTATATTGCTATGGCTGACATCAAAGCTATTCAATTCAGAAAAAAACTAAAGTACAAATGACAGCATTTGATTACTAATTTATTTTTAGGTGATGCAAGACTCACAGTAAAATGTATTTTTTTTATCATATCTGTCAGTGTCTATGGAAAACAACCATGGTAAGGTGAGCCATAAGCAGTAAGATAGGGAAACATTTCAAACACTCCAGTATAGTGGATCATAGAAGAAACTTGAATGCCACATAACATTTCTTTAGTCCAAGTATTGGACATTTCTGTAAAGGGGTGGCTGTCTAAGGAAAAAAAGATTACAAAACCAATGAAGTGCTGTTACAAAAATCTATACAATATACTTGTGAAAGTGCACCTCATTACTGGGCAAGACAGATAATTCTTCAGTGGAAAAAAAACACTGCAATGCAGGCTGTGAAGATATATAGATTGCACAGACCAAAGGGAAATTTTATGTGAGATGAATCCTTTGAACAAATATAGTCTGTGCTTTGCTCTTTCTCCCATTCAGGTTTCTGTTATAAGGCAGTATTGATGCAATTATGTGTGTGAAAATGATTTTTAAATGCCGAATTTTGTACATTATGTGGAACAGATTTTAATCTCACCTTGTTTTGATTGCTTGAAGAGAGCAGTGCTGTTTTTAACAGAAAGTGGTTTATTTGGGACAGTTTATTTGAAAATACATTTCACTGAGTTTGGGAGGAATTAATGAAAGGACAATAGAAAGGCTTTAATAAAGAGGGTATTTCAAACTTTCAAATGTAGAAGAAAATAAAGTTTATAGCTTACTTTGGAAGGCATAAAAGTAGTTCCATTGCTTTCCGTATTCTTGGGTAAGTATTCAGAACAACACATTAAAAATATGCTTGTGGGACTGCTATTATGACTGAGTTGGATAAACTTGACTGAAAGCTTATTTTTTCCATGTCATTAGCACATTCTAAAAACACACCACAATCAATACATGACACATTTAGAGAGCAAAGGGAAAAAAATCACATAAGTTACTGAAATCATCCATCTGAAATGCAAATTAGATATGGATGTTGCAGCTGAAACATACAATACCATACACATTTTTTTGTTTGTTCACTGCAATTGAAATATTGAATTTTGCATGAAACACCACTCCTAAGGAATGTTGGTTCAAGTACCATTCAGCATAGCCTCAAAGTCTGGAAATGACCAAGTATAATGCCTTTGGAAAACTATCTTTATTAAGGATAATAAAGCCATGTTTTATGAATCCTCTTGAATAAGTAGAGGTAAGTTAGTCCAAAGGTGCCAGATACATACACCCTTCATAAAGAAGTACAAACTAATAACATCCAGTGAGAAAATCCCATCCCCCAAAAAGCTTATTTTGGGGGTTTAATTATTTCTTGAATTGTTTCTCCTGGATTTAGGCCATATATTAACATGCCTTCCTTTATACCTGCCCATGCCATCCGCTTGGTGGTGAATCGTGCTGTCCATTCTCCAGTTTTGCTGACAACGATAACTCCTCCCCGTCCATGGACTCTCTTCTCCATATAGTGAAGAGCAGAATCGGCAGCTTCCTTTGGAGTTTTTCCTAGGGTCAGGAGCACATCTGATTAGCTATTTATACACACAGTACAAAAATATAAAGACCATTAGTAGTATACTTAAACATTGACATTATTTATTAGCTTTCTTTTTACCGTCAAGAATAAAAATAACACACTGAATAAGCTGCATGAAAATACAGTGCACAAAAAGAATAATTTAATCAATTTGCTAGAAATGGATTTTTGAGGGTATTCATTTTTCAGTTGGTTTGCAACAACTCGGAAGGATAAAAATGCTAATCAATCAGATTTGCCAACGTTCATCTTATGTACGTGAAATATGATGTAGAAAAAAATATTTTGCTCACACCTCCATTATACTTCCAGTTTGTTTTGGCTTCCCAACCCATGCCCAATGAGTTTGGAATCCCAATCTGCAATTGTTTCACACTCTGAACTCCCAGTGAATTCAGTGATTGTCCAGCATGAATGAATGCATGCTCAAATACCAAAGATTCTACACTATTTGGGACAGGGACTGTCTTTTTCTCTAAGCTTGGAAAGGGCCCAAATGTTGTAGCTAATACTGCAAACATAATAATTAGTAATCAAGTTCCAGGCATGTAACATAATCACTCTCCTGCCCCCTAACAAAATATAGTGTCTGGATCTGAAATAATGTCCAGTACAGAATTACTTCTTGTAATTTTAATCATATAGACTCAAGTCATTATTTACCACCTACCAAATTGCTGAACAAGAACTAGAGCCAAATAGAAGGAAAAACACTCCAGCAGAGTGATGATTTTATTAAATAAATTATGTATATACAAGGGGCCTAGGAAATTCCACAAGGACTGGCTCATGGAGTTCCATCCAATCTCCCTCTCAGGAGACTAAGGAGCTTGCACAGGAGGCAGGAAGTGCAACCTTCTCATCCAATGGATCTTTGGTAGCACTGAGAAAGGAACTGCCAATCTCCTGGATGATTTTCCCTCTAAACTGATGCAGTGGCTCTGAGTTTCTTGGCAGAGTAACCCCCACATATGGTTGAGTCTATGATTCCATGAAATCCACTGAAGCAATTTAGTTAAAACAAATAGAACTTAAAAAAAATTAGTCAGTACACTGTAGTAGTTACTTTTTAATCCAGAAGATTAAATGTCATAGTAAAAAGAGATACTTGCCCCTAGCTGCTGCTTCCTGGCTACATTACCACAAAAAAACCAACCAACCAACCAAACAAACAAAATTGCTGAATTTTATTGTAAGGAATAAATCTGTGAATAATGTGTGTAAATCCCCTACACTGCTGTAAAGATGCACATACAAGTATTCTTGAATTTGTAGTGAGAAATATTTTATTGTACACTCTCAATCTCTTGCATGATTTATGCCATTCTTCAGAGCTGGAGCACAGATTACTAGTCTTCTGGTATACTCATCTCTTTGAAGGCAACATCCTGCACATATAAATGCTGGTAAACCAGCTGTCAGATTTTACAATGTGCAGGTCTGATGCAATTTGAAATTCACAAAATCATTAATTGAAAATCTAGGGTTATGGAGATTAGTTGTACCCTAGTGTCACAAAAACTATATTGGTATATTCTTTACTGCTCTGTGCTCATGGTACTGTATTTCAGAGAACCCAAATCAACTGTTCAGCTTAATCATATTTCACCTGCATAGATGGTATACAAAGATGTAGAAAATATTATATGAAAAATGTAAACATTTCACATTTAATCTGACCTATTATAGGTGAAAAACCAAACTCTAAAAACAAATGTAACTTTTTTGTTTCAAATAAGAAATTGATTTGCTTTTGCCACAGGACCAATGACCACCCTATCTTGCTGATCAGAGTAAAGAGTTATCTTTATAACCAAATCCAAACATTTATGTGTATATGTATGCACTGATGCTTTTAACAGTTGATTTCCAGTTGATTTCCAGTTGAGCTAGAATCTTGAGATTTTGTTTTCTCCTTCATTCTGACCCACTGAATATAGATTTGAAACTTGATCAGATTTCACCAGTGGTTACCCAAGGTCATCCATTGTTGCTAAAGGATCTCAACTCTTCAAGTGCCTTTTGTGACCCATCTGTGCCTATGGTAGCTACCTGAAAATGCTAAGATCAGGGCAGGCTGTAAAAGGAGAGCAGATTTTCCCAACTCTGGTGGGTGACACTGAAGTCAAACTTCCCAACCAGCCACAAACAGTGCTTCTGATTCCCCATACTGGTTATCAAGAAGCCAAAATAAAAATATACACAGCCCCCTTTACTGCATTTCAGTCTCTGGCTCCCAATCAGCCACTAGGTCCAGTAAAGAGACCAGTTATTTAAAACTCTATGCTCTTTACAAAAAGACCAAAGGGTCGGCCACAGTACCAGATCAATATAAGTTTGGATCTTACCCAAAATACCATGCTGCCAACCAATCCTTTAGTAACTAAAACTAAAGGTTTATTATAAAAAGAAAGAAACAAACTATAAGAGAAGTGTTAAAGGATTAAAGCAATCAGACACATACAAATTGATTCAAAAGTCCATATATATCAGGTTTCTAGTAGAATTGTGGAGTTTGCAGGCTTGTATAGTCCCTCTGGTATACATCCAGTACCTGGATGGGTCTCAGTCCTTTGTTTCACAGCTTTAATTCAGTTGTAGATGAGTTGATCCAGAGATAGGCTGAAGACTGAAGACAAAATGGATGTGGTGCAGCTGTCTTTTATGTCTTTTGGCCTTTGCCATGCAGCTTGTAGAAATTTACACAAATAAGATGGAGTCCAGGGTCACATGAGTGACTGGTGACTCATCAGGTATATCTCTGGCTTCTCCCCCTGGCCCATTGTGCCTGTGAGTTTCCTTAATGGGCCATTAAGCAGGCGCTTGTGCTGCAGCCATCCTATCTGGGGTGTTACCCAGAATCACAGTACGATACGAAATATAGTTACAAACATATCCATAACTTCCATTACACATATAACACATGAACATAAACATTATCATCTTACTTAGCAGATTACTGCCTTTCTAACGGTACTTGACATGGCATATCTCACATGAATTACTATGATTCTGACGTATTGATGTTAAAAAATTTAATAAATGCCTCCCCTCTTCCCCCCATTCCAGCCGGCGACACACCTTTACATGGGGACTTGTGTTTATCTGTCTGATGTGTAGGAGAGGCCCCAAGATTGAAGATGAGAACGTGATCTGAGGTCACCACTTCTGTTTATCTACCTGTAGCCAACAAAATTTTCATAAAGGTGTTTATCAGATTTACAGCAGTGTAGCAGAGAGCAGAATTCGGCCCAGAGCTCCTGGTCTGCCTGGCTTCACTGGAATCAAGCTATCAGGACTTCCCTATCCAGTATCTGCCCAAAGACCCCTCTTTAAATGATATGTGCCATAAAGGAGAAGAATGCAAAAGGTAATGCATCCTTAAGGTATATAAAATGTATATATTTATAGAAAACTGACTGATATTTAACTTGGTTTTCTGCTGTTTCATGAACTACCTTCTACTTCTACAATAAGGAATGTGTTTTTGCAGGCACCTTTGTCTCTGTGCATGTGTCTTGTTCTGGTATTCAGGTGAACATAATCAAACTTTAAGCACAAAGGACTGCACTGTCCTGCTTCTGTTGTCTGTGGATGAGAATTCCTTCCCTGGGTTTATCCTTCAGCCCCAAAAGATTATGGGCTAGATTGACTCTGAGACCTGGTCTACACTATAAACTGAGGTCAATATAACTATGTCCCTCAGGATGTGGAAAATCCACACCCCTGAGTGATGTAGTCATACTGACCTAACCCCACTGTAGACAATGTTACGTTGACAGGAGGGAATTCTCCTGTCACCATAGCAACCATCTCTCAGGGAGGTGGAGTACCTACACTGATGATCTTTTGTCAGCCTCTTCACTAAGCGCTATAGTGGCACCACTGCAACGCAGTAAGGGTAGACAAGCCTTTAACAGAGCTGAACCTTTAGGTTCAATCTAGCTAGTAATGTTGTGGGGCCCAGATTTTTTCACCCTTACTCAGATTAATACCTTACTTTGCAAGTAACCATATTGAAATAAATGGCAGAATATAGCCCTCTTTTGGTATCTTAGAAAACCTTTTTTATAAAGAAAACATTTACCACTGATATTTTATTCAGCTTTTTTCCTAAAGCACGTTGGTTTTTTATTTTATTTTATTTTACATTTAGATTCTATTGTGATACTCAGCAGATTGTATCAGCTGATTATTAAAGGCCTTCTATGTCTCCCCAGTAAACTTCATATGCAACAGTTGATGCTATTTTAAAATAGTTTTACTTTTACTTAAAGAAGACCCTTAATTTAAAGAAGTTGCTTTAGGCATAAGGGATTAAAATTGTCACTTATGGTTCCTTTAAGATACACCTGGAAGGAAAAACATAAATTTTACAAGGCTGAAAGGATCACTAATAGTTAGATTGAATTAACTCTATTTTTTAAATTCAGAACAATCTTTGTTAAAAAAAAAAAAAAAAAAACTTCCTCAAAGCGGGTATAAGAAAAACCACAGGATTGTAGTTGTCTGGAAATTGCAGCATTCACATCCCTAAGCTTGTCTCTTAATAAAGCAATTGAAGAGAAAACCCTGCCAAGGTTTACTCTGAGAGTATCAAGCAAAACTGATCTCAGAATTGGACTAATTTTGGAAGCAGTTCAGTTGTAGGAACTTTGCAGCACAAGTAGTACTCATTTGTATTTTTTTCCCACTGTAAGTAGGTTGCATTAAAAAAAAGAGAATAACTATTTCAATTAAACTGAGGATCATGCAGCTGTCTAACAAACCCCTACCCCTCCCAGCTCCACACCACAAAATAATAGTTAAGAGAGACAATTATTTTTTTTAACCTGTGATTTTCTCTTTTATAGGTTGGGACCCACTTTTCTGGTCAAGCACTATTAAAAAGTAGCCAGCAGTGAATAATATCTTCTAACATTCGAAAGCACTCAGCAGGAAAACATATTAAAAATATAAACAACTACTTAAAGGTAAGGGATCTAGAAGAAAAACACAAAGGTACTGATCTGCAATGAGCTCTGGGGGGTACAGAGTTCTGTCTGCTTAGCGCTTGCTGTAAGTTTGGGACATAATATTAAAGAAGAGTGGTACAGACTTTCAAGTTGAACCTAGTAACTGGATTTTCAGCTGCTTTGCTTTGCTGGAGCAGCATTAAGCAGTTGGAGTGTACTGGTAAATCTGTCCCAAAGTGCTTAAGTGTCTTCTCTACAAAAATGGAATAAGAATCTTCTTGGATTATGAGTGGCCCGGAATCAGGTGAAGAAAAGTGGAATCAGTTAATAGGATTAGGGGAAAATATAGCGCTTTGGCCCATTAGACTCAGTGGTCAAGCTGGGGATGCTCTGATGGCCTCCTTTAAGCAGTGGGGTTTGGATACAAACATGTGCTTTGCTGGGTTCCTTGGGTTTGATTCCTGTTTGGTGCAGTACAGATGCTTAGGTTTGGCTCCTTCTCAGTAAGGGATGGAGTCCCCACTGGGCTCTGCAGAGTTAGTATTCCTTTAGTAGTGCCTTTTATTTCCTTGGGCTCTGCTCCTTCTCTCAGGCCTATTGGCTCTATGGGACAGATGTGGGGGAGGATTGTTGGATGAGGTAGTTCAGACCTCTCAGCTATTTTTCCAGGCTTTCTGCAAAGTCAGGCAAACAACGCTGCATTATTTTGCACTCAGTTAAGATTCTGATTTTTTTTCCCACAACCATATCAGCTGCAGACTTACTATTTTTTAAATGAAAACATAGATTCCAGAGCACATGATGGCAGCCTTCATAAAAGCACCAGCTTGCCAAGCCACTGCAAGCTAGGCCAGTTCAAGCCCTGGTTGGATTTGGTATAATTTTAAAGAGTTTCTCTTGATGTGTCTTTACTCTAGCTTTAACCACAGTCTGGAATGCAAAACTCCTCCTTTTTCCTTTTCATTTTGAGAGTGTCCATCTCAGAAAAGGGACATTGTGAAAATTCTGTCATGTTTAATATGAAGTGAATCAGGTCCACTATAATGTTTAGGTAGTGAATTGGAAAAGGCAGTTTGAATCATCCAAGTTTGAAAGAGGGAAAAGGAGGCTTCTCCTTGTTCCAAAGACAATTTCTTTTTGAGGCTTGGCTCTGACATCTGAGGAAAAATCTAATCTAAGTGTGTTTTGCTTTCAGATTTATGTTTTGTCTTTCATTTATGAGAAAACTACACTACACAGTTTTGTTGACAAAAGTCAGCTTTTGTTGACAAAAGATTGGAGGGGTACAAACTGAAATCCTTCTCCTGCCGATATAACTCCCCTGCTCCTCTGACAAAATAAAATCACCTCAACAAGTGGCATAGATTTTTTTATAACATAGTTAGAGAGATGCAGTGTCAGTGCAGACATCACACTTGATTATGTCGCACCAATTGGCCTCCAGGAGATGTCCCACAATGCCCATCATGACCACTCTGGTCAGCAGTTTGAATTCTGCTGCCCTGAAGATACATAGGTATTCACTCCTCCCCTGTTTAAAGGCCTGGGGATTTTTTAAATTCCTCTTCCTATTTGCTCAGTGTGCACGGTTCACACAGCATCTTCCCTGCTGACCATGGTGGCTTTACACACCAGATACTTTCTTGCATGGAGCACACTGGAGCTGTTGGATCTGCTGCGTATATGGGGAGAGAGGGTTGTGCAGTTGCAGCTTTGCAACAGACCTCGGAATTTCAATAAGTATGGGCTGATGGCAAATGGCATGCATGAGAAGGGACACAAGAGGGACACTCAGCAGTATCGTGCTAAAAGAAGGAGCTGAGGCAGGCATACCAGAAGGCAAGGGAGGCCAACTGTCATGCTGGTGTGGCACGAAAAATATGCTGCTTCTATAAGGAGCTGCATTCCATCCTCATCAGCGACCCCACCTCCACCACTAAGAGCCCCGTGGATACTTTGGGGGGTCTGGAGGCAGCGGCCAGCAGACTCAACCCAGACGAGGAAGTGGTGGATGAGGAAGTGGAGCTGGAGGACGATGTGGAGCATACAGCAGGTTGTCCAGTGGCACAGCAAGTCAGGGCCTCTTTTCCACTCTGGAGGAGTCTAGCCAGTCCCAGCACTCCAGCTCTAGGATGCAGGAGAGGGGAGCTCTGGAAAATGCTCATTTTGCTTTGATACTGCATGGTAAGAGGAGATTGAGCTCTCTTGTACTTTGTTATATGGAAGAGAAGGGATATGGGACAGAAATTAATAACAGAGCCTGTCCATCTACACAGTGCAGCCACAGCAGAAAAGTTTGTTAATGTATCCTCAATAGAGATCTAGGAAATTTTCCTGTAGGTATTCTGCAATCCTGAGCCAAAGGTTCCTTGGGAGAGTTGCCATGTTTCTCCCCCACACTGAAGGAAACTTTGCCAGCAATTATTTGTGCAGGGATCAGAGCGGCACACAGACAAGTGGCATACAGAGCTGATCTGAAGCCACATGCAGGCAGGAGATGCATCCTTGCATCCTGGGTTACCCTAGGAGTGAGATATCAGGTTCGATTGCCCTAGCCTGTGGAAAAGGGTACCAATATTCAAAATAGGCTCTCTAACTGCTTATAGTAACCTCCTTTGTAAATACCTTCTCCCTTCTTGGCCATTCGCCTTGCCCACCTACCCCGTACAAACTCACTATATTTGAGTCTTGTGCTGAGCTGTGTGCTAGCCAAGGGACAGTGAAAAATAGGTGTGTGTAACTTTTGGGATTCATGGCTGTGAGCGCAATCACAATACTGTCTCTGTTCATTGTTTTATATTTTGCCTTCTGCAAATGTGCCCTTGAGAACCCACTCCTCCACACCAGCAGAGCACCTCTGTCAAATAAGATGCAGACCCAAGAGGAATAAGGAGGCTATGTTTTGCAAAGTGCTGCAGTAAAAAGATGCAGCGCATAGTGAAACAAGAGTATGGAGGGAAACAATCAATGAGAGATTCAGGCTGGAACGCAAGGAAAGAACACTGAGGCAGGAATGGATGATAAAGCTCCTGAAGGGTCAGACATAGATGTTGAAGTCCCTCGTTACCCTTCAGTCTGAGCACATCCATGCCAGACTGTCCCTTCAGCCACTACATGCCCTCCCCAAACTCCCACCCCACATTCCTTGCATGTTCCCGGTCCCCCACAGTACCCCATGTACTCCACGCCCAGGAACAGGTTTCCCAATGAAAGCTGGAGTTACACCCAGCTATGAGAGCCCGAACTGAGACTGTTCTTTTTTGTCGTGTTCCCCATTTGACCCAAAGTTTGTGTTTGATCTTGTTATTAAACTTGAGTTTTTGAAATTAAATGAGCCTTTATTTTGATATAGATACATACATCACTCAGAGCTAATACTGAAACACAGTGGCTATAGGTAGGAATATTTTCTCCTTGCAATTAACGCTCAGGAAGCAAGCACTACATGGGTAATTCAAGGCAGCAAGTAAACACTGCCCGGTCCAGTGCACCACATAAAGACACATTACTGGGAATCATTATCAAAATGCTCCTGCAAAGCCTCCTTGATTCGAATAGCCTCCTGTTGTGCCCCTTTAATTGCCCTGGTATCTGGCTGCTCAAAATCAGCAGCCAGACAATCAGCCTCAACAGTCCACTCCTGGCGAAACTTTTCCCCTTCGATTCGCAAATATTATAGAGAGTGCAGCAAGCTGCAATGACCATCAGAATGTTTTCCTCTTTGAGGTCTAACAGGCGAAAAAGACAGCTCCAGTGCTCTTTTAATCAGCAAAAGGCACATTCAGCGGTCATTCGGCACCTGCTGAGCCTGTTGTTGAAGCATTTCTTGCTGATGTCCAGGTTCCTGGTGTAAGGCTTCAAGGAGCAAGGGGTAGGCGGGGCCTCCAGGAATCACTATGGGCATTTCCACATCCCCTGTTGGAATCTTCTGGCATGGAAAGAAAGTCCCAGAATGCAGATTTCTATACAGTCCAGTGTTCTGAAAGATGCGTGCATCATGCACTATCCCTGACCACAACACACTGATGTCAGTGAAACGGCCCCAGTGATCCACCAGCGCCTGCAAGACCGTGGAGAAGTAGCCCTTTCAGTTGATGTACTGTGTCGCAAAATGATCGGGGGCCAAAATTGGGATATGCATTCCATCTATCACCCTGCCACAGTGAGGGAATCCCATTGCCTCAGAGCCATCCATTATTTCCTGCACATTACCGAGAGTCACTGTCCTTCATAGCAGGAGGCAATTAGTGGCCCTGCACATTTGCATCACCGCAATCCCCACGCTGGACTTTTCAACTCTAAATTGATTTGCGACTGATCAGTAGCAGTCTGGACTTACCAGCTTCCACACAGCCATCAACACTCACTTTTCCACAGTGATGGGGCAGCTCTCATTCTGGTGTCTGTGGGGCGAGCTCTGCACACAGTTCTAGGAAGGTGGATTTGTGCATCCAAAAGTTTGCAGCCACTGCTCATCATCCCATATATGCATCACAATGCGATCCCACCACTCAGTGCTGTTTCCTGAGCCAAATACCAACTGTCCACCATAACAAGCTGTTGCATGAATGGCAGCAGCAATCTTGAATTATTTGTTTCCATGGCAGATGGCAGGACAGGCATCACTGATTCACTCGCTGTCTCACAGCTCATGAAATACTGCAGGACAGTTGCATTGTGTTCATAATGCTCATAGCAGCAGCTCAGGATTCATGCTGTCAGCCAGTGTTGGTGGTGGGCACACAGTTTGCAATGGCTATTTAAAATGGCATAAAACAAATTCGGAAGCCCATGGAATGATGGGACGGAAAGAATTGCATCACAGGATGGCAAGCACGTCCCCATGATGCACCACGATTCGTTCCCATATCTCCTAGTGGCAGAGGGTGACAGAGGGTGGCAAGTTGCACAGTGGGATAGCTACCCATGATGCAATGCTCTCTCTGTCAATGCAAGAGCAATGCTTGTGGACACGCTCAACTGACAAAAGGAGCAGTGTGTGGATGTGCCAAACTGATGTTATTAAAGCAACTTATAATCACTGACGTAACTTAAATCAACTTAACTCTGTAGTATAGACATGGCCTGAGATGATGAAAAGGAATTGGGTTTCACAAAATGAGGATCACAAGGTCTAGAGAGAGAACTTGCCAATGAAAATGGTGGGTGAAAGAATTCTGGTCCAGCCTTAGCAAGTAGACCTTGACTTGAAATTTCAGGAGAAAAGGCACTTAAGCCATCTGGAGTAGAAAATTTTGGTCAGCTACTTATAGGTGCAAGTAGCTCACTCTATATAATGCATTTTTTTATTTTGCAAATCCCACCTATGGCACTTGAACTGTTGAAATTTGATAAGTGACTGATGACATTCTGGTAACCTCTGATGGATACGCAAAGTTTCAGATATAGGATTCTGAGAATACCAGAGATCAAGTTTCTGTGTCAGTCTGACACTTTTTATAGCTACTTGGAGAAAGCTAAGTTATGCTACTTGTTTCCTTTTTGTGGAGCTACCTGAGAGGTCAGAGAAACTCCAAACTCTTACACATGTTCTAAACCTTTTCCCTCTACCGGCAACACAGATGTTCTGGGAGTTCCAGACAGTGCTCCTTGCTGATCCCCAGATCCCCTTTGCCTACATTTTTGGACATGTGACACCTTTCAGAAAATTGAAGCTGTAGACTCGGATTGTCAAAAGAGCACAGCATCCAACAGCTGCCATTCAGGGCAACGGGAGCTGCAGGAGGCAGAACACTTGTAAAAGCCTGGCTTGTTCATTTAGGTGCCAAAATGGTAGCTGAGATCTTTTGAGAATCTGGCCCCAATAGGGAGGGCTGAACACTTTCCAAATCTGGCCTGTAGTGTACTCATTTTCATGGCTTAGTCTGAATTGGCTCTGTCATATTATTTTGCATTTATATGCAATGAAGCCAACACTAAAAACACTTCCATTGGACAATCCCAGTAAAAAGAGAACCTCCCCCATTTTTGTATTTATGTATGACACTCACAGATTATTACAGACGCACATATTTAAGGTTACCTAAGAGTTTCCAATATGAGCCCCAGTATGATGCCATAGCTTGCTTTCCATAGTACACTGGGCAGTGCAGAGAGTGGTGGGGGATCATGAGTTCTCCTCTTTTTTGCCTTTCTCCAGGGGATCATTATTCAAAGGAAACAAAGTCTGAATAGTCCATCCCAATTGGACTGCCATTGTAGAGGCAGCACAATGTAAGGTGGTTGGTTGTGTGCCCCTCTATGGGAACTCATACAAATTCAGCCTTTACTGAGTAACAGAGACAGAAATAGGACCTGGGAAAACTAATCCCTAATCTCCTGCTCCCATCACTACATACACAGGCTAGGTCTACATAACAGCACAGGTAGATAGATGGGCTAGCTTTGTTCAAGTTAGCACACAAAAATAGCAGAGTAGGCAAAGTAGTATGGGTGTCAGCTTGGACCAGCTGCCTGAGTACAAACCCACCCAGAGCCCCTTGGTATGTACTTGGATGGCTAGTCCAAGCCACCCCTAGTTACACTGTTACTTTTAGCAGGCTAGCTTGAGCAGAGCTAGCATGTGTCTGTGTACCTGAGCTGAGAAGCACGTGCTCAGCTGTAGTGTAGACATAGCCATAGATTCTGGTGATTCTGATGCTAGTGTAAATCTGAATTAACTCCATGGAAGTCAATAAGACTATACCTGTGTAAAACTGGTGTAAATAAGATCAGAGTTGGGCACCCTGTTTTTGTATTATTTCATATTGTAATAACTTTTCCTTTTAGTAAATTATATTCCAGCCTTCAAGCAGTGATAATCAGCTTCTCTTTTTAAAATGAAAGGAAAGATTTCATTTGACCACTTAGTAATATGAATATAAACACCTGTCACCAACTTCCTTCTTGTGCCCCTAATTGCTTGAAGCACCAGACTTGTCAGATTATTTGCTTTCTATATATTTAAAATGTGTCTTCCTAGTTCCTTTGTTGTCTTTGATGTTTTATTTACAGTCCTAGCTTTGCTTATCAATGTTGTCTTTTCATTTGTGTTTAGTTTTCATTACCCTCCTCTTTTAATACCGTGTTTCACATTTCCAATAAGCTGCTTTCTTTTCCTTAATTGCTGTGTTCACCAATATGCTTTTTGTTCTGCCTACTCCACTTCTACCAGGAAAATATAATGTGTGATTCATTTTTCTTAGAAAATTCTCTCGCCTCTGTTATTCATGAAGTGTGGGCATATGACTCTAACTGTGCTTCTGCAATTCTTGCTTACCATTTTAAGGGCCAGATGGTGGGCCAGTCCATGGAAGGGCAATAGTGGGGAGTAGGAGCTCCCAAGGATCATGTGTGGCTCTGTTAGCACTCCCTGCATCAGAGAGAGTAGGGACTGTATGCCTGGTACTCATCCTCTACAGCAAGGGAAAGGATGTAGTGGGATGGGAGCAGGAGGAGCATTGGCTCTGTCCCCCACAACTAGTAAGCCAACAGAGTTGAGTCAACACAACTTTGGGGAAGTAAGCTGAACCCTAAAGAGGGCTGTAGTACATTACATCGCCCCAGCAGCAATGGATGAACAGGGCTCCTCCGGGGGTACTGAGACTACATACATGGGAAGAAACTTAAGGTTCCGCATAACATTTTCAAAAGCACGAAAGTAATTTAGGAGCCTAGATTCCATTTTCAAAAGTGACTTACACACCGAGGGCCAAAATTTCTAAGGTACTTAGTACCTAGTGGGATTTTCAATAATAACAAAAATTTTCAGAAATTGTTTCCATCTTTGCCTATACACAGTGGTATTAAATAGCATTTTCCTTTAACTGGACTTGCTTCCAGGGCTGCAAGGTTTGCATTGATGCCTCTCAGGTGTAAGTGCCTGCCTATGTGGATGCTGTGGCAGGATCATGGCTGCAACTGTAAAATTAAAGTCCTGCTAGATGTAGCAGGATCTTCTATGGCAGTCCTTGTATAAAGTATTCAATAAAATAATGCTCAAAAAGCTTCACTACCAACAGAAATATATAAAGGGCTAGATCCACAAAGAGATTTAGGTGCCTAATTACAACTTTAGGTAACTAAATCCAAAATTTAGATCGTCAAAACCTTCGTTCAGCTTCTCCCTAACCCTTTAGGTGCCTAAATTCCCACAGGTAAAGTCCCTCGCATCTGCTCCTCTGCTGGTGGGCATTTTGATGCCCAGGAACCTAGCAGACACCTAAACCCTGGTGGGATCCTCAAATTATCTTACTTGTGGAGTTCCCTTTCAGAGCAGGCCAACCAGCTCAGGCTCCATGAAAAATGCAGAGGGTGATTCTCTTATACACAGTCACCCAATGACTAGAGCACTGACCTAGAATGTGGGAGATCTGGGTTCAAGTGCTGACTCCATCTGATGTGGAGCAGGAGCTTGAACTCAGGTCTCCTACATGAGTCCCACAAAACATCAGGCAGTGGGATATTCTGGGGTGTGTCTTCCTCAGTCTCTTCTGTTGAAGCTGTTCCACTATGTATAGAATATTTAAATCATCATTGGCCTAGAGCAGGTGTCGGCAACCTTCGGCAAGGGCCATGCCAAATCTTCTCCCCCACTCCCCTCCCAGTGCCGGAGCAGCGGTGGCAATGAGAGGGCAGTCTGTAGCCCCGTTCCTGGTGGCAGTGGTGGTGGCAGGTCTGTGGGACCGTTCCTGCAGGGGCTGTGCAGCTCCCGGCCAGGGGCGTCAATCAGCCATGTGGAGAAGGGGGCGGGTGGGGGGGGCGTGTCAGTGTGGGGGAGGGCCGCACAGCAATGCTTGGGGCCAGGCCTGGGAGTGACACGGCTGTGGACAGGGTGCTGCATGTCGCTCAAAGTCGGCGCATTTGCCACTTTTGGCATGCATTCTGCAGGTTGCCAACTCATGGGCTAAAGAGAAAGTGAAAGTGACCACCGTTTAAAGCACCCATCTAGGAGAGACAGGTTCCAGGCCCTGCTATATTGGCATTCTCACTCTAGCTCTGGGCCAATGACTATTCAAGTAGTTCATACAAAGTGGAACAGCTTCAGTAGGAGACACGGACAGCAACATAGCCCAGTGGTGAGGCTATTCTCCTAGGATGTAGGAGACCCAACTTGAAGTCGCTGCTCCAGATCAAGCAGGGGCAAGGGGAAATTGAACTTAGGTCTCCCACTTCCTGGATGAGTGCGCTTACCACTGGACTAAACATCATAGGGGCAACAGCAGCACCCTGCCAATATTGATGTATACAGGACCCCATCTGGTAAGCGGCTTCTGAAAAGTGGCTGAGAGTATGATTTGGTATGGCAGATTTTTAGGCACTTTGGAGTCTTTACTAGCAGAAATATGAGCACCTAGGGACTTTAGGTGCCTACAAGGTGAGGCAACAGCTGAGCAGGAGCTTTGAGTATCTAATTTTTTTATTTCAGCACCTAAATTGGCAGGAATGCGCCTAACTCCCTTTTGAAAAAATTATGTGTAGGTAAAAAATTATCTCTAACTCTGTTTGATACTGCATTTAGCGGCAAGCCTATATATTGTAGATGTGACTAGCATATATTAAATAAACACACACAGAAATCACATATAAAATATACAGAACAATCTCACACCATCTAGAACACAAACAAGTGAAATTATATTAATGCAAGAATCTTATAAGAACCTCTGTAAATGACTAGTTACATGACTTTTTCATAAGAATATAAAATTCCTTCATTTTTAAACATTAAAAACCTTTGCAACTGTTAACAGTGCTTAACCTGTTGTAGAAGCCATTTGTACTTCATCTTTTAAACATCCCAGGAAATTTGACAGGTTAGATTAGATGATGGTGAAAAGGGGTACGATATTAAGAATAGGCAGGCTGACAATAGGATGAGTAGCTTTTCTTCTTCGCTATGGATAAAAATATAGTATTTGATTTTTTGATCCAGAAAGAATTTTATTTCTTATCTGCTTTATTTATGTCATGACCCTTTATGATGTGCCAGAAGTATGATGTGTCTTTTGTCGTTAGATAAAATATTATTTTCCTTTGCCTGATGCAAATCCATTAAATGTCATGTTTACAAGAATTTCCTCAACAAGGGCCTTCCAAATTTCTAAGGTGTTAAATTGAGGTTATTCATTCACACCTGTGGAGTAAATTCCTAGAGTACTTGCTGACCCTGCTGATTTTACAGTTCATAAATTACTAGTAAAAAAATTGTTCCATTTGAAAGCAATCTGAACAAGATTGTGGTTGTGATGCATTCTTTCTTCATTAAGGGTATAATCCAGAACTCACTGAAGTCAATTGGAGTTTTCCACTGACTTAAATGGATTTGGGATTGGGCCTTAATGAGGCACTTTGAATAAAAATAATTCTCTTTTAAGGTAAAAATTCTCTTCTTGGATTCAGGGGGTAGATTCTGAGTCTGATATTTTCCATTTACTTTACATGTACGTTTAATAATTAGAACTGACTAGAGAACAACAGCTCTGTTTCACAGAAACTTTGTGGTTTTGGAATTATTTTCATTCCACAGTGGAACAAAAACAAAACCTTTTGAACATTTTCACAAAAAAAGAACTGTATCAAAATATCTGTTTTTGGAATGTGAAAAGGCTTTGAAATGTACATGTGTAGCCTAACTAGGGATGTGGGAGATCCAGGTTGAAGTTCCGCCTTTGGCTAATTCAAAGTAGAAATCATCATACCAAATCACTAGGATTCAGGCAGAACCAAGACTTGTACATGGGTCTCCTAAATTCTGGGTTAGTACCATTACTAAGAGGCTATGGGAGTGGGAGTCTCTTTCTTTCAATCTGGACCCAAAAACTGGTTTCAATGAAGACAGTCATTACTGAAACATTTTTACAAAATGGTTTGGCTTTGATGATCCAACCAGCTCCATTAACAATGCCAGCTGAATAATGGAATCAAGGTCTTTCCCATGGAATAGAGTGAAGAATATTGCCTTTATGTACAAATATATATGCACAATCTGTATTGGGCCACTTTGTGTCCTCGATCTACATGTGGAGCATCAAAAGGTAGTTTTGTGTACATGTGGATTGAGAGTACAGCATGCATTTCTTCCCATAAAGTACATTGGTTCACAAATTCACAGATTTTAAGAACGAAAGGGCCTCATCATTGTATACTCTGATCTCCTATATAATACAGGCCATATAATGTAACCTAATCATTCCTGCACCAATCCCATAAAGTCTTCTTGAACAACACTATCTGAAAGTGTATCTTTAAGAAGGAAGTCCAATTTTAATTTAAAGACTGAAAGTGACTTGCAATCCACCACTTCCCTAGGTAAGTTATACTAGTGATTAATTACGCTCACTTTTTAAAAGGGGAGCCTTAGCAAGCTTCATCTTTCAGCTGTTGGGATTTTGATGCCTTTATCTGATAGATTAAGGAATGCTCTTTTAACTTCTCCCCATTAAGGCACTCATAGACCATGTTCAAGTCACCTCTTTAACTTCTGTGAGATAAACTAAATAGACTGAGTTTCTTTATCTTCCACTATTCATGTTTTCCAAATCATTCCAGTGTCTTTTCTCTAAACCCTTGCTAATTTGTCAACATCCTTTATTATTATTTATTTAGTATTGCAGTAGCACCTAGAAACTCCAATCATATTGCATGGCCCTATTGGGCTAAACACTATACAAACCTATACTAAAAATTCTCTTCCCTAAGGACCTTACAATTTAAATAAGTGTAGACACCAGAACTGGATGTGAAATCCTAGTAATAGTCTCATTAATACAGTGCTAATCACACCTCTCTACTTCTACTTCATTATTCTCTTGCTTATACCTCCAAGGATCACATTTGCTCTTTTAGACACCACATTGTTATGGAGGGTCAAGCTCAGCTGGTTTTCCACCATGATATTTAAATCCTTTATTGAGTTCCTGCTTCCCAAAATATAGTCCCCCATTCCATAAGTGTGATCTACATTCTTCATTCTTAGATATATGAGTCAGCATTTGGTTATATTAAATGTTGTTCACATGAGCCCAGTTTATTATGTGACCAAATCTGTAGAACTGACCGGACCTGACCTTATTATTTACCAAACCAGCAAATATTGTGTCATCTGCAAACTTTGCCAATAGTGATTTTATGTTTTCTTCTAGATATAAAATATTAAATAGCATTAGGCCAAGAACACAGTCCTGTGGACCCTAACAGAACTGCCATAACTGGATGAATTCTCTGCATTTATAACTACTCTTTGATATATCAGTTTTTAGTCTATATAAGATGTGCTGCATTGATTTTGTATATGTTTTTCTGTAATCAGAATTTTATGCAGTACTAAATACCTTACAGTAGTCAAGATATATTTTGTCAGCAGTTACCTTTTTTCAGCCAAACTTGTAATTTCACCAAAAAACAATAACGTGTTTGCTTGACAATATTTTCCATATTTTCCTTAAAGCCATGTTTATTGGTTTTAATTATGCTATCTTCCATTAATTCTTTACTGATTGCATCTCATATTAGATTTCTATGCTTTTGCCTGGTATCAATGGCATGCTAACTGAGCTATAGTTATACAGGTCATCCCCTTTGCTGTTTTAAATATTGGTACAACATATGCTTTATTCTAGTCCTCTGCAACTTCCCAAGTTATCCAGTCCTGCAGATTTAAAAAATGAGTTACATTAGCATTTACTCTTTAACATTCTTCACAGTTATTCTTGTAAGAGAATTTCATTGTCATTGTAAACTGTGAATATCCAGTTTTCTGATTATTATTCTTTATTTGTTTGCACTGATTTTAGCATACACCGATTTCAGTACCCCCCCTCCCCCCCCGCAATAAACATGGAGTCACAGAATACCTACTTATGTCAGAATACCAAATTGTCCCCTTCCCTCATAAAACCTGCAGCAAGGGGCTCTAGACTAGGAGACAACATTTTACTTTGTAGAGACCACATATCATACTACCAGGGGGAGTGAGGTTTGCCAGAAGGCATGCCCCTAAACATGGAAGATTCTTGCAGATCTGCAGGAGGGCCTGTTCCTATTCACTAATTCTGGCCTCAGCCCCTCTTACCCCACAAGTCTTCTGGGAAGAGATAGGCTCCACGGCTGTGATAATATAGGGGATTGTACTATTTTTTCTAGGGATTCTCTGCAGAGAAGAAGGATGCACTTCTCTATGAACACCTAATTTCCACCTCGTTCTGCCCCCCGTCCCTCCAGCATGGACCAAGAACCTGTAGAAAGGCCTCCACAGACTCTAGAAGGAATGTGAGGAGTTGGTGCCTCAGAGGTGGCTGTTCTCCCACTTCTGCACCACAGTGGAGAGACCCACACATAGAGGATCTTCTAGTGTGCAGATCTAGAGAGGGATAAGTTATGCAGTTAAATAAAAATTACATCTATTCATCTTTGTTGGGTTTAAATATAGTAGGAAATATTTGCTAAAACCATTTGGAAACTTTTATACTACATTAGCAAATCATGTCTTATTTCAGTCTGCCAGGTTTGACATAACACAGTCAGTTATGTTGTGTAATGTGACATAAATGGAGCTGATGTGTCATCCTAATGATAGGCCATATCTGAAAATGAAAAAAAGACATGGCTCATAATATCATAGGTAAAATGATGATGGCTTTCAGTAAAAATATTCTCTTGCTAATTAAAATCATTTTTAAATTATAGTATATGTACATATGTGTGTGTGTACTACACATCCACATATTATGCCTCTATATAGAATTATAATAATTTACATTTTTAAACTGTTATGGAAAATCCCTAAAGAATTCAATAGGGGTGAAGCATCTATAGAAATTGAATAGCATAGAAATTTCTCTAACATCCTAGGAAATTAAATAGCCAATGACATTCTTTTTATAGGATTTTAAAAATCATCTTCAGGAAAATGCTATCGGTTAAAAATATATAAATATTATCATGTAATTAAATTCTATAGGACAGTTCCATAAGACAGGTGTCATTTGGCTTGAAAGACTCCAAAGCAATGTACAGTGTTATATTTATTTACCTGCAGATTTATCCACATACAGCAAAATATTCCCCTTGGAGAACATGCATATAGTTATAATAAATGCTTGGGCATTTCTAGAGAACATCTATCACTGTTCTTTTGTGCCCCAGTATTACTGACGATAGAAATACTGCAAATAATGGCTATTACTATTATATTACAGCAATGCAGTGCTGTTGTAGCCATGTTGGTCCTAAGGTATTAGAGAGACAAGGTGAAGAAGAAGATGATCTCTGTGTAGGTCGAAAACTTGTCTCTCTCACCAACAGAAGCTGGTCCAATAAAATATATTACTTCACTCCATGTTGAGTCTCAAATACTACAGCAATGACAGTTAAAATTAACACAAATTATGCAAAAGTATTTTGTCCAAATTTTAGTATTTTATAAAAGCATTCCAGAACTCTGAACTTGCAGAATGCTGTCACATTATGAAAAGTACTAGGTACACATTTTACTTGTCACAACAGCTGAGCACTGTCAATTCCCATTACCTGCAATGGGAGTTGAGGGCTCTCAGCACCTTGTAGGTCTGGGCTCTAAATGGAGATCTCTGTAATTTCCAGCTATTAACCATGGGCCCGGTTGTGCAGGCCCTGCTCAGGAGAAATTCCTTACTCAGTAAGGGCTGGATGATTGGGTCCCCTAGGATAAATTTTTCTGACTGTTTCTTCATGACCACACATGATTTGACAAAGGTAATTTGACACATATCTAGACGTTGCCATATATCCATTTATAAGTGATGCTTTTCTTTGTGAATTCTCTTTTTGAATTAAAAATAAGACTGGAAAACATAACCCAGCTGTGTATATCTTTAGTAAATAAAGAGTCTTCACTATTTTAGTTTATTAAACATTTTAAAACATAAGGGAGGAATATACCCACTTTTTCTTTCTTAAACAGATATTGTAAAGAAGCCAAGAAGTTATATAAAGCCCTTAAAAACACAAGAACTCATGAAATTTAAAATGTATGCACACATTTCCCAAGAGAAAATAAAAACATATTCAGGAGGAACTCATTTCATAAAGATGAAGTGACACAGAGTTTTATCTAAATGAAGTAAAATCCATGTAGGGGAAATAATACAGCCAGTTACTTACTCATAGAAAATCAAGGTTGGAGAATACAGCATGAGGAGGAGAGCTATCAAAACACCTGCTATTGACCTAGATCATCCCCTCCTGTGGTAAAATCTGCAGTAAGGGGCTGTAGGTTGCAAATCTCTCTTTGCAAAGAGCTGTTCACAACATCGTGTCAGAGGTTGGTAATATGGCGATTCCATAATGTATTTTATTCTTCCAAGGATCTGTCTTTTAATTTATTTTAGATTTATTAGCGTCAACTAAGTTGCTAGGCTATAATGTTATAGGGAAATAAGAAAAGTAGTATATCCGTTGGGTTGATGCTTATTTTAAATATGTACTGTATGTTTTTTAACATATAAATGAAGTACCATGAAGTCGTCCCAGCTAGAAATGCATGAACAAATTATTTTTGGTTCACCGTCAGCTCTGAAAAATCAACAACAGGTCAGATCAAACTGAACCCCAAATATTTTGAAATTCTCAGTTCATTGAAAAAACTAGAAAAGTTTCATTTCCGCTCAAATGAAAAGTTTTGTTTGCCACAAAATATTTTGTGTCAGGTTTTTAGTAAAAGTAAAGGAAATGATGGGCTAGATTCATAAAATGAGAGGCGGTGGTAATGCCTCCTCTCCATCCACCCCTTGTACCAAATAGCCCAACAGGTAAGCCACTCACCTACGATTCAAGACACCCAGGTTCAAGTCCCTGTTCCAGGGCAGGAATTTGAACCTGGATCTCCTACAGGTAAAGGAAATGAAGGGTTAGATTCACAAAACTGGTGTGGAACAGTGACTTGCACCCAAATTTCCCCACCATTTGATTGACCTAACTACCAGGAGACTGGATATTCTGGAGTGGGCCACTCTTATTATCTCCTTTCGAAGCAGTTCCACTTTGTATAAAATACTGGAGTAGTCATTCAAGAGGCACAAGAATAACTATTGCTTGGGGGTTAAGACATGCACCAGGGAGCGGCGAGACCAACGTTCAAGTCCCAGCTCCAGAGCAGGGATTTAAAGCTGGATCTCCCACATCGCAGGTGAGCACCCTAACCACTGACTTATTGGGTGTGAGACCAGCATCATCACCAGTGGTTCTCTGAATGTTCCTTAATCACCTAGTAAATCTATCCCAAAGAATCAAAATGGAAAAACAAGATGTTCGGGCCTAAAACATTCATCAAAATCAACACACATCTGTGAAATGTTTTGGTCAACTCAAATCTGCCTTCTTTGGTGACAAAAAAAGATTAATCCCACCCAAAATAAATTCACCCACCTCTAATCCCAGCCTTCCTGCAATGCGTATACCCGTTTGAATTCACCTGAAATCTGGTCCTCTCTTCCCTATTTATTTTAAAATATGGAAAACAATACAATAGTCTTGTTGTAATATGCTATTGATAGGAGAGAATAAAAATTATCATTTGGAAAAATAGAGTCTATTAATGCAGTTTTCTTTTTCAGAAGAATTTCATTTCACAGACTCTCAGCAACTTTCAGAGCGCTTGATCAGTTCAAAAACAGGCAAAGTTAATTAATGATTTCAATTTCAAAGCACCTTTGATTAACTGAAGCCAGTACGTAGGGAGGCAAACTACTTTTTCATTAATGACTCTTTTTATCGTTTCTATTATAAAATGCCTTTAATTGACAGCACATATTTTCCAAACAGCTTGTATTATTAGATTAGAAAACTGACGCTGTTCACATCTGGCTACATGAGCAAAAATAATTAAATTTAATAATAATGAATAAAAAAAATCGCACAGTAATTCATCGTGCTACTACTGTAGCATGAGCAGTGAAGTCTGAGTGGGTGCCAAATTAAAAAATGAATCCATAAAATATGCCAATTACTGTAACAGTAATAAAATTCCAATCCCTGTTCAAGTGAATGTGAACCATAATAATCATTTTGAATCTCAGTGGGGTCTTTCGAATTTGCATTTCAGAATTGCCCCCAAACATACAACAGACATGACTAGTGCTGTACATTAGCTTTAGAGCTCATATTCAGCACAATAGGCCAAGTAAAATAGTGCCCTGACTGATTAAAAAAACCCTACAAGATGCTGCAATTTAGAGTTCCTACACTTATTGTGCTGTTTCCTAAATATAATCAATGGACTTTGCACAATTTTTTCCTCATATAATCATTTGTATAGTGAAAGCTTTGAAAGGCACATACAGTATGATTCTTATTATTTAAGCGTCCTGCAGTCTTCTCAGCTTTGTACACAGTGTCATTTCTCAAGCTTAGGAAATAGGTTTAAGAGTAAATAGAGAACTCTGTAGATTCAGAAATTTTGAATGTGTCCTTTTACAAGTACTGTACTGCAAACTTCCCTTTCAGCCATTACGAATGGATTGTTACTTATTACATCCAAGAAGAGTATTGTATAGCTGTCTTTTAAGCAATGCAGATGCATTCATCAATGTGAGGGTTGTCCTACCTTGTTCCATATGAAAGAGGATAAGCCTTGCAAGAGTTACTTTCATGATGGACTCTCCATGACCAGTTGCAGAGACTGCACCAATGAGGTTGTCAGCATAGCCACCTGAACCTGTTTACAAACAGCATGTAAGTTATATGAACCAGTTTAATCTGCTTTGCTTGGCAATTGCTGCACAAATGTTTCTAAACAGAGCAAATTTACTCTCAGCCATTGTCACAAAAAAAGCCTTGGAATAATTTACATTTATTATTTTGCACTGCACAGCACATACAATGAAATAGGAAGTTGCCATATGAGGCCTACAAACCCTGAAGCAAGCAGACACTTTTGCTGGCCAGGTTTCCCTAGTGCTCCCACAACCACTGTACTTCAATGGGATTCCTTACTGTGGTAAGGACTACTCAGGTGACTGAGCCCTAAGAGCTGTAACAACTGTAGTAGGGACACTTTCAGGGCACTTATTTCTTTAATGTAGGTGAATTATTCAAATGTGAATTTCACAGGACCCTTCTGACCGCCATTTCTCTCTCCAACCCTCACCCCCCATTTTGGCTGATATTCGACTCTTATCTATTCCTTGGACACTGGCAAGTGAGATAATTTCCCTCACTAATTCCACATCAGAGTGCACAGTTTAAAAAAGGATAGCAATTACATTTCATGCACATTTCATTCTAAGAACCTATTTGCAGAAGAACATTACAGAAGTAATTAATGTGCTTTGTCATGGGAGGAGTCAAAGGAAATCGTTCCCCCAGGCACCCATAGCTCATTCCATTATTTGGGAGCTTACTGATATACCTGTCCTACATGTCTGTAGCCAACCATGGACTGCACTGTCAGTCCATCATTCACTACAGGTAAAATCCCCCTTATGTACATACCCTCACAAGACCTATGCATTAGTGATGCATATTTCTTGTGTGGGACCCATGTACAGGAATGAATTTCACCCTATAAGAATAGTGCTTCTCTTTTTCACCATCACGGACAAGAGAAGCTTTGACATCTGTCCTGAATGTGTTCTCGCTCTTACGTCAATCCCTCCCCATACTGCAAAAAAAAGTACCTCAGCATTCTACTGGAGCACCAGTGGGGCAGCCTAGAAATAATTTATTGTCTTTTTCCCCTAAAACAAAATTTTTCGGCAAATATTTTGCTTCCCTCAGCAGTACGAAAATAGATTGTATGAATGTGTTTTCTGAATATATCATGTAAAGAGAAAAAAAGACAGGCAATATTGCTACAAGACCTACAAAGTAAATAAATTTTAATGTATGAACGAAAGTCTAATCAATTAGCCAAATTATCAGCAGGCCTCAGATATACACCCATAAAATATGCAAGTATATCATTTTGCATTCACTAGGACCTGCATTTGTGTGCTTAACTTATGTATATACAAATGGGATTCAATCCAGCAGATACATGCAATTGGATATATCTGAAAATCTATGGGCACATATAGGGAGGCTAGTTAAAATATGGTCTTAAATATTTGTTTAATAATTAAAACTATTCAATAATATTCATTTAAGATAGAGGTAATGTTAAATTGAAGAGCTTTTCCAACTTACAAGATATATATTTTTAAAAAGCTAAGTTTGTTTCCTCTTGCCTGAAGAAAATCCTTATTATCTAGAAATGTATATAAAAGTCCATTGTCAATGTGTTGATTACAGTATCAGAATAGTCACTGGATACCAAACAGTTGCTGCTGATGACCCTGAGATTGCTGGAACACAAATACAAAGCATATGATCTCATTTCATTATTCATTTATATGGAGCTATCTAGTGCTGCTAGCCACTGGAAATGTTTATGATTTTTCATAATGTATGTAAATCCCCAGCTACAATTTTTTCCATGTATTAGAGATGAGAAATATTTATCTTCTTTCAAGTAGTCAAAAGGAGTTCTTCTTTTCCAAGAAAATGTTATTATGTTAGCTGCTTGATGGCTTATATGGAATGACATGGTGATCTCAGTCCAGTTTCTTGCAGACAGATATTCACATCAAAATGTCACTGTAATAGACTCTGCTCCCGCAAATGTTTTTTGCACATGCTTAGTATCAGTTATGTAATTATTCCTATTGAAGTCAATAGAACACATATGAGTAGGGTGACCAACTGTCCCCATTTTATAGGGGCAGCCCCAATATTTGGGGCTTTGTCTTATATAGATGCCTATTACCCCCGACCCCATCCCAATTTTTCACACTTGCTTTCTGACAGGGAAGTCTCGAGAAACTTACAGTGAGACTGCCTGCACTGTACTTCATCTGCGGATAAATAGAGCACACTGAGTCTCCAGGGCAGTCAAATTGGCACCTTTCTTAAGAAATATATTCACTCCTTTCACTCAAAAATATTATAAAGACTCCGAAGAACACGGATTCTGCACTCTTAGAAAGGAAGGGTTTCTGTGATGAGCAGCTTTTTGTAATACAAGGTGCAATCATAGTCAAGGGACCTGACAAGAAGATGATTGTGCGAGTGACTTTAAAGTGCAAGATGGTGATGCTCTCTTGATAAGAAAAAAGTGAACAGTAATACATATCAGAGAAAGCCCCTGAAGCCTATGACCAAAAGCTGAGAAGTCTCTGGAGATGCAGGTGAATTGACTGGGAAAAATTTGACTTTCTTAATCATGTACTGTAGAGGGCACCATTTTGACATTGGTTCAGGAAACAAAAGTTTCTTAATAAATATCTTAGTATGCAGAAACAGGGACACTCCTGAACTGTAGGACTTTGGCATAGAATGGACATAAAAAGTCACATAAATGCTGGATACACAGGTTATAAGAGTATGATGAGAGCTAGATAGCTGAGCATCAATCATTATGTTGAAGACCAGAATCTAGGTCAAATCCCATTACCTGCAGTAGATAAGAACATAGCAAACTGTGAATGCCTTTATAAAACCTATCATTCACTAGAATTTATGGATAAGCAGACAAAAATGTTCTGCTCTGTATGAGGATCTTAGTTTAAGGCTACATCTGTACTGCAATCTAAGAGCGTGATTTTCCTGCTTTATACACATACTTGTGGTATGTGCTAGCATGAGTATAAAAGCAGTGTAGCCTGGGTAGCACAGATAGCAGCAACAGAGGCATGGCTTAGCTGTGCAGAGTATGTACTCACCAGTTCCTTGAGTGTTCATGTTTCGCATGGCTAAGGCATGCATCAGCCGATGCCACCATGCTACAATGGCTACGCTGCTTTTCATACTCATGCTACCTCAATGAGAGCTACCACCAGTGTGTGTAAGTGAGCAGGGGAATCAGACCTCTAGCTCGTAATACAGATGTAGCTTCAGAGGAAGAGACTTTTAAGAAAAGAAATCCTCTGACTGTTTGAGACATACATCGTGTTGGGGAGCAGCAGCAGTATGAAATAGAATTGTTTGAATACTTTTTACTTGGTTACAAAGAAAAAGAAAAATAGCAAAAGGTTTTGTGAATTCAGAGTTACACAAAAGACATTTAAGATAAATGTAAGTTGACAATTAGTGAAGCAAAAGGCATTTACTTGATGGAAAGTGAAATGAGGAAGGTCCAGTGAAGTCAAATCAGTTGCTATTGTTGACATTGCTTAAGAAAAGGGATGTCTGTGGGAGTTTTGCCTGCTTGATATCTGCAGGATTAACCCCAATTTGTTGATATTAGTTGATGAAGACTGCTAATGTCATAGCCAGCATTTCAAATTGTAGAAGCTACTCTAACAGAGACAAGCAGAAGTAACATGATCACTTATTATTATTGAACCTGGTCAGTTAAATGTGACCAGAGATTTCTACAGTAAGAAAAAATGTAAGAGTACAAGAACATTAAATTGACAAAATAGGTACTGTCATGTAACACAGTTAATTCCCAACTAAAACAACCCAATGTACCACTGTGTGATGCTGATATTAATTATTAATGTGTATTAATGTGGGACTAGGAGTCCCGGTCATGGATCAGAACTCCATTGTGTTAGGCACTTTACAAACACAAAACAAAAGATGGTGCCTGCCTCACAGAGTTTACAATATAAGAGGGAAGATTCTCAATTCCAAGCTTACCATGTCCTAGCAGATGTAATTTGATAACAAAGTGGTTCATTGTACCACAGAGAAATATTGAAAGAACGTTATTGTGTATGGTCACAGCACCAGATTGTGCCTGGTCTTCATGCGTGCACTTACACCAGATGCAATCAAAGTCTGTGAGAGCAAGGACCAGAGGCCCCAGTGACCAGTGATTATAACAGAAGTCTCAAAGGAAGGAGGAAAAGGAAGAGCCCTGAATCCCCTCCACAGATAAAGAACACAAGCTGAACCCTTTTGATGAGAGCAGCACTTCATTGGAGCTCCTGGACCAGACTGTCAGGTGATATAAATCAGCATCCTTCCATTGACTTCAGAGAAGCCACAATGATTTACTGCAGCTGGGGATCTGGCCCATTATGCCAGCCTCAGTCCCAAAGGCTTCAGGAACTCTTACTGAGGCAATGCACCTTTCTGCTGCTCCCAGCTCTGCCAGAGGTGTCATAAAGACACAGTTTTGTCCATAAGGGGAATAAATGAATATTCCCAGAACCTCCAAGTAAACCAGCAGAAGTTAGCCAATTGGCAGCCCCTATGACTTAACCCTTTAGGATCCTCAGGTCCTTGCATTAACATAGAAAAGACATCAAGGCTGTGAAATGATAGGAGCAGTTACTGCACTGTAGCTGCACAAACACTTCCATATACAGTCCATCTGCTACGGTGGTTAAATACAAACAATGTGGAGGACTTTTTAGTGACTGCAGATCATGCAAATACTAAGAACAATTAATTATGTGGTTTGCATACTATGAATACCCTTGACAGCTCTCTGACTTTGAACTGGAATTTGGCTAGTTTAATTCCTCCCCAAATTATATTCATATGTATTTGTGTTATTTCCACTAACACTGAAATGCTGAAAACCTATTGGACATGGTGTTCATCAAAGAAGAATCTTTAAGAGGCTTTCTTTAAATAAACGACTAGAAAACACAAAGATTGTTAAATAAGACTTTACGAGGTATGGTCGCTGATGTAGAAAAACAGCAATCAAAACAGGACTAAATTTACTAAGAGGTAGATTAAAGTGTCTCATAATAAGACTGGGCTTAACTAAGGTTAGGTGAATGAGAAGTGTGTTATTTGTCCAATCAAGTAAACTTCCTTCTCTGTAGTTCACCTGCCCTCTCTCAACTTCACATTTGGGATCAATGTTAATCCTTCTGCCATTGATTCATCTGACTTTTATTAAGGGTATGTATACACAGGAAAGAAAAACCCACAGCTGGCCCATGCCAGCTGACTTAGGCTGCAGGACTATTTCATTGCTGTGTAGACTTCTGGATTCTGGTGGGGCCTGAGTTCTAGGACACTGTAGGGTGGGAGGGTCCCAAAGTTCAGGCTCCAGCCTAACCTGGATGTCTACACAATAATGAAACAGCTCCACAGCCTGAGCTCAAGGCAGCTGCCACAGGCCAGCCATGGGTTTTTCATTGCTGTGTACATACTCTAAGCAGACACATTCTTTGGGTTCCCATGGGTCTATTGCCAGTGCTTTTCTATCATTATTACTGTCTGTCAGTTGGGTAGCGGTGATGAGGCCAAATGTAGTCTTTCCCCCACTTTCTGTCTTGTACCAGCTTAAAGGCTCTGCTCATCTTTAAACCTTTTTGTTCTATGTCGTTCTTCACTGTATCTATTCTGCTCATCCTCCGCCGTCCTCTGTTTCTAGTTCCTTGCATATTGGCATGTATCGCCATGTCTGGTATCCTTTCCAGGTCCATTATTGACATCTGTCCAAATCATTGCAGTCATCTTTACTGAATCTTTCGTAACAGAGTTATTTCTTGCCTTAGTCATTGCTTCTCTATATACTTGTGCATAGTTTGTTATTGCAGGGTTCAAGCTGGGCAACTGTTCTCTTCAAACTAAGCACAAAACTTCAATCAATATAAAATTAATTGGGCACTACAGGTCCATGCATAGGGTCCTGTCTCATTTGAGTCATATGATCTCATTTGAATCTCACCTTTCAGTTAAAAAAAAACTAAACAAAAATATTTAAAAACAAGAACCAAGTGTAACCATTGCAGTGATGTGCCTAAGTCTGAAATAATAACTAAGAGAGGTGCCATCCATCTTCGTGGATTGTTAATTCTAAACTTCACTGCAATGGTGCAGGAGACTGTCAGCTGTGATGAACACAGCCTTGTGCAAGAGTCCCATTTCAGGCAGTTTGGGTCAGTCCTTGACCTGGGCTGCAACGGTTCAAATCAAATCAGCAAGAAAAAGACAGATTCTATTAACAAAACATAAAAAGACCCTTAGTCCTCAGGGTTTTCATTTTCATTTATCTCCCTTGGTACTTCAAGAAGGTTACTAGTTTCTCAGAGGGAAGGAGGCTGGTTGGCTCACTGGCTGAGATTTGTTACTCCTTAGCTGTTCCAACCTCTTCTGCCCCTTCTTCTTCTTGGGTTTTGTAGTGCAGCAAACTCACTTTCTGAATCTCTGACTGGATTTCATAGATAAGGTATGACTTCAGGTCTTTTCCAGTATTTGTAAAGAAGTGTAGAACAGCTTTTTAAATTGGGCCCTATTTTCCTTCTATTCTGGATTGATGTTGCAAGGAAAATTTTGTTATTCTATGGCTTCTGACTTTTACCTATAAATATCTCCTTTCATAGGTACAGTCTTTACAATTTCATAAGAGATGAGCTATCATTTCCGGGACTGTACATGTTTCACATAGTCCATCCTTCTGTTTCTTTACTAGAAATAGATTCCTATTTAATCCATAATGACCTGTTAAAATTCTGTACACAGTCATTTCACTCTTCCTCTCATGGCCTTGGATTATATCAATATTTCAACTATTAGGCATACTTCATGGAATTTTTTTCCCTTCATTTCATGTGCTTACCGTTTTTGCCATTCCTTCTTTAGCTCATTTTTTATTAAGTATTTAATTTCCAGTTTGCTTAAGGGGTTCTGTAGGTCAACTTGTTCATGCTTAATAGCATTTTTTGCCTCTTTGTCTGCCAATTCATTGCCAGCTATTCCTACATGTGCTTGGATCCATGCTATTATTAGGTAACATACAATTGTGTCAATTTGGTTGTTAGCAGTAATATTTCATTAAGTATATTGTTTCTGCTGTCAGACTTGCCATTGTATAGTGCCTGCATCCCTGATAAGGTATCAGATAGGATGGCCATGGCAGCTGGCTGCATATTTAAGGCTCGGGTTACTGCCAGCAATATCGCTGCTAGTTGCTGTAAAGTTGGAGATAAAGTTAGCTAGCCTTATGGCTTAGTTGAATTTGAATGTGGTCACACAGAAAGCTGTTTCCCATTCCTTCCCACTCTACCCATTCCTTCCTTTTTGGAGCCATTAGTATACATCTGACAAAGTGTTCCCACTTATTTCTGCCCCTTCTCTTCCTGTTCCTCCCTCTTGATAGTTGGGCTTACTCTTATTAGTCATTGCAGTGATACTGGAGATCTTGAGTGACTCCATTTTGTTTCCTTTCCTCCATTTTGTGTTTGGCAAGCATACCACTAAGGTACCATTCCACCATTACCTGACGATTGTTTGGTCTTGTAGCACTATAATTGGTGGGAAGTAATTGGCCGGGAAAAGCAGATCCCTGATTTTGAAACTGTAATCTAACTTGGGTCTCTGTTTTTCATTTGTTGTCCCCCAAATTCAATTGAGGCCTGGGCTTAGTGGTTCTTACCCTTAGGCTGAGGGAAGGGCCTTCAGATGTGAACTCTTCCACTTCCCTGGAACTCAGTAGGTGTTGATAATGAGTTTAGGTACATTTAAACTATGTGCAATATGGCAAGCAATGAGGTAAGTGTTGAGCATGAAGTTGGGTGCATTTCTTGTGATGTGATATGCACTCTGCAGAGCTCTGACTGGAAAATATTAATAAAAGTGAGCAAAACAACTGTCAATAAAGTCTGCCAGTAGAGTAAGTAAGGATAGACACAGAGAACATCAGTGTCCATCCATTCATTTTGCCCACTCAATCTGTCCTTCTAATCCACTGAGAGGGAGAAGATCAAGAGCAGAAAAACCTGAGGGAGGGTAGGGTCCCCTGAAACATAGAGATCTTTGCTTGACTGGGTGGATATTGAAACTTTCTTCCTCCAAGATGGACCCTTGCCTACCCGAAGACAGAGACTGGGTGGTCCAGGCAGAGGGGAAGTTCCACCCTGCCCAGAGACGACTCCACCAGCCCAGCTGATGCCTCTTGTGTTGGTGGCTCTTGACTCCAAGGAGAGGTGAGGCAAATTTATGCAGGCATAGCTTTAATCCATCTCTGAAAATCATGCTTATACAGAGGATCATTGCTAGGCCTGTGCTCCTCTTAAGTGGGAGTTAAGTGGCCACAGAGGCCTTTTGTTGGTCCTTTGCAAAGGGGTAAATTTCATCCTCCACGTAGAATACTATTCTCTGTTTACCATAGCATTTCAGGGATAATTAGTTAATTAGAAAGCTGAAGCTTTTTCCTAAATGATTACTTGATGATCAAAAGTCTGATTATATGAAGTTAAGGAAACATAATGAATAATAACTTATTCAAATAAACTACAAGAACATTTAGAAAGTCCTGAATTTAAGTTTGACTAGAACACAAAAGGAAAACATTTCCTCTCTTGTGAAACTGCCATTTAATGTTTACAATGTTGTTGTAGCCATGTTGATCCCAGGATATGAGAGAGACAAGGTGAGTGAGGTAGTATCTTTTAAAGGATCCACTTCTATCGGTGAGACAAGTTTTCAAGCTCCACAGAGCTCTTTCTTCAGAACTCGAAAACTTGTCTCTTTCATCAATAGAAGATGGTCCAATAAAAGATATTACCTCACCTACCTTGTCTCTCTCGTAGATCTTTAATAGCCCAGAGCCTGGGTTTTACATCACATTCAAAAGAGCATTAAGCCCCCTAACACCATATATATATATTGTTCTGTATGTCACTGAATCAGAAGTAAAAGAGTCACCAAAACCACTTCCTAAAGCATCTGCATGGTCCCAAATCTCCTTTGCAAATGTCAGACCTAAGCTGTTTAGCTTATGAGAGCTGACAAAATTACCAAGCTCCATTTGTCATGTGTGCCATTATCATCAGTGACATCTGTGGTAAATAAGGGAGATACTTGTTTTATGTTTATTAATATTATATGACCATTGTATTTGATTGTTATTGTATTGCTGGCTACTAACTAGCAAAGAGTTAATTTTTGTAGGGACTGCTGCACTTAGGTTCAGAAAACTGTTAACGATTTCAGAAAAGTGCTATTGTTAATACTAGCACTGAGCAAATAATTGAATTTTCTGTTTTGTGACTGAACAGAAAAATCTGAAAAAAATATTGTTTTGTTTCTAAACCAAACTGATTTTTTGGAGGTGGTGTCTCAAAATGTCAATTAAAAGTGAAGTGTTTACAGTTAATTTTGAAAATGCTAAAACTGACTGTTTTTACTTTTTCCAAACAATTTTCCATATTTTTTTTAATTCAGATAAAACTATTTGTTGAATTGGACCCGAGTTTGTGAATAGTTTTGGTCATGCCAAAATTGCATCTTTCATTAAATAAACTACTAACCTGAAAAATTGGATATAGCTCTAATCAGTACTCAGTTAGACAATCCAAGTGTCATTACCTCTGAGGTTTCACCTCCACTCAGCTCTGACTGGCCATACCAGGGGACTGGGAAGATCCTAATGGGACACTAAAACAAAAAGTCTGGTTCTAATAAAAGCAGCCTGACAAACAGACAGAGAAGAGGCTCTGGGAGAAACAGAGAAGGGCTGTGGAGAGACACAAGCTGATTCTCTGACTCTGAAGCGGGGTCTGACCTAAGCTAAAGACTTTTTAAACACCTATCAAGGAAAGGCTAAATTTAGGCATAATGCATTTAGGCTTCTGTTGTTTTACCTGTTTTTCTCTACGTGTTAAATGGTCTATGAACCAATAAGCCATTCTTGTTTTTGAAGAAGCATTGATTTGATAAAATTACATGGGCCAGGTAAGATCTTCTGAGGAGCTCAGCTCCCATCTAGGCACCTAAATGAAGGGGTTAGATTTTCAAATATGCTCAGCAGCCAGCAGCTCTCCTTTTAAATGGGTGGGGAGGGGGAGGGGAAGAAGGGGAGGAATGTCACATGCTGAGCAGTTCTGTAAATATGACCATTTATTTTGGGTGTCTAGAGGAGAGATGAGCTCTTCTGAAAGGATGGCCATACAGGAACAAGTTTCACGATCATGAGGTTTGGGAGTGATCAGGACTTATTAATGCTATGTTTAAAATTATAGAAACAAAAGCATATTTATTGTTTCCACATTAAATACATCATAAATTAAATTGCTGGACTAAACTATTAATATTCATTTTGTCGTCATTACCCACTACCAAATATATTTTTATGTTCCCACATACACATTCTTTTCATTAATCTTTTTTGGTTACTGTGGCACTTGTTTATAGTATTGCACTGCATCCTTCTAACTTGAGTTCTTCTTAGGTGGCCCAGTTAAAGTCCATGTTAAGGAAGGGCTTAAGTGATTCAGAGGGGCTTGTGGGGTCCTCTACACTAGATGAATTTCACCCCTTAGGAACATATCCAGACCCTAGCACCCTGCTCAAGTAGTTGGGCTTGGCACTTTGGAGATTTATGGGACCCTGAGAAGAAATTCTACCTCAGGCTGTGGAGTGATGCAAGGCTCAACACCACTGCTACAGTCTGCCCAATCTAGCCACCCCTTCCTTCTGCAGTCGAACTTCATGGCTGTGAAAGAGGAGGCTGGATTTGCCCAATAGTTCAAAGAGAATTTACTGCATAACTGTAGGACAGGGGGACATATTCCAAATTTATTTATGAAAATTGCTTAATGTTTTCCTGGTCCCATCAGTGATTATCCTAGGTATTATATTTGTTCACTTATCATAAAATTTGAACACTGCATAGTAATAAAATGTGGTAAACTACCCAGTAAGCATATCTCAAGGTCTTTCATTGTTATAATTCTTTTCCTCCCAATAACTATCTTCTATTAAAACTGCAACTGCATACCTACAACAGAAAAACTGACCCAGGAACGTATCCTTGCAACAAACCCCATTGCCAACTCTGCTCACGTATCTACTCAACCATCATAGTTCCTAACCACATCAGACACACCATCAGGAGCTCGTTCACCTGCACATCTACTAATATGATATACGCCATCACGTGCCAACAACGCCCCTCTGCCGTGTACATTGGCCAAACTGGACTGTCTCTACGCAAAAGAATAAATGGACACAAATCAGACATCAGGAATGGTAACATTCAAACACCAGTAAGAGAGTACTTCAATCTCCCTAGACATTCAGTAACAGACTTGAAAGTTGCCATAATTCAACAAAAAAACTTCAAAAACAAACTGCATAGCTGGAACTCATATGCAAACTTGACACTATCAGACTAGGTCTAAATAGAGTCTGGAAGTGGCTAGCCTGCTACAAAAAATAATGTTCCCTCTTTTGACATTCACATCTTCTCATCAAGTGTTGTGAATGGCCTCATCCACCCTGATTGAATTTATCTTGTTAACATTTGCCCTCCTCACAGTGATGTAACTCACCCATCCTTGCATGTGTATATATACCTACAAAACTAAAGTTTCCACTTCATGCATCTGATGAAGTGGGTTTCTGCCCATGAAAGCTTATGCCCAAATAAATTTGTTAGTCTTTAAGGTGCCACAGGACTCTCGCTATTTTGCTAAAAACAGACTAACTTAGCTACCCCTCTGGAACATGTCTTTCATTATTATCTCTCACTGTTTTACTTTCTAAATTAGTGTTTAGGGACAGAAGCTTGCCATTTTTGCTGGTGAGTTAAGTTGCCACACACACCTATAATATTATAAATAATAAGAATGGCAAAACTATAGGTAAGTGGAACACGCTCAAATCCTTTTGCTAAATCACAATGCCATTTCTATAAGGTTCTGATGGAGATTTACTTCTGCTTTATGGGCTAGATCCAAAGCTCATTCTAGTCTGTGGAAAGCCTTTCAATGATTATGGCTCTCGGCCTGCCCTGGGTGCAAGTTAGAGCAGTGTGGAGCTGAGCTCACTGTCACTAATGAGCAAATAATAGATTGTAGCTAATAAAAGTGCCATCGCAATTTTAATCATCGCGTCTACCTTCCCTTAACCAATTTGCTTTCCCATCAGCATATATGCTCATGTCCCAAAAGTGTTTGAATATTTTGATTCTTTGCTAACTATTCTAAACCTTTTCATACCTATGAGTGGGGTGTCACCAACACGTCCAACCATTTTGTTTGTGATGCCTCCAGTTGACGTTGCACAAGCTACGTTACCTTCACAGTCTATAGCAACTGCACCCACAGTGTCATGGATACTAAAAGACAGAGAAAACAATACTGTAACTCCAAGTTGAACAGCTTGCATTGCCAGAAGCACCACCCTATAATAACCATTTAGCATATAAAAATAACACTTAGCACCTAAATAGCACCTTCATCTTCAAAGAGCTATACAAACATTAACTAATTAATCCTCACAATGTGCCTAGGAGGCAGGTAAGTAATATAATCTTCCTTTTTTTCCAAAAGCATAGACTATAATTGATTTGCATAAACCACAGAGAGAGTCAGTGTCAGAGCATAATTTTGGAATACCCGGAAAGCTCACTAGCCCACTGGGCACAGCAGAAAGGAAGGTAACTCCCTGTTTTGTTATATGCACAAGTCCAGGGAGAAAAATACCCATTTTGGCTCAAAGCTATATTAACCAAATATTTATTCAAAAGATTTATGTCAAAAATTAAGTATAAAACACAGTTATAAAATGTATTTACTAAAATTTAAATGTAATAAAATGTAAAATGTTAATTAAAATTAATAAAAATTAAAATATAAATAGATAAAAGATAAATAAAATAATATAAAATAAATAAAATAAAATAAAATAATATAAAATAAAATAATAGATTTAAATTCAATAAAATTTTTAACTTTTGTTGTTGTTGCTAAAATTGATGCTATTTTGGTGGGGAAGTATTTTTTCCAAAGTCATTTAAAAAAAAATTGGATCCCTTTGAAATATTGGGACACTGAAACTAATTCACATGGGATGAAATTTACTCCATTTAACAGTACCTGTCCATGGGCCTCTGCCCCATTTTCATCCTATGTTAAGATCTTATTCTGCAGTGATCAGAATCTCACCAAGTGAGGCACATGCAACAAGTAAAAAGCATGAAGTTTGGCATCAGTGAATTTTGAAAAAGCTGCTAGGGGTGGAGGCTCCCTAATATCATATGAAGTACAGGAAAAGTTATATGACAGATAGACAGGAAGGCCTCAATTCATTTTTCAGCTCTGCCACCCATTGGTCTACACTAATATTCTGTAATTAAAATAACACTTTATAAACATTGTTTAGATAGGCCTCACAATAGTTATAAGAATTTTAAAGTTCTGGCAGTGAATACTCACTCCATAGGCCTCTGTGGTTTTGTGCCAGAGAGTCTAAACCTAATTAATAAATTTTAAAAGATCCATTCTCTGTAACTGCAGACCTATTGTTTCTGATAAAGGCTCTGAGAAGACAAAAATATGTCTATCACCATGGACATTATCCTATACACTGAACATGGGCTATCAGAATGCCTGTGATATCCACACACAAGAGGGGGGCTCTGATAATATCAGGGCAAGTAATTGTGCTTATATAAAATATATTCATGGTTTTTCTAATTAACAAGTGTCCCATGATTATTTTCTTGCCCAACCGTGAGTAGTAACTAAGCTTTAGTGAGACTGATATACAACTTCTTGAATTAGCACAATATTCCTCCTAATAAAATTATCACTCACAAGTACTTTCCTCTTCTATAGTATCTTTCATTAAATGATCTCAGAGCACTTCATAAACATTAATTAAGCCTCACTATATGTGACATACATCAATTGTGTGTCAAGAGAGGATACCTCATATGGAGTATTGACAAATCAGTCCTCCCTGAGCTTTTCTGCCTGTAGTTAGGGGCAAAAATGTCACCACTAACACAGGTGAGAGCTGAATTAACTTGCAAAAATTAAATGATAGCTGTCTCTCAATGTTGTCCTTTTACACTATGCCAACAGATTTTCTTGTATTTTATTCTACTTTCATTCTACTTTCTATGCTGATGTCAGCAATCTCTCTGCATATATTTCCAAATTGAAATCATTCCGTATGATACTACACTAGAAAATGAGGATTATCATTCTGCCAGTAAGGGGCTAAAGTAGATATGCTATATTATTATTAGGTCTTCATTCTATGTCAGCTTGCTGCAAAACCGATTGTGAATCTGCCTAAGAAATGTGTGAGGTTCCTAGTCTCCTGAGCAGACACCTTTTTCATAGGAATATATATTAATTGTATTCATTTTTTATAAAATAAAAGCATATTTAATGACTGCACAAAGGATCAAGCTCCAGAGGCTTGTTGTTGCTATAATGATGTAACATTTATATTTCCATGCCAATGATGCCCCAATCAAGATCGGACCTCACTGTACTCCCAAATAAATCTGATCCCAGGGAATAATCTTAGGTTCCTTAAATTCAGTGGGAATTTTTGATAAACCAAGGATACCTGATCAGCTTTTTGCATTTTGTAGATTTTCATATGTTTGGAAAACATATATTTTAACTCCTTATTCTGGTTAGCATGGAAGTGCTGAAGTATCACAAGATGCTATTCTTGCAGAATGTTTAGGCCCACATGGAAGCAAGAAGTAATGGTACTAAATTGCCATCACAATTTTTCAGACTGAGAAGGCTAAATTCATCCCTGCTTCAATTCTATTGATGTTGGTGGAATTACACCAGGGATTAATTTGGCAATAGAGGTTTGAGTAGGGTTCAGATAAGTATCCAGCCTTCCAGGTTCTGATCTGATCCAGTCCTTTCAAACTTTTGAGGTTTGATTATCAGTAGTTTTTGGCCTACTGACCTTTCTTTGGCCCAGATTCTACAGCTTTTTCTGCAAATCAGGAGGCTTTAAAGTGTCCGAAATTACGCACTCAAAAGTTGATGCACACAAAATCACTAGTCACTTTTGAAAATGTAAACCTTACGTTACAATCAGTAAAGGCCCAATCCAATGCTTATTGACATTAATGGAAAGACTCTCACTGACTTCAATTCTCATGAGATCAAGTCTAATCCAAAACCTGTTGAAGTCAATGGAAGTGTTTGAGTCAAGATTTATGTGCTGGAACCTGCACTCTTACGAAATGGTGAACAACCCCGATACTCACTGATGTCAATGAGAGCTGAGTGCACTCAGCCTCTTCCAGGCTCTAGCCCTATGGACAGAAGGAAATAGAAGCTGTTTCTCTTTGCCTTGTCCTTTTCTAGATGATTACACTACACAGTTTAGATGTGAAATACTGGCCCTATTAAAATCAATAGGTTTCTAGCTGACTGACCAGCTCCATATTCATTCTCTTTCTAAAACATGTGGGCAGCAAGGGATCATGGTGTTTTGTTCCTCATATGTAGGCTATTTAATACCCTTTGTAAGCCTGTAAAGTGTGATCAGATAGTATGATGATGGAGAACTTATAAATGTTTTTAATCAAAAATAAAATAATAATACATTTTTCAAATCCATTATTATTCAATTAATAACACTTTTCAATTATTCAGTATATGTACATTTTAAAGCAAACCATACTCTTCTAATCTCCAATTGTATCTTGCTACACTGATAAATTAAGTTTATAATTAAAAATGAAAATGATCATTACAGGAAAGAAATTGTTTGCAGAGAGGTGTTAAAATTGATTTTTGTTAGAGAAGCACACCAAACACATTTTAATAAAGCAGTCAGACTGAGATTGGTTGCAAGATCTGCAATTGGCACATTTAAAGATTAGTTCCCCTCCTCCACAAATAACCCCCGTGTGTTGATTTTAATTGCAAATTGACATAATTAAAAAGATATGACCTTACCGGGCTCATGATTCAGATCACGCATACTTTATATGAAATTTCATATTACTGCTAATACATTACAAATGATTACCTTGTTCAACTTCTCAAAGGTTAAACAGACTTTTTCTCATACTCCACAAAGAAAAATATACACCACCATGTAGACTTGTCTTTGTAGACGGAAATGTGTTTTGGCATTCTCTTCCCAACACTCCCTAGAAGCTCATGGCTTTTTAATGGAAATTAGTGCCTTGCAAACCTTATGTGAAATAGAAATTAATACATGAAAAGCACAGGTTCTCACCATCCTTGCTATTGCATTTGGCTTTTGTGCACACATTAATATAGACTATGGCGCTGGTCATTGGCTGCAACTAAAGAGCATACTGGTCAACTCAAAGAGACAGAGGCAAATTTGGCTTTAATCCACCTTTGAACTCTCCTGATCCTGAGCCAGACGGGTCCCAAATTGTCCCTGCAGGCTGCTCTAAATAATGTTGGTTGCTAGTTGCAACAAATGCCGATAGAGCAGCTAGGCATCGCTGGAGTCACGCCTCCTTTTCCACAGCAACAGCTGCTATGTTAGTCACAGGAAGAGGAGGTGGTGTAGTCACCATTAGATCAACTCTATGTCCCCAGAGGAGCTCTCTACACAGAGGTGATCCTGTTGTAGGGCTACTTTGAACTAGTGGAAAGAAGCAAAGTGGCCCTGACACAGGGAAGAATCTATGCCACTAATTTGATTCTAAGGAACACGTTTGTTAATACGTTGTGTATTTATATTTGTACATGCTTTATACTCAGTATTATATAAACATTGTATAATAAATATTAATTTATACTGCACATTATTTATAGTATTTTATGATGTGTCTGGCTTCAACAGAACAATCTCCACTAGTGTTTTCAAGATTTGTGCATTTGCAGCCTGGTACACCAAATTAGAATATATTCTTAAGTGTGAAAATGACTTCTATAAGGAAGGCCGTGAATGAGCTGTGACAGCAGAGAGGACTGGGAGCTTTTATATTAAACAGATTCAGAGGCAAAAAAGAAACTCATGTAGTTTACATTGACATAAGCGAAAAATATAATTTTTATGACACTTTTCAATAAAGCTTTCAAAAATATACACTTTGTACAACTAAATGATCACTTAGAATGGAATGATTTGTATCCCTTTTGAATGAAAATGAGCACCCAATTGATTTTTGTTTGTTATTTGCAGTCTGCCTTTCTCTGCAGTCATTCCATATCAGCTCAGCTAAAAGCCCAGAACAGAAGATAACCATGTGCTCCTTGATTCTGTACCAAGTGTAAATTTCATTGTTTTAAAAACACATTCCTGGCCATTAAAACTGGTGTTTTGTGAAAATTACATCATTACTTCCTTAGCCTTAACAGAGAAATAACTTTTTACCACCTGACTAAACATTTGACATTTTGAAAGGTAAGTGCTATGCTATGTCATAAATAACATCTTTAGGTCAGGACAATACTATTCAAATGAAAGCAAAAGGGTTGAACAAAAAATCACCTCAATTCAAGGACAAAATAAAAGACAGTTGACTAGAAAAATCTTTCCCCAGCTTGTGTTAGCGATAGGGTCTTCAGGGGAAGATTTGTCTGCGCCAAGGGGGATCAAATCACCTGTCAGGTTTCTGAAGGGACACATCAATCAGATTTGACACGTTGCTGATTGCTCCATTAAATCACCAGTGTGGTCTTGATTTGTCTCATCAGGTCAGATGATTTTTTTTAAAGGCTTGAGATGGTAAACTGCTTTTCAAATTTTCTGATTGAAGCCTCTCCAAATAAATCTGCGGTTTGCATTGAACTAACCTAATGGACCATAAAGCTCCATCCTAATAACAAGATATTTTAGAGTAGACATTGCTCTCCTGTTAGACATGCCAAGTAAGGGAGTGAGGATTTGGGAGTGGTGTGGGGGAAAGGTTCATTAAATGTTAACCCTGCGTGTTTGAGAAAAAAGCTATTTTTCTGTTAAGCAAAGGTTTACTGTTAGCAGTTAGGTCAGAGGAAACAAAAAACCCAACCTCTGGAGAAACCTGGAGCTTGCAGTATGAAGTAATTGCCCTCTGACAAAGTACCTTTCCATGGCTTTGAGCTGTATATCACATGAATTCATTACATTCATGGATTATCTATTAATATTTTGTGCATGCACTCAGAGTTTTGGGTGTATGAATTTTTAAAAAATCTAAATAAATGAATATACTAAATTACAAATACTTTAAATATTTTGTGCCTCACTTCACGTACAGGCATGGCACATGGCTTGCAGTACATCATTCTTGCGCCCAGGGCAAAAATTAGTCTTTTCCATTCATCTCTGTCATTTACTGCTCCTTCCTTCTGCTCAATGGTGTTGAGATCAACTGTTCTGCCCTCCTCTTGAGGTTTCTCTCGACACTTTTACACTTGACAGCATCATATGGCAGTCTGTGTGTTGGCATCTGGAGTACATGCCCCAGATATATGCAGCACTTCCTTCTGATTCTGGTGGAAACAAGTTACTGGTTGGTGATCTCTCAGAGCTTTTTATTGGTAATGAAGTCTTTCCAACCAATTACCAGAATTTTTTGTAAGCATTTGTTTTTGAAGACATCTAGTTCTCTGTTAACATCTTAGTAGATCTCCACATTTCACAGCTGTACGTTAGCAGTGAGATTACATTTGAATTGAAAATTCTTATCTTTGTTCTGTTTCTGTATATCTTTGATTTTCATACATTATTAAGTTTAGTAAATGCTGTAGATGCCTTTCCTATTCTTGCAGTCACTTCCTTCTTGAGGTTTCTGTTGACCCATCTGGTGCTGCCCAGGTTGATGTATTGTAACCCACATACTTTCTTGATATTTTTGCCTTCTAATGTGAGTATTCCTGCTTGATGGTTTCGATAATGTTGGTTTTAGCAATAACTAATTCTTAGCCCAGGTAGGCCTGCTTTTTTGCCTGGTTGTCTGTCTTTGGGGGTAACTTTTCATGAATGTATACATAACCAAATTTGAAAGGGCCAAATTCACCTAATATAACCCCATGAAAGTTAGTGGAGTTATTACAGGGATGATTTTAACATCGTGTGTCTGTAAAATCTACCTAAAAAGGTTAGATTTCAATTACCTTTTTAGTTAGATTTTTGCCTCTTGTGTCTGTAAAATCTAACTAAAAAGGTAGTTAAAATTTAACTAAAAAGGTAGTTAAGAACTGAGTGTATTTGCCCCAGGGATGAATTGGGTCATGATATTTGCAGAAAGATCATTTGCTATAAATATGTATATTTTCACTCACTTTTGATATGCATCACTGAAGAATGGACATGTTTGTGCTATATTATCCCTGAAACATAGGGATTCTCAGAACTTTATTATAAATAGGGGTAAGTTGTAGTGCTTTCATCTTGAGCTTTCATGGTTTTAAGATGTCTTTCAATGTTTAAATTATTTGATTGTCACTTGAGGTTTGTTTGGAATTCACTTTGATGTCAACACTTTTATTATATCATTTGAGTTATACTCACTCTAAGGAATTAAGCCATCACTTTGGTATTTTAATCCTTATGAATCATTGCTTGATGGATGTTTAAATGACATATGGGAAAAATATTTGAAAAGAGAGTATCTGTGTTTCACTTTGACTTTTGAGTTGCTTGTATTGGTGTATATCAGCACAGAATAATAAAACTATTTGCAAATCCAAACTTTACAAATAATATCCATCTCAGAGCTTTACTCAGTGGACAAAAGGAAAATAAATCTGCATTTTAAAGCACAACATTATAAAAAAAAGCCATTTAAACTTGTGAGAAACATTTTGAGCATACTAAAAAGGAAGCTAGAGACACTATTCTCGTAATTATTTATGGGAATTTTATATGTCATCCTCTGAAAGATAGTATTTTCAACCACCATCATTTAGACACACAATAGAATGCTATACACTATATACTGCTGACTTTTAAGGAGATACAATAAACTGAAAGCTTCAGTAGGGCTTGTCAAGCTGCTTGCACTGACCCAAGAGCATGAGTATCAACCTCAGGGCACTGTTAAGCACAGAGGCACAAACCCCAAATTGACTGTGAGTTCTATAATAAGGGCTAGTCTACACAAGAAGCTCCACAGCAGCACAGCTTATTTGCATCCTCAAGTGACATAAATTATGCTGATATAACCAGTGATGTAGACAAACCCTTAGATTTCACCAACCAACTACCAAGTGTAAACTCTACAGGTGCTAGAACAGCTTTAACATGGAGTGACAGACAGTCCCCTTGAGTACTCTGATCTGTCTCACTACTCAGGTGAGCCTACTTTTTAGGTACCCGGTCCCTTACACCAAGAATCACACCAATAATGTGATACATGTCTATACACATGTGCACTTGTAATCAGAAATCTACTGCACACTATTGTTATATAACAATTTTCCATTATTTTTAGCCAGCAATTTTCTTTACAGAAATAAACACACAGAGAAAGAACACTGGTAAGAGAAAAAAAAATCCTAGGAATGTAGAGCTTACCATTGCCAGTGAGATCCTTGGTTTATCCACACTTAAATGCTTCAGAGAAATCTACCATCTATCTTCCTCTTTAGGGTTTTATACAACCACCAATCATCACAGTATCTGAGCCTCTTGCATGTAATATTGCTTAGTAGTAGCAAAGTGGCTAGCGGATTTCATGGAGTCTGGTTCTTCTGCCTTTTTGGGGTATAAAAGCTTTGCTTGTGGTAGGGCTGGTTTTTCTTTGTTTGTTAGCTTCTTTTTTTGTTTGTTTGTTTAGGTCATTTATTTGTATGATTTTTTTCAGTTGTGTTTGGTTGGTTTTTTTTGGCAGGGGGAGTAATGTTGTGTCATTTTTTGTTATGGAAAGGCTTTTTTCATAGTGGAAGATTTTACAATGTTTACTACTGATGGCCAGATTCTGGAGCCATTTAATTACTGGAGGTTCCTTTTGTCGCTGGATCCCCTTGACTTAGAACGTTTTGTCCCCAACTCTCATGTGCGTCTTCCACAGCTTTGAAATTTGCCTTTTCCTAGAAGCACACAAATTTGTCAGCAGCTCATCAACTGAAATACAATTTTTAACCTAACTGGGTTTGGTCCATTAATTGAGTTGAAGATTAGGATTAAGCCTTTTAACTGAAATGTGACTAGGAGCCCGTGAAGAGACTGGAGCACAGGCTTGATGTGTTCACAGAAATCCAAACCATAGAGATTCAACAGCTGCATTTTGAACCAACTGAAGTCTGTGCATTTGTAGAAACCCCAGAAGTTACACATTTTCTTATTCAGTTTCAAATACAATGAATTACAGTAATCTAGTCTGGAGGTGACAAATGCCTGGATCACAGTGGCTAGAGCCATGATCCTCAAGTCAATGGAAGTTGGGAGTCTAAATACCTCTGTGGATTTGGGCCTAAGCCCTTATAATGCAGGCAGATGAGGGATACCTACAGAGGGTATGTCTACATGTACAGTGTTGTAGTAGTGCAGCTATACCGATACACTTGCATTGCTGCAGCACGTCTGGTGAAGATGCTGTATGCCGATGGGTGAGAGCTCTCCCATCAGCATAAAAAACCCCACTTCCATGAGTGGCATAAGCTATGTCAGTGGGAGAATTGCTTCTGCTGACATAGCACTGTGCTCACAAGCACTTATGTCAGTGTAACTTGTGTTGGTGTAACTTATGTTGCTCAAGGAGGTGGAATTTTCACACCCCTGAGCAACATAAATTTTGCTGACACAAGCAGTAGTGTAGACATAGCCAGATATTTTGACTGTGTAGTCTTTGTTAGCTTAGAATTCAAAATTTCACTCAGTGTCCTCATTAGCCATTGAAATTTACAGAAACAGGAAAATAAAAACAATAATGGAATACATTAAATGACACAAGATTCTTTATCCTTGACTTTACAACTCCATTTTTCATACAGCATTCTCAAGGTCAGTTCAAACCAGGATTCTATTGTGGGAGGACAATGAAATATCTATCGTGTTATAATATATTTTTATTACACCACTTTATCCAAATCTTATATGATGTTAGATTGTTTAAAAGGTGATTGTAACCATTTTAGAGCCCATTTGCAGGAGCAATGTTAATTAACTGCTATAGAAAGGGAGTCTTTATAAAACAAAGTATCTTTTTCTAAAAAAGTTCAATCATTGACATTTCAGAAGAAAGTGAATTAGTCTAGTTTAAGTTTTACATTTAATATATCTACCGTTCACTTTGAGGCAGCTTTTAGAAAAGACATATGGAGATGTAAACAGTCATAAACTATGCTGAAGCACTAAGAGGTCTGCTTATGTAAAACAAGTTTGTGTCTCCTTAAAAGATTCCTGTCTTGGGAGGTATGAACCTGAATTTTTAGTTGCATATTCTCTGAAACTAGTCACAGATTTCTAATGTAGCCCCGCCCCTAAGGCGTGGCTTAAGTTTCCTCCATTTTCTCTCTCTGGTGCTTGCTATCACCAATAGTTGGAGCAGCTTCTCCACTTTCTTTGCATGGGTTCTTTTTCTTGGTGCCTCCACCCAAGGTGACTCCTCATTGTGCCATATACACAGGGCACTGCCCTTGAGAAAAATCAACACTACTACTAGGTAGCAAGGCATGTAAAGCCCTGTAGAAAGGGGACTATAAAATAAGTAAAACAAACACCAAAAAAGTAATGACACACCCAAAATAACAGCATAACAGAGGGGGTGACTTTATTGGGAACAGGAAAATAGGATCGGGGGAAGGAAAGGATTAAGGTTAACCAATCATTAATAAACATTGCTTAATAAGCCAATTCCATACATCCTAACACTCACACACTCCTCTAACAACACCTGCCTCCCTGACACCATCCTGAGGCACATGAAGATTGAGGCTGACTTTGCAGAGAGGGAGTGTTGCACCGTTGTGGTGTTGGCCAGCTTAAACAAAAGACACCTTCCTTTTCATTTGACCCCTGAATGATGTGGGGTCCTCGCCTCACTCCAACCAGGCTCCATAGTTCTCCTGGTCTGGAGTCTTCCTGAGGTCTTATCTGGCTCTTGGTAGTTGATGTTGAGTCAGAGCTCTCTCTCTCTGCTGGATGCTTGTCACTATTGTGCTGGAGCTGTCTGAGTTATATAGCTTGAGTCTCAGAGCAGTGCAAGAACTCCCTTTGGTGGGGAGTGGGAGTTTAGCAGGGACTCTGTGAGCAGCACTATTTCTCTCCCAGCTTCCAAACCAAAACTGAAACTTAACTCTCTTTCTCTGTAAAAGTCAAGCTGTGGCCTGGGGGATGTGCAGCCTTGCCTTGTCATTGGTTCAGTGGTCTGTTTGTCCAGATCATGCTAACTGCTAACACTAACACTAACATTAAGAATGCTGGAAAAGGGGGTCAGAGGGTTTTGGCAGCCATCACAGTTGTAGTGCTTTTGCCACAGCACCTTATAGTCTCAGTTCAAAGTTCCAGAAGCTGGCAGACTCAAGTGGTGTGGGGGGTTACATTTCTATAGAAGTTTATGGTATACATAAACACACTTATTTTCTATTGATCTGTGTGGCATGCTCATGCAAAGCCTGAGTAAATGTGTTGGGGCAGGGGAGAGAAATATTAAGTACCAATGTAGTCCAAATAACCCAAAGTCCAAAATGTCCATGGGTTGGTGTCAGGATGGAATCCCCCTATTGAAAGGAAAGGGTTGGGGGATCTTGGCAGCTGGGTTCAGATCCCAGTTTAGGGCTTAGACGTGGTGTGGCTGTAATGCCAATGGACCCCGGTTGTTGGCAGGCAGGATCAAATCTGGGACTTCTGAAACTCAGTGTATAAGCCTCTACAGCTAAAAGCCACATGACCCTCAGCTAACGCCGTAGCAGACTCATCAATCTCTACCTGGGCTAGGTGCCATTAGAGGGGGGCAGAGCACCACACCAAGCTATAAAGATTTATGCTTAGTTTGTCATGTGTCTCCATTTTGTCCACCATGGAAAGTGCAGTTTGATGGGTAGATTTGTAGGAGGTGATTAACCCCTTTCTGTTTAGCTTGTTATGAAGTAATAAATTTGTGGCCTTCATTTTAACCATAATTTTATATCTGTCTTATTCGCCTCCTGTGTCAACACAAGTTTATTGCACACAGACTTAACTGCAGCCAATTAGAATGTGACATGGGTATCTAGTCCTATGTGAGAATCTCTACATAAATCAATCAAATCTAACTCTTATATACCACTCTCATCTGTAGATCTCAAATTTTATAAAGGAAGCAAGTATTATCCAAGGTTACACATATGAAATTTCAGCCAGGATATTTTAGTTTTGGCAAAATTAGGGTGTGTGTAAAAACTAGGATTATAATTGAAAGCAACTTCCAACCTGAAATATGAGGAAAATAGCATATCCTCAGAATACACCAAATATTTACTGTATTTTCCTTCTTCGTTGTTACAGAAATGGCTTTATTTGTTCTCATGTGCTTTTTTAACAGAGCAGATTGAAAAACTGAAATGCCCTTTTTATATGTAAATCCCCTTTTCGATATTTAAAAAAAACCTGTTTACTTCAGTTTTAAGTGTCATTATTTTTGTAATTTCCTCAGGATTTTTTAAAAATAAAGATAAGTGGAGCTGTTTTCCTATTCCCCTCAACAGCAGGTGGATTTAATTAGACGTTTCCTTTATTTTGTTTATGCAAACCATCAACTTTTCTACCAGTGCTGTCTGTGATAGATTATTTTTGTTTCCCCTTCATTTTTTTTCCCAGAAGTAAGCAGGTTTTTCATTTGGGGCTATGTTTTGTTTTTTCCAAATATTAAGTTTTGATGTGAGTTTTACTCATTTTACTTTCATAAACCTCCAACCATCCCCGAAGTTTTATTTTCCTTTATTTGTACCTGTTCTACAGTATTTCTGTTCTACGGTACAGTTATCTCCATTAATTGGATATTGTTTTTCACTTTCAAGTTCTGCTACTGTGGTTAAATACTGTTTGCTGGTCTGAGCTGAGAGCAGCTAACAAGATTTATGCTCAGACCAGGCTTCTATTAATATCCAGCATTGACTTATCACACTAACTTTTTAGTTCAATTTTTTAAATATAATTTAAATTTGGTTTATTCTTCCTCACTCATTTTTAAAAAGAGCAATGAATAGATCTTGAAAAAATCTGTTTTCAAAAAGAATGTAGGAAAGGAAATAATAGCAAATAAAATATTGAAAACATATTACTGTAAGAAGTTGCAGGTTTTAGGCTAATCTGAAAATGTCAGATTTAGGCCCTACACCGGCAATGTAGGTAACAATTTTAAGTTCATGTGTAGCCCCGTTCACTTCAGCTTCAGGTTAACTGATTTCGGTGGGACTATTCATTTACCTGAAGTTAAGCATGTTTTTAAGTGCATTGTCATACTGGGGCCTTAGTCATTTGGGGCCTGATTCAGTGCTTATTAAAGTCAATGGAAGGACTCTCATTGATTTAAATCGGAATTGAACAAGGCCCTGGCTACTACTGATCAGAGTGGAGGTACAATTCAAAGCTAGTGATCGGCATTAAAATGTCAACATTAACCAACCACTACCACCCAGATACTGCAGTCTAAGTAAAAGGAAAGAGTGTGGTATTTCACCTACTGTGTGGTAAACACAGTTATATTAGCTGTTCCTAAAATATATATATTCTACAAGTTTAGCCTACTTTTCTGTTTGAGAGCAATTTGTCATATTTTGTTATTTGAGCAGATTATGGCCAAACATATATAAAATCAATAAATCAGATGCACGCCACTAGAAAATTAGCATTAGAAACAAAATTAAATTAAAATGTGTTCTGCTAATTAAATTAATATTTTTATTGATGTTACAAATGGCACAAATTTTAACCTCTCAGACACGTCTGTCTTTTGAAGCACTGAAGTCAATGGGAGCCACAGGCTTTCAGGCAATGGGGTATTATGACTGTTAGCCATTTTTGTTAGGATCCTGTCAACTACATTGCTTGCTACTGTTGTGATGAAATTCAATGCTCAGATACATGTTCTCAGTTTCCGCTGATTTCAGTGGTAGCTACATCCAATGGTTAAGTTTGGCATTAGGATAAAATCCTGAATATTCTATAACTTGTGGTGCAAGTTAAAATGCAGCATGCAAGTAGTAGAGGCAAGTGAAAACCTGCAGTGAAGCAAATGTAAATTGCATAAACTGTACTTCAGCAGTGCTCCGACTATATGGACAAAGGCCACAGAACTAGACAGCAGCCAGAAAAGCAGCTCAGAAATCTGTTACATTTCATGACATGCCTTGGTTATATTCTGACTTGGTTTTCCATCCTGTTGACGACATCTGTTGTCTTTAGAGTTTGTTGTCCACTGCTCTGTAGATTGTTTATGCCACTATCCATCTGTTTTTCTATCATCCCGGAGACTGACTGAGTTGGTGAACCCTTAGTCATGCAGTATTGTGCCCTGCATTCAATGAGCTCCTCGCTGCAGTTGGCTATCTCCTTACCCATGCAGTTGGCACACCTTCCAGAATCATGTGGGCATGGCCTGTGACAGATACCCTTCAGCTGTGGGTATGGTTGTGTGTGCACTAACTGGGGTATTTGGACTGCACTGGTGTGAAGTTCCCCTAGTGGAATCTGGACTGGTGAATCACTGTGTCACCCCAATCCCCCACTCCTGGAGCCAGTCTTACTCTACTTTGCTCTATGAACTCCTATTCTTGGGCAGCTCACACACAGCCACCAGCAAGCAAGTTACCCCCCAACTCAGTGAGAGAGTGACTCTAGCCAACCACTCATGGGATTATGCAATGGTGTGACCCCAAACAATAATCCCAGTCCCAGATGCAACCCTAGAAACCTCCATTTTACAATGTTCATTGCTGCCCACTGGACACTGCAAGCTCATATGTTCAATTGTAATTTGAAATAAAAGCATAGCTTACATTAGTGTATCAATGTATTCAAGAGAACCAAAGACTCATCTAACAATCTGAAATAGAATGTGAAAGCCAGCAGTGATCTTTGAGCACCCTATATAAATGACTGACAGCTTTAGAACATCAACTGTTTTATGGCTCATAAATAAATAATAAACCTAGTCATCAAATCAGTTATTATTAATGCAGGAATTACCTTATCAAAGAAAGTACAATCCTCATCATCATCTACTCTAAATAGTTCAGAACAACATAGAGGGAAACACAGCTACCTTCATATCATGTTTTCTGAGATTATGAGAGCAGTAGTCCTCTAATCTAGGGTACTGAAGTGTCTAACTATCTTCTAAATTTTCCTCTGAATCTGCTCATATTTCATATTGGCAACTGCACGCTCTGTCCCATCAAGACCCTTGCATCCCTAATGTGCCTTTTGCAAGTGAATATTGAAGGTCTTTTAAGCATCACAATTCATCCTTATTGACACACTTCTCAGACTGTAGCAGTCTGTTGTTATTATCTAATGACACATCTAGAGGAGGCATGTACAATGAATTTAAAATCCAAAGGTATGATCTACTGAATTTTTACCTTTATCAAAAGCACAGAGAAAAAGAATGAGCAATAAGAGTGTGCAATTTATGTATGATAAAGAATTGTCAACAGTAAGCCACTCATACTCACTGAATTATCTAACAGCTTGTATAGGACACATCCACTTTATCATCGCATATAAACTGACAAATTGATGTGGACACAATGGCAAAATGAGGACAGACACATGCATAGAGTTAAGCAGCAGGCCACAACTTTTATTAAACATTAACACAGGACTGGCACTACCTGCCCATTACCCATTCTCTCCTATACCAGACATTTAATGCGTGCTAGTGCGGGGTTACAGTGCTTCTTACTATATAACCTGTAACTGGTACTAGGGTTACAGGGCTCCTTACCATATAACCCAGAAGGCAGGGTAGGCTCTCCTCAGCCTACCTCCCAGGACTAATTCTCTCTGAGTCCTAGCAGCCTCCATTCTGTGAGGGGGACAGAGATGTGGCAGGGTGGGGACCCTGGCCCATGAGGGCCACAAGGTCTGACCTCAGCCCACGAAGGCTACAAGGCCTCACTCTATTATATGAACCCAAGGGTGATCACCAAAATCCCAGGCTTTTTACCTTTGGGAACGGTTCATTTTATTCTCTTAACTGAACTGGAAACCTGCCCCAAGTGGTGACTAATAAACAATTCCACTCCACTACCTCAATCAGGTTCTAAGCATATTCCTACTTAACCCATTGTGGCCTGAAGGTGCTACAAGGAAGTCAGAAAAATTGATCCTCTACTAATCGGCCCACGGGAGAAAAATTCCTTCCTGACTCCCAAACAGGCAATCGGCTACATCTACAGCATTTATTAGGCGGAGTTCCTAGTTTGGGTGGGTAGGGTGGACCTATGGAACAGAACTAAGAAGAGCTCCACGTGGCCCCTGTGCTTGGCTACATTCTGGGAGCTTGGGAATGCTGGCCAATCAGCACCCTTCTACCCCAACTGGCCAATGGGTGCCAGAGACTCCCAGGGGAAGGACCAAACTATTGTTCCTTGGCAGGCGTCTCCCTCTCTTGCAAATGAAACTTTCACAGCTGGCCCCATCAATTTCTTCCACCTGCTGATGTGGGTGGGTGGCAGTTAGTGCTGGACTCCTACTGTTCTTTCACATTTTGAAACATGAAAATTATCAGTGAAATTTCAACAACCATATTTAATCTAAACTATCTTGACACTAACAGTATTGGAGAGGTAAAAAACACTTTTCTGTTGCCACAATGCCTTTTTTTTTTGGATGGCCAGTGGCAATATAAGTACATACTAGATCTATTCTCAGTGAATTTAACAGAAGGCACCCCTCCATTCTATTTACATTATGCATGGTCCATGGAGTCTCCCTTGAAGCTAACATCATCTTTATCCATTATACTACAAATCTAAGTAGTAGAGCACTTCCAAAACTATGGTGGAATTTCTGTAAGGCAAACTGACCATCATTTGTCAAAACTATTTAATGTGGATCCCATCTTTGCAAATTATGGTCAGTGAAACTTATGTTCAATGGACCATGCAACAGCTGATGGAAGAAGCAAGTAAATCAATGATACACAGAGAACAAAATTATATATTCCTTTTTGTGGAAAGTCTGACACTAAATTGCTGAAATAATACAGATTGAGGTAACGCTAGAAAAAGTATAATGAAACTGTTGGCATCACACTATCACTGACATGAACTTCTCAAGTAACAGCAACACTTCTGATTATTCATGACATGTTCCTGGCTACAAACTTCCTTGTTGCCTTTGATTTTGCTGAACCAATTCCACTTCAGTCTGCACCTTATACCTCACACAATGGAGAGGACACTGTAATTGCAGTTTTATACGTACAATGCTACATATGCTGCAGAACTGCCCAATTACCAAGCTTTATGGTCTCTAAGGCCACATTGTTGCTGAGATATTGTAGTGATTACCTGATTTTATACATTATACATTGGCAAAATATTTAAATACAATCCATTTGTACAAAGCAGTTTAGAGATGGGCAAAAATCTCCTCTGCAGAAATCTGAGTTGATATAATGTAACTAATTTTTACAGAAATAATGACTTAATAGCAAAACTATCAATGTCCTTACTTTGTTGAAACAGGATAGAATGATATATGCTTACCCTTTCTAAATAATGTATGCTTTCTGAAATGTTTCCTATGCATAGCTTTGTTTGTGAGCCCTACCAATCTTTCTCGGCAATGCCAGAAGCGTCATATTAATACACATCTATTTGCAACAATGACTCCAGAGCAAAAATAAAACTACTTCCAACATTCTTGTACTGGAGCTCTAACTTTTGGCTCCAATTGCCATAGCAATGAGATCCCATCTCTTTAGAAAGCAGCCAAGGGAGACTTGGAAAGATCATCAGAGCCTCTTTGAATGAATCAGAAAAGAGATTTTTCTTAGAGGAGAAGGGGCTGAGGAGAGGCAACCCTACAGTTGGGCAGATTGCCAGTACAGTTTCAGCAGACCAAAGGTCTCAGATAAAGCTTCTAAATCAAACTCTGCAAGAGCCAAGCAAAGTAATACTGTCAGGTAGACTTGGTGGTTGACACAAAGGACTCAAGATCTCTTTAGACTTCTGAGAAGAACTCAGGGAAAGCTGTAGCTCAGAAACAAGAATCGTAGAATATTAGAGTTGGAAGGGACCTCAGGAGGTCATCTAGTCCAACCCCCTGCTCAAAGAAGGACTAACCTCAGCTAAATCATCCCAGCCAGGGCTTTGTCAAGCCGCAGCTTAAAAACCTCTAAAGATGGAGATTTCACCACCTCCCTTGGTAACCCATTCCAGTGCTTCACCACCCTCCTAGTGAAAAAGTTTTTCATAATATCCAAGCTAAACCTCCCTCATTGTAACTTGAGACCATTGCTCCTTGTTCTGTCATTTGCCACCACTGAGAACAGCCTAACTCCATCAGACGCCTTTATTAAGATGAAGGGATTGTCTCACCCTCCTCTTCCAGAAAACACCAGGAGCAAGAAAACAACGAATGAACTGGGCATCTTTTGCCACCCTTTTAATTAGAGCCTGTTGTCGCTTTGTGTGCCAGGCAGAAAGGAAGGAGCAGCTGGAACAGATAGAGTTATGTCTAAATCTATATCTTTGGGATCACACTCTCACCACATTCAAACAGGGCACCAGAGATCAGGCAAACGTAACACCATTACATCTACTCAAAAGGGTCATGAGGTTCAGAGGCTATGTCTACACTACAGGTTATGTCAGCATCATTTATTTTGCTCTGGTGTGAATAGCACTATGTCGGCAGGAGAGCTACTTCCATCAACAAAGCTGGCGCTGCTCACAGGGGCTGGAGTAATTAAGCTGATGGGAGAGTTCTCTCTCGGCTTAGAGCATCTGCACCACTGACCGGTGCAGCTGTGCTGCTGTAAGCTCTGTAGTGTAGCCATAGCGAGAGTTAGAAGAAACCAAAGTGAGAAAATACACTGGGATACAGTCTCTGTAGTGTAAACAAGCATAGCTCCACTGGCTTTAATGGTACTTCACCCATTTATATCTGCAGAGAATTTATTCCATTAAGTCAAAAGGGGTGATGAAGCTGAATGTGACACTAAAGAAAGCAAAGGGAAGTTATCATTGTACATAACTATTGTGATATCTATAACACTCTGAGGTGAGTGAGACACTTAAATGACAAATTTAACCACCAAAGACGATGTCACATTTTATCTTGACCTGTTTGCAGGAACAGGACAGATTCAGGGTGACCAACATATTTACATTGAAAGAAATTTTGTACCAGTTGTATGTGGTTGTAGCAAGGTATCTTTTACCATTCTTGGGAAACTTAAAGAAACAATTGTTAAATTAGGTCCAAATTCTTTTCCTCTTACCCCATTAAATTATATCTTCCTCTATGAGTAGTTCCACTAAAATCAACAGTGAAGTGAATGGGATCAATCATACGGTAAGGGTCTACTCAATGGGAGTAAGGGTGGCAGAAGCTGGTCCTTAGCAAAAAAAAAAAAAAATTAAGAACGTAGATGTTGCAAGAGTATGGGTCAGCACTTGGGTTGTAACAGAGAAAAAGAATGGACAGTTAAAGTGTTTTTGCACCCCAGAAAGCTGTTTTAAACCAGGAAATGTAAAACCAATTAGAAGGACAGCAGCTTGTTACAACACTAGATGAGAAAGACAGATATTGGCAAGTGAAATTGGATGAGCATTCCTCTCTGTTAGGTACATGTAATGTGCCATGAGGACATTATTGGTTTTTCAGATTGCCATTTGAGTTTAAATATGCCAATGAAATATTTTGGAAAAAGAATAACGAGACGTGCTGATATTCTGGGAGAAGATATAACTGGTGATGATATGATTATTGCTGCACTGATGAAGTATGATGATAGTATCTTGAGAAAGATAATGCAGATAGCAAGTGATGAAAATGTTAAGTTTAATAAATATAAGATACAGTAGAAAGCAGGGGAGATAAATATATGGGTCTTGTATTGATTTCATCATTGTGATTTGACCTGATGTAGCAAAAGCCACTGTGATATACTCAGGTAGCCCATTATGATGCGTAACAGAGGTTCTTACAAAGAAATATTTAGTGAAAAACACAATAATCTTCATGGATTAGACAGGAAATATTGCACTATATCTTTCAGAAACAGGGAAAGCAATGTCTACCATTTGGAGGATCTCTCAAGGGTTCCCTGGGGCAGATAATTTAATGTTCTCTATTGCTTAGAGCGGCAGTTAGTCTACCTTTTGAGTTCAGTGTAAAGTGCCTCCATTCTGAAAAATCCTGAACCTTTACTTACATGAGTAAAAAACAACATTACCCTTTGTGCTGTCTGCATGTCTCAGTTGACACTTTCCTCTTACCTCAGGGACAGAAGATTTTGAGTTCAGTTCCCTGAAGACTTCAACTTATACTTGATGAACACCCTGCATTTCAGTACTATTGGTGCTACACTGCTGGAGATACTGTTGTTCAGTAAAGACATTCAAATGAAGTCCTGTAATCCAGTCTACACTACCACTGTCTATTCAGTACTTTGTGATATCTGAGTATGAAAGATACCATAGGTTAGATCACCACTATCCCTCCATGCCCAAACAGAAGATATGGGGACCTATGGTTCTCCCTTACTCTCTTGTATGATCTATCTAATACCATAGGTTATTGAATGGGAGGGCAAGCAGACTTCACAGAGCTGCCATTTCTGCCTAGCCACAGATGAGGGTGGAGATGAGGAGGGACCCAATATAATACTAAATTTTATTTGAACAAAAATAAGTCCTGATAAGACTTAAAGTTGCATTGCTAAACTATACTACCTCAGAGATCTTTTCTGCTTCCGTGAAAAGTATTGCTTTATTTTGCTTTATTTATAAGCATGCATTCTGAAATTCTGCTTAAGTTATATACATTGTCTGCATGGTTTTAATGTTTTTCCTATTAATTTGTGACAAAGCATGAAATTTAATATTTTCACCATGACAAATCCATGAAATTTATCAGCCTAGCCTGTGATCTGCATGGAGAACAATTTATAATCTATGGCTGTTAAAAGCAAAGGAAGCTAAAATAAATGAACAAACATGCAGAATTTTCCTGCCCAGGGTGTTTTATTAATTACTTAGGTAAAATATCAGTTTAAGCCATCATAGGCTGTAACTACAGTCTGTCATACTACTGTATAGTATTAGTATTCAACTTAACCATATGTGAGCAACTAATTCTGAATGAAAGTTCAGGAATTAAAGGGAAATAATTCTTTGATCATTTGATGTTACACAGAGACACATGGAAGTCTTCACTACCCAGATCACTGTGATTGTCCCATTGTCATAGGAACCCTAACATTACCTTTGACTTTTAGCACTATTCTATTATGAACCATCCCTTTCACTCATTTCACTAGTTTTGCCAACCTTGAGCATTCAAAAATAATGAATCAACCTGTAAAAAATCATGAGATTGACTTTAAAAATCATTAGAATTTTTTTTTTTCATTTAGTATTATTCATTTTATTTGCCTTCTGGGTTTTGAGCCTCAAGAATACAGTCAGGTCAGATTTCCATGCTTTTCTCTGCAATCCCAAGGATTGGAAACTTACTTCGTTGTAACTGAAAATTGTGATTCTCTAATGAACACTTCAACATATGGGGTTTCAAGTGAAGGAAAAGTTTCTTATCTTGTAGTATTTGGAGCTCCTTGAGATGTGTGAATTGCTGGTTAGATAAGTGGTGTCAGGTGGAGGGTTTTGATTTTGTGGAACATTGGTCCACCTTCTATAGGGAGATAGGGCTTTATAGTTTGGATGGTCTTCACCTCAGTAGAAGCAGAATAAATTTCCTCAGTGACAGGCTGGCTATTATAGTCAGAAGGATGTTAAACTAATAACAAAAGGGAAGGGTAAAAAGAGGGAAGATCTGAGCACTCATCAGAAAAATCGAGATGTTGAGAACAAAATTAATTAAGGAACCAAAATACATGAAAAGAAGAAATTATTTAATTACCTATACACCAATGATAGGAGCCTGGGTAACAAACAAGAGGAATTGAATTGCTCATTTATGAGCATATATTTGATCAAGTTGGTGTTACTGAAACCTGGTAGGATGATTTGCATGACTGGAATGTTAAAATCAATGCTTATAACCTATTTAGGAAGAATCAAGAGGGCAAAAGGGAAAGGGAAGTGGCATTCCATGTCAAAAATGGCATTGATAAACCAGAAGACAATTATATATACAGTGCTAATCAATGTATTAACACATAAAGCACAAGATGGGGTATTAGCTGACGTGTGGTATAGACTACCAAATCACATTTAGGAACAGAATGACTAGCTCCTTACATGCCTATCTATATTGAGTAGGAATAAAAGCTGCATAATCATGGGGGACTACAATTTCAGTAATATATGCTGGAGGTCTCATGCTGACAGATTTAAACCATCCTTGGAATTTCTAATATTATAGGTGACAATAGATGACTCGAAATGTGTTGCATCCAGCACAGGGGAATTCTACATTAGACCTTGTTTTGACAGAAAAAAAGGAACAGATCACAGTACTAAAAATTAATAGTAATTCAGTGATTGTGACGATCACATTTATAATGTGCAAACAGAATAAGGTCCAGACTAGTAATATATACTTGGTATTTTAAAAGGGCCAATTTAACAAATCTTCAAACAACTATGAGCCAAATTAATCAGATTCCCCAGGGAGGAAAAAATTAATCAGAAAACTGTGGATAATAATTCAGAATTGTTTATGAACACATTACTAGATGCCCAAAAATACACAATCCCACAATCAAGGAAGAAGGATAAATTAGTTTTAAAAAAGAACTGATTGAGAGGGGAAGTGAAGGCAGCTATAAAAAATAATATATAGCAAATTGAAGAAAGGGGATGCTGATAGTAATTAAGTAAATCAGAAACTAGGAACTGTAGAATATTGATAAGGAAAGCAAAGGGACAAGAATAAATTTATGGCCAACAGAACATATACATATGATGATGATAACACTCTTTCCCTTCCACTAGTACCTTGGGAGGATGTTAAACAACAGCTACTAAAGTTAGACATTTTTAAATCAGCAGGTCCTTACATTCAAGAGTTTTAAATGATATGGTTGAAGAGCTCACATAGATACAGCAAGATAAAAGAATGGCTGATATGGGACACAACTAATAAAAAAAAATTAAAGGAGGGTAATGTAATTAATGCAAATCAACATGGATTTATGGAAAATAGGTCCTTTTATAGTAACTTGATATCTTATTTGATTATTTGAGATTACAAATTTGGTTGATAAAGGTAATAGTGTTGACCTAATATACTTAGACTTTTGTAAGACATTTGATTCAGTACTGCACAACACTTTTATTAACAAACTAGCATGATATAAAATTACACACATTAAATGGATCAAAAGCTAGCTAACTGATAGGTCTCAAAATGTAATTTTAAATGGGAAATTGTCATTATACAAGTATTTTTATAGTGGCATCCTGCCGGGATTGGTTCTTGGCCCTATGTTATTTAATATCTTTATCAATGAAAAGAAGAAAAACATTCTTCTTATGGAAGAAAACATAAAATCATCATTGATAGAGTTTGCAGATGACACAAAAATGGGGGAATGGTAAATAATAAAGAGGAAAGGTTAATGATACAGGGTGATCTGGATTGCATGATAAGCTGGATGTAAGCAAACAACATGCATTTTAATATATGTTAAATATAAATATATATGAACAAAGAATGTAGGCCATACTTATAGAATGGGGAACTATCCTGGGAATCAGTAACTCTGAAAAAGATTTCAGGGTTATGGCAGATATTTATTATATCCCTGTGCAACATTGTGGCCAAAAGCAAATCTTGAATGCATAAATGGGAATCTCAAGTAGGCATATGGAGTTATTTTACATCTGTATTTGGCACTGGTATTACCACTGCTGAAATACTGTGTCTAGTTCTGAGGTCCACAATACAAGAAGGATGTTGATAAATTGAAGAGAGTTCAGAGAAAAGCCATGGTTAAAGGATTAGAATACATGCTGTATAAAGATAAATTTAAGGAACTCAATCTATTTAGCTTAATAAAGAGAAGGTTAACAGGTAACTTGATTACTGTCTATGTACCTTCAGGGGGGACAAATATTTAGAAATGGGCTCTTCAATCTAGCAAATAAAACTACAACACAATCCAATGGCTGGAAGTTGAAGCTAGACAAATTCATACTGGAAATAAGGTGTACATTTTGACATGAGGGTAATTAACGACTGGAATGATTTGCCAAGGACTATGATGGCTTCTCCATAACTGGCAATTTTTAAATCAAGATTGGATGTTTTTGTAAAAGATCTGCCCTACAAATTATTTTGCAGAAGTTCTGTGGCCTGTGTTATACAGGAGGTCAGACTAGATGACCACGCTGATCCCCACTGGCCTTGGAAGCTATGAATATATATATAGTCCACTTCAGTCTGCTCATGCTCTCCAAATTCCCGAGATCAGATAATTTCTTCTAGCAGTGTCTGCTTGGTCCGCACATGTGCCCATGGCTTCCTCATGCACCATACTAAGGCTATAAGGGGTAGCATCAGACCACCACAATCTCATTTCCTTTTCCACTGCAGATTTCAAGTACGGGATCTGAGACAGAGGGGGAAGAGGGTGGGTAATGGCCTACACAAAGAGGCAACAAATCTCAAAGAATATCAGTTACTATGAGGTGAGTAATCTTTTCTTCTTCTCTTGAGTGCCTGTCTCTGTGTGTAGTGCACTTCAGGTGATTCACAAGCACTGTTCCCCTTGAGGAGATGGGTGCCTGGAGCCTTGTACCAATGCTCTTTCCAGAGAGGAATCCAAGACAGCTGCCTGCACCAGCATGTAGTGCTTTGTGAACGTAGATATGGAGTCCTGTGCCACCACCTTGCAGATGTCCATGATAGGGATATCCCTGAGGGAGATTATTGAGGCTGCCCAGACTCTCATGCATGTGCTCTCACATTGCCCTCAAGAGTAACCTTGTTCATCTCACAGCAGTGTATTATGAAGCCTGAATTCCACTTTAACAGCCTCTGACTGGAGATAGTCTTACCCTTTATGCTTTCTGAAAATGAGACAAACAGCCTTGATGACATCTGGAACAGCCTAGTACTCTGCAAGCCAAAGTCTAGGGTTCTATGCCCATCTGAGGCATGCAATCCTCCTCTTTGTTGACGTGTGGCTTGGGATAGAACACAGGTAAGCAGAAGCTGTGGTTGATGTGAAAGTTCCATACCATCTGAAGGATGAACCTTAGATGCAGCATCACTGATATCTTGCTACTGAGGCGATCCTAAGCAAGAAAGCCGTCTTCATAGAATGATGTATGAGGAATGTATGAGGAATGAGGAATGACCAATGAGGAATGATCAATGGTCCATCTAGCCCAGTATCCTGTCTTCCAACAGTGACCAATGCCAGGTACTTCAGAGAGAATGAACATAACAAGTAATCATCAAGTGATCCATCCTGTCTCCATGCAGTTCTGCAAGAACCTCACTCCCCCTTTCCTGTTGATGTAATAGACCTGCTTGCTTGGAAACCATGGATATTACAGCAGGCATTTGCCAGATTGTGCAGGCTGGTTTGAGGATAGGATAATTAATTATCAGCAACACTTTGCTTATGACCAAACTGTGGAGGATGTCCAGCAGTTTATGCAGGACTTCTTTGACCTATTCCAGGGGCAAGAGGTCAGCAGTGCTCCTCATCTTCCTCAGATGAGGTGGTGATTCCAGATTATCCATCATACTCCGATGACCTTTCAGGGCATGTTGAAAAAGGTGGCAGAAGCCCTCCAAATTCCCCTGGAAGAGATCCGGGGGACGGTATGGGGTGTTGACTTGGTGTCGGGTGCAGATCTCCAGATAGCAATGGGTTGTTCAGTTCCAGGAAAATCACCAGGTTGTCCAATGCAACATAGCAGGCTGGCATCTGAATGGGAAGACTAGAGAGTGCATCTTTCCCCACAGTCTGGGCAGGCAGTTCTGCTTGGGCTATTACTGACTATGCTGATCTCAATAGGGCTTCAGGAAGTGCTGAAATGTTGCCTCCAGTATCAGGGGTCATCAAGCTCTTGCCCTTAGCTGATATCTCAGAGCCTCTTTTTTTAGTGTAATCAGAACATGGGGTCTCACTTGACTTAAGATGCGACATGGACCGCTATCTCTTCTTTGAGGACTTAGCTAAGGCTAAGCTTCTTGTCTTCCTGGGAGTGCCTATTGATATGTATACACAGCCTGTAGCAGTGAGCCTCCCAGCCCGAGTTGACTGATTTGGGCTAGTGGGGCTTGCACTAGCAATCTGAAAATAATTGTGTAGACAGCACTTTACTGAATCAGGGTCCAAAAAGGGATGTGGAAAAAAAGAATGATGACGCGCAACAGTGATTCAGAGTTACAGAACACTGGCATGATTTTGTTATGTATTTATCCATTTAGTCCTGTAAAAGCAATCTTGTGCATTTAACCTGGCAACATCGCTATTACTCTGTCAAGTGCTATAGAAATTACGCCTACAACATTGATCTGAAACAATTTTTTCAAGGCACAGTTAAATGTAATCCAATTGAAGAACAATTCCACATAGTAAAAGACTAAAACTATATAAAAAGACATGACCTTGACTTGTCTTGTTAGCAGTCACCCCTAGAGTATATCTGTATTTTACAAGTTTAAAATATTTGTGGTTTATGTGAGTCAGGAAGAAAGATATATTAAATAATCAGAATTTTAGTCAAGCGTAAATTTATTTTACATTAAGAAGGGAGGAAGATACCCATAAATATGGACATCATTTCAACTATTGAGTAGCAAAATTGAACCCTGAAATTATTTTAGTGGTTATACCTTAGTTTTTAACATCCATCAGTAACCATATCGCCAATGACAAGCATTAGGGGCCAGGGCAGGGGAAACTGGGCCCTACAAGTTCCAGCCCAGGACCTTGTGAAGAACAGTTCAAATATGTGGCCTAAGGGCCATTCCCTGGGTCACTTACTACCCTGGCAGTCGTTCTTCCATCATTGTCACCGGTCCATTTCTGGATTCCCCCTGGAGTTCTCTCTGATCACACTCCAGGGGGGAGTCTTCCTCTATCAGATGCAGCCTGTCATTCCTAGCTATCATGGTGTCAAGTGCCTGTGGCAGTCTGGCATCCAAGCAGCTTCTCGGCAGGGAGCTTGCAGCACACAACAGCTCACCTACTCTGTTTGCCCAGAGTGAGCTGAGCTGCTCCCTTTTGAGATCTGCCTCCAATGTGAGCATGCCCAGCAGGTGAGGTTGGGCAGGGCCTTCTGAGCCCGGAGTTGTTTTTTAATCCTTAGTTCACCAGTGTGGGGCTCGTACACTCCATCACAGTACCTAAATATTGTTTTAGTTAGAACTAGTTGCAAATTTTCTGACATAACATAGTTTTGTTGGAAAATGCCAATTGCTTGTAGCTAAATGTTTTGCTGATTCTATTACAGATTGAACAAAAATCTCATTAAAACAGTGTTTCAGCTCTGGCAGGAAGCCTACCATCCTCTGGACCCCGAGCTGGAGCAGGAAGCCTAGCCTAACTCCTTGCCATCGAGCAATTAAAAAAAGTTGTCATTCATACCAATACACTGAATAGCAGCTATAGAACTGACAAGAATGTCAGTTTTACAGTTTGTTTCAGGAACATCATATTTCAGTATTTCTGAAATGAAATTTTTTGGGGATCTCCAGTTCACTGAGAAATTTCACTAAACTAGCTTTCATTCCAAATCAGATCAAAAGCAAATTCATAAATATCAACATCCCCTGCAAACTACGATCACTGAATTTAAAGCCAGCTCTAGTTTTAGGTGCCTAAGTTTGGTTTTATGTACTTAACTTTTTATCAAGACTTAAAAATTTAGCCTAGGTGCACTTACAATAACAAATCTACGAACCACTCTCTGGAAACCAAAACCAAGCTTTCTCCACCAAATACCTTCAATTAGGAGCCCCAGAGAACATGTAAATTGATTGGTCCTGCAACATGCCCTGAAGATCATGGGATCTGCACAGTTGTTTCCAAAATCAGGTCCCTCTGCCACCATTAGGATGAATGGCACTGAAAAAACACTGCCACCATTAGGATACTAATTGAAATGTATGAACTCCTTTACTTTCAATTTTTTAAATAACTGCAGTCTTCTCAAGGAGGGAAAGATGAGACAGAAAAGGTGGAAATGGCAGAAGTGCTGAATTACTTTTTTGTTTCAGTTTTCACCAAAAAAGGTAGTAGCAATCTGACATCTAACATAATGAATGCCAGTGAAAATGAAGTATGATCTGAGGCTAAATAGGGAAAGAACAAATTAAAAATTACTTAGACAATTACTTCAAGTCAGCAAGGTTTGATGAAATACATACTAGAATATGCAAGGAACTGTTGGAGGACATATCTGAGCTATTAGCAATTATCTTTGAAAACTCATGGAAGATGGGAGAGATTTCAGAGGACTGGAAGAGGGTAAATATAGTACCAAACAATAAAAAAAGGGTAATAAGGACAATCCTGGGAATTACAGAGCAGTCAGCATAACTTCAGTACCTGGAAAGATAATGGAGCAAATAATCAAGCAAAAAATTGCAAACTCCAGAAGATAATAAGGTGATACATAACATGGATTTGTCAACATGGATTTGTCAAGAACAAATCACATCAAAACAACTTACTAGCTTTTTTTGACAGGGTAACAAGCCTTGTGAATGGGGGGGAAGCAATAGATGTGGCATATATTGTCTTTAGTAAGGCTTTTGATACTGTCTTGAATGACCTAATAAACGAACTAGAGAAATATAGTCTCAATGGAGCTACTATAAGGTGGGTGCATAACTGGTTGAAAAAACCATTCCCAGAGAGTAGTTATCAGGGGTTCACAGTCAAGCTGGAAAGGCATATCGAATGGAGTTCTGCAGAGAACAGTCCTGGGTCCAGATCTGTTCAATATCTTCATAAATGATTTAGATAATGGCCTACAGATTACGAACTTATAAACTTTGCAGATGAAACCAAGCTAGGAGGGGGTGCATGTGCTTTGGCGGATAGGAATAAATTCAAAATGATGTAGACAAACTAGAGAAATGGTGTGAAGTAAATAGGATGAAATTCAAGAAGGACAAATGCAAAGTACTCCAGTTAGGAAGGAACAATCAATTGCACACAGACAAAATGGGAAATGACTGCCTAGGAAGAAATATTGCAGAAAGGGATCTGGGGATTATAGTGGATCACAAGCTAAACATGAATCAACAGTGTAACACTGTTGCAAAAAAAGTGAACATCATTCTTGAAGTGTTGTAAGCAAGACACGAGAAGTAATTCTTCTACTCTACTCTGGGCTGATAAGGCCTCAACTGGATTATTGTGTCCAGTTCTGGATGCCACATTTCAGGAAAGATGTGGACAAATTGGAGAAAGTCCAGAGGAGAGCAACACAAATGATTAAAGGTCTAGAAAACGTGATCTATGCGGAAAAATTGAAAAAACTGTGTTTGTTTAGTTTGGAGAAGAGAAAAACGGGGGGAGTGGGGGAGGGACAAGAAAACAATTTTCAAGTAAATAATAAGTTGTTACAAGAAGGAGGGAGAAAAATTGTTCTTGTTTACCTCTGAGGGCAGGAGAGGAACAATAGTTTTAAATTGCAGCAAGGGAGGTTTAGGTTAGGCATTAGGAAAAACTTCCTGTCAGGGTAGTAAAGCAGGGGAACAAAATTGCCTAGGGGGGTTGTGGAATCTCTGTCACTGGAAGTTTTTAAGAGCAGGTTAGACAATCACCTGTCAGGAATGGTCTAGTTATTACTTAGTCCTGCCTTGAGTGCAGGGGACTGAACTAGGTGACCTGTTGAGATTCCTTTCAGTCCTACACTTCTATGATTCTATGAAAGTTGTTCTGAATTACTGTACTTACCACCTTAGCTTTCATAGTAAAATTTTCTGTTTAGAAATTTATATTGAGAAAAGATATTTTGATATCTCAGGATATCTGTGTGTGTTTTAAATTAAATAGTTTGCTGTGTTGCATAATTTATGGCACTCACATTCATATTTAATTCACAAAATGAAACTATAGATCAGATCCTCATCTGGTATAAATTGGCAAAGCTGCTAAGAATCTATGTTGATTTGCCCCATACATCTGATCCTTCAGTCCTTACTGATGTAACACTCCCAAAAAATTCAGAGTGAAATTCTCCAAGAATCAGGCCTTTAAATGGCTTCAAAGGGATTTACTTAAATTGATAAAAGGCAAAAAATTCACAAAGAAGGCTCAGATTCTGCAAAATCTTACGGCCATGCTTAACTAAAGCATAAATAGTTCTATTGGCTTCAGTGGAGTATTCACATACTTAAAGTTAAGCATATACATAAATCTTGAAGGATTGAGGATAAAACGAAGACGTAGGCCCAGATCTGTAAAGGTATTTAGCTGTTGCTCTGCACAGCATTGCAAGACCTAAGACACAGCTCCCTAAAGGAATTAGGTGCCTAATTCCCAGGGGAGTACCTTCGAGACTCTGGACCAAAGTGACTTAGATGACAAAATCTCATTTTCAAAAGTGATTTAGGCATTTAGGATCCTAAATCACTTAGGCCTTGCAGTACTGAATGGAGCAACACCTAAATACCTTTTAAAATCTGAGCCACGGTTCTTATTCTACGTAGTGTCCACGTTTTCCAACAGTACAACATTTTGCATACATACATCATTTTCATGTGTAATATTCAGTTCAGATGAGACATCTGGTTATCAGTGAGGTTCTGCTTTAACCTAATTTTCCAGCTGGACTGAGGCATAAAAGGTCAAATGACTTACCCAAGGTCACACATTGTATTGGTTGGTCAGCAGCAATTGGAAAAGAAACCTCTCTGGATTTTTCCGGTCTTTTCTGTTACCATTAGAGTGCACAGCCTTGACAGGCAATAAACACAGGACAACAAACTGAAATGTTCATATAAACATTTCTTTAAACCTTTTAATGTTAATTTTTAAGAGAAATTTAATACATATTTTTTCTTAATCTTAAAGAGAAAATGTAAGCAAATCCCTATCAAATAATAATAAAATACTAGTAATACATATCAACTACTATTATACAACTTTCATCTCAGAAAATCCTGAAATTACTTACTGTTATAGAATTGAAACACAAATTATATAGGGATGATCCGGTTGCCTCTGCAGTTAAACACAGAGGCTGTTTATAAATGTGCAGGCAAACTATATAACATATTAATATGGGAACTGAAAGATACCTAATTTTTATTATATTTTGATCACCATCAGTGTGCTTAGTGCTGAACGACACAAAAACAGACTTGAGACCATATCTTCAGCTAGTGTAAAAACTGGCATAGCTTCATTATTCCAAAGGAGCTACACTGGTTTACACAGGGTGCGGATCTACCTCAGGGTCTCTGCCCCAAGATATTAATAATCTAAGGGCCTGTTCCTCTGTAGTCCTGAGTACCCACAATTCCCCAAAGAAATGACCTTTTATCAAATGTTTCTTCAGCACCATCAGTACGTTTGGTCTATTATTGTAAGCAGTGTGCTTTAAGAAAATATTCTGGTTGCAGACCTCTTGAATAACAAGGCTCAATAAGAAGTTTTATTGCCAGGAGTCCATAACCACAGGGTATCAGGATATTATGTTTTTATATTAAATAAGCAAGCCTGATTAATTAACATACTCTTGAACATTGTGTTTTAAGTATCAAAGACTTAAGTCAATGACCAGGTGAAACTGTATATTGATATGTTGAGATGCTACGGATATAAGTAATAATCTTTATGACAAAACCAACCAAACTGTGTGAAAAAAACAATGTCCACAAAACTTGTTAAATGTTTTTTTTAGAAGTATATAAACTTATATATAAAAAATGCATGAGTTATTCCAACCTCATGGCTAAAGAAGAAATAAACATGTACTGATACCCAGGTTAAAGCTTTAAATAGCATTTTCATAGTGCTGAGACAAGCTAAGGCTATTGGAGAACAGATGAGTCCAGTGACTTTTATATTGCTATATAATGACCCAATTAAATCGGTTTATAAAGCATCAAAGCATGTAGAAAGATTTTATATAAAGACCAGGAGTCTTCAATGCTGGCATTTCTGCAAAAGAATGATGATGCTGGCAGAAATTTCAACCTGAAAAGGAGCACAGAGCTGTGCAAATTAGTCAAGGAGGCTGCAACTCTGAAAACAGGAGGGCCTTACGAAAGCTCTGCAAACACCACAGGGCTATGCATTTAAAAACATGGGATCCCATAAAGGGATGTTCCAAGTAGGTGCTCTTGGTTGCTGAAACTACAGAAAATCTGAAAGTAGAACCATGATGTCCCAAGATATTTGCATGTGAAAATGTATGAACTTGAGGGTCTAGCAACAAACCTCACAGTAATAGTGGGCAGATACAAAAATGAAACCATAAAACTATAAAAATGAGACTATAAAGTCTCTCATTAGACTATAAAAATGTGACGCATTATGTACAACTCATAGTTTGATTTGCCAACATCAGCTTTTCAAAAAGGAACCAGTCAACACACTGCTGTTTAAAATGGAATAAAAAAAGCTTAGTGCCCCTAACTAGTCACTTCCCAAAAGCCACAAATAAATAAAAACAAACCCCTTCAAAAACTATAGCTGAAGAGGTTGAGAAACGGAAAGTTGGATCTATCATTTGGCCACTGATAACAACAAAGACTTATCACAAAAAACATTCTACCAATTGTCTATCTTTTTCAGACTGTAAGGAAAAGATTACAGCATTATGGCAATACAAAAATGGCTTAAATAACACTTCAAGCTGATCTCAAGTTCCTATCTATCTTAAGAAACCAGTCCATGTGAAACATACCATAAATAAACAACAAAGACTTATATACATGTACTTCCTTACTCAATAAAAACTTGAAAAAACAACAAGAGTCCTGTAGTACCTTAAAGACTAACAAATTTCTGTGAGCATAAGCTTTCGTGGGCTGCAACCCACTTCGTCAGATGCATGAAATGGAAATCACAGATAGAAGGTGTATATATACATCCAAGGGTAAAAAACAACAATGGGGAAGGCAAGTGCTAACAAAGTCAATTCAGTTAGGGTAGATGAGGCCTATTCACAACCATTGATTAGAAGGTGAGAATGTGGAGACGAATGGTCTCTTATTCCCTTGCAAGGATACATGGGATTGGTGACAATCCTGTGTTTTATACTTGTGTCTAACCTGATGGCCTCACGTAATCAAGCACAACTTTACTTTTGACTTGATGTATTCATATTCTAGAAATCAGCATTGTTCAATGGCAGATACCGACTGAGGATCTGAAACAACAACAAAATAAAATGACATCCAGTGGATAGATGTCATTATGGCACCACTTGTAATGTGAAAGCCAGCTGATTTTTTGTTTTAATGAACTGGGCATTGTGTGTGTGGTGATGTCTGACTGAATGATGAAAAAGAAAAAAAGATGGACAATAGATGAGAACTGATTTTGAAGCCTAATGTGCAAACAGGACACTGGTCAAGGATGGCAGAACGAAAAAGACTTATTTGTAATAGTTACACTGAATAAGAAGGGAACAAAGTAAAGAAAGTCCAACAAAGGCTCTGTGCAAGTTGCCTCATTACTGTAAAACTCAAAAAGGAAGGAGCAGAAATATTTGTAACTTGCAAAGAACTAACAATAAAGTGCAGTGATTCAATATATGCAGACAAAGTGAATATTTCAATAGGACTCTTTAATATGAATATTAGTATAAAAAGAGGATTATATGTCACTCTATTAACAGTTTAGATCATTTTCAGGCAGTCATCAGCAGCCCATTCTGAATGTCAGTTAGTAATAAAAGCAAAATAATGTATGTAGTCCAAGTTTTGGATTTCAGAGCTCTCACTGCCAAAAGTGAATATTAAAACTGAATAGCAATAAAAAATAATAAATTATTTGTATTACAGTAGCACCTAGAGGCCCTATCTGAATTTGCATAGGCACTGTATAGAATTGTGATACTCAGATATCAGTGGTTCAGGAACCAAATTTGCGAACAATGTTACCCAAAAGAGACACAGCAGTGTGAATTCCTTGGTTCATTTACTATTTGTGTGTGTGTACCTATATACAAATAGTGTATATAACATATATAATGATCATACTAAAATGATTGACCAAGTATTATTATTTTATCAACTATAATTGGTTAATAAGATAATAAAAGCATCCTGACTGGTTAAGAGATTGGTTAATAATTCCATCACACAGTGTTTTAATATCATATTCTGCAAAGAGCTGCAGGGGACACATTAAAGAGCCACTTGCCATTCGTGACCTTCAGTCTAAGTATCACTGGTATAGAAGATGGATAGTGAGAGACAGTCCCTGCCCTGAAGAGCCTGCAGACAAAATAGAGAAGACACAAAAAGAATTGGAGGGAAAACAGAGGTGAAGACCCGGATCCTCAAAGGTATTTAGGCAAAAAAGGTCTTGTCTATATATTAATTCTTAAACCACACACTTATTTGCGGATCTAAGATTTTACAAACATAATTAAAACTCACAACTTCCCTGCAAAGTAGGTAACCAATCACTTACCACAAATAAATAATAGCGATGGATCCAAGTGAATGCTTTACATACAACTTATCAGCTGAAATACGTTTCCATGTTGTATATAATCTTCAATAAGCAGATTCCAACAACAAACAAATCTGCAGAAATCAAAATATAGTCGCAGAACATAGGTGAACCCTCCCACCTCAAAAAATCATGCACAGAAGAAAATCAAATAAATTATTAACCATAAACAATTCATCCGTCTTTAGGATGGGGACATTCTGGTCTTTGGAGAATAGTCTGGTGGGTGAGATTTTGATGTTTGGCTATTTCTGTGACATTATGCAGTGCTCTTTGCAAAAACTGGAAGGACATTTGCAACATGTTGTTTGCCAGAGCTGAGCCATGTACCACTCAGTTTTGTACTTTGAGCAAAGAGCCAGGGCGTGTTGGAAATTGTAAATAGCTGACCAAGATTGTAACTGGATAAATGGATTTATCATATACTACCGTTTTTAAATTAAATTGACAATACTGCAAAAAACCAAAATACTGGAATATTTGACCATCCTGCAATATATTTATTCAATTGTTTCTAAATTTTTCACTTTGGGATCTTTTATACTTTGGATTTCTTATCCCCTTGTGCAGGAACAATGCTTGGGGAGGGAGGTCATTTGGTATCACGTACCCCTCCAGATTTCTGCTAGGGTTTATATACCCTGCCCTGAACCCCACTGCATACCACCAGAACCTTTAACTTGCTAGGACAGGAAGCATAAATAAGAAATAGAAGAGCAGGAATATGGAAAAAGAAAAAAATGATAGCTGGAGGAACAGGGAGGGAGAGACAAATAAATTGGCACAAGAGTAGAGAGAGAAAAAAATGACTAATAAAAACAGTCACTAGAATAAATTAAAATAAAAGTGACAGAAACAAATGGACACCAATGGCCCATTTCACTTTGTTACTCCAGTGTTATGACAGGGTGATCACATTGCTTTCAATCGAGAGTCAACTCTGTAAAACTGGAGAAATGCAATGGTGAATCAGGTCCTAAGAATTGGAGAGCAACAGAAATAAGAATATAGAGAAAAAAATATCAAGGATAAGATGTGAAAAAGAAACAGAATAAACAAGAGGAGGAGAGAGAAGAAACAAATAAAGGGGAAGGGTAAAATTCTATTCTCTTCAGTTTGCATACCATATGTGTCCCCCTGGTATCTGAACACAGTCCAGAGATGCATTGAGGAATGTGACTAGCATCTGTTGCATCTGATTCTCTTTCTTCATTCTTTTCCCCTGGGGAAAACTATGTGTGAATTTTTAAAAATTAATTTTAGTAACATACACTCTACTGCCTATTTATTGTTAGAGAAAGTAACAATGCAGAAGTGTGCCTTGCACCTGGAACAGAAGTAAAGGACTTTTGGTGGTTTTTAGATCATGAAGTTCATTCCACCCTCTTGACCTGGCTTCAAAGAAATCTTTCTCACTTGTGGTAGCTAGTTCAATTGTGCTAGAAGAGTAGACCTCTTTCAGGTGCATTAGGGTATTCGAGGCCAGGGTCATTAAGGGTCAGATACTCAAAAGAAGTTACGTGCCTAATGGCTGAATGCTTAAAAGGAGTTTGGCGTTGTGGCACTGAACATCACAACACCGAACATTTTGGCTCCTGGAAAAATCGCTGTAATCCTCAAAGTCTGATTTAGCTCCTATATAGTCTGCCTAAGCTCCAAGTCTGTCTAAGCTCTTATATAGTGAATAATCTCCTATACGTCTGCCTAAGCTCCTATATAATGAATGGGAAGAGACGAGTGTCAGACCAAGATCTATAAAAGCTATCATGCTAGGCAGGAAGCCACCTGAGCTACCCACTGGAAGATGCTGACTAGAGGCATATGTGCTAAACCCTGCCCCTCTCACAAAGATAGGCAACTAACTCCGGGCACTAGGGAGGTACCTAGCTCTGCTCACGATTCTGAAGCTGGGAACTCTTTTTAGAATTGGGCATCTTATGTCATTTTAGGACGAAGAAGAAATGACATTGCTGCTCTCATATTTTTTAGCCTAGTGGCTAGAACATTTGCCTGTGATGCGGAAGACCCAGTTTCAATTCCCACTTCTCTACCGAGAGTGAGAAACAATTTGAAGAGGGATCACTGACTTCTCAGGTGAGCATTCTAACCACTGAGCTATGGCGTTTTCTGATGTGGAGCTCTCTCCATCTCTCCTGTTGAAGCTGTTCTACTGTGGCTAAATAACAAAAGTGGTTGGAGCCAGGGGACTGAACCTTGGGTAGGCCACCTCCCAGGAATATGGAGTCATTCTCTCGCTCTCTGGCCCAATGACTATTTAAGTACTTATCCACAGTTAAATGGTTATTGGCCAGAGAGAGAGAAAGAAAGGGAGAGAACCAGAATGACTCTAACACAATGGTTATGGTGTCCTTTTGAGCGTTCATCCCTTATCTATGTAACTCCTTTGAAGATCCAGCCCAAGGTGCCTTGAAGTTCAGGACTGATATCTTATATTTAATGCAATAAGCCTATGGTAGTGAAAGGGTAGGATAGGCTTGATGTGCTCATGGTAGCCCATATTACAGAGTCATCATGCTGCTGATTTCTTCTTCTTCTTCTAAAGGGACTAGTCACAACTGACATCCCCTCAGTCAGCACACGGCCTGTTCCCTGATAGAACTCACACCACAAAAGAGATGAAGAGAAGAGTAAGCGTGTCTATGGCCCTGTTCTCATATATGCTGGAAAAATATGGCTGACTAATTATGAAGGAAAACATATTTATAGATTCACAGAGTTCCAGGGCAGAAGGGACCATTAGGTCACCTCGTATGACCTCCTGTATAATACCAACCATTAAATTTCACACAGTTAGCTCTAACCTGAGACCAATAGCTTGTGTTTGACTAAAGCATGTCTTACAGTAAGGCATCCGGTCCTGATCTGAAGACACCAAGAGACAAATTATCTATAATTTCACTTGGCAGTTTGTTTCAATGGTTATCATCCTTAAACGTTTTTGCCTTATTTTCAGTTTGAATTTATCTGGCTACAGCTTCTAGCCTTTGGCTCTTGTAATGCTTTTCTCTGCTAGACTAAAGAGCCCTTTAGTACCTGATGTTTTCTGTGTGATGGTACTTATACACTGTAGTCAAGTCACTCCTTAGTCTTCTTTTTGATAAACTAAACAGCTTCAGCTTTTTAAGCCTCTCACTGTAAGGCATTTTCTCCAGCCCTTGAATCATTTTGTGACTCTTTTCTGCACCCTCTTCAGTTTTTCCACACCCTTTTTAAAATGTGTACACCAAAACTATACCCAGTATCATTTTCACCAGTGCTGTAGAAAGAGTTAAAATCACCTCCCCATTCCTACTCACTACTACGTTGTTTGTACATCCAAGGATTTTATTAGCTCTTTTTGCCACAACATTGCGTTTGATGCTCGTATTAAGTTGCTTCACCACCATGACCCCTAAATGATTTATAGTCACTGCTTTCTAGAATGCCATTCCCAAGTCTTTAGGTATCACCTGCATTTTCGCCCCTACCTGTATGGCCTTGCATTTGGCTCTATTAAAACACATTATGTTTGATTGGGCTCACTTTATTAAACCATCCAGATCACTCCCCATCATCTTTATTTACCATTCCTCACCAATATTTGTGCCATCCATAAATGTTATCAGAAATTATTTTTTGTTTTTATTTACTTCCAGACCAATGATGAAAATGTTGACTAGCATCAGGACTGGTACTGATCCCTGTGGAACACCACTAGAAACATCTCCACTTGATGATGATTCCCCATTGAGGACTACGTTTTGAGATCTGTCAGTTAGCCACTTCTTAATCCATTTACTGTGTGCTATACTGATACTGCATAGTGCTAATTTTTTTAATCAGAATGTTGCGCAGTTCTAAGTCAACTCCCTTAGAAAAGTCTAAGGCCTGGTCTACACTGGAGACTTAGGTTGACATAAAGTAACTTACATCGACCTCTGTACACCTGCATCTACCCTGGCACTACTGTTAAGTCGAATAAAGTCACGGCAAAAGTCAACTTAATAAGACCACCTCTGCAAGTTGTGTAGCGCCTAATTCAAATGCGTTAGTTCGATTTAGTTTAAATCGACTTAATTGCCCTGCAGGAGGTATCCCACAATGCCGCGTGTTGACCACTCTGGACAGTCGCGCTGTGCTGCACTGTGGTCACGCAACCAGGAAATGTCCCGTCCCCTCAAGCCCCGGGAACATTTGAATTTTCATTTCCAGTGCTGCCAGCGTGGAGAGAGCTTTGTCACTGTACTCCGCATGGCTACTGCAAAGCCCAAAGGTGCTCCAGCATGGAGTCGACCAGAGGTCTTAGATCTCATCAGTCTGTGGGGTGAGGAGTCCATTCTGGCTCAGCTCAGAGCCAGCAAAAGGAATCTGGACATTTATGGGAAGATATCCCAGGGCATGCTGGAGAAGGGACACAAAAGGGACACGCAGCAATACTGCGTGAAGATCAAGGAGCTGCATCAGTCATATCAGAAAGCCAGGGAAGCTAACAGCCATTCTGGCTCCTCTCCCAAAATATGCCGCTTCTACGATGAGGTGCATTTGATTCTCAGTGGCAATCCCACCACGGTGTCGCCCCACAGCATCGATACTTCCATTAGGTCACAGTCCATTGACAATGATGAGGACTCCGTGGACGAGGAGGAGGAGGAGGCTAAGAAGAGCAGGGTGCATGAGAACGTGCTGTCCATTATCCCTGAAAGTCAGGACATATTCCTGACCCCAGAGCAGTCCAGCAGCACACAGGACAGCACTAATGATCCCAGGGAAGGCACATCTGGTGAGTTTTTTTCTTCTTAGCAGTTCTGTCTTTTTACATTGGATGGCGGGGGGGGGGGGGGGGGGCAGGAAGAGGATTTCAGGTGTTTCAGTGACTGTAGTGGGGGGTTACCCAGGGAACAGTTTATTTATGTGATGAGATATGCTCCGATAATTATCAGTTGATATCTCACAGAAACTTTCATGTAGGTAATCTGTTATCCTTTGCAAAAGTTTTCTGTGGAGGGCTGCCTTGTTCCTCCCTCCACGGTAGGATTCTTTGCCGCGCCACGCTGCAATCAAGGGAGCCTGCATCATGGCGGAACATAGCTGGTACCGCTCTGCATGCAGCAAAACTTCCCTTTCCTCCTGCACGACCCTCAGGAGACTGATCTTGCTCATGGACACCTAGGGGTGATGGTGCATGTTTAAAATACCAGAGATATACAGCAGATGCCCTGTACCTTTGTATTCCCCATTGCAGTGTCCTTATTTGGTTTAGGCAGACACTACATACCCACCCCCCAAGCTGTCTGCAGATCCTCTCTGTAAGGGCGCAGTGAGCAGACCCTTCTGGGATGTCAGGAATGGAATGAGGGTCTGTGCTTGCCCTGTGCACTGCATGGAGAGTATTGTCTACATTGCTGAAATTGAATCATTTTCTTCACTCTGCTAACAATGGCTACTTTGTTATTTTTCTTTCATTCTGTAGAAACCTCAGCCTTGGCCCCACCCTCAAGAAATGCTGCGGAAAGACTATCGCAGATTAGAAAGAGGAAAAAAAAAACAGAGATGACATGTTTGGCGAGATCATGAATGCCTCAGTGGTCACAGAGACAGAGCTGAGAGCATGGCAGCTGACCTTGTCCCAGAATATGGACATGGACAAGGAGAGTCACAGAGAAATGATGGAGCATGATTGCAGTACCACGCAGAAGATGCTGCAAATCACGTGGGACCAGGCAGACATGCTGCGGCGGTTTGTGGAGCTTCAGGAGGAACGGAAGCAGGACAGAGTCCTGCTGTAGCCCCTCCATAATTCTCCTCAACCGAGGGCATGCTGCCCTGCCCCTCCCCAGCCCCCAAGAGGTCTCGGAGGAGATTGGCCAGGCTGCAGTACGTGCTCTCCTCCACCCCGGTGGAGGCAAGCAGAAAGCAGTGGCCGACACGCTGACAGCTGGCCAGCAAGCTACCACCCTACCCCTTGAGACAGTGAATAGACACTCTCCCCATTTCCCCAAGACTGAATGTTCATAAATAAAAATTTGCAACATTTCAACACATTTCTTTATTAAATCATATCTTGTTCTGGAGGGATTTGGCAGGTACAGATATAGATTGGGGGAGGGACAAACAAGATACAGGAACAGAAATCAGTCCTGCATCTCATTGCAGAACCTGGTTTTCAAAGCTTCCCTAATGCAAAGCGCTCCGTGGTTCGCTCTCAGCATAGTGCTGGCATCGGGCTGCTCATAATTGGCAGCCAGTCTTTCTGCCTCCACAGTCCAACTCTGGAGGAACCTCTCACCCTTCGCTTCACACACATTATGAAGCACACAGCATGCAGATATCACAGAAGGGAGGTTCTTCTCAGTCATGTCCAGCCTAGTGAGGAGACTCCTCCATCTACCCTTTAAACGCCCAAAGGCACATTCTACAACCATTCTGCAACTGCTTAACCTCTTATTAAAACACTCCTTGTTGCTGTCAAGGTGCCTGGTGTACAGCTTCATTAGTCATGGGAGCAAGGGGTAAGCAGGATCCCCCAGGATCACTATGGGCATTTCCACATCCCCGATGTGAATTTTTTGGTCGGGGAAAAAAGTGCCCACCTGCATATTAGAAAACAGCCCCAAATTATGAAATACGCATGCGTCATGCACCTTGCCAGATCACCCCACATAGATATCAGTGAAACGACCCCTGTGATCCACAAGGCCCTGCAGGACCATGGAAAAGTACCCCCGGCGGTTTATGTACTCGGTTGCTAGGTGGGCAGGCGCTAAGATAGAAATGTGCATCACATCTATGGCCCCCCCCTGCAGTTTGGGAATCCCATTATGGCAAACCCCTCCATTATGTCCTGCACTTTTCCCAAAGTCACTATCCTTCGTAGCAGAAGTCTATTGATGGCCCTGCATACATGAATCACTGCGATGCCCACTGTAGATTTACCGACTCCAAACTGATTCCCAACCGAGCGGTAACAGTCGGCGGTTGCCAGCTTCCAAAGAGCCATGGTGACCCTCTTCTCCACTGTCAGAGCTTGTCTCAAGCAAGTGTTCACGCGCTTCAGGGATGGGGCCAGCTCTGAGCACAGTTCCAGGAACGTTGCCTTTCGCATATGAAAGTTTTGCAGCCACTGGTCATCATCCCACAGCTGCATAACAATGCAGTCCCACCAGTCTGTGCTTATTTCCCGGGACCAGAACCTGCGCTCCACGGATTGCAGATTATTCATTACAGCCTGCAGCAATCGGAAATTGTTCTGCTCAATGACTTGTAGCAGGGCAGCCTTGGTGGCATCACTGTTGTCTGTGCTTCGGCTTCTTGCTCTACTTCGAAAATACTCGATGATAAGCCGCGATGTATTTGTGACGCTCACCATAATAGTGCAGAATTGAGCTGGCTCCATGTCTCTGCAGCAATGGTGAGCACGCGGTGTAAAAAAACAGCGCAAAAACAGTTTTCTTGTATGTTTGGGGGAAGAAGGGAAAGGGAAGCAGCGTTGCATCCTGGGACGATGACACTCGTCCCAACAGCCACCATGGCTAGTTGCACTGTGGGATAGCTACCCACATTGCACTGCTTTGAAAGTTGAAATAAGCGTGGTGAGTGTGGACGCACGAGACCTGTGCAAACAGTGTAGTGTGTTCGCAGTTCTGCAAATTCTAAAAATCGGCTGCTGAAAGTCAACTTAAAGTAAGTCGACTTCCCTCAGCAGTGTAGACATGGCCTAAGTATATTACATCTGGGCAGTTACCTGTATCAACTAAACTTGTAATCGCCTCAAAGAATGAAATCAAGTTTATTTGACAGGACCCGTTTTCCATAAAAACCTTGTTGACTGGCCTTAAGTATATTCCTATCCTTTAATTCTTTATTAATAGAATCCAATCAGCTTTTCCATTATTTTGCCCAGAATTTATAGGCAAACGGGCCTATAGTTAGCTGAATCATCCTGTAAGAAAGTCTGAGTGGATCTTCCCTGCTCAGCCAGCTGAAAGTGGGGGCAATGTATTTGAACGGGCTCTGTATTTGCATGAGTACATCTTGGTGCTCAGCATGATTGCACTGTATCTGCATAAGCACATCTAGGTGCTGAGCATGGTGGGAAATGGTCAGGCTGGCTGATATTGGGTTACAAATCACTTTAGTCTTAATTGCAGGGGTAATTAAATGTTGTCCCCCCTATTGTATAAACAAATGGCAACAGAACTGTGCTTAGCCTCAACAAAAGAGGTGTATGGATGCCACAGACTGTAAAATCAAGAGGGAGGGACTGGGGGTCTTTTCACTGAGGTGGCACAATAGCCTTCAGGCATGGATTGACTATCTCCTCCCAGTGTTAAAATGTAGAACTAATGATTCCTCTTGGAGTCTTTTTGTTTTGTTAAAGAGCAGGGATTCTCCACTCTGCTGACAACTGGATCCATGTTTCTGATGGGAGCTTCAGGAGCAGGGACAGAGCTCCTGTGTTTGCAGAGGGGTTTCCCATGGACTGAGAGCTGAAACCACTAAAAGCTGAAACTCACAGAACTGAAATCACTGGAAACTGAAGTCACTGGGGAAACTGGGAAACCCTGAGAGACTGACAGCAGCAGAGAAGCTCTGAAGGTGATGGGAGCTAGCAATGGAGGGAGCCCAAGGGTGGCGGCAGCCAGCAGCAGCCACTGGAGGGGCCCCACAGGCAGCGGGGGCAAGCAGGGGTCGGGGCCCACAAGTGGCAGTGTAGCAGAGGAGATCAGTTAAGCCTGCGTCCAGCAGGTGGCAGAAGCCAGCAGAGGAGACTGGTTGAGCCCTACAACCAAGAGGTGGACAGTGCAACTACGAAGGTCAGTAGGGCAGGGGAAAGCAAGAAGGGAGAGGTAAAGGACATGCCTCACGCACTCTGGGGTTCTGCTCATTGTGTTTATGAATTCTTTGCACTGTCTTCCCAAAACAGTGCTGTGTTACTTTCTTCCTTTTATTAACAGGTTTACTTTCTACACTCAGACTCTGTGCTTGCGAGAGAAGTATTGCCTTTTTGGGCCACCCAGGGGATAGTGTGTGATTTCCCAGGTTACTGGGTGGGGGCTCAAGCCAGTTTAGTGTTGTATCATGGACAGGAACCCCTACATATAGAACCCGGCCCTTGCTGCTGCTGACTCTTTCTGGCAGAAGGGTTACAATCCCATTTACCTTTTATGAATATTGGCACAATATTAGTAATATTGTCTTCTGGAATTGCTTGGTATTACAAGATTTATAAAAAATTAACATCAGAGAGCCATAAATTTCCTCAGCCAACTCTTTTAAGACTCTTGGGTGCAAGTTAACGAAGTCTGCTTATTTAAAAATGTTTCTCTCTAGCGGATGTTTCACACTCTCCTTCATTACTAATGGACCAGAAAATACTTCAGCCTCATCATGATCAGCAGAACATGTTGCTTCTTTCCAAATACAGAAATATTTATTGAATACTTCTGCCTTTTCTGCATCATTATTAATACATTTACTATCTCCATCTAGTAATGGTTCTGTACCATTACTAGGATTTTTTTAAAACTCCTTTTTTATTTTCCTTAAATCCATGATTTGAAGGACTTTCTCATATCAATATTGTACATTTCATAACTTCTAATTTATATTGAAGTTTTCTCCTGTTTTCATTTGTTATATTTCTAATTACTTCTTTCACTTCACCACTGAACCAGGATGGGCTTTTAGCCAAAGTTGCTCTCTTTCTTGATTGTGGAATCATGACTTTTTGGCCATCTAATAAACCCTTCTTAAAGAACATTTTTATTAAAACTTTTCTGTCTACACTTTTCCTCCAAGTCAATTTTGTTAATAATTTTCCTCAGCTTTGAGAAATTAGCCATTTTGAAGCACCGAGTATATATATATTACTGGTTACGACTGTCCATTGTTTGCCCATATTGAATGTAATCAGGTAATGATCACTTGTCTCTAGACCAGTGGTTCTCAAATGGTGTTCTGTGGAACCCTAGGGTTCCGTGGGCTGAGTGGAAGGGTTCCGCGAAGAAGATGTACTGCGCCGCCGAATGTGAAAAAAATCTGGTGCCGCCGATCAGCTGTTCACGCACCGCCGATCAGCTGTTGGGGCCGCCGAACAGCTGCTGGCGTGCCGCCAAACAGCTGCCGGGGCCACCGAAAACGGCCCTGAAAGCGCACCGCCGAATCAAGGAAATACCGCGCCGCCAAAAAGAGGAAGATTTCCCTTGACTTTTCAGCAGACGGTATGTCATGTGTGGGCAAGGGTTCCGAGGGCATGGGATGGGCACGCAAGAGTTCCGTGGGTGGAAAGAAATTGAGAACCACTGCTCTAGACAACTATCACTTTCCACTCCAATGATTAATTGGTCATGTATTGCATGATCCAGGACCCTGAGAGACATCCTAGAGCTCCTTCTACAGAGATGCAGTTGTGCCCTGTCTCCAACAGAAGGCTGTATCTAAGAGGTACTTTCTGGCCATAAATGGATATTTTCCAAGTAGCCCAATTACGTCTCCCGGGAATAATAAAACACACTATATAGTAATATATTTGTGTTTGCACTTTCACAGGTAAATTATTCTATGCATGTTCTCTTTCTAGGATCCTGGAAGGCAGCTTAATTTCCATAATGGCTTCAAACACAGGCACCACATGAAGACAAATGGTGACAGGTCTAGAATAAGCTTTAATGAACAAAACTTTTTTTAGATAGTTATTTGGATTTTTACAAATACCGAGTTTAGTGTAACACAATTTCACATGCATTTCACTTGTGTATGTGTTTGTGTGTGTGTGTGTGTGCGTGTGTGCAGGATTCCTACAAATTATATTTCGCTTGCTATTGTTTTATACACATGATCTACAGATTACATGCGTAGTTGGTTTCTTAGGGTATGTCTACACTGCAAGTAAAAACCCGTAGCTGGCCCAGGCCAGATGGCTTAGGTTTGCAGAGGTTGGGCTAAAGGGCTGTTGGGTTGCAGAGTAGACATTCAGGATCAGGCTGGAGCCCAGGCTCTAGGACCCTCTGAGGTAAGAGGATCTAAGAGCTTGGGTTGCAGCCAGAGCCTGAATCTCTACACCACAGTTAAACAGCCCCATAGCCCAACCCCCACGAGCCCAAGTTAGCTGGCTTGGGACAGCCATGGGTATCTAACTGTACTTTAGACATTCTCTTAGAAAATATTATCCTGGAAAATCTAAAATAAAACAAAACTAAGAGCATATGATCCTCCCTTACTATGAGTGGAAAAATTAAAAGTAAATTTACTACATTTGATTGAAAACAAATGTAATGTTTTTGCAGTGACCGCCGCTTTGCGTAGGCCCAACAGTATTTATATGGAGGACTACATCACAAAGAAAGATGTTGGAAAGAGGTTAGGGGAGAAAGAATTCACACACAACATTCTGGCATCAGAGAAAACCCCATTTCTTTCTGACAGGGAGAAATCAAAAGCAAGGATTTAATATCAGTATTACTGATCCTAAATAAAAATAATTTCATTTTTGTTTGTTTTTTTCTGACAGTTATGCTCCTCTATTTCAAAATAATGCTTAAGAGAAGAGCAATTTCTAAATGACCTCACATGTTATAAAAAGTATGGACCACCTTTCATCTGGATATAAGAAAACTCTCTCAGCCTTACCTATTTTACTGCAAAATGGAGAAAATTGAAGAGATGGTAATTAGGGCCTAGTTTAGCGAAACCCATATGCACATATTTAACTTTAAGCACGTGCTTAAGTCCCATTGAAGTCCAGGCTCACAGCTAGTGGCATCTATGGTAGTTAGTCCTGGCAGGAAGAGTTAGACGCCCCTTGCTGGGGACAGAACTATTGTGCAGTGGTGGTGTGGTCTCTTTCCCCAGCAGAGGTCTTGGTCTGAGGCTACTGCCCTTTCCTTCTTAAGACATCAACCAATATTCGGTGCTGAAGGAGCTCGATTCACAGGAAAGCCCGTTGTTGTAACAAGGGTTGGGGGTTACCTTATGCAATATGTTATGAAGGGCTGATTAGGTCTCAGAATAACTGCTGTCCTTAATCAGTATTCAAAATGATGCGGGCTCCATAGGACATTGGGTATAAATTTGTTCATTACACTGAAAACATGCTAGGAGGTTCTGCGTGGGCATTGTAAGTGGGGAAAACTGATTACATCTTGGGGGTCTTGTTGCTTTCACCCCCCAAACCTTGTAATACATGTCTCCATCTTCACTGGCCCCTTTGCCTTTCAAAAAGATTATGAGATAAATTGCTATCTGAACAGTAATTAATACACCTGGAAATAATTGCTCAGGTAATTACAGGACTCCCAGCAAAAATCCATGTACTCTAAGAGCTAATGTTGATGAATTAAAATTTGGAAAAATGTTTACAGATCGTAAAATGTCCTTAGCATTGTTTACAAATCCTTACTATTTTGGGAGATACAAATAACAAAATTAGCCTCCTCATTGGTGAAAACTTAACACTGTCCTGCCTTCACCAACAGCAAAAAAACAGCCGGGTGCAGATACTAAACTGGATTTGACTGGTACTGAGGCTGCTGCTGATCTTTGCTGGAAAAGGAGTCATAGATGGCCCTAGTTTCCTGCAGATCACAAGGAATCAGTTGGTTTTGCGGGGACAGTCCTTTCAGCCTTTTCATGAGGGGACAAATTCTACCACCTCTGGCAGGTAAGTGTGAAGTCATCTTTATGGATATGTCCTTCGTCTGCCTTTTTGCCATGGGAGTGGATAATCTGGGCCATACTGAGATAATTGTATATCCAAACAGCTGATCAGTCTAGACTTGTTTAGATTAAACCTTCTGTAATTGGAAGGTTTGCAGCCTAACTATTTTAAGGCCTTTTCTCAATGCCAAAGATGAAATACTCTCAGTATACATGTACATTACTCATTTGATGGGGGATGATTTAACCTAATTATATTTACATTTGACATTACTCAGGTATTTAGAGTCTGGGCATATAGGTGGTCTTCATTAATTTTCTCTTTGAAATCCAGCAAAAAATGCTTATATGGTTCTTTATTTCTACATGTGTCTACATCTTTAAATATCTATCTGTTTTGATTATTTGAATGCCGACCCACTAAGTGCCTTTAGTCATGGACAGGAGAAATATAAACCCTCAAAATCATCCCACATCTAGTCTGTTTATTCCATTCAATTAGATATAATAACACAAAATTGGTTATGCTTGAAATCTGGGAGCAAAAAAATAAATAACTAATTAGCATAGCAATATTTTTCTTAGCTATCTACCACATATGCCTCTAAAATCTTTCATTTTAAACAGAACATTTGTGCACAGTGCACCACTGAAACTTGTCATATATGAATTATTAACTTTTGCATTTAAACACAGTTACAAAGAAAACTGCTGAGCATACTTTTTCAGCATGTGCACATCCACACGCACTGCATGCTGCCCTCCCCAAGGGATGTTATAAATGACCAGGGCTATTGCATCCCTGTTGAAGGCCACTGGCTAATCAACCCATATTAACACAGAAGATAATTGAGTTCCCCGTGTTCAGACACAGCTCCTTGCACAAACACATTACTCACAAAGGTGTCATCAATAATGAAATTTAGACAGAGGATGAAAGCCTTCAAATTAGCAGTGTGTCACTTAAGACCTCCAGCCTCCTATTTTTATAGCCTCCTTCCAGGAGGTCTTCTTACTTTCTGTAATCAGTACCAGAACTATTCACTTATTCCCTCTTACGCTTTTATCTCTCTGAAGTGAAGGTGACAATGAAACACTCTTCTGTGAGAGCCTCTTGGCAGCATTCCCACAATACCTGCTGAACTGTTTTGATCCCATTCCATATGTCCACAATTTAAGCAGCTCTACAACTCTCTCTCTCTGTGAATTGTATCATACTGCACTGCGGGCACAATCCTATGATACCTGAGTTTGGAAGTAATCTTTTCCGGCTATTTCAATTTTCACATTAAAGAGCCTGCTGCCTGAAACTTGATGATTACAGGTTTGTAAGGACAGGATCAAACAGAAGAAGATGCTAGCAGGGAGTCAAAGTGAGAACATTATTCTGCAGAGATGGCTGGTTTCCTTTAAATAAATTCAGAGTCATCTGCAGCAACATTGATCTAAGTATGGCCTTGCAGTTAAATATTACTGCAGATCCATTCCAGAAAATTTCTTATATGTAACTACATACAGGAAAATAATTTATGAGACTGTGGTTTTATCATTATCTAATTGTACCTCTGGATTATTAAGTACAGAGATTGAAGAGTTAAGAAAAGCTTTGCAATATATAAGCAGTTACATATATAATAACTTAAGCAATAAAACTATAAATTATTTTGTCTGCTGATTAAATACTATAAACATTGATTTAATACTTCCAAGAATCAATTTCTTTTCAAATGCAATTAGTTTTTATAAACAGACAATAACTGCTTTTTTTGTCTGAAATCTGTCAAGTGTTCTTAGCTCACATTACATCTTAGCTCACATTACTGGTTGTTAATACAGTAATTCTTTAGCAATGAAACACTCTGTCATGTCAGTATACTTACAAACTCGATAGTAAAGACCTGCACTATTTTGTTCATTGATTTGCTGTTCATTGAAAAAGCAATTTACTTAAAAGCACCACTGCTAATCCCACAAACATATTAAAGTTTTTGGACATACAAATATGAAATCCATTAAAATGTGATATTTGTTCTATCAAGAGGTGCCTGGCATATATTCCTTAATTCTAGAAAATATTTAAGCATGCCATTGTTAAATTCAAATATGCAACTGTTTTAGAACCAGTTCGTATCCCTGGCTTTATGGCTGTGCAGAGGGGTTGGGAATGTAAGACATCACACACCTCATATCCCTGTGTGGTCTCTCCAGTCCTTGTACCCAGGTGTGTAGCATAAATGGGTACTGTACACTTGCTACTCCACTTCTTAAGGCAACTGGGTGGGAATAGGCGTGGAGCGGGCAGAGCCTTTGCTCCAGTCCACCCACTTGTCAGATAATGCAGTTGTACTGGCACATGGCGGAAAGTAGTCTGCCACTAGTAAGGGCCAATAGTAGATTACTATCCTCTCCTTGACCCCCCCATAGCTAGAGGGCGGGGGTGCACAGAAGGAATTGTGCCTCTCCAACACCTCTTACATGGGACTGATTACAGAATCACAATCTAGACCTTAGTTACTCAGAGTCGGATTCTGACACTCTTTCTACTCTGTTCTGTTCAATAGATGTTCTTTTACTACCATCGCTACTCGAGTAATTGAGCCCTTTTCAGCAGCGCATTCAGTAACGTGACTAACTGCTGTCACTCACTGGTTCTCTTGTCCTCCCCCAGGGGAAGGTGTGTGTGCAGTGGAGAGTTTTGGTTTGGAAAAGTTTTTACACACACACACACACACACACACAGTTGTATGTTCATGCCAAAGAAGGCAAAGTCAAAGTAGTGCTCCTTGCACTTAGAGCAGCGGTGGAGGGAGTTGTGATGTTCTCAGTTCCACAGTCTTAGGCCAGCCCCAAGAAAGCTCAGTCTCTAGCAAGCTTTACCCTTATTGTAGAGAGTTTCATTGTGACAAGAGGCGAGTAGTTGACCATGTTCTTCATCCTGGAGCTATAATCATTCTTTTAGATGCCCTGGGCCTCACTGAGTGCCTTGAAGACAAGGACCAAGACTTTTTTAGCTTGATTTGGTAGTGTGTGGGAAGCCAGTCTAGGGAGTGGAGAACAGGACTGATGTATTTGCAATAACCAGTGTTGCTCAGGGGATGTGCTGAAATGTTTTGTATCATTTCAATTTTCCTAAGTGCTGAAAGGCTTAGGCATATCAAATTACTGTAGAACAGCTGTGAGGTGAAAAAGGTGTAAGTAACCGAGGCCAGGTCATCATTCACCAGAATGGGATGGTGTGTCCTGACTGACTGGAGATGGTAGAGTGTGTTATTTGAAGATGCTGCTATGTGAGAGCTTAGTGTCAGAGGAAAACAGAAGTACTCCCAAATTACAGATTGAATTGACCAGCTGTAGGTATGTATCTTCAACCAAAGGAGGCTATGCTATGGCTGTAAACTTTTCAACACGTTTTCCTCTGCCTAGTTCAGATTCAGCTTAATCACGCTGAGTAGAACCTCCTGAGTAGTCTCACCAATTTCTCAATGTCAATAAGGAAAGCCATATCTGGCCATAAGTAATTATTATGGAAAAAAATGTCACTTGACCTTAGGCAGGCATGCAAGAACTCACTCCACCTCCTGGTTCAGCCTGCACAGATCACAGTTACAGGATGGGTCTGTGGGGGGAAGCAGGCTCCATCAGGCTGCTGCTCCTCTAATAAGGGGTAGGGCAGAGCAGCCAGCAGTGGGCAGAGCTTTGTTCCAGGTTCCCCAAGGGACTGGTTGGCACAGCTGAGCTGGCATGAATGGGACAGTGTGTTGCAGTATTTACAGGGCTGCAGTAACTTACTTTCCATTAGAAGCTAGGGGGAACCAGGAGAGGAATAATCTAGCTCTGATCCACAATTCCTTCCCAGCGCTGCTCCTGCGGCAGCACAGTTACATGACGCCATATACACTGGGCTAGAATTTGGACACAGTGTGCCTCTATTACGGGAAAGTAATTAGTATTTTTTTTCTTACATAGCTTCTCCTGATGAGCATTAAATAAACAGTCGCTATATCTTTCTAGTTGTGACTTTTAGCTTTTCAGCAAAGATGACGGTCTGACTGTACAGAGAGCATTTAGTGTGCTGGCTGTCTCAACATACTCAAAGACACCATGTAGTGGTTCCTTTTACTGTAGAGTATCTTGATTTTTCAGTGCTTCTACTTTCATTAGTCACTGTAACTACAGTTGATTGTTAATGTGTAGATGCCAGTCAATAGGCGCAGATGCAGAAACAGCCAAAGCAAGGACTGATGCACGGGGGGGGAGGAGTCAAATGGGGTCCAGCCAGGGTCTCCCTTTCCCTCAGCACCCCTCTGAACCCAGAACTGTGCAGGAAAGACCCTTCCCTCTCCCCCATACACACATACTCTGGAGGAACTAGGACCCCTGTGATGTCTTCCTTCCCACCGCCATGTGGCCTTGGGGAAAAACTGCAGAGAGGAATCAGCCAGAGACTCCAGCTGGAAAGGGCAGAAGTAGCCAAAGCAGGGACCTTTGAGGGACCCCAGAGAACTTTCTACAGTTTTGACTGGACTCTCTCTGCCCTGTGCTAATTTGCTGTTTGCTCCAACCCTTCCCCTAACACCTTCCTCACAGTCTCTTTACCTCTGTCTCACTCCAAATCTGCCCTTTATCTCCATCCCCTGTCTCCCTCTCCCCTGGCCTTTTAATCCCCCTGTTCCCTTCACTTTCCTTTTGATTTAGCTTATCCCCTCCTGACTAACCTCTACCTCCCCAAAATCATGGAACTAACATTATGTTTGCTGCCATCACACTGTTCACTCGGCTTGTGTTTCAGGGCAGGTCCTGTCTATTATTCTGTGTTTGTACAGTGCCTAGCACAATGGGGCCCCATTCTTTAGTCCTTCAACAAAACTCTGATAAACATGAATAACAGTAACAATGTCTGTATTACAGACAGAGCAGATAGTTAAGGTTGCCCGCTCCCTTTCTAAGACCTTGTTTTCAGCTCTTATAACTTTATCAAACTTAAAGAGTTCAGGCTGAACATTTTTCAAAGCCAGGCTAAATTATTTTTGAACTTTTCAGAAAAAAATGGATCAGCTGTTTCTGAGATATGGGGAAATACATTGTATTCCCCATCTTAAGAAATTGGTTGTAAGAACTTTTGTAGGAGGTCCAGCACCTCCATGCTTTGGATCATGAACTTAAAATTTGGCATGATGGGGGGAGGAGGCACTTTGGCATCAGAGATGTGCCCTTTGCTGTTCCTGTGAAAAGCAGCCCAAATTTGGCCAAGTTACGATCTTTTAAAAAACTCAGTTCGTAATGCTAAGTACACACTTGTTAGTATTTGGCAGCCAAATTCGCCAAATAATCCATCTGAACAGAGCATGCTCCAGTCCCTCAAAAAAAAAAAAAAAAAACAACCAACAACCAACCAACCAAATACTATGTGATCATGTAATTAAAGACTGTACCATAATATATATGCACAATGTGGCTAAATTAAGGTTAAATGGGCAACCTTAAATCTTTCATTTCCTAACTCTTGAGTGCTTTATCTGACAACCTTTAAGTTCTTAACATAGTTTTTTTGGATGTAATAAACATATAAAATCATGTGGTTTCTCCTCATAGGAGCTTTTGAAGGAATTATTTTGGCACAAGTAATTTCACCTCACCACCAATATCAGTTATTTAAGTCATCTTGTTTAACAGGTTGAATTTTTAAATAATTTTATTATTAAAACTAGAGATTTAATCCAGTTTAAAACACTGGATTTGCTATAGCCAGGTCAAGCCTATCAAGTTCTGTATTCTACAGTTAGCAATGGTGCATTTTATATGTTTCAGCTAGACCGATAATGCACCTAACCAATTATATAATGCTTGTATTGGGAAAATATTCCTTCCTGAAGCATGAAATTTGCTTACCATTAATATAGTATTCCCAGTACTACCAATGCCAGATGTTTAAAATCATGAGTCATTGGCTTAAAAATATTATTTTTAAAAATTGATTCATTTACACTGTGGTTTTTTAACCTTCTGGGCATACCCCTTCACAATTTTCACGAGAACTAGAAACATTCTGTTTTAAAAAATGAAAATTGAGATTCTCAATTAATCACATGACTTTGGGAACTGAGACATTAAGAGAAACATCAAATATTACAAGACTTGCAATAAAAACATGAGAGTTGGCAACACTGCATGCTAGAATAAAACATATTAATTTCATTAAATGTATCCAGTCCCTTTAAAATACCAGCCCTTGTTCCAGCAGTTAAAGTTAAAGTCACCACCAATGTCCACCAGACCATATACACCAGCAGGAGATTAAGTGTATTCAGAAGTCCAATTATTTCTCTTTTGCAAATATTTCACTTTCCTTATTTATTCCCTCTCTCTTACTATTACTTAATTTTCAGTGATCTCTCCTTTCTGCTTGCTTTCACTTTCAATGGAATCTATGCATCTATTAATTTGAACCTCTCCCATTCCATTGCTTATCTGCACAACAGATTTCCTGTAGAAGAAGTATTTTGAAAGTGAGAAAGAAGAAATTAAAATCTTTTCTTAACTAGTTTGCAATTATCTGTAGCCCTGGGCCAGGGATTGTCATGTCCAGCTGTCTGGAAAGTTGAAAATTGCGTGCTTGACAATTCTGAACCTGGAAGATTTTCCACTTCGTGTGTCATGACTGGGGTTTGGGTGGTCTAGGTGTTGGAGCAGTGGCGATCAGGCATATTTATTGAAGCAGTGATGGTCAGAGGCCAAGAACAGTACATAGGTCAGAGCCAGATTCAGGAACTAGGAATCAGAGCCATGGGTGAGATCTGGGGTCAGGACTCCAAAAGCAAGCCGAGATGCTGCTTCAAGAGGGTCACAACAATTAGCAAAGGAGTCCATCTTGTTGCATGGACACTTTTTGAAACTCCTCCTTGGCTTCAGTAGGGTGCCTAAACCAGTCAGGGGCTGTGAGGAAAGCTGTCAGTTTGGCCTTCCAAGATGGTACTTCCTGTGGCATTTCTCTTCACAGCATTTACATGATAATTCACACAGCCCTATCAAGGCTGCCAGATGGCAGTGCAGTAGTGTCGGCGGTCCCACAGATCCAGATTCTAGTCCCCATAGAATCTCTCAGTTTCATTTCATTTACTAGAACTTAAAAGCATGTCTTCCTTGTTTTGTTTGAAAGAAGCAGCTGAAAATTATGTCTGATTGAAAGATACCCTTTAGGGACTGGTATAAGCTCTCTCCAAAGTGATGGCATTCTTTATTTAGGGAAGACATTAATTGCAATTTTCAAAGGCTATGGTATCAGCACTCCAGGAGAAAAATCAAATTGTCTGGCTTGTCACTGCATTGCTGACTATCCTCTTGATAAGGATCCTGTTCAGGCCAAAGGTTATATCACATGAAAGTCTGGCAACCACAATTGTCTGAGGTTCACCTTCAATTTACACAGATTTGGGAACTTGAATATATTTTCTATCAGTTGAAAGCTAGTCCCAGTTAGATTGTTGTTGATGTCAACAATCAAGTCATTTGGCAAAAGACCTTTTTTCCTTATGTAGGAAGCTATATGTTATAAATTTTGACAGTACATATTTGGGAGCTTTTCTCACCCAGAGGGATTAAAAATTTAGAGATGATAGCTACAGTATTGTAAGATCCTTGAGGCAGGGGCCATCTTTAGTTGTGTCTTATACAACACCAACCACATCATTGGATATAACAACACATATTATCAATAAAATAATGATAATTCATGGATCCACTCCTGTAAAGGACAGAAGAGAAAGTTTTAAAAGCTTTTTTAAAAATTAAAGTGTACTCAGAAAACTTTTTAAAAAATCTATTAACTCTTATTCAGACATAGGGTGAATCAGAATACATTTTCCATTTTACTTCTTCAGGGAAAAGGAAATTAATTCTTGATTCTCAGAAACAGTGGGAGGGGAATTGGCGAAGGGAAATATATTTTATAAAGATATTTGAGACAAAAAATTACAATTTTACAATAAAAACGTCTTCAAAGACCATGTTCTCTCTGTCTGAAGAACTGGAAGAGAAGATCGCTCTCTCTCATCAGGTTAACTACAAGTCAAGGCAACTCAGAATGAGTCATGCATCCTACATAAGGGATTGAATTAAAGGGAAAATCAGAGCTTTTTGTTCCAGAAGTAGATATTGAGCTTTACTGAGCCAAGGATATTCTGTATTTCCTCTACATTTTTTTTCAGAAAATGGATAAGTGAAGCAAAACTTATTCATTCTTTCCCCAGGAAGGTTGCTTAAAAATCATTTAAATGTTAAGTTAAATTGGGTTGGTAACAAAATACAATTTATTGGTATTCTGCAATGTATAGTGTGGCAGAAAGCCAGCTTCGCCCTAGTGGATCTCGCGCTTTTGCCTCTCATAGTGGGCCAGGGCGCCACCACTTACCCCGTCTCCCCGGGGGGGAATGGTCCCTCCGGCATGGTCCCGTGGGAAAGGGAGCGGGGGTAGAGACCTGGGCCAGACCTGGGCCTGTCTCTGGGTCCCATCCCAAGGGCCCTATGAATAGCAGCTATGTGCTGCTGGTGCCTTATTCACAGCTGCAATATTTTCCCCTGGGCTAATTTCCTCCCTCTGTCCTTTCAGCTCCTTGTGTCCTGCCTCCTCGCTGCCTGGGCCAAACTTCCTTACTCAGGCTCCTGTGCCTGGGGAGTAATTCAGTCCTACTTGAGCAAGTTTTCCCCCTCCTGGGCCCGGTACCTTTCTCCAAACTCCTCTCTCTGCTCCTCCGCACAACACTGTCCTCTTCTTGCTCCTCCAGACAACACGGCATTCCTCCACCTCCAGCTCGTGCCGCATCTATCTGGAGCAGGGTTTTTTAATGAGGCACCTGACTGGGCCTTAATTGGCCTCAGCTGCTCCTAATTGCCTTCTAGTAACTCTGGCTAGTTTGCAGGGAACAGAGCCCTGAGCATTCCGGGGCTTACATACCTCCCTTCTACCACCTTCTACTGCCCTCTGCCCTTGCTATATCACAATAGGCATTGTGTTTTGACATTTCACTATTTAAAATGAAACCATATTTCTGGTTGGTTCATAGAAATAACAGAATTACTATACATCTGGCTTATACTCTGCATTGCTGTTGAGTTTAGTCTCTTCAGTGACCTAAAGATAGTGAGGATTATGGTGGTAGCCATAAAGAGGTGAAATTCTCCATTGTCATCAAAATGGAATCTCTTTTATATCAGCATTTATTACAATATTTATGTCTGCAATTTATTTGCAGATGCAGAGTTGAAACAAGAAAAGTGAAAGTGTCATATTTCACCCAGGTCTGCTTGAGGTCAAAGACCTGCAAGAGCAGATCTTACCCAGAAAAAAATTATTGGGTGAATTCCCTTGGAGCACATGGGTAAGATGCTCATCATGATGTTACTGTGTAAAGAGTTGTGGTCTCTAAATATTAAATTTGTCCACAGATTATTTAAATCTGGCCAGATGTGCAGGTTAAACTGTCCAAGAAGGCCTCAAGTGGGAAATTCTTTCTTCAGTCTCAGCGAGTCTAGCAGGAAGAAGTTATCTCAAATTAGATAGATGCAAGAAGGTCGTGATTACACCTACTTCAACACCTGATGAGTTTGACCACCATGCAGACCTAACCTATAATGCTGTTTGATATTGGATTTGGCCTTCTCCTGGTTTCCATGAGGGTCTAATTTAGTCCTTTACTTTTTTTTTTTTTTTTGGTCTTGTTTTTGGTATCTAATTTTAGTTTAAGCAATTTCTGGAGTGCTTTATCAGTTCAATATTGCTTTTTAGATTTCTTCTTTAAAATGATATAAATTAGAATTATGATGATTAACTATAATAGGATAAACTGAGGGATTTTATATGTGTTTATAGGGGTTATAGATGTTTATGTCCTGTGATGGGAGGAGTGAGGGGGCATGTGTTTTACCTAGTGTTAACTAGTAGGCTTTCATTTAAAAAAGGTTGGGAACCACCATTCCAAGGGACCACATCTGCTCAGGAAGGAGGTGATGAAGATGAAAGTCTCCTGATTCCAACTGTTTGAAGAAGGCACAAAAAGCTGAAATAACTGAATTGAGTATTATGGTCATGTCTTGCTTTTCCATTCTCCAATAGAGAGGATTCAAAGGCTGTGATAATATTAACAAGATCAGCAGCTTAGCACAACAGCAATAAGAAAAGGCAGAATCTGGGGCTGGGTAATGGTGGTAGTTGCAGCTTATTAGGACCTTGGGGAGGAAGTATAATTTGATCCAACATATTTGTTTCCTACTGGTTCAACGTGCATGTCACTCCATCATGCAGGAGGTAAAGAAAGCTCAAACCCATAGCATGATGGATCTGATGTGTAGATATTAGGTAAATATGCTGTGAGATGTGTTGATCTACAAGTAACATTATTATTATAACACATATTATAACATTATTATTATAACACATTTTTATTGTGGTCCACCACTACAGCTATCCTAGCAGGTCCCCTTGATCATGTATCACTCAGGACAGAGCTGCCACTTTGTAAATGTTGGAAAAATGGAAACCTGCTTGTAATACTATTACTTGAGGATTTTTTTCTAGATTATTTCCCCTTCAGTTACCATTACTCGTAAAATAAAAACATTCAAGAAAAACCAGGATTTTCTTCCCTCACCTAATAGAAAACACACTTTAGCCATCCCTCTTCACCAGAGGTGATACAATTTTTTGTACAAAATGTTTTGTTTTTAGTTTCTCTGAAAAATGCAGATTCAGGTGGACCAAAACGTTTTGCTAATTAATGTCAACTTCACTGAATTTTTTTGGTAAAAAACCAAACAACTATGAAAAAGTCAAAATGTTTTTGACCAAAATGAAACATTTTGACAATTCCAAACTTTTCATATTGAATTTTACTTCAATTTTCTTTATTAAAAGATAAAATATCCCAGAAATTTAAATAAATTTTGTTTCAAAGTGAACAAAACATTCAGTTTGACTCCAAACAATTGTTTTCCCTCTTTTTTGTTCAGCCACTGAACCGAAAAATTGACTATTCACTGTTCTATATTCACTGTGCTATATGTGTGCAGTATTAGAAAGCTGATCTGGTAGTTAAAGCACAGGAGTGGGACTTAGGAAACCTGGGTTGTACTCCTACTTCTACCATAGGCTACCTTTGTGAACCTGAGCAGGTATTGAAGGCAAAAGTGAAGTAAATTGAAGTTGCAGGCACTCAACACCACTGACTCAATCCACATCTAGTTAGGTGTCTAAATATAAGTTTAGGTAGCCAAAAACTTTAGGCCCTGAACCTACAAAGACATGTCCATGTGCTTAACTTTACTCAAGTACTTAACTCACTCAAGTAGTCTCACTGAAGTCAATGGGATTACTCACATGTGTAAAATTAAGCATGTGTGTAAATCTTTGCAGGATAAAGGTCTTAGGTCTTACTTTTATGTGTCTCAATTTCATCAACTGTAAAATGAAGGTGATAATATCTACCTAACTCAGAGTAGTGAAGCTTAATTCATCTATTTTTTAAGTGATCTGAGATCCTCAGAAGAAAGGTACTAAGTGGTGTAACTACAAAGTATTACATCACCATATACATTATCTTTTCAATATATATGAATTTCAATTCTGAAAATTCCACAAGGGGTTATATTTCTCTGTAGGAACCTAAATACCTTTGGAAATTTGGCCCTAAATCACTGTTGAAAATGGAACTTAGGATCCTAAGTCAGTAAGACCTGGATGCATACAAAGAATTAGGTGTTGTGACACTGAGAGTCAGCACCTAACATTTAGATTTTAGGAATGTCACTGTGATTCAAAAAGCCTGGGTTAGGTGCCTATGCACCTATACAATGATTGGGGAGAGATAGGCGTCTTTAAACTGCGATTTACAAAACCCAACAGACTAGGCAGGTAGCCACTTAAACTAGCCAATGGGAGATGCTGATGACAGAGGGAGTGTGCTAAGCCCCACCCCTCTGCGACGAAGAGGAGACATTATTAATGTTTTCTCGGAATACTGTGCGTGTGCCTTAGTTTCCCCACGTGTTACTCATGTATTTCAGTGATGGGACCAGGGTGTGTGATCATTGCAGAGATCACTAGAGGGCAGGTGCACCTTCCTCTAGCAGCACGTACATAGACAATGGCACTGGTGTGAGAGGCCCTGAGGAGTGACCCACTCCACCCATTCCTGTCTGGCTTCACCCTGAGTGGTTCCAGGGCACCATTCCTGTGGGACTCTGTTACACCATCTCACAAAAGTAGCGCCTATCTTTGCTTGCAATTCTGAGCTGTGAATCCTCTCCTGGAGTTAGGTGCCTATGCTATTTTAGCAAGAAGCTGGGGGTGAGCGAAGGAGGAGATGCTCCTTCACTCCTTTTATACCAGTGGTTGGGGTACTCACCTGGGATGTGGGAGACCCCCAGTTCAAGTCCCTCCTCAACCTGAACGGGAGATGGGGTTTGAACAGTTATTTGACACCTTTCAGGTGAGTGCCCTACCCATTGTGCTACGGGATAGGTTGATGTGGGGTTCTGTCAGTCTGTGCTGTTGAAGCTACAGCACTCTGGATTAAATACTTCAAGAGTCATCTGGGTCAGAGAGAAAAAGAGAGAGATTCAGAGTACCAGCATGAGAATGACTCTATGGCCTCCTTGTTAGGGCACTCACCCAGGATATGGGAGACTCAGGATCCACTTCCAATGGCTCTTTAACTATTTACCCACCATGCAACAGCCTCACATCAAACTATTCTATAGCCTAGTGGTTCCCAGGAGAGGAAGCAGATCCCTGTTCAAATCAAATGGGGACTTGAACAGGGAATCCCCAAAATCCCAAGTGAGTATCCCAAACCACTGGGCTAAATGTTATGAGGGATCTCCTCCTCCCAACCCCCAGCTGTACTTTGTGAACTTGCCTGGTAAGAATACTCAGAGGGCACCCACCAGATCAGGCCCTGCACATGACTTAAGTGGCCGAATGCTCATTTTCCCTTGGTTTATGAATCACACTGCTCTTATGCAGGAAATAGGTGTCTGGATGCATAGATGGAAGCAGCAATGCTCTTGCTCAGAAACAGAAACATAGGTACCTAGGAAACTTTCACTGCAAAAATTTAGGTGCTGAGTGAGTTTAGGTGCCTGAAGGGTTCAGCAAGAGTTTTGTGTGTGACAGTCATCCCAAAACTGGGATGTAGGCACTGAAAACAGAGACTTAGATATCTAACTCCTTTGTGTATCCAGGCCTTAAGGACTTTTAAAATTTTACACAAAAACATTAATTAAGTTATGTTGAGAATCTGGGCCATTGTCTTCCTACTATTTCTAGGGTAACCTCTCTGCTGTGGTAACCCACAGACACTTTGTCAAATCACTAGGCTGTGAAGTCTGTGGGCAGGTCTACGCTACCGTTTATGTTGATATAACTTATGTCACTCCCTTACACTGACCTAAGTGCTCTTGTGGAGGTGACGTTCTTATGCTGATGGGAGAACTTTCTCCCATCGGCATAGAGTGTCTTCACCAGACACACTACAGCGGCTCAGCTGCATCAGGGTAGCTGCCCCGAAGTAGCACTTCTAGTGTAGATTAGCACTATGAAAATAATACAGTGCAGTTCCATGCATTTTATTTTCTATTCCAAAACTCAAGAGAAACAAAAACATACGGTCGATGTGTTAAATCAGATTAGTAATTATCTGAAATTTTTATCTGTACTAATTAGATAACATGTATTTTCTTATGTTTCCTGGGCAATGGAGGCTGGTGAGACCCAAAAGTGAAAAAGCAAAGTGACATATTAAGACATGCTTAGCAACAGTATATAATATATAGGATTGGAGGAAATCAATTTTTAATTTTTTTTATAATTTCTACAGATGACATCAATGTTTATTTTTAAGTATTTTTTAAATTTTCATTTATTTAAGTGTTCAGAGATGCACACAATTATGGGTGGGAAGACAATGAGAGGATCAGACAGTAGACACTGAGATTCAAAAGGTTAAAGCTTAATTCTATTTAAAACACAAATTATCAACGTCATAGATCAAATAACAAAAGTTAATAGTCTTAGACTCTAATAAAATTGCAAGCAGCATTTTCCTTACTTTTTCCTGCCTATAATTTCAATTATAATCTCAGAAATTGACAAGATCTTGAATAAAGATATGAAGCTCATGGCAGACTATCGTAGTTGATGGTGCCTGCAGCCCAGCTTTTCTAAGACAGTTTCTAGTGTATTCCAACTGCATAAGACAAGCACAAGCCATGAGTTAAACATTTTCCTCAATGGCCGGTGCCTGCAGTATGATCCAAACCTGGTTTATCTTGGTTTGATATTGAATAGGTCATTAACCTACATCAGCCACTTGAGAAAGGTAGCAGCCAAAAGCCGCACCCAGAACACCCTGCTCAGAACACTGGCCGGTTCAACCTGGGGTGCAAGCACCCAGATGCTTAGAACATCAGCCCTTGGTCTCTGCTATTCAACAGCAGAGAACTCTGCTCCTGTCTGGTGTCGCTCGTCAATGAACAGCTTAACAAATCTATGCATATTGTTACCGGGACTTTACAGACAACTCCACTGCCATGGCTACCAGTACTTAGTAACATAGCCCCACCCTATATTCACTGTGAGAAGGCTTCTGTCACACTGCTGGCCAAGACCTCTTCAACCATGCACCAGCTTGCCTGTCTTCTAGGGGCCCTTGATTGTCATTTATGCCACCACACGACATGACGGTGAAATCTGTTTGGCGCAGTCGTTAATCACTCTCTCGTCACTGACCCAACAATCTATCCACCAGGTTTTGATGTGGAATGGCACCTGTGGTCATCTCTGAACCAGTTTCAAACAGGACAGGGCAACTGTACAGTCACTCTCTTTAAATGTGGTTTTTCTAATGACCCGTGATGCAGCTGCAGTCAACTTCAGACTACGTCAAATATCATTGTTGAGTGCCTATTAACTTATTTTGATGGTGGGCTACCGGCTCTCCTCTTAGCTGATGATGTCATCAAATAACTAGCCACATTGCACATATGCTGATGATGATCTTTGATGGAAATAATTTTTCATCGGTTTGTGTGTCTATGTTGAAATGAACATTGAGTGACACTTACTAATAAAAATCTAATCCTTCCAAGCCTAAGTATACAGCAGCAGGAAATTATCACATTGAATCTGACTCAGGAAAGGGTAAATAATGCTTACTCTACTTCTTCTGAGGCATGCTGTAATGCGGTGTACCTGGCCCTTCAAGATCCACTGCTGCAGGCCTTGCAGTCCAACCACACACTGCCCCAGAAAGGAGCAGCAAAGAAGGATCCTCCAGTGCTCCCTAAAAAGGCTGCACACTAGCACTCAGAGTGCAGCAGGTTCAGATAAAAGGAGTTGCAGAGCATAAGCAGGTCAGTTCCTTGCTGTAAAGAGAGAAGTAAAGAAGGGTGCTCCTTGCAGGAACTCAAGAAGAGAAGCAGAAGAATGCTGCCTCTCAGGGAGATGCATTACCTACACTGATGGGAGATGCATCATAGGTAATGTCTACATTGAAGCGCTAGAGTAGTGTAACTGTGCTGCTGTAACATTTTAAGTGTCGAAAGCCCTTAGTCCCTCCTTATTACATGATATGGAAAGGAGCAAAATCTTAGAAGATGGGAGGGAGCTAGGTAGAGGGAAAGAAAGATATTTCCTCTTGTTATTGCTGCCTCAAGCCTAGAGGCCCCCAACAGAGATCAGGGCCCCACTGTACTAGGTGCTATATACACACATAGTAAAAGATGGTCACTGCCCAGAAGATGTACATAGACAAGACAGACAAATGGTGGAGGGAAGAGAGGCAAAACACTTTGCCTAAGTTTACAAAGTAGGTCAGTGGCAGAGCTAAGACCAGACCTACTGTCTTCTGACTGCTAGTCCAGTATCCTGTTCATTAGACCACTTTGCTTCTCTAGTCTACTGTGATGGAGAACATGGTACTTAAAAACCACATGAAAATATCTGGCCAATTTAATACTTCTTGAATCAGCATTAGATCTGCTTTTGCACTCTGAATGGTCAGATGAATGCAGGAATTGGATGTCTGCCAATACTGGGAGCTGGCTATTCTACCACTGTTGAGGGAAGGAGGTGAGGTGAGCTCAGCAATAAAGTATGTGGGCTACCTATGGATTCTTGGTCTCCACTGCTTTTTTCAAGTCTGCAGATGATGCTGCATTAGTGCCTAAGGGCTTGTCTACACTTACCTCAGAGATTCAGCAGCAGTCGACCGGAGTTACGCAAACTCTGCAAAAAACTTGCATAACTCCCGTTGACTTCTGTGCTTCTGTTCTGTGCACCGTCTTCACTGCACTGCACCAATGGGAACCACATTCCCATCAACACAGCGCTATGCCACTTGAGAAGGTGGTCTTAATACATTGATTTCTGGATTGACTAAGCGGGTCTTCACTGACCGTTCAGTCGATCCAGATAAGTCGATCTGATGGCGGCAAATTTGCTGCCGTCAGTGAAGACATAGCCTAATTCACCTGATGAATTGCAGATGATAATGAATATGTTCTCTGATGCATGTATCAAGTTCGGAATGGTAATTAGTATTAAGAAAATGGTTGTCATGTCACAGGGCACTAACATCCTACCTAAAGTCTCCATTGGTAACGAAGTCCTGGACAACGTGGATCACTTCTGCTAACTTGGCTCAACTTTAACCCAATCACTTAGCTTTGATACAGAACTTGAAGCAAGAATCGTCAAAGCCTCTGTCACCTTTGGCAAACTTATTTCATGTGTCAGATGAACAACAAGCTGCTAACCCTGAATACAAAGGTGTCTGTTTATTAGGCTTGTGTCTTCAGTATCCTTTACAGCTGTGTAAATTGGGTCAAATACTCCAAGCAGAAGCAGAGACTGAACACCTTCCACATTCGCTGTCTCAGAAAAATCCTTGGAGAACACTTGGGGCCAATGGATCACTAACCACGAGATCCTTGAGAAAACCAGCCTACAGTCTATGCAGACTATGATGGACACTTGCAGGCTTGGACACATGGAGTTCATGCCTCAAGATTGTGTGCAGAAGATTGTGCTCTATGGCCAACTCAAGAACTACCCTCAACAGAGAGAAAAGCCGAAGCTCCAATACAGTGACAATGTCAAGCATGGTCTCAAGAAATTCAGCATTCCCATTGACAACTGGGAGAGCCTGGCCCACAACTGTTCAGTCTGGAAAAGCCAGGTAAAGCTGGTGTGGTCATCATGAAGGGACATCAGAGCCCAGGCTGAGGCTTGTAGGTGAGCCAGGAAGCAGAATGTGCTCCAACTGCCGTCTGGCGAGTAGACCTGTAGCCACTGTGGGAAGGTCTGCCACTTGCATATGGGGTTCTTCTCCCACATTACTGCCAAGCATCACTGACTGACTGACTTTCTTATGTTTCCTTTCATGTGTCAAGATGTTGGATGGCCATACAATATATATATTGTAGACTGTTGACTATAAAGATTATAAAATAGACGGTTGGCCACGTGCAAATCCTAGTAACAATGATTACCATACCACCACACTAGGTTCTTTATTTTAAATGTTTGCTTAGACTAAAAAATAGATTTAACATATTAAAGGCCAGTGCAGATAAATACATAGATGCTTCTTCTTTTTTTAAAAAAGAGCATTAATTGAAAAAGACAGCTTAGACAGAATAATTCTGTTTTTCTCATTATAAAATGTTAATCTCTGGTTTCATTCGATCATATTCAGCTGTATTAGTTACATAAAGATGTTGAACTCTCAGTTAACTGATCTTAATGAGTCAGATTTCTATCAGGGAAATATTGAATTAAAACATGATTAATGACCATTGCAACATTATCACAAATATATTGATACAGTCCTGTAATTTTGTCTGTGAGTCCTGAAATTAGCAACTTCCTTTTACTAAATAACATATGAATCCCCCTTAACTAGTTAATACCAGGAGACAAATATGACATGCCAACCACTGCCAACACCACTGTTGCTAAAAAGTTATTTCCACTTTCGCTAATTTGTCTTATGATATTCCTGCAAAAGATGAGTCTCCTTAGTCCCACAAAGATGAAGTGCTTGTCCATAGGCCTGCCATCCCAGGCTGGATGCATCTGCAATTAGTACATTTTGATCGGGTGGCATTTGGATGTTCAGTCTTAAACAAAGATTATCCCTGGCTGCCTCAAGACAGAGAACTCCTAAAATCAGCCATTACCAAGATGTGATTTCATAATCTCTCTCTTTGTTCCACGGGTACTTCAAGGTTCAATGTTCACCTCGTTTGGAGACATGCTATGTGAATTATGAAAAATAGTGCAGCCATCAAACCTAGTACGCACAATGTGGTTCAAGATCTAGCCCTAACTAGACCAATACAAAATTACTTTTTAAGAAATCACTAGGTAACAGACTTTTTTCAGTCTTCCTGTGTTTTGCTAAACCAAGAAATATACAAAATCAAATATGATGTGACAATTTATGCTACATTTTCCTTTCATTTTGTCAAGACACATACTAGTATTTGCAGCTTCATTCAAAAGGCATAAATCCAATTTAGCGTTTGTGTCAGCCAAATCAGTAACGTATCCATAATTGCTACTTACAATTCTGTGTTAAAAAGTGATTTGACTGTCTGCTTGTATTTGCGGTATTGCTCCCACTCAGCTTTGGCATGGACTGTTACTAACTCTTCCACAGGCACCCGAGGTATGCCTAGCTTCTCAGCAAACTGGTTAGCACCTGTTCCAGTAAGCATCACATGAGGTGTCTAAAAAAATCAGAGAGAGAAACAAAATAGTAAAAATAACCTTTTTATACATCAACACTCTCAACCTCTGGCTATATAAACACATTATTATATTTAAAGACTCTATTCCTTTAGTACTCAGAGGCCCTAATTAAAAACACAATCCCATTCTGATAGGCATTATGTAAACACACTTGAAGAGACCATCATACAAAGAATTTATAATCTAATCACGGTTTCAAAAGATTCTTAGGACAATGTTTTGAAAGCTTCCTCAGGAATTTGGGCTTCCAGATTCCAGTGAAATTAACGGGAACAGAGCATCTAAATTTTTTAGTTTTGAAAATCTCAGCCTTAAGGATTTAATTTCAGTCTAATTTGTTTTGGGGCTTACAAGAAGGCAAATTTCCTCTGATGATAAAGAAACAATTACTTTGGTCCAATACGCTATTTCTCCCTTTTCTCATTTGAATCTGTGTTGAATTTTTACCATTTCTGTCCTTTTAAAATTTTTCTTTCTCTTCATTTTTGTTTCTTCTCTCACTCTTTTCTTTTTTCTTTTCCTTAAATTCAGGCTCAGCACGATAAGTCGCCTGGTATTAATTACTACTCTCATTATTAAATTGTGCTTTACTTGCAGCAGTTCTAAGAACAAAATATACCTGATTCCTATTTTGAGGTTGTGTACAGTGCTTGAGGTTGTATACAGAGTACAATAGGCAGCAGTTATAAAACCTTTTTTTTAAAATGTGGAAGGAAATCCTGTCTCCTTTTATCGAACTGGCATTATCCTACTCATTTGCACAGGGGTAACGGAGCAAAATTTGGGGATCCTGCCCAGAGGGTCCACATACCAGGTGAAACACAGATCCAATCTCTGTGGTGACTCTCTCCAGGTTCTATATATCAGGGACATGAGCAAGCGAACTGGAAGGGCACAGATATGGGGATTTATTCTTATTAATTAGACTGTAGTCATTCTCAGAATGCACTAGGTATTTTCCAAACACAGAGAAAAGATAGACGCTGCCCCTATGGGGCAAGCAGTAGCCATTACAGTCATAGGCCTGCAGCAGTAGCCACAGAGTGACTCCCCTTTTCTCTCTGACCTGAGGAAAAAGGGAAGATTTGAACCTGAAGCAGGAGTAGGAAGGATCTGGACCATTATTTGAGTGAGTTAGGTCAGAAGAGACAAACAAAAAGAAACAAGTTGCAATGTGCAGCAGTGATGACAGTGCACCTTTCATAACTGCAGCACATACTTCATATATGTAGTAATATTTTGGGGGTTGGAATCAGTATCATTACCCTACGGTGAAAAAATACATAGTGAGATATTTGTGCCTTTCCATCACTGACATCCTTTGCTTGGATTTGAACACAATTCATAAAAATTCTGTGTTTGTACAGCTAGTTCCTGTACCAGGGGGAAATCTTTTTTTTTTCATTTCAATTCATACTTTATGATGTCATTTCACTTGTCTTTTATTTTCATATTTTTTTCATAAGGGATAATTCACAAGAATGTCCTTGCTATTTTGTGACAGACAGACTGATTCATTTTTGTTGGAGAAGAAAAAGCATAAAAGTAGTCTGTCATTTTTGGATAGAGAACCAGTGCTACTAACAAGTCCAATATTTGGACAGGTTTTTGAAAGTCCTTTATATGATTGCAACATAAAAGAACAGTACTTTGGATCCACTGCACAAGACAGCAGTAATTTCTTCCACAGGAGTATGGTCCAATAGCGTTAACATTATATTTGTTTAAACTGATTGTATCCTGAATATTTAGAGTACATCACGTCTAGGTGATACCAACACACAAAAGTTCCACTTCCCATGACAAAGCAACCAATATGTTGCCATGTACACCATCCACTGCAGATAGAACTGGAACCTCTGGTCTATGTGAATGTGGGTGGAATCAGCTAGACACAGATTAACTCTACACAATACCATGTAAAAATCACTGTCTTAAAACTAAAAAAAGCATCAGAATGTGAAGCTCATCTAGACACTATTTGCATTGAAAATACTATATACATGATGGAAAATCTGGCTCCATGTTTGCACTGATGTACCTGCACTGAAATCAACAGTTGTACTAATGTAGTAGGGAACAGAATTTGGCCCATGGAAAATGCTGATGAATACTGTATTTTTACTGTGCTGTATTGGAATGTATTACTATTGTAAGCCTCAATTTTTTCCAAAACATATGAAAGCGGGCAGGATGGAATTGTCATCCTAGGGGGCAGGGAATTGTGTGAAGGAGAGATGGACTTGTGGCAGTTATTCCCAATTGCTGAACATAAATGTGGTTTTTATGTCAAAAGCATTTAGATCATATAGATGGGTACTTTTTTTTTTTTTTTTTTTTTTTTTGCACTAAATAAATACATAAATGATTCCCTGAAGGCATTACAAGGTATCATGCTCTTTAGGGCACTTATATAGAAGGTGATGATGCTTGTCCTAGCCACAAGTGTTGCAGAATTAGAATTAGTTTAATTACAATTCCTTTTGGTGGGAAACGTGAATTCAGAGCATTGTTCGACCATATCTGTTTTATTTGTCTCTCAGATCATCCCATGAAAATGTATTTCAACTGAAGAAATACGCTGCAGGCACTGTGCTGGCTTAGATAGGAAATTGAAATCTGTAAATATTAAAATAAGTAAACAAAAAAGTATCAGTATATTGTGTGGATGCAAAACTTAATTTAGTGAATATAGATGTTCACTTTACTCCAGCACTGGAGGACAGGTCTTATTTAACTTCAGAAGAGCTGAGGTAAAAAAACAACAACCCTGCACTTTTAAAATACTATATTATTGATCGGTCTAAAGATACTCTTTCTGACTGGCTTCTGCCCCATATAATAATCCTACAACAACCTAGTCACATTTTGTAAAACTGTACTGCAGGAATGCTAATATATCCATTTTGGTAAAGGCCCCAAATGTCTTTCTTAACACAAATGGATTAGGGATTTGATATGTAGCACCATGGCCCCAATATGCTAACCAACGAGCCTACCAAGGAAGTGATAGATGGCCACAGCCTGCGTATTATGCAACACAGTCCATAACCTCTGAGTCAAATGTGTGGTTAAACTTGTAACTGTAGGACTATACATGAATTTTCTCAGTCAAACAACTGCCCATGAGAGTATTCATCAAATTTAATACAAGTTGCTGAACTTACTTACCAAACTATTCAGTCTAATATTTATCTATAATACTTTTGTAGATTATAGGTTCAAAGGTACTGTGGATTTTTCTTTTTCTTTAAAAAAGTCTGCTTTAGATAATACAAGCTCATATTTCTTGGAACTATCCATGAACATTCCTTGTACTAAAATAATATGTAAAAACAAAATGCAATTAATATTATAAAATACCCCAAATAATCATGTGCAGTAGAATGGAAATCTTTTTGTTATGTGCAATGAACTTGAACATTTTACAATATTTTTATACTCAAAGAAAAACCAGTGAAATGTCTGGAATGCTTAAAGGATTTCATTCAAATCCCAATCAAATAAATGGGAGTCTTTCAATTCACCAATGAACTTTGGATCTGGCTTATACTTAACTATAAAAGATAGAGATGGAAAAGACCTACTAGATCATCTTCGTGGCAAAACAGAATTATACTTATTGTGCATTTTCCAGTGTTTTATCACTGTTAAGGTTTCTGTTGGCTCAGAGAACGCTCTACTGCCTAATGTATCTCTTTGGCAGAATGATTTTCCATTATTATTATTAACTTTCATTACTGTAGCATATAGGAAGGAGCACTACTCACTATCCGGAAGAGTTTACAATCTAAATACAGGAATAAAAAACCCTCTATGCCAGGTTATAGGCCCACTCTTTCTTTTTTTGTGCACCCTAACACTCCCACTGAATGAAACATGACATTTCGGTGCACAAGGAATTCAGGCCTGGTCCCTACAAAAATATTATGGAGTGTTAACAAAATAAGCCTTGGAAGCAAAAGTATATACATATGTGATATAAAAATTGTATTTGTTATGCATTTTTAAATCCTCCATTATATCATATCACAAATTAGCATTATTTTGCTAATATACTAAAATCACTAACATAATTACTTTCATACACTATTATCATCAATAAAAATAATATACTTTGATACTAACATAATTAGAGCAAAGTTCATGAATAAAAAATTTGGTAATGCAATAAACCGAACATCTGGGAAATGTTAATATTGCTTTACATGGTTTATAGCTTTACTATATGTTTCAGGAACTATTTTAATTTCTCTCCTGGGACAGAAGTAGAATGGCAATATGAAGAGTAACACAACAGCTTGTTGATCTGGATGTTCATGCTGCATCACGAGCTTGGATCCATTTTAAACAGAAGCTTTATTATTGGTTGAGGAATTTATATTGCTCTGCAACACAGTGGATTGTGTTAATACTTCAAATGCAAATTATAATATTTCAGGCAAATTTTATACAGTACTCACATTTCACAGTTTATTAGATGGAATGTTTATTTAATGGCACAGGGTTTGTTTCAGCCATGGTTTGATTTTTCAAATGTATGCTAATACATTATTCCAATACAGTGCAGCCAATCCCATCTGACATTAATTATTAGTCAGTGAGTTTATGCCTAGACAATGCAAAGCATATTGGTTTTGCAGGTAAGTGTCTGCAGATGTCCTCATCATGTGCTGCCCAGGCACTGTGCGATATGGTGTCTTCTCTTTGCACATTCCTTTCACTTCACATCACAGAACAACCAGGGCACACGAAGGGCAGTGAGTTAAGATAATTGGGGTGAAATTTGCATAATTCATAGCCTTGTCATATTAAATACTCAACAGCTGCCATTTTCTAACAGCTGCTTCAACATAGGAGCATCAGCTCTATGTATCATATGACCAGTTATGGACGGGACACCCTGATTGTAGGGGCCAATGAGGACACAGATGAAGGTTGGTAGAGCAATAGCACAATTAGCTCTGGATAGGTACATGGGCACAACCATTGAGGACACATATCCAAAAACAGTCCTAAGAAAGGAACTATTCTATCAATGAAAAGCTAACTCATTGATAATTTGACTAGCACTAGGCAACATGAGAGAGTGTGCTGGGGAGTGTCAGAGACATCCAAACACATTCTGAGCAACAGACTTCTATAGAAGCCATAAAATTAAGGGATGATACACCCCCACAGACTGAGGTTTAATGGCAGCATAACAGAGTGATATGTATCCATAGGAAGCTATCAGAAAACCACAGATATGGGCTAATTATGCCAGGACTCTCTGCTATACAATACGACAATAAACCACAACAAGATGGGCATTTGTAGGCTCTTTTAATAGCCTAAGGCTATGGACAATGACTGTCCAAAGCCTTGGTCCATTTGAACTTTTGCTGGTGATACAACAGCTATACATTGGCTCTCAGTGGTGCATAGCTACGATCTGATCCTCAGTGACTCAGAGAAATCCCTTATATCCCTATGTAAATAAATAAAAAGAGGAATGTGTATGTGGGAGGAAGATTTTCACTCTTTCTCCCTATTTCTCTCTTCCTTTAACATAGCGGCTATAGGGATTTCTTCTTTTTAAATATTAGTTTGTCTTTGCGTCTAAAGCCTGAAATCCTTCCCCAGCCTGCCTCCCCTGACAACAACTTCTCCCACTTTCTGCCATTTCCTTTTCTCATTCCGTACTTTGAAGTACTGCCACAAGCTAAACTACTGCTATAGAATAGAAAGAAGGAAATGGGTTGGGGGAGAGAAAGGGAAAGAGATAGTAGGGAACATCAGGCAGAAGAAACAGGCCTGAGGAGATTACAGTCTTTGGATGCCTTTGCAGCTACAGCCTGTAATAGTGTAAAAGAGGAGAATCCATACAACCATGAAGCTGGTTTATGCAAGAGTCTCACAAGCAATGCTTTGTCCTGGCAGTGGGACTTAAATGCCATTCATGGTGGTGAAAGGCTAATGTAAGCAAATTACTATTTGGCTCTTTGTATGCTACATGCACTCCTGCCATTGAGGCAGATGCAAAATTGCAAAGGAAGCACTACCAACACTTTGAGCCAGATGCCATAGCAGGTCAGCAGCTCAGTACAACTGTGGCTAGGACAGAATGGCTGATTAGCTTCTTATCCAGACACACACATTTTACATCCAGGACAAGTCACAATAAACTGGGCAGTCAGCTGGGGACAACCAGAAGTGATGTGTCATGTACAAGGTATCAAAATAAGAATTGCTGCCCCCGCTCTGCCCCTTCTTCTCCCTCCTCCCCTGCTCTCGCTGGCTGGACCAGCAGCACAGTACCAAACACTGCTGGCCCGCTGGCTCCTGGAGCAACCCTGAACCCTAACTGCTAGCAAAAGCAGAGCTCTGGGCCCATTACCCACTGCCAATGCACCTCCGTCTTCTCTTTGATAAACTAAACATATTGAGCTCTTTAAGTCTCTCACTGTAAGGCAATTTCTCTAGCCCACAGTTCATTTTTGTGGCTCTTTCCTGCATCTCCTCTAATTTTTCCACATCCTTCTCAAAACGTGGATACCAGAGCTACATGCATCATTCCAGTCATGCCTACCGGTGTGAGGAATCCAAAAGAAACACATCTACTCAATGATTCCCCGTTGATAACTACTTTTTGAGATCCGTCAGCCAGTTCTTACTCCATTTAATGTGTGAATTATTGATATTATATAGTGCTAATTTTTACATCAGAATATCAGGCAGTACTAAGTCAAACTCCTTATAAAAATCTAGTTTGTGATGCAGCCAAGTCATCCCAACTACACAGATGACCTAAGCAAGGTAAATGAACACATCTGCAAATGAACAGAATGGCTATAAGTATAGTAGGAACACAAAGAAAAAACTGAACATGATGCTTGATGGAGCTAATTATTACTGTTCAGTCTTAAACATAACTATCGTGTTCCATTTAAGTGTGCAAGATAGGTTCTCACTGTCTGGCTGTTATGAAAATAAAGTGCATACTGTCTACACAGGGGGAAAATGGTACATGTACAGCTGGTAATAGATACTTACAAGTCTCTGTAATGTCTTGCAATTGCAATGCATGTACTGTATTAACACAATGTCCATATGTCTTTGTAAACATTATTTTGGCATTCCATGGGAATTACTCAAAATAAAGAAAAGCAGAAATGTAAAGCAACGGTATTTGTGTCTGGGTCATTAATACTGTAAAACAGCCAAGATATAGTGTGTTAGCCACCTATGTGTAATTGACGTAACAAAAAACAAACACCATATGTTAATAACATCAGAGTCTAAGCTTCTTTTATATAATGGATACATTCCATGAGGCAGGTCAATAGTTGATTCCAAAGTAAGTAATGAACTAGCAATGCCACTAATGCTTCTAGCTGAGGTTGCCATACACCAGACTAAGCACTCAGGTGACATTTATGTATTTACTCATTCATTTTAATTTTTAGGCATATATATGGCACTCATCATCATTGTACCATATGGCTTTAGGATATCATTCTTGATTAACAGGTAATAATCCATGCAAATGCCATATAAAAAGAACACTGCCTTCAAATCACGTGAGGAATCTTTACCAATACAGATCGAAAGCCAATATGTACAGCAATCTAGTTTTGAATAAAGCTCAAAAATTAGCTATAGCACACTGAAAAAAATGTTACAGAATGCATTTTGGATAGAAGAGGTGCTGTGGAACCCTAAACAAGCTGTTCAACCCAGAGATCAGGTGGCATGAATATCATATGGCTTTCAGCAGACTATGCATAAGGACATACAGAAGAGTTGGTAACATAATGACAGCATCAGAACTACTATCTGAATCCAGAAATAGATAAACAAAGTGTTTGGGCCTCATAATTATATCCCTTTATTACAATATGCATGAGGATACAGTGATATGATAATAAAAATACATGCCACGTGCAGATGAATACCTGTACTACTTTGCTCTCCTGATTGGTATATGGTAGACAAGGGAATCACTGATGCTAAAGAGCTACACATGTATTCATATAACTATCACCATGGAATTTTGTGAAATTCTGAATATTTCACACACCTATCAGCAATTTCCCTCATTGTGAAATCTTGCAGACTGAACATGTCTTAAACTGTACCCTTAAGAGAAAAGGCTTGGAAATGGATACTGGATATAGAATCCTGCAGACAGTGGAAGGAGTTCACACATTTTCATTCTGTGATTGCAAAGGAGGCCCAAACAACATTATTGTCTTCTGTTATAATTGTCTGATTTACTGAAAAATGAACTGGCTAATCAACCCAGAATAATGTAATCTAGGTCAGAGCCAACCACCTATAGCTGAGAGAATGTCTCATCCCATTTCAATGGAAAGATCAATCAAATCTGTGACAATCTAGCCATTCCCAAGAAAATTGGGACATGGTAGACAGCGGTGACCTTCTTTGATAGCATTTGACCCAGTAACAAAAACTATGGTTCTCAGAAGCACTGAGTTACAATTAGACCGCCTCATGTAAAATGGATCTTTGCTCTTCCTAACTGATGACAGCTTATGAACAGCACTTTAGGCACACTATCATTATTTAGTATTTTACAGACATTGAAGACGACAGGTTCCTGGTCCCAAAAAGCTTACCATCTAAACAGACAAAAACAGCTCCCATTGAAATCAGCTAGTGTATATTTCCTACTGAAATAATTAATTTGGTGTAGGTGAATGAAAAATCAGGTTTTGAAATTTGAAATTCAGCTAATTCATTAAAAAAGAAATCACAGATCAGAGACATACACTTGTTTACCACACTAATTACTAGACTTTACATACAATAATAAAAAGGTTCAAGGATAAATCCACCTGGTACACCCACTGAAATTGCTATGCAAAAATATCACGTGATACACTCAGTTTGGATGCCATATGCAGGTGGATGAAAACCTGTCTTAAATGACACACTGAAAAATACATTGCCAGATGTAGCAATGTTAACTAAAAGCACATTTCTACACATATTTTAATTTTTTAACTTTACATTTTGACTGTGTTCAAATGCAAACATATTTTATTTACCTTCCATTTCTGTCAAACAAAATTAGATTTATTTTTACATGCTTTTAGAACACATATTCCAAGTGCCTTATAATAAAGAGTATCATTATGCATGTCCTTTTCATAACTAGGAATCCCAAATAATTGAGGAACTTCAAGCTGCTGTGATGCATACCTCATTTGAAATATTCTGGATTGTATTAATACTGTCAGAAGTACAGTACTTTAAGTTAAGGTTTTGTTTTGTTGTGAAGGCAGTAGGGAAGGTTATAATCCAAAAGGCATTCACAAAACAAATGCAGTTTACAATTTGACATAGACTTCTAACCTCCTGCTTCTTAAGTCTTTCACTGTAAGACAAGTTTTGCAAACTTGTCATTAATAATATTCTTGTGACACTTTATTAAAAGGATATGAAAAATTGGAACAACGACACCAGATCTGGGCACAGTATAACAGGAATGATCTCACCAGTGTGATATGTGGAGGTAATACTACCTTCCTACTCCTGCTTGATATTCTCCTGTTTATATGTCCAAGGATCACATTATCCTTCTTACATGCAGCTTCATACTCGACTTCATGTGTTCTTGATTATCCATGATGACACCTATGGCCATTCTAGAGTCACTGCTTTCCAGGATACAGTCTCCCTTCCTAAGAGACCTACATTCCTTGTTCCTAGATGTGAAAGTTTACATTTGGCTGCATTAAAACAAATGCCTATTGGAGTGAGCTCAGCTTACTAAACTATCATTTTTGCACATTAGAAATTATCTGTCCCTATGATTATTTCCTATTCCACCAATCTGTGTCAACTACAAACTTTGACAAAGTGACTTCATATTTTCAGACCATAATGGCTCCATATGTTAGCTGTTGAGACCAAGATTTTTAAAAAACTGGTCCCTAACGTTAGGTTCTTAACTCCATCTTTAGGCTTCCAAATAAACCGACTGGCTTCCAAAAGTGCTGAGCACCCCATAGCTCGTTGACTTCCAACAATTGACTTCAATGGAACTGCTGGATGCTTTTGAAAATCAGGTGCTATTTAGGTGCTTATATGTGGTCTGAGGAACATAACTGAAGGCCCCTATATTTTTTTTCTTTTACATCTTGACCTAAGGGCAGAGCTGACAGGAGGAGGAAGATGCAGGAAAATTGTACTGGTAACCTGATCTCAGGAGGCCCCCCAAATGTCTGTAACTGAACTGAAATGGGGGTGAAATGGGAGGAGATAAGGCCTTAGCAAACACAATGTACCGGGGCCCCTTTCTGTTGATGGGCCTGCTTGAGGATCCTCACTCAGTTAGGCCATAATTTTTTCAAATACATAAACAGCAGATTTTTAGGGATCTTACAAAACCGGGTGAATGGGCAACAAAAAGGCAGATGAAATTTAATGTTGAAAAATACAAAGGAATGCACAGTGAAAAACGTAATCCCAACTTTATTAGTCCTCTCCAGATGGGCCTGAAGGCAGGGCGGATTTTGAGGAATGTTCCAGCCTACTGGCCACATTTCTACCTGGCTGGTAGATTGGGGATACCTTTGGCCAATGAAAAAAATAGAGGGACCCACTATGAAGCTGACCTATCTGCGGATTTTCTTAGACATGGTAGAGCTGGTATATCTAGACTCCCCCAGGTTAAAGAGTAAGGTTACACTGCAGGAGCTACAATGTATTATTGGGCATCTTAACGTTGCAGGATGAATGGTGGCCTATGGCAAGCATTTTGCACCAGACTGTCAGCTGCCACCACATGAATAGGAAAGCTCAGCCATTTATAAGGCTTAATAAAGAGATGATCAGTTTCCTAATCAATGTACATATTTTTTTGGAGGGAGGAATGGATGTTAGAAGCATATTTGAAGGTTCATTCAGATGCATCGGGAGGAATAGATTTTGGAGTATTTTGCAAAGGCAGGTAATGTACCCAGGAATAGCCCTCAGATTCGATACAAATAGTAAAGGATATAACCTTCCTGGAAATTGTTTTTCCAATTTTAGTAGCAGCAACTATTTGGGGAATAGATTTTGTAAGCAAAATAATGCATTTTTGGAGTGACAAAAAGGGGATGGTACAGGTTATCAATTGCCATTCCCTCAGATCACTTAGTGTTATGAGGCGGTAAAGGGCATTTGTATTATAGTGTTTAAATTTTAACATATGTTTCTCTGCCAAGCAAGTGCTGGAGCAACCAACTAGGGGCCGTGCTCCTCTTGACCTGCTGCTCACAAACGGGGAAGATTTGGTAGGGGACGTAGAAGTGGGTGGAAACCTAGGCAACAGTGACCATGAGACGGTAGAGTTCAGGACCCTGACAAAAGGAAGAAAGGAGAACAGCAGGATATGGACCATGGACTTCAGAAAAGCAGACTTTGACTCCCTCAGGCAGCTGATGGATCCCCTGGGAGGCTAATACGAGGGGGAAAGGAATCCAAAAGAGCTGCCTGTATTTTAAAGAAACCTTACTGAGGGCACAGGAACAAACCATCCCAATGTGCAGAAAGAATAGCAAATATGGTTGGCTTAACAAAGAAGTCTTTGGTGAGCTTAAACACAAAAAAGAAGCTTACAAGAAGTGGAAGCTTGGTCAGATCACTAGGGAGGATTATAAAAATACTGCTCAAGCATGCAGGAATGAAATCAGGAAGGCCAAAGCGCAATTGGAGTTGCAGCTAGCAAGGGACGTGAAAGGGAATAAGAAGGGTTTCTACAGGTATGTTACCAACAAAAGGAAGATTAGGAAAAGTGTGGGCCCCTTACAGAATGGGGGAGGCAACCTAGTGACAGAGGATGTGGAGAAAGCTGAGGTACTCAATGCCTTTTTTGCCTCTGTCTTCACAGACAAGATCAGCTCCCAGACTACTGTACTGGGTGGCACAGAATGGGACGGAAGCGAACATCCCGCACTGCTGAAGAAACAGGTCCAAGACTATTTAGAAGGATTGGATATACACAAGTCCATGGGGCCGGATGCATTGCACCCGAGGGTGCTGAGGGAGTTGGCTGAGGTGATTTCAGAATCATTGGCTATAATCTTTGAAAGCTCGTGGCAACAGGGGGAGGTCCCTGAGGACTGGAAAAAAGCAAATATAGTGCCCATCTTCAAAAAAGGGAGGAAAGAGGATCCAGGGAACTACAGACCGGTCAGCCTCACTTCAATCCCTGGAAAAATCATGGAGCAGGTCCTTAAGGAATCCATTTTAAGGCACTTGGAAGAGAGGAAGGTGATCAGGAACAGTCAACATGGATTCACCAAGGGAAAGTCATGCCTGACCAACCTGATTGCCTTCTATGAAGAGGTGACTGGCTCTGTGGATGTGGGGAAAGTGGTGGACGTGATATACCTTGACATTAGCAAAGCTTTTGATACAGTCTCCCACAGTATTCTTATCAGCAAGATAAAGAAGTATAGGTTGGATGAATGGACTATAAAATGGATAGAGAGCTGGCTAAATCATGGGGCTCAATGGGCAGTGATCAATGGCTCCATGTCTAGCTGGCAGCCAGTCACAAGCGGAGTGCCCAGGGGTTGGTCTTGGGGCTGGTTTTGTTCAACATCTTCATTAAGGATCTGGAGGATGAGGTAGATTGTACCCTCAGCAAGTTTGCAAATGTCACGAAGCTAGGGGGAGTGGAAGATACCCTGGAAGGTAGGGATAGGATACAGAGTGACCTAGACAAATTGGAGAACTGGGTCAAAAGAAATCTGATGAGGTTCAACAAGGACAAGTGCAGAGTCGTCCACTTAGGACAGAAGAATCCCATGCATAGCTACAGACTGGGGACTGAGGAGCTAGGCAGCAGTTCTGGAAAAAAGGACCTGGGGATTACAGTAGATAAGAAGTTGTATATGAGTCAGCAGTGTGCCCTGGTTGCCAAGAAGGCTAATAGCATATTGGGCTGCATTAGTAGGAGCATTGCCAGCAGATCGTGGGAAGTGATTATTCCCCTCTATTCGGTATTGGTGAGGACCCATTTGGAGTATTGTGTCCAGTTTTGGGCACCCCACTACAAAAAGGATGTGGACAAATTGGAGAGAGTCCAGCGGAGGGCAACAAAAATGATTAGGGGGCTGGAGCACAAGACTTCTGAGGAGAGGCTGAGGGAACTAGGCTTATTTAATCTGCAAAAGAGAAGAAAGAGGGATTTGATAGCCACCTTTAACTACCTGAAAGGGGGTTCCTGAGAGGATGGAGCTAGGCTGTTCTCAATGGTAGCAGATAACAGAACAAGGAGCAATGGTCTCAAGTTGCAGTGGGGGAGGTTTAGGTTGGATATTAAGAAAAGCTTTTTCACTAGGAGGGTGGTGAAGCACTGGAATGGGTTACCCTAGGGAGATGGTGGAATCTCCATCTTTAGAGGTTTTTAAGATGCAGCTTGACAAAGCCCTGACTGGGTTGACTTAGTTGGGGTTGGTCCTGCTTTGAGCAGGGGGTTGGATTAGATGACCTCCTGAGGTCCCTTCCAACTCTATGATTCTATGTGCCTGGGATTGATAATAGCATAGCCGATGAACTGTTTCGAGTTCAGATGGACAGATTTCAGGACCTGGCACTGGGTGGCAACAAAGAACCAGAGCAGATGTCAATAGCGCTCTGGAACTTTGGTGTACGATGGCTATCAGAGTAGTGCAGCAATCAGTAACACTTTGAATGTTTAAGGCCTATGACAAGTGTTTTAACAATTTTGTCCAATATCAGAAGAGGGAAGGCTGTTGATGATACTGCCTGTTCCAGAGGACCAGATACTGAAATACATGATGTCTCTGGCAACCTGAGGGACGGCTGCATCTAGCATTTTCAATCACCTGTTATTTGCCATTAAAATGAGGGATTCTCCGGATCTGTGGAGCAGGTTGGTTTTTCAGAGGTTTTTAGTGGGGGTGGTCTAAAGACACAGGCCCTAGAGTAGATCCACGGCATCTCATCAGTCTTAAAAATGCTTAGAAATGTTGTGTGATTTCTCTATCAAATATGCAGAAGCAGTCAGGAGGCAGCCTTGTTTAAGGCTGCTTACCTATCACAGATTTTTGGAGCTTTTAGGGTCAGCAAACTAGTTCCTAGGTCAGCTAGTGCTACTTCAAGAAGGACTTTGGAATGGAGGGATTTCCATTGTGAAGAGCACTCAGTCATCTTAACCTTGAGGTTCTTGAAAACTGATCAGGGGATGGGGGTCAAAGTGAGTTCATTATGCTGCAGGATGGGGATAAGGCAAGGATTTGCCTTGTAAGCACATTAAGGACCTGTACAGCAGCGAAACCTACTGGAGAGGGGCCCTTCTTTTATATGGAGATGGAAGGCCCAAGAAGTTGCCTGGGCAACCACACAGACTTGCGGTCTGCTGGGATTCCAAACCTCACTTCGCTTTCTGATCTCCAGTCTCTGACTTTAGCCTGACTCTGAACTTGACTCTTGCTTATCAATCCTGGCTCTAGCAATTACTCCAATCCCTGCTCGTTGACTACCGCCTCATAGTTATCCTTAACTTGTGGGCACCAGCACAGCCATGAAGGCTAGACCAGACTGCCTATGCCACAGTCCCTTAAAACATCTGGGCCTAGAGAGTGAGACAATCCTAAGCTGGCATGAAAAGAGGGACATGCTATGAGACCAGCTGTTACACCTTATACCCTCTTTGGCAGCCTGATGAAAATATGGTTCAATTTGGTTGGGGGGGGAGGGAGGGAAAGGGAATCTGTGGATATCCGGGAACCTGGTGGGGTGGGAAAGAGGCAACCAAGCATTTTGTTTTGCCTCCTTGTGGTGGATGCCCAGTGCAGGTACACAGTCTGATACAGCCAGATACTCACAGATATTATAAGTGAATAAAGCTGCGCCTAATTAAACAACATCCATGACCTCTTGTCTTTCTTCTGGCATGGATGGACAATAATTGTTCTCTGACTCCAGTTAATTCTTTTTCTGTTGAAAATTAGGCTTTACTCTAGGCTGATCACTTTTGTTAATTATTTCAATAATAGTCTGCAAATATTGGTAAGGCATATTGAAATTCTGGCAATATATGATTGAGTGTCCTAGGGGACACTCCAGGAAAGAACAGGTTTGAGATGAGGTGTAATAAACATACATTTAATGCTTTAGTTATATCTGGGTATTAATCTTATTAGCATTACAGAAGACTGCACCAGCCCAGTAAGAATGGTAAGCACTGAAATGGTGTATGTAGACAAGTATTCCAATAGGGAATTTACAGCATCTATTGTCTTAGGGACAGAAACTTTATGACCTAATGATTTTCACAGGCACTACTGCAGTTTATAAAGTTTGGATTATTTTATCAGGCAACTGAAACCATAGTGAGTGGCTTAACATAGGTGACCAATCACAAAGACCAACTACCAAATTCTGAATACTAACCAAAAATAATTCATAAAAATTTATATGAAAAAAATACAACTGTAAAAGTTATTCATCTAAGAACTACACACCAGAAAAACATTCATAAAAATCATGCTTGGTTCACAGACAATTCATGAATGTAAAAGGGCCAAATCTGACAGACTGTTCACTGTGCTCTACTGACTAGTACTACTAGTAACTCTTGGGGTCTGGAAAAGATACCATATCTTAGGAAGCAGGTATTGTTCCCCTTACTTATGTTTTACACAATGTACTGTATAAGAACTTAAGTATGTTAATTTAATGTTTAATTATGTTAATTTATCATTTAATTTAAAGTTCTGTAGCCTATCATCAAAAACAAAACAAAACAAACAAACAAAAATCAACCAGCCAAACACTTAAAAGTGGAAACATCTTAAAAGTGTCCAAGTTTCTGCCATAACCTGCAAGACCTTCTACCAGGAGGACACACTAAACTGTAATATAAAACTATTATTGTTTCCCTGCAGGATCTTAGCAACTGAGTGAGTCCCATACTGCCGGCCCTGCAGGTAATGTATTTTCCACTGATAGGTTGGTCTATCCATCCATCCATCCATCTAGTATCCTACACAGGAAGTACAGCATCTGAGATTTACATATGAACATTATAATAGAAAGGATTAAAACAGCAGTTCCCGTAAATGTTCCACTGACATATTAAAAAGATTCTGATATCTCATGATTATACACTATAGCAAAGTGCACGGTTGCATTAGATCAGTAATTTAACAAAGCACTAAAAATTCTACGACAGAGCAGTTACTTTCTGACCATTATTCTCAATTATGTCTCTAACTATCAATTTAAATGACAGCTACTAATGTGTCATTTAAAACTAACAGCTTAGCCAGTGTTTCTCAATTATTCTAGAGATTAATGTTTCCCACAGGTACTAGCAATAAGGAAAAAAATATTCTCCGATACATTACTAGTAGAGCTGAAAGAATAATCAGATTGAAGAATTCTGAAGACAAAAATGTAGTGTTTTTTATTATGTAAATAAAATGTTCAGTATCTCTAGTTTTTCATTACTTATACATTTAAAACAACTACAATAAAAATAACTGCAATTAAGATATCAACACACTAGTCCCAGAATAGTTCTGATCTTGTCCTTTGAAAGGAACCATTAGAGATCACAGTTTTGCTATATACAATCTCAAGTGTTACTTAACATCTTCATTAATGACATGGATTTAGGAATAGAGAGCATACTGATCAAATATGCAGATGACATAAATCTGGAGAGAGGGAGAGAGGATAGAGCTAAAATTCAAAGGGATTTTGATAAATTGGAGAACTGGGCTATTGACAACAAACGGAAACTCAGCAAAGACAAATATAAGGTGCTATGCTTAGGGAAGAAAAACCAAATGTGGAGAAACTAGAAAGGATCCAGAGATGAGTGACAAAGATGATTAAAGAGATGAAATACAAGCCATACAAGCAAAGGCAAAAGGATCTAGGTATGTTTAGTTTGGAAAAGAGGAGATTAAGGGGGGCATGATAGCAGTCTTCAAATACTTGAAAGGCTGCCATAAAAAAGATGGAGAAAAATTGTTCTCTCTTGCCACAGAGGGCAAGACAAAAGGCAAGGAGTTCAAACTGCAGCATAGCAGATTTAGATTAAATGTCAGAAAAAACATCCTAACTGTTAAGAACAGCAGGACAATGGAACAAACAGACAATGGGATTCATGGAAACTCCTTCACTTGAGGTTTTCAAAAAGAGCCTGCATAGCCATCTGTTTTGGATGGTTTAGGCACAACAAATCCTGCATCTTTGCAGTGGGTTAGACTAGAAAACCCTTTTGGTCCCGTCTAAACCTATTGTTTTATGATTCTATGATAATATATGAACAGTGACATCCATAATTATCATTAACTCCAGTGGTAAGTAGGTACATAAAAATCCCATATATAATACGTGAAGACAAGAATATACACCAAATGGTCTCATGTTTCTCCAATTCAATGGGTATATGAAATCAGAAACATAAGTGTTTGTCTTCCATCTCATTCTAAATTGCAACCTAAATCTGAAAATGAGCCTTTTACTTATAGAAAATACAGATTGATGAGCTTGACTTTAACGCTGATAGTGTTAAAAAAGATTGCTGCAGTCTATGTATATACAATGAAAGCTGGAACATATGTATTTGAGCTGTGGTCTATAGTAAACAGAGTATCATCTTTAGTCCTCCCATTTTAAAACTGATAGAGGATAAAAGAATTATACAGTTTCAATACAGCAAATAGAAGATATCATTGTCATGGTTGTTTACAGGTTTACTGAATAGTTTGAATAATAAATTAAATGATCTGTTATGTTTATTTCTGAATTTAACAATAGTAAAACACAGAGTTTATAGTAGATTTTATGTTTTGTCAGAAAAAAAGAGTTCTTTACATTCTGGAGGTAGTTTATTATATAACAAATGTACGAGATTGTGTACTTTTTATGCTCTGGCTATATACATTGCCATAAAGTCTAAAAAATACAGATTGTGTTTTCTTCATCTTGATAATAGCCTTTTTGTAGGTTTGTCATTTACTAAAATATAATAAAAATATGTTTTAAGGCCCTGATCCAGCAAGTGCCTGGGTGCCACCCAGGTTGGATGATGGGGGTTGTGGTGACTCCAGAAAGTTGCTGGAGTCTGCCTGCTAGAGTCACTTGCAGTACTGGCACCTACATTTGTGTCTGTATGAAATAGATAGCTACAATATTCTTCTTAAAATTATATAATTCTGTGTAATAAAAATTATAACAGAGAAGCTGAAACCTAGACATCATATGCAAATATTACTCGTGTGTGTGTGTGTGTGTGTGTGTGTGTGTGAGGGGGGGGGGAATATGGATGTGACATTTTACTTTTAAAAATGCATTATATCAGAACCTTACTTGCAACAGACTTGTGTTATGACTAAAAGATATATGACCCCAAAAAACAATCAAACAAAATATTGCATGAGAAAGCCACAAGTAATTAAAAACATTCACATTATTAAATAAATCAGTGTATGATAAAACCTCTGAAAGTTTGATCCAGCAGAAAATAGCCATGGCCTTCCAGGTCAAGCAAACCAAGAAAAACAGATGCCGTCTATGCAGGAAGTCAACATATTCAAGAGACGGCTGTTTGGAAGGCACAATAAAATATTAAAAACCCAGAAGGCATGCTAGGGAGTTAAAAAACAGCTGGAGGAAGAAATGTGAGAGAACAGGTAGAAAGAGAAATGCTGATCTCACTGACACTCATGGCAGTTTTGCCAGCAGTATCAGGCCCTCTATCAGAGATCATTCTGAACAATATTCTCAGATTTCACAGTATGTTAAATTTACACCCAAATTTTGGAATGCTTATTTGTGCTAAGAGCCCCATTGACTTTATTGGGCTGTCATGGCAGTGTTGTAGGACCAGACCCTTAGAGTGTAAAGCAGGACAAATAAAATGTCATTTAAGGAAAATGTTATCAAGATTTTTGGCATTAGATTTCTGATTTTTCAAACCTGAAAATGAAGGTTATACACCTACTAACATTACAAAAAGCACATTTAAAAATATATTTTTAACAAAAATATTCCAACCAGCTCTATTATTTCATTATTTTCAAGTGTTCAAAGTGTTCTAGGTACCTGACAGAAAAAAATAAGGATAGTGTCTCTGCCTTATGACTGTATTTTTACGGTTTTCTCTAATATGTTGTGACATACTGTATCTCAAAATAGCATCCTGTACACACATATTCACCACTGTTATATGGTTATGATATTTTGTACAAAGAGTGCCTTATAAGGTATCATGTGAAAAGTCATGATTTGCTGAAACTCATTGTTCTGTCAAAATATGTATATGGAATTATTAGATTTTACTACATGGTTGTTACTGAAATATGTTGTGAGTCTGGGAGACGCCCACAGCTAACTCTCCAGTGGCAACAAGGGAAATGACCCACACCCAGATGGGTGTTAAGTGACCATCACCAGCCACTGACCATCAGGGGATTGTAAACAAGAGATTTACAATTAAATAAAAGACAATTGCTCAGGTTCCACACAATAAGGATTGCTTAACTCTCTGACTTAGTAAGGCACCTCAAGACACCTGATGCTTGACTGAATGTTTGTGCCAGTATTTTTGCAAGCACATGAATTGAGAGTATAAAATAAGGGACAGGGGCATCATGAGTCCATTTCTCTCTTCCCGTCTCAACACCTGGAAACAAGATTTTTTGGAAAACAAAGAGAAGCTTCCATGAATTTGGGGGCAGGGATGGTCCTAGCTAGAATGCTTTCCAGCTAGTATGAACTGTGAAATGAATTCTGCCTGCAACATCCAGTAGGGGAAGAAAAACTGCTTGATTCAACTCTTGCTTGGTCTGAGAAAGTTTAGAATATACATTGATTTTATCTTTTATTTCTTACGTAACCAACTCTGACCTCTATGCCTAACACTTATAACCACTTAAAATCTATCTTTCTGTAATTAAAATCACAGAATCATAGAATCATAGAGTTGGAAGGGACCTCAGGAGGTCATCTAGTCCAACCCCCTGCTCAAAGCAGGACCAACTCCAAATAAACTATCCCAGCCAGGGCTTTGTGAAGCCAGGCCTTAAAAACCTATACGGATGGAGATTCCACCACCTCCCTAGATAACTCATTCCACTGCTTCACCACACACCTAGTGAATTTTTTTTTCCTAATATCCAACCTTGACCACCCCACTGCAACTAGAGACCATTGCTCCTTGTTCTGTTATCTGCCACCACTGAGAACAGCCTAGCTATATCCTTCCTGGAACCCCAATTCAGGTAATTGAAGGCCACTATCAAATCCTACTTCGCCCTTCTCTTTTGCAGACTAAACAAGCCTAGTTCCCTCAGCCTCTCCTCAAAAGTCATTTTTGTTGCCTCTCCTGGACTCTCTCCAATTTGTCCACATCCTTCCTGTAGTGGGGGGCCCAAAACTGGACACAGTACTCCAAATTTGGTCTCACCAATGTTGAATTCAGAGGAATAATCATTTACCTCAATCTGCTGGCAATGCTCCTACTAATGCAGCCCAATATACCGTTAACATTCTTGGGAATAAGGGCACACTGTTGACTCATATCCAGCTTCTTGTCCACTGTAACCTCCAGATCCTTCTCTGCAGAACAGCTGCCCAACCAGTCAGTCCCCAGTCTGTAGCAGTGCATGGGATTCTTCCATCCGAAGTGCAGGACTTTGCACTCATCCTCATTGAATCTTACAAGATTTCTTTTGGCTTAATCCTCCAATTTGTCCATGTAACTCTTCATCCCATCCTTATCCTCCAGCATATCTATCACTCCCCACATCTTAGTGTCATCAGCAAACTTGCTGAGAGTGCAATCCACTCCATCTTCCAGATCATTAATGAAGATCTTGAACAAAACTGGCCCCAGGACTGACCACTGGGGCACTCCGTTTGTTACCAGCTGCCAATTAGACATTGAGCCATTGATCACTACCCATTGAGCATGATGATCTAGCCAGCTTTCTATGCACCTTATAATCAATTCATCCGATCCATATTTCTTTAACTTGCTGTCAAGAATACAGTGGGATACCATGTCAAATGCTTTACTAAAGACAAGATATATCACATTCACAGAGCCAGTCATCTCATCACAGAAGGCAATCATGTTGGTCAGGCATGACTTGCTCTTTTGAATCCATGCTGATTGTTCCTGATCACCTTCCTCTCTTCCAAGTGCCTCAAAATGTATTCCTTGAGGACCTGTTCCATGATTTTTCCAGGGACTGAAGTGAGGCTGTCTGGTCTGTAGTCCTCCAGATCCTCCTTCTTCCCTTTTTTGAAGATGGGCAATGTATTTACCTTTTTCCAATCATCCAGGACCTTCCCCAATCACCGCGAGTTTTCAAAAATAATGGCCAATGGCTCTTCAATCACATCAGACAACTCTCTCAGCGCCCTCGGATGCAATGCATCTGGCCCTGTGGATTTGTGCATGTCCAGCTTTTCTAAATAGTCCTGAACCTGTTCTTTCATCATTAATGTCTGCTCACTTCCTTCCTATTTTGTGCTGCCCAGTGCAGTAGTCTGGGAACTGACCTTGTCTCTGAAGACAGAAGCAAAAGTTAATAAACTTATTTTAATAGTTTATCCTTATCAGTGAATTTGTCTAAAGTGCTTGGGGAATTTGCTCATATTACAAAGACTGATTCATGTGCACTATCTTTTGATAAAATGACAAACTAATTAATGATCTTGTATTGTTCAAGAGAAGGTTTTGAGCTGTGTAAGATGGTACATTTCAGGGGTGCAAGGCTGATGTTTCCCTGCATATGGTTTATGAATGGTTTAGAGAGCATTCATGCAACATGTGTCACAACAATCCATGTGATTGACTGTGTGGTCACAGCACCTGGAGGGGTTTACTGCTTGTTACTAGCAAAGCATCATGAGAGACAGCCCAGGCTAGAGAGTTAAGGGGGCACAGCTGTCCCACAGTTCCAGGTTGTACCTTGGGGATCTGTCACATCTGTATCTCATTTAAGTCAGGATGCTGGACCAAACACTCAAAAAAGATCCAGAAAAGTTGCACAAAAATGCCACAAGGACTGATTTAATAAAGATTCTGTGAAAAAATCCACTTGTGTATGTTTCCTGAAGGCAAAATAGTGTATTTCTCTGAGATAAATATTTAAAGTTACAATATTTTCTATCATAATTCCAGTTTATATCAGATGATCAGGATTTGTTCACACTCATAACATGCACAGAAATGGCTAGCAATATCCATTACGAACTGTGGTCTTTGTCACACTCTTAAACTGATCAAGAACTGAATTAATATGAAACACTTCTGGCACAGTAACTCTATTTAATTTATTGCATTTCTGACTCCTCTTTCCCTGAATGTTTAATCCAAATAAGAGGATTCTGCCAACAAAAAGGGAAAAAAATGAAAGCTGCCCCTAAACTACAAATATAACGTTTAAATTAAAACCTTAATTTTTCACTCCAGTAGTTAGATAGAAAAGCATTCTTTCCTCTGGGAATGGATGGTTTCCTAGGCAAGGCTACTACAACTGAATCAGTGTCGGGAACAAAAACCTAACACTTCAGTTTTCTCCTTTTAATATGGTTTTTCCATACTTGTTTTTCCAGACCAGGAAGAACTATGAAAAGGTGGCTTGTTTTTACTGTGTCACAAAGAATTGTTTATCAACTTTTCTAGCTTTTTAAGGTGCCAGAAGTAGAACCTGAACACCCAATTTAATTAGAGTCATGTCATCTAAATGGAATGCTTTTAGGGACGACTCTTCAAAAGAGGAAGATAAATACTCTCTCTCTTTATTCTAGAAGGAAATAGTGGCATTTGTATTCTTTCCTTTCTTTGCTTCCACCTAATTGGGCTGGAATTAGACAAATGACTGCTCTCTTCATGCACATCAGAGGGCATAGCAATGAATCAAATATGTGGGGAAGGAAGGGTTCTGGAGCTTTACTTTGGCCTTGTTTATACCTAAAACTTAGGTCGACCGAGCTACATTGTATCCCTGAGAGACATAGTTAAGCTAGCCTAAACCCTAGTGTACACGCTGCTAGGTCTATCAACTACTGCATCGACCTAACTACTGCCTCTTGGGAGGTGGGGGTGGATTAGCTATAGGAATGGAAGAATCCCCTTCCATTGCTTTAGCAAGTGTCTACACTATGCTGCTGCAATGGCACAGTTGCAGCAACCCAGTTGTGCTGCTGCAGAATAGACATAGCCTTTGCGCCCATGTAAAATGTTAAGTCCTGTGAGTAGCCCTAAGGAAGAGTAGGGCCTGGATCCAAAAGCTGGAGCCATGATTTCTCATGGTTTTTTATATTTTTCAATTTCTGTCTTCTTTCAGTCAAACTAAATTTCACCTGCTCTTTCAGTCACAGAGGAGAATCTGCTAAAACATCTTATGACTGTCAGTGATGTTCTTTATCTGTTTTGCCATCCAGGACAAAAGCACTACTGATGGAAAAAAGCACCGATAAGCAGGTTAGATACTTTTTTCTTTCATTCATTCAGTTTTTCCATTACATTTTCCTTCCAATGAGTAAAAACTCACACAGGACAGAGAGGTCAACTAAACTTTGCCTAAGCAGAATGCAATCTAGAGCAGTTGATGTGAAGGACAAACAGAGCCTTTGATAGGCAGGAATCTATAGCTTCTCTAATTCGTTCATTTGCCATTTGTCACTCAACTAACAGGATGAAAATCCGGTTAGTCTGCATTACTGCAGCTGCATAAGCATAGAAAGCTACCGTAACTTCAAGGATTGGTAAATGGTTATCATGGACTTGGGGTTTTTTATTGATAGAATCTTGGGTGGAAAATGAAGGGTCAAATTCTGGCAGGTGCTACTGGTGCATGCCTGAAAACACAAGAGCAGTGGCAGGATCACAGTGAAAAGTTGGCTGCCCCAATTATGGTTCCTGAAAATATTATAGGGAGCCTGCAGAAGTTTAGGGTATGGACTAGAAGCAAGGGGGCATGATCCACATCTTTATCTACTTATGCTCCCTGATATGGCAATAGTCTTTACAGAAATACCCCTGCACTGATTATTCTTACGTTTTGTAATGGGATACCTGTAAATATGCTTTGAAGGGAAGGGGGGAGGAATCAATAACACTTTTTCCCAACTGCCAATAGAATTTGGCCATAGTGTTAAAACTGCTCTTTGGCCCAAGCAATAAAACTGTAGTTTCCTTTTATTGACCATAATAGCAAGAAAAAATACAGCACAGTTTTTAAATCTTTCACGGGGCAGAAAAGCATACAACACATTACAGGAGCTGTAGCGAAACACTTCTGAATGTTGCTGGACAATGGGGAAGCCTGCTGTTATTGAATTTTTCACTGAAAATTCTTCCTTTTTATTCACACTTTTATACAGCAAATATTTGAATGGGGATTGTATTTATTTAGTAAGTTTAAGACTACTTTGCAGAAAGCGCTGAGCTATAGTTGTAATAGCATTTAGCAATAACTTGTTTCATTATTGAATGCATATAGCTAATCAGTAAATAACTTTGCTTGGGGAAAAGTAAACACTGCAGGCCATATTTTAAAGTTTGTATATATGAATCGATATCAAATTGCACACTCACAAAAAGAGGAGGCACTTTGAAGTTTTGACCCTAATGCTATCATTTGTTCTCTAAGGTTAAATGTACATAGGACACTATTTAAACCAAATGCAGAACCTCTTAACAATAAGATAGAGTGGACAAAACCCAGAGTCCCACACCAAATACATTGTACAAATGGCAGCTGGAATTGGCTAAACATAACCATTCTAGAAAATGATCCCAAATACTGTCTTCTCTCTTTGTTGCAAGACTCTGACGGATTCCAGTATCCATTGTCCCTAACAGTGTCTGATCAAGATGTTTAGAATGGACATCTGCTTTGATAGATTGAACTCTGATTCTAAGCAGCTTGTAATAAATGCACAAGAGCCTACACTACTGTAGCAAATATAAGAAAGTATTCCTTTTATTAAAGGTTGCTACAGTTGTCTTAAAGAGTAAGGAATATATTTTAACCAGATTCAATGGGGCTTAGCTGAAGCCTATACATGATATTTTATGTTTTAAAATGTCCTCTACTAAAACACAACATTTCTTCATAGGATTGGGCTGTCAAAATTTGGGCTGATTTAGCCTGATAGTGTCCATTTAGAGTTGCTTCTATTCACTTTTTGAAGGCTACAGCTAGCATATAGATGTGACTTACTGAATGCCTATTGAATAATGCTTTGACATTGTTTGCTTATTAAATAGCACTGTACATTACGGGAACCCAAGCTCAGATGGACTTTAAGAGACAGTGCTGAGATAGTTCTGAAGGACTAATATGTTTGAGCTAAGGAGAAGGTTGTGTATTCTAGTTGTAAAAACTGTTAAAAATTGCAGTAGGTTGTATTATACTTTTTCTTCTCAAAGTGTTTGAAATCAAAAGCAGAAATCCTTTATTGATCTTAACAACCCAAAGAACAGAATCAATATATGTGTTTGGGAAATATCCTGCACAGATGACTTAGTGAAGAATATTACACCTTTTACCCAAACAGTTAGTCAAGATAAGCGGCCATTGGATTGTTTCTATTAGAAGGAGAAATTGCTGATGGAGTCAGGTATCTTTGATGCAATCCTATTTATTTACAAAGAATGTACAAAGTCTTGTTTCCCTGAACACAGGAGGAATCAAACAATAGGAGACAGTTTCTTTGCTTGCAAACCTAAGCCTCTTTCAGCAGCCACTGTGCTCAAATGCACTCTCATTAGTTTTTTCTCAGGGCCACACTTCCAGTGCTTCTGTGGTTGTGGCTGGTGCTTTCTTTCTGTCTTCTCCACCGGCTTCTCTCACAAACACAGTTCCAATCCAATTTATCCCATAGACCCTCTGCTTGCTCCATCAGTCCCTAGGAAAAGCCCTTGGGTCACACAATTAGCTTCTACTCAAGTCTTGCCTATGCCTACATTTTGGGTAGTACTATTGTTTCAGCTACCTGGTTACATAAAGGAGTTTAATGGCTTCTTTACACTTACCCTTAATGAAGGAGATTGTAACACCCAGCAACTTCAATAGGGTTTGGTCCAACCCATAACAATAACTCTCTAAAGTTTTTCTGTTTCCAGAACAGATCTTTTCAATGTAATATTAACTAAACTCGGTGGTCAAATCAGGCACACAAGGAATATAAACAATTGAGGGGAGACTCAAATGTTAAGTACCAATTCCACCTCTTTGCGTGTGTCTTTACAGCATTTTCAAGCCTGCAGGAGCAAGTCTCCCAGCCTCTCAGGCTAGTGGGGCTCACGCTAGCGCTCTAAAAATAACTCTATAGACAGCGCTTTCAAGTTGTGGCTCAGGCTGTAGCTCAGACTCTGAAGCTTTGGGATGTGGGGGGCTTCAGAGCCTGAGCTCCAGCCAAAGATGCAACTTCAAAGTACTGTTTATACAACTATTTTTGAGCACTAGCGGGAGCCGTACTAACCTGAGTCTGTGGACCAGGACTGGGAAGCTTTCTCCTATGGGCTCCAAAAATCTGTGCAGACATACCCCTTTGAAAGAAAAATGTGCATTGAAGAGAAACTGCATTAGATCTCTCTGCATTGAAAAGTTTGTGGAATTTACAGAATTATTGATGGGAGGGGAGCGCTATTTGAATCTGGCTATGGATGGGATTTTCCTTATTTATCTTCTACAGCAAATATAATAAGTAAGTAACTTTCATCTATGAACATATACATGTGCTGTGTTTTTGTGACTGAGGTATTTCAGTCTCACTGTCCAACTATAAATTGTCTATCACTATTACAATAATGAGTAAAGACTGCTGGATTGACCATGTATGTGTGACCATGCTTTCCATTCATTGGTTAATGGACCTAGAGACCTCCATGGAATGTCACACATTCATATTATGTCCCTAAGTGCTACATTTTGCATTTGAATCTCTGATTTAACTGACACATAAAGTATATAAAACCTCATACAGACAGACTCTTCTCAATTGGCTACACATCAGAAAAGACTCAAAGTACTCCAGCAAGTGTCTAGAATAAATTATAACCAATAAATTGGTTACTGGTATACTTACTTCACATGTCAGAGCAAAAAATATGTGCAGTTTGTAAATACAGTATGTTGAGCCAAACAAAGGCAGAGATCCTGTAATTTCAATATTCTGTTATGGACTGTGGATATTTACAGAACTATATAAATATTTCATTAATAGGAAATTGGTTTGCATTTTATTGGAGATAGGCCAGATCAGGAAAAGAGGTTCCAGACCCACCCTTCCTTTCCCCATGACAAGCTCTACAACTCAGCTGCATCTCTGCTTTTCATGGATCTGTCACCCTGAAGAGAGGATAAATACAAATTTAGAGATGTGTGCTACTTGGACAATGGCAGATCAGCAGTTCTGCCTGCAAGGTCTGGCGTGTCCCTCAAACAAATAACTTCTTCAAAATTTTGGATATCCACAGCGTGGATCTGAAGTCAGAATTGAAGCTTAAGACAAGCTGCTAAAGTATGGTGTTTGTGCTACAGATGCTCACAGGTCTTGTCTACAAAATCAGTTAAACAATTATTTTATCAGAAAATAGTTTTTTTTCTTCTAATTTTTTCTTTCCCTAATTTGCTATTTTTAAAGACACAAGCACACAAAGACCTGAAGATGGAGAGTTCATGCTAATACAGAGCCTTCAGCTAAATTTTTAATTCTCACTAAAGCTATTACAAGATTGTTTTCCAAAATGAATTTCTCTGGAAGATTCCAGGCTTTCCATTATATGGTTCTGGTATGGCTGAGGAGTGGGAACAAGGAATTTTTTTCCCACCAGGCCCATTTACCCTCTGCACATTGAGCTCTGTGTCATGCCTGGAGTATGTATTATTTGTGTACCTGGAAACCTGTACTACCCTCTTAGACAGTGGATCTGTCAGGGGAGCTTCCACAGCAAGGGTGACAGGGGCAAAATTTGTTCTTTAATACACATTAATCTTCCATGCAGGATTCCTTCTTAAAGTTCTACTTAGGCAAATGATGGGCCCTGCCTGTGCAGTCAGCTATGTATAGGCATGATCACTCATGTTTTGAATATTAAGCTATTCAGAGAAGTTATTAGGTCTTAAAGAGCTACAATGTTTGAGTAAATGAACTTTTTTTGCCTTCTTATGCTAGACTTATACACTAGAACTCAGATTTTAATCAAACATTATCTTTCATGTTGGCAACTGTCTTTAAATTCTCAGCGCTGTAGCCTTCTACATTAAGTTACCCATTTACTTCTGACTTGGATTTCTCATGGATTCATGATCAGTACTTCAATGAGAACTTCAAACAATCACCACAGATAGGGCCAGTCCTGAAGCTAGAGAAAGCCAGCACTATAAAAAGGTAAATGAGAGGCTCTTCCTAACAACCAGTTCAGCACAGAAGGCCAGAGGGAGGGATGAGTGGGAGGGCCACAATATGACAAATCCTGTGTTCCACAGATGTGCTGATGTTTTTTATTTTTAGCTGTTTGAGTTAGAGTGAAGCTTCACAGTTGCAGATGCACAAAGGGTGGGGAGATTTCACAGCCGAGCAGTCGGAGAGCTGAATTTTTAATAAATGAAAGCTTTATTTTCTTTTTTCTCCTCCATTTGCTCAATTTTAGTACTTAAAAAAGGGAGAAAAGGCCGAATTATAAAATAAAGTGACTTTGGTACAAAAGAGGGCTGGAGTCTGATTGTATGTTGTGGCAATTGAATCTGTCTCATCATAATGCTTTAAGAGAAAGCAGCATACCTATGCAGATTGCAGTACCCTCTTGAGTAATATCCCATGCAAAATCCAAATGCTTACCTTAGGATCAGCCCTTGCATAAATAAAGAAAATTTCGCAGTTTAACTTGCAAGCTTAACATCTCACTATGAAAAAGCATGTCATTTTTTTAACTGCATTCGGGAACAGAAACCTAAGTGTGTGTCATATTTAAAGAGAGAAAGATCTAAAATAAAAGAAGTAAATTGATTACACAAATACTGCATGAAAAGCACATGAAGACTATCTACATCCATTTCTGTTTGATATTCCTGGTTCTCTTTTCAGGACATTAATCTGGAGCACTCAATATTATTTTTAGTGGGCAATTTGTGAAATTTATTTGTGCAATTATTCTTTTGCCATTGATGCAAATTAAATAAACCCACCATGTTTTTGTGCAAAAGCTACATCAAAATTCCATGAGATTTTTTTTGTTAGAAAGTTGAAATAAGCAAACAAAAATATATATCTACAGTGTAGTTTGTACTTTTAAAATTACGCTCCAGAAAATGTATAAAAAGGTTCTTAGTCTTTGACGTCAATAGTTGTGGCACAATAAGACTAATTCTTTCAAACTATTTTTTCTAACACTTGACATGTTTTTAGAATATTTTAATGGTGATTTGCCATTTTGTTCAAGGAAAAATGTTTTCTAAATCTGAAATACTAGTAGGACAACAAAACTTTAAATATTAAATGGCTTATTAATACTGTTATTCTTTGTCAGGACAGGCTAGTTTCAGATTACTATTACAGAGCATAGGGGCAATGAAGTCCTGATGAATTTTTAATCTAAATCAGTCAAGTTTATCTGTCAGGCCACTGATATGCCAAGGGTTTTTCACTGTAGGTGACACAGGTGCCTCTAGTAATTCACCCTTTTTCAGTTTTAGGTTTAAAATGTCCAGGTTGAGTACATCACTACATGCTTTGAAGTACTCTATCTTTTCCTTTAGTTCTCTACACAAGAGATAAGCCACACAATTATCTACATTTATTTGTTGGTAATTGCTTGACAATTAGATTTTTAAGCTTCAGCATTACATGAACAACTAAATAGAACATTCTCTATTAAAACTGAATACTACATTGTCAAATAAAGGAAGGAAAAGCCTCTTAAGATTTATAAAATATTACTCTGTGTTAATGTGTTTGGGTGAGAAAATGCATACATTTCTTTAAATGAAAGCAGAAACAACTGGTAAAAGACCATTCACCAAAACTATATTATAAAAATCTGGGCTAGATCCTCAATTGGTATAAATCAGCATACTCCACAGACTGACTTCAAGAAGATACCAGTTTACACCAGTTAGGGATCTGACCTCCTCTTTGTTTAGTTGAAGATTTAAATTAACATCTCCTTCAGAGTAAATGCATAAAATATTTGGCCCTATTGCTGATATTTTATGAAATATAGATTGGTTCTGTACCGCTCTTCACCATGTTAAAGCTTTGATCAATTTGCTATGTTAATCTCTATTTAAATAACAAAATTTAAATAAATTTCAGCTACTTAATACATCTCACTTGCCCTTTACATGGCTTGCAAATAACTACTCTTATTTCTAGAATTCCTTTGGAGAATACAGAGTTCCATAATGTTATGGCAAACACAGGCTTTTAATATCTTTCCATTTTCTAATTACTCTCACAACGTTTACTAATAGAATTTCTTTCCCTACTTCCTGAATGGCCCATTTCAGTGTCACCCATACTAAAATAGAGGGATATAGATAATTTCAAAGTTTCCAGGAATTATTTTCTACTTCACCCGCCCTTCAGCTTCTTCAGTGACTTTTTTTCTCATTTTTTGAGGCTTTATCTTCCTTGACAAAGAAACCAGCCCAGAGATTTTAAAATTTTCTTATGTAGCCATGACATTAAAACATACAGACTTAAATTGTGGCTTTACCACCCAACCAAAAATAAGGGTAGTAAAACACCCAGGAACAGTCTGGCAGGTGGATTCTGCCTCAAATTTACAATCTCTCTCTGTTTCCTTCTGCTGCTCCCAGCTGTGAGTAAATTATACCTGGTCTACACCCAGCACAGTGTACTTTCCCCAGCATGCTAATGCAGCTATACTGGTTGGTGTGCTGGCAAGGGGAATCCAAAGCTCCACCCAGTCCCTATCCTCTTCTGCTCCCTTCTGCCCACCTGCACAAAGAGGGGTACATAGAGGCTCCCAGAGGCTGTTTCCCCTCCCACGCTGATAACTGTTATGCAGGTAACCAGTTCAGGCTGGACCACAGTTTGGCCTATAGCTAGGATTTCTATACTGGGTATACAGAAAGATAGTATTTGGAATAGTGATCTTGGAATTTATGATCTAAGCCTTTGACATTTCTTTAAAACTTATTAATGCTACATAAAAGGCAGATGCCAGGGGATCTGAAGAGTTAATTTAGGTCTGCCAATCCCAAAACTGGCCAGAGCTTCTGCTGACATGGATGCCCAAGAAGTGGAGGGATGAAGTAGGAAGAGATTAAGACTGTCAGACAGAGGAAATTCAACTAAATGTTCTCCCTTTCTCTCACTCTCTACTTTCGTATGTTTATCTCCTTCTGTAGCTTAACCCCAGAATGAATTTGAATGGTTTGAATGACCCAGGGCTGTTCTAGAAAAATGATGAGAGGGTTTCATATATATTTGTTTTTTAAGTCTCCCTTAGTGAGTAAAAAGCCTGATGTTTTAACATCGAAAGAATAGATTCATAGATTGCAACTCCAGAAGGGACCATTGTTATCATCATCTGACCTCCCATCCGACACAGGTCAAAGAAATCCCCCCAAAATAATTCCTAGGTTTTAGAAGGTGCAGCAGAAGCAGATGAGTTTACAGAAAGTTTCTATGGCTTTGATCCTGAAAAGTGTGCTGCACAGGTGCCAGAGTCTGCCTAAGCAGAACACTACTGGCTTCAATTAGGGTTCCTTGTTGAATATGGGTCCACACACGAGGGACAGCTTGCAGGATCAGGACCTTTATCTAATTTATGTAGTAAAATATGTCCAATTAACATGGTAGAAGAGATGAATATGTTCTCATGGGGGACAGTGGCAAATCCTGTTCAAAAGCTATGGGTTGCAATGTGGAGCAGCAACAGCCTGAAGTTGAGTATTTGAGGAGGAGGGATAAGGGACCATCACATTTATTCAGAGAAGAACAGATGTCAGCTGTGGCAGTGGTCTAGCCTGCTTTTTATTTATTGGTTTTGGTTTCCCCAGAAGGCACCAGGCTGTGCAGCACAAAGCATGGCAGAGGCAGAGAAGGACCTGCATCTAGTTTTATGACCTGGTATTCCTAAAACAAGCCCTGGAATGACGTGTGTACTGAAAAGATTGGGACCTTCATTAAGGCATATCCTGAAGGAAGCTCATGAATCATTTTATGGACAGGCCTGAAGCAGATTCACATGACTCCTTCTTTGACATTTCGGAGGAAGTTGGGCCACGACAGGGAAGGAAACACAGGTAAGAAAGAAGCTTCATCAGCAAACTATCACTTGAATAGGCAGAAAGTTATTCTGCACTTCTCCTAGGTTCCATAAATTTTGACAAAATTATGTTAGTTCAGCCAGAAAGGGGAGTCAGGGTTAGTCTGTTTCTAGCCATAAGTTGTGCAGGAAAGGGTACTACTGCTATAAAGCCCTGCAGATTGCAGCCTATAGGAAGGAAAAGTGGGTGCTTCCACAATTTCAAGATGCAAAAGAACCAGAAGGCAAGGCGCTCAGTTGCATGGACTTTCTTCTTATGGGCAGCATCTCAACTCCTTACGAGAGAGCAGGATGGTCCAACTTATTTTGGTTAGCATCCTAACATGACCTTGAATACACAAAATTGTGGGATTTAAACAGGATGGAGGCTATAAAGATCCTCTTTGAGATTGGGTCTCTTTTATAAAAGTGTATAGGCACTCTTTTAAACATATACTTACATTTATAAATAGCATGATGTTTTCTTAATACAGTGAAATGGGTTTCATTTGTCATTCATTAATGTAAAGATATTTTTAAAAACTGAGCTTTGATCTACTTGACTGTAATAGCCCCAAAGTCAAGTTTCATATCATGTCCATCACCACTGGATCAGCACCTATTCTAATCACTCAAACACAATACCCATATGACAGGCTGATATGCTTCACTTTTTAAAAAATAAGGTTTATGGTTATTCTTCCCATTTTTAAGCCAATCAGAGAATTCCCTGCATAAGAAGTAAAAACTGCAGGATCTGGTTATCTGTCATAAAGAGGCTTTGCTCTTGCTGGCCAAATATGTATCTCACAGGTAATTACTAAAATATATGATTTTAAAGTCAGATTTGAATTATTGCAATGCAAAAACTGCAGCCTCCAAACTCAAAACAAAACAAACAATTGGGCCATTTCTAATCATGTACCCATAAAATAGCAGTGCCTGATCCGTCTTTTTTATATATTTTTCCTTTTATCTCATTTCCTTTTGTATTGATAAACACAATATTCACCTATAAACAGTATAGTGAAAACTATTTGTTATATATTATTATGTATAACAATCCAAAAACAACTCCTAGTTGTGCCAGCTTCCCAAGCATAGTTGTATCCCTGCTCCCACATAAAATCCCAGGGCAAAACTTTCATTGACTTCCATAGGGCCAAGACATCATCCTCAGTGTGTTCTGTGCAGAGCAACTTTCAGAATTAGGGCCTTTCATAGTGATTGTATTTTACTTATAAATCAGGCTGCTTGGCTAGAAAAATCTTTCTATAGTTTGAAAACTAATGAAAAAACAAAATCTGTAAAAATGAAAAGGGGAGGGTGGAAATGAGAGGCGTTTATATTCTTTTGATCTTCTATAACCGAAGAGTTTGATGTGTTTTCTTCAAACTTTAATTTACAAAAACAAGCAATTTTTTTTCTGATTTGTACTATGGCAGAATATGACCTGAATGTATTTTTGTAAACTATGAAAAACAGAGGTATTTAAGGAATTTGCTGAAAGCCCTTTAACTACAGAGATGTAAATGATGTTTGTGTAATTATAATTATATTTTTCTGTAAGCTACTTTTATGGCAAGCTGAATTAAAAATAAAAATAAAGTCTTTAAGTATCGTATTTTACTTGCACTTGAGCTATAACAATATACTTTCAAAACTTAGAAATAGAACAGCCACCAGAACACTCATTTTATTTGAGCAGTGATACTAGTTCCATTTGGTCATAGTAACAACCGTTTCTCTGTTTACTTTAAAATTGATTTTGTCTGTTAATTGTGTGAACAATATTTTTTCTTAAATATCATTTCTATCTCATTTGAAAGGAAAGCTAAAGAAGATCATCTACCAAATCATTCATGTTAATGTTTAGATCTGATGTGTGAGCTATGACGCTAGTTTATGGAGTCACTCAAAGCAGCAAATTGTTATCCGAAGTGCTTTGTTTGTGCAGTGTTACCAGTGATACTGAGTAATTAGTAAAGTAATGAACAACTTTAATTATAATTATAAAAGTTGTCTAAGGAAATATATTATTTGGTGTGTTGGGGTGAGGCTGCAGCACATGATATTTTGAAGCAAGTCTTTTTTTTAGGTGGATCCTTTTTTCATCAGCCACCTGATTGTTATGTATTTTTCTATAAATAATTATAAAGACATTATATGAATAATTTATTTTCCATTTTTTTTAAATGTTGACCTATTCCCCAATAGAGTAATAAATATAATCTTTGGATTACTCAATACATTCTTTGGATTACTCAAAATCTACATGTATATATTTTCGAAGAACCAATACAATACTTCATATAAAATATAAAATATGTAACATAAAATAAGAAAAGTATTAATTCCAACACAATATAGTATGGAACAAAACCTCTGAGAACATCTGAGAACATACAGGATTATCATACAATGGTAGCTTAAGATCATTTGGAAAACCCTTATACAAAACCTTGACTTTCTGGAGGAAACAAATTAGAGAAGGAAACATAAGAATCAAATTCTAATTTAAAATTTACACCTCAGCAGGTGATGTACAAACACACAAGGGAGATGTGATTCTTTCCCCAAAGCATTTCAGTCTAATTTGAGAGAAATTATTTAAAAAAAAGTGACCAAAAATGGGGAGAGAATGGGTTAGGATGAGGATGAGGATAATGAAAAACAGGGTGAGGATGAGGATATTGAAAATGAAATAATGATAATGAAAAACAGGATCATGTAATTGCGTTGGTTAGCTATTAAATATTTGATCATCAGTATTGTCTCAGTTTTGGAGCGACAAGCTATGACCAAGGGTTGTCATTTATCTTGAATAGTTCCGCAGGTGTACAGGATGTTGACAGCATTTGCCTAGGATCTCACATTTGGGTGACTCCTTAGCTTCCAGTTAAGTCATACTGTCATAGGTCTTTGTCACCCTGGCTCTCACTCGAGAGTATATCAGTATTTTCATAAAAAGTCAGTGCCTGGAGGGAATTGTTCTGAAGAAGCCAGGTTCTCAATGATCATAGGCATTTCCCACCATCATATTGCTACTCTGTCGCCTTTCACAGTCGTATTTTGGGGTCAGAGATTTTCAGAGACAAAGCCCTTTCTAGATTTTAGCCTCTTGAATGGTGGCACGTGTCCATGCAGTGGATATCTTGGATCATGCACCTGTTTTTGTCTCTTCTTTATACTGAAGACATACAACCGCACTGATGGTGGTGCATCCCCCACGAGGCAGTAGAGTGACAGTGTGGGAGTCAGTTTCAAAGTCCTTGTGAGAATCCTACAGGATTGATTGAGTTCAGTATCAGTTATGTGTGAATGGCTTGAGTTTGAGTGTATTAGGGCTCGGTACTATGCAGCGGGGTAACATGCTGAGACTGGCTGCTCAGAGTGTTCTAGGGTCAGCTCCCCATTTTGCGTTGGCCAGATTCTGGAGTACACAGTTCCTGGAGTTCATTTTTTACCAGCTTCTTTATGTGCTATTTGAATGTCAGCAATCATCCTAATGTGAACACGATGTTCAAAGTGCAGAAGGTTTGTATCGTCTCATGATATCTGGAGTTTTCACTTGGTCTGATGGTGTTTCAAGTGAAAGGCACGCACTTATGCCTTGCTGCGAACAGCATTCAAGAATCATATGGAATAATATTTTCCAAGTACACTCAGGAAACCACTTAAAGTGCACTTAATGTCCTCAAATCTTTCTGACTGGGTAGCGATGCAAAGGTCATCTGCATAAATGAATCTTCACTTATCGGGGAATTCTGGTTGGTCATTTTTGTAGACTTTAAATGGCAAGGGTGATAACACTGAACCTCGAGGCAATTCATTCTGTTGAGTATGTCATTGACTTTTCTGACAATCCATCTCATCAAAAACACGTTGATTCTCAAGAAGGGAGGAGATGAACTGGACAATTTATCTTTTTCTCAGAATTCTTGCCAATTTCAGTAGAAGTGCACTGTGGTTCATGGCGTCAAAGTTAAGATCAACAAACACCATCCCTGTAGCTTTGCAGGTTGAGAAACTATCTTTGATGTTTTGAGATGGGTTTGCAACTTGGCCTCAGCATGAATGTGCTGGGCTGAAATGGGCTTGGTCACCAGTCAGCTATTCTTCCACTATTGGCTCTAAAAGTTGTCTTGAATAAAAGTTTTTAAATCTGCTCATATAGCTTGTAGGTTAAGCAAAAGGTATTGGATGATGAAGACCCTAACTCTGCAAAGTTATGTGGTCTGAGTAGTGCAACCACATTGGCCTGTCTCCACAGCCCAGGGGTCTGTGTTGTCTCCATTCAAGAATTAAAGATGTCAAACAACCACTTCTGCACTCTTATGACAAAATGCTGTAATAGTTCTTTCGATACACCATTGAGTCCAGTTGCTTTTCCACATTTCAGAGTTTTCATGGCTATTATCAGTGCTGCTCATTGTGCACTTTGCTGTCTGAGGAGTAGACAACATTCCTGCTTAACTTGTTTCTTTTTCTGTTTTGCTTTGTGGCTGGTTACTCATTTAGGGTAAGTTGGTGTGCCACTTGGTTGTCAGAGACTGTGGCAAAGAGTTTTGGTTTTTGTCCATCAAGGTTCATCATGCAAATGTTGGCCTATGCTTTAGTTTGCTATTATGGCACATATTTGTTATTTCAGTTAGCTTCTGACAGCAGTCATGCTGCTCCTTTCCATTCTCTCCCATAAGCATATTCCAGAGTTCATTTGGTTCTTCACCAAACAGATCCAAGTCAAACAGCTCTGAATATGTTTTATATTGTTGTCTGGTCTGTTCTGAAAGCCCAGGTATATATAATTTCCAATATCCCATAGGAATGCATTTTGGGGCACTCTTCCACACCAGGGAGACAAATTCTCCATAGCGCTCATGTGTCAGAGTAACATCACAGATGGATTCATTCAGTTCAGAGATAAAGCCTTTCCAGGCAGCCTTTCTAAAGTTGAATCTCAGCAGATACTTTGTTTTTCTGGGCTGCACTGTAGCCTCTAATGGCATTTGCACTGGTCTATGCTTTGGCTTTGGAATTGCTGCCATGACCTCCCTTCTGAAGATGCCTATATCCATCAAAGATGGATAACAAAGGCTAGGTTGGGACTGTACTCCCTATTTCATCATGCATTTTGGAAGGTCTATTTGTCATTGAAGTCATAGAGCAAGGTCAAGTTGTTTGTTGCTACCCACTTCTCAAATGTTTCCTTATTGTTTTCATTGTTGGGGTACCCCAGATGGTGCTGTGATGGTTGAAGTCCCCTATGATAAGGCATGCATTTCTGGCCGGGGAAAGTCCATTGGCTATGCAAACTGTTCAGCTGGTGGTTTGTAAACAGAAACTACTGCTATTCATCCATGATAAATTCCATTGTACCACAGTGTTTCACAGCAGTGATTTTCACCAGTCTTTTGTCTGGGACACGTATTGCGCTGCGACAGATGTTGTTTTTTATGTGCATAGAAATATGCATGCCAGGGATGTTTGGGGCTGTTGTCTCTCCATGTGTCTCTTGCAAGCATATGATATATGTTTTCATGCCAGACAGAACATCAACCTTCTCTGCAAAGAATCCTTCCATGTTGAAACAGATGATTTTAGGTGTCATCTTTGGCAATGGCCCCTTTATGTTGACATCTATGACTATTACTATGATGTTCTCAGTGCATATTTTCAGATTAGGTGTCTCCCATGGTTAGTTACAATGGGAGATTAACAGGTGTCATGAAGTGAACATATGTGATACAATGATTTGATGGTTCCTGATACAGATTGATAGATAAAACAAATAAATAAAATATTTCCTCAACTGTTGCACAACCTAATCATCATCAGGTGGCCAATTTTTGTAGGTTTCACAGCAGGAATGTGTCTGCTGAAAGAATTTGAAGGAAGACAAGTAGTGTCTTTAATGGAATCGTTCCATACATAAGGGACAGTATGGAAGAAAGCATTAGCATTTCATAAGAAAAAACTGTCTACACTTAAGGCCAAGACTGGTCCCATCGAGATCAAAAGAAAAACTTCCGTTAACCTCAGTAGACCCATGATTTGGCCTTTAATCAGCATAAAATTAAATTAAAATATGAATATATTAAAATATAATTTTTAATTGAAACACTTTTCATATTTCACTAATTTGTCAAGGTGGAAAATGGCTGACAACAGATGTGATTAGTTGGATGGTTATTTGTTCAACTTCACATTTCTCTCCCTGATCACTTTAAACTTACTGGATCATTTTTAACCATTACATAATCTTATTTGTCCCCCTGTCAAGAAACATTAGAACACAGATAAAAAAAAAAGTTCTCTACCTTTTCCAAGACTGAACAAGCAAATGTCACCGGATTAGAAATGTTCCTGATGCAGGAGACTGCGCCAGCAGCGAGAGTTTTACCATTCATGATGATTGCATCAAGTTCCACATAACCATCAGCATTCAGTACAGCACCATGACCTGCAGGAAACCATTCCATTTGTAAAAGGTCAAACATTCTTAGCCTTAAGCTTTTGAAATGAAGCAGAGAAAACAATTTCAGAGCTATTTACTACCCTGTTCTCTGACAGCTTTTGTCCTGGCTTCCTGTAAGAGATATTTGCTTTTATAGTCACAATCCTTTAAGTAAATATGATGCTTGTGGCTACAAAAAAGCATTTGATTGTTTTCTTTGAGTCATAAAGCTTTTATCTTGTTTCTAAAATCATAAAGCCTCCTAGGCATTGCATTTTTCCAGTGGTATTGACTGATGTCCCTTCTAAACATTTTCGGTAATCAGATAAGAATATAGATGATCATGGGGTAACTCTAGTAATGTAGGAAGATATTTATAATACATGAAATATGTTTACTACTGAGGTAAACATGACTATTTTAGAGACAAGGAAAAACTGATTACTATTGTCAAGTTTCAACATTTCCCCTTACTAATATGCTTCCAAGGTATTTGGTTTTGGGGCATTTGAAAGAGTATACTCAGAGTTTCTTCAGCTTTCTTTAAACACAGAACTATACACATAATCATTATCATTATCAAATAGGCTATTTGGCAGCAAAGAATTCAGTCTGAACCAGAAAAATAAGGATGTAAAATCTATGAAAAACAAAATGAACAGTAAAATGGTGCTTTACTAACATTCCTACAAAGATATTATTAGTAAATGAAAAAGTACTGTACAATGAGGGGGAGATTAATCAGATTATTATTTTCAATTGGGCCATAAACTTTAACATGAGTAGGGATTTTAGTCAATCTTGGCAGTAGTGGGCATTTTTTCCCCCATGTTGGAAAACCATGGCATAATTGTTAGTCTTTGCTTATGGCAAGCCTGGATTGGAATGTCAAAATTTTTTTTTTATTAGAGAGACAAGGCGGATGAGGTAATATCTTTTATTGAACTAACTTCTGTTGGTGAGAGAGACCAGCTTTCGAGTTTACGCAGAACTCTTCTTCAGGTCTGGGAAACATACTCAGTTTCCCAGTACATTTCCCAGACCTGAAGAAGAGCTCTGTGTAAACTTGAAAGCTGGTCTTTCTCACCAACAAAGTTGGTCCAATAAAAGATAGTACCTCACCCGCCTTGTCTCTCTAATATCCTGGGATTGACATGGCTACAACACCACTGCATACAAGATTTTTTTATGTCAGAGCTGAGGAGCACTGGCAGGATGTGTTGGCAAAGCTTGCATGGAAGATATACATAACATATTATGCATCAACACTACCAGTCACTTGAATAAGCAGTCAGATTCATCCTTAAAATTATTACAAATCTGAAACAACTTCTAGACTATCAAGCATCACTTTTCTTTCACACATTTCCATTAATGTTTCTCATTGCTCTCCTTTGAAAGTCTCCCTAAAGCACCATCAGGTTTATGACTCTATAAATCTGAGGAAAGGCTTACAGTGAAATAATGGTCATCTGCTTCTAAATTAAAATAGTATCATAACACTAGGGGCTGATATCTATAAAATTGTAACTCCTATAAGTAAAACATTAAATGGCGAAACAAATCCTTTCCAGACTTGATGTATATGACATAGTTGTGCAGTTAGCAAAGGACTTCAATGCAACAACAAGAGAAAAATAAAATATAAAAATTAAGGAAGAGGTACAAATGAAGCTGTTTATTTGGGTATTTATATTCTGTCTTCATGATAGCCAAGCACTTTACAGACATTAAAATCAACAATTGTTTCTAACAATTAGAACAAACCAGCCACCTATCTTATTGATGGGATACCCTTGGGCTCAGGGCACAAATTAAGAAAAAACCAGCATGAACAAGTGCATCTTAACTTGTGCCATTAGAAAAATAATAATCACCCAACTTGCACTTGGGCTGAATGTCTGAGGGAGGAAATTCCAGAGCTCAAAGGTCACCAAAAGCCATGTCAGATTTTTGACCATTCTCTTCCAATTTTTTTACCATCTTCACTTTGGTAGATATGTGTATTGTTAGTGTTCAACTTTGTATTGAATAATGATCACTTGGAATTGAAGAAACTGGAGACAGGGTGGTGGTCATGATTAAAAAAACATAGAGCCAGCTCTCCAGTCAATTAAGGCCACTTTGGAAATGTCTACTGCATTGTAAACTCAGGTTTCTGGGACCTGGGCAGACTCAGTGTTTCCAAGCTCACTCCTGAATACCCACATTACTTTGGAAATCTGGGCTTACAGTTGCTGGATCCAGGTCGCACAGCCATACTAATGCATCCATACTGCACTACACTGACTCAGGTCTTCAGCTAGAGCTGTGTCCACCCTGAAAAATTACAAGACTTTGGATTCACATCACAGAGGGACTTGGGCTCTCATCCCCCATCAGGGTCCTAAGACCAAGGTCCTGTGTGTGTGTGTGCTGACTGGAATCAGACATCTGTATGTGCATGGAAGGGGGACTTGAGATCAAACATGAGTCGGAGCATGGGATTAGCATGCAGTTAGACAAACCCTTGGAGCCACAGAGCCAGTGCCCAGTGGAAATACTTTGCCTGAAAGTCACCAGCAGAGAATCGCCCCCTGCGTTGGTGAGCTCTCCATTGGCATAAAGCTTGTGGAGGTGAAACAGCTGCCTCCTGCATCAGCCCTTCAACTGCTCTAAGTATTGCCAAGGCTATATGATGCAGTTTTGTAAAGATGCACCATTTCCCCTCCCAAGAGCTGAGCAGAGCTCTGTACTCAGTACATATTCAGTCCTCAGTCTCATGGAAAGCTAGGGAAAAGAGTTGGTGAAGAACCACAAAAAGAACCAGAGTTGAAAGGTTGCTAGAAAAAGGAGATCAGCAGTTTCATTTCGTTTTCATTTGTGGGATTTTTTTTAACCTTTTCCTTGCCCATTTAATGGTAATTGGGAATGTAGAGAAGACCTGATTACCCAGAATATCTAGAAATTGTTATGGTTATAAATGGAAACCTCTATAGAGGGGACCAAATTAAAATGTGTAAGAGGTTTGGAAGAAATGCATGCAGAGGTTTTGTAGTTTACTGGCAGAAAAGGCATTTAGCAAATTGATTGTACAGAGATTGATGTTGTACATCATGTGCTTTAGATGTGTGTGTATTTTTATTATATTTGCAGACATCTAAAGAGTAGTAAGATCCCCACTAGTTTTTCTTATCTCCAGAGTTTCTTTTTTGTATGATCTTAGAAAAATGATGTTCTTGTATATCTAAAAACCTCTTCTAAACCAACTTCTTTGATTACTTCCTCCCCTTCCAAAATAGTGAAATTGCTCTTTTATGTGTGGCTCATTACCTCCTTGGTTTTTCTAACTAAGACTCCTTCTCACCATGGTGTGACCTTGTGTTTATGATTGTTAAGCATGACATTCCCAACCTGGCATAGTTTGCTGAATTTTCAGGCATTTAAGCTGTTCTGGTTTCATTTCTACCTCTCCCACCATGGTTTTTTTTTTCTGTGATTGTTAGTAAATGCTCCTCTGTCATGTAACATTTCCACAATAGTACCTTCAGGTGCTTACTCTTTGGCTAGTTCTTCTTCTCTATCTCTCTGATTACCTGTAACTACATTAACTTTAAATTCAGCCTTGAGTATGTGTTCAATGCTCATCATGCCCAAATCTCTATTTCCTTCTATGTTTTGGTCTTCTCTTCACTTTCTGACTGCCTTTTTTTCTTTCTGGACAGGTTTTGACCATCTAATGTAGTCCTCCAAACAAGAAGTGTGGAGATGAGATTAGGGTTAAGGAAACAGAAGATCAGACCAAAAAAAGTCTCATGCTTTCTCTTTAAAACTATTTGACCATCTCTCTTAGCTTGTGAGACAGAACTCAGGTCCTGATTTCTCAGAATGGGTTGTAAATTACATTAAAAATTAATTTCTCCCTAATATGCTTCCCAGAACAAAAACTCTTAATTTTTTAGTAATAGAGCTTTTATTTCATATTTTATGTGGTGTATTATTTGTTAAGTACTATTGTACCATTTTCTCAGATTGAACAAAATTTAAGGATGTAGCCGTTCATACTGTCTCCTTTAGCTATCACCCATTGCACATTAGAGGTGGAGCAATTCTGACAATTTCTGAAGAACCCAAATTATTAACCATCAAGATGTACATGCCTGGCTGAGCAATCATGTCATTTTATTGTCAACTTTGGGTTTCTCCTTTTCCTCCTAATCTTATCTGCTAATTACACAGTAGCATTACCTCAGTCCAAAACAGTATGCTCTTTTAGCTTATGGCCATGTCTTTACTTGTCTGATAGACATCTAGAAGATTTCTGGCCACTTGAAAAGACAAATAATAATGGTCATCTGGAAAGACAGTAGATCATTTGAACAACAGTTCCCAGAACTTGAAAAAAACCCTATTTTATTTCAGACAAGCTGGTGAGGCTGGACCATAGAGGTGCAATTTTCAGTGTCTGCATCAGATAGGCAAGTGCTATGGACACTACATTTAGATTAGTTAAAGAGCTCTCTGTGGCTGTCTTTGTATCTCAACTCTAAATTTCAATTATTCCAAAAACACAATGTCTTGTCTTCTCTGTGTATTTAAAAATGGGGAATGTAAAATTCCATTTCCCAAAATCTTCTTTAACTTCCTGTCTTTTTTAGAACATGAAACAAAAACTTCTTCCAAAGGCCAAATTCAGAAATAGTGTGAGCAGTACAGCTAAACTCAGGTCAATGGACTTGCACCCATTTATACAAGGTCTGAATATGGTCCCCAGTCATTAAGGTTTTCCTTTGATTCACCTTCTAGTTTTCTGACCTCACCTATTTTTATTTTCCAGATTGCGCTGTATAATCTTCAAATATCACACTTCTTTCCGTTTTCCCTTCTCATCTCTTCACAGTTGGCGGTATGTTCTTCTTTCATGCTGCTCTATCATCTGGAACAGCTTCCCTGTGCTTAATTAACTCCCTGACTTTTTCAAAATCCTATTTCAAGACTTGTTTCTTTGTAGCCTTTGACTCCTGACCTTTGTAATAAAAATCAAACTTATTCTCTGAGCCCCTGAGTTTCCTTGTGTTCAATCATTCTCCTTGAAACTTACCCACTGTATTTTTTTATACTTACCCTTCTACATCTGGAGATTTTGCTCTGTTACCTATTGTGTCCATGTGTAACATACATTACTTTTTTTGCATTGATAGACTGCATTAAGATATGAAAGTAACATTTTCTATGGATATGGCTATGCAAAGATAAAGTTCATTTTATGTTATGTCATGTTGTATAAAGCTTGCAACTGTGTTATTCTATTCTGACAATGCAAAACTCATTCCATATTTCCATTTTAAAAAAGAGCACTATGTTTTCTTCTATATTCTTTGATAATGCAAATGAACAGCACCAATTTCTGAAAGAAAATATTACATTTGTCAAGATGATTCAGCAAATGGAAATATTCTGCAGGATTTTGAAATAGAACATTTGTTTTCAAACAAGAGACCCTGCTAAACTGCTCAATTATCTATATAGTGTGGCATTTGCTCAGAGAAATTGAGGTGAGTTGGTCTTTTTGCCATGATATTGTGCTGCTTCATGCATGCTCTGTCAAATCCCTCTTTGTGAAGCAATATGTATTCTAAAAACATAATTCCCAGATATTCTTGTTAGATCTCACATATATTCTCTGTAAAGATTTCTTTTAACCTATTACCATTTCAATATTGCCTCACCACATACCCATGCAAAAACAAAATAGAAAGATGAAAAATATATTTTTATCACAAACACTTTTAATAACTATTATTGCATGACTAGCTCCCAGGATCCTTATGTCCATATTACTTGTTACAATTGATTCACCTTGTATATTTTTCAATTTTTTCAATAGGCACTGCATTAAAAGACTGACCACAAAACGATTTCCATCATTTACATGTAACATTTTACAAAATAACTAGAAGCTACCAAAAATGCTTTATGTCAACAAGAATGATCAAATTCTTTTTGTCAGATTGTTCTTAAAGTTTCTACAAATCAAGCTTACTACTCTGCTTCACTGCTCAGTGTGGCCTCAGATTAAACTACAGAGTGTCAATAAATCATAAACTCTTTTATTCATGCTCAAAGTGCATTCAATCAATTTTACCCACTGCTGAGCTTCTGGTATTATCAAACGTCTGATCTATCTTTGTACATTTACTAAATAATTTAGGAAGATGATATTGATTGATTAGACATTAGTTTGAAGTTCACAGAATCTATAGTGATATTAAAATATTTGTAGCTGACAAAATAAAAATGCTTCAATTGCTGTTCGAATTATATGACTCACACCTCATTTGTTTTTCTATACTATAAAAGTTTCCATTTTAACCAAAACATTTCCTTCCATGGAAAACCACTTTGTTAACATCATGTCTTGGTTTATAGCGAGCCTCCATTCCACATCCAGTTCTCCTATGGCAGTTTACTATCTGAAACAGTCCTTGATCCTCTGCTGAAAAACAGGCAGACATTGCTTTTCTGGGATTTATTACTCTGTTACAGACAGGATGCTTGTTACAACGTAAATCACCAGGTTACCCAGGACTAGCTGGCACAGGAAGTCAGAGATACACATACAGACAGATACAAAAGACAGTGGGCCAAATCCTCAGCTGGTGTAAATTAGCATAGCTCAAAAGCAGTTGATGAACTACAGCTATCTATACCTACTGAAGACTCTATTCTCATCTACATAAGTTCTTCTACAAGTCTTATCACGATATCATCTGAGCATCTTCCAGCAGTCCATTAAGGAAGGTGACTAACATCTGTCACATGGTTTGTTCTCTCTCTCTCATCCTCTCTTCAGTGTTTTCAGTATAGTGTTTGGTTTTGGTAGCGATGTATTTTATTTTATGTACAGGGTGCTACGTGTGTTTATGCTAGAGAAGGCAAGGGTGAAGAAGCGTGCCTTGTGTTTGGAGTGGAAGGAGAGGTTTATGATGGTCCTTAGTTCTTGTCAGAGTTCATTTCATAGCCTCAGACTAGACCCTGAGAAAAATCTGGTCCTGCACAAATAAGTTTAAACTTTATGGTAGAGAGTCCCATTGTGCCCAAGAAGCAGAACTGCCTTGCATGCTTCCTTATCCTGGAGCTCTGGTAAATCAGAGAGCCTGGACCAGACCATTGAGCACTTCAAAGATAAGGACTAAGATCTTGAACTTGACTCCATATTCTACAGAAACCAGTGTAGAGAGCAAAGGACAGGCCTGATGTGCTTGCAGTAGCTTATGTTGGTTAGGAGACCAACCAGTACAAAATGCTGCAGTGTGAGTTTCCTAAATGCTGATGGCTTCATGCTGAAGTATATAGCATTGCTATATTCTAGACAGGGGATAACAAAGGCATACATAACTGAGGTCTGGTTGCCATCTGCTAGGATGGAACAGAGCTTTCCAGCCAGCCAGAGGTAGCAAGCATTACCCATGGATGCTGCTGTGTGATAGCTTAGTGACACCAAAGAATCCAGGAGCACTCAAACTATGGACTGAACTGACCAACTGTAGGTGTTTACGTGTAAATGTCTAATAGCCCAAGATCTGCTTCAAAATCTGAGGGCACATCGATCATCCAGGTTGTCACACCTCTGAGTATTCAAACCATCCCTGGAAATTCCTTAATTTTCTTCATGATTTATGAAGAACTGCCACATTAATGTGAGCCGCCCAGCCCCAGATTCCCTTATTGATTCAGCCATTCCAGTTAATAGGGAACTCTTCAAGTTAATATGAAGGAAACATTTTGTTGGTTATCTGGCCCTTAAGACAGTCTTGACATTCCACTAAGACCAAGAGTGACAGGTGTCCTGCCCTTGAGGGCAGTTGTGCCTAGTGCTCAGCCCACCCCATCATGTGGAATGGCCCGTAAGGATTTGGAAAGGCTCAATAAAGATTATATAAGGACCTACAGAGGAGTAGTCTCAGGAATAAGCAGTGGTTGGGAGAAAGATAGGCACTGTTTCTTTAAAGGCCTGGGACCAGAAGCCTGGCAGACTGGGCAGGACAAGGTTAACTTCTTTCCCAACCATTCAGGGAATGGACTTGGAGAAAGGGACCAACATAAAGTCTGCCTCCTCCCCTGCATGGAGAGCAGACACTGACAGAAGATGGTTAGACTGCTGAAAGGGAGCTGGCAAAAGCCTTGCAGCTGACTATTCCAGTGCAAGAGGTCTGAGACACAAACACCAGCTCCAGGAAGAGGGCTGAGGGGGAACTCCTGCTTCAGGGAAGGAAGGTCAGGCTCTCCAAAGACAAGAAGCCTGAGACACAAGCCCTAGTTCCAGAGGGGAAACTCTTTGGAGAAGGGAGATATCGACTGCTCTAAAGGCAAGAGACAGAGGGACTGCTCACAACACAGTCCCAGATGCTGCAGAAAAAGGTTGGGAAAGGTCTTTGAGAAAGCACCTTTATAGCTGCCCAAGGAAAAACTGTAAGGATCCATAGACCCAGGGATGCCAGAGTCAGCTGCAAGGCTTTTGCCAGCTCCCTTTCAGCAGTCTAACCATCTTCTGTCAGTGTCTGCTCTCCATGCAGGGGAGGAGGCAGACTTTATGTTGGTCCCTTTCTCCAAGTCCATTCCCTGAATGGTTGGTGAAGATGTCAACAAGAATGGTGAAGGTAGGAGCAGCTCAGGGAAATGGAGGAAGGATCAAAGATACAGTCCTATCCACCAAAACAGGGTGCTTAGGATGGAACCCAGAGGAGAAGATGGGCCTGGGTTTCCCTTTCACTCCCCCAGACCATGGGGGGTGGGGGACTGGTGTGTGCAGGAGTGTTAAAAAGGTAAAAGAGGCCAAGAATTACAAGTTCCAGATGGACGTTGGGAGACGGGCTTGAAGGTCATTAGATACTGAACATCCTATTTTTGGAATTTTTTTGTCTACCCTCGAAGGGGAAATGGACTGAGTAGTGACTTGGCAGAAGGGCTGGGCCATGGAAAACAACAGATCACTGTGGAACCAGAAGGAGTAAAAAGGGTGCGTAACATACCAGGGTACAATCCAGACTAATGAGTAGCTGTGTCATCCCTGCCCTGCAACCTTCAGTGCCTTACAATGCCTTGCTGAAGTCACTCTTACCCAGACTGCTCACACACAGCAGTCTCTCCTCCCCCCGCCCTTCCTGTGCCTCTATTTAGGGTCTGCCTAATGGCTTAATTAGGCTTTCAGCTCTGAACCACTCACAAATTAGGCATAGCCTGCTTAATCAGCTCCATTCTGCCTTGCTTGATTGGAGCTGCTGTGAGCAGAGTTGCTGTGAGCAAAGCAGACTCAGGCCTTCTGGCCTCCCACTTTGTCACAGGCAGAGAGCCAACCCCCTTAACCCTCATTTGAGGAGGGGATGGTAAGGACCCAGCAGCAGGTTGGCTGGGGAAGAGGATGGGTAAGTTGAAGGGAGGATAGAAGCCCCCTGGAGTATATATTGAAATGATTATGGAATTAATATATATTATTTTAATCTACGGGATACTCCCAGACATTTAAGAATGAAGTTGTGGCCTAATTAAACCACATTCAGTGTCTCCTGTTGTCCTTCCAGCATATCCAGATAAAGAGTTGGTAGACAGGGTAAAAGTGAGAAAAGAAGAGTGAAATGATTTATTTAGAATAGAGAAACATCAATGCACTTGAATATAGAGGGAAAAAGTCAAAGGAGAGAGAATCATTGATAACAGACAGACAAAGGATGAGGGGAGAGCAAAGAATGTTAGAAGCAGGAAAAGAAGGTTATTCACACAAAGAACTGGCGATGTCTCCCTCTTCTCAACAAAAATTTAATAGCAGAATACTGTAATGAGGTTTTATATTTCTAAAACTTCATTACTATTTCAAGACATACTACAGAACATTTATTAGTGCAATATGAAGTATCATAAATAATGTAAACTAAACTAGTTTTTGAGGAGATTAAAAGTTTGGTTGATAATGGTAATAGTGTTGATGTAATATACTTAGACTTCTTTAAGGCATTTGACTTGTTACTGCATAACATTTTGATTAAAAAACTAAAAAGATATAAAATTAACATGGCACATATTCAATGGATTAAAATTGACTAACTGCTAGGTCTCAAATATAATTGTAAATGCAGAATCAACATTGAATGGGCATGTTTCTAGTGAGGTCCCACATGGATCAGTTCTTGGCCCTATGCTATTTACCATTTTCACTAATGACCTGGAAGAAAACGTAAAATCATCACTGAAAGTTTTCAGACAATACAAAAAATTGGGGAAGTGTTAAATATTGAAGAGGACAGGTCAATGATATAGAGCTATCTGGATTGCTTGGTAAACTGGACATGAACATACAACATGCATTTTAATATGGCTAAATGTAAATGAATGCACCTAGGAACAAACATACTTCCAGGGTTGGGAGACTATCTTGAGAAGGAGTAACTGTAAAAGATGTGGGGATCATTATTTGGTGGATAAGCAACTGAACATGAGCACCCAGGAGACACTGTAGCCAAAAGAACTAATACAATCCTTGAATGCATACACAGGGGAATATTGAGTAGGAGGAAAGAGGTTATTTTACCGCTGTATTTGATACTGGTGAGATCACTTCTGGAATACCATGTGTGGTTCTGGTGTCCACAATTCAATAAGGATGTTGATAAATTGGAGAGGGTTTATGGAAGAGCCATGAGAATGATTAAAGAATTAGAAAACCTGACTGATAATGATAGACTCAGGAAGCTCAATCTGTTTAGCTTAACCAAGAAAAGGTTAAGCAGTGACTTGATTACAGTCTATAAGGACCTACATGGGGAACAAATATTTCATAATAGGTTCTCCAGACTAGCAGAGAAAGGTATAACATGAGCCAATGGCTGGAATTTGAAGCTAAACAAATTCAGACTGAAAGTAAGATGTAATTTTGTAAACAGTAAATATTTAAACCATTGGAACAACTTATCAAGGGTCATGTTGGATTCTCCATCACAGGCAATTTTTAAATCAAGATTGGATCTTTTTCTAAAAGCTATGCTCTAGGAATTATTTTGGGGGAAGTTCTATGGCTTGTGTTATAAAGGAGGTCAGACTAGATGACCACAGTGGTGCCTTTGGGCCTTGGAATCTATGAATACACTTCAAACAAAGGAACAAAGTACCTTCTGTGATTCGCTATCCTTGCTTTTCCTTGCACTTGTTTGGTTACTCAGAAGTTCATAAATTTCAGTAGTTCGCCATGTATATTCTAGTCATTACTGGGAATCCGAAGAAGACACGTTCAATAGCTAATCCTCTCTCAACACTATGCTGGGGTATTTGTGCTGTACCAACTCGGAGAAAGTGTGCCACCCACTGATTCACCAAAAGAACTTCTTTTAGAACTTCCTGTTTTTCTTGTAAGTCTTTCCTCCAGCTATTACCACAGCCTGACAAGTCAAGTGGTGGTCATATGGCTAAGTTTAATATTACATTGTAAATAATTCCAATCAAGTGAGTATATCACTTAAAAAACTCTAAGGCTTGGTCTACACTACAGTAATAGGTCGACAGGGCCTGATTAAATATATCCTAGAATACTCAAGGAACTGACTGAGGAGATATCTGAGCCATTAGTGAGTATTTTTGAAAAGTCCTGGAAGACAGGAGAGATTCCAGAGGAGTGGAAAAGGGCATATATAGTGCCAATCTATAAAAAGGGAAATAAGGACAATCTGGAGAATTACAGACCAGTCATCTTAACTTCAGTACCTGGAAAGATAATGGAGCAAATAATTAAGCAATCAATTCGAAAACAGGTAGGAGATAATAAGGGGATAAGTAACAGTCAGCATGGATTTGTCAAGAACAAATCATGACAAACCAACCTGCTATCTTTCTTTGACAGGGCAACATGCTTTGTGGATAGGGGGAAAGCAGATGTGGTATATCTTGAATTTAGTAAGGGTTTTGATACTGTCTCACATGACCTTCTCATAAACAAACTAGGGAAATACAACCTAGATGGAGCTACTCTAAGGTGGGTGCATAACAGGTTGGAAAACCATTTCCAGAGTAGTTATCAGTGGTTCACAGTCAAAGTGGAAGAGCATATCGAGCTGGGTTCCACAGGAATCAATTCTAGGTCCGGTTCTGTTCAGTATCTTGATCAATGATTTAGATAATGGCATAAGAGTATACTTATAAACTTTGTGGATGATACCAAGCTGGGAGAGGTTATAAGTGCTTTGGAGTATAAGATTAAAATTCAAAATGATGTGAAAAAACTGGAGAAAAGGTCTGAATTAAATAGGATGGAATTCAATAAGGACAAATGCAAAATACTCCACTTAGGAAGGATCAGTTGCACAAATATAAAATGGGAAATGACTCCCTAGGAAAGAGTACTGCAGGAAGGGATCTGGGATCACAAGACAAATATAAATCAACAGAGTAACACTGTTTCAAAAAAAAGAAAGCATGATTCTGAAATATATTAGCAGGAGTGTTGTAAGCAAGACATGAGAAGTAATTCTTCCACTCTACTGTGCACTGATTAGGCCTTAACTGGAATATTGTGTCCTGTTCTGGGTGCCACATTTCAGGAAAGATGTTGACAAATTGGAGAAAGTCCAGAGAAGAGTAACAGAAATGATTAAAGGTCTAGGAAAGAATCTATGCGGGAAGATTGAAAAACTTAGGTTTGTTTAGTCTGGAGAGGAAAAGACTGAGGGGGAACATAACGGTTTTTAAGTACATAAAAAGTTTTTACAAGGAGGAGGGAGAAAAATTGTTCTCCTTAATCTCTGAGCATAGGACAAAAGGAAATGGGTTTAAATTGCAGCAAGAGCAGTTTAGATTGGACATTAGGAAAAACATCTTAACTGTCAGGGTAGATGAACCCTGGAATAAATTGCTTAGGGAGTTTGTGGAATCTCCATCACTGGAGATTTCTCAGAACAGGTTAGACAAACACTTATCAGGAATGGTCTAGATAATACTTAGTCCTGCCATAGGTTAAGGGGATTGGACTAGATTACCTCTCGAGGTCCCTTCCAGTCCTGCAATTCTATGACATAAGGCAGTTTATTTTGACCTAATTATGTCATGGTACACACTATAGCCTTGCTCCCTCCGATATAAGTGCCCTACTACACCGATATAACTCTACTTCCACAAGAGGTGTAGGGCTAATGTCAGTGTAGTTGGGGTGATGCAGTGTCCCTGTGAATAGTGCATGTTACTTACATTGGTTGTTGGCTGTCATTCTTGTCAATTTCAGGACTCCATGCTAGAGCTGTGAAATTAACAAGAAAGCCAGGTGGATGGTGGGCTGCAGCTAGAATCTGGCTGCCCCCAGGCTCTCCGCTCCCTGCCAGGCTGCTGCTGTCCAGGCTGTCTGTTCTGAGCTGGGCTGCCCTTAGGGTTCTCTCTCCCCACTCTGAGCCATGTTGCTGCCCAGCGGCTCCCGTCTCACCACTGCCCAGACTCCCCGCTCCGAGCCTCCACTCAGCTCCCCACTCCCAGCAAAGCTGATGCCTGGATCCCCAACTCCCCCCTCACAGCCAGGCTGCTACCCAGGCTCTCAGATCCCCATGGGGACCCCTGCTGCACCGAGACTCCAGGCTTCCTGCTCACCACTCAGCTGTTCCCTTGGAGCCCAGGTGCTGCTCTGGGGCTCCTGGCTCCCTTCCAGGAGCATGGCTGCCCCACCCCCTGGCTCTCAGCTCCCTGCTGGGTGGCTGCTATGCTCCCGGTGGGAAGCAGGGAGCTGAAAACCTGTGGGGGGGGGAGTGCAGCCATGCTCCCAGGGGAAGTGGGGAAGTAATTTCAACTGTATTTTATTGGCAATAGGTTTAGAAAGCCATTTGAACTAAATGACCTGCGGTCAGCCAGAAGACAGTTTGTGAGTAGTAATTAGTAAGTGTGTGTCACATGCCCACGCTCCCCATTCTGACACCCAAACTGGTTCAGCCACTCTCTAATTTAGTTCACAGAGTCTATCAATATTTTACAAAATATAATTTATTGCTTTCTGGTTTTGCTAAGCAAAGACCTACCCACTGACAAACTCTTCATGCACTGAATATAAATCTTATTATTGCATTTTGACAAGGAACACAACTTGAATTGTTCATTCACTAAGAAGAATCTTTGTCTCAGAGTGTAATAAAAACCTATATAGTTGCACCTTAATACAGTAGCTGCATCAATCTAATTTCATTCCTACAATTCCCATGTGGTTTGGAATCCAACACAAAGACATCCATGCCTAGATTATCTACAGTTTTGCATAGGCATAATATTTTCATCATTGTACAATTTATACTATGCAAATTTCTATTGTATATATCCTATGGACTCAAAGTGTCAGACAAGATAATTATTTTCACAAGGTTTACAGCTATGAAACAGCTGCCTGCTAAAAATACTGTAGAATTAACCATCGAATGAGCATGTCCCAAATCCAATAGTAACTCAGGCATTTACAATATCTAAAGACAAATAATTTATATGATATTAAATAAGAAATTCCGGTGTACCTATTCCAGTTCTTAAAATGATCATTGTTACTACTATTATATTCAACTGTTTTATTTTAGATTACATTTACTTAAGGAGCTAATTTAAATTATTAATTTATTATTTTTAACATTATTATAATTTTCTTTGACAAAGGAATAAAATTTACTTTTATATGTTTATAAAACTATAAAAGATTACTTGCTCTGGGATAACTTTGAATAATAATAGATTTACAGACTTTGTGTAATGGGGAGGGTTCATATTTTGCTTTATAATATTTTTTAATTAGAGATATTTGTGTGAAAACAGAATCTCTAATTCTTAAGAGTTAAACTGCATCTGCTGTTTGTTTTCTAACTGAAGTCATAATCTCCTGTTTGTGGCATCAAAATTGGTCGCTGTGGAAATAATTAGCATATCACGAACAGGATTATGACTTCTGGTAGGGAATAATCAGCAGGGCAGATATACTCTAAAGGCTACATGATATCATCAGGCAAGCACTGCACAGCTCTGAAATTTGGCTTTATGTATGTGTTTAGGGGGATAAAGGCAGATTCCAAACTTAATTTAAGATCCACTGATATATTTCTATCCTCCAAAAAGGATAGTTATCTGCACATGTTCAACAAATGTGTTGTAAAAGTACCCAGAAGAAGAGTGGTTTGAACAAAAGCAGTTAAAATAAGGGAGAAGAAAAATTGTTATCAACAGAAAAACATGATTTTGGGGAATAGATATAAGTATAAATAAAATATCAAGCTTTGCAGAATTATTATGTGCTCTTAAGTATCTGCAGCTGTGTAGTTATTAAGGTGCTGTCCATTTTCATGTGTTTTTATGCATCTGTCAGCTAAATCAGAACTGAAAGAACAATGTAATACTCAAAGACTTCAGGTGGATTTATGACATTCTTTGAAGAAGTTTGAATCTACAAACCATTGAATGAATTACAAAGCTTTTTGATGAGTTATGAAGATTTTCTCTTCAGTGACAGCTATATTTTAATCCAATATTCCATGTTATTTTAAGGAAAAATTGTATCCCTTTTCCCCAGACCACAATACTGACATTTAACATGGAAAGAAACTTCTCTATGCTGGAAAAAAATGAAGCATCTGGTAATTAATTTTGCATGTTCTTTAAAAACTTCTGGAATAAATAAAGTGGTTGCCATTTAAAAAAAATATTTTGTAAAATTGCATGTGAGCAATAGAACTGAAATAGCTCGCCCAAATTTCTAGAAAGGATTGCATAATTTTATAGCATGGACCAGGCCTGAAAGATAAAATGAAAGGCAGCTCACACATCTGCTTTTTTAGTTGTGGCACTGTGTGATTCCTAAAATCTGCATCTTGCAACAAGTCAGCACATATAATTGACTGAAGTCACTTATGACACATGTACGAAACACTAGATGTGACATGACCAGCTGAACCCTCTGTCCCACCAACCTGGAGTATCCCTCTCACACCGTAATGCCATGTCTAGCCACCAACCTCTGGCAGGCACTGCACTTAGACATCCACAGGCAGGGACACACCCAACTGAGTTTATATGAATGCTTTTGCAGCATTCACATCATCAATCATCAATAGGGAGACTCCAGTCAATTCCCCGCAGCTCCCCAGCCTTTCATCCCAGAACTGTACCATCTTGCACTGGTCAGAGCCCGGCCATTGTAAGTTCATTATCCAGTCTGCCCCTCTCTCGAAGTGCAGAGGACACACACTAGCCTTTGTAAACTGAGTTGAGATTTCCCAAGCACAACAAACAAAACACACTGCTTTAAGTAAAATATAGAACAGATTTATTGACTACAGAAAGATAGATTTGAAGTGATTATAACTAGCAAGCATAGTGATCAAAGTCGGCTACCTAAGAAATACAAATAAATTTGCAGTATGAACTCTACAAACTAAACAGGATTTGAATCAAGCAGTGTCTCACCCTGACCGATGGTACGAGCAGGTTACAGAGCCTCAATACACAGGCTGGGACTCTTTTCCAACGTGGGACTCCCTTCCTCCATTCAAAATCTCTGTCCTCCAGGAGGTTTCTCCAGGTATTGCACTGTAGGGGAGTGGAAGGGGGAAGAGAGGCCAAGTAATAATGTCACTTTCCCTCTTTTATATGTTCTTCCAGATTGCTGGAAAGATTTTTGTGTGACCTGAGGATCAGGTAGTCCCCATTGGTCAAGCAGTCTCCATTGTATGTATAGAGTCTCTGGGATAGTGGATTCCTTCCTTGATGGGTGTTGATGAGCCATTAATGCTGTCTGGCATCTCCATTGTTGTACCTGAAAGACTAGTCCTGGGTGTTCTCAACCTCACAATATATTTCAGTAACACACATAGTAAAACTTCATAACTTTATATATGATAGCACATACAATCCAATAGGATATTAATGTTCAACAGATCAAGACTTTTAAAATGATAACTCCACAAGGCATACTTTGTACAAAACATACCATAATTATATGACAATAGTGAATATGGGGGTTCCAGGATCCTACTCTGAGGCACAGCATGTCACAATGGGGATAATACACCTATGCATGTGAGAAAAAAAGGAGGAGATGATATTATAGAGTAGGTGCACATCTCTTTGAAAAGCCATACTCAAAGAGTAGTTTTCAATGGTTTGCTGTCAAGTACATATCTAGTGGGTCAGGTTACAAAGGGAGGCTGTGGGAAGAGGTTATGTAGGGAGATTCTGGAATCTATGTTACTAGAGGATCTATTTAACAGATTAGATATACAACATGGAAGGTCTAGGTTTACTTAATCCTGCCTCAGTATGGAAGAGTGGACTAGATTGGTGTTTCTCAACAACCAGTACATGGATTTGTGCTGAGATCTCCCTGACAGAGTTTAGGAAGGCAGCAAGCCAGTCCCTGGTATCAAAAAGGTTGAGAAACACTGGACTAGATACCTCTTTCTATGATTATAGCAGGCAGTAGGAAGCAAGAAATACCCCCAACTAAATCTGATCACATGTGCCTATAAAGACTAGTCCCTCAGAAGGGAAAAATGTGGTTTACAGAAGTAAGTGCTCACAGGGTCAAAAATGTGACTTCAGTAACTCATGCAGGCCTTTGAGATGTTTAGAGGCCTTTCTGATTACCTAGGGCTTGGATGAAGTGAAGCTAGCCATGTCATTTTACAACATTTGAATTTAGGCTGCATTAAACTGTTACACATTTGCTTAATCTTAATCTGGAAGGCCCTTGATTTAACCTGAAAAATTGTTGATACTAAGGCTGGAATGGCACAACCCTGTTGCAACTTTCACAGCATGCAACAATATTAGCAATTTGTTTTGCTTAATGTTTCATTGCAATGCAGAGCAACCGGTTGTATTACGTATTGGATTGCTACAGCTATGTCATTCAGAGATTGGAAAGATTTTATGATGGGCTAAAGTTTTGTACCATTCAGTCAATGGCAAAATTCCCACTGATTTCAAATACATATAACTCAAACATACCTATTCTTGGGCAAGAAGATTATCAATTCACTTTAAAAAAATCAAAAACTACATACCCTATCTTTTGAAGGCTGAACGAGGTACCATGAGTTGATACAAAATAGTAAATCTAACTTGAGATCTAACGAATTACTGATTGAAGAATGACCATACGTTTCTAAATGTGGCTCTGTAAAGCTCACACAGACAGATGCACATAGTCAAATTATATATGTGGAAAGTAATGATACAGTTGATATTCTGCCACATTTGCAACATGCAAGCTTCTGCAAATACACCGCTATTTTTCTTAACACGCAAATACACTACTGTTTTTCCCAAAAGGATAGGATCTAGACAGAAAGTGTTCTTAAGTGATAAAGAATGAAAGTAGGAAAAACAGAATTACTGAAAGACAGGAGAACTGTTTACAATTTGAAGGATTTTAAAATTCCATCAAGAATTCCAGTGAGAATCAAGCAATTTTTAACCCATTTTTGGAAATGGGATGTAAATTTAGTCATCTGTTTCTATTTTTTTCCACATGAATGAAAATGTATTCTTTTGCTTACTTTAATCAAATATTTCAGCATGAGAAATATTCAGTCTAAGGGCTATTACCCAGGAAATTAACTATAAATCTCCTAAATCCCATGGAGGAAGAATGCAACTTTTTACAATGTAATTAAAATCCTAGAACATGATTTCATTTAAAGTGCCATACAACTCAGAACTGAGCCCGAAAAACATTACACATTCTTATTAATCAGATCTGCTGCCCGTGTATATTCAGAGTCATTCCGGCTTCCTTGAGAGAAAAAAAATACTTTTACTCCTTTTAATGGCTGTTACCTACCATTTAAAAAGCTGGATTCCATTCCTTCTTTTACCTCATCAAGAGAATTGTTTCTATATTCTAATTACAGGGCTAATCAGTTATACCTGTTTTCACCCACTAATGGCAATAGGAAAACACAGGTTACATGGAGAGCATAATCAGAAGAAAATGGTGATAGAAGGCATAATCTGGCTTCAGACCTTTTATTACTGGGCATGAAGTACTAGAAAGAAAGAAACGAGCAGGTCTATCAGCAAGGCTGGCGGAGTGAGAAATGTGACATCCATCAGGTTTTCACCTTCATCACTTCCCTGCCACCTAGTTAAATTCACCTGAAGATAACTATTATCATTTCCACATAGTTCTTAAATGTCATTGATGTCATTAGCAACTTAGGACAGTGACTGTCATTTATTTTGTGTTTGTACTGTGCTTAGCATAACAAGTCCTCATACGTAAAATGAGTTTTGAATAATTAAATTAGACTTCTAAAAGTCTCATAGCAGCACTATGGTTACTGTTGTGCTGGGCATTCATTTCTAAACCCCTATTTTCCATTTATTGAACTTTCTCAAAAAAAATTATTTTGAAAGCATCCAAAAGAGTGGTAGACACTTTACAGGACAGACAGAAAGACAATACACACTTATTCTTATAGTTATTGTTCAAATGGCTCTTCAAGGCTAACATCTTTATCTTCAGTAGCAGATTTGATTTCTCTTAGTTCAGAAGTGAATTTATTTTGGGCTGTAATATAATGAACTTGCAGAAGATTTCTTCAGCTCTTTTCGAGGACCAGATACTCAGTTAAGTGTAAGTACATTGTCTAACAAAAGATTTTCAATTTTTATCCTCTTTCAATTTGCATCTGTCTTTAAAAACATGAAATAAATGTTCTATGTTAATATAAATTTTGAGAAATCAAACATAAATAAGTCAGGAAATTCCAAACTTTATGGGCCAGACTCATCCCTAGTGTAAATCCAACCTAAATTCCTTCAACAATGTCCTCTTACTCACAAGTATTTGTAGTTATTTGGCTCTTTGACAGCTGTTAGATGCATATCTTAAGATGGAGGTGAATTAGATAAGTTCATTGAGGTTAAGTCCATCAATGGCTACTAACCAAGATAGTTAGGGACATAACCCTATGCTCTGGGTGACCCTAAACCTGATACTAGATGACAAGGGATGGTATTATATGACAGGGGATGGATCACTTGATAACTGCCCTGTTCTCTTCATTCTCTCTGCAGCACCTGGCACCGGCCATTGCTGGAAGATAGAATACTTGGCTAGATGGACCATGGGTTTGATCCAGTATGGTCTTTCTTATGTTCTTATTGTGGCATGGTTAAAAATATTTTGGAAATTTTAAATACAAGTCAAAAGGTTCAAAAATTAAATTATTTTATTTAGATTAACATAGTATTCGCAGTTTAATAACCTTGAGGTCCTAAAACTGATCCAAAATCCACTGAAGGCAATAAAAGGAATCCCATGGACTCCAGGGGTAGTTTAGATCTAGCACCATTAACAAAAAAGAAAAGAAATGTGAAAAAATCCTAAATAACTAACTCCTTAGAATATGTTCCTGTCTGCCTCCCCTACAAACTCTTCTATTTGCATATTAGGTTTTTTCATACAAATATCATATACATCTTACTTTTAGATAAAAAGAGAAACATTCTGCTCTTAAATTATGGCAAGTAACTCCCAATGATGACAGAAGGAGTTATGCATGCAAGTCCACGAGTAAAATTTGGCCTTAAGTACAGTTTCTGTTCCCTAATTTTATTCTTGACTTTGTGCATTACCTTAGGAGCCATAGGACTAAATGTAATACTTGAGTAAAATGTATGCGAATATATTCCTTTTCCTCTTATAACCATTTGAGCTGCTATTCTCAATGTTTTATATTCCATTAAGTCTGTTATTAAATGTGACCTCCCAGCTTTATTTAGGGGATCTTTTCTATTTTTTAATAACTGTATCCCATTTTTTATTCCACTAAGAAACTGAATGTTTTTATTACTGTCCTTTTGTAAGCAGATGACTTCGAATATTTTAATAGCTGCTCCTATAACGACATTCATCATCTTTATATAAATGAATCAATATCATCACATAAATCTTTGTGGCTGTCTCAGCATTTAATGTCCTATAAAAAGAACCAGTTAAGTTTTCCTAAATTTCATCTTAAACTATAGCCTTCATTTAACATTTCACACACTTGGTTTGAATCATTGGTTTAAAGCAATGTATTATTTAGTGCCCAGATATGACCTACCTTAAAAATGTGATACTCTACTCTGATGGGAATCATCATCTGGAGTGTAAATTTCCATTTAAAAGAAACCCCTCATGCTATTACAGATGAAAATAATAATCAAAACCAATAGTCATCCTGGTGATGTGACACAGCATACAATTTGGGCGTTCCCTTAATTTCTCTACAGCATCATGTCTCTAACAAACTTTACCCCCAGATTGCACATAGTTATCCTGACATCAGTGATCATGTTTGTACCTAGACAGTGATTTAAACAGAAGAGAAACATTTAAAAGAAGTGCCAAATTATCACAGAGTTTGCAGTGGGACACAGGTGTGTCAAAGCTGAAGGAGGCAATCTGAAAGGCCAGTACTGAGGTGTCCAAGGAAGGCAAATGAAAGCAGAATAGTCAAAACAGACATTGAGTGAGAGGAAAATAGTCTTGAGGAATAATTAGTATCTGGGAGTGAGAAGGAGTAGGACAACACAGGCCACTGTCCCTTCAACGCCCTGAGACCAGGAGCCTTGTAGGGAGCATGGAGAATGGCTCCCCTCTCTCCCAGTCAGCCCAGACAGAAGTTTGGGACATTAGACCCACCTGGGAATGGTAGAGGGAATGGTTAGATGACTGGGTGGGTGAAGACTGGCCAGGTGAATCAAAAAGTAGGCTCCAAGCTCGGTCAAGAAGAGCCCTCAGAGAGGAAGAATTCATCCAGATCATAGTTCCCTAAAGAAGGGTCATGAAACCCTGAATTCAAGAAGAGAGTCTGCACGCCAGGGAGGCCATGCCTGGAACCACACATTTCTGAAAAGCATGACCTTGGAGCCCTGAAGCACAGAAGGTCCAAATGGGGTGGCTCTTTTGGGGAACCAAATGATGTTTAATAAATTAGATCCTCGCCATGAGAGGGGGATATATCTTTTTAAAGACGTGGTGTGATTAGACTATTCTTGAAAGTCAGAGGAAAACTGAGACAGGGACTGTAGTGGCATGCCACACCACAAGGGGGTTTCTATAGAGTCATATAATTTATACTTGGAAATCTTTTTAAATTTCAGAGCGTCCACCTGACAGAATTATATGGCCATCACTATTTTCTCCCTGTTTTCTCAGTAGTACTTTTACTTTAAATTTAGAGAACATTGTAGCTGTTGTAAGGGTCTGGATGAGGGCACAAAATTGAGAAACTACTAAGATGAGGAGGAAAAGACAGACGCTAGGGTTAAAGCAGTTCTATTTTGTCCCTGTCTATATCAGGCAACTAAGGCAATGTCTACACTGATGGCGGCAAAGTCGCTGCTGTCAGATCGACTTATCTGGATCAGCTAAGCGGTCAGTGAAGACCCGCTCAGTCGATCCAGAAGTCAACGTACTAAAACCACCTCTTCAAGCGAAGCAATGCAGTGAAGACGGCACACAGAAGAGAAGTCGATGGGAGTTACGCAAGTTCTTTGTGTACTTTGCGTAACTCCCATCGACTGCCACCGAATCGCCAAGGTAAGTGTAGACCAAGCTTAAGTGAGTCTAACAAATTTGTTAATCGACACCTTTTAAACCACTCTGTTTGTAAACTCTGGTGTACACAGGGAAATTAACACCTTTAATCTCTGTTAGATGGCCACGGCCAACTGCAGGACAGGAAGCCTCTTGACCAGTTAATGTGTTTTTATTAAACAATCTATTTTGCTAGACCTAACATGTCTTTTGTTGTACTTCACAGAAGAATAACAGTACAGACAGACTTGTTAGCTTCAGCAATATATTGTAGGAGAGTGGTTGACATAAAAAGCAAATACAAAGAGTTATCACAAAATATCTGAGAAACTGCATCATTTTCTTCTTATAAAAGAAACATCAATATTTCAGGGATTGTGATGTGTTAACTACTGGTAAATATTTACTTTTGAATAGCATCCACAGAGATGCATACCGTTTTCTACTTGTATATTGCAATATTGTACTATACAGACTAGTAAAAAAATATGCAGAGTAACTGTCTTTATCTACATCTTGAAGACTAAACACTATCCTGCTGTTTGTCACAGAGGTGCCCCCAATTGCTGAATCTACCTATAAATAGATAAACTTTAAAGAGTTGCCACAAGGACTAACAAGGCACATGCTTACACAGTGCTGAGAGTAGCAAACATGGAGAAATGAGTCAGGTGGAAGGAAAAACCACATTCAGACCATGCTGTAGCCATTTCTACCCTTTACAGGATGTATTGTGAAAGCTCAACTTAGCTCTGAAATAGTCCTGTATGGCCAGCAGAAGTAGGGTGGAGCTCTGGAAATCAGCATACTCAGTGGCATGTTCCCCTCTCACTGTGTAACTCACGCTTACTCAGCGAGGCCCTCCGTCCCCCACTAGTGGCCGAACCCACAGAGGTTTATTAGTGTGCCGCTTTTTGGCTAGCAGAGCTGGGTCTCTCAGCTCAGACAGCAGAAGCTCATGCTTTAAGATCCAGAGTTCTCCGATTTAAACCCCGCTGCCAACGACACCCCAGACGTGTGAGGTTACAAGTGACAGCACATTTGGGGATCTGAACTGGGTGAACCTCCACAACTGAGGCCAAGTTTCTCCAGTCTGGGAGAAGTCCAGTCTGCGTAACCCAGACTTACACAGCGTGGCACTCTGCCTGCCCTCTGGTGGCTGGACCACAAAGACATTAATTAGTTGGCTACAGCCCTGGAACTAACAGTGCTGAGTTATCTAGTTCAGGTAACAAAAGCCAGGTTTTTAGATTTAGAGAGCCTAGGTTCAATCTCTGCTGCCAATGACCAACTGAGGGGTGTCACATTTCAAATGCATTGCAATTTATGAAGCAATTTCCATTATAAAGTATTGCTGATCTGATTTAAACTAGATATGTAAATAAATATAAAATCATTCAAAAGTCAGGAGTTTTCACTCCCACCTTCCGCTAAAATAAATAAATAAATACCTAATTTTTTTTTAAAATCTGAAAATCAGCCCTTTTTCCTGGAAACCTCTTTCGCAAACCTTTAGCACAAAAAGCAGACAAGTTTTTCTAGTGAAATTGTCCAAGCCACAATGGCTTTTAAATCAAACATACAGAAAAATGCATGTATCCACCATAAAAATACTGATTTAATTAAAATGGTCACTAATTAAAAGCAGTAGAGGTGAGGCAAGTGTAATAAAAAAAAAAAACAATCACAGAAGAAAACCAAACTTTCGTATGCAATTCTGCCACACAAAAATTGTGAAGTCTGCATAGCTTTAGCTCAATCACAGCAATAATTTATGCGTGCTGCCTGAGCAAGTGTTTGTTCATTTGACTCTAATAAAGATATCCAGAATCCAATACACAATAATGCAAAATGTCATAGCTCCGTGGTTTACCTCAGATGTTTGGAGCCTTGGGTTTGTGATAGCTGATAAAGAAGGCAATGATGCCTAGACATGAATTAATTGAAATACTGATTTAGGAAGTAGTTAGTCTAACCCACTACAATATCTGCATGTTAAAAAGAAGAAAAGATCTAGCCCTTCTTTGCAAATATATTAGAGGAAACATTCTGTACATAATACGTTGCCAACCTGCACAAAAATGGGATCCTTTATTTGATTGATCTGTATCACACCTATCGTCACAATAGCTGGGGGCTTATCTACACTATCAGCTCTGCTGTAGTGCTATTTTTTTTATTAGGTTGTTATGGATCACAGTGGAGAGGTTTACAATTGGTTTCACTTATGGTTTACAGGCTGTCTGCCTGCTTGTGTGTAAATTGAACATTTCAGAAGGATCTCACCTGCTTCTGTTCATTGCAGCTTTTAAAAACTTTTGGATGTGTCAGCTGTCTGAGCATAATGCAGTAATTTCGGTCTTTTTAGGCGTTTGAAGTGATATTTTAGAGACCACATTTTCCAGTTTGTGTGCATGTAAATAGATTTTGTGTGTGCAGATTCTACCATCTGCAAGGAAAAGTAGGCAAAAAACAGATGGAGATCAGCCTAAAAATGGGTTCCTAGAACTGAATAATTTCTAATTATTCTTAATTCTAGTCCGATTTTTACTTTGAATCTCTGCTACTTCCTGAAGCAAAGTGTTAGCCATGGAAAGAGGCATGAACTACATAAAATACTTTTGGATAGAATAACTATGGTGATGTCTATATTTCATGCCAAGGGTGTAATTCCCATCTTGAGTAGACATACCTGCACTAGCTCTGGTTAAGCTAGTGCACTAAAAATAGAGTGTAACTACAGCACTGAGACCGGCAGGAGGGTTAGCCACCCTGACTATGGGCCTGGCAGGCTGGTTAGGATATTCAGGACAGCTAGCCACTACTGCAGCTACACCTTAGTACAGGAGCATGCTAGCTCAAGCAGATCTAACATGAAACAGGGAATGGCGCCTCCCAGCTGGAAGTGAGACTTACTCTCAGATCTCTTCCTACTGCAAACTATTGCTTCATATCTGTTTTCTTCCCTGTTCATTCTACTAGGCTGCTGCTACAAACAGCTAGATTTAAGGCTGTAAACCAGTTATAAGCCCTTCTTTTTATTCAAACTTGCTGACATTTTTAATTTTCAAGCCAAAATTGTGAAGTATTATTCTCTGCAGAAAGGGAACTTGATCTGGAAAGATTCAGCAAGTAGATGAATGATCTCAGAATGGAAAAGAAGGAAAGTTTGCAACCTTATCTGAACAGCCCTACAGCTAAAATAGCTGGGGTTTGAAAGCTGGAATGTACAATTTGCCATAGCAATTGTCATTTAGGAGGAGCATTGCACAACCTTGTTCCAGAAGATATTGGTTTGAATGGGCCAAATTATGATCATGTACAGAGTTCATGCTGTGCAATATATATTTGCTATGCTCTTTAGGGTCTTGTTCCTGCTTTCATTGAAGTATATGAGAGTGTTACTCAACAGAACTGGAGTCAGACTAAGGTGTATATCTAAAGATGGATGTGATGTACATGCGTGTAGAGCTAAATATTTGTACACTAAACTCCTTAAGTGCACCAGAATTTAGCCTAGTATGCAAAGAAACTGAGGGCCACCTAAAGCTTTGCATGAGGACAGGTAGGAGCTCTGAAGTATGCAAATGTATATTTGCCCCCTCTTTCTTCTCCCCCTCCAATAATATATACTTAACTTGTTTACATTATTATGGCTCCATGCAGTCTGCCCCACAGCCTCCTAGAAAGCTTACAGCTATGAAAATGGTTGGCTAGGCTTAGAAAGTCATTTGGAAAGCTTTCTATTCTGGCAAACCTTCCTTATGCTACCTGTAGGATTTTTGGCTGTTGTACCCTCTCTCAGCATGGCAGTCCTTTTTTGACACCTGCAAAATTCCTAGCCTCAGTGATATTTTGTGGCAATGAGTTTCACAGGTTAATTATGTGGTGTGAAAAGAGTTATTTCTTTTTATCAGTTTCGTTATCACCTTCTATAATTCTGTCCTTTATTACTGTAAATACTTTGTAGGCTGAAGTGGCCTCATAAAAATAAAGCCTCATCCTCTAGGAATGGGTGAATCCTGCAAACAATTTTAAATTAATTCAAACAAACTCACTCCATCTGTGTTCAAGTCTCTTTTGTGATCCATTTTGAAGCTATTTCAGGAAATTATTTTACTGTCAGGAATGTTCTCCAAAATTGCTAGTTTTAAGTGACTATTTATGGAAAATGACTTTTTAAATTCAGAATTGTGGGTATTTATACTGGAAAGCGGGTTCCATACTCATTCACTTACAGAACAAAAACATTTTATGTTACTAAACAAACTAAACTAAACAAACTTCATTTGAGCAACGTATAAAAATAACTTCAGGAATAATGAAAAGCCACCAGAGAGAGAGAAAGAGACTGTTTTTGTAGGTAATTTTGTGGCTAAAAAGAATGATTTCCCTTGGAATGAGATTCAATTGACTTTGCAGCTTTTGAATTAGGCACTTAAATGGCCTAGTAACTATGGACACTTGTGACAGGAATTAGAAAAGACAACTCTGAGAAATCTGCAGTTCCTGTATATTCTAAGGTGTTGGCACATACACAATAGCCTCTATTTTGGTGTAATTTTGTTTAATGCCTTATTTGGGTTAACATTTCTAATATAGTTTAGCTCTAGTGTTGCTACCTAGCATTCTGGTTTTTAAATTTCAAAGCATCTTCACTTAGATCACCACTATCTGTCTTGTTTTCTCCAGATGAGTACATCATCAACATACATGGTCATCTAGTCTCTCTAATGTTTCTGTTTCTTTCTTGTGGAATACTTGCCTTATCTAGAGGTATATATCGACCAAAACCGATGTATCTAAAAGGTTGAAGTTTTAGCTCCAACAGTCTTCTATGTATTTCTTCCAGAGTTGGGAGTTGAAAGAATTCTCTTTATAGCATTATCAAATTCCTTTTATAACTAAGTATAATCTCAGAGAATCCTTTATTTTTTCAACTGCCACCTTTGGCTGCACCCAGTCAGGTTGTTCACTAGCTGACTATATAAATTTTTAAAATCACCATGCACCGTAGCTTCTGCAGAACTCACTCTTTGGGTACCAAGAGAATTTTCCTGGCTGGAGTAATAAATAGGGTTACCTCAAGGTTTAAACAAATGTGGTACATGGACTTAATCATGTGTATGATTAAATTGGTTGCATTGAGTTTTTCCAGTATATTATTTTCATTTAGCTCACATGGCATCCATTATACGTTTGATCAGTTTTAATTCTTCACAAACTTTAATCCCTAATAGAGGCTGAGCCTCCACATTTACTATCACAAAATGAAATAACTTCATGGCATATTTATTCATAGAGCCCTTAAAATCATACCAGTCATACCAACTATTACCACAATATCAGCAATATTTCCTTAAGCTTCTATATACTTTGGATGCCGCAAATACTTAGTGGTCTAAGACAAATAAAGAGTTGCCACTGTCCACTCCATGTCTGAGTTTCTGGTAATATCTCTGTAAATATAAGCTAATGTTACATTTAATAAGTCTATATCTGGTTTTCTGGTATACTTCTTCTGGCAGTATATGGGCTTGGGATCCTGTGTCAAATTTAATTGACAGGGTCTCCATTCAGTTCCAAAAAAACTAGCACTTAAAATTGAAGACCTAGATTTCTACGCCAAATCTGTGTTTGAAAAGGTTTCATCATAGTTCACTGCATCAAAATGACTGAAAAGTGCAGAAGTAAACTTACAGAAGACAGGCCAATTTTGCACTCACTGTTACCAGTTGTTAAAAGAGCTGTTCTCCTGTCTAGTCAGCTCAACTGAGAGTGGTTTTACGGCACTTGGATTGGTTTAAATAAAAATTTAGTCATAGCTGAGGTGCTGAAAAAGCACATACATACATTAGTAAAATGTACCGGTCTCTAAGCACAGATTGATAAGACTGCATGACTTTACTGGTAGTCTTTTCATTTTGGACACTGGGGGCCTTTTGATGTTTGAGAAATTAATGTGCTTATAAAAATGAATCACAGTATTTGTTCTGTTTTTCCATTCATAAACTCTTGGGGAGTGTTTTTGTGGTTTATTATTTGTTTTAAGTTTCTTTTTCAAGATTGGAAAATATCACATCAATTCGACCCCCAAGTCCACACTAGCTGTCTTTGGTAATGTGGCCCTCTGCATGGTTCCTTGAATCCAAACCTTTGTGGGTAAAAGAGCTCCACTGTGAGGCACAAATCCCTGGGTCCTACCTTGATCCACATCTGTTGTTAGCTCTGACCAGATCACAATTTGAGGAACACTATTAGGCAGCATTTGAATTACATAAAAAGTAAAGTGGAAGGGTCATCGTTAAAGGGGGCTTTTGTACTAACATAATGACAGACATGTCAACTTCCCTGCTTACCATAAATCTCACTAGAATGCTAACTCAAGATCCTAATGCTGACACTGCATCAACTATTTAATTGTCAAAAATTTCAGCAGATGAATTAGGAAAAGGAAGAAAAATGAAAAATGAAAAAAGAAAGGTTGGGGAAAGAGAAACAGATGTTGTAAAGGTGAATGTCTCCTACCGAGGACTGTTGACAGCAACTACAATATATTGAACCAGTAATGAAATTATAATGATAAAAACACCAAGAAGTTTAATTACGACAAAAAGGCCGCATTGCACTCTTACTATTTGTGCAATTGACACCCATTGACACTGCCAATTGAGACCAGTGGACTCTCTGGAGATGGTTGAATGTAGTCCTAAATTTACACCCTAGTGCACAGACCAATAATTATTCAAGAAGTGCACATGTAAATACTCTTTTCCTTGAATAAGGGAATCCTGTCTCTCATTCTGAGAGGATAAGACCTCTGACTACAGTTAACAGGGGGAAATAAACCCAGATCAGCCTGCACATAAAGAAGCAGTTCTATTGAACAAGCAAAGATCAGGAAGATGGTTCTAGCTATTCAGGCTCACCCTTCAGACTGAGACAAGTAGCTATCTCAAGAGACAATGGGAGTCTATAGGTCAAACCAGAGGAGAAGCTGCATGTATATAGGATCACAGAACTGCCAAATATCTGGAAGACTCAATAAATGAACTAAATCTGTGCAAGCACCACAATGTCCTTAACTAGAGTGCTAACTCTATAGTGCCCAAACGTCACCCTCAAAGATGCACTGCTGTTAACAGTACTGTAGCCTGTTTTAATACACTTCAGAGTTTCTCAGTATTCCTTGTTACATTTAAATATATAGTGGGATCTCTTAACAGGAAACTACTCAACTGAAAAGCTGACTAACTACCAAATAAATGCTTTTAAACTCAGTGATACTGTTGATTCTGTATTGCTCTCTATCAAAGAGCAGAATCCTAGATACAGTATGGCATTTCTTTTTTCTAGCCTCCAATGTTAATCTCAGTCCCTTTCTGCCGATGACAATTTCCTACCCACAAAGTGAACTAAGTGATAAAAGAAGAAACAGTAGTTTGATAGAGCAATAAAGGAAATAGCTTACTGATCTTAAAGGGCATGTGAAGACAGCATAATGTAGCATCTTCAAAACCTGATCTCAGTTGCCAGTCAATTTCTTAAGGTTTTATTTCTACTAATCAAATCAGTTCCTGCATTGTTTCAAGAAAATGTATGGAATAGAGAAAGAAGTGCTGATTTTAGACAACATCCTCAGTAACTTCAAGTGTTTAATATTCAGTGTACATACTCCTAAAAAGTCAGTGCATTTTCAACAATTAATTGTGCATCCATGCATTACTGCACATTTAAGACTCTGAATCATACCAACCTAAAAACCCACGCAGATTCATACCATAGTTTATTGAAAAGCAACTTCACACAGGACTTCCAGTATCAAGTAAACCAACATATCTGCCTTAATTACTGCTGTAGTGAGTTACTCACTAAAAATAAAACTCTTTTGAACCACTTCCTCTAAGATCTCATGCTGAGAATCCCAAATCTTCAGCATTTCAACATTTATGCTCAGCTAAAGTGTTTATGAGGGCTACCTAGGGTGACCAGATGTCCCAATTTTACAGGGACAGTCCCAATATTCAAGGCTTTGTCTTATATAGGTGCCTATTACCCCTCCACGCCATCCTGATTTTTCACACTTGCTATCTGATCACCCTGGTGCTACCTCATATCATCTGAGAAGTACCAGTATTTTCAGAAATCAAGCTGCTCAGAATAGGGCTTTCTGAGAAGCTAAATTAGTTATGATGAGACAGAGTGGCCAACTTTTAAAAATGTTTGAGCATGTTTAGGAAATATGGCAAGAGAGCAGTTGGGGGGGAGGAGGGAGACAATTACAGAAGGGAAACAATGAAGAAACAAAAGGGATGAATAACACAAATGGAGTAAAAAAGTGAAAGAAAGATAACAGGAGAAGCATAAAGCACGACAAGCATGAAACAGAATAGAAGGAGTAGCAAAATCTGCAAGTAGGAGGAAAGAGCGGAGACAGTGTTGACAACCCAAGCATTCAAAACCATGAGTCAGGCCCCTGTACATCATGCAAGTATCTTCAAAAACATGAAGATTATTTACTTGCCTTTTGTGTTTTGAGCCTTTGGGGTTTACATTTCTAAGCTCTTCTCAACCACCATGACATCTAGAAACTTTCTTTATTAAAAAAGAATTAAAACTGAGATTTTCACATTCTAACAGGAATCCAGGATTTGGAGCTTTGAGAAGAAAAAATAAATATCACTAACTACTGTGGTTGTATCACAAGTCTCACCATATAAAGGATGGTATGTGGATAGCTAGAAATAAAAGGAAGATAATAGCAGGAAAGGAAAGAAACATGGAATGAATACAGAAAGATATGATGTAATTCCAGAAATTATGATGCGAGGTCACAGACCAAGAGCTCTCTTCAAAAAACGAGTTGTGACTTTTTTTTTCTATTCCTGAGTTTCATTTGATGAATAGTCACTGGCTTTGATTTTAATCTACCCTTCCTCCTGGAAAGTAAACTAACTTTAAAATACCTCCAAATTTGTGGACTCTCTCTCTAATGAAGTCCCTATTCAGCTCCAAAAAAAACCCCTGTCCTAATATTTGTTTGAAAGAGAGAACACAAGGGGGAAAATAATGAAGGAGCACAAGGGAAAGTCAGGTGTGGAGTTGGAAAGTAAAGATTGGGGAGTAGAAGGGAAAATACAGCTAGATTATACACGTTAGATACAAGCAATCTGGATCTTTCTGATTAAGGCCTATGATGAGAAAAGAGGAAAATTTATACCAGAGAGTGGAAGGGGGAAACAAAGAATTGGGGGAAAAACAAAATGGGTGGGAGTAGGAAATGGCAAAATGATTAAAAAAAAAAAAAAAAAAAAGATTAGGAAAGGAAATCGGTGAGCAGTGGAATGGGGCTTTATTATTATTACTAATAGTCTGTGCATTTCATTTCATTAGCATCTTGTTGCCATTTTACCTCCTTATGGAACTTAATCTGTTAAACTTTGGAAAGAGATGATGGGCCAAATTCTGCTCTCAGTTGCATCTGTGACCATCTATTTTTCCTAAGAAAGAAACGTTTCTTCAATGATTCCTTCCTACTGCAACTGTGACACCCAGGTTGGAGCAGGAAATAAAAATAAACCATTCTAGTTAAGCATCTGGGTTGAAAAATGTGAGACAAAAAATCTACAACAGGGTACAGAGTTTCTGATGGGGAATTGTCTGCCAGAGGGCAACTTTAAGCTGCCATGTGTTAAGTCAAATTCTATCTTCTACTTACAACATCTTCTGGCAAGTAGAAAAAGAAGGGGGATATTTTATCCTTGTTATTTGTAGTACAACAGAATTCAGCTATTAGAAACACCACAGTGATAACTGAATAATTTCACTAATTGTATATCACAAAACAAAATGGGCATTTCACATTTCAGAACAGTAAGGAAAAATATCAAATGAAAATATCAAACTTCATAAACTATATGTTCCAACTTACATTTTATTAAATGCAAAGTGAAAGAGTTGACATTTTACATGAGCTAGTCCGGAAACAAAGTTCTTTAGTGCTCTTGCGAGTACGTAAAATTTTGGATGCTGAGCTTAAAAAAAACCAAGCAAAAAAATGAAGGCACCCAAAATTAGCTCCTGATCCTACAAACATATCTGTGCTTATATTTCTACTTTGAGTAGCACCATTGCTTTCAATGGGACAATTCATGATAGTAAAGTTAAGCATGTGCATAAGAGTTTACAAGAGTGGGGCATTATGAACATTTAGATTAAGGGCTTTTCTTTACTGCACAGTTAACTCAAGATGTAACTTGAGTTTTACCCCAACCTGATTTCTATCCACACAGAAAAATCTGTAGCTCAAATGGTGTGTTTTAATCTGGAGCTGCCTCATTAAACATCATGCGTTGCTGACACTTCAGCTATTATATGCTGTATGGACACATCTAGAATGGTAACAATCCCCCGCAGGTCTTCCCAAAATTCTCCTTGGGGCCTCTGTTGGGCCTACTTACTTATTCTCTGGTTCTAGACTAAAAGTCACCTCTAGCCAGCATAAATAGCCTTGGACCGCACCTTAGCGCACAGCTTTCTGTACCTGTAACATTTGTATAGTGCTCCAGTTGCACTTGTTCAAATCAGATCACACCCAAGGGAGCAAATCCGCATGCTGCTTCTTGGACTGAGGCAGACCCCAAAGTGCTTGAGGACATGTGATATGAGGCCAGCAAGACATATGCATTTGAGTTCAAGACTACAAATTGAGTCTTATGATGCTACCTACTATAAGTTAGATGAAGAGGAAATCCACAAAACTGGACCTTAGTGCCAGCAGAAGATAAAATTCCTGAAGAATCTGTACTGACAGGCAAAGAACCACAACACCCAGCCCAGTAACTCCCTTTTTCTATTTCCTGACCTGTGGAATATCGAGTTCAGAGCACTTGCAAATTCTGTCAGAAATACAACATCCAGCTGTCATAGGTATGAGGTGGGATGGAATCTGGCGGTTTTATGCTACTGGATGTGAAATTAGGTCTAAATTTTAGTCCACCCCTAGTAATGATGCAGAAGACTTCTCATGCAGCAGGAATTCCCAACGATCTATCAGGTTTCTTAGCAGAGAAAATTTGCCATCCCCCCACTTTTTGTAGCTTCCCTTGTCACAGAATAACGGGTCATTTAAGGGTAGTTGGACTCAGCCACATTTGTGTTGGATTAGCTGTCCCCTCGCAACCCCAGATGGTCCTGATTAACTGGGTGATTTTTTCAAAAAGGCCAAGAAAACTCAGTTTGAAGGAGGAAGCTAGGTTCCTCTGGAAGGCACCTGAGGCAGGGACTGGAAGATTCTAAAGAAACAGCCTGGGACTCAGGGCTCTATCCCTGAATCAGACAGACTGAAAGGACTTTGGAGGCAGTGCTCTGTCCCAGAGTGCAGAGACTTAAAGGGAGTTGAGAAGCTTGATGGGACTAAATCAGGGGGCCTGCATAATCTCCATTCACGAATATTAATGGAACTTGCAAGCCCATTAGCAAGGATTATTAATGAATCTGTAAACACCGGGGTTGTACCATATGACTGGAGAACTGCTAACATAGTTACTATTTTTAGAAAGGAAAAAAAAGTGATACAGGTAATTACAGGCCTGTGAGTTTGACCTCAGTAGTATGGGAAAAAAATTGAAAGAGAAAGTAGTTAAGGACATTGAGGTTAACATTAATTGGGACAAAATACAATGTGGCTTTACAAAAGGTAGATCATGCCAGACCAACCTGATCTCCTTTTTTTTTTTTTTTTTTGGAGAAGATAACAGATTTCTTAGGCAAAGAAAATGCAGTGGACCTAATTTACCTAGATTTCAGTAAGGCATTTGATATGGTTCCACTTGGGGAATTATTAGTTAAATTGGAAAACATGGGGATTAATATGAAAATTAAAAGGTGGATAAGGAACTGGTTAAAGGGGAGACAACAACGGGTCATAATGAAAGGTGAACTGTCAGGCTGGAGGGAGGTTACTAGTGGAGTTCCTCAGGGATCAGTCTTGGAACCAATCTCATTTAACCTTTTTATTATTGAACTTGGCACAAAAAGTGGGTGTATGCTATAAAGTCTGCAGATGACACAAAGTTGGAAGGTACTACTAGTACAAAGAAGGACCAGAATATCATACAAGAAGATCTGGACGACCTTGTAAACTGAAGTAATGGAAATAGGATGAAATTTAATAGTGAAAAGTGCAAGGGACTAATAAAATTTTTTTGCTATAAACTAGGGACGCATCAGTTGGAAGGAGGAGAAGGACCTGGGCATATTGGTTGATCACAGGATGACTATGAGCTGCCAATGTGATGTTGCCATAAAAAAAGCTAATGCAGTCCTAGGATGCATCAAATGACGTATTTCCAGTAGAGATAAGGAGGTGTTAGTACCATTATACAATGTGTTGGACAGATTTCATCTGGAATACTGTGTGCAGTTCTGGTCTCCTTTGATTAAGAAAGATGAATTCAAACTGAAACAGATGCAGAGAAGGGTTACTAGGATGATCCGAGGAATGGAAAACCTGCCTTATGAGAAGAGACTCAAAGAGTTTAGCGTAACCAAAAGAAGGTTAAGGGGAGATATGATTGCGCTCCATAAATACATCTTTGGGATAAATACCAGGGAGGCAGAGGAATTATTTAAGTTCATCACTGTAGAAGCGTTGGCTCTGTGGTAGGCCACAGCGGCTTCCTACAGACAGGGAATAGCTCGCACTTGGCAAATAAGTAGTCCTAATAGTCCGCCCTTAGGCAGGGTGAGCAGAGGCGGATCGCTCAGGCCCTCAGGCAGGGCGAGCGAACAAGGAGTCTATGGCTCCAACCCTTAGGCAGGGTGAGCAGGCGGATCGCTCAGGCCCTCAGGCAGGGCGAGCAAACAAGGAGTCTATGGCTCCAACCCTTAGGCAGGGTGAGCAGAGGAGGCAACAGCTTCAGGTGGGGTCAGGAGAGCAATTCTCCTGGGGTGGCTAGGGAAAAGGGGAAGGGGAGGGGGACGCAGGCCCACCCGTCTCCACTGCGTCCCAGCCCAGGGCCCTAGCAGTGGCAGAAGCGGCTGCCACTGTGCCAGCGGGGCTCCCGCCGCAACACACCGGCTATAAGGCGGTTTCAGCCACAGGCCATGGCTGTCCCTGGGCTACTTCCTCCCCACTGACCCTAGTACCTGCTTCCTCCGTGACACGGGGATAGTCCACCTGGTCTAGTGCCGTCAGTCCTTCCTCATCAATGGGGGGTAAGGCAGGAAGCTCCTCTTCAGGGGGCAGCTCCTCCAGGTCGTTGGAGGTGGGGGAATGGCTCGGCCTCGGGCAGCTCCTCCAAGTCCTGTCCCGCTGCAGGGAGGGGCTTGGCGGCCGGCAGTTCCTCCAAATCCGGCCCGGCCTCCGGGGGTGCCCGCCACTCGGGCTGCTCTGGGGTCTCAGCCCAGTCTGGCGGTCCCAGAGCACGGCCCCGGGCTCGGGGTCGGGGTAACTCGGCCCAGTCGTCCTGGCCGGGTTGCCTGGTCCAGCTCCTCGAGGGGCCTATCCAATCCCCGGGCCCAGGTGGGGCCGGGGTTTGTCGGCGGCGGTTAGGCTCTGGCCTCGGCCTCTGCTGGCAGGGCAGCACGTCTGCCTCTGGCAGCAATCTGGGCTCTACTGAGCTCAGGGGCCAGGCTTTTATCCTTCCCCTTCCTGTTGGGGCTCCGCCCCGCAGCTGCCAATTGGCCTGGCCGGGTGGTCCTATCACAGCCCGGGTCCCTTGTTGCCGGGCAGACTCCGGGGCAGGGTGTGAGCTGGGCCAATCAGGGCTCTCGTGCCCTTTCTCAGGCTCTGTCTCCGAGGGAGGCCACAGCGGCTTCCTACAATCACCAATTTGGACACAAGAACTAATGATTATAAATAAACTGGCCATTGGGAAGTTTAGACTTGAAATTAGACGAAGGCTCCTAACCGTCAGAGAAGTGAAGTTCTGGAACAGCCTTCCAAGGGGTACAGTGGGAGCACAAAACCTAGCTGGCTTCAAGACTGAGCTTGATAAGTTTATGGAGGTGATGGTATGATGGAACAGCCTAATTTGGCAATTAATTGATCTTTGACTACTAGCTGTAAATATGCCCAATGGCCTGTGATGTGATGCTAGCTGGGGTGGGTTCTGAGTTACTACAGAGAATTCTTTTTGGGTGAGTCTTGCCCACATGCTCAGAATTTAGCTGATCATCATATTTGGGGTTGGGAAGGAATTTTCCCTCAGGTCAGATTGGCGTAGGTCCTGGGGGGTTTTGACCTTCCTCTGCAGCATGGGTCACAGGTCACTTGCTGGTGGATTCTCTGAAGTCTTTAAACCATGATTTGAGGACTTCAGTAACTCAGTCATAGGTTAGGGGTCTATTACAGGAGTGGGTGGGTGAGATTCTGTGGACTGTGTTGTGCAAGAGGTCAGACTAGATGATCATAATGGTCCATTGTGACCTTATAGTCTATGAGTGGGCTGAAGAGAAGAGTAGGGTTGTTTGGAGTTTTTTTTTTTTTACCCTAAAAAGGGACTGAATTTTGAGGGTGACTCAGCTGGAGGGCTAAGCCATGTACACCTCTGGGGGAGAGAGAGAGAGAGAAATAGTTCTGGGGGAGGGCAGGAAGTACACACAATGCCACACTTGACCAACTGGGGATACTGTACCTTAAGAAATTCTTCCAGTCATTAATCTGCCCATCAGTCATCCCAGGTGACGAAATAGCTCCATGGCACAGAGGGATGCTTTTCTCCCAGAGAGTTGGAACAACTCTTTACCAGCACTTTCTTTAGCAACAAGACCATCCTTTCCATCAGCCTAAAGCAGTTCCTGGTACCTTGTGTTTTTAAGTGGCTGTCATTATTCATACAGATTAATTAATTGTGACCCAGGGACCTGCTGTGCAAATTTGCAGAGGGGTGCATAGGAGTTAGAGAGAGCCCCTAGATTTGGTATCTACATACTAGTTCAAAAAGTATCGTGAAAGAGCTCTAGTGAAAGCCTATCCCACTGATCATAATAATCGCTGCAAGATGTATGTACGAATAGTATGGAAAGGAGTTATGTATATATACTGAAAATTACGTTCTTAGAGTCTGTGACTCGGGTCGGTTATCAGAAAGTGATAAACAAGTTTCTTTCAAGCACAAGATGTTTATCAGTCTGTCTTCATGCAAACTGAGTGTAAATAAATGTTCATTGTGAAGCATACAATAATCTGAGCAAAATGCTGATCATAAGTGATTGCAAAGTCTCTAGAGGAGATTCTAGAGAAGAAAACCAGCAGAGATTGCCCTATTTGCAAGGGAAGGCAATAGATTTTTGGACTATAATTTAGGGACCGAGACAAACGCTGGATCTTTCCCTTGAGGAGGCAAGAAAACAGTTTGACTTGTCTCATGAACAGATGATCACAGCCAAGCCTGGATGCAATACAATGGATGGATTATGGGTGAGTTTTTGCGCTATATGACATGGCAATGGCTTGTTGGTTAAGTTTAGGCTCTAATATGTGTGTCAGGTTTTTATTATATATGCAGCCCTTTGTTTCCAATATTTCTGCTTGCTATAATATGAATCTCAGTTGTGTGTTAAATAAATTTATACTCTCTTTCTCTATAAACAAATCTAAGTGTTGTGTACTAAACCTAGTTGTGTACTACAGTGTAACTGGTAAACGATGCTGTTTTGTTCTTTTGGAAACAGAGAAGCTGGGAATTCTGAGAGTGTCCAGCAAATCAGGAGCTAGACACTCCACTGAGATGCGGAGACTCAGGGGTTGAAATGTGACTACCATTAACCTGTGAAGAGAAAGTGAGGCCTTCAGAAACCTGAAAGGCTATGCTCGCGTTACTGGGGAAACTGATCCACAGTAGGCACAGACAAGGCTCCCTCGTGTTAAGGGCAGGTGGTAGTGAGGTGCCTCACTACCCCGCACCCCTGGGAGGCATCACAGTAATGGCAGTTGTTTAAACATTTATTAATCTGTAGGGTTTTTCTTGTTTTGTGGACTGATATTATTAAGAAATCTGGTTCAATAGATTAAACTTTGAAATTGAATTGTAAAATATTCAAAGAAAACACTAAAAAGCCTCAAGTTTTTGTTCACGACCCTTGCTATACAGCAAGAGGATATCTGCAAAAGGGCAACCTTAACTATATATTTCACTTCCATCCCCACAATAGTAAATACTTTTTTAAAAAATACTGCAATTACTGAAGAGCATAAAAAAAGAATCATCGCGTCCAGCGCTGAATAAGCTCCATGGGAAATGTGTAAATAAAGATCTCTGGGGGGCAGATGCAACAACACTTAAGAAGCAGCATAAAAGATAAACACAAAATAAAGATAACTCTTGTGGGAACAATGAAATATCAAAACCAAGATGATTTAAGGTACTTAAGAGATTATCATTTTCAAAACGTTACTACAATACCTGCATCAAACACAGTATCATCTTCTAAGGCCCGCACAGCAATTTCTACAGCCTTCATTGAACTTCCTCCCATTTCCAACACTGCAAAGCCATTCCTAACTGCATTTTTCACTCCCAGGATGCTTCTTTCAGCAAAATCATCTGGTATTGCCCAAGCTCCACCATGGACTACAAGAACAGGTTTTGTTCCCATCTTTCCAGACCACCAAGGATGATATATCTGTTGAAACAAGCAGGTCCATTTTAATGTAATGTTAACATTGCACATCAAAACAACATTCAGAAACATTGAGATTAATCTTTTATGCCTCAAAGCCTGCTTTCTCTGTGTGCATGCATGCACATAGAGTTCCACTCTCGTGCATCTAATTACAGGATCAGGCCCATAATCTCTCAATAGTTCCATGCATTATACATATGAAATATTAATGTTTATCTGCCCACCCCCACACTGCTTCTTCTGTTTTTAGGCAATTAAATAGATCTTAAAAGAACCTCTGAGTAAGCAGACTTTTTACTTGTGTGTAGCTCCTTGGAGGATCAAGGCTGACACAATTACAGAATTATTAGCACAATAAACTCTTTTTCAGAGATCCAACCACTATTGACAGGAAAATTTAGAGCAAGAGTACCTGTGAAATTCAAATACAAAGTTTCACATCATTTCATTTCAAAATATGTAGAAAAAAAGCTGAAATGAAATCTCATGTGAAATATATCACTATTTTGCACCCATATAATTTTAATAAATCTTTGAAAATATTACATTATTGACTGAGCTGGAAGCAATGCCTCTGGTTAAGATGACCTAACACTTTCCATTTTGAGCTGTTCTCAATTGAACATCACCATAATTTAGCCATTCAGACTGATATTTTCTACCTTTGCTCTCTACCTCATGTTGAATTCTTTTGGAAGCTTCAGCAAAAAAATAAATAAAAAATCATCTGAGGTATTTCTGGTAATAAGTTTAGAGAGAAATAAGTATTTTCCCAAATGTTTCTTTGAAGAGCTCTATTATATCAGGCTTTAAAACAGAAACTAGACACTTGAAAAGGGGTAGCCCTGTGGTCAGAGAAGTGCTTTATGTTGTCCCCATAGATTTGATTGAGTTGTAACCTCTAAAAATTGCTATTTCACATGCAGAGGCAAACTTAACTCTGGAATTACTTCACTTTCGTGTGCTTGTCCTTACAACCTTAACATTCTTGTAACATAATTATCTAGCACCCAAATAAGGCAGGAACAGCTATCGTCTGAAACAGGAGCTGGCTAACAAAATTGTCTTTTATTCCAACTACTAGGCAATAAGCATATTCCCAATCACATAACAAGATTGAGTAGACCAAACAGCCACCTTCCTTTAGGAGCTTATATACCTCCCTTGGGATCACCTGGTTGCGTCCTCACCTGTGGACTTGCTGAACCTTGGTTGAATGGTGTATCACAAGGCCAGGAAGCAATTGCCTCTGATGATTTAATCACACTCTCTGGCTCAGGGGTGAGTCATCAGACTTAGGCAGGCTCAGAGGTAACTCAATGATGACTGAGAGTATTTTAGCACACTTTAGAAGAGTCCAGCTTTAAACAGAAAGCTGGTTTTAACTCTAAACTATAGCAGAGCTGACACACCACTATAATTTAGGCCTTTATACTGATCTCATCACCATAACATTGGTGTGGTTTCATAGAATACAATGAAGTTCAGTGATACTTTAACAAATACCTCTGCTTAATTAGATGGTACTTCCATTTAACAAGGATGCATGCTGGTAATTAAGTCGTATATTAGGTTTTGAGGATGATCAAACTGGTAGTGCTTTGTCTTCTCTCAGAAGGCTCTTGCCAATGCCAGGTCACCAAAGCAAAACTATTTTAGTAGAACCTTCCCTGCCTTTACAGAAACTTCTGCTGTCTCCAGGTTTTCAGTATGACAAGGTTCCATAGCAACTTGGAGCACCTGTATTTCTCAATTGCATTTCAGCTCAATGAATTAAGTAATTTTGAACTTTTGTCAGTGAAACACCTGTGTTTCCATAACTCTTTAGGGTGTAAGGAGTACTGAACTGGTCCCTATTTACTTGTTGACTTTAATGGGAATTTTGCCTGAAAAACAAGTGCCTTTTAGTGAACCAGTAAGCTTAGTGCAAGTAAAATAAATGAAATATTTCTCATTTTAAATACAAAATGGTGTTTTTTAATTATAGTGAATTATGCTAAATCCGTTTGAACAAAAGTGTTCAATTTCAGTAGATCCTACTACATTAGTTTTAAAACATATTTACAGCCCTTTAAAATAGAGTTTCTAATAGTAAAACCTAGCTAAATTACAGTTATCAGAATGCTTCATAATAAAAACACTTGGAGGGAAGAGGAATTTTAAAAGCACAGCTAATGTTTGTGGTAGAAGTGGGACACAATCATCACAGTACAATATTTATTTGCGGCATAAAAATGGAATAGAAAAAGAAGTGATTACAGAGTAGCCACTGCCATTACACAGATGTGGTTACAATCCTTTAATTATATTTATTTCCAAGCAATTTATGGCAAATGCTTTACAACAGTGAACATCTTTTTTCTATGCAGTACAGCAGTACTTTTGATATATGAGGGCCAGACAAAATAAATCAAAACCTTCTCCAGGAAGAATTTAGATACTTTTAATGTATATTAAAAATGAATCCTAAATGCAGTTGATACCTATTACTACATCTATAATTTTGCTACTAACCTGTTGTTCAAAAGTGTTATAAATGTTGTTCAAAAATGCAACTCCAATAGTTGGATATTTTCTTTGGCCTTTACAATGCCACATCATAATTTTAGTGTATGAACTAAATTAGACATCTTCCCTGGAGCTCTAATTCAGCAAAGCATGTAAATGCATGCTTAACTTTAAGCATGTGAGTAGTCCAACTGAAGTTTAAAATGAATCATGTAATTAAATGCTTTGCTGCATCAGGCCTTTGTTAGGATACTGTGAAATTTTCTAAAATGTTTCCCTTATTTTCATTACTTCCAAGACAAAGCATACTGCAGAAAATTGTAATTGCCTTACAGAAATGCCACTTCTCATAACCAAAGCAGTTTCAATATAGCAATCTGAATGAATAAAACGAAAGTCAGGACTTGTTTTTCCTCTTACAAAAGTTTTGTGTTTAAATTATTGAGTTTCATATATTTAAGGGGCATTTGGTATCTTTTAAAACATACAGTATCTGGCTAAGGTGCTTTTTCAGAAAAATTAAGCAATATTGCTTCTTGGGAGCTTGCAATTTTATGTGCAAAGCACTAACCAGTGTGTGCAAAGCACAGCATAGTAGACTAAATCGGACAGGACACAGAGACATGGCATTAAACACAGAGGAGGAAGGTTTAAGGAAGTGCTATGAGGTTGCTTGTTTTCACATTGTACACATTATGTATGAAATGTTGGCCCTTTGAAGTCAACTGCAAAAATCCTATTCACTTTAATGGGGCAGGATTTCATCCTTTTGTTACTGTTGTTTGTAATTTAGATGTTGTATGTTTTGAATAGGAATGTGAGCCATTGTGGGAGATGCTGACAGAATAAGAGTAATTTTAAAGAACAAAATAAGTTTGTATACCATACAGGATTAGGCACATTATTCTACTAAGGGAATGTCTACACTGCAATTAAAAACACGCGGCTGGCCGGAGCCAGCCATCAGATCAATCTCTCTGGATCGATTGAGCGGTCAGCGTAGACCCGCTCAATTGATCAGGAAGTCAACGCTTGTAAACCACCCCCTCAAGTGGCACAGTGCAGTGAAGATGGCACGCAGAAGGGATGCACAGCAGTCAACGGGAGTTACGCAAGCTACTCTGTGTAGCTTGCATAATTCCCGCCGAATCTCCAGATAAGTGTAGACCAAAGCTCAGGCTGATGGGGCTCGGGCTAAAGGGCTGTTTCACTGTGGTATAGACATCTGAGCTCAGGCTGAGTTCTGGGACCCTCCCACCTTGCACAGCCCTAGAGCCCAGGCTCCAGCCCAAGCCCGAATATCTACACCACAATTAAAAAGCCCCTTAGTCCAAGCCTGGGAGCCCAAGTCAGCTGGCACAGGCCAACTACTGATTTTTAATTGCAATGTAGACATGTCCTTAGAGGCATGGAAAGAAGAGTGAAGCAGGATGGGCAAGAAGGGAAGTGTAATTAGCATAGTCAGGGCTCAAGCAGGAAAGTGTGGGAAGAATAATGACAAGATGTAGGCAGGGGGCACAGCTGTTTATTTTGCATAATCTGTGAGGTTAAATGCACTCAAAAATCTAAAAGACCAGAGCAAGTGAAATTAGCATTGCAGTAACAGTGTCATTGTATATTCAAATTACATACAAAACTATGTTAAAAGAACATTAAATCAAAGTGAATGCAAAGTCAAGCATTCAAAAGTTAGGAAAAACTGGGGTGAAGGCAATATTAATTCGGCCCTCTTTTTTGTAAATTCATCATGATACAGCCTTTAATTACATGATCAAATACTATTTTTTCCCACAGGACTTCATTCAACATACAGGGCAAATTATGGTCTGGGAATGAATTAGGGTTGTGTCATTTCAAGCTGAATAGTTAAAGTTTGGCTAAGTTATAACAAACTGAAAACGTATTCTTATAATGTAAAGCATTGGGCAATCTCTCAGTAGTTGCACAGGTAGAAAGTGGAAGGGCTGACACAGTAGTCTGTATAGAGTGTTTTTCATTTTGCAGACCTCTCCCTCTCTTCCCTTCCCTTCCCTTGCTCCCCTTTGCCATCCATCTCTCCCCCTCTATCTGCACAATAACACAGTATCTGGTTTAACTCAGTAAGAGACATCCTACTTGTCCACTATGTAATTTTCAAGCACAAAACTTTATTCCTTAATCATTTTCCCTCAAACATGGCAAAGCAATTATTTGTTTAATAAATTCTAGATAGTTTTCACTAGAAAGATATAAGCGTGGTTGCTCTAGGGAGCAGGACTGAGTGAGGAAGTGATCCATAAGAGGACCTCTCTCTTAAGAGGTTGTAGTCTACATAAGAGATCCAAGAGGTGGTAGTCTATGAAATGGTGGTGTATATATGATAAGATAAGAGGTGGTGGTCTAAATATGACAAGTCTGGTAATTCACAATAACTTACTAGGGTTTTCCCCATTGTTTATTTCTATGATTTGTTGCTTCTCATTATTAAATAAGATTGAACATTATGGTCCAGATTCACAAATGCATTTCGGTGCCTAACTTCCATTGATTTCAATGAGTTTGATGCTTAATACCTTTGTGAATCTGGACCTTTGTGTATAAAATGCTTCAAAGCAACCAAAAATTCAGAACAAGTTAAAATAAAGTGAACTTTCTGGGCTGTCCTAGAAATCCATGGAGTCTAGCTGAATGTTAAAAGGACGATCTAGAATGCGATATAATCAGTTGAAAAATAGTAGTTAAAAGTTGCTGCAGGTTATAACAATGTGGTTTACACCTTTAAGGCCAGGCTGGCTGGGGAGCACCCAGCCTGTTCTGGAGAGGAGCCCAGCAGGCAGGTGCTGGGAATCATCTGACCCAGGTAGGCATAATCAGGTGATTAAGTCTGATGATTACCAACTACCAGTATAGAGGAAAGTGTTCCCCTTAGAAATACAACAGAGCACTGTGAAGTGTACTCACCTAGGGTGAGTAGAGATTTTGACTAAAAAACTAATGAAGGCTATGGGGCACAATCTAGTTTGAGAATGAGATTATTATTTTATGTTGTCTTGTTATAGTTTCTTTCTGGGATAATAAATAGCACCCTGAAACCATGACTATGAACTGATTTGGGTATAGCTAATTATTTTTTCCAGGCTGATGGAAAAAGTCCACTAGCCTACCCAGGTATTACGCTTGGTATCAATTACCTGCCTATATTTGTGAGTTTACAATTACAATTCCTTGTTTCTAAAGTGTTTGGTCTCACGTTGCAGTGTGGAAGATACACACAAATGTAAGTAGTAGATTAAAACCTCAATCCTGCAGTTTGTGAGATTAATAACTGGGTGTCAATGCCTATCCACATAGATCAGCTTCCAGGATCAGGGTGTAACTGAATATGCAGAGGAAGGAGTACAAACTAACTAGACAAAGTACAGTCAAATTCCCAAAATAAAAAAATGTGGGGAGGAGACCAGAAGTGTGATTTCTGTCATTGCTTTTAGGGATAGTAATATTTATTTTTTATACCACTAGTAGATAAACCATTTTTCACTTTTGTTAAGTTAACTATGTTCTTGTTTGATGATGGCAGCAGGTTTTAATAACTGCAGTTGGTGTGTTTAAAAAAAATGTGTGTTCTAAAAAGTAGTGTTAGGCTTTAAATTGCCCCTTAAATATCAGCCATTTTGGCTGATAGTGCTGTAAAACACCTTTGAAACTGGTACTTCCATTTTGTAAATACTTTTATTTTTCTTTATTCTGAGATGGACCTTGCTCAATATCTATAGGTCTTTGAACTGATGAAAAATTAACAAGCCATAATAGAACTTGTGCATGGCTAATTATTACAGTGCTGTTATCTTCCTACTCATTTGCAAAAATGTTCTTCCAACCTATCCTATCCTTCTGCATACTCCTACCTCTTTCACTATAGTCTTATGACATACCTTGTTACATTCTCTGAAAAAATTCGTCATTAATACTGAAGTTGGGCACTTGCTTATCTCTGTACCCACATGAGCCTATACAAACTTTTGTTCTCTCTAACTCCTTTCCGCTTAGGTTCAGTGCTTAAAGTTTGCCAGGTCACAGATCGAGAAATAACGAGCACATTGGGTCACTGAGGGGGACACATTTTTAGTACAACCTGAGGGGAAAACCCCTTTTGATTACCCTTTATTTTGGGCAAGTGGGGAAAGCCTCCTGGGCTGCTGCAGAAAACAGGTAGAACTCTCTCCTAAGGTGTTGATTCCAATCTGTCCTATATAGGTTCTTATATCATATGTATCACTGTAATATCTAAGAATCTAAGTCATTAAGCAACATGTTTAACATCTGTTGTGTGTCTTGTTCTCTCCTCTTCTGTGGGGAAGAGGATAAGTGGAGTGTGTGTAATTGGTCTTGTGGTAGGGTTTTTGTTTTTAAATGTACCTGTTGTGTGTGAGAGAAGGCCAAGTCAAAGAAATGTGCCTTGAACTTGGAACCAGTAGTGCTAGGGTTTGTGGTAGCCATTGGTTCCAAAGCCTTGGTTCGCTTCTGGAGAAAGTTCTATCTCCTGCACAGTGGCACTTTACTCTTATTGTTGAAAGTTCCCTTGTGCCAGTGGAGGGGAGAAAGAGCAGACGAGCAATTCTGTTCCCCCTCACCAGGAAGGGAGAGGAAGTAGGAGGAGATCAGGGAAGCTCTGTTTTTCTTCTCTCTTCCTGTGAACAACAGAACAGCTTTTCTGCTTCTTCTAACCCTCCCTGCAACACCAGGTCTGGGAAGGGGGCGAGTGAAACCTGTTGCAGTGCCCTCCCCCTATGTGTAGGAGAGGTAGATTAAGAAACCTAGAAGCTGCAGGAGGAGTAGAGGTGGGGTTGGGGGCCAGAATTGACCAGGAGGGCTAGTAAAGCAAAGTGACATGAGGGGTGATAGACCCTCCACTTTTTTTCAGACTCCTTTAAGCATTGTTTCTTACACTCACTTTCATGCCTGATCTTAAACTGCACTGTAAGGTTTCCAGGACAGACTCTATTTATGTGTGTACAGCATGCAGTATAACAGGGGCTCTATCCTAATTATGACAACCCCAATAATTTCAGCCTAATACACTTATGAACATTCACTGTACAGAATTGGGCCTGACTTGAATTAGCTGAGGCCCCATATAGCAGGGTGAGAGGGAAGAAAGAAAATAGAGGAGCGGCTTGGATAAATTTACTTAGTTAATAGTGCAGATGGGGGTACATCATAATACCCTTCCAAAATCTATCTCAGAGTAGATCTGGGCTACAAGTACCATGACATAGGACCAGTCAGGACAGCTAACCTCTGTGACTTACCTGGGGGCAGGAGCACAGAGCACTCAAGTAGCAGGTGGGGCAGCTGTTGTGTAGCACTGCTGCAGCAGAGGAGCAAGAGAAAGCTGCCTGCTTGCTTGCTCTGTTCAGGGGCACAAAACTGAAGGTGACTGAGTGAAGAGGCTCAGTTATAAGCAGCCCAGCAGCTGCAGCAAAGAAGCAGCGGGCATCCAGCCAACCAAAGCTAGGAAAGGCTGCTGTGGATCTGGGAAGGGGGCCCAGAAAAGGGGAGATGTGTGTGAAGGGGATGGGTGAGCCCAACCAGCAACTCCGAGAGAGCAGCACAGCACAATAGGAGGCTACAGGCCCCGGCCACAGCTCAGAACAATTAGCAAGATGGATAACCAGGCTAGCATAGCCCAAGAGGGCTACTTGCAATAAGTGTCCCTCTGTGTGAGCCACACCACCAGACCAACCTTAAAGAGACAGAAGCACACACAAGACTGCTACCACCATGGATACCAGAAATCTGCCTGATATTAGGCTGGCATGGCAGACACATATTTTATAGCCCACAGAAAGACTATAGCCCCATGGACTATTCTCTCAGGAAGGTGCTCTACATCAAATAGCACTGCTGAAGGAGCACAGGACACAGCTCAGGCAGAAAGAAATCCCAAGCAGAGGAGAAAGCTAACATTATTTCCTCTGTCCATTTGTTTTTGTTTTTTTCTTCAAATATAATCACCAATAATTTTAACGTACAAGGCTACAGGAAGAGGAGCGAGCTAATGTTATAGAAGAGAGACATGCCTCAGTATGTAGTACAAAATAGCAATACTCTTAAAAAAGCAGACTCACCTTGAAGTCACAGAAACAGAACTAGTTCATATAGTCCTTAATAGACTCCTGGAGCATAACAAATGTAAGAAAAATGAAGCAAGGATAAGTATTAAATCCCAGACTTTCAAATCCAAAACTGAATGCCGAAATTTGTCTGTGTATTTCTGAACTCTTATCAAAGCCTAGTCAATGTGTAACTAAAACTTGGACAGTTAAAATGAAGTTGTTTGAGCTGTTCACCTCCTGAGTTAAAAGTCCTCAAAGAATTATCATGGCATTAATTATTAACGTTGCTTATTTAAGCAGTTATATTGCTTAACATATATTTATTCAGATTATATTTTATGTTTGTATTATGTATTTTTTATGTTATGTGAATAACTCATATTTTATTTACTAGATGATTAATTTTTACTCTTGATTTGTGTCAAGTTGCATTTGGATGGAAAATGGAATTCAACTAAAAAAGCACAAAAACAGCATTTTAAAATAGTTTTATTTAACTAATAAAAATATTACATGGGTTGGACAAGAAAAAAAGTCAGTTTATCAAATATGTTTTGCAGTTAAAACTAACTGATTTATTAAACAAAGGAAGTTTGTGGGTAGTGGATTGAATTGATTGTTTCTGGTCACCATGTCCTTCAAGATTTTAGGACTAGTAGAGCTCATGCTCTCACATCTCATTTTTATTTATGGATTGGAAGAGGAAAACTAACGTTCGTGTTTTTCAACTCCCTATTAGTTTGTCAACTTTAAACAGCATAGTAATTGAACAAGTTGAATAAACCGAAATGAAGAACATGTTCTCTCTGCACCTGCAGAAGAGGCTACTGCTATCAAAAGCTGTTTTTGGACTTCAACAAATTCTGGTTCCAGTTCTCAGCCAGTGACTATGTCCAGTTCAGTGGTTTGACTTTTTTTTAAAATTTGGCACAAACATGGACTGCTCCAATAGAACTTTTTTTTTTTTAATGTAAATGACTTTAAAAGATTATAGTAAGTTTTAGGCCTTAACATAGGTTATCATAATTTCAAATTTAATGTTAAGTAGGCCTATTTAAATAAAAAATATAACATCATTTTTCTAATTTTCAAATAAAAAAAAATTGATTTTTATGCACCCTGGCCTGATATAATGATGATGTGTCCCATGTGCATCTGCTGTGGCTCGCCAGGGAGGCAGAATATGTTTGGAGCACAGGCCAAAGGAAGTAAAATGGGTGAAGAATCTGTCTAAGGAAGAGGCCCAGCTCAGTCCCAACTCATGGGAATCACAAGATAGTGTTGCCAACTCTCACAATTCTTAGTAGGAATGTCAAGGGTCAAAAGGATCATGGTCACAGTACAAGTGTCATGGCAAAAGCCTCCTTTCTCTCATGTTAACTTATATGTCTGTGTAGAACTAGGTCAATCAAGGAACTAGCTTGCCGTCATAGCAGTCTGTTAGAATTTTCCCTAATATCATGTATCATAAGAGGACAAGAAGTCTTTTGAGTATGACCTAAGTGAGAAGAAGAATATCATGAACATGGTCTGTAGAGCTGTAATAGAGACAATGTTTTGTCTGAAAACAAATACACTTATTTTCCCTGGGAAGTTTATAAATCATTGGGAGAGGGATGTAGTGATACCTTGAAGCCAGGGGTTCTCAACCTTTTTCTTTCCAAGACCCCCACAACTCTCTATAAAAACTCCATGGCCCACTAGTGCCACAATAACTGCTTTTCTGCATAAAAATGCCAGGGCTGGTGTTAGGGGGTAGCAAGCAAGGGAAGTACCCAGGGCCCCATGAAGCTCAGTTGCTCATACTTTGGCTTCAGCCCCGCACTGAGCAACAGGGGCGGGGAGGGGTTCAGCAAGTCTAACACCAGCCCTGCTTGGCAGATCCCCTGAAACCTGTTCATGGCTCCCCAGGGGCCCACAGACCCCCTCTCCCCTAGTTGAGAACCACTGCTTTAAGCCACTGTAGTGTAATCTGAAAATACCAGCCCAGTCTAGTGCATGAAATGTTAAGATGGAGCTCTCCTGCTGAAAGAGAGAGTTGTGTGTGTGAGGGTGAGATAGAAGATTTGCTTCCTGAAGACATCACACTTAGATAACAAAAACTGGTAGATGGTATTTTACAAAAAGTCCTCCCCACTTTTGCTCCCATGTCATGTGTTGTATTCTCTCCAAGGTGCACTACAGAATCTGGCCTCTTATGTACACATCCAGCCTAAGTATCCAGGGAATAGCCAATCTAGAGTTTGGCTTGCTGTTTGTTTGGGCCTGAAGATAACCTGTGAGAAAACTGAGTTCAGATAGAAAATTTGGAGGCAATCTATACCTTCAAGTCAGTGGCACAGCTATGGGCACCCACACGGCTCCACAGTATACCAACATTTTTATGGCTGACCTAGAACACCGCTTCCTCAAAACTCATCCCCAAGCATCTCTCCCTTACCTATGCTACATTGATGACATTTTCATCATCTGGACCCATGGGAAAGAGTCCCTCGGAGAATTCCACCGGGATTTCAATAATTTCCACCCTACCATCAACCTCAGCCTGGACCAGTCCACGCAAGAAATCCACTTCCTGGACACTACAGTACAAATAAAGGATGGTCACATTAATACCACCCTATACCGTAAACCAACTGACCGCAATACATATCTTCATGGAAGCCTCCAGCTTCCACCCTGGACACATTACACGAACCATTGTCTACAGCCAAGCCCTAAGATACAACAGGATTTGCTCTGATCCCTTGGACAGAGACAAACACCTACAGGATCTCCATAAAACCTTCTTAAAACTACAGTACCCACCTGGAGAGGTGAAGAAACAAATTGACAGAACCAGACGGGTACCCAGAAGTCACCTACTACAGGACAGACCCAACAAAGAGAACAACAGAACACCACTGGCCATCACCTACAGCCCCCAACTAAAATCTCTCCAACACATTATTAAGGATCTATAACCTATCCTAGCAGATGATCCCTCACTCACTCAAGCCCCGGGAGGCAGACCTATCCTTGCTTACAGACAGCCCCCCAACCTGAAGCAAATACTCACCAGCAACCATACACCATAGAACAAGAACACTAAACCAGGAACCTATCCCTGCAACAAACCCCGTTGCCAGCTCTGCCCGCACATCAACTCCAGTGACACCATCACAGGTCCTAACTACATCAGCCGCACCATAAGGATTTCATTCACCTGCACATCTACTAATGTAATATATGCCATCATGTGCCAGCAATGCCCCTCTGCCATGTACATTGGCCAAACCGGACTGTCACTACGCAAAAGAATAAATGGACACAAATCAGACATAAAATATGGTAACATCCATAAACCAGTCAGAGAGCACTTCAATCTCCCAGGACACTCTGTAGCTGACTTGAAATTTGCCATACTTCTACAAAAAAACTTCAAAAACAGACTTCAGTGAGAAACTGCAGAGCTGGAACTCATATGCAAATTTGACACAATCAAACTGGGTCTGAATAGGGACTTGGAATGGTTTATCTAATTACAAGAAGTAATTGTCACTGTTCACACATTCTCACCTTCTAATTAATGGTTGTGAATAGGCTTCATCTACTCCAACTGAATGGACTCTGCTAACACCTACCCTCCCCATTGTTGTTCCTTACTCTTGGATGTATATATACCCCCTATCTGATTTCTATTTCTTGCATCTGATGAAGTGGATTGCAGTCCACAATAGCTTATGCCTGCAGAAATTAAATTTGTTAGTCTTTAAAGTGCTACAGGACTCTCATTGTTTTTGCTGTATGCAGACCAACATGGCTGCCCCTCTGGAACTTTTCAGAAGTCAAGGAATCTTGTGAACTTCCTCACTTTGTAGGACAGTGTGTCTTGGCTCATTTGTGAAGCCATTGTTGTCTGGAAGTATTATAGATTACCAGAATGCCAAGGTTAGTTTTGTCTCTAAATTTACAGATTAAAGGGATGTCCTCTCAGTATTTTGTTCTGAGTGATCTTTTTCCTGCATTTGAGTTGAAAAGTGAGTCTGCTTAGCCTCCAGATTTGTCCATTCTGAGTCTGTGGTGAATAAAGCATCATGAATTTACACACCCAAAGTTGTGGAAGATGTATATTTTGTCAGAAAAGAAAATATGTGCTATTACAGTGGTCTTGCTGTTCAGTTCTATAGGTAGATTATACTAATAAAATCTTTTTGTGTTCAAATACTTGAATTTAAAAAGGATTAGAAAATAATTTATAGTAGTATTCTTGATTGGGTGTTCACTTCTTATAAAATACAGCTGAGCATATATTGTGGAATTGGTAAATCTCTATACTGAATGATTATAAAGCAGAGCAAAAAATAAACCTGTCTTTTTAAACATATGGCTTCATCCAAATGTATATGAGTTTGCCTTAATGTCTGAATAATCAACTTTTTTGCTATTAAGTATAATGAACCACTTCATGTAACCTCTTCAGACTGATGAGGTCTTTTTATGAAAGATTTGACTGATTAACAAAACCCTCTTAGTCATAAATATTGTCACTGACATAGCAGGGAAACATCACCTTCATGAAGTCATAGTAACAGCTCAACACCCACTCCTATAGCCCACAAAAGAGCAGAGATCCAATATATTTGCCCCATTAATATTTTTTCTATGTAGACCAAGCAAAAATGCATCCTAGCAAGAAGGATACATCTCAGAACATTAGTAATGATTACCAAAGACTATAAACTGCTCAGTATATAAAACCTGCAAAGTGCAAAAACAAACCTGCATTTCTGCTAAATATTACCTTCCTGAAACTCTAAGGCACACAGTTAGAGTTCATGTTCTTTTATTAGCACTGCTCCCACAGCATATTCATCCTACTACCTACTGCACCAGACTGTTCTGGGACCAAATTACAATACAGTGACTTTAAAGGCATCACTGTATTCCTCTCCCAATGCTTTGAAAAATACATAGTGTATTTTCTTCAAGAAGATTGGTATGGACAATTTCAGTACATGCTGTACTTTTTTTTTTTCCAAAACGAGTTGATTAAAGAGAATCATTTACTGATGCAGCTCCTTTTGAATAAGTAGAATATTGAAACTAAGGTGATGCAACAGTTATATAAGTTCTGTGTATCAGCATGAAAATATTCAGGGACATATACAGATATTAATGGCTAGATGTTATGCAGTGCAGATAATATTCAGAAATTGCCATTAATTTTGCTTTTAAGCATATAGCAACAACCACTACATGTAAGTGATGATCCACTGATTTACGCTTATTCTCTGAAATGAATGCATCTCTAGATTCATGGGCCAGATTCTCAGCTGGTCTAAATTGGTGTATTTCCATTGAAGTCAACATTATTTTAGGATCTGCTGTATTATATACATTTGGAGTGAAATTGACTGCAGTGCAAATAGCTAATAGATATGTCCTTAACATTAGCCTTAAGTGGGCATAAGAGATGCATAATGTCTTGTGCAGACACTCTGCACTGAGGTAAATTTCAGTTTCACTGGAAGAATCCCACATGGGATAGGTTGATCAAAAGTGGGTGAATATACTGTTTTTCATGATGCTGTACCATCTCAAACAGACAGAACTAGAGAGAAAATTTTGACCTTAACTGTTTCTCTGCTGTATTGATGTTTGTCCTACAATGACTGGATTCCAGTGAGATGTAAATATACCACTTCCATCTGTAACAGATACTCCACAATCTTGTTCCACTATTGTTCATGTTGTTTGATGGCCAACTTCACCCATTTTCACTCAAAAAGTTCAGAAGTTTATCAATTCTCAGAAATAACCATCAATCTTGTATATGTTAAAATTAATTTTTCATCCTTTGAATCTGCAGCATTCCAGGGTGAATAAAGTGGTAAACTTACATTAATTGATTTTGAACATCATAAGTGAGTAAACAAGAAAATGGAAATTGCTTATGTGAGATGAGGTATTAATATTTTGTGTCATTCATCTCAGTAAAGTGAGAGCTGTGTGTGTGTGTGTGTGTGTGTGTGTGTGTGTGTGTACAAACATGCCATTTCTTTTTTTGGAATCGGATATAAGCAGCACTGTGTTACAAGTTATCAGTGGAGGTGCACAGGTTGCCATTGATCATCACAGCCAAACAGCAAGTGTGTGCACATGCCTTCTACTTAATATGATGCATGAAACAAAACTGTGCAGCCACTCTATGTTGCAATGCTAAACAAGCAAAGTACTGTATGTTGTTTTGCAGGGTTTTATACAACTACATTAAAAAACAAACACTACACTAAAAAATTGAGGTTGCAAAGTCAAGTGCTCAAAAATTAGGAAATGCCAGATAAAAGATTGTCTGTACAAACTTAATTCAGCTCCCTTGTGCATATGCTTTATTATGTCTTTAATTACATGATCACATAATATATTTTCCACAGGAACCTTGTGTCACTCAGTGAATGGGAATTCAATATTACTTTTTATCCTCCATATTCAGTATGTAGACCTAGGCCTTATTTACAGCACACCATTCAAACCCAGCACTGACTGCAAGATTATTAATTTTCTCCTTGGCATATCTGTGGTGCTCATGCCATAGCATCTGAGTTAGAGATATGCAGGAATGGAATTTCCTCCTGGTGGAAAATTTCTCATTTCAAAAATGATTTTCATTTGAATCAGAACAAAAAGTCTGATATGTAAAATTTTCTGCAGTAGGGATGTTTTCCAAATAATTGCAAAATGAATTTTTTTGAAAAATGCTGGTCATAGCTACCTGAGCTCCCAGGCTCTCCAGCTTCTGGCTCAAGGACTGCCAACCAAGTGGGTACTATGGAATTAGGATCCTGAAGGCAACAGAGCTGGGCCCCCACATCTCCCTTTGTGGTGGATTGTTGTGGAGCCACAGAGTCTAAACCCAGGCAGTCCAACCAGGTGAGCCTGGAAGCTCAGGCTGATGAGGACCCAAGGAATCTGGGGAGCCCTGGCCCTAAACTATCTATCAAGTGGGCTTCCAAGAAGCCCAGGAATCCAGGTTCCACAGCAGCCCATGAGGGGGTCTGTAATCAGACCCCAGCCACTCAGAAAGAAGGAACAAACAATTAGAGGCCAACTGTGAAAAAACTGGTTTAAATGATTTCTTCAGCATCACATAGGAATTCTGAGGAAGGCAGGGATGTAATCCATTTCTCCAAGGGGTCATCCAACTTCTTTAACCATGTGACCATTTTTTTCTCTTCCTGCAGTCCCCTGCTTCAGTCATTGCATACCTTCCAACTTTTGCAACAAATAAGGTAGGGGTCCAACTAATCACAGTATCGTTCACTACGCAATCCCGATTCATTCCAATAGTACCATATATTCTGTGCACTCAATGGGAACATAACAATGGCCATACTGGGTCAGACCAATGGTCCAGTTAGCCCAGGAGCTTGTCTTCTGACAGTGGCAACATCTAGCCCAGTATCTTGTCTTCTGACAGTGCTGTAGAGGGAATGAACAGAACAGGGCAATTATTGAGTGATCCTCCTGCTAAGGTCCAGTTTCAGCTTCTGGCAGTTGGAGGTTTAGGTACACTTAGTGCATGGGGTTGCATCCCTGGCCATCTTAACTAATAACCACTAGGATGGGCCTACCCTCCATGAAGTTATCTAATTCTGTTTTGAACCCAGTTATACTTTTGGTCTTCACTACATACCCTGGCAATGAGTTCCACAGGTTGACCATGCATGTGCAAAGAAGTACTTCCTTGTGTTTGTTTTAAACCTGTTAATTTCATTGGGTGACTCACTGGTTCTTATGTTATGAGAAGGGGGAAATAACTCTTCCTTATTTGCTTTCTTATTCACAGTCATGATTTTATAGACCTGTATCATATCTCCTGTCAGTCATCTCTTTTCTAAGATGAACAGTCCAAGTCTTTTTAATTTCTCCTCATATGAAAGCTGTTTTATATCCCTAATCATTTTTGTTGCCCTTCTCTGTACCTTTTCCATTTCTAATATATCTTTTTTGAGATGGGGTGACCAGAACTGCATGCAGTATTGAAGGTGTAGGTGTACCATGAATTTATATAATGGCATTATGATATTTTCTGTCTTATTATTTATCCTTTTCCTAATGGTTTCTAAAATTCTGTTATGTTTTTGGACTGTCACTGCACACTGAACAGATGTTTTCAGAGAGCTCCACAATGACTCCAAGATTGGGATTATTTTTTCCAGTGTGGATTTCTTTGCATTTATCAACAATGAATTTTATCTGCATTTAGTTGTTCAGGTATAGTTTTGTGAAATCTTTCTTTAACTCTTCCTAGTCATGTTTAGTTTTAACTATCTTGAGTACAGGGGTACTGTGCAAAAAAATATGTGGTTGCATAATTAAGTTTGTATTATAATACATAACATTAGGGAATGTCCCAGAGCAGTGATTTCAGTTTACTCTGTAGTTGTTGTGTGACCATCTGCCTCCAGTCCTAACAGAAAAATGAGTAAGAAACCCTCCCCTACATAGGAACCCTCCCCTACATAGCCCACTCCTATAGTGTGTTGAATGAAGACAGTGATTGCTGAAGATGCTTAGCACATAGCAGGTTGAGTCCTCTGTATGACGTTTCAGACCACTGTGCTTCCATATACAACTTTCTCATTATGTATTGTTGGCCCAAATTTATGATGTGAGATTTCTGTCAAATATCATTTGAGATAATTTGTGGAAAAATTACCTTTTGGATTACCCTTTGTGACATTTTTGGTGGGTTTTCAGCACCAAGGAAATATGTGCTGCAGAAAATACAGATATGCCTTCTAGTTAGAAAGTTGCTAAGTGTTTTTTCATAGACCTGTCTCCCTAGTAATTCTGTTATATGTTTTGAAGCCAGAATAAGGCACTTTGAATTAATACCAAAACAGTAAACACACTTAACTCTTGCACCTATATTGGACTAGCAATTGTTTGAACACTCACAATGTCTTTCTCAAGTGCAGATGTGTAAACCTCAACTGAAGCCATATCCACATACAAAGAAAGTCTAACCAAAATAAAGGTTATAATCTGGTAGAACATCTGCTGACCTTAGAGTGTGCAGAGATCTGCCAGCTTTGGGATTTAAATATTTTCTTTTCTTAAAGGGCAGTATCTGGACAACCCAAACTATGGATTTAAAAAATGGGAAGGTTTTCAGAAGACAAGGCCACGAAGTGGGGTAAAAGCCCTATCTTTACTAGATATACTATTAAAGGTTCCAATTAATACTATTGTGGGATTGCTTCTACCCAAATAATATATAAACAAATAGTTAATGAAAGTATTAGTAAAAAAAAAGATAAAAAGAACAATAGAACCATTTATTCTGTTGTGATCGACAGGCCGAAACGAAAATCTTTCTAGTGAAAGTGAATTGATTATTTGTATTTTTTAGGAAAATGTTGCTGTTTTTTTTTTTTTTTTAAATACATGTTGACCTAATAACACCTAATAACTCCTAATAAAAAAGGGCAGCATATGAGAAGAGTGAAAAGCAGGAAAAAGTTTGTAAAATGCTTAGAAATTAAAAAGGCATAATATGAGATACTAAGTAATCCTCCTGGGACTTTTGATGTCTAAAAACAATGAGGTTACACGAGTCAGGATGCTATATTTGGTCACTTCTTGTTATTTTTTGATGATAGATCATCACACTACATCAAGTTTCAAGTAAGGCTCTTATGGACACATGCAGCTTAAACAAATTTTTTGTTAACATGAAAAGAGCGAAGCAAATCACGTGCTCTGTTTAATAGTAATTGCCTATGAACATTAGCACTTGTAATGAAGGTAGTTTAGAAAGTAAAATAGAAGATTGCATTATCTCTTATTTGAAGCAGCTACTAAAGTATTTTAAAAGGGTCTCTAGCAAAGTTGTGCACTAGGATACAAAATCACCCAACTGTTAACTATCAGAAATGCCACTACTATCTTAAAATTGTATTACTTGAAGAAGAGAGACCAATCAGGAAACTAACCTGGGACTGCTACAGTCATTACATAAAACCTTGTCACAGGATGTGGTCCAGTGATAAACAAGGTCAGGCTAACATACCATCTGTTCATGGAACATCATATTGATGTTTTATTCTGTTTTACAGTTACATTGTTTCCAGTTGTTTAAAACGGAAGCAAAATGTCCCTGTAAAACATGTTTGTTTAACTGTTAAATGGTACCTAAAATAACAAAAACAGAAAAGTGCATGTACATTATGCTCTGTGTACAACAATTCAAATTTAAATTGTTTTCACGCCTATTTTACACCACACATGAGTTGTGTGCTCTTTAGAGGGCAATGAACCATGGTTTAGCTGCACTTGTTTGGAAATAGCTACTCTGGAACTCCTTACCTTGTTGACATTAGGTTGAGGATTGTGGAATTGCCTTGGGGAAGTAGACTATTATGGGTCTCTGCCAAACCTGTAAAACTCTGTCCACACTATAACTGAACTAGTTGAACCTAAAGAGAATTCAGTAGAATGAAGCAGAGGGTTCTGTAAAGAGGACATTGCCTGGTTAAAAATCATGGGTTTGTGTCTCATTACACTTCAGCACTTTTCACAGCTCAGAAAGTGTTAAAGGACCTTGAAGTGGATGTAAATAGGCTTTAGTGTAAAGGAGAATCAAGTCCTCTTTTAAATTCCTGTCTTCCTAGTTTACTAAATCAAAGAATTTTTAAAAATCCAATTTATACTTTCCAAATTGGGTCCAATTCTGCCCTCTTTGAAAAGAATGGAACTCCTAGTGATTTGACTGGGAGTCACCCTGGCTCAGTGAAGGCAGAATTGCACTTTTACTTTCTTTGTTGCACTTCCCTCAGGTTGAACTATGATGATGAGTCCATTCTTCATTCTGGGTCTCATGCAGTAGCACAGTTCTCTGGTGTCCGGCTTACAAGAACTGCAGGGGAATTTTTAATTCAAAATAAAATATAAAATGAAAACTGAAATTTAAGACAAAATCATGAAGCTATCTTTATTAGTATGTTTATCTCGGGCATCATATGGCCATTATTAGCAGGGTCTGACCACCTCACAATCTTTAATCCTGACATTACAGTACAGTGAAAACTTCTCCCAGTAAAGGACAAGACTAACTCAATAGATAGTGGGGGAGAAATGAAGGAGAGTTCCTTCCTTCCTTCATGGTCATCTGTGATTTTCAAGCAAAAACTGTTCTCTCTCAACTGCCCAAGAGGAATATGAGCTTCAAAAGGGCTAAGAAAGATTGGGCAGGTGATCAATGGTCCCACACATCAATCAGCAGAGCTGACTGGTTGTTTTGAGGGGGAGGGACTAAGCAGAACCCCATAACTGGAGTAGCAGCAGACACTCAGCTTCTGTGCACCCGGAAGCTCCATGGGGCATCCTGCTTACCAGATGAAGTTCCCCTTTCTGAGGTCTACAGCCAAGCCCTCCAATGGGTTGTAGTAAAATGTTATTTGATGTCAAGTGTTTCACCAAATCATACATAGCAAAAGATTCTGCCTCTTTTCTGACTGCATTTTCTGTTGATTTCTTTGGTTGGTTGGTTGGAGGGGGGGAGGAGTAGGTTTGGGGTTTTTTTTGTAGAGCTGTTAAAGCCCCCCACCTATTATGTAAGTGCTTTACAGAAATCTGATATGTTCACTATTTATGATCCCTTCCCCCCTTCCCCCCACTCTCCATCTCTCAGCTGCTTTGATGCCCACTGTCTCCTCCTTTGGCCTATGTTTTGTAAAGCACTTAAATGAGCTATCTTGTTGCATATTGGATATTCTATCGCCTCACTCTGTTCAATTACTACTTTATACAAAATCCCCAGCAGAGGTACTTTGTGCTCATTTTAGCCTCTTTCTACCTGTTAATTTATTTTCAAAAGATTTGTAAGGATTATTAGGTGCCAACCCATTTTCTCTCCCTTGTCAGTTTGTCTGATGTGCTTTTCTGAGCATTTATTGCCTTTTTCTTTTCTGAATGCATAACTTTCCCTCTTTCCTCTCTTGCATAGTTATTGTTCAAGCCTGTTCCACACACATCTGCACAAGACAACTCAAATTCAAATAATTAGTGAAGTTAATGCAAATTGTGCTTGAGAAAAAGAGAGCAAAATTCAGCCCTAAATATTACCTTGTACTTCAGCACCTCTTTTATTCAGTCCTACTGCTAGTTTATTTTCCATCATACTCTTCATGTTTTGTATGTTTCTAACACTTTCGTTGAACTGTCTGATAATGTAAGATGTTCACATTCACTCCCCTTTTGACAGAGCTGGATCATTAGGCCTGATTTATCCCACAATGTTAAACTCTTAAATCAACACATTCTCTTCATCTTCAGTTACAGACAATGTTTAAGAGGGTTTGAAAACTTTCTCTAGGTTACTTGCTTGGGGATGTAACCAGAATGTAATTTTACCTTGAAAAATAACTGTTTCTAAAAAAAGACATTGCGAGGATCCTATATACATTGTGGTGTTGTCCATGTCAAATTTGTTCTGCTTTCATATGAAAAAAAGTCTTCTTTTTAAATTGACAACCCATCAAGCCCCATATTCACTCTTACGCCCCCTTCGCCCATTTTAGTAGTAGTGGCTCTACAGGTGAGATTAAGCCCTCAGCTACAACTGTGCAAATCCATTGGATAAAATTATGAAGTCAATGGGAGTTTTGGTAGTGGCTTCAACTGAGTGAAAATTTCACCCATTACCTTTATATGGCGTCAGTGGTATTTGTACAAGAGTCATATTCTGAAGACTGGTTCTCATTCTCCATTCACTTTGGGATTGATTTTGCAAGGCTCTGGGCCCTCTGGCCCTAATCCATGAACTCACTGAAGGATATGCTCAATTTTAAACCAGTGCAGTCAATTTACATTATTAAAGTTATGTGTGAGTTTGGGAACCTAGATGAATCAGCACCCAAATCAGGAGTAACTCAATTAAAAACAGCGGAGTTACACTGGCCATGGAAAAAAAGTAAGTGAGAGGAAAATTAAGCCCTAACTGATAGAGACTCTTCAAACCAGTTTATTACAGTATTATTACAGGCGATGATGCAAGAGAGAGAACACACAACTTGAGGGTGAGGTGGTAGTGGTGGCAGACAGAAGAAACATCTTTTTACATATGCAGTGAGTAAATCTGATGTAGAAATAAAGAACACAAGAAATATAAAACCTCTGAGCATCATTTTTACTAAGTCATTTTAGGGTAGAGTCATACTCTAAAGCAGATTATTAAAATAGGTCCTGTGTAGTAGGTAGAATCCTCCAGGGCAGCATCCCTTCCAGCTATTAGAACGGATATTCTGTTGCAAAAAGAAATAGTGATGGTGCAACAACTGTGAAGCAATTAAAGAACTGTATAGCTTTTACACTGTCTTAACATTAAATGGAAAAAGACACTCACTTTGTTTGGATAATTAGCATAGGGAAACTTTTTTTTTCTTTCCATTAACCAAATGAGTCTGTTAATCTGAAACCGAGTTTCTGGTTGTACATTTCAGCTACTGTACATCTTTTAAATTGAATTTCAAAATAAATTATTTTTTCTTTTAGTTTATAGGTTATGGACTGAGATTTTCTGCATGAACATTGATTTAAATTCCATTTATGTAAACTCTAAAATTGTTAAATATTTGACCCTTGATTTAAATTTCAAGCATTGAATAGTCTACATGCTTTACATGTAGAATGTATTTTCCAGGGCAGAGTTTCTATGGAGTGGAAAGACATTTTTATCTGAGGTCCTCATCTCTTATGTAGAACCCCAAGGTATTTTTGTATCTGCTGAAGTGCTTAACTTCAGGTCTTTATTTTATTATTTCGCTAGTAGTCTCGTACATTTGTTCTTTCATCATCAAGTTCAAAATTTTTTCTGTTCTCCTTACATAGCTTTTATTCTATGGAAAAAAAAAAGTGCATTAACTCAGAGTTAAGGTTGCTTAGTAGTGTGTTATCCTTCTGCAGAACGATGAATTGAGCAAAACTCAAACTTCTGAAAAACAGGAAATTAATGGTTAAGGTTGCCCAGTTTCCCCATTATGTTCTCCACGAAGGATTAGCCAGATCTCCCAGAAATGGAATGGTCTCTTACCATTGTCTCAAAGGCTTCTGACTCCAGCTGATTCTGCAGGGAGGAGGGAATCAGAGAGGGATGTCGGCCTTTACCCACAGTGCCGCCCTCCCTGTTATTCCTGAGAACTTGTGGGGGGATGGAATGATTCACTGAGGTCTGAGTGATGGATTGAGCCCTTGAGGAGGGTGGCTAGAAGCTGGCTTAGCCTGCAGGGAGGATGAATCTCTTTGGGACACACATGGACCCCGTTCTCATTGATGTCCAAGTCCCTTGATATCCTCTGGGAGCACAAAGAGGGTGGGAACACAGCCCCTCCCCGAGAATTCCCCATGGGCAGGGAGCCTCCCCAGCAGGTGTAGCAGTGGTATAGGAGGTGAATCGGGGAGTTCAGCCCGAGCTTAGCTTTCCAGGGGCAAGGCACAAGTCAGAGCAGTCTCAAGGCTGCTCTCCATGTCAGCAGGACCAGGAATAAGGCCAGCACAAAGGATAGCACCCTCCATTTGAGCCCTGAGCCAATGGTAGGTACAATAGGAAGCCATGGAGACTCAGAGTCCTGATGTTACTAGTTCTCCTCTTTAGCTGGCAGAATGGGGGCTCCATGCTTTCTAGCAACAGGGACAAGAGTTCTAGACACCTGTCCTCAACCCATGGTGCAGAGTCACTTGCCAACCCTGCATTACTGCTGGCCCTGGACAGTAGCAGCTGGGCACATTACCCCTACTGCTTCCCTTCTGTTTCTAGGAAACCACCTTAATCACAACCTTCAAGGAGAAGAAACTTCAGTCATCCACCTATGTCCCCTTTCCTGGGGGTATTTGCTCAGTTGGGCAATGCAGCAGAAAGGGGATGCTGCATTGCAACATCCCTACTTGCAGTGACTTCTGCATTGCAATGCAGGACAAAAAGGGGAAGGAAAAATAAGTGTGAACAGTGACAATTACTTTTTGTAATGAGAGAGCCATTCCAAGTCCCTATTCAGATCCAAACTTGACACAATCAGACTGAGTCTCAATAGGGACTTGGAATGGTTATCTCATTACAAGAAGTAATTGTCATTGTTCACACATTCTCACCCTCTAATCAACAGTTGTGAATAGGCCTCATCTACCCTAACTGAATTGACTTTGTTAGCACTTGCCCTCCCCATTGTTATGTTTCTCACCCTTGGATGTGTATATATATATATACCTCCTCTCTGTGATTTCCACTTCATGCATCTGATGTAGTGGGTTGCAGCCCACAATAGCTTATGCCCACTGAAATTTGTTAGTCTTTAAGGTGCTATAGGACTCTCGTTGTATTCACAGTTTGAGTGGCCCAAAGGCTTAGTGGGTGCCATGCTGCCATGAGTGAAACAAACTCAGCTGAGTGAGACCATTTTGACCTGCATCACATCTATAGTTTGATATCTAGTTCTGAGAAAAAGAACACATGCACAAAACTCAAAAAACCCATCTGGAAACTCTTTGAAAAATGGCTATTTTGAGGAGCCTTATCCCTCCATAACCTCAAGTTCAAATGACCCTACTTTTGGACTGCTAAATCTACCCTGCACCCTCCTACGGCACACCAAATTCCAAAGGAATCCAAAAAAGTATGGCTAATTATAGAGGACTTAGAAAGGTTGACCTTTAAAGAAAAGTTATGACCGTTACTATAGTGGTGCTATAGCAACCTTTACTATAGTGGTGCTACTCTGATGCTAATATAGCTCATAATTCTGATCTCGCTTTGTGTCCCTCCTTCTCCCTCAGTAGTTTGTGCAGTTCATATTCTTCTACTTCAAAATGTGGCATTTGTTCCATTTCCCCTGGAAACTGATTCATACTTCACTTCAACTAGCTTTGCCCTTCACATACTTGTTTTGTGTTAAGATACCAATAACTGAAGTAAATTATTTCCTGGCACTAATACTCCTAAACAAATCTGCTACTCCAGCAGGCATAGATCCCAAAGTGATCAAGGAATAAGATACAGACTGTATTGAGAGCTACTAGGATGATCCGTGGAATGGAAAACCTGCCTTACGAAAGGAGACTCAAAGAGCTTGGCTTGTTTAGCCTAACCAAAAGAAGGTTGAGGAGAGATATGATTGATCTCTGTAAATACATCAGAGGGGTAAATACCAAGGAGGGAGAGGAATTATTTAAGTTCAGTGCCAATGTGGACTAATGGATATAAACTGGCCATTAGGAAGTTTAGACTTGAAATTACATGCAGGTTCCTAACCATTAGAGGAGTGAAGTTCTGGAATAACCTTCCAAAGGGAGCAGTAAGGGCAGAAAACCTAGCTGGCTTCAAAACTGAGCTTGATAAATTTATGGAGGGGATGGTATGATGGGACAGCCTTGTTTGGCAGTTGACTGAACTTTGACTACTGGTGGTAGATATACTAATGGCCTATGATGGGACATTTGATGGGGTGGGTTCTGAGTTATTACAGAGAATTCTTTCTTGGGTGTCTGGCTGGTGAGTCTTGCCCACATGCTCAGGATTAACTGATCACCATATTTGGGACCGGGAAGGAATTTTCTCCCAGGGCAGATGGGCATAGGCTCTGGGGTTTTTTTTTTTTTTTTTTTTTTTTTTTTTTGCCTTCCTTTGTAGCATGGGGTACAGCTCACTTGCTAGTTGATTCTCTGTTCCTTAAAGTCTTTAAACCATGATTTGAGGACTTTAATAACTCAGTCACAGGCTAGATGTTTATTACAGGAGTGGGTGGGTGAGGTTCTGTGGCCTGCATTGTGCAAGAGGTCAGACTAGATGATCATATTGGTCTCTTCTGAGTCTATGAGCCACTTCAGTCCTAGGCCCTGATTCTAAACCTAGTGCAGACTCTCATTGACTTCAGTGAGCTTTTGATCAGGCTCTAAGTCAATAGGGAATTCTACCTATTACTTCAAAGAACTTTGGATTCAGCCCAGAGGTAGCTTTGGTGGGTCAAAGGCCTAGCAGAAAGATCAGTGGTAATTATCTTCAAACAGGCTTTCCATAATCCTACCAAATACTGTTTTTGGTTTAATTTTCCTTTTTGAGGAGGGAAGGGGAGCTGAGCAGCAAAGCAGCCTTTGAGCTGCTGGTCCTCTGAGGGGAGGGTAGTAGGAAAGAGTAGAAAGCTGGAACTACGTAATCCTCATCAGAAGGGGACTGGAACAACCCAACAGCTGTTGCAGTTGGAGGTTGGACACCTAGGAAAGTGAGCAGTAGAATGGGGTGGCAGCTGGAGCAAAAGATTCTACAAAAACAGGGATTTGCAGCAATAGATTTTAGGGGTGGAGTATTCCCACTGTTCTGGGTTTAAGAACATTGTAGGGCCTTAATAATTGACTTTGGGAGGACAGGGAGACCCGGGGAATAGCGGCAGAGGGGAGTTTTTTTGTGTTTTGTGATTTATTCTTTATTGTGTATTTTAACACAGATGACAGATACAAACAGCAAAGACAAGAAGGGTATCTAACCTGGAGTAGAGAGTCAATATCAGATTTTTACAACAAGGTAGGTAAGACTAAACTAAATTATCAAGGGCAAAGAGTATTATAGCAAAAACAATCTGACTGCTTAAAGAGATTTGTCTGTACAATTAGTAGCAATAATCATTCCATTATATAGTGGAAGTCTGGGATTCTTTATAAAGTAAGATCATAAACTAATCACCAGAATTTTTCCCTTTAAAAAAAAAAAAAAGGAGAGAAAGGTGTTGAGAATGAGAATAGGTCTAAAGAAAAGCTTGAAATGTAAATAAGAGGGTAGGAAATGAAAGATAGGACAGGGGCGAAAGGGAGATATGTCTCAGGGAGTACCACAAAAAGTTACCTAATGGGCAACTGAATTGATTTTGATACTTCCAAAACATAGGGACCACATACCCATAAATGTATCTTGCTTGTTTCTATTACAAAGTGTTATTTGTTCCACTGCCACCTGGCTCACCAAGTCAGAGTACCATTCTTTGGTAGCTGGGTGCACCTGGGACTTCCACCATTAGAGAACAAGGCATTTGGTTATTATTAGGACTCTACCTAACCAAAGGATTTCTGTTTCCAAGACAGATTGGTTTGGCCTGACATGGCATAGCCAGCCTGCAGTTCCACCTTGATGGAGAGAAATAAATTGGCCTGAACATTTTCCTCTGTCAAGAAAGGACAGATGACAGGGCAATCCCACAGCATGATGGTATAAGGTAAAGCCTGCTGCATCGCAGAACCAGCATTTGTCAAACCTGACTGTTCTGGACCTGAAAAGTCAATAGATCCAGTCCAGTGCATCATCTGAAGGATTTTTTGCTTGATCAACCTTAACCCCAAGTCTCCTGACCAGTGCTGTGTGTTGGAACAAATCTGATTCTACTGAATGTTGGTAAGGGATGTTGAGAGCTCTTGTTCCCATTTCCTTATAAAATGGTCACTAATGATTGCCAGTTTGCCTGATAGGTAGGAATAGATTCTGGCCAACAGCTTGAATAGACAGTAACATTTTCAAAAAGCCTGGGGGGTTCGGTGCTGCAAACACATCTTAAACTGGTGTTGCAGAACATGCCTGAATTGAAGATATTGCATTTATTCTTTGGTCCAGTTGAACTTTTCCCCCAAGGCAAGGTAAAGATATGAAGGAATCATTTTCAATTCAGTTCTTTCTCAGGGGGATGTGGTGTGTTGATTGGAGACTGTGAATGTGTAATGATTCCATTTGGCTTTAAATACTCAGTGGGAAAATAAAAAGCAAACATAGAAGAAATTGAGAGAGGAAATAATTCTTAAAAAATGGACTTGGATTTCGGAATCCCCAGCTAGCTCACAGCAGCAATGGTGGTGGGGTTACAGCAGGGTCATGTTGTGTGCATGGACATGCATGCTTACTTGTGGTCAGCGCATGAATGCAGAGTCACACCAGGTGTGTTCAGCAGCATCTCCGTCGGATACAGAGAGATCCCAGGGTACCTAAATCAAGCTGATACGGTTCCCTCAACGATGGGAGGACTAAAATGAGTTCTAGTATCTGGTCCTAGGCTCAAGATGGAGTCTCAACAGAAAAAAAATTGGGGAGGGCAAGAGAATGGAGTGGGACCCACCAAGCCAGATGATGAATATTGGCGGGGGGATTCACAGCTGAGATGGGAACTTCTCCAGATTCCTTTACTTCTGGTGACAACATCATAATTGTTGGATAACAAAGATAAGTCCTGTGGGAATGTAAGTTTGTCTGTTTTATTATATGGAGGTGATGTAGTTTTCTGCTTCTCCAGGTCTGCAGAAGCTAAGGAGTTGGCCATCCTGTTTGACTGAAAAAATAGCCAGGAAGGCTATAAAGTAGGTCAGTCCTTTCTCCTTGGCTAACTTCCTTGCCATTTTGAACAGAGTTGTGGGTTTTTTTCCCCAACTATGTCCTGACTGTACTTGAGAAATATCAGTATTTTATGTCCATTCCTGCTCAGGTTTCTTTTTTCATGGTCTTTTTTAAGGATGTATTGATTCACATTATGTTTTAGGACTTTAAATATAACTACCTTGGGCTTCACATTAGCTAAGGATTTTAAACAGAAACAACAAAAACAAAAAATTCCACTTCCTTAGGAACCTGACCGCTCCCAGATTATTTCTTTTAGATGGCCCTCCAGGTTACTGACCTTATCTTGTAGGTTTTGGATCAGACTCCGTTGCTGGTCGGTAGTGACCCTAACAGAGCCTATATAAGGTAGATAGTCTAGATTCTGTCTCCTCAGTCCTGGAAGATAGCACCTGCAAACTGACTGGGTGTGCTGCTCTTGTGGCTTTAATTTCAGCAATATCCTCTATTTTCTTAATCAGGATTTGCTCTTGTGGGATCTGCTTTTGCATTTTATAGACTTGTTGCAGGCCTATCACGGCCTTCTCCTTGAGTGGTGCTATGCTGCCCTGCACAGGACTGAAAGAGAGCTTCTATTTCTTCATAGTTTGTGGTGAGTCTGGGAAGGACGGCAGTGTGTGTCCAAAACCAGGTCATCTACTCCCAAGATGTTGAAGAGCAGGATGGATGAACCACCCAGAGATAAAAGCTATGTCCTTAGTATAGTGGATGTGGATGGATTTTAGTGGGGCTGAGCAGAAGCATTCAGTCTAATCAGCCAGGTACCGCTGCTGGCTCTCGGAAATCCAGAGGGGAGGATATTTAGAGGATGAGAGTACATCTGAAGAGTGTGACAAGTGGGGAGGTAGGAGGGTGAGATTAGTGAGCAGGGACTGTTCTTAGGAACCACAGGAGGGGAGTGAAAAAGAAGATGGCTGACATCTGGTTGGAGGAAGACAAGGCCGCTGGTGTCTGGGGAAAGAAATGCATGATTTCTTCAGGCATTACAGCCAAGGAAAGTGGCCTCATAGCAGATAGGCTGAGGAAGAAGACAGCAATGGGCAGTGCTTAAAGTGGTCTGAAAAAAGTGGGGGAAGGCATCTCTCATCTCATTTCTTCCCCCACATTGGGCCTGCCATCCCAGTTTTTTTAATGTGTTTTTTTAAAAACCAATCAGGAACTACCACCAAAAAACCCTAGGAAATGGCGCACAAACCCCCCTCTACATTAAAGGTAAGTTAAGTTGCAAAGCACTCAGAACACTGATAAGTTAGGAAACACCAAAATAAAGGTTGCTTGTGCAGCCTTAAGTCAGCCCCCAGCTATGTATGCCTTTATGAAACTGTATTTAATTACATAACAGTATTTTTTCCACAGGACCATGCATTGTTTGGTGCACAGAATGGTCACCCAAGTGGGCAGAATGAAGGTTGTAAAGGCAGCGTAAATCTGTCATTTCCTAACTTTTGAGTGCTTGACTTGGAAGCCTAAATAATGCTCTTTTAACATGGTGTGGGGGGATATTTTGTGCGTGTATATAAACAGAGATCTTGATTAGGGCTGTGTGAAATATCTCAGATTTAACTTGGTGTGGGTTCATTATCTTTGGAGTTGTGCAAGCTACAAAAGCAATTAGCAAGTTTCACCAACCTCCACAGGACTCACTCCCTTAACAGGCTCCAAGACCCCTAAATTACTGCTGTCTGTTGCAAGTTTTTTGGAAGAAAAGAGCTGTTAGGCTTTCCACCTCTTCCCTCCTAATGATTTTGTGGGAAGCCAGATAGGCCACTCTGCAGGGGGTGCCATTGGGTCTCTTTTCATCACCCTAACTACCGAAAGATGGCAGCTGGGAAAAATAATCTATGTGCCTCTTCTGGCTATTCAACGGCATTTGGGGAAAAACAATTCCCCCCAGCCACGGATTCTACTGTTAGATCAAGCCCAATCCTATTATAAGACTGCAGCAAATGGAAATAAGGGATAGCTTAGAGCAGTAGTAGTCTTGGCATTCTCTCAATGATTTAACCACTAGAAGGGAGAAATTATTACCACGTGAAGTAATTCCAAGTTACTAGTGATTAAACAAGCTTATAAAGTTTTCATTTTGTAGGCTTGTGTCCTATTGTCAATTCATGCATGAAGTCAAGGAGAATTTTTCAGAGAAATTGCAGGCAGTATCTGGCCCATGGTTTATAGCCAGAACACCTCAATGGAATCATCTTATAATTCACAGGTAATCATAGTTATTAAATATATCATGTATATGTATATGAATAATATACAAAGATAGAAAAATAGCTTCAGAAAATGAATGTTTTCATACATACATACAGAAAAAGATACATTCTTTTTCATTTTTAATCTTTTATCCTATAAACTTTTTTTCTGAATACACATACTTATTATTTCACATGTATTAGCCTTTGTTTTCTAAATATTCTTTTTTAATTCCTAATCAGCCTTCTGCTGCTGCTAGTTTTTTGTCTTTTGAATTTTTGGACCCAACTATTTCTGGTTGATTCTGTCCCTGCCTGAGATTATATTCTTGCTACTTTAAAATCGTATAATTCTGTTAAATTCCGTAGCTATGTTCTCCCCCCCAATTTCTTTCCAGTGCACTTCTCAAGTCCCTCCTTAAATGAATTACTGTCCTGGTTGTTTTCTCAAGTCCCTCCTTAAATGAATTACTGTCCTGGTTGTTTCTGCTGTCATGCTTATTTCTTATTTTCTTTACCTCCCAAATGTTCTCAAATCTTGCCCCCATTATACTCCTTAGTTAGTTCTTGTGACTATTTACTGGTCTTTAACTCTCAAACTTGTTGCACATTTGTTTAGCAGAATGTAACCAGTCTTTCCCCTGGCATCTATTCCTTCAGCATAAAGAATTCAAAACCGATTCCCTACTGAGTGTTATCTTAATCAGAAAGGTAGCACTGCAGGGTTTTCTTCAGCTAACAAGTCCCACTGCACAGCATGTCTCTTTGAGCCTTTAATGTTTTACTCCAATTTTACAGCAATCTAAAAGTTGGTAGACTTGCTAATCAATGAAAATATTAGAAATGTAAGGAATGTATCATTTTAGGGGAATTGTACTTTATATATTTCAATTATTGAGAAAATCCTCTATTTAACTCCATTCAGGCCTGGAATTTGATTAAGGGCTAATAGTAATGTCTAAAACTGCAAGAACAAAATCCACGTAATGTAAGAATGGCCTCAGGCTTAAGTAGTCAATAGCTACTTTTTAAAAATAAACAAAAGCTTGCTGAAGCTTACTTGTGAAAGTAATATGAAAATCTTTTCAATTTAATAGTAGGGAAGAGTGGAAAATGTCCATCTAACACTACTAGAATAAATAGCCCATCTCCCTCCTAAGGTTTTTTCTGTAGCATTAAATATATATTTAGAGTAGGAAAATGCCATTTCATCAAACCCATTTTTGATGAAATTGTACTGATTTGACAAAATTTCCTGTGAACTTTCTGTGAATTGTAATTGTGTTAAATTTTATTTAGAAAAAAATTAATTCATTTTTATATTACCTCATGGCATGTCAGTGATAGATAGATACATAGATAGATAAATAGATAGATGTAGTGGTAGATTCATAAAGGAACTTAGACAGGGTGTTACTGTGTCTGATTTTTAGTAGCCTAGAAAATCACTGGAATTCACAAAACCTGAGCTCAATGCCTGGGCTCCCAATACAATGAAAGAATAGAGACTGAGTGTCTCAGAAGGGGATTCACAGAAGCCATCATGCTAGGCAGTCTAAATTAGCCAATTGGAGGTGCCTAAAGGAAGGGTCCTAAGCCCTGGCTCTGTCAGGAAGTTCAGTGCCTCCATGCAGTGTGAACTGTTGGATACCTCCCTCTGTTTAGGATTCTCAGCTTAAAACCCTTTCTTGGAGCTAGGTACCTATGCTGCAGGGATACAACAGGGATAGACCTCTTTCATACATTTTTTCCCAGTGGTTAGGATTCTGGGAGACACTCCGGTTTCAAGTCCCCCATCCACCTAAAGGGAAGAAGGGATTTGATCTGCATGAGTGCCATAACACAGTGGGTTTTGGATATTCGGATGTGGGCCTGCCTCTCTCTCTCTCTCTGGTTGAAGCTGCACTACTAATAATGAAAAAGTGATGCGGAGGGGGGAGAGAGACAGCACACAAGCATGACAGTGACTCTGTAGGCTGGTGGTTAGAGCACTCACTTGGGAGTTGGGATATCCAGGAGCCAGTGCAATAGTGTTTTTTAACATTATTTATCCACTGTGAATCCCAGTGACTTTTCTACAGTGTCATTGTGGACGTGCCCCTAGAACCAGGGAGCAGCGTCCGGGTTTTCCCCTCTCTGGGTCCTCCTCAGAGGGGGACCACCCCTCCCAGCTAACTCTCACCAGGAGCAGTCTTGTGCCCTTTTCAGGGCAAGCAGCCTAGCACTGGGCCCTTAGGCCGGGTGGGCAAAGCAAGGGGTCTAAGGCCAGGCCCTCAGGCAGGGCTGGCGAGGCAGCAGTTTAAGCACCAGGCCCTCAGGCAGGGCTGGCAGGTGAGCAAGCCGCTCTCTGGAATGGCACGGCAGGGAAGGCTTTCTCACGGAGGATAGGGAAGGGGGGAGGGGGACGCAGGCCCGCCCGTCTCCACTGCGTCCCAGCCCAGGGCGCTGTCAGTGGCAACAGCGGTTGCCACGGGGTCGGCGGGGCTCCGGCCGCAACACGCTGCCCAGGTTGCCCCTGACTCAGCCACTAACGTGCGGCTATCTCTGGGCTTCTTCCTCCCCGAAACCCCCGGTACCTGCCTCCTCTGGGTTGCAGAGGTGTGGTAGGCCTGCTAGGCCCTCCTCGTCCACAGGCAGCAGCTTGGGCAGCTCCATGGGCTCATCTTCGGAGGGCAGCTCTTCCAGGTCCTGCGGTCCCCAGGCCTCAGTCAGGGCCGGTAAGTTCTCGGGGTCCCAGGCTCTGTACTGCTCTGGCGGGTCCGCTTCCGGCTCCCAGGCCTCGGGTGTCTCAGGGGGGTTCTCCTCAGGCTCGTCGTCAGCTGGGAGCCCCGATGGGTCTTCTTCCGGCTCCCAGGCCATGGGGGCCTCTGGTGGGCCCTCCTCCAACTCCCAGGCCATGGGATACCTGGGGGAGGCCTCTGCCGATCCCCAGGCTGGGGTTAAGACCGGCCTCTTCCTTTTAGCACGGCTCCCCGGCCCGGCCTTAGCTAGGAGCTCAGGAGGAGCCACATCCTCCCCCTTCGGCCGTCTTTCTCCAACTGAGCTGACCGGCCTGGCTCTTAAAGGCCTAGCTCCACCCCCCTGCTTCCGGTCAGGTGGGGCCACTGGGGCCTTTAAAGGTCTAGACCCGCCCACCTGCTTCCTGTTGGGGCTTCCCCTGGGGGAGGCCTCTGTCAGCCAGGGTGGGTCTGGCTCCCTCGCTGGGTCCTCCTCAGAGGGGGACCACCCTTCCCAGCTACAGTCATCATACCAAAGTTTCTGTGAATCTAGCCCTCAGTGTACTCTCAACTATTGTCATGTTATAATACATAGATTGACATGTGATATCACTACTGATACTGTCATAAAATAAAAATGAAAATACACAACAACATTTTAAAAACAAATGGTTTGAAACAAAAGTTTGATTTTTTTTCAAAACAAAAATAGTCTTGTTTTGAATTTTTTTCCGTTTTGAGGGAAATTTTGAAAATACTTGGGTTTTTTTCTGATTCAGAATAAAAACAAATGTCAAACTGTTGACCTTTCCCACAATATAGAAATTCTGTGTTTAGAAATGAAGTGACATAAGAATGATGATTAGCAGTGAATCCAATGAAAAGCAGATTATAGAAGAAAAAGCAAAGGACATAAATGAAAAACAAAACTGAAGGTTGATTCTGCTCCAATTAAATGAGTTCTGTGCAGTTGTTTGGGGGTTTTTTTGTTTTTGTTTTTGTTGTTGTTTTTTGTTTTGTTTGGGGAGGGAGTGTGTGGTGTTCTGGTATTGTTGGGGTGCTTGTTGGGGGTTGTTTTGATGGAGTTTTTTTGTTTTTGTGTTTCTCACTGACAGGAAGTAGGTGGAAAGGCTATATGAGATACAGAAGCTGTAGTGGTAGTCACTCAAGCAGTGGAAGAGACAATGAAGATGACTGGATGTGGGAGCTGCGGAATGTACATGATGCTAGAGTGGGTACCTCAAAACCGCTTCATTTGCATGAAGTGCCACCTCATAGAGCTGATGGAAGAGAAGATTCAAGGGTTGGAGATTCAGGTGGAAACTCTGGTTGAGTTTAGAAGGGGGTTCCAGCAGATGATGGAGCAAAGGAATGAGGAGGCTGAAAGGAAACACCCAGACATGCAGATGGAAGCAAAACCAACGAACTTTGAGGGGAGAATGCAGGGTGAGAAAAGTGGCTAGTGGAAGCATGTGACTGCAGGAACTTGTCAGAGGAAAAGACAGGCCAGTGAAGGAGAAATAGAGCTCAGAAATAAGTTTGCGGAGTTGGAAAATGAGGAAGGGGCACTGCAGGTGGTTACTGAAAGTGGGAAGCCATGGAAGAAGGGAAGAGCAGCTAGTCCTATACAAAGAGTGGGTGAGACAATGGAGATATCACCAAATAAGAGCCTCAGGAGGATACAGGAATGGTTGCAGAGGATTGCAAAGGATTGCAAAGGAGACTAGTAGATGAGATAATTTGCAACCAGAAAGAACAGAGGATAGGCCGAAGTATCACACCGTTACCAGGAAAAGGCAGGTCTATGTGATTGGGGACTCCCTGCTGAGAAGAACAGACAGGCCTGTAACCAGAGCTGATCCGGAGAACAGAAGGGTGTGCTGTCTGCAGGGTGCTAAGATATTGGATGTGGACCTGACGCTGAAGAGGATCCTAATGGGTGTGGGGAAGAATCCACTGGTTGTCCTTAATGTAGGTACAAATGATCTAGCTAGATTCTCGCTGGAATGTATGAAAGGAGGCTGCAGAAGACTCTTAAGGAAATCGAGGCTCAGGTGATCTTCAGTGGGATTCTTCCTGTCCCTAGAAGAGGACAACAAAGCTGTGACAAGATTCTGGTGATCAACAGATAGCTCAGGCAGTGGTGCTATAAGGAAGGCTTTGGGATGTATGGTTACTGGGAGGCATTCATGGACAGAGGACTGTTTTCTTGGGATGGACTTCACCTGAGTAGGGAGATAAATGCACTTTTAGGATGGAGACTGGCACAACTGATTAAGAGAACTTTAAACTAGGGAGTTGGGGGAGATGGTTGGGAGATGCCCACGTAAGTCTCCACACCTGATTTTAGCACTAAGATGGAGGAAAATGAAGTAAGAAAGGACACAGCAATGCGGAGCAGAATGGACATTAAGAGGAAGGGTAGTGTAGATACCAGTCTAATAGGTGATATTGGCAATAGAATGACTCTGACAAATCAGGTAAGGAACGTGAGTGAAGCCAAACAGCAAAAATTTAGATGTTTGTATACCAATGCAAGGAGCCTGGGTAACAAAATGGAGGAACTAGAGCTACTGGTAGAGGAAGTGAAACCAGATATTATAGGGATAACAGAAACATGGTGGAATAGTAGTCACGACTGGTGTACATGTATTGAAGAGTATGTTCTGTTTAGGAAAGACAGATATAAAGGCAAAGGTGGTGATGTAGCATTGTATATCAATGATGAGGTAGACTGTAAAGAAATTAAAAGTGATGGAATTGATTAGACAGAGTCTCTCTGGGTAAAAATCACATTGGGGAAGAAAACAAATGGAGTTTTCCCTGGGATAGTGCTTGGGGTGTGATACAGACCTCCGAGATCAGATTTGGACATGGATAGAGACCTCTTTAAGGCTTTTAATGAAGTAAATACTACTGGGAACTGTGTGATTATGGGAGACTTTAACTTCCCAGATATAGACTGGAGGACAAGTGCTAGTAGTAGTCATAGGGCCCAGATTTTCCTGGATGTGATAGCTGATAGATTCTTTCACCAAATAGTTACTGAACCAACAAGAGTTAGCATCTCAGACAAGTGATTAAGAGAAAGCCTACAGGGATTGGAAGATGGGAGGAACCCGCAAGGAAACCTACCTCTTGGAGGTCAAAACATGTAGAGATAAAGGGAGAAAGGGAAAAGCCAAGCAGAGCTGTACTTTGCAAAGGGAATTAAAACTAATTGTAAAAGGTTCTATAGCTATATCAATAGAAAGAAAACAAAGAAAGAAGACGTGGGACCACTAAGCACAGAGGAGGGGGGTGGAGCTTAAGGATCATCTAGGCATGTCCGAATAGCTACACAAATACTTTGCCTCCATTTTAATGAGGCTAATGATGAGCGTGGGGTTAGTGATAGGGTGGCTATGGGGAATAAATATATGGATGTAGAAATTAGCATATCCAAGGTAGAAGTCAAACTCGAACAGCTTAATGGGAATAAATCGGAGGGGGGGGGGGGGAGGAGATAGTCTCCATCCAAGAATATTAAAGGAACTAGCACATGAAATAACAAGCCACTTAGCCAGGGTTTTTAATAAAGCTGTAAATTCAAGGGCTGTACCATATGACTGGAGAATTGCTATCATAGTTCCTATTTTTAAGAAAGGGAAAAAAGGTGATCCAGGTAACTACAGGCCTGTTAGTTTGATCTCAGTAGTATGCAAGGTGTTGGAAAAAAATTTGAAAGAGAAAGTAGTTAAGGACATCGAGGTTAACGGTAATTGGGATATAATACAACATAGCTTTACAAAAGGTAGGTCATGTTAGACCAACCTGATCTCCTTTTTTGAGAAGATAACAAATATTTTAGACAAAGGGAAGGCAGTGGATCTAATTTACTTAGATTTCAGTAAGGCATTTGATAAGATTCCACATGGGGAATTATTAGTTAAATTGTAAAAGATGGGGATTAATATGAAAATTAGAAGATGGATAAGGAAATGGTTAAAGGGGAGACTACAATGGGTCATACTGAAAGGTGAACTGTGGGGCTGGAGGGAGGTTACTAGTGGAGTTCCTCAGGGATCGGTCTTGAGACCAATCTTATTTAACTTTTTAGTACAAAAACTTTAGTACAAAAAGTAAGAGTGCGCTAATAAAGTTTGCGGATGACACAAAGTTGGGAGGTATTGCCAATACAGAAAAGGATCAGGATATCATACAGGAAGATCTGGATGATCTTGTAAACTGGAGTAATAGAAATAGGATGACCTACCTAGGGAGGTGGTGGATTCTCCATCTTTAGAGGTTTTTAAGCTGAGGCTTGACAAAGTCCTGGCTGGGATGATATAGCTGAGGTTAGTCCTGCTTTGAGCAGGGGGTTGGACTAGATGACATCCTGAGGTCCCTTCCAACTCTAATATTCTATGATTCTATGAAATTTAATAGTGGAAAGTGCAAAGTCATGCATTTTGGGATTAATAACAATAATTTTTTCTATAAGCTGGGAACGCATCAGGTGGAAGTGACAAAGGAGGAGACGGACCTGGTTGTACTGATTGATCACAGGATGACTATGTGCTGCCAATGTGATGTGGCCAGCTAATTCGGTCCTTGGATGCATCAGACGAGGTATTTCCAGTAGAGATAGGTAGGTGTTAGTACCATTATACAAGACGCTGGTGAGAACTCATCTGGAATATTATGTGCAGTTCTGGTCCCCCATGTTTAAGAAAGATGAATTCAAAATGGAACAGGTACAGAGAAGGGCTACTAGGATGATCCACGGAACGGAAAATCTGCCTTACGAGAGGAGACTCAAAGAGCTTGGCTTGTTTAGCCTAACCAAAAGAAGGTTGAGGGGAGATATGATGACTCTCTATAAATACATCAGAGGGGTAAATACCAAGGAGGGAGAGGAATTATTTAAGTTCAGCGCCAATGTGGACTAATGGATATAAACTGGCCATTAGGAAGTTTAGACTTGAAATTACATGCAGGTTCCTAACCATTAGAGGAGTGAAGTTCTGGAGTAACCTTCCAAAGGGAGCAGTAAGGGCAGAAAACCTAGCTGGCTTCAAAACTGAGCTTGATAAATTTATGGAGGGGATGGTATGATGGGACAGCCTTGTTTGGCAGTTGACTGAACTTTGACTACTGGTGGTAGATATACTAATGGCCTATGATGGGACATTTGATGGGGTGGGTTCTGAGTTATTACAGAGAATTCTTTCTTGGGTGTCTGGCTGGTGAGTCTTGCCCACATGCTCAGGTTTAACTGTTCGCCATATTTGAAGTTGGGAAGGAATTTTCCCCCTGGGCAGGTTGGCAAAGGCTCTGGGTTTTTTCTGCCTTCCTCTGTAGCATAGGGCACAGCTCACTTGCTGGTGGATTCTCTGTACCTTAAAGTCTTTAAACCATGAATTGAGGACTTTAATAACTCAGTCATGGGTTAGAGGATTATTACAGGAATTGGTGGGTGAGGTTCTGTGGCCTGCGTTGTGCAGGAGGTCAGACTAGATGATCATAATGGTCCCTTCTGACCTTAGAGCCTATGAGTCTATGAACAGAAGTTTTGACCTTAACTTTAGTGGGAGTAGGGCCATTGTTTTTGTATGGATATAAAGTAGTCTAATTTTGCTAGGTTATATTAGACCATCTTAATGTGGTTTGTTATGGTTGTTTAGAGCAAAATTATGAATTAGTTGGTATCTTGCACAGGCAAGATAATTTAATGTAGGAATGTTTTAAAGATTCACAAATATTGAACTTTAAGGCTGAAAGTGGTATGTTTCAGTGGAGTGTAAGGCCTGGTCTACACTGGTGGCTTAATTCGAATTAATTATTCCCACGTCTACACTTGCATATTGTTAATTTGAATTAAGGAGCCTTTAAAATTGAATTAATAAAACCACCTCTGCAAGTGGATTAGCGCCTGAAGCGCATCAGTTAATTCACATTAGTGTGAGTGTGGATGCAATGGGACTTAATTCGAATTAATTGGCCTCCAGACTGTATCCCATGATGCCTCAGTACCCTCCCCCAAAGCAGCCCCAGGAAGATTTAAATCTTCATTTCCTGCAGTGAATGGGTTTAAAATCCAAGCTATGATCACCCCCCCACACACACACAACAAGCCCTTTGCAGTTTGTCTCTTTAAGGGTTTGAAAGATTTCACCACCCACCCCTCTCCCCACGTGGTGAATTTTTTTTAACTGCCCAGCAAGCTCGTTGCAGTTTGTCCCTTTAAGATTTGTCCCTTTGAAAGTTTAGCCCTTTAAAGTTTGTCCCTTTGAAAGATTTCACCACCCACCCCCCTCCCGCATGGTGAATGCGTTTTAAATGCCAGCAGTGAGAGGAAATTCTTTGCTACATTTTTTCAGTAGCCAGTCATGGAAATTGGTACTTTCTTGAGTTTATTCACAGCGCTACATGTGGATACATTATATCATGCTTTCCATCAGTGAAATGGAAACATCTGTATCACTGTATTAATACACTAACTGACTCTGTTGTTATTTACCTTACATTCTACAGACACCTGTAGAATCAAAATCAAAGGCTAGTAATATACACAGGGTGGTAGGGGGAGCATAAAAGGCAAACAGCATGCAGTTCTAAAGTAATCCAGGATAAGCTGCGATGTATTTGTCACAGTCAAAATGAGAGCATAGTTCAGCCGGCTCCGTGTGCCTGCAGCAATGGCGATCGGGGGAGTAAAAAAAAAACAGCATGAAAATCCTTTTCCTGTTTGTTTGGGGGTGGGGGAAGCAGTGCTGCATCCTGGGATGATGACACTCGTCACAACAGCCTCTATGGTTAGTTGCATTGTGGGATAGCTTCCCACATTTCACTGCTTTCCAATTTGAATTAAGGCTGGCCAGTGTGGATGCAAGAAACCAGCACAAACACTGTAGTGTGGACAGTCTGCAGCACTTTCTATAAATCGCTTTCTGTAATTCAAATTAAGCTAATTCGAATTAGTGCTGCAGTGTAGACATAGCCTAAGTCACACCTCAATACAGTGATCGTCTTACAAAATTTGTCTTTTAAAAAACACAAGGATTTAAATATCTGGAAATTAACAGGGAAGTGATCCAGTCAATTCTTCAGTAATGTAACCTCATTCATCACTCACTCTCTCTCCTTGCACAATGTACACTGCCCACCCAATCTTAATGTTGCGGCCTTGATTAGTTCTATAGTGGAAATACAATGTTAGATGAATACTGTCAAAAGTATATATTGTTTGTTAAAATATGTATGAAGACTTCAAGAAGGATGCAGAACAGTGATGTATTAAGTTTGTATACCTGAGTACTAGGAAACCTCATGGTGTGAAATGTTGCTGGATTAGAATAAATTTTGGGAATAGAATTGAAATACAAAATTGAGAAGGGTTATGAAATATGTGCTTACGTGGAAGTGAAATGAAGAGAAGATAGCATCAACCTTAGTACTAGTTCATGGTACCAGTTGATACCTGCTACCCTTTGGTTCAGCAAACATTTCAGGGGGGAAAAAAGAAATATGGCAAACTACAATGTCATATTATTCTTTCTCCTTATTAGCAAAGTTTTGAAGCACAAATATTTGTTTCCCTTCACAAAGAAAACTTAATTATGCAGTATAGGCATTTGGTTCCAGACATATACTTAATTGTATGCTTTCCTTAAATAAAGTGTAATTTAATGGCACAGTTTGTTTAATATTTTGAAAACACACAAAACCTGTTTGAAAAAAAGAATCAGCAGCTGGCAAGACCTCTGCCTGAAATACTATTTATTAAGGAAGTGGAAATGAGGACAAAGTTTGAGTCTATACTGAAATGCAGTTTGCCCATGCTGTGATTCTGAAGCTGAATTGCAACAATTTAGTTACTGCCAAACCTTTTGTTCTGTACTTGGTTGGTTGTTTCCCTTAATTCATGAATAAATGTATAGTATTCAGTAATTACAATTTCTTTCTAGCACAATTGCTTCAGGGACCTGCTGTGATCAATAACTTTCTAACCTGCACTCGTAAAAATAATGTAAATATATAGATAGATGATGAGGGGGTTGGAAACCAAAATCAGTGATAAATAAAAATATCAAAACAGAAGGACCTTTTGGATACCTAATCTAATAAATTAGCCTGTTTCTATCTATTTTATAATACATTAATTTTCTGTTTGTTTGTTTGTATTTATAAAAATGCCACAAAGCACACTTATTCATAAGCTCTATGTGCCCTTAACACATCACAAATAATACCCCAATTTAACTAGAGTGAAGCAGCACAATTCAGTATAATCTGTTAGGCAGTGTAAAACTCTAAAGCTCCCCTTCTATAATTAATGATCCATTAACATAGTATATTCACCTTGTGTGGATCTAAAAGGATCTTTTTTTCAGTACACCATTATATAGTTGAATATTTTCTACTCTGGGTGACATTTCCATTTCTAAAATTGCAGGTACATGGAGTATGAGGGTTGGTGTCATGATAGATATGCCATTTCGATAATTTTACAATTGATTTTGCTACCGAAGGCCTAGGTCATATTTGCAATATTGACAAGCATTTCGCTCCTACATCACTTGGATGCTTTTGAAAATTTACTCACCATTCCTAAAAGAAGTAAAGAGTTAGAAATTATGGGGCCAAACTCTACCTTCAGTTATACTCATGAATCCCCATTACAGTCAATGGGATAGTATGTCTCTAGGTCTAAAATTTAGCTATGATATTTAGCTACATAGTCAAGAGTAACAAAGCATTTACAATTAGTTTTTTAGTTTTTTATATGCATCAGTTTTATTTAACAAGATTAAAAAGCCTTTTTAAATGAGAAATGGCTCCTTTTGTCAAAGCAGACCTGTCTACAAAATCATATATAGACCTCGATGCATGAGTAACTTTACGTATGTGTACTCAGTGGGACTACTCACATGTATAAGTCTACTCATGTGCTCACGTGTTTGAAGGATGGGAGTGAGAGTTTTTACACTCTGTTTACTGAAATCATTATTCAGTGGTCCAGAGTTCAGCTAGGATTCACTTTGGTAATATTAGTACTTGAATGATGCTTCAAAATGAACAAAAAAGGCTATGTATTAAAATTGTGTAAATCAACTTTGGTCTCCCCCCCAAAAACTGCACTAAATTCCTTTTAACCTCAGTTTCAGGAATGTTACACCTGGCAGGGGTACAAAACTTGACCATAACCCAAAACTAGGAATTCCTTAAAAACAAACAACCACCCTCCCAATCTAACTGCCCAAGCAATTGATCATTTTAATCTATTTAGTGCCTTACAGTGTACAGTACTTTACAGCCTCAACCTATATTCAGTTGCATGTGTTGAGCAAGGGCAGTATATGGCTATTAATCAACTGAGGAGCTCATTCACCTGCACATCTACTAATGTAAAATATGCCATCTTGTGCCAGCAATGCCCCTCTGCCACGTACATTGGCCAAACCAGACTGTCACTACGCAAAAGAATAAATGGACACAAATCAGACATAAAAAATGGAAACATCCATAAACCAGTCGGAGAGCACTTCAATCTCCCAGGACACACTGTAGCTGACTTGAAAGTTGCCATACTTCAACAAAAAACTTCAAAAACAGACTTCAGCGAGAAACTGCAGAGCTGGAACTCGTATGCAAATTTGACACAATCAAACTGGGTCTGAATAAGGACTTGGAATGGTTATCTCATTACAAGAAGCAATTGTCACTGCTCACACATTCTCACCCTCTAATCAACAGTTGTGAATAGGCCTCATCTACTCTAATTGAATTAACTTTGTTATCACTTGCCCTCCCCATTGTTGTTTCTTACCTTTGGATGTACTTCCTATCTGTGATTTCCACTTCATGCATCTGGACTCTCATTGTGTTTGCTGTATACAGACTAACATGGCTATCCCTCTTAAACTGTCATGGGATAAGAGGGTTGGTCCTTTCATGGATCAGTAATTGGTTAAAAGATAGGAAACAAAGGATAGGAATAAATTATCTTTTTTCAGAATGGAGAGGGGTAAATAGTGGTGTCCCGCAGGAGTCTGTCAACATATGAATGTTGTGGAAAAAGGGGTAAACAGTTGGCAAAATTTGAAGATGATGCAAAACTACTCAAGATAGTTAATTCCAAAGCAGACTGCGAAGTTATAAAGGGATCTCACAAAACTGGGTGACCTGGCAACAAAATGGCAGATGAAATTCAATGTTGATAAATGCAAAGTAATGCACATTGGAAAACATAATCCCAACTGTACATATAAAATGGCATCTAAATTAGCTGTTACTGCTCAAGAAAGAGAGATTGCAGTCATTGTGGATAGCTCCCTGAAAACATCCACTCAGTGTGCAGCGGCAGTCAAAAAAGCTAACAGAATGTTGGAAATTATTAGGAAAGAGATAGATAAGACAGAAAATATTATATTACCTCTCTTTATATATATCCATGATATGCCTACATCTTGAATACTTCCATAGGGGTAGCCGTGTTAGTCTGTATACAGCAAAAACAATGAGAGTCCTGTAGCACTTTAAAGACTAACAAATTTAATGCCTGCAGAAATTAAATTTGTTAGTCTTTAAAGTGCTACAAGTGTAGCCTGATTTTCAGTGTATTAGTTATTTAATAGGGTCATAGGCTTGCCAATTGCTTGGATTAGAAGGTTCTTGTCCCTGAATCAGGTTCCAGAAGAGTTTTATAGGGACCCCTGGGGTGTACAACAGGAAGGTTCTTAATAATAACCAAATTTGTGTAATTTTATAAGTTTTATTAAGATAACATAAAATGATAGACAAATGACTGATATAGAGAAAATGAACAATCAAATAGATAATGGATAATACAATCTTAATTTTAGAGACTCATATTGTATATATATTTCTACAATATGCTTTGGATTAATATACTCACACCCTTTCCTGATGATCTGGTTGAGAGAGGTGTTTGGTTCCTCAACTCTTGAGTAGAGGGGTGGAGTAGGCAATGCTCGAGCTAAGAACTATAAGACTAAGACTAACATTACAAATAATACTAAGTATAAATGAAGAAGAAAAATCTTAACACTCACTAAAGAAACTTCAAGCAGGAGTAGCTAATGATCGACCCCCAAATAGCACGATCTGCCCCTTCTTATACCCCAAGAATATGGGTCCTCCTTCTAAGTCCATACTTGGATTTTCCCACTCCAAATTATTGGGGTACACATATTCTATAGGCTGGCAGGTTTGTGCGTATTATTGACATATCCACATCCTTTCCAAGTGGTCTTTTTATCTCACCTTTATTATTTCTGGCCCTTTGTGGGTTCTGTGGTGTACTTGTAAAGTTTCTTGGGGCATAACCTGTGACAGCCCCCTCCCCTGTTTAATGTCTCCTGACTTATCTAGGGTAAAGGTTCTGAATATGTGTATGCTAGCTGTGTTTCATACAGGATGTAGATATATATCTATGATACAAGCAAGCAGGCTAGTCCTATGGGCTACACAGTACTCTCGTTTTTTTATCTTGCATACTGGTTGCCCCATCTAAAAAAAAAATTGGAATTGGAAAAGGTACAGAAAAGGACAAGAAAAAGGATTAATGGTATGGAATAGCTTCCATATAAGGAGAGATTAATAACACTGGGGCTTTTCAGCTTGGAAAAGAGACTACTTGGGGAGGGGGGGTATGATAGAGGTCTATAAAATCAAGACTGGTGTGGAGAAAGCAAATAAGGAAGTGTTATTTACTCCTTCTCATAACACAAGAACTAGAGGTCACTAAATGCAATTAAAAGGCAGCAGATTTAAAACAAACAAAAGGAAATATTTCTTCACGCACAGTCAACCTGTGGAACTTTTTGCCAGAGAATGTTGTTGAGGTCAAGACTATAACAGGGCTCAAAAAAGAACTAGATAAGTTCATGGAGGATAGGTTCATCAATGACTATTTGCCAGGATGTGCAGGGATGGAAAACTGTGTTATGAAGTGTCCGTAGCCTCTATCTGCCAGACACTGGGAATGGGCTATAGGGGAGGGATCACTTGATGATTACCTGTTCTGTTCCCTCTGAGGTACTTTGCATTGTCCACTGTTGAAAGACAGGATACGGGGCTAGATGAACCATTGACCAATATGTCAATTCTTATGTTGTATGCAGATTAAGGGCAGTATATGGCCCAAAAATCTAATGTTAATGATCTTGGAATAGTCCTTTCTCTTCTGAATTTCTTTAGCTCTAAGTTCAATACTTTTCTTTCTTGTATCATAATCAGATCTGTACATAATTTACAGTTTAGCTAAAGTCAGACAAGCCTGTCATAATTTAACCTTGTTTAGTCACAGCCTAATATTTAGATTCTTTGTGATGGAGGAAAAGCACTGTGTATTCAACAATGCCAAGAAGCCGAAAGAATGTGTAACTGCTGGAAATTCTTATAATTTTAGAATGTATGTTTTAGTTACTGCCAGATACATAGAATTAGTTATTTTTAGTCCTGCTAAATCAGAGGAGAAAAGGTGAGCATGCACATAAAAAGGGATCAGGTGGCAAACTATTTCTTTTTTTTTTTAAAGCAACTATTGTCATTTCTTTATTTTGTCCCCCAAAGCAAATCAAATCCAATGAATTTTAGGGGAGGTTAGGCATTTTTCTCTAATATAGTGAACTTGGAGTCAGCTTATACACTCTGAAATGTAACTTTATAAAACTGGCTCCTTCTTATGCAATAGATCTGTTTTCTAGGTGTATTTAGCATCATATCTGCTTATTTTCGGGACACATCTTGTGCTGCATTTTACTCCATTTAACACTGTGGAGCCAACACAACTAAGAGAAAGTGAGCTGCGTTCAATTCCTCCTCGTTTATCAGTGGAATTGTTTACTAAGGGATAGATTGTCACAGCCCTTATTTGGCCAAGCAGGAGGATATGGAGGAGTAAAACTCCTTAGTCCTCTGCCTGGCATTGCTCAGGTTGTGGCTCTGGCCATGGAGAGGAGAGCAGGGGTTCCTTGCTGTATTCTGTCAATTGTGAAACAGTGACCAGTGAAAGGATGGAGAGGAGGCTCCCTTTCCTCCAGTATATGGCTAGCGTAGATGGCTCGGAGTAAACTGGGAGTAAATTACTCCCTTGTTCCAGAGCCTGGGGTGAACAGTGAATTGTAATCCTATGAGTCACAATTTGTTCTTTGGTCTCCTCCTGAGGCAGTGCAGCTACACACTGCCCCTTATATTAAAGTAGATTATAACTCTACTGTATAGACCTAAATTGTTGGTTGTCCTTTCATTGATTTCTATAGGGTTATGCAGATGTCACTGACAGCATAATTTCGACTGCAGAACCATTATTAATAACAGTGACACATAAGAAACAAAGAACCCAACTTGACTCTGAGATTGCAAGCTGAGTTTGCAGAGCTGGCAGCAATAAAAAACCCTCTTATTATTTGTAAAGTCTGCACATTTAATATAGATTCTCTGACAAATAATAAACCTGGAACCCCACAATGTTACATTTACACAATCACTTTTCAGAGCTGAAACACACTTTAACAACTTTCCAATGCTGGCTTCTTTGGGAAGGATAGCTTTCAGTTGCTGGTGTAATAATAATTTTTATATTCTGAATATTTCATATTGATTAGTTGATTTAACAGTCATCTTGGACAAGCTTGATCCGGGCATTGTCACAGTGTAGTCTTGATCAACTGCTGACAATCTGAGGGCAAACGTTAATGTGAATTCAGTAATAAAATCGCCACTGAGGTTTGTCAGAGAATCTTTGATCCTGTCTATAATATGAGGTATTTTTGTGTATGAGAAGTCCCATTGAACTACTAGCATTCCAACCATTTTCTAAAAGAACATGGGAATATGTCATGGGTAGGTGTCCTAGCACTGGTGATAGTATTTCATTTCTCTTTTAGAAAGGATGAAAAGCTGAATGACAGAAGAAATAATGGATCCACTCACATAACTATTTGAAGGAGTGGAGTCTCTGGGTGAAGTCACTGCAGTTGTACTGGTATAAGTGAGAAGGGATTTGGATCATTATGTATGTAGTTGGATTGAACATTCATTAAGTTTCTTGAACAGCAGAGGAGGAAAAAAAATCATATTTCTAAAATCCAGTGTTTTTGCTATTCTTGCTGCAGTTCCACCGGTAACTTTCTTAAGGCTTAGCAACTGAGAATCTAGCTTCTTTGTTATTCAGGGAAATCATTATCTGGTGTGCTTTTTTGGTTGTTTGCTTTTTTGTTTGTTTGTTTGTTTGTTTTAGTAGATGTTCATATCATTGGGAAGTTCGTCATAGGCAGAGAGACGGTACAAAACTGTGTATCCCATGCTTGTTCCACCTACTGTTCTTTAGAAGCATAGGAAATAGAGCATTGCAATTATACTGAGCTTCAGGAAAGATCCTACAAAAGATGATGCTAAGTTAAGGTCCTGGGGGAGGCAAGTGAAAATTTGTAGTGCAGAAAACCTGCTTTCCAGTTATGTTCTTGTTACTATTTTAATTTGCTGTGTAGTGATTTAACACAAACAATTAACCTGATGAATGTTTGGAGGGTCTGATTATTTTTTTTTAATTGGCAGTGAGGGCGCTCAGCACTTTTGAAAATCAAGCCACAGGAATCTCATGGTGTCCATGCAGAAATTAGGGCACTCAAAATTAGCGGCCCCTTTTGAAAATATTGGCCTTAAAATTTCTGATCAGTATCATACTATTATCTAGGGAATGAGGAAGTAGTTCATAGGATAGTTGTGAGACTACCTAATATTTGGTAATATTAAGCTCTTTGTATGAAAGGCACTATGTAAGTGTAAAGTATCACAATTATTTAATCAACAAATATTGAAGGCCCCAGTCCTGCAAACTGCTATACGTAGGCAGACCCTTACACCAGTGCAGAGCAACCTGAAGGACTGGGGCATAAGTTAGGAGTTACAATTATTTTGTGACTCTAACCTTTACATTTTTTGACAAGTTCATCCAAGCATCAGTATGCTACCACAACAATAATTAAATAAAGCTCCTGTGGACTATTTTTCAGATTTGATTGTGGACATCTGTGATCACTAAAATCAATAGCACTGTGATCACAGTGGACATGAGTTTTATAAGAATTACTTTCAGTGGGAAAGGAATCACATTTTAGGATATTGCAACAGTCTGTCAGCAGTAAAAAAATTAAATGATACAAAAAATCATCCACAAGACAAAAAGAAATGGAAACACCATATAGCTCAGTAATCACACTGATATTTAGTATTTAAGACCGGAAATATTATTTCTAATGTATCATGTTGCTAAAATGAAATGGTAACTTACTTATATAAGTCTGTATGTACAGCTCTATATGATATATACGTTGAACGATCAATATATTTTTAACTAGTGTTAGATAAACATAGAACCATTATTTTCAGCAAATAGGAAAGTAACTTGATATGTTACCCCAGCAGATTGTTACTTAAAATGCTCAGATATTATATCTACTATTTTAATAATGGATCATATTTGATTTTAAAATAAAATCTGGTAATTTAAAAATATTGGTTAACATTTTCCAGTACGAGATGATACAAGACATAAAGTCAATTAGTAAAACAGCACGTCCTCATAATGTATGTAACTATGTTCATTTATCTAAACACATTTAAAATAAAAACAATCTGGTGATAAAAATCTAATGTGAAAAATTAAGGGAGAGAATCTTGCAAGTACTAAAATTCTTATTTTTGTCACAAATTCAGCAGTTAACCTCTGTTAGTGCATAAATGATGATTAATAAGAAATAAACCCAAAAAAGAACGAAATCTATTAATAATAAGTTTTAAGTCAATAGTATATTGAAAATGGATAAGAATTAAACTAAGAGGAGACATGGAAAGCAAGCAAACCAAGAAGACCACATTAATATGCTGCAGGCACCAATAAACTGGTGTCATTAACTATAAACTCTAAACAATTGTTAAAGTTGTAGAATGAGATTCTGAAATATAACTCTGCTTTCATAAATTTTTATGGTGTCATGAAACAATGATATCACTATGGCTCAAAACCCTTGCTTTAAAGGGGATTTATTTCTGTGGAGAATGAAGATGACCTTGATATTTTCTGCAAGATTTTTGATGGTTAAACCATTTTTCCTGTCTACATATGTAGTCTTATAGAAAATGACAAAAGTAGAAAACATGAGGTAGCTAAAGACTAAATGAGGCTTATTTATAGGACATGTGTGGCCTTTTCCATCAGTAGGTTTTAGATGAATGTAGAATGTTGTCAGGTTTCCTTGAACAGTTTCTCTGCAATACATAAAAACAGATTATTCATTGTAGTGAAGCTATGTATCTGTGACTACCTCAGAGCCTGGTATGCCACTGACTTCTATAGTCACTTTCCCAAGTGCAAAATGGGTGTGAAGCAAATCTGAATGGTGGCATTGTTCATCCACTTTCCACAGATATAGATGACTATTCAAGAGGCAAGGAGTGAAGAATCAGGCCTTCTATCTATAGATAACAGAAAAATCCCCCAAAATTTTAACATTTGTTCAGTAGCTCTAATGGCATGTCTATACATAGAATTATTTAGGAATAGCTAATCAGACACAGTTATTTCTGAATAACTCCATCAGTGGACATTCTTATTCTGGAATAAGAATGCCTTTCAAAGTGAATTAAGATAAGCAGGAAAAAGGCGTTCTTATTCTGGAATAAGAGTGACCACATCTGGAGTTATTCAGGAATATCTATTGCACCTTAAATCCACACCCTACCTTAATGTGAATTAACTTTTGAGTTTAGACAAGCCCTTAGGTTCCCACAACTGGACCCATCTTTACCACAGACTTACTTTACAGCAGCTTTAACTAAAACTCTAATGATTTCAATTACTGGAGCCTTGTCTATCCTAGCTTATCATAACTCCCATTGACTTCGTTACTTCTTTTCTACACAGCGTCTTCTCTGGGCTGTGTCAACAGGAAATGTGTTCCTGTCGATGCAGTGTTACGCCACTTGAGGGGGTTGTTTTAATGTGTCGACTTCCAGATCGATTGAGTGGGTCTTCACTGACCGCTCAGTCTATCCGAATAGATCAATCTGACTGCAGCGAATTTGCTGCCGTGAGTGAAGACATACCCTGAACTGGAAGATCTACAATTGGTGGGAAATTATGGATAAACTTTCTCAGTGCAGACATAAGGCAGCTGGTGTAAACTATCATAGGTCCATTGACTTCAGTGGTTTCTAAGACTCAAAATTCTCATCGGTTCTGGTCTTGCAAATAACTATAGCCATGTTTAACTTTACACATGAATGGACTCGTAATGGGGCTTCTATTCATAGTTAAGCAGATGCACTACTGTTTGCAGGATTGAAACCTTAGCTTTTCTCTCTCTATCTCCTGCAAACCTTTGTTTCCACTACAACGGAGATAAGTGTTTGTTTTTATGCTTGCTAGTAAATAATAAACAATATAGAAGGATGTGTTACAGCTGCACACTATAATAATACCATAATTATGAATTTGTGTTTGAGCAAACACTTTCTTTATAAGCCACTATTTTCAGGTAGTTATACATTTTTTCAAAGAATCATCTCTGAGCTCTTGTTTATTCCCAGGACAAAGATATACTTAAAAAAAAATTTAATAAGATTCTTTTCTCAGATATAAGAATGTGAGGGAAAACTGTGATGTCCTTCATAAGAAAGTAATTTTTTCACTTTTATTTTGTGGTGTTTGGATGATTCAAAATGAGTTTAAAAAACAGACGAAGTATGGCTTGTTTAAAGTTATTTGGTTTAGAAACACAGTTCAGTATTTGTAAACCTGTCCCATGCACACACAGCTAAATTTAACTAAAACTAATGATATGCCAGGGCATAGATATCCTGTTTTACACACACTTGAGTCTGTAACTACACACAGTGAAGTCAATGAATGTGCATTTGTTTCAGTTGTTCTATATTTAAAAAACACTACCATGTAGGAATTACAGTTATACAAATAATAAATATTAATAATGTGTGATTTGTGGTGTATATGGGAGAACATTCACATAATTGCAACTTTCTTCTGAATGTTTGGTCAATCATAGTTCCTAAATTATCCTCCCTTTTTTTTAACCCAAGAAATGAAATGGGAGAAAAAAGAAGGAGGGGGAAGCAGTAATATGATTATGATCTTAAATGCATAGGAATTAAGAAACTCAAAGCAATGGTTCCTAAGGCAGTTGTAACTTGTTCATCTTTCAGTCATCAAATGAGTAAAACTTAACATTCTGTATAGTAGTACAAGATAATATATTTGCACAAAGAAGCTGGCTTACATTGTGTAAAAGGACAGGTAGACTGGAAGACTGAGGCTGTGGCACTCCCCATTCCTGAATTTAACCCTGTCTCAGTGGAATTCTTGGGGGTTGTGGTTCCCAGGACTGATAAGAATTATAGGTCGCAACCAGGAATTCTGGGAAGGGAAATTGTATACAAGACAGTTCCTGCCCCAAAAAGCTTGCACTCTCAGTGCTCTTTAATTGAAACTCTTTTTTAATCTTTATTTTGTTTTTTCCCCTTTTACGTAAATTATCATCCAGACAGAAAGTCTGTGGTTGCGCTTTGTGTATGGAAAACGTAGCAGGATAATGTCATAGTAGGATAATGTCTCTAGTAAACTCAGTAGTGAATACACTAAGAGAGAGTGGTTCCTCCTCACACTATCTTATTGAGACAAAGTCCTTTCTGCTTCTTCTCCACTCTCCCTCCCTGCTTCAAATATTTTTTATGCATATTCGGAGGGGCAGTGGCTCTTACCCGGTTGCTTTCTTCCCACCCTGTGCTGCGTGGAGCTGCCAGCCAGCACCTATTGAAGTCCCTGGACAAAAGTGGAGGGAGGAATTAGGCCTCAGCACCATAATAAGGCATTTGAGGTTAGGAAGAACAAGAGTCTAAGATCAGCATCAGCTCACATTCATAGACCTGGGGGCTTGTATTTATGTTTTGTATCAAAACTTGAAGCTGTCCCCATTTCAGGAGAGTTCAGAGTTCCAGGAAAATATTTTCACAGCTCTGTCAATTGCTTCACTAGAACAACCAAGTGAAGAGTATCACATTTCATATATCTATAGGTACATTCATAATGCTTGCATACCGCTTGACATAATACCCAGGTGTCTGTGAAGGAAGGAAACTGAAGTTGCCCCTTGGCTAAGAAGTGAATCCCATGTTTAGAGATCTCCCAAATTTTCATAGGATAAATACAAAATAAAGACATTTCAATAAGTATATATTAGTTTATTAAGAGAGCACGGGTAGTGTATGCCTTGGATTTCAGTAGTGGCGGTCAGCAGCACCAAGCGACTACTTGTTGTTAGTAAAATACTAGAGCTTTAGGGCTTATCTCCACTTAAAATGCTACAGCTGCGCTGCTGTAGCGCTTCAGTGTAGAGACTACCTATAACGACAGGAGGGGTTCTCCTGTTGGCATAGGTAATCCACCTCCCTGAGAGGTGGTACTAGGTTGATGGAAGAATTCTTTCCTTAGCCTAGCTCTGTCTGCATGGAGGCTTACATCAGTTTATCTACAGTGCTCAGCGGTATGGCTTTTTCACACGCCTGACCAACCTAATTAAACCAACCTAATTTTCTAGTGTAGACCACTACAGTTATTCTGAAGTTGCAATTACTAGTAGTTTGTACAGTAACTTTCTCTAATTTCAAATTTGGATGCATGTGGGTGAAAATATGCTAGAAAAAATCTTGCTTTTGTTTATCACTAGTTTTGACGTTGTTTAGCAAAAGGATATTAGCAGCTACTGTTGTCTTCAAATTTCCCACAACATATTGCAAATGGATTATTTAAATCCTTTGATCTTAAGTGACTTACTTTGTTGAACAGACGTATAAATGTGTCAAATATCAGACCTGGTAAAAAGCTGACTAGTTTGCTCTGATGCAAGGATATGTTTCAGTAATATACAATTAAAACATATGATTTTTTTTCTAAATGTGTCTGGGGGCTAGCAATAAGAACAGCTTATAAATAGAAAGTAAATGAGTGAATGAATGCTTCCCAACATTATCTATCGAAAAGAGAGTAACGCCACTAAGCATCCATTAACATTTGGGAAGTAAATTATGCCAAACCTTCGTGAAATTGTTTCTTGTTTAACACACACAACTGGACATAAGTATTGAAATAGTACAGTGATTTGGGTTACATGAGTACCAAGATAAGCATAAAGATGTTGTGCTATGAGCAAATTTGTATTGGATCAAACCATACCATCTAAGCTTTGTTATCTGAAATACAGAATACTTCTTTGATAAGCTTTTACACATCATCCTAGAATACATCCTAGAGTCAGGGGTCTCTTTTTCTTGAGTCAAACACCACCTGATGAATTTGGCTACTCCTTTCAACCTATTAAATGTGTTTGAAAGGCACCTATCACTGTGGTGTCTAGGCATCAAACATACCAGTTCATTAGCATTAAGTACATTGTTTCAATGTCTCTCTCCATCTTTTCCCCATTCCAGCTGCCTTTGTTTTTCTTTCCTTCTTTCTCCTTCCTCTTCTTATTTTAATATCTCTTGCCATTCTTGTCAGATGTTAGCCATGGTGGTGATATTATTGGAAGAAGACTTTAGTGAAGAGGTGGGACTTACCCCCAGGGCCTGAGAGTGTGAACCTGGTTCTCCTCTAGCTATATAATCTTTGAGAAGATCAACTACCTTTGAGACTGCAGATCATGACACTGAATCTGAATGTTAGGACCTGGCCATATCAGAGAGAATGTCCTCTAATTTAGGACCAGGATTTTTAATTCAGCCCATATGTGAAACAGAAGCCAGTGGAGTGAGCAGTCTTTGCTGCTTAAGAGAATGACTACTATGTGCTGAATGAGTTGCAACTCAGATTTACCCCTGTATAGAGTTGCAGTAGTCTAACCTAGCATTAATGAAGGCATGGATCACAATTGATGTCAAAGTCCTCATCAGAGGGGAAAGAAAGTAATTTCTTGGCCAGCCAATTGTGCTGGAAGGCAGTGCTTGCCACTGTGGCACTCTATGTAAAAGTTCCACATGTAGTGAAATATCTAGTATAATCTCAAGGCTGCCTGCACCTTGACAATATGAGACTCTCTGACCGTAACCAGGGGCTCAACGACCTGACAAATATTTCCCTCTGAGAAGTTACCACAGTGAGCAACTGATACAAAGTAAGTATAATTTACAGAGACTAAGTAGGGAAAGGGGGTTTTATTTCTCATTTAATGCAACATTTTACTGTAACAGGAAGCTTAATAGGGAACAGATTGGGGGATATCCACTATTCTCACCACAGCTGCTGCTACACCATGATGCATACTGCATCTGAAATGAAAATGAAATCAATTTCTGCTGTTCATGTTTGATGAAAGTGTCTCCTTTGATAAATCTGCCATAGCAGTAGTTTCTGAAAAACTAGAAGTAAAAATGTTAACACTGTTTTCTGAGTCTTTGAGGGACAAATAGATGAACCAAGATAAAGTCAATAATTGACCTTGTTCTGGAGGTTTTGACATTAAAAAAAAAAACCCAAGCACCCAACAAAATTTTTGAATTGGCAACCAATGAGATATCACAGGTAAAAACCAGGCTTTGTATTAAGGGAACATATTAAAAAATATAGTTCCCATAAATACCCCCAGTGATGGCCAGTTTTAAGAGTTCATGTTCAAAATAGTGTGTTCTATTTTGCTTCTTTACTTTCATGTTTAGGAAATGACTGTTATGTCAAACAATATTTGTAATTGCAACCTAGGATATTTGTAGTATAATCCACACATTAGGTGCTGCTCTCACTTTACTTTTCCCCCCACTTAGACATTGTGCCTGCTTGCCTGCCTGTACCTCTCTTCGCCATGGTGTCCTTTCCTCCTCACAAACACTTTTTATTTTTATTGAGAGAGAGAGAGAGAGAGAAATCTAAGCCTTGAATATTTGCTCTCTCTTGGTATTTAACACGCCTCAGATGTTGGAAGTGTCTCTTACTCTTCTGAGTGGGTGTCCTGCTAAGGAGTTTGTTCTAACCAATGCTAGGTTGATAGGAATAGGAAGTATGGAGGAGTATGACACTGATTAGAAAGTTTTCAGAGCAGATCCAGTGTCAAAACAGTAGAAAATCCTAGTACCATGAGACACCTGCATAGCATCACAAAATACCATTTTTCAAAGTTTAGTTTTAAAAGATTTCAGGCTTTTTGATGCATATTCCTATCCTTTGAAAGAAGGAACAGTTAGACAAGGATTTAGCACTGTGAAGATAGAGAACTGGGAGCTTAGGCCCATTACTTGGTGTGAAAAGAATGGTCTTCATGTCTTCCTAACAGAAACTAATTTGATAAATATATTTATTTTATAATATGGGTGAATGTGACAGGCCAGTCAAAGCAGTAATAGATGCTACATGCCTAAATGGAATTTAAATACCTGAGTCACTTTATATGGAAGTTGAAGTATGAAGAATTTCCCACCCCTTTTAAGAGATAAACATAAAATGATTGGAATTAAATTGTTGATCTAGAAATCATTTACTTAGTTTTCTTCATAACAAAGAAGTTTCAAAGAGATGCTCATTTCTAAGCAATATTGACTCCTGAGCACATAGACTTGTTTTCCTGTGCACTCACTGTACTGTCTGGACAACAAGAAATGGATACTGCTGGCAATGATATTTTCCCCCTCTTCTCAACACAGAAACATATCTAATTTTGCAGGAGCTGTATTTTTCCCCCTGTAAACACAGACTGTAATTACAGTCCCCAAAAGTGTCCTTTTCTTGTTACCTTCCAAGAGAGCTATACAGGTTGGGACAGACTTTGGGTCTTGTAACGTCTTTAGCTAGGTAGCTATGTGCCAGATCCATGTAAATGCACAGAAATGGAATTATTCATCTGAAAATGGTTATTCATTTCCATTTTCTGGTTATTTGATTAATAGTAATTACACAAATAAAAAAAATTAGAATGGTACTGTAACTATGCTGTAATGTATCTATCTGTATCATAGAGAAATGGCAAGCAAAAAATCCTAATGCATTTAACCTCCTGAGAAATGCTTTTTACTGAGTGAGAAGTAGGCAAAAGTTGCAAAAACGCAAAAGACAGATTATCTGTCTCACCCACACACAGGTCATGGATAGCGGCACATTGACAATTCTGATTGCAAATGATCATCAGAGTCAAGATTGCCTAAGCAAAGAACAGATGCATTTCCTCTTTCTGTTTGATCAGTTGACTTGTATATTTCAGAATCATAAAGCACCAGCATGCATAGTAAATGTTTAATTTTTATTTAAAATATGGGGGGGAGGGGAGTGGAATTCCAAAGAGAGCCACTCAGCCGTCCAATCTGCTTGGCAGGCAGTATGTATTTCCTGCAGCTCTCTCAGGCTGGGCTTCTGCATAACTCTGTCACCAGTATGATTAAACAGATGTAAGATAGACTATTAGTAGCAACAATGTGCCAACTTAAGTAGTTCCAGACATTTCTAGTGAATAGGATCACAGCAACTTACATAGCTGCCATCCTAATACATGGTAAATGCTGAGGTAACTAATCCCTTAGTTGTTAGATTAGAGAGATGCTTTGCATAATGTTTTAACAAGCCTCATGGTAATCAGTCTGTTTTCATTTCTGTCTCGTTGTCACTATTCTCTTGAAACTTATCAAATTGGCGCTGGAAAAAATTATGTTGCATCTAGTTGGTTGGGTTTGCCTAATCATAGTGTTAGTAGAAAGAAGATATGTTGGAAATTTGGCTCCTAAATCACTCAGATGTAGACAAAACCAAGGAAACTTAATCATGAGCCACAAATTAAACGTAGAACTCTGACTTTGGTTAATTAAACCCCAATGTATTAATGTTTAGCAGACTGTTGGTTTATTATAGAATAAAAATTAAAATCCAAATACTAGTATTTTCCTTCCTAGGAATTTTTTTTCTTTCTTTTCTACAAAATCATCTTGTTAATGCAGTTTAAAAAGCAGAAAGAAAATATGCTTATATTGTGCAGCTGTTCTGGTAGCAATGCATAAATGAGACAAATGTATTTAACTTAATGCAGTGCTTTAATATTTATCACGATCATTATAGTAATTGTGACTGCCCCTAGTAAGGTGACTAAATGTCTTGATTTTATAGGGACATAACCGATATTCAGGGCTTTTTCTTATATAGGCGCCCTATTACCCCTGTCCCAATTTTTCACATTTTCTATCTGGTCACCCTAGCCCCTAGAGACAACTGCACAGCACCACTTTGTATCCTACTACCTAATAGTGATTTCTATGAGCAAATACATCACTATGTGGCAGATTGCTATATTATTGCAAACTGTCCTATGCAAGGTGGAAAATAATTATGCTTAGTCTCAGTAGAATGCAATATTGTGTAACACTTAAAAACAGCATCTTTGTTGGACTTTAGGACAACAGAAATGATTTTTTAAAAACTGTATATCTATTTTTTGTGATAAAAACATATAAACATTTTATTTCCTTTTTATTCCTTCACTTCCAAAAATCTCTTCACCACCTGCCCTTACCTTCCTGAAGTTGTGAGAATTTTATTAATTAAGGGTAAGTTATTTTAGATTTCAAGAAGAATAAATTATTCTCCTCAGATCTAGAGTGCATCTCAACTCTGATATTATTCTGTTATATGCAAGTGACCTTCACTGACCGCAATTGGAGTTGTGTGTGTGTGTGTGTGTGTGTGTGTGCTAGCTGTGGTCTACGATATGGATCTGTAAAGATTAGAGAAGAGTGTCATTTATGACTGGGTTCTAGTTGGAAAGATTTTTAGATCTGTTTTGAACAGACTTTGCCCTTTTAAAATCAGAGCTATCTAAATCAGTCAGTTATCAATGGGGTGATTCAGCTTCAAAGTTTTGTACCCTTGGTCCTTTTGTCATTTGTGATGTACGTGCCTTAGGCCCTGATTGTGTATTGAGCCCTGTGCACACAGACCCCTTTACTCCAGTGAAACACCGTTGAGGACAATGTGGTGGAAAACAGATGCAGGGAAACACCTGAATGGAGCTCATTGCAGGTTGAGCGATGCTGAATCTCTGCACACACCGAAATGCAAACAGCGCCTTAGCATTTCACAATTTATTTTTCCCTCCCTAGAATAAAATACTTTTAAAGAAAGTTTGTAGTTTTCTTCTAGCAAATTTAAATTTGACTAAGTTCAAGGTGAGCTTTCAGGTATAAGCAACTTTAAGGTATGGGGAGAATGTTATTTTTTTTATTAAATACAAAAACTAGTATTAATATTTCAATTCTGAAACCAGGAGTAGTGCTAAATTAAAAATAACCAAAATCATCCCACATCTTTGAGTTTTAGCATGTACTAGTTCTCTTTTATCCAAACTATCATTTGACCATCCTTAATAAAAGTAATAATGTTTCTCTATAGGAGTTAAAAGTGAGGGATTTTTCAAGTCTTTGGGTGTAAGATTATTGCTGTTGTGGGTTGAATTTTGTTATGTAACAGGGTGTTTACTCCTCATAAACCAACTCTTATTTTGACATATGGTGCCTGTAATCTGTCAGGAGGTGCACTCCAAAAAGAACTGTCTTAATCAAGACCTTCATATCACCTTAGAACTGCCACACAACTTCTTTTTCTAGAGTTATGGAATAGCCTCCAGGCCATTTTTTAGCTTTGATAGTAACTTTTGTACATTGCAAGTTGATGCGTTTGATGTGGTCAACACTGAATCTTGGTCAGTTTTCACTGACTCTTGCAAGTGTGTTGATGCCATCAAGTCACACCACAGTGTTATATACCATTCTATTGTTAATGTATATTTCTTATGCTAAAGTTCTTGAAATTTTATTGTGGTTTTGTCATGAGTTACTGGAAGGCAGCCCAGTGACTCAGGGGGGATCATATTATTCTGAAAGTTCTACAGCTAAGGTAGCATAGTGTTAAAATGTTTCCCCATTCTGTCAAAAGAATGATAAAGAATAGACTATCCGATATTACATTATTTCTACCTAATCATGTGTTACAGAAATAAGACACTCGAAGGCCTGCATTGCTGTCCTCCGTTCACATACTTCATGTATACTGTGAAGCAAAAGGCTGAAGGTCAAGTGTTTTCATTCATACAGGAAGTGCAAATTCTAGAACAATACTGCAAACACTGGAATACATTTTTGCTATTATAGAATTAATCTATTGTTTTACAGCAAATAGAAAATACCTTGACAAAGAATCTGTTAAAATTTCAAAGTCAGTAATCTGACAGCTAGGGTTATGATGGGGTCATACCTGTGGGATGGCAGTACTGCAATCACACAGCTGTGATTCACTATCAGCAAATTAGATTACCTATTTCCTAATTCCATTTTGTAGTAAGACTTAATAGTACATTCTCCAAATGAACATCTTGAAGGCATTGTGAGTAGTTTTTATGGCTTCAAACAGCAGAGACGTGTATCAATGGACCAATAAAACATGCTTTGGTGATTGTCTGTCTATCCTCCAATTTTAGTGAACCTAAATAAACATTCTAAACATGCTTACTTGGGGCTGATTCATTTTATTTGTTTCCCCTTCAGATAACATCTTTAACAGATGTAGGATAGAATATTAGAAACAACAATGGGCCAGCTTTGTTTTTTCCAGAATGTTCTATCCTTTTCTACATGTGTAGTATTATACACTATGGTGTATGTGGATACTGTGCATGCAGATGTGGTACATGTGGAGTAGCTGCAGACCATCACAAAAAACACTTTCTCCAAATCATCTGAGGTAGAGCTCAGAATAAATGACTAAAAGTGGATATTTGTTCTCAGTTTTAAAACTGGTTGTTAAACAAATCTGGGAGTGTCTTGTATGCCTCTCAAAAAAAATTTCACTTAAGTAATAGCACATTTCTAACTTACTGTCCTTACCAAATATTAGTGAGAAACGGTTTGTGCAAATCCGTCACACATTAACTGAGTTTCACCAGGCACTAGAGTTGACTTTAACACAGTAACAGCATTAAAATTGCTCTGTTCAGGATAAACAGTGCCTATCTATGTACAGGCTGGCTGTTGACATGTCTTGTACTCTGGGATACATACGAACTAGGCTGCATACAGTAGGCTGCATAGGTTTTTTTCAAATCCTCCAAATTGCAGGATGTCTTTCTGTCTAGTCTAAGATGGTTTTATAGTAGCAGCATTGAAAACAAACAAAAACCCCAAGTTTTCCAAAGCGGTGTGTGTGATCTGGATTTGCTTCAGAGTTCGCTGAGACATTTTTTACCTGACTTCACTTTGCCATAAGTAGAAAAGTAGTTAATCTGAGGCCTACTCTATATTGGCAACTTAGGTTGACTTAAAGTCACTTAAGTCAATTTAATTACACCTGCGTCTACACTGGCACCATTCTTAATTCGAATTAAGGTGCCTGTAAAATCAACTTAATAAGACCACCTCTGCAAGTGGCATAGTGCCTAATTCGAATTTGTTAAGTTGACTTAGTGTCAGTGTAGATGCAAAGGAACATAATTCGAATTAATTGATCTCCAGAATGTATCCCACAATGCCCCATTTTGACAGCTGTGCTGTGCTGCGCTGTGCTGCTCAGTGGTCACGCTAGCAGGAAAAGTCCTCTCCCCTCAAGCCCCAGGAAGATTTGAATTTTCATTTTCTGTGCTGCCAGCGTGGAGAGAGCTTTACCATTGACTGTTCTCCGTATGGCTATTGCAAAGCCCAAATGCGCTCCAGCAGGGAGTCGACCAGAGGTCTTAGACCTCATCAGGCTATGGGGCGAGGAGTCTATTCTGGCTCAGCTTAGAGCCAGCAAAAGAAATCTGGACATTTATGGGAAGATATCCTAGGGCATGCTGGACAAGGGACACCAGAGGTACACTCAGCAGTGCCATGTAAAGATCAAGGAGCTGCGCCATTCGTATAAGAAAGTCAGGAAAGCTAACAGCCATTCTGGCTCATCGCCCAAAAAATGCAGGTTCTATGATGAGGTGCACACAATTCTAGATGGGGATCCCACCACGGTGCCTCCCTGCAGCATCGATACCTCCGGTAGGTCACAGTCCATGATCAACGATGAGGACTCCATGGACAAGGAGGAGGAGGAAACTGAGGAGAGCAGGGTGTCCATTCTCCCCGAAAGTCAGGACTTATTCCTGACCGCCGAGCAGTCCACCAGGAGAGCACAAATGAACCTGGGGAAGGCACATCTGGTGAGTTTTCTTTCTTATTAGCATTTCTGTCCTCGTACATTGGTGGGGGGGGCACAAAGGGGATCTCAGGTGTTTTGGTTAATGATCTGGGGGATTACCCAGGGATCAGTTTTTTTGAGTGTGATGAGAAATGCTACATTTATCATCAGTTGATATCTCATATAAAATTTAATGTATGTAATCTGTTATCCCTTGAAAAACTTTTCAGGGGAGGGCTGCCTTGTTCCTCCCTCCACAGTAGGATTCTTCACTGCAATCAAGGTAGACAGCATCCTGGTGGAACACTGCTGGTACCCCGCTGCATCCAGCAAATCTGTGTTTTTAGCCTAGCCTCCCCTCCTCCCCCCATGGTATCCGCAGTTCCTCTCTGTCTTGGTTTAAAATACAAGCAGAGATTTCCCCCCACCCGCCACCACGCGGTCTGCAGTTCCTCTCTGTAAGAGTTTGAAATACAAGCAGAGAGAGGAAATCCTTTGCTACATTTTATCATGGGATCATTATCTAAACTGTTACATTTGTATCATTTTCTTCACTATGCTAACTGTGGCTACATTGTATCATGGGATCATTATCCAAATTGCTACATTTGTATCATTTTCTTCACTATGCTAACTGTGGCTACCTTGTTATTTTTCTTTCATTCTGTAGACACCTCAGCACTGGACCAACCCTTAAGAAATGCTGCAGACAGACTGTGTCAGATTAGAAACAGGGAAAAAAAAAGGCAAGATGACATGTGTGTGGAGCTCATGAACACCTCAGGAGCCGCAGAGACAAGGCAAAGAGCAAGGTGGCTGACCTTGTCACAGAATATGGTCATAGACAAGGAGAGTCGCCGAGAAATGATGGCGCTTGATCAAAGTACCATGCAGGAAATGCTGCAAATCGTGTAGGACCAGGCAGACATGCTCCGGCATCTTGTGGACCTTCAGGAGAAGCAGAGGGAGGACAGAGTCCTGCTGTAGCCCCTCCAGAATGCTCCTCAACTGAGGACTTTGCCACCCTCTCTCTCTCCCGCCTCCAAGAGGTCTCGGAGGGGATTGTCCAGGCTGCAATACATGTTCTCCTCCAACCCGGTGGAGGTGAGCAGAAAGCTGCAGCAGCCATGCTGACTGCTGGCCAGCAAGCTACCCACCTACCCCTGGAGACAGTGATTTAACCCTCCCCTCCTTCCCCCATGACTTGAATGTTAAGAAATAAAGTTTTGCATCATTCCAAAACATTTCTTTATTAAATCATATCTTCTTCAGGAGGGATTTGTTGGGCACAGATATCGAAGGGGATGGGTGGGGGATCATCAAAGGCAAACAGCATACAGGAACAGAAATCACTCCTACATCTCATTGCAGAACCTGGTTTTCAAAGCTTCCCTAATGCAAAGTGCTCCACAGTTCGCTTTCAGCATAGTGCTGGCATCTGGCTGCTCATAATTGGCGGCCAGTCTTTCTGCCTCCACAGCCCAACACTGGGGGAAGCTTTCCCCCTTCGCTTCACACACATTATGAAGAACACAGAACACAGATATTACAGAAGGGGGTGACAAAATACACAAGCATCATGCACCTTCCCAGACAATCCCACACTGATGTCTGAAATGACCCCTGTGATCCACAAGCCCCTGCAGGACCATGGAAAAGTACCCCTTATGGTTTATGTACTCAGTTGCTAGGTGTGCAGGTGCTAAGATGGGGATGTGTGTCCCATCAATGGCCCCTCCGCAGTTTGGAATCTCATCGTGGCAAACCCGTCCAGTATGTCCTGCACATTTACCAAAATCATTAACCTTTGTAGCAGAAGTCTACTGATGGCCCTGCACACTTGAATCACGGTGCTGCCCACTGTAGATTTACCGACTCCGACTTGATTCCCAACCGAGCGGTAACAGTCAGGGGTTGCCAGCTTCCAGAGAGCGATGGCGACTCTCTTCTCCACCGTCATAGCTTGTCTCAAGTGAGTGTTTATGTGCTTCAGGGACGGTGCCAGCTCCGAGCACAGTTCAAGGAAAGTTATCTTTCGCATATGAGTTTTGCAGCCACTATCATCATACCACAGCTGCATAACGATGCAGTCCCACCAGTCTGTGCTTGTTTCCCTGCACCAGAACCGGTGCTCCACAGACTGCAGATGACATGTTACAGCTTGCAGCAATTGGGAATTGTTCTACTCAATGGCTTGTAGCAGGGCAGCCTGGTGGCATTGGTGCTGTCTCTGCTTCACTTTCTTGTTCTATTTCTAAAATAATTGATGATAAGCCACGATGTATTTGTCATGCTCACAATTATAGTGCAGAATTGAGCTGGCTCCATGTCTCTGCAGCAATGGTGATTGCAGGGAGTAAAAAAATGGTGCAAAAATACTTTTCTTGTTTGTTTGGGGGGAGGAGGGGAGAATGGAGGGGAAGCAGCGTTGCATCCTGGGATGATGGCTAGTTGCACTGTGGGATAGCTACCCACATTGCAGTGCTTTCTAATTCGAATTAAGGCTGGTCAGTGTGAACGCAAGAGACCAGCGCAAACAGTGTAGTGTGTACACTCTGCTGTGATTTCTAAAAATAGCCTGCTGAAAGTCAAATTAAACAAAGTTGACTTCCTGTGGCAGTGAAGACATGAGAGAGGTTTCATAAAGATTAATCATGTCTTTAGTGTCCTATTCTTTGTCCTATGACTAATTTAGTTATTTAGGGTTTTAGTTTCTATAAGACTAATAGAGTAGCAAGGCATGACTACATCTTTTGAGAGAAGAGCAAACATATATTTTGTGTGAATACACGTCACTTTCCCCAGTCAAAAATCCTGGGTGTAAGCTTGGCTCCACTGAAGTTAACTGGTATCACTTTGTTGTCTGTAATGGGAGCATTCTGTCACTGAATGCAATGCACTACCCTTGTATCTGAAAGAAGCATTATATTTGCTCTTTGCAAGGAAGACTTCAGCACTGTCATTTTGGGACATGATTAAGGCACTTTACGCCAGCATTAGACATAAAAGCAGTAAACAGCAGTTTCCTAACTTTATCATTCACATTTGTAAATGTTTGGATTCATTGTAGAACATTGTTGGAAGTCTAAATCTGTGGTGTATACCACTGGTCCACATTAGGAGCTAGATTATGCCTAGCCCTTGCATGACCACAGGAGAAAGTAAAGAGACACCTCCTCCACCCTGTTATGTGCGTCATAAAGGCCAGCCACATTTGCAGTCCTGACTCCTTGCACTCTTGATGCCTCCCTCTGGTAGCTATTGGATGAGGATAGGACTGCAACGTGCAGAGCATTGCATGTTCATGGAGCTGTGCAGGGACGTATGTTGTACCACAGAAAGGAATGTCACAACCCTCAGCCTGTCACTCAGCTCTGAGTTCAGTGCCTCCTGGTCCTTCCTCTAGCCCTCTGGCCAATATATATATGATCACCAGCATAGCATGCATGCAAATAGCATGATCTAGCCTCATGATAGATCAAAGAAATCCATTTTGTTTGCACTTCTACAAATTATATCGATCCAATCCTGCAATTTTTATTCTGTCAATTCAATGTGAATTTTCATTGCATATGGACTGTAGGATATAGGCCTAAATTATTTAAGGCTTCATTCTACCAACCTTACCTGCATGGAATAGTATTATATGCCACCAGCAGTCCCACTGGGGCCTTTAGCTGTTTGTGCTATGCAACAGCCATTTATTTAATCCTTGTGATTGCAGCCTCTCTAAACTGTGGTTGCATTTTCTTCCATCAGAGTACCTTCCTCATTTTAACTCTTCTTTGTTATGAAAGTGGTCTGTGAGGCACATTAATAGCTGTATCTATTTTTGTGTATTTTTTAGGTATTTTTTTTATGTTTTATCTAGCTGCAGCATTAACAGTTTTATTTTATGTGTAGTATTATCAGTCAAGGCACAGTTGTTTGAAAATGCTGAACACGATACGTTAAAAATGTGGTTTTCTAAAATTCCACTCCATATTGGGAAGACAATTATTTTGGAAATGTTTTGTAACACTCCTGTTTTTCAGCAATTTTTTATCCTTGCTATGTAACTATGCTTTTTAAATATTTATATGCACTCTTCAGTGGAATCTGACTGGGAAAACAAGGGGACTGTAAGGCAGTGGAGAGGATAAGCTGTGCTTGTATTTCCATTTGTATATTTTAAAGGAAATAAACTGTGAGGCATATGTGTATATCTTCATTTTGAACATATAGTAGGGTGTGTTTGTGTCTGAAATTAGCTCACAGAGACACAATTAAAAATGTTGAACTAGACTTTATTCAAAGGACACTCCTTAGTGTTTATTATTTTCTCTTTAATTTGACTGTTTTGATTCACAAATGCAATTCACGTTTGCTGCAAATTGTTGTAAGGCTTTATTTTAAAGGTGTGGGTACATCAATGAATATGAAGTGTAGAAAGAATTTGTCTGTCACAAGTGCAGTGCAAACAGCTTAAGATCTAAATGTCTCTATTTTGATATGCAAATTTTAGCCTTGTCTTTGAATTGAATTAATGATTCTGTGTTAACCTACAATGGGTTCAGCTTCTGTTGCTACAGTTTCTAAATCAATAGGATGAAAGTTACCCTTTTTGGATTCTCTTGGATTGGGAGACTGTTAAGAGCACACGAAAAATGACCATGTGACACACTGTTTCCCATCTACACCCTTATATTGTAATTTGTGTATCATTCATATTCACCCTTATAGTGTAACTGTGTATTGTTTAATGCGAAGTATGTGATGTAAGGTGTTTTTGGAAAGCTCGTGGCGTACTGAACATTATTGTTGTGGTAGCATGTTTCCTGCAATGTCATACATATGTACAGATATGAAACCCTGCTATATCATATCCCCAAATGTGTGTCTCACATGCTTTGAATAGATGCAGACAAACAGAAAGCTGAGGTTCCACCCCCACGCCCTGCGGAGGCATGCATAGGGAAACAAGGACTGAGAATCTACCCAGAGGAGTAGGGGAGGCTGGCTGCAAGATACATCACATCGAGCTGTGGGTAAACTGACATCACAGAAGCTACTGAAATATCAAGTCTAGTTTAGCATGTAATTTATTACTTTAGTTAATTGTGGTCATATCTCTTGATTAATATTAATCTGATTTATAATCACTTAAAATCTTGCTGTAGTCAAACTTGTTTGTTTTATCTAAAACAGTGCATGTAGATTGAGTGTGTGTAGAGACTCTGCTTAGATGGACAGAGCTGGTGAGTATCAGTTTCTCTGATAAATTGACGGACAAATGTAAATGAGCTTGCAGGGTGCAGTGTACAGCACTGAACCCTACAAGATGGCAGTTCCAAGGGTTGCATCTGGGGCTTGGGCTGTTTGCTGGGAGTCTATCCCACGAGTGGCTGGCCAGAAGCGCTCTTTCACTAGGTCTGTGATGGAGTACTCGCAGGAGGCTGGGTATTCGGCTGACCCCAGAGTGGGTGGTTCACACAGCAAAGCGGAGTGAGTCGGGGCCCAGGAGTGAGGAATGGGGTGACTTAGCTACACACCAGTCCAGATTGCAGAGGGGGAATGTCACAGACCATAAATACGGTGACTAGCAAATAGTGTTCTTTGTATTAAAGTTATACATTATGCTTACATACACATCTACCCAACAAGAGAGAGCCCAAGCATTAGCCAATGCTGTATCCATGCTCATATCCTCAAAGATATTACAGAGTTTGGTGGATCTCTCGATAGGGGGTCATCAGTACAGGGGTGGTGCCTTCCCTTGGGGGTCTTCCCACTTTTACCAAACCAAAGAACCTATTTTATATTTTGTTCTGACCAAGCCTAACACCTTATGCATATGAATGATGATTCCAACCTCTTTTTCCTTATCTGTACTTCGACATCCCATACATATTGGGGTATGCCACTTTCCATTGGTTGTTCTTAGTTCCATTTTTCCTTATTAGCATCTTACTAACATTTATGTCAACCTGTTTCCAGGGTATCCTGTGGTCAGAACAGAACTTTCCATGATGTTACAGTCAGGTGTTTTGTAGTCTATTGCAGTCTTTTTTTCCTGTAACATCATCTATTGGCACATCTTTTATAGTAGTCTTGCGGTCTTATTGAGATAGGGTCAGTCTTAGGTTACTCACTCATGTCAAATTTCCTTAAGACTGCAGCCTAGTCTAGCTAAGATAAAATCTTGCAGGTGTCAGTTTGTAGGTCTCGCATTACTGCCTTACCTTACTTATATCCTTAAAACACACTTCTCACTCCTAAATACTTGTCAGTCTTCTCCTCCTATAATCCTCTCCTGCTTATCTATTTATCACACATTGATTACAGCTCAAATAATGTGAGTGAACTACAACAATACCACAAATTATAAAATGAACTAATTGGCTACAAAGTACAGCGGTTACACATGCCTTAGTTATAAGATTTGGGGGTGGGTTGAAGAGACCTTACTCAAGCATTCCCATTAATTTCCCATGCAGAAGTGTTCAGTGTGAGTAAGGGATGTGTAATTTGGCTCTGTGTGAATACTATTAGAGTTTGGGTCTGGTAGTAGTGCTTATCTGTAACAGAGAAAGTGGTTCTGACCAGATAGTGCAGCCTGCTTACTATTGTGAAAGGGGCTGATGGACATTTATTAAGGGTCCTTGGCCTTGGAGACAATCAAAGAATTGTCAAAGGGGTATCGTGAAGGGAAGCTAATGGCCCCATGCCATTCAGTAGATTGTATTGCCCAGAGGACAGTGTGGAGTTAATGTGTTTCCCTAGAGATTTCAAATGCAGGGATTAGCAGTTGGTTCCAGGCAGTGACAGTTTGTGGGACATAGCCACAAAGAGTAATTTTCTTGACACTGAAAGAAAGCAGAAATATCCCCTTTTCAGCTGGAGGAGCTCAGTTGAGATTTTTGAGCAAGGAAACTGACTGTGTGCTGTCCATCCTACTGCTGCTCAAGGAAACAGGACTTTGTGTGCATTTTTCTGAAATAAAAAAAAACAAGTTTACACCAAGAATATACCACCAACTCAGTGTCAACCATTCCTGATTCAAATAGGCACCACTCCACAAGGCCTTGAACTTTGGCTTTCTGTTTGGCTGCAGGGGCAACACTTCCTCTTAAAGTCTGTCACTCTTAAGTCAGCCAGAGGGCTGGGGTTGCTCAAATGATGCAAGGCCTGGTGCCAAGCATGCTGCCTCTGCGTCAGTGGAGGATGTAGGTCATGGCTACCCAAGTTGGCTCAAGATTGCATTGGGGATACGATCTCAGATCTTTGCATAATAGCTCAACACTTTGACACTCAATTATCAACTTTCAGTTTCATCATCCTGTTATATACAAGCTTGTAATGTGATGGAGCAGGCCAATATTTCACCATGGTTAGGCTTCATTTGGCTTGAGTTGTTTTGACAAGTTAAGCAGCAACCCATAACTAACTGTGATTTTTCAAGAGCATAACTTACTCTAAAGTCATGATTTTGTAAAGGACATAAAAAAGGGCAAAATAAATCTTGTATTACAAGGCGGTGAATGGGTGCGAGGATATAAAGCTCTACTCCCTGGCATGCTAATATTCTGAGTCACTGTTCTTTTGAGTTAGGTATTAGCAGAGTATTGATTGTGTTCAAATTATGGATATCATATTAGTTTATTGCCAGAAAACAGTCAAAAGTAGCCTAGTACTACTTTGGGAGTTTTTTTGTGTTTGTGAAGATAAGGGAATTTGAGATTTCATTTGGCTACTACTGGAATAATTGGATATTTTTGAAGTTGTTTCCAAACTGTTAATTTTTTTCTGGTGCTTCCAAAAGACCGTACAAGAACCCTTTCTTCCTATTATAAGAGCATCACTTTTCAGTAGTTCTTTTTAAAAAAATAAAATCCCATGGAAATTATAATCCTATTCTTTCTTGCATTTCTTTACTAGAAAGGTTTCATGAAACCTACTTCTGTTTCAAACCCACTCATTTTCCACCTCATATCCTATATGAATTATAAAAGTAAATTTTACATAAAACAAAGAAACCTAGCAAGATTAGAAACAAGGGATCACATTCTCTTCTAATGTAATTCTATTGAAGACAAGATAGTTACTCCAGCAGAGAATTTGGTCTGTGGAAACACAATAAAAAATATAAGCTCCACATTGAAAATACAACCACCTAAACCTCAGAAATAAAAAACACAAAATGCTTATATTAATGGGAGGGGAAAAATTGGGAAAAGATAATGAGCTGTTAGGTAATGAACAGTGGATGATATTGGACAGCAAATTTATTCCTATTTTCTAATGAGATATGGTTGCATAGTAGACCAAGAGCAATTTTAGCCTGCACATGCAAAAGGCATAAGGTCATGGAACGGAAAGATATTCTCTCATATGTACAACTGAAGTGCTACCACATCTAGAATATTGAGACATGGGAAGTTCTGTTTGCTTCAGGCGTCCCTGTCACTTCCAGTGTTACCCATTCTTGTAACTCATGAATAAAAAATGTTAAGCAAAATGCTAATGGAATGTGTAGGTACTAAATTGGGAGGCATTGCACACACCAGAAAGGGCAGAATTCATTATCCATGTCTTTGAAAGACTAGGAATTTGGCAGATTATAATAGAAGGAGATTAATTTTGGAAACATGCCAGCTAACACAGCATCTTTAAGGAAAATTAAGACGAAACCATCATATTCAATGCAATGGAGAAATCTGAAAATAATGCAGAAGACATTTAGGGGTATCAGATAGAAATTAACAATATGATAAAGCATAAAAAAATCCAATAACATTTTGGCCTGCATGTACAAAGAGATGACTGGCTTGGATCTTTTTACAGCATCTATCACTGAAACTTCTCAAGTAAATTAAGGCTGCCTGGCAATATGATGCATGAATTTAAGACTGTTCCTTTATATAGTTATGGTGCAACCATATCTGAAATAGTGAATTCAGTTCTGGAAACTTAATATTAAAATGCAATAAGAAGGGAACAATTTAGGCCAAATATCAGGAAGCCCATCCTGGCAGTCAGACGTATGAGGCTGTAGAATAGTCTCCCACAGGAAGTGGTGGGAGCCCCATCATTTGGAACACTTAAAACTAGGCTGCGCTTAAAAACAAGAAAGTGTATATAGTGTAGAGAACAATCCTGCACTGGCAGGAAAATGGTCTGGATACTCTAATAGGCCTTTTCCATCTCTACCTTCTATGATTCTCTGAAAAAAGTAAATCAGTCACTACAGAAGTATCTGTTGATTCTGGACACTTTGTGATCAGTGTGGATACCAGTGAGACATGATACGCCCGATTTGCAGATCAATAAGGTTTAATGTGCAAGGTTTTCTATAAATATACTACCTAGATACAAAGCCTAAAATTAACTACAGTATATCATACTCACTAAGCCTGGAGAGCTAAGCAGTTACTCAGAAGGCTGTATACAGGAACGGCTTTCTTCAGGGGCCCCGCCAGGGAGTCAGTGGATCCTCTGGTCCAACTGGCAGCACCTCCTGCAGAGTCAGGTGTTGATGGAGCGCCCCCCCTTTGTCTAAGTGGTGACTACTTATACCCTTGCATAAACAACCTTCACCTAATTATCTCTCTCATTATCATATATGCTAATTACCTACATTAGATTCCACCCTTACCTACATTCCATTCTCACCATGATAATTAGGGTTGTCAAAACAACATCTGATGATAGGAGGGATGGAGTAAAAATATGCCCCTTGGCAATAAAACAGTGTACCCCAGATGTTCAAGGATAACTTGTTGTTCCCATCACCGTTATCTGTGTGCAGCTGCAAGCATACAGTATCTGTATTTTGTCTTATTATGTGCCATGCTATGCAGACACTGAGACATCTATAAGGTTATTCAACTGGAAGATGTCATGCTACGGGGTCAGAATAGCCAAGCAAGCAACTGAAGCTATGCTAGGCCTGTAGGACAGTTGTCAAGCAACTCAGATTGTACTGAGCCTCCAGCAGTATCCTAATATTTAAAAATTTAGCCAACAATATCTTTATTTACATGAACACCAAAATCTATTGCCTACTGCTGATGCCAGCATTACTATATAATTAATTTGTTGGTTTTAAAAAAACCCAGATCAATACACATAAATTGTAAATACAGAAATGTATAGTCTTAGTTCCTAAATTTTTTTTGCTACTTATTGAGTTTTCAGGTCCATAGGTAAAAGCAATAAAATAATGCCTAATGATGCATTTAAAATTGTTAATGCATTTTTTAATGGACTACCTAAATGCAGATTTATCTACATAGTGGCATGCTCACTACTTTAATGAACAAATGTATCTAGATGATGATCTGCAGTGATGTTTGACTAGTCAAGTAACTTGTTCAGTGATTCTAATTGGTTTGCATTTCAAACATTGTCATTTATGAAGCATCCCTGTGAAGAGCCCTGAATCCCTCTGTAGTTTTATAGCAACTTCTTGTAATGGGGATATATGACCCTGTGCAGGGCTCTTTTGTTGACCCATCCCGTTAGCAGGAATTAGTGCCCTGCATAAGACTGTTGAATAAGTTCTGCATACTCCTTGTGGCTAATGTGTCCTGCTAACATCACTATATAAAAAGTGAGTTTGATCCTCTGCTCAGAGAGAACATTGGGTAAACAAAGAGAGTCAAACCCCTAGAAACAGCTTGGTCTGGGGAGAAAGTTTAAACTGAGGATTATCTTCAATTTGAGTTACCGATGCAGCCATAGCCCAGGAAGAGATAAGTATGACTTTATTTGGTTGGCTAGATTATCATTGGCCGTAATGGAGTTGTGCTTCACTGTGAAAGCAACCACCCTTGGTCTACCCACACACTGCCTCCAGCATGTAAATCACTCCAAGCTACACTGTATGAGTGCTATGGCCATCCACTCTTGAATTACACTGCAGACCAACATTAGTGAATTCCCAGTCAAAGACTTGTCCCCCAGAAATGTGTGTCTTGTAGTGCCCAGCCCTCTCCTGGACAACACAAGCTCATATGAAGTCCATCATTTTATTAATAGAAAATGATATGCACAAATCCTCTTATCTCAAATAGTTTCTCCCAAACACTTGAATCCAAACACACACTGGTCCGGATAAAATGATAAAACAAGTTTATTAACTACAAAAAGATTGATTTTAAGTGATTGCAAATAATGAAGCATAAAAGTCAGAATTCGTTACAAAGAAATACAAGGTAAAACGCAACTAACACCTTATTTAATAAGCTAAGTGAATTCAAAGCAAAAATCTCTCACACCACGTTTTCGTTGTCTTATTGCTTGAATTTCTTTCTGCTAGGATCCCTCCCCAGTCCAATAATACTTCCTTTGTCCTTTAAGTATTGTCAATGCCATGAGTAGAGATGAAGAAAGAGAGATCTTGGGATGTTTGTTCCCTATGCTATCTTTTCTTGTTTAAGAATCATCTCCAGCTGGGGTTCAGGGATCAGAAAGTCTGTGGGGATGGGAACCTTCAGCTGTTTCTTTGCCAAGATGTACATTTCTCGCTCACACCTTTTTTTTTCCTGCCAAAGAATGACTGTTTAAACACATGATGGTTCATTTGATTTTGTTAACACGTGACTGAGGCATCAGTTTGCCTTTTTTTTCTGAGGAATAGGTTTGTGGCTGATTCCCCAGATTTGGAAGATGTCTTAGTAACATCATACACTAGAATCTTATAACTTTACATACAGCGTTGCCACACATATTTTACCAGGACAATAAAGATCAGTAAATCATAAGTTTTCAGATGATACCTTATAACACATCATTTGGACATAATTTATCATAGTCTTGAAAAAGGGTGGACATAGGGATATATACTGTCACACACTTTCCTCCCCTCCTTCACCCTGCAAGTGGGGGCAGGGGGAAAAGGAACAAAAAACAGGTGGAGCTTTGTCTTGGACATGCCCGACATACATGGCCAGTGAGCTCAACTGGCATCACAGGAAGCAAATGTCACCCTTTTCAGGGCTTCAGTAACTTACTTTGCACCTAAGCAAGTGGGGATCAGACAAGGAATTGTGGCTCTGCTGTGTACCACCCTTTACACAGGGTCTTATGGATCTGTCTAATTCAAAAGGTGTGCTTTATTTGGAGCAGCGTGGGAATGCTACCTGCTTCATGACTTTCAATGGAAAAGTGTACAACTCTGTAAATCATCACGTGACTGATCTATGCACATTGACCTGAGTTGGCAGATGTGCATTAAGAAAAATTAAATACTACTTTGTTTCTGGTCATTTGGTTCCTTTCATCGTGATCCTTTTAAGGATGTTCTGACCTCTCCCATCATAGTATAAAGTAGGAATGTTCTGTTTACAGAGACATTTTATTTCATTTCTTAGTAAACAATTTATTCTGTTCTATTGTGATCAATATCTTTGGACATTTGAGATGAGGAAGTGTTTTTGTTTGTTTTGTGTTTGTTTATTAAAATACTTTTCAGATTTAAAATATTTTATTTAAAGTCAAGGTTACAGTAAAGAGTTCCATAGTTTTGAAAGTTGGCTTTGGCAGTCTTTGTTGAAAGTTAATGTGTTTGCTTGGTTTAAAAAAAAACGGTTTTGATTTAAATATATTTATAGCAGTTGAAAAACTGTAAAATGGGCAAAAGGCCTTCCTGTTCCTTTCAATTCCACATGAGAGAACTTCTATTCATTATTAAATTTTTGTACTTAAAAAAAAATTCACATATAATTTGCTGTAGCTTGGATGTCTCATGAAGTTAGTAATGAGCTAACAACCTTTCAATTACTGGTGCCTAGTTCACATCCTACCCAGGTCACTAGGGGCTGACATCTGCTACTGCAGATGGCCATTTGGCGATTCATTTGGAGTGAGTTGTTGTGTTGAGCCCACTTCTGGGTAAACAAATGTCAAACCAGGCCCATCATATTCATTGTTCGGCATTACAGTCTGAAGCACGTTAAAGACGGGCTAGGAATAAAGAATGAATATCTCTAGTGAGATATTTCTGAGGTGGGATGAGTGGTATGTATGCTGTGATCCTACAAGATGCTGAACCACTCCAGTCCTGATCCCTAAGAGCACTTAGGCAGATACCTAGCTATAAGTACATGTATATTCCCACTGAAGACAAAATTAAACACCTACTTAAATTGCTTGCTGGATCATGGCCAGAGTGTTCCGTGCCCTGCAGGATCAATCCCTAGTAAGGGAGAGAAAAAGGCTACAATCTAAAAAAAGATTTTCACTGACCTCTCTGTATACTAAAAAAATGTCCATTGGAGGATCCTGGCAGCACTGTAAATAAATTTGGCATGAATTCCCAATGATAAGTCGCTGATACATGAGAAGTATGAAATATTGTTTTGCTCTTAAATAGCCCCTGTCATCCAAGGATCTCAAAGAGTTAAACAAACATTAAGCCTCAAAACACTTCATTAGCCACATTTTATAGATGAGGAAACTGAGATGCAGAGGTAAATTAATTTGTCTAATTCAGCTGCAGAGGAAGAAATCATACAGGTATCCTGACTCCTAGTAGATCACACTCCATCCTCCTAAAGAGAGGCAGAGTCACTCTGTGGTTTCCTTATAGAATAAAGACGGCCTGCTTGTATTTATATATTGTTGTCATGTGTTTGGGGGTATATTATAGATGTAGATGACTTTAGTACTGATACTGTAATTGTCAACTGGTTATTTGGAATAGATACCGAAAATATGAATGTATGTTGTACCTCTGCTTGTATATGTGAAAGACTTTTTTAAATCAGTTTTTTTTTTTTTTAAATCAGGTTTTTTTGCTTTTGCCTTTAGGCCATTTTCAAACTGGGTCATTTCAAGAACATGCTCAGAGTCTGAGCAGAAGACTCCTGGGGAGAGAGAATGGTTTCTCAAATACTTTGTATATAGTAACACCCCTGCAGTGATTAATATCTGAAGTTTATAGAAGTATGATTTCAATTTTCCCCTTAAAATGCGGATTGAGCAATTTTGCCAGCACATATTCTTCTTTGTCAAACTTTTCATTTATTGTAGGCTTTGCAGACAGCTTGAAAGCTGTGTCTATTGCCATTGTTTCTTCAGCTGCGTGACTTTGATCATCAAAAAGGGGTTGGATTTGCTCCAGCACAATGCATAGATACTGTGTACTTTATCTGATTTGTAACAGTATCTACAGAAGTTAAAAGACACATCCCATGGGACCAAATGGACAAGAGAGGCAACCAAGCTGACTGTCAGATTCCAAAACTACAGGTTAATATTACATTCCTGTGACCTCTTTTTTACGTGGCAAGTTCCTCTGTGTCAGGTGTACATGTGACAGTTCTTGGAATACCCAGGACTGTGAGTCATATTGTTACCCTCCTGACTCCAGCGAGAGACAGACTTGCTGGTGCTAAACTGGGTATCAGATCCCTTGTCACCACCAGTCTGTTAGCCACCCAAAAAAATCTCCTCTGGATTATGCAAGCCTTGACTTTGCCTTGCAGGTTAACAATAGGGGCACCCCAGTCCCTGAAGCATTCCCCCTGTAACATTCAGCCCCATATCCACTGAACACTCACAGTAATTCCAGGTTTGCTGTTCCCAAGGGAACAGTGTCCATACCAGCTCAGGATCAGTTCCTTGTACAATACCACAACACTGAGATGTATTTATAGTGAAGACAATCATCATTTTTTTAAACAAAGATCAAGATTCTAGAGATAGTGTAAGAATAATGAAAACAGAAGGGTTACATATAAAATAAATTCATGCACACTCTCTACAGACTAAACTTAACAGGCTAACCTTCTATCTAGAGCAGTTTTATCTCACCCAAAGGCTTCTGCATAATTTTCAACCAAGGCTGATTGCAATCCCATTTTCATGAATATAAGCTTGGTATCCATTTACTTCCTAGGTTCAGGATTACAGGTGCTTTCCTTGTCCTCTAGTTATAGTCCAGTGAACCTCTGAAGTACAACCCCACATAAGGCTCTTTGTTTTCCAATATTCTTCTCTTCCTGTAAAGTCTAACAATACTTATCTGCATTTAGCTTAGACTGGTGATTGTGTATGAAACAATACTCAATTTACGCTTCAACAGATAGATGGATAAACATCTCTGGTCTTGCAGGAAACCAGTGTTTCACCACTGTTGGGGATTAACACCTTGATTCAAACTATAAGAACGTATTTCCCGTATATATATATATATATATATATATACACACAACTCCTTACATGGTAGTAGTAGTATACACATTTTACAAGGATATTCAGACCCAACGTGACACTGGCTTTCCTTTGATACCTTGCATAACATTCTTTGGTGAGCCTGAATGTAAACTAGAACCAGGATAGTTTAATAAATCCCTCCCAGTTGGCAATGGGAACGAGGGTGAGAAATGGGCAGGTTTGGTCACAGAACCATTAGCATAATAAATCACAAAAAATATTCAACAGATGTCAATTACATTTAAAAAATAAAAAGCATAAGAGGAAGAAAATTCAGAGAACCATAAGAACCATAGTTTTATGTATCTTACTGACAATGAAAATTGTTTTTTGCCCTCTCCCCAGTTTCCAGTAGCTCACCACACTGGGAAACTAGGAAGGGAGCTTGCGTTCAAATTCATCTTGTTCTGTTATTTGATGGTTTTTTAGAATGACACCATAGTGATTAGCAATTCAAAAGATTCTGTGGATTGGACTGGAGTGGCAGAGTGGGAGAAGCAGGACTATGTGTACCATTGCTGAGCAACCGGGAAATAACACCAGCCATGTTGCAGGGGAATATTTTTCTATCAACAGAATAAAAGAAAACTAATTTGCTGTTTCTGAGTGTCAGTGTATGGAAGGAGAGTAAACAAAGAACTTCTGTTCTTAGAAGCCACTTGACAAAATAACCTTGCATTTGTTTAAGAGAAACATCTGCACAGCTAACAGGTCATAATCAATGTAATGGGAAGAAAGAAGAAAGGGGAACTATTCAAGCAATACGGATAGTAAGTAATAAATGAGTTACCACCTCATTGAGGATCATAACATCCAATGTTCCTTTGCCGTGTACAGCAGTGTTGTGGTAAGCAAGGTGGTGTATCGACAGAGTTCCCTGGTGAACTTACATGCAACTAGCTATTGAAGAAATATTTAAAAGAGCAGCAAAAACAAGCAGAAACATTTATTTTATAGCTCATGTTCATTTGTAGAACGTTTGGGTTTCCTGGAACTCATAAAAAATGCAGAGCACACCGTCTTTTCTACCAATGAACATGTAGAGTTTTAAAACCCTTGATCACAACCACTTATAGAATGAAACAGATGCATCTTTCCACTTATATATGGATGGATGAGTGCATGTGCTTTACGGTACATTATCTTGTTTCTATTCAGCTCAGCAAAGGCAATCATTCCTTGCCTGTTGATTATAGTCTATTAATATTTGTGAAGTGTTCTCAGATACTTGGTACTATAGAAATGCTAAGTGGTATTATTGGGAAAGATTAATTAGTTCTGCAATTTAAAAAAAAAATCTCACTCAGCAATGCATTGTGTATTTTGCAGAAGCATCATGTGGAAATTACTGAATGGCTTTTTTTATTTCTCTTTCCCTCATCCTTTTATTTTTGGAGGGTGGAGGGATTAAACCATTTTGTTTCTCATAATGGGCCAAATATGTTGCGTATATAACATCAAGAATGGTGATTACCTAGTTGCCCTATATTGTACATCTAGTTTTATTCTTTATGATGATTTCTTGGAAAAAATATGCAGGCCATGCAGACAGATAATTTCAATTACTTTTTTTTTTCTGCAAGAACATCAGGTAAACAATGCAAACTAATGAGAACTTTGAAGATACTACATTTGCTTTCTACCCCACTAATACTTGTTTTCATTGCATAATGAATAATATTAGTGTTTTAATATATGTCACTTGGTATTATTCATTATAGTTATGTTGGGGCTTTCATTATAACACCATTTTCATATGGTTATAACTTTCTGAAAAAATCTCCTGGGGGATTGAAAATTTCCATGTATGGTCTCCTCCCAATTTGAGGACAATTCAATCAGCTGTTTGAGTGATAGAAAACACACTTTTTCAACAAGATGCATTTATTTTTCTGCTGACCAATAACACAAATGGCCAACCCTCTGCAACAACTTTCTGAACCTTACTGAAGAAATCTTCACTAGCTTTGTGGTAGGAAGAGAATTAAAAAATCAGAAAGTGTAAGTGTTTGCAAAATGCATTTCGAACCCTAGCTCATTTCTGATATTCCATTCTCCAATGTCTCAGTTACAGGTAAGACAAGTTTCATTTGCTCATCTCTCATTGAAACACTCTTTGTTGCTTCCATCCTCTGTTGCTTTTACAGCAGTGCTGAATCCAAGACTTGTTCAGTAGAATCTTATGAGACCTCTTAAGGAGGGCACAGAACAGAAGTGGTGTGAAGACACTGGCTTTGGCTTGATTGTACCTCTGATTTCCTGGCCCGTTTTTAAAGATCAGCTCAGTAACTTACTTAGATTACTGGAACTAGGTCATTTCAGGAACTTGTTTAGATTTTAAGTAGAAAAACCCACCTGAGTTGTACTGGGAAGTGACATGCTCTGCTTGAGGGGAAATGTAGTGCTTGAACGAGCATTCTGAAGTGAGTCATAATGATGCTGAAGTTCATTTGGTGGTTGTATATGATAGGTGCAAATCAGCATCCTTGTGTACTGCTTATCTTTTGCAGTGGTCTTAACTGTGGACAGTATTTTGGTATTCAGTGTGTGTGCCCATGCAAATACATACTGTGGCAGTTGTTCATCCATAATATTTTTAAGCACCTAATTGGCTTGACTGGAGGAGCTCGGGGCCTTCAGGTCTAAAGCAGGGTCATCATATGGGTCCAACACACTGGAGAACAAATTAAAGAGATTGTACTGTACCTCTGAAGAATCAGAGTGGTACCTTTTTGTTTGTTTTTAAATCCTAGATTGAAAGTCACCATTGTTTCTTTACTCCCAGTGGGTACATCCAGGTTCATATGCAACAGACAGATTCTTTCAGATAAGGTTTCAGCTGCATCAGAGATCATTAGTAAGAAGGCTGATAATATCCCCATATACAACATCTATTACTATTATTTATTCTTTATTTGTATAGCTCCAGGCATGCATGTCTCTCTTCATAGATAGAAGGAAAACAAAGTAGGTTTATTTTGGTACTAAGAACTATAAGAGACTGAAATACCAACAGAAATTAAAAACTATTGTCCTCAGCATGCTTCTGTTAGATTTTTATCATTCAGTTCATTTTGGTTAATTAATCCATTAAAATGAGAGAAGCTCAGAAATTATGGTTCAGTTGAAATTCATTTGTTTTTTTTTAAATCCCTCTTTCCTAATTTTTGTATCTTGTTTTTCTTCCTCCTCCTCCTCTTGTATACACCACCTCACTTGGATTATAATAATTTAGTATAAATTTGATGAGATTTGCCAAGAAATATATGATATAAAGTTAGCTGCTATAAAAGGTAGAGGAAGAAGGATCTAAATTATCATTCATATTCTCCTAAATACTACTGTGGCAATATAAACCTGGATAAATATATCAGTTTAAAAGGCTTGAACTGAAAATAACACAGTGAGTAATATTATTCAGGTCAAAAACTAACTATTGAATGTGCCAGTGACCAATTGCATTTATTACAATCAAGAAAAATTCCTCTTTACTTTCTCTGTATGGTTTACTTGACAAAAATATTAATTATAGTAGGAGAAGCAGTAACAACTATAATTAAGATTGCATAAGTGTTTCCATTCTAACCTTCCATTTCTAGTCACAACTTACCAAAACTTCACATTTTGAGCATTGCTTTTTCTGGCTGCCTGAATCTGAGTTTTTGAAAACTTTGAGAGGAATACAATTTAGTCATTTTCACATTCAAGGAAATAAAGGAACTTTTCCCATTTGGGAGGAGGGGGAGAGTCTTTTGACTTTTTTGAACCATTCCAGCTCTGAAATGTTATGGTAAAAGGCTCTGCAGCATACCTAGGAACAGCAAGGGAGCCATCTTTTCTGTTTTGGCCATCTCGGCATGTAATTGCAGCCTGATATACCTTGTACTTGTTGTTTTTCCCGTCCCAGCACCTTTTCCCCCACCATACTTGGAAGCAATTCGCATTTGTCTCTTGCTGAAAAGTAAATTCAGTATTCCATAATGTGACATTATTAAGAATCTTTTTAAGTTCTTTATTATTAAGATTTTTATTATTATTATCTCAAGTATCCTATTATTATCTTATTTTAAGTATCTTATTAAACATTCAGACTACATCTTGAAGATGCTCAAAGCTCTCTAAGTAAGAGCCTTGGTGATCCTGAATATCTTGCTGTAATTTTTCCTTAATAGGAATATATTATTAATCTTGTTTATACAGAGTTGCCTATGCCAACCTAGAACGGGGCCTTGTTGTGCTCGGCGTTGTACAAACACAGAATAGCAGAAAGTCCCTGCCCTAAGTAGTTTACAGTCTAAATAGTTAGAACAGACACAACACGGAATCCTCTGACTTCTGTTACCTTGGTAAGTCTTGGATTCCTTTTACAAATATGTATGATTAGGTGTTAGATACCAGTGACAACATGTACTCAGTAGCAGTGCTCCATTCATCTCATCTCTTTAAAGAGCTCCATCAGCCCTGAGTGCCAGAGCATGACAGCATTTGGGGTATTGGGTCGTGGCACCTGTGGATATCTGCTTGTTACTGCAAACAGAAAGGCTGCTCAAGGGTAAAAATGTTCTCTGTTTTTTGTAGGATTTTACAAATTATGTAGCCTGGCTGGCCTCAGTGTGGGTGTATACCATAATAGTCTTCACAAGTGGGAACAGTGTCATTACGCAAAACTATTACTGTTGCCTTTGTCTGTCCCTGGGGAAACTATTGTTGCGCTTTCCTCCTGATAACTGCAGCAAAGAACTGGTACAAGCAAGTGAGTAAAGTGATTTTGGTGATATCTTCAGTGGTCTCCTGTAATTCCCAACCATGGCTTCCTAGAGCAATCTAGGGTTCCTAGAGCTGTGGTAACTTTCACAACAACTATTAGAACATGTGTCTTATGGGTCTAGCTTTCCTCAGCTCCTCACTGAAGCTATGGATCATTCACTAATTTTTTATTTTTAACTTGTACCTCTGGAACACCTAGGGTGACAAGATAGCAAGTGTGAAAAATTGGGACAGGGGGTGGGAGGTTATAGGTGCCTATATAAGAAAAAGCCCCAAATATCGGGACTGTCTCTATAAAATTGGGACATCTGGTCACCCAAGGAATACCTTCACCTTGCCATGCCAATCCATGTCCTGGGTATCCTATGCTCTGATTAAGGTCATGTCCTCTTCTCTTTAATCTGCCTCAGATGGAACAATTCCGGCATCACTGTTCACTTTTCTCAGCTCAGTCCTGTCTACCAACAGTTCCTTGAGGCCACTCCTAACTCCTTTTACACATCTCACTTCCCAAAATAATTGCTCACTTTGTCAAATATATATGGTGTATGTGGTGTTTCTTAGCCACTCTGGCACAGATATGAGGTGACTCACATGCTTAGATGCTGATTGGAGACATGGGACCAGATCCTCTGTTACACCATAAAATGGCTCAGGATAGGAATGGCTTTATGCCACCTTACTGTCCCTTTTCCTCCAGTTCTGGAGAACCAGGCCAGTGGTCCAGCAGATACTCTGCTGACTAGGTTCCCCAGAACTGCTGATGCTCCATCCTTGTTCCCTTCTCTCCAGCCTGCCTTGAAACACCCCCAATGCTGAGGGTAAGTTGAGGGGGGAGAAAGTTGAGTCTTCTTTAAACAAAGGTACTGTAATCCTCTGCTATTAAGTTAAGGCTACTAATTTTCCCTCTGTGCTGTTCCAGCTATGCAGAGAGTATTTCTGAGTGGTTGAGGATCTGAAACATTCTCAACATGCAGCTACCAGTATCACACAGAGTTTGCATAGACCTAAAATGGCCTAATTATGTTCCCTGCAATTCTAAAAATTAGTGGTATGAGTTTACTTCCACACGCGTTAGCTGTTTGCACATTCCCATGCTATAGGAGCGTAAACGTTTTGCATGCATCCACCCAGTTCCTCTGAAAATCATATCTGTAAACATTACTTGCTTTCACGCTTTAAAAAGTGCACACTTAAAACTTTGTCCCTTACTTTAGTACAAAAAATACTGTACTTTAATTGAGAGAGCAGTCTATTAGTTTTTTTTAAGTTTTTTTTCACAGCTGAAATAAAAACTTAAGAGATACTTATAAGGAGATTTAGAGAGTTAGTAAGCAGACCAAACAAACGAATAAAATGCTACTCTATTTATTTGTATTGTTCTGACAAAATGCAGCTGACCTATTTTATTTCTAAGGCCCTAAATCCTATATGCCTTTCTCAAAGTTAGATGGAATTTTACCTGTGTAATAAGTTCAGGATCAGGCCTGAATTTTAAGCACTAAGTTCAGAACTTCCCCTCTCTTTTATCACAGCCCGCCTTCCCCCATGTATAATGTAATAACATAGAAAGATCCAATTCTCAATTAAACTTTTGAATGACATAGCTATGTCAAGCTCCAGCATGATCCACAAGGCAGGGGAAGATAGGCATTCCCCTGCTTATCTTGCTGTCAGGGCCCAATCTGGTAAATGTGCTCAGAGCATGCCTACTGAACTGGATCCCATTGAAAAATGCAGCTGGAGGAGGTGGTGGTGCCTGCCCTGTAACTCTTAGCCCACTGGTTAGAGCACTCATCTGGGAAACCTGGGTTCAGTTCCCTCCCCTGTCTGAGGGGGAGACAGGCATAGTTGGGGCACTCTGCTGACGAGTGAGGAATCCCTGTTCAAATCCTAAGTCCCTTTGTAGGTCTAGGCCTGAGAGGCACAATGTTTTTAACATATTGTCCCATATGTGTGGGTGGCATTTTCCACACAAGGGTGCAGATCCTCAAAGATATTTAGGCACTTAACACCCATTGATTTAATTGACTTTTGAGGCTCTTAACCAAGGTCTTTGCCCCAAGAAGATTACATACAAATTTAAACTGATTAGCTAATGACACCAGTTACCAGACAATGAAGAAAGGATGAAAGGAAAGAACCCAAATAAAGGGAGAGAAAAATTTGCTCTTTAAAAAGATGTATTTATGGAATTCTGATTGTATTCATATATTCAGAGTTCCTGTTATAGGCTAGGCATTGTTGATGGTAAAAAAAATTATTATTCCAATATCATTAGAGTATTAAGATCACTTATTAATCTTAAATATCTTCCCTCTAGCTCTCTTCCCTGAGTTTAGACTTCTTACTGTGATATTTAAATTAATCAAGCAGTAGAAATTTCAAATAAGTAGTGAAATTGGATTACATTCAAAACCTGTTACTGAGACATTTTCAGTTATAAGATTTATACATTTTCTTTTTCTGTGAGCATATGACAGCAATTGTGAGGGCTGGCTGAAGACTGGATTCATCCCTAAGCAAAGAGTTAGTTAGAACCGTTGACTAAATTTTTTTTCTAGTCCTCTTCCTTTCAGCATCATTTTTAAACACAAGACTCAGCTCAGGGCATTAGGTCAGACACTCATTTAGTAGAGAGAAGTCTTTTCAGCATCCGCTTATTGATCTAAGCATAATTGTAATAAGAATATCCAATAATTCTTAAATAGTTCCCATTGCCACTCGGGATGGCTACAAACTTCATTATAACAATATAGTTGAATTCACATCAATTTTCTCTATTTTCTTAAGACCAATATTGTTTATGAATAAAACTACATTGAAAGATATGATCTGCCAAAGTACTGTGGTGGAGTTCTTAAATTTAACTTCAGATAATCATCCAGCTATTTAAATGCTATTTTAAATAGCAAAATAAAAAGCATGGTTTGTGGAAATTGATTGGACCATACATTAGCAAACTGTTGCTTAGAGATAGTGATGTTTAGGTGAAGATCCTAAGATTGCATAACTCCTTCATGCACTGCATTGTCTACTACAAGTAGGACTTTAAAATATATTATGCACTATGATATTTTATGCAAGAGGCAATAAAGTCATCTTGATATGTATTAATGATCCTGTCTTTAATAAATGAAGGTAAACAACTACATACTTGCAATTGTGTGTGAAATCCCAATTTATTTATTTTTTTGGTGTTTCTCTGAAAAACAATAGTTTGTTTTTAATTAAAAGATCACAGATTTGCTTACCTCTCTTGCCAAGACCTACTGCTTCCAATGAAAAGGTTTCTTATCTGTTTCAAACATAGTAGTGTTCCAAATTGTTGCAATTTTGAAAAAAGGAAACTTAACTGTGGTGGATTAATTCAGTCTCTCAAACTTGATGGGCTTGTTTTCAGCACCTCGGAGAGTGAGCCACTCAACAGAACTCACAAGGCTCTAATTGGTTTCATGGTTGCTGTAGGAAGGCGCTGTGGCCTCCCCCGGAGACAGAGACTGAGGGAGGGCGCGAGCAGTCTGAATGGACCCAATCAGGCCCAGAAGCTAAGTCTGCCCGGCAACAAGGGAACCGGGCTGCGATAGGACCGCCTGGCCAGCCCAATCAGCGGCAGCGGGGCGGAGCCTCCACAGGAAGGGGCGGTATAAAAGCCCGGCCCCAGAGCTTAGTCAGGGAGAGACTGCCGCCGGAGACAGATGTGCTGCCTTGCCGGCAGAGGCCTAGGCCAGAGCAGAGCCGCCAACCAACCAACCAACCCCGGCCCCATCCGGGCCTGGAGGCTGGGTAGGGCCTTCCCAAAGCTGGACCAGGCAATCCGGCCAGAGAGACTGGGCCGAGGTACCCGGAGCCCCGGGACTGGACTGAGTCACCGGAGCCCCAGGACTGGGCAGAGGCCCTGGAGCAACCCGGGTGGAGGATACCCCCTAAGGCTGGACAGGACCTGGAGGAGCTGCCGGCCGCCAAGCCCCCTGAGGTAGGACAGGACCTGAAGGAGCTGCCAGAAGCCGAGCCCCTCCCCGTTCCAAACGACCCAGAGGAGCTGCCCCTCGAAGAGGAGCTCCCCTCATTGCCGCCCGTGGATGAGGAGGGACTGACGGGCCAATCCCAGACGGAATACCCCCGCGATACTGAGGAGACATGTACTGGGGCCAGCAGGGAGGAAGGAGCCCAGGGACAGCCATAGCTTGTGGCTGAGTCTGAGGGCTAGTCGGTGTGTTGCGGCGGGAGCCCCGCCGACACAGTGGCAACCGCTTTTGCTACTGCTAGGGCCCTGCCTGGGATGCAGTGGAGGTGGGTGGGCCTGCGTCCCCTTCCCCTCCCCCTTTTCCTAGCCACCCCGAAGAAAGCCTCCTTCTCCCTTCCGCTCCAGAGAGCGAACCCCTGCTGACTTGCTCGCTCGCCCTGCCTGAGCGTTAGAGCAATCGACTCCTTGTTCGCTCACCCTGCCTGAGGGCCGGAGCACGGAACTGCTTGCTCACCCTGCCTAAGGGTTAGAGCAATTGACTGCTGGCTCACCGAAAGCGAACTGTTTCCCCTGGTATAGGAAGGCGCTGTGGCCTCCCCTGGAGACAGAGCCCGAGGGAGGACCCCAGTAACCGAGCCAGCGAGGGCAGCCCGGTAACAGTTGCATAGAACAATGTAATCTTACCATGATAAAACTAACCAAAACTTCGTAGTTTCACTCTGCTGCTGCCTGAAAGCTTCCTAATGGTCAGTAACAAATGCATTTTTTCAAGCTATGGGTGGCACTTCTGAAAACTGAGGCTATTCACTCCAACAGGCATTTACCTTTATATTACTTGATGCCCTCATGCTTCTGCTCACAGATAAAGGACCTGATTTCCAGAGTGTGATGAGGTCTACTAGCCGCCTGGGTCCTGTGGATGTAGAAGAGTGACCTAGTCAGAAAACCTTGGAGCTCCAGATTGGATAGGCAAGGGCTAAATTAGCAGAGCAGGAAATAGCTGGAGCCTGTTACCTTTCCTGGAGCACATAAGAGGACATACAAGCCAATAGTGAAGGGCTGGAGGTGGCTGAGCAGTGGCTACAATGGAGAAGGCCTCATCGGGGGACCTTTTCACCTTACTGTAAGCCTGTTTGACTTAGAAACCGTGAATTTGTCGATCGGCTTGTTTAAGGGGCTTTCAATTCTCCCTAAGGGAAGAAACAATCCAAACATTTGTTTTTCAATTTGTTTATGGCTTTCTCTTTCTCTGTCAGGGGCAGAAGGAGAAAATCAATTGTATTGAGTATGGAGGGGGAAGAAGCAGCCTCAGAAAGGCTGGAGAGTCTGTGGAGACTGTTGCTTTGAAATCAGGGCCTGAGACTGGAAGTATATGGTGTATTGCTCTTCTCCACTCTCTTACATGCTGAAGGACTGTAAGGATGGAAGGCTCCCTCAGGCCACAGATGTTCTGAGCACCTCAAGTGCCTAGTGACTTCATTTGTGGTCTTACTCTCCAGTTGTCCCCCTTTTAACTTAGTCATGCGTCCCCCTCCAACCAAAGTGCTCTTCTACATTCTCAGCATAGCTGGAGGCTTATGTCTAGGGTAGTGGTTCCTAGTACCTCCCTTCCTCCTGGTGACACTGGTCTAGAAGGAGACCTATCCTGTGCTACTAGACACTCCCTAGGCCTAGGCAAAATGAATGGAGTGCTTCTTGTTCCCCTGCATGCTCTCACTGAGTGGAAAAGGAGTGGTGAGAGCTAATCTTTTTCTCCCTTATACTCCTCCCATCCACTGCATGGTGGTAGGTGACCGGCAGAGGTACTGCAGAGCAATTTCAGCAGGGAAAGAGATGGAACAGCTGCTGGAAAGTGCTATTCCTGAATCACAAAGGGACTAACTGCAGTCAAAGCAGTGAGCGGAGAAATGGCACTTCATGCTGCCTCCCTGTAGCATCAGATCTGGCTGGAGGTCAGTTAGACAGACCGTATCTATTGAGTGGGAGCACTTGAAACATTAAATAGTGATTACTGCAGTACAGTGATTACTGGACCAGTATGGGGACGTGATCCATGGCTGAGCTACCTGGGCACAGCCGCAATACAACTAATAAAAATAATAGCAACAAATTGACTAAGGAGAGTAGCTGTGCGATTGAGGCATTCTGGTACAAGATATGACATGATAGGATTAATATTTTAAACATGTATTTTTGTTTTCAGGTATTATTGTTAATGGCACCACAGTAAATTGCGAGTGTAGATGAGAGAATGGATATTCTCTTATGTGTGGAGAATTGGAGGCACTTTCACTATACACATGTATTTTTGCACAAGATTATTCAGGTGATAATGACTTCTGGGTCAGCTATTTCCTGGCTATTTATGACTGGCTGGATACAGGGCCCTCATTTCAGTTCAGCAAATTCCATTACATGTCTGACCTCTGACTCAAAGATTATTATAGATATATGATGTGTGACAATATAAAAAACCCAAAACTGGAGCTGCATCATTGCCTTGAATACTGTGTTTTGTTTATAGGCTTGTTTTTAGCAGTTAAAGACTATTTAATAAACCAACGGGAAAGCTGTTCCATTTTACTTATTATTGAACAATAGGGCCTGAGAGAGCTATAAGCAATCAGTAGCCCATTGGGCACATCTTTATTGGAATGATAAAAGAATGAAAGCACTAGGGAATGCTATCTTACTGTTATAAAATGAATTTTAAAAAACATAGGGATGTAAAGTTTTGAATAGACCATGGTGAGCAACATCTCATTCATCTCCATTACTCCTTAATCCAACAGAAAAATCCATTTTGGTATCTTGGTTATACTAGCAGCCATATCTATCAGCATCTAGTCAGTGAGTCAGAACAGTGAGAGTTAGGCCCTAAGGTTCCAAAGGTGTTTAATGTACAGTAACAAGAGAAATGTAGTAGTTTTTCTTGAAGGAAAATCATTTTGGTTTGTTAAACATGTGCTCTCACTCATCTCCACTGAATGCCTTCTGGACATAAGGAGACAAGGCACCTGTAGATGAGATGGAAATGGTATCAGATTGGATGATTTTTGCACAGAGTCCTGAAATTACCTGTCCCTAATCTGGTTTTTAAAAACATTATTTGGTGGTGTGATGCCAAATCTGCAGTTACTTGCTCATGACTCATTGCTAAGATATTTGGTATGATAGTATCATATTTATCGTCTTTGACAAGTCTAGAATTCCTTGCTTCCATAAACTCTCCTTTGACTTAAGTGGGAGTTTGTCTGAGTAAGAGTTTTAGGATAGGACTCTATTAATAATAGAAGTGGTTCTATAATTCTCACAAAGAGTAGATCACTGTGTTTTTACTCAAAACACTAAGTCTCCCAGATATTTACTATGTTTTTTACTAGTAGTTTATTTTGGAATGGATGAAAATAAGATGCAGTTAGACACCTGTATTTGATGTAAAGTTCAAATGTACAAGCCATCAGAGTCTGAAGGTTCCTCTCTCCCAGCCCCCATATTGGGCTTGATCTTACACCCATTAAGGTTGATGCCAAAGCCTCCATTGACTTTAATAGGCGCAGTTTTTAATTCTTCCAGTTTTATTGTCTCTTCGTGATTTGCTCATCCACTTTCTGTCTTTAATCCATTAACACTGGCATATGGAAGTGTGGTTCCCACTTTTTCTATGTAAAATATTAAGGGCTAGTCCTGATAGCACTTATTTCTAAGCATAGAAACTAATTTTTATGATCATTTCCACTTAAATCAATGGGAATAATCACAAAAATAAATTGTGCTCGGCATTAAGTTTTCAAGACAGTGTCCATACTTCATGTACTGCATCTATGGCAGTTTTTTTCACTGCTGTTTGTGTGGATTAGAGGCTCAACTTTAATCGACAACAATGGGAATTATGCATCTCTTTTGATGTATGATAGTTGTAATGCACACATTACTGGGTACATTTTCAGTGTCACACAGTAGCAAATATAACCAGAGATTTTTGTAGGATACCTTTTTAAAGAGGGACTTGAATGTTGACCAGATAAAAAGATACACAAGATACCAACAAAAAGCCCACAAAGATTTGAATGGCTGTAACCTTTATTTTTAAACACATATTTTCAGTGGGATTATAGGAGTCAGTGAGAGACAGAGAAAGCATAACACAATAAATGATGGCAGTACTTCCAGCACTGCATTACCTGAAAATTGTGGTTCACAGTAAAAAATAGCAGAGCATCACGCCAAACATGCTGGCCTGGCACCCCCTTGACAGATATGATGTAGGAATATAACCAGTGCTGAAAGTACCTGCTTCCAGCTAACAGCAAATCACCATAGCAACTACAGTCTTAAGAATTTTGTAGTAACACTAGCTGTTCAAATTGACTTGCAAAGTATTTTTAAAATAAATGTATATTATAAACATCAGTTGTTTGTCAGAGCAGGCTGTGTTGGATCATAATTTATATTTTCTCTTTAGGACATTTAAAGAAACTGGCCACAAAAATGGGGAATGTGAATTCATACTACTACTCTGTATACTACACATTGGGTGTATATTATATTAGTTGATAGCAGTCTATACTCTGGGTTGACATGGCTATCAGCCTTAGCATCTGCGGTGTACCTGCTGTGCCTATGACTATTAGATGCAGTGGAATAATTTAATTTAATTGTTTAACTGGAATATGTGGCTTGTGTTGAATGAAAATGGATCTTAATCACCAATCCCTATTCACAAATATGCAGTTTATCCCACCTTCTGGTGATAATATAACCAATGTATAGCCAAAATGGAATGAACTCATTGCACTAAAATGTAAAACCATAAAACTGGTGAAGAGGTTCACTGATATCAGAATAACATATTGCTAATAGTTATTTAAAAGTTTTGGAAGTGTTATATCGGCAGTGTGTGAGATTAGGTCACTTTCTTCTTGTACCAATGGCTTCACTAACGCTCTAATGAGAGTCTGTTTTGAAACAACACACAATTGCCCATGAGGAAATGCATTAGCAATATGTGACATTGCGTGATTGCACACTAACATTAATTTCAATCACATAAATGTAGGGCTGGAAAGGATATCAAGAAGTCATCCAGGTTGGCTCCCGCACTGAGGCAAGACAAAGTAAACCTAGACCATCCTGGCAGGTGTTTGTCCAGACTGTTCTTAAAAACCTCTAATGATGGAGATTTCACAACTTCTCTTGGAAACCTATCCAGAGTTTAACTACTCTCATGCTTAGAAAGATTTTCTTAATATCTAATCTAAATCTCCTTTGCAGCATATTAAGCCCATTACTTCTTGTCCTACCTTCAGTGGACATGGAGAACAATTGATCACAGTCCTCTTTATAACAGACCTTAACTTATTTAAAGACTGTTATCAGGTCCCCCCTCAATCTTAATTTCTCAAGACTGAACATACCCAGTTTTTTTTAACCTTTCTTCATAGGTCATGTTTTCTGAAACTTTTATCATTTTTGGTGCTTTCCTCTGGACTATCTCTAATTTGACCACATCTTTCCTAAAGTGTGGTGCCCAAAACTAGACACAATCCTGAAGCCTCACTGGTGCCAAGTAGAGTGGGACACTTGCCTCTTGTGTCTTACATACAGCACTCCTGTTGATACATTCCAAAATATGAACTTTTCTTGCAACTGCTTCACATTGTTGGCTACTATTCAATTTGTGATCCACTATAACCCTAGATAATTTTCAGCAGTGCTACTATCTAGCCAATTAGTCCCCATTTTGTAGATGTACATTGGATCTTTCCTTCCTAAGTTGAGTACTTTGCACTTGTCTTTATTGAATTTTCAGCTCTATTGAAATGATTTCAGACCAGTTCTCCAATTTTTCAAGATAATTTTTAATTCCAATCCTGTCCTCCAAAGTGCTTAGAACCCATCCCAGTTTGATGTCATCTGCCAGTTTTATAAACATATTCTCCATTCCATTATCCAAGTCACTAGATATTCTCTCACAGTTTGACAGTGAACCATTCATAATGACTCTTTGAGTAAGGTCTTTCAACCAACAGAGCAGCCATTTTATAGTTATTTCATCTAGATTGCATTTCGGTAGTTTTCTTATGAAAATGTTATGTGGGACTATGTCAAAGATGTTATTAAAATCAAGTTAGCGCACCTATTGTTCCCTCTTATCTACTAGCTGATAACCCTGTCCAAGAAGGAAATTAAGTTGGTTTGCAATGATTTGTTCTTGACAAATTCTTGCTAGCTATTGCTTATAATCCCTATTATCCTTTAGGTGCTTATACACTGATTTTTTTAAAAATTTGCTCCATTATCTCTCCAGGTATTGAAGTTAGGCTCACTGATCTATAATTACCAGGGTCAACTTTGTTCCCTTTTTTAAAGACAGGTACTATATTTGCCCTTCTCCAGTCCTCTAGGACTTCATCTGTCCTCCATGAGTTCTCAAAGATAATTGCTAACTGTTCAGAGTTGGTGACAGCTAGTTCCTTAAATACCCTAAGATGAATTTCATTAGGTCCAGCTGATTTCAATAGATCTCCTTCAACACGTAGCCAAATGGTCGGCTGTAGTGATCATTCACCATTTGGTCCATTCCTGTGAGGCCACAAGGGGTTGACAGGCCAAGAGTCAATGTCAGAACAGCTTTGATGCGCTCATGTAATAGAGGGTCTGCCTCTGGCCACCTCCACCCCTCTATTGGTAGAATTTTATCCTGGGTGTTATAAACCACTCAGAGAATGCTGTTCATCAGAACATCTTGTGGCATTCTGGCAACATGTCTGAAAAGAGTAATATGCCATCAGCAGACAGTGGCCTCAGTAGACTGTACACCAGAGTGATTGTATACATCTGTGTTATGAATGAAGTCATTCCATTTTATGCCAATTTTTGATATTGGCATTTTGTGTACAAAGCCTCCAGCTTTGCCCAATCTGAGTAGCATAGTGTCCATGTTTTGCACCTGTACAGTAGTACGAAGAGGATACAGCTCAAATACATCATAAAATCATAGACGTTTATGGTTCGTAGAGACCTCAGGAGGTCATCTAGTCCAACCACCTACTCAAAGCAGGACCAACCTCAACTAAACCATCCCAGCCAGAGTTTTGTCAAGTCACACCTTAAAAAACCTCTAAGGATGGAGATTCCCTAGGTAACTCACTCTAGTGCTTCACAACCCTTCTAGTGAAAAAGTTTTTTCTAATATCCAACCTAGACCTCCCCCACTGCAACTTGAGACCATTGCTCCTAGTTCTGTCATCTACTACCACTGAGAACAGCCTAGTTCCATCCTTCCAGGAACCGCCTTTCAGGTAGTTAAAGGCTGCTGTCAAGGCTGCTCATTCTTCTCTTCTGTAGACTAAACAAGCCTCGTTCCCTCAGCCTCTTCATAAGTCATGTTCTCCAGCCCCCTAGACATTTTTGTTGCCCTCCTCTGGACTCTCTCCAATTTGTCCACATCCTTTCTGTAGTGGGGGGCCCAAACTGGACACAATACTCCAAATGAGGCCTCACCAGTGCCAAATAGAGGGGAATAATCACTTCCCTCGATCTGCTAGCAATGATCCTACTAATGCTTCATTTCATTTAATATTAGTGCATCAGTACAAGTGTCTAGGTCTGAAAGCAAAGTGGCTGCCAAGTCATCCAGCTCTGAACAATCAGCAGCTGGAGGGTGGTTCATGTCACTGTGATGATGTTTTACCCAGCGTAAGAGAATGTCATCACCGATTCACATGGACGGCATAGGCTGTCATTCAGGATGCCATTCGTAGCAACTACCTCTTGACTGCTGAGGTTAAAGATTGCACAGAATGCTGGCTTTAAGTCTCCCCTGGCTAAGCTGAGTTCAATTTCATCTGCCACTTGGTTGTAATACGCCTCGCGAGGTGCCAGGGTACTGAATTTTTGCTTCAGCTGATTATGAGTGTGCTTATCGCCATGCTGGCAGGCTGTGGCTTTCAATTTAATTGTCTGGAAGGCCTCCTCTGATAGCCATGGTCAATGAGCTGGGTTCGTATAGCTGATAATCTGCTCAGCAGATTGGTGGAGAATGGAGGTGAACAGAGACAAGGCAACCTTGATGTCCTCTTACAGGTAAGCTAGAGGTGAGAATCCATTGCTGACATCGATACAAAACCTGTTAGCTAAACCTGGGGCGCACAGAAGTGCATCAATATCAAACTTCATCATTGCTTGTCGAAATGTCAACACAATGTGAACAACCACTATGTGGTGATCTGTGTTCATGGCACATTCCATGCTGTGGTATACTCTGCAGCAGGTGCAGAAAGGTCTATCACATGTGATGTGGTCTAACTCCTTCTGAGTGATGCCATCATGAGATATCCAGGACATCCAGTGTACCCATCGTCATTTGAACCATAACCTGAGACTGGAGACGTTCTGAGAGGCACAGAATGTGAGCAAACAACAGGCATTATCATTGGGTATACCAAACCATAATGGCCAATGACCTGTTAAAGCCCAATTCTCAGGGAGCCAGTAACTGCATTTAGGTTACCCAGGATCACAAGTTTATCAAATGGAGGGGCAGTGCATCCTAAAGATGCCAGTTGTTCATAGATCTGTGTGCATTGATACACACACACATATATATTCACAAATAAAATACTCTGCTACATACATTGCTCCTCCTTGGGGGATGATGAAAGAAGAAACATGTGACAGATGTCACTTATGTTTCTTCCGGTCATGCTTTGTGTGTTTACTGCTTGTGCACTGGTTTCCCCATCTTAAAAGATTTCATGCACAGGCCTCAGACAAAGGGCTCACACCCACATAAAGTCCTGAAGTGATGGATAAGTAGTGGTGAAGACAGAAGCAGTGATCTCTGGGAGCTTGCAGACACAAATTTGCATGCAGGCAGCAGCTGTGTGATGGTCATTGTTAGAAGCCCAGTGCAATTTGAGTTTCCTGACCACTGTCCTACAGGACTAGTATCACTTCAGTTTCTTGCTTGGCTATTCTGACCCCTGTAGCATGACATCTTCCAGTTCGCAGAAATGAATAGGACTAATAAGTAACCTTGCAGATGTCTCAGTTTCTGCATACCACAGCACATAACAAGATGAAATACTCAACATGTATGCTTGCAACTGCATATAAATAATGGTAATGGGAACAACAAGTTATCCTTGAATGTCTGGGGGTACACTTTTTCACTGCCAAGGGGCATATTTTTATACCACCCCTCCTCTCGCCAAATGTTTTAATGACCCCAATTATCATGGTAAAAATAAAATATAATTAAGGGTAAAAATGCAGTATAAGTATTTAGCATATATAGTAATAAATAAAAAATAATTAAATAAGATTTGTTTATAAAACAGTATAACAAGTTACCACTTGGACAAAGAAGCGTGCTCCATCAACACCTGACTCTGCAGGAGGTGCCGCCTGTCGGACCAAAAGCCAATGACTCCCTGGCGGGGCCCCTAAAAAAGCCATTCCTGTATACAGCCTTCAGAGTGACTGCTAAGCTCTGCAAGTTTAGTAAATATAATATATTGTAATTAATTTTAGGCTATGTATTCAACAAATATATCTATAAAAATCCTTATACATTAAACCTTATGGATCTGAAAATCGGGTGTACCATGTGTCACTGGTATTCACACTGATCACTAAGCGTCCAGTATCAACAATTGGCGTCCCTGGGTGGGGTCGATCAGCTGTGAGTGAGACGACCTTTGAGGCGTACAGTGCAAGGGTTTCTCTCACTGCGTGTCAGCAGGGTAACAACCTGTCTGGCATGGTTCTCTGTGAAGCTGTATCTGTATATGGCTTCAGAAGGAGGGCATTATGTCCTCTACAGGAATGTGTTGTGAGTCAGGCGGTCGAAGGGTTTCCACTCCCACCCTTCTTTCACTAGAACCAGTCTCGGCTATGGAAGCTTTTATGGATGATCTAAAAAAACCCCAATGGTCTACAGGAGGATTTAAGGGTAAAATGGCATATGCAAACTTGATGCTCCAGTGGGAACAATTCATAAAAACAAAACCTAATCGTAAAAAAAAAGAAAAGAAAAAAAGTGTGTCTGCTTTACAGAGGCTCATTTTAGTATCTAAAACCCTTAATAAAGAGGTAAAAAAGCTAGCCAAAAAGAACAAGGAGTTGCATGAACAATTAATAGCATGCCAAAGTCACATACAGAAACTAAAAATAGAATACAAATCTTCAGTGTCTCATTGTCTCACCCAAGCTACGCTGCTCTCCAACTCTCAGCACAATGCAAAAACGTACCAAAAAAAATTAAACAGTAAAAAAACCCAGCTCATATCTAAAAAGCAAAATGTAAGGATGCACAGGCTGAGGTATGAGTTGTCGTAAAAAAAACCCAAAAGAACTAAGGGCCAATCCCTTGCAGTTTGTCAGCGGCAGGTGTCTCAGTGTACAAAGCAATTAGCTGCTGCTCAGGGAATTATTGCTGTCATGCAGGCAGACAGAGGTTGTGACAGTGCAGAGAGTGTTGGTATGCAGGACTTTGATCTGTCAGCCTTCTGTTATGCAGAGGCTGTGTGGGATAAAAACCAGTCAGATCGGAGCATAGGATGTCCTTCCCCCTATGCTCCTCTCAAACAAATAGTAAAATAGCTGGGCAAGAAGAATATGCCGTGGGCCACTGCACCCATAGCTCCTGTAATTATAAAAACAAACAAAAAACTAATTAAAAAAAAAACCCACCACCCACACTATCACCAAAGTAAATACAGTACTAAAACGTGAGCCAAGTGCAAGCATTAAAAAAAAAGCTTTAGGAAATATCACCCTTGACAATGTGGTTGCCTGGTTTGCACAGCTTACCACAGTGCCTCAGTTAAATTACAGTAATTATGTCTTGGTCTTAAGGGAATGTTTCCCATTAGACACCTTTTAAAAACAGCCCATAAATATTAAAAAAAAAAAAAAAAAGCACAAAGGGTTACCTTTATAAAAATGTTTTTAAGATAGTAGATCCTGGCAAGCACATTAAGGTGCGTTTTTATTTGGAGTGGCAAGCCCTAGGGGAACACCCTAGTGCTTATTTACAATGTAAAAAGATCCTATGGCAAGCTATGAAACAAAAAAAAAAGTCAAGACCTTATAAATACAGACTTTCCAACTCATTTCATAGGAGGGCTATGTTTGATTACTCTAAATTTATCAGCTATAATGTGGCAGGCACTGTTACAAAAATTTCAGCAAGCTCATTTACTAGTGAGCCGAGCTTTTCCTAATAAATACAAAGGGAAAGCTGCTGCACAGACAGGAGAAAAAGTGACTGCTCAGATCACCTTTCAAAATAAAAAAAGTAAGGAAGGTGACTCAGTCCCTGAGGGAGTTAACAGAAGGTGCAGCTGAGGGCAAGGCCATGGGAGGATCGATCCTCTGCACTGGGTATTGTGGAATTGAGCTCTCCAATATGCCTCTAAATCTCTAATTAATGGCAAATCAAATAAGCAATTGGCTGACCTAATTTGTCCACAAAAAAAAGAGTTTCACACTCCAAAAAAATGTTCTGAGGAGAGTCAATGGCCGACCCCACCTCCTGAGGGGAAGCTCTCAGAGGCATAGGGAGCCAGCCATCTCCGAGTCCCCTGATATATGATATATTAATATCTCTTAAATGGGGACGACCCACTATCTGGATTCATTTTGAACAGGGGGCATTGGAACAGCATATGCTTGTAAATATATAATTATATAATTAATTGACTGCTTAGTTCCTGCAATGGTCAAGTTAAAGGAAGATCACCGGCAGAGGTTAGAGAGGTTTAAAAGTTTCAATGTAAATATGCCATTTTCTCATCCCCTTACTTACACCATTGTAAAAAAAACATGAACAGGAATTTTTAGTTTGGCACATGCTGGAGAAGCAGCTATTTTGGGCATGAATTGTATGCTTAAGATGCAGGCTATTGTTAATTTAGCTAATTAAGGGTGGCAGCTCTTAGAGCACCAAAGCCACTCTCAGTTACATCAGAGTGGTATCCCCTAAATGTTGCTGACATAGTAAAGGCACACCCACAAGCATGAACCAAAAGTAAATTGAATTGTGGTCGGGTGGCTGCCTGTGTTCTTCTTGTAGGACCTAATCCACCACCCCAAAAGCAATACAAATACCAAAAAAAAAGTTAATGAAGGATTGTGACCCACAATTATTGCTTTCTTACATCAAAAAGTATTAATAAAAACTAATAGAATAAACAACTCCCCCATATGACCAGTCTATAAAGCGGACGGAGAAACCTGGTGACTTACAGCAAATTACAGGGCTTTAAATAAATGTACACCCAAAAGAGCCCCTGTAGTGGCCAAGTTATCAAAAATAATGACTGAAATATAGATATAGAATAGATATAAAAGCTAAATGATTTTCAGTATTGAATTTATCAAATGTATTCTTTGCTATTACACTACATCCTGACTTTTGGTATAAATTTCCTTTTACTTACAAGGACAGTCAATTCACATTTACCCGTGTTCCATGGAGGCTTCATTGCTCTCCCATAATTTGCCATGCCCATATTATTTAATTATAAAATAGGTGCACAGCACCAATAAATGTTCTCTCTTATGTGAATGACATTCTCATTTGGACTGTAACCCAAAAAACCCAGCTGCTTGTGCTCAATAAAGTAATCTCCCTAATTAAGCAAGCAGGCTTCCAAATTAATTTTAAAAAGCCCAGTTGTGTCAGCAAAAAGTCCAATACCTAAGTTCAGTATTAAAACAAAAAAAAAATTACCCCTAATCAGCAAAAAATTAAAATTAATTTGTAAACTGACAACACCCACTGATGTCTCTGCATTGCAATCCTTTTTAGGTCTCACAAAATGTCTCTGCAACCATATAAAGAATTTTGCCTTAAAGGCACAGCCACTGTACCAGTTACTGAAAAAAAAGTGCCCTAAAATGGGACCCAGAACAAAATCAGGCCCAAATAGAACTGAAGCAAGTGGTAATCTCCACCCCTGCACTATTATACCTAAATAACACTAAACCATTCATGTTGCAGTTAGCTCACTCCCCAGGAGGGCCCTCTTGTCAAAAGCCAGTAGCATTTGTCTCCCAAGTACTAAAAAGGCCAAAAAACACCTTTACTTTTGTAAAAAAAAAAAATGCTGGCATTGGTATGGGCCTTGGGACACTGGCAATACCTTACTGGTTGTGCCCCAATTATTTTGTGAGCAGCTCACACCCCTCTTAAGTACATAGTGTTTAAAAAAAATCAAAATAGGGCATGTATCCATCCCTAAGTTGGCTAAATAAACCATAGCTTTAATAAATTAAAATGTAAAAGTCCAACCACCTATGGCTTCCAGTCAGGCCCCATATGCCCTAATAATTAAGGGTGCTGAGCATAATTGCTTTCTCCCTCCGACAGAGTCAGCCCTTCCCAATTCTTTTCAGCCTGTAAGTAACTGAAAAGCCATAAAAACTCTATCTAAAAAAACAAAGGTTTGGTTTGTGACTAAATCCTCCAACATAATATAACAATCTCCTAAAACAAAATATGCAGCAATATGCTACCCAAATAAAACCCTTCTGGCAAAAAGTTGCATGCTGCAGTCCACACAAGCAGCTGAACTTGTTGCTGTACATGCTGCATTAATGGGTGTCGGAACTAATACCCTCGTAGTTATAGCCTTAGACTCTGATTGAGCTACATGAGCATGCTTTAAATTAAATGCCCATATAAAAACATGCATAACTTAAATAATAAATCCATCTGTCATGCTAAAAAAATTAAAGCATTATAAAAAGCTGGACTGCAACACCAGCTCCAATCTAACTGGTAAATAGTAACAAAATAAAACAATAAGGCAAACAAAACAGCCAGAAAATAAGGCACAAACAAGTCCAAAATGGCAGGCCCATCACCCCAATAGCCACTGCTCAAAAAAAACCCCAAAATCTATACCCGTTATAAATTTAGCAGCCTTCCTAAAAAGTAATGTTAGCATACAACAGCTGCTTCAAGAAGGGAAAATAAATAAATAAAAAATTAAAAAGCATTCAAATGGTTTGCTTATAGCCAAACAAACAAACAAAAAATACCAATATAAATTATTCCAACAAAACAACAAAGTAATTTAATACAAACAATTCATACAAATAGCCATTTTAATACAAAAAAAAAAAAAAAAAAAAAAAACCCTCTAAGCCGCTTAAAAACAGTAAAATACTGGCCCAAAATAATTAAAAAAAAATGTAAAACGCTAAGTAAACCATTGCCTAGCCTGTGCAGTAAACAACCCAAATGTTTCTAAAAAAAATAAAGGCCCACTAGGCCACCAAGGGCTTAAAAGACCCTGGAGTTGCCTCCAAACAAATTACATTAAATTACCCACCTATAAAACAGGACATCATTACTTTTTAGTAATTATTATTCTGTTTACCAAATGGGTCAAAGACTTTCCCAATCAAAACAACACTGCTCATACCACAACTAAAGTACTGGTAAATCATGTCTTCTCCAAATAGGGGCTCCCCCACAAAAATTGACAGTAATAATAGTCCTCACTTCATTAATAACATTTTAAAATACACCTGTAAAACATTAAGCATAAAACATAATGGCCTATACCATACCATCCTCAAAGTTCAAAAGCAATAAAATGCACTAATTAAATTTAAAATTGACTTTAAAAAAAATCAATGCTTAAGGCAAAAATTAAAATACTAAATTGCCCTTAATACTCAGGGCTCTAAAAGTAACAAAAGCAGCCCATGGAATTCCTCCTTTAAAACTATAACAAAACACAAAATAAAATCCCTGGAGCACTGGTGGACAAATGATCCTCCAAATAAGCTCCAACTCAAATTGTTAGCTAATCAGTATATGTCGCAGCTGCTACAAAATATTACGTGCATACAACAACAAGTGACCAATGAACTTGGTACAAATATTAAAAAAATAAATCAGTAATTTGGCCCCATATTAAAACCTAAGAAATGGCAAATTAAAATTAAAGTGCTATACAAAGTTGCAAAAAATCTTGCACATGCTTTAAGCCCACAATAAATAAAACCTGTGTTCATAGTAAATAAAACCAGCCCCACTATATATCAAATAAAAATTAAAAATTAAAAAAACCTGAACATTATATTAATTTCATTCTTCACAGCTCAGAACATAACAAGACAATACCTAAACTATGGACAAAAACAATAAAGCCTGTGGCCCGTAATGCATCCTTTAAAGCACCTGTTATTAACACTTTTAAATCACATTGTTAGTCATGCCATAAACTATAACCCTAAATTTAAAAAACCCATTATTAGAACATATCAAGCCTTTTGCTGCAGCCCACTTCAACTTATTTACTAACAAAGTAACTCATGTGTTTGTCAGCAGAACCAATAAAATTTATAAACAAAAAAAGTTATAAAATACCACAATTCAATTCCTCTATCATGCCATATAATTTTGAAGGTCACTAAATAACAGCAAATATAAAAATTAAATATATGTTGTAATTAATTTTAAGCTTTGTATTCAACTAGTATATCTATAAAAAGCCTTGCACGTTAAACCTTATTAATCTGCAAATCGGGCATACCATTTTGGCAGCAGCAGCGTTTGCTACTGAGCAGGCCTTCTTAGGATCCCTTCTGCTCAGCTCAAATGGGGAGCGGGATGGAAAAGGTGCCCCAAACATAGGCTGTCTCACACTTCTCTGACTGGATGGCACATCCAGTGGGATCACTCAACTCAGGCCAAAATAAGAGACACAAGACAATGTCAATGTTGCATCTTGCCAGTTCTCTGTCAATTATGGCAATTCTCCTTTCTGGGTTTTCTCTATTCTGAGAGTCGATAAGGGTGCGGACATTACAGTACCAAGTCAGTTGCAAGACTTTTCAGCAATATGTGTCTGAGAAACTCTCTAACTTGCCTTATAACATCACTGATATTCAAGATCAATTGGATCAATTTAAAAATACCATTCATAGTGCAAGTACTGAAACCATAGGACATTCCACTCACTGGCACCAAGACAGGTTTGATGAAAACAGTGAGGAAATCCTAACATTAATTTGACAGAAAAGAAATGCATTCTGTAACTGGCAAAATGACTCCTCTAACCAATGAAAACATGAGGCCTATCACCTGCTCAAAATCAAAGTCCAAAGGAGGTTACGTGAGATCAAAAACAAGTGGTGGCAAGAGAAGGCCTCTGAGATCCAGGGTTTCATACACCAGGATGACATAAGAAGCTTCTTTCTAGCAACAAAAGCTATATATGGGCCAAGTTTCAAGGGCCCAACTCCCTTATATTCCCAGGACGGCTTCACCCTACTTAAGGACAATGCGACCATTAAACAATGCTGGAAGGAGCATTTTGAGAGCTTACTAGACTGTGAAACCATGGTCTTTGAAGACACCATTGAGTTTATTCCACAGTGTTCAGCAATGGAACACCTTGCTGATCTCTCATCTTCTGAGGAAGTCCAATATGCCAGCACCCAGGCAAAAAATCACAAGTCTTTGACTCTACCAATTGCGTTGCCCTATGGAAGGTGCTGTGTAGGCTTGGCTATCCACAGAAATTCATTTCCATCATTAAACTACTATGTGATGGGAAGACTGCCACCATTCTGTGCAACAGCTCAGAGATTAAACCATTCATCATTCAATATGCAGATGATTGTGTCATCCTCACATATACAGAGGCTGACCTGCAATGCACCTATCGAGGGATAGCCAAAGAAGATGTTGCTTAGTGCGCTACAGGAAGGTACTTGATACTACAGTGATGAACATGGTATAAGAACATACATAGAATAGAAAATTAATTATATTTTATATTGCTGCCCCTAATGTCCATAGATGGGCATTTGAATAGTTGAAACCATTTTTTAAATTACTGATAACCTTTTGATAACCTTTGATGGATAGCTCAAATTAGAGAATTGTTTCCTTTTTTAGCAACCCATAATAATCACATGATGTAATTTACGAGATAATATAGTAATGAATGAGTGTACCAGATTTCAAGATTGTAGTTCAGTAAGGACATTACAACTAATTGTGTTGGTGAATGATCTTTAACAAGCATCTATTTTAGACACTTTATTTACCATGAGTTCAGTTATGTCTTTTAGGCACAGCTCTGTGCTGAGGGGCTGTGCTGAGTCACATTGCATCAGGGAGCCAGTTCCCTGTGCTCTCCATACTTTTTGTTGGACTCTCGTGCACCTGAAGGGATACAAGGAGGAGCATAGGGTTAGTAGTTATGTCCAACGAATGGCCAGCAGCCCAAAGATGGTGTTGGTTGATTCTTTTTGCACTCTTGAAGTAAGTGACCAAAATCTGGCCTTTGGTAATGCAATCCCATCAAGGTAACTGAAGTCCTGTACAATTGTTTTTCCACAGCTGCAAATAAATATCTTTGAAATTTACCAAAAATGAAAATCATGAGTAATGTAATACATCAATGTTAATCAAACTTAAAGGTGCTCTAAGATCAGTCAGCATTGTGTGGGCCATTATCATCACAGAAGTATTCACTGTGATCTTCTCGTTATGTTCTTTAATTGTTCTCCCCCCTCTTAAAAATAGAACTGTAATCTTTAATTTTCTTTGAAAAAATGTCTTTAAACACAAAATAGGAGTTCTGCTTTCTGTGCATGCTATTGGACCTGACTAAATGAGTCCTCTATAGTGTTACAATAATTGATACCTTGGCATTTAAAATGTAGTGGGTTTCTTAAAAAATGAGTTATGAGGTAGGAGAGAAATGTGGGGATTTTAAACAGTAATTAGGGTCTGTTTTTAGTGAGCAGTCTCAGTGGAATTGTGGTGAATTGCAGATTCAAATATCTTCTACACATTTAAAAGGACGATGTGGGGAAGTCAAATAGATGCAGGTTCTCTTTTCTTACTAATTTATTGCCATAGGTAATAAACCACATTTCTAATTTACACCACAAGAAAGATTTCTCAACATATTAAGCCTATTGAATTGGTACAATTGCTTGATATGTTGTTTTCAGCTTTCTTTCTTTAAGAGAAGCTTTAAAGAATATGATTTAACTACAACATATTTCATATCCTTGCATTTGTCAGTCACAATTTAATTGGTATGCATGAAGTAATTATATCTCTTGTCACAATGTGTATTTTGCAGCTCCCTTATGATTTTTTTTTTTTTTTTGCAAGAAACCCTGCAATTAACTTGGTGGATTTTCAAAAGAAGTTTTTAAGTGTACATCTTGTTTAAATGACATGGCTTTCTGTTCAGTTGTAATTTTGAAATGAATAGCAGCAGAGAATGCACACAATGTCCTTGCAATAGTGAACGTGCAGGAATAGCTGTCTGTGGAAGGGTTTTTTTTAATATAAAAATCTTCATATATCATATAACTCTCTGAGTTTGTTCTCTGCTGCTGCATTGTATGACGTGTGCAGGTTAGGATAGGAAAGGATCAAAGTACTTATAATTCTTTTACTATTTTTCTTTCACCTTCCTAAAATTGTGCAAACATTGTTACTTTTCAGATAAGAAGTAAATCTGAACCCTTACTGCACATTGGACTAAACTGGTAGTGGGCTATTAGACGTGTTCTGGTAGTTCTGCGCACCTAACGTGAGGCTCAGGGTTCCACTGGGTGACAGGAAACTTAGAAGTTAGGCACTGCAATGCCTAATGGCTAGATTTACAAAGGGATTTAGGTGTCCAACTGCCATTTAGGTACCTATATCCCAGAATCATGTTCCACTAAGAACCCAGTCAGCTGCCACTGAACCTTGTAGACACCCAAACTCACTCGATTCTTGTAGAAAAAGTTTCCGAGACACCCATGTTTCTGACTCTGATCATGCACACTGCTGCCTCACTGTAGGCCTCCAGATACCTAAGCCCCAGTGTAATGCACAAACTGGAGGCAGATAGGCAATTATCCACCTAAGTCAGTGGGGCTGACTGAGTAAGCACCTCTGAGCCTGCTTATCAGATTGGGCTCGGCATGTGAGCTCAATAGGAGGAGTAGCAGCAGCTCACTCATACATTTTCACCCAGTGTTTAGGGTACTCACCTGGATTAATGAGACAGTCCCCGGGCCAGAGAGAGAGAGTGAGTAAAGGCATGAGACAGACTCAGTAGCCTAATAACCATGAGAGCACTCACCTGGGAGATGGGAGACCTGGGTCCAGTACCCCTGCTCCAATCACTGTTTCATTCTTTATCAAAAGTAGAACAGCTTCAACAAGAGAGATTGAGCAAGTCCCACAGCAGAATATCCCATAGTTCAGTAGTTTGAGCACACGTGATAGGTGGCTGAATTCTGTTCAGACATACGCAGAGGGGGGACTCAAACTGAGGGTCTCCCACATCACAGGGTGAGTAACCTAACCAGTGGGCTAAAAATTCGGAGGAAGCACTTTCTCCTCAGAGTAGGTACCTAACTCTGAAAGAGGCTTTACCGTTCATGGAGGTGGAGTTAAGTCGGCGTAGCAGGGCAGTTACATCAGCGGGAGTGAAATTTAAGTGTAGACACTTCCCTAGTTTGGGCAAAGTAAGCTTCCTTGCGTCACCCTAACTCTGGAGTGTAGACCAGGCCTGAGAATCTTAAGCAGAGGGAGACACCTCCCTCCAGCCTGGCCTTGGTAACTGAACTCTCTGAGAGGGGTAGGTTGCCTTGGCATCTTCCATTGGCTATCTTAGGCAGGGATCTGCCTAACCAGCTGGCTTTTATGAATCCCACTCTTAGTCCTTGTCTACACCTGCAGTGGCATGTAGGGGATGTGTAGCTGCATACCACAGTGAAAAGCAGACTATGTCCACTCCCACTGCAGTGTGTAGTTACCTGCGTCAATGAAAGGTCCAGAAAGGGGGAGGCAGCATAGAAAGGGTCTGGCAGCAGGACATTGTACTGCTAAAAACAGCGGCAGATATAGGAGGCACTGCATGGGTATGTAGAGAGCCATGTAGGATATATGCTCTAAGGTTCTGGTGTGTCTATATGCTACTTGCCAAAGCAATGGCTCACGTTCTATATTGCTATTTATACTCATGCTAGCTGGGCATGAAATGTGTATGCTCTGTACGCTGCTGTAAGTGTAGACAGAGCCTGAGGCACATATCTCCCTCCATCCATTGTATAGGAAGCCTGAGTGCCTAACACAGGCTTTGTGAATCCCAGTGATTTTGTAGGCAACTAAGTTCCTTTCTGCATTTAGCTCTAAATGCCCATCTATCAATACAACAGCAAAAAAGAATGCACACTTCACAGAGGCACTGGTCCAGGACTTAAAAATGTACAAAATCAAACAAATATCTGTGCCTCAGAAAATTCACACCTATGCAATCTAGTCATGATTTTTAATTTTGAAAAATAGATTGCTCACAGCCATGTCATGTAATGTATGAAGTGTGCACAGTAAAAACTAGAGAAGGTAGAAAATGCAACTTGGCTACATTCCCGAATATAACAACACATATTCCTGTTTTTATTATTAAATGTGTTAGGACCTGATTCTGCAAGCATGAATGCATATGAGTTACTTGACACAGAAGTGCATTCATAGATTCCAAGGCCAGAATTAATCAACCAGTGTGACCTTGTGTGTAACACAGACCACAGAACTTCCCCAGAATAATTTCTAAAGCATATCTTTTAGAAAAAACATCCATTCTTAATTTAAAAATTGCCAGTCATGGTAAATTCACCATGACCTTTGGTAAATTGTTCCAGTGGTTAATTACCCTCACTGTTAGAAATGTTATTTCCAGTCTTAAATTGTCTAGCTCATTGTCTTCAATGAACTATTCACAACAAAGCTACTTACACGTTAGAATATTTGCCATATTGGGCCTATAGTCTTTAGTTTGTAAAATATACTGCATCACATTTATATGATATGAAATGGGAGTGATGTAATATTGATGACAGAATCTTAACTTTTTCCCTTTCTGACTTTTAAAAATCTTAATTGTGCAGCTGTCTTATATTTAAAGGGATGCCAGGCATTTAAAAAATCACAGTTCTCTTTGAAAGGGGATTTTTTTTAACCAACTTGTAACAAGTAATACCCAAGATTATTATAGCTGAAATAAAAAGTATTGCCAACCCTAAGAACGTGTCAGCCATTCCCCGCATCATGAAATTAGCTTTAAAAATCATGAGGTTTAAAAGAATAATAATAAACAAGAGTGATTTGTATTTGTCTTCTGGTTTTTGAACCTCAGTATTCAAGTGAATCATGTTTTAAAGCTTTTTTCCATAACCAGGAGGGCAATAAACCATTTTTGTTTTTTTAATAAAAGTTCACCTACTCTACATGTCTCCATGAAACACTGTTTTACAAAAAACAGCAAATATCGCAATACTCATGATAAATTATTAGAGTTAACAATACTAAAAAATTAGAAGGGGGAAAAGCATCTTATTTGTATTATCATACATACCAGGACCCCAGGCAGTGTGCCAATGCAGAACAAAAATATAGTCCCTACTCCAAGGAGCTTATAGTGTAAGCATAAGAAAAAGAGACAGACGGATATAGACAGATATCAAAGAGACAATCAAAGAAACAAAAGAGATCAGCATGATCGACTTACTCTCCTCAGGTTATTTAGGCTAAGTCTACATTTGGTGCTGGGGACATAATTCCCAGCTCAGGTAAATGTACCTGCACTAGCTCTCATCAAGCTAGTGCCCTAAAAATAGTAATGTAGCCACAGTAGCACAGAATAGCTGCCCTGAGTACAATCCCAGCTGGACCCCATGGGTATGTACTCAGCACAGCTAGCCTGTGCTGCTGCTGCTGCTCATCGTTGCCGATGCTACTGTGCCTACACTACTATTTTTAGCACAATAGCTTGATATCTAGCAGAAGTATATCTGCTTGACCTGGGAATCACACACCCAGCTCCAAGTGTAGACTTAGCCTTACTGTGTGCATCTAAGAGCAAATTGCATATAGTCAGTTTTGCTGTAGTGTTTCTCCTGTGTAGTGTTAGACCTGAAAGCACTTTGTGCTTTACAGTAGTCATCTCCCTCATTGAAATCAATGGGTAAAGTTAAGAATGTGCATAAGAGTTTGCAAAGTTAGGACTTTGTTCAATTACTTCTTTGTTGAAAAAGAATAGCAAACAGTAATAGTAAAAAGAAAACCACAGGAAACAACAGGAAAATGTGATTGTAAAACCACAAATATTGTCAGGGAGATCCAGAGCTGGTAAAGTTCCTGAAACTTTTAAATTGACTAGATGTCACATGGATGGTGTTCCTGTATGTATATAAAATATCTATTATATACATTGATTGGCTCAGAGGGCAATAGCAGTAAGATATTGCCTGAAAGGAAAAATATTTCTGAGGTGTTGATATATTGCCTGAAGCTGAAGTGTGGGGACAATATGTATAATCAAAGGAACCAGTTTCACCAGAAGGTATTTTTGGTTTGTTTACTACTATCATACTGATGATATCCAGAAATTGTGGGGGTGAGAGGAGTTTAAAACCCTTGATTGCTGTTTTTGGCATAAATTGAACCAATAGAGAATCATTGGCAGAAGGAGAGTTCCAGAAGAGCAGACCTGAGGATTTTTTCCCACATGGCAGGACCAGTTCTTCTGGAAGCGAGGAGATGCACCTCAAGATGTCCCCTTCTCTCCTTCTTCATCTCCCCAATTCTTGCTCTTTCAATTCCTTGTTATCCCAGGCCACTCTCTTAGTGTCCCTTGCCTGCTTTCTCATTGCCTGCAAGAGTAACAGATATGTGCTCTATAGCCACGTGGTACCAGTAAGTTATAGCAAAAGTAGCTCTATGCTCAATTGGTGACTTTTCTTTTTCTGGACTTTTCCTTGTATTTTCTAAAGGAGAAAATAAATTAAAATGCAACACTACATTAAACATGCACAGATAAGCACCCAAAAGCCTGGCAACCCCAAAATTAACGTTGAGTCCATCGCCTTTTTCTAATGCATTATAATAACCTGTGATCACACAATTAAAGACTGTATCACAACATAATACATGCAAAAGGGCAGAGTTAAGGTTGTATGTTCAACTCTGATTTTCACCTTTTCTGACTTTTCATTGCTTAACAGGAGAATCTTGACATTGCATTAGTTTTGAATTTAATACCTTTCAAATGTGGTCTGTTGGACAAGAAGCTGAGTCAATGCAATTAGGTGGTGCTATGTTTATGTATAAATGAGTTGTGTGCCTAATCATGAAAGTATATTATTAGTATATTTGTGAATTAAGTGGTTAATGGAATAATAAGTGGATCAGAGTTGTGTTCTATATACGGTATGTCTCCCTGCTTCAAAGTATGTGTTACAATTTATAATGGGCATCTCTTATAATATCTGAGGGCTGGATAAGCACCCTCAAAGTGTGTAGGGTTATTCAAAGCTAATCCAAATATCTAGAGCCTGCAAAATGATCAAGAAATGACCCAAAAGTAGGCTTTCCAAAGATGTCTGGTACTTTTGTTTGGACCAAAATTAAACAAAAGGGAAAACTGGTCACAATCTGGCTATTCCAGTCCAAGCAGAAAGCTAGAAGTATGACATGGAAAAGTTAAAACTACTGGGTTTGGGAAAGAGGGAGGAGGTAACTGAACAGGTACAGACAAAAGCTAGCAGGATGATCAGGGGAATGGCGGAGACTAAAGAGCTTGGCTTATTTAGCATAGTAAAATGAAGCCTAAAACGGGGATATGATTGCTTTCTATAAAAGCATCAAGGACTCAATACCTGGGAGGAAGATGAGCTAATTAAGCTGAACACTATGTTGGCACAAGAACAAATAGGTATAAACTGGCCATGAATAAAGTTAGACTGGAAATTAGGAGAAGGTTTCTAACTGTCAATGCAGTGAGGCTGTGGGACAGCCTTCCTGTAGGAATAGCGGAGGCAAAAAAAAACCTAACTAGTTTTAAGATGGAGCCTGATCACTTTATGGATGGGATTATAGGATGGGGTTGCCTGTGACATTAAGCGACTGAATTCAGTGACCCAGGAAGTTCCTTCCCATCCTATGTTTGTATACTGGGAAGCAGGATAGGTTATGGATGATCTGCCTATTTGAAAGGATGACACAGAAACTGGCTGGGGCATATATGTACAGACTGGTCTATGAAATGCCGTCTTTGAGCTTGTTAGTTAAACATTTGAAAGCTGACTATTAATCATCATTAAGAGTATTTGTATCCTCAATGGACCATCTCGTAGAGAAAGCAGCAAGTCTAAATGCTCATAGATGTAAGGTGTCTGGAGAAAACTGGTTTGGAAAGTGAGGTAGAGACTCTGGATCAAGGGAAGCATATCTGGATATTCAAACTGACCCTACTGAAGAGGTTTCATAAGAGAGAATTCTTGACATGGTAAGGTATCTACTTAGCCAGGGAAGCTGATAGATTGACCAAAGTGGCCAGAGAGGATATTGCTTCTGCAAGATGTCAGGTTATTCTCTCTGTGACAAGTTCAGAATGCCTTATTTAGTTTAGTTTTTGCAGAGTTGCTGTAGCTGTAGGATATGAGTGAGACAAGGTAGATGAAGTAATATCTTTTATTGGACCAACTTCTGCTGGTGGAAGGAATAAGCTTCCAAGCTTCACAGAGCTCTTTGAGTCTGGAGAAAGGTAACCAGAGTGTCGCAGCTGAATAGAAGGTGGGACAGATTGCTACATATGTTCCAGCATGTTGTAGGAGACAACTTATAATGAAGTGGGCACTTAACACCTCTGCAGCCGTAGCACAAAGATCTTTGCCACTTTAAACTCTGCAGTTTAAAACATTTAATTACACTTTTGCTACAGAACTAAAGAATATTTAGATTTAATTATGTGACCTTTTGATTTTTGGCTTTTTTATTACTAACTCAGACTTTGTCTCCTGCTCCCTATCACCACCCTCTAACCAGACAATGCTTTTCATAGCATTTACTGTGACAAACCAAAGCGCCAAATGTTAAAAAGCAACATGGAACAATGGAGCAGGAGCAATATTTCATGAATATCCCACTGAAATGAATGGAGAATTTATATAAACTTCTTAGCCATTGAGCCCCTGACTCTTTCTAGCAGGTGGCAATGTAAGAGTATATTTGACAGAGTGTAATTCGTTCTGTATTGTTCATGTACAAGTGTTGTAAGTACTGCATTTTATTCCATGTTACCAATGTGTAATTTGCATATCTGTATGGGAATGGTTTTGCATGTGAATAACAATGATGAGAAAATGGAGTATATTATTTGACTGCTGTAATAATAGGAACATACATTAATTTAAAAATATTGTACTGTGATTTAAAATGTGGTTAATATTACTCGATTACTGGTGTAAGTGGATAGTAACTGGGATAGCATGGTCATGTGTGTATAGAGTGCCTCAGTTACAGAACAAGATGCCTATGGACATTAGGGTAATTGCAAAATCATGATGATATACATTCAGAGTGCTTGAGAATCACATATGTACAGCTGCAACAGGATTTGCATTCTAAAAGCTGGAAACCTGGGTACTTTGATCTTGGATTTAATAAGAATATTAGTGAAAGTCCTTTGTAGATTTAGAAATGTAATTTATTTCTATGTATATTTTCAGGCTGGGAAGGGATTCCTCTTCCCCCAATGTATATTGAGGTTGTTTTGTTGTTTGTTTGTTTGTTTGTTTATTTGTTTGGCTCCTTCCTCTGAAGCATGAGAGGTGGCCACAGATGGAGATGAGACACTGGATGCATCAGGGTACTGAGAATTCTCTCTCTCTCAGGTGCTTGGCCAGTTGGTTCTTGCTGACATGCTCAAGGTCTAACCAATTACCATATGTGGGTTGGGGAGGAATTTTCCTCCTGGTCAGATTGACAGTAACCCTGGGCTTTTTTTCACCTTCCTCTGTAGCATGGGGTGTGGCTCACTTGGCAGGACCATCTGGGTATATCTCACTTAATTAATTCCCTGCCTCTATGGGGGCCTTGGGCATTGGTGCATCTTGATCCCTCCCATTCTCCACCTATGGCTCATAATAGTTTTGTTTCCTGTGGGCTGCAATATTTTGGTTTTAATTTCAGCTGTTGGATTTAGTGTGCAGATGCTGGGTGACATTGGTGGCCTGTGATATACAGGAGGTCAGACTAGATGATCTGGTGGTCCCTTCTGGCCTTAAATGCTATACATATAGTTGTTAATACCTTATGTTTCTCTGTACACTCTGAAACATGTAGGAAAACAAATTTGTTTATTCTTGAAGATTTCCTGTGTGAAATCTTTAAATAAAATTTAAAAAATAAAAAATCATATTTTGCTATCAGATTTATGCAATGACTTCAGTGGGAATTTCATGTCCTTATCTGAGGTATAATTTGACCCAGAAGCTTTATATTTATTAATTTAGAGCTGTCTAGGAGCAGTTCTAAATTTCATACCTATTTGTGTGGAAACTGCTGTATAGTGGGGAAGATAGTTTGTTTTTTGGAAGAGGAGAACTTGATGAGCTTGCTACCTTTGTTCACTGTTTTTTTCTTTACTTGTATTTTCTGAGCTATATCATGTATATCATCATGTCTATTTAATTCTCTGACGTGGAATATTTTTGGAAAGTTAGACATTTTCTTATTTTTAAATGAACTCCACCAAAACCACACCCAATCCTCTGAAAATCATCTGCATTATGAAAAAGTCTGAGATAAATACTGGGGAAATGATAGTAGACTATGACTTTTTAGTTTTGTTTTGCAAGAGTTTGACGTCCAAAATATATACACTGAGGTCGAACTCTAACCTGAGATACGGACATGCACTTTCCAAGGACTTAAATGGGAGCTACAGAAGAGCTTCCAAGGAGAGAGTGTACACCATAGCCTCAGTCCGTTAATGGACTAATGCAGTTGCTGGAAATCCAAAACATCTACTCATTTCACTGAGGAGAGCAGGGTGGGACTGGTGCACCAGATATGCAGAATGGAGCCCTAATTCTACAGTTAGAAATGACTGCTGTCCCTGAGCTAAAGTCTACCCTTAGATATATATACCCTCAGCGCTCTAATATTGAGTAAAATGCATGGCGTTCGAGTGTTGTAAATCTTTCTATATATAAGGTTTGCAATTCCAGTCTAAATTTGAAGTTTTTTCTCCTGGGGCCCATTGAAGTTAATGAAAATTGCATGTGTCAATTGACAGGTTGATCAGGTCCTTGTAATTTAAACCTATATTCTCTTTACCCCCAAAGGGAGTTTTTTAAAAGGTCTATCTGGCTAAAGAGCAATCTATGCTATCTGTTAGGGATAGAAGAACTTAGCTAGTCGGGCAAAAGTGAGATGCTGTATATATAGTAACTGTATTACATTCATTTTTAATTAGAAGTTTTCTTACAGCCTTCCACTCCTTGAAAACATATACCTTTTTTTCCTTCCAGCTGTTTGATCCACTTCCTTTCCTGCCTCCCATTGCCTTTTTTCTTACTTTCTCCTAAATAGAATATGAACCCTGTAATGCTAGGAGTCTTCCCTTATTCCTTGACAGTGCACTATCTGCTGTCAAAATGTTGCCATTCATGGCTGTACAATGTTCTGTAGATTTTTTAATAGTTAAGGGAAGGCTCATATTTAAAAGCAAAGTCTAAACCAAGTATAGTAAGTACCTTTTTATATGCCAGCATATGCTCCCTCTTGGCAGTAAAAGTCAACCCTAGATTTCTTAAGGATGAACTATAAAAATATAAATTACTGAGATCTGATTTGTTCTCATTGCCTTAGCTCAGTTCTAACACTTAAACTTAGAATATATAGCTACTGGAGCTAATTAATACTGGGTGATTTACATAATCAGAAGACATCCCCTAGTACTCTTTTTCTCTCAACTAATATGAAAGTTCCCAAGGATAATTAAATAGGGTTCTGGATTTGAAATTTTTGCCATCATTTAAATCTTTAGAACTCCTCCTAAAACAGCATACAACTTAAGTTGTCATATTTTCCCTGTTTTAATAATGGAACATGAGGAGTAAGACACACCATTTTGTTTTTAACTGAACAGTAAATGTTTGTAGTGAAATCAATATCTAAAGGAAACTGGAGTAATTAAAATAATGAAGATTGATGTTGAGATTTGATCCTAATAAAACTTGCAAAATATAATTCTATGTTACCACAAGAGACAAACATATACATCTGCAAAAATGTCATTTTGCATTATTGGAGGGTATTTGCAAAACAGTAAAGACAAGACTAAAAGGGTAACTAGTTAAGAAGAAAAAATATTGTCCCTTTTATATGAACTATATTATATTAGTTACTGATCCAACAAAGTGCTTAAACACATGCTTAACTTTAAGCACATGAGTAGGCTCCACTGAAGGAAAATTGGATTACTTGCACTCAGCATGTGCTTTATGTTATGCATGTTCTAGGATCTGTCTGCTTTGAATCCTCACATTCATCTCGTACATGGAGCAGTCATATGGCCCAATTATAACAGAGTATAAATTGTAATGTTTGTTGGCCTATGTAAAATACTGAATGATATAGAAATACTGAATCTTTGTAAACTGGATGTTGAAGCACCATTAATAATGAGTTAATGCAAGTATAAGGGAGATGTTGTAGTTGTACAGCATATAAAATAAAGAAGAAAGCAGTCAGGCATTTCTGTTTTTCCTTTCTATTTACTGGTGTCAGCACTTCAAGAAGGCTGCTGATAAACTGGAGAGGGTTGAGAGAAAAGCCACAAAATTGATTAAAGGATTGGAAAACATATTTTATAGCAATAGATTCAAAGAACTCAGTCTATTTAGAGAAGAATAAGGGAGTGACTTGATCACAGTCTGTAAATACTTACATGGGAAACAAATATTTGATAATGGGCTCCCCAAGTTAAAAGACAAAGGTATAACGAGATCCAATGACTGGAAGTTGAAGCTAGACAAATTAAGATTGGAAATAAGGACTGGGACAATTTACAAGGGTTGTGGTGGATTCTCTATCCCTGTAAAGCTTTAAATCAAGACTGGGTTTTTATTTATTTTATTTTATTTTGTTTTTAAGATATGCTCTAGTTCAAAAGGAATTATTCTGGGAAGTTCTCTGGCCTGTGTTACAGGAAATCAGACAAGATGAGCTCAGTGGTCCCTTCTGGCCTTGGAATGTATTAATCTATTCTTCATAATACAAGAGCAAATAGGCCCTTTAATTTAATTAATTACGGAATCCCTACTCACATTGGTGAGCCCTCATGCAAGTAGTCCCAGTGAAGTCATTGTGCGGATGACTTGTGCAGACAAGTCATTTTTATGTTCTTATGTGAGAATTCTGCACATAGTCCAAAAGGAATCAAATGTTAAACAGATTAAAGGAAATGCTCCATGGAACATAAATGAGACATGTGGAACTCACTGGTGCAGGATCTTTTTGAGGCAAAACTCTTAAGGTTCCAAACAGATTACACATTTCTATGAATAGCAACAGTCAAACTAACTGGGACAGAAATGATAAATACTACCAAATATCATAAATGGATTGCCAGCAGCATTCAATGAAATAGTTCAGTAATTGCTGGAGATTCATCGAGTATGAAGCCAGAAGTAATCATTATGATCATCTAGTCTAACCTCCAGCATAGCACAGGCCGTACGTTTCACCAAGTACATCAAGCCCATAGTTTCTGGCTGAGCTACTGCATATTTTTTAGAAAGACATCCAGTCTTGATTTAAATTCTTTAAGTAACAGAGAATCCTTTTCTCCCAAGAGACTAGATGCCAATCCATTAGTTTGGTACAGATGTTACAAGAGAACCAGAATTTGGTATAACTGCAGTTTGGACTTCACAGAACTCGCAAGCATTTTGTGTACACAGCCACCATGACACCATGTAGGTAAGAATAAATTGGCCTTTGTTCAAGCAGAACAGCTGCACAACTGCTGTTTCAGTATTTGCTAACAAAGATAAGAAATTGACTTATTCATGGGAATGGAAGGGAATATGGAGAACTGGCTTTGAATCTGATTATAAATTTTTGCTGAGAAGCAGAAATTATGAGGGTTTTTGGTTTTTTTTTTTTACTGTTACTAAGGAGTGCTCATCTCATTCGGGGTTGCCAGGGTTACTGCTTTGTATTAAGTTACCTATAAAAGTTTAGTTAAAGAAGTGTACTTTGGAGAAATTTGGATTTCTGTGAGTAAAGGAGACACTGACACTCCCTCCCCAGCTGTGTGGAAAAAGACTGGCCACCTGAGACATGCTGCTGAATCACTTGATACTCAGACTTTGGGTAATAATTTGAGGTGCTTCTACACCAGTGTTTCTCAATTGGTGTTCCGCGGAACCAGGGTTCCGCGGGAACACCGTTAGGGTTCCGCGAGCAGCTGTTCTCCGTGCCACCGATCAGCTGTTCTCCGCCGCAGAGAGCAGCTGTTCTCCGCTGCAGAGAGCAGCTGTTCTCCGTGCCACCGAAAAAGGGATGATCACCCGGATTTTTCGGAGGAGAGTATCGAGTGTAAGGAAAATGTAAGTGAGAAATGCTGACCCCGTTGTTTGAAATTTGTTATATAATTTGCTTATTTCGACTTTTTTTTGGCCCCATATGTAAAAATACTGTTAAGAGTTTGGGGGGGTTCCGCAATTATTTATCGAGTTCAAAAGGGTTCCGTGGCCAAATTTAATTGAGAAACACTGTTCTACACCAATTTTAATGTGTGCTGTGTATTCAATAAAGACAAGGATTTTTGTGTACCAATCATTTATCAGACAGAGGAGCTGTGTCCCCACTGTTATGTCCTAACATTGCCTGGAAAACACGGACTAGTTACCAGAGGTTTGTATTCAGAAAACTCCAGGTAACATAGATTGGTAATTCCTATTCTTTATTTAAACATATTAAATCTTTGTTTTAGCAGGAATATAAATTAACTACTAAAGGCTACATATTTGAATTTTCTCTGATAAGTAATAGTGATGAGGTTGGTATTTCACATGAAAATATTTCTAATCTCTTAAATGGCAGATGTCTTTACTACAGATGCCATGGTTTTTTTTAGATGCTCATTATGAATACCATCCTGGGATTAGCTAAGTAATTTATAGATATGACTTCTGCTTGGTTTGTATGCATGTAGCTAGATATCAGTGAGGTAATTTCTGAAGCTACAAGGACCACTATCAACCTTTGGTGCTCATCTGATCTCTCTCTCTCTCTCTCTCTCTCTCTTTTCTTTTTTTTTTTAATTTCCCCAAATGTTTGTTAATATCAGATTACTTTTTCCACTAGATTCCAAGCTTTTATCTTTAAAAAGTTATGTTTATCTTTTGCAATATGACGTGAGTCATGATATGAGTTAAAGTTTGTGTATTGTTATTTATAATACATTAAAAAGGACTATAGAATTAACAAGCATGATAAAACTACAAATTATGATCTAGATCCTGCAATCTCTTTGTGCAGTCATTGGAACTTCTGTGAGGCAGGTCCCAGAAAGACTGCAAGATAGGGACCCATATATGTAACTGACATTTAAAGTTAGAATGACATAGACATTGAACAAAATGTAATGTAAGTCGCATTCATATTTGTATGCACAAAAGTGACAAAATAATCTGAGATGTGAAATTAAACAAAGCAAAGAATGTTTTAGGTTTACTGCCCAGTAGAATTTGCCTAACTGTAATATGTACTAAATTAACATAATTTAGCCTTACTCATATTACAATTGTATAGAATTCTCATTGCTGTGAAGGACTGCTAGAAAAACAAACAAAATAATCTTTCTCTCTGATTATCATTAACAAAGAGAGAGAGTGCATGAGAGGGAGAGAGAGAAAGAGAAATGAAAGAATCCAGAATAAAAAACATTCCTTCTTTAGATAAAATCCTAATGTTTTTAAAGGGGATATTATTACAGTTCATCATTTTAAAACTAATCTGAAATAACATAGAAATAGTGATGATTTAAGTATTTCTGCTATTCATTGTGTCCCCATTCCATGGATATGATACATTTCTACAGTTCCAAGGTCAGGCAACATATATTTTGTTATAGTAAGTTACATCAAGGGTTTTTTTAATAATGAACTCAAATTTTCATTTGGGAAAAAAGTAGCAATCATGGCCTCTGTTAGAAATACAGAAAAAATCAGATTCCCATGAGCCACTCTGGAACCTGCACATTATTGACAGCAAGATTACTGCAGGTGGTTTAGTATGTTGACTTTTTATATGCAGAAACAAAAGTTCCGCTTGTCACACAAAAGGTCACTTGACTAAAGAAGATTTTGGCTAAAGGGCCCTTCATTTGCTATTAGAATCTACAGTAACATGGGTATATCTCATTTTGACACTTTAGTTATAAACTTATTCTTAAGAACACATCAATATTATCTCTTTCATTTTGTGATAAATGAGTAAGTAAAGGTGTAATGCCAGATTTTAAAATGTATTTAGGCATTTAATGATGCAGATATATGCCTAGTGTGATTTTCAGAAGCCCACCTCAAATCAGTGGGAGTTAGGCACTTAGACACTTCTGAAAATCCTGTTTTTGATAATTGCAAGTTTACCCTAATTGTGAACACAACTGTGAACACTGTGTGATAGTTCATAAAATGTCTCAAATAGCTATAATACAAATGTTGATGGGAAAAGTTGCAAAAAGGAGGAGACAAAGACTGAATGAATTTAAACAAAAAGGGTTTTACTGATATCACTCAAGGAATGTGTTAAGATTACAACTGGTAAACAAGAGAAGTAGAGGACCAGAAATCGATAAACTAAAATTGGTGTTTTAGAAATTAGGCTTATTGGTAGGTAAAATAGCAAGAGGATGGACTTTTCTTCCTAACGCTCCCTTTTGGGGCTCTTAAAAAGAAAACTTTTGTGAAAAATTAGCTGAAGCAGCAGGTGTCTGTCAACAATCATTGCAGCTAGCTTTATCATCATGATTATCACTCCCACTGTCTCCTGGGACCCTGGACATTCTTTGTCCCAATCCTGAGAGATGTCATCAACAAATGAGGTCAGAGAGAGGAATCCGAATTATGCCAGTACCTCTCGCAGCTCTAGCTAAATCCTTACCTCCACCTGAGATGTAAACATTTGTCTCCTCCCCATGTGTCCTTTTCCTTCCCTAACTTATTGTTTTTTTATTATTTTTTTTCTCCCTCTGTCCTTCTGGCTTCTGTTTAATAAGAGTTTGTCTTTTTCAGCCAAGACTGTATATTTTGCAACACTGCTGTGAGTCTGTGACCAGAGAGGAAACTAAAAGCAATGCTCTAAACAGACTGATGCTGGTACAAGTTTGCCAGGTCTCAGAGTTGCTGATAAGACCATATGCTAGGCTTGTGTTTTTTCCAGCAGTGAGGTTGCAAGTGAAAGACAACATTAGAGACATACACTGCATTTTCTATCTTTGCTATTCTTTTATGTCCCCTCTTGAGGGTTTGTTTTCATAGTAAATTAATAATTTTCTTTCATCTTTTAAATCCTTAAAATGAAATATTCTTGAAACTTTTATTTAATACTTCTGATGTAGATTGTACTAGTGATCATGTAGCATTGAACTGAATAACTTCAAATATACTAATACAATGCAATACATATATATTTTATATAGTGGCTTCTGTAGCATAATACAAAAACACCAGTTTTTAAGATTAAATACTACAAGATATTGGGCAATGTAGTAAAGGGAAAACATTAATTTTAGGAACAGATTTTTTTTCTGGAACATATAAGAGCATTTTTAATACCTCATTATTTAAATATCAGTTAAAAATTTGCTCTGTCAATACCTCAAATAAATCCATCAGACTTACTTTAAGATAGTTCATCTTCCCCTGTTTACTGAGTTTCAATCAAATGCTGCAAAAGATTAGGATGCCTGGAATAGAATAACCTTCTAATATTCCCAAAAGGGTGTAATAAAAGCAGTGCATATGTTTACATACATATGTAATGACTTAATATAAAACATACATGCCTTGTAACTCATTCAGCTCTATGAACACATAAACATATAATGAACAAAAATAGTGAAGAACTTAATACAGATATTGAGACTTCAGAGCCTGGTTGGTAATCAAAACTCCCTTGCACCATGCAGTTAGTTAAGAAAATGGAAAAATAAAAATAAAGACTCACTGTGCAATTTCCTGGCACCACTGGCAAATATTAAGAGTTCATTAACTCCCCAAAACAGCCCCAGGGAATAGAAAGAATCCTCTGAGGCTTCTTGGGTATTAACAAAACAAAACAAAAGGAATCTCTATCTTCTGTTAGTCTGCATATTTTGAAAATATCTTTTGCTATAGTTTCTAAGTGCTGGAACAATGATTAAAAGTCACTAAAGTCTTCAGCTAATTCCATTTCTCCATATTTCTTTAGCTTCTACCCCAGGATCTGGATTCATCAGTCATACTTTCTCCTGAAATAGGTAAACAGAGAGGGAAGGAAGGAAACATCCCTTTCTCCAGACTAATAGGAGATTTAGATATATGAACTTCAGAATCAAAGAATTTACCTCACTTGTGTACATAACTGGTCAAGGTGTGTGTAAATCTACAGGCCTTTAATAAGCAGAGAGAAACTATCTGCATTCCTCTCAGAAAAGATTTACCTATTAAAATAAAAAGAAAACCAGCTTTAGAAAGTGGATAAAGTGCTATCTTTTATGTATGCCATACAGGCATTCAGAGCTACCAACACCTGGCAATCACAACTGCCAAATTCTACTAGTTTGTGTCTGATGGTTTCCAAAACACTTAGAGAAGGTTCTGGCTCTTGACTGATGGGCTGCAGAAAAAACTGTACCAATGTTACACAACTTGTTAACTGCAGTAAAGACAGACGCCTCCTTGACAGTGTGGGGTGTATGTGTGGCTATGTCTATGCCTGAATTACCCACATGGACTTAATCTGACTCTGTGTTCACATCTCTGGATAACATCACTGTCATCCACATAGCTCAGCATCTGGTTGACATCAGCAAATGGATGAGGAAAAACTGGCTGGTGTTAAATCATAGTAAGGCAGAGATTATGCTGATAGGCAGAAGGAAGGTCTGAGAGCTTGATATGATGTTGCTGTCTCTACCAATTGGAGATATACCTTGACAAATCATCAAGACAATCTGCAAACTCTGAGAGGTCTGGCCCAGAATCTCAATTCATGATTCCTCTTGTAGCTTCAGGAATCTAGCCTGTTTGTTTCCAATACCACAGAAAATGAGAGCATTATATACATTGAAATGGAATTGAATAGAATGATAACAGATTCACCGAATTACATCTCTCAAGAGAGAGACTCTTATGATGGAACAAGTTGGGCAACCTTAACTATAGGCATTGCTCTCCCTATAATATATTTGTCCTGACTGACATGCAGATAACTGCAGCTGTTGCAAAAGGTTACTAAACCACACTTATCTTTGAATCCTTCAATGCACATTTTAGGAAAGAAGGGAATTCAAATTTCAAGCTTTTGATCACCTATAGATAAAATAAAGCAAAATGTGATTTTATATATAAGGTGGAATATAAATCTAAATTTATATAGATATATATATACATACATACATATACTGCACCCGTCATCGTAACATCGGGTCATTTTGTTCTCCTCTGACAAGAAGAGCCCATTAGTCTGTTGGTTCTTCCATCATCCAAGCATTAGTGGTTTTCAGGACCATTAGCCAGGACCTGGCTAACCTAATAAGCTTGTAAGCTTTGTAGCTAGATCCCTGAAGCTACAAGAGGAGTCATGAGTAGAGATTCTGGGACAGATCTTCAACTTGTGAAAGTCACCATAACTCTATTAAAATGAAGATTTAAATCAGCTGAGAGGCTGACCCTAACTTCATATACTGAGCCTCCAAAATGAATTGTATTTGGCATTTACCAATTTTGTTAAGGAGGCAGCCTTGATTATGCCATAGTCTCTGACTTTGGTGACAATAGGGAAAACTAAGGATAAGTCTGGGACATGTCACTTAATGGTTGCAACAGATTTACTGTCCTCTATATTTGCTAGATAGTCAATGATTAGGGACTTAACTCCTGGAAGAGAATTTTTCTTTCTAGATTCAGATCTGACTCACAGATCAAAGTCCTTATATAAAACTTTGTCATATAGCTGTTTCTACTGCTTTCTTCCAGCCTGAAAGAAGTAATTCAATAATCTGACTGTTTTTTTTTAAAGCTAGCCTTTCAGAAGGATTCTTGACAGCAGACATGCTATGATCAGAGAATTTTTCACTGTAGTTGTCTCTCCCCCATTCTCTCCCCACAACCCTGGATCACATTGCTCGTTTATCCTTAGACTGTCCTGTAGACTTTTAGATGCTGGAGAACGTGCTGGAACCATGGAACTGGCAGACCATTTAAAAGTATTTAGGTAAAGATAAAAGGGGTGAAAAACAGGAGTGTTATCCAGGTAGGGGGTCAACTATAGGCCACCAGATCAGGAAAAGAAGGTAGAAAAAAACACAAGACCTGGTAGCAATGAGGGACTTTAACTACCCAAACATCCATTGGAAAAATAATATGACAAAACACAAAATTTCCAGTAAGTTCTTGGATTGTGTTGGGAACAACTTTTTGTTTCATAAAGTGAAAGAACTAAGTAGGGAAACAGCCATTTTAAACTTGATTCTGACCAACAGAGAGAAATTGGTAGAGAATCTAAAGGCTGAAGACAATTTGGGCAAAAGTGACAATGAAATGATAGATTTCATTGTTCTAAAGAAAGGAAACAGTAAGAATAGCAGAATAAAGACAATGGACGTCAAAAAATCAGACCAGCAAACTCAGAGAACTGGTAGGTAAGGTCCCCTGGGAAGAAAATCTAAGGGAAAAAGGGATTCAGGAGAGTTGGCAGTTTCTCAAGGAGACAATATTAAAGGCACAACTGAAAATTATCCTAATGCAAAGGAAAGATAAGAAGAATAGTAAGAGGTCAATATGGCACTCTTTAATGACCTAAAAGTCAAAAAGGAATCCTACAAAATATGGAAACATGGGCAAATTGCTAAGGAGGAGTGTGAAAGAATATCACACGTACATAGGGACAAAATCAGAAAGGTTAAGCCACAAAAGGAGTTACACCTAGCCAGGGACATAGAAGGCACTAAAAAGAGGTTCCTAATATACATTAGGAGCAAAAGAAAGATGAAAAGCACAGGTCTTTTACTTAGCAAGGAAGGAGAGCTAATAACTGATGACATCGAGAAAGCTGAGGTGTTTAATGACTATTTTGGGTCAGTCTTCACTAAAAAGGATAATAGAGACCAGATACTCAACACAATTACTATTAACAATAGGGAAGGAGTACAAGACATTAGGGAAAGAACAGGTTAAGGAATATTTAGATTAAATTATATCCATTCAGTTCAGCTGGGCCTGATGAAATTCATCCTAGGATAATTATGGAACTAGCTGAGGTAATCTTGTAACCATTAGCAATTATCTTTGAGAACTCATGGAGGATGGTGAAAGGCAAGCATAGTACCTGTCTTTAAAAGGGGAACAAGAAGAACCCTGGGAACCCCAACCCAACTTAGATACCTGGAAAGATACTGGAACAAATGGAATAGCCAGCATAGATTTATCAAGAACAAATCATGCTAAACAAACCATTTTCAGCATTAGAAATTTTAAAATCAACATTTAATGTTTTTTCTAAAAGATATGCTCTAGTCGAACAGGTATTATTCAGGGAAATCCTGTGGCCTGTGTTACAAAGAAGGTCAGATCAGATTATCACAATGGTTTCTTTTGGCTTTATTATAATTTCCTTCTTGGACAGGGTTACTGGCTGAGTGGATGGGGTGATGCAGCAGATGTTATATGTCTGGATTTCAGTAAGGCCTTTTACATAGTCCTACATGACATTATCATAAGCAAACTTAGGGAAATGTGGTCTAGATGAAATAATGGATGAACAACTGGTTCCTAGAGTTACCTGGGGTTCAGCTAACCCAAAGGTTGTGGTAACTTTACTTTGTGTGAGGTGGTGTAAGGAAATAAGCCAAATGGAGACATGGTCGTCCACCCATGGACTGCTAGAAACAGTATAATACAAAAGTGCTTTTACTTCAAATCCATTCTTTACTTAGACTCAAGCACTTACACATGTCCACAAGAGGTTAGTAAAACATTGCAACTCTCAACCCTCAATAATTACTGAAGTCTGGGGTGCTTTTGAGTGGAAACAGCAACGGCTTTCCGATTGGCTTGATCTTCCAGCTGTTGTTGGAGGATCGTGATGCTGTATCCAAGAAGAGATCCCAAAGAGTCCAAGCATCTTCCCCCCATTTATCCTTGTTAGTAGACAATAACATGTCAAGGAAGAGGAAAAAAAGTTTCAAAAACTAGACTTAAAGTCACCAGAGTACTTAATTAACTAGATGTGTTTCTACAGAACCTGAATATCTTGAGGCCCGGACAAACATCTCACAGAGGGCATTAATAAATAAGCTTACTGGTCTTTTCCTGAAACACAGATCCCAGCATGAGCATCAGGAAGGGTGCAGAGTCAGGCAAAGGTTGAGCAAGAGGCTCCCCTCCCATCCTGGCTTAGTCATGCCAAGGTTGCTCAGGCCTGCAGAAAGGCCTACCAAGTTTGGCTGCTGTTAGCAACAAATATGATAATCAATATTACACTATCAAATGATCCCTGGCCCTTTTACTGGTCTATCACAATCTCCCTGGACAGTTCCCCTCCTTAAAGGACCTTAAAGGTCCCCCTTTATAGAAGGGGGCCTTTAAATAACCTCCATCACATTTATTCTGGATGCACCTAAGCTGTGATCCAACGAAAGCTCAAGGCTCTTAGCTGACCCAGCAAATGAACTTCTTGCTGGCATCTCAAACTCAGCACACCAGACTACTAACTGATGAGCAGTCATCTCCACCTAACTCCCATTTGAGAGAGGGGTGGCAAGTTCAATATATGTTCCCTTCCAGGGTAGGAGCAAGGGTGGAAGTAGCCAGTGGCTCATCTGTCGGGGGACTTGTAATTGCTGAATTTTGTGCCAGATCCAGCATGCCATTAGCTGGTAAAGAGAACTACTATTATTTGGAATCCCCAAATCACTACAATGGGGTATAAGACCCAATTCAAGATTCCCATGCCAGTGGGGGACTATCCCAACAGTGCTTCTCACCACTCATGTTTTAGATCCTGGCCAATTTTGCGAATATGCATTTAATTTCATTGACATTATGAGGCACAATAATTATGACTCTGCACCTTTCCTGTTTGGCAGTGCAGCTGTTTCTGCAAATCAGGGTGTACAAACAACATTTGTAAAACAGTCAAATTCATTCCAAGTAGTACAGGCTCCAAAGCAGAATAAAAAGTATACATCATTTTTAACTGATTATATCAAAGTTCAGGCACTCAAAATTCAAAATCACATCCCTTAATTGCTACAATATGACAAAAACATCTATTTTCATGAGGATTACAATCTACTTCATGCAAGTAGTTAACAAGAAGTGTAGGACACCAGCTTCTGAGACACACACAGTGATTACCTATATACACAGAGTTATTAGTGGCAAAAGAGTTAATAGCATGGTGGCATTTGCCTTCGGTGGTTTCCAAAGACACATCCTGTGACTGGAGGGCATTTGTGTTACATTCATATCTAATGCCAGCTCCTTCAGACAGGCACCTAATTCCACTGTTTTCCATTCCTGGTCATCTTTTACCATCCACATTCTATGATCAATGCGCTCCAATACAGCCACAATAGGGGAGGCCCATTTTATTTCTGCTTTTGATGTTAGTAAAACAAAGATTGTGATCTCTCCTGACTCCTTGCTATACGTGAAATTTACCATTTTCCACCAGGCTTGCAAATCTCTTTCAGTCTGGGTGGAATTCTCCCAGATAATGCTTCTGACTTCTACTGGGAGTACCACACTCACACCAACACTGATCATATCTTTTACCATATCAATTACCCACATTTGCATTCACAAATATGCCATCACTAAAGCAGTGTTTTAGCCTGAAGGGTCCTGACAGCCTGCAAGAGGCAACGGTGATCTTTCTCTTGGGATTGCTCTCATTCCTCTAGGATATGTGCCACCTGTTACTGTAAAGAGCTTAATTGGTTGAATGACACCTTGATAGGTGTTGCTAAATCTTTTATGTGAGCTCCCATTGCATTCATTTTGTTTGCTAACACCTTCTCATTAATGCTGTTAGGAACTGCTTTGCCCATTCCAACTACTCCCCACAGATCCTTTTTTACCCAATTTTGGGATCTCATGTAGACTTAAGTTTTTTCCAGACTTCAAATAATGGCCGAAGAAACTGCTCACAGAGGGGCTCTAGTGCCAAAATGTTTGCTAGGCTCAGGTCTAAGATGACCTTTTTGTGTGGTTTCAAAATTCACACTTCTATACTTTTTACCCTATAGAGTTCTGGAGGATCCTTTTCCCCATCATATTGGGCTGTATGTTAATAACTATTTTATCAAGGCACCATTTTAACCACACTACTATCCAAACATTCTTTATCCCTATTATAAATTTGTTGAGAACCAGGGCCTCCAAAATGCCGGGCAAAGGGACCTCTTATTCCCCTCCTGGTGTCACTCTCTGTAGCCCTGCCTCCTCCAGACTTTCTTGTCTTTGGGGGAGTGTTTGGGGAAGAAAGGGCTTATTTCCACCAAAAATGAACTGGCTTTTCCCCCGGTGCTGCCTGCTTAGGGATGTCAGTCCACAAATAAATGTTTTTGGGCTTACTACAATTAAATAACAGCCTATCAGTTCCCACTCAGTGGCAACCATATCCACCTGGGTAGCTTTTAATTTTGCCCAGTAATAAATTCGTTTCCCATCCTCCTGTGTACACATGAGGAAGGTATGGTTGCCACCAAAGTGGTTGAAGTGATGAATTTTCTGAGCTCCATATGGGTGCTCAAAGCACAGTTGAAAGCTTAAGAGTCCCTTCCTAGGGAAAAAGGGGAGGGAGAAGAGGGATTCAGGCCCTGCTGGGTCTGAGTAAAAGTTAATTAAGTTAGCTTAAATGTTTTAGTGATACTTCCAACATAGAGAGGGGAAGGGTGTTCTGCTTTGTGTTTAGATTTTTAACCATGTGAATGCTTGAAGGTCTTGAAGATCTGTGTGCTGGCATTTGGTTTGCAGACCTGCTTCTTCGATGATGTGAATCAGGAGCCATTGTGTCTGCAGCATGGGGAAACTATCCATGAATGACAGTGAAAACGTAAAGTGAACAATACCATTGACATCACTACTGATCCTAACATCCAGAAGAACAATCGCTCTTTTAAGCCCCTTGAATGGATATGACTCCACTTCAGTAAAATTGAAGGACTGGGATTTGGACAAAGTAAATATTAGCATGGGAATGAGCGAGAACTGGCAATGTATCATGGTTTGGGTTGCAAATATTCTACGCTGGCAAATCAGCCCTGGTTTGCTTAGGGCTTGTGGAGGCTGGACACATGACTGTTGTTGATCTTGTCATTTTTTACTGGAGAGTGGGCAGTTTTCAGTAATACCAGGGACAATCCCACCAGATATTCCCAAAGCTGCATAGCCCAAACTAATGCCAAACCTTTTCACAGGAAGTAAATCCCCTCTCTACTTCACTTAAAGTTTTGGAGGCTTAAAGCCCTGCTCCAGGACTCTGACTAAGCACAGCTTTCATCCTCTTCCTTCCTTTAACAATTCATGCAGCAGGGCTGCCTGCTCTGAAAATTCCTTTATAAAATCTCAGCTCCACTCTCTGTTGGTCAGGGGAACACGCCTGGTGTCCCCAAATCACTGCAAAATAATTTACTTGTTGGAAGCACAAGTGGGCTTTCCTTGTGCTCACCTTAAACCCAATTTCCTGAATCTTTTGTAGCATTGTGTGCAATACCTCCAAATTCCTTTCTCTGGTCTGAATGCAAATCAGTATATCATCCACATAAGAAATCACACTCTCTCCTTCAGGCATCCCATCCCACATTTTAACTACATGGGCATGGCATATAATAGGGGCATTACTCCATCCCACGGGAACCCTGGCAAAACACAATTGCTTCCCTTGAAAGGTAAAAGCATATTTGTAATAGCTGTCCCGATGTAAAGAGATAGCAAAGAAAGCATTGGCCAACAAAACTGAAAATCACTGGACCCTCCTACAGTGGAGACCATTACCTCATGATACTTCACCACAACAGGGCCATCATTAGGGTCACCCAACTAAGGGGACAAAAATCCACCACAAACCTCCTTGGCTCAAAAGCCCATCACTTGTTTCCTTGAGGCTAGTCTCTGTCTCCTTTGGATATTGCTACTGTTTCTGGGACGGGATCAGGGCCTGTGACTAGGATTTCTGCATCCATTTTATCATATTCTATTTTATTTTTAACCCACACCTTCCGGTGTCTCTCAATTATTAGGATTTCTGGAGTACAAGCAGGCTATTCCAGGTCCTCTGATGCCTTAAGGGCCACTATTCCATAGCTTGCTGAAATTTCCAGAGGCTCCCATGGTGTCTCAGGAGGCATTGCTCATAGAACCCTTTTAGCAAAATCAACCAGCATTCTTAATTCTCTCAAGACATCTGTTCCCAGGACCCTTCTCCTTCCAAATCCATTGAACCTGATTACCCTTTGTTTCTCCTCTTTCCAACCTGATAGAGGATATTGCTGTAAATACAGTTACAGTGCTCACTGATTCTTTTCTGATTAATGCAGCGTTCCACCTCTTTTTAACACAATACACAACAATGTTAGTAACAAGACAAACAACACAAAACATAAAACACAAAACACAATCTTTGTTGCAACAGTAGATCCATGGTCTTGCTCTTCAGCTGGTGCCAGCTTTTCGTGAAGTTCTGAAAGACAAAAAGAATATTTCTCTACCTCCTTTGGGGGAGCAGTAGACTATTGTTTAAAATACCCCTTCCTTTTACAAATCTTGCTGATTGCAGATAAAACAAGGGAATTACCCCCATATTTTCCTGTGTCTTTGTTCTATCAGCAAACAGCAGTTATCAAAGGTTCACTGTCAAACTGTGAGGGTGTATCTAGTAAGGTTCTGCAGGAGTGAGTCCTCAGGGGGACCTGATAACAGATTTCAAATATGGTAAAGACTGTTGTCAAGAGGTCAGTGATCAATTGCTCTCCATGTCCACTGAAGGTAGGACAATGAGCAATGAGCTTAATCTACAGAAAGGGAGATTTTGGTTAAATACTGGGAAAAAACTTCCTAACTATAAGGGTATTTAAACTCTGGAATAGGCTTCCAAAGGAGGTTGTGAATCCCTATCATTGGAGGTTATTAAGAATAATTTGGACAAACACCAAGACAGGAATGGTCTAGGTTTCATTGGTCCTTCCTCAGCTGGACTTGATGATTTCCTGAATTCCCTTCCAACCCTACATTTTTATAACTCTATGGTATGATGGTTTGAGGGAAAATATTACCCAACAACTGCTTGGTGTGTCATCCATTACTTTCATTAGCATCTTCTGTAGCACTGGGGGAAAAAGTAGAGAAATTGTGGATCTGTTCAGAGAAATGAGATTGAATTTTGCCCCAACAATTCATTAAACAGGCTACCTATAATGTACAATGTGTGAGACAGCTCAGCAGGGATGGAGACTTGCTCTCTCCAGGCAGCAGATGGATAATCCACAAAAGAAGCCCTCATAGCAGGCAAAAAATCTTTCTGGTAAGAAGGATTATAGTTTGGAGCATAGTTGTGTGATGGCCCTTAACTCCTGCCACAGGCATTTGCGTGTAAGGTGTCTGTTGAAGTAGTGGGTGGAGTTGTATAACAATGTTACAAATTAGTAAACATTACTAATAAAGCTTCATTTCTTTGTTGTAGGTATTATGGCACAAAAGATTAACACCTCCTGTGTGTACAGAGCAAAAATACATGAGATAAAATGTAACCCAAGAGACAAAACACATTTCTGAACTAGTGAGTTGCTACTGGAAAGGAATGAAATATGGGTATGTATAGAGCTAGTATTCTACTACCTGCCTCTACGTATAAAGTTTATACCACAGGGTTTTTGAAAGATGAATGACAAGAATGTCTGAAGAAAATGTAACTTATTTACATTTGTCCTGAGTTTGCCTCGGCAGCTGCTGTCTGTTGCTTCAGCAGCTTGGTTTCATGTAAGTGACAGGCTGTCAGATATTGAGTTTATTTCTTCTGGGTTTTTTATTGGTTTGTTCTTTCATTTGTGGCTTATCATTTTAAGGGGAGGAGAATGTATATTCTTTTGCCAGAAGTTATTGTAACAGGGTAGCTGGCCCATTAAATGAAGCTGAGCTCAACTCTCCTGTTCCAGTCCATGTGTTCCCAGTTCCACCAATTAAAGGGATGGGACAGCACCTGGGAGCTATAAAAGTTCAGGCAGGAGACAGGCAGGTATTGAGAGCCACCAGAGACAGAAGGTGGTTCCTGTAAGAAGGATGAAATTAGGAGAGCAAAAAGAGGGGGTTTACAGGCTGGTATCAGCAAGCCAGAGAGTGAGGGCTGAAGGCAGCAATAGCGATGGAGGGGGCTATCTGCTGGATGTAACCTAGAATGCTGGAACCAAGGTCCAGAGAGGGCTGAAGGAAAGGGGAGCAGCGGAGGGGCTTATGTGCTGATGTCTCCTTGCTGGAAAGCTGGACCCTTCAGGGCTTGGAGAGTGAGGGATGCTCCAACCCAAAAGGCTGTGGGAGTTCCTGTTGGGCAGAGTGGGGTTGCACCCCAGAAGGAAGGGCACGGTTGACTGTCCTAACAGTGGGATGGAATCTCGCTATTATGGAAGACACTGAGGTGATATGGGCTATTTTTTGGGACTTTTGTTATAAAATATTTGCATAAGGATTTTGTAATAAACACCACCCTTTTAGGGGCCACTTTAAATGTGAGCCTAAAGTGGAGTCCCTTGGGTTACCCAAGAGGGAAACTGAAGCGAGGGACCTCATGCAGGGTTGCCCTGTGTCCAGGAGAGGGTGCCTGGGAGGAGGACACTGATTTACTATTGTCATTTAAAGATGGGTTTGTTTGTTTAGGACAGAAGTTTATCATAAGGCAATCAAAATGCTGGAATATGGCAGGGCCCAGACATCTCTGCTCCTCTGTCTCTGGGCTACTGCCTTTGTGGGAGGGGTGTCTGCCACAGTGGACTTCTCTGGGGTACTGCAAGGGGAATGTTATTGTCACCTAGCCTCACAACTCTAGCTTTCACAGCTACGAGGCCTATGGCTGTGACGTGCCAACAAACATGCAGCCTCTGACTACTGAAAAGTTGGAAAAATGCAGACTGCTTCTGTTCTTCCCCTCCACCTCAGCTGGTCCTAGAGTGTGGTAATGAGCCTAGGTGTATGGATTTTCCAAGCCCTGGTTATAACAGTCTTTGTAGTGTTATCCATGGATTGGAGGAGTGAGAAGGACAGTAAGATTTTTGGGGGGGCAGGGATGAGGGGAAAATGCTTTGGTATAAAAATCTATTCAGTGGGTCTTTTTACCTGACATTAGCGCACCAGTATTGGTAGTATAACCTCGCCTAGATAAGCGTGTTTTATACACCTGTAGTATAAGTGTATGCACCGTACCATAACTGTGTCCATTGATCAGTCATTACATTGGGTTTAATGTGCAGGTGCTCGGTGGTGGTGATGGTGGCCTCTGATACACAGGAGGTCAGGCTAGATGACCAGTGGTCCATTCTGGACTTGCATGCTATGGCATGCTCCGTTCCGTATATTGACTGATGAAAATGCACCTAGGACTGTGTTGTTCCGCTTTCTAAACAGTTTATTTCTTAATTTAATGAATCAACATTATTAGACAGCGATATTCACACAACCATATAGTGGTTACAGAAATAATCCCTGTATAAAAGTGTTTGGGCCAGATCTTCAGAGAATCTACCCCAGTTCAAAGAAACTGAAGTCCAACTGGCTAAGCAGCAGTTCAGCAGAAAAGGACCCAGGGATTATAGTGGACAAGGAGCTGGATATGAGTCAGCAGTGTACTCTTATTGCCAAGAAAGCTAATGGCATATTGAGCTGCATTAGTAGGACAGTTGCCAGCAGACCAAGGGAAGTGATCATTCCCTTCTATTTGGCACTGGTGAGGCCACATTTGGAGTATTGTGTCCAGTTTTGGTCACCCCACTACAGAAAGGATGTGGGCAAATTGGAGACAGTCTAGAGAAGGGCAACAAAAATGATTAGGGGGCTGGAGCACATGACTTATGAGGAGAGGCTGAGGGAACTAGGCTTGTTTCTTCTACAGAAGAGAAGAATGAGGGGCGATTTGATAGCAGCCTTTAACTACCTGAAATGGGGTTCCAGGGTGGATGGAGCTAGACTGTTCTCAGTGGTAGTAGATGACAGAACTAGGAGCAATGGTCTCAAGTTGCAGTGGGGGAGGTCTAGGTTGGATATTAGGAAAAACTTTTTCACTAGGAGGTGGTGAAGTACTGAAATGGTTTACATAGGGAGGTGGTGGAATCTCCATCCTTATAGGTTTTTAAAGTGCAGTTTCACAAAGCCCTGGCTGGGATGATTTAGTTGGGGTTGGTCCTGCTTTGAGCAGGGGGTGGGACTAGATGACTTCCTGAAGTCCCTTTCAACCCTAATCTTCTATGATTCTAAGTCTGTGGGGTTGTAGTGACTTACACCAGCTCAGGATCTGGCCCTCTAATATTTAACTTCTATAGATCTAGTTCTTAAATGCACAATTTTACCTATCTGTTTCTAGTTCTTTTTTTATTAACATTATTCCTCTGCTTCCTCCCTGCCGAGCTGCTGTCATAATGATGCCACTTCATATAACACAGAAGGAATCTTTTACTTATCTCACTAATTAGAGAGTCCTGCTTTCAACCTAGACCTCCCGCAGCTCACGCTTGTCATCTTTGCTTTCTCTCCTGCTCCTCTGCTCTGGTACCTTTCCTTTCCCCATCTGTATCTCTTTGGCAAGCTGCCCAGTTACAAAAGTGCTGCCTGTGTCCTGGCCTCAAACTCTGGTGTTCATTCCCTTCTGTTGCTACGGGGCCCTGTGATACTGATATGGCTGCACAGAAGCAACAATGCAAAGGCATCATTAAGTACTCATTTATTTTAGAGGGGTGCTGTTCTAAATAGCTAAAAGCTACATTTTTAAACTCTCCCAATGGGAACTGATCTTCATTGCTATTGCCCTAGTTACATCAGTATCAAAGATTGCAGATTGTTGCTGGGGAGGGAGTGGCAGTATCAATCAAAGACATTCATTACCATTCTTGGGTTAAGATATGGACAGGGTATTTGCCAATACTGGATCTCCACCAGTTTTCTAGGATGTTTAGGAGTTAATTTAAGTGGGAGTTAGGCACCTAAATACCTTTGAGGCCCTGTGCCTCACTTCCTCCTAGGCTTCAGACATGAATGTGGCAGAGAGATGGCGGAGGGCTCTGCTGTTAGATTTCCTTATAGTCACAGGCAAAGGACAAACATCCATGCTAATACGACCTGCTTTGTGAACTGCCTTCGACAGAGTTACCCCGAATGACTGAGCTGCTGTCCCATCTAGGTGGCTTCTCAGGGGTCAGTGGAACTGCATTGATTTATCTTCCTATTTGATTTTGACAAAATGCCAGAGGATTGGCTCCTCTCTGACAGTATGTAGCAAAGGTGCGACTCTCACGTGACTTCCCTCCTGGCTAGATGTGGCATTGCAGCACCTTTTTTGTCTGTTTCACTCTCTATCCTTCAGCCTCCTCCAGCTATTGGAGTGACCTGATCCACCAGCAAAACCACTCTATAAAGTCCAGCCTCTTCCAGGGCTTCAGAGTCCTTTACCAAAGTCCTACAGTAACGTGCACAGAAAACAAACCTTCAGCCTAACCAGGTTCAGCAGGCCAGCTCTTCCTCAAGTTTCCTGTCTCCTGTCAGGCTTCCAGCTCAACCATGAGAGTAGCCTGTCTGCTTCAATCACGCTGCTTCCCAGAGAGAAAGCAAGGGCTCTTCCCACCTCCCTCTCCAATTGGCTCACTCAGCTCTTTATGAAAATCCTCTCGCTCTTCCCCACAGGGTCTGATAACCAAGGCTACATCTACACTACAAGCAAGGAGTGTGATTATTTCCCCCTTTCCCCCGGCTCAGGTACACACATGCACCAGGTCTCATCAAACTAGCGTGAGTGTAAATAACAGGATAACTGTGGTAGCAGCAGTAGCTGAGCCGTGCAGCTCACAAACCTACCTGAAACCAGCTTAGCTGTGCCTCTGTTGCTACTACCATAGCTACTCTGCTATTTATACTCCTGCTAGCTTGATGAGCAGGGGAATCACACACCTAGCTCTTAGTGTAGACGTCCCAAGTTGAGCCACCTGATCTCTAGTTGATCAGGACCAGTTGAGGGAGTGATAGCTGATCTGTCACAGACTAAACACCTAAGGGCCAGCCAGAATGTGACACAAGCCTTATGTAGAGTCCAACAGATCTCAGTCCCATCCCCTCTGCTATTCAACATCCATGTCAGATAGCTAGGAGAAATTGTGAGATGCTATTGGTTTAAATGCCATTAATATGCTGATGATATAAATACTGTACACATTCATAGAAGAGTAAAGAGTTAAAAGCTGGACAAGTGGTCAGGCCTAAGCTACAGGGAACAGGGTCAAGGCACGGGCAAATCTTGTTTCTGTTAATTGGTGTGAATTCTAGTTAGTCTGTTATCTCTCCTTCTTTTCCTCCCTTCCTGGCCATCTTTGCTGGGAATGAGGCTAATAAAATAACTATCGCCACTCCTGCACAAGGCCTTTGGTGGGCAAAAAGCATTATCTTCCTCCCCCCCCCACCCCCACCTGGCATGCCTTTACTTCAAAGAATGTTAGTGTAAAATTAATAGGTTTTGAGGTGATGTGCCTGACCTCTGTATGGTAATCCTGTAAATAACAAACAGGGGCGGGTATAATTGTATTCATCATGTAGTTGTTAATATTCATTTTATAAGTGTCAGTGTAACCAAATAAAGGTCTATGGGGAGTTGCTGAAAATGTATACAGTTACATACTGTTATGGATAAAAGAATTGTAAAGTAACCCCTCGTGGCTTACTCGCAGCATCGAGGTGGAACGAGCAGGAAATAAAGGGTTCCGTCTCCCCAACCCATCCCGGGATAATCTGTTTGGTTATTTTTAACAACATTCATTTTTCTTCAGAATCAGGAAGTGGTGTCATCTGGCCATTAAGGTGTCTGAAAGGAATAAATACTTGGATGAAAAAACAGCTGGCTCAGGCTAAATGCAGGAAAGATTGATGTGACCCGGGTAGAGCGGGAATAGAGAAGCACTGATCCCTTGGAAGGCACCTGACTTTGGATTGTTAAAATGGTGGACAGTCTCAGAGTTCTACTTGACTCCTCTATACCACTGTACAATCAAATAGCAATAGTGGCCAGAAGTGATTCCTCCCTACCTGCCCCCAAAGTTTTTTTTTCATAGCAAGGAGGCTGTCTATTCTCTTCCTGGACACAAATCTTCCTGTAACGGTGTGTGTCTCCTTGAGGCATCACTACTGCATTTATTCAAACAGACATTTTGTGAAGCTCATGTGGAAGTGCCAGCTGGTCCAACAAGCAGCAACTTTTCTCCTGGAATAGATGAGAGCATATCATAAAAGTATTCCACAAACCACACTGGCTCCCCATTGAATTGCAGATCAGCTCTGTGGTACTGGACCTCATCTTCAAAGAGCAGCTGTTCTTTCCAAACACACCATACATCCTATAATTAATAAAATCTTTAGCACACAGGGTGAAACCCTTGGGTGCTGAAAACTTTCCTTCCATTGAATGAATGAATGAATTTGTGTCCTGTCGTCTCATTTGATTCTATCTAGGTTCCTGCACCATGCCTATTCCTTTGGAATCTGAGGGTATGTCTACACTGTGGGCTCTGCAGCAATCGATGAAGCATGATCGATTGAGTGGGTCATGCAGGGAAATTGATGGGAAATGGGCTCTCTGGTCCACACCATTAGTCCACCTCCCTGAAAGGAGTAAGGCTGCGTTGACGGGAAAGCATCGCCCGTTGATGCAGCGCCATGAAGACACCACGGTATGTCAATGTAAGTACGTTGACAGGAGATATGCAAGCTACATTATAGAGCTTGTGTATCTCCTGTTGAGTGCCGCCGCCAGTGTAAACCAGTCCTGATGCCTCTTCCAGTTCAAAATCAAGACATACATCTTTCCACAGCTAGATACATCTTTCCTTCCCTTAGATATATTCCACCTGCAATAACACATGGAAATACGATCCAAATGATGGAGGATCAGCCAATAATCCAGGAGCAATGGTGCTCGGATGCTGCTGTGACAGGTGCACAAAGATGATGTAGATAGGAAGAGACTGTGATGTGGAATGGTACAATGTCACCTTTACAGATATGTTTCCTTGTATAAAAGTACTTCCGTGATTTTATGTTTGGAGATTTTGTGGTGCCAGTTATAAATTGAATGAAATTAAACAAAGAAAAATATAGGCTGAATATTAATAGAAAAATCCAAAATGCTTTTGGAGCAATTTGATTTTGTAATAGTCTCCCAAAGGGAGTGATGGAAGCTCCATTATTTTAGACACGTAAAAGCAGACATAACAAAATGCTAGAAAATACATTGTAAAAAAGAACAACCCTCCTTTGGTACAAGAATGGACTAGATTACCTATTAGGTCTTTTACCTATTAGGTCTATTTTTATTGCCTGTGATTCACCTCATAACTCTCATTTCCTTTAGCCAAATGACTGTATGTAAAGCTCACAGTAATTAAGTTGTCCTGAACTGTTGAACTAGTGCATCAAGAGATAAAATAACTGCAAAATAAAATGCATTCAGCTCCAAACTACTTTAGTTATATTTGTAGTGTAGAGCAAGAATTCGGTTAAATTAAAATATTTGCTTGAATAAATTTAATCAGTGTGCACTGTCTGATATTGCTCATTTTCAGATCCTTCACCCATTGCTGTGGCCATTTGGTTTTGTTTTTTTAAATCTCTTTACTGTCCAATTTAATCTCTAACGTCTGACACTGAATTTATGAAGAATGGCCACTAGAGTGCTGCAGGTATCCATTCAAGTTGAGCTTCTGTATGTTTGCAGTCATTTTATCAGCTGTAGATAAGCAGCCATACATTTGACATAGGGAGTTGATTTTGTGCTATATATATTATAAATAGTTTATGGCAGCTGTGTATATGTTAAGCCAGCTAATACCTGAAATCAGTCTGTGAGTGCAAGGGAAAAACTGATCACTTAATTTACTAGGATGGCTGGAAACTGTACAGTGAATAAGAGGAAGGACAAATACATCATAATGCTAGTGTGTTGAAAAAGATCATGAAGAAAGCATTTTTAAATCTCTTTGTGCTCTCTGTTACTCTGATAAAGCTATAAATAATTTATGTGAGTGTTTTATTAGTTAGTTACCTTCGAGACATGGGAGACTTTATGCAAATAATAGGGCAGCAATACTGAGTCGCCAGTCAGAGATGACTCAGGTAATATGTTCCTTGTTTTGAAATGAAATGTAAGATACTTAGATGCCATGGCTATAAGCCCAGCATCCATGTCTGAATGAATAAAAATAAAATAAAACAGTAGAACCTTGCCGATTCAGCCTGTACTCATGAAAATCTGCATGAAGAGCCCAATCCTGCTCCCCCTGAAGTCATTGAAAGTTTTATCACTGACTTCTGTGGGACAGGATTTGGCTCGAAAGGCAAGGTGGAAAAAAATTGTGTAAGGGTGTAGTTCAGGGGGAACAGATCCATAATATGATGTGGCTGTGCAATGTGCTGAGCCAAAGGAGGTAATGTCCATGTTCCCATAGGTAGTTCCAAATTGCCCCATTGTCCTGCACCGAACTATGGCTAACCCATAAGACAGGGTAACTTACAATGCATCTTCCTTCCCAGTGCTTGTCCCTCTTCCCTTTCCAGAGGACATACCTGGTTCTCAGCTGGAACTGCGTACAGGGTTCTTTCCACCCTCAAGGCAGCTGACTCTGGTTCCACATCTCATTACTGGTAGGGAAGAGCAGAACTGGTTAGTAATCCTGTGTCAAGACATAACAAATGCTGTGAAGAAGCCAGGACGTGTACTATGCTTCCTCATTCTCCTAGAGGGAGCACATCTCCTGTGCTAGCTCTATCCCTTTACTCACTATAGTTCAAACCTCTTGGGTAGAGGCAGGGCTGAGACAGATGGGTTGTAAGGCAAGCGTGGTGAAGATGTTTCAGTTCCTAGCCTGTCTGGTTTGAATTACTGTAAAAGAGCTATTAAAAAAATCATTCTGAGGCTAACTTAAGAGAAGGCCAAAATGTTATTTAAAGGAGAAGAGAGGAAAGGAACCAGTACTGTGGTGGAGAGGAAAAGGTAACTGCTCGACTCTTGCTCTGGGGATTCTGTCAGTCACAGCACAGCAAACCCTGTTGGGACAAACAGTCCCTTCACCGTCATTGCATTTCTTAACCTAAGTCTGAGAAGAGCTGGCGTTGTGAAGCACCATTGCAAGAGAAGGCTAAGAAATCTTTGTAAACCCCTCGAAGATGAGGAAAGCTGAGGACACTGTAGCTATGACTACCAGCAAGATGGACAGAAGAGAGGAATAACTGAGACGAGAACAATCCCATAGATGCACATGCTTTCTGTGCAACCAGGAGAAAAGGGAAGATTCAAAAAGGAAGCAACAGCAATTTCAGTGATAAATAGGGAAAGGCTGCAATTCTCTTGCTTTTCTCCTTGGCCTGTTATTAAATTCCTTTCTATTTCACACCCATGTATCCCACATCAGGAGTGTCAAACTGTGTTGTAAAGTTAATGAATGATGTGGTTTTTAAAGTGTTTCATCTTTAATATACCTTTTTAAAGACCATTAGGTGCCAGGAATTTCTAATCAAATGGACAAGTCTTTCATCAATCTTTTTCAACCTTTGCCACTTTTATAAAACTGACTCTGTATACCAAAATCAAACTTGCAAAGTTTCAGAAACTCCATAGATAGATCTGAAACACATGGATTAATACAGGATTTACCTTATCACCAGTCAGGTCCCCATAGATTAATTCCAGAGAGAAAATGCTGGCACACAAAATAAAATACGAATGCCAAATTCTGATCTTGAATAAGTGCATGAAAACTCATTGTCTACTTAAATGTCACAGTAACAAGTGACTCATAAATATTTATGGTTGGATTTTCACCAGTTCCATATTTTAGGGCGGAAAAAAAATTATCAGACAAATCTCTTTACATCTCAATGAACAACATAAGGGCCTGATCTTGCATGGAGTGTTCACAGGTGGATGTCCTGTGCACCCAGAATCACTCTGAAGTCAATGGGATGTCATGTAGGCATAAGTGTCCAGGTCTGTCGATTTCTTTGCAGCGTGAGGCCTTAAATGAGGACTAGCTCACATATCACTGCACTGAATAAAGTTTTTAGTATTTTGGCTGATTGTAATTGTATTGCATAATGTTGAACTCCTCCAACCTAGAATCTCCAGACAAACCCCTCACTGGCAGGATCCTTCTATTAGGCAACCCGAGAATCAGAGATACATGAGTACAAAGCTAGAAGCGGAAGGGGGAGCAATGGATAGAAGTAGAAAGAATGTTCACAGTGGGGTCTTATTTTTTTTTAAAACCTCAACCAGGATCAGGCCTCGCTGATTTTTTTTATTTTATTTTTTATTCTGGACAAGGGACTGTGGGTTCAACAATTCATGCAAAATATTTACTTTTGTCAAATGTCATAGTATGAAAATATATGGCTTTGCCCAGCTATAACTTTAAGTGCCTGGCCAATCTGATGTCCTGCGGGATGGAACAAGATTCAGAGAAATCTATTTGTTATGAGTCAAACCTTTCAAATGTTTGTGCTATGCCTGTGTTAATGGAGTGGGGCAAGTTTATCTTGGGCCGTATCTGTTGGTACAATTGGGATGAGCTTTGATCTGTGTTGTACCTTTTTATTGTTAAAGAACACTGATCTATTAAGTGAGGGGGGGCAAGATTAGGGCTTGGCCAAAGAAAGACCTCTTCCATCAGCAACTGAGATTGTAGTTTGATGCATGTTTGGAATCAGATGCCTTTAAAATGTCTTTATTCAAAACTTTATTTTCCCATTAGCATTAGGAAGCTCTTGTAATTTGAGATTCTCAGTCCCATGAAAAAAGCAGAAGCTATCCCAAATTAGTTACTTCTAGACACTGTATGTGTGAGCAATCTTTTGATTATATGCATTTGGCAAGCTAAAGCTAACCTTGAAGAGTAACATACCATGTAGCACATCTGTTACGTTTCCCAAAATAGGAGAAAAAGCAACTTGCACACCAAGGATGAAATTCTCCCCTGTGCAGAGCGCCAACTTAAGGTTTATGCATGACTTAAACTCTCAAAAGGAGCTGAGGCAGGGCACTGACCTTTTGCTGGCCCTCTACACAGGGAAGAATTTTGCCATAAGCACAGTAGCAGGCTAGTTGCAGAAGGAAGTACAAAGGGGAAAAGTGAGAGGATGCCTTTGAAAAAAAAATACCAAGAGCCTGTATTGATTTTTCAGATTACTAGACGTGATCTTTTGTGATCTACTTGAAGTAGATAATCCTCATTGTAAAACAACATCCCAATGAAAATTAGCAGATGTTAGAAAGATTAAAAAGAAAAATGGGACCTTTGAGGGCTACAATTCTGTTTGTTTTTTTCCCTGAGGGGGGGAAAAAGGGAAATGAAAATCATGTTAAAGTTCAACTTCCACCTCCATGCTGATGAGTCACAGATCTGCCTCTTTCCTCCAGACCCGTTTTAGATTCTTTCCAAATTAAAATCTCAGCCAGTCTCTCTGTCATCTCGTGGATGTCTAGCCATCAGCTCAACCTCAACCTGGTTGAAAGAGAACTCTTAATCTTTCTTCCAAGCCCTCTCCCCTCCTTCTTTCTTGATCACAGTGGACAACACCACATTCCTTCTTGTCACTCAGGACTATAATCTGGGCATCAACTTCATTTTAGACATCCATCTCTAGGCTTCACGTCCAGGCTATGTCAGAAATTGCAAGATTCTTTCTATATAACGTTTCTAAGGTGTGGCCATTCCTATACATCTGTACAGCAAAAACTCTCATCCAGGATCTCCTCATCTTGTGTCTCAATTACTGCAACATCGTCTCTCTGCTCTTGAGAAATACAATCATGCCCATTCAGAATGCTGTTGCAAAGATGATAATTTGTAGTGCACTGCTTTGACCATGTCTCCACTTTTTCTGCACATCTCCACTGGCTTCCGTTTCCCTAGTGCATCAAACATAAACTGTTTGTTGTCACTTTCAAAGCACTTCATGACCTATCTCCCATTCACTTGTTAAAATATCATCTCCTGCCTCCAATCAGCCTGCAATGCCAGCTTCCTTCACTCCTTGCTAACAATCAAACACCTTCATGCTTTCTCACCAGCTGCCCCTCATGTTTGGAGAAGAGCTCCCTGAAAACATTCACAAAGCTACCACACTATCCATCTGCAAGTCTCTCCTTAAAATTTTCCTTTGCCATGAGGCCTACATAAACATAAGAGTTATATCACTGGTGTGCTTGAGACATTGCCTATCATGCTGACCAATAACATCTCATTGTTCCCACGTACAAATAATAAATAGTAATAAGCATTATATCTGTATTTGCAGACACTCTTATATTCTCTGGGCAAAGAAATGGTCAGTTCCTGAGACCCAAAGTGCAGATCTAAGTATTGTGTGATGAATACAAGACTATATTTGCTATGGAAAATGTGCATCATTCCTCAAGTTGAATAATACCAGCAATGCCTTCAGCATCGCAGAGTGTATACTTCACTTCTTGTGCTGGTGAGATATATGCAACAGAGTCAACTTGGGATGCCAAAAGTGTTGAGTAATTTGTATCAGTTTTAGTGTTTTTAAACTAATAGAGTTCAGCCTTCTCTGGTCCTGAAGATGTAAGTATGATGATTAGCTACTACAATGGCAGGTTCATATTTTTTTTTTGTTTTAGATTGTAGAAGAAACCAGAGCCAAGATTCTGTCAAACATCTAAAGCTGTGATACAGTAATTACCGAGAAGGCCTATTTGAGCATTGACCAGCATCTAGCCTATTAGCATTTTGTACAAAAATAATTTATTTGCTCCCACTGAAGCCAGCTCAGCTGGGGAAGGATTTCAGTCTCTCTTTTTCACAGGTATTGGTCTGATGTGGGTGGTTGGCAGTGAGCTATTTTATTTATGCATTTTGAAAGAGGCAGATTTGTATGCATTTTTGTTACATTATATACAGATGCCCCAAACTATGAGGAAAAATATTTAATAATTTTAAAAATATATAAATAAAACACTGAATGAGTAATCAGAACACCATTACAAGAGAACTAAGAAGGAGATAACAGAATCTAAGCACTCAAAACTTGCAGATGTTAAAATAGCCTCTTGTGGGAGATGAGGGGTTTTTTTTCCTTCAGTTTTCCTATTGTTTTTACTTAGATTTATTTTGCAGGCCTAGGCCAATAGTTAGTAAAGTTACTTTATTTTGTCAACATTGATCATTTATATTCCAGTCATGTGGGAAGAAACATTTGATTGGTTTTTACTCACAGATTCTGTTGTTTATTCTACAACTAAAACAGTCCATTTAAAAAATATTTCAACTACTTCTGGTTGTGGAGATTGCACTTTACTATGTTAAACACTGCATAGTGCTTTATTATTGCTGATTTAATTTTATTTATAGACTGTTAAAAATGCAACACATTACAGACCTGTAAGAAGAGAAGGGCCTGATCTTGCAAACACTTTATTTCATGGGACTAGTCTCATGATTAAAGGGTCGTGTGTGTTTTTTTACAGGATTTAGTCCTAAATATAGCTGTCCGCAGACTGTAGTCAAACAGCCTGAAACAATGTCATAGCATCAAAGATGTGACCCTCAATTCTTCTTACTGTGAGATTAATTTTAAAGCCTAATTACAAGTCAAATAAACCACAAAGTTTGTTATGAAGTGACAATAGTGACTTCTTAAGTTACAGCTGAAGCTAACTTTCCATTATAAGCCTGATTTTTCAACACCCTCTATTTCCCTTCTTTCAAAAAGGTGATCTTCCTGAAATTGTATATGTCAGGGTAGAGATTTTCTGAGAAGTTTAGTAAAACTCAGATGAGTTTCTTTCAATCTTAATTCTTTGTTTTTAAAAGTTTGCTAATGAAAACATGATTGTAATCTGGCCAACAAAGTGTTCCTTGTTGTGCTGTCTTGAACGTGGATTTCCTGTTTGGAAAGGAACAAGACTGAATCAAGGTTTCCTGAACCAAACTCTGATCTAATCCCAACCTTTTCCTGCTGCCATCGAGTCTTATTTGCTGTCTATCCTGCTCCTATTTCTCTGGTACCAACAAGCCTGATCTAAATCTTAACTAGCCCAATACTCTCTGCTGATTTCCTATGATTTCATTCCTGAACTAATCCTAATCTATGCACTCTGTCTGTTTAAATAGTGCCCCCATCTCCATAATATTTGAGCACTTATACCTGAAGTGATCCCCAGACTCATTGTAGATCCTGAGAGTCTAATTATCTTTTCACTTAAACCGGTTTTATACTTTTTTAGTTCCATTGGCTTCAGTTGAGTTACCCTAAATTTATACCAGCCTAAATGAGGGCAGATTAAGGCCCTGAGTCCTACATCAGAGTGAAATCAAAATGCCATTTCAAATACTGGAGTAAATATGCAAATACTTACATCAGCAGGTCCAGCTGACTTGCATCCAAAAGTTTTAAAAGAGATGTTTTAGGAGGTCCATTTATGCTGATTTTCAATTAGCCTTGAGCACTGCAGAAGTTCCAGAAGACTGGGGGAAAGTTAATGTTGTTATGCCAAGTTTTTAAAAGGTTAACCAGGATGAATCTGGTATTTATAGGTCTGTCAGCGTGACATCAGTCCTGGGCAAAGATAATGGAGTGGCCAATACAGGACTCAATTAATAAATAATTAAAGGAAGGTAATGTAATTCATGCAAATCAACACAGGTTTATGGAAAATAGATTGTGTCAAATTAACTTTATACTTTTTTGATAATATTACAAGTCTAGTTGATATAGATAATAGTGTTGATGTAATATACTTAGACTTCTTTAAGGCTTTTGATTTGATTTGGCATGACATTTTGATTAAAAAACTAGAGTGATATAAAAATTAATATAGCACACATTAAATGGACTAAAAACTGTCTGATAGCTCTCAAAATGTAAACTGTAAATGGGGGATCTATCATCAAGTGGCTATGTTTCCAATGGGGTCCTACAGGGAGCAGTTCTTGGCCCTGTGCTATTTAATACTTTTATCAATGACTTAGAAGGAAAACCTGAAAGCATCACTGACAAAGTTACAGATGACCCAAAAATTGGGGAAGTGGTAAATAGTGAGGAGGACAGAGCTTGGACACACAGCAATCTGGATTGCTGGTGAACTGGGCTCAAGCAAACAACATGCATTTTAATATGGTTAAATGTATATCTCTAGAAATAAAGAACGTAGGCCATTACAGGCTGGGGCAATCTATCCTGCAAAGCAGTGATTCTGAAAAAGATTTGGGGGTTGTATTGGATAATCAGCTGAACATGAGCTCCCAGTTTGACTCTGTGGCCAGAAGAGTTAATGGGATCCTGGGTTGTATTAACAGGGGAATCTTGAATAAGAGTAAAAAGGTTATTTTACCTGTGTATTTGGCACAGGTGCAACCACACCACTGCTGGAATATTATATCCAGTTCTGGTGTTCACAATTCAAGAAGAATATTGATAAATTGGAGGGGTTTCAGAGAAGAGCCACAAGAATGATTAAAAGATTAGAAAACATGTCTTACAGTGATAGATTGAGCTCTTTGACTCTATTTAGCTTAACAAAGAGAAGGTCAAGGGGTGACTTGATTACAGTCTATAAGTATGTACATGGGAAATAACTATTTATAATGGGTTCTTCGATTTAGCAGAGAAAAGTATAACACAATCCAATATCTGGAAGTTGGATCTAGACAAATTTAGACTGGAAATAAAGTGTAAATTTTAACAATGAGAGTAATTAACCATTGGAATAATTTACCAAGAGTCATTGTGGGATTCTCCATCAATCAAGATTGGATGTTTTCTAAAAGCTATGCTCCAGGAATTACTTCGGTGAAGTTCTATGGCCTGTGTTACATAGGCGCTTAGACTAGATGAGCACAACGGTCCTTTTTGGCCATAGAATCTTTGTAGTTTTTTTATAGTAGTGATGAAAATCGGAAAAGGCAAGATGCCACCATATTCCTAAATTGCCATTTCAGCTTCCTGTCTATGAAGGTGATCAGTGGTCTAGGCTCCAAGTCAGCAATGCACTTCATCACATTCTTAGTGCTTATTTTTAAACACGTGCTAAAGATCTTTGTGATTCTGGGACCTAAAGGAAAAAATATATTGCAAGTAAAATACTGCAATCTTTTCTCTGTCCTCTTGTTGGATATGTGGTCTTTTTCCTTTCTGAGACATGCTAAGAAGCTCTTTGCTACAAAGAAGAATGGGTTTGATAAGCTCTGATGACCTGGTAAATAGAAATGAGAGGTTTCAGCTAGCACCTGCAGAGGCAACTGCACTCTCCTCATCTGTCTGACGATAACAGTTGATTGTGAAGTCACCTCCACAGGCCGGTGGTTGATATGCCTCATCCCTGCTCACAAGGTCAGAAGAGTTTACTGTTCACACTGAGCTCTTTTTCTGACTTTCCTTCTGCCATTGTAGGGAGCTTGAGCCCTATTCAGTGTTGCTCTGGGACCTATTTGGTACAAAGGGGCCACAGGGCAGATGTAATACTCCTGGTGAAGAGAGAACTCATACTGGCACAGAGCTACTGCTGCCTGCACAGCAGGTCCAAGCAAATGGGATGTTCTGGGAATTAGGCAGGGTGGAGGTGGGCTAGAAGGCTGTTGAAGCTATTGAATCCTCATAGGAGCCTCTGAAACAGGGGTATGCCATGGACCACACTAGTCCCCACAGACCTTGAACAAGGGACGTGTAAGCTGCTTTCTCTCTCTTTCTGTCTGGTGCCAGGGCAGAAAAGAATGTGGCTTTTAGACCTTGCCTACACTTGTCCACAACTGCAGCCATGTGTAGGGTACAGGTGGCTACATGCCACAATGCAAAGCAAGGCTGCATCCACACTCACTGTGTGTAGCTACACATAGCAGTGAAAGGCTCCAGCAGCACTCCACTGCCAGAACCCTTCCCTGCTGCCAGAGACTTTCACTGCAGAGGGACACCACACTGCTAAAAATAGCCACGTAGATATGGGAGTCACTGTGGTGGTGTGCAGAGAGCTGTGTAGGGTATATATGTATGTAGGGTACTGTACTCTACTCTGCTCTGCTCTACTCACCTAAACAGTGCCTTGCCATCTACACTGCTATTTATATTTGTGCTGGCTGGGCATTCAGTAAGCTGTAAGTGTAGACCCACTTTTAGTCTTTTTATTCCATTTGCAAACGTGTCATCAATGTGTGGCTGCAGCTAGGGATCTCCAAATATGCTCAGGGCAAACACCAGAAAAGAGAGAAAATTAAGTCCCAAATTAACTGCCAACTCTGGAGAAATTATTCCCTAGAAAATACTTAGTCATTTGAAAGGCTGTAACTGGCTTGGGAATAATAAATGAACTACATTTCATGGTATTGCCTTCCTGAATTTTTATCAAAATAAATATTGATTTATAAAAATTAAAATATAAAAAAAATGGAATATTTATTTCTTTATGCAATTAAAACTTTCTATTTAGTTCAGTTGAACGTTTGTGTACTTTAAAGCATTCTATATAATATTAAAAGAGAGAAATAATTCGCTGTTTTTTCTTTGCATGTAAGAACAGACTTCTATTGTACCCAAACTGTAATTACAGTAAATTACATTTCCCCCAACGATATGACTAGGGTCCTGATCCAGCAATGGGTCATACACATGCTTAACATACACATGAGCAGTCCCATTGATTTTAGTCACCTGAGTAAACTTAAACACAGGCCTAAATCTTTGCAGGAATAGAACTCAAAGGGAAGATTTATAAAGGTTTTTAGGTGCCTGAAAGTGCAGCTACCCACCTTGTGGGATATTCAAAAGAATCTAAGCAGCTCAGTTTCATTTAAATCAATGTTTGTAAGGTATATATCACTACCTCGAGATGCCTAAGTACCTTTAAAATCTGTCCCTTAGTGTATAAAGTTACCAGAGGAACAAAGGGAGTGAGTAGGAAAAGAAAGAACAGGGTAGGGCAGGAGGATTTGAGACACTCTATGGGAGAGAAGGTAACACGATCTGAGGGTAGTACAGGTCTTACTTCTCAAGTAAGCAAGAACAACTTCAAAAGAAATGAATCAAGGGTGAGTCCATGAAAAAGTGCAGTAGAAGGATAACTGGCACCTTAAGGGTCTGGTGTACTCCAGCACTGAACAACCCCATGACTTTGTGCAGATTCTTTGTAAATAAACAGGACTACATTAAATCAGTTCCTGACTCATCATCAATTTCTCTTCCTAACTGAAACAATCTGCAGGACCCTGCATTTTGGGTAAAAAATGGACAACGGTACTACACTCTATTGTCATAGGGTGACTAGTCCTTTAAGAGGTCATGAGTCCAGCCCCACATGTGCACCTCAGTGGGGAAAATAGTGTAGGCACACAACAGCTAGGTCATGTGGTGAAATCAGTCCAGGTTTGGAGATAAGAGAAACCCCCAGAGAGTCAAAGGAGAATAAAACAAGCAAACAGCTTGGAGAAGGCCTACCCCCTTAACAAGAGAGATTCTCTGAGAACTCAGCTAGGGAATGTTGCTGCCTGCTGAGTTCTCCCAGGGCGAAAGGACTGAGGTAAAAGGGGCCAGCTGGTGTGATCAGTGGAGGCAACAGCTGGAGTGAATTAATGGTCAACAAGAGGAGTGGAGGGCTTGCTGTCCCAGGATGGAGAAATGTGTCATGAAATTCCCTCAGCCATAATGATTGGGAAGATCTCTGAATTTAACAGGGAGCTCTTTGGAGGGGGGCATTGATTAAATGAAATAAATTAGACCCTGGGAGCAGGACAGTATTGGTTAAGCCATTTCTGAACCCTGAGTGAAATGTGGGTGCATGACTACAGAACCAGACTGTGCCACAGCCCCCACTTACAACTCCACAAGCATAAAAGATAACTCTCCTGCCCCCAAAGTACTCTTAATGTAAAAGAGATGAAATAAACAGACAAATGGAGTATGAGAGATGGTATAAATAGATAAGGTGATCAAGGTGGTGATTGGTCAATATCTGTTAACACAACCTGAGTATGTGTTTTTTTTTTACTGTTAGGAAACATAACAATCACCTATTACTTCTAAACTTTGCCCTCATTAGTCAGCTGCTTTCTACTAGGTGTTATGGTAGAAGTGGATCTTTAGAGATAATTTTAGCAAAGAAAGGGGAATCAACTGAGTTAATCACAAGCAGGTAGTTGATGTGTTGTGCATTTGCTTACATAATTTAGGCCTGATCTACACGGGCGATGGAGGTCGACGTAATCTCCGAACACCTGCGTCTCCGCTGTCACTACTGTTAAGTCGACTTAAGTCATGGCAAAAGTCGACTTAATAAGACCACCTCTGCAAGTGGTGTAGCGCCTTATTCAAATTTTTTAATTCAATTTAGTGTCAGTGTAGACACACAACTTCACTTAAATTGACTTTATTTGCCTCCAGGAGGTATCCCACAAAGGCCCTTTGTGACCGCTCTGGGCATTCGCGCTGTGCTGCTCTGTGGTCACGCTACCCGGAAATGGCCCCTCCCCTCAAGGCCCAGGAAGATTTGAATTTTCATTTCCTGTGCTGCCAGCATGGAGAGAGCTTTGTCACTGTTCTCTGCATGGCTACTGCAAAGCCAAAACGCACTCCAGCATGGAGTCGACCAGAGGTCTTAGACCTCATTGGTCTGTGGGGCGAGGAGTCCGTTCTGGCTCAGCTCAGAGCCAGCAAAAGGAATCTGGACATTTATGGGAAGATATCCCAGGGCATGCTGGAGAAGGGACACAAGAGGGACGTGCAGCAGTGCCACGTGAAGATCAAGAAGCTGCGTCAGTCGTATCAGAAAGCCAGGGAAGCTAACAGCTGTTCTGGCTCCTCACCCAAAATATGCTGCTTCTACGATGAGGTGCATGCAATTCTTGGTGGTGATCCCACCACAGTGCCGCCCCACAGCATTGATACCTCTGCTAGGTCACAGTCTATGTACAATTATGAGGAATCCGTGGACAAGGAGGAGGAGGAGGCTGAGGAGAGTAGGGTGCATGAGAGCAGGGTGTCCATTCTCCCTGAGAGTCAGGACATATTCCTGACCCCAGAGCAGTTCAGCTGCACACAGGACAGCACTAATGATCCCGGGGAAGGCACATCTGGTGAGTTTTTTTTCTTCTTAGCAGTTCTGTCCTTTTACATTGGATTGGGGGGAGGGGGGGATTTCAGGCGTTTCAGTGACTGTAGTGGGGGGTTACCCGGGGAACAGTTTATTTCTGTGATGAGATATGCTCCGATAATCATCAGTTGATATCTCACAGAAACTTTCATGTAGGTAATCTGTTATCCTTTGCAAAAGTTTTCTGGGGAGGGCTGCCTTGTTCCTCCCTCCACGGTAGGATACTTTGCTGCAATCAAGGGAGCCTGCATCATGATGGAATACTGCTGGTACCCCGCTGCGTCCAGCAAATCTTTCCTTTCCTCGTGCATGACCCTCAGGGGACTCATATCTCTCATGGTCACCTAGGGAAGACGGCGCATGTTTAAAATACCAGAGCTATACAGCAGATGCCCTGTGCCTTTGTATTCCCCACTGCAGTGTCCTACCAAGTCACAGTAATTACTTTTATTTGGTTTAAGCAGAGACTATATCCCCCCCCCCCATGCTGTCCGCAGAGCCGCTATGTAAGGGCACAGCGAACAGACCCCTCTGGGATGTCAGGAATGGAATGTGGGCCTGTGTTTGCCCTGTGCACTGCATGGGGAGTATTGTCTACATTGTAGCAGTTGTATCATTTTCTTCACTCTGCTAACAATGGCTACCTTGTGAATTTTTTTTCATTCTGTAGACACCTCGGCCTTGGCCCCACCCTCAAGAAATGCTGCGGAAAGACTATCGCAGAGTAGAAAGAGGAAAGAAAAAGCCAGAGATGATATGTTTGGCGAGATCATGAATGCCTCAGTGGCCACAGAGACAGAGCTCAGAGTGTGGCGGCTGACCTTGTCCCAGAATATGGACATGGAAAGGGAGAGTCGCAGAGAAATGATGGAACATGATTGCAGTACCACTCAAGAGATGCTGTGAATCATGCAGGACCAGGCAGACATGCTCTGGCATCTTGTGGACCTTCAGGAGGAGTGGAGGCAGGACAGAGTCCCACTGCAGCCCCTCCATAATGCTCCTCAGCCACGGGATTTGCTTCCCTCTCCCTCCCCAGCCCCCAAGAGGTCTCAGAGGACATTGGCCAGGCTGCAGTATGTGCTCACCTCCACCCCAATGGAGGCGAGCAGAAAGCAGCGGCAGACACACTGACAGCTGGTCAGCAAGCTTCCACCCTACCCTTTGAGACAGTGAATGGACACTCTCCCCCTTCCCCATGACTGAATGTTCATAAATATAAGTTTGCATCATTTCAACACGTTTCTTTATTAAATCATATCTTGTTCTGGAGGGATTTGGAGGGTACAGATATCAGTTGGGGGGGGACGTTCACCAAAGGCAAACAGCATACAGGAACAGAAATCAATCCTGCATCTCATTGCAGAACCTGGTTTTCAAAGCTTCCCTAATGCAAAGCGCTCCGCGGTTAGCTCTCAGCTTAGTGTTGGCATCCGGCTACTCATAACTGGCGTCCAGTCTTTCTGCCTCCACAGCCCAACCCTGTTGGAACCTCTCCCCCTATGCTTCACACAGATTATGTAGGACACAGCACGCAGATATCACTGAAGGGAAGTTCTTCTCACTTATGTCCAGCCTAGTGAGGAGACTCCTCCATCTACCCTTTAAACGCCCAAAGGCACATTCTACAACCATTCTGCAACTGTTTAACCTCTTATTAAAACACTCCTTGTTGCTGTCAAGGTGCCTGGTGTACAGCTTCATTAGTCACGGGAGCAAGGGGTAAGCAGGATCCCCCAGGATCACTATGGGCATTTCCACACCCCCGATGTGAATTTTTTGGTCGGGGAAAAAAATGCCCACCTGCATATTAGAAAACAGCCCCAAATTACGAAATACGCATGCGTCATGCACCTTGCCAGATCACCCCACATAGATATCAGTGAAACAACCCCTGTGATCCACAAGGCCCTGCAGGACCATGGAAAAGGAACCCTTGCAGTTTATGTACTCGGTTGCTAGGTGGGAAGGCACTAAGATAGGGATGTGCATACCATCAATTGCCCCCCCTTCCCCCTGCAGTTTGAGAATCCCATCGTGGCAAACCCGTCCAGTATGTCCTGCACATTTCCCAAAGTCACTATCCTTCGTAGCAGAAGTCTATTGATGGTCCTGCATACTTGAATCACGGTGGTGCCCACTGTAGATTTACCAACTCCAAATTCATTCCAAACCGAGTGGTAACAGTCAGGGGTTGCCAGCTTCCAGAGAGTGATGGCAACTCTCTTCTCCACCATCAGAGCTTGTCTCAAGCGAGTATTCACTTGCTTCAGGGACGGGGCCAACTCTGAGCACAGTTTGAGGAAAGTTGCCTTTCGCATACAGAAGTTTTGCAGCCACTGGTCATCATCCCACAGCTGCATAACAATGCAGTCCCACAAGTCTGTGCTTGTTTCCCTGGACCAGAACCTGCACTCCACAGACTGCAGATGATGTATTAAAGCCTGCAGCAATCGTGAATTGTTGTGCTTGATGGCTTGTAGCAATGCAGCCTCGATGGCATCGGTGTTGTCTGTGCTTCGGCTTCTTGCTCTACTTCAAAAATACTTGATGATAAGCCGCGATGTATTTGTGACGCTCACAATAATAGTGCAGAGTTGAGCTGACTCCATGTCTCCGCAGCAATGGCAAGGGCATGGAGTAAAAAAACAGCACAGAAACAGTTTTCCTGTTTGTTTGGAGGAAGGAGGGAGGGAGAAGCAGCGTTGCGTCATGGGACTATGACACTCTTAGCAACCCACAGTGCACTGCTTTGAAAGTCAAAATAAGTGTGGTGAGTGTGGATGCTCGAGACCTGAGCAAACAGTGTAGTGTGTATGCACTGCTGCGACTTCTAAAAGTCAGCTGCTGAAAGTCGACTTTAAGTAAGTCGACTTCACTCGGCAGCGTAGACATAGCCTAAGAATGTGTGCATAAAGACCGGCATAAAGAACTTAGCAGTAATAAAACAGAAATTTTTGTAGCAGTAACCTAGGTAAGAGTACCTTACGCTGGAAGTGTTATGATGGTGATAAAATGCTGACCTACTGAGTAAAAAGAAGCTAAAGAACAAGAAGTTTCTTTATAGATGTATCTGACATAAAATACATTTAACTGAAAAGCAAACTTTGCAGACTCCTTTTATTCATTATATTCCTGGGGCCAGCCGGAGGCAACATATCTTTGGAGAGTTTTGTAGAACTAGCCATTGTGCTTGCAAAAGCAGTCACTGATTCTACAAGTGGTGCCTGTTTATCTGAAACTAGAACCAAGCTCCTAAAAGGATACTGTTGCAGGTTTATGATTAAATATTTTAATAATTTAAAAGATTTCAGAGACTGAAAACCTTATATTTAAGGGTATTTGACAGAATGTGTTAGAGGTTTTTATATATTAAATCAAAACTCTTAACTTAGCCATCAGTTCAACTAATTTAGTTTGGTGCTGATTGCCTTCAATACTAAAGGGTATGTAAATACAAAAAGTACTGCAAAATGCCAAGACTTCCTATTTGATAACTCAGATAACTCGAAGTTTCCGTGAAACAGATGGTTTGAAACAGATCTGTTGCAGGAAACTTTGAGTTATCAAATCAAAGTTTTATTTTTTGTATTCATTTATTAGTAGTGCTAATAAGCCTTTGTAGATTGTTTTGATCCTGAATGCATTAGGCAGTCCTGGCATTTTGCAGTACCTTTTGTATCTGAGTTTTAAAAATACAAAGTGAAAATCTTGGTCCAAACATTATCTTTATTTCTATTTAATTTACTCGAGCTGTCTCCTGTTGTATTCCCCTTTAACCACTCACCATTTGAATTGAGGAATTTGGAGCCAGGTTAATACCTTTGTAAATGTGGCCTGGAGTTCTTGAAGGGAAAACGATCTTTTTCATCTTCTCTCCTCTGTCCCCTCCCCGCAACAAAACTTCCATACAGGTTTTCCTTGATTTGTCAGTAATCTTTGCTATCCTGAAAATACAGGATCTGCAAAGATGGCTTCAAACTACTTCTGCTCCTTCCATTCCAATTTTGTGGGAGTTAGAGTTGCCACCATTGTATTTCAAAAATAAATGACTGTTTTCTTAGTACCCCCATTCCACAATTCCTCCTGATGTCATCATTATTTTAATCATTATTATTACTATTATTATTATTAATAAGAAGTACTCACCTACATTGGCCAGGTGTATTTTTTGCTGCTTTTTTACAGCACTCAGCAACTCCTGAGCTTGTTGTACAGAGATGAAATAATAAGGGACTGTTGAAAACCCTAGACTGAAGAAACTCAGAATGGGGCCCATTACATATTGTTTTTTGGTTAGATCCTTAAAGTTCAGCACTTACATTTATATGTTGGCTCCAAAATCAGTAGCTTGGTTGTTTTTTCTCTAGAGGTGCTTAATGAGCCACAACTCCTACTGATGTCAATGGTTACTGTGGTTATGGGTGAAAATCAGGCCACTTATTTAGCACAGGTTTGAAAATGTTTATCTGATCAGATATGCTTAGATTTAGATCTTTACGTAGAGCAGCACTAAAATGAAGGCACCTCTAAGGTAGAAAATAAACTACAAAATTAGGAAATAACTGTGGTATATCATGTCAACAGCAGCTAAATGTTGACTTTTTAATGATAACCACTACACCTTGTCTTACTGTAGTTTTTTTGCATAGATTTCTATTAATAAAGTTAAAATGAAATAGTGAGGCTAATATAGTTCCATATTATAATGGTCTCCATAGTATAGTAAAAAATTATCATTAGACTTGCCTGGATTTCACGCATAAAAAGTGTTTTATGGAGGTTTATGTCTTGGTCACAAAAGTGTGCTATCCCCAAAGGGGGGGGGGGGGGGGGATTTTTGTTTCCATTAAAAAAAATCCAAAATCTATGTAAATGATAGAAAAACAAATAAAATCTTGTGATTCAAGGGAATGAGAGCTTTATGGAGTTTGGTTAAGTGCTTGTTTTAGTCCTTCCACATCATAGTGCACATATGGGCTCCTTGTTTGATTGAACTTCAGTCAGCTGAGGAAGAATTTTAAGGAGTTTGTCACAGGGTGGCTAGCCCCTTCGAGGGGTGATGGGCCTATTCCCACCTGTGACGCAATTAGCTTGCCTTCTCAGATGGGGAGAATGAGTCAAATGTCCATCAGTCAGGCCTTTTCCATATTTAGCTCCTATTGAGGCCTAGGGGAAATGCTGCAGAGTTCAAGAAGATTCTGTATAAGACTTTGAGATAGCAAGAGAGAAAAAGATTCCCACTAGGTAGGACTGGGTGTGTTCTTCCAAGGTAAAGAAGAGACTAGACTCTAGGAAAAGCCCTCATGGTTAGGGAATGGTCACTTCTCTGGTAGAGAGTGAGAAAATCTTTGTATGAATAGAGGGTAAAGCCCAGGAGCAGTGGAAGACCATTTTGGCTTATGTTGTACTTGGATTCCCCATATGAGGAAAAGCCTTGGCGGGAGTATGGTACAGTTCCCTTCTTCAAGAGAAAAGGGTTTAGGCCTAAATGGACACTGAAAAATGCGTGAAAGATTACCCAAAAAGGGGTGAATCTCATTTTTAAAATCTGTTGGTATGTGGAGTTTTTAAGGAGCCTTCAGAAGGAGAAACTGAGGCAGGGCTGCTGCAGAAGGGGCACTAGAGGCAATGACCCTGTTATAGAGCTTTAGTTCCACTAGTATTGGGTTCCTACTAAGCAAGCAGCAGGCAGGGATCATGCAGCCTCTACCCTCAAAAGATACAATTATTACTGAAGTAGAGAGAGCTCCCTCACCCCCAGGATTCTACAATGGAAAAGGGTTCCCTACATAATGGCATGACTTTCTGCGTTCATTATTGCCAGGGAAAAATATTAAATATTTGTTGTTGCTTGTGCTGAGCTGAGTAGGTGCTGTGCTTTTCCCTTCCTGTGGCAACTGCTCCATTCCTGGTTGATGGGACTAGTGCAGAAAGGAATGCAGATGAGGAAAGAAAGGATTTTGAAGAATTCAAAGTGGACTATTTTAGGTACTTACTATAGTGACTGGGACTATATGCCTGACCACCTCATAATCTTCCATGTATTTATCCCCACAACACCTTTGTGAAGTAGGAAAATACTATTATCCCCATTCAAGGAGCTCAGTCTAGTTATCTTAACAAAGGGAAATTTAGTAGGCAACTTGATCAGAGTTTATAAGCTCCTGCATGTGATAGGCTTGTCAATCTAGCAGATAAAGGTCTGACAAGATCCAGTGGCTGAAAGCTGAAACTAGATGCCTAAACTCACTCAGCACCTTATTTTTCAGGGTAAAAATTCCTTCCACACCTATGTTTCTGCCTCTGAGCACGTATGCTGCTGTCTCCCTTTAGGTGACCGGATACCTCTCTCCTAGCTATGCCCCCAACACATTTCACAAACTAGGTGATGCTAGGTGTTCGGCCCCCTAAGTGACATGTGGGGTCTGATCTGTTAGGCATACTCAGAGACTGCCTGCTGGATTAGGGTCCTATTGAAAATCTGGCAGGAGGAGGAAATGGTGTTGTCTTTTATTTTACAACTCCCAGTGGTTGGAGCACTCACCTGGAATGTGGGAGATCTGGGTTCATTTTCCCTTTTTGCTCCTGCTTGAGCAAGGAGAAGAGAGACCCCTGCTCAAATCATACTTCTCAGGAGATCCCTCTAACCATGGAACTATGGGATATTCTATAGGGCTGCCTTAGTCTCTCTCTCCTTCTTTATCCAGTGGAACAGCTTCAACAGGGAGTGATTGGAGCAAGAGGACTGGACCCTGGGTTGCTCACATGAGAGGTGGGTTCCCTAACCATTTGACTACCGGCTCACACTTGAATGTCATTGGACCAGAGGGGAGCATTTTGCACACACCCCTCTCATTGACATCTCCTAACAGCTAGCTTAGGCAGTTTCCTGCCTAGCATGCTGGCTTACATGGATCATGTTCTAAGGGGCCTCTTTCTCCTCATTCATTGTAGAGGGAGCCTAGGCACCTAACTTGGCTTTGTGGATTGCTGTGTTGTTCCTGTGATTTTTCTAGGCACTTAAAAGTTAGGTGTCATGACACTAAGCATTGCAATGCCAAAATCCTTTTGTGGACCCCTAAGTGATCGGTCCAAGATCATGCAGGAAGTCTGTGGTACAGCAGAAAGTTGAACCAAGGTCTGCCAGGTTCAGGGCTAGTGCCCTAACCACAGCTCTGTCCTTCCTCTCTTGCACTGTAGAACACAAGAGTTGGAGAGCTCATTTATCGGTGAAATACATTTTCAGCACAAGTTTGATGCACCACATACTTCTCACTGAAATCCTGTTTGTAAGGTTTAAGTGGGGCTTACATAGTCTATTGGCCTTGTGCTGGTCTTCTGCCCATGGGTGAATTTCACTTATCTGCGATCACTGATCTCCTTTCTCTTCTAGCCTGGCTGTACATACCTTAGTTTCATGGAGTTTTTGGTTCTGCTTTCCATATTTCAATGACCTTTCTCCCCATTATGGGTAAACTTGGCAATATCTGCTACCTTCTAAGGTCCCTGGAGCTCAGAATGCTACAAATACACGGTAGTCTGATGGATTGGCCTCTAAGTATTATTCTGCAGACAGTGGAAAAGAAGCAAGGGAAAACTTATCTTGCTGGCACATTCAGGCTTGCATGTCTTGCTTGTAATTCAGACCTCTGAATTCTTGCTAAAACACTCTATTCTTGTTTACAGCAGTTTCTGTATGATGCTAGTTAATTGGTACCATCAGCAGGACATGTTACAATTATTTAAGGTTTCTGTCTGTTGATTTCAATGGAAAAAGAAGTTGTTCATGCTAAGGCTTTCCTGTTCGGTTGGCAAAACATAGCATACTATTAAAAGAGTGAAGGTTAATTATGCATTCTTTTGAATCAGGTGCTTAAAGTAGTTATACCTGCAGTTTGCAGACATAGCCCAAGCAAAGTAGTGTAAACTGAAAGTTGGAAATCTTCTAAAGCCTCCATTTTATTTTTGTTTTTGTTTTTTAAGAAAGTCTGTTATCAGTCTAAGAAATTACAGGACCAAAGAATAAAAGCATTTGACTCACTGACTTGAAACTGGTTTTCTGCTTCTAAAAATGACATAGAGACTTTTGGGAGAAAAAAATGAATGGCCATCAGTTCTGTTTTGTCGGGTATATTCAGAGGCATCCCACCCTGGAACAAGGAGGTAATATTCCCTCTCTTTACTTTTCTGGTGGAACATAATGTAGAATATTGCATTCAATTCTGTGCATTGCAATATCAGAAAAATGCCCAAGTGGGGGCAATTCGAAGACCAACAAAAATAATTAAGGAAAATTGACATAGAGAGAGAACATTAAAACCCCAGACCCTAAATAAGTATATCAGTAGCTTGGATAAATGATGACTAATGCTAAAGTCCTTGCTTACTCAAAATTTCATGGATTTTGAGTAGCAACTGTGCCAGAATAGGGAATGCAGGATTACTGGTCACAAATGAGGAAAACAAGAGCCTGATTTTTTTTTCCAAAAGTGTTGAATATCTCCAAATCCATCTGAAGTTTGTGGGAAATGCATTTCACAGCAACTCTGAAAAAACAGGCCTTAAGTTTCTAGTGTTTGAAGGTGGTGAATATTGTGGCAGAAAGGAATTGTTAATTAAACTGAACCATAACTATGAGTAACAGGATTAAACTAAGAAAAGGCAAATTTAGCTGGAATGTCAGAAATTAACATTCCACTTGTGAAATCTGCCTATAATAATATTCAAGGGAATGATTGCTATTCCTTTTCACCACTTGCCATGTTTTCCACCTGCCTTTAGTCTTTTGCTAATCTTTTAAAACACTAGACTGGTAAACATTGGCAAACATATTGTAGAGAACAATTCTGAGCTGACAGCAAATGGACATAAGGCCCCATTCTTGTAAGATACTCTATGGACCCTGCCTTTGTGTGAAGTCCCATGAAAGTCCAGCCATGTACAGTATCAGAGCCTTAATTTGTTCTCTGTCTAACTTTAATGGTGCTCTGAATTACAGTTCATGCTGCATGCGGTGTATCCACAAAACTCTCTCTGTAATTCATGTAGACGAGGGATTTAAAATGTCATCAGACTCTTCTCTCAGGTGTTACTCTGGACATACTCTCCCTCATCCTGATTGGTGGTTTACTTCAACTATCACTTCATAACAGTTAATTCTTTCATCCTCATTCCACCTGCCTTCCATACTCTACTCCTTTCTCCTTTTTTCTCCTTGCTTATCCCACTTGTCTCCCAACCTTCAGCATTCTCTCACTTCTGTTTAGCTAATCCCTCCCAACAAAGCACTCAGAATTTAAAACAACAAAACAAAACACAGCATAACAATAAATATTGTGAGACTGTCGTGATGTTTGTCACCCTTTGTACTGGTCATTGTGCTTGTATGTTCTATCCCTTTTTCATTCCACTCTCTTTTTGTCTTGTCTAGTTAGAGTATAATCTCGGGGAAGGGACAGTCACTTGTATGGTGCATAGCACAGTGGGCTCTGATCTCAAAGCACCAATGTGCCACAAATAATTAAGAGCACTAGCACTATAGAAATCTTGATTTAAATCCATTGTAGAAACACAAACATGGGTATCGGTTTTACCATGATGGTAGTCTTTGAAATACAATAAATTTTTCCTGTAAGTATTTACCACACTTCCAACGCTATATAAATAACTATATGGGCAGATTTTCAAAGGCATTACTAGCAGTTAGTTACCTAAATCCAACTGAAAGTAAATGCCTAAATGTCATTTGTGCCTCTGAAAATCTTCCCTTAACTCTCATGTTTTCATGCAATTCTTCTATAATCCAAAAATCATTGACTACTAACTTTCCCAATTCTGATTCTTTCAAATCAACAACCAATCACTTATTGCTTGAAACATTTTAATCCAGCTCAGAAGTGATTGTTCATGTGAAGACTTCAGCAAAGAACATTTTGGTTTTTGACTTTCAAAAATATCATTGTGTATATGAGTATCCTAATATATTTTTGCTCATATTCCAAAGTAAAGGAGCTGTCTAATATTCCTTCTGGACCATTTTTTAGTTATATGGTTGACATTTCTGTATAAATAAAACATGAAAAGGAGCATGAAAGGTGCAAATTAGGATGTATAATAGCTCCTCCAACAAATACATTAATACAATATTCTAACATTATTCTGAATGAAAATCTCTTGAAGAGAAAAAGAATATAAAGAATATAAAATATAGACATCTTACAATTGCTTAATATAACATGATACTTAAAATGAGTGCTCTCTATGTGAACACTTCAAAAGTAGCAACTAACTGAGAAATACTTCAAATGCAATAAATCTAAAAGTTTGTTCATTCTATTGCAACTCCTCACATGAATAAATCATACAAGTAGTTAAGCATAGCAGAAGTGTTTGGAAGTTTAAATGGTCTCAGCTTAAAATTGTAGGTCCCACCTAACTTTCTTTTAGGGGGTCTCAACTGTTAAGTTCACCTGAGAAACTTTCATTGATTGTAGTATTTCTGAGAATGATTCTGTGTAAGGGAAAGGTATGGTCCTTAATAAAGGATCTTCCCACTTTTCCCCCTGCACTTCTTATGTCACCAACAGCAGCCAAGGTCACTTATGTATGAAGGGTGACATCCTGGACCCACCTGGCTGCAAGATCTCTAGTGTAGCTGCAGCTTAAGTCAGTATAGTGGGTGAGTTACATCTGTGGGAGCTACATTTTAGTGCAGACCCTTACAGAGTTAGGTTAACATAAGCTGCTTTATGTCGACTTAACTCTGTAGTGTAGACCGGACTTAGAAATGACAGGCAGATCAAACCCAGCCTCTCTTTCTTAAAAGAAGTTTTCAGGAAATCAAATGTTGTTACATGTATTTGGTTCAATACTAAAACCAGATATATTTTTTCTATTTGTTATTAAAATAATGGAATGTTTCTCATTTTCCTTTTCCATTCTGTTAACAGCTAACTTCAAAAGTTTCATGTGACTGGGTTTCATACATATTATACTGAGTTTGGGAGAAGATAGTAATTATTTGATTCATATACTAATTCAAAGCAGGCTGCTCACTGTATGAAGTTAATCTTCCAAGGTACAGATTAATCCTGGTTTTTGTGACCCAACTGGGAGTATAGTATGACTGCTATCTATATTTCTGCTTGAATTGTAAGAGTATATTCATATTGATTTGCAACAGTCACAACCATGGTAACATATCAGTGTTCATTCTTTTGTATAAAACAATTACATTTAGAAATAATCTTTTGAGAAAACTGGAAGGCATTCAGTTGAATTCATCTGAGTGTAATGTGCTAATGAAAAAAAAGAATTAGATTCGCAAAGGAACTTAAGCATCATGACACTGAGCATTGCCACGCCTCACTTTCATGCGCCTAGAAAACTCTGGGATTCGCAAAGCCTAAATTAGGTTCCTAGGCTTCCCATATAATGACTGGAGGGAGATAGGCATCTCAGAATGGGGATGTACAAAAGCCAGCACACTAGGTGGTGCCTCACCTAAGCTAGCCAGTGGGACATGCCTAAGGAAGGATTTTTCCTAAGCCCTGCTCCTCTCAGGGAGTTTGGTGCCTCCCTGCAGCCCAGAATATTCTTGAATTTTCAGTTGCAAACCCTCTGTAAGAGTTAGATGCCTACACAAGGATGGGAGGGAGGAGGAGCTCCCTCTTAATTTTTAGTCCAGTGGTTAGGCTACTCATCTGGGATGTGAGACACCTCCCTGGTACAAGTCCCCCCTCTACCTGAGGGGGGAGAAAGGACTGAACAGGGATCTCCTACCTCACAGGTGAGTGCTATGGGACATTCTCTCCCATTGAAGCTGTTCCACTGTGGGTAAATGAATCACTGGAATCTTCATTGTCACAAGTAGGTCTTCTGATGAGAAATCTAACAGTCTCCTTTGTTGTTGCCCTACTCGTGCTCTCAAACCCAGTGATGTACCAAGGTGGGCGGGAGAGGCGGAAGGGGGCCATGCCCCCGGCCTCTGGCCTGGGGGGCTGCCAGCCAGGCCCTGTTTGGAGGAGCTGCCCCTCCCCCCCATCTCAGGCAGCTAGGGGCTGCCGGACTTTGAGATCCCTGGGGGACACGCCAACCCCAGCTCAAGCCTGCTGGCAGCCAAAGGCTCCCACTGCGGGGGGCGCAAATGTCCTCCTGGCTCTGTGCTGGGTACAACGAGGAAGCTGTAGGGACCAGAGCCTGTCACACTCCTCACCCGCCCCTGACGCTGCCGGGTGGCCCAAGGGCATCGGCCCTATCACTTCAGCTTCCAGCCGCACTCGCTGCCCCCACAGCGGGAGGGGGGACTGAGGCAGAGCAGGAAATGGGCCCACAGACTGCCCTCTCACAGGGTGCTGCCAATGCTGCTGCTGTAACCAGTGTGGGGGGAAGCAAATGTAAATATTGACCCCCAGACACCGGAGACCCACGATATGCCACTGCTCAAACCACAAAAATACAGAAGGAAACTTATCAAAAGAATGTGTGTCACTGCTAACAAAAACCCCATCATTATAGGTTTCAATTATGACCTAGAAAACCTTTGTGTGTGTGTGTGTGCATTGTATCTTGTATTTCATATACAGCATTTCACATAATCTGTGATCTGTCTGAGTGCATATAAACCTTTACAATGCTTTAATGCTGCAGGCTTGTCATTCAGCCCCACTTCCACACCTAATAACTGATTAAATGAATGGCATATCAGGATATACCCACTAAGTTCACAAACACTTAAGATGCCATTTCCTGTACATACTTATTCCATTATTGTACACAATTCAGCATAGAACAAGTTACATTGTTATCTCTAAGAAGCAAGCACTCAGATCACAGGGAGATTTGATTTACATTCCCAAAGCTACAGTAATTTCCAAAGCCTTTCTCCTAAGAAACCAGCATAACCTACTTAGCAAAGAATGTGACCTCTAATAGGCAGTTTTTAAATCTTTATAAATACCATAACTGAATTTCAAAATTGCAAAGATTTGATTTTTTTCACACATTTTTTATGGTTGCATCCCACTTACTGTATCTGAATGTCCTCTCTTGTAAGAGTATATGGGTTGGAAGTTGACAGTTCTTCTCCATCTGCCTTCCAGATAGCTATGTCTGGTCATTTTGTTGTTGTTGTTCTCATAATGGATCTGTTTCTTGTGGCTAATGCTATTCCATGAGTTTGTCAGTAGAGGGTAGTTATGCAGTGACTGTTTTGGCTCAATTCTTCCAAGTTTTTCATGGCGCTTGAACTCCATTGTTGGGAACCAAAAAAACAGCCAGTGTTATTTTTGTATTCACATCCCTGTGCTGCACTGCTGCACCAATATCATTAGTTCAGCTGAAAAAAACTTTAAAAATATTTTTTAAATTTGCCTGTACATACTTGAGGGATATCAATATCTACCTAGATACATATTGATGTTCCTCAAGTATGTGCAGGCAAATTTAAAAATATCTATTAAAATATTTAAGCTGATCCAGTGATCTAGGTGTACATTCTATAAATGATGTTGTACACCTAACGATCTAGGTATACAACTTGTCATAGATTTTATCCTTTATCCATTTTTCATGTGAATTAAATGTGTGTGAAAGAGTTAGCCTTGACATCTCTGGCATCTAAAGTCACTAGCATAAACCATGGAAAGCTGTACAGGTGCCATCAGTGTGTCTCACCCATGAAATGGTGCAACTAGCTGCAAAGATCAGAGTATTGTTCAATCTCCTTGGTCATTTAGGTACAGATTTTTTAGAGGTATCTAGGTATCTAAGGATGCAGATATTCACCTAGTCATATTTTCAAAAGCTGTTTTTGAAATTCCACTAGTTTCTTATCTACATCCTTAGGTGCCTACACACCTTTAAAAATCTGTTCCTAAATCCTGTACTTCTCTACTGAGAATGTCATCAAAGGTACCAATTAATGCCAGTTGTATTGTTCTCTAGTGTGGATACCTGTACATTTGGAAGTGACAGATTACCAGCAAATTCATTTCACATCTAGGATGAAAAACAACTCTAGAAAGATTGAATGTGGTCCAAGTTGCTAACTAATGAGGAAGAGACAAAATATTGCATTGCTAATCATCTGAGCCATCCAATGCTCTGTACTTTCATTTTTTGATACTTATTAAAAAGGAGAAAAAACTTACATTACTTCCCATGTAAGTTTACTTAGAATTTTGTAAATCAAAAAGAAGTAGAAAGCTATCATTTTCCTATAATACTTGAACTGCCATGATGGCTCATCCTTAGGGGCCGAACTGGAGTCACACAGACAAGGTTGTGCTTCTGTTGGCAGCATTCTCATCACACATTGCTCTACATGTTATGAGTTCAAGGGGTTCCAACTGCTAGGTGAGATTCATGTAAGAGATCAGACTAGATGATCATAATGGTCCCTCTGACTAAATCTGTTACTCAACTTGTAATCCCCAAGTGGAATAGTGGTATGGCTATAGTGTTGATCCTAATCTTTATTCTTTAAGACAGTGGTTTTCAGCCTTCTCTATACTGCTCCCCCTTCCATACCTGGACCACTCAAATTTCTCTCCCAGCTATCTGAGATCCAGTTCCCATTTAGCATAGCAATATGGGATGGGTAGTATGGTCACAACCAGACAATAGTTTGTGACCCTTATGGGTCTTGTTTTGAAAAAAAATATTTTCCTTTCTTTTTTTTCCCAGACCTATTTAAGCTAAAGTTTTTAATCACTTTGTCCTACCACCCTGTAGAATCCTCTTGTATTGCTATGCAATGATGAATGACAGTAGATGTATCTCAAAATAAAATTGTACACTTTGAGAAAAAAATCTGAAAGTTTGCCTTTATGTTCCTCTTGCTTTATAAAAATCCATCTTAAAGATCCATAAATGATGGCTAATGATTTACATCTAATTCATGAAGGGAAATGTAGAGTCCAGCTTTATAAATATTTAAATCAAAGTAATTGGAAGAAATACAGTAGGGTACATTTCATCTTATTAATGAGTAATGGTTCTCTTTTTATACTAGATCAGAAATACCTATTAGACAACAAAATAGGAAACAGTATCTTTCTTTAAAAAAATCCCTATAAAATAGAAAGTAGTATTTTCCCCTTTCTGTTGCTCTATCTGATATATATCAAATTTCCAGTTTCACATACTTGTTTTATACATATGATCTGCAAAATTTGTGTAAGCACTGCTGATATAGAAGTTTTCAGTCTACTGAAATTTCAGTCATAATTAGCTTAAGTATTGTAATATTTTTCTGTATATTAAAGATCTGCATTATCAGTATTCTTTTCCCGAGTGTTAGGCTCGTTAATATCTTGTGGAAGTTCACTCAATGCAACATGAGCTGATGGTTTTGATCAGAGGGTGTGCTGGCCTTTTAATGGGGTTGGGACTCAGTTTCACCTGTGCCAGGTTTAAGATGTCTCTGCAGGTTGCATGGGATGAGTACATAGAATCTGCCTTCAGATGGGTAAGGTTCTGGGGAAAGAGCTATGTCACAGGGTGAGATGGCCCTTTGAGGTCCTGGATTTACTTCACCCATAACTAGGTTCCCTCTTAATCCAGGGGTTATATGATGGAAGACTGTGGTCTGCTAAGGGATATGGGAGCTGCCTGAGTATATTCAAGGGAGACTCATAGAAGCAGAAGGGACTGTGCACAGCTCAATACAGAAACTCTCTGGAATTGCCAGGAAAAGGGCCTGCAGAGCACAAGCATGTAGGAAGGAGGGAGGAGTTGAAGTTGTTAAAAGGAAAATCTCAGCAGGGACAGGACTAAGAACCCTGCACCAAATGTGTGAGCCATCTAGGAGGGCGGGATGGAAGATGTTAATGAACCAGACTACCTAAAGAGGAGGGATATACAGATTCACTGATGGTGAAGAGCAAAGCGAGAGCTGAAGCTCTGTTGGATAAGACCCTTCTACAGCCTGAATCTTCTAAATGGACACACCTCATTAATCACCAACACTGACATCTTGGGTTGTTAATCTCAGTAGAGAGACCATAGATTGAAATGGTATTGTCTAGTCTTCTGAGCAGTCAGAAAAGTTTTGTATGTCAGGGGTGGGTTATTTTCTCATCGGGGTTCCAATTCAGCAGAACACAGTACTGATTTGAATGGAGTAAAGCTGACTTGCATCACCTGGGGCTCTCACCTGTTATGTTCAAATTTAAAATAATCAAAAAGAAGTGAATGCATGCCAATACTTAGGTTTTTAATAAACCACAAATGTTTCAATACACACAAAGTAGGAATGTAGTCAACATTATCAGTTTGCAAGCCCTTATAAAGAGTTCTTCCTTTAAATTATGTACATAATACAGAGGCAGTTGTTGTCAGCGTTGGACAGGAGAAATTTCTCTCAAGCACGTTGGTCATCCTCTCATACTTCCACCCCAAAATTTCACTCTCAGTCATTGGTGATACTTTAGAGAGGATTCTGGGTAATTTATGCTGAGATGAGTAAAATCAATTTAAATTTTATGGGCACAGGTCACAGTTCCTGCTCAGAGGCTAGAATAACATGCTTCACTGCTATAAAATGTTCTATTCCTGAATCATAACTCTTAGCTAGATAGTGTGAGTTACACCTGCTTTTCCAGTCATCATCTCCTTATTATCATGCATATTCTCCAAATTATACTTTAACAGGTACTGGCTTAGATTACTGTTGTTTTATAGCAATGTATAGTGAAACATTTGTGGTACATTAAAAACCCAGCCAAATACTGGTATGCCCCAAGACAAATAAATATATACAATATTTTATAAAAATATAGCACTCCTCTCTTGATGCACAAAGGATGTCTGTGTTCTTTTTAATTAACAGACCCTAAATCTTCACAGAGCTAAGTGCTGCTCCATTAACTATTCCCTGCCAAAAAACACTTCATTAATTGCAGAGTTAAGGTTGACTTGCACCTTTTCAGACCATTGGGTGGACCTGTAGTTAAACCTCTGAGCACCAGGAAATGAAGGGGGAGTGGAGGGAAACCCCAGACTCCATACTCTACTTTGGCAGCTAGGGGAGAGGGTTTGCAGCATAGAAGGATTTGAAGTGGAGGTTTGAAGTGGCCCATTCATCCTAAAGGTATGGTCTACAATGATCAAATACCCCATAAAGATAAATAAAGTCTGACTCAGTAGCTGTGAGGGGTGTGAATTGATCCATTCCTCTCAGAGGATATTTTCTTCCCCATTTTGCAAAGCCTACTTCAGCCCATTGTGGAATACTAATTTTCAAGACAATCTCGCTATCCATGTGGGTTTTTAGAGCAAACTGAATATTAAAATCACCTCCCTGTTTGGGAGCTGTATCTGAGGAATCCCTTGGCTATATGACTCCAAATAGCCACCAAGAAATATGTACCTTGTACCTGTTATGGCATACCAATATTCAAGATGATCTCACTTTGCACATGAATTTTAAAACATTTTGAAAATTAAAAGTAGCTCATAATGGGGGCAGCGGACATAGATCAGGAAGTCCTCAATTAAATGCTCCCAAATTTGCAACACAAACTCTAGCCTAGCCCCTCTTTTGGCATACCGTTTTCAAGACAATCTCCCTATGCCTGTTGACTACTAAAATATCTCCCTATTGCAGGAACTGTGTCCTATGAACCCTTTGACCAAATGGCCTCAACTTACCCCACTTACTCAACCCCTGGCCCTAATGTGGTACAGTACCATTATGCTGGGATAGTAGCATCATTACAATCACAGTTGCCCCACGATTCTCATGTAACAGGGGTAAAAAGGTTGACAAATTCTGTCTTTTGGGCTAGAGCATAATTTTTAAATGTTTACAGTTGTTTCTTGAGGGGAACATCATTTGAGGTGTTTTGACCCTTTAGGAAAGGATCATGTGACTAATTTGTCTAGTGTGAGATTTCCTTCTGATTTCTTTTCTAAGGAAGCACTACACTTTGAGGAGTGACAAGTAAGTTGTCATGGGATAAGAGTGAATGTCCTCTTATGGATCAGTAACTGGTTAAAAGATACACAAAGGGTAGGAATAAATGGTGAGTTTTCACAAGGGAGAGAGGTAATTAGCAGGATCCCCCAAGCATCTGTCCTGGGAACAGTGCTGTTGAACATATTAATAAATGATCTGGAAAAGGTATCAAACAGTGAGGGGGCAAAATTTGCAGATAATACAAAATTATGCATGATAGTTAAATCCAAAGCTGACTGTGAAGAGTTACAAAATGATCTCTGAAAACTGGATGACTGGGCAACAAAAAGGCAGATGAAATTCAGTGCTGATAAATGCAAAGTAATGCACATTAGAAAATATAATCCCAACTATACAGATAAAATAATGGGATCTAAATTAGCTGTTACCACTCCAGAAAGAGATCTGGGAATCCCTGTGGATAGTTCTCTGAAAACATTTGCTACATTTGCAGTGGCAGTCAAAAAAGGTAACAGAATGTTAGGCACCATTAGGAAAGGGATAGATAATAAGATGGAAAATTCCATAATACCACTGTATAAACACATGGAATGCCCACACCTTAAATACTTTTATGACATTACCCAGAATACAATCTGGGCCAATGCGTCTTCAGTTCTCCAACCTGGAGTGCATTTTACACTGCTTCGCTGTGAGAGTTACCACTCTGGATCTCCTCACACACAGCCTTCAGCATGTAAATTACTCCATTACACTGTATGAGTGCTATGGCCCGCCACTGCAGAGCAACACTAGCCAATTTCCAGTCCCAGACTTTCTCCCAGAAATGTGTGTCTTGTACTGCTCAGCTTGCTCTTGGACAATACAAGCTCATATAAAGTCTGTCATTTCATTAATAGAAAATGATATGCACACATTCCTGTTATCCCAAATGGAGTTTCCCAGACACATCAGTCCAAACACACTGATTTAGATAACTTAGTAAAACAAGTTTATTAACTATAGAAAGATGGATTTTGAGTGACTACAAGTAATGAGGAATAAAAGTCAGAATTGGTTACAAGAAAATAAAACACAACTAATGTCTAACTGAACAAGCTAAGTGAATTCAAAGCAAAGATTTTTCTCACCCCATGTTACAGCCGTCTTACTGTCTGAATTGCTTTCAATCAGGATGCCTCCTCCAGGTCATTGGTGTTTCCTTTGTTCTTCAAGTGTTCTAGATGCTGTGGGTAAAGAGAAAGGGAGGAATAATTCGGGGCGTCTCCTCTCTACATTTTTAGTTCTTTCTTTTCTTCAAGAATCATCTCCAATTGAGGTTCAGCAGACAGAAAGTCTGTGTGGATGGGAATCCCTAGCTGTTTCTTTGTCAAGATGTAGATTTTCACCCACATCCTTTTTCCTGCCAGAGAATGGCCACTTAAACAGGTGATGGTCCATTTGATTTTGTTGACGCCTGGCTGAAGCGTTGGCTAGCCTTTTGTCTTTGGGGTACTGGTTTGTGGCTGCTTCATCCATACTTGGTACATGTCTTGTAATACCATACAGAGGAATCCTATGACTTTACATGCAATTTTCCTACACATATTTTACTAGGACAATAAAGATCAGCAAATTATGGGTTTTCAAATGATACCTCACAAAGCATACTTTGTATAAAATTTATTATAGTCCTGGAAAAGGGATGAATATAGGGGTACAGACTGTCACAACAGTTATGCTCACCTCATCTCAAAAAAAGTTATATTAGAATTGAAAAAGAGAAGGGCAACAAAATTATTAGAAGCATGGAAAACTACCATGTTAGGATATAACTCAAAAGACTGGGGCTGTTCAGCTTGCAAAAGAGATGACTGGTAGGAGATAGGTAGAGGTGTATAAAATCATGAATGGTGTGGAGAAAGTAAATAGGGAAGTGATATTTACCCCTTCACATAACACAAGAACCAAGGGTCACACCATGAAATTAATAGGCCATAAGCTTAAAATAAACATAAGGAAGTACTTTACACAATGCACAGTCAACCTGTGGAACTCATTGCCAGGGGATGTTGTGAAGGCCAAAAGTGTAACTGGGTTCAAAAAAAAATCTAATAAGGTTTCATGGAGGATAGATCCATCAATGGCCATTAATCGAGATGGTGAGGGATGCAACCCCATTCTCCAGGTGTCACTAAACCTCTCACTGCCAGAAATTGGAACCAGGTGGCAGGTCACTCAATAATTGCCCTATCTGTTCATTCTCTTTTAAGCATCTGACATCAGCCACTGTCTAAAACAGGATACACGGACCATTGGTCTGACCTCATTCTTATGATAAATGTGAACCGTTGACTTGTGTAGACTGGACAAACTTTTGTAGAAAGTTGAAATTTGTGTGGTATTTGTTTTTCATGATAAATATAAGTGACTGTTTTGACTGATAATGCTATCCTGGCTCTATGTTAGTCAATGCCAACCTTAAGCCAGTCCTTAGAAAAGTGTTTTCTGTTATAGATGCTCAGCACCCTCTTGGAGCATGATAACAATGATGAGAGTTGTGATTATTTGCTTTTCCTTGATTATATTCAGTCCCATTGTTCAGGAAATGGGTGAGGGGCATGTGGCATGATTACATTACCCTAATGCTGCTGTCTACTAGAATCTTTCATCTTCCCTCTACTTAATTAATGCCATTTTCCTTGACAATATTCCTTATGTAAAATTGGAGTTCGCATGTCGATTTTAGAGCACTTTGAAGTATTGTTTCTTAACCCAGAAGCTTTGCTTTTAGGTCCAAACTTCAAAAACAAGCCTGTGCAGAAGAAGAACAGCTAATGTACATTTGGAGAAAGCTGCCAAGGACTTTTACCCTGAGTAATTTTTGTAATATTTCTTGCCCAAATGGAGCCTGGGTGCTGGATCCTGAGCAGGTGATGAAAGATCAGAGACATAGTATGAGCCCCAGGAGTGCACAAAACAATTGTAAGAGCAGTCAAATTTTACTGCCCTTATTTTTTTAGGTGTGACATACCTCTGGTACCCTGAACTCAATCAACTTCAAATTTACACCACTAACCCAATCCCAGATCCCCAAGAATTAGAGCAAGGTTCAAGATAATCTGAGTAAGCATGTGGATTTTAGCTTATTTACAGAAATTGGCTGTTGAACAGGAAACTAGTCTCAAATTTAACTATATTAGTGGTATTGTCCCACTATAATCTAATGGCTAAATGTAAAGATAGTCAGAAACATCTTCTCAAATCAGATTTCTCTTGTAAAATTATAGGCAGAAGTGCCCTCAATGCCAATAGTTAAGGTTGCTTAATATGTTCCATTATAGAACACTGTTTTCAGTTGCTTATAACTTTGCCAAATGAACAATTTGGGCTGAACTTAATCACACTGAGTGTCTACCTCAAGCTGAAGTTTTTGAAAATTTTGGGAAAAACAGTTCAGCCATTACCAAAAATGAGATTGGGCAAAGCATGTTGTCTTGCCAATGCTAATAAATGCTTATAATCATTTCTGTAAAGGTTTAGCACCTTCACACTTTGGAGCAGGGACTTGGATTTTGACAGGATAGCCCTGACATCAAAAGCTATGCCTGTGAAAATCCACCTGTGCGTGGCCAGGATACTAACCAGTTATAAGGTAGCACAGACAACCTTAATTCTGAAATTCTATAACTTTTGAATACTTGCTTTTGCAACCTTAACAAATTACAGAATTGAAAGTTACATAATATAATAAACAAGACTTATACATAGCATAAATATAAATCCAATTTTTTTTTACATCCTTCCTATGCTAGCATTGGCACAGAGCATGGAAATTAGTCTCTTCCATTCCTTTCTGTCCTTTATGAGTGCTTCCATCTGCCCTCCCTGCTAATGGTTCTTCATAAGGTTTCTCCTGGCAATCCTCATTTCCTCACACTAGCTGACTTCCATTTGACAGCTTCATGTGGGAATCTGTGTGTTGGCATATAGAGTACATGCCCTAAATACGTTCAGCATTTCTTCCGAGTCTAGTGGAGATGAGTTGATGGTTGGTGATTTCTTGGATCTCTTTGTGGGTGAGGAAGTATTTCCAACCAATGGATCTTTCATAGGCACTTTTATTAGAAGGTGTCTATTTTTCTATTTAGCATTTTGGTAGCTGTTGCAGCCATATGTCAGCACTGAAATTATTTGAATTGAATATTTCAGTTTTGTTCTGGTGCTGTGAATTTTTGATTTCCATACATTGTTGAGAGTAATGAATACAGAGAATGCCTTTCCTATTCTTTGTCACTTCCTTCTTGAGGTCTCCATTAGTCAGTATGTTGCACTTTTTAGATCAACTTCATCATCTCAGGGTGCACGCTCCACTCTCAGCTAATTCCTTCAGTCTATACTCAGTCAAAATTCCTGCTGAAGTCAGTAGGAGTGTTGCCTGTGTGAGATATGCAGGGTGTGGGGCATTGTGTATGTCCTATTTTGCATCTTAATGTACTGTTTGCACTTATACTACTTAAGCCACATTTCTTCAATGATTAAGAACTCTGCTCATAGGAAGCTCATTTCCAAATTGGGGCTTTTGTATGTTCTCTATGGCAGGAACCTATTAATTTTTTGCACAGATTTCCCACTATTCATCCCCAGGTACACTTAAGTTTCTAAAATAATGATAGTGGGACAAAGTCTACTCTTAAATTCGCTCATTTTTTTCAGTAGGATCACTCTGAATGAATAAGATTGAGAGAAGAATTTGGCCAAATGTAATGATCAGATACAGTTTCTTAAAGAAATGTACAACTAAAATCAACATTTGAAATTTTAAATTAATTTTGAGAATAAAAACATAAGCAGTTAAAATAGCTTTCCTGTTTTTAATTTTTCACAGAGCTAGAAAACCAGTTACAAAACCCAACAACATTTTATTTCCTTTCATCCTTGCCTGACTTTTTGTCTTTCAAATAAACATAAACTCCAGTTAGGAATGAAGAAAATGGACATCTGTTTAGAGATGGAAATTTATATTTTTGTTCATGCACTAGAAGATCACATTTTCTCAGAAGACCTTGGGTTTTTAAATCAATGAGATTACTCATGTAGTTAAGGTTAAGCAAGTGCTTAAGTACCTTGATGAATTACAGCCTCTAAGGAGGCATACAATCACAGCCTGCATGATCACTTGCTGAAAAACTGGTGCTAAATTGGTAAACCTCTTGGTTTTATTGTGTCAGAGACTTCTAATTGTTCTGCAAATAAGATGATACATGAACCCAGAATTTCTGTGTTTTTTAATATTTCTGTGCTGTCCCCAAAGTCATCTATTTCAATTTTACATTCATTACACATTTTAGAATTGCTGCCGTTAATCTTATCCATTTTTTCTAAAGTGATTTATAGTGTGCTCCATGCAGGGAAACTAATGTTTTGCTGACTCAGAAGATTCCTAGAAAGAGTTTTTTCTTTATCTTTGGAATAGCAGTGCAAATCTAACAAAGTCCACAAGTGTCAGTTTAGTCCCGACTTGGTGATACCTACATGCAATTTCACAACTCAGAAAGGGCAAGAGAACTGAGGACTGGAGCTAATATGAATAATGTAGGCTCTCTCATTTCCAGAAAGGTTCTTGAAAGCATTTGCATGGGTCATTGGTCTCACTGAGTTAAAAGAACTTACATTGCAGCTGATTTTACTGTAGCTAGCTTAAAGTCACACGGTTTTGATTTCAAACTACCTGGAGATATTCTCTGAATTTGTGTATGCCCCATGGAGGAATTCAATTTTGGTATTATCAGTTGGCTAAAGTTGAGGAGAGGACATTTTAATTTCAAAAGAGTGTGGGTATGTGTGTGTATTCTTTTGAAATATATACATACATACACATTTAGTACATAATTACTCCATTACATGAGTATGATAAAATGTATTTATGGGTTTTGTGAATACCAATTGTGGTGTAAAAATATAAATAACTAGGAAAACAATGTCAGGTTAAAATGATACATCAGAAGCATGCATGACATGACTAAACTCAGTAAGGGAATATACTTGATTGACCCTGCAAAGGAAAAGACTCTGAAGTGTATCCTGTCACCAATTAAAGACAAGCTTTCCATTTGTGTTGCCTAGACAGACCGTCACCATGTTCTAATCAATCTTAGTTAGTCAAAGCATACAACAAAACTATTGATTTGCATTCATTCTGCTACAAACAGTGACTAGTTTCCAGCACTAATAGATAATTCTGTTGTATGCTTTTGAATGATGATTGTGAAAAGTAAGGATATTTAACAGTCAGCTGCAGAATATTTTATTTTATCTGCAGTTAACCAGGCATTCAAATAAGAAAGGTTCATGTTATGGTATAGTGATTCCTTAATGTGATTATTACATTCTTATACACATTAGTAATTAGTGTTCACAGTATCTCATTTGAAAGCAACATGCATGGAGAGACTTCTAACACCACTATATGTCAGTGCTAATTTATCTAGAATGAGTGAGAGTTATTTTTACACTATATTTTATTTAAATTAAACCAACTTAGTTTTCAATAAAGCACAGGTTTAAAGAACTTGAAAAACAGAGTAGCTAGATTAGGTGTTTCCCTAGTTACTTTTGCTTTACTTTTACTTTTTAGCTTTTACTATAACATCCACCCAATGCAAAGTATTAAAATCAAAGAAAAGCCCAGTTTTAGGACACCACTTAGCCACACCAAAAACCTATGCAGCATGTTTCTACAGACAGTGACGCGCTTCTATAAGAAACTCCCTTCTGCCTCCTACTTGTAAGAAGAAACACTACATAAAACACTAATTTCCCTCATTGTATAACCCAAACTTTAACTTTAGCGTATGTCTATACTGATGGCAGCAAAGTTGCCACCGACAGATCAATCTTTCTGAATCGATTGAGTGGTCAGGGTAGACCTGCTCAATTGATCAGGAAGTCGACTGAGTAAAACCACATCCTCAAGTGGCATAGTACTGCGTCTATGGGAAAGCAGTTCCCATCGACGCAGTGCAGTGAAGATGGCACACAGAAGAGAAGCACAGCAGTTGACAGGAGTTACGCAACCTACTTTGTGTAGCTTGCGTAACTCCTGTTGATTGCCTCCGAATCTCCAGGTAAATGTAGACCAGGGCTTACAGTTGCTGAACCTCAGGAAAACTAGTTAATATTGATGTATGCACACAGATTAAGTGTGTGGCATATTATATGTTTGTGAAGGAAGTATGAGGTCATAATTAAGGTTTTGCATTGCACTGGGAGGAAGACCAATGTGTTGCAGGTACTGTATGGGTACTAAAAAAGAACTAAACACCCACTCTTTCATAACTACCATGATCCACCTAAAGTGCCAGTAATACTTCTATTGTGTGATAACAGTGTCAGTTTCATAGAAGTGATGTCTCAGGTTGAAGCTAGTAGTGAGATTTTCCAAAGGGGAGAAAGGAGCAAGCCATGCAATCTGCGACAGAGTACTTGGCAACAGCAGTTTTACCAGTACTCTGATCACTGGATCACCAATTAAAGCACCCCAGAGTAAACTTGAAGGGCAAAGCCATGGCTAATTGATAGATTGGGGATGGGTGGGAGATAGCTACAAGACTAATCAACCCATTAGCCCAGAAACCAGAAAGGCATAGGAAGGAAGTTCTCTGGGGCAGGAGAGAGATTGGTAGGCTATTGAGATTCAGAGCCTGGAGAGTTCTCTTAGAGGAAAGATATCGTCTGTCTCCTTACTCCTTGACTGAGTGAGCTAAAGAGTGTATGCTGTAAGCTGTTGTATAGACAGAGCTGCACATGTTTGTAAGGACTGGAGGTAAATGAATTTCATAAGGTGTTTGACCACAAAAAAGGTCTCCATGTGGTTTGTGGCTAGAAAAGAGATAGGAGAATCCCCTGTCTGACAGTCCATTTTTGCAAGGTTCCATTCCCCTGAGCTGTTCAGCGCCTTCAACTCCCATTGAAGATTGAAATCAATAGGAGCTGAGGGTGCTCATTACCTTGCAGAGTCACTCAACACCTTGCATAAATGGGCCCCCACAGAAGAGAGTGCGGGAGTTTCTTGCCTGAAACATTTCATAAGAACAGAGTGACTGCCCTTCAAGTAGAATAAAATGAGAAGGGGAGGAATCATCAAACAAATGGGCTGGATCATTAATAACCCACAGAAAGACAGTCTAAGTAATGCTTTCATGAAAACACTGGAGAAGGTACATTAGGTCTGAATTTCAAATGTCTTATGGCATGCAAACTCCAATGCACACATGGCCTAATTTGCATAGCCACATACAAATAAACTTTTGCAATTCAGAGGATGTATACATGTATCAGAATTCGTGTGTGCATGGACTTTGGCACAATTGAAAATCTGGCCATTTCTGTCCTACAAATGTGTATTTCCCAATTTGCCAAGTATATCTGCCAGTGTTAATGTTCCATTTGTTTGAATGGATGTCTCAGTCACAGGGCAAGCTGTGGTTTAGACCTCTTTGTGTCCCTTTCAAGAGCCCTCTGTCTATCTCAAGTGAGGAACCACATGTTTCAACCACTGTGGACCTAGTGCTCTGGGTGTCAGCATGATAGGCCCCCAACTGTGTTTGGCACTGGTGACAGCAGCTGATTAATGTGACTAAAAACAAAGCATTATTTATTCATTCATTCTCCCAAAGGTACATAGCAGTCTGAGTCAAGAAGAAAAACAATAAAGACCTGTTTGCATATTTCTCTTACCTACAGTTTTGGTTTTTCCTTGCAAGTTCTGATAAATTCCATTCAGCCCACTTACCCCCATCTCTGGGCTGGAAGAAGCAGACAGCCTTGCTGTATTCTCTTCCTGCTATCCTATGTCTCTGTCACCATCTTCACCCTGGACAGCTGCTCGCACACAACCCCCCTTTCTTCCTTGGGCCAGCATCTTTAAGAGTTTAGTATCTGCTTTGATTCTGGGTTCTGGCCAACCTAGCTGGAATCAGGTAGGGGTTATTTCCCAATTAATAGCTTCCCCATGATTTCCTCAAGGACCCTAGCTATTCTCTGGAGTGTACCTTATCTCTATCATTGTTTCATTTCTTGTTCGCTTCCCCTGTAATAGCCTCCTTTGATTTAATTCCTTGCAGGCAGGATTATAGCAAATGGGCAAATTGAGGTTCACCTGATATAAAAGTAATAAACTCCCTCTTTCTCCACAGGATCTTAGACATGTAATACTATGGGTAAAATCTTGACTCCCATTGCCTACAGTAGGGTTAGGATTTCATTTCTATATGTTACAGGGAAGGATTTAAATTCATAAAGTTTATTGACATTCTTAGTTATAATGTGGATGAGTTCTTTTTATTTAATATGAAAAGAACCAGAATGCAGAATAGTCCAACTGACTCGAAGTTCCACTAGTTCTGTTGGAGGAAAGATTATAATTTCCACTTGATTACTCCCTCCATTCTTACTTATATGAGTAGTCACATGAACATGATTTATAGAGATCAGGACTGTGATTAACAGTCATTAAGTTAAAAAAAATCACCACTTAAATTACATTTATAGTTAAACACAAACTATACTTTAACTTAGAATATGATAGGTGACAATCTCTTTAGGGATAAGTTAAATACTGAACTGGAGCACAACACTACCAAGGGAAACAGTTTTAATTACACATACATCCATCAAGGGGTTCTTTTACACAATCTGATTATTAACATGCCAAGCAAGTGAATATGTGTTAACTGTGACCTTTTTGTGGGTGAAATTAAAAAAAGTGAAATAGAAAAGCAGATAAAGTTGAGTTTTCTCATGGGACAACAAAACCAGAATTAACAGAAGTATATTAAATTATTTTTAGTAATGTAGAAAAACAAGGAAAAATAGTTACTTGTTTTCCTGGTGCATCTGAACCCAATGAAACTCTGAATTTCAAGCAGGAAAAGTACATGAACCAAATTACTTGACCATTTCCCTGTACCATGATTTTCTGCCATTGCCAGTTATTTTGAATGATAGTAAAATCCAAAGGTTGCTGGTGTTGTTAAAGAAAGATTGTCAATCTGGTGATTGCTCACTAAGAACTTAACTTTTGCTTTCTCTGCAGTGGACACTCCTCTTCACATTCTGACTTTATGGAGGCTGTGAATAGATGATGTTTTAGGTATGGTAGGACTAAAGAATGACTCCCATTGCCTACAGTATGACATTTGAGTCTAAATGTTAAAGGAATGGCCATGTGACCTTTACTCATATGACTAGTTCTGTTGAAGTCAATGTAACCACTCACATAAGGAAGAACTCACCAGCATAAGTAAGGGTTCCACAGGTAGACCTAATGCTTCAAATATGTGTAGAAAAAAGCAAGGCTATGATCCTACAAAGGCTTAAGCACAACTTAACTTTGTTAGCATAAGCAGCCTCAATGGGTCTTGACTTCTAGTTGAACTACTCACGTGAACAAAGTTTAGCATGTGCAGTATCAAGGCTTAAATTATACAAAGAGGGAAGACTGGTTGGAAATATGAAGAAGTCTCAGGCAGCATGAGTCCTCAAGCCCACGGAAATTGTGATAAAACCCTTTGATAATGAGTGGAAGATTTCTTCACTTCTATATTTCCACACAAGGATTTAGTAGATGGAACCAAACTTCACTATATACCTTTGTAGGGTTCCAACCTTTATATCTTTGATTAAAATGGGATCAAGTCTCTGCTCTGTTGACACTTAGGAACTTATTCCTTTCGGTCCTCATCTTATCCCATTGCTCCCTGCTTCTTTCAAAAAAAGAAACACAAATAAATGTATCTTTCTCCCCCAAAGTGGCTTTCATTTTTAATATGATTATTTTTGGATGTATGTATTTCATCCATCCTTCCCACCAGGTTTCAGCCCTGTGAAGCCACCTCAGCTTGTTAAATTTCTATTTTAAGAGGATGGGTTTTATTATTTTGTTTGATATTCCAAGTAGCTTAAAGGGGAAAGGGGAGACTTCATAAGGCTTATAACATTTTGATTAGTAATATTTTATAAAATACAATAGGCAGTTACATCACACATTACATACGTCTGCAAATTGTATTTTTAAAAAGACACCTTTCAGGACTGCAAATGCTATCTTCTACATTAAATACAATCATATTCATTTATTCTATATTTCTTTTTTAATTCTGTATCAATCTAGTGCACAAAAAATGAAGAAGTGGATTGAGTCAAGCATAATTGAAGTCATCATGGTAAAAGCTTCCCTGATATTCTTTGTGACTAGTGATATCCTAGGCCAGAATGATTCTCAGCTGGTGTTAAATCCATGAGACTAAATTTATTTTCATCAGCTGCGGATTTGGCCTCCATTCCTGCAGAAGCTGATTGTATCAAAAATTTGTGTGGTGTTTTAATAATGTCAACCTCTATCCACCATAAAAAGAATGAAAACTGGTACATTATGCTATGAAGGGAAGTGATGGATTTGCCATCTCTTGATATCTTCAGACAAAGATTGGATGCCTTTCTAGAAGGTATGCTTCAGTAAAACTCTAGTTATTGGGCTCAGTACAGGGGTAAGTGGATGGAATTCTTGGAAGTCAGATTAGTTAATATAATGTTCCTTTCTGGCCTTAAAATCTGTGAATCTATGAAAATTAGTCAATCAGAACAGCTCATTCTTTAACTAACTTTTTAAAAGAAAGAAATATATGATATTCCTGTTTTCAGAGCAAATTATTTTTAAACTGTTTATAGTAACTGTTCAAAAAAGAGGTGGTGAATAATGGAAAAGCAGATAGATTGCATTAGTAGACACCCTTCAAAAATACAAATAAGTGAGAAGCCATAGTGCTAAACACTATTAATTTGCCACGTATGCGTCACAGGTGGACTGCAATTTATGAAGGGTCAGAGTGATGTAACCCTATGCATCTTGCAATTAAAGATTATAGGACATACAAGCTTAAAATGTGGAAATTATTTCAGGTCACAACATATTTGGAGCAAATTTAATACATGCAAATTGCTTGAATATTTGAAAGCTCCCAAATGTTGACCTCAATAGGACTAGATCAATAGCCATCAAGGGGCAGCCACTACTCTGTTTCCCCTCTGGAACAGATGTTTCATTTCTTGCCAGTCCAGCTTCTGTCAATCAGTACTGGGTTTGGCTTGATGAAGACCTATACAGGAAAAAATGGTAGGATTACCAAAATATATAGGAAATGTTGTCATGACTCTTCACAGCTAAATGTGTTTCATCCATAGATGTCTTTTTCAAAAATAAATGCATACAAAGATCAGTGAGATCTCAGCAATCTATGCTAGGACTAGCCGGGTAAGCACAAATAGCTATTAAAAATGTTGTTTAAAACAACTTCCCTGACTACTTTCTCCAGCCTCAGAAAGAAAAGCTCTTGGGCTTTTTGAATGGTTGAATTTTAATCACATTCTAAGAACTGCAGAGCAACTGCAACTTCCACCAGGGCAATGATAATATAGCACTTAGTAAGGTTCAGTATTTGTTGGTTGTGTATCACATATCTTTCTGTATCTTAAGTGTCAAAGAATGGCACAAAGAAACAAAAGCAATGTCCATGGATCCTTAAGATAGGGGAGGATCTCTTAATAGGGATTCTCTATATCCTAGAAAAGAAGAGAGGGTAGAAGTTGATAAAGTACAGCTAGGAACTGAAGAGAAACAGTAAAATGAAAAAGAATCACAGACAATTACAGACAGACAATTACAGACAGACAACTAAAGACAGACAACTAAATATTGACAAATTTTATAAGCTTGTATACAAATGCTAGAAATCTAAATAATAAGATGGGGATACTTGAGTGCCTGGTATTAAATAAAGATATTGACATAATAGGTATCACAAAAACTTGGTGGAACGCTAATAATCAATGGGACACAGGAATACCAGGGTACAAAATATATAGGAATGACAGAGTAAGTTGTGCTGGGGTGGGGGAGGGAGTGGCACTACATGTGAAAGAAAGCATAGAGTCAAATGTAGTAAAATGTCTTAAATGAATCAAGGCATACCATAGAATCTCTGTGGATAGAAATCCCATGCTTGAATAATAAGAATATAGCAGTAGGAATATATTACTGACCACCTGACTAGTGATGATGGTGATTGTGAAATGCTTAGGAAAATCAGAGAGGGTATAAAAATAGAACACTCAGTATAATAATGGCGGTTTTCAACTATCTCCATATTGACTGGGTACATGTCACCTCAGGATGGGAGGCAGAGATAAAATGTCTAGATACCATTAATGACAGGTTTTTGGAGCAGCTGTTCTTGGAACCCACAAAGGAGGAGGCAATTTTTTATTTAGTTCTAAGTGGAGCATGGGATCTGCTTCACGAGGTGAATATAGCTGAATTGATCAGTAATAGCAACCATGATGTAATTACATTTAACATCCTTGTGGGGGTGCAAATAACAAAGAATACTACCACAGTAGAATTTAACTTCAAGAAGGGGAACTGCACAAAAATGAGGTGGCTAGTTAAATGGAAATTTTAAGAAATAGTTACAAGAGACAAATGCCTGCAGAATGCATGGAAAATTTTAAAAACATCATACTAGAGGCTGAAATTTAATTTGTACCCCAAATAATAATAATAAAAAACCAGTAGGAGGACCAAAAAAACCCACCACCCAGGGCTAAAAAATGGAGTAAAAGAGGTGGTTAGAAGCAAAAAAATTATTTTAAAAATTGAAAGTCAAATCCTATTGAAGAAAATAGAAAGGAGCATAAACTCTGGCAAGTAAAGTGTAAAAGTATCATTAGGTAGGCCAAAAAGCAATTTGAACAGCAACTAGCAAAAGACACACAAACTAACAGCAAAAAATATTTTAAGTACATCAAAAGCAGGAAGGCTGCCATACAATAAGCAGGGCCACTGGACAATTGAGGTGCTCAAGGAAGAGAAGGCCATTGTGGAGAACCTAAATGAATTCTTTGCATTGATCTTCACTGTAGAGGATGTGAGGGAGATTCCCACACCTGGGTCATTCTTTTTAGGTGACAAATCTGAGGAACTGTCTCAGATTCAGGTGGTTTTGGAACAAATTGATAAATTAAAGAGGAATTTCACTAGGACCAGATAGTGTTCACCCAAGAGTTCTGAAGGAACTCAAATATGAAATGGCAGAACTACTAAGTGTGGTGTGTAACCTATCACTTAAATCAGCTTCTGTACCAGGTGACTGGAGGATAGCTAATGTGATGCCAATTTTAAAAATGGTTTCAGAAGCGATCCTGGGAATTATAGGTATAGGATCCTGGGTAAACCTAACTTCATTACAAGGCAAATTGGTTGAAACGGTAGTGAAGAACAGAATTATCAGACATATAGATAAACACAATCTGTTGGGGAAGAGTCAACCTGGCTTCAATCATGCCTCATCAATTTGTTAGAATTCTTTTCCACATGTTTGCTGACACCCTCAAAGAATGATCCAGTGGCTATAGTGTACTTGGATTTTCAGAAAGCTATTGACAAGGTCCCTCATCAAAGACTCTTAAGCAAACTAAGAAGTCATGGAATAAAAAAGAAATTTCTCTCCTTGGTCAGTAACTGGTTAAAAGAAAGGAAACAAAGGCTAGGAAGAAATGGTCAGTTTTCAGAATGGAGAGAGGTAAATAGTGAGGGATCTGTACTTTGTCAATTTTCACTCTGGTCTTTTCTAAATTTTGAGTGATTGGCTTTGCAGATTAAAAAAAAATCTTAAAACATTTTTGTGTGTAGTTTTTAGGAATTTGATTTTAGTTTAAGGAAAAATTTATCTGTACTTGTGGAAGTAACTGAAGCAAACTCTGAACCATTAGCATTTATCTTTGAAAACTCATGGAGGATAGGTGAGGTTCTAGAGGGAGGACTAGAGAAAGGCAAACATATTACCTATTTTTAATAAAGAGGAACAAAGAGGATATGGGGAATTATAGACTAATGAGCCTAATTTCGATGCCTGGAATGATACTAGAACAAATTATTAAACAATTTGTAAGCACCAAGAGGATAATAGAGTTATAAGTAATAAGCCAACATGGATTTGACAAGAATAAATCACGCCAAACCAACCTAATTCTTTGATGGGGTTACTGGTATAGTGGATAGAGGGCCGACTGTAGATGTGATGTATCTTGATTTTAGTAAGGCTTTTGACATATTCCCAAATTACATTCTTGTAAGCAAACTAGAGAAATGTGGTCTATATGAAATTACTATAAGGTAGGTACAAAACTGTTTGGAAGACCATACTCAGAATAGTTATCAAAGATTTGTTGTCCAACTGGGAGAATTTACCTGGGGTCTGTCCTGTTGGTCAATATTTTCATTAATGACTTGCATAATGGCTTGGAGTGTATGCTTATAAAATTTGCAGATGACACAAAGCTATTAGTGATTGCTAGCATTTGGGAGGCCAAGATTAGACTTAAAAATGGAGTATGAAAATGGTATGAAATCAACAAATGACATACAATAAAGTGCAAAACACTACACTTAAGAAGGAAAAATCAAATGCACAACTACAAAATGTGGATTAACTGGCTAGGCAAAAGTACTGCTGTAAAGGATCCAGGGTTATACTGAACTGCAAATTGAATATGATTGAAGAACACGATGCAGCTGCAAAAAAGGCAGATATGAGTCCGGGGTGTATTAACAGGAGTGTCATATGTAATACCTGGGAGGTAAATGTTCTTTTCTGCTTGGCACTTGTCAGGCCTAAGCTGGAGTATTGAGTGGATACCACACTTTAGGAAATATGTGGACAAATTGGAGAGAATCCAGAGGAGAGAAACAAAAATGATAAAGGATTTAGAAAACCTGACCTCTGAGGAAAGACTAAAAAAACTGGGTATAATTAGTTTTGAGGGGGAAAAAGACTGATGAAGAACCTGATAACTGTCTTCAAATATGTTAAGGACAGTTTTAAAGAGGACAGTGATCAATTGTTCTCATGTCCACTGAAGAGGACAAGAAGTAATGGTCTTAATCTGTAGCAAAAGAGATTTAGTTTAGATATTAGGAAAACCTTTCTAATTATAAGGATAGTTAAGCACTAAAATAGGCTTCCAAGGGACGTTGTGGAATCCCCATCACTGGAAGTTTTTAAGAACAGGTTGGAGAAATAGCTATCAGGGATGATCGAGGTTTACTTGGTCCTACCTTAGCACTGAGGACTGGACTAAATGACCTTTCAGTTTTATATCTATGATTCTATGATAAATGTGTGCTAAAATTATATAAATGCTAATTAGAAATATTTTGTAATTTGTAATTCTGCCATGTTTTTTCTATTTGACATACATAAACATTTCCCATTAAATATTAATGCTGTAAAAGTAAGGCCAGATTATCATATCACTACACAATTCATGGAAGATAAAAGCTATTGCAAAAAAACTAAATTAATTCTTTGCCTCAGTCTTCACGGCTGAGGATGTGAAGGAGATTCCCAAACTTGAGCCATTCTTTTTAGGTGACAAATCTGAGGAACTGTCTCAGATTGAGGTGTCATTAGAGGAGGTTTTGGAACAAATTGATAAATTAAACAGTAATAAGTCACCAAAACCAGATCGTATCCACCCTAGAGTTCTGAAAAAACTCAAATGTGAAACTGCAGAACTACTAACTACGGTATGTAACCTATAATTTAAATAAGCTTCTGTACCAGATGACTGGAGGATAGCTAATGTGACGCCAAGTTTTAAAAAGGGTTCCCAAAGTGATCCCGGCAATTAAAGGCCAGTAAGCCTAACTTTAGTACCGGTCAAACTGATTGAAACTATAGTAAAGAACAGAATTTTCAGACACATGAATACAATTTGTTGGGGAAGCGTCAACATGGCTTTTGTAAAGAGAAATCATGCCTCACCAATCTACTAGAATTATTTGAGGGGGTCAACAGGCATGTGGACAAGGGTGATCCAGTGGATATAGTGTAATTGATATTCAGAAAGCCTTTGACTAGGTCCCTCACCAAAGGCTCTTAAGCAAAGTAAGTGGTCATGGGATAGTGGGGAAGGTCCTCTCCTGGATCAGGAGCTGGTTAAAAGATAGGAAACAAAAGGTAGGACTAAATGGTCAGTTTTCAGAATGGAGAGAGATAAATAGTGCTGTCCCCCAGGGGTCTGGACTGGGACAAATACTATTCAACATATTCATAAATGATCCAGAAAAGGGATAAACAGTGAGTTGGTGAAATTTGATGATACAAAACTACAAAAGATAATTAAGTCCAAAGCAGACTGTGAAGAGTTGCCAAGGGATCTCATAAACTGGGTGATTGGGCAACAAAATAATAGATGAAATTCAGTGTTGATAAATGCAAAGTAATGCACATTAGAAAACATAATTCCAACTGTACATATAAAATTATGGGGTCTAAATTAGCTGTTACCACTCAAGAAAAAAATCTAGGAGTCATTGAGGATAGTTCTCTGAAAACATCCACTCAATTTGCAGCGGCAATCAAAAAAGCTAATAGAATGTTGAAAATCATTAGGAAAGGCATAGATACTAAGACAGAAAATATCATAATGACTCTTTATAAATCCATGGTACACATACAACTTGAATACTGCATAGATATCTGGTTGCCCCATCTCAAAAAAGATATATTGGTATTGGAAAAAGTACAGAAAAGGGCAACAAAAAGGATTAGGGGTATGGAATAGCTTCCATATGAGGAGAGATTAATAAGACTGGGAATTTCAGCTTGCAAAAGAATCAACTAAGGGGGGATATGATAGAGGTCTGTAAAATCATGGCCAGTGTGGAGAAAGTAAATAAGGAAGTTTATTTATTCCTTCTCATAACACAAAAAGTAGGGGTCACCAAGTGAAATTAATAAGCAGGTTTAAAAAAACCAAAAGGAAGTATTTCTTCATACCACGCACAGTCAACTTGTGGTACTCTTTACCAGAGGATGTTGTCTAGGCCGAGAGTATAATGGGGTCCGAAAAAGAACTAGATAAGTTCATGAGGATAGGTCTATCAATGACTGTTAGCCAGGATGGGCAGGGATTAGTATTTGCCAGAAGCTGGGAATGAGCAACAGGATCATTACCTCTTTTATTTATTCTCTTTGAAGCACCTGACATTGGCCACTGTTGGAAACAGGATATTGGGCTAGATTGACCATTGGTCTGAGCCAGTATGACTGTTCTTATGTTCTTATGGGTCAGAATGCTGGATTATGAGGAAAGATGATGAACAAAAGATATTAACTGCATAAATGAACAGGCAGAGCAGAATATTGGGAGTTTCAAGAATGCAGAAAATAAAAAATGAAGAGAGAAAACAGCTTAGGCAAGAAATAGTACTGTTATAGAAGATTCAAGAAAGATGACTGCACTGATCTGGACACCTGTCAATAATGAATCTGAAGAGGATACCATACATGGTGATACATACCAGAGTTCAAAGAACTAAAATAGAGGAAGAACAAAGAATGACATAGAACTAAAAGAATTAAATCTGAACAAAGTCATGAAACTGGTACAAGATAGAAGGAATTTGGTGAAAAGACTTCATATGGCCCCTTTGTTGCTGATGAGCTGACAGATGGGAATCAAAAACAAGAGAAGAGAGTGTTTGGGGCAGAGGGGTGGGAATCAGAAAACTGCAATTCTTCTATTCTGACTTGTCTTCTGTCTTGCTGTTGGATGCTTTTTGCACCTCAGTTCTCTTTAGGGATGAGGTTTATTCACCTTGGAATGGTGCTAGTAGAATCCTGGGTAAAATAAAATAGTTAGGAAATATTAGTCTTTAGCTATGTCTTCCTCTCACAGAATGCTTCACCCCCACCCCCAACTGTCCCATTATCCTCTGTCTGACCAATTTGATTATTATCACTGTTTCCTGTCCATAACTCTATTCTCTGTGCTATTAACTTTAGAAGTGTACTTAAGCCACACATTTTAGACTATACCAGTGTGGCTTGCCCCTTATGGGTTGAAGGACTGAGGTTAGTCAACCCTGTTTTACTTCAGAGGCACACCTGGGGTGGATCAGGGAATTTCTTTATAAACAGCAGGAAGCTGCAGGGTGTGGCTAACAGGAGAAGGAAACTAGGACCAGATCACCAGCCAGAAAGGACTGTAACTGCTGGCTTTGTGTGGGGCCAGACTGGGACAGAGGGAGAGCTCTGTGTGTGGCAAAAGAATTTACAGTTGACTGTTGTGTAACAGACTTTATTTTGGGGACTCTGAGGATTGTTTGAACCTTTTTCTTTTATTAAACCAATTCTGGGTGAGGGTGCCATTAGCCATAAGAAAGACTGTGTGGAGTTCTTAATGAGCCTGCAAACGGGGGCGAACAGGAGCAGAGTGCCTGCAAAGCAAGCCCTGGCCATGAGGAGGTGCTCACTAAGTGGCCACCCCACAACACAGACATGCCTGCCAGAAAAGAATCGACCGCCAGCTTCCAGAGTTATGTTTCTGAGTTGATAGCAGGAATTAAATAGCAAAAAACCAAAAAACACAGTTTTTGACATGTAAACAGATATGAATACACATAGGAAACAGAACTGCTTACTAAGAAACCATTTTCTATACCTGCCCTGAGCAGTTTGCAGGTTAAAAATAAACAGTATAGGCACATAAATCATCAGGTATCCAGAAAAGTCACCATGCCCACTGTGCTCATAACAAAACAGTACAGGCATAAGTATATTTTTGTTGTTAGATAATAGGACTTAATTGGGATTATCACTGTTATGCTTCATGGAAGATTTTTGTCTTGAAGAAGAATTTAAATGGAGATGGTGGTTTTCAAACTGAGATGGAAAGGATGTTTCAAATGTAAGGAGCACTTGGAAGAGAGTAAAAAAAGGATATAAAGGACTGGACATGATGTGTGAAGGGAGTGAGAGGAGAAATGGAACGCAATAAGAGCAGAGATGTAGGCTGGAAAAGAATAGCACAGAATCTTGGAGGTAGGGATGAGAAGATTGAAACTGATGTAGGAATCAAGAGGAAGCCAGTGGAGGTAAAGTTGGAGAGTGTGAAATGGTCAACAGGTATAGAATGAAGATTTCCATTGCTGAAGTTTGCCAGTCTGCAAGGAATCAGGTGAGAATAAGGAACAAGAACAAGGTTGTAATAGTCTAGCTGAGAGATGGCAGAGATAAAGGAAAATACAACCTTGAGGATGAACAAACAAAAGGTAGGATTTGATGACCAGCTGTTTGTGGTGGGAGATGGCAGAGATAAAGGATAATACAACTTTGAGGATAAACAAACAAAAGGTAGGATTTGGTGACCAGCTGTTTGTGGTGGGAAATGGAGAGAACTGTGTCAAAAATGAGAGGTTGTCAGTCTGTAAAAGAAGACAATGGTGGAATGACCAGTGTGATGGAGAAGGGAGAGAGAACAGGCATTCTGGACTGTTATTTTTTATTTTATTTTTCTCTCAGCTTTTAGCCTTTCTAGCTTGTCATCTAATTAATTTTATTTAAGGATTTTCCACCTGCTATTGGTGACTTACCATTTGGCTTTTGGGATTTAAAAAAACAAAACTGGTTTGGCTTCATTTATGTTATGGATTGTTGCTTTCGTGTGCCTTGCAGGGAAGTTGTATTTCCATTAATTGTGCCTACGATAGGTCATCCATTCAGTTATTTCTTCATTTCAGCATATTAAGCACTATAAACGTTAAATAGATTTGTACTATAGATAATTTCATTTGATGTATGTTTTTAGTGTACTGGGAACTTGTGACATAGATCACGTAAACTAAGTAGTGGCATGATCCTGCATTCCTGTACACAGCTGGAACGCCCATCGAATTCCACTGGAGTTGTGGGGCACTAAGCAATATTGCAAGTGTGACAGGGTACTATTAGTAGTACCCTGGTCACTAAGCTTGCTGTAGCACTGGGAAGAGTGCAGGCTTAAGTGAAGCGAATTAATCAATTTATTTTGAGGATTATTCACACTTGAGTGAAGATTGCTGGACTAATGGGCCAATTGGCTCAGTGATTGGGAGGATATAAATGGGAGGAACAGAAAGAAGGGGAAAGGCTCAAAGGGTGCACCTAGGCTGAGGAGTGAAGGCTATGTGGAAGCTGTTTAGGTAGTGACCTGAGGTGCCCTGTTACAGCAAGGAATATGGCATTAGCTGATGTGGTGAGAATCAGAAAAGTATCAAATAATGACACACTTTTTAATGAGGCTGTTCTATGTCTCTATGATTTTCACTGTTTAAGATAGTAAGAAAGTTTGATTCAGCCCTATCTGTGGACCACATCTAAAGTCCACCAAAATCAATTGGTGTTTTCCATAGAGTTCAATGGGCTTTGGATCAGGCCCTATATAAACCTAGAGAGCTGCTCCAGGCCCAGAGGGATTATATTAGCCACAAGTGAGGAATCAAGTTAGAGGTGGGAGGATTGGCAAACTACCTAGCTTCTACCTGTATTGCTGCCCCACTCCCCTTTGTACTGCAAATGATCCCATATCTAGGAACAAAAAATGGAGGATACTTACAGGATACTTACTTCCTGGGAAGCAGTGACTCTGAAAAAGATGTAGGGTCATGATGGATAATCTGCTGAATATGAGCTCCCAGTGCAACATTGTGGACAAAAGAGTTAATGCAATCCTGGGATGCATAAATAGGGGAATTTTGAATGCAAGCAGAGAGGTCATTTTACCTTTGTATTTGGAACTGGTATGGCCATATCCAGTTCTGGTGCCCACAATTCAAAAGGGATATTGATAAACTGGGGAGGGTTCCAAGAAGAGCCACAAGAATGGCTGAAGGATAGAAAACATGCTTTATAGTGATAAACAGACTAATGGAGCTCAAGGTATCTTAACAATGAGAAGGATAAAAGGCGACTTGATCACAGTCTATAAGGATCTACATGGAGAACAAATATTTAATATTGGGCTCTTCAATCTAGCAGAGAAAGGTAGGACATGATCCAATGGCTGAAATTTGAAGCTAGACAAATTCAGACTGGAAACAAGGTGTAAATTTTTAAAAGTGAGAATACTTAACCATCAGAACAATTTTGCAAGGGTCATTGTGAACTCTCCATCACCAACAATTTTTGAATTAAGATTGGATGTTTTTCTAAAATATATGACCTAGGGATTATTTTTGGGAAGTTATATATATCATCAGACTAGATGATCATAACAATGCTTTCTGGCCTTGGAATCTTGAAAAAGAATGGAAAAGGGACTGAAGAGTCTGATGGAACAGACCAAGGTCTTCCCCTTTCCTCTCCCAATCCATAGTCAGCTCAGCAGCCCAGGAAAAATACTAGGGTCAATAGGAGTTGCAGGTGATGAATACCCAGCAACTGTTCTTACATGTCTAAGGGTCCAATCCTGCCAACATGCCTGTGAGTAAATCTAGTCAAAGTCAATATTACTATTTAGATGAAGTGACTAGACAGACAGGATGTGTGAGGTAATATCTTTCATTGAACCAACTTCTGGTGGTGAGAGAGACAAGCTTCAATGTGACTACTCAGGCAAGCAACTTGTCTGCAGTTAGACAGATAAGCCCCTATATAGAGCAAATACTCAAGAAAAGTACCTTTTTTCAGATACATAAATGGGTGTACATTTTGGCCCTAAAATCTGACACCTGGAAATGGAGGTCATTAAGGAAAATTTGTTCTTAATTTCTTAAGACAATCTAATTAAGTAGCTCGTGCTACTGCATATTCTCAGCCAACTTCAGGGATTTGAATTATAATTTTTAAAATATGTAACCAGAAGCTTAGGAGATATTCCTACATACAAACACCTACAATGCCCTTTGAGTTCAAGATTGCTGTACTGGGGCAGGAAACTGAATAAAGGGCTAGGTGTGCCAAGGATCGATCAGAGTCATCAGTTTTACTTTGGAGTAATGTTACTTGCTAAGAGTAAGTGGAGAATGTCTATCTCTAGCCGTAACCCTTCAAATGATTCCTCTTTTATACAGTTTCTTGATATTAAACTACAAGTAAAAAAAACCCTTTTTTACATATCTGAGTGTATAATTTAATACTGACCCACTCAGCCCCACCCAAAACCCATGAGGACAAATGGACACTTTTTATTATTTAATAAGATTCTTTTACATTTTTGCCACTTCTGATTGCCTATAAAACTTTCACCAGTAAGGGTGGTGCTTTGTAACATACTCTTTTATCAATACAAGAATGTAACAAGATGATACATCCATGCACTGGTTTTCAAAGTATTTAACTATCATTGCTCATCTTTTAGAGCCTGGTGTATTGTGATCTGCTTCTTTATTAGACTTATTAATAAAATATAACACAGAAATACTTTGCTTAATCTGAAACATCAAACCAAATAAATGTAAAATATAGTTTTGATTTTTAGTGGATATAGCAAACATCCAAAACTCCCAAATAGCAAAGCAGGCACACCTCATGATTAAAATGTCATCTCAAATCTGTATTTCATGTCTGACAGATTTTCATGAAATATTTTTTTAAATGAGATTTAAAATTTTCAGAAGCCCTTAAGTGACTTAGCAGCCTAATTATCATTGAAAGTCAATGTGACTTAGGCTCTTAAGTGCCTTAATGAGACTAGAACATCTTACCCCTGGCCACTTTGCTGTACAGAGATGCTCATATATCATTATTCTGTATTCCCTACACCAACACCAGTGTTTAATGAGTATGGCCCTTTCTACTGCACAAGTTCCTTAATCATGCACACACGCATACATTTTATTTTATTTTAAGTGGTATAAAAGTTCAAAGGGTAATTTCATCAAGACTCTGGGTGCCTTTCTATAAATTATATGAAACTAGTAAAATTGAGCAGCCAGCAGAACACACCTCCTCTACATCACAGAACAAATTCCCAACAAAATTTACCCTCTGCAGCAGCCCATCACCTAGGACAGCTCTGCAGTGTGCCCTGAAGACCAAAAGACCAGGGCTGTTTCAGAGTGGAGAGGACTTAGGTTAATGTTGACTTCCAGCCCTACTACCAGCCCTCTTTCTTTCTTGAAGCAGAAGAATCCAGCTTGAGCTTTTCCAATGAAGGTAGAGGTGGCAGAGGAGCACGAGGAGATGATCTCTCAGTAGGACAGGTTTAAGCCTTTTAAGTCCTTATAGCTATACATGATGCATGGCAATCTTAATCAAGTATTAACCCTGTAATGCTGTCTTCCTTAAGTACTGCTTAATTTGTAAGGAAAAAGGTGGGGGAGCTCAAGCAATTTGTTTTGTTTTTTTACTGATTTGAATAGATACAGCAAGCCCAGGGGTGCTAGGGCTACGAACTGCCAAACCTAGAGGTGGCAGTGCTCAGCCTTGGCAAGCCCTGCCACCAATTCAGCACTGTCCTAAAGTCTATAAGCTAATTAAGGAATATTCTTTTGGGTAACTATTCACCAAGAGAAGCAAGGGGATCACAAGTTAGTCCTAAGATTTTTTTTTATTATTATTATTTAAAAGAGAAAAACTCATCTTCTCTTCCCCCCTCCTTTTTTTTTCAATCTGAAATAGTCAGATTGGATCACTCACCTCTGCCAGCACAGTCCTATTATTAGCGAATGAACTGTTTCGCAAGTGTTTTGAAATCAAACTCGGTGTGGGTTTGGACGGGGTGGGAATCGGTGTTTTATAATTTCAAATATTTCAGGAGAAACTTGAAACAATAACACATGAGGCCGAGAGACATTTTGAATATATTCTTGTGAAGAGGTGTAATCCCTCAACTATGAACACACTACAGGGAAACTGTTTGCATCTGAATCACGGTATTGAGGCCATCATAGCTCAAGTTTCTCTGTCGTGGTTGTTATGGTGGCTCCAGGACCCTTTGGGATATGCTGCTAGTCCACTACAGGCCATAGTTTTACATTTGTTGCCTCTTTCTCTCTCACACTCCACAAGAGGATCACTGTCTACTCGGCGTTTGGGCACTTGAATGATGCAATTAGAATACATATTTTAAGTCGAAAGCAGAGAGGGTAACACCTAGAAACTGAGCAAAAGAAGCTACAGGATTGTTGAGAAAATGTGGTTTGTTTCTTCCCGTTTCACCCGAGCTCAAGCCCCGGGAATCTTGCTCCATCTTACTCTTAAAATCAAACGTTATTGAAGGTTAAACTGTTTTGTTGTTGGGGGCCCCTGAACAACTTTAACCTCTAGCCACTGTTCACTTCAAGTTCAGCTCCAGTGGAAGTAAAATCAGTCGTGTTGCCTCCTGCTGCGGCCCCTTGAATCGCACGATAGCAAAGGGGGCGGGAGGTGCCGCTCGCAGCGCAGCGTCGCCCTCGCCTTCTCCTCGGCGCCGCGGGGTGTCTCCTGAGCCTGCTGCGCTCAGAAGCGCGTCTTCGCCCCCTTCACGCGGCCGCCTCAGTCTTAGGGGCGCTGCTCGCGCCCAGGTTAGAGCGACCCCAGGCCGCCGGCTGAGAGAGCGCTGCGCCCTCCCCTTGCCCCGGGCTCCAGGCGGGCCGGGTTCAGCGTCTCCTGGGCGCCTGCGAAAAGTTCCTGGGAGAGGAGGAGGAGGAGGAGGGCGGCTGGGGGCAACTTCCCCGCCGCTCCTGTGGCTCGGTGCATCCCCCTTCCCTCCCGCGTGTGAATAGCGGGAGCGGAGCGGGCCGGGCCGGGAGCTCTGCTGCTGCTGGCATCCAATCCTCTCGCCGCTCCCAGGGGGTCACGGAGCAGAGGCGCCCCGCCGAGGGCAGAGGCTTCAACTGGGGATGGTCCTATGCCGGGCTGCGGGGGCGTGGGAGCCGCAGGGCGACTCGCTCCTACCCCAGCCTCGCCCCTCGGCCGGCTTCAGGCTGCTGCCGCCTGAGCGCCTGGCCCAGGCTGCTCCGTCCTCTCCCGGGCTGCTTCAGCACCTCGGCCAGAGAGCCGAGCCTGCGCGCCCCGCCCGCCTGCTCGCTGTCGGTGCCCCGCCAGTCAGCGGGCGAGCCGGGCGGGGGAGCCAGCAGCATCTCCCCGCCGCCTTGCGGGTCTCCGCCCTCCAGCGCGCAGCCACCAATGAGCGGGGTGGGGAGGCGGGGGGGGGCCCCCTTCTTCCCGCCTCTCTAGTTAAGGCCGCGGGGAGCGGGCTGTAGCTCAGTGGCAGGGGCCGAGGCGCGCGCGGGGTCGGGTAGGCGGTGGCGGCGCGGGGGCAGCGCAGGACAGGGCACCTCCACTGGAGTTCGGGCCAGCTCGGAGCCGGCGGAGCGCGGAGACCCCCAGGTGCCCAGAGCGGCGGAGGGAATTAGCCCCAGCGACAGCAGCCGGCCACGCCACTGCAGCCGAGCAGCACCTAGGGCAGGCGGACGGTCCCAAGTGCGGAGCAGCAGCCCCAGCCGCGATACCATGGAGCAGGAGAAATATTTGCCCGAGCTGATGGCAGAGAAGGACAGCCTGGACCCGTCCTTTGTTCATGCAATGCGCCTCCTGGCTGAAGGTAAGACTTCGCTCCTCCTGGCGTGTCTTCTTCCCTCCAACGCTGCCGTGCTGGGTTCTTAGCCGGGGGACGTGTGCTGCGATGGCCAGGCAGCCAGCATCCTGCGCCTCGGCTTGGACTCAGCCAAGGCATTCCGCGCCCTAGGCATGCAGATGTTTCCCTCTTCCGCCACCCCTTTTTGTTTTTGTTTTTTGGAGGGTCCAAACCTCTCCCATGCGAGAGATGCCAAGAGAGATTCTTGAGACCTGCTTGTAGGTATGAGGAATGACTAATCGGCTTAGCCATCGCAGGCAGTGGCTTGAGCGAGAAAGTGCAGCGTTCACAGAAATGCCCACTTCTGAAGTGGGAAAGATGGGAAAGGGGGTTAAGTAAATTGTGATCAGCACATTGCCACTGAGAGAGAGTGTGTACAGGAGCTTTAGTCTGTATTTCTGCAGCATCTCTCAAGTATACAGAGTTGCCCTTTAAGCTAGTCACTCACAGGTTTCTGTAGAAATATTGAACACCAAAGAGGAAATCAGTATTATATATATATATATATATATATATATATATATATATATATATATATAAAACGCTGAGGATGAAACACTATGGAAGACGTTATTCCCTCTCTAGTGTTTACCGTACTTGAAAATAATCAACGATCAGTTGCTTTGCAAAGTATGGATTGTGTTTTATATGTTTGTTGTAGTAAGACAGAGAACGTTTTTTTATACAGGGAGACACAGATTATCCCCCTGGCTCTGTTAGCAATAGTTTTTCAAGCTTGTTTAGGAATAGCTCCTGCTAGCCACTGTATGGAGTAACTTATACAACGAATTTAGCAAATATAAGCATCGTATTTGTATATAGTAGATGTGTATATTTTATATTTCAGTACTGGAAATGCCTGTCTTTTCATGATTTTTCATTAAAATGATTTATTTCATTGTGCAAATAAGCTATTGTAATTGGGTAGGTTCCTTAGGTAGGGCTTCCATGGTCATGGTTCCTGATTTTATTTACACAAAGACAGATGCTAGATTCTCATTAAACTCATTAGATCATGTTTTCGGTGTTTAAGTACCATGTTTCTGTTTATATGATAACAACTAAATCCACTCCTATATCCTTAATGCACTATTTTGTCAGTTGAGTTTTCTGTTTTGGATATTCACTGGATATGACATATCAATTTCATGACATCATTTCTTTAAGGACTTGATGCATTTCTTTTTGGTTTGTGCAGTGATCTAAAGTATTGTCTTGGTACAAATTTGTTCTTCAGTATATCAATCAGTGCTTGTGATATAATTACATATTGCACAATTTGAGACAGCTAAATTACTTGATTAGGAAGTCTTTACAAACTTTATCTTCCTTACTACACTATGTAGTTAGTTCTTGAATACAGGCCATATTGTACAGGACTTGAAGTACAGAAGTAGTACAATCAGTTAAACTCTCCTCATGCTTTCTGTTGCTTTTTTCTTGTGTATATTGTTGATTCTTTAAAATATTGTCTGGATTGGGTACCAGTGTAAAAGAGAAGTAGTAACAATAAAGCATATTTCTGTATCCAAATCTGAAATGAAACCTGTAATGAGATCATTCAAATATTCACAAATGTAAACTACCCTAAAATCTAAATAAAGTGAATAATTTTCTGAAGTTCCATATATTTTTAAGCAAAATCATAATAATTCAAAACTTTTTGTTAGCACTTAAAGCAATTCATGGGTCAGCAGCCTTCATATTGTCTTTCTTAAATACATGGTTTATTTATTAGGATAAAGTTACTGAATCTAGATTTTCATAGAATGTTCTGTCTGATAATGGGAAGTCCAGCATGAATAATGGCACACATTTAATATACTTATAATATCTATATTGTTGCTGAAGTGATAATCAGAGTAATTTATACTGCTGGAATATTAATTTGCAGAGGATGAACCTAAATTCCTTATTGCTCAAAGGGGCGTATTTCTTGCACCCTGCAATTTGAACTTTTCCCAGCAGGGGGAGGTATCTACCGAAAGAGCATGTGTGAGAGAACACATGAAATACATAATTGAAAGTGTGCAAAGTAGAGTCAAATAAAGAAAAAAAAATGTATCTTGTTTCTGGGTTTGCAGTTCATGCAAAAATTGCATTTCAGACAACTGGTGAGACTGAGTAAATTAATACTTTGCTGGTTTCTTTTTAATGTAGCTGGGGCTAAGTATACCTATATATATTTAAATAGAAGACAAAGGTAAGTTGCCTCTGGAAGCTGTAGAGAATGCTAATGTAGGATTCACACCAGATACCTCAAAACACTATAGGTCAATCTTTCTAGAGATGTATTTTAGATGTTTACATTTCAGTAAAATTACTATTGAAACAGCTTCACTAAAGTATGAGAGCAGCTAGTTAAAGCAGCAGGAACAAATGTACCTGTTATTACTGGCTATAAATAACAGTACCATAGATTTTCCCTTTAGAAGGGAAGTGTATACAACAGACATAAATTCATTTGGAAGTGTCACAGGTAGAACAACACTGCATGACACTAAAAGGTTCCCTACACCACAGAGTTTTTATGGTACATCTGTATTGGAGACATGGCCCCAGATTCTGGATTTCTGCTGTTTGAAAAATAATATATGAAAATCTTCATAGCAGCTAGCTACTCTGTTTAATTATCATGCCTCTTGATTGGCAACAGATTTCAATTAAATGCACAGTACTGTAATGTTCTCTTCCCCCCAGCCCCTTCAGAGTTGAGAGCCTATCACATTCACTCTGACTTGAAAGTGCTGTGATTTTTTGATGTCACTTGCTAACACCTGGATGTGAGAGTAGACAAGCTTCTGTGGAATCCTTAGAAAGGCATACAGGAGACAAACACTTCACAAATACAGTTTCAATGTAGGACACCTTATTGAATTATAAAGATCATTTTGTTTCTTCATAAACGTTTCTGAAGAACGTCATACATCTTTTTCATTGTACAAAACTTATTTAAAATGTGACTATATATTTTCCTCTTAATGTTTTGTTCCGTAGATAGGATAGGGGTTCATGCATATGTCATTAATGTCTGTGGGCTGGAGAGTGTCACCGCTGAGCACACTGAATCTCCATTTAACTTAGCAGAAGATTGAGGGCAAATCAGCACCCAACAAAAGTACAGAGCACTATTATTACACTGCTGTACCCCAACCATTGTAATAGGCACTGCAATACACATAGTAAGAGATAATCCCTGCATTAAAGAACTTACATTCTTAACAGACAAAGGAAGTATTATCTCAATTTTGGAGCTCTGGTGCAGAGCAATTAAGTGACTTGCCCATAATCCCACAGGAAATACATAGCACAGCCTGGAATAGAACCAAGGTGTCCTAATGCCCAGTCCTGTGCTTTTACCATAACATAGTTCTTCCTTAGGATCATTGTGCTGCTCCTGTAGAGATGACCCTGTATCAAACTGGAAAAAGGGCATACATTTTGAACAATTAGAGTATTTGGCCATACCTATGTGGAGAACAAGTATATAATAATGGGCTCTTCACTCTAGCAGAGAAATGTAAAACACAATCCAATGACTGGAAGTTGAAGCTAAACAATTTTAAACTCAAAACAAGGTATACATTTTCAACAATGAGAATAATTAACCATGAAAACAGTTTTACAAGGGCCATAATGGACTTTCCATCACTGACAAATTTAAAATCAAGATTGGATGTTTTTGTAAAAATGTATTCTCTGGGAATTATTTTGAAGGACATTCTATGCCCTGTGTGATACAGGACATCAAATTATGTGATCACAATGGTCCCTTCTGGCCTTGGACTCTATAAATCATTATCAGACTATTAAAGATGGGGAAACTATTCAAATGCTTTATTAGAAAAAAACTTGTGAAATATGAAGATTCAGTTCTATTATAGTCTATTCAATATATTTTCCCAAAATTCAAACAATGTATTAAAATAATATCATCTAATCAGTTTTAAATACAGTGAAACCTATGCTAATTGTGGCCACTTATTCTGATCTATCAGCCAGTAAAATCCATGTCTCAGAGAGTTTCTCTGTATTAATTATACTGGGTTATGCAGCCACCTATTATAAAAGTCAGAATAATAACAGTCTCTTTGATGGCTATTAACAGATTGCACTGCAAATGGGTTTCTAGTTAACTTTCTTTTACTGGTAAGCAAGATAAAAGTGCTTCTAGTGATGTGATATTCCCCATTAGTATATAAGAATAGTTAGTACTTGTTTTAAACAAGTAATATCTTATTTATCAATACAATGGTAAAAACTGTTCCCTGTACCTTCTATAGACAATATTTGTTTGTATGCCAGTAGCACCATTTGTATGCCATTGCAACAGGTGCTGCAGAGACTCTAGGTGAGCACATGATGTGATTTATTTGGATTTTTAAATTTTTTTGCATGAGTGTAAACAAGCATGAAGATGATGAAAGTATCTATGAATATGTATGAAAACATACTTGTGTGATTCATGACATGTAAAGGTAGGTGACCTATAGCAACTTACAATCTACTAAAACACCTTTTGGTTTTTTTAAAAGTATGTCTTACAGTGGTATCATTACTTTTATTAGAAAATGTCAGCAACTGGACGCCGAATCAGACCATCAGTATAGACAAATAAAAATTGCCTGCAGATAACTCAAAAATTGCATGGGCTATGCATGTGTGATTGTGAAAATGTCTTGCAAGATGTGATGTAAAAGACACGTCTAGCACAGACAAAAAGGAAAAAAGACCCAATGGAAAGTCAAAACCCAGTCAAAACAAAAAGACCTGTCCCCAATGGAAATTTCTATATAATACGTAGAATGCTAGTCTTATGTGTCATGACAATATAGCTAGCCTCAGATTTTCAACTGATGCCCTGAGGCCAGTGGGGATACAACCATTTACACTAGATGAGGATCTGTCTGTGATGCTTCTCAGAGCTGCTCAAGGCTATGATGCAAATCCCTCTCACCTGCCCTTAGTCTGAGGAAGCCTTGTCTATGTCTGCTGTGACTCCACCACCCATGGGTGACACAAGCACTGCCCCCTCAGCCTAACCATTGTCTCTCCACAGGCTATTGATAGGCATGTTCCAGCTCTCCAAGCATCTTTCTGGAATGTCCAGCCCCTGTTCCATTGGACACTCACAGTTTTGCTATTCCCAAAGAAGCAGTGCACTCCAGATGATCAGTTCCACCTCAGATCACTGCTCTGCTTAACACACAGCACTTAGATATGTTTATAGTGAAAACAAGAAGTTTATTTAACAAAGAGGAGAGAGTCAAATGATAGCAAGTAGAAATATTGAAAAAAATGGTTACATATAAAATAAACATAACCTGCGTTCTAGAACCTATTTAACTAAATACTTTCATATCTTGTAGAATAAAGCTCACTCCAACATCCTTCCAGTTTTTTTCAGCCAGGCCTAGCTATAATCCTTTTTTTCATGAGATAAAGCATGCTACCAGTTCGTCCCCTAGGTGTACAATCCTGTGTGTCTCTTTGCAACCTCAGATATATCAAAACAAAGTATTTTGATCTTTTCTCATAAACCGTACAGCCTCCTGCTGTGTGTTCCTTCCTGTAGATTTCACGATCTCTTGTCAATTTGCCATCTTGTTTAGCTAGTGGCTCCATATGCAAATATACTTAGATTGTGAGATATACTATACACAATGTCCAGTGAGAGACATAAGCATCTGCTATCCCCCACCTGAACAGAACCTGTCAGGGACATGTTACTTCCTGGTGACCTGTCTTTAACTTCAAGGATTTAAGAACATCATTTCCAGTATAGATACCTTACATGATACCCTTGGGTGAATATACTTGATGCCTATACACAAGGTGTGCGTGTAAAACTCTATGCCTCCTGTGCTTTTTGCCAGTTGGCACAAAGCGGTTCCTGGTTTACACTGGTCCCCAGTATAAATCTTGGGTTAGACCCCATGCCTGCAAATTGTTCCATAAGGGCAGACTGTGCGTTTGCCTAAAGCCTCATTCAAATAAATTGAGTTCTACAAGTGTTCACTCTCATTGAACTCCTTGGAGGACCAGGGCCATCCAGTCAACAAGTATAAAGTTATTGAGGCTCCTCATTCTTTGAGCCTTACTGCTATCACTGACACAAGCCTGCAATAATTGCTGTAGCCAGCCTCAACATTATTGGTACGGTATATTTGCGTTTTGCCTCTTACTAGATTAATGTATTGGCTCTACTGTACAACTAACCATATTTTATTTTTAGTCCTCTGGAAATTAATTTGTTTTTTATATAACAAGGTGGTTTTGGATCATTAATATATATTTCTAGTGTGAATCTTGAGGCAATAATAAGGTCATTGCATATAAATTACTTTTCTTTGTAATGTCTAATGAAATGAAGATCATATCCTTATCCAAGATGTGAAAGATTATTGGTTAATTCTGTGATTTACGCTAGTCAGGCCTGAAACACTTCTGTAATTTTTCTTTAGTAGTGTGTCATAAACTATTAGCCAAATGATATATGCAGTCTTAGCAGCAATGAGAGTTTATTAGTTTACACTGTTTAAATGTACTTTTAAATTAAAATAAGATCAATATAAATGTTAAAGAACACTCATACATTAATACAGTCACTTTTTCTGCTATTGTGCTCTGTGGTTATTTTGCTGATGTTTACATCAGGTGAAAGGAGATCTGAGTTGACAGAGAAGGAAGTTTGTATTAATCATCATTTACTTTGTTGTCCCTGGAAATAGAGAGTAAATAATTAGAAGATTGACTTAGGAAACCATGCAAATTCTCCTTAGCATACATTTTTAAAGTTTTTTTGGGTTCATTGCAAACAATGATTTTAGGTCTGTCTTTAACATTTTGCCTAAGCTCATGATTGATCTACATTTGTGTTTTTATTAAATGAAAAGAAACAAGTGGAGGTTGTGCAAATTATAGACCATAATTATTTATTAGTTCTAAAGTGCTGCAGTATTCTAGGCATTATTGGCCTGATCCAAAGCCCATTGAAGTCAGTGGGAGATTTTCTTTCTTAGCCTTTAATGGGTTATGAATCAATTCCTGTACAAATATCCTATGCTATTGGCTGAGAAAATTAAATATAATAGTTGGAATAATAAACAAGGAAAGGGAAGTACTTTTATACTGTAACATGGGATTTTTTAAATGGGATATATCAATTGGACAACTTAGCTATTCGAAACAAGATAAACATTACCAAACATCATATACTTAGAAGTTTAACAGTTTCAGAAAGTATTTTTGTCTTTTGCTGTACGATGCAAGGAGTGCCCTAAACATAAATCAGTTTAGGGAGTACTAACCAGACCAAAACCCTTAAAGAATGACACAGGTGATGCTGCCTCTAAAAGGGTTTATATGGACTCTGAAAAAGTGGTTAGGACACTTTTTATAGCGCTTAAAAAAAAATTGACCAAAAATAACCTTTTCCTTTCAAGGTCAGAAGCAGTTTAGAACCATTTGATCTCTGATCTTAGAAAATGTGTACTTTGAAACACAGTAAATTGTCTTTACAAAGAGGGGAAAATGTAGGTATAATACTAAGGCTAGATTCCAATACCCTTAAACTGAGCAGTGCTTAATTTTGTGAATAGTTCTCTTTGAAATCAGTTGGATTACTCAAAAAATGAGGCACAACTGAGCTTGAATAAGGGTATAAATATCTGGCCCTCACTATTTAAATAGGGAAGGCAGTGGCATTTTCTGTGCCAGAGGTTTGTCTGGGCAGCCTCAGCATCATGAGTGCTGGCTGGTTTTAGGAATGAGTGTGTTTCCATTGAAAGAAGAAGAAGAAGAAGAAAAAGAAGACGACTTTCATTTGTTGTGGGGATTGTTTGAGAATATTTCTTCCATTCTGTGAATCTCTTTGGTACATTTACATTTGGAGCGATTGCAGAGACCTTCCATTTCTTCTCCTTCCAATCTTGATGTAGGATTGTTTTGGGTTTTTTGTTGGTTGATTTTTTTGTTCTTGTTTTTTTAAGGAACTTAGGAAATTGACAGTCAGCAGTCAGCACAAAAAGAAAAGAGAACAGCCAGGCAGCAGAGTAAAAAACCTAGATTAACTATTCATCTCCCAGACATTTAAAATCTGCATTATGTTTGGAAACAGACCGACCACTTTGTAGTATGATTGGTCTCCAGATACCAGGTTATGGCTCTGCAGTTACAGAGACTCTTGTGCTTGTTGGGGGAAGGACCAGCACTGCCCAAAAGAAATACCAGTTTCTTGAGTTGTGCATTCTTTCTCCCTTTAGGCAACACATAGCCTACATATACTGGATCATAGGATTTGCTGTACCAAATCAAATACATTGGTCCATATAGTATGCCATTTCACCTTTAGCAGTGACCAACACTTGCTCCTGAGGAAAGCTGAAACACACACATAAAATAATGTATTTAGCCATCCAGGCAGTGCTGTAAATGGAATAAAACAATTCCTTCCTGACACCTGAGGACATAATTTTAGGGCTTGAAGCAAGGGATGTGTTGATCTTTATGTTATAATGCATAAATGTGGAGTTGATGGATAATTTCATGACTAATGTTTATTAAAATGCAAACACATTATATGTGATTTGCGCTCCCAGCAGCAGTAACTTAGGCTGAACATACTCATACTGACTGGGTAAAATGCTATTTAAAAATATATATTACAGTAATTTTATTGAAATGAAATTATCCCAGCCAGTCCCCTATGCTGCAGTCCAGAGGATGGCTAAGTCTTCCTCACAAAGTGAGTTACTAAAGTGTGTATAATGTAAAATATTTGCTTATTGTAAGGGCTAATCTTAACTAAAACAACATTGGAATTGAAAGGAGAAAAAGGAGCACAAGGAGACACATTTCAGTATATACATTCATTCTTCTTCCATGTCCCTGATCTATTTTCAGCCCATGGGTGGGGCATGTTCCATGCATCAGACCCACCAATGAACTATATAAGAGTGAGTAAGGAGGTAGTTAGCTTTCAGGCCTAAGGGTGAGGAATACAGTTTAGCTACCAGGGAAGAGAGGAGATTCTACACTGCAATCCTGAGCAGGCTGCATATATCATGAGGCCTTGTGGTCTGGCCAGACAAATTAGGAGTCTTGGTATATATAGGTAAAATTTGAGCTGTGTAGTACAGGTAGTGGCCTTGACTGGATCCTTCATAATGCTAAACACCTTGGTCAAATCCTCTTTAACTCTTCTACCATAAATTCCAGACAAAATAATGCTAGTTATTACAATATCCTGTAAATCCTACAATATTGTAACTCAAGTCATGCAGGCACTGCATTTCCTTATGTTTAAAAGAAGTCTATTCTACTGGTAGTAAAAAAATGAGGAAAATATATCTAGGAAGTTCAGCAGATCCAAAAAAAATCTCCATCCTATTATCTTGTAATTTTCTTTTTCCAAGAGTGGAATATTTTTCAGTTTAAAATTTGGAAAATTTAGCAAATATAAAGTATTAAAACTGGAATACATTAATTTAAAAAATCCCATTTATTTGACTACAATGATAAATCAGAAGTTAAGCAGTGAAAGTACAATAAGTGAATATTAGCAACTGGAAGAAGGGCATAAAACATTTTGTAGAACACCTAGCAGGCTAACTTTTAAATATAAATCTTCCACTTTTTATTAAATTTACCATGTTTTCATGCAAACATTCTAGTTTGGGAGAAAAAGGACAAATGTTGGTAATTTTTTTTTGTTTGGAAAAAATCTGGTCCTACCCCCTGGGCCTGGCTACAGCTTTTGAATATGAATATTATTTTTGCTTTCAGAACAGACACCCACTGGCCCCCTAATCAATTATATTTAAAAAAACTTTCAAATTAGTATGGTTTTTTAGATGACGTCTGTTTTTTTACATCCCCTGCCTCCACTTCCTAGTTAAAAGGGGGGTTTAGTGCTGCTGTGATGATAGGAAGGGCAAAACTAAGCTGAGCCATGCTCAGGGATTTCAAAGTATCCCCACAGAGGCCAGGCTGACTCACTGTAACTGATCTTAGTAATTTTTCCCCCCTCTCACTCTTGGGATCACTGTGAGGGAAAATTAACCCAAATGTGTAAATACAAACTACTCAAGCACAGCTCAGAATCCATGATCCTCGCATAACCATGGAAGACCTGGGTGTTCCTGCCTGTCATTGCTTAGATTGGCATGCACTAGAGGTGAAACAAAATGGAGTAGTTCCTACCTGTCTTTGGCTTTCTTTCTGTGTCCTAAAGATTTGAGCAGATAGCCCTGCATTGGTTTCATGTTCTGAAGGTTAAAACACAGAAGCTTTTTCTTTTTTAAATAAAAGCTTAAATTCTGAAAAGTAATGAGGTCATCAGAAAAAGAGCTTGTACCATATACTGCAGCATACAGGCTCATCCACTCTCTTCCTTCCTCTCCTCAGCTTTGGGGGCTGGATGGAGTGAAGTCCTACTCTTTGGGGTGGGGGAGGGACCTTTGACTTGCTGGCTCTGGGGACAGGACTATCCTTTGTAGAGCTCATTGGGAAGTTTTCAGCAAAATGTTTGTCTGATTCAGGGCAGGGATTTGATCCTGGGTCTCCTGTATCCCCACCGAGGGCCTTGAACGCTGGGCTATTTGCGGTGAAAGGCTCTCCCTCTGATTTTTCACTGAAAATTTTCAAAAGATTTCTGTTTTGTCAAAGTATTGAACAGGAACATTTTAAAAATAATAAAACTGCTATGACATGCAAAAATTAGTTCCCACCCAGTTCTAGTTCCCAGCAAGAAAGGAGCAATGAGGGTCAGAGATTGGAGCTATTAACTGATCAGGCAACCAGATTCTGCTAAACAGTGGCATTCAGAGTGAAGAAAGGAAACTTTGGTGTCCTGAGCAGTCTGGGCACAGTGGCATGAAACAGTGCCTTCCCCTAATGGCTGCAGCATGTGCCCCTCACCCATTCCTCTTCTAGGACTCAATTCTGTAAGTTGCTGAGCACTTTATACCCATGATAAAAGTTAAGGAATTCTTATGAAATCAGAGTATTTGTTTGTGAATCAGGAAATGGTCTTGGAACTAAAATATTTTAAAGTTATCCTCTGTTTCCCTGCTTTCTCTCATGGTTTAAAATATTCTGATCAAGACTGAAAAAAATAATTCTGAACAGATATTTTCTACACATTTCACCTAATTTGAAATTTACTATCAGAACATGTTGGGGCTGTCTGGGAATTGTGCTTGTTCAGAGAGTAAGCTATCTTATAGGAGGAAAATAGCGGGAATGTTTTTCTAAAAAAAATCCCTGGAGCTATGTTTGCTTATACCAATTGAGGAGCTGGTCTCCTAATTTTTCAGTTTACACCCCAACACACCATTGCCAGCTGTGTAATCAAAAACTAACAGCAAAAAAAGCTTTAAGGACATCTGAAGCAGGAAATCTGCCAAATAATCAGTGGGACCACTGGACGACCGAGGTAAGAAAGGATGTCTCAAGGAAAACAAGGTCATTGCAAAGAGGCTAAATTAATTTTTTGCATTGGTCTTTACTGCTGAGGATGTGAGGGAGATTCCCACACCTAAGACATTCTTTGTAGGTGACAGATCTAAGGGACTGTTCGAGATTGAGGTGTCTGTAGAGGAAGTTTCAGAACAAATTGCTAAATTAAACAGTAATGAATCACCAGGACCATATGGTATTCACCCAAGAGTTCTGGAGGAACTCAAATATGAAATTGTAGAACTACTAAGTGTGGTATGTAACCTATCACTTAAATCAGCTTCTGTATCAGATGACTTGAGGATAGCAAATATGACACCAATTTTTAAAAAAGGTTCCAGATGCAATCCTAGCACTTACAAGTCAGTAAGTCTACCTTCAGTACCAGGAAAGTTGGCTGAAACTATAGTAATGAACAGAATTTCCAGAATTACATAAATAACAGAATTACATAAATAACAGAATAATAAATAACAGAATTACATAAATGAACACGATTTGCTGGTGAAGAGTCAACATGACTTTTGCAAAGAAAAATCATGCCTCGCCAATCTAGTACAATTCTTTGAGGGATCAACAGGCATGTGGACTAGGGTGATCCAATGGATATAGTGTATTTGGACTTTCAGAAAGCCTTTGACAAGATCCCTCGCCAAAGGCTCTTAAGCAAAGTAAGCAGTCATGGGATAGGAGGAAAGGGCCTCTCATGGATCAGTAGCTGGTTAAAAGCCAAGAAACAAAGGGTTGGAAGAAATAGTCAGATTTCAGAATGGGCAGAGGTTAATAGGAGTGTCCCCTCGGGATCTGTGCTGGGACTAGTGCTGTTCAACATATTCATGAATGATCTGGAAAAAGGGGTAAATGGTGAGATGGAAAATTTGCAGATGATAAAAAATTACTCAAAATCAGTGCTTAATTTGTGCTAGAGCTGAGCTGCTAGACTTGGCAGAGAATGAAATGAAAGAGAGGAGGGGAACCAATTGGGGTGTGGAGGAACGCAGCAGCTTGCGGGGCGAGCGGGCAATGGGTGGGGCCTTGGGTGGAACAGGGCGGGACCTGATGTGGGGTGAGGATGGACTGTGAGTAGGGTTGTGGGCAGAAGAGGTGGGATGGGACTGTTCTGCCCTGGGGCCCGGAATTGCTGTTGTTGGACCTGCTTTCTGCATTCCCTTTCACATTTTGGGTGCTAATTAAATTATGATAAAGCTAAGGGTAGTTCTAACAGGCATTCCTCCATCTCAATCTTCCTACAACTTTTTAGCATGAAAGAGAAGGAATAATGTTGGATACATAATATATATTTTTCTGATATTTGTACAGCATGTGACAACTACCAAGCAATCTGAGCTCCCCAAAAGTGTATGCAAGTACCTCCCCAATGTTAGTGTTTAAATTATTAGGGGGGTTTAAAACATGTTTTTAAAATGGGAAGTCATACCCTTCTGATGGTTTCTGTCTGGATTCAGTCATATATGTGCAACGTGTATGCAGATGTTCATCTACCTTATTCTTTTCAGTGTCTCTTGGCAGGTACATTGCTATGCTTTTGTCCTTCTGTGGTCAGGAGTCTTTTTCTCCCATGTAATTCCCCACTCTGATTTTCACTGCAACATTTGATCGGTGTTCAAAAAGGCTGTTACTACCGCAAAGTGAGATGTGTTCTTCATTTTTCTTATTTAGTTTTGTTTTGTGTGGCTTCTCCTGAATTACTGTTATTGTTAGAGTTTGGAGTTTTTTGCCTACCTTTGTCAGCTTGTACAAATACAGATTTGTAGAAACAGCCTGTGAGCAATGAGTTAGTGATCTATGGCTGAAGAACAAGGAGCTCTGAAGATTACAATGTCAGCAAAGAAAGTGGACAAAGAGGCATGCAGGCTATACTTTGTATCCCTAGTTCCACTTCCAGAAGAATTAAATTGCCAAGTAGACCATTGTATGATAATGTGTACACCCAATACTAAGATGTGGTACTACAAACCATCTATTGCACAGAAACACTGTAGGTGCTTAAAAAGTATAAGTGTCCCATCTGAAATAATGTGTTTGGACTAAAGAAAACCGTGACAGCAGAAGAGTGAGGAGCTGGCTGCTTTTTCATGCTTATCCAGGTTATGAGAGAGCACAATTTCTACAATTAACCATTTGTACTGTGAACTCAAGAAGAGAGTTCCTGCAGTGAGAGAGGAAAGAGAAGTCTAATTAAAGAAAAAGCAGAGAGGAATAAGTTTGAAATACACCCAAGACACTGAGTTTAATGTGATTCTGCAGCTATATCAAACCCGACAAAATCTAGAGCTGGAGATGGAAATTAATTACAAATTAGCAGCAATGCTATATGGTTTCTTCCCTCTTCTTGGTGTATTCCTCTGTTGTTGGAAGATATTTTACTAGGTACCAGTAACAAAAATCTTTAACAGGGAGGTATGTGGGGGACGAAACAGTAAAATGAAGGAGAAAGGAGATAAAAAGTGAAGGAGAATGCAAGGGTGAGAAAGGAGGGATTAATATAAAAAAGAGAATGGAGATAAAGACTCAAAGAAGAAGGCAGAGAGAAAGCAAAGGGAGAACTGAATAGGAAGTGCAGGGACTTAGCAAATCCCTATTTAAGAGGTGTAAAAGATTCACTCATCGCCACCACAGGAAATAGATGAAAGCTAGAAGTCTTCAACCTTTCCATTATTTTATTTTAAAAGTTTAATAAGGAGTTCTGAAAGCTTACAATTAAGTTTTGATTAATTAAAATGAATAGATAAAAGCAGCTGCTAAGCATTGAAAGTGAACTGCATTTATTTTAATATAAAATAAGAAAAGAAGGTTCAAAGTCCTATTTAAACCTTCTGCAAACCTTCCATGAACAATTGTGACTTTGCAGTTAGTGTATTTGGCTGTGGATATGGGGACGTGTTATAGGTGTCTGTATTGTGCATGTATATACCTACTGTGGTAATCGGTGTGTTGGTCACCGATGTTTATCAGTGTAAGCTGCGTGCATGTGTCCCTGTGTAGATGCTGTCCCAGCTCTGGCCAGGAAACTGAGACGGCTCTCACGATCGAATGAGTCGACACGACCACAGATTAGCTGAGCAACGAAGGCGCCCAGGCCAGGTTTATTGCGTGCGGCACAATGAGAAATGACTTACAGAATATTTCTGGGTCAGCTTCGCATAGGCGGCGTTACAATGGTCTCGGCCCAACGGCGGGATTTTCCGTTATCCCCTAGACCGGACACCAGTATTCCCTCTGTCACCCTCTTTTATACACTGTTACATACACTTTCGGTCTGCCCCCTTTCACGTAGGTAGTTGCCACCCTCCTGACGTAGTCTAATACCACCTTTTTCCGTTGATTGGCTGATTTGGGCACCGCCACTCCATGTATCATTTCTACTCATAAAAGTGTCATTTCAGAGAGTTAGTATCTTGGTACCTCTTATACCTACTACATATTTTAGTAATATTTTGGCAGTCTTACAACCTTGCAGAATCAGCACTTTCCTATACCAGTCTCAGTTAACTTGAGTGACCTTATACTTATACTTCTGTTCACTCGGCTTTTTCCATTTAGGCCTTAGCCTGTTTTACAGGCCTTAAGCTCTCACTTCTTACTACACTTACAATTAAACAATAATTACACACACACACACTTCCTACCACAGAGATGCTGCCAAATCTGTTCAAATCAGCCACAGAAATCTCTCCCTTGCAACCAAAGTTATAAACCTTTTGAAATAGTATGGTTAGACAGGTGACAGGCACTATATATGGGTATTATATTTTAAAATCTATTACTGAAAACTGATTTGCTTTTTCTTTAAATTCCTTTAATGTGTACATTAGCATTCCTTAATCCTCATTATAGCTTTTATATATACAGTTTCAGATTGTTTCTTTTTTTCCTTAATGCACCCTTTGAATTTTGCATGAGATTATATCAGTTTTATGAACAGTGATCTGGGAATGGCCTTTTCTATTTATTTATACCAATAGTCTTCATAACACAGATCAGAATGTTTGTCTAGGCTCTGATCATCATTTCCTGTCTTTTTGTTCCTACAACTTCTTCCTTCTACACTGCCCTCTTCCAGCAAGTTCAAAAGACAGCTGCCAAAATCTTCTTCCTAATCAATCACTAAGACCACATCACTCCCCTCTTTGACTGACTCCCTAAGATGTGGTTTACAGACCCCACGCTAAACCAGGGGAAGGCATAGAGCAGTACTGGGTGAGGGAGGCTCCACCCCTCAGCAGCTGCAGGATATGCTTCTGCTGGAGTGATAGTTTAAATGGACCCTGGTAGCCCAAGAGAAGGAGCTACAGATTACACCAGGAAGTGCGGTTGATGTCTGAAGCTGTGAGGGGTGACAGTAACATTGCTAAAGCTACTCAGGAAGAAGTGATACAGATTCTTCGCCCCCCCCACCCCCACACACTTTTGGGAGCTGGAAACTCACAAGAGATTGCGAAGAATTGGACACCGTCTGACGGACTGTACTCCTGAGCCTATGACCACACCACAAATGGAGGAGCCACAGTGGTCCAGTAGGAAGTGACCCAGTGCGAGTATAACTTGGGGTGGACCTGCAAGTGGCCTGGATAGTGTAATGCCCCTCCAGGGCCTTGGGTGGGGACCTGATGGAGTGGGAGGGCCTGGGTCTCCCTACCTTGCTCCCCTGTACCTCTACAATGATAGAACCCAAAAGGGAGTGGAAGAGGCACACAGGAGGAATTGAGGCCCATCACATATGACTTGGCCAGAGCTCCCTCTGGCCAGATCAGGTCAGAAATAGCTGTGGAGCCACTGCCAGGCCAGCTGGCTATCAGACTGACACATTACACTATCCCTTGCACACTGTATCACATTTTACACTTCTCGTCCTCTTCTTCAAAACTCTTAACAACTCCCTTCTTGAACACGGACCTTTCCTCCCACTGAGTTCCCTTCAATCCTTCTGTTCCTGATGCCTTGTCAGCTTTCTCCTCCCTTTCCTATTTCAAATGCTTTTTCCCATGCTGCTCTCTCTATATGAAATGTCACCCCCATTTTCCAAATCTGCACAAGTCTGTTTCTCAAGTACTTTAAAAATATGCTCTTCCCATGAAGCTTTCATGTAGTGAGTTTTACCCTCATTTCTGGACATCCCAGTGTATCCCATCTTAGGCTAAACTAATTGGGGAAAGGATTCTCTGTATCTTTATGTATAGCATAGTTCGAAGAACATTGTTGGTGTATAAATTTGACCCCACTTTTTCAAAACAACATTTTATTATTACTATAGTTTATTTATTTATTTTTATTATAATATTTGATTTTTGAAAAGCAAACATCAGAAATTTATTATTCTTGCATATAGTCAAGGTTTATGTGAACAAGTAATTAAGTTTTAGCTATCAGTAGATTTGAATTGCAGCTATCTGATTCATTTGCTGTGGACTTTATGAAGTTCATCTTTGTTAGAAGGATTTAAAACCCTAGTTTAGAACAGCGTTTCACACTTGTCTAGTTCAGTGGTTCCTAAACATGGTTTATGGACTATTTGTGGTCTTTGGAGTGCTTGATCTCTTTATTTTCTTTAGCTGCATTTATGGATGCGCAGAATCCTTTGCAAAGAGGAGGCTGCCTGTGAAAACAGCGAGGAATGAAGAGTAGGAGCCAGCGTCATTGTTTTTACAAGAAGTTGTTCCTGTAAAGGAGGAGAAGGGGGAAAAGGAACTGTTCTTGGGGACTGGAGCCTCTAGTGGAAATGGAGCTGCCAGGTACGGTGGGAGAGGAATGTCATAGAGAGCTGCAGAGACTGGAAAAAGTCAGTGGTAGAAGATGACCAGGTGACTGGGTAGTGTATTCCAAGGGAAGAAGGGAACCAGGTGACCAGAAAGAATGTGTAGAGAAATAGGGTGGGAGGTCAGGACAGAATATTTGCTAGAGGGAGAAATAAAGAAGATTAAAATTATGCTGTGATTTCCTTTTTTCAAAACCAGCATAATACTTACTGCATTAAAGACAGTACACAATCCAAAATACTTTCCAAATATTCCTTTTCTCCATGCAAGAAGTTGCTGTTTTTGCTACATGTGTTGTGTGTTTCCAGGAGATCTGTTAAATGGCAAATGGGAAGGATGGAGATCCTCAAGACAATCTCTCTAATAAGGCATAGTGTACACTATGGAAAAGTTTGATGTACCCAGGTCTAGTTAGTCATCTCTGCAGGCAATGCCTTTTGTACACACTCATATCTCTAGTGTGGGACTGGATGATTTCAGATTACAGAACTGATACAATATTAAAATAGAGTAGCAATGGGTCCATCCCAAAGGCCCAATTCACTGCCTGGATTGTACAGTATGGTGGTGAATATGCCTTTCATCAAAGCTGACCCCCACTTTGTACCTTTATACCCACAAGAGTGGATCTGACCAGGTCTTTGAACGTTGTGCCTCTTAGTTAAAGATAAAACTTATAAATGTTTTGATCTGTCTTCTGAATTAGAGAGTTGCTACTATTTTAATCAAAATGTGATCCAAAATACACAAACTATCATCACAATTGGCACTACCTTTTTGACAATCTCCTCAGAGAGGCCAAGGAGTGAATGAGGTTGAAAATTCAACTATCCTCTCTCACCTATGTATAAGGATCCCTCCAGAAAAAAGAATCAGGCACATTGAGAACATCTTGGAAAGCATGTTCAGCTATTGTATGTTCTGTGGCTAAACAGTGAATTACAGTATTCAGCATTCAATATGGTACATTTCATATATAGCAAACATACTTATATTTAAAAAAAAATAACTTCTGTTATCCATAAACTATATACATTTCTCAGCTGTACATCTCATAGATTTTAAGGTCAGAAAGGATCACTATGATCATCTAGTCTGACTTCCTGCACAACACAGACCACAGAACATCACCCACCCACTCCTGTAATAGTAATAGACCACTAACCTATGACTGAGTTATTGAAGTCCTCAAATCATGGTTTAAAGAATTAAAGGTACAGAGAATCCATCTGCAAGTGACCCGTGCCCGATGCTCCAGAGGAAGGCGAAAAACCTCCAAGGCTTCTACCAATCTGCCTTGGGAGGAAAATTTTCTTCCCGACCCCAAATATGGCGATCAGCTAAATCCTGAGCATGTGGGCAAGACTCACCACCCAGACACCTGGGAAAGAATTTTTTGTAGTAACTCAGAACCCACCCCATCTAACATCCCATCACAGGCCATTGGGCATATTTATCGTTAATAGTCACAGATCAGTTAATTGCCAAATTAGGCTGTCTCATTATCCCACCCCTCCATAAACTTATCAAGGTCAGTCTTGAAGCCAGCTAGGTTTTTTGCCCCCACTGCTCCCCTTGGAAGGCTGTTCCATAACTTCAATCCTCTGATGGATAGAAATCTTTGTCTAATTTCACGTCTAAACTTCCTGATGGCTAATTTATATCTATTTGTTCTTGTGTCCACATTGGTGTTGAATTTAAATACTTCCTCTCCCAAATTCTTACATCTGCCAAAAGTCTGCTTCAAACTGTGAAGGGAAATGGACTAAAAAGAGGTAACAAAATAATTCTCAGTTAAGAATTCTGAAAGTTTAAAACTAGTTTGATTGACTATCAGATCTTAAATCTCATGAGTGACATACATAGAAAAATATTGATATAATTAAATGAGCCTGCTAAATAGGGCATTTAAAATTAGAATAAAGATTAATTTTCTCATTTATTTTATACAATAAATATAGTGATTTTTAAAAATGTAAATATTGTAAAACATTTTAAAGTAAGATCACCATTTATTTATTTGGGGGATTTTTTGGTTGATTTGAAGATATTTTACCATTTAAACTAGTGTCCAGTTGTGACCCTTCCGTGCCTAGGACAGCCACCTGAGAATGCCAAGGTGAGGGCAGGCTGTAAAAAGGGAGCAGATTCTCCCTGCACTATTGGGTGGCACTGCAGCCAGACTTCCCAACCAGCCACAAACTGTGCTTTTGATTTCCCACACTGGTTATCAAGAAGCCAGTTTACAAATACACACAGCCCCCTTTACTGCATTCCAGTCTCCGGCTCCCAATCAGCCACTAGGTCCAGTAAAGAGACAAGTTATTTAAACTCTATGTTCTTTACTAAAAAGGTTCCCTCTGACCCCAAAGGGTCAGCCACAGTACCAGATCAAATATAAGTTTGGATCCTATCCAAAATACCACGCTGCCAGCCAATCCTTTAGTAAGTAAAACTAAAGGTTTATTATATTATAAAAAGAAAGAAACAAACCATAAGAGAAATGTTAAAGGATTAAAGCAATCAGATACATACAAATTATTTGAATGTCCATGTACATCAAGTTTCTAGAAGAAATGTGGACTTTGCAGACTTATATAGTCCCTCTGGAATACATCCAGTAATTGGATGGGTCTCAGTCCTTTGTTTCACAGCTTCAGTTGCAGATGGCTTGATCCAGAGGTAGATAAATGCTGAAAGCTGAACAGGAATGACGACCAAAATGGATTCCAGGCTTTGCCTTATATACCCTCTGGTCCTTTCCATGCTGCTTGTGGAATTTCACAGGAACAAAATGGAGTTCAGCGTCACATGAGCAAGTCCTGATGACTCATCAGGTATATTCCTGGCTTCTCCCCGTAGGCCCCTTGCATCTGTGAATGTCTCAATGAGCCATTATGCAGGCTATTGTTCTGCCGCCACCCTGTTTAGGGTGTGTCTCAGACAGCACAATTTGAAATACAGATATGTCAAATATATCCATAACTTTCATTACACATATAACACATGAACATAAACATTATCATCTTACTTAGCACATTATAGCTTTTCTAACAGTACCTGACATGGAATATCTCACATGAATTATCACAATTTTGACATATTGATGTTAAACAATATAACAAATGCTCCCCCCCTCAAGCCAACCAGCGTGACACCAGTAAAGCGCAGGTTGGGAGAATCAACCTGAATATTGATAGGTAAAGGTATATATTGATCATAGAATCACAGAAATGTAGGTCTGGAAGGGACCCCAAGCAGTCATCAAATCCAGCCCCCCCGCCTTTCCCCATCCTACACACTGAGGCAGGACCAAGTGAATCTGACAGGTATTTGTCCAAACTGTTTTTAGAAACCTCTAGTGATGATGATTCCACAACTTCTATTAGAAGCCTATTCCAGAGCTTAACTACCATTATAGTTAAAAAGTTTTTCCTAATATCAAACCTAAATCACCCTTACTGCATATTTAATCCCATTACTTCTGGTCTTATCTTCAGTGGACATGAAGAACAATTGGTCACAGTCTTACTTATAATAGCCCTTAATCTGTTTGAAGACTGTTATCAGAGCCTCCTCAGTCTTCTTTTCTTAGGACTTAACATGCCCAATTTTATTAACCTTTCCTCAGAGGTCATTGTTTCTGAGCCTTGTATAATTTTTGTTGTCTTCTCTGGACTCTGCAGTTTGTCCACATCTTTCCTAGAGTGTGGGGCTCAGAACTGGATACATTACTCCAGCAGAGTACCACAGGGTAATTACCTCCTGTATCTTGCATACAACTCTTCTGATAATAAATCCCAGAATGATATTAACCTTGTTCACATGAATCACATTGTTGACTCATATTCAATTTGTGATCCATTATAATCCCTAGATCTTTTTCAGCAGTACTATAAATTAGCCAACGGTATAATTTATACCATTTTATAGTTAGGAATGTGATTTTTCTTTTCTAAGTGAAGTATTTTGCACTTACCTTTATCAAATTTTGTCTTGTTGAATTCAGACCAATTCTTCAATTTGTTAAGGTTGTTTTGAATTCTAATCCAGTCCTCCAAAGTGCTTGCAACCCCTCCCAGCTTGTTGTCATCTGCATATTTTATAAGCATACTCTCCACTCCATTATCCAAGTCATTAACAAAAATATTAAATAGTACTGAACCCAGGACTCATTCCTGCAGGACCCTACTAGATACATCCATAGTTTAACAGCGAACCATTGATAGCTACTCTTTGAGTATGATCTTTGAACCAGTTGTGCATCCACCTTATAGTAATTTCATCTAGACCAAATTTACCTAGTTTGCTTATGAGAATGTCATGTGGGACAGTGTTAAAAGGCATACTAAAATCGTGATGTATCATGTCTACTAGTCCCCCCATCCACTATGTCAATAACCCTGTCGAAGAAGGAAATTAGGTTAGTTTGACATGATTTGTTCTTGACAAATGTGTGCTGACTATTCTTAATAATCCTATTATCCTCTAAGTGCTCACACACTGATTGTTTAACAATTTATTCCAGTATCATTCCAGATATTGAAGTTAGGCTGATTGGTCTATACTTTCCTGGCTCCTCTTTGTTCCACTTTGATTACCCTTCTCCAGTCCTCTAGCACCTGTCCTCCATGAGTTCTCAAAGATAATTGCTATCGGTTCTGAGATTACTTCAGCTAGTTACTTATAATATATTTATCAAAGTAGGAGAATAAGGTTGAGGTCCTGAATCTTAAAGTCTGATCCAATTCCCATTGCAGTCCCTAGAAGGACTTCCATTGACTTTAATGAGTTAGATAGGACTCTTATTGACTAAAAAGAGAAGCTTTATTGTAAGCTTCTAGAACTGAGAAGCGAAAGAGGACCGTTTTCTTTAGCTCTAACTTGGCATAATATTTGTCCAAACATCATACATAGCAGGGGTAGCCAAACTTACTGACCCCCCCCGAGTCTCCCATCCCTGCTGGGCAGAATCCTTTAGCCCCACCACCCTGCCACAGGGCAGAAGCTCTGAGCTCCCCACCCCAGTCTGGTAGGTGGAGAATGGGGAATGGGGGCATAGTGGGCTACATGAGCTGCGCTTTAACTGTAAAAGAGCTCATGTGGCTCATGAGCCACGGTTTGGCCATCCTTACTTATAAACTCGTTTTTCAAAGTCTGTGGCTTAGCGTAGAAGCTGGATGTATAAAGTCAGTCCTGTATTCCTTGAACACAGCTTCCACTGACTTGGCTACACAAGGAATGCAGAGTTAGTGTTATGCTTTCCTCCTAATTACCAAATTACTGTATATGTGTAGCTTTATTTCTTGGAGTGAAAAGTCCATAACAAAGAGCAGTCTTATTGAAGTAGGAGAGTGGCATGGGAGACTGGCTCACCATTGAGTGTGATGGAAAAGTCCTGGAAGAACACTTCTACATTTTCTCTTTCCATGATCGTTATCACTCATGGCCTACAGGCAGAGCATGAGAGTGAAGACTGTGAGCACAACCAGTGTAATCAGGCAACGTGTTTTCCAGGCTGGTTCAGCAGCATCAGTAGAATGTCCTCCAGCTGCTGGAGATGTGGGGGCAGTGCTTAATATGTAATGAAAGTGGTGCTGGGGTTCAGGCAATTAGGTGCTGAGGCTCAATCAATTTTTTTACATTCATAATTGATATAGGAAGCCTAAAGGTGTTGGGGCTATGAACTGTCAAACCTAGAGGTGCCAGTGCAAACCCTGGCAAAAATTAAACACTGTGTGGGGGCTGTGACCCCATTGACATGTTAAGCAGAATTTTTCTTTTTATAGGTGCCAGATCCTCTTCATAAACTGCAAGAGCTGTAGGCCCTAGCATAATTCTAAGATTGGATGAAACTGAATGTGACAATTGAATAGGACTGTAAGGATAAAGGGAAAATAATGATAAATTCCAGGTGCTGAGGAACCAAGAAAAGAGGACAAAGATGAGAAAGACCTGACACTTTTCTGGTAAATAAAGGCAAATAGTCTAATGTTTCCAGTAAGATTACACCAGCTTCCAGAGAAAAAGAAACAAGTTACCCTGTAGCCACATTCTTACCTTAACTGTCTGATCTCACTCAAATATAGTTCTGCAGATGTTTTGATGTATATTACCTATATTAGCACAAGCCAAGTGACTTTAGAAGAGGGGGGGAGAATATTCTCCACAACTGAATGGCTGTTGTACCCTAAATCACGGTGCTAACAATTCTCCATACTTGTTTCTTAATCCTTGAAAAGATGGTGGGCCTGATTCTGATCTTACTCTGGTACAAGTGAGAGCAGAATTTAGCTCCACATTATTTTTAAAACTAAGAACTGTAGACAAAACGTGAATTTTGGTTCCAGGTTCATATTTAATACCACTGTTTTAATTTGTTATGCTGAAATAGAATTGGCTTACAGATTTTGTTTGAATTTACTCTTCGTTTTCAGCTAAGTAGTAGTATTTGAACTTTCTGTAGCTGCTATATAGATGTAAGTTTACAGAAATCTTGCTTGTATAATTCCCCTTCAAAATTAGCAGTCCCATGTTTGATCCACACAGTACACATACAAAGTAAGACATTCCCTGCCTCCAAAGTATTTGCAATATAAAGAGACAAGATTGAAAAAAGTAGTAGTATCCCCCTATTAGGGATGGAGAACTGAAGCACAGAGAATTTAATTGATTTGCCCAGAGTCACTGAGGAAGTTCGTGGCAGAGCTCAGAAATGAATTCAGATCTCCTGAGTTCTAGTCTACTACCTTAACTACATGACCATCCCTCCTTTCCATGATGAAGGGTAGTCAATGAATTAACATAGCAAAGGATTTTTCCCTTTTCCTCATCTCCCCAAAAATCTTGTGTGCTGTTATGTAGCTAGACAATAGCAGAATAGAAATACTCATCTCCTACATAAAATCACACAAACCCTGCCTCCTCCTATTTGCACCAGTTAGGGTCAAGCTCTCCACAGACACATAAAACTGGGCAGGATTTGGCACTGAGTTCAGAACTGCAAAAACGGCTGCTTATTTAAACCTCACATTGTATTGTCCATTTCACTGCTGTCATTGTTTTTATTTTTGCATTCATATAATGTTTTGTATGTAAAAGGAGGAAATAATGTAATAACAAATAGCACTAGAAAGCAGGAGAAAAGAATGAAGGAAATAGAACAAAGAATATTTTCTAAGTTTTGATGTTTTCTCTTGTGTTGATAGTCAAACATTGAACCTGGGAATTACAGAAAAAGAGTGAGGCTTATGGTTAGACTATTGTAATTCCACAATGAAAACAACAGAAAGAAAAAACTATCAATATTGCTATGGATCCAAAGCTAGTCACAAGGGGAAACATCATGGTATAATATACAGCCATTTGAATAATATTGATTGCACTGAAGATGCACCACACATTATTAAATTTAACTTTGCAGTATCTGTCTGATCCTTTATTCTTCAAGGTTAAATGTATTACTCCAATGTTTGTTTGAGCTGCATTATGGCATGGGTTATCTCCAGCTACTTAGATTCTAAGGAAGGGAATTCAAAAAGAAAACACATTTTGTGAATGAAAAGAGGAAATGACTGATATATTTTCCCCAAAATTTTCCTGTTTACTATTTGTGGGAAAGTGACATACTTTCTTCAATGTTCACCAAAGCTACACTCCTACACTCAATAATGTAATGTCTATGAAATGCTTTATGCTAGCCTAGATTCTTGGGCATCTGTCAGTAGGTGGAGACAGAAAGCAATGACATTTTTACTACTATCTTTCATATTTAAAAATACTTGCCAGAGCCCACAGTGAACTTCTCTTCAAATTATTTAATTAAGTCCTAAGCTTCCAAAAAAGTTTTGATATTTATATCAAAACTCTAATCTACAAAGATTCTTAAATGCTTATGCATACATATTGTGCACCATACTGTTTTTGTTTAACAGCACACAATGCTATTCAGCAGCTTGGAACAGGAAATTAAGTATACAGTTGCAAGGGGAATTATTACCAGCAACTACACTCTGGCCAGCACGCTGGAGCTAATATTGAAGTGCCTTGAGAATTTGAATGGCTACCAGTGGGGATGTTCTGGGTCTTACAGCTCATCCAAAAGGTGAAATTTCCAACAGCAGTTTCTCCAGTTATGTTCATTAGTTCAGTAGTGATTGAAAGGAACTCACCCATTGAGTCACTAGCACAACCTCCTCCGTTATCTTAGATTTTCTCTGGATAACTAGCCCTTGTCCTACTTAGAACTGATGCGATCACAGCAAAAGGAGGTTCTTGTGGCTGCAGCCTTTTTAAGGCATAGATTGATTGATTCCAAGGCCAGAAAAGATCAGTGCGATCATCCAGTGTGACCTCCTGTATAACACAGACCATAGAACTGTCCCATAATAATTCCTAGAGCAGATCTTTTAGTAAAACATCCATTCTTGACTTAAAAATTAGCAGTGAGGGAGAATCCACCATGACCCTTGGTAATTTTTTCCATTGGTTAATTATTTTCACTGTTAAAACATTATGGCTTATTTCTAATCTGAATTTGTCTAGCCCCAGGTTCCAGTCATTGGATCATGTTATACCTTTCTTTGCTAGACTGAAGAGCCCATTATTAAATATTTGTTCCCCTTGTTGGTACATACAGACTAATGAAGAAACCCACTAACCTTCTCTTTGTTAAGTGAAATAGATTGAGCTTCTTGAAACTATAATTATAAGGCATGCTTTCTAATCATTTTCATGGCACTTCTCTGAACACTCTCCAATTTATCAATGTCCTTCCTTCTTGAAATATGGACACCTAAACTGGACACAGGATTCCAATAGCAGTCACACTAGTGCCAGTAGAAGTTAAATAACCTCTCAAGATTCTTCTCTCAAGAATACCTTGTTTATGCTTCCAAAGATTGCATTACGATTGCAGCTAATTAACTATCTCTACCCCTAAATCTTTTTCAGAGTCACTGCTTCCCAGGATAGAGTCTCCCATTCGGTAAAGATGACCTACTGGCTGCCCTAGATGTATACATTTACATTTATTTGTATTAAAATGCATATTGTTTGTTTGAGCCCAGTTTACCAAGCAATCCAAATCTCTCTGTATCCTCCTTGTGAGTTAAGGCTACTAGCAACAATACGATTAGACAACAAAGGTCTGTCGTGCAGAATGTCCATGGCCTTGTTGTACGGCTTTATTCCAGGTGTCTAAAAGCTCCACACAGTTATTACTGGTTTGGTGCAACCATGTTAATTGAAGAAGACCACATTTCCGTTGCCTGGGCAATGTCTCCTCTTGATCTCATGTCTGATCTTCAGGGCTCAATATGCAGGGACTTTATCTCTGAGGCAGGCTATATGACCAAAAATTGACAGCCAGGGATGCCATTTCTCAATAATGCATCCCTATTACTGATAAAATCAAGCCATCTTATGCTCAGTAATTGCTTCTGGAAACCCATATGAAATGCCTCCAGCCTCCTGCTGTCTTTAAGCAGTGCCCATGGTTCAGAGGATTCGAAATTCACAGATTTGATAAAGCCATACTTTTGTATATGATTTCACCTTCTTTTCACTTCAGATTCTATGCAGGTCCTTCATGACTGATCCTGCTAAACCAATTCTCCTTAGGATATCTTGATGGCTGAGCCCATTTAATGATAACTTGCTACCTAGATAGATGAAATCATCAGCTACTTTTATGGTTTGCCCAGCAGCACAAATGTTTTGTATCACAATTTTTGCACCGGCACTCTGGATTTTTGTTGATGCCCAAGAAACCCTCATCCCAAGGGCAGCTGCTGCTTATTAGAAGCTCTCTAGTACATTTTTAAGGTCCTTTGCATCCTGTTCAAAGAGGAAGACATAATTTCTGTGATCCAGGTTGGTAAAAGAAGTTGAACAGACAGTTATACTGATATTTGCAGAGATATGTTCAAGGAGCCAATCTTTTGCACAACAGGACAGGGCTAGAGTCAGAACACATCCCTGCTTCACCCCAGACCTAGTGGAAAACCTGTTGGGCCTATTGGTATCCAATCATACTCATGTCCCTGAGACATTATGTAGATCTTGAATTAACGTCAAGAAGATATCAGGAATGCCAATGCCTCATATGGCCTTCCACAGGGCAGCTCTGTCAACAGAATTGGCCTTTAGGTCCACACATGCTGCTCTCAAAGAACAATTGAATTTGCAGTAGATCTCAGATAAAAGATGAAGAGTAATTGGAGCATCCATTGTAGATCACCCAGCAGTGAAGCCGGATAGTTCTGGGTAATAATGATTCACAAGCAGGGGCTGGAGCTGGTTGAGTAGGACATGTACAGAAACTTTTCGAGGAACAGAAAGCAGAGCGATTGGCCTGTAGCTGCTATATTCAGTGTGTGGGCCTTTCATCTTATAAAGTGGGATGATGATCCCTTTCTTCCACTCCACTGGTACCTTCTTTGTAGTCCCAGCAAAGTAGTGAAGGCTATAACCTGTATTTAATTATGTAAACCAGACTTATTGACTACTTACAGTATTAATACCTAAAAATTGAAATTGCCATTGCTTTTAAATATAGATTCATAGATTAAAAGGAAAACAATTAGATGATCATCAAACTTGAATATTTTAATGTTAATTAATACTAATAGGTAATGGCATTTTATTAGTCAAAAATAAAAATAATTAGTTGGCTAACATCCTAAACAAAAAGTTACCAAACTACTTCATGTAACTTCCACTTCTTTCTTTCCTTGGAAAAAGTATATTTATAAAGAGAAAATGATATAACATGTGCAGGGCACTTTGTTTGCTTACGTATTTCCCTCATGTACCCCTTGATCTAGCTGACAAAAAGCATTCTGACAGTCAATCCTTCATTTGAATTCTGAACAGTGTGAATGTCATAACAAGTCCCTGACCTCTGAATACTAAAAACCTCCCTGATATTGAATTGTTTAAAGTTTTGTAGCCTAAGACACATGGATAGAAAAACACTTGCTGGTTCAGCGATGTAAAATGGTATTGTCCAGATAGTGGCCTTATCTTGATGTAAGTAGTTATCCTCAAAGATGTAAGTAGTTATCCTAAAATTTCCCCCATGAAAAATTTATGATACCATGCCAGTACACTGGTGCTGACTAACCAATATTATGTGTGGTTAGGAGGCTGAAAATGCAAACTACTGAAGTAGTCTGAGGGATAGATCGACAAAGGAACGCAGGCATTACAACACCTAAATTTTAGGCATCTTTCCACCCCGTAGAATCCACAGATCTGAGTTACTTATTAATTATTACTGATTATTGGTATAACCCTTGCACCAAGGAGCCCCAGTCATGGCCCAGGACCCCATGTGCTAGGCGCTGTACAACCACAGAACAAAAAAACCAGTTCCTGCCCCCAAACAGTTTACAATCTAAGTATATGACAAGAGAAAACAGATGGATACAGACAGATGGAGGAATGTAAGGAAACAATGAGACAATACTGTCTAAGAAGACAAGAAAGACATAGGGTAAGGGAATAGATATAACACACAAGCAGAGTGAACAATGTGATGGTAGCAAACATCATTTATTTATTTATTTAATTGGTTGGGTTAGTTAGCTAAATGGAAAGAAAATGGAAGAGAAAGAGATAAGAGGAAGAAAGTAAGGTGGTAGGTATGGCATAAAGCTGAGGTGAAGTGATTGTGAGGGAAGGGAAGGATTGGAACAGACAGACAATCAGCGCAGGGTAGAAGAAATCAGAAAACATGCAACACCTTTGACTGAAAAGTTCAAAGGTCCCTGCTGCTGCTGATCCTATCTCTGGAGTTTCTGGCTGGCTGCAGTTTGAAGTTCTCACCTAAGGCCATGTGGTAGGGGCAGAGGGAAGGCACTACCTGAACCTAGTGCCCCCAGAGTGTGTGTGGGTCTCTCCTTCACAATTCTGGGTGTAGAGAGTATTGTGGTTCCATATTCAATGCAACAGGAGAGTTAAGCATCAAAGAATGGCATACACAAAAGCCAGCACAATGAGAGGGAATCTGCCTAAGCTAACCAATAGAAAGTGCTGAGGAGAGGGGTGTGAAGCCATCCTGCTCAGGGAATTAGGCACCTAAAGTTGGGGGTAGAGGGAAGTGCCTCTCTCTGCTTGGGATTCTCAGCCATGAATCCCTGCCCTCTATTTACCCTTTTTCCTTTTGGAAATTATTACATCATTAGACACATCAAGATAAAATTTGGCTCCAGTTGCACACATCTTTTTCCTGGACTTTAACTTAATCTTTCCCATTAATAGATCATGATCACTGCCACACATAGCACTTCTATACATCCAGCAATAATCAAATATGCCTTTTACTGATAATGTGGTTTGTCTGGTTTTTCATTAAATCATTGGTGGGTTCACGTCACTTGTGCAAGCCTTTGTGAGAAAACCAGTAATCAAACTGTGTATTTCACAGCAAGTTCTTAACCTTTCTCCTTATTGTTTGCTGTCCTAATGAAATAAGAACATAAAAAGAGCCATACTGGATCAGGCCAATGGTCCAGCTAGCCCGGTATCCTGTCTTCCGACAGTGACCAATGACAGGTGCTTCAGAAGGAATGAACAGAACAAGTAATCATCAAGTGATCCATCCCATCGCCCATTCCCAGCTTCTGGCAAACAGTAATCCCTGCCCAACCCGGCTAATAGCCATTGATGGACCTATCCTCCATGAATTATCTAGTTCTTTTTGAAACCCGTTATAATCTTGGCCTTCACAACATCCTCTGGCAAGAAGTTCCACAGGTTGACTGTGCATTTTGTGAAGAAATACTTCCTTGTTAGTTTTAAACCTGCTGCCTATTAACTTCATTTGGTGACCCCTAATTTTTGTGTTATGAGGAGTAAATAACACTCTTTATTTACTTTCTTCACACCAATGTTGATTTTATAGACCTCTATCATATCTCCCCTTAGTCATCTTTGTCCCAGCTGAAAAGTCCTACTCTTATTAAACTCTCCTCATATGGAAACTTTTCCATACCCCTAATAATTTTTGTTGCCCTTTTCTGTACCTTTTGGAATTCCAATATACCCTTTTTGGGATGGGGCAACCAGATCTGCACTCAGTATTCAAACTGTGGGCATATAGCATGGATTTATAAAGAGGCAATATGATATTTTCTGTCTTATTATCTATCTCTTTCCTAATGATTCCCAACATTCTGTTAGTTTTTTTGACTGCCGCTGCACATTAAGTGGATGTTTACAGAGAACTATCCACAATGACTCCAAGATCTCTTTTTTGAGTGGTAACAGCTAATTTAGACCCCATCATTTTATATATATCATTGGGATTATGTTTTCCAATGTTCATTACTTTGCATTTATCATATATCGTCCAACACTATTCATTTTCTTTCCATCTCCAGAATCAACCTTTGCATCCATATCTCCCATTATCAGAATTATATCATGATTAGGAATCTCATATACAATGCTATCCAGATTTTCTCTTTCTTTTCGGCTGCTTTTGTTGCCGCAAAACACCAGATCACATTTATGCATAGCTTATTGTAGTCAGTAGAAATCCTTCCTATGACAATCTGCTCAGGCACAGCCTGTTTACAGCTGTTCATTGAAGTATCTGTTCTCCTGTAGTAGTTGTTCTTTGGAAGCAACTGCATTAAATGAAACAGACATCAGAAGGCCGGAGGCAGTAATGATGAGAGTTCTTCAAAAGATGGCAGGAGTAGAGTGGAATGATTTTAAGACAAATTAAGAGGTTAGAAAGAGAGTAGGATGTGAAATCAGGGTAGGGGATTGGCTACAATAAAAAAGGTTATGATGGTGGGAATACTGCAGAAGACAAACAGACACAGGATGCTAAAGAAAATAATCCAAACACAACCAAACACAACCAAACACAATCTAAACACAACCAAATCCAAACACAACCAGGTCCAGTTCCCCTGCTCCACCTCCTCTCTATCATGAGAGAACCCCAAAGGGAGAAAGAGGGAGACACGGGAGGGACTGAGACCTGTTACATGTGACCTGGCAGGGCCTCCTCCAGGATGAGCAGACTGAAGAGAACTGTGGTGACTACACAGTTAGATTGTTAGACTGAGCTACTACAGAAGTCTTATGAAAAGAAGGGTTCTGTGAGCTGCAAGGATATATGCACTCTAGATATAGGATACAGCTCTTCTCAAAGCTTCTTCTGTGTTTTTGTTTTCAACCATTCACAGAACAGAAATTCAACTACTATATAAGCCACTGATGTGATGAGGAAGATACTTACCACACATCTACTTCTACTACTAAACCTAGCTTTCCTCCCTGAGGACACAATTTGCAGATTCCATAAAAAGAAAGAGCTCACTCAAAAATATACCCTTGCACTATGAAAGTCTTCAAAATTGGAGGATTCAAATTCTCCCTAGAGTAACTTTTATCATAGAAATAGGTTTCTCGGAGGACGAGTAGGTGCAAAGATGCTGTAGGCTACTTTAATTATATTTGCCAACTCTTAAGTCAGTGAAAATGGAAAGTAAAAGTTGCAAGTCTAGTGAATTAAGTTGCTATTAAATCATTCCCATTTAGACTGTACATAATGATATTTTAAAATGATATTTACTAGGAAATCATTGCGTGCAAGTTGAAGTTAAAAAAAAACCTGATTAAAACGGAATCAAATAAAATATGCTTAAGAAAGCACCTACCTTTTGGAATGTTATGTATACTATTAAGAGAAATATATTTCAAATTAAGTCAGATAGAACAGCTGAATTTTAACACAGTTTTGCTATGATCAAATTTACCATAGTGTTTTTAATTGACTAGGTTCATTCCAGCATTGAATCCTTTTAGGATCAAAGTTCTAAGATCATTTTGAAATTCAGTGGTACAGAGTAAGATTTTGAGCAAGAGAACTAGTAGGTTTGTTTGGCTCTCTCTCTTTGGAATAGTCTCTCAGGGAAGGGGTGGAAGTGCTATCACTTGGGGCATTTATAACTAGACTTGACAAAATACTAGGAAACGTGCATTAGGAAATAGAGATGGGTTTTTACTTTGGCAAAAACGCAAATGTTCTTTGGATTTCCTAGGGATTTTTTATTTGGTGTTTTGGGTTTGTATTCAAATTCTATACGTTATGGAGGATTTCGTACTCTCCAGTTTACCCCAGATGACTAATGATGTTATCAAGCTAAAATCAGCTTCTTTTCCCCTTAAATCATCCTTGACCTGCTCCAAAGTCTACCAAGAGAATATCTACAGATATATATTTTAATTCTAAACTCATCCCAACATTGTAACCGTATATACTGTATATGAGTGTGCCACTAGCCAGCACCCACTGCAGTCAAAATATGCATCAAAACAAATAGGAAACCAACACCACTGTTTCCTAAATGCACATGACAGCATATGGTCATAGAGTTTAAGGACAAAAGAGACCAATAGATCTGACCTCCTGTATATCTCACTACTCACAGCCACTAAACACAACCCAGCCACCTCGCCGTCAAGCCCAACAACCAGGATTAGACCAAAGTATTATAGCCCTTAGGAGACATGAAGCAAACCATCCACTGTAATTACCAAGATGCATATACGAGCATGTGAAAAAACAGCCCCCAACATTAGATATTTTTGCTAATTCTGGGGATTGGTTTTCTTCCTGCTGTTATGTCCAATTTTGTTATAAGAAATTAAGTTCTGAGTTTTCTCCTATGAAGTCCTGTAATCCTGCCTTCCTTTTCTATACTCTTACTCTCCCTCCTCTTACTGCTCCCTTTTCCCACTCTCAGGCCTGGTCTACACTCACAGGCAAATTCAGCAGCAGTTGACAGGAGTTATGCAAGTTACGCAGAGTAGCTTGCGTAACTCACATCGACTTCCAAAATTCCCTTCTATGCGCCGGCTCCACTACGCTGTGCTGACATTAAACGTGTACCCATCGATGCAGGGCTATGCTTTTGGGGGAGATGGTTTTATGAAATTGACTTCTGAATCAACTGAGCGGGTCTTCACTTCTGCTCAATCTATCCGGATAAATCAATCTGACAGCGGCAAATTTGGCACCGTGAGTGAAGACATACCCATAACTTTTTCTCTTGTATATTACTGCACTCTAAATCAGGCTTCCCCCTGCCTTCATTATACAAACAACCTCTCTTTCCTACTCCAAATGTGTCCTGAAACATCCCCCTCTTTAAGTAGTCTTTCCTTGTTCTCCTCATCAGTAATCTTTGCATTCTCCCTTTCCTGAACTATGTCTTGTGATTCTCTTGTTTTATTTCCTGTTTCTATGTCCTATGTCTTGTGATTCTCTTGTTTTATTTAGATTATAAGCTCTGGGGGAAGGAATTTGTGTTTGTAAAGTACTGTGTAAATTTACAGTGGTACTGGATGTAAATGTTTTATAATAATAATGCAGGAAACTGGCCACCACATAGCAGAAGTACATATAGTATTTAGTGTTGGGGAATCCCAATGGTTTGGAGTCTGTTTTGGAAATGCATCCAGAAATGTGGATGTTCTATTCAAATTGTTCCAACTTACCCCAAATAAATTAAAAAAAAAAAACAGTAAGAGGATAAAAAAAATGCCACCACAGCTAAACAAGAGACTAAAAGAGGTGGTTAGAAACACAAAGACACCCTTTAAAATTGTAAGTCAGATCCTACTGAGGACATAGAATCATAGAATTGTAGGACTGAAAGGGACCTCGAGAGTTTTTGTAGTCCAGTACCCTGCACTTAAGTCAGGACCAAGCATTATCCAGACCATCCCTGACAGGTGTCTGTCCAACCTGCTCTTAAAAATCTCCAATGTTGGAGATACCACGACCTTCCTAGTGCAATTTTTCTAGTGCTTACCTACCCTGACAGTTAGGAATTTTTTCCTAATATCCAACCTAAACCCCCTACTGCAATTTAAACTCATTTTCTCTTGTCCTGTCCTCAGAGGTTAACAAGAACAATTTTTCCCCTACTCCTTGTAGCAATCTTTTATGTATTTAAAAACTGTTATCATGTCCCCTCTCAGTCTTCTCTGCTCCAGACTAAACAAATCCATTTTTTTAAAATCTTCCCTCATAGGTCATGTTTTCTAGGCCTTTAATAATTTTTGTTGCTATTCCCTGGATTTTTCCAATTTGTCCATATCTTTTCTGAAATGTGGCACCCAGAACTGGACACAATACTCCAGTTGAGGCCCAATAAGCACGGAGTAGGGTGGAAGAATTACTTCTTGTATCTTGCTTATAGCTACTACTAAGGAATCCCAGAATGATGTTTGCTTTTTTTGCAACATTGTTACATTGTTGATTCATATTTAGCTTGTGATCCACTATGATCCCCAGATCCCTTTCCGCAGTATTCATTCCTAAGCAGTCATTTTCCATTTTGTATTTATGCAACTGATTGTTCCTTCCTAAGCGGAATACTTTGCATTTGTCCTTTTTAAATTTCATCCTATTTAATTCAGACCATTTCTCCAGTTTGTCCAGATCATTTTGAATTTTAATCCAATCCTACAAAGCACTTGCAACACCTCCCATGTTGGTATCGTCTGCAAACTTTATAAGTGTACTCTCCATACCATTGTCTAAATAACTGATAAAGAGATTGAACAGAACTGGACCCAGAACTGATCCCTCTGGGGCTCCACTTGATAGCCCTTCCAGCTTGACTGTGGATCACTGATAACTACTCTCTGGGAACGGTTTGCCAACCAATTATGCACCCACCTTCTAGTAGCTCCATCTAGGTTTTTATTTCCCTAGTTTGTTTATGAGATCGTGCCAGACAGTATCAAAAGCCTTACTAAAGTCAAGATATACCACATCTACCACTTCGCCCCCATTCACAAGGCTTGTCACCCTGTCAAAGAAAACCACCAGGTTGGTTTAACATGATTTGTTCATGACAAATCCATGCTGACTGTTACTTATTACCTTATCATCTTCTAGGTGTTTGCAAATTGACCTCTTTATTAGCTCCATTAGCCTTCTGGATACTGAATTTAAGATGACTTGTCTGTAATTCCCAGAGTTGTTCTTATTTCCCTTTTTATAGACTGGCACTATAATTGCTCTTTTCCAGCTCTCTAGAATCTCTCCCGTCTTCCATGACTTTTCAAAGATAATTGTTAATGGCTCAGATATCTACTCAGTCAGCTCCTTGAGTATTCTAGGATGTATTTCACCAGGCCCTGTTGACTTGAAGACATTTAACTTGTCTAAGTAATTTTTAACTTGTTCTTTCCCTATTTTAGCCTCTAATCCTACTCCATTTTCTAATCCTAATCCATTTTCACTGGCATTCTTTAAATTAGATGTTCAATTGCTATTAACCTTTTTGGTGAAAACTGAAACAAAAAAGTCATTTAGCACTTCTGCCATTGCCACATTTTATGTTATTGTTCCCCCCCAATTGAGTAATAGGTCTACATTGTCCTTGGTCTTTATCTTGCTTCTAATGTATTTGTATAATGTTTTCTTGTTACCCTTGCCCTTTAAGGAACATAAACTCTGGCATGTCAAGTGTAAGAGTATAATTAGGCAGATCAAAAAAGAATTTGAAGGACAACTAAGAAAAGACACAAAAACTAACAGCAATTTTTAAAAATTACATCAGAAACAGGAAGCCTGCTAAACAGTCAGTGGGGCCAGTGAATGATCAAGGAGCTAAAGGAGCATTTGGAAGAAAAGCTGTGGCAGAGAAGTTAAATGAATTCTTTGCATCAGTCTGCAATGCAAAGGATGTGACGGAGATTCCCACACCTGAGACATTCTTTTTTAAGTGACAAATTTGAGGAACTGTCCCAGTTTGAGGTGTCAATAAAGAACATTTTGAAACAAATTGATAAATTAAAATAAATTGATAAGTTAAATTGATAAAGTAAAGTAAATTGATAAATTAAAGTAAAATAAGTAACCAGGACCAAATGGTATTCACCCAAGAGTTCTAAAGGAACTCAAATATGAAATTGCAGATCAACTAACTGTGATATGTCACCTATTGCTCAAATCAGCTTTTGTTTCAGATGACTGGCAGATAGCTGAAATTTTTTTAAAAGAAGGCTCAAGAAGTGATCCTGGCAATTACAGACCAGTTAGCCTAACTTCAGTAACTAGTCAAATTGATTTTAACTATAGTAAAGAATAGAATTATCAGACACATAGATGAATATGGTTTTGTTGAGGATGAGTCAACATGGCTTTAGTAAAGGGAAATCATGGCTCACCAATACACTAGACACTTTTGACGGTGTCAATAAACATTAGACAGGAGTGATCCAGTGGATATAGTGTATCTGGACTTTCAGAAAGCTTTAGACAAGGTACCCACGAAAGGCTCTTGAGCAAAGTAAGCAGTTATGTGATAAGAGGGAAGGTCTGTCATGGATCACTAAGGATAGGGTAGGAACAAGGGTAGGAAAAAATGGTCAGTTTTCACAGTGTAGAGATGTAAATTACAGGGTCCTCCAATGATCTGTACTGGGCCTGTGCTGTTCAACATATTCATAACTGATATGGAAACGGGTAAACAATGAGGTGGCAAAGTTTGCAGATGATACAAAATTACTCAAGATAGTTAAGTCCAAAGCTGATTGTGAAGAGTTACAAAGGGATCTCACAAAACTGTGACTTGGCAATAAAATGGCAGATGAAATTAAATAATCCCTATAATACATAGAAAATGATAAGGTCTAAATTTGCTGTTACTATTCAAGAAAGAGATCCTGTAATCCTTTTGGATTGTTCTCTGAAAACATTTGCTCAATGTGCAGCAGCAGTCAAAAAAGCTAACAGAATGTTAGGAATCATTAGCAAAGGGATAGATAATAAGATAGAAAATATCATAATATCACTTTATAAAACATAGTACATCCACACCTCGAATACTGCATTCAGTTCTGGTTGCCCCATCTCAAAAATCATATATTGGAATTGAAAAAGGTACAGAGAAGGGCAACAGAAATTATTAGGGGTACGGAACAGCTTCCACACAGGGAGAGATTAAAAAGACAGGGACTGTTCAAATGAGAATAGAGATGACTGAGAGCAGATATGATACAGGTCTATAATATAATGAATGGTGTGGAGAAAGTAAATAAGGAAGTGTTATTTACCCCTTCACATAACGTAAGAACTAGGGGTCACCCAATGAAATTAATAGTCAGAAGGCTTAAAATAAACATGTGAAACTCATTGCCAGGGGATGTTGTGAAGGCCAGAAGTATAACTGGATTAATAAAAGAATAAGATAAATTCATAAATCCATAGAGATTTTCCCTTGCATTTCCATTGCTACTAGACAAGATGATCAGGGATTTAACCCCGTATCTCTGAGTGTCTCTAAATCTCTGACTGCCAGAAACTAGGACTGGATGCAGAGGATGTATCACTTGATAAATTACTCTGCTCTGTTCATTCCCTCTGTAGTATCTGGCACTGGCCACTGTCAGAAGACAGGATATTGGGCTAGATGGACCATTGGTCTGACCTAATCTGGCCATTCTTATTTTAAGTCCGTGTTTTATAACACTTGGGGATTCTGTGTGTAATAACCTGTCCAGATTCTCATTTCTTGTTATTTCTACTTGCTCTTTCAGTGAAAAAGTATGAGGTGGAGGGGTATTTTCCCTTTCATGTTCAATAGTGTTGCTGATTTTTCTAGGTTGTTCTCTAAGAGATGGTGTTGTTTTATTAGAAAATGCCCTGTTGACACTGAAGCTAGAAGCAAGATAGTAGCAACAATACTGTGCCTCTAACTGGAGCTTTGGTTAGTTTTAGAGGGCATGCAGAGAGTGTGAGAACAGAGTCCACGTTAGCGTCTGGGACCATTAACTTCTCTTTTGGGATCTTCCCTTTTTATGTTTGACACTGAGTTTTCTCCTAGACTTGTAGTGTGCAATAGTGAAATGAGGAGAGGAATCTTTCATTAGATATATCGAGAGCACACACATTGTGTGATAAGAATTGGAACGGTCAAGCCATGTTGGTGATTTGTGATGCAGTAAAATAAAATCCTTCACCAAAGAATATAAATGCAATATTGTTTGCTGAGCTATGACTATTCTTATTTCAGAGATGTCAAGAATAGCCAGTTTCAGGGATCTGTGGAAGTCTTTGGGAGTAGGGGGTGCTATGGGTCTTAGGAAAGGAATAAGTTCAGCTATCCTATGCAAATCCTCGCCTGGAGCAAAACATTCCTTCTCCTCCTAACCCTCTTTCTTTCTCAGACTATGTCAACACTGCCGCGGTAATTCGACTTTGTTTAATTCGACTTTCAGCAGCCAATTTTTAGAAATCGCAGCAGAGTGTACACACTATGCTGTTTGTGCTGGTCTCTTGCGTTCACACTGGCCAGCCATAATTCGAATTAGAAAGCAGTGCAATGTGGGTAGCTATCCCACAGTGCAACTAGCCACGGTGGCTGTTGGGACGAGTGTCATCGTCCCAGGATGCAACTCTTCCCCGCCCCCAAACAAACAGGAAAAGGATTTTCGTGCCATTTTTTTCCTCTCCACGATCGCCATTGCTGCAGAGACATGGAGCCAGCTCAACTCTGCACTATAATTGTGAGTGTGACAAATACATTGCAGCTTATCATGGAGTACTTTAGAAATAGATCAAGAAGGCAAAGCTGATATTACACCTATGCCACCGAGGCTGCCCTGCTAGAAGATATTGAGCAGAACAATTCCTGATTGCTGCAGGCTGTAACATGTCATCTGCAGTCCATGGAGCGCAGGTTCTGATGCAGGGAAACAAGCACAGACTGGTGGGACCGCATCGTTATGCAGCTGTGGGATGATGATCAGTGGCTGCAAAACTTTCGTATGTGAAAGACAACTTTCTTTGAACTGTGCTCGGAGCTGGCCCCGTCCCTGAAATGTGTGAACACTCGCTTGAGACAAGTTGTGATGGTGGAGAAAAGAGTCACCATCACTCTCTGGAAGCTGGCAACCCCTGACTGTTACCGCTCGGTTGGGAATCAATTTGGATTTGGTAAATCTACAGTGGGCACCACCGCGATTCAAATGTGCAGTGCCATCAATAAACTTCTGCCACGAAGGATAGTGACTTTGGGAAATGTGCAGGACATAGTGGAGGGGTTTGACATGATGAGCTTCCCAAACTGCAGGGGGGGCCATTGATGGGACACACATCCCTATCTTAGTGCCTGCACACCTGGCGACCGACTACATAAACCTCAAGGGGTATTTTTTCATGGTCCTGCAGGGGCTTGTGGATCACAGGGGTCGTTTCACAGATATCAGTGTGGAGTTGTCTGGGAAGGTGCATGACGCTTGTGTATTTTGTAACTCGGGGCTGTTCTCTAAGATGCAGGTGGGCACTTTCTTCCCGACCAAAAAATTAACATGAGGGGTGTGAAAATGCCCATAGTGATCATGGGGGATCCTGCTTACTCCTTTCTCCCTTGGCTAATGAAGCCGTACACCAGTCACTTTGACAGTGACAAGGAGTGTTTTAATAAGAGGTTAAGCAGTTGCAGAATGGTTGTAGAATGTACCTTTGAGCGTTGAAAGGGTAGATGGAGGAGTCTCCTCATTAGGCTGGACATGAGTGAGAAGAATCTCCCTTCTGTGATATCTGTGTTCTGTGTTCTTCATAATATGTGTGAAGTGAAGGGGAAAAGGTTCCCCAGGGTTGGGCTGTGCAGGCAGAAAGACTGGCTGCCAATTATGAGCAGCCAGATTCCAGCACTATGCTGAGAACTAACCGTGGAGTGCTTTGCATTAGGGAAGCTTTGAAAACCAGATTCTGCAATGAGATGTAGGAGTGATTTCTGTTCTTGTATGTTGTTTGTCTTTGATGATTCCCCCACCCCGCTTCAATATCTGTGTCCGACAAATCCCTCCTGAACAAGATACGATTTAATAAAGAAATGTTTTGGAATGAGGCAAAACTTCATTTTTTAACATTAAAGTCATGGGGGAAGAAGGAGGGAGTGTTCATTCACTGTCTCCAGGGGTAGGGTGGTAGCTTGCTGGCCAGCAGTCAGCGTGGCTGCCGCAGCTTTCTTCTCGCCTCCACTGGGTGGCACATACTGCATCCTGGCCAATCTCCTCCGAAACCTCTTGGGGGCGGGGGAGCGGGAGGGCGGCCCTCGGTTGAGGAGCATTATGGAGGGGCTGCAGTGGGACTCTGTCCTGCCTCTGCTTCTCATGAAGGTCCACAAGATGCCGGAGCATGTCTGCCTGGTCCTGCAGGAGTCACAGCATCTCCTGCGTGGTGCTGTGATCATGGTCCTGCATTTTTCCTATGTTCTGTGACAAGGTCAGCCACCTCGCTCTTTGCTCTGTCTCTGCAGCTGCTGAGGCGTTCATGAGCTCCGCAAACATGTCATCTCTGCTTTTTTTTTCTTCCTTTTTCTAATCTGAGACAGTCTGTCTGCAGCACTTCTTAAGGGTCGGTTCGCTGCTGAGGTGTCTAGAGAATGAAAGAAAAATAACAAGGTAGCCACAGTTAGCATAGTGAAGAAAATGATACAAATGTAACAATTTAGATAATCATCTCATAATACAATGTAGCAAAGGATCTCCTCTCTCTGCTTGTATTTCAAACCCTTACAGAAAGGAACTGCGGACGACGTGGTGTGGGGGGAGACTATGCTTAAAGCACATGAAGCCATGATGCTGGCTACCTTGATTTCAGAGACGAATCCTACCGTGGAGGGAGGAACAGGACAGCCCTCCCCTGAAAAGTTTTTCGAGGGATAACAGATTACATACAATAAATTTTCCATGTGATATCAACTGATGATAAATGTAGCATTTCTCATCACACAAAAAAACCCTGATCCCTGGGTAACCACCCAGTACAGAAAACCAAAAGCCTGAAATCCCCTTCATGCCCCCCCCCATCCAATGTACAAGGACCGAAATGCTAATAAGCAAGAAAACTCACCAGATGTGCCTTCCCCGGGATCATTTTTGCTGTCCTGTGTGCTGGTGGACTGCTCGGGGGTCAGGAATAAGTCCTGACTTTCTGGGAGAATGGACTCCCCACAGCTTCCTCCTCCTCGTCCACAGAATCCCCCTCATTGATCATGGACTGTGAACTAGCGGAAGTATTGATGCTCCGGAGAGGCACCGTGGTGGGATCGCCACCAAGAATTGCGTGCAGCTCCTCATAGAACCTGCATGTTTGGGAGAGGAGCCAGAGCGGCTGTTAGTTTCCCTGGCTTTCTGATAGGACTGGTGCAGCTCCTTGATCTTCACTCGGCACTGTTGAGCGTCCCTCTGGTGTCCCTTCTCCAGCATGCCCTGGGATATCTTCCCATAAATGTCCAGATTTCCTTTTGCTGGCTCTGAGCTGAGCCAGAATGGACTCCTCGTCCCACTGACCGATGAGGTCTAAGACCTCTGGTTGACTCCATGCTGGAGCGTGTTTGGGCTTTGTAGTAGCCATGCGGAGAACAGTGGCAAAGCTCAGTCCACCCTGGCAACAAACACAGGAAATGAAAATTCAGATCTTCCCGGGGCTTGAGGGGAGGGGACTTTTCCTGCTAGCATGACCACAGAGCAGCACAGTGCGACTGTCCAGAGCACTCAAAATGGGACATTGTGGGATACATTCCGGAGGTCAATTAATTTGTTTTAAGTCCTGTTGTGTCTACACTGAGGCTAAATCGATTTAACAAATTCGAATTAGGTGCTACGCCACTTGCAGAGGTGGTCTTATTAAGTCGATTTTACAGGCACCTTAATTCGAATTAAGAGTGGCGTCAGTGTAGACGCGAGTGTAATTAAATCGAATTAAGGGAGTTTAAGTCAACCTAAGTCGCCAGTGTAGACCAGGCCTCTGTCTAACATCCCACTATTGCTAGTCCCTTCTTCACTCAGTGAAATAATAGGAAGTGGGTAACTGAGAAATGGGCCAGTCGCTGCTAACAAAGCAGGACAGCTATGGAGCCAAAAAGTAGCTCCATGCTTAGAAGCCAGCTGTTGAGCAGAGTTAGAAGGCAAGAATGTTTATTTGTTCAGATCACAGAAGAACTCATCTAGAAAAAAAAATGCTAGAAACCTCAGCCAGCCACTAAAAGCCTGATTCAGATCCCACTGACTTCAACAGGAATTGGATCAGACCTCTACATAACACCTATCATTCCTCTGTGTGTGTGTGTGTATCAGTGTTATCCTAGGGATCCAGAGGGATAGTGTTATACAGGGATGGTTAAGGAGTAATTTAGTTTGATGTAAAAAAGTGTACCAAAGAAATAATGATAAATTAGTCCATGAGCACCTGGACAATTTTATGCTGAGGTTTATTTTTAAATTTTAAATTTTATTATTTAAAGAGAAAAGATCAAATGAATAGTGACCATGAGACCAAAATTAAATAACTACATAATTCAAAATCTTAAAATCTGTTTATGATGAAGATTGTTTATATAAAATTAATAATTTATTTCAACTTTATCATCCATAACTGATTACATCTGTTCTCAACATGACATAAAATTACTTTGTATTTCATAGAACTTTTCTAAGGAACTCTACTAGATGACAAATAGCACCTGTAGACTGGCTTCCATTTATTATTATAAATTATAAGAGTGTGTTTTCTTCCCATTCAATTCAATGCCTCAAGTGCCAGAACAATATGCCAGTTAATAAAAAATAATTAAGAACTACCATGGTGAAAAAATGGTTTCCTCAATGGCCCTTCTGCTCATTCAGGGGATCTGAATGTGAACCTTGACTAAATGATTGACTAATGATTTATTAATTTGAAACAATGCCTGATTTCTTTATGGTAGTGTTCTGGGTAGCCTTGATGGTAGGATCATATTAAAACCATTTCTTTTCATAAAATAAATGCAGCACCTCTCAATTTTCTGTTTGTGTTTCTAAGAAGGTATAAAGAGTTCCTACTGACGATCATTCAAGTTATTACAGGATGGTTACCAGGTCCTTTTTTATATTTGCTATTCAGTCCTGTAAGTTATACAGATGTCCTTCTGATAAACCAATGAGCACTTTCTAGCATTAGTTGTAAGACATGACTAAAGTTTGAAAATGTCTTCTATAAAATCTATACAGATTCATCAAATATATAGTTATCTAAATAAATAAATCCCTAGTGTTCCTCTTATATATGGTATTGGACTTCACTTGAAAAGACATTTTTTTCATATGAATAGATGAAATGCCAGAATGGGAAAACCAGTCTGACTGGTATATTTATATTTATAGTAGCATCAGAGGCAGTAGAATATTTAGAGAAGGATGGAACAAAAGGCAATATTTAAAAATATTATTTCAAGGCAGTGAGTTGTAAAAGATTTACAAGATACATTATTTTCTCCTGAGTAATTTATACAAAGTAGATAAAATATTAAATCACTTTGAAGATTAACATCTCAGGACAGAAGAAGGTCTTATGATTTGCAGGGATCAGTGCTTGATTCTGTTTTGTATAACATTATTATGAATGATCAAGAAAGACTATATGAATAGATACTCGCTTGGAAGATTTTGTGACACAAGGTAAAATAACTATTATTTTTAAGGGTCAGAGGGAGATTGGAAATACGGACAGCAAACAACAAAATGAGCCACATTTTTACTTATTACACATGAATTTCCAAAGACTTTTTGATAAACTCTACTAGAACTAAGGAGAATTTGGTCCATTGTGTTTCAGCCAATACATGATGGTGAAAATAATAATAATCTATATATTCAAAAAGGGGTATATCCAAAGCCGACTCAGATCAACAAAAAGGCTTCAATAGGCCTTGGATCTGGCATTAAGAGGAAAAAGTCTGGAAAGTTCAAATGTTGCAACGGAGAGCCAATAGAGTCAAATTAGATAAAAATTTGGAATGTGATATGACAGCAAGGAATGATTAGGGGACTGGATGAGATCAACATATAATAAAGAACAATTAAGGGCTAATCCTGGATAGTGATGAATGTAGTCAACCCGTGTTGAGGGTGCTTAGTTAATCTGATTGAGAGTGTTTACATTTTTAAAACTTTGAGTAATTGTTTGCCATTTAAAAATATATATAGACATATTTTCTGCTTTTCCACTACATAACAATCAGTAGGGCACATAGTAATTGAACTGTGTTAAGAAGAGATTAATTTTGGAGATGACACATGGGTTTAATTAGGAATAATGAGATAAAATTAAGAATAGTAAAAATGCAGGTGAATAGCATGAAAAAATTCCTGTCAGCAAGACTTATCAGACTATGGAATGCCTCTCATGGGATGTGGGGGAAGCTCCAGCACTTGAGACATTTACATTTAGAATCAACAAAGCTGCAGGGAATAATGTTGTATTGGTAGAATGAATAAAAGACTAGGAGCAAAATCTTGCTCTCCTTATTTGTGTGTGGTCCCCTTGGAGTTAATGGAGCTACATGCATGAGTATAGCGTGCGTGTGCATGTGGATGTGGGTGTATATTGGTTAAATTTCTATAATTTCTGTGACACAGTTTAGTGCATGCACCTATTTGTCTAGTCTGTAATGTGTTTTCTTCTGCAGTTACTCTTTTTTAATATGTTCAGTTGCATTTTCTATTGCTGACTTTGGTGTGCGCTATATGCTAATTACTCTGTGTGCTATAAAGTTTCTCCTGAATTCCTTTAACAGCTGGTGTGTTCTTAATTTCAGTTAGTGCCCTCTTGTTTTTGATCTTGTTATTCTTTTCTATTTCATACAAAATAGATTTTCCTATATATTTTCCTCTAAAGACCTGGGAAGTTTTGCCATTGACTTCTGCAGAGCCAGGATTTCACTCTTGATTCTGAGTGCTGAGTGCTCTCAACTACCATTGACTCTACCTAAATCTTTTATTTCCTAATTAAGATAAATCTAAAAGTTTTCCTTTTCCATCCTAGCATAATTATAGTTTATAGAAAGAATAACAAGCATAACAAGGTATTTTCCATAATTCAGTTTTATTCTGGAATATTACATTTGCAATATTTGCTTTCCATTTGTTAAAATTTTTCAGATTCCTTGTTTATATCAGCAGAGTAGCTGCTGGCTACCATGCAGTGTGTAGACCATTGTCTTTGTGACTGAAAACAGGGCTTCAGTCTTCTGTTGCTTCTTGATCTTCTTCTTCGTATGGCATTGGTTTAATTTGCAATGATCAGTTTATATGTCAATGTCCAGGTTTAAAATCCAGTTCAGTGCCACAGGGGTGAGTGGGTGAATGTCAGTGAGGCTACCCTTAAACAAATGCTTAGGGCAGGAGGAGTATATGTGTTCCATGGTTTGTGGCACTGGCCCACAATCACTGTCCGGGTTGCTTCTCATTTTCCATTGGAAGAGTTTCTTGGCACATCTTCCATGTGATGTTCTTATGCAGTTAAGTGTGCACCATTCTTTCCATTGCAGGTCAAAGCCTGGCAGTTCTTCAGTAGGGTCAGTAATAAGGTGCTTATTTGGGACTGATGAGATATCCCAGGTTGCACGCCATGTTGCTTCTTGATATTCTGTGAGCCCTGGTATATCCCAGGTTGCTTCTTGATGTCCTGTGAGCACTGGAGTGCCAGTTTCAAAGAACTGAAACTGTGATGGGGAAGAGGAATAAATAGGAAAAGAAAGATAAGTAAGACAGCCTTTTGGAAAGGAAGGAAAGTAAAGATTTATGGCAAGTTTATTTGTAAAAGGACCAACAGTGGATATGCAGAATACAATGGGATATAGTTGTTATAATACACCATTAATATAGCCTTTTGAAACCACATCTTTCTTTCTCTGTCTCTCTCTCTCTCTCTTGGCCACAGCAAATAGTAGATAATAGTGTTCATGCAGAAATGTTGGATGGCTGAGAACCAGCCTACATACGGGCGTCAGGAGTTATTATTACTGAAACTCGTTCAACCATATCTATTACCTTGGAGCTCAGTTGGACTGGAATAGTCTTCTAACTTCTCTTCAAAGAGCACAGAGTAGAAATTTGTCCTTAATAACTAGTGTATGTCTCGTAAGTTTTTTGAACCTTAACTGTTAGCCTCATTTTTTTCTTCCTAGAAGTGTAAGGTTGGCAGCAATAGATTAGTCATTTTGAAATTGTGAAGCTATTGTTAAACTCTATTCATGGAAGTTTTTGATTTCTCAAATTGGAAATAATTTTTTTAGAAATCTTTACTATAAAATCAGTTTAAATATCTTATACCTGAACAACCTATTCATGCTAAAATGCTCATGCTGCCTTCCATGTACTTTTTTTTTTAACTAGATCAGAACTTAAACATGGTGCTATGTTCTTTCAGTTGTTGTGGTTATTCTTGTTAAACAAATTCACTTTGTTAAATACAATTTTGGCTTTAGTGGCTTTTCCCCCCAGGGTTAGAACTCTTTAATGAGTTACTCAAGATGTAATTCCAGAGGGAACATCTGAAGAGAGGAAATGCTATAAGCCATTTTGAGCCCATGTCTTGTAGAACCAATAGTAGGAGAACTTCAGGCCTCCTTCTGAACCCCACTGAGGGTAACAATCACCCATGGGGTAGATGAGACCAGTTCTAAGCCCTTGGCATTGTTTAAGTCCTGTAAAGGGGTTTTATAGGGTATTAGCACACCACATACGTGACATTGACAGGATCTGTATGTTGATCCCACACAAAAAGGAAAAGGTCAAAGTGTCCACACTTACATAGATCCAGGGGCCCCAATACCAAGGGGCTGTGGTTGTTATTTAAGTCCATAGACTGGAACAGGAGCTATGGCACTGGGAGTGTGAGCAGCAGCCCTTGTTCTCTGGCCCTATATTGTGGATTTTTCTTCCTCGACTTTTCTGCACTTTGTTTACATAGAGCTAGATTGTTCAGGCTCTAATGTGGTTGGAGTGTATATCACCCAGAGAGAGTTAACACAGTTTTAGTCAAAGCACACAATCCTCCAATTCTGTGACTTTATTTATTTGTTTGTTTGTTTATTTTCCCTCCTGGGAATAGAGTGGGATGGGAAGAGCCAATGCTGTAGCTGCCTGCTGACAAGAGCCAAGTTGCTTTAAGTATATCGCTGCACCACTGGGGAGCTTTTTCTCCAGATTTAGCAAGGCTAAATATTAACCCAATGTGGAAGCTTAAAGCATAGCTTCACATTAAAATTAATACAGCTTGGAACTGTATTAATCTCTAGTCATGATCACATTTGCCAGCTGGGTGTCTGTTCCTGCTTGGCATAAGTGCCCTTCATATTCAGTATGTATTTCTTTCCCCCAACATTATCTCTACTCTGGTATGTTGAAGTTCTTTCCCTGCAGGAAAGAGGCAAGCATTTCATCTCTAGAGTTTCGTTTAAAAAATGTGTTTTATCTTTTAAGGCATGATGGGCTTCAGGCAGTGATTAAACTGCCACTCGCCAAGTCACATTTTGCTAATCATTTATACATTTAGGTCAGATCATAAAATTGCTACTGGAACTGTTTGCAGTTGGCAAAGGAAAAAAAAATCAAATGCAATTATCTCTGTGACACCAATAAATATGGGCTTGTGAACCTGAGCTTTCAAAGCGTACCAACCATAAGCCCAAATTCATAGTGTTGAGAAGATAATTGCATTTGAACAACAGTCGAAATGTCTGTTCTACTGTATTACAACCTGCAGTGCTAAAAATTTGTTTGATCTGCAGTCTTTAAATGGCTAAAGGCCTCATAGAAAAAATCAGCATTAAGTCTTCCAGGTAATAGAAAATTATAATTAGAAGATGAAATTACAAGGAAACAATATGAAAAGATGACTTAAAAAGCATGGCACTTTAAAAAAATCTTAATAAAAACTGCACTTTTCTTTTGTAACTTCTAGGTTCAATTTAAATAAAATATAACTTTAAAAATATTGTTTTAAGAACTTTTGATAGCTATTACCTGAATGCTGTATGTACACTTAATTTAATCTTTAGCTGGGTGCATATTCTTGACAGAGTTCTTATTCGAGCCAAAGTAAGTAGATCTTTGGGTCTATACATGTGTTGTATAATTTCTGTTTCCTTAGTGTCTTGTATTCTGTTCACTCCTATTACTCCACTTTTAGCTAAACTGATCCACCAGTTTCATCAATAGGAAAAAATAGCCTCCACTAGTACGTTAAATAGAACAAATATTCCTGGCAACATCTAGTCAGACAGTCCATTGCATTGATAGTGCATATTAAAACCAAACCAATTTCAAATAGCTTTTGTACTGTATACGCAGTAGAGCTGTACATTGTTCATCTTAAATGTATTATTGATTATTAAAAAGTTGAATATTTTTCAATGGTGTTTGAAGATTTCAAAAATGTAAGTTACATTTAAAATGTGTACTGTATGTTATAAAAGAATAAATTTTAAACAGCTTAGCTTGCACATTTGATCCAAGCGAAGGCAAACCATATAATCTAAAAGTAAATAGGTTGACAAGCTTAATTTTGGTACTGTGTGAAATTCTGTAATTCTAGCTTTAACTATGTGTCTCTATATAATTGACCACAAAGATAGATTGAATTGTTTGGGGAGCCCAGAAACAATCTATGTGTGCCCAGGGTATTTTTGTGCTTTATGGGTAAGAGGTAGCTGCTATTGCGAGAAGGGTCCAACAGTATTACTAGCATTAAGCCAGCATGAGTTAGGGTTTCAGGAGCAGGCTTTAAGCATTTAATAGCATTTTTCTCTTGTTTTGGTCATAATAAAACATAAAATCTCATCATCCTCACATAAAAACATTTTAAAAGATCCAAGACATAATTTCACATAGTGAACAAGGTGTACACAACATGTATGCAAATTTTCAAAATTCCTGCATTCAGATCTGTGCAAGGAGATCCCTGGACCTGTTGTGTGTTCCACTGAGGCTGATAGGCTGCAACATTGATGCAGAGGTCTGTGTGCTTGGATTAGAATGCATTAGAGGTAATATCTAAAAAGTATATTCTGATATAAAGCATATAGCATGCTTCCCCTTGGTATAACAAAATTATCTATGATATTAAAACAAAAAACAAACAATAAAAGTCTACTGAATTAATTCATTGTATATTTAAGTTACTTAGGGCCTGATTCAAAGCCCAAGGAAATCAGTGGAAAAACTTCCATTAACTGTAGATTAGGCCCTTAGTTTGTGCTATTCAGAATTTTGGTTAGTGCCACTTATCTAAATTTCAGCTTAATACTAAAAGTGTGGCTTGGTTTGTTGCACTAAGAATATAAGAATCAGCAAAGGAAGTTATTATGGGCCAATCCAACAAAACTTGCTACTATACATAGTGAATAGTCTCAGCAATCTCATCATTGGGCACATTAATACATTCTTATTTTAGTGATAATTGTATTACTTAAGGCATAGTCACTCACTTAATTTGAAACTTAGGAGTTTTTTGTTTGTTTGTTTGTTTGGTTTTTTTACATTGTAAAAATGAGGAGTGTCAAAAAACCAATTCAACAAAATATAGTTTAAAAAGTTTAATTGTTTTTATTTCAGATGATTTTGCTTTCTTAAAATTTTTATTTTTCTTGAAATGTGAGCATAAAATTACAAGAAGATGTGACATAATGGTTAGTTTTGGTTTTTTTATTTATTTTACAGTGAGACTGAAAGAGAGAAATCTGTTGTGCTGATGAAGCTATTTACCCCTTGCACCCTGTCCAAGTTGTCTCCTCTAAAATTTACCCCGTACATAGAATCATAGAATCATAGAATCATAGAATATTAGAGTTGGAAGGGACCTCAGGAGGTCATCTAGTCCAACCCCCTGCTCAAAGTAGGACTAACCTCAGCTATATCATCCCAACCAGGGCTTTGTCAAGCCTCACCTTAAAAACCTCTAAGGATGGAGATTCCACCACCTCCCTAGGTAACCCATTCCAGTGTTTCACCACCCTCCTAGTAAAAAACTTTTTCCTAATGTCCAACTTAGACCTCCCACCCTGCAACTTGAGACCGTTGCTCCTTGTTCTGTCATCTGCCACCACCGAGAACAGCCTAGCCCCATCCTCCCTGGAACCCCCTTTCAGGTAGTTAAAGGCCGCTATCAAATCCCCCCTCACTTTTGTCTTTTGCAGACTAAACAAGCCCAGTTCCCTCAGCCTCTCCTCATAAGTCCTGTGCTCCAGCCCCCTAATCATTTTGGTTGCCCTCCGCTGCACTCTCTCCAACTTGTCCACATCCTTTTTGTAGTGGGGGGCCCAAAACTGGACACAATATTCTAAATGCGGCCTCACCAATGCCGAATAGAGGGGAATAATCACTTCCCGTGACCTGCTGGCAATGCTCCTCCTAATGCAGCACAATATGCCATTAGTCTTCTTGACAACCAGGGCACACTGCTGACTCATATCCAGCTTTTTATCCACCGTTACCCCCAGGTCCTTTTCTGCAGAGCTGCTGCCCAGCTCGTCGGTCCCCAGTCTATAGCTGTGCATGGGATTCTTCCTTCCTAAGTGGAGGACTCTGCACTTGTACTTGTTGAACCTCATTAGATTTCTTTTGGCCCAATCCTCCAGTTTGTTTAGGTCACTCTGTATCCTATCCCTACCCTCCAGGGTATCTACCACTCCCCCCAGCTTAGTGTCGTCCGCAAACTTGCTGAGGGTGCAATCTACCCCATCCTCCAGATCATTAATAAAGATGTTGAATAAAACCGGCCCCAGGACTGACCCCTGGGGCACTCCGCTTGTGACCGGTTGCCAGCTAGACATGGAGCCATTGATCACTACTCGTTGAGCCCTATGCTCTAGCCAGTTCTCTATCCATTTTATAGTCCATTCATCCAACCCATACTTCTTTAACTTGCTGATAAGAATACTGTGAGAGACAGTATCAAAAGCTTTGCTAAAGTCAAGGTATATCACATCCACGGCCTTCCCTACATCCACAGAGCCAGTCACCTCATCATAGAAAGCAATCAGGTTGGTCAGGCATGACTTTCCCTTGGTGAATCCATGTTGACTGTTCCTGATCACCTTCCTCTCTTCCAAGTGCCTTAAAATGGATTCCTTAAGGACCTGCTCCATGATTTTTCCAGGGATTGAGGTGAGGCTGACCGGTCTGTAGTTCCCTGGATCCTCTTTCCTCCCTTTTTTGAAGCTGGGCACTATATTTGCTTTTTTCAAGTCGTCAGGGACCTCCCCCTGTTCCCACGAGCTTTCAAAGATAATAGCCAACGGCTCTGAAATCACCTCAGCCAACTCCCTCAGCACCCTCGGGTGCATTGCATCTGGCCCCATGGACTTGTGAATGTCCAATCCTTCTAAATAGTCTTGGATCCGTTCCTTCAGCACTGTGGGATGTTCGCCTCCTTCCCATTCTGTGCCACCCAGTGCAGCAGTCTGAGAGCTGATCTTGTCTGTGAAGACAGAGGCAAAAAAGACATTGAGTACCTCAGCTTTCTCCACATCCTCCGTCACTAGGTCGCCTCCCTCATTCTCTAAGGGGCCCACACTTTCTCTAATCTTCCTCTTGTTGGCAACATGCCTGTAGAAACCCTTCTTGTTCCCCTTCACATCCCTTGCTAGCTGCAACTCCAATTGTGCTTTGGCCTTCCTGATTTCATTCCTGCACGTTCGAGCAGTGTTTATATAATCCTCCCTGGTCATCTGTTCATGGTTATATACAGGGATGGGGGTCACTGAACCACATGTTTGTTTGTGAGATGAATTGTCTTATCCCATGCAGATCCTTCAGTCAACAAATGAGAATGGCAATAAAGAGTCCAAGCTCTGCATTTAACAGGAGGTCTATAATATAGACTGTTCATCACTGAATGTAAACAAGGCAGACAAGATGTCGAGAGAGATCTCCCTCATTTATGAGCAGACAAGTGGCAATGTGGTCCAAAGATCAATGTGTACACTGAAAAAGTATGATGTGCAACTGTAAACAAAAAGCAGAAGGAGAGGGCAAGCTTGTTTCTTTGTCCTTCACTGTGAATCAAAAACCCTCAGAGCATTGATGATTAATCAGTTACAGGAGTAGAGATGAAAAGCCATAATATGAGGGTGCTGAGGGAGTTGGCTGATGTGATTTCAAAACCATTGGCTATTATCTTTGAAAGCTCGTGGCAATTGGGGGAGGTCCCTGATGACTGGAAAAAAGCAAATATAGTGCCCATCTTCAAGAAAGGGAGGAAAGAGGATCCAGGGAACTACAGACCGGTCAGCCTCACCTCAATCCCTGGAAAAATCATGGAACAGGTCCTCAAAGAATCCATTTTAAGGCACTTGGAAGAGAGGAAGGTGATCAGGAACAGTCAACATGGATTCACCAAGGGAAAGTCATGCCTGATCAACCTGATTGCTTTCTATGAAGAGGTGACTGGCTCTGTGGATGTGGGGAAAGCAGTGGACATGATATACATTGACTTTAGCAAAGCTTTTGATACTGTCTCTCACAGTATTCTTATCAGCAAGTTAAGGAAGTATGGGTTGGATGGATGGCCTATAAAATGGATAGAGAACTGGCTAGAGCATAGGGCTCAACGAGTAGTGATCAATGGCTCCATGTCTAGCTGACAGCCGGTCACAAGCGGAGTGCCCCAGGGGTCGGTCCTGGGGCCGGTTTTGTTCAACATCTTCATCAATGATCTGGAGGATGGGGTAGATTGCACCCTCAGCAAGTTTGCAGATGACACTAAGCTAGGGAGAGTGGTAGATACCCTGGAAGGTAGGGATAGGATACAGAAGGACCTAAACAAACTGGAGGATTGGGCCAAAAGAAATCTGATGAGGTTCAAACAAGTACAAGTGCAGAGTCCTGCACCTAGGATGGAAGAATCCCATGCACAGCTACAGACTGGGGACCGACGAGCTAGGCAGCAGTTCTGCAGAAAAGGACCTCAGGGTTACAGTGGATAAGAAGCTGGGTATGAGTCAGCAGTGTGCCCTGGTTGCCAAGAAGGCTAATAGCATATTGGGCTGCATCAGTAGGAGCATTGCCAGCAGATCACGGGAAGTGATCATTCCCCATCTATTCGGCACTGGTGAGGCCGCATTTGGAGTATTGTGTCCAGTTTTGGGCCCCCCACTACAACAAGGATGTGGAGAAGTTCGAGAGAGTCCAGCGGAGAGCAACAAAAATGATTAGGGAGCTGGAGCACAAGACTTATGAGGAGAGGCTGAAGGAACTAGGCTTGTTCAGTCTACAGAAGAGAAGAATGATAGCAGCCTTTAACTACCTGAAAGGGGGTTCCAGGGAGGATGGAGCTAGGCTGTTCTCCGTGATGGCAGTTGACAGAACAAGGAGCAACGGTCTCAAGTTGCAGGGGGGGAGGTCTAGGTTGGACATTAGGAAAAAGTTTTTCACTAGGAGATTGGTGAAGCACTGGAATGGGTTACCTAGGGAGGTGGTGGAATCTCCATCTTTAGAGGTTTTTAAGCTGCAGCTTGACAAAACCCTTGCTGGGATTATTTAGCTGAGGTTAGTCCTGCTCTGAGCAGGGGGTTGGACTAGATGACCTCCTGAGGTCCCTTCCAACTCTATGATTCTATGATAAAAACTTGGGTGATATAGCAGAAGAGTTAGACAGATCTTTTGCCCTTGTCTCCCTCCAGGATCACTTTCTGATTGTAAATATGTTACCAAAGCATCTGACCCATATGCTCAGCTGTACATTGAACCAAACACACTAGAGGGCTAGCAGTGTACATATTTCACATAGAGATTTGTGGTAGCACCAGATGCAATTTTTCTCTGCTTAATTGTCAATCCCGAAGTGGATAATTATATCCTTTTCCAGTTTAAGTAATTTGTGCCCTATTTCTGTGGCTGTGTGGGAACTAGAAAAACAAAACAAAAAACAAAGCAAATCAAACCAAACCAAACAAACAAAAAGCCCAGGCAAATGGTATCTTAGCCAAACAACCGATAAGTTGATAGGTGAAGTAAACTAGCCCTCCTAAATACAGTGGAGCAGATGGTGTAAATTGGCATAGCTTCTGCCCAATATGTATAAACATAGTCACAGAGGACCTCCAAAACTGTGAACCTGAATGATGATAAGCATAAAAAATGTTGCATAACTATAAAGATGCTGCAGTTTTCCATCCCCACACAATCCGTCCTCAACCATCACATTATCTGTGTTGCTTTCTTGAAGGTTTGACTATTGGCTTGTTACTTTCTTAGGTGCCTTTGGTGGATTGCAGCTCATTTTCCCTCTGATGTTTTCAGAAGTGGTTGCTAGACCAAGCCACTGCTCCATGATGATTGTCAGGGAAGTCAGTAGACCACCACCAACACATTCTCTGTCTATTCCCCCCTCATCACCCAACACCATCGCTTGTCAGCAAGAAGCAGAAACTCCTTGTGACAAAACAAGTCAAAATGCTTTTGCTTAGCCAGTCAGAGAACAAGAAAAAAATACTGTGTGACATCAGCCATATATTTTCCAACATGTAATGTCCCATAGTTATTAATATTTGAACTGTACCACTAAAAGCTGCCTTTACATTTTAGTGTAAAATATTGTGCCTTGCTTTGACAACACATTTTACTGACACAAAAAGTTTCATATGAAAAATTGCATGTTCACAAACGATAAAGAGGGCACATTTTAAATGTTTTTGATTATGCTTCAAATACTTCACAAACCTTTGAGATGACAGTTATTTCCTACTTTGGTATTTCGTTAGTATATTTATGTGGCTGAGTAGTTGGATTTTTAATACTGCCTATTTTTATCCTGTTTTACATCTATTTTCATCATGCCAAAGTAGAAGTTCCATCCCAAACCAGTATACCATTTCAAAAATGTATTCCTTTGATGTTTGATGGCAATCCATATCATATAAACGTACAAACATCATATTAAATAAAATATGAACCAAATTAGAACTGGATAGTATTCCTCTAATTGTGTATATGAATTAGATAATAAATTTCACAAGCCAGGGACCTTGTTGTTTCTGTATTTGTAAAGCACTGTGGATGGGATTCACAAGGGGAATTTAGGTACCTGACACTTCAGGCATCTAAGTGCAATATTTAGGCACTACTTTTGTTCTTTCTTGCATTGATCCTATCAAATGGGATCTGCTCTACAAGTCCTCTCCCTATAAAGTGTTCTGTTCAGTGCCAAGCCATCTATCACACCACATGCTAACCTATCTTCCTTTATGACATCTCACCACTTCTTCTTCGGTCAGAACTCTTTGTCTTTTTTGTTCAGTCTTGATCTGTTGAACTATTTACTCATATAGTTTTTCTTGACTGCATTTTACATGACCAAATCATCTGAGCCATCAGTCTCTGATTTTTTTGTTTGTGTATTACTTTGAGCATATGTTCTTCTTTGCTTATATCACTCATCTGTCTCAAGATTTGTATTTCTGTGGAACAGATTATTTGCTCAGGTTTCTTCTTTGTTGTCCAATACTCAGTGTCATATATTAAAACTGGACAGGCAATTATTTTACAGCCTTTGCTTTTTAATCTTAGTGATCTTAGTGGTATCTTTCTGTTACATACTACATCACTTATCTCTCTCCTTTTGAGCTAAGCATTCTAGTTTTAATTTTGTCCTCCCTTTTCCTGGATTCATGAATCCAGATACTTGAAACTGTACATTTTTGGTATTGTCTGCCCATTTAGTTTCAAAGATAAGTCTTCAGTGTTCACATTATTGAAATTGCATTGCATACACTCTGTTTTTCCTCTGCTTATTTTGAGCCCACGTCTCTCCAACATATCTCTCCATTTATCAAAATCCCTGCTCAGTTGCAGCCTAAATCTGTAGACACCTAAAATCCAAAAGAGTACAACTACACTGCAATTAAATACCTGTGGCTGGCCCACGTCAGCTGACTTGGGCTTGCAGGGCTCAGACTATGGGACTTTTTAATTGCAGTGTAGATGTTTGGGCTCAGGCTAGAGCCCAGGCTTTGGGACCCTGTGAGCATACTCTAAGGATATGTCTACACTGCAATTAAAAACCCACGGCTGGCCCGTGCCAACTGATTCAGGCTTGTGGGGCTCAGACTGCGGGGCTGTTTAATTGCAGTGTAAAATTTTGGACTTGGACTGGAGTCCTGGCTCTCAGACACTGCAAGATGGGAGGGTACAAGAGCTTAGGCTGGAGCCTGAGCCGGGAAGTCTATATTGCTATTAAACAGCCTCACAGCCCAAGCCCTGGGAGCCTGAGTCAGCTGGCATTGGCCAGCTGCAGGTTTTTAATTGTGGTGTACACATACTCTAAATGCCTAAATTTCCACTGTTAAAATCCCTAAGGCATCTACATTTCAATGGCTAGGCATACTCATAGCCACCTAAGTCCTGACACTGCCCAGCACAGCAGCTTGGTTCACACCCTTGTATCACCTGACTATCTTGCTTTCGGGGCTTGATCCAGCACATGTGCTCTGACCACATCTAAACCCACACAAATGACCAGTGGAGGAGGAAGGGTTTTCCCTTAGAACTTTCAGCCCAGTGGTTACTCACCCAAGATGCAGAAAACTTAATTTTGATTCCCCCTCTACCTGATGTGTCCCATCTTCCAGGAGCGTGTCCTAATCACTGGAGTATGGAGTACTCTGGGGCAGGTCTCTTTCAGTGTTTCCTGAGGAAGCTGTTCCACTCTGTTTAAATACTTAAATAGTCATTATGCCAGAGAGAGAATGACTCAGTAGCTCAGTGTTTAGGGCACTCATCTCAGAGATGAGAGACCCAAGTTCAAATTCCTGCTCCATAGCAGGCAATGGGAATTTGAATCCAGGTCTCACACATCCTAGGTGAATGTTCAAATCACTAGGCTAAAGGTTATAAGGGGAAACTACCTCCACCTCAGTTTTTTTCTTGGAAAAACAACTGACCTGGTGTAGGTGCATAATTCCAGGATGTGAACTTGTGAATCCTAAATGGAAATAGGTGTCTCTATGTGGCCTTAGGACGTAGGTGCCTAAGGCTCTTTGAGGGATGGGGGTTAGGCCGCACCTTCAGCATTTCTTATTGACTAGCTTAGGTGGTTGCCTGCACAGCATGCTGGCTTCTGTGAACCCCAGTCTTAGGTATCTAACTCAGGGTTATGAAATCCACCGGGCAGTAGGGCACCTAAAATTTACATTCTGCAATACTGGGCATTATGGCACCTGATTCCCTTTTGTACCTTTGGTATTATGAGAATACGTGACAGCGTACAGGATGTGAATTCATATTGAGTTCCAGAAGTTGCCCACATCTGAAGGCCCCTCCCCCTGACTACCGTATTTCCCCATGTATAAGACACACCCTTTTTCAAAAAATTTGGGGTCTAAAAACTGGGTGCGTCTTATACAGTGGTTGTAGATTTTTTTACTTGCATTTATGATGAATAAAACTTGAGTTCAATAACTTTATGTAATACATTTTTTTTTCAAATTTCGGGCCCCAAAATTAAGATGCTATACATGGGAGGATACATGGGGAAATACTAAGGGAGGAACTACTGGGCCCAGGGCTCAAGCAAATTTGGGGGAGAACAAATGAAAAACAGGGACAGGAGTGAGGTCTTAGGGCCAAATTCAGGGATCCAAAAGGGGACACCAAGCAGAGGACCCTGGACAGTGCCCACAGCTCCTCAAAGCTTTCTAGGGAGCCAGCAGTCGTGACCCAGAGGAATTCTGCTTGCACATGTGATCAAAAGGAGGAATGGAAGTAGGCCCACTGTCTCATAGCACCTCCCTGTACAGCTTCTTCCTCCTGGTAGAATAGATGGCTATCTTGGCCAGCGCCAGGAAGAGGTTGGTGAGGTGGTCTTGCTACTTTGTGGGGCCATGGTTAAGGTGTGCATATATCAGGAGATGCAGGGCGCAAGGTGTGAACAGGTGAGCCTGCACTCTGATCACTCAGATGTTAATTAGTTCCCCTTGAGAAAGCTGATGGGGATAATTAGACAATCAGGCTAGCCGGCTGGATAGGACAAGGAGCCAATTAGGCTGATAAAAAGGCAGGAAGGAAGTGCCAGGGGAGAGAGGGGCTAGTTGAACTCAGTTACATAGAAGCCTCAAGGAAGGGAGACCTCTGTTCCCCTCAGGTTTTGGGGAGAGGAACAAAAAGCATTGTTGGTGCTATAAATAGATTGTTGCAGAAATGGTGAAGGAAAATTAAAATAAAAGGATACAGTGAAAGCACAACCACGGGAATCCGTGCTGTTTCTGTGGGGAGAAGGTGGGAGAGGAGCCCTGCCCTTTAACAAAATATAAATCAATTTGAACAAAATAATGTATGAAATGGCAAAAATACTTGTGCAAAATATACTATTTTTTTGAAAAGAAGCAATTGTTCCAAAAGACTGCAAAGTCACTAATGTACCAATCTAACAAAAAAGGCCAAAGCAAATCCTGGGAATTGAAGACCAATGTGCTTCACTACCATTTCAGGGAAATTGATTGAAAGTCTAATTAAGGACAGACCAGTAGAGCACTTGAATAAGTATAATCTGATAGGGTCAATGCTGCACAGTTGCTGTAAGGGAAAATTGTGCCTCTTCAGCCTGCCAGACTTCTTTGAAAAAAGTTAATAAAAGTAGATAAAGATGACCGGCTGGACATAATGTACTTGGATTTTCATAAAGCTTTTGATAAGCTTCCTCATATTAGACTACAAAGAAAATGAATGACCACAGAATAAGGGGCAAAGTATAGTTATGGATAAAAAATGGGTTACATTGATGGGAAATGGTCATAGTGCATGTCTGCTTCTCAAAGTGGAGAGGACCAGGAGAAGAGTTATTTAACAATAAGGATTCTGAGGAGGAGTTTGGCAATGCTTTGGCAAAACTTTCTGATGCTGTAAATTGTAATTATTAAAAGATGTGCAGATTGTGAGAAACACCAAACAGATTGAAACACATTGTGGGGAAATGGGCAGCACAATAGCAGATAATATTTAATTTGGACAAATAAATATATATTGATGGTTAAGTTCCTTTGAGCAGGGACTGTCACTTACTATAACTGTCTATGATACAATATCTACCACACAGAGGACTTAATCTGGTCTAGGCTTCTAAGTGCTACCACAAAACAAATAACAATAATAATGCTGATTGGCCAAAATAGTCAAAATTTCTCCTGTATGCTAAATATTACATAACAAAAAATGAGATAACTTTATTGGAGCACTATGCACACATTTAGTCACTTCATCTTAACAGTATATTGAAGATTTTCACAGATAACTTGGTAGGCCTTACACATAATGAGAATTTGCAAAAATAATTGTTATTTATCTTGGAGAGGAAGGATGTGCTTAATTGAGATGTAATGGGTGCAGGATGAACTGCACCTTAGATCCCTGCTAGTCCCTTTCAAGTGGACCCTTAGGTGACCAGCCTAGCTTCCTGCACCTCACTCGGGGTGCAACCACATGCGCCAGCCACTCTCAGACTGGATCTGTGGACGGCAGCTCCCCTGGTTCCCAACCATGTTAATAACAAATGTCCAACTCTGTTTGGGCACCTGTAAAAATTTCCCATTAGGAGCTTGTGACAGCATATGTTTGTATTGAGACAGAAATAGTATCTAGAAGCAAAACATTATTTATTCATTCCTCAAAGGTACAAAGCATGTACAGGTAGAGAGCAAAGGGTAAACCCAGTCAAAGGCCTACATGCATGGGTATTCCTTATACCTTTGTAAATTCCTTCAGCCCAGCTAATTCCATATCTGGCAGGGAGAAAGCAGACTGATCTTGGTGCAGTTTCTATCTCTTTCCATTTGTGTGTGTTTGCCAGCCTGTTAGCTTTGTTCTCCCACACACTGGATAGTCCCTCCTAGCTCACCCAAACCTTCTCCCTTCTCTAGGGTCTTTGAGATTTTAGATCCCCAGGGGAAGAATGAACCTTCCAACCTGGATGGATCCCAACAGATAATTTCTTTCCCATTGATGGTCCAGCCATTGTTATCTTAGCTGCTTTGGAGGTGTGTGGCTGAGGATGGCTTATCTTTGCCATTGTTTCATTTCCGGTTGGATTTGCCCTTTTGATTTAAGCATGTTAATATCAAACAACCTGAGTGGCATATGATACTTATAAAAAACACGACACATAACCCTTTCATTGCCCACAAGAGGTACTCAGGAAAATTAATCAGTCCATCTTTTTATCCTCTCCCTAATACAAAAATAAGGGGTTATTTGTAAAATTAAAGCAAAGTGCATTTAAAACCTATGTAATGAAATACTGTTCTGTGCAGTCTATAGTCAAGCCAGGGCACTAATTGTCTCTAGAGGGCATTGAATCAAATACTGAGGCTTGATTTTGTCTAAATGGGCTGGATACATAGCAATAAATAAATATTAAGGGATTAGAGAGAGGGCACTTGATTCACCATTGCCCTTCACCTTGTGTATTCTTTTAAACTTTGTAGAGTGGGCATAAAATGACACCAAATCAGAAAAGCAGTATTTTACACTAACTTTTCACAGGTGTAAATGTCAACACACAGTTCATGGCAATGGAGAATCAGGTCTTGGGTGTCTATATACTAGTCAGAAGTGGGGAATGGGCATCAGGACCGCTTGATTTTTATTTCCAGCGCTGTCACTGTCCAGTAGCTTTAGTCAAGTCTTAAGGGCACCTCATGGCCATCCTGGCCTTGACACTTCACTATTGTTCCCCAGTCACTGAGACTGCTATACAGAGATACTTCAGGACCTGTAGCAAAGAGCGGGCTGTGGGCAGTTTGTGCTGCTGTGTACTCCATCTTCTGACAGCTGGAGGGCACAAAGATCCAAGCTAGTGGAACCAATGAAATGATTCTCTAGCCTGATATCTTCAAATATCCTGTATTCTAGCCTAGTCAGTTCTGATTAGGGTGACCAGAAGTCCTGATTTTACAGTGACTGATATTCAGAGCTTTTTCTTATATAGATGCCTATTACCCCCCATCACTGTCCCAATTTTTTCACATTTGCTATCTGGTCACCCTAGTTCTGATATGTCTTAATTAAAAAATATTCTTAGCACTTACATAGTATGCAGTCCAACAGTGGTTTTCAATTAAATATCTATTCAAATGAACAGATGCTTAAAAGACAGCACGATTTCTACCAAAGTCGGTTCAGGGCTGGGAGCCAGAAACTCCTGGATCCTAAGGCTTTGTCATAGACCTGCTGTGTGGCCTTGGTCAAGTCACTTAAGACAAAAGTTTTCAGGCTAAGGTGCCTAAAGTTAGTTACCTAGGACCAAATTTTCAAAACTGACCTCTAAAGCCTCAATTTGTGGATGTCCAGCTCTGGACATCTAATTAAGATACCTGAATGCATATTAGGTATCTAGCTTTATGAAAGGTAGGGCCTAACATACTGTTCCTTAGTTTCCCCAGCTGTGATAAAAGAATAAAAAATATATATAGTACCTGCTGCTAGGTATCACCCAAATTGGAAAAATTGAGATAAAAAGATTTATTTTTATATCTTGAAATGGAATTTAGATTTTAAATATCTTGGGAGGAAAAGTTGAAAGGAGGAGCGCTTGTAGGTTTTTTCTGCACATAGTACCGATTGAAATTCATCATTACAGCTGTGTTCCCAGTGATCCAATGCCACCACACAGCTGACCTCAGCTCAGCTCTAGTTGTAATATGAAGATGTTATGTGCACAATCCTCTGAGGCCACTGACAGTGCTGTTCTGTAGGTAGGTCAGCAGATGCTGCTGAAGAGTAATGTAGCCATCAACAGTCCCTGTTATTGTTGTATAAGTCCAAGACACAGAGTGAAGACTGTCCCTGCCTTGAGGATCTTGCAAGCACACACACAGAAAAGACAGGATGAACTAGAAAACCCAGAGGAGGAACAATGTGGAGGGAGTGGGAGAAAATGTTTGGTGGTTTATTTTTTTTTTAAAGATATTTAAAATTTTAATGGTCCCTTGTCATGAGCAACATGGAAGAAATGAGATTTTTAGGAAAGATTTAAATAAGGACAGGGTGTGGCGGTTTGGAGAGGGTATTCTATGTAAGGGGCAGCTTCAGTGCAGAGACTGAAGTAGGAAAAAGAGATAAATGGGGCAAAAGGCTGTCATTCAGGGAGTGGAAAGGGAAGGAGCTGTGATGATAGATGAAGTCTGACAAGGTGGAGCCTTTGTGGAGGGACTTTAAAGTAAGAACAAGAAGGTTCATGTAGATGTAACGTACGTGCTTTATACTGCAGCATTTGACTTTGTTTCTCCCAAAGAAAGGAAGAGAACCAGTGGGGACAAGAGATGGATTGTAGTTGAATACTCTGTGTCTCTGCACACATGCAGAGGGCAGAGCAGGGCAACTCAGCTAGAAGGGCCCAGAAACATCCAGAGATGGGGGTGTGGAAGTTACTAGACATGCTCAGTAGCTGTTTCTGAAGCTACATAGGAGGTTTTCATTGTAGGCAACTCCCCTGCAAGTCATTCCTCGTCACCCTCTGATAACTGAGCCAATCAGAGCACATGGGAAAGATTATAAATACGGGTGCTAAAGACAGCCCTTTCAAGTCAACTCAGGGGCTGAATTATGAAGGACCAGGAGATGTGTTTGTTGTGAGGGCTGGGTCCCAATCCCTGTACCACTTTGAATACAGGTCAGTAGCATTCCAGATTTACTTACTAAGGAAGCCTTCCATTAGGACCACCCCAGTGTGTTTGAGGGACCTGAAGAGGGACAGCTCGATGGAGAGGGAGGAGAGCAGTTGTTACCCCTAAGGACTACAGAGCAGTCTGCGGAACTTTTACCTTTAGCCATCAGCTGACTTCTTGAAACTGGGACTCTGTCTCAGTTAAAGAGAGAATGGAGTAGAGGTGAGGGAGGTAAGGGTCTGTTCATTCTTAACTGATTTAGTTGAATTTATGAGGAGAGGATATTGCCTTTTGGAGTGAAAGCCTTGCAGAGATCCAGGGAGCAGATACTCACATGCTGATCCCAGCACGTGTACCACTTTGCATACAGATTTCTGTTTCATCGGCAACTAAGAGCTCTTAACCCAAGGGCTGGAAAGCTGCTAGCTATGGAGATCCTCAGACTGTTTGTTTGCTGACAGGATTCTGAAGTGTTTGAAAGGACTGAGATTTTGCCATTTTCCCCAAGCTCTGAAAAGTCCATGTGACACATGCTGCATATTATAATCACACACCATAAAGATTGAGAACTCATCTATGAGAGAAGATTAAAGGGGAATATATTTAAATTTGTGTGCTAAAATATAGAGTTGTCGATGTTAAGTTGAAACCTTATATTTGAATACATGTAATAGCAACAAAGTGGGCTATAAGCAACACCAGTTGATTTACTGTTTAATATCTTTTGTTTAAAAGTTATTCATAGTATTCTAAATACTATTTATGTTTTCTACTGTTTATACTGTTTGTTTTCTTTGTATCTTAAATCTTTGTTTTACTAAGAAAGTGTATGATATTTTCTCCATGAAATTGACTGGGAATTATTAACATCCATTTATCAATATTTTACATACAATAGTCCTGAGGTATAACTCTGTGGAATGCTTTCTGAAAAGTCCTGAAAAGACAAAACGCTGTGATTTGGTGAAGAGCTAAGCTGAGAGATGCAAGAAGAGGTGTATGTGTAACAGTTACACATAATATTGCATCAGCATTCTCTTATCTTGTTACACAGAGACCCAGGGGGAAACAATGGAAGGATTCATGTAAGTGGGTGAGAAGATTGTCATGGGCAAGGAAGATGTATGGAGAGGTGCTGGTTGAAAAATATGAAGTTCATTTTAGCCATGTTAAGATTAAATCTTTGGCAAAACGTCCAGGAAGAGTTGTCAGATAAATTCTGAAACATAAGAATGAACAGAAGGGAAAAATCTCAGAATGGAGAGGTTGATTTGGTGAATCACTAGTGTAGTCATCTAAGTAAAATGGAGTGACGGGGGCACGTAGAGGGCTCTGAGGTGGATGGTTGGGTAATAGAGTGATAGGATTAAGCATCAAATCATGACCTGGGTTTTATAGAAGGGAAAGGGATTAAGAAGGAGTAGCACGCCTGCTTTCTCCCTTGTACCAACTATCCACATCACAAGCAGCAATATTGGAAGGGAACAGGCTCCCCAGGGCTGATATAGCCCCACCCCCTCCAGGGTGGCACAAGAGAGTGAGGAGTGTGTAGACTCTTGCTTCCACATCCTCAGTATATCCTGTTAACTGATAGCACATCAGGGTGCATTCACGGTGCTAGATCTAGATGCAGTGCAGTTTACTCTCTCCACAGAGCAGTGGGTAGACAGGGGGAGATTGACTCTATTCAGAGCATAGCTGTCTCCAGTCTACTCCAGGAATAGCACAACGACCTTACTCTGTGTGAACCATTCGGTCAGGATCTAGCCCTCTGTATATTAACTTTTAAAAGGGCAGGACAGAGCTAATGGTGAACTGTGAGGTTTGTGATATCAAAGTGATCTAGCAAAGTGCTGTGAGACCTGAAGAGATGTCCATATGGCACCTCACTAACACCACATAGTTGCACAGTCCACGCATCTTTTCTCTGTGAAGCTAACTATACACAAGTTCAGTTTGCAGCTGAAGTCACAACACGCTGTTTCATGTACAATGTTCTAGGTAATAAAATGAAAGGACTCCATGCTTATAAAGCTACTCTTTATTAAGAGAACTATTTGCAGAGATGCTGCAACTGCAGCTAGCGTTCTAGCCATGTACACACAGGCTGAGTTCCTAATGCCTGCTCCAAACTCTTCCCTCTTACCACCTGTTCTGCTGTCTCCATGTTCCATGCAAGTTGCTACATCCTTGCTTTTAACAATTTTTGTTGTTGTCTCTTTTTTGTGCAAATGTTTGCTGAGACCAGAGGTTACCCTAAGGACATGCTCACCCTAAGGACATGCCCTTGATCATCAGCCTTTTGCAGCCTGTTGGGCCTCAGAGTCCTTCAGGTGCCCTGATCTTCAAACCAGATTCCCCCTTCTTGTTTGTGTTATTGATGTTGGTGGGGTATTTGCTTCCAACCTGTTGCTACCTTATTCTGTTGAGTGGTGTCCTTTTGGTCCTTGTATTGCTTCTTCTGACTCTCCCACATCAGGTCAGCTGATAGTTGAGGCTCTTTCTAAATCATCCTAGTCCTGGCTTTGATCCTCTCTGTTTGGATGTGCTGGCTGTCTGCCACTACTACACAGTTATCTTCAGTTTTGTCTCCACCACTGTCCTGAGTGTGTAGCTTCTTCATGTGACTGTCCCATTGTGACTGTGGCCTTTTTCCATTTGTTTGTGTGGTTATTTGATGGTTGGACCCGGACCTGCTCACCTATATGTAGTGGCTGTGACAGATATTGCAACCCTATGCAGTATCTTTGGGGAGCATTGTATTAAATTTATGAATGTTTATGTAGGGCTGTGTTCTACACCATGGTGGAGGGTTATCACAGCTCCTACTGGAACTAAAAACAGTGCAGGATGATTAAGGCAAGTCACTGAGACTAAGCAATACGAGTGAGGTACTACGTCCTGAAGTAGTTTGCATATACTGGTTTAATCTAGGTTTTTCAGAGACTAGGGGACCAAAAAAAAAAGGCTTCTGATATAAAAGGATGAGCTTGAACTTACGTGGGGCCTTATTTCTGATCTAGAAAATGGACAGGGCCTTCTGTCCAAGGGAGGTCTCAGCCTTTGCAAAAAAAGTTGGGAAGACTAAGAGCTCCATAATGCTGATGGGAGACTCCTGGTCTGTTTAGTGTGTGTAAATCTGTTTTATTGTTTATATATGTTTTCTGTGTAATGCTTTTACCTTAAGAATAAATATGCTTGCTTAGAAAGAGCTGTGTAGTAATTTGTAACTGGTGGCAATATGCTGTTCTATACGTTGGAGAGAAAGCATAGATGCTGGCCTTTAGGCGGATTTGCTTAATGGGGATATCACAATGTAATGAGGGAGTTGTGCAGCCTTAAAACTCCACCTAGAAGGAAGTGGGACAAAGGTGATGATAGGTGATGGCAGGAAATGTGATACCTGACTGTGAACTCCTGGAGTGGATCATGGAGGGAGGGGATACAAGTGTAGCAATCTGAATCTATGACAGTAGCCTCAAGTCCTTGGTTGCTTTGTTGTCGTGGGCTGCCTGCTTAGCTTGGCATTCTTTTAACGGTTTCTGTCCTCTTCGAAGTTTCTCTGTTTGGTGGCAACACATTACTTCTAATGGGAAGCAGAGTCTTGGTTCTCTGGCCTATCAGTCCCTGTGCTGATATAGTATATGGGAGGGCATTGCTAAGGTCCAACATTGCGAGGTAGGGATTTTTTCCTGTCTATTTTGCCTTTGCCATCAGTCTCTTGGCTGACTTTACTGCCGTTGTTTTGTGGGTACCAAAGGGAAGATGTTTTGTGCTCAAATTCCTATTTGGGCCAAATCATTTGAATTCTGCTACAGTACTGTGGCCCATTGTCTGCACAGAGCATGTCAGATATGGCATACCTTGCAAAATGTGCCTTCCGTTTCCTGACCACAGTTCTTGCCAGACTGTCCATTTCCTAGAAACAGGAGTAATAATCCATAATGACCATGTAGTTCCTGCAATTAAAAATTATCAGGTCTGTTCTGACCTTTTCCCAGAGCCAGGTAGTGATTCATGAGGCTGTAGAGTCTCCTTCTGTTGATCGGTAAACTGTTTGAACACCTCACACTGTTCTCTGCACACTCTCAATTGGGCTTTCATGCCTGGCCAGTAGATATGCTCCCTGGCTCATCTCATGCATGCCTCTGTCCCCAGGTATTTAGCATTTATCTGTCTCATGATGTCAGTTCTTAAATCTGCTGGGATTACTGCTCAGTCCCCTTTAAACAAAACACTGTCTTGCACAGTCAGCTCGTCCCTCACTGGGTAGTAGAAAGTAACCTCTGGTAACTTGCTCCTTATAATCTGGCCAACTTTAGAGTACAAACTGTTTTACCACACGTAGCAATCCATCCTGTCTGGTGCTTTATTGGATTGCCTGGAGCTTCCCATCAGAGTTGGGAAAGTATTGTAGCATGTATTCTATTGCCTGTTCCACAGAACCATTTGTGTCGTACTCTGGAGGAGATGCCCTGCTCAGTGTATCTGCCACCTATAGTGACTTCACTGGTTAGAACCTTATCGTCACGTCAGAGAGTTCTGGAGTTTCACTAACATTCATTATAGTCACTTGGGTGCACTCAGCAGCACTTTCTTCATGATGCTTTCTAATGGTATCTGATAAGTCAGCACATCCACCTCGTTCCCAAACATGAACTGATGGAATAATTTCATTCCAAAAAGCACAGCCAGTAACTCCTCTTCTGTCTGAGCTTTCTGCATCTGCCAGGGCTCTACTAGCAAATCCTATGGGATGCTGGCTTTGCATCAATGCCACTCCTAGGCCTCCTTCAGAGACTTCACAGTGTAGCACTAGCTGCTCTGCAGGTCCGTAGTACTTTAGGACTTGTGCCTTTTCTTTCTCTTTTAAATGCCTGTTTTTAGGTCACTGTCCATTCCCACACTGCATCATGGTATGCTCTGTTCAGTGCTTTTACGAGATTCTCAGTTTACCTAACGGTATCTCACCAGTACTCGGCTGCTGATCTATTCTGTGCTATTTTCAATGGGTGTAATGATGCCTTTTCTTTGAAGGATTGCCAGTTTCTTCTTCAGTGGCCCCACCATAGCTGATAAAACTCCGTGTTTTGGTAGTCTCCTAGGCTGCAGTTGGGGTTCTATTTCCAACTTCAATTTTCTCTCGAGGTGTCTATCTCCTTGAAAAATGTCCTTATATTCTGTTAGAATGCTGGCCAGGGACCACCGTGACTGTTCTCCCTCATCTCTCATGTTGAGGATATTCTGCTTTCCACTGCAACCACATCCCTGGTTTGCACTGTCCAGCTGCCCAGCAGAGAGTGGTACTCCTTGTGTCAGCTACTATAAACTCAAATTATAAACATTTCTTGTTTTATGGGTTTCTTATTGAGAGCCTCAGAATGGTTGCATTGTATAGCATCAGCACCTGGACACATTTCTCCAGTCTAATATGACTGCTTAACAGTGTTGCTGGGATTATATTGCAGCTGGGTCCACAGTTTAATACAGTTTAATACCATAGTTGCAAATCTGACAGTAGAATGGCTGACACTCTTTTGCCGCGTGTATATACTGAGATCTGCTGAAGTCATGCTGCAAAAATTCTTCTCATTTAGAAGTCTCTACATCCTCAGTCACTGCTGATTTTTTCCACACCTCTTACACTGTTGCCCAAAGACTGGACATTTTTCTTTCTGCTTTTTATGTAGCTTTCCACAGGATACGCTAAACCATGATGCCTGCATTCTTGGCTGGGCTGTCACTGCCCTGCTTCCTGGGTTTCTTTGGCTTCTTTGGCTTTGTACTTATTCTGCAGTAATGACTGTCATTATTTTGATCTGTTTCCTGGACAGGTCACCTGTCCTTGCTATTTGGAAGCATATCTCTAGGCATTTTCTCTGTCTCTTTCAACAACCTTTCCTATGAACTGGAATCCTGTCTTTAATATGGGAATCTTTAATATCTTCAAAGTCACATGTGGTTGCCAGAGTTCTCAGCTCTGGAAAGTAAGGGGGATAGACAGACTGAGTTCTTGCTTCCACTGCTTCCATTCTTGTTCAAAGTGGTTTTACACAATGCTTAATTTGTGCCAGGACTGAGCCCTGGTATCTCTGGCTTGGCAGTTCATAGCCCTGACATCTCTGGGCTTGCCGCATCACTTATGAAAGTAAAAATATTGCTTGAGCCCCAGCGACTAATTGGTTATGCCCCAGCATCTCTTTCATTACAAATTAAGTACTAGTTTTATATCTATATCTATAAATTGGTCTACCTGTCTAGCTCTATAGAAATCCAATACTCCTTGTGGACCTCAGCTGTCCATGCTGCTTGTTTGCTCTGTTTCTAGTTGCTACTTTTCTCTGTTTCTAGGTGCTACTTTGCTCTTTTTCTAGGTGCCTGTTAAACACTCTCTTCTTTGCCATGGGTTTCACTAGCTTGACCACAACCACCATGTTTCATGTACTTTATTCTGAGCAGTAACTTGAGAGGACTCCATGCTTGTAAAACTATACTGGCTCTTTAATAAGACTTTAATAAGTTAAAGAGATCCTGCAACTGCAGATAATATTCTAGCTACATGTTTATAGACTGAGTTCCTGGTACCGCCTCCAAATTCTTTTTTTCTGATCCTTCTTCCAAGTTCCATGCAGGTTGTGCTATATGAACAGATCTTTGATTCTTTGTTTCACCAAATTGCAGAGGGAATATATAGAAAAAACCTAGGATATTTTGAAGAGCCTATGAAGCTGAAGCCATAAATAAAAATCTTTTCCTCCTTGAAAGCACCTAAAAGATTAAAAAAAAAAAAAAAAAAAAAGAGTGCTAAAAATTCCCTGAAGAATCTGAACAGACAACTGAAAGAACTCTCCAGAGTGACTTATGTTGCTGTGAGAACCTGTTGATAAGGAGTGATATAGAAGTGCATTTAGATAAGGTATAGTAATTGTTTGGTTAATGAAAGTTATTTTGATCTATTTTCCCTGTATAAACAAACTGTTTTCCCTTTCTTATAATGTGTAAATAAGTCACTCTTGTTTTCATAACCTGTCTGAATTGTGTGTATATATTTAGTTAATAGTGTGTTCCTAAACTTAAGAAGAAACTTTTTTTTGTAACTCTTCTGCACCTTGTCCAAATTAATTTTTAGCACATCAGCACCGAGATCAGTGCCAGGTAATCAATCATTAAAGTCAATGGTCTTATGCCAGAAAGGAATTTGGCACCTTGCGTCTGCTGCTCATATCTATGAGGAAGATTAATTGAGAGGGGAAGGCTCTGCAATGTGATGACCCTGGATTTCTCTTACCATAATATGAAGGGATGTGGATGATAACACTGAGCACTATATACCAGTCAATAGGTATTATTTGATGGTGGTGTAATTCATTAAAATTTCCATCTAAAAGTAAAACACTAAATTCCCTTGTTTATGTTTGGCTTTTGGGGCAGCAAGAGCCAGCAACAACAAACTTGGGTATGTGATAAGAAGTACTGCACGGATGTGTCTTGATTGCAATGCAGAATTGTGGTTTTCCCACATACTTGAAGGCTCTAGATAGATTTTCATAGCCTCTCCAACACATTCACATTGATACAAGATTTATTCAAAAGATAAGTGGGGATTGACTTAGAGTATTATATGGCTCACTAATAATGATCATACTATGCTGAGCATTGTGAAAATGAAGCCAAGTCTTGAGGAAAGGTTCTACTGCTCTGGATCTGTTAACTGCTGCTTCATAGACTCTCCAGATGTGGAAATGCTAAGTGGCTGAGTGAGCATATCTGTACACACACACACACACAGGCCTAACAGTGTTAAAGTCCGAAAGTAAACTTTAGTAGTCAAGAGAATCACGTGAATTATGGATACTCCATATATTCTCAAATATTTGCATGAAAATTAAGTTGGTATCTTGTGAAAGAGCCATTCTTGCTCTTGTATGTTTCACTTGAAATTAAAAGGAAAGGTACCAATGTTCCTCACATCAACACACAAACATTACAGAAAAAAATGGCTGAGAATGCCTTCTCAGTTATTGACAATTCAGTAACGAGCTAAATGGAGACAGTAATCTGTGAACAGCCACTGACTACCATGTGCAAGGAGGCAGTAGAATCCATGCTTAGAGGCAGAAAAAATAGGTGCCTATTTTTCTACTGCAAAACTTTAGGCGTTAAGTGAGTTTAGGCAGCTACTGGGTATCAGAAGGAGTTTTATGCATCCTACTGGAACCTAAAACTGCAACTTAGGAGCCTAACGCCTTTTGTGCATCAAGGTCTTTAATGTTTCAGTTCCCCATCTTCAAAATGGGGATGAGAATACGCCCTTTCTGTCTTTTCTATTTAGAGTGTAAGCTCTTCAGGTTAGTAATTCTCTTACTGTGTGTCTGTAGGACATCTATTACAATGGAGCCTTCTAGGAGCTACTTTAATATACATAATAAATAATGATCATATACATTAATAGCATAATTGAAGTTAGATAAATAATATTTGGAGACTGACACCACTTCTTCCAGTAAAAGCAAAGCCCCTGGAGGGCTGCTTCCAGCCAGTGATCTGCAGTGGGTCCTGGGGAGTGCCAACTGGGGTAGAGACAAGGGGACTGTAAATAGGGCTTTGAAAAAACCCTGAGCATTAGCTGATCTCCCACTGGGAACAGTAAGATTGCCCAGGAGTGGGAGGTCCTTAGGGAGCCGTGGGGCAAGAGATTCAAAAATACTCTGGCTCAAGCACAAGTTGAAAGTTAGTCGACTACAGATGGACATGAAATGAGAGGTTAGCCATGGATCTAATATAGTAGAAGTGAGAGAATGAGCGGCACAAAGGGAGTGGAGCATGGCAAAGAATCTGCCCCATGATCTTCCTAGGCTGTCAGTCTGACCCCATCTTCCTCATCTTTGATTCTCTCCACTGATAACTCTTTTCCATCCCACTTAGGCCGCAATTCAGCAAGTTACTTAAGCATGTGTCTAATATAAAACGTGAGTAGTTCCACTGAAGTCAAGGGGGCTGTTTATGTTGCTGCCATGCTTTAAGTCACTTGCTGAGTAATACCTTTGATATGTCTTGAAAACCCAGTTGTTCCACAATGCCCACAATAAATGAGTTGTTAATATTCACCATCTTATTTCTCTTTCTTTAATAAAATACACCAAAACAACACATTAACTTAGCTAGCAAGATGTGCATATATCTAAACTGCAGTGCTGTTATTGTGTTGGTGTAACCCTCATGCCTCCAACCACATCTCCTCAATATTGTGTCATCATCCCACATTGTGTTATGACTGAAATTCAGAATATAATCTCTTTGTGGGGGGGACGTATTTTTCATTGTCTTCTCTGAAGCACCCAACATAAAATAATATAATAGTTAATGCACTGGAGCAGCAAGGATCTGTGTCCATCTGGACGGCCAGGAAGAAAGGGAAACTCTCAGAGATGAGAACACCCCTCCCGTCTTTGTAGTAGCTAGAAAGGTAGAAAGGAGATGTATCAAATGGAGTTGTAGAGGGGCATAGAACCATCATAGTGCCATGGTCCGGAATTTGTATCATTGAACTAAAATGTGATATTGTGTTGCGTAATTGTGTGCATTTGGATGCAGTGTCACAGCATCAGGCCTGTGTATATTTTGTGTCTGCAGCTCGTTGCAGCAACTAAGGCTATGTCTACACTACAGCACTAATGTGCATCAGCTTAATGCGTATTTTAGAAAGCGCTTTACAGAAAGCGCTGCAGACTGTCCACACTACGGTGCTTGATCCGCTTTATTGCGTCCACACTGGAAAACCGTACTTGTAATTAGAGAGCAGTGCAATGTGGGAAGCTATCCCACAGTGCAACTAACCATAGAGGCTGTTGTGATGAGTGTCATCGTCCCAGGATGCAGTGCTGCTTCCCCCACTATCTTCTCCCCACCCCCAAGCAAACAGGAAAAGGATTTTCGTGCCATTTTTTCATTCCCCCCACCCACGATCGCCATTGCTGCAGAGACATGGAGACAGACGAGTTGTGTGCTGTGATTCTGAGCATGACAAATACAACCCGGCTTATCCTGGATTACTTTCTCAGTGAAGCAGTAAGTGAAAGTATGTTTATCACCACTGCCACTCTGCGTGCCCTGATACAGGCAATAGATACTAATAATGACCGATTGCTGCAGGCTATCACGTTTCATCTGCAGTCAGTGGACCGCAGGTTCTGGTGCAGAGAAACCAGCACAGACTGGTGGGACCGCATTGTTATGCAGCTGTGGGATGATGATCAGTGGCTGCAAAACTTTCGTATGCGGAAGGCAACTTTCCTTGGACTGTGTTCACAGCTGGCACCATCCCTGAAGCGCATGAACACTCACTTGAGACAAGCTATGACGGTGGAGAAGAGAGTAGCCATCGCTCTCTGGAAGCTGGCAACCCCTGACTGTTACCGCTCTGTTGGGAATCAATTTGGAGTTGGTAAATCTACAGTGGGAGCTGCTGTGGTTCAAGTGTGCAGTGCCATCAATAGACTTTTGCTAAAAAGGCTTGTGACTTTGGGAAACGTGCAGGACATAGTGGAGGGGTTTGCTGCGATGGGGTTCCCAAACTGCGGTGGGGCCATTGATGGGACTCACATCCCCATCTTGGCACCTGCACACCTGGCAACAGAGTACATTAACCGCAAGGGGTACTTTTCCATGGTCCTTCAGGGGCTTGTGGATCACAGGGGTCGTTTTACAGACATCTATGTGGGGTGGCCTGGGAAGGTGCATGACGCTCGTGTACTTCATAACTCAGGGCTGTTCTCTAAGCTACAGGTGGGCACTTTCTTCCCTGACCAAAAAATTGACATTGGGGGTGTGGAAATGCCCATAGTGATCCTGGGGGATCCTGCTTACCCCTTGCTTCCTTGGCTAATGAAGCCCTACACCGGTCACCTTGACAGTGACAAGGAGTGTTTTAATAAGAGGTTAAGCAGCAGCAGAATGGTTGTAGAATGTGCCTTTGGGCGTTTAAAAGGTAGATGGAGGAGTCTCCTCACTAGGCTGGATATGAGTGAGAAGAACCTCCCTTCTGTGATATCTGCTTGCTGTGTTCTTCATAATGTGTGTGAAGCTAAGGGGGAAAGGTTCCCCCAGGGTTGGGATGTGGAAGCAGAAAGACTGGCTGCCAATTATGAGCAGCCACCTGCCAGCAGTACGCGTAGAGCTAATCGAATAGCGATTAGCATTAGGGAAGCTTTGAAAACCAGGTTCTGCAATGAGATACAGAACTGATTTATTTTCATGTATGTTCTTTGGCTTGGATGTCCCCCTCACCCAAACCCCCCCCCCCTTTGATAGATGTGCCCGGCTAATGGCACCAGAATTTGTAAGTTTGTTATTAAACACCATTTTGAAATACAGGAAAACTTTATTTCTTTACAGCCAAGTAATGGGAAAGGGGGAGGGAGGATTTCCTGCTCTATCTCCAGGGGTTGGGTGTGAGCTCGCTGGGGTGGAGGACAGCTGGGGCTGCATCCTGAGGAGTCGAGCATGAGACCTTGTGGTTGCAGGAGAGGTGGAGGGCACCACAACAGTGGTTTCTGGAGCATTCTGGAGTGTCTGCAGCGGCACCGTGCCCTGCCTCCGATCGTGACGATCCACAAGATGCCAGAGCACATCCAACTGCTCCCTCAGGACTTTCAGAACCTCTTCTGAGGTGCTGCGCACAATCGCCTGAGTTTCTCTATGACTATCTATAGCACTGCGGATAGTCTGGCTCATGCTCTGTCTCCATGTTCGTTGCTCTGTCTCTGCTGATGTTGCTACGCTCATGAGTTCAGAAAACATATCTTCTCTGTTTTTTCTTTTTTTTCTCCTAATCAGACTTAGTCTATCAGCTGCATTTCTTAAGGGTCGGTCCACTGCATAAATGTCTACAGAATGAAATAGAAAAAACAGGGTACACATATTTAGAATACTGAGTACAGCCACAGAAATGTAACAGTTTGAAAAAGGAGTGTATGGAACATAGTTTCAAAAAGTTGCATTCAAATCATCTTGCAACAAATGTAACATCACATCATTTGCTAGATACAAATTAAATATATTGCCAATTACACAAAGTTGTTTATGAAACAATGTATCTGCCCTCCCCCCAGCACTCATAGCTCCACTGTGGGGAGAAGGAAAGGGAAGCTATGCAGTCCCATACCTGGCAGTTAAGAATTTGGAAAACAATGAACTAGCTAGTGGTGGTGTTGATGCAAATTACCTGCCGGGGGGGGAGGGGGAATCCTCCCATGGCTGTTCGCAAGAAGAATTCCTCTTGGGTGTGGCCAGCTGAAAGCGGGTAGGGCATGCCTGGGATGGCTGTGCATTGGAGCCACATGTGTAATGAGTCTGTTAGGGCTCAACAAAGAAATGTTTCTTGGGAGGGGGCCCAAAGCCTAGTCCCAGCAAGAGGGTAAGGTAGAGGTAACAGAACAACCAATGGTGAAATATGTGTCACCATTGAACTAATAAACCCTTACAGCCGTTTGTAAAAAAATGTATAACATTGTTAATTCCTCAGTGAACTTTGCAAGGAAAAAGCCTGGCAGCCCCCTGCCCTTCCCCCCCGGCCTCATGGCTCCACGGTGGGGAGAATAAAAGGGAAGGTTTGCAGTCCCATACCTGGCAGCCCCCTGCCCTTCCCCCAGCAGTCATGGCTCCGTGGTGGGGAGAAGGAAAGGGAAGCTATGCAGTCCCATTGTTGGCAGTTAACACTTTGGAAAACAATGACCTAGCTTGTGGGGGGGTTGCTGCACGTTACCGGCCGGGGGGGGGGCGGGGGGGAATCCTCCCATGGCTGTTTGCAAGAAGAATTCCTCTTGGGTGTGGCCAGCTGAAAGTGGGTAGGGCATGCCTGGGATGGCTGTGCATTGGAGCCACATGTGTAATGAGTCTGTTAGGGCTCAACAAAGAAATGTTTCTTGGGAGGGGGCCAGGGAGGGGGCCCAAAGCCTAGTCCCAGCAGGAGGGTAAGGTAGAGGTAACAGAACAACCAGTGATGAAGTATGTGTCACCATTGAACTAATAAACCCTTACAGCCGTTTGTAAAAAAATGTATAACATTGTTAATTCCTCAGTGAACTTTGCAAGGAAAAAGCCTGGCAGCCCCTGCCCTTCCCCCCTGCCTCATGGCTCCACAGTGGGGAGAAGAAAAGGGAAGATTTGCAGTCCCATCCCTGGCAGCCCCCTGCCCTTCCCCCCTCCCCCGCCTCGTGGCTCCGTGGTGAGAAGAAGCAAAGGGAAGCTATGCAATGCTAATAGGAAAGAAAACTCACCAGATGTGCCTTCCATGGGATCATTTGTGCTGTCCTGTGTGCTGGTGGACTGCTTGGGGATCAAGATTAACTCCTGTGATTCTGGGAGAAGGGACACTCCGTTCTCATGCTCCCTGCTTTCCAAAATTTCATCCTCCAAGGTTTCATCCTCATTACTCATGGACTCAGAAGCTGCGGAGGTATCAATGCTCTGTGGGGGCATAGTGGTGGGATCGCCCCCAAGAATAGCATGCACCTCATCATAGAACTTGCATGTTTTGGGAGAGGACCCAGAGCGCCTGTTTGCTTCCCTGGCTTTCTGATAAGACAGTCTCAGTTCCTTGATCTTGACTCTGCATTGATAAGCATCCCTTTGGTGTCCTTTCTCCAGCATGCCCTGGGATATCTTCCCATAAATGTCCAGATTCCTTTTGCTGGAGCGTAGCTGGGACAGGACTGTCTCCTCACCCCACAGCCCGATCAGGTCCAAAACTTCTGGTCTGCTCCATGCTGGAGCACGTTTGGGCTTTCCTTTAGCCATGCTGAAAACAGTAGCCATGCTGAGAGGAATGGGAAAGCTCTCTCCACGCTGGCAATGAAATCAACAATCAAATCTTCCCGGGGCTGCTTTGGGGGCGGGTACTGAAATGGGGCATGATGGGATACACTCCGGAGGCCAATTAATGCGCATTAAGTCAGATTGGTCCACACTTGCACTACTGTGCAGTAGCTAATGCGCTTCAGGTGCTAATCCTCTTGGCAGAGGTGGTCTTATTGCTGCGCATCAAAGTGTTCCTTAATACGCATTAACAACGTGCTAGTGTGGACGCAGTTATTATAAATGCGCATTAAGGGACTTTAATGCACAGTAAGCCGCCAGTGTAGACCAGGCCTAAGTAGCTCTCCAGCACCAGGTACTACTGTTTTTTATGTTTATCAGCTAAGATTTTTAAAAATCTGTTTATTAATTCTGTCACTTCAAGAAACTATAGCACACAGACTTGTTGAACCTTATGCTTTATTTTAAAAGTTTAACAAGGAGCTCTTAAAGCTTTTTAATATATTAATATAAGATTTTTAATAAAATTATAGGTAGCCATGGATGAGCCTTATTGAAATTCATAGCCAACACTAATTATTTTTTAATTAAAAATGAGTATGGGGATTAAAGTCAAATTTCAACATTTTACATACATTACAGAGAAAAGGTGGGTCAGATAATATCTTTTATTGGACTAACTTTTATTTATTTCTCAAATATTCTTTACCCACAATGGATTTTGCATTTACATATTCTTTGAACCACAGAAATATCATATAAGGTATCTCCCATTCTGCTGCTTATGTTGACACTGAAAGCCTGCAGACATGCAAGGCTATTGTTATCATGAAAATCAGATTGCATAAAGCTATTTCTCTCCCCTTTTTGCTTGATGTCAACAACAGGTCAAAAAGATGAGGGCAGGCTTCTGTAACTATTTCAGAATGTGGAGAATTCTGATGCCTCTCAGTCTAAGCATCATATTCTATTGTCATTCAGGACACTGTGCTCACTGGTACCAACATGCTGTAGTAGTAATAACTAATAGAGTGGTTGCCATTACAAAATCAGCACTTACTAGCATTTACCACAATGTTGAGTGTGAGATACTGCAGGTTTCTCCCTATAGTTATAAAAAGGAAAAACACTTCAATATCTAAAATAAACAGTTCAAAAATGTAAATTTTTAATGGTGGTCATTATATTTTGACACCTCTCTGTATAGCACATTGCCCTAAGGATTGCAAAATTCTTTACAATCATACATCAAATAACAACAATCTGTGATAAGTACTTTTATCATCATTTTAATCAAGAGGAAAATGAACTCCTGAATGAATTGCCTATGCACCAAGTTACTGATAATGCTGAGAGCAGAATCCAGATCCTCTGATTTCAAGTCTTGTGCTTTAACCACTAAACCACACTCTCTTTATTGTATCTGTAAGCAACATCCTTTGCTGGTGTATCATTCTCTGTGTAATGTAGCATTTCCAAATACATCTTTAAATATTCAGTTATTTTTCTTTAGTTTTCATTTAGGCATCCTTGTCATACCACTGATAGGCTGAAATAGTAGCTCCAATTTACTTTATCTATGAACTGTCACTCAAGGCTATGTTACATGCTTCAATTAAATCTCTTCTAAATCCTATTAGTGCCAAGAGGAAATGCTTCAGATCAATCTATTTTTTTTTTAATGCAAACAAAATGCAAGCATCCTACTCCAGAACAAATTACCCTGTGAAGACTGATCATTGCAAAGATGGATCACGGGAAAGATGTAATTTTTCAGAGTTTTATGGGGAGAAGGGAAGCAGGGTTATCTTTCCAAACTGTAGCATGAGATTAACCTTGTATCCTCCATCTGCTTATTTTTTAAGAGCCACTGCTTTGGGAGAAATATTAGGGATTGATCCTTCATCAGAGAAGTTAATAGAAGTTTAATTAAAGAAATAACTAGTTATCATAGGTTTCAGTGGAAGGAGGGTTAGCCTTTTAATACTACACAGGAAACAATTTGATGTATAAAGTGAACCTTACTACCTGCCCTGTTGTACCTTGCTTTATAGAGACAATAAATACTATTATCATCTATATATTTAACTTCATATTACTTGTACAAACATTCACATTCTACAAAAACATAAACTTTGTCCATTACAGAATCTAGTGGTGTAACATGAACAGAAATATAAATGCTGAATTTTTCACTCTGATGTTTTCAGATCCTTTTTCTATTACACTTGAATTTAGCCATTGAAAAAAGTAGTATTCTGAAAGTACATGACAGTATGCTGTTGCTATAGTTCACACAGGACTATGTCATCTAAATTTAGTCCTGCACAGTCTTAAGGCTTCCATTTTAAGAGATGTTCCAGAAGAGTAGCCATGTTCGTCTGTATACAGCAAAAATAACGAGAGTCCTGCAGCATTTTAAAGACTAACAAATTTAATTTCTGCAGGCATAAGTTTTAGTAGGCTGAAACCCACTTCGTCAAATGTAAGGAATAGAAATCAGAGAGGAGGTATCTATATACATCTAAGGGTGAGGAACAACAATGGGGAAGTTAGATATGGGCAAAGTCCATTCAGTTAGAGTAGTTGAGGCCTATTCACAACCATTGATTAGGAGGTGAGAATGTGTGAACAGTGACAATTACTTCTTGTAATGAGAGAACCATTCCAAGTCCCTATTTAGACTTTAAAAGGATTACCTACACAGTTAAATTAGAACATTTTATTTACTTTGCTGTTCAGGCTTTGGCCTCGCATTTATTCATGGAGAGGTGTCATTTTAGAAGATATTTGTTTGTATATTTAACTATCATAAAGTAACATGTGTCTATCATATTTACACTGTATCTCCTGAATTTATAAAATGTTGTGCTTTCAGGAGGTTTGCAGCAGTCTATGCATCAAACCTTTGAACTTGCTGGTGTTCTATTAGCCTTCAAAACTTGTGGGTGCAGAAATCTGCATGCGAGCCATATTTGGAAGGCAGGGTATGTGGTTTTGAAAAAGAGAGACTTTTTTTAACAAGACAAATAAGTTTTTTTATTTTGTTCTCACCAAGTTGAGGCAATTTAGGCCCCAGTCTGCAAAGATTTAGGCACATGCTTAACTTTCTGCATGACAGTAATTCTGTTGATTTCACATACTTAAATGCTTTTATTCTATTTGAACTGTTGGAGCATATTCTTATATGCTTTGATGGATTGCTGTACCCAGCTCATATTTAGCTTTATAGAGTCTTCAGGCGATACATTCATGAAGGCTACATGTGATTCTGAGGTAATATTTCCCTGGCAATAGCGAATGTCGAATGTCAAAACCTGTATTACATATCTGCTCAGGCCTGACCCCTTCCTGAGAAAGGAGTTACAGGCTGTTGGCATTACAGTTGACACAAGAGACATATATTACTCTGATTTATGGGAAATGAAGTGTTGGGCGTATCCTAACAAAAGAGAGCAGTTAATCCTTGACTGATGGACAATTGGTCAACCAGGTAAGAAAATCTAAAAATGCCACTTGGTCCTATTAGAAAGTTTCACTGTTGACAGCTCTGTTGTAGAATTCAGTAAAGGAGAGCCACATCAGGCTGAAGGTTATTTATGATCATTAATGGTTAATGCTAATTGGTTCTCCCTAAGATGGGAGGAATTCGCACTTTATGTTGGGGAAGTTATCCCCCTCCTGCCATCCCCCTCACTTCACTGATGTTAGGGTCAGGAGCCAGTTGCCCCACTCCATTCGCTCCCCCATTTTCCCTAATGAAAGGTTATATTTTTCAACACAAAAAAGTTGTATGGGCTTGACACATCCTGTCTCCCACTGAGACTGTGTGAGGTCCGCTGAAGAGGTCCACTTAAATGGTAGAGTAGTGTAAAGATAGTGGGGGAGCTGATTAACATGAAGATCTCCTATTCCTGAATGACTGTGGAGCTGCAATGATTTTTTTTCACTCTGGTGGATAGATCAGTCTTCTGTGCAGTCATCTGCAAACTCACGGAGTTTGCCTGGCCCTGAAAGCCATGGGGTTATTTTTGTTTATTTGTTTTTGACTGGCTGGAACTTTTTTGTATAGAATAACTTTACTCTTGAGTCTCCTCAGCTCTGAATCCAGCAGGGAGCTGTCTAGGTTTTAAACATTTTAACTAAATAATATATCTAAAACTTGGGGTTATCATGAAGATGTTGGGCAATCCCTGGAGGTTTTGGAGTCCAGAAATCAATGAATGGATTGTGATAAGTGTACTATATTTTTAGCACCTGTGATGGAAATTGAGTATATTGGTAGCGAGAATAGTCTTTCATTGTTGCTGAATATTATGAGTGAGAAAATGGAAGACAATGAAACATGCTCTTGCAAAATGTGAGAAGAAATTGGAGTATTTTGTGATATCTCAGAAGGATTCAATATGCTGTATTGCTGCAGTTTTGATTGTGCTCAAGGCTGACATTTATCATGACATTTATTTTACTAATATACGTGCCATGAAGTATTGAAACCCTGGTGCAAACTGTTGTCTGATTGTTAAGATATATAGATATAAATAGTGTTTATAATGGTATATGTAGAGAGAGAGATATATTGTGATTGTAATAGTGAAAACTTAAACAAATGTTAAATAAACTGTTTGGTTGCTATTGTTTATTCCTCAAATCCCAATGATCAATTATACCAATGGCCTCCTTTGTGAAAGAAATCACAGGGAAGCCCATACTGGAATGGACAGATGTGCATGTATGTATGGATTAAATGTGGATCATGTATGGCTGAAATACTAAAACACACATCTGCAAAATCCGAGCTGTAATTTGGCTTTTGTGGTGATAAACAGTGAACTAGTGCAATTTGGAAATGAAGCATAGAAATCTTCAAAAGAGTAGAATTTGTTCCTGAGTTTGTTGCTGAAAATGGTGTAATTTAATATAGATATCTTAATGTCTGCGGGTGAAAAAGTGATGAAACTCAGTACAGTTCTAGCTAATTTGCACATTCCAAATCAGGGTCTGATGGGCAATAATAGCTAGCAGTAACATTCCATTGCTTGTATGAATTATTTCAAGTTGTCTGTCATAGTTTTTATACCATTTTATTTGTGCGTGCGTGCGTGTGTGGTGAGAGAGAGAAAGAGAAATATATGTTGCCATATATATATATGTTTTTGTGTTGGATAGATGTCAAATTTTCAAAATTACTTATGACTCAGAAATCCCTGCGGATACTGTGTAGGGGTTTAATTGTTCCAGGAACAGAAGTAGAGTAGATTTTTGTATTGTTGTTATATGGAATAAGTTTAAGATTTTTTGTTTCTAACACGAATAAATCTATTCTGTTGTTCTGACTAATAGTTTTGAGAGACAGTGAGAAGTAGCTTGTTCCTGTAGTTTTATAGATTTTTATTTTTCTGGCTATTCCTGAGCAAGATTTTTTCTCCTTGTTCTGTGTTTCACCTAGTTTATTTTGAAGAAAAATGCCTTGGAGAAAAAGTTTCTGCCGCATTAGCATTCAGGAATCTCAGAAAGGACTCAATGTTTTGGCTTTTTTCTAACAATACATTTCATAGCATATTTTGTATGAATTTAACAATTTTGAAAACAGTGACTGTAGAAATAACAGAAAATGCACATACAGGCTAAGTTACCTAGTGACACATAGAAATTAATATGTTTTGCCATATTCTTGGCTTAGTAACTGTCATGAATTAATTAACACCAGTTCTTGAAATCTTAGTGCCTAACTATGAAGTGTAAGTGTGTAGCTCACTGGGGCTTTTAGTTAATTTGCACTTAATGGGTGGCTTATTCTCTTCCAAGAGCACAGGTCACTATCTTCTCCAGGGTGTGTATCTTCAGAAATAGTGACTTCTGGGCATCACTTTGTGCTAGTTTTACTTTTGCACTCATAATAGAGTTGTAATCAGAAAAGCTGCTAATACTTATAAAGCCTGTGGCAAAGCTGCATTCTAGGTTTTAGTCATAACGTTATCAAAACCTGAAACTCTTATCTGGGATACTTCTGAATTTTATCCACCACAACCAAATGGAGTAATATGGAGTGATGTTTTCAGTTTTTCCTCTGACTAAATAATAAGGGAAAACTAACAAATGTCATTTTTAGAAACACCCTTTTTTGTTTTCAAAGGAAAACAAGTAGATTAACTACATTCTAAAATTCACTAGACTCTTATGCTATGTAAAGCTATCAGTCACATTGGACTTAAATCCATTTGCCTTTAATATATTTTTCATGCTTGCTATTAGGTTAATTAGTTTTGGCTAATTAAAATATTTTTGATGAACTAATATGTTTTTTTAAACTTCATCTTTTCTTGCTACTTGATCTTGTAGTGATGAGATAATGCTCAGCTTGTGGCATCTTAATTATTTCTTTGATGAGGAACTCTGTGATGCTGGAATGTGATTTCAGGAACCAGATTATGAGGTTTCCAAGCTACTTTTGTACATATAGTTTAAATGCAAGTGTCAAAGATAATTACACTGACTACAATATTAAATACTCACTTTGGGGATATGAACTTGAAACTTTGTTTCCTCATTTTCCCTTTTAGGAAGAAACACACAAAGGATTTACTTAATACTATCTGGGTCTCAAAATCATTCATTCCTTCAGATTAAATGGACACACTGTATTATGAAGTGTTGTTGTAGCTATGTCAGTTCCAGGATATGAGAGAGACAAACTGGGTGAGGTAACATCTGTTACTGGACCAACTTCTGTTGATGAGAAAGACCAGCTTTAGTGCTACACAGAGCTGAGCTGACCTAAAAAGAGCACTGTGCAGCTCAACAGTTTGTCTCTCTCACCAACGGAAATTAATCCAGTAAAAAATGTTACTTCACCCACCTTGTCACATTGTAGTATGTATTTTGCAATTCTAAATATGTGTTTGTGCTACACTAATGCACTTTTGGAAGCTTGAAATATCTACCATCATCTCTTTTTTTTCAATTTGAAAGCAAGGGCCTTTTCTGTGCATCTCCTATTGGAGTTTGAAATTAACATTTTTATAAATGTCGTTTCTTGTGTATACACAATGTTGACATATCTCCGGGACCAGTACTAGAATGTGCCCAAGACAAAAGAACAGCATATTATATTTGAGTGGGTCCTACATAATCTTTGGCTATTTAAAAGTGTCTAATAGCATAAAGTATAATATAATGGAATATAATGGGATTACTTCTGTGTTTAAAGCCTGTCACATATTCAAGATAACTGCTGAATCAGGGCAATATTTAGGATTCAGAGAATTCTACAGATAACGTAATTTAACTTAACTTTAAAACAAACCTCTTTTGGAGCTAAACAAAGTAACTGTATGTCTTTAATTCCACCTATAATTACATTGTTTTCCTGTTACTAAAATGATATCACACATTTTTGGAGGAGGGTGCTAGGGATGTTGAATTTCTTGATTTGTTTGGTTTGTGAAGTACTTGATTAAAACAATATTATTATTGTACATTTTGAACCAATTAACATTTTCTTCTTTGCAATTTTCTGGTGTTTATTTTATGAAATTATATGAATATAAAGAAATTATTGGTTAAATATTTCTCTCTCATAAGTAAACAAAAAATTTGCATGAATTATGTCTATTTTGTATAAGTGGAACCGCCTGGCTTCCCAATGCTGACTGACTGGTACCTTCATGTCCAACAGTTTCTGCATTTTCATCCCCTGAATACATAGCCCTTCCTTCTTCCTATCTTCTCCCCTTCTGAGTAGCTGGAACCTTCTCACCCCCTTCCACTGATGTTTTCCAACCCATTCTGTCCTTGCACTATTGAGTGAGTGGTTCCTTTCCTACCTGCCTCACACACCCTCCCTTTGAGCCAGTGTTTACTATCCCCTTCTCCCACCTTATACTCAGTGCTGCCTTACTGCTTTTCTGTGGCTAGATGGGTGAACACCTACCCCCTTCTAGCTGGCAGAAGGAAGGGTGAAGGCCCACTAACCCCACATTCTGGAGCACGGCACGTAATTTTTATGTCATATCAATACTTAGTCCAGCAGAAAACTGGAAATTAGGCATCATTCTGGAATAAGTGAAAACATTAAAACTGAGTGTTTTATTTATTAAAATATTCAATGAATAATATAATTAATGCTAAACAATGAGAGTTCTGTGGTACCTTAAAAACTAACAAATTTATTTGGGCATAAGCTTTCATGGGCAGAAACCCACTTTGTCAGATGCATTTTCCATTTTGTTCAGCTAAATTCAGTGCCTTGCATGTTGACAAGTTCCAGAGCGGTAGCCATGTTAGTCTGTTTTCAGAAAAACAATAGGAGTTCTGTGGCACCTTAAAGACTAACAAATTTATTTGGGCATAAGCTTTTGTGGGCAGAAACCCACTTTGTCAGATGCAGATAATTAATGCTGCTATATAGCATATAATTTAAGAAGGTAAAAACTAATTTTCTGATACTTTTTCTTTGCATGTGATCCTGCTACAGAATTTTCTTATTTATTGCAGAACCATTAGCAGTGGTTGGCTGCAGAACTTAGTTCCCATGTGCTCCAGAATTCAGAATGCTGGATATTGTACAAATAATAAGTTTAGTTCTTAAGAAGTAAAATATGATTGGGCTGGAAAAAAGTATTTTCTTTCCTTAAGAATGCATTAAAAATTCTTGAATTACCATTTATAAACTAGAACCATAACATAAATGAGTGTGGGGTTTTGTTTTGTTTTTGGTTTCTTTTTTTTTACATTCTTGCCTTTCTGCTCCTGTGTTGGTCTTTTGGCATCTCATAAATGGGAATGCTAATGAATAAATCCTTTGCATTAATATCTTTAATGATTGGCCTTATAACTTGAGACTCTGTCCTATGATAGTATAACATGAAGAGCATATACTACCTCATCCAACCCCTCTCTAACTGACTAAATCTTCCACCCCCATCATCTGGACTTAAGCTCATGTGTTCTTGTAGAGAGGATGCATGTAGTTACACCTTTGTGAGGATGCTACCAATTAATAACATTTCCCCTTCATGTGGTCCTTCCTACTTAGTTCCACTTAAGTTCCACACCCTTGATTCCCTGCCTGACACATGTTCCTTCACAGTACAAAGAAGTGCATAGAAACCTATGATTCTATTCTTCAAAGCCTGCAGTAATTAAAGGATAGCTCAGGTGAAAAGTTATTCCCCCTGTTGGTGGGATAACTGATGCATAGCATACTCCTTGGATGTGAAGTCATTAAGCAGATGGCTGGATACACATACTGTCATGCACATCTCTGCTAATGAAAAAGTCCCATTGCAAACACTGTCAATCAAGAAAATTATGTGGCTTTGAGACACTCCTGGGAGATTTTTAATTCCATAAAATAAATTGGTAGTTTATGATGTATATAATTCTACTCCCATATGTTTCAAGCAAGGGAAACAGTACACATTTTGCTCCAACCAGCATACTGAAATTTCAATTAATTTTAGCATGAACAAATTCAAATATGTTGGGTATGAAAATGAATTTAACAGCATCCTTTGAAAACTCTAAAATGAGCAAGTGAGTACAATCTTATACTACTTTTGATCTTCACACAACAGGCTCTGAGATGGAGTTGCAATGTTTTGTAGTATGCCCCCTGCTGGAAGCATTGGCACAGTGACACCTCCTGTTCAAGGAAAACCTACTCAGAGTGGGCTGTCATGAGCCAGTCCTCCAGAGGCCTAGAAGGATCAGGAGGAAACATTGGCCAAGTGGGAGCCGCAGGCTAGTGAATAAGGCATGTCTACTTCTTCTCAGGAGCAAAACTGGGTGAGACTGGGACAGAGGAGGAGCTGCTCCTCAGTGCTAGCCCAGAACCCTGGGGCCACCTCAGGGCCCGACCTTCTAGCATTGCAACTAAGTGCGTGCATTTGAGGTTTTGTTTCTTTATATAAAGGCACAGACAGCCAAACTCTGAGTTTGCTATTTTGTTATTTAACTGTTACAAGACTGACTATGAGCTTACAGCTTCGGCCACACTACTTCAAGCAGGTGGCCCAAAATTTGTGGCTTAGGTCAGGGAACCACTGCAGTACCAAGCCTGGTCCCACAGGGGTTCTACAGACAAGCCCCACCTGCCACAGTGGCATAAAAAAATTAAATGACATAAATCCATAGACTCCGAGGCCAAAAAGTACCATTGTGATCATCTCGTTTCATCTCCTGTGTCATACAGCTTCCCTAAAATGAATCTTAGAAGATATGTTTTAAAGAAACATCCCATCTTGATTTAAAAATTCAGGAATGGAAAATGAACCTTAGTAAATTGTTCCAATACTTAATTACCCCCACTTTTTAAGATTTAGACCTTGTTTTCAGTCTGAATTTGTCTAGCTTCAACTTCTAGCCATTGGATTGTAGTATCCCTTTCTCTGCTGGATTGAAGGGTCCATTATTAAATATTTGTGCCCCATGTAGATTCTTATTGACATTAATCAAGTCATGCCTTAACCTTTTCTTTGTTAAGATAAATAGATTGAACTCTTTGATTCTATCACTGCAAGGCGTGTTTTCTAATCCTTTAATGACTCTCCTGGCTCTTTTATGAACCCTTTCCAATTTTTTAACATCTGAGGATGTTTTAATTTTAAATCTGAGGATGTTTTACCTGAGGACACCAGAACTGGACACAGTATTTCAGCAGTGGTCACACCAGTGCCAAATACAGAGGTAAAATAACCTCTTTACTTCTACTCGAGATTCCCCTGTTTATGCATCCAAGAATCTCATTAGCTCTCTTGAAAACAGGGTCACACTGGGAGATCATTTTTATCTGATTATCTTAAATCTTTTTAAGAGTCACTGCTTCCCAGAATAGAGTCCCCCATCCTATAAATATGGCCTACATTCTTTGTTCCTAGATACATACAGGTACATTTAGCCATATTAAAATGCATATTGTTTGTTTGAGCCTATTTTACCCAATAATCCAGATCACTCTGTATCAGTGACATGTCCTCTTCAATACCCAATTTTTGTGTCATTTGCAAACTTTATCAGTGATGATTCTATGGTTTCTTCCAGCTCATTGATAAAAATGTTAAATAGTGTTAGGCTAAGAACCAATTACAGCAGGACCCCACTAGAAACATATCCATTAGATGATTCCCCATTTACAATGACAATCTGAGACCTCTCAGGTAGCCAGATTTTAATTTTATATCAGTCAAGTTTTTTAATCAAAATATCTTGCAATATCAAGTCAAGGTAAACTACTTCAGCACTATTTCCTTTATCAACTAAACTGTAATCTCATAAAAAACGATATCAGGTTAGGTTGGCAGAATGTATTTTCCATAAACTCATGTTGATTTACATTAAATATATTACCCTCCTTTCATAAAGAATCAAATCCAGTATCAACCACTCCATTATCTTGCCAGGATCAATATCAGACTGGCAAGCTTATAATTATACAAATCATCATGTTTACCCTTTGTAAATATTGGCACAACATTAGCTTTCTTTCAATCTTCTGGAATTTGCCCAGTTTCTGAAAATCAACATTAATGGTCCAGCACACACACACCTTGGCCAGCTCTTTGAAAACTCCTTGGATGCAAGTTTTCCAGAACTGCTAATTTAAAAAAAAATCTAACTTTAGTAGCTGCTGTTTAGCATTCCTCCTGAGATACTAGTGGAATGAAAAAAATGTTATCACATGATATGACTACATCATCTGTTTTTTCCCAAATATAGAACAGAAATATTTATTGAACACTTCTGCCTTTTCTTTATTATTATTGATAATTCTACCATCTAGTAATGGAACAATACCACCATTAGAATTACTTTTCTTCCTAATATACTTAAAAATTCCTTCTTATTGTCCTTAACTCTGCTGACCACAGATTTTTCCTTATGTCCCTTTGCTTCCTTTTTCAATTTTCAACAAGTCCTAGCTTATGATTTATATTCATTCCTATCAACTTCCCCTTTCTTCCATTTGTTTAGCTTCCTTCACTTTTCCATTAAACCAGGTCAGGTTTTTCATCAATACAGCCTTCTTCCTCTGTTGTGAGTTGGTGTCATTTTAGATATTTAGTAAAATGTTCCTAAACAATTACCAACTATCATTCACACTTTGATGATTAAACTCTTCCTCCTGGCTGGTTTGGCTCACAATTGTTTTCAGCTTCATAAAGTTGGCTATTTTAAAGCACCAACAAAATATATAAGAATTTACACACACAGACATATGCAAACACGCACTCACTCATTCTATATTAGTGTTTCTGCCCTTAATTTATTGTATGCCACTCCACTGCTTGTAATAGTACTCAAGGTGGCATACCCAATGACCTCTGCAAAACAGTTATTTGACATTCCTTTCCATTTCATGCCTTACTTGTCACATTCCACAAAATTCTCCATCTCACTGAACACATGCCTTTTTGTGCCTGGATCTCCTTATGACAGTAAATGTATCTTGTCAGAAAATTAATCACATGATTCATGCGATCCTTCATCTTTTTGTATTTTTGTAGTTAAGGCACTGGACTGAAACTCTAGTGAGCTGGATTTAGTTTTTGACTCTGCCACAGACTTCCTCTGTAACCTGGGGCAAGCCATTTAATCTCTCTCTCTCTCTCTCTCTCTCTCTCTCTGAGTTCCCTCTTTGTAAAATAGAGATATGTACTTTTCCCCACCCTTTCTCTATATAGTCCAATTAGATTGTAAGTCCTTTGAGTTGCTTATTATGGGATATAATATGCCTGATGCAATCAGCTCTCAGTATCTGATGGGTCCTCTAAGCATTACCGTAATACAAATAATGATAAATGATTTAGGGGGGAGGGGGGATAACTCATCTACAGTGACACAATCATCCTGTTATGACTCTGATCTTCCAGTACAAACATAAATGTGCTTCTGATAAGTAGCTAGACCATTTTTCAGTATACATTCAGATTGGAGATTAATTGAAAAAATTCTGAAATTGGCAGCTGAAACAAAGAGCATTGCACTAACACATACATATATATGACCCGTGAGTGTATAGAAAACCATGCAAAAGCCAGATTGCCACAGCCTGCATTAGCACTGATTTCAAGATTTCCACTGCACAGGTTGACTGTAAAGAAACATTCACAGACATTTGGGAGATCTGCTAATGGATCATATTTTTCCAGTGTCTTAGCCCATATGTCAGAATGCCAGAGACATTAAAGCTCTTTTTCAGTTCACTGCTGTCCAAAGAATCATGCACTTCATTATAGTATATTATGCAGTATAACAAACCTCCCCCATTTTTGTTTAAATAGTATAGTTATGCATTATAATGGAGTTGCCAGTCACAACTCTACAGCTAATGTTGAGTTGCATTTTGAACTCAAAACAGGCAATCAACCTCCTTGTGATGTATGAAGAATACAGTGTATCCTCTCTACAGCTGCAGTGCTTACTCTTTGAGCACTGAATGAATTGTGTGAGAATGTAAAGTAAAGCAGCTGATTGGTTTGCTATCTAAAATTAATTTTAAATGGATACATTTGGAAATTTAGCACTGGTGTTGAAACCTCTCTCCCCCAAAAAGATCTTAATAATAGAATAACACAGACTCTTCAAACAGTCTGTATGGTTAAAACTCATTGAAATCTCATGCACAGGCAACCATTGAAGAAATTGTTATTAACCTAAATTATTAATTAACAATTGTTGTATATGACTGTTGTTATATAAAAGGTAGACAGGCCCAGGTTAACAGCCCAAGTCATTTTTCACTAGAATCATTGTGACATCAAATGGAACTCAGCCAATTATTAGTCCCCTTTGATGCTCTCACATTCCCCACTAACTCCTATAGCCACTTCCCTTGGTTCCCCACTTTGCTGCTTTCTGGTGTCAGGAAAGCTGGGGGGAAAGTAAGGAAGGGAGAGGGGGATAGAGGAGAGATTGGGGATGTGGTAGGGGTCAAGGAAAGAGAGTATAGATGTGGGAGACACAGAGGAAACCTATGTCCAGGGAAGGGGCCATGTTAGGGAGATTAGTGCTGTGCAAATGGGCTTGAGGGTAGAAGACTAGTCCCAGGGTGTTGATGTCACTGTGATTTTTAAGGACTTCCACCTGTGCTCCTTCCTCAGCTTGCCAGCTTTGCTGTTTCAGTGGCATGGTGAGCTTTCAAGCCCAGAGAAATTGGGCTGTCCACCACAGGAACCCCTAGCACATAACCCTCTTTCCTCTCCCCTCATTCCATTCCTGTTCACTCATCCTGACTCTCTCAAGTAATTCCCTTTCCAAACATCTCAAGCATATACCACTCAGACAGCCCTGCTCTCACTGTCCTCCATCCCCCTTTCTCACCTCTACCCCTCACGGCCCAGTCTTCCTTCAGGGTTCCATGGACAGAATTAAGTTTATCTTGTAAGTGACACTATGAGAAGAGGAATGAAAACAGATGTCTTAAAAATAAATATAATTTGAGATGATAAATCCTAAAATGCTTAACATTAAATCATACAGCTATTGCATGATGTCATTACAGGGCAGAGGCAAGGTTGTATGAGTGACCTAACACTGCATTTCCATATCTTACACTGTGTGGACTACTTCTAAGTTTTGCCTTCATTCTGAAATTCTAGGTTTTTTTAAAGATTGTTTTAGGGATAATTATAAAATTCTTGTCACTTTTGTTATCTCAAATTACTGGAAACTGCTAGAAACATGTTTGAGACTAACTTCTACTAATTTTCATTATCTTTTAGTATATATACCATTTTTATAAATCAGTTATTATTTTGACTGTGAAATGAACCTGCATTTAATTTGATTTGTTTATTGTTTGCTCCTCCCTTTTCCTTTATGATTCCTTTGTGTTATATTATTAATGATATTATAGTTGTTATTGCAATCATTTTAGTTTGAAATTTTAAGTATGTTTTAAAATCCTATATTGCGCGGGCTATGTTGTGTCCTCAACTCTCTTGATGTCAGTGGGAGTTGCACTTGCATAAATAAAAGACGAATTGGTCCATATATATTTAATCTGTATCTATAATGACATGATGATACAGTACAACCTTATAAAATAATTTGAAAAAAGTTAAAAGCAAATTTTTTTTCCTATTTCTTAATAGTATACACCTATCCTTATTTTCCCAGGCAAATAATGGTAGCATACTCAAGATTTAATACCCATGGTCTATGACTCAGCCATTGGTCACATTCAACAGGGAAAAGATTTCAAAACATATTAATCTATTCAACAATGCATTTATTCATTATGAAAAATGGCATATTAATGTTTATAAGAAATATTTATAACATTGCACTGTAAAGAATTCATCAGAAGGCAATCAAGACAGATTAGTGGCTTAGAGGTACATTAAAATATCAATGTAATTTATTTCAACCTTATTACAAATAAACATGAGTAAATGCGTTTTTAATAAAACATAGACCTGCTGCCATTTAGAAAGAGAAAAACATACTGTAGCTAAATTACATTAATTGAACTTGCTCAATCTGATAGTCGGAACTGAGAAGAAAATTAAGAAGCGATCAAAGTTGTAGATTCTAAGTTATAAAGCTTGCACAGATACTTCATTAATGATTTCTGTTTCTTATTATTTTGCAGATGATGCAGTTGAGATACTTGCAAGATGTACATAATTTATGAACTGAGATGAAGTGGGTTTTAAATCACTGATTTGACATCTCTTGCTAATACTTTGATACTAGATTTTTTTTTTTAAAGAAACTTTTTCATATGAACCAAATGGATTTGTTATTAAACACAAAGTGTTTAAAAATTGTATTTAATTTTATTAGTGTCTAGTTTCATAGGAAGATCCAACAGTAAGATCACATGGTACCTAAACCATGTAGCTATCATGATGATGATCATAGGAATGGGTAGGAGCTAAAGCCAACCTCCTATGTAACTTAAAGCAGCTGGAGGACAAGTTCCAACTTGAACCAACCTTTGGGGTCTGTAACACTGCCAAGAATCACCTGAGAAAGTATACTCCAGCCTTGGCCCAAAACACCCCTCTTTGGTCCAATGCCCTGCCTAGAGGGGATTGGAGGGAATGGTGTAGCTTTATGCCAGCTGAGATCCCTTCATGAGGAGGAAATCCTCAGATGCCTGTTTAAAGCAGCTTTCAGGCCACTTTGCACTGCAGCTAAGACAATGTGCACCTGCTGCAAATGGACCCTGGAATGCACCAGAATCTTGCTCTCATATTCTGGCCAGGGATATTTGAGAAGCTCAGCCCTTTCTGTTTTTTATTTTTGTTTTCTTTTTTTTTTTTGCTTTTGCCTGGAAGCAAACTGCAGATAAAGATGGTGAATGTAAATGTTGATCAATTGAATATTTATTCCATTGCTTACAGGTATCTTAAAAGACACATCCAAATTATAGTTTTTGAAAGAGAAGTACCGTCAAATATTTTAAAAATAGTCTATGTGCTGACATACTGAATACTGAAAAAATAGCAGCATCCAGATTTTGCAGTCATTGTAGATAAATACAAGTAGTATGGCACATATATTGAATGGATCTGTCAGTACCAGTAACATCATCACAGCACTTCCCTTAGGAGTAGTTATGTTGCCAGCTGGTAACTCTGGAAAAATTGAGGCTTATTCAATGGAAGCGTCCTGTTATTTCAACTGCCTTAATATGTAACAAGGATACTGCAAGGGCAATAATTGACTTAATTCTTTAAAGATGAATTTGACTTAAGAAAATGTGGTTAACACTAAGAGCTCTTGTATGTCCACATATATCCATCAAAGTTTATTTAGCATGTTCACAGTGGGAAAAACCGGATTCAGTATAATATTTGTTTAGCTCAACAGAATGCATAAATGAAGCTGACTGCCGTGGAGAAATGCATTTCCTGAAAATACTCAAAGGAAATACTTTTATCTGGCTACATCCTCGCATCTCATTGATTTGAATGGCCGTTCTATTGTAATTATTTTAAAATGTCCATGCAAGAGAACAGGAGTTAAAAGTTCATAAATGTAGCAGGAATATCTTTAATCACAAATGAAATTTAAGCATAATGTTCATGAACAATCATCCACTTTTGGAATTTCATTATGTGCTTATTCAAAAGAAAGTTGCTCTTATTTTACCATGAATAATAATCAAAAGAGAAGTAGGGTTGTCATGTCAAACACTCAAAGTCAGGAAAACTTCCTCTGTGCTTCTCTGAAGGCCAGATATTTTATTATATATATTCATAAAATAACAAATCATAGTCCACATGCTTAGCTGGTGTAAGTCAGTAGAAGGCCATTGAAATGAATGGGGCTAAGCTGATTTTCATTAACTGAGGATCTTGCCCAGTAAGTCAAAGTTAAATTTCAACAAGAAAAGAGGAATTTAAAAATATAAGGCATGTATGGTGTGGCTGATGTTTTTATATTTTATTTCCTCTTTTTTTTAAGGGAAATAAAGGAAAGATCCAATTATTTAGCTTTTTCATTTTACAGCTCTGCTGGCCTCACCTTCAGAGCTTTTTAAAGTCGCATGCTATGATGCCAATGAGCCAAAATGTTCCTGTAAAGACCCTTATTCAAGAGATAAATGACTTACTGACCTTGCAAGATCCATCCCTTGCTCTGAAGTTGTTATGTTTCCAGAAGTTCCACTTGCTGTAGCAGATAAGCGTGTAAATTCCTGTAACCAAACAGCTGCAGTACGTCACTGTGCAGTACATCACTCTTTAGGTGACCAGTTACATATTTCTATTGTCCATGTTCCAGCCTGCATTTTCAAACTCAAAATGAAAGAAATATAAACCCATATTTTCCATTCTCCACAAAGCATATAATATTCATTATGGCCTGTCTACATTTATAATTCAAATTTGGAGGTTCAAAGTTCAGCTGGTTTTGAGTTATCACCATAGAAAATTAAGCGAGGTGTTTGTTTTTCTTAATTTAGAAGAAACATTGTTCTTCTAACTGTTGTAATAGCTGAGGCAATTTTGCCAAACTTTCCAGAATATTTTGTCTTCAGCAAAGGAACAAGCATGGAAAAGTTCAGCCCTAAGAGGTGACTTTCTATAAAGTTATTAGCATGTGAAAACAGGTATTAAAATGAAACCTTCTTCTGCCAACTTCACTATAGAGGCTTCAGCTGGTAAAACTGCTATAACTAACAGGTTATGAATGTCTGTGGACTTGTCCTAATAAAGGACCAAATTCTTCTACTGCAGGATGTGACTGGCTTTTATTGACTTATTTGGGAATTACTTGTATCCTGTGGTGGGAAAATATAATCCAAAAGCTAGTTTTTCATGTAAATATTACTGACTAATGATCAAAATGTTTTTTTCTTATAACATAGTTGCAATAAGGACTAGACACCCTAGGCAAAATTCTACCTTGAAATAAGTGTTTTCAGTTCCAGTTGATTTGAACAGGAATCAGCACATGTGCATCAGAGGACAGAATTTTACACTATTGTAGTAGAACATTAAGAAGGACTGGTTAGGTTGAAGATCAACGAGTGATGAGACTTCCAGATTTGTAGCTCCAAAAATGGTTACTCTTCGTAACTGCCCCTTTTGCATATCAATATAAATTTGTTGGGCTCAACTAAAGGTATATTACAAAGACATTTTCATAACCTACTGCGAGCTTGGCCTCACTTCAAATTAATAGGCTAAGTGTTAGATATAGAAAATTAACTTAATTGAAATGGTAAACATTAGCTGATGGTATTGTTTCCCACCAAGAAACAGGCCCAGTATAAAAAACTGCTACATTCGTTGGAGGGACGAATAGGGCAGCAGTTGTGCAGTCTTCAATGGACATCACTAAAAGCTAGCACCACCTTACATAATAAAACATAAAGTTAAATTATTGCACTTAGCAGTGAAATGCAATAAAAATATCACATTTCCCTAATAACCATTCAACTAGTTAACAGTTCTTTTACCCTAAGTTCCAAATGCAGTGAGAAACTTTGCACTAGCTTACCTCTGTGCAACCCAATTGTCTTCACAGTCTGCCTTCAGTTACTACACCTATGCAATCCTATTCACAGTCTTCAGAGGGGTTCCACATGTGAAAGGGCTAGATCATTCGCTGTGTATCATTAGCAGTGATGGAAGGCATGCACAGGGATCATGCAGCACCTGCAGTTTCCTGGAAGAATTCTGGCTGACTCAACCAAAATGTCTCCTAGGGACTCTCACTGGACATAGATGTCTGCTGCATCACTCTTTAAAAGTTATATTATACTTTTCACTCAATGCGAGGCTAGGGGCAGAAGGTGGAGGCCACTTGCCTTTAGGTATTTAATATCTGAAAATGTAGAAAAAGCAAAGGCTATGTTCCCTATCATGATTCTAATCAGTTCCTGTGCAGAAGTGTAAACAGAGGGAGACCTTCTTACACTTTCTGTTCATTTCTGCAACCATGTAGAGGCTAGCCAAAATCTGATCCAGAATTTGGCCATGCAATTTGAAATCAATTTACAACAGTGTGGAAGATTCATATTGTGAGACTCTAGCTCATTGTCCAATAACACTGCGGTCTATGCAGTTCCAAGAGGAGTAAAACAAGGAGAAGATCTGGGAGTAAAAAAATGCCAATTTTACAGACCAGAACTAGTCTTTAAGAAGTTGTTTGGAGAGATTGTTTCCGCCCACAGTATGTGCCCCTCAGAGACCCTAAGCTAGCCTGTACTGGCACTCAAACTGCCACAGCTACATTCTGTTTTTAGCCTGCTAGCTTAATGAGAACTAGCATGTGTATGTCTCCTTAAACTGGGAGACACCTCCCCCACCTAGCTCCAAATGTAGACATACGCCTAGGTAGTGCATTGAGTAAAGTATGAAGCTAGCTAAAACCAAAATACATTCAGAAGTTTGATAGGTTATCAAGAAAAAAAATCCCCAGATATTTCACTGCAAACTTTTGCTGGATTTTCATTACTTGGTTGTTATGTGACTACCATCTTACTTACTATATAGGGCATCATATGGTTCCCAGCACTATAGTATCTGAGTGCCTTCTAGAAGTGTAATTTAGTGATGGGACTAGCATCTGTGGCAAGGTTGTTTCCTTCTTCCTCCCTTTATTCTCCTCCCATGATTTCTGGATGACTTTTCCCAAAATTGATGATGACAAATCTAGTCCAGAATAATTCATTGCTGCGTTCCTAAATCTGACAGCTATAATGTTCATGTTATTGTTTTGATAGCTTATTTATTTATCTCTCATAGCTAATGATTAAATTAAACTATTAAAATATACACTAATGCTTCCTTCAAGTGGCTCATTTACATTTATGATTAAAGCAAAGCTACTGTAAATAGATAAACTACTATCAGGCACAGATTTCTCTGCTGTCACTAGCCCAAGAGCTTATTTTACATTTGAATCTGCTCCATTCTTGAATTTCCATTTAAGTTCAATATGAATACTTATCATTCATTTTTCTGCTATAGTTCAATATGAATTCATAGCCATTTGTACTTAGTGAGCAAAAGGACTAATTCACATTCATCAACAGTCTCTGAGAAAAATGCAAATATTTGACAGTGACCATAGGGCATGGACCTCTCTGATGAAATGATAAAAATGTATCAGAACATTCATGATCTATTCAAGAACATTTGGTATTATTCACAAAATCAGAAATTCCATGGAGCTTGGGTGACCTTTTATGTTTAAAATCCCCCCAAAACATTCACAGCAGGGGGTGTATGCTGATGACATATTCGGTGGTAGTGTGCCTCTTGCCCTACTTCTTGTTCCCAGTTATTCTGTACACACACTGTCTTACACACAGCCATGGTATAGAACATACTTTTCAAGATATCATGCTTTCAAAGTTGAGGGTCTGAACATCATTGTTAATTATGGTTCAGAGTTACCTTTAACCAAGTATTTTGTCAGGCTGAAGAAAGCAGGGATGCTTTTTAAAAAAATAAATACATCCTGGACCTAGATCTTACTTCCTCACTTTGTCTTCCATAACCATATTAGAGAAACAAGGTGGGTGAGGTAATAGTTTTATTGGACCAACTTCTGTTGATGAGAGAGACAAGTTTTTGAGCTACACAGACTTGAGCGCTGACTTTTTGGTTTGCCAGTGGGTGCCTTACCCTGCCCCCCCTCCCATGCCCAGGGGCTAGAGGTTAGAGAGCCGGGGGCTGGGAGCCTGGATGCCTGCATTCTCTCCTTTCTGTCCTGGAGGGAGAAGAGTGGGGCCAGTGGTTAGAGTGCAGAGGCTGGGAGCCCGGATGCCTGTGTTCTTGCCTGTCGCCAAGAGGGGAGTGAAGCCTAATGGTTGCGGGGGGGAATGGGCTGTGAGCCTGGATCCCTGGGTTCTCCCCTGGCTCTGAGAGAGGAGTGGGGGCTAGTGCTTAAGGCGGGGGGGTGGGGTGGGCTGGGAGCCCAGATGCCTGGGTTTTCACCTGGCTCCGGGAGGGGAGTAAGGTCTAATGGTTAGAGCACGGGAAAAATGGGCTAGGGTTTCCCCCTCACCTGCCTTCTGCCATGGGTCTCTAGGGCTTAGTTGCCCTCCATCCACTCCTTCCAGCTTCTGCCCAGACTCTGTACCTTCCCGGACTTCTCCCCATGCAGCAGGGCTCCCCCACTCCACAGGCAACAGGGATTCCCCCCATCTCGCCGGGGTCTGTGGGACTCCCATCTGGGGCTTCCCTTCGCTCCCCACCCATGCGTCTGGTGGATCCCTAGGCTAACATTGCAGGTCTGCTGCTGGGGGAGCCTAATTTTCCAGAGGCTCCAATGGCCACTACTTTTCCTCCGACTCACCTGCTCCTGCTGTCTGCGGTCATAGCCTGGCTGGGAGCTGCAGCCACATGCCCTTGCCGTCTGCCCACATGTACAGAAATGGGCAGATGGTGAGGGTGATCACTGCAGGGGGCAGGGGCTAAACAACGCCCAGCGCTCTTTGATCACACCTAAAGATTTTTTTTTTGTTACACAGTGAGGATGTGACATGCCTTGGGAGTTGCCTCCCCCTTACCCCACCTGGTTAGCAGCTGCAGCCACCCTGCCCTTGAGGCTGCCAGAACAGCAGCCCCAGGCCTGAATCAGCCCCTGCAGGAGCAGGGAGGTGTGGTGGAAACAGCTAATTAGATCAAGTTGATCATCCAGCTGCAGGCTGGGCAAGCCTGAAACAGCTCATCTGGAGCCATGTGGGGTGGAGCCGTGTGAGGGAAATAGCTGATCATCGCACTGGGTGTTGAGCATCCACTATTTTTTTTTTCTGTGGGTGCCTCACCTCCTCAATAGCCCTGGCGTTGGCACCTATAGAGCTCTTCTTCAGGTCTCGGAAGGTACTTTGAGCATCACAACTAAATTCAAGGTGGAACAGCTTGTTTAGGGTAAGTAGTCAGCACATTTTTCTAAGGGACCATTCAAGACAGAGTGGCCTGTTAATACCTCTGCATTCATAGGACAAAAAGAGGGGATTAGTGGGTTATAGTTTTTGTTGTAAAAAGCCATAATTCCAGTGCCTCTGTTTAGTCCATGATTTTTAGCGTCTAGCAGAATTATTAATTGTAATCGTCTTTTGAAGGTGTGCAGGTTTCCTTTGAGGATGAGGACGGATAAGTCAGATACAGAGTGATTACTTTGTGAAAAGTGGAAGGTGTGACGTTGGCTGGCAATGAGTACTGCAATAAAAGATTAATGTTTATCAGTTGGTAATGGTACTGGGCCCTGATCTAGTATGCATTGAATTTCAATGGAGACCCTCCCATTAACTTTAGTGGATTTTGTATGGGGCCTAGATACATGAACAGGTTCACTACCTTGATCCCTAGTGAATCAGGAGCAAACACTGGCCCAACTTCCCTCTCCCCTAACACAGGTGCTTGGTGAGAGCTGTAAGATTAGTCTTTTCCATCCACCCATACAGTTAAAACTCCCATTCAAATACTCATCATCTCAAGTCTTGATTACAGCAACAGCCTTCTCTTCTATCCTGGAGAAATACAATCATGCCCTTGAAATATCCATTCAGAATGCTGCTGCAAAGATCATTTCCCCTCCATTGTGTCCCCCTTGTCTATTGGATCAAATCTTAGGGGCTTGTCTTCACTTTTAAGACCCTTCACAACCCACCTTCCTGTCATTTCTCAGTCACTATCGATATGTCGACTCCTGCCTCTGATCAGCACATGATGCCAGTTATCTTTTGGCCACTTGTTAAATTTTCAAATAATCACCATTATGCTTTTTCCCACGATGCCCCTCATAGTTGGGAGGAGTTCCCTCTTAACATCTGCAAAACTAACTCGTTATTCTCCATCAAATCCCTTTTTAAAACTCTCCTATTCTGTGATGCCTGTAAAAAAAACTTGACAATGTTAGGCTGCTGATGTGCTGAGACAACAGCCTATCACTGTTTCCTTGTACTTCCCCATGTAACTCTCTCTATCCAACTGTCTATTATCTTGTGCTTAGATGGTATGTTTTTGGGGAAGGGAGCATCTTTTTGTTCTGTTTGTACAGAGCACCTTCGGGTCTTAGTCCACAACTAGGGCTTCAGGGTGCTATGGTAATACAAATAATAATAAGAGAAACTGCTTCACAGAAAGCAGGGACAGAAGGAAGAATATCTTTGAGAGAGTAGAGCTCCTTATCCAAGCCCATAGTACTGCACTGAAAACCAGGCTGGGGAATGTGCTGTTTACTGGTTTTCACTTAAGATAGCAGAATAAGCTTAACATGTTATAAACTTTATTCTTTAAGGAAAAGACCTTGCTGATAGTGACTGTGTTCTGTGGATCCATTTCACTAGTTTCCGGTGCATCTGTACATAAATAATGCTGATAACAACAAAATAACTGTTTGTTTAAATACACAATAAATACATTTAGTTTTTATCTTTAACTAACATTTAAAAACAGACACTGAAACAGAATGTGAAGTTAAATTTGCTAATATTTGTGCCAGCTACACTTACAATTCAGAAACAGCACTGAAAAAAAGCTGAAATAAAATAAATTTATATTATATATCTCATTTATTTACACACTGACAATGTATATCTAACATTTCCCACTCAGATGGTACACAGTAGAATCTTCCCACTGGTGAAGAGCTTTAGACCCAGACCTTACATAGGGATATGCTCACACACCCTTATGCCTGGATAAACTCCATTGTCAGATCCACAACAAACAAGCTTAGGTGATAAACAAATGAACTCAGCTGCCCTATGAGTGTGTAAAGATCCACAGGTAATTGAAAGATCCATATATATCACTTAAAGAAATGGAGCTTTTGTCGCATCAATATATTGTATCGTAATAAGTAATAATAAGCAAAATTGAGAATTAACTTGAAAGAAATATTTAGTTTTCTCGTAGTTCATAACAAATCTTAGTGGATACATGTCCATAGTCCAGCGTGGGGAAATTTGCACTTCTGATGTTTGTACGGTAGTTGTTCAGTAGAGAAAAATCTTCATTTTCCAGTGCTGTCCATCAGGCACCATTCATAAACACTAAATTCATTTTTCCATAAACAAGGTCGTTTTAGAATATATCTAACTGATGCTTAGCCAGCAGTAAACCATTTTATATTACTCTCTAATTTAGGACTTTCACGGTAGGTGTTATCATATACGTCCATATTTGCTAGAAGAACTTCTGCCATATCACTGTATACTTCTCCCCCTGAATGCTTCCTCTTCCTTTGCAGTTTCATTTGTTTAACCCATTCTGCACTGCTGATGTTTGACTGTCATCTACGTGTTTTTAGCAACTCCTCATTGTAAGCTCCTCAGACTGTTTATCTCTTAATTAAAGCAGTAGTCTGTGCTGCAACATGTCTTTTCAACTCCTTAGAATTTGCCTCTACTAAATGCTTGCTATTCAGTTCAAGAGACAAAAGATTCATGGAAGATAATACCCAAAGTAGAGTATATATCATGAAGAAATATCTGTGCAATTTCTATTACCTGGCAGATATCCAGCCTGCAATCAACCACTTAGTTTTGACACATTGTATTATGCCAAGAGTTTCAAAGAAATGAATAAATAATTAAGGCATTTTTGAGTTGGACATAATGATCATACTGGACATCATACTCATATTGCAGCAATCAACCTGATCCTCTTTTCTTCATGTGCTATAGTGTGATGGCTGAAATAAGGGTGCTGGCTCTTAGTGCGCATGATGTCTTTTGAAGCATGTAGCAATGGAGTGCTCAGTTATTGTAGTGCTCCCATTAGCTGCATCATTTTCTAGGGAAAAAGGATAGAGAACACTATAGAGAAAGAGTAATAAGTCTGATATCTTTCTTTGCAGTTATTTATATATGTTGCTTACACTAGAGAATGGTGCCCCAAATACCAGTGATCTAGGCATTCTCACACCCCTGCTACATGGCCTTCAAAGGATACTTTTTAGGAACCAGTGCTCTTTAGTTGGATCACAGGGATGATCTTTGTATTGCACTAGCAGCTAGACACAGGATCTCAAATAGAAAATAACATTTTTTTCAAACACTAAATGAATCAGCACTATGGAAAAGTCATTTTTTTAAAATTTTGTTTTAAAATATGTTTTAAACTGGGATGTAGTTAACATTTGAACAGGTGATATATCCCTAAAGTTTCTCTCACCTGGCTTGACTCTAATGCCTTATACCTCTTGGAACACCTGTGTAATATTTTCAGAAGTGGTGCATAAGATATGGCCTGCAGGTACACGACATTATTTTTAGAAGCTTCCCTGTCATCCATCATCAGTTTAAAGTGGGAAGGGTCCTTCTTGTTTAATTCCCCACTTAGTAGCTACCTTGCAGGGTCACTCTTAAAAAAGCTTGGTCTTTATGCCTCCCAATTTTTTGAACTGCTACAGATGGCTCATGCCATTTCTTCTTTGCAGTGTATGCCAGGCCAGATTGTGACCTGTAGAAACTTTGCTCTATAGCTTTGCTTCCTTTTTTCTCCAAGATATTAGTATTATTTGTGGAAGTCCATAAAATAATGTTAAAGGAGACAGATGCTAGCTATCAGGTTTTCCTTTCTGTGTTTGGACTTTCACCTATAATGCCAATCATAAAGTCCTTCACAAGACACTGGTAAGGAAATTACATAAGTCATGAGTTGAGAGGCAAAGTTCTGTCTAAGAAACTAAGAAACATAAAACATAGGGTGGAAATAAATAATCAATTCTCATGAGAGGTGGTTACTGCGTCCCTAAGGTTCTGTTTCAGCACTGGTGGTGTCTGATGTGTTCATTACTGTTGGGGGATAGGAGAGAGGGCACAATTTGCAGATGAGACAAAAGTGCTTAGATTAGTTGACTCGAGAAGACTGAGAGGAACTTAAGGGCCAGGTAGTGGCTGGCTCCAACCTGTAGGAGTCCCCACTCTTTCCCGTTTGCGCAGCTTCTCAGTGTCTTGGGCTCAAGAGGCGGGGGGAAGGTGGTGGGAGGAGAGTGGGAGGAGTTTCAATACTCCTGTTCCCCTACACCCTAGTCAGTGGATCTGAGCCAGGGCAAGGTGCAGTATGTTATACCTGGTAAAGGGTTATAGCAAATTGCTCTTGTTCCGACAGGTTAATGATCCCCGAGAGTCAATAATGAGTCGATTAATGACTAAATGAATTGTATTATAAAACAACAGGAACAATATAGATTTTTAACCATTTTTAGACTAATACAATAGAATATGAAACAGACAATTACTATACAATATAAACTGAATTTTAAACAGACAGTTAACTGCCAGGTACAAACTAATTTTAAAAAGACAAGAAACAGTTAACTGCAAGTTACAGACTGATACAGAGGAAGGAATGTAAAGCTGCAACACAGACTGACAGTTAACTCCTTACCATCCAGGCGAGAAGGGCACACAGCATAATAAACGTAAAAACTCAAACTTGGCCCGGCTAACAGACAATTCGCGCTCGGGGGAGGACACGGGAGCGGGAGAGTCCGGACCAGGTGATCAGGCTGGTAGTTCGGGAAGGCTCTCAACCAGGGGCTTGGATAAGACCCCTTTTATGGGCTTCGTGCCAGCACCAGACTGGCCGGGGGATACTTGAAATAGGTTTCGTTTCCTGGTCGATGTTAAGTTTCGTTTCCCATATATGAACAGCCCATCGCATAGGCATACCCACATAAGGTCAGGTCGTGGGTTGACTGTTAGCACCGAATGGGTAGGGGGGGGGCGAGGGGTGGTCATGGCAGAATTGCTGCAGCGACAGTTCTATCCCTGTCAAGTCCTTTCACTCACTCCTCAGTCTGTGCCCTCCATTTCAGATTTTTTACTCAGGATCTTGCTGACTGCTTCAAAGAGAAATCTGCCCCATCTCTCTCTCCCCAGTTAGGAATCCTCGTGTCTCTTGCCCTGCTGTCTGCTTCTAATTCCCCCACCTATCTGTTAACCCCATCTCTTCAAACTTCCAACCTTCTCTGCCCCTACCTTCCAATTTCACTCTGAATCTCATCTTGTCCAGGAACTCCTTAGAATGAAACATGAGGGAGGATGTGTGTGTGTGTGTGTGTGTGTGTGTGTTGTGTGTGTGTGTGTGTAATTGCCCAAATTCACATCACTTGCAGATAACTTGCTATCTGTCAAGGTGCCCCACTTTCCTTTCTATGGCTAATATTAAAAAAAATACCAACTTTCACAGCCAGGGAAGAAGGAACACTTAAGCTATTGGAGGAGCCAAGTCAAAAGAAAATAAAAACACACAGAAGATTGCATTCCTCTTGCAAGTACAAGTGTCCATTCTTTTAACTAATGCATTGTTCTATTAATTATTTAGCTATTTTTCACTTACAGCCCTATTCTCACTTTCCACTTGTGTTGCTACATTAACAAAGCTATATTCCTATCCAGGAGCTTCCTTTTATTTGACTGCCACTAAAATGGACATTAATATTGGTCTCAGTCACTCTCCCAGTGGTGATCAAAAATTTTGAGGACTCGCCAGGACTGAGATTGCTGGCTATTTCTCTGCAAAAGAAAAGTCTCGGTTTCTGTTGTTGTAACCCTAAGAAAATGGAAAGATGAATCTGCGCATTCTGCCAACTGTTGTTTGTGATCTGAGTACATCCAGCCTACATTGAAAGACTTGAGAAAAGTAATGTAAATTTGTATCTGCATTTCTAAAATGTCAGTTTCTTTATCAAATTTTACTTTTTTAGGAAAAAAACATATAGCTAGTTGACAGAGAAACATTCCTAAAATAACAAGGACTTTTTCCTTAGCCTAGATTAAAGTTCTTGTGTTGACTAGAGCATAAGCAGAACTAGAAGTGATTGACTTGCTACACAGAACTCTCCTGGAAATTTTCTTCTTCTTCTTCTTCTTCTTCAAGAATGAGCCCTTGGCATTCTCTAAGCCCAAGAGGCTATTTCCTGTGCTAATTTACACAGCTGACAAATTCTTCAGTGTACTTGAATCAATATAGTTCCTTTTCTGCTCTGAACATTCTTAGAAACAGATTGACAGATGTTCCTTTTGACCAGCTGCTAAGATTTGTAGAGAGATGTGAAAGCAGATGAAAGGCAGTTAGTTTGAGAAATAACATGCAGGCAGACTGAACAATTTGTTTCAACATTTTCATTGTGGATTATACTTTTTCTTGTATATTAAAAATATCACCACATATAAGCTATTATAGTGTAAGCCATTTAATCAGGACATGGTTAATTGGACTGTCTGTTTTCAAAGAGGGCATTTCTCAAATCTGGGCAACTTTACGTATCATACTGCTACTTCATCTGGGATGCTGGAAACAAGGGAGATATCTTTTCAGTCCCATTAGTTAGCAGTAATGGTCAGATTATTCACAATGAGGAGGTGTGAAAGAGGGGAGATAGATAAGGTTCAAGCATGTAGGTGAAGTCCTGAGTGTTAACGGACCTGCATAAAGTATAATGGCATTTTTTCTGAGCTTAAAAATTCTAAGTAAGGTGATAGTTCCTTCTTACATTTAAAATCATCAATTCATCTCCCTGCTTAACTGTTGAATACTGGTGCAGTGAAAAAATCAAAATGTTTGTAAGGCTGAGTACAGTGTGTTCCAGTTCTGTGTGGATAGTTTATAGGTAATAAAGTAAATGTGCAATAACAGAACTGATGAGAAAGTACTCCTGTGATTTTTCTCCTTACTATATGTATATACAGTTTAGTTTCTTGCTTGTATTAAATTCTGTATTTTCAATTATTTTCACTGTTTTAAATGGATTCCTGTAACCCATCAGTGTAAGGAATCGAAGCAGGATGTTTGTCCCATTTAGCTAATCTCCTTGCCATCAATACATTTTAATTAAGTGGCCTGACCTCTGAAATAAAACTAAGTAATCCTAATGTAAGGTGCTCAACTGCAAGATAACAGAGGCCTATGAATGGGTCTGTGATGAAGTGGCAACATTCTTGGGGTTTTCTCTGAGTGCTGTGTCTGTGCCTCAGTTCCCGCCCTCCCCCCTCCAATGTATGTTGGTGACGGGACCTGGGTGTGTGATCATTTCAGAGACCATTAGAGGACGAATGGGCCTTCCCCAGCCACAGCAGACCTGGCCAGGACCTCCTGCCTCGGCCCAACCAGTTGCCACAGGTTGGAGCAGGTGAAGACCAGAGGGAGTGGCCACCTAGCCCAGGAAGGAGACAAAGGACTGGGGAGGGGGCTAGGAGAGGGGTCTGGGGATGCCCGGGGGGAAAGAGGCGAGTCCCTCCAGGTGTTTGCTGCTGTAACTCCTAGTTAAGGCTGATAGCTTCTAAAGTCTTTCTATGCTGTGAACCTGAGAACTAATAAACCCTTCTGACTTTCACACTGGCTGTGAATCACTTCTGACTGCAAGGCGGGGTGCATGGCCCTCTGGGCATGGAGGAACTCCCCGGGACCCATCCAAGGGGGGAGTCCTGCAGGGGGAGTTCCAGGTGGAGTAGGGGTGCTGAACACTGCGGGGCCAGAGCCAGGAGGGTGCAGCACTGGTGTGTGGAGACCCGAGAGGCAGACTTCAAAGCACAAGAGTTCTGACTGGCTGCACCCAAGGGGTTCAAGGGCACGATCTCCGTGGGACTCGGTCACAAGGTCTCCACTACAAGTGGGTATAACATTGCTTTAGAGATTGTTTGCTTCCTGTCATCATTAGACTGGAATAGTGAAATCACACTATCTTGTGCTAGCAGAGGGAGGTAACACAATTTCTTCTTGTGAATAGAACTTCTCCCACTTATAATTTACAGTACTTCAGTGTCATCTTCCATCTTCACCCTGGTCAGAGAGTTTTATCCTGAGAATGCTCTGTTTCCCATCAAAACTCAGGGCTCCACTGTTGAGCTTCCACTGCATTTTGTTTATAGGGATCTAGTTTAGATGGAGTTTTTGGAATTATTTGTGTATGAACATGGCAGATAACACCGAAAGTTTTGATTGGGCCAAGTTCTGAGCACCTCATGTGATGTACGGCGTGCCCTTTCCCCCCCACAATTGAATAGGAGCTGGGGACATTGAGCATTACTCAACATATATAAGAGGGGAAAAAACAACATATAATGCTGGTGGAACTACCTGGTGCAAATAATATTTGCTACTAATTTTTTAAATTATCTGAATTCATACCCATGTAACTAAGAGCAGAATTTGGCTCTAAACGTCTCAGATGGTTTAATTTACATGATGAAGGATCTAAAGGAGGATTGAGTTACTTATATTCTTTAAATCCACATCCACAAAGGGATATAGCCACATCCACATATTCTTTATATTCTTTAAATCCACATCCACAAAGGGACTGAACCCTGGTTTTTAGCACCTGTGTCCCAGTTTTATGCACAATTGCTCTCCACAAAACCTCTGCTTGGCTGCTGCCTAACTCTGTAGCTGCCTAAACTCACTTTGCCTAAATTTCCACTGTAAATGTTCCCTTGGCGCTTATGTTTCTGCCTCTGGATATGTGCACTGCTGACTCACTGTAGCTGTCCAGATCCCTATCTTTTGCCTAAGCCCCAGCATAGTCCTCAAACTGGGAGAAGATAGGATCTTCTCTGCCTATCTTGCTGGCATGGCTTAAGTCAGTACCTTATCCACTGGATCACAGATTGTCTCACTCTTTCTCTGGCCCAATTATGTCCTTGCTTAGCTTTTGTTCCATTCCAAAGTAATTGAAGAGTGTTCATGAGTCAAGTCATCATAATTTTTAATGTAGCCCTATGACTCTTGGCCATTAAGGATATGTTCATACTGTGTTAAAAAATCTGTCACACTGTCTCAGAGCCCAGCTCAACGGACTTGGGCTTGCAGGACTTGGGCTGTGGGGCTATACAACTGCAGTGTAGACATTGGAGCTCAGGCTGAGAGACACTGCCTCCCCACCCATGGGATCTCAGAGCCCAGGTGCCAACCCCAGCTCAAACATCTACACTGCAGTTTTATAGTCCTGCAGCCTATGTCAGCTGACCTGGGCCAACCACAGCAGTACCACAGGTCTTTTACTGAAATATAGACATACACGTAGACAGATATAGGATACAATTTTCAAAAATCCTTAAGTGACTTAGGAGGTTAAGTACTGTGTTAAAATTTACTTAGGTATTTAAGACCAGATTTTTAAATGTATTTAGGTGCCTAATTCCCATTTAAATTTCGAATCCCATTTAGGATTCTAAATCAGACTTTCAGTGACACTTAGGTGCCGAAGGGCTGTAGTGTGATTGAGTTTAATGGATTCTGTATGAAGCCCATAGTCATCCATTTTATTAGATTTTATTAATTATTGAATATCCTTAATGGTTGAACTACCTTTTAAACAAACAAACAAAAACTTCTTATATTTTGGTGACCTTGTGCCATGTGTCAACATGGGTGCTTATAATGAGGTTGCAATTAACAAGAAAAGAAAGTGTGCGGATTGTCAGGAAAAAATATGAGTTCCATCATTTTCCTTGAAAATGCTGCAAAAAATGTTGTGTGTGAGTTTTTATTGTAAAAAATCAATAGATTATCAAATATTTTATTATATTTTACCTCTTCGGTGCTCTCGATGCCTTCAGTGTTCATCACATATTCAAAAACAAAACAAAACAAAAAAACCCCAAACCCCTAAAACAAACCTGGATTTATGTAGCCAGTTAAACAAAATATCTTGTTTTACTGAAATTTTCACAGCATTTAGTAAGCACTACAGGAAGCTATGTAACCTCTGAATGTGCACCATGGACCCAATCCTGCAAGGATCCTCCTGCATGGAGCTCAATAGGTTTGGGGCCTGTGTGTGGTGTTCAGTGGGGTTTATAGATTAAGACCTTAAGGTCTTTCTAATGTAAAGTGTTTATTTACTCCTTAAATTAAAAGATTAATTTACCCAGCGGGAATTATCTGAGTCCTCACACTCTAAGTAGTATTTACACATTTTTAAAACTGGTTAAATTAAAATGTGCAACAACAACAACAACAAAATATAAAAACTATAAATCCTACTATAAACAAGTTAATAATCTTTCTTTATAATGAGAAATTGTGTACTCTTTTGGATGAATAATGAATTCCTAGAAATGTGTACTTATCCAGTGAAACTCTTTGAACTGTGGGACCTGAATTTTACCACAATAAAGCCTAATGTGCATGTTGGTGATATATGTATTAATAACGAGTACAGTGATTAATGCTGAGGAATCGAGACTGCTTATAATACTTACTAAAGAATAAATCACTGTCTTACTAGTGAGGAAGAACTTATTCAGTGAAACAATGAGATGAGATACGATACATTGAACGCAATATAAATTCCTTGAGAGATATTGACACATTTCTGGGTTTTGGCTTGAATTAATAACATTTCACCTTTTTTCAGTTCAGTGGAATTGATTTGTAACTATAAAGCATGCAAAATATGATTAGAATTCTGAGATTCTTGGAAATAAATTAAAACAACTTCAAATACACCTGGAAGCAGCATTTTCATAAGGTTAGCTCTTTATTGTGAAAAAACAATGATTGTGTACCAGGTGACTTCAGAGGCAATCATCTCATGGAATTATACAAAGTGATATTGTAGCACTATGGTTATCCTAATGTTGCTTCTTCTTCAGACTGAGTTATTGTTTATTTCACTTTGTTTCAATTAAGACATAACTTCTTCATGCTATTTACTGGGGTCTTATGTCAGCCTCATTCTTCCACTTACCTGTGGACTGACAGAAATTTACTTTAGTGTGAGACAAATTTACATTAGTGTTAGCTACTTGAATTACCACTTAATCAGAAACTTGCTCTGAAAACTCCTAAAACATTGACATCCACCATTAGAAATTTACAAAAAGTATTTCTACTTGGCAGCCTGGATGAGCTGAATGCAGTATGGGGAATGGAATAGGATACTGGAGAACAAGGCTGTAGTTGGATTAAATCACAATGTAATGGAAGATCAGTGGCATACCAAGGGGGCCATGCCCTCAGAGGAGGAGCCACCCCCTGCTGTCACAGGCAGCCAAGACCCACCAGGCTTTGAGATCCCCAGCAGCCAAGCTGACCCCAGGTCAGGCCTGCCGGCAGCTGAGGGCTCCTGTTGCGAGGGGAGCAAGTGGCCTCCCGGCTCCTCCGCTCCTGCGCTGGGTGCAGTGAGAGAGCCGTGGGCACCAGAGCCCATCTCGCCTCCCCTTTCCCCTGCTAGCGGCCTGGGGGAATCTGCCCCTATCACTCCCATTCCCAGCTGCACCTGCTGCCCCCACAGTGGGGGAGAGCTGGAAATGGGCCTGCAACCCCCCCCCCCCCCCACGGGGTGCTGCAGCCACCGGCGCTGGTGGGGGCGCAAATGCAAGTATGGGCCCCTGGGTGCTGGAGACCCATGGTACACCACTGTGGAAGATAATCTATAAAATAATGATTTCATGAGAGCTGAATCACATACTGGTACTGTACTTTTTGCTTTCTTCCTCTTTTGAAGGTTGCTCACCAGTCATATTAAATGGTTTACAAACTACATAGTACCTTCCTGTCCATAAGCTACTCAGTGCTGGAATTACATAACTGTTAGCAAATATATATTAGAAGCAAAGGTCCTAATCCTGAGAGGTGCTGGATGTCCTCAAATCTCAGTGATTCCCCACAGTTGCTGGTACTGATGGGATACGGTCTATCAGCTCTTCCCTGCTCAGCTGCAGCTTGCTATCACTTTTTCAAATATGACATACTTTTTGAACTCAGGAACCGAAAAGAACTTGAGAGGCCACATTTTAAGTATTTGTAGACTCCACTCAGTCTTTGAGGATGGATTTTTTATCAGAAGCCTGGAGCTTTTTGACATGCTGGCTAACTAGAAAACCAAAGAACCTGCAATCCAAGCAAGACTTCACAATCATTCTTAACCTCAGTATCCCATCATAGGTGTCAATAATGTGCGTAGCTTCAATTTCTGATGTCACTTTCATTCTGTAACTTCTAAGCAAAGCTGTGAGCAGCAGAGGGAGAAATTGAAGTATTCGTAATGAAAAAAAGACGGTAAAAAAAAAAAAAGGCTGGATAAAAGCATCAAAGTCCATTCCCACTCACTCTGTTTATCCCCATTTCCTGCTCTGAGGAGTAGGGAAGCAGACTCCTTTCCAGCAGCCAGGTGGTTGCAGCTGCTCATTCTTCACCATGGCTACAAGTGGTCAGCAAGGATTTACATCTTTTTAGGTATTGTAACCTTACATTTGTGTTCCCAATTAGCAATTTAAAAATGAGGAATAAAACCAAACTGAATTCTTTAAGATTTGATCCTCCAGGTTAGTTATAGATAATTTAATTGAATGGAGGGCTGTAAATGACACAATAAGTGATTAAAAATTAAAAATTTTAGTTAATATAAAATAGTTAGTTAAGCTAGCAGGCATTACAGGACAACCATACACTGCATTTATACTCACACGCTAAGGTGAAATGATGCATTTAGGGGTGATCAATCCCTAAATGAGGAGAATTGGTATAATCCGTTCTCTACCAGTTCTTTGATGGTGGATGGGAACACGTAATCTACTCTTTTTATAATCAATTATAATAGTTCCCCTAAATAAATTAACATTAAATCCATCTTTCTTACCATTATTAATTTTTTTTTTTAATTTTCTCATTGGCTATTTAACATTGAACATTATTTAGCATCCTTGTTAATATCATACCAATAACTATCAATATAAATAGCATTTTCCAAAATATTCAAATTATATCTAAAGCATTTGTAAAAACCTGTTAGGACCAAAACATGTTTACAATATGACCTGTGTTTATTCCCTAATTTATCTCCAACTTGCTTCTGAATGATCTGACATCACTTTACTTCACAATCCCACAACAGTACATAAACATTTGCATTTTTAACACACTGGGTTCCTAAAATATTTAATTCAATAAGGTTTGTCAAGCCTATTTTTAGGAAATAGATTTTTGAGCCTACTTACATTTCAACACATTTCTATATTAACATAAGCAAGCATCATCTCTATAGGCTTTAGAACACACTGTGACAGATGGCAATTTCCTGCTGTATCCTGGAAAAACCTTACTGAATTAAGTTTAAGCATTTTAGAAGCACAATGTACTAAAAATGCAAATGTTTATGTGCTATTGTGGGATTGAATGGAACTTTTTTCAGCGGATGAGTGGAATCTCTGGGAAGCATTATGAACTTCCGAAACTTTTTGGGACAATGTGTGGAAAGTGGGTTTCCTATAAAGTACTTGAGAGAAAGGAAGTGCAAATTCTCACCTCTGAAGCCAGACTTTTGAAGTCTCATCCCTGGGCAGAGAAACTGATTACTTGATCCTGGAAACAACAGGTCAAAGACCTCTGAACTGTATCCAAGATGGACTAAAGTTTTCAAGTGTGGTTGTTCTCAGCTGAGGCTCTTATGGACTTCTGACCATGTAAGAGACCCCTTTTAAAGGGTTTGAAGGACTAATCACCTACTAGAGCCCATGTTGCAGTGAGGGTGATCTCTGATAAGCTTATTATGAGCATTCATGTAGGTTCTTTTATTGTTTTAATCTTTTCTCTGTATTGCTTTTGTGTTAAAAATAAAATAGGCTTTCTTAGAAAGAGCTGTGTGGTAACCTGTAACTGTAGAGATTACATGATGTACTATCTCTGAGGAAAGAAGTGAAGCAGGTCTGCTTAGGAAAAATGTCTTTTTCTGCTGTGAATAGCACAGTGAAGCCAGGGAACTGGTCATCCTAGTCAAAAGGGAAAGAGACACAGGTCTCCACCCAAGAAAGGCAATGTCCAGGGAGCAAAAAACCAGAGAGCCTGTGTCCTTATGGACCCTAGAGGGTGAATACAGGCACAGTTGCCCTGAATTATGGCACAAGTGAGCTAGTTGCCAAAAGTAGCCCCCTAGCAGAATCTAAAGAGAGCATGCCGTTCAGAATCTCAGTACTATCAGCCATTTTCCAGCATCTGGGAACTGAGGACTGGGCGTCTCACCAGGGCACTTGCCTATGGGCTTTATTGGTGTAACGCTCTGAGTCCGTGATCCTTCATCTCTACCAATGCGATGGCTAGTAGATGTATGCCTCTGGCGAGGAGAGCTCTCTATTTCTATTTCTATTTCTTTATATGTGCAGATGCAAAACGTTTCCAGAACTTTTTTCTGCAAATCCCTTTGTGCCTGAAACATACCAAAAATCCAGATAGAACTAAACAGAAGTAAGTATTGTGTCCTGTAAAGTAGGTTTTATAAATGATAAATTATATGATATGCAACGTCAATATTTTCACTACTGCCTAATCCAGTCAGGCACTTAAGCTTGTGTTTAAGTGCCTTGCTGGATGGACTTTAGGGCTGTGGAAGCTAGAGAAATCCCAGTTGACAATGAACTCTTTTCTCTCAGTCATCTTAATCAAAATTGTCCAGGCCTAGAGAGAACTGGAGAGACATTTCCACAAAAAAAATGCATCTTAAAATGGCTTATTGTTTTTGTTTGTTTTTGCTTTCTTTTTGTTCTGGACTCACTTAATCAGTAAATCTCTATAGCCTATAACTCACTTTTCCCTGACCGGTATCTTTGTCAGTAAAAGAAACATTGAATCAAATATAATAAATATTGGCAGCTTTCAACTTGCCTTTCATCTAACTGGCAGCATATTCATAAGGCTTTTTAAGATCCTCTAGAGTGGTTTGTTTATTAAAGTCCAACTGGCCAGCAAACAGCATACTACAGTTCTGCCAGTACAACAGTTGACATCAAGCCTTCATCATGGTCCATGCAGACTATATCCCCAATGAGGGATACATATGACTTCAAAGACACTTTATAAAAAATGTCAGTCTTTAAAATTTTACCCTGTGGCTTTCTTTCTCTTTGGAAGAATTTCATGAAAGGCATATTTAATCTGTGTTATAACTTCTCAGACTTTTTAAATAGCAATATTCTCCCAAAAGCGATCAAGATTTTTAATATATTTTAGCTAGCATTACTTTGAATCCTTGAATCAAGCTTCTGTATTTTACTAGGTCACCACTCCCACTTGCCATCAGTTCTAAATCTTTTCTATATATTTCACACACAAATGCAGGCATCAAATGACCATTATCATTCTTAATCAGGAGACAAAGGCCCCATCTATGTCTTTCACTTATCCTTTGACTAGTTTAATCATAAACTTCCCTATTTCAGGTAGTCAAATTTAGTATAGGTCTATTACTGAATGGAGTATTTTATTGTGAAACTTACTACCAAATTTATCCCCAGGAAGTATAATCTCTGAGCTGGTGATAATAATCTTAAATGTAGCAAGATCAGATCTTTCTACTTGCCACCTTCTATAACTATTTAAAACTATTAATATTATCCCCAAATCATGTTGAATCACTGATCTATGAATTGACATTACAGATTCACAACTCCAATAATATTAGAAGTTGAAGGTAATAAAGCTTCTTGACCTCAACATCAAGGGTATCTATTGATGTTAACATTGTGACATTCAGTTTCTGATTAGAACGTGTTTTTGGTAAAATTAAAATATTAATATGTTGGTGCATGTCCAGTTCTGTGTTTATGGAGGAACACAGAAAAATTTTGATACATGATCCTGAGGAATGAAGTGATTTATCCCCTGCTCACTCTTATTTTCTTCCTCTTATAGAGCTACCTTGCTTCCTTAACAAGCCTGTCCAGCATTTATTGAGTTTGGAATCTGAATGTCTTTCAGGGTGTTTGTATCATCACTATTTGATATCATTATTTTTGTTGCTGCTTTCTTTTTCTTTCAAAAAAAGTTTAATTAGCTTGGCTTTTGGGTTCTTTAAGATATGTAGCAAAGACATGTCTGTATAATTTGAATTTGTTTGATTTCACAACAGTGGCTAAAACATTGTCCTTATGGTTATGTAATACTGCTATGGCTAGTAATTGAATGAAATCTGAAGGTCCTCAAATGAACCATAGACTATTTATTCAGAGAGTCTATCCAGCCTTTCCTTTTTGCTGTTTTCTAGAGAGATTTTATTACCATTAGGAGGCTAATTGGTTTTAAGGACAAACTTGTTAGGGTCATTTGCCTCTATCCTATATGACTCAGCATCAATTTTTAATTTTTTTCAGTGTGAAAGGATCAACTAATATATCCTTCTCACCACAGTAAGCATATCCAGTAACCAAGCAACCAAAAAACCAGTGTTTTTTCCTATATGTATACTTTTTGTGCAATTGGAGTGAAATCCAGGATTTTCCACAGCTCTTACAGGTGTATGGTCTTGGATGAGGATAGATTACACAAATGTGACTCTAGGACAGCAGGCTCTGTTGTGAACTTGAAAGGTCATAGATATATTTTTACTGACAAACTAAGGGCCATATCCCACCACCCGTAGTCATGTTTAACCATTAGAGCTACTTGCAGTGTAACATACTACTCTGTGTGAAAGAGGGTGGCACAATCTGTCCGTTCATCTTTTTCTTGTGAAGTTAAAGTCAAATATTGCACCTTGTGATGTGCTGTTAAGTTGTAACACTCACCCTAAGGAATGCTTTTCTTACACTGGGTCATTTGACTCTCCTGATTATCATCTAATTCTGTTTCAAATACAAAGCTATTTGGTTTGGTTTTTCAGGTTCACTGTTGTTTACTTTATAATAGATTTTATACATTCTAGGCTTATAATGTCAAGCAAATGTTACAGTTCTTGTCTTGAAACGAGAATGTTTGTAATGGCACAGGTTTTAGAACTTTTCTACCTCCATCTGAATAAGTGTGTGTTCCAAATTTCTGTACGGATACTAAAGTTGTTACATCATGCTCCTTTTTATTGTACACTGTATATCCTAATATACTTGAGAAAGCTAAGATGCGCTGATGAATGACTTATTTATAATTATTTAATTTATTAGAACATCAATTAATTCAAAATAAGTTTCTTTTGTATGAAATGAAGGATCCTGGAATTATTTGGAATCATATTTTGCATGTTTTAATAATCATCACTATGGATATGTGGAAATGTCCTTGCCCAGTATTAATTATTATTTTTAATATTGATCATGATTATATTAGTTATTTCTGACAGTGCCTCCAATTCTGCAGTTGACTCTTCATGGGCAGACCCCATGCCTCCACGGAGCACCACTGGTCAGTGAGGCAATATTGGCACATGTGACTACTTGCATAGCGTCAGTTGCAGAATCTGGGCCAGTGTACTCAGCACTGTGTAAGATACAGAGATAAAGTCAGTTTCTGATGTTAAGAAATTACAGTGTAAAAGATGGACAGAAAGTGCCAGACTTCAAAAAACCAAAGAAAATAAAATCCCACCAGAATTCAGCACACGTGTTTTCACATGGGAGCTTCTGGATGTTGAGTTCTTTTGAAAATCTACCTCTAAGAAGATAGGAAAGAATAACTTGGAGGGTTTTATATATTTTAATATATTATAATAATTATGAATTCTCTGCTTTTGTGTAAATGATATATAGTTACCTCACTAATAGTTGCCTGTAGGTGCTTACTAGTTTTTTAATCAGCTTTCAATTTCAGTCTACAGTGAAATCTTCTTGTATATCATATCTTTAAGAGATATCTGGTAAATTTTAATCTGTGTTTTATTGGATGCTGTGATCTTTCATTTCTGATGGCATTGCACCAGAATTATCTGAGCCTTTTGTCTACTCCTGATTGGATTACCGTGATGTACTCTATATGGAGGCACACTTGGAGATTACTACTGAGAAACTGCATCTAGTGTAGAATACAATGGAACATCTGCTTGCGGTGGTCTATTTGCTGAGAGCACACAACACCTTAGCTTCATGGCCTGCACTGGTTTCCAGCTCATTTTGGGGTATAACTGAAGGTGTTGATTTTCACTTATCAAGCTTCAATGGCTTGGGACTTTGCTGCATGAGAAATTACTTCTATCTTCAGATTTTACTGTGGCAGTTGAAATCTGTGGAGGTGCTCAAGCTAGTAGCCCAGTGATTTAAAGCGGAGGAGGTTGTGGGCAATGTGTTTTCAGTCATTGGCCCTTTACTCTGGATCTTATTCCACAGGTCCGATCCCAGATCTATCAACGTACTGGATATCCGGAAAGGCCAACCCATGTATTAAGGCTTTTTGCTGAGGGAGTAGTGGCAGTTGCTTGGTGGTTGTTGGTTTTTTGGTTTTTTGCTTCTCTTTAGGAGAACAGCGTTAGATTCTTCTGTAGGCTTTGAGTCAATTTGTAAACAATTATTGGTTTTAATTCCTGTACATGTGCTAAGAATATATATTGATTCAAGCACTTTACTGATCTTTATACATATACATTTATGTAGTTCTCCACCCAATACTGTACCCTTGTTCCGAAATATGGTGGAGTCTATTGCACTGGCTCCTTTCCCTAAGCATTTGTGTCATCCATCTTAGGACCAGTGGGCCCAGGGTTTGCTGGGTTTCTTGGCTTGATATCAAGTCTCAGCCATTAACATGAATTTTTTTAAGATGTTGACACTCAGGTTTTTCTGTGTGGTGCCTTCACCAGGCAGATGGATAAATAAATTAATAAACACACCCCTATAAACTCTGGGATAATTTCAGTTACAGTAGTCTATAAAGTCAAGGATCAAATGGCTACATGAAGAAACAACCATTTAATTAGAAAAGAGAGAGAGTAAAAGTGAAAGAGGAGGATTTAGTCAGATATGAGGAGTAAAACAAAAATCTGTTCTCATTGAGTATAAGGTATAGGAAAATTCATTATCAACCGTACAACAATATTCAGACATTCCCTACCCTAAGCAATCTTAATCCTTCTATATGCAATAGTAAGACTGTCCAGAAGAAAAGTGGGTGAAATGCCAAAGTATACTTACATGTATTGGGCAGTCTGTGTACACTGCATACTGCACTGGGAGTTATTTAGATATTGTAGCCTACATATAGGTAAAGGCCAGAATGTCATTTGCATTGATTATGGTATTGACATACCTCCTTCAAATGTGTGTGACATTTTGCCTGTCTGGGAATACTGTTTAATTTTTAATCTCTCGGGCCAGGTCTTTTCTCATGTTGGAACCCACTCATGCATGAAGAGTGTAGTTTAAATAGCATTAGCTTTTTCAGTGTCATCTTCCTTTTTGGAGTTAAGTAGGTCCTGAAGTTAATCCAGAGGTCTTCAATCTGTGGGGCACACCTCCCTAGGGGGGTGTGGAGGAATGTTGGGAGGGGGCGCAGCAGGGCCTGGGCCTTGGGAGTGAGGAGGGAATGCCCGTTCTGTCCCAAGCTCTTCTCCAGTCCCTCCCTCCAACCATGGCTCGGTTCCTGTCCCTGACCCATAACCCTGGCTGCCAGCTGCAGTTCCCTGGCTTGAACCCCGGCCCTGTTCCCAGCCTTGGCAGCCAGCCACAGCCTCAGTGCCTGGCTGCAGCCTTGGCCCCTGGTGCCTGGCCATGGCCCCTGGTGCCTGGCCCCTGGCCACCATGGCCCAGCTGCGGCTGCAGCCTTAGCCCCCAGGCTTGGCCCTCAGTTTCTGGCTGCTGTTCCTGACTCAGCCCCCAGTTGCTGCAATCCCATTCCCAGCTGCAGCCTCCGGCCTCCAGCCATGGTCCTGCTCTTAGCCCCAGTGGTGGGTGGGTGACCTAAAAAGTTTGGGGACCACTGAGTTACTCAAACTCTTGTCCTCTCCCCTGGCCCCTTGTATAAGGCCTATCAGGTAAGATTGGTAGTCAGACTTCTAATTCAGATGTATTCTTCTGGTCACAGAGTTTCATCTCCTTTCCTGCTCTCCTCTTTGCTCAGACTCACAGTCAGGTGCTGTCTCTCTCTTGTGATTCCAGCTTGTAGCAGGATATGTGGGTTGGTGGATCCAGCCATTGGCTGGTTACCTTGGGCTTGTGGCTGGTTGGCCTAGTCAAATAACTCCTTCTAGCACCCACTGGCTGTCCAGATTTGATACTTCAGGTTAGTCCATCATTTGGGTTCCTATATTGGTCCTTTTTTCTTTCTCAATAGGTTCCATGCCCAGGGATTCCAGGCAACCCGTCTACTTTCATTTGCCCAATTGCTGCTATTCGAGCTGTTTAGTATTTGCTTTCAAGCCACAGAATTATTGGAAGCTACATTTACAATTTAAACTGTAAAGCCTTTGGGGCAGAAAATCTACCTTTATCCACCATGCACACTCATGGTGCTATTATGTAATAAATGACAAGGATGACAATAGTAATATAATGTCATTAATAAAATAAAATCTTCAATCATCTCTCAAAAAATATTACACAGAAGTACTTACAACCAATATCACACATTCACTCTCTTCTAATTTAAATACTTCATCCAAGCACTTCCATCCACCTAGAAATTATTTATGTAGAGCACTGAGCATAAGCCTCCTAACACTAGATACACATTGCTATTTGTATTCCTAGGTACATGCAAGAGCTAGGTGATATCATTCACAGATGAATTGAAAATCTCTACCAATTTGAAGTACACCATTCTTGAAAATAGTCTCATTACGCATGAACAAATTGTGGGGGGTTTTTTAATGAAGAAATGCCAACACTTGCAATGCCATATAAGAAACTGAAAAGCTGGCTCCTCAGGAAGAAGCTAGGTAAGTTCTTGCACAATTCCTTTAAGTGGGAAACAAATGGTGACAGCTTAGGGAGTTGTTTGTAGATTCCATTTTATGGTAGGTTGGACAGACTGACAAGAAGAACATTATTTTTTGATGAGTTTTGACATGACTCTAAGTATAGCAAGGGGTTGTTTTTACTGTGGGATGCCTAATTTTAATGGAAAAAACTATATTCATGACACAAGTTTTGTAATAGATGTCAAGTACAGTGAAGTGAACTATAATTAACATCATTTTATTGGCACTGTAAAAGTAAAGCAGATAGTTTATAAAGAGCAAGAGCCACTTTCTCTTTCTGTTGTGTTTTTTTTTTTTCACATTGCAATAGATCATTCACATAAAGGGGAAAGATGATTTCCCCTCCTCCCCCATGAAATTCATAGGGGAAACTAGGGCATTGTAGAATATTATATCTCCATGCTTTGTTCATTTTTATATATATATATATACAATTTCTCCATGGGAGAAAACATGTCCTCTAAAAATGTAAGGGATTTCTCTAACCCGGCAACTTTTCTTTGGTTTTGACCTTACCCCTGGGTCTGTGACTGTGATGCGTGCTCTCTTCCAATTAAGAGAGATATGATGAATGTGTATTATATAGAAGGAGAGTGTAAGAGAACTATATGTGTTACTGATGAAAGGCAAGAATGAAGTGTGCTTGAGGATTGACAGGTTTTGTAGGAGGTAATTGAATAGCTATCTGTCTTCCGCCTTTAATTCAGTTAGCTTGGTGGAAAATGTGTGAAGTTTTCTTCAAAAGCTGCTTTCTTTCCTTTTTTTCTCCCTTTCTCATAGGATCAGTGTTGGTGAAAACTTTCCACTGGATTTCTCATTTTTCTTCTAGTTGGATCAATGCTGATGGTCATTGACCTACCCTCTTAACTCTTCTCAAATCCTACATTGTCTCTGGCCTTCAGCAAAAACAAAATGTCTAATAGTTGTATTGATAACAAATAAAAATACTGTTGTAAAAACTAAAGTTGTTGAGTGTATTTTCATAATGTATGTTGCACTGAGGGTGGGTTTTCTGTTGTTGATGGGGTTAAATAGTGAATGTACATTATGGAGGGATGTTTTATTTTTTTGAAAAAGTGAGTGAGCATATAAATTTGTGCTGCTCACTTCCCCCATATTTATATTATATCTTAGTTTCATCATGAATGTATTACATCTACTCTGAGCACTGGCATATCTTCCCCTTCCTTATTCTAATTCCAGAACTCTTCAGAAATTTTAGTAGCCCTCCAATGTCAAGCAGTTGCTTGTAAATGGTCTGATCCAAAGCCAATTGAAAGCAATGGGACTCTTTACACTGACTTCAGTGGTCTTTGGACCATGTCTTAAGGGCCTATGTATCACGTAAATCTTACTTACGCCCTTAAATGGTGCATATGCTTTATGGTGGCCTTCTGCTCATATTTCACCATAAGGGAAGGAGGTTTCTCAGCCAGCCCTGAGATCTAGTATCAGGGACTTGCCTGCCATGAGGAGGACAAAAAGTGAGTTCAGGACACAAACCTAATCACTGAAACAGCAGCATGATCAGCCTGTTAGTGATGGGACAGAGTGTAAGTGCATCTTTTTCATGAGCTCTGTGACTGGTCCAAGGAGCAGCCCAATAAGCACAAGTGGGATCTGACTCCTGTTAATGGATGGGTCATGATGTAGGCCCTTTGAAGGTGTGGTGGTTTAAAAAGGATTGTGGAATTCTAAGAGTTGTTATGATAAACCCCTAAAATTCTTTTTCAAGTAACTGTTCAAGTTTGCACATTACTGAAATACAGTGTACAGAGAGAGTCATTTCTATAACATGGTGTATATGGCTCTCTGTGGAACAACCATATACTGTAAACCAAAATACGGCAAGATTCCCTAAATACTTGCACAATGGAAAGACAAAAGCCATGGCTATAAAAGTTAATTTTTTAAAAAAAACTTATACTTTACATTCTTTACTTTTTATAGACCTGAGGTTGAAATCCAAGCCCCATTGAAGTGAATGGGAGTTTTGCCATTGGCTTCAGTGGAACCAGGATTTCACTCTCATGCCCATCAGTGCAACAGAGAAAAGATACATTATAAGTGGTCAAAGAAATAGGTAATTTTTGTTAATTACATTGTGTTCTGAAGGTCCTAATGTTGACAAGAATTTTTCAACTATGTCCATGTGGCAGGAACTTGCTCCACTTTCCTTTGAGAATATTGCACAGTCTAATAGTTCTCCTGCCAGGAAGCAACTCCAGGTTTGCAGTCTAAATATTCCCTTTCTTAAATTTATCCCATTCCTCCTATTTGTGATTCTGTGGACCATTCTGAATAACTCCTCCTTCTTCTTGATGGTGAGTCATCTTAATCAACTTCCAAACAAGCTATATGTTTTTGCCCTTTCAGTCCTTCCAGGCCCTACTTTTTTTCTTTTCTCTTTTCCTAATCCGTTCCTGAGTTGGTCCGTCTTTCCAGTAATGAAAATCCCCAAACTGAACATTCCTGGTATGGCTACATTAGAACTGTGTATGAGAGAATTTATTTACCAACCTATTCTAGAATGCACTGGCTATTTTTGCTACCATACTTTCTGTGTAATACTGTCCACTGTCACTCATTCTATTTCAGCCATGCTACTTTCCAGATTTCTCCCTCACATTGAATATTGTGTGTCAATTTGTTTTCCCCAGGTACATTAGGCTGCATTTTTTCAAATTGGAACTCATTTTATTTCTTTTAGTGTTGATTAAATTAATCTCTGAGTCAATTTCCATTATTTCTTGTCTTGAGTAATATTTGCATCTCTCTTTCAAATTTAGTGCAATCTGAAACATTAAATTACTCACAGTTTACTCTCTATTTTAGATCCATTCTATGCCTGTTTTTCATATGTGCCCATCACAGTGATATTTAAGTGCTGATCATTAATGAAGGTTTTAAGTAAGGTTGGACCTAGAGTAGTCAATGTTAAAAGATCAACATTTATCCACAGATACTGAAGATGGAGTCTTCATTGGAAGACTAAAAATCAATGGAGATTTTTAAGAGCAGGTTCGACAAACACCCATCAGGGATGGTCTAGTTAATGCTTGGTCCTGCCATAAGTGCAGTGGACTGGACTAGATGACCTCTTGAGGCCCCTTCCAGTCCTATGATTCTATGATTCTATGGCGGTATCTTAGGCACACTTCTGTCCTGCTTACAGATTAATTGCATATACGTTGCTTATTATTGTTCCCCTTCCACTCATTTATGCTTGTCTGCCTCTGTTTTATGATTTCAAGCTCTTCAGCATCAGTGACTGCCCCTTCTGGAATGTTTGTTTGGAAAGCTCCTATAATATCATGGGCGCTACACTTAATAATTATTAATAATGATAATGCTCTAAATATTGAATTTATAATCATGCCGTCTGGTAACACTAAGCTTCGGGATACTATACTAGACTCATCCCCTCAAAGTGATGCATTGCTGTTTATCTTTAACCTTTGCTTACAGTGTTACAACCTGTTGTCAATGTATGTGACACTGTTCATAACGAAGCCAATTTGAATAAATTTTGAGGGCAATTTTCTGAGACTGTCAAGTGCTTTTAAGTATCATTATTCTCTTGTATACTGAACTATGCCACCTAACAGCCTTGCTCTTAGTTTATGCTAGAAATTATGTAGTGTAACAGTTGGTCCTGTCCCTTGATTTAATTTTACAAATCAATTAAATATTATTGGTCCTGAAATGCTAACTGCAGTACAACTATAAATAGTCCATTAACTCCAATTTTTCATGAGATCTAAATTAAAAAGCCAACAGGAATTTTATTATGGCATGATCAGCTGATTGAAACTGTTATAACAGTAGCGGCTTTTTAAAAAAATACACACAAACGCATGTGCGTGCGCGCGCCCACACACACACACACACACACACACACACACAAAAGTGATCTCATTTGGAAAAGTGACCTGAAGTTTATTTTTGACCTCCATGAAAAACATGGAAAATGTCAGTAGAGTAATGACAAGATGATTCTTCCATTCTTGAATTCTTTCATTCTAAGCTAAATAATTGTAAACTGAATTTTACTGACTGGCAGATCCCATTTACAGAGGTCCATCAAGCATGGCTGAAGTGCTTCTTTTCTCAAATTTGGTAGACTAAATGGAATCTTTGGTAGTGTTTTTAAAGGTGGGATTTTCAAAAACATTGAACATTGTCCTATTTTTGCCCCCCATTAAAATCAGTATGAGTTCTACCATCAACATCGGTGGGAGCAGAATTAAAACGATCATGAGTGCTTTTGAAACTCCCTCCTTAAATACCACTCTTTGTATGAAATACTGGTTTCACTGGAGTTAATGGTGCAGCTCCCATTGATTTAAGTAAGACCAGACACAGCTCAAATTTTACAACAGAACAGGATTTTTGTCCAAGTACATCATATTTTTTATAAACAGTGGAAAAAGTCATGTGAAGCAGAATTTCTGAGGATGACGAATGATTGATTGCTTTCTTTTTGTTAAATTTTTCAGAAATTGAAAAATTTCAGGGTTCTGATGAGAAAAAAGAAGATGAAGAAAAGAAATACCTTGATGTCATCAGCAACAAAAACATAAAGCTGTCAGAAAGAGTACTGATTCCTGTCAAGCAGTATCCCAAGGTACTGTAGCTATAACTTAAAATACTGTTAGTGATTTTTCCACTTCTCTGCTGTGAAACACTATCACATGCTTAACTATTTTGTTTTTTTACTTTAAAAACAATATGCAGGGCTTCAGGATATTTAAAAGTCAGGATGACAATTTCATTCCTGGATTTTCCTGGAATTAAATAGTCTGATCCAATTTCTAATTTGTGTCCTTATTCAAAAGCCATTAAAGTCAAGGAAAGTCTTTCCATTGACTTCAATGGGCTTAGGATCAGGTCCTTAGTCTGGCAAAAGGTTAATTGATTTGCCATAAGATTTTTTCCTTAATAAACACTGCAGGAATTGTCGTTGTATAAACTTAAAGACCAAACTGAGAACAGAATATTATTGCACAGCAATAACTTAAAGGCAAGCCCAATAATTGTGAAAAGTTAGCTCAAGTGTGCTGCAGTTTCTTCATTTGTTAGACTAATTTAAAGGAACCGTAGTTGGATAACTACAAGCAGTGACTTTAACAATATACATGCCTCCCTGCAAAATTAACTCCGCTTTGGCCACAGCCTCTTCTCATTTAGAAGTTTGATTTTTTCCCCATTATATGTCATGAGAAATGAACATTTATGTCATGAAAGACCCCACAATTGTCATATGTTAGCCATAAGTGTAGGTTCTTAATCTGAAAATGCCTTTCCTCAGCTCTATATAATAAAGAGCCAAGACGTTGTATTTTTACATAAAATAAAAAATGTGTTTTTCTTTGTAAAGCCTTGTATTTTACATAAACAGTTGTTGTAACAGTATTCAACTTGAAATGGTAAACATCTCAATTTATCTCTAAAGCATTTTTTTTTGCTTGCTGATTTATTATCACATGGTATTTGGTTCACCATTATCCTTGATTACAGTCTCAGTTTTTTAGTTTTATACTTTCATCAGTAATAGCAATAAATTACAATGGGTAAAAAGCTTATCAACCAAAATGAAAGGTGTAAAAAATTGAGATTCAATGATTCAAGATGACATTTATCTCCTGAATAGTGAATATAAAACTGAGATAATGTAATCATCCAAATGGTAAAGACCTTAGAAATGCACACAGTGATATAAAGAATTACTTTCTTTCTTCATAGCCTGAGGTACTTTGCCTAGATTTGTAACATTTTGTATAAATGCTGTAGGTGACCTGAAATTCTTAATAAGAATATAATAATACTGTATCCTTATAAAAGCTATTTGCTGATATTCTAAGTATTCAGAATACTGTTTAATGAGGATAGAAGAATGAAAGACAAACTATTTAATAGATAAATGCAATAATCTATTCAAATACAGTACCTGTGTATGATTAAATTAACCTTCATTTGCTTTAATTAGCTTGTTACATTAATGAGAAATGTAAGTTATAAAACATTTCTGGATGCTTTGAGCAGTCAAACAAATTATCAGTACTGTAAGTAAGGAATCTCTTTTTCACTGATATAAAATAGACTCTCAGAAAATTTCTGTTAATGATTTCATAGCAACATTCTGTTTTCAGAATGTATAGTTCTCAAATCTTCACATATTTTGCTTCTCTCTGTTATCTTCTTCCTAGGAACATAGGATTTGCCATTTTGGATCAGACTATCAGTCAGTTTGATCCAATGCCCTTTCTTTAGTGGTAACCATCATAAGTTACATTTGAGGAAAGTGAAAATCCTCCAAATGGTTGTTAGCCAGTTCTATAGTGCTGTACATGGGGAGTGGAGGATATTTCTCCTGACCTCCAGATGAGAGATCAGTCTACAAATTGAAATATTACAATTGATTACTTAGCAAGAATTTGGAATGCAATCCACAGCAGAAGCCAGGAAGTTTTAAGATTTGGGAAGAATAAAGGATGCAGAAAATAGGCCAGATACGTAAGAAGAATGTATTAATGAGTTATCATCAAGCCAGAGCTGTACTGCTTAGACAGTATGTTAACTTGTAAGAGATTTCCACACAACATTATTCTAGAAAAAATGTATAAATTGGGCAATAAGGGCATAGTATCATGCATTTATCAGACCATGGCAATAGTTGCCCTTGATTAGAATGAGACCCACGTTTATGGGAAGATGGGAAAAGGATATGCCATAGAAAAATGTTAAGTCAAATGGTGTATTATTTGGTCTGATAGACCTGCTTCTTCTATTTGCTGTATTACAAAAGAAAATTATTTTATGATCAGCAATCACTGATAAACTTTAAAAAAATTAAAATTCCGAATGAGCACTGTTGGAGCGGATGTGGAGAGAAGGGGGTGGGAGTAACTACACACATCTGCTGAGTGTGCCCAGGAGCACAAAACTTTGGGTCAAAACATCTGACCAGATTGGGGGAAGAAAATACATTGCATGTTGCTTAAAGACTCTCCAGTAATTTAATTAGGGCTGCCAATCAACAAATCAGCTTTTTGGATGCAATTCACCCCTGTCAAGGTGTCTGCACCAGTGAAGCCTTACTTTATACTGCATATGGGAACATAAAGTTCTACAATGCAGCTCTAGATCCACGGGTTGAGCATCACTACCCCAGGGTACGACAGGGATAGAACAGCTAATATCAGCTTCAGAAGCAGATGGTTAGTCCTCAGCAAAATTAATCTGAACACACAAAAGGTGTGTTCTAGTATCTAAAAAGTTCTTCAACCTGCAAAATGAGTGTTATAAAATTGTCTACAATTCACATGTGTACCATTTGATTCCTGAAATTGCTGGTTGGAGACAGAAGAAAAAACATCAGAGATCATTAGTAACGACTATCTAATATTATTGTGTCAGATAAAGGCACAAATCGATTTTCCTTTAAGCCATGAAGGATCCTTGATCCTAAAGTTTCCAATTTAGACAAATCAACTGAAATACTAAGATGATAGTACTGGGTTTTCAACTTGCAAATCTGTTTAGCTCCTCAACTTAATAAATGTGTCAAAATGAAAGATGTTTGTTTACAAAGATTTTATATCATATTTCAAGTAACGTCACATTCCGGAAAGATTTAACTCTGGGTCATTCAAAAAAGAAGATGTCAAAATGATGAAAAAAAAGTGATGACGAAAATTAGAAGTGATGTGTAAGGTCGTCTCTTGCACTCACTTAAAGATCTGATATGTAAGGGAGTTTAATTTACTGTAAGGATTTGAAACCAAAATAACTAAATTGGTTGTAATTCAGAACATTAGTTATTTTGGTGCAAAGCTTTGTGTTGATGCTCCCATTTCAGAACAAAAATAATTAATTTACAGCACACTGAAATAGAAAACTTTTTTTCTCAAATTAGGGTATCAATGGACAAACTTTCACCAAAATAACTAAAAGTGTGAATTATAACCAATTTGGTTATTTCAGATCAGGTTACTGTGTAAACAAACCCAGCAAACAGTTGTGAGAAGGTGTAAGTTAAAACAGGAAATAATCTACATTAGCTTATATGTTCTTATGCTCTCCTGTTAACTCCTTTTTCTTCTCCACACTTTACTTCTAGCCCTTAGGTATGGGAGTTAGGATAACTCACAACTCCCTTAGTTTTTAGGACTTGTCTAAACTTGAAAGGCTGCAGTGGTGCAGCTGCACTGCAGTAGCACTTTAGTGAAGATGCCTCCTATGCCAATGGGAAGGCTTTTTCCATCAGTGTAAGATATCTACTTCCCGGAGAGACGGTAGCCATATCAATGGGAGCAGACCTCCCATTGACATAGCATTGTCTACATGGGGATTAAGGTCAGTTTAACTGCATTGCTCAGGGTTACAGAAAATCCACATTCCTGAGCGATGCAGTTATACCAACGTAAATTGCTAGTGCAGGCCAAGCCTTAGTTTGACTTGGTGGTACAAATTTGGAGCTCATGTTTAAAGGAGGAATGCAAGTTACATATGAGAGTGAGTTCAAAAGAGCCTAAGTCCAGACGTAGTCAATGTTAGGATAACATACATTTTGCAGGAGGGCTAGAAGAAGGTATATGTCAAATCAGCTGAGCTTCACCTCTGAATTTTCCCCAAAGTCACCATTAATCTAGTTAATTAACTATTACATTTTTGTCTAATTACCCCCCCCCTTTAAAATATACAAACAAAAAACCTCTGTACTAATTCAGAAGACTCCTTAGAGCTTAAGACTTTTGCAGTGAAAGAAAGAAAGAAACATATGTTTTTGTAGTTCCAATTCACTAGTATTTCATATATGCAAGGAAGTTTTAATTTCTGTGATGTCTTCGGGGTTTGAAGAATATGCTTGAAGTTCCAGTCGTTGGGAGATGAAGACAAATGAGGCTAATGATTCTCTACACTGCATTAAAAAACCCACAGCACCGAGCCACAGAGCCTGAGTCAGCTGACTCAGGCTTGTGGGGCTCAGGCTGCAGGGCTAAAAATTGCAATGTAGATGTTCGGGCTCAGGCTGGAGCCTGGGCTCTGAGACCTATCCCCATCACGGGGCCCCAGAGCTTGGGCTCCAGCTTGAACCAAAACATCTACACCTCAATCTCAAACCCCCACAGCTTGAGCCCCACTAGTCTGAGTCAGCTGACCTGGACCAGCTGTGTGTATTTAATTGCAATTTATATACACTGTTAGGGTATGTATATGTAGGAGAGAGCAAAGAGGGATGTTGGGCAACAGAAAGGAATGTAATTGTAAGAGAGGCAAGAATTGAGAGAGGCAAGAAAGGAGATAGAAAGGATAGAAAAGGATAAAAGGATAGAAAAGGAGATAGAAAGAGGCAAGAAAGGAGATAAAATCATAATTTAAAACACTTAGATACAAGTGAGAAAGGACAAAGTGGCAAGCCAATAGCAGAGGTACAGCCAGGAGTCAATGGTGGAAAAAAAGAAGGGAAAAGAGACAATTTTTAAATTTGTGAATTTCTTACTTAAGTCCTTATATTTTATTGGCCAGTTTACTTGTACCTCAGAAAGTTTCTGGAAAAGAGATGGGATGGCTATTCTGAGCATGTATTTTCTGTGAATATTGCTGGCTGCCTATCTACTCTGCATACCGTAGGTGAATAACATGCTGTTCATTCAGTTGCTACTTACTTTTTTCTGGATTTTGTAGTTAACTATTGATGATTACCTAACTTTTATGTGCAGCTGTCTCTTGTAGCATCACTCACTTTCCCCTTCAAGGTATTCCTTCATTTATTGAGGTACCACCTGGGCCCTAGCTATAGACTAGTACTGGAGTTAACTCAGCCAGAACCTTGTATAAACAGTATGCTATAGATAATTTGAGAGGGTTTTTTTTTAAGCCAGCATATAACTCAATTCACCTGGGGCCCTTTTGGCCAGAGAAACTTTGTTAGCCTCCTGCAATTACAAATGCCATGTTAAAATGTGTCTCTGCTTCATGTGGCTCCGCCATTAGTATAGGAAGAACCACTGATGGTCTGCTCACTTTCCTCAAGTCCAGCCTTGTTCTGCAAATCATATATACCTCATGTGGGGGTACTGGTTCTTAGTTTTTAAAATATTATGTACCATAAGATATGAGGCAGGAATGTTGGCGACATCCCTTATGACATCTCAGATACTTCCTGCCTCTGATGGAGCAAGCATTCTCTCTCACTCGCTTTCTATCTATGTGTACTTCAATCATTCCTTTCCAGAGATGTGTTATTTCTGGGGTTCATTAAAATATTTCTGAATAGCACATTTTCCCCCTTTTGGAGGACAATGCATTGCACACAATGGCAAGTATTTAAAAAAAAAAAAAATGTCCAAGGAGAGATTACCTCAGAGTTCCGTAACAAGGCCTTCATACCCCTCTTCAAATCAATGAATTGATTGCTATCCTGTACTATTGATATACCCACTTGATTTATATGGAACACTTTTTTAAAAAACTTTTCAAATAAAGTGCACTGATTGTTATCTTTCTTGTCAAGTAATAGTTTCCCTTCTTGATTATGATTATGAGATAATGCATTTAATTAAATTGCAATAGTGAGCAATACTGTAGATTCCCCACTCTTCCCATCTGCAGGCACACACACACAGCTCCCTCTCCTCCTAGCTAATGGGTGTTATCACAAGCTAAGAAGAAGATGTCCTTGGAACCCTTTGTTCTAGCTGTCTATCGAGGGTTTTAGAAGGTGTTGTAGTTCAGCACCTTCCACATTTTGTTGTTAAAACAATGGCAGCATATCACCACAGTACACAAGTCTTTATATAAATTATACCTCTTAATTCTTTTTATATTGTACAAATAACATTGCCAATGTATAGGCACTGGAAAGACCAGGCTTATTTCATACCATTGATCAAGGGTTCTCAAACTATTTTGTAGTGTAGACCACATTTTATTACAGACGTTATTTCCCATGGCAATATGTGTGTGTGTAAGGAAAACAAGGAGCAGAGCAGAGATGGGTCCATTTGGATCTAAGAATGTTTTCACCTAACTCATATGTATGCATTTTATTCAAACACATCAAAAATCCATTTGTCAAGCCATAATCACTCCTTATTTTTTATGCTTTATTTTGAAGAAAGACAAAAACTTCCTTTTGAAATAACATTAAGTTCATCCTAGTGTGCAATTTTTCTAATTAGTATATTATTGCAACTATTTCTTTAAATGAAGTATGTCACGTAAATTTGCCCTGTCCATAATGTAGATTTTTTCCATTTAATAGCAGTTAATTTTTATGTCAATTCCTTTTCTAATTTTGCTGTAGCATACATATAAAAAGAATAGCATTTAAGCCTTGCTGTGTAAATTTGCTCCTTTGTACCATATAAGGAATAAGGCTTCCATTTGAAAATTTGGCCTTGCATATAGTGCACAGTATCAGTTGCAAGATTGTTCAATTTGGGGGAAATCCTGGCCCTGTTCAAGTGAATGGGAGTTTTTCCATTGATTTCAGTGAAGCAGGATTTCATCCTTGTGTGAAAATTGGATTTGTTCATTGCTTCTGCTGTGTGTAAGCAGTAATTTATATAATGTGTGAATGAGCTAGGGAAAAAATGTACAGTAAGTTAAAACAATTACTTGCCTTTAATATTATGTTTATTCTATAAAATTGTATCACTGTACTGAAAAGTTTTTGTTTGATTCTTCTCACATTTTATAAACTCATACCTTCATGTAAGTAACTTTCACAGTCACTCACCAGAGCCAAAGAGTTTATTTGGAAGGCTGAGATTTCCTGCCTTTGTTTTGTCACATCAGCTAGAGAAGATGGTGATGTTTTCCGCCTAGCATCCTCTTCCTTTTATATGTTAATCCCCTCAGGGCCTGACAGCTATCTGTCCAGTTTTCACAGCAATTGTTGCTATGTTAATCCTCTCCAGATGATTTGTGTATTTGGAACCTTTTTAAGCAAGTGAGTGGAGGGAGCAATAGGCAGTGATTGGTTGGCATGAAACAATATTAGAATTGCAGAGGAAACAGGGTAGTATTGCTGTAACCAGAGAAATGAGGCCCTTGTTGACATGTATGGCAGCAGGAGAGTTTGATATGTCACTCAAGCAAGGAAAAGTTCCTGGGGATTGGAAGAAGGTCGATTATTTGTTATAAAAGAAAACAGAAACTAAAAGGCTAATTATAGATTGGGAATGTCAACTTTTACTTTTTCAGGAGTGAAAGGATTAGATACTTGGAAAAATATTGGAAACTAGGTAATTGCCAATATGGATCTGAAGAATAGGTCTTGTCTAGCAAAACTGATGGAGTTTTTCAGCAGAAGAACCCAAAATGAAAGAGGGGACAGTGATGTATTTAGTTCAATTGTGTTTCATTACAATGGGGGCCCTCACTAAATTGTTTAAGTAAAAGGTTCTTTATCATACATGCAAAAAGGTTTCTACTCCTACCAGCTCTTGACAGTTAATGAAAGTCACTGAACTGGCAGCTTTTTCACATAAGTCTCCTTTTTAGTTTAGTTTACAAACTGATGACAGATGATACCAAGTTTCTTTATCAGTCAGAAAAGAGCTCCCCCAAGTTTAATATTCACCCACAACCTCTGGCACAAGTCACAACATAAATATTAGGAAGAGCAGGAGAAAGTGCAAAGAAGAGGGTGCAACCTGACATGTCCTGAAAAAGTAGGGCAATTGCCTAGTTATCTTAGGTGCCTGTACATGAACGCAAGAAGCCTGGGAAACAAGCAGGAGGAATTGGAAATCCTGGCACAGTCAAGGAACTATGATGTGATTGGAATAACTGAGACTTGGTGGAGTAACTCTCACAACTGGAACACTATCATGGGTGGGTATAAACTGTTCAGGAAGGGGAGAAAAGGTGGAGGAGTTGCACCATATGTGAGAGAACACTATGATTGCTCAGAGCTCCAGTATAAAACTGGAGAAAAGCCTGTTGAGAGTCTCTGGGTTAAGTTTAGAGGCGAGAGCAACAAGGGTGATGTCATGGTGGGCATCTGTTATAGACTGCCAAACCAGGAGGACGAGGTAGATGAGGCTTTCTTTAGACAATTAGTGAAAGTTTCCAGATCACAGGACCTGGTTCTAATGGGGGACTTCAATCACCCTGATATCTGCTGGAAGAGCAATACAGCAGAGCACAAACAATCCAGGACGTTTTTGGAGAGTGTTGCTGATAACTTCCTGGTGCAAGTGTTGGCGAAACCTATGAGGGGCTGTGCTCCTCTTGACCTGCTGTTCACAAACTGGGAAGAATTGCTAGGGGAAGGAGAAGTGGGTGGTAATCTGGGCAGCAGTGACCATGAGATGATAGAGATCAAGATCCTGACAAAAGGAAGAAAAGAGAACAGCAGGATATGGGCCCTGGACTTCAGAAAAGCAGACTTTTGACTATCTCAGGGAGCTGATTGGCAGGATCCCCTGGGAGGCTAATATGCGAGGGAAAGGAGTCCAGGAGAGCTGGCTGTATTTTAAAGAAACCTTATTGAGAGCGCAGGAACAAACCATCCCAGTACGCAGAAAGAATAGCAAACATGACAGGCAACCAGCTTGACTTAACAAAGAAGTCTTTGGTAAGCTTAAACACAAAAAGGAAGTTTACAAGAAGTGGAAAATTTGGACAGATGACTGGGGGGAGTATAAAAATACTGCTCGAGCATGCAGGGGTGAAATCAGGAAGGCCAAAGCACAACTGGAGTTGCAGCTAGCAAGGGACATGAAGGGTAACAAAAAGGGTTTCTACAGATATGTTAGCAACAAGAACGAGGTCAGGGAAGGTGTGGGCCCCTTACAGAACGGGGGAAGTAAACTAGTGACAGATCATGTGGAAAAAGCTGAAGTATTCAATGTTTTTTTTTGCCTTGGTCTTCACAGAGAAGGTCAACTCCCAGACTACTGCACTGGATAGCACAGAAAGGGGAGCATGTGAGCAGCCCTCAGTGTTGAAAGAACAGGTTCAGGACTATCTAGAAAAGCTGTAAATATACAAGTCCATGGGGCCATATGCAGTGCATCCGAGGGTGCTGCAGGAGTTAGCTGATGTGATTGCAGAGCCATTGGCCATTATCTTTGAAAACTCATGGTGATTGGAGGAGGTCCCAGTTGATTGGAAAAAGGCAAATATAATGCCATCTTCAAAAAAGGGAAGGAGGAGGAATCCGGGAATTACAGATCAGTCAGCCTCACCTCAGTCCCTGGAAAAATTATGGAGCAGATCCTCAAGGAATCCATTTTGAGGCACTTGGAAGAGAGGAAGATGATCAGGAACAGTCAGCATGGATTTACCAAAGGCAAGTCATGCCTGACCAACCTGATTGCCTTCTGTGATGAGATGACTGGCTCTGTGGATGTGGGGAAAGCGCTGGACATGATATACCTCGCCTTTAGGAAAGCTTTTGATACGGTGTCCCACAGTATTCTTATCAACAAGTTAAAGAGGTATGGGTTAGATGCATGGATTTTAAAATGGATAGAAATCTGGCTAGATCATCGGGCTCTACGGGTAGTGATCAATGGCTCAATATCTAGTTGGCACCCGGTAACAAGTGGAGTGCTGCAGTGGTCGATGCTGGGGCTGGTTTTGTTCAACATTTCATTAATGATCTGGAGGATGGGGTGGATTGCACCCTCAGCAAGCTTGTAGATGACACTAAACTGGGGGGAGTGGTAGATACACTGGAGGGTAGGGATAGGATAGAGAGTGACCTAGACAGATTGGAGGATTGAGCCAAAAAAAATCTGATGAGGTTCAGCAAGGACAAGTGCAGAGTTCTGTTCTTAGGCCGGAAGAATCCAATGCACTGCTACAGACTGGGGACTGACTGGCTAGGAAGCAGTTCTGCAGAAAAGGATCTGGGTGGTTACAGTTGATGAGAAGCTGGATATGAGTTGCCAAGAAGACTAATGGCATATTGGGCTGCATTAGTAGGACTCTTGCCAGCAGATCGAGGGAAATAATTATTCTTCTTTATTTGGCACTGGTGAGGCCACATTTGGAGTATTATGTCCAATTTTGGACCCCCACTACAAAAAGGTTGTGGACAAATTGGAGAGAGTCCAGCAGAGGGCAACAAAAATGATTAGGGGACTGGAGGACATGACTTCTGAGGAGAGGCTGAGGGAATTAGACTTGGTAAGTCTTCAGAAGAGAAAAATGAGTGGGGATTTGATAACATTCCTCATCTACCTGAAATGGGATTCCAGGGAGGATGGAGGTAAGCTGTTTTCATTGGTAGTAGATGACAGAATTGGAGCAATGGTCTCAAGTTGTTGTGGGGGAGGTCTAGGATGGATATTAGGAAATACTTTTTCACTGGGAGGGTGGTGAAGCACTGGAATGGGTTACGTAGGGAAGTGGTGGAATGTCCATCCTTAGCGGTTTTTAAGGTACAGTTTGAGAAAGTCCTGGCTGGGATGTTTTAACTGGGTTTTGTCCTGTTTTGAGCAGGGGGTTGGACTAGATGACCTCCTGAGGTCTCTTCCAACTCTAATCTTCTATGATTCTATGTTGCCAACTCTAGCAGTTTTATCACAAGTTTCATGATAGCTGATGTTTTTCTTAAAGCGCCAGCTTCTGAATTCATGTGATGACATGAGAATTTCAGCTTTCATTTAAAAAAAATACCGCTCATGATTGCAAAGAAAAACCTGACAATATGACCCATAAAGACTATTGTGTCATAGGACAATTAAGAAGATGCATACAGTATTATTTTTAAAAGTTTATGATTGTGAGGGTGGCAGAGGGGCAGGACTCATGATTATTGACTGCCTGAGGTTGGCAGTACTGAAAAGCATGAAAATTCTAACTCAGTAGTACCTGATGTTTAATACACTAGCTCTTAGGAAGGATTTGGGGTGGGGGAGAAAAGAGGAGGAGACAATTGAGTTAAATAACAGGGAGGATGTTGCCTTACCACTTTTCCATCTCTTCAATGTCCTAAGACACTTGATTTTTCTCTTCCTAGTTTCTCGGATACTCTAATTTACAGGGAAAGATTCTTACAGGAGATATCTGTAGGTCACTGAACTAATGAATGGGAAGAGTCCACGATGCAGAGAAAATGCAAACAGAGAATTCACAAGTCTGCCCATTTTTAAAAAGTCTAGGTGGTGAGAAAATGCAGATGAACATGGAATTTCAATTAAAATAGTAATGACATTTCACAGCTGAAGTACTTATTATTATTATTATGTATTATTTTTATTTTCTGACCAGCTCTGTTAGGACCTGATCTTTCATTATGCACATTAATGGTAGTTCTAAAAGTGTTTGTGCACCCTCATGAGTCCAATTGTTATGATCCAAGATTATCACATGGCTCCCATGGCATAACCCCGTAGTAACTTCCTTTCCATGATCAGCTGCAGGCTGAGGTACTTTTGCTGAGTGCCTGGATAATTTACATTTTCTGTGTTGGTTTTAACATATTTAACACCATGTCTATTAAAATCAACTCATATTGCATTAGTCCACTTCTATGGGGTGCTAAGGTATTTTACTCTTTGCAGATTCCTTTTAGAAACACACGTTCATCAAATTTTTCCTTATTGCAAAGAATGACAATGTCTTCAAGATGAAGTTTTAGCTCCTTGATTCCCTTTGTTTCATTTAACTATCCAAGGCTATATAAATCTTCAGCATAATTAAAAAGAGAGTAACGTAATTAAAAGCCAGTAGCACAAAAGCATGCCCATAATTAGATATTTTTTCCTTGATGACAAAATCATGTAAAAATACTTTTTACAATAGTGTAGATTTCTTTTCTTCTTATACATCTCGCCGCCTCCAAATTTTATATCGTGTCCCTTGAACTCCTTACAATTACAAACTGGAAGCTAAATTACAGTCTTTTGATTTACAATGACTTTCTTCTTTTGTGAATTCAGTATGGTCCTCAACATTTCAAGACACGCTTTCAGAACAATTACTCACATTTAACATTTATGTTGCGTCAGCACCCAAAGGCCCAAACAAAGTTGGGCCCCTTTGCACTAGGCGCTGTACAAACATATAATAAACAACAGGCTCTGCTCTGAAAAAACATAACTGGTGAATGAGACAAATAAGATGGTTGGGTGTGAGAGACCAGATAGCAAATATAATAGGATGTGCATAATTCTAGCCATTATCAGGTTTTCTGTATGCATTATGGCCAAGTTGTGTTTTGAGGGAGGGCTTGAGGGAAGATATGGTGTGGGCTTTTCAGTTTAATGGAAATTAAAACAGCAGTATCAAAAAATTTGCTATATCCCTAATGAAAATGATATTATCAGGGATATAATGCAGCTTTTTGATACTTTTGTGTTCTGTGAAAAAGTCAGGCCAGATGGCTACAAGAGGGTGCTAGAAGGCTGGTATGTGAGCCCCAGAATGTTAAAGGCCCTTTTCCCTACAAACTGGGAGATTATTTCAGGCCAATTAGTGGCACCTGACCCCAATCAAAGGTAGATCCAGGCCTATTAAAACCCTGTCTCTGGTAGGGGGAAATGGGGGAAGAGACACAAGCTGTTTGAGAAGACTTGTGACAGTAGGGAGACAGACCTCTGTAACCCAGGAGACTGCTTCTCCCTGCAGGGGGAACATCCAAAAACTGAGCACCAGCCCAGGGGAAGGACTGACATTCCCTCCCTGAGCCCCAAGGCTGCGACTGCAGCCCCACTGAGGGGGGCCAGGGAAAGGTATTTCCCCTGGGTCTGGGTTTATAGACTTACCTCCTGCTCCCCCTGTGTGTTGGAGGGACACTTCTCAGGGCCACCCCAAATGCCCTCAGCTGGAAGCGTTCAGGAGAGACGCTAAAAGGCTTATCCAGGGTGGGGCAGATTTACCCCAGGCCTCTTTTGCCAGAGAAGGGAGCCCTAACCCGGCAGGACTGAGTGGGTGCCTTGCCACGGTTCATACAGCTATCTTTGTTGCAAAAGAGCTTGTTCTGTTCTTTTCTATGTAAGTGAAACATTTCTGGATACATCTTCAAGGTATTACATTTGATTTTATCCATATGATTTCATCAGAGATCCACAGGTCAAGTTTCTGCAATGTTTTATAAATATAACTCTTCATTTGATCTCGGTCCAATAACATGAATGTGAGTTTTGATGTGATTATCATAGCAATGATTGTTATAAATTCCAATGCATACGCATGCGTGTGCACACGCGCACACACACACAAGTTGTCATTTTATTTGAAATTAAATTAATACAGGACCAAAATTTTGTTTGGAAAAGAGAGATCGGGCCTGCAAATACAGGAAAACTTAGAGAAGCATTTTTCACGTGTCCTTAGCCTTATTTTCACCAGCACAAGAAGACTGTATTATATAGTCAACATAATGTTACATGTGAATTTTGATCATTTCCAATATTGAGGTAATTTCTTCTAAGAGATTATTCTAGCCACATGCTGGGAAATACTGCTGGGAAAATAAACAGTATTAACTCAAAACAGTATTACTGCCAAGCAATATACTGTCTAACTAACTAGTAGAAATGTTAGACACCTTATATTTAGCAACAATGAATTACACAATTGATCCATGTTGTGCTTCTCAAAGGCGGGAAAGACTACCATTATTTTAAACAGAAACCACACTGGTATTGGGCCTGTTCTGGCAACTAAGATTAGGAAGGTATCCTGATGTTTCTACAACTAGTCTTAGCCAGAAACTGTAAATACGTACCCACACAAAATGAATCAGAATTTGGTATTTCAAAGAAAAAGAGAGATTTTGAGAGATGTGACTTCCAACAGTGCACTAAAATGATGTTCTATTGGGAAAGGTGACTTTGTATAAATGGCATCACAGGGTTCCCTGTTTGTGTCTCAGTGATTTCCATGCCAAATATGCTTGGTTTGCAAATAAAAATACAATATTGTTGTTGCTGTTTTTCCTAATTATAGCCCTGAAAATTCATCCTGTATTCCTAGGGTCAAATTCTTAAAAAAAAAAAAATCTATCATCATCGGTAACAAAGTTTCTGCAGGCAAAAGGATGGTCTTGGTCTCACCTGCCCATTCTCATTGCCTTCAGTGGATTTGTACTGGTGTAGCAGATTGGAATTTCGCAAACAACCCTGTTGATAATGCACCAGAAGAAATGAAATGTATAACTCACTGCCTCTTTCATGTGTACATGATGAAGAGCCAGCATGAATAAAAAAAGAGTGAAAATGTAATGTCCCTGAAGTTGGTGGGTATGACTAAATACACACAGAAGCACATCTTTTGAGCAAGATGATGAGATCTTTACATAGTAACTTTCCTGAACAGAACTACACTTGGAAGAAAAGTGTAATTGACTTCAATGGGAGCAGAATTAAGCCAGTGCTGGGTGCTTTTGAAAACCCCACCCACTTTGTGATGCAATTTGATTTAACCACAAGGAATGCCATGTCTCAAATCCTTTTTTGAAAATTAAGAGATATTAGCAAAATATAGCCACAGCTTTTACAGCATTAAATAGTTTTAAATTAAGTGAAAAACAGTAAGTTTTAAGCTACATTCTCGCTCTTACATGACTGCTTCACATCTAACACAAAACAAAACCAACCAACTGTATCAGCAGCTATATAAAAATAAGTGCAAAAGTCCATTATCAATGGACAATGAGAAGATAATGCCTCTTTGAACTGGATGAGAGTTTCTTATATATGGTAACTAACTCATTTAAGAACAGTACCTGAGAGAGCTAGATTATACTGCTTTTTAATGAAATGTGAGAATGTTTTGCATAAAGATATAAAGCCAAATATTTATTAAAGAAGGTGTAATACAGTTGAAGTAGGCTTCTCCATTTGGAATGCTGCCAACATATAGAATAAGAGATCTGTTCATTCTTTCTAAGTGTGGGGGAGTTGCATGTATAACTCCCATTAACAATAATGTATTCTAATTGGGAAGTTTGAAATGGCACAGAAGCTTCAGACAATAATAAAAAAGTTTTATTCCAGTTAATTCACATTTTCTTCTACAACAAACAACCCTCATATTTGGGGAATTTGCAGAATACTAAAGAACATTTTACTAATTTTCACATGAAATTATATAGTTATATTTTATGCCTCCTTGTGAGAAAGTATATGGAACAGATATCCAGTCAGTTTATTGGGATCTAAAATTTTTAATTTAATGTGCAAATCCCAGTAATTGTAAAGCAAGGCATCTTCTCCTAAATCATTAAGGTTTCCTTCTAATGCAATAAAACATGTTAAAGTAGGGATGTGGTGCAGTCCCATATGTGTTTGGGAGTAGGGTTCAAGAATTAAACTTTGAGGAAAATATCAACTTAACTGCTGGGTGGTGGGAATGTTTCAACATTGTGGGTCCTATTGTGCTCTGCCATTGATTTCATGAGACAGTGAACATGGTGTACTTAGCTCACATCCTGTAGAAGTCAATTGAATTGTTCGGAGTGTAATTCAGCAGAAATTTTTTTCAAGCCTCTTTTAATCCTAGACTAATAGTAAACAAAATCAAAATATGCACTTTAACTGTTATTGCAACCTATAATTGGTCAGGCTTTTTCTGATCCGTTATTTCCTAGTCTAGACTGGTCAATGTACTACTAATGCAGACATCTGCATGAGCTAATCTGTGCCTGGCTGCGATCTGAGTATTGTACTAGCCACAAAAAAATATTCCATTTTTCTCAAATTAAAGGATCTTTTTCCTTCTTTGATGTCTCAGAATAAAATCTGTTATTCTGTTGCATGTGAGTCTGGAACTGACTACTAAATAGTCATCTATATTACTTTCTTTATCCAGCTTTGGCAGGGAGTTATTATAAATTCTGAAAGTCAGTCATCAAGTAAAACATTAACACGCATGTTGAAGCTCTATATTGATCTCATTTGTTTAGTCCTAATTATTGCAATACATGACATAACACAACACATCACACCTTAATGTGAGACTTCAACAGTACTTAAGCAAAAAGGACAAATTAAGGACATGGGCCTAAATATACTCCTTTCAGTGTATACTTCATAAGAAGAGGGCACAGGAGCCAGGTCACTTTGCAAATGTCATCTTGCACAATTCCAAACTCATGCTGTATACAGGGGAAAGAGTTTGAGGCTTTGCACAGGGGGCAATGACACAGATGTCATATCTCAGATCAAAAGGATCATTGTATGTCAGGCTTCTCTTTCTGCTGTTCTCTGTGCTGCAGAGGTAGGGGAGCATCTAGCCCAGTGTTGGCGAAACCTCAACATATTTCTTTTCTGTGCTAACTTGTTTTTCTCCTGTTAAACAAAAGCAAACAAACAAAACCTAATAAACAAAGAGACTCTTTCATAGGTGTGAGGCTTGGAAGAATTTTGCAGTACTGATTATATTCTGTAAATGTAAGTTTCAGATACACATTTTAAAACACTGTTTTTATGATTTAATTAAAATGTATTAAAAAAAATCATTCCTCCTGTTATCTTGCTTTTGACAAAGTTGCAGAGCCAAATTATAGCACCACTATTCCTTTGTTTCCCCTTTCAGTGTCCTCTACCATTTTATTGGCACTCCCAGGGGTCAGTTATCCATACTGGTCAGTTTAAAAAGGAATGTAAAAGGATGTTATAAAGAGGACAATGATCAATTTTTTCCATGTCCACTGAGGACATAACAATAAATAACCAGTGAAGTTTGTAGCAAGGGAAATTTTGGTAAGATATTAGGGAAAAAAAACATTCTATGTGTCAAGATAGTTAAGCACTGGATCAGGTTAGCTAGGAAGGTTGTGGAATTGCCACTGTTGGAGGTTTTAAAGAATAGGTGAAGCATACACCTGTAAGGAGAGGCCAGGTATACTTAATCCAGCCTTAGTGTGGGGAGATGGATTAGATGATTTCTTGAGATCCCTTTTACCCCTATATTTCTATGATTCTGTGTCCATATGCCATTAGATGATGTAAATATTCCCTGGAAGCATTGATGCAACTTTCCATTGATATATGTGATGTCATTTCCTTTAGCTACTGGTCAGTAATAATTACTGAAGGTTATTTACAATGTGATATGCTGCATTTTGTCAACATAATTGCTCTAGTTTCATTGATTTAGGCATAACAAATTTAGCAGTGTTCCCTAACAAAAATAGGATCTAAATCAATGATCCCTGTGCATCTGGCTGGAGGACATGAGAAGAATGGGGAAGAGATCTCTGCAGCATCCTCCCCAACAGCTCAGGTGGTAAGCAGCAGGCTTGAGGGGTAGCCACGTTCTGCTATATGCAGGTATGCATGTAAGAGGGGCCATGCAGTAACTTGCGTTGGTTCCCTCCGCACATCAAGGAACCCACAAATCAAAAAGCAGTTTTTCAGAGGCTACTAGAGTTGGGAAGATATCCTGGCAGCACATTTCCTAGAAGAGTTGAGGGAAGGCTGGGGTGAGCAGCAGTGTGGAAGTGCCTGCCTCTAGTGGATTCTCTGAGATCAACAAATTAAATGGGTAAAACTTCTGTCTTCTTCTGTAGGGGTGTGTGGTTTGAGAGAAAGCTCGTCCCCTGACAGAAGCATGGGGAGGAATGCCATGAGTTGAAAAACAGAGTTTCCACTCCTCTACACAGAAATATCCCACCTAAAGAAGAGCAGGGTCACAAATCTTCCCTTGTTACATGACACCTCACACAGAAGTATTTGCAGATAGGGATGTGCCCTGCTGAGGAAGGGCTCCTCCTTTAACTGCACAGTATTGTAGTTGAAATTAACAGATACATTCTTGAAACCATAACCACTAAAATAAGTTTAGTTAAAATGGTGTTTATTATTAATTAACACAAGGTTAATATTTGGAAACTGTAAAACCAGTTTTAATCAATGCCCCTTCTCTTTTAGGGCCTGACTGGGGGGGGAGGTAGATGCTGACATGAACTGAGGATGTTCAGTGCTACTAAGGAATGGATCTTTAAGGATTCAGGCCTTCAGTATCTTCCCAATCCCCTTTTAAGAGAAATAGTATGAATACTGTCTATTACCATTTTGTACATGTGATGTTCCCATCTGCAATCTGGACTGGTGTATAACTGTGTCACCCCAATCCCTCACTCCTGGGCACCATCTTGCACTTGTCCCTGCTGTGTGAACCCCCCATTCCTGTGTCAGCCCAGGCACAGCCTCCTGAAAGCAAGCGATCCCTGACTTAGTGAATGAGCGCTTCTGGCCAGCCATTCGTGGGATTATGCAATAGAATAACCCAGCAAACACTTCCAGTCCCAGATGCAACTCTAGGAATTGCCATTATACAGAGTTCAGTGCTGCCCACTGGACTCTGCAAGTTTACGTCCATCAGTGTATCAAAGAAATTGATATGCACCAGCTCTGTCACTCTAAGTGAAGTCTCTACACACACACAAACCACATGCACTGCTTTAGATAAAAGAAACAAATAAATTTATTAAGTATAGAAAGACTTTGTGATTATAAACCAGAGGAATATAGGTCAGATTTGATCAGGAAGAAATAAAAGCAAATTGCATTGTGAACTAAACTTAACACTTCAGTAGACTTACAGTCTTTAGATGGTTCTCACCACAGGCTGGTTGGTCAGCCTCCAACCAGGTTCTCTCCATGTGGACAGTCTTGATGTTGTCTTGTAGATAGTTTGCAAGAGAGAGCTCCTGGGAGCAAAATGTCCCCCCTATTTCAAATGTCTCCGTGCTCCCCCCTGGGGCCTCACACCTTCCCCCTTCAGGTCAGTTGACTGACATTATTCCTGCCTGGTCTTCTCCATGTCTGGAGTCAAGGATCATTACCTTATCAGATGCTTAAGCCAATCCATTGTTCCTGAAAGAGCTGGGCTGTTTTATGCATGCCTTAGTGAGGCATGAACTACCTTCCTGCCTTTAGTGTTTGCCTGGATCTGCTTCAAGCAATGTGAGAAACACATCTGGGAATATTATATAACAGAGCCTCATAACCGCACATATGACATTGCAAGAAACATACTCATAACACTAATGTTCAGTATGTCATGAGAATTCCAAAAACACCTTACATGACATATTTTGCATTAAACAATACACAGTTACATTATAAGGGTGAACATGAATGATATACAATCACACCATAGGGTGTACATTGGGTGCAGTGTGTCACAGTATAATGTGGAAATTACCTGTCTGTTTAGTCTGAGAGGGTCTCTTTTTTCTTACACTGGAGTAAATCAATGTCATTATACTGGTGTGCATGAGATAAGAATCTGACCCAGGTTGCACACACATGAATGCTTTCATTTTAAATAATAGTGTGTAAGACAGAAAAATCAGGCGCTTCCTTCCATAAAATCTTTTCCATTCCAGTCTTTAAAGTTTTATATTCTAATTCAGCTTTAAGCCATTGTCACATGCCTATTGTAAATATGCTTCCTCATGCTGAAAAAGGAGAAAGTTGGTAGCAAAAAAAGCACACTGGCTCTCTGGCTCATAGTGGTGTGGAGGATAAGTGGCATGTGGTCTCTGACCCACATGTGATGAGTAAGATGTGAGATGTCTCTGGATAATAACAGGAAATTGGTGTGGAGAAAAGTACAGTAATTGGAAAAGGAGTTGCTATATCTGATTGGACACATGAAGACATGCTCAATCAATCTGGAAGTCGATCTGATAAAACCACCTCCCTAAAAAGCATAGTGCTGTGTCGATGGGAACACATTTCCCTTCAGTGAAGTGCAGTGGAGATGGTGCGCTAAAGGGAAGTTACAAAGTCGATGGGCGTTACACAAGCTACTCTTTGTAGTTTGCATAACTCCTGTCGACTGCTGCCGAATTTTACCGTCAGTGTAGACCTGCCCTCTTTCATTCTAAGCATTCTTAAACCTATGCCTAGAATGGCTAAACCTTGCATTCCAGCCATGTTTTACTTATGTGCCTAATACACACTCATAATTCCTAAATACGTGTCAATCTTATACTTCTGCAATCCTACAATTTAAATCTATTTAGCATATATTGATTATATATGAAATAGCATATGAATTGATTATAACACCAAATAACACAATGATAAATGGATAATAAAATGAACTGATTAGCTACAACTGGTACTAATAGTGATCACCTCAGTTTGTTGGACTTAGGTTCAGATCCTCAGTGTTGTTCCCACTGGGACAATGATGGTGGTAATCAGAGACCAAACAGTCTCCTTAAAACAAAGTATCATTTATTTAGAACAAAAACATTTAACAGAAAGCATATCTTAAAAACAATAAACCAGCCTAATGCCTGCTTACTAGATGTCTAGCCATCTCCACATCCTGGAAAGAATAGCTCCCTAGAGACTTTTTCTCAGATCCTTCCTCTGTGTCACCTTGACTCCTTGTCAGAGCTCACTGACGCTTCCTGAGATGTCCCTGGCAAATCACCCACCTTCACAAGAACCAAGACAATTTTTAACAGTTTATAACCCTTTGATCTTATAACAACCAGCTCTGGAAAAAGGTTTACAACAGGGTGGAGATGGGATCTTTGAAGACAACAGCTTGTCCCATTGCCCTTCAAGTTTCTACCTTGATGATCTTATCTAGGAAGCCATTATGTTGCTTTCTGCAGCTCTCTTTTGCTAGATCAATGCATTCATCCAGGAAAATTTTATAACCCCAATATGCAACAATATTCCCTCATTACCCAGGTCACAGATAGGGTTCTTGGCATTCATTACTACACATTTTTAAATAGCAATTACATTTCTGGCCTAATGACTGTCTCGCCTCTGGTGGGTAAGGGTCTTGAGTATATGAGATCCCCACCATTCCTTTTTATTAGTCTAACATACAGTCTTAGAATTCAAATACATAAATCACATTTAGACACTTGTGTAAGGTGCAAAAAAGCCACCCATGGCAGTGAGTCTCAGAGTCCAGGTTTACAGACTTGGGCTCATGGGGCTCATGCTACAGCACTATAAATAGCCATGTAGACAATCCTACTTGGGCTCTGAACCCAAGGAAGGGAGGTACATCTACACTGCATTGTAAATCTGGCTCTGTGGGACCCAGGCTTATGGACCTGTTGTTTCCAAGCCCTCACTTAGTGTCCACAGCTTATAATTGCTGGACCCAGGTCTCACTGCATTATGCTGCATCATGCAGACCTTCTGACTTGGGCCTGCAGCTTGAGCTGTATCCACACTGCAAAATGACAAGGTTTGTAATCAAGTCACTGAGTGCCTCAGGCTCTGACCCACCCAGGTCCTGAGTGCTTGCTGATTCAAGTCAGATTGATTTGTGTGTGGATGGAAGGGAGGGCTTGGGCTCAGTCCTGTATCAGAGCCTGGGCTTAGCGTGCAGTGTAAACATACCTTTATGGTTCTATTTCATCACAGATCCCTGTGGATATGTCTACACAGGGATAAAAGACCTGCGGCTGGCCCAGGTCAGCTAATTTGGGCTAGTAGGGCTTAGAGTTGAAAAATTATTATGTAGACATTAGCCCAAGCCCAAATGTCTACACAACAATTTTTAGCCCTGCAACCAGAGTTTTGCGAGCCCAAGTGAACTGACTCAGGTCAGCCATGGCATTTAAGTGGGTCTTTTATCCCTGTGTAAACATATGCTATGATATTAGCTTTTGATTTTGTTCATAAGACCCTCCAAAGACTAGTGCATATAACCAAGTGAGCTACAAAATTTCAAACTAAAAGTCAAGCCATTTTTAGAAAAAAATAGCAAATGAAATCATTAACTACTATGTAGTGCACTCCCATAAAAATAGCCAAACTATGTGGAATAGGAGTTATAAAAACCAGGCATTAGGTGGTTCATAATGTAAATGCTGACACAAACAGAATTCTAGAGGCATGGATGGTTTCACTATAATTAAGTTAGAGCTAGTACACATCATATTTTTTATTCTCTTAGCTTCTGCAAAAGGAGATGATTTATTTCTTTCGGGAATAATTACATTTGTCATATTTTTTGAGATTGCAAGAATCATACTAGCATAAAAAGGCAAGATGACTTTCAGAGCACTTAACATCATGTTTTTCATAATGTCATTAGAGAGAAGAGATTACTGAAGGTGGAGGAAAGTGGCAAACACTTCTTTTACTTTTCTTTTTTTCTTCCCTTCCTTCTATTTTCCCATATTTTCTATTTTCCCAAGAGATTATAGAATCATTGAGGGAGATTTCCATCTCCAGTGAAAATGCCAACAGAATGGGACATGGAGAGGAGGAAAGCTCTGTGAGGTTTCTCTCATGGCATTCCACTCAAATTATTCCCTTGGGGGGGAAGGACTTGCACCCATGTAGAACAGAGAGTTTGGCTCCCAAAACCTACAGATTTTCTGCAGACAGGGCCATCTGCATGCCTGCTATGTGCCTCTGCACTGAGTTTTGGATGACCCGCTGCACATTCACCATTCCGGCATCACTAGACAAGCTACCTTGGCTTTCCTCTCTGTACCTACCTGGAGTTCTACAGTTCATGGGAGCTCCACGCAAAAGTTAATGTGACTTAGTTGCATTAACTTTTTCACACATTGTCTGCCGTCTTCCAGGGAGGATGATGCACCCAGCCCTCCCTTGTTAGCAGGATCCAGGGTCTAGGAATTAGGGAAGGAATGCTTCCGGAGAGGTTCCTGATCACTCCACTGTCTCATTGTACAGTAAGGAGAAGGTTTCTATGTGGAGGATCTACTATGCTAATGTTAGTAGACTGCTCTTCCTCACTGAGACTGAGAAATGAGTGATGAACTGCTGCAATTGTTTTGGAAGCAAAATAAACTCCCACTGACTTCAGTGAAAATTTTGCTTAGTAAAGGACTCTGGAATTCAGCACAGAAAGACCAATTAATGTCAATGTATCCATCCCCTGCCTGTTCACAATTATTACCTATATTATATTTTCAGAACTTTTCCTAGTCCAGTTTTAAATGAGCCAGGAGGTGGGGCTTCTTTGTTACTTCCTTTTTGAGGATGAATCCACAGTATTATAGATCTCTGATGGTTATATTTGCTTCTAGACAATGACAATATAAATTATTAGAAACATAAGTATGATGTGGTATATTATATAAATCAATAAGCTCACAGTTTATTGAGTAGTAATGCCATTTTTACAGGTCATTACACACTATGTCCCTGGCTTCTTTATAATTTTCATAAGCAAGAAGAAAAATAAATACTGATTAGAAAGCATGGTTAAGTTGCTATGACAGTGTGTGACATATAGAAATATTCAAAGATATGTAACAATCAATTTATTCCTTGATGAAGATTAACTTCAGCAGTCTATATTTCAGTAGAAATTCCCATATCAGTAACATTTGAAAGCTTTCCAAATGGACCTACATTATTTCAAGACTATGAGCACCTTTTCAAAAATACTATTATTGATTTTAGTAAACAATAAAAGAGTATGGACAAATGACAGGCACAACCAAATCCATCCCAACCAAAACAAATTTAATTTGTGTTCCAATAGGAGTGACTGATAAAAATAAAACATAACTAAACATAGCACAGATTTCATAATAATAATAATAATCAAAGCAATTTTTGTAACATTTGACCATGTCAATTAAGCAAGCTTTTGTTAGTTTCCCTACCTCTTTTTGATCCTCATTCTTTTAGGGACTGATCCAAAACCAGACTGGGAAAAAAATCTCCAATTGTTTTCAATAGGCTTTGATCAGGCCTTTAATTATTGTAAAATTAAAGTAACACTCTCCTGCAGTAGAATTTGTCTGTAGTCTGAGCCTAACTTTTGGTAAATATTTCATTGGCAGAGGCTTGGTTACTTTCACACTATAGCTGGGAAGAGAGAAACGCCAAAGGAATCTCCTTTCATAGCACATATTCACTGCAACGAGGTAACAAGAATATGTTTAAATAATATATGACTTTTTTGTGTTACTGGTGTATTATGAGTACTGCAACCTCAAAATACCTATTTAGTCAGATGAGAAAATGAATACTAATAACCTGAAGTGTCTGTGTGAGGCTTACTATCACATTGGGGATGTATTAACTGGAGCTGTGTTGAGGGGAAGGAGGAGATTCTAAAGTTAATTTTGGTGATATCAGTTTGACTTTGAATTTATCACTGAACAAAGTGATCAATCATTATAGCACTCTGAAAACTATAAAAGATTCTGCAAACAGACTGGCTATTAACACTTGTCAAGTTTAGTCAAGGGTAATGAGAGAATAACAGATTCCCCACTGCACACATTCTTTCACTACAGTCAGAGAGAGAGAGAGAGAAACTGTATAAAGTGTGGTGAGTAGTTCTAAAATAGGATTGTATTTATTGAATGATATGAAGACAATTATAAATAATCTATTATCATTAAAACTGCGTTAAACACAAAGCAAGAAGGGATGAAGAACTTGAATGACAAGTCTAATGTGACACCTGATAAAATCAGTATATGCCATATAATTTAGTTATTTTAGAGACTAAAGACTCATTTATGCCATAAAGGCATAGCTCTGATTAAGCGCCTGAGTCGAGTCATGGTGCTATAGAAGGGACTGTGCCTTAAGTGAAGTGGTCCTTCCTGGACCATCTTGGAATGCAATATATGTATTTGGTATATATTCCTAAGTAGAATATTTCTCTCACTATCTGGGGAATAAGTATGGTTCTAGCCAAAATGTACCTGGGTTCAATTTCCTGTTCCACAGCCTTTTTTTTTTTTTTGGTGACCTTGGGGAAGACAAAGAGACCCCAAACCTCAAAGGTATTTAGATGTCAGACTCCCATATCAATTGGAGGTAAGTGCCTAAGCACCTTTAAGGATCTGGACCTTAGTTTTTTCCTGTCTCGGTACCCCATCTGTATAATGGATTTAACAGCACTTCTCTACTTCACTGGGAGTTTTCTGAGGATAAATACAATAAAGATTGGGAGGTGCTGAAATACTAAAATAATGGAAGCCATATAATACCTTAGATAGATAGGACTTGATCAAAACCACACCAAACCAATGGAAAAACTTCTATGGCTCTGCTGGGTCTCCTGAAAGCATGACACTATTGATCATGGCCCTACCCTATCCCTTTTAGGCTATGTCTACACTTGGAGCTGGGGGTGTAAGTTCCAGTTTGAGGCAATATACTTGTGCTAGCTCTCGCCAAACTAGTACATTAAAAATAAAATGTAGCCAAAGTAGCATGGGCAGCTGTGAGCAGCAGCATGAGCTAGCTGCCCTGAGTATGTACCCATAGAGTCTAGAAGGGTTTGTATGTGGGGCAGTTAACCCAGGCCACCACATTCTGCTGCCTGTACTACCATAGCTACACTGCTATTTTTAGGATGCTAACTCGATGAGAGCTAGTGTGAGTATATATCCTTGAGCTGGGAATGACACCACTAGCTCTGGTTGTAGGGGAGCAGAAGGATCTCACACCTCTATTCTTGTGCACCCTCTCAAGGGACAGTCCTAAAGGTGCTGCTGTCTTTCCAGATTTGTATAAGACTTAAAGAAGCTACAGACATAGTATTGTAGCATTGAATTTTGTATTTTCAATATGAATTTATTATGCATCTCAGAAAATATACGCTGACAGAGAGCAGAATATCTTCTTTGAGTGCTAGTCAATATATATTCCATAGTTGGTGGATGCACATCCAGTACACACACATCAGAGATTTTTCTAGTCAGTATTATCTCTTGGAGCGGCACATGCATCCTGTCTTTCCTCATGCATTTTGCAAGGGTGTAAGGGATGGAGCTACCCCACCGCACCTAGTTGCTTCTTTACCACCTGTGGTACATGTTGGAGCATCTCTCTTCAGAATTTATCTCCACTTCAAGCAATTACTGAGGGTATGTCTTCACTGCTGCAGCAGCAGGCAGTGATGCAGCGGCAGCAATTGAGTTGTGTAGACCTGCTCACTTGATCAGAGAATGCTCTCTGGTCAACTGAATTAATCCACCTCCCCGAAAGGAGTAAGGCTGCGTCAACAGTAGGGCATCTCTCGCTGACACAGCACCATGTAGACGCCGCGCTATGTGAACGTAAATATGTCAACGGGAGATATGCAAGCTATGTTATGTAGCTTGCGTATCTCCCTTCGAGTGCTGCTGCCAGTGTAGACCAGCCCTCAGTTAGCAGTTCAGTTTAGTTAGTTAATTAGATCTATGGGACACTCTGGGGAAAAGGGTTCTCCCCCTGTCCTAAGTCACCAGAAATACCGGCTGATGTGGCTGACCACTCCAAGTCCCTGAGTTTTAAGAACTGCTCGTCCTGTGAGGCAGTCATGCCTCTGAAGGATGGACACACAAGGTATGTCAAAGTCTACACTGACCTTATTCTGGCAGCAACTCCGGCATGCGCCAGCCAACTTCAGCAAATTAGAGATGAACAACTAAAGGATGAGACTTTCAGAAACTGACTCAAGTCTGCCAAAGAGGGTGGATCAAAGAAGTCAATGTCCAAGAGATCTACTACCATGTTGTCAGGCCCGAAATGACTTTCACACAGCTGATGGCCTGCTTCTGAAAGGACAGCACATTCTCATTCCTGTGATATTTCAGAAAGAGATATTTTCCAAATTCCATGAGGGGCACCAAGGTATAAACAAGTGCAGGGCATAAGCATAATAATCCATATGGTGGCCAGGTCTGAGTAGTCAAATTCAGTCCTTAGTAGAGAGCTGCGAGATACGTAACAAGGGGAAAAAATAATTTCCAGAACCATTACTCTCTACAAAGCTACCTGATAAACCTTGGCAGTGGGTAGCCACAGATTTGTTTTTTTGAAAAGGACATGTGCATTATTGTAGTCAGTGTCTTCTCCAGGTATATTGAATTGGCTATACCTACACAGACTTCATCGGCTCAGCTCATCCAGAAACTAAAGTCAGTATTTGCAAGACATGAAATTTCTTAAGTGCTCATATCTGATAATGGGCCTCAGTTTACTCATGAAAAATTCCTAGCATTGGCACAGGTCTTTGATTTTGAACATCAAACTAATAGTCCATGTTAACTCTAGAGCAACCGGAAAGTGGAAAGAGCAGTTCAGACTTTAAAAAGACTTCTGCAAAAATCAGTGGACCCATATAAAGCACTCCTGGTATATCGGTCAATACCACTTTCATCTGGACTATCTCCAGGAGAACTTCTGATGGGAAGACGACTAAGAATATTTTTGCCTGTGGCATCGATACACCTTACATTTAAGTGTCCCGACTATAAGGAATTTCAAAAACAGGATACTGAAATAAAAATTTGACAACAACAAAAATTCCAAATTCAACACAGATCAAAAGCATTACCTGACCTGAGATCAGGGAGCAAAGTTTGGCTCAAAACCTCCCAGACATTTGTAACTGTTTAAAACTTGGCAGAAACTTCCAGATCCTACCTAATGCAGACTCCGAAAGGACTTTGGTGGAGAAATTAGGTTCATCTTCAATATTTTCCAATACAATGAATAGAGGATCTGCAGGAATTCTGTCAGGAAGTGAGTTCCTTCCACAGGAAACTCCACACACAAACTCAGCAGAAGTGAGAACACAGTCTGGAGGACTGATCAGACACCCTCAAAGACCTGAACTTTAGAATACTGCTCAGGATTACTTTAATGCAGTTAATAAGGGGACATAGTTATGTAAATAGTTTTAAGGAATTTGAAGTATATTTTGGATTGTTGTGTGTACATACATTGGTTTATAATTTAAGTTTTAATCTTTTATTATAAATAATGGGAGATGTGAAGTGATTACTAGAGAGGACCAGGATGTATTTCAGCAGGGATCTTAATACAAGATGGAACTTCCTTGTTAGGTAGTTCTCTAGTAGCTGGCTATTTGTGTCCATGTACTCACACTACAGTCTGAGTGAAAGACATGTCAGAGTGCTGCAAAACCTGCAGGTCCTCTCAAAGAGAATCCAGCGCTCAGGATAGGAACTCCGGAGGGCCTTCCTTATGGAGCAGATGATGAGGCTGATCTCTAGTCTGGTCTGGATCCTTGGAAGGCCAGAAGCTGTTGAAATCTGCCCCAGCTTCAACATTAACCTTGTCTGAAGGGTCACACAGGCCTGCAGCTTCCTCATCTGGGAAGTACAGAAACAGATCAGAGTTAGACTGCAAGTCCTCGAAGGAGAACAGGCAAAAATCACCCTCTCCAGATCTGACTTTCAAGCCACATAAGAGTACCTGACTGTTAGACACTGTAGATGCCTCAAAATGTAGGAAATGTTCCCTAAGCACCAGAGCCAGTACCAACCAAGTGGACCCGGCGTCAGCCGAGTGGATCCAGCCATTAGAGGACCTGCCCGACATCACTATGGCCATTTTAGTGTCCTCGGTACCATGGCAACTGGAGACACTGCTGGCTAGTGTGGTACCAGACAGAAGCCTGACTCCAGTACTGACCATACTTTTGCCTCCTGGACTGACCACAGCACGGTCACTTCCACATTGATCTGTGAGTGCTCCACTGCCTTGGGCCACATCACTAGGGCTGGCATCCGTGTGGCTACTGGTGCCACATTCATCCCTGATGCCATCCAGGTCCCTGGACTTGACTACTTTGTTGCTACCACCAATTGGCAAGTTTCCCCTGCATCCACAGGGTGAGTCCAACCCTTCCCTGAGGACTGTTCCCTCTCTTCTGACTTGCAGGGAAGTCATCAGCCATCTCTGGTCTGATCGCAGGACTTGTTGGCATTGATCTCACCCAGGAGGATAAGGATCACATACACAGGGCCAATGGTGGAGTGCGTAACTGACCCACTGTGGTACTGGGACAAGGACCAAACACCAGGTGGTCCTGTGCCATCTGATTACTTTATGTGGAACATGGAACCCCACTACTACCTGGGACTGACCTTTCCACAATACGTGTGGAGCACCCCGTGCCAGTAACTGGAGCTGTTCGTGCCAGGAGTGAACAGCTCTGATATAGCAGATCCAGATAGCACCGGCCACAATCTCATCACATCCAGATGATACCCTGGTTGTAGGTTAGTCATCTGCCACTCCTGAGAACTACAAGATATTCCAAGACCTTATGATATGAGTTGCAGCAGCCTTAGAGATACCTACTGAGTAAATGCAGGACATGCCACACAACTCCTCGATATTCTACATTCATTCTACATGCATAGCAATCCCAATCAACAAGGGACTCTTGGAGCTCACAAAACCCCTATGGCTGGCTCCAGCATAATTGACACCAATGTCCACATGGGCAAATAAATGGCCCCAGACTGCTGGAAGGACCTGGGCAATATTTGCAAAGAGGTCCCATTCAATCCCAGTTTGCTCTCAAGAACCACGATCATCAGCGCCTCCATGTTTGAATGGAGGTCTCACATGCATGATCTCACAGCATAAGACATGTGGTCCATTACAGACAGGACTTTACACATCAGTATTCTAGAACTCAGGGCCTTATATAGGACATGTGTAACCTTCCTTTTGGGTATTCACAGCCAGACAGTCGTGGTGATGTTGGACAATATGTCAACAGTCTTCTACCTAAACGCAGGATTGAGGTGTGGAAGAGCAGGTTGCCGGCATTGTGCCTAGAAGCCATCCGGCTCTGTCATTTCACCATAAGGCACAACGTTATCTTGTCAATGGTGCATCTCCCTGGGGTGGACAACATGAGGACAGATATCTGAGCAGGCACTTCCATGACAATCATGAGTAGTTCCTTCACATGAAAATCCTTCAGGACATCTTCCAGCAATGGGAAGATCCCCCCATGGACCTTTTCATGACAGTAATGAGCAACAAATGCCCAACATTTAACTTCTATCCATAGGGAGGCTTCAGTCCTTGCTCTCTTGGATGCCTTTCTCCTCCCAGGGCTGTTCTGTGCATTTCATCCATCCCTCCTCCTGCCCAAGGTGCTATGAAAGATCAAGCAGGAGAAAGCCAGAAAGTCATGGTTCAGGAATCTCCATGACCTCTCTCCATTACCGCAAATCTCCCTACCCTTGATCCCTGAAATTCTTGTCTGGAATGGGGGCTTGGTCTTATACCTATCCCTGAATTACCCCAACCTGATGGTGTGGATGCTCACTGGTTGACACTAGTAGAGTTGGTCTGCTCAGGAGATGTTCAGCACATCCTTATTAGTAGTAGGAAAAATTCCACTAGGTCTTCCTATCTCTAAATAGCCAAGCTGGATGCAACACCACAGGATTTCCTCCATAATTCAGGAGTTCCTGGAGTACTTGCTGCACCTGAAACACTCCGGTCTCTTACTGAGCTTGCTCTGGGTTCACCTGGCAGCCATTTCCATGATTGACCGATCCTTGCTCTTCTCCCACACCAGAGCAAAGAGGTTCCTGAAAAACTTCTTGAGATTTTACCTGTTGGTCAATGATCTGGTACCAGTACAGGACCTTAATCTGGTCCTCTCAAAATTGATAGATGCCCGCTTTGAATCTTTGTCTGCATGCCCTTTGCCTTTCCTCTGGATATAAGCGGAGCCATGTTGTTCTACCTGGACAGGACGGACCCTTCAAAAAATCACCCAGGCTCTTTCTGGATTACAAAGAGAGAACTGAAGGACAAGTTGTGTCTATGTAAAAGAATATAGAACTATATTGCCCAATTCTTCAGGTCATGTTACAGGCTAGCTGGCAGGCAACTGCCTGGCAGAGTTCATGTCCCTTCCACCAGGGCACAATCCACCTCAATGGCCTCTCTAGTGAACCTGCCAATCCAGGATATTTGCAGAGCAGCAAACTGGTTGTCCATACACACATTCATGAAACATTGCACACTTGTGCAAGTGGCCAGGGATGATGCAAGATTTGGTTGCTGTGGGTTACAATACATAACTTCATAGACTCTTTGTACCTGCCCCCAGTGGGGACTACTGTGTGGGAGTCACCAGCTGTGGGAATATGCTCATAGATTAGCACTCAAAGAAGAGAAAGAGGTTACTTTTCTGTACAGAAATGGATGCTCTTTGAGATGTGCAGTCCATATACATATTCCACAATTCACCCACAATCCCGGTTACTTTGTAGTCCTGACGTCATGGGCTGTCATGGTAGTGAATGAATGGTGTGATGGAGCAGCTCCACCTTTGATGCCCTTGCGAAGCACACAAGGAAGAGAAGGGCATGTGCACCACACCCCTAGGGCTGCTGACTAGAAAATTGTCCAATGTGTGCTCACTGGATGTGCATTCGCCAACTGTGGAATATGTAAACAGACTACACATCTCAACGAACAGTATTTTCCTATATAGGTGAGAAACTTCTTTTTCTAAAAAAAAGCAGAATTTTATACACTATCTCAGGCTTCAAATGGATTTGTTTAAGATCATTTGTCTGTATATCATTCTCTGATCCAGAACCTAATGAAATCAACAACTCTCATAGGCTTCAGGATTTAGGATGGGTCCCACAATTGATTAGCACTATAGAAATTATCTGCTTTTTCATGAAGCAACTGAGCAGTCTGTCATGTCTTAAAAAATAGTCTCTCACACTCCCATATCTCAATAAGCATTTAACGATAATAATTGATTTACATCCTCATTACAGTGGTTCTTCTTAAAACTTGTCAATTTTGCTGTAGATAAATGGACAAGATAAAAATCTTTGGAGTATTCTCACTCTAGGATGTTCTTAGGGATTATGGCAAACAATGAGGTAGTCATATCTATTTATCAAAGGCAACTGACATATTTTTAATTTGACTACTGTAATAATACCAATGAAGAGAGAACACTAAGATATTATTAACAAATACTTTAATTGCAAAATCATTCTAACAATAATACACATTTGTAATGAAAGTCTTGTTTTCCTTTGTACCCTAATTATCAAAATCTATTAGAGTAATTTGTAAGCTACAACATACACAAATACACTTTGCTTGCAAAACAAAAGACGCAATTTAAAAAAAAACAACCTGATAATTTTAAAACAAGTTACAGTTCAATTTGTTTTCACGATGCTCTGTTCTTTTCTGTTCTGTTACTCTTGTTTCCTTTCTGGTTCATCCAAAACAAAACTCATAAATAATATGTAGTAATAACAAATATATATCACTAGTATAAATGTGATAAATATTGTTACATCTGAAATTATTGCTAACAAGTACTAAGACACTGTGGTTCATTTCAGATAACCATCAAAATACCCACTAGAATCTTATCTGAAATATTCAACTTTTTGGTCTGCAAAATTAAGCTGGAAATCTTTCAAGAAGGTATGCACTAAAAAGATTTCTCATACTTCAAGCTTCTTGTCCAGCTGGAGATACCCTGGGAATAGCCTCTCCTGCTGTGTTTTGGCTCTTTCACATCTGATTGGAAGGCAGAGACTTGTAAAAATGAAAAATAATTTGTCAAAGAGTTTGCCAAAAATTTGAAATGAACATTGAGGTTTTAAAATATTTGGTTAAGTTTTGGGTTTATTCTTATTTTAGCTAGACTAATATGAAACAACAGTTTTTTGTTTTCTTTGTTTTTTCTCTTCTGAAAACAACAAGAGAACTGGCTTCTTCTCAGCTACCTTATGGTGGAACAATAGAGTTTTGAGATGATGATCTACATATACCCTGAAGCTTGAGTATACGTGACTCCTCTTCTTCACTCCCTCCTTTCTCTTTCCTCATATTATGATGCATTGATAACTTCTCCATATGTGGGGTTGTATTAATAGATCCTGAGGCCAGAAGGGACCACTTGATCATCTAGTCTGACCTCCTGTTTAACAGGTCAAAAAATTTCAAAAAATGTCACCAGTTACTCTTGTATTGTGCCTAATGATATGTGTTTGACTAAAGCATGTCTTCCAGAAAGGCTTAATCTAAAGATAAGAAGATCTGGAGAGTTCACCACTTCATTTGGTAGTTTGTTCTAATGGTTACTTATCCTCACTGTTATTTTTTCCCTCATATTTCTAACTTGAATTTGTCTGGTTTTAACATCCAGCCACTTGTTCTTGTAATGCCTTTCTCTGCTAGAATTAAGTATTTTAGTACCAGTATTTTCTCCCCATGAAGGTACTCACATACCTTAATCAAGTCACATTTGAAATTTCTTCTTTATAAACTAAATAGATTGAGCTCTTTTAGTCTGCAGTGGTGACAGTTGAAATCCCAAGGCCCAGTTCCTGCAAGATGCCAAGAGTCCTCAACTCCCCTGAGTTTAAATTGCTGGCAGTTGAGGGTACTCAGCAATTTACAGGACACACAGGATAAGGGTTGTTCTCCAAAGAACCATTAGAAAAAGATCTGCAGATCACTGGACAAGCCCTAAAATCATATTAAATACAGAGAATTATCCAGGGCTACACAGGTCACGCATATAAAACTTTTCAGGAGAAAAGTGGAAGCCCTTTAATGATATCTATCACTACCTTGCATCGATCAAGAATTCAAATTAGAAACTATATCATATTAGGCTTTTCAATAGTAAAGATGTTATTCCAGAAGGGAACATGTGTATTTTACATGAAGCATTGCATAGTTTTCATTATAAAATAATTTTTAAACATAAAGGGCTTGATTGTAACCCTCCAATCCATCCCAACAAAGGAGAGGTTCTTTGAAAGTTACAATCTGCTTCCTGCTTCCCTCTTGCTGCAGAGGTAAAGTAATCTATGCTAGCTCTTACTCCCTGCCCTGCAGCAACACTTGTGCATTGGGGGTTGGAGCCAAGGCTTGGCCCAGAGGAGTAACAGCCCAACGACATCTGCTCTCCCATCCATATTGGTTTCAGTGATGCAGGTGGCTTGTGCCAAGGGGCTCTTTAATCCCATTTATTCTTCTATTTAGGTACAGAGGAGGTCTTATAATTGAGCCCAACATTTTTATATTTATCCACTTTTTTTCCCAGTGCTTACCTCTAATATGCTGTGTGCTCTGCTACATGAAAGACTTGTTTTGATTCTGTGCAGGAAGGACAGAACCGTGCTTTGCAGTATAGATTCTAGAATGGCCATACTGGGTCAGGTCAATAGTCCATCTAGATCAGTATCTGTCTCTGACTGTGTCCAGTGACAGATGTTTAAAAAAAAAAAGAACAGAACAGGGTAATTTTGTGTGATCCAGGCCATCATCCAGTCCAACTTCTGGCAGTTGGCAGTTTAGGACCACCCAGAGCATGCAGCTGTGGCCCTCATCATACTGGCTCATAGCAATTGATGGACCTATCCTCCATTAACACATCTAATTTTTTTTTTGAACCCAGTTATACTTTTGGCCTTCACAACATCCAATGGCAACTAGTTCCACAGGTTGATTATGTATTATGTGGGGAAGTACTTCCTTATGTTTGTTTTAAACTTCCTGCCTATTAATTGTATTGGATGTTCCCTAGTTCTTATGTTATGTGAATAGGTAAATAGCACATCCCTATTCACTTTCTCCACACCATTCATGATTTTATAGACCTCTGCTATACATCCCTCCTTAGTCATCTCTCTTCTAAGCTGAACAGTCCCAGTCTTTTGAATCTCTCCTCACATGGAAGTTATTCCATACCCCTAATCATTTTTGTTACTTTCTCTGCACCTTTTCCAACTCCAATATATATATATATATATATATGTATATTGAGATGTGGCAACCAGAACACCACACAGTATTAAAGGTGTGGGCATACTATGGATTTATATAGTGGCATTATGATATTTTCTGTTTTTATATCTATCCCTTTCCTAATGGTTCCTAACATTCTGTTTGCTCTTTTTTGACTGCATTCAGCAGATGTTTTCAGAGAACTTTCCACGATGTCTCCAAGATCTTTTTCTTGAGTGGTAACAGCTAATTTAGACCCTATCATTTTGATGTATAGTTGGGATTATTTTTTCCAATGTGCATTACTTTGCACTTATTCTCAATGAATTTCATCTGCCATTTTAGTGCCTGGTTACCCAGTGTAGTGATATCCCTTTGTAACTTTTCACACTCAGCTGCAGATTTAACTATTTTGACTAATTTTGTATTGTATTGAAATGTTGTCACCTCATTGTTTACCCCTTTTCCCAGATCATTTATGAATATGTTGAACAGCAATGATTCCAGTACAGATCCTTTGGGGACCCTGCTGTTTACCTCTCTCCATTGTGAAAACTGACCATTTATTCCTAACCTTTGGTTCCTATCTTTTAACCTGTTACTAATCCATGAGAGGACCTTCCCTCTTATCCCAGGACTGCTTACTTTGCTTAAGAGTCTCTTGTGTGGGACCTTGTCAGGGCTTTCTGAAAGTCCAAGTACACTATATCCATTGGATCACCATTGTCCTCCTGCTTGTTGACTCCCTCAAAGAATTCTAATAGATAGGCGAGGCATGATTTCCCTTTACAAAAGCAATAACATATTAAAGTTCCTTTCAAAGTGTTAGGTGAATGCCATCTGGTTGTGGTGACGTATTACTGTTTAATTTATCAGTTAGTTCCAAAATGTTAATATCTTGAACTGGGACATTTCACAGATTTGTCACCTAAAAAAACTGGCTCAGGTATGGGAATCTCCCTCACATTCTCTGCAGCAATGACTGATGCAAAGAATTCATTTAGCTTTTCTGCAACGGCCTTGTCTTGCTTGAGTGCTCTTTCAGGACTTCAATCATCAGTGGCCCCAGTCTCTGTTTGGCAGGCTTCCTGCTTCTGATGTACTTAATTTTATTTTTGCTGTGAGTTTTTGTGTCCTTAACTACTTGATCTTCACATTTTTTCTTGGCCTCTCTAATTATACTTTTACACTTGACTTGCCAGAGTTTATGCTCCTTTCTATTTTCCTCATTAAGATTTGACTTCCAGTTCTTAAAGGATGCTTTTTTGCCTCTAACGGTTTCTTTTACTCTGCTGCTTAGCCATGGTGGCACTTTTTTTGGTCCTCTTACTGTTTTTTATTAATTATTAGTTATTTATTTGGGGTACACAATTAGTTTGAGCCTTTATTATGGTGTTTTTAAATAGTCCCCATGCATTTTGCAGACATTTCACTTTTGGGACTGTTCCTTGTAATTTCTGTTTAAGTAGCATCCTCTTTTTTCTGTAGTTCCTGTTTTTGAGATTAAATAATAGAATCATAGAGTTGGAAAGGACCTCAGGAGGTCATCTAGTCCAACCCCCTGCTCAAAGGAGGACTAAACTCAGCTAAATAATCCTAGCGAGGGTTTTGTCAAGCCACAGCTTAAAAACCTCTAACGATGGAGATTCCACCACCTCCCTAGGTAACCCATTCCAGTGCTTCACCACCCTCCTAGTGAAATTTTTTTTCCTAATGTCCAACCTAGACCTCCCCCTGCAACTTGAGACCATTGCTCCTTGTTCTGTCATCTGCCACCACTGAGAACAGCCTAGCCCCATCCTCCCTGGAACCCCCTTTCAGGTAGTTAAAGGCCGCTATCAATCCCCCCTCATTCTTCTCTTTTGCAGACTAAACAAGCCTAGTTCCCTCAGCCTCTCCTCATACATCTTGTGCTCCAGCCCCCTAATCATTTTTGTTGCCCTCCACTGGACTCTCTCCAACTTCTCCACATCCTTTTTGTAGTAAATGCTAGAGTGGTTTTTCCCCTCTACAATGATGCTAAATGTAATTACATTTTGGTTGCTATGATGGAATATTTCAGCTATATTTACCTCTTGTACTAGAACCTGTGCTCCACTTAGGACTAAATCAAGAATTGCCTCTCTTTTTGTGGGTTGCAGAACATGCTGCTCCAAGAAGCAGTCACTTATGGTGTCTAGAAATTTTATCTCTGCATCCCATTCTGAGGAGGCATGTGTCCAGTCAATATGGGGATAGTTGAAAATCCCCATTATTATTGGGTTTTTTGTTTTTGTAGCCTCTCCAATCTCCCTGAGCATTCCACAATCACTGCCATCCTTGCTGTATGCACTCCTCCTTTCCCAAAAGATTCTCCAATTCCTAATTAACCTAAAACCTCCTCCCTACTCCATTGTCTCATCCACACATTGAGTTGCTGCAGTTCTGCCTGTCTTTCCAGCCTGCCACATTGAACTGGCAGCATTTCCGAGAACACTACTATGGAGATGCTGGACTTGAATTTCTTCACCTAGCAGCCTAAACTTGATCAGCAGGTCCTCTCTCCTACCTTTCCTTATATCACTGGTACCTGCATGTACCTTTATTACTGGCTTTTCCCCAGCACTGCACATAAGTCTATCTAAATGTCTTATGAGATCCACAAACTTTGCACCCGTCAGGCAATTCACCATGAGGTTCTCCCAATCATCACAAACACAACTAACCATATTTCTAATAATCAAATCCCCCATTACTATTACCTGTCTCTTCCTAATAAGTGAGGTTCCGTCTCCAGGAGGGGTATCTTCAGGATGAGAAGATACAGTTATATCATCTAGAAGCAGGGTTCCAATGTTGGGATTGTTTGCCTTCACTCCATCTTGATGCTCTCCTTCCCTAAGACTTTCATCTTCCTTGTTAACAAAGAGGCTGTCAGACTGGGGGTGGGACTGCTTTACTGTGTCCCTGAAATTCTCCTCTGTGCACCTCTGTTTCTCCCTTAACTCCTCCAGTTCAGCCACTCTGGTCTCAAGAGCCAGCACTGTGTCTCTGGGGCCCATAAGCTGCTTACACCCACATGCACTTATATGCCACATGCCCATAGGCAAATTGTCTTACATGCTGCTGGACTTCCAGTTTCTCCTGTATTGTTTTTACTCTTGCCGGTTTTTTGTTTGCTTGGTTTGGTTGGGGTTTTTTTTGTGGGGGTTATTTGCCAAAGTTTAGGGCACGTTTGTTAGGTGTATCTGCCTCTCACACGCCCTTTCTAAACTCCCTCACAAAACTCCCCCTTTTGCTGTCTCTGTGCTTTGGATCCGGCTTTTTAAACCCCTGTTCTCACTGAGTTTGCCCCCCTTCTTTGTCAAGGGATACTAAAAGGGGTTAGGGATCAAAGGATAGGAGGCTAGAGCCTCATTAGTAAACTCTCAACCTAGTATAGCAGGCCATTTAACACACAGCCCCCCAAACAGACCACACTATAATCTTCAAGCAAGCACATGGCAAGCAAGCAAACTCAGAACAAACACACTAAAAGAGGAACTCGCCCCAAGGATCACATAGCCTCCCCTCCTTCACTAGGAAAACTCCCCTGTTTGTTGCTCCTGTTCACTAAAACACAGAGAGAGAACAAATAAACACAGAGAGAAAAGAACTTACAAGAAAAGCTTAAAACAAATAACTAGGGAAAAAACAATAAAAACAGTTTCATGTACTTCTTGTTCCTCAGTTTTAGTGCAGAACAATACAATTCCATGATGGGAATAAGAAAAAACATCAGGCCCAATCCTGCTCTTATTGGAGTCAATGGAATTTTTGCCATTTATTTCTCTGGGAGCAGGATCAAACCCATGATATAATAAGGCTTCAACAAAGCAAAGCACTTAAACATATGTTTAAATTAAGCCTGTGAGTAATCCCATCTCTAATCAGGAAAGCCCTTAAGCATCTAGGTAGGGATTTGCTTAACTGAGACCAAATAGTTTAACATATCTCAAAAACACTTTGCAGGTAAAATGTTAAAGAGAACTGAACCAAAAATGCTCTACTTCCTGCGTACATATATCTGTAGCGTTTTATCATAATTAAACAGTCAACAGAGTTGGTTTCAGATTGCTTCATACCCAAAAGGGTCTCATAAAAGCAAAATTCTCATTCAACTGAAAATCAGGCATAATAGAATTCTAGATCAGATATTCCCATTGAGCCCATTGTTTCTCCCTCGTCTCAAAATGATAACTTTATTCCATACTGTATGCTATTCCATATCTGGAATGCCTTGTGTAATCAGCTGGAGTTTTGAATGCAGAGTGTAAGATTTTGTTCACACATAAGCAGTTGCAAAAAGATACATTTAAAAATTCCAAATGACTCACTGAACTTCACAAAAGCAACACACTTTTATCAGTGTTGTGTCATTTTGGTTCTCTCATATCCAAACCACCCAGGAGGAGAATTTTTATCCTGATAGGTAATGTCCTGCTCGTGGCTGCCAGCTACTTTTGGGAGCTCCCTCAGATCCATTTCATCAGAGCACATGAGCAGTTCCTCTCAAACATCATTCTTAAAGTCCTAAAAATGGAGCCATGGACCACATTTCCTGCCCAGGGAACAGAGTTTGGCAACTACTTAGCAGCTCTGTGAATGCTCGGGGGGCAGTGGAAGAAGGGACAGCTTTTCCTTTAGAATCTGTTTTAGGATCCTGTTGCTATGCAGCCTAGTATGGTACTGTATAGATGTGTTAGGGTCATAATGCACAGTACCGATTTTATGGCAAATTATTAGAGCTGGCATGATCTGTTCATATTTGTATTGATATTTATTGATATAATTAACCGAAAGAAAAATAAAATGTTATTTTCAATTATCAAATATTACATTTAGAACATATGGAGAAATAGTGACAGCATATATTTTTTAAATGTATCATTTTCAGATGAAAAAAATCTGTGTCATGATATGAAGACAAAAGTCAAATCACCGAGAGAACCATTTATTGTAGTAAAGTTTGAGATTTTGCCAAAATAAAATCTCTTGGGAAAAGAGAAGGAAATACGACTATAGATGATCATTTTAAATTGGATTTAAAATACATAGTTCACATAAAAAGCTGGCCTAAAAGCTATACTGAAGAGTTAAATCCTACACCTGCAAAAACATGCACAAATGCTTAAATATACATGTTGTGAGTCACTGATGCCAGTGGAACTATTCACGGTGCATAACATTTAGCATCTGCCTTTGGGTATGTCTACACTAGAAACATAAATTGACCTGTATTAAGTCATCTTACAGCTACCACAGTAATTACTGCAGTGGGTCACGTCCACACTGCCCTCCTTGGGTCGGTTGTGTGCGTCCTCACCAGGAGCGCTTCCACTGACCTAAGAGGGGCTGTGTGGGGAGCTGAGAACCCGGTCTCTCAGCTCCGTTAACAGCTCCCTGCTGGGAGCCCGGCTGCCCCACAGGCTCCCAGTGGGCTGCACCCTCCTCCACTTACCGTTTCCTGTGGGAAGCGGAGGAAGCCGCCGGGGCTTCTCCCCTCCGTGTTCTGCTCCAGGAGCCGGGGGAAACTGCCAAAGGTTTCTTGCCTCTGAGAAGTAGGGTCCGGCTGCCTTAGCTCCTGGTGGGAGGCTGGGGGAAAGGCGCACAGGGGCTCACCCTGGCATGGGCAGCTGAGTTCTAGCTGTCAGCTTTCTTGTCCATTTAATGACTCCTGCCATGAAATTAACAAGACAGCCCACAAAAGGGAATGCAGTGTGTAGGCAGACAACATAAGCTTTACACCTCTCCTAGAGGAGGAGTTATCATATCAGTGTAGTAGGGCACTTACCTTGGCAGGAGTAAGGCTGTAGCATAGACACCGACATAATTAGGTCAACATAAGCTGCTTTATATTGACCTAACTGGGTAGAGTAGACCAGCCCTAAGTTTTTACATGTAACTCCCTTGGGGTTTAGAGAGTATGGCCCCTTTAAAACTTTGTCCAGAGAGCGAGGAAGTGCTGATTGTTCCAGGAAGAGGGAGTGTACTACTTGGGGGCTGGGAGTGGGAGAGCAACAGGGTGTGTGTCTGGAGTTCCAGACAGAAGGTCTATAGTAAGCAAGCCCTCACAGAGTGAAGCAGCTGAGAACCTGACGGAAGCCCAGAAGCAACAGAGCAGTTGTCTGGGGAAGCCCCAGGACAGAGCCAGGAGGAGCACTGTACCAGGGAGGAATCACTTGAGAAGGACAAACCAGAGCTGGACCCAGTATCACTGCTGCCCAGAGCTGTATGGGGCCGTTAGTACTGGGGCTTGTGATCCCGCATTGGGAATAAGGAGAGCGGCTGTAGCAAGTTAGTGGGGAGGTTGTTGCTCTGTGTGGGTTTGCAGAGAGTCGCAGAAGAGGGCACCTGAGGGTTTGTTGGGGAAACTTTACTGGCACCGAAGATGACCAGGTGCATTCAAGACTCACTGCCAGAATGGAATGTTGCCCACAATTCCTAAACTGTGAGTGCAGACGCATTGCTCAGTTGTCAGTCCCCTCAGATTGTGGTACTACTGGGCAGATGGGGCCTTGTGTTGAATGAAACCCTGTTTTACTGCTCTCTGCATCTTCCCACACATAGCAAGATTCTCCCTTGACAAGAAGATGCAAATACAGTAATCACTGTGCCAGGACAAAGATTTAGTTTAATAATAAACAAAATGTAAACTTATTGCTGGGAATTCTAAAATCTTTGATATCTGAAAGGAGTTCAAAATAATTCAGTGAGTCTAACAAAAAAGAATTAAATGGAAAGGTCTCCCCCTTCAGGTGTTGAAGGTATGTTCAGTATGCAGACACTAGAACTTTTGGCATGATTTTCTAAAATTTCTAATTTTCTATGCAAAAATGTTATTATATTTGATTCAAACAGCCAGAAGCACTTCAATGCTTTGCTTATCAGTTTCTAAAATGAACCTTTTGCCCATCTCTTTCAAAATAAAACCACTGCCATCTCATTGTGATATTGTAGCAGACATTGGGTCTAGTTTTGATTCAGTAATATCAAACCTTAAATGCAGGCCCTGGATGGCAAAAATATATGGGGGCCTGATTCAGAACTGCATTACTCCAGTTTTACACTCATTCATATCCATTGATTTCATGGACCCTGGATTCAAACAATACCTCTGGTGTCACAACAGAAGTGAGTTTAGATAAAGATATGGATTCATCAGCCAGTCTAATAGCTTTGAATGCAACCAGGGATTGAGTCAGAAATTGTAAAGTAATTCATAAGCTCTTTGCACTTGTTAACTCTCCCTTTTGTCTTGTGAGAAGTTTTTCAGTTGAGCATTTTTCTAACGGTGCCCCCTTCTTATTCTTTTGGGAGATATTTTGTAAACAAAAATGGCCTAAGTGCCTCCTTAGGTCAAAATCAATGTAAAGAATCACTCACTGACCCAGAAAAATATTTTAGAAATTTCCAAAAAAGGAACATGTTGTCTCTAAAAGCCAACTTAAGTCAGCATTAATATAAACTTCCTAACAATTATTATCACACGAGATAGAAATGCAATATGTCTTAAAAAGAAGCATTTTACAGGCCTTAAAATAAACCTAATGTGACTAGGAAGAGAAAAAAGCAGAGAAAATATATCCAGAAAACAAAAAAGCATCACAAAGCAGCAGTACGCAATCCCAGGAGTCACTTCCTGTGGGCGGGACCCAGGATGTTAGCCCAGAGCACAGAAAAGCCAACATTTATAATTTTGAAGCTTCAAGGATTTATTTTTTCAGGAGTGAGATTTGGAAACTGTAGAAGGTTTCACATGAATCATTTATAATGGATTATTCTGGGAGTCACTTTGTTTGGCAATTTTTAAATGAAATTTCCAACACAGGAAGTTTTAGGTCATCATTTGACATACATTCTGTTTTAATCCATAAAACAGTGAAATGTGGTTGTTATTGTATCCATCTGTAGCATTGTAGAGCAATTTTACCAGGCTTTGGAATAAATACATTTAAGATGACACACATTTTTCAGTAGAGTCTGACATCTAACTTCATGAATAAAAAAGACCCTATTAATCATGGGTGATAGAGTCAAATATATTGTATTTATCATTCTTGTAAGAGAATGAGTTGTCTCTTGTTAATGTTTTGAGGTACAGCATAGTAATTATACAGTACAAATAAGTCAAAGCAAAAATGCACTGTGTAGTCACCTACTGTACAAACTTCAGAAATTGTCTCTAATTTTATATACGTAGTGCATAGGTGGCAAAAGTCAGGTTGTTAATGTATATTCAAATACTGTTCACTATAGTATATAAACAAACCAAGCTAAACAGATCTTTAATACTTGCTGGCCAGCACTGTGAACAATCATTCATATGACTTACAAAACACAAAGAACACAAAATTTATGTGGAAAGGACATAGAAACAGCATTTTTTCATTATACTTGAATACTGTAAACCAGTCATCAACAATTCACTTACATATCATATTATTTATGCCAGAAGAAACAGTTAATAGTAATTTGGCATATATAGCTGCCTGGGTTTCATGCAGAGTTTATTATCATTTAGTTGATAGCACAGTATTAAGGGTATTTGATTATTGAAATATTCAAGTATGGCAGGGACTGGATGTTTTAAGGGGACTACAGAGCCTTTCACTTCCAGGTCACAGGTTTGAATATGAATCTAGCAAAAAGGCGACTGAAAGTCATTACCGCCCGCCAGCAGTTCAGTGGTCTGTGTGAAAAGATTTGATAGTTGTAGTCCACTTGCTAGTTTATCACAAAAACCAATGGATTAGAAACAGCCAGCATAATAAAGTGCTAGGGAAGTGAATGAAATATTGTGAATGAGAGTTTATTAGGTAAAGATTTTATAAATGAACATCAGGGGAAATGAATGGTCACTTTTTAAAGCTATAAATATTCAGTGGCCTTAGCTTTCAGAAACTAAGTCCTATGTGTGTCTCACTATAAGACACCTGCCACACTTTTATTGTTATAAAATGGTGTTGGTCTCAAAAGCTCAAATGGCAGTGTTGATTGTTCTCCTTCTTCTCCTCCTCCTCCTCCTCTTCCTCTTCCAGTGTTAGTTGCATTAATTGTGCTTTGGTTTGTTAGGTCTTACCTAGACTCTGCACTCCACACAAGTCATATATTTGTGAAAGTATGTACATATATGTATATATCTGGATTCGCTGGACAATTCACCTAGCTCTTCAGATCTTCTTTCCGTCTCTTCCAGGCAGATAGGATTAATTCATATCCTGAAATTAATTATGCAACAGCTCTACAGTTAAACTTGATTTCCCTCTTTTCCCCACCCACCCATCATTTTCCCTAAAAGAAATTGATCCCCTGGGTAAAGTTTTTCTGAAAAGCTGGGAAACAATCAGAAAAATGAATTTTTAAATTATGGTCCCAGATCCTGTGCCATGCTATGGCCCCTTTCAACTATGCCTCCAGCTCCAAGTGCTTTTAATGCTACCAGAGCTATCCACAGTGGTGTTGCTCCCACACCACAACCACTCCCACCACCCCTGACTGGCGTAGAAGGGATGGTGATCGCTAGTTCAATGTAAGTCGCTGAGGTCTATTGGCAAGTGGGGCAAGTTAGAAGAACCCTCAGGCTTATCTTACTTAGCCATGTTGACTAATTGACTGCATAACCTACCCAGGATCAGGGGTTCAGAAAAGAGGTTTAATCAAGCACATGCACCCTCATGAACTGTGCTATGCTTGGTTTAAAAAACACTCCCATTGATTTCAATGGGCTAAGGATGAGGCCCAAAGGATCCAGTTTAGCAAAAGTATTTAAGCACATATTTTAGTCTATCCCTCTTCAGCAAAGCACTAACTATGTTATTTAAGCACATTCTTTAAAGTTAAACACTTGTTTAAGTGCTTTCCTGAATGTGGATAGACTGCTGAATCAGGGCGTAAGGCCATTCTCTGTCAGGTGGTGGGGGATGGTGATTTCCAGCTTGCTTAGATGTATGCATGTGAGCTGTTGTCAAGCTAGCATGCTAAAAATAGTAGTCTCGCAGTGGTAGAATGGGCAGCCACAGTAGTGGCATGGGATAGCCACCCTGAGTACAGACTTAACTGAATCATGTGGGTGCACACTGAAGATGGTGAGCTCACACTGCTGCTCCCGCTGCTCATGTCACTGTGGCAATACTTCTACTGTTAGCGAGCAAGCTCGAAGACAGCAGGTGTGAGTACATCTGTGAGAGCTCTGAATTACACCCATACTTCATGGTGTAGATGTACCTTAGAAGAATGCTGTCTTATTCACTGGCTTTTCCTGTTCTTTTGTAAGTTTTTGTTGGTTGATGTGTTTGGCAGCATACAAAGTATTTGCCAAAAAGGACAAATTGAAAGTGAACCACTCTTTCTTCTAATGCTGCTGATAATTAGTGATTTAACTTGTATTTTTAAAACCCGCCGGACAGTACCAATCTATCTACCTCATGCTGTGCTGGGTTAGGTCTTCTGGAAGCACCACATCTTCTCAATAAGTGATAGAGGCCTACATGTAGGACAAGATGGAGGAAGAAGCATAGATTGGCATTGGCAGGATTAAAATTACAAGTAAAAAAACAAGTTGAGAAGGTCTAAACTTCCATCTGTTTAGGTTAAGAGGGTGGGGAATGTGGTACTGCAGCAATCTAATTGATATATTTGATGGACTGAAGCTCTCCATATGCCCTCAAGGTGTCCCCTGTAAAATTAATACCCATGTTATTGTGCTCTCAAGAAGAACAGTGGTTATACTTTAATTCCACTCCATGCTCTTTTTCTGGGTCCTTAAAGGCACCCAAGCATGTCGGTGTCTTTTCCTCCTCTCTCAGTTTTGTATCAGGGCCCTCTTTAAAGCTGCAGCCTATAAAAATTGTGTAACATGGGGCTTTAAACATTCTGGATGACAAGAGATGCAAATATCAAAAGCTTTTGCTGTTTCCATGGTCATTGTTTTAAACTAGCTGTAAGAAAGACTTAGTAAGCTATGGGTTATGGAACCAGTCCTTCTGATCCCAGCTTTAAACACTGTACACTACAAGCTGGAGTTATCAATATGCATGGGCATATGGCAGCTTTTAACATATAGAACTGAAAACAGGCAAACCTGAAATATATTGAAAAGATTTAGAAAGAAATGGGTAGCTAAATTGTGACTCTTGAGCCACTACCCATACTACAGGGGTGCTTGTACCACTTTCTTCATCATACTCACCCTTCATATACTCACCTCATCATATACCCTTCCTAAAACTGCCTAAGATTTGTATCATGGTTTTGCACAATCTTTTTTCCCTATTGGGGATATTAAAGTTCTCTTCATGTTTTACCTCTTGCTCAACACAGAGCTTGGAAGTAGAATCTGGAAAAATCACTGCCTGCCACATCTCACCCCCACCACTTATCATATCATATATCATATTATATCGTATCATATCATATATCACCACCACCACATATCATGCAGTGACACCTTTGCATTTCCATGGAAACAGTGGCATTTGCACATCTTCAGATGGCCATTGTTAAACAAGACCATTGTATTAATTAAAAACAAATGAATGAATTATAATAAAAATGAAGGCCATAAGCTAGAATTTATGATTCATACATATTGAGTAACATATTAGGAATTTTCTTTTGGTCACCCTTCATGAACTGAGCTGGTTTGCAACAACCTCAGGCCTTCAAAACACACACAGAGGTGTGCTGCATTATATTTAACTTTCATACAGAATACATAAGCATTAATAGGAGCGGGTCTAGCAATTTCTCACGTCAATCCTTGAAGTGCTGTTACCTCACATACTAGTTTATTTTGTCTTTTGTAATCTTATTATTGTCCTCATTAGGTGTCGTTATCATCTATGGGCCAGATTTTTAAAGGTATTTAGGCATCTAAAGATGCAGATAGGTGCCTAGTGGGATTTTCAAAACCACCTCAGCAGGATAGGCACCTAATTCACTTAGGCACATGTGAAAATCAAGTTAGATGCCTAACTTGGCATCTATCTGTATCTTTAGGCACCTAAATGCCTTTGGAAATCAGGCCCTCTAAACTTAATCCTGCACTTTATATATGAGGCGTCAGATTCTCAGCTGGTGTTAATTGGCATAGCTCTACGTAAATCAGAGGTCTCTTTTCTTTTGCACACCATCAAATTTCACTCTGTTAGCCCAATGCTTTTTATAAAGCTTTATAGAAACAAAACCACATAACTGATGTCCTTTTTGTATACATTATATAGCCTGCACTGGGTCATGTAGTCATTCTGTCTGTCTGTTGGTCTGCTGCCTATAGCACACTCTTATTCCCCTCCCTAGTGTCAGATGTGACAGACCAGTTTGCGTTTGCTTATATGCCCTACTTTGCTGGTATGCTTATTTCTTTAACTGTGAATGGTATGGACTCTTGTCCATGTGGTAAGTATCTTTGTAATCTATGCTTTTCACGAACATATGTACATACATATACTCATTCTGGACCTAACCATTCAGGTGTAATCTACTTTCAACCTTTTTAGTTCCACTTTTTTCACCTATTTTCCTCAACAAACGTGGAATAATCTGGTTCCTCATTTTTATTTTTCAAGACTATACTTTAAAGGGAAAGAGATGTGGATATTTTGCATGTAACTAAATCAGTTATTATATTTAGGCCATGATCTTGCAGCTTTTAGCATGTGGGTTCACAGATCTGCCAGCATGTAACATGTTGAAGGCTCAAGGCATTCATTTGTATAATAGTATATCTGTGTAGGTGTGTATGTACCCTAGTTTTCATACAACATACATCTCTTTTTTATTATTGAGCTAAGTTGAGGTGTTTTGTTTTATATTAATATTAGATAGTTGGGGAACTATATCTTGCATTTTCAGTGGCCTGGTCCGTATGGCCCCAGTTTTTCAAAATCTTATATACAGTGGAGCCCTGTGCTCACCCAGAGTCCACCCTCCCATGTCAGTGGGGTTCTGCGCGAGTGCAGTGGTCTGCCCACGCTCATATACTTGGCAAGATCAAGGACTGTGTTATTATAGCTTTTTCCATCTCTAATATCTCAGCGCTCTTGTCCATTTTTTCACATAAATATCTGTCACCACTGAATTATTCAAAACACTACCTTTTACTCAGTTATGAAGCAAACTTTATAAATGTGAAATGAAAGTTAAGTAATCTCTGTCAAAATGTCATTTTGTTTGGCAGATTTTTTTTAAATTAAAGTTTAATTTTTAAAAATACTAACATAATATAGTAAATATAACCTTTGGAATGCTGGCAGTTTTAGTCTTCCAGCCAAATGAATGCATAGGAGGATATATAATTAGATGTTAGCTCTAGCCAATAGTGAGCGTTGTTATTAAGGTTGCCATTTTATCTGTATTGTAGTCTGGTTTTCACCCAATCACTTTGTGTACTTGGACAAACTTACACAGATGAAATACAGGATGAATGAATTAATACTGCAGTGCTCATTTTATCTATTTCATTTCCCTACTTTTTCTTATTGTTATCTTCAATGTTGCAGTCACATAAGTAGCTATGCACAAACATTGTGTCTGTGTTTGTGTTCATCTGTTTCTCTCTTTAATATTTTTCTATTCTCCAAAATTACTACAAAAATTGAGAGGCTGCATAATAGTATATTGTTGCTGTTTCTTCTTATGTTATGTATGGAGAGGTTTATTCTGCTCTCCATATTTGTATGGTACATCATTTCTATCAGTGTCCATGTGTATTAAGCACACAGAGGAAAAGAGAACTAGAGCTCTATGCTGCTACAGTACAATACAATACAATATAATACAATACAAGATAGAAAGGAGAGCAGCAGAATACGGACCCTGGACTTCAGAAAATCAGACTTTGACTCCCTCAGGGAGCTGATGGACAGGATCCCTTGGGAGGCTAATATGAGGGGGAAAGGTATCTAGGAGAGCTGATTGTATTTTAAGGAAACTGTATTGAGGGCACAGGAACAAACCATCCCAATGTACAGAAAGAATAGCAAAAATGGCAGGCAACCAGCTTGGCTTAACAGAGAAGTGTTCGGTGAGCTTAAACAGAAAAAGGAAGCTTACAAAAAATGGAAGCTTGCACAGATGACTAGGGAGGAGTATACAAATATTGCTTGAGCATTAGGGGTCAAATCAGGAAGGCCAAAGGACAACTGGAGTTGCAGCTAGCAAGGGAGGTGAAAGGTAACAGGAAGGGTTTCTACGCATATGTTAGCAACGAGAAGAAGGTCAGAGAAAGTGTGGGTACCTTACTGAATGGGAGAGACAAACTAGTGACAGATGACGTGGGAAAAGCTGAAATATTCAATGCTTTTTTTGCCTCGGTCTTCACAGACAAGGTCAGCTCCCAGACTACTGCACTGGGTAGCACAGAATGGGGAAGAAATCAGCAGTCCTCATTGGTGAAAGAACAGGTTAAGGACTATTTAGAATAGCTGGACTGTAGCAGGGAGGTGTGGCCTCCCTCGGAGATTGACACCAAGGGAGAGCCAAACCCCCCCGGAGATTAGAACCCAGGAAGGCAAAACCTGACTGGAAGCAGGTAGACAGGGTTAGGCCTATAAAACCCAGGCCTGCTCAGTCAGAGGCCAGCGACCGAGGGAGCAGGATACCTCTCCCCTGGTGCTCCAGCCTACGACTTCACCCGACTGCTGCCCAGAGGAGAAGCTGCTGAGGACCGGGACGAGCTGCCTGAAGCAGACGAGCCAAAAGAGCCCTCCGGATCCTACAACCCGGAGGAGGAGCTGCTGGATCTACCCACGGGGTGGGACCCTGAGGACCTGGAGGAGGAGCTGCCAGATCTACCCACAGTGAGGCAACCTGAGGACCTGGAGGAGCTGCCCAAGCTGCCAGCCCCTGGTAATCCAGAAGGGGCATGGAGACCCTGGGACCCAGAGGAAAAGCTCTCCACAGAGGTCCCCAAACTGTTTTCGGACTGGCCGCTGGTTGATGGTGAGGGACTCTTGGGACTTCCGCTTGCTGGCTACCCCAAGGGACCCGAGCGAGACGACTGGCCACAGGTACTCTAGGAAGAGGGTGGGAGGAGCTGCCCAGGGAAGTCGACCATGGTCTGGCTGAGCTGACACTTGCTGTGAGTCAGTGCATTTCGGCCGGAGCCCTACTGACCCAGTGACGGGACACCCCGTCACTGACAGGGCCCTAGGCTGGGACGCAGTGGAGATGGGTGGGTCTGTGTCCCACTCCCCTCTTCCTACCCCGACCTGGGGTGAATGCCTGTTGAGGCCAGAGCATGTCCCTTACTTCCTGCCACACCCTGCCGAAGGGTTGGGTATAGACTACTTATTGCCCTGCTAAGGGCTAAAGACTGCTGTCCCTCTGCTCTGCCCTGCCCTGCCCTGCCTTAGGGCCTGGGCCTTGGACTATTCCCTTGTCCACTTGGGCTATAAACTGCCATTCACCCTGAGCCTGTGTTTGCCTGCCTGCCATACAGAAGGGCCAGGCCATAGACTGCTGCTCACCCTGCCAAGGGCACAAGCCTGTGTTTGCCTGCCTGCCCTACAGCCAGGCCATAGACTGCTTCTCGCACTGCCAAAGGCTCGAGCCTGTGTTTGCCTGCCTGTCCTACAGAAGGGCCAGGCCATAGACTGCTGCTTGCCCTGCCCTGCAGAAGGGCTAAGCGATAGACTGTTCCCTCGCCCTTCTGCAGGCTAGAGACTTTGGGGCTAGAGACTGCTCTTCCCGTTGCTGGCCCATCCCTGGCAGAGGGCTGGGCCTTAGACTGTTTGCCCGCCCCTGGGGGCAAGAGACTGTTCCCATGAGGAGCGATCTGAACCCCAGGCAGTCCTACTAAGGGCTGGAGGCGGCCCCTTCAATTTGGACTTCCGAGGGGCATAGGCACTGGGAGGTGTGGCCTCCCTCGGGGATTGAGAGTGAGGGAGAGCAGCCGGTGCCGCCCCCTACCGGGGGATCTTCTACATGGACATACACAAGTCCATGGGGCCAGATGCAAGGCATCTGAAGGTGCTGAGGGAATTAGCTGATGTGATTACAGAGCGATTGTTCATTATCTTTGAAAACTCATGGCTATTGGGAGTGATCTGGGATGATCGGAAAAGGGCAAACATAGTGCCCATCTTTAAAAAAAGGAAGGAGGATCTGGGAAACTACAGACCAGTCAGCCTCACCTCAGTCCCTGGAAAAATCATGGAGCAGGTTCACAAGGAATCCATTTTGAAGCACTTGGAGGAGAGGAAGGTGATCAGGAACAATCAGCATGGATTCACCAAGAGCAGGTCATGCCTGACCAACCTGATTGCCTCCGTAATGAGATGAGTGGCTCTGTGGATGTGGGGCAAGTGGTGGACATGATATATTTTGACTTTAGCAAAGTTTTGATATGGTCTCCCACAGTATTCTTGCCATTAAGTTAAAGAAGTATGGATTGGATGAATGGACTACAAGGTAGATAGAAAGCTGGCCAGATTGTTGAGCTCAATGAGTAGTGATCAACGGTTTGATGTCTATTTGCCAGCCAGTATCAAGCGGAGTGCCCCAGGGGTTGGTCCTGGGGCCAGGTTTGTTCAACATCTTCATTAATGACCTGGATGTTGGGATGGATTGCACTTTCAGCAAGTTCGCAGAGGACACTATGCTGGGGGAAGTGGTAGATATGCTGGAGGGTATGGATAGGATTCAGAGTGACCTAGAAAAATACAAGGATTGGGCTGAAATAAATTTGATAAAAGAAATTTAAACAAGGACAAGTGCAGAGTCCTGCACTTAGGATGGAAGATTCCCATGCACAGCTACAGACTGGAGCCAATTGGATAAGCAGCAGTTCTTCTGAAAAGGACCTGGGGGTTACAGTGGACAAGAAGCTAGATATGAGTCAACTATGTGCCCCTGTTGCCAAGAAGGCTAATGGCATATTGGGCTGCCTTAGTAGGAACATTGCCAGCAGATTGAGGGAAGTGATTATTCCCCTCTAGTTTGCCTTGGTGAGGCCAAATCTGGAGTATTGTGTCCAGTTTGGGGGCCCCCCACTACAGAAAGGAGAGAATCAGCAGAGGGCAACAAAAATGAATAGGGGCTGGGGAAGAAGAGGCTGAGGGAACTGGTCTTATTTTGTCTGCAGATGAGAAGAGTGATGAGAGATTTGATAGAAGCCTTCAACTACCTGAAGGGGGGTTCCAGGGAGGATGGAGGTAGGCTGTTCTCAGTGGTGGCAGGCAGAATAAGGCAGAATAACGCAGGCAGGCAGAATAAGAAGCGATGGTCTCTTGTTGCGATATGGGGAGGTCTAAGTTGGATATTACGAAAAGCTTTTTCACTAGGAGGGTGTTGAAGCACTAGAATGGGTTACCAAGGGAGGTGGTGGAATCTCCATTCTTAGAGGTTTTTAAGACCCAGCTTGACAAAGCCCTGGCTGGTATGATTTAGTTGGGGTTGGTCCTACTTTGAGCAGCGGGTTGGACTAGATGACCTCCTGAGTCCCCTTCCAACCCTAATCGTCTATGATTCTATGAGTATCCCTTATAGGCTGATTGTTGAACAGCAATTGTTGTTTTGAAACCTGAGTAAATTCCATTAAAACAGTTTGCCTAGGGAGTTCTGAAAAAAAATGGATTTGTTTTAGAAAATTAGACAGTGCTAGTAGGATTTGTAATAAAAGAAATAGGGGAGAGCAGAAACTGGGAAACAAAAACATGCTCCTGAAGGAAGGATTGCTATAAAGTTGCTCACTCTAATTTATTTTTCCACTACTTAATCAGTGTTGATTTACTGCTTTTTTTTCTATATAACTCCATGATGATTAAAAAAATTGGTGGTGGTTGTCAGAAATACTACATTATCTGAGGACAAAGAGCCAACTTCTGTTTGCTTGTATGTAAGGGATTATGCAGGAAAAAAGGCTCGGAGCTGATTTATAAGATTTGTATATAGTTTATTTGTTCCTAAATTTATTTTAGTTCTTGGAAGGAAAAATGTTACATTGCTTGAGCGGGAGGTAATTTGTGGGGAGATATTAGGACAATTATATGTACATTTTAATTGAATCAAATCTTATGGATTTATGAACAAGCTGCATATATTCATGCTTTTAAAAGATAAGTGACAGATTTTCAGAATTTACAACTACAAGATTTATTACTACAATTTTCGTGTACATAATAAAGGCCATATGCTACTCTTGAGCCACACCTGCAGCTCACACCAATGTCTGCACAGGATGTACCTGAATGGATTGAGTATATCTGGGTCTCCTAGGGCTGTTGTCAGCCAAAAATCACCTGCCCAATTTGCTGGCCCATGAAGGCACCATAGCTTTGGAGTTTTGCCTTTTCTAAGCTGAGCTGCTCCAGAGGGAAGGGAAGATTTGGCTATGGAGATGTAATATGTGAATAAAGAGGAACTCATTTACATAAATTCCCCCTCCTCTCAACAGCTCCATAACTCCCAGTCATGGAACTGTTTATTCATTTATATTAGATCTGATGAAGAAAGAAAGATTTTTTTTTGTTTGTTTGTTGGGTTGTTTTTCTGGATAGATTAGTCTATTGGGCAAACACTGGCCCTGAAAAGCATTTGTGGTCTTGTCTTTCTAGAGACCTCTATTAATGTAACCTATTTTTTAGTCCTTTCTTGGTGAAATCACAGAAAATATAAATAGTATTTTATTGTGCAAAAAAAAAAAAAAGGATTTAATCTTCAGTGCTAAGCTGATGCTTTAGTTTAGAAATTATTTATTGCAGCAGTAATAGTCTCTCTTTATTTCATTTTAAACCTGGCACAAGATCATTTTGATTTATTCACAAATTATTCATTGGTAGACAGACTGTAGACAGTTTGTCGTTCCTTGGGAAATTTCATCCTGTATATTATTTGTTAATAAAGGATAACAAATGCAGGAACAGAAGGACCGTTTATGCAATTCTTAGTCCTAGTGTATAAATTTCCAGTGTCTTTTTCATTTAGATTATTTCCATTTTTTCCCTGTTCCATTTGAATTCCACATGTCTGTCTTGCTTTCTGTGAGAAGGATTTCTATTTCAATGGATATTGTAATTGAGAGAAATTAAATGAACCCCCACTATCCCCATTTGTCTTTAAGGCAAGATAACCACTTATGCAAGTTTCACTCCAATTTTGGTCACTGAAGCATTTTACTGGTTCTGATTAGTCCCATAGAGTGGGAGCATCATCATCTTGTCAGTTCAGAAGAGTCATTAAAACTTGTGTAAGCTGTGGTGATGCATGAGCTAGGGATATGTAAATTCCCTGTTAGTGAGTGCATTCTTCATCCTGTCAATTTTCTGCTACCTGCTGTTAACTCTGTAGGTAACCCACTGCAGCTGATGAAGAGAAAATATATAAAACAAACTGCTTATAAAGGAATAAAGAAGTACTAGAGATGAGCCTTAAACAGTCACAATTAGGCGTCTTTAGAAGACCTGATGTAAAACTGGTTTTTCACATCATTTGGTGAGAACCGTGATAGGACGTAACTATCAAATTTATATAAAATTGGTTTTCACCATCCTGGAATGTTCAGCGGGTAAAGGAGTCAAAAGCAGAGGTACCCATACAATGATCAAGTTACACCAATTCCTTAATAGATGAATAGTCAGGTTTCCAAGTAATATCACTTCATCTGTGCTACTTTCGTTTGTGCAGCTGGCATTCACTGCAAGTGGTCCCTAATCTAAGGTGACATTGACTTGTGCAACATTAGGTGACTTTCACATATATTTGGACTATTCTTGAACAATAAATCCAGTGTAACTGGCACAAACAGACTGGCATTACTTCTATTACCAGCTATCTTTTTCTTTGAACAAATGTATCTACTGTGGTAAATGCAGAACAACACTATTCTTCATTTACATTTACTTTCAGTTCCCCACGGACTGTCTGTCAATATTCCAGGAAGTGATATGCTACAATAAAGCTCAGCACAACAGCAAAGCTTGGTTACGTGTAAAAATATCTGACCACACTAAACCTTGAAACTTGATGCAAAGAGTTTGATGCAGAAGAGTTATTATATTTAATTTTATCAGCAATTAGCTCAGCTAGTGGTCAGTGATTAGTTGTGTGATGTTGCTACACAGTCCAAATCACTTTCTACACTGACTTATTTAACATGTGCCTATCATCTTGCACATGAACTTGTTCATTGTTTATATAATGCAGATAGTAACTGACATTGCAGCGTCTTTGCAATATTATTTAAGCTGTAAAATACCGTCATTCCAACCTTCTAACTCTGCTTGGTGAGAGTTAAGTCTCTCTGGTTATACTCTATCTCTCAGCTCACTATAAATTATGTCTTTGAAGTTAGCATGCACATTCCCAGTCTGTGTGGACACTGGTCTCAGATTCAGGACAGTCTACTGGAAGGAAAAGTCCTCGTAGTTTAACCAACAGCATTGCAACTTTCACTACATCAGGCCCTGAGGTTTCAACTCATTCCCAGCCCCTCTCATCCTCAGTCACAAGCGGGCCACAGTTTAGCAGAAGTATGTTCTTCCTGATACTGGAGCTCACTCCACCAGGAAGACTTCATAGAGTTTTAGAAACAGCTTATTTTCCGCAGCAGGCAGAACCCCGAGGTTCTAAGGCCAGAGGAAGCTAAGCAGAGTGGACTGTCTAATATCAATAATAAAACCAAGCATCTTGTTATGCACAAAAATACACATGTAATCTGTTTATTGAATTAGCCTTCTTGCACTAAAATTAAATTCAGTACTATAAGAACATACTGGAAACATAAACAACGAGAGTTTTGTAGCACTTTAAAGACTAACAAACTTAATTTCAGCAGGCATAAGCTTTCGTGAGCTTCCTCAGATGCAGTTGGTAGAAATGATACAGCAAATAGGTAACATATATAGTAGGCAACATTTACATATCCAAGGGCATAGATAACACTGGGGTAGGTGGATAAAAGCCGGGTAACTACCCGATTGTTATCTATGCTCTTGGATATGTAAATGTTGCCTACTATATATGTTACCTATTTGCTGTATCATTTCTACCAGCTGCATCTGAGGAAGTGAGCTCAACACGGCTACCCCTCTGGAACTGAAAACAGGTGCCGGAACTAGGGGTGCGGTTGCACTTCCTGGCTTGAAGTGGTTTCTATTATATATAGAATTTACAGTTTGGTTCAATGGCTCTGAGCACCCTCACTATAAAAATTATTCCATCACCTTCTGAACTTACCAGTATCACATCAGCTCCAGTGTTCCTTCTGCAGTTTTGCAACCACCTTTGAAGAAGCAAATAGATTATATGTGTTACTAGATTAAACTACATGAAAATTCTCAAGGTTATGGCAATGGTTTTAGGATTATTACAGTCAAAAATAGGTTTTATTATCTTATTGTTTTCCAACAACAGTTCTGACAGTTGGGATAGTCTGTCTGCTAGTAGACTGAGACAAAACCTTCTGAATGTTCAGCAATGATGTTTTCCAGAGAAGTGGAGTTTGCAACCCTCCATATTTTGATGTCTCAGTTGGTGTTGACTCTCATAGGTGGAAATAGATTACATCTTTTGAACTGAGATTCTATGTATGTTACAGATTCTTTATGAGAATATGAAAGCTAGTTTATCTCCCAAATCTAATCATTAGCTAATAAGTGCTAGCCACTTGATCAATAGTTCCCAAACTCTAATGTGTTTATGAGTACTGAGTCTGTTAGAATTTTGGGAATGGTACATGAGGCTACATTTCTTTACCCCAGGGCTCAGTCTTGTTGCTTTTGTGGTCACTGAGAGTTGTGCAACTTACTACAGTCTTTACTGATGAAGCAGGTCTTTAATAATAGACAACTGGGTAGAGCCATGATGCTCTGCAGCAGCTCATTTCCCCTAGAATAGCCTTTGGAGCAACCCAGGATCCATTACAGGTTAAATCACACACCAGACATTGTACACTGCTGGCATGTCCAGGGAATTCAGTTTGTTAAGCTCATGTAGTACCCAGCTGGTTGGGAAACATCACATTACATACTGTATCCTAATTCCCTTTTCAACTCTTGCTTTATTGTTAGTCTCTGAACAGCAGTGCTATATCCTTGTTTTTGGCATCTACTGGGCATCAACCTATGAGTACAGTCGGAGATTCCTGACAGTAAAAAACACCTCTAGTAAGGTCCCAAACTGAGACTTACTGAAGTAATACTCTAGCCTCTGGCTGCCCAAGAAGATGCGAAAGACTCTTAAAATTTTTTAGGAACCTCTAGGTAATAGTGTTCTCTCATTAAAAAACTGAGTGTTGGCCCAAATTACATTTTAAACTCTATATTTCATGATTACACTCAAATCACCAACTGTGGGTACCTGGAAATATGTTCCTAAGTATTATGCCATTCCCAAAAAGGACACTTCATTAAAGTCAGTTTACACTGAAATTGTCTCAGTGCACTCTAAATCAGGGGGACTTCCCAAGCTATTCTGCAGAAAAGAGTAGACTTCCAGAGTTCTTACAGAGGGGCTAGTAACACATGCTTTTCTCCAAGAGAAATGGTTCAGGATAAGTTAAATGTTAGACATAAACAAACAGGTTGTCCCTGGGATGGATTGGGGAGACAGAACCCTTTATTGCCTGCTCATTCCACCTCGATACCACAAATGAGTAACTGGGGGTTACTTTATAATTCTTTTATCCATAACAGTATGTAAATGTATACATTTCCAGCAACTTCCCATAGACCCTTATTTGGTTACCTTGACACCTCTAAAATGAATATTAACAACTACATGATTAATACAATTATACCCGCCCCTGTTTGTTGTTTACAGGATTACCATACAGAGGGCAGGCACATCACCTTAAAACCTATAAATTTTACACTAACATTCTTTGAAGTAAAGGCATGCCGGCAGGGGCGGGCAGAGGGGGAAGGAAGATAATGCTTTCTTTCGACCAAAGGCCTTGCACAGGAGGGGGGGATAGTTATTTTGTTAGCCTCATCCCCTGCACAGATGACCAGGAAGGGAGGAAAAGAAGAGAGATAACAGACTCCAACTAGAATTCATACCAATTAGCAGAAACAAGGTTTGCCCATGCCTTGACCCCATTCCCTGTAACTTAGGCCTGACCACTTGTCAAGCTTTTAACTCTTTACTCTCCTACATTAAGCACTCAAATCCCTAAGTTGAGGTACAACACAGTGCTTATGACCCATTTAAACCCAACACAAGCATTGTGCTAGCCCTCTTCACCAACACTATTCTGCCTTAGCTTGATGGAAGGGGATACTGGGTACATAGACCATTTAGTGTGTGGTTTTCCTTCCCCCCTACCCCCCCCCCCCCCCCAAAAAAAAAAAAAAAGGAATTGATGCGACGTGTATTCTGTGAGTCCCCACTTCAAAATGAAATCCTCAGCACAGTGGCCCGAAGTTACATTTTCTGTTTCTTTAGTCTCCAAATGCCTACGTTAACATCTCCCTCATTCACTCCTATCAAAAGTGTGTGTTCTTTTATGGGTAAGTATATCCAATAAAAATATTCTACTACTGCAACCAGTATATGAGAATGATAAGGGTGAATTTCTTGCTTTTTAACTTGGGGTATTCATCTGGTTTCTCTGAATTTTTTTCAAGTCTAGAAATCAGCTTCAGATAGGAACTTAAGGTGGTTGGTTTGGGGGATCTTATGGATTTTGCAGTTTTTTTATTATTATATTAAAGAATTTCAAATGAAGACACTGAACTAAAGAGTTCTCTGTGTACGAAGAGGTCATACACAAATTCTAACTGTTTCCTGTCTCTATTTTTTATCACTAAGAATCTATATCAAAATACCTAATAGTCAGTTATAAAACTAGAATAAGCCACACAGTATTGGCAGGTTAGAAATGCACATTTCTTACTGTAATCATTAAGGCACAAACAAATGGTAAATAATAAATATTATTTTGTGTAAAAATTATTTCTTTTGAAAATACTAATTACAATTGTAGGATAGTCTTTCACATCTAATCTGTTTATGTTAGATTCTCTTTTAGTACTCAAGTTGCATAAAGCTATTGCCATTGTAGCTTGTAGTGACCTGCTATACAAGTAATTTGTTTTCTGGGAGCATGTAAATTGGTTTTCCTCGTATCCACAATGATCTCCATATGCACGAGTGTACAGTATTGCCAGCGGCAGAGGCTGTGCAACCAACAGCTTTTTGAGCATCATCATAATGAGATTGTGTCAAGGTACTTCACCTGTCATTATAACACCCTTTGTTTTCTGTGTAATATGCTGATGGAGGTAGGTAGTCTTTTTGTCTCTGAGTACTATACATTTTGGTGCGCTTTATTTCTTGCATTTTCCTCATGTTGTTAAAGAATGAGTAATCGTATGTACCTGAGAAGTCTTTTTATAAACAGATTATAGTTTTAATACTACATAAATGATGAAAAATACAGCACATAAGTAATATTAATAAGTGTTTCCTAGTAGCATTTAATATTGGTCAGTATAGGGAGATCCTCTGCAAAATAATAAGCACAGACATGATGAGAATATGTAAAGGATAATTTTAATCACAAATACATTCTGTGGGGTTTTGCCTCAACTTCTATACTAATCTAACATAGCTTAAGTGTTTAATTGCCTTTTGTTTTCCTTAAAGATACCATTATATCATGTTATGTTATTCATTGAATGATTCATTTATTGCAGTCAGTCAGTATATTCTTCCCCATTTAGAGGAAAGCATAATCCCTCCCTTACGCTCTAAGGCCCTGATCCTGCAATCTAACCCATACTGAGTCGTATCTGCACCTGTACTGAACTCCACTGACTCTATTGTGACTTCACGTAGGGTTAAGGATCTAGCACTGTGTATATCAGATTGCAGGATCAGGAGCTAAATCAGATACAGAAAATACAATTCAGACACATAATACATAGTTCATTCTAACCTTTAAAAAACAATAGCAGTATTATACATCAAGGACAGAGCTTACATTCAAACAATAAAACACACAAAAAGTAGCCATCTGTTGCATACCTTCCTATTCTTCTTCCCACCCACACAGAAAAAGACAGGAAAACATAGGGAAACTGCATGAACTATAATGACAGGAATTATAGACAGAGCTGGTTGATACACCCATAGTTTAAGCTTGCCTAACACTTTATAATAAAAAACCTGTTTTCAGTTACATGTAGTTTTGCCAAAGTTTAAACTCTGAGGGTGAATATTTCCATGCTGGGTGTCTGCTTCAGGCTAAGTTGCTCTGAATATTTCAACTAAAAGGGGTCAGCCATTTCCAAGCATGAAACTAAGGAAAAATACATTAGTTTGTTCATGTTAAAAAATTCTCCCAATTGTTTCACTGAGAAGCCGTAATACCTCCATGCTATGGAGAAAATTGAAATTAGGCAGGGGGATCTTTTTGCCCAGGCCAGAAAAATTCACCCAAATTTGGCCAAGCTATACGCCTCTGAAAAATCTCAGTTTGCACATGGTAGTAGAGGCTTCTTAAAGGCTGGCAGCATTATTCTCTGCAGATTCCATCTACAATGAGCATTTCCTCCCAGCTGTTACATGTTAGCCAATCTGAGCATGCTCTATTCCTGTGATGCTGGGGGCTGAGCAGAACTTTCCCTGTAATTGCTTCATCTTATAGCCAGGGGCTGCTGTACTGTGAGACATTGGAATTGAAAGATAGAAAGAAGACTGTCTCTCCTGTGCTCTCAATGACCCCCGTCTCTGACATCCAGGCAGCATGTAGGAGTCAGTTTAACTTGAATGCAGAGGGTTACTGAGACAGGGTTAGGAGCAGGAGAGGTGGAGAGAGGCACAGTGCAGGGAGGAGTATACAGGCCCAGAGGGAGATAGATATAACCTGTGGGGATTGGGTCAGAATGGTTTATAGCCACTGCAGACCTCTTCATTCCAGACCCTGGATATTTCTCAGATATCTAGCAAATAGCTGTCAAGCCCAATGGCAAAATATGTGTCTCTGTCCCCCTCAAGTGGCTGGTGCACACTGAGTATAATAGTTTGCTATTGCTCTCTGTTACACTCTTATCCCCAGTGGTGGATGTCTGTGGACTGGATCAGAAAAAGGCTTGAGGGTCATTGTACATAACTGGCTGAATATGAGCTCCTAGTGCGACACTGTGGCCAAAAGGACTAATGTGATCATTGGAAGTATAAACGGGAATCTCATGTAGGAGAAGGGGGGTTATATTACCTCTGTATTTGGCACTGGTGTGACCAGTACTGGAATATTGTGTCCATTTCTGATTTCCACACTTCAGAAAGGAAGTTGATAAACTGGACAGAGTTTAGTGTTCAGGACGAGGGTGATTAAAGGATTGGAAATCATGCCTTATGGTAATAGATTCAAGGAGCTCAATCTATTTAACTTAACAAAGTTAAGGTTAAGAGGTGACTTGATTACAGTCTATAAGTGCCTACATGGGAATAAATAATTAATAATGGGCTCTTCAAGTTAGCAGACAAATGTATAAGAAGATACAATGACTGGAAGTTGAAGCTCAACAAATTAAGATTGGAAATAAGGTGTACATTTTTAACACAGAGGGTAATTAACCTTTGGAACAATTTACCAAAGGTTGTGGTAGATTCTCCATCGCTGGCAATTTTTAAATCAAGATTGGATTTTTTTTAAAAGCTGTGCTCTAGTTCAAACAGGAATTATTCTGGGAAGTTCTATGGCCTGTGATATGCAGGAGGTCAGGCAAAGTGATCACAGTGATCCCTTCTGGCCTTAGAATTTTTGTCTCCAAAGGTCCCAATTATCCTGGTAACTCATGTGGGGGAGGAAGATGGGTCAGACCTGTTTTCAAATCCCTATACCTGATTTGGATTCACTAGGCCAGAAAGAGAGAGATTGACTCTATAGTCCTGATACTTGCTTGAGATGTTGGAGAGTCAGGTTCAAGCTCCATTCAATGTATTTTTGGTATTTATATAAAATGGAACAGCTTGAACAGGAGAGATTTGAGAGAGACCCACCTTAGAATACCTAATAGCCTGGTGTTTAGAACACTCATCTGATATAGGAAAACTGAGTACAAGTCCCTGCTCCAAATCAAGCAAAGTGGGGGTTCAAATCTGGATCTCCCACATTCTGAATGAGTGCCCTAGACACAGGTCTTGGACCCTCCAGGACATGCAGGCATGCCAGCCAGCCACCCAAGATTTCCAACCTGCTGGTCCCCAACTATCCTTTGTGCATGATACATAAGCTCAGAGCATGCCTACTTGATCAGGCAAGAAGTCAGCAAATGTCTAGTTTGAGAATCCAACTGAGGCTTACGAATGAGCCAGGGCTCCAAGCAACTTGTCAGCTGTGGTGTAGTGTAAAGACGTAGGCAGTTTTATGTATGCCATTGGCAGAAACTTAGGTGCCTATAGAGATTTGGAGCAACTACTGGGTTAGGAACAGCTCTGTGGTTGGTTTGCGAATGTTGGTGGTACCTAAATGTTGGAGAAAGGCTCCTAAAGAGGCAGTTAGCACTTAAGTTCTTTGTGAATCTAACCTGAAATGCCAGACTTAAAGTTGCCTGTTTAACTGTAATTTTGCCCTCTTGTGTGTATACATTATGAGACAGTCTGTAATTCTGTGATCATGTGGTTTTTTTCCCCAGGATCTCTGTCTCATTTAATGCACAGGGTAACAGTTCACCCACCTATCCTTGTCTTTCTGCCGGGTAATGAAGGATGTGTTGGAACTACTGCAGCGTTAGGGTTGTAGTAACTGCTGTGCAGCAGCTCTTTTGCTGCTTTCTGGCCTCCAAGGAGGAATATTTTCTCACCCATAATCTCCCCGCCCCATCCCCAGCAGATTACCTGTCAGCTTCGGATAGGATCAAATCTGGTTACTTTGCTTGCAGGCAGATGTTTGCAAATTTCCTCATTTTTCTGTAGTAACTTACAAGCTGCAAAGGCAGTCACAGGCAGTGCTTCAGGCACCCTCCTTCATGCCTTCTGTCTACTCAGTAATGCAACTGAATCAGGAGAATAAGAGGATGCCCAGTTTAGCTTGAAGTCCAGTATCAAGCATAATATGGAATCCTCCTTATGGCCCAGCCCAAGTGCCTTCCTCAACTATAAAAACATGGGAAAGTGCTGGGGAAAGGGGTGGAGTGAGCATGGCTGAAAGATTGAAAAGGAAGGAGGAAGGCAGCAGCTGACATTTGTTTGGTTTCTGATTAACAACAAATTGTCCTTCAGCAGTTTTCAGATCATTTTGTTTGCTTTCAGGGTATTTTATTCTCTGTAGAATTTAGAATATTTCCTCTGTAGCCTGCACAAAGCAGGTACTCTGTGTAATTGTGAATGGAGTAGAATGGCTTCTGCAAAACGATTGCGCCACACTGATTGAGAAATAACCATACAGTAGTTATGCAAATTATTCTGGTGTGATTGGCTAATAATGACTGTCAACCAATCAAAGTTAAGTGATTTGCATACAATAATTATTGAGAAAGAAGTGTACAGAGATTATGCAGATCAGATCTTCTTAGCCAATTAGTGTAAGGATTTTTGCATACATGGGGGAAAATTTTATAGATATGCCTCAATAACTATACCGTGTCTCTGTGGTCATATTGGCTGAGAAAATTCCATTTTACTATAACCAGAAATAAGAGTTCATAAGAGAAATGTCAAAACTACCTCAACAGTTCTATAGAGCCATTGTAATTAAACTGAAAACCTGCTCCCACTGCATGGAAACAGTACTTTCCTTTACTTGATTTCTACTGTGAATAAGCAAATTATTTTTTCAAAGAAGATTGATTTTATCATGCGCTATAAAGTCATTCTCCCATACTTGAAACCTAAGAACAGTAAGCTTTGTTTCACAATTTTACACTACCAGAGGAATATATATCTAAAATGGACATCATTCAGTAAATATCTAAACTATTATTTAGGCCATCAAAAAGCAGTTAAAAGGCTTCTGCTGCAGTCCACTGTATAAGATAGCCCACTGTAATTTTATTTTAGAAGAATTAATCACATTGCTGTAAAAAGAGGTTAATTATACCACCAAATGTGTTACTGTACCAAAAAAATCAAAATATTTTATGACTCTAAAAGTCCAAAATCATTGACATGACCTTGGATATTTAAAACTCGTTTCATCTAATGATACATTGAATCTTTTTAGTTCTTCTAAAATGGCAGCACAAGTAATCACTGTCTGTTGATATTGCTGAGCAGAGTTTGAAGACATAGGCTTATTAGACCTTACTGATACCAATTTCATCAAGGAAGAAACAACCTATGCTTCTTACTGAAAAATACCCTGTATAAAGGAGTAGAGCAGTCCAGAGTGCTTTTCTGGGAGGGAAGTCTATAAATAGAATAACCTATTTGATTGGAGGGAGGGAGAGAAGATGAGAGAAGTGGCTTCAAGAAACTGATGACCTAATGTAATTAATATTTCCATAGATGAAGCTACAAACCTTAGTAAAGTGCTTCACTGATGAGTGAAGCTAAATATAGTTTAAAATTATGGAATTTCATTTCTTTAACACAAAACAGAAATGATAGAAGTGCCCTATTAATTTTTGTTTGCTTTACAAATAACTATATAGCATGCAGGATCCCTCTCATGAAATATTTGTATTGCTTGAAGGCTGCCTAAAATACAATGTTTGTTTAATTACTCAAACTGATTTCCCCCCCAGGGCCACAATTCTGCATCAGAATACATTATCACAGACCCCATCAGGGAATCCATACATAGGCGTTTGTACTAGCAGACTGGAGCCCAATAATCTGGGAGGAAGAGAAAAAACAGATACATTTTGTAAAATTATTTAAGTTGATTATTAAATAGTAGAAAAGAGGCAGTTTATTGGATTGACCACCATTAACACATAGTTAAAAACTCAGATGATATTAAGAGGTGTTGTGAGATATTCGTTCCCAGAGGCACCAAAGTACTGGATTCTTCTCCTTTCTATAGAATAAATATGCAGAATCCAGTGAACATTTTATTTATTTTGGGGTTTTTTTATGAGCTCATTTTGATTTGGTTTGCTTTGTTTTCCACCTGAGTCGCAATACTAATATTCACTTATAATAAATATGAATAGTCAGCAGTCAAATTTTAAAAACAGAAAGATACTTGAACTAACCGTGAAAGAATATTTGTATCTGTTGTTTACCAGGAAAAAAATATGGTGGCTTTTTTTTTCTTCAGAATATGTCTGTATTATTGAGAGCTGCCTTCAAAGAAAAAACAAACAAACAAGCAATTAAGCAGCCTTAATTAAGAGCAAAGTGTGAACAGTGGGATTGGATTAATTAAGAAAAAAAATGTAATCTACCACCTCAGCAGAAACAAAAATATACTTTTTGAAATAGCTCTCTTCAAGATTTGAGTGGAGCTAGTAGCAAAGTGAGGCTTCACTAAATTACAATGTTTTATGGATGAAATTTTATTTTTCAACTAAGTGTTGCCTCATGGGAACAAGATATCAACCATCAAGGGTCTGATAAGCCACCCATGTGCTGTGTAGTACTTTGCTTTCTGAATTGTATCTTAGTGGACATGTCAGGAACATGGCACACCAATGGTGTGGTGTGTTTTTCCTGGATGTCCCTTTATGAAGTAGGAAAAGAACGAATATATCTCTGTTACAGAAAGCTCCAGTATCTGTGTCTTGAGCATTCTTAAATATATGCTTGGTAAGATGCTGAACACCTCCAACAAGTATCAACTACCTTCAACTTTCTTTGGGAACTAGCAGCTCTCACTGAGCTGAGGGTGCTAGGAAACTTGAAAGTTCGGGCTCTAGCAGATCACCTGGAGCGGTTATGGTATCAAAAGCCATCAGAATTTTTTTTATAGTTATCTACTATCCCTTCCATTTTTATATCACCAGTTTAAAGTATATGTAGCTCTCTAGCTGATTTTAAATCATAATAAAGTACACTGGAACTTCATTATTGAACAAGACAATACTTTGTATCAAGAGAAAATGATTGTTACAGTGAAGGAAGAAATATAATAAAGAGGGAGTTTGAAGAACTTTAAATTCTTCTCTGATCTCTTGCCATGGTTCTCAAAATGAATCAATACCATGGAACAAACAAAAAGAAAAATGATCATTCAGACCTTTTGTAATATATTGTGTGTATGTGTGGTGTTATAGTATAGAATTTTGAATGATCTAATCTGGAGATGACTGAATCTCCTCTAGAAGGAACTTTAGCAAATCTCTCTAATTATAGTTGGGGGGGGAAGGGGTGTAGTTCACAAAACTTTTTCAGATTCACAATTTTTTCTTCTGTAATTGAATCCTTTTGTTTAAAAAACCTCACAACTATACATTTCAGAAACAGTGGGACCGATTCTCAGCATACACTGATTCTGCTGGCCATAGGTGAGGAAAGTTCAAATCATGCAGATGCAGCTCCCTGATCCTGGGGTGGGTTGTAAATCAACTCTGGCCACAGTGGGTTTTGGAGCAGCCTAAAGGCTAATCTAAAATAGGCTAGCTGGTAACACCCTCACTGAGCCCATCTGATTGCCAGATCCTAACCGTGCTTCAATTATACCCAGATTCCTCTCTTCCTCACACCCACGAGCCTCTTTTTTGGGAGTTGCAGAAGAGGTGACTCAGCAGCAAGATGGAAGCTCCCCTATACTGACGGTAACCCATCTTGAAATAACCAGCAACATTCTAGCCCCTTTATGCCACCAGAGCATCACCAATAGTGATAAAAACACAGCTCAGGAGGAGGCCCAATAACTTTTATTCCTAAATAAAAGAAAACCTATGTTTTTATCTTCAGGATAGAACTTCCTCTCACTTAGACTCTAGGCTTTTTGAGAGAAAGGATGCAATATTTCTATGTTTTTAAAATGATATGTACACCTTTGATCCCATAGTAATAATAAATAATAGCTCAGCTCATTTCTGTTGAGTTTTTCTTCAAATAAAAAGATTTGGAGTGTTAACTGAAGTTAGAGGTATTGGGTTTTAAGTCCATTTTCAAAAATTAACAGTTTCTCTAGAAAATTAAATTATGTACACAAGGTTTGTGAGAGGGGTGTTACAAATGTTCTTCAAAACTTTACTTTTTATTATTTTATTTATATATATTTTTTATTGTACTGTGTCAAATCTTATAGGAAACATCCTTATTTAACAATCAGAAGCATTAATTTATGCTCTGAGATGCAGAGAATAAACTAAAACTTTTGATTTTAGGACCATTCACTTTAAGAATAGGAGAATTCATAAACTAGGTCTAAATAAGTCAGGACAATGTTCACCTGAAATTTAACTCATCCATCAGATATGAACTCTGTGTCTTGTTTTGATGTAACCATGCAAATTCAATAAAATGTACTAGTTTTTACCAATATTAAAATAAACCCCTGAAATTTGTCATCCATCAGATATCAACTCATGTCTTGCTTTGACATAACTATGCAAATACAATAAGACTGACTAATTTGACTAGTATTAAAATAAACAAGACTTTATCATCTAAACTCAATTTATCTTAATAATAAAGCTGATTATTCACTACAATGAAAGGAAATTAATGTTTCCAAAGGGTTTGTATGGTTATTTTCAAGAGCTCTTAGTTATGTGGATATCCAGCATTGTCATTCACTTGTAATAACATTTTCGTGTTTATGTTAATTTATTTTTAATACGTTTTTTAAACAGCAAGACTTAAAACAAGATTCATCCCAACAGCTGTTTAGCTCCATGTTATAAATATTTTTACTACAGTATATGGATATAAGGCATTTTATTTCCATCTTGTATCTTTCATATTAGTGATATACTATGCTAAGAAAACACTGGATGAAATGTGTGCTTTCAATTCAGTTTAACAGCCAGTTTGTACTCAGGTCATCTCTGACTTCTATTTTGCTGATGTTTGAGTTCTTGAGAGCAACAAGACAAAATGCAGATAGAAAAATTGAATGGAAATTGTATATAGTGTAACAGCCTGTTAGATACATGTTCTGGGCTACATGGTTGGATTAAGAAACTGCACTCCATGGAACATTCTTTGCCCCAATTTAACCTGAGGTAGACCCCATGCTCTGGAAGCACTAGAGAGAATGGCTGCCACTATCTTTTTCATCCATGCCTCACCTATACTAACTCCCACCCTCCCCACAACCTCCATCTTGATTAACTAAATAATTTTGTGTAAACTGCATATTTTTGCATCCTCACTGTCACTCCATCTTCCCAGTTAAGCATTATATTGTTTTTTTAAGGCTGAGCCCCTGTTAGCAGAAGGTCTTCGTAACTATGGGAGTCCCCAGAGGCATTCTAACCTACTCAGCCAAAATAACTCCGTGGCCCCTTTCAAATCAAGGCCATGGTGAAAGATGTGCCATCTTTTGAAAGGATGCAGTGTGCATTACCATTTCACAATTTTGTACTCCCTTTATAATAAGGGGGTGCAAGGATTTTATGTGTAAGAATGCAAACGGGGACGGAAGGGAGAATGTTCTTTGCCTGACTATTGAAAACCTCAGTATTGACTTTTCTGCACACTGAGATGTGACCATTCATCTCTTCCTAGCTCTTGACCTCTTTTCAGTCAATGATAGGAAATTTTACCTCACATCCTATGGTTACCAAGTTTCCTTAATAGCTTCTTGAGAGAGGCTTTGCCAAGCACATTGAAAAAGATTAGTTAATTATCCCATTTCCTTGAATCTTTCATTTAAGCCAATGGATTAAAAAAGGCATGATTTGCCTTCTCAAAATCATGATGGTTTGTTTCTATCATATATCATCCAGTTACTGTGTAATGCTATTCAACAATTTTCTCAAACTTCCTAGAGTTAACGTTTACTGGTCCATGTAAATCCGGAATTTTCCTTAGCTTGTGTGTGTGTGATTTTTTTAATAGATGTAACATTGGCCATTTTGTATTCTGCTAGTATAGTAACTGTTTTTAAAAACAAATTATATATTTTTCTTAGAGTTCATTCATCAGTTCCTTCTGAACTCTTGGATGAAATACCCTCTTGATTTAATCGTAGTCTTCTTCATATGGCTGATGTAAATGTAGAGCAACAACTATAATTTTACATTCAGGTGGTTAAGCCAGATAATTGCATGTGGAGTAGCAGAGTGTATTGCTGTGATGCTTCCTTTGTATTTGTGACATTGAGTTGTTATAAGTTCCATGGTCTATTCTGGGTGACCACAGTCACACACTGGAGAGTTTTTAATTTTCCATTTGTGCAGCAGTATCCGCATCTGCAATAGTTTGTGCAAATGCAGTTTAGGATTGCCCATGATCTTCATGGGAGATCAAAGCCAGGGATCTTCTGTGTTGGGTCTTTTATGACGCAGAAGATGTATAACTTCTTGTGAATTCCATTCAGCTTTCCAAGCTTCATCAGGGCTGAAGTTGCATTGTTGAAGGTTAAACATGTGGGTCCAAAAGGGCTTATGCAACTTCAATCAGTGTGAGGGACGTGGTTAAGGTCCTGCTGGATGGGAAGGCCTTTGTTTTCCACAATTCTCTGGAATTCCAAAGGGTTGTGGCATCGCGGTAATGGATGGGGGAGTAATATGCAATAGCACTGGCAGCCAAGGTGTTGGGATTGACTTGAGGGTTCCAGTGATGCACCACATTGCAGTGTTCAGTTGGACATCAACAAGTTGAGTATGGCTACTTCTGGTCCATATCGGTGCACAGTACTCAGCTATGAGGTACACAAGAGCCATTGCTGATGTCTGTGACACTGATGCTGATGTTCCTCAGCTTGTGTTTTGTTGACCCTTGTCTTTATCTTGGCAGTTACCTCCTTCAGCTGGTCGTGGAAGGGTAGCATGTGATCCAGTTTCACTCCGAGATAGGTGGGCAGTGTTGCTGCAGAAGGTCTCTTTCAGGGCATGCTTGGCGTTCCTGTTATCAAGATGGAATGCAGTGACTGTTGTTTTGTGAGGATTTGGCTTGAGCCTCCATTTCCAGAAACATTCCTCAATGGTGTTTAGGTCCCTGTTCAAGGATTTAGTGTTTTATTATAATTTAATTTCTTGGCTTGCTCCTAACTCTGACACCTGCTCTTTGTATTTGTTTTTTATATCATGTTGGTGGCATTTGTTGGGGAAGGTGGAGGCTAAATTATTTCCTACTCCAAGTATTTCAAATATCTTTATTTAAAATGTTTTTCTCTCCCACTTTACAGTTTTATGAAAGTGCTTAAGGATTAGCAGAAGCCCTTTTTCTCTCCTTTATAAAGGGTATAACATTAACTTATCATACTGTATAGGGGAAGAGAAGAAAGGGAAATCTCTTTTTTACATATCAATAATATTTAAAAATTAACAATATGTATAGCCCATTAATGCAAGTTTCTCAGAGAGCTTTTGGACCATCACAATAACTTTAATCTCATCAAAATAAAACCTAATTAAAATCACAGAGCATAAACACGTTTTATTCTTGGGTTTCAAAAGTAACCAGGAGTGTGTGCATATCTGGTCTATAAAAACCAAGGAGTTCCACAGGTAACTTTATGCACCATTGACTAGGCTCCAGCAGCTGACTTCTAGAACTGAGATAATTTCAGAAATCCAACTGATGCAGAACCTAAAGATCAACCAGACCCCTTTAGGAATAGGGCTGATCAGAAATTTTTGTAAGCTTCCATATTTTACTAAAATTTGCAAACATTTTTTCCATTTTCCAACCACCTCCATTTAGGAACCAAAGTCACAGCAAGCTCTATGTATGGGGTAGCATACAACTTTCTGCTTGCTCTGTGAGTCACAGAAGAGGAGGATATTAATTTGCTGCTGATTTATGCTGGCAAAAAATTGACTCCCCTTGTGCCAGCTCAGATACTATATATAGTGCATTGTGAGGGTGAAGGCAATGCTGCACCCACTTGCTTCAAGATGGAGAGTTGCCATCATGCATTTTCCAGATGAATGCAGTTGTAAATTACCGATTAAATTTTCTAGTTTACCCCCTGCCAGTGCAAGATGTTCCCTACAATGCATTTACTAGTATTTTGTCCAGTCTAATGTTAAATTGTCCCATGTTATGGGTCTTCTACCACGTCCCTTGGGAAACTAGTTCCCAATCAAATAGGCCTCACGTTTATGAAATTTTGGCTACTCTGGTAATTTGTAGCTTCATAGTAATATAGCTATGTAGGCTGTTTTGATTTGTGACTGCATATATTTAAGCTGAAACTGGTAATTTTACAAACCTAAAATATTCTGGAGTTATAAAAGGGTCTATATTCCCCAGGCTGTCCTTATGCGGTATTCTATTATAATAGTTTTCGTATTTAAATTATATTTTTCTATTTTGTTTCTTTATTGTGCTTGCTTTCTGCCCTTCTTTATTTCTAGCTTTCCTTCCCCTTTGCTCTGTTTGTTTGATTGTTTTGTTTGTTTGTCAAAACCTCATTTGGTTCATTTTATTTCAAGTGCTAGGCACATCTGTTTGGTTACCATCTGTACATAGTTCAATGGAAAACTGTATCGAAAGCCTAGGGAGTTCTAGAAGTTTGGGTATCCTGGAAAGGCAAGAGTTCCTCAGGGATGTCCTTGCATCTTGCTATAGCTTTGCTACTTCTTTCAACCCTTTCCAGTTGGAAGCTGAAATTAAAAGCTTTGCTTGTATCTCCTAAGCCTCATATAATTTGTGCACAAAAGGATAGCATTGGTCTTGACAATCAGCATTAAGAGAGGGGCACAATCTAGTCCCTGATTTACAGTATTTGTTCTCAGAGCAACATTTTAGAAATGGTTACTATTCCCTCCGCTAGAATTTTGCTTATATTCTTTTCCTTTATTTTATTCTTCCTCCCCCACCACATTCATTTTAAAAGAAAACTGTGCATTTTGTCTTCAGCCCAGAAACCTGGAATATTCAAAGATAATAATCCTTTCTCACCATTAAAATTATTAATTATAGGGTGAATGTTTTTTAAGTTCTGGTATTTTAAAAATGTGAGGTCGAATTCAGCTTTCACTTATACTGTTGTGACTCTAAAGTAACTGCACTGTAATTGACAGTTACTTTGAATTTGTGCTATCACAACCAAAAGCTTTATTTGGCTCCACATTTATTTGTAAAATTAAAATGAGCTATTGAGTACCAGGTAATGGGGCAAATACATAGGGTATCTGCAGAATTTGTGGCTGGTCCCACGGCCATTTTACAGGGAACAAGCCCCATTCTCTTGGCAGAACAATTGTAGAGAAATCTCTGCCAGGAGAACTTAATGGAGATTTCTGCCTCAGTCCTATATTCTACTCCAGAACATGTGGTGTGCTAGGAGTGTGGCAGTGTGGAGCTCATACTCCGCTTGGGTAATTTATGGTTCAAAAACTTTACACTAGTGGCATAATACAAAGCTCCTCCTCATGCCAAGATCAGGTGACACAAGATCAGAGAACTGGCTATAGCTCCCTAATGCACATCCTACCCTCCACCTTCCTGTCTCCAAGCTCTGCTCAGTTGCAGGTGAGAATCCAACCTTTATAGCCTACTCTGAAAAGGTCAGTTTCTTGAGTTATTGATGAGCTGCAGTTCCCTTTGCTCATCTTTAGACAAATATTTAAGAAGTGGATACTTGCACATTATCTCTTCAGTTCTGGTCCCAGAGACCTACATGACACTGCTTGGATAAGGAGTAGGACAACTTCAAATTCTTTGGGAGCTCTCCTTGATTCCCTGGGTCTCTACCATTGGTCTCTATTTTGCATACAATTGAATGATTGGTGCGGGATGTTCCCATTAATCTAGATAGGGATTTTCAGTTCTGAAAAATAAAGCCTGTAAATAAATTACATTTGTGAAACTTTGAGACACTGCAGTCCTGGTAAGTGAAAAAATGTCACCTGTGATTGAAATGTGGATCTTCTACATAACAGCTAGTCCAGGAGCAATTTTTTTCATACATAATGGGATTAGATTTGCAGTTATAACTAAAAGGAAACTGATCTGATTGGCTGAGCATGCTCATTTTAAAAACAAGTGGGTGCTCAGAGTAACTGGCTCATTGTGCTAAAATTGCTAATGATACAGCATAAGATGAAAAAGATGATAAAGTGGACCCTGCTTTTAAGAGAAAAAAAAACTCAACATATTTTCCTTAGTGCAACAACATAAGGCTTTCCTTTTCAGGTTTATATTTTCCAGCAGTACAGAGACATTTGAGTTATAGGGAACCATTTTATGCACAGTGGACAGATATTTATGGCTCATAATAAATTGTCGTTGCTGCTTAGTCCCTGATTTACAGTATTTGTTTTCAGATATGCTGTACTAAATTTTGCTAGGAGACACTGGCACATTGATTACCTTTAGTTTGCAGGTCAACTGGGACTATGTTCTGCTTATGGAGAAATAAGACATTACAGTAAAGGTTTTTGAGCGGGAGATCATTTTAAAATACAACAGACTTATTTATCTACGTGCAAATCTACCAACAATGACACACAAGCATGTTCCATTTAGTAGCAAATGAAAAAAATATTGATTGTCTCTAAAGTATGTCATTTGGCATTTTGCATCAGAGCACTTAAAAACCTTTTACATGAACAGAAGTAGAAACGCAGAGTGCATTAAATGCATCTTTTTTCTTTAATGGCATATTTTCTTCCAGAACATTAGGATATACAGTGGACTAAGATTATGCAAATTAAGAGTAATTATAACATTTAACACATTCTTGTAATTTTTCTTGCGTACCTATTGTAAATCCCCTGCTATAAACAATTTTGAACCATTTATTATCTTTTAGTTGCAACTGTTCATTTTCTCCTCTCCAGTTATATTATATAAGAACAAATTCGTCTGCTGTTGTATTGGTAATAATCAGTTATTCATCACAGTGTAGCAACCTTCCAGAAAAATTATCTCTAAGGAATTTTCCAGCTAGCTGAAGCCGAAAGCTTATGATTATGTGTCAGAAGCTTTTAATGATACAGTAAATAACAAGATGTATATTAAATAGATAAATATGCAAAAACGTACGTCCACCTCTCAAACCCCTCCACCCAGTTACGTTGAATGAGTTTTGTCCTGAATACACATAATGCTTCTTAATGGGAAAGTAATAATGGGAAATAGTATTATTAGCTGGAAAAAGAGCCATTCTGGTGATGAATGATTTATTTCAATTCAATTGTGGATTGTATAAACTGGGCAGGAGTATTAGGAACTTGGAGGTTGCTGGGTTTACCTCAATTACTATTATTGGAAATCATATTTAGAAAGAAAAATAAAACTAGGAACCCGATAACTTTTTTGATAATTTTTATGAGATACACATAAAATAATTTTACCTTTGGCTTTCTAATAAGTAAACAAAGAAGAAACTGGATTGACCCAATTTTGAGTTCAGATACTCTTGTTTGTACCAGCAAAAATAGAATAATGTGAGTTTGTAAGTTGTATAGTGCCTGAGTGCCGAACGATAGCTCTGAAGTGCATTTCACTCCCAAAATGTGTTAGAACAACTACGTCTGCATCTCTGCTTAATGATCCTCAAATGGCTCATGGCGTCACCAAAGTAGGATAGTATTAGTTCTACAGCCTATTTATTTATCCTATTGGCTAAAAGAAGCATGTGAGGAAAACATTGGTTCATTGTATTCCGTATATAATGAAATAAACAATGCCCATTAACTTCCTCCACTGCCTATATACAGTAAATGTGATGTTGTCCATCTTTCAGGTATGATAATCTGGATTAAAATGAAAAATACCCATGCAGTTACTGTCACAGATGGGAAAAGGTGCACATCTGGAAAGTCTATTCTTTTATGGACTTACTCCACAAAACGAAACAATATAATGTCCTCAAAGATTCATATTTCATATTTATAACCTAAGCACATTCCTGAAATTTGTTTTCATTGTATTTGTTTCAGACCACTATATTTGAGAGAAAGCAGTAGAATGGAAATTGTTTATGTCCGAAATGAGAGGGTTGCAGCATTTTGTGTCATATCTCAAAGTGAAGTGTGTGACATGTTGCCTGTTTGACTATGACACATAATTACTGGCTGTAACTTGACTTTCATCTCATTGACAATCATGCTACACACCACTGGGTTTTGTAACACTAAATGCTTTTTCAAACATTTTTGACTGCAGTAAGCATGGTGACCAGGGGGTTGGGTTTGAGTAGAGGGAAGTACTTTGTCAATCCAGTTCTGTTTGAACTCCCGATCTAAATCAAAATATTGCAGATATGCTCATCAGACTATAACATCACAATATCATGAAGCTGTATCACTCTATGAGAATTTTATATCACAGCATGATACTGTTTGTGGCACATCATCATTATGTCACAAATGCCAACCAAGAAGACTCTGCACTTCAGTAGCCCATACTTAGAACATAAGGAGATAGAGCTGGCAGGCTGCTTCCCACTTGGTGGAACAATGATAATTGATGGACCTGGTAATACCAGGGCACAAAACATATAGGAATGACAGAGTAGGCCATGCTGATGGGAGAGCAGCATAATATGTGAAAGAAAGAATAGAGTCATATATAGTAAAAATCTTAAATGAACCAAACTGTAGCATGGAATCCCTATAGAGAAAAATTTCATACCAGAATAATAAGAGGATAGCAGTAGTAATATACTACTGACTACCTGAACAGGGTAGTGACAGTGATTGTGAAATGCTGTAGGAGATTAGAGAGGCTACAAAAAAAAAAAACCACCAAAAAAACACCAATAATAATGGGGGATTTCAACTATCCCCATGTTGACTGGGTACATGTCACCTCAGGATGGAATGCAGAGATAAAAATTTCTAGACACCATTAATAACTGCTTCTTGGAGCAGCTAGTCCTGGAACCCACAAGGGAAGAGATCATTCTTGATTGAGTCCTAAGTGTGCACAGGCTCTGGTCTAAGCAGTGAATATAACTGAACCACTTGGCCATATCAACCATAATGTAATTAAATTTTGCTCTTTGTAGGAGTGAAAATACCAGAGAAAACCACAACAATAGCATTTAATTTCAAAAAGGAGAACTACACAAAAAGGTGGAACCTAGTTAAATGGAAATTAAAAGGACAGTCACAAGAGCGAAATGCCTGCAAGCTGCATGGAATTTTTTTTAAAAAACATCATAATACAGGCTCAAACTAAATGTACCCCGAAATAAAAAAAAAAGTAAGAGGACCAAAAAATTCCACCATGAAAAACAGCAAAGTAAAAGAAGCAGTCAGAGATAAAAAGACATCCTTTAAAGAGTGGAAGTTAAACCCTACTGACGAAAATAGAAAGGGGCGTAAACTCTAGCAAGTCAAGTGTAAAATTATAATTAGGCAGGCCAAAACAGAATTTGAAGAGAAATTACTTAAGGACACAAAAAGTAAGAGCAAAAAATATTTTAAGTACATCAGAAGCCGGAAGCCTGCCAAATAGTGAGTGAGGTCACTGGATTATCAAGGTGCTAAACAAGCACTCAAAGAAGACAAGGCTGTTGCAGAGAAGCTAAATGAATTCTTTGCATTGGTCTTCACTGCAGGGGATATGAGGGAGATTCCCACACCTGAAACATACTTTTTATGACCAGTCTGCAGAACTGTCCCAGATTGAGATGCCAGTAGAGGAGGTTTTGGAACAAATTGATAAATTAAGCAGTAATAGGTCACCAGGACCAAATGGTATTCACCAAAGAGCTCTGAAGGAACTCACATATGAAATTGCAGAACAATTAACTGTGGTATTTAATCTGTCATTTAAATCAGCCTCTCTAGAAGATGACTGTAGGATAGCTAATATAGCACCAATTTTTTTAAAAGGCCCTAGAAGCGATCCTGGCAATTATTGGCTGTTAAGTCCAACTACTAAGCAAATTGGATATAGTAAACATCAGAATTATCAGACACATAGATGAACACGTTATGTTGGGGAAAAGTTAACACAGCTTTTTTAAAGGGAAATCATGGCTCACAAATTTAATAGACTTCTTTGAGGGTATCAACAAACGTGGACATTTGGATTTTCAGAAAGCATTTGTTAAGGTCCCTCACATAAGGCTCTTAAGCAAAATAAGCAGTCATGGGATAAGAATGAAGGTCCTCTCTTTGATCAGTAACCAGTTGAAAAATAGGAAACAAAGGGTAGGAATAAATGGTCAATTTTCACAGTGGAGAGAGGTAAATAGCAAGGTCCCCCAAGGATCTCTATGGAGAAAGCTGTTCAACATATTCATAAATGATCTGGGAAAAGGGGTAAACAATGAGATGGCAAAGTCTCCAGATGATTCAAAATTACTCAAGACAGTTAAGTTCAAACGTTGACTGTAAAGAATTACAAAAAGATCTCATGAAACTGGGTGACTAGGCAACAAAATAACAGATGAAATTCAGTGTTGATAAATGCAAAGTAATGCACATTAAAAACATAATTCTAAGTATACATAAAAAATGATGTAATCTAAATCTGCTGTTGCCATTCAAGAAAGAGCTCTTGGAATCACTATGGATAGTTCTCTGAAAACATCTGCTCAATATACAATGACAATAAAAAAAGCTAAGGGGGGTTACAATAGAAGTCTATAAAATCATGAATGGCATGGGAAAAGTGAATAAGGAAGTGTTATTTACCCCTTCACATAGCACAAGAACCAGGGTCACGCAATGAAATTAATAGTTAACTGGTTTAAAACAACATGTTCTTCACACAACACATTAAATCTGTGGAACTCATTGCCAGTGGATGCTGTTCTGTTCTGTTCATTCTCTTTTAAACATCTGCCACAGGCCGCTGTTTTAAGACAGGATATTGGGCTAGTTGTACCATTGGTTTGATCCAGTATGGCCGTTCTTACGTTTATATATAGCTAGTGCTCTCCTCTCCACTCCACTGATAGGGTAATACTGTAGTGACATTACCTGTTCATCATCCCATGTTCTGAGGATGGGGTCTTGGAACAGGGGACTCTTTCCCATTGGGCAATATTTTTCCCACTAAGTTGGTCTTCTGCTATTTTCTCCTTACTCATGGAATGCAAGCTTTACTGAGTTGGCCCATAATATGATGGGGTTTACACTGCAGTGTTACAGTGTTGTCAGATTGTATTAATGTTGTAGGTTCATTAGTCTTTGCAAATAAGTACCAAGCCTGAATCCCTCAGGAATTTGCTTATCCCTGATTTACAGATGGTCTAGGATAAAAGTTATATGATATTTAAAGCTATATGTTGATATGCATGATATATTTCATTTATTTTGTCTTGAGAAAGCTACCATGGGATAATATACCAGAGTATTCATTGCCACTTTGTCCCTTAGAAACTTAATTTGTGTGTCAGATAATGTTGTTCCTCATAGTTGAGATACTTAGTAAAAGGTTGTTGGGAGGCTTAGATAAGATATGAGTCGATATTTAAAAAGGCGAATAAGGAATTATATATATATATATATAGAAAATGTAGGAGAAGAGGATATCATATAAAGGAAATGGTCATATTAGAGTTGGTTGGGCAATTGTGACTAGGAATGTGTCACAAAATCACACCCTCAACAAATGAGAAAATGAACTTGAAAGCCCAAATTAAAGCACTTTTTCTCTCATAACACATAGATACTTCATATTTTTCATTAGGACACTTTTCAGTACTAGAATTCAAGACTGTTCCTATAAAAATATATAGCTACAGGGCCCATTGCTGCAAATTTTACATAAATAGCCTTTACTCATTCCATTGGTGTCACTGATTTCAATGGAACTAATTGCCTGAGTGTGACACAGAGGCCCATTGTAGCCATTAACCAAAGGGTTCACAGTTCTTTACAAGGAACTCCTGTCTTTACTTGAGCCACTACACCTAATACACCACTGTCTTGGTATTCATCCATGAAGGGTAGCATATAAGGTCTGCACTGAATGCTTGTAACTTACTGATACTCTGAATCACTGTGAGATTTGTGTACAGGAAATATTTTAGATCTAATGTAACTGTATTGAAAACTATGCCTTATGGCCTTGGAATGAAAGTGAGTCACCAGGGAATCATATGTCTCGGTGATGGCCCATTTATGTGGGAGAGGGTTGTCACCTGTCTCTGGCTAGCCAGTTATGTAATGTATTGCTCAATTGTCCGTCATTCCAACAACACAGAAAAGTCAATGGAAAACCATCAAAGATAAGCTATAAACATCAAAACAACTTGGAGGTCAAATGGAACATTGTAACAGACAGGGGATTGCCCTGTCTGGGAATAAAGACAAAAAACTGATTCATCATATCACAGGAATCTACTTTATTAGATAGGAAAGATAACTATTAATAAGCTGTTTTGTATTGTAACCATCTGTTTCCATTACTCTCTCTTGTTTCTAGTGGAATCTCTATTCTTTCTTAAACAATGTTTTATTATAAGTGCTCACAAGTCCTGTGTGTTATAGAGGAGTGATGATTTAAGGTAAACTGGGGTACATTGTTTCTTTTGGAGCAGAGGATCTTGGATTCCTGTGGGTAGCCAGTGTCTTCATATCACAGGGGAATGCTTCAAGGGGAATTGGAGAGTGGGGTGCACCCATTGATAACCTCCAAAGCAAAGACAGGGCTGGCATAGTGCAGAAGAGAGTGCTTGAGTGGCTGAAAGGCTGGTGGTGTAAAGGAGCTGACATCCAGCCACCAAGGGCAAGACTCCGTCTTGCCAGATGCAGAGGGTAACAAGTCCTGGCTATCCCAAGATCCATCACAGTATGGATAGGATATAATATAGGAGTTTACATAACCTGGCACATGGTTCACTTGAGTCAGTGGGATTTATCTGTTTTAGATTTGCTGAAGGGGTACAATCAGACTGAAGAGCAGGTTATGCTCCCTTTTATCGGAAAACTTTTCTAACCTTGAAATGGGCATAAATGTAAGAATAAGAATGGATACAATTCAAAATCCACATCTACAACCATTTAACAAGTCATAGTGGAAATTATACTTGCATATATCAGTTCCCTAACATAAGCACAAACATTGGCAAAATATGGGATGTCATTATGTTTTATAAGAAAAGACATGAAGAAGAAGATTAAAGTTATTATTGGAGGCAAATATCTGTGAATTCATATGCTTCAAATGAAGCTTAAAGAGATTTATGTTGTGTAACATTTAAGTAAAATAATCTACTTTAACAAGACAGTTTTTCATCTCGTTCTAATGATGAAAATATGTGGTGGGCCTGATGGTGATTTTTTGGAAGGAGCTTAAATAGAAGAATATAGAAATATATTTGACATGGAATAGTCATTGTGCGGATTTTTTAAATGGGAAAGTCACAGCTATGACAGCATCAATCAGCGTTACTTACTGAATGCAATTTTGTTGCAGGTTAGATTATTATATATTCTCACCTCAGTGGAAGGTCATTTATTATATACCCATAAATTTATAAAGTGCAAACGTTTCCAGATACTTATACATGTCAAAAAATACCTTGTTTTTCAGCTTGGAGATATGTAACAGAGCATTTTGTCTTGCTTTGGTCACTCTGCTGTAATTTAACCTACATGGTTAAGAACTGAGACAATTTTTATTGAAAGTAAACTATCCAAGACATTCTGGTCAGCTTGCTTCAGAGTGAACTCTCACTTTATGCCCCAATTTCTTTAAAAAGAGATTAATTTTGCCAGTCGCTTTGAACATTATTTCAAAGGCAACTTCTTTTAATGTTTGTTGTACTGACCACAAAATTTGTAGATAGACGAATGCAAGATGCATGAGTGAGAGATATTGAACACAGAATTTCATAATTGGAAGACCCCAAGTAGGTGTTAAAAAAATAACTGCAGCTCAGAGCAAGTCTCACAGCCCCGGTAGACAGCCTCGCCCTATGGGGCTTGAGTTAATATGCTAAAAAAAGCAGTGTGGGCATTGTGACTCAGGCTGGATATCAGGCTCTCAAGCCCACCACACCCCATAACATCTACACTGCTGTTTTTAGTGTGCTGACTTCAGCTTCGCTTACACACGTCTACACGTATGTTTACACAACCAGGTCACAGATTTAGAAGGTGAAGCACATTGCAATATTTTGCATATTGTGGGATTTCCAGGGAAAATAGTTAAGTAAATGCTAAGAATGCTTGTGTGCTTGTTTATATCAATGGATTCACAGTAGAATACTACCCTCATTGGTTATCTCTTCCCTCCTGCAAAGTATGAAGAAAACTGGTGAAGAAGGTTTTGAGCTACAAACTGTTAATCATTATCCTGAGTATGGAGCCACTCAGGCCTGGTCTACACTTAAAAGTTCTACCAGCATAGCCATGTTGGATAGGAGTGTGAAAAAATCTGTCATGTATGTCTTGTTTTCAGGGAGATTCCAGCTGTTATTACCTGAGTCTTTCCTGCCCTCCGAGTGACTGGCCTCTCCCAACTTAATTGCTTTTATCCTAATGATAAAACCAATCATCCCTGGATGGAGCGTGTCAGCCTGCATAGCATCCTTACAGTGATAGCATATACCTCATGACTGGTCTCTTGTTTCGGGAGTTCTAAGTCATAATTTTTTTCAGAGATGCTGAACACGTGCAATTTCTGTTGAAACCAGTGGGAACTTTGAGCTCTCATTTATATATTGTCCTTTCAGTTCAGACAGGATCTACAGACCACTTCATACTCTGTTACTGGATTGTTTTTTGTATGTAAAACTGTTGAATGCAATGTTCTCAAAATGAAATAAATATTAAGTTAAAAAATAGGATTATTAAATGTAATAGAGGCATTCAGTAATGTCATTTTAAGAGATAAATTTTATAATCCTTTTATACAATGAGAGCCAAATCCTGCTCTTTGAAAGATAGAGTTGCAAGTGAAAAATGTGCAATGATGCCATAGCATTATTAGGGCAGTGGCCTTTTTTGTTCATTCTGTGGCTATTATTGATGTTTATATGGCAAGTTTTCTTTCCTGCACAATGTTTTGATCTCAGTCGATGCAGTATCCAGCCATTTTGGCTCCATGTCATGTTCTCCCACTCATTTGTCATGTAGAATATGCTTTGTTCTGCCTTCCAAATATTAACCTAGAATCTTTGTTTTATCTGCCTCACCTCAGCCTTATCTGAAGCACAGTTATGTTATTTCCAGAAAGCATGCCACTGGCCACCACACTGCAACCCGCCCTCTTTTTCAAATGGTTTTGGCACTCAAATGATAAATAATTTCTGCTTTTGTAATCCAGTTTTGTAATCCACTTACCAAAATAAAATATTGACAATGGAAAAATCATGTTCCTTATATGCACATTTTCAAATAATGCTTGAATCGTCACAGAAATCATATATTTCCACATTGAGTGACATATCTTTTTCAGAATATATTTATCAAAAATAAAAATTACATATCAGTTATATTAATATCAAGTGAGAGGTGAACTCCCCTCTGCAAGGAAATAATGGGATGTAAGGAATCCACTTCGTCTCCTGCACTGGTATTGCAATTCTAGGTGTGGGGAGAGCAGCCTGCCTGGGTCCATAGCTTCTCATCCTACACCAGTGGGCAGTGAGTAGTAAGGCATTTCCACCTAGACAATATGGTGATCCATCACATAGGTGGAAACAATCGTTGCAAGGTGTAGGGATGGTGCAGACTATTTCTCCCTCCCCAACATCCCAGAGCAAGTGGAGAAACTAGGGAATAGACTGTGTCACAATCTGGTTCTGCATCTGCTCCTGGGGCAGTGCAACTACGAGCTGTCCCTTAGTTGGGGTTTATGGCCAGGTATGGGTCTAGGAGTGAGCGAACAGGGGGATTCACCCTGGGTGCCAGCTTCCACGAAGCACCATACTGCAATGCCACACAGCCTTTTTTTCATTTGGCCACTCTGGGGCACGGCATGGGGTGAGGGGAGGGTTCCGAAAAACATTTTCTGACCTGGCTGGCAAAATGCTTAGGATCATTCCTGCTTATGGAAATATAGCAAAGCCACATTTCACATCATAGACAATAGCAATAGATCCATCATGAGCTTTCCCCATTTTCTCTTATTTTGTACTCCATTCTACTCGATGTCTAAAGTTTAATGTTCAGTTTTCTTATTTATAGTCTTACTATATAGACCACACATATATGAAATATTTTTTTAATTCTGTTAAAGAATCTTGACTTTACTGGTCAGATCTTGTGCCCTTACTTGGGCAAAAGTCATACTTGACTTCAATGGGAGTTTCAAGTGCTTAGCGCCAGGATTTTAACCCAGTAGGATTTCATTATATGGTTATATGTTTTGACTTGCAGGACTTGATCCTGCAAGATGCTCAGAATCATCTAAGAAACATTAAGGCCTACTGAAGATTTGTCATTAAAAAGCAGTCGGTACCTCATGAAAAGACCTTGAAAACTACTAGATTTTGTTTTTCCAATTGTTGAAGTAATACAGGAAAATGAGGTCCAAAGAATCAAAGATCAAATTTTCATGCATATGTCCTCAGTAATACAAAACTGGCAGGAAGTATACAGAAAATGCATTATATAAAGCAAAACTAGAATTGGTTCTGAATAAAAGTGTTTTTGAAAGCTTTCTCCAAGCTGATAGCTTCTCTTTAGAGCTATATTAATGAGTTTGCATGTGTCAATCAAAATTAAAATAATGCTCTGCTTTGATTATGTACATGACCTGAATAATAAAATACAAATGTTTGTACAGTGCTTTAAACATGCAGATTGCTGCATAAATTCTACTGCAAGTATAATTATTATTAATAATGAAATGCAAAAATCCAGTGCACTGTAATAGTCTAATTAAATTATCATATACTATTTCTCTAATAATAATACAGTGTTTCCTACTAAGTTAGATAGATACATATATGGACAATATTGTAAGATAAAATGTGATCATGTAATGAAGCATATTGGATCAAATTTCAAACAGCTATTTTTATTCAAATACTTCTAAAAAACACTTTGAGACAGAGACCAAGCCTGGCAAATTTCATCCCAAAAGTTTCTGAAAGTGAGAAATGGGATTACAATGATAAATCCCAGATATAGCTGCCATTTGCATGGATGGACAACATTGTGAACAGGCTCCAGGAGCCCTCTGCCCTTCTGTGTCAATGTACAGGGGCCAACCACAATTGCAGACTCTACTGAAATGGGTAAAAAGGAAGCTGAGCCATTCATCCCTGCCTCCTAATCTCCTGCACTGGCAAGCTGAGCTGGCCAACCATGGTGGGGGTTAAGAGCCACTACACACTGCATGTTGCATTATGTCATTTCAGCCACCACTGACATAAAGCCATCTCTGTGGTCAAACACGGCAACTGTTTAATAGTGTACAGAAACATTATAGGAAAAAGCAAGTATAAAATCTCCCTGATGGAAAAATCAGAATCCCCATCCCTCCCTCCTAGCAGACAGGCAGATAAGATGACTTCTCATTTTTAAAAAGGCTGTACACAGTCCTATTAATTTTAATGACAATATTCACCAAGTAGTTACACAATGTGAATAAGAGTGGCAGAATCAGGCCCCCACTATGCAGAACCATAGCTGCTAATATATCTGTTAGAGAAATAGCTATTGGAATGTACCTCAGGAAAGACTTGTTTAAATTTTTCTAAATAACGATACATCAGAGACTAAATGCAATTATTTTTTAACCTGAAAATTTATTCTAATGCTAAAGATCATTTAAATGCCTTTATTTAAATGCCACAACTTGTTACCAAATTCTAACAGAAAATGACTAAAATGAAAACTGAGGGAATAGTATGTTATATCCGTATGGACTTGTACTCTGGAAGATGTTTGTCTAGAGTCACTGACCATATGTTTCATGGAGTTATGCCAAAAAAAATGTATTTTCACTGTAGATTTAGGTTCTTGCTGTGAGCTAATAAATAACCAAGCAATTATTGCATCGTCCTCTTCAAGTACACTGTAAATATGAGCTTCCAGCATATCTGAAGATAAAAAATGCATAATAAAATGTTTGTCATAAGTAAATCTTTTAGAGATACTGTATCTTTAATGACTCTTGTTTTTGTCGCTTGGATCTAATTTATCCCTAATGTAATTCAGTTGACTTAATGGAATTACACCAAATTGGAGTATTTCAGTTGGAGTCTATTTTCCTTTCCATGGGCTAAAGCCTGGTCACTGTTCAAAACACACATGAAGAGATCCCATGCAGGAGAGTTCTACGTGATATGTCATTCTTCTTCTCAGAGGGCTTGTAAGATACCTGATGTAGTCTCAGGAGTGCAGTAGACTATGGTAGCAGCTCATATCTCTGGTGGTATACATGATTTCCAGAACCTCCCTGCAGGCATGGATTCACTATTTACTTCCTCTCCCTTTTCCCATCTCCAAAAGTGTTGCTCCACTGGCTGTACGATGTACTGGGCTGTACATGGCTGCAGAGCGTTGAGGGAATGAATAGGATTTGACCTCATATGTTTGCAATACTGCATTTTATGCCAACAGGAGACATGCATGCTTATCAAGAGGTGTTACACTTTCTAGTTACCTACTCAGTAGTTCATCAGGCCCAGTATCCTGTCTTCCGATAGTGGCCAATGCCAGGTGCTTCAGAGGGAATGAACAGAACAGGGCAATTATCGAGTGATCCGTCACCTGGTTTGAGCCTTATATGCAACATGATATTCCAATGAATATGTATATTTGCTGGATATATTAGCAGCATTCTTCCTATCATAGTCAAAAGAAAAATAATATATTTTTATTGTTATGTTTTAGTGCAGTGTAGGTATACATACAACAGTTTAATTCATGACAGCTTTATGTGGTATAGTGTTCGCCCAAGAGTTCTGAAGGAACTCAGATATGAAATTGCAGAACTACTCATTGTGGTAGGTAACCTATCACTTAAATCAGTTTCTATACCAGATGATTGGAGGATAGCTAACATAAAGCCAATTTTAAAATATGGCTGCAGAGAAAATCTTGGCAATTACAGGGCAGTAAGCCTAACTTCAGTACCAGGCAAATTGATTGAAACTACAGTAAAGAATAGAATTATCAGACATAGAGAACACAATATTGGAGAATCAATATCAGAACAAAATATGTTGGGGAAGAATAAACATGACTTTTGTAGTGGGGAAGTCATGCTTTACCAATCTATTAGAATTCTTTAAGGGTGTCAGCAAATGTGGACAAGGGTGATCCGGTGGATATAGAATACTTGGACTTTCAGAAAGCCTTTAATAAGGTCCCTCGCCAAAGATGCTTAAGCAGTCATGAGATAAGAGGGAAGGTCTTCTCATGGCTCAGTAACTGGTTAAAAGATGGAAAATGAAGGGTAGGAATAAATGTTCAGTTTTCATAATGGAGAGAGGTAAAAAGAAGGGTACCCCAAGTATCTGTATTTGGACCAGTGCTGTTCAACATACTGTGAGGTCCCAAAGTTTACAAATGATACAAAATTACTCAAGGTAGTTAAGTTCAAAGCTGACATAGAAGAATTTTAAAGGAATCTGACAAAACAGGATGTGTGGGCAACAAAATGGCAGACAAAATTCAATGTTGATAAATGCAAAGTAATGCATATTGGAAAACATAATCCCAACTGTACATACAAAATGATGGAGTCTAAATCAGCTATTATCACGCAAGAAAGAGATCTTGGAGTTATTGTGAAAAGTTCTCTAAAAACATCTGCTCAATGTGCCGTAGCAGTCCATAAAGCTAACAGAAAGTTAGGAACTATTAGGAAAGAGAAAAATAATAAGACAAATAATGCCACTATATAAATCCATCGTATGCCCACACCTTGAAAACTGCATGCAATTCAGTTCACTCCATCTCAGAAAGATATATTAGAATTGGAAAAATTACAAAGAAGATCAACAAAAATGATTATGGGTATGGAACAGATTCCATATGAGGAGAGATATTAAATAGACCGGGACTGTGAGCTTGGAAAAGAGAGGACTAAGGACATATATGATACAGGTCTGTAAAATCATGAATGGTATGGAGAAAGGTAATAAGGAAGTGTTATTTACTTCTTCACATGACACAAGAACCAGGGTCCACCCAATGAAATTAATAGGCAGCAAGTTTAAAACAAACACAAGGAAGTACTTTTTCCACACAACACACTGTCAACCTGTGGAACTCATTGCCTGGGGATATTTTGAAGACCAAAACTATAATTGGGTTCAAAAAAAGAATTAGACAAGTTCATGGAAAATAGGTCTATCATTGGCTGTTAGCCAAGATGGGCAGGGATGCAATCCGGTGCTCTCATTTTGACCGTGACAAATACATCACGGCTTATCCTGGATTACTTTAGAACTCGAGCAAGAATGCGAAGAAGAGTGATCTATGCCTCTGTGGATGCTGTGATACAAGAGATCCAGCAGATCATTTATAATAATGAGCCTAAATATTGCTTGCCTTTGATTTTTCCCTCCACCAAACCACCCCCTCCACCTGTATGCTGTTTGCCTTTTATGCTCCCCCCACCACCACCTAGATATTGCTTGCCTTTGATTTTTCCCTCCACCAAACCATCCACCCCACCTGTATGCTGTTTTCCCTTAATGATCATCCCCAAACCCCCTGTATATTGCTTGCCACACACTGTGTGTTGTTTGTCTTTAATAATCATCCCACCACCCAAGCCCATTTGATATCTGTGCCTGAGAATTCCCTCCTGACTTACATATGATTTAATAAAGAAACGTGGAATGATGCAAACCTTTATTTCTTTACATTCAAGTAATGGGGGAAGGGGTCCTTTCACTGTCTCCTGGGGTAGGGTGGTAGCTTGCTGGCCAGCACTCAGCATGTCCGCTGCAGCTTTCTGCTCACATCTGGGATGGAGGTAAGCATGTAATGCCTCCTGGACAATCTCCTCCAAGAGCTATTGGGGACTGGGGAGGGGGAAGGTGGCATAGCCATCAGTTGAGGAGCATTGCCGTAGGAGATGCCGTAGAATGTCTGCCTGGTCCCGCATGACTTGCGGCATCTGCTGTGCGGTGCTGCGATCATTGTCCTACAGTTCTCCCATTTTATTGGTCAAGGTGAGCCACCTAGTTCTTTGCTCTGCCTCTGCGGCTACTGAGACATTCATGAGGTCTGCAAACATATCATCTCTGCTTTATTTTTCTTCCCTTTTTCTAATCTGAGACGATCTGTCAGCAGCACTTCTTAAGGGTCGGTCCACTGGCGAGGTGTCTGTAGAATGAAATATAAATAAGAAGGGACCCACAGTTAACATATTAAGAGACAGATACAAATCTTTCCATTTCAGTGATGAGCCCAAGATACAATGTATCCGCATGTACCATAGTGAAGAAACTCTTAATAAAGAGAAAATTGCCATAATGAGCACATGATACAATATAGCAAATGATTTAAAACCCATTCAGCACGCTGGGAGTGTGTGGGGGGAAATCTTTCCACCCCTTAAAGACACAAACTGCACAGGGCTTGCTGGGTATTTAAAACCCATGCCGCACACAGGGAGGAGGGGTGTCTGGGGGAAATCTTTCCAACCCTTAAAAACACAAACAGGGCAGGACTTGTTGGCCATTTTAAACCCATTTGCCACACGAGGGAGGGGATCTTTCCAACCCTTAAAGACACAAACTGCGTACCATTTGAAAACACATTTAAAATAGAGCACCCATGGCACTCAATGAAACACATGAGATTCCCCCTCCCCCCACAACCACTGTGCAAGGATAGAAATGCTAATAAGAAAGAAAACTTACCAGATGTGCCTTCCACGGGATCATTTGTGCTGTCCTGTGTGCTGGTGGACTGCTCAGGTATCAGGAATAACTCCAGATTTTGTGGGAGAACGGACACCCTGCTCTCCTGCACCCTACTATCCACAGCTCCCTCCTCCTCCTCCCATAAATGTTCAGATTCCTTTTGCTGGATCTGAGCTCAGCAAGAACTGACTCCTCTCCCCACAGGTCTAAGACCTCTGAACAACTCCATGATGGAGCACGTTTGGGCTTTGCAGTAGCCATGCTGAGAACAATGGAAAGCTCTCTCCATGCTGGCAGCAAGCACAGGAAATGAAGAATCAAATCTTCCTGGGGCTGCTTTGGGGGAGGGTACTCTGAAATGGGGCATCATGAGATACATTCTGGAGGCCAATTAATTCAAATTGCGACCACATTCTCACTAATTTGAATTAACAACTACAAATTAGGTGCTATGCCACTTGCAGAGGTGGTCTAATTAATTCGGTTTTACAGGCACCTTAATTCAAACTAACAGTAGCATCAGTTTAGACGCATCTGTAATTAATTCAGATTAAGGGTCCTTAATTCGAAATAAGTCACCAGTGTAGACCAGGCCTTAATGTGGTAGATTCTAACAACTCAATCTATTCATCTTAACAAAGAGAAGGTTAAGGGGTAACTTGATTACATTCTGTAAGTAATTACATGGGGAGCTAATATTTAATCCATGGGCTCTTCAAGATAGCAGAGAAAGGCATAACACGATTCAATATCTGGAATTTGAAGTGTGACAAATTGCCTGCTCTGCTATGGTGGGTCCCATGCTTTGCTCTGATGTGGTGAGTCTGGGCACCACCTGTTGGCTCTGTCTCTGTGTGTCAGTGCCTCTGTAATGCACAGTGAAGGGAAGGGACCCAGACCTGCCATCTACCCTGGGGCCCAGCCCAGGGACCCTATGAATAGCAGCTGTGTGCTGCTGACACTGTTTGCAGCTGCACTTCTTTCCCCTGCACTATTTCTTCCCATGTTCTCTTGTAGCTTTCTCACGGCTCTGGTCCCTCTGGTTGATTACAACACTCCTTACTCTCCCTCCCCCAGTCTGGCTGGAGCAGGGGTTTTTAATAAGGACTCTTGCTGGGCCTCAATTGGTCCCGGGTGGTCCTAATTAACCTGTAGTAACCCACGCTCAAATTTTCACAAGGCCCGGAACATTCTGGGGCTTATATATCTTCCTTCGGACCCTCATGCTGCCATCTGGTCCTGCTGTCTCACAGAAGATAGACAAATTCAGACTGGAAACAAGATGTATTTTTTTAATGGTGATAGTAATTAGGTCTTGGAACAATTTACCAGGGGTTATGGTGGATTCTCTGTCACTGATAATTTTCAAATCAAGATTGGATGTTTTTTTCTAAAAGATATGCTTGAGGAATTATTGTGGGGAAGTTCTATGGTTTCTTCCAGAGGGTTTGTGTTATGCAAGAGGTCAGACTAGATGATCACAGTGGTCCTTTCTGGCCTTAGAATCTATGAATCTATTCCTCACGCACATACCTCACCACCCCCCAACTGCTGTAATCAAACACTAGCCCTCAAAAGATTGATGTTGCCCCCTTTGCGGTGCCAGCTTTCCATCAGTCCCCCTACCCATCCTTCTGTTCACATACCTTCAGCAACCTCCCCTCTCTCAGTAGAGCCAACTACTATCCCTAACAACCACAACTCATAGTATTCCAGGACATTTGTGCAGATGAGCAGAAATGGAGTAGAATTCAGGTGGTGGGGTGTGGTCTGATTACATAGTTATGTTAATGGTAAGATGTGTGCTTGTGGGTGGAGCAGGGGGTATATACTGTCAGGTGATTTATTGTTTCATTTGCTGATTATTGTAGGTCTGAATAAGATGTACGGTGGAGGTAGCAGCCATGTGTGTTTCACAACAAAATTGTTTGTCTATATATTCAATTCTATTCTGTTTCTTGTACAGCGAATTTAAAAAAATTAAAAGTGAGCAGGGAAGAATAGAGTCATATTTCAAACTTCAGATGACGTTAGAGGTGATCAGTTCAACTTTTTATTACTTGTTGGCTGCTATACAAATGGACATTCTCTGTTACCTAAAACTCTCATTGACACAAAGAGTCTAGGATATTTTCAAGTCCTTAGAAATTTTGTGACTATCAGTTGGTTGCCCATAGAGTCAATATTACTATCTTTTATTGTTGCTGGAAAAAAAATGAACAGTGCAGTAGAGTTTCTGGTACAATATTTTGACATTCTGCAAATTTGGGGCAAAGGAACACAAATTTAAAACAACCAAGTTATTTAACTGTAAACATTGCTTATTGTATAATGTATTTCAAGAGTGTCTAAGACATGGATTAAGTGTGCATAGATGTCTGCCATATAGCTGATGGAATTAAAAATGCCCAAATATTTATTTTCAGTGTCATCTTCAACATCCACTGTGCACATATTTTTAGGCACATTACAACTTACCTTTGCAGGATCAATCTCTTATGCTATAAGATTTCCAGGGAATTATTAGACAGTTTATAATGTGTATAAATATAAATGTTCAGTATAAATCTCTATAGACTTTATCAGCAGTTTTTTTCTATTCAGACAACGAACTGGGCCAAATTTTGGCTGCCCCTGCATGGGTGCCCTTCCCCTACTTGTGCACCAGCTCAAAGGCAGCCTGTAAGGATTCTCTGCTGCTGCCTCTCCACTTTGGCCACCCTCTTGATCACAAATGACTCCAAGACCCTCTGGTTTCGCAGTCCAGTGTAGTTTATTTACAGTGTGCAGTCCCACAACCTTCTTACAACATGCAGTTTGCCTGCAGAAGCACCTGAGGCAGCCAACCAGAGTCTCTGCTCCCTTTCCACTCCCTAGCTTCTCCTTCCCCCTCTACTTCCTTCAGCTGGGCCAGTATAGAACCCCTGGCTAATTCAGTGGACAGCTGCTACCCCTTCACAGATCAGGTGCCAGTTCTAATTTACCTCACTCAACTGGGGCTGGTGTGACAGAGGACTGGCTAAGAGTTCGCTGCCCAGAACTCTGCCACACACCTCCCCCGCTCATTGAAGCAACAGGTTCTTCTTTCCCCAACCCCTCCTCCGGTTACTGGAGTGATCCCTATGGGGGAGTTCTCCTTCTTTCCTTTGACCCTCAGGGTCCTCCTTGTGGGGTTCAGTCTTCCCCCAATCACAGAAATGACACTGTTTGGGGGGTGGTCACCCCCATAGCTCTGCTGCCACCCAAAGGTCTTCACACCAGTTGCAAACCTGGGTGAGTCCCCGCCCTTCCCCCCCCCCCCCCATACCTTCTGGCCCCCTCATGGGTACCCAGGACTTTGGGCTTCTCATGCCTCTAGTGGGGACTGGCTGGCTCCCATTAGGGGTTGCATTTCGGAAGGCTCTGTGGGCCCCTTTACCTCCGCTGAGGTGTTTGGGCCAGGCATCACCCCTCTATGATGTTCCTCCCTGTTTCTCCCATTATCCCTGGGCTCCTGGGAGCACTTCAACCCCTGACTCTGGTCCTGTCTAGCATTTGTCTCCTCACTTCCTCCTCCCTCCCCCATGGGCTCCTAAGGACACTTCTTTTCTTCCACACTTTGGCCTTTGTAGGGTGTTCTTTCCTGGGGCTTCCCACCCAAGAGGTTTCTACCCCCTTCTCTGGGGAACTTCATGGTTTCCCCCCCATGGGGTTCCTTCTACTGCCTCTTCCCTCATGGGGAGGGGTTCCATTCTATGCCTAACACTACTGGGTAAAGCAGCCCCTCCACTACCCCAGCCCATTTCCACTGAAACTGGCCCCAGCCCTCTAGGGGCACCTGGGCCATAGGGCACTGTTTCCTATCTCCATGGATACATTCAAGATTCAGCTTTTCTCTGGGAAGTACCCAGTGAGGCTTCACCAGCCCCTTCTGGGGAAGAGAGTGGGCCCTCTGGGGTTTCATCCCCACCTTCATTGGAATGGTGGACAATGTTAGTCCACCTGCAAAACTCTGCCCTGCCACACTCCATGTGTGGGCAGTCCATCTTTCTATGCCCTGGTTGCCCACATTGCCAGCAAACAATTGGGCAGGCCCCAGTGGGAGCTCCTCGGCTGTCCTCCTTTTTCCTCTCTGGTCTTTTTCGGAGCAGGGGTTCTCTGGGCTTTCCGCTGGACCTTAAGGCCTTATATGGCCATCCCTCCTTCCTGAGAGAGTCTGCCTCCGTGTATTCCTTGGTTAACTTCACAGCAGCCTCCACTGTGCTCGGCTGATGCTGCCGAACCCAGACCATTATGTTGTTAGGGACCATGTAAGAACTGTTTTAGAGCATGTCCATAATCTCCCTCAGGGTCTGAGCATCAGGCTTCAGCCAATCCATCAACCTTTGGGCAAAACGCCCAGGGTTGCAAACCCCATCCACCTTGCTGACCGAAACTGCTGGCAGTACGTCTCAGATGACAGCCCTGCCCAATCCAGGATGGCCAATTTCACTGCCTCATAAATCCTGGCCTATTCCTCACTCAGGTCCATATATGCTACTTGATTTTCACCTGCCAGGGAGGGAACTAGCTGTAAAAACAGATTGTCCAATCCCATCCAGCCCCCATGGCTACCTGCTCAAAAGTGAAGAGGAATGCATCCAGGTCATCTACAGGGCACATCTTGCATAGTCCTAAACCCGACATCCAAGAGCCATTCCCCACTGTGGGACTCATCATCTTCTGCAGGAGCTGCTGTTATGCATTGGCCTGTTCCCATATAAAGTCCTGCAGGTTTTTTGCTGCTCCACCTGCCAGGTATGCAAGGCCTGTCACTCCACCTGCTTGGATTGCTGAAAGGTTTGCATGGCCTTCTGCATCTCTTCCTGCTGCTTTACCAGCCATTTCAGGGTCTCCTCCATCTCCAAGCTGCCAATGCTTGTGCTGGCTCAGCAAGGTTCAGACAAGCCCCAGGTGTAAGAGTTCTTTGCCGCTGCCGCTCCACTTTGGCCACCCTCTTGATCACAAATGACTCCAAGAACCTCTGGTTTCACAGTCCAGTGTAGTTTATTTACAGTGTGCAGTCCCACCACCTTCTTACAGCATACAGTTTGGATCACTGCCTCTGCTACTCCCACAGCTTCTCCTTCCTCCCCTACTTCCTTCACCTGGGCCAGTATATAACCCTGGCTAATTAGGCGGACAGCTGCTTACCCTTCACAAATCAGATGCAGGTGTCCCTAGTCAGTTCCAATTTACCTCACTCAATTTGGACTGGTATGACAAAGGGCTGGCTAAGGGGTTGCTGCCCAGCACTCTGTCACACAGCCATTATACCAGATACTGAATTCCCTGAGCATCACTATACACCCTCATAGGGGAGAAACAGTGCATAGTCACAGCTGGTCTTTCTGCACTGCCTTGTGGGATGCGGCTGGCATCAAAGAAATTCATGCTGCACTCACATGTTATACTTGTAAAAGAAATGATCTGTGGAATCTTGTTCAAGGGATAAGGCAATAAGCCACGTGTATTGTAAACATAAAAATCTTTAAAAAGCTATTACATATACACACACAAGAGTTCTGCAAACTGGTAGAATATAGCTACCAGTTCGTTGCTCGAGTCAAGCCTAGTGGCCAGCTAGGTCAAGCATGGGGGAAATCAGCTGTGATCTGATGCTCCTCAATGATGATGATGATGATGATTGTAGTCACTGGCTCTAATGTAAGTCTATCGGTCTTGCCGTGTCATGCTGCCTCCAGGTCCGGTATGGTTGTTAATCATCAGCTATTTGCAAGCATGACCATTCTCTTATCTTTGTGCTTTGTCCGCTCCCCAGGGTAGATCCTTCTGTACTTTAGGATCGTTTATCTGCACTCTTCGGCCTTCAGGGTCAGGATTATAATGGCAGCTGGCGTCTTCGCTCCCCTCTTTGTTGTCAGAGCAGTTTAGGCTGGCGTCTTTGTCCTTATCTTATTTATGCCCTACACACACATTCCTCACTCATACACAAAGAGTAATTAATCAAGATGTTCTTAGATTCAATAGTATAAATCTTTGGAAAACAACTTACACAGGAAATCAACAAGATGGAGTCTACAGCAAGATGGAGTCTACTTTTGCCAAGCAGTAAAGAAATCCATTAAACAATACACAATATATCCTTATATAGACAGAGGAATTCATCTTATTTGATTTACAGGGTTTGGGCTGTAGATATTTTATTCTAGGTTTACCTCAAACACAAAGGGGAAATAGGAAGCTCTTCTGTGCTTTGCCTTCACACACAGCATAAGCAGAGCGGTGCCTTGGAAAGACACAGTAGAAACCTGTATATTTCCTGAATACATATTTACATAGCAATGGAGCTGATATGGTCTAATGGGTAAATATCATTTTACAATATCGAGACACTTCAGAGTTAGGGTTGAATCTGAGTCCTTACTATTCCTGCTTCCTTGCATAACCAAGATTTGTTTTGGTTTTGTTTATTTTCATTTCAACATGAAACGTAATAAAAGAAAACATAACACAGGCCCTAGGCCCTAATTCTTAATAAAGAAATACAAAAGGAACTCAAAGGCACAAATGGCAGCAAACCAACAACCTGACTCCTCACAAAGCTGGTTCACAAAACTGAAATTTCCTTATCTAAACCCCCCCAAACCTCCCACCCTCCCATTAGAGCCTCAGACGCCTGTACAAACAGATGCACTTTGCCGTGTACTCTAAAGGTCAGGAACAAATTAGGGCTACTTCAAACCAATCAGAAGAGTGCATTCCAAAGTTGAGGTCCCTCATTAGGAGTGCCAGTCACCTCTTCTATATCCCATGGAAGTGTCAGCTTGAGCACCTCTCAGCTGTTGAGCAAAGTCTTGAGAAGAGAGACAGGCTGTCAGGTTTGCTAAACGAAGTGGGTAGTGGCTGGCAGGGTAGTGGAACGTTCCTTTAAGAAACCTGGTAGTGGCACACACCCATCCAGAAGTGTACCCTCTGGATCAGGGTGTGGTGCAGGCACTATGATTCATGAGTAATCTGTAATAAAGGTTTGTTTGTTTGAAACTTATGGATTGTACCTCTGTGTCCAATACTACATTACTGTCAGAGATTTTCAGAATAGTAAATGGTCTTTCAAAACAAATGAAGCGTGCAGGTTTTCTGTAAGTTCTCTGAGCTCTCTTTGTGGGGAAATACAACATATGTGTTTCCTGTCACTAAAGATAGGGGCCAAATTTTACTTCCAGTGAAACCTATTGTAATCAGCTATAAAGGTTTAGTTGTCAGCAGAGATTGTTCGTGAAACTTTGTCTCATCCTGGTGATTATGTATTAAGGGAAAACACCTATCTTTTATATTCTTTGGTAAAGAAATTCTTCCATAGTGTGTGATTTACACAGGAACGTCTTATGTGTCCAACAGTTGGATATTGGATGAACTATCAATGATCTGAAGTTAAATTACACAACTGAGAGTCATGCTACCTGGGTTGTATATTTGGGTTGGCTACAGACATAGTTTGTGATGTAGAGAAAGCCTCTTAATCTCTCTGTGCATCGTTTTTCTCTTGTGTAAAATAGAGACAAAAATACCGATTATCTTATGGGTATTTTGTGAGGTTAAATTCTGGTAAGTGCTCTAAGATCTTGAGGGTGCATCATATAGTAAGATGTTTATATCATCTTGTTAGTCATCTGGAGGTCATTTGAATCACCTCAGCATATGCTTAGTTGGTCTTTCTTTTTGCCATGCTCTATTTCCCATATTCCTCTCACCGCTGCCCACTCTCCCACTTCAGTCTTTAAGTGGGTTTACTATTAATTCTTTTTGCTCTACTGAAGAATACCAAAGTGATGCAAGTTAGGCTGTCTTGTCATTTACCTCTTTTCTCTGACCAACTTACAGCCAGCTATTAACATGCCACTGACTAAGACACTGCCCAGTTGTCCACTGAATTTAGCACAAAACACGTGTTAAGGAAAAGTTATCACATAGGGTATAGAATAATAGAATCATAGAATATTAGAGTTGGAAGGGACCTCAGGAGGTCATCTAGTCCAACCCCCTGCTCAAAGCAGGACCAACCTCAGCTATATCATCCCAACCAGGGCTTTGTCAAGCCTCAGCTTAAAAACCTCTAAGGATGGAGATTCCACCACCTCCCTAGGTAACCCATTCCAGTGCTTCACCACCCTCCTAGTAAAAAACTTTTTCCTAATGTCCAACCTAGACCTCCCGCCCTGCAACTTGAGACCGTTGCTCCTTGTTCTGTCATCTGCCACCACCGAGAACAGCCTAGCCCCCTCCTCCCTCGAACCCCCTTTCAGGTAGTTAAAGGCCGCTGTCAAATCCCCCTCACTCTTCTCTTTTGCAGACTAAACAAGCCCAGTTCCCTCAGCCTCTCCTCATAAGTCCTGTGCTCCAGCCCCCTAATCATTTTGGTTGCCCTCCGCTGCACTCTCTCCAACTTGTCCACACATTTTGTAGTGGGGGGCCCAAAACTGGACACAATATTCTAAATGCGGCCTCACCAATGCCGAATAGAGGGGAATAATCACTTCCCGTGACCTGAATAATCACTTCCCGTGACCTACATGACTAACTTGAAGAAGTTGCCCACATGTACATTACTGTGTTTTTAGGGCCAATTTTTTCCCTCTTATGATCATGACACAAACAGAGAACCATAGGCTCAGCAGGTGCCGTTCTCCTGTGTAAAATGGGCAGGCTCAAGCCCACATCACCAGCTTGCCGGAGAGAAGAGAGCCACAGGTTTCCCTGTGCCCAAGCATGCAAGTGGAGTTTGGAAGATGGGAAAGGGGACTAATAGAAATGAGTCCAGTGTATTTATGATTACAATGAGCCTCTGGTTGTTTTCCTCTACAAGCATACACCCAGGGGGACCACAGGAACTTCTGCTGCCTTCAGGCCTAGGGGGAGGATGTGTAAAATCTCTCACAGAACCCATGAATCTCTTTAGCACACAGCCTGTTTACTCAGAACTTAATCCCCAGAACTAAATCATATCATTTTTAAAAAGAAAGGAAAACTATGCTTTTAGAAACATATGTTTACGAAAGCCAAATATTTTATCCTTTCCTTCTCCAGTAACTTGCTTAGCAGTGTTTATTGTACTTTCTGAACACCATCATCTTTATCTAAAACCGGATATTTTATTCACTTTCTAGTTCAATTTTGTTGGGAAATTGCTTGGACCAAGAGGAAACTCCTTGAAGAGGTTACAGGAGGAAACAGGTGCAAAAATGTCTATCCTCGGCAAAGGTTCCATGAGGGACAAAGCTAAGGTATTGTACATACATTCAGATCTTATATATCATTAAGTGTAGCTAAAGTTATATTTAGTGGACTCTTCTTAAAAAGGTTAATTTACATTTAAAATGTACTAATTAAATTGTAGTAAAAGATATTCTTATGTCTATATTCCTCTGGTAAAGGTTTGTTTGTGAAGGTTACTGTTATAATTTGAGAATGCATAAATATGCTTGGTGTAGTTTTAGTCTTGTCTTCCAGGCCCTTTAACATTTGTCTGTGGATGTTGCACTTTTCCCTTTTGAATATTTATTAGATAAGACATATTTGAAAAAAAAGACTTTCGACATCCTGGAAGAAAATTTGTAAATAGCACTAAAAGGACAACACACCATATGGCATATGGCATATGTTTCAACCTTGCTGTTTGGAATACCACTTGGTCACGCCACTTCTCTCTAAGATGACTGTTTTAAAACTAAGGCAACTTTATTTAAATCTGAATAAAAGAATGTGATTGTATACTGTATTGTACCTTATCACCATACAGTCTGAACAACTGCAGTGTTATGATCTAGCTTCGAAATGTAAATAGTAACTATTCAGTCCACTGATCTATATTTTACATTGACATATATTTTATTGACTCTGTCTGTCACCACTGCTATTTGTTTCAGCAGTTAAAATAACAGATAGACAAGGGTCAGGATAAAGTAAAAATTAACCAGCATTCTACTATTTTTATGAGTGACATTATTTGGTTTTGGTGACTCATTTTTTCCACATCAGCAGTCACACTGGTATTATCAGACCATTTGCAAAATGAAATAAATAAACAAGCAAACAGATGAACATCCGAGATGATGCTATTGTTTTCAGTAATATTATCCCTACAATTGAAAGACAAGTTTCCCATATAAAAAGTATTTCAATTTGCCACTGATATCTTTAAGATGTTGGTCACCATAGCACTTTAACTGTCTTTTTAACAATCTCATTTGTATGGGCTTTATTTTTTTATGGTTTGATTACACCAAAGAGTTTCTTTTTAGTTACTGACAAGTAGAATATTTTATAACCCTTGAACCTATTTTTGGCACAGTAAAAAAAATTGCTCTCCAGATCAGTAAATGCATATGCTGCTGAAGTGGCAATAATGCACATTTGTAATGTGTCTGCCAGCTCCATTCCCAGCCACCCATTCAGATCATTATTGCCAAAAGCAGGAATGATCTGAACAGGGGTGTGTGAAAGACCCGTTACCAGATCAGGAAGTGTTTGCATTTAAACAGGCAGACTAAATCCTCTGATTTTTAGACCAGCCTCCTCACCTATCATGTCTCATGAATCTGATCTGACAACGCAAGATATACTAAACATTACTACTTACTGCTCTAGACAACACAAAGAACTGGATTTTATGAGCTGCTGAGCACTGCAGCAAAATCAGAATTCAAGGTACTTTTCCTCCTTGGAAAACAAGATAAAACCCTTAGATGTTCTGGAGTTGAGACTGGACATTATGGAAACTCAGTTCCATAATATTGATGTAAGAAATGATGTTGAAAAGAAGTGATGAAAAAACCTCTGGTAACACAAACCATCATAAGTGACTGTCAGTGTAACCTGAGCAGAAAACAAAATCCCCAAGTAATTAGAGTGAAAGATAAAAAAAAAAAAAAATTATCTGAAACACATGAATCATTGTTACAAGGATCCAATGAGAGGAAATTGGGGACAATTAATGATGAATGGATACCCAACACTCTTTTCTCAGACAGGATGTGCCACTGATCCAAGGAAGAGTTAAGGGGGAAAAAGGACTTGATTGTGAACAGAAACAATAGTCTAAGCCTTGCTACACAGAAAAGGGAGGCAGGGGAATTGCCATTGTCAAAGGAGCTTTCTTGGAGAAAAAGCATATCCACTGGCTTCCTTTATGCTGTAAAACATGGAACTTATAATTACATTAACTATTCAGCATTAGATTCTGGCCAGTGCTCTGGCCTTTTGCACCATTCTGGAGGAAAAAAGTTGCCAGAAACAAGGCTTAACAATGTCCCCAAAGATTCCCCATGCAGGGGGATTCTCCGAGCAGCTCCTCCCTACCTCTCTCTCTCAGTCCCTAGCAATAGGTGTCACAGCCTGGGGGCCACTACTTCTCCCTGATCCCTGACTATTAGATTAGTCCCTTGGGTCTTTGGACAGCTGTGCATAAAGTAGAGCGGCTGGCCAGATTAAATCCACCTTTGCCCTTCTCCTCTCCCGTTCTTTGCTAACTACCGCTGGGCTGAATCAGAGAGCTGGAAACACAATTTTTGTGATATGACTGGTGGAAAAGATGAAAAATGTATATGCGCTTACATCCTTAGTCACATATTTTAAAGAGGACTGACCTGCTGATTTGCCCTTTCCAAATCTATGAGTATCTATGGGAAACAAATATTGAAATAATGGAGTTGTCAGATAATTTATGGATTTTGCATAGAGGAGAAGTGAAAAATGGAAGGATTTGACAGTGGGGGAATTATGCAAATGAGGTAATGCATAAGAAGCAGAAAAACATACAAAGCCGGATGGGAATAACATTTGGAAATGGATTATAAACATCTCAGGGTACAAACGAAGGGCTGTAGTATGCCTGGCCCTGAGTAAGAAGGCTCTTCCTTTCCACCCATCACCTTTTGCACAATTACAGCCCATTGATTGAGAGCACAAGGACTGTTACAAGGCTGGTGCACAGAGTTGTGCTATCCAAGGTGAATGGGACTGGGAGGGAGCCTCATCATCATCGTGGCAAATCCCAGAGGGACGTAGCCTCCTTGCAGATGGAGACCCACCCAGATCAATCTCTGGTTAGGTCCTTAAGATGCTTTGGCTGGTTGTTCTGGCTGTGTCTGTCGTTGGGGGGTCTTATCGTGCCGCAGAAGCTTTTGGCATCCAAATGATCACCGACCATGTAGCAGAGACTGGAAAGGGCATGTAGGGACAAATCCCTGCTCCTTCATAAACCCTATCCTTAGAGGTGTTTGTGCGCAAATGCTGCACTCTCTAATAGGGTATTACTGTGTCCACATGCACCCCCAGTGCTTCAGAAAGCATTGTGTCTCAGGTGGGTAGAGTGCCTCTAAGGGTATCCTCTGCCCCACAGAGTGTAAGTGTGACCCCGCATGCAGGACAAAACCATTTTAAAATAGACCATAAGACAAACTCAAAATGAAGAATGTGAGCAGCTTCAAATGTACACTGTGTACCACAGAGATTATGCACCTGCCACAGGAAGCTGTGCTGGGAACCATGGGATAGAACCCAGAGGGCAGTGCTACTGCAATAGAGTATGAATGTGAATTTGGGAAAAAGTCCTTTACCCACATCAGCATGGAAAGTGTGGATACCCTGCACTTTTGTGCTTACACTGCTATCACTGGCTCAATTAGCAACAGTTCGGTTTTCTATGATAGACGCAGCCTAAGGGGACAGAGTAGCATAATTCTAGACTAAAATAGCTTTAGTTAACACAAGAAGTTGCAATTGGAAGCACAGGAAGCAGGGTTTTCTTTTAGAGAGATTTTTTTTCTCTTTGACTGGTTACCCAGAACTCTGTTTTTAATGTTGACTCTACGCTGAATCACTGAACTTCAAAATGTTGAGTAGCTAAATAGAGGAGTGTGTTTTTAAATGGGCTATGGAAGGTGTTACCGAACACGATGAATGCAGCAGTGATCACTGCGAATTGTATCCATCGTAAGAGAACAGCTAGTTTCCAGTGAGATCTTATGACAGGTTGAAATAACAGGCTCTCCATCCTGAGAACTCTCATTATCTTGCTGACTCATGGGATGCCATTCTAGTTTCTCACTGCTGGAGTGGTATAGTATTATAAACATGCAAATTCATTCATCAGAACAGATAGTGATGAGATTAAATATAGCCATACTCAATTGCTCATCTTTTTGTTCTTTTTCCCCCCTTCTAATTCATGGAAGACAGTTGTGAAAAAAAGCAAAAATCAACAGACAAGAGAAATTTGATTATGAGCAGACTCAGTTAATGGACATCAATCCACTTAAAGTTCGTAGGTGATTTTCAATGATATCCAAGTTAATCATTGCTGCAAACCTTATCTTTAGCACATGCATTCTTTGCTGATTTAGTTTGTATGTTAAGCAAGAAATTCTGTGCTATTAAGTTCACATTTGTACATGCAAATAAAGTTATTTTTATGAGCTCAAGTAACTGAGGCCTCTCCTTTCCACACACTGCAACTCCCTGTGCTGAGTCCAGTCCTTTCTACCAAATTGCAGATGTGTACTCTGTGGGCAAGAATAACTATTCTATGTGAAGAAAAGACTGGTTTCCCCCGGGGGAGCCAGAGGGACCTTGGGCCACTGTCAGATCTTTTACTTTTTGGGTTCATCTAATGAGAGGACTTTTCCCCCATCACAGGGTGTTGCAGCAGGGAAGGGGAAGAGAAAGGGAGGGCAACCTTTGGGCTGGACTGACACCTCCATATCTCCCTGGTTTCATTTTCATTTGTAGAGTAACAGCCTTTAATAGTAATCTTATATAAAAGATAAATATTCTTCATATTGTTTGACTATTTCAGAACATCATGTGTTAGAGAACAGAATGGTTATAACTTATGCCAGAGTTCAATGGATGGCCCAGAATCTTCTGAAGGAAATGAAAGGCATCTCATAACGCTACTTCCTTCAGTTGTAGCATGCGACTGATGACTGTGACATGCCTGTCCTTAAACTAACATGCATACTGCTTGCATTAATGTTGCAGATTTACAAAGCTATATATTGGTGGGGGCGGAGTGAGGCGGGAGTGGCATCCTTGGTGACCAATGCACTGATGAGCTAGTAGGACCCTTCAGTTATCTTTTGTCCATGCTGTTGACACACTGGCCCACATAAATTTCTCCCATCGTGTTGAACTTATACATTACGAAGCTTCTACCACAGATAAAGAGGTAGACCAGAAAACTAGAGCACAATGACAGAAGGCTTGCTCTGAACCCCAAAGACTCTAATATAAGACGTTCCTACAGTCCCATTCCATGACTAAAAGGGAAGCTGAGATATCCTTCTTTACTGTGCTGTAGCTTCTGCAAAGTAAAAACCGTGGAATGGTTGCAGACTACGAGCCATCTAATCAGTCTGGACTGCCCCCTCAGTGTCAGATCCAAGCATCATCAGCAGCTGCCATCTCAGATCCTGCCCCTTTGCAGACTGAATTCGAGCCAATCTCCCTGAGGTAGTTTGGCTCCACTGTACAGTTAGGAGTTCTCAAGGCAATGAGGTAAGCCAGAGTCACATCTTACAAAACCGTGTACAACATGGTTAGTAAAAGCTATAGGGTCTTCCTTGGTCCAATACTAACCAAGATTATCTACATTGCTCTTAGAGAGTACAAATAGTCAGCAATACTTAAACATGTTATAGTCTGGCCAGTGTTCAAGAGACAATCATTTGATAAAAATGACTTAATGATCATCCCATCTTCCAATTCAACAAATATCTAATATTCCCTCAGTCCGGCTTTCTATCTGATATGGTATGGACAGCACTAGTTCGGTTGCTGGACAATCTCTTTAGGGCCAGAGAAAACAGAAAAATGTCCACGTTAACAGTGGATTTCACTGAGTGCTTTATTACATAACCCTTAATTTTGTATGTGATGATGGCTATACCTGAAATTATAAGCTCCATGGAGTAAGGACTTCATTTATTTGTGTCTTATAGTCTTGAGCACATCCCTGGTACTTAACAAATAAACAATGATAATGATAAAAGGAATACAGATAAGCTTATGATAATAAGCACAGTCCAGGACCCAAGTTACATGATATTTGGCCACATCATAATATCTTTTATTTTTTATAAATGTTGTCTGGGATGAGCTATCAGGGAACATGTGAGTTTATCCATGAGGATCATGGTCTTTATCCAGAAATATGACTGTACTTTGAATAATACTATTTATGGTGACTAACAAGATTGGCGAGAGAGGATAGGTGAGGCTGTGATCCAGGTTAACAATAAAATAAGGCATAGTGAAAATAGAAGCAGTGTAGGGGCACGGCAGAAGGGTGGATATAAATGTGATCATAGAGTTTAAAGGCAGAAGGGACCACCAGATTACCGTTCTCACTTCCTGTGTAGAACAGGCCACCACTGCCACCCAGCACCCACAAAAAGTTGGTGGCAGGTTTTCATGGGCAACAGAGCAGAAAGACAAATTTATTTTATAGCCATAATCTCTTTGTTGTGTGTTTAAATATATGTCAAGGGTGTTCAGAGCTCTGGGTAGGCATTCTTTGGTGAAGAATTTTAAATCTAAATAAATAAATAGCCAAAATGCAGGGGGGAGGGGGAGAAAAGTTAAACTACAAAATAGTTTTCTGCACCTCAGTAGTATTCACAGATACTCTAAAACCTTTCACTTGAACCATGATTTTTCCTTCAGAAGGACAGGATTTGGAAGTAAGTAAGAGCTAAGTATTTACAGATTACTTAGATATAACAGAACTTGTCATTTATAGCTATTAGTTTAAATGGGAGTTACAGTACTTGAGTTAAATCCTCTGGATATCATTGGCTTCATTATTCCCTTAATATAAATTACTTTTTATTTAGACAAACACTGTCAGCTCTAATTTGCATTTTGGGCACTTTATTTTCTTATTTGTTTCACCCAATGTTTAAATATCCATGTATTTTTTTCTCCAAGCTGTTTGGAAAGTGTTCCAGAAATTTGTCTTGAGTTTTATTTCATATCTGTATCCTTCTCTGTTGCTCAGTTGAGCTGTCATTCACAGTTTAAAATTTGTTTGTACTCTTTACAGCTCTCTGTCTCTCTCTCTCAAAATTGATCCTATTACCTTCAACTGGAGAACAAGTATGCAATGCAGCTTACAAGTTCACTATGGAATTTCCTTGCCCATCAGTGAAGTCTCTGTCAGTTAATGAATTAACTTTTAATTGCTTTCCTATTCAAGTCTCAGGTAGTATTTACATCCTTTATTACAAATAGAGGCTTTCCATTAGAGAAGACCCAAATTGAGCCAAATTGAGTAAAAATATTTCATTTCATTTCATGTGTTTGCCATATACCATGTTGACCTGAGAAAACAATGATTTATTTATGTATTGGCTTTAGTACAGTGCTGATCACCAAAGTATGTGTGCAGCTCACAAAACTCCTGGAGTACAGATGTATTATTATCCCAGTTTTATAGATGGGGCTCTGAGTCATAGAGAGCTGTTTCCTACAAAAAGCTCTTGTCCTAATCCAGCAAAACTCTTAAGCATGTGCTTAAAGTTGAGCACATACTTAAGTGCTTTGCTGAACCAAGATTGACTCCAAAAAGATAAATTGACTTGATTTACACAGAGGAAATCTGTGGCAGAGTTAGGAACAGGACTCGGGGCTCCTCTGTCTCTGTCCAGTGCCTTAACTACAAGAACATCCTTTCTCTTTCTCAGAGACAGCAGATGGTTGTATCTTTAGACTAGATCATCAGCAGAGTGCCGTAATGCCTGAGCAGTAAATTTTCTCAGAGTATTCTGGAATCCGACCAGAGTTTTCTGGGTAGACCACATAAAAGAGTTCCCCAGCACGACAGAGGAGAAGAAAGCATCTGCCCAAAGGAGGTGGTCTGAATATAACACTATGCTGTATTCCCAGGTTTTACTGAAAAATTAGATCCAGGCTGTCCATGCTGGCAGAAACTATATGGTTATAATGGCCTTGATTCTCCACTGCTTTGAACATTATATAGTCATTTACAACAGTGCAAAGTCAGTGAGAAATGGGTTTGAAACTACCAGATTAGAACTGTAGAATTTTATGCCCACTTTGAACAGGTGTAAGTGACAACACAAAGTGCAAGATAGTGGGGTATCAGATTCTCTTCTCACACCAGTGTTACACTGGTTTAACTCAGTTCACTTCAACAGAGTTATTTTGAATTTACACATGTGTAAGTGAGAGGTCAGCCATTCCCTTGAGATATCTTCGCTTATCCTTGTAAATATAAGTTTGGATTTTTTAAGGACCACTTTTAGTTTGAAAAAAAACATACTCCCCTATTTCATTTTCAGCCCTCTTGGAGATGTAATCTGGAATTTATTCAATAATCCCTGATCTTTTTCCCTGAAATAAGACATTTCTGCTCCACTGAATACATTCTCTGTCATCTTCAATTGTAAAGTTGCTAAGAGAAAGGAAGACAAGGTGAGCTACTGGATTTAGAGAATTGGCTCAAATCCAGAGGCTTCAATGAGTAATTTAGATCACTAAATGTCGTTCACCTTTTTAAATGTTCTATGTTGGTTTTCCCTACAGATTTGATTGCTATGGCAAATGTAAAGATAACATTGACATTGCTATTATTACCTCAACAGACATGCTCCTTTTGTTGAGTTTGCAGCCATTGTATCGCAAGAACAGACTTAGCTTCAGGAGCAGGATTGGGCCCCCTGCATGCCTTATAGCTATGGACTGATTGAACAGTAAAGCCCCTAACCCAATTTCGTCACATTCTTCCCTGCTTAAATCTCGCCACAAGTTCTGGGCCACTTCTGTGAGGTCCTCAAGACCACCAAAAAACTCCACTTCTCCCATCCACCAAAACATATTGACCAACAAATTAACAGTGACCAACAAACAAAAGTCCAATAATCCATTCTCATTTCAATGGGATGAAAAGGGACTGTTAGCACCCACTCTCAAACATTGTCTATCAAGAAAACAAAACACATTCTTGAGGCAAAATGGCATCTTGGCTTCAGTCTTCCAATTTTTCTTATCTAGACTCAGTCAGGACCAAAATGGCCACTCTCTGTCAGTCTTTCTAGCTCTTACTCTGACTTTGGGTTAAGCACCAGCTGAAGGAACATTTTTTTTAAAAGTTAAAAGTCTTTCAAAAGTTACACTTAACATGTAAAAACTGATGATTTTACAGCGATTTGAACCTTTGCAGCCGAATTTTCAGAACTATCTTCTATTTGTGAGTGCACAACTTTGCATATGGAATCATTTGTGTTTGCAATGTTTTCCACACCATCACTTATGCTTTAAATATCATAATGTATATGGTTAAACTCCATATTACCCAAATGAATTTTTCACATATTCACTCAGATTTCTCAGCTTTACGCAATATCCAGGGGTGCTTCTGAAAGGGGGATTAAGGTGGGACCACAAAAAAAACCTGCTTCTTGCTTCTTAATATTGGATCTTGTTTTCTATTGGCCCAGTCCCTGGCCTCATTTAGAGTAGCCAAACAGCTATTGTAAATTATGTAGATTGGCCATTGCTCCTAGGAATCAGCATACCAACTGGAAATTGCCAGAGCAAAGCAGGGCATTGGCCATGCTTACTTCTCCCCCCAACCCCCTCTCCAGCTATATTCCCAATGCTTCTGGGAGCAAAAGGGAGTGGAGGAGAATGTGTATATGTTGGCTTTATGACAGCTGAGGACTCACCATGACAGGGAAATCCTCAACTGAGCAAATCCAAGAGTTTTATAGCTCCTTTGTTCTGGTGGACCAGTTGAAAGAGGCTGTAATTTGGGGGAGGGGGATCTCGCCAATTTAATGCAATCATTTCACACACATAATAGCTTGCAAAAATTGCATGTGCAATTTTTGATGGGTTGGTTTGTTTTACAAAGAGATCGAGCATTAATTATGAAATGGTCATCTTTATAGAAAACCAGTACATATGCAGGTAAGATAGTGCACATGAAATATCTGTTGAAATTTGAAAACTGAATAAAGTAGGCTGTATCCTTTCTTTCATAAATCCTGACCCTATTTTTCGTAATAATTCCAAGAAAAGTGATAATAGTGCGAGCTGTTATTATTGATAACAATTTTAAAATCCATGTTATATATTCAAAAATAAGCAAAACAAGGATTCATACATACTTTTAAGAACCCTGAAGTTTTGTAGTTTTATTGAAATATGAAGTTTGTTTAGTTATTAGTCACCTCCTTTGATTAGTAAAGGAATCTTTTATAATAGATGCTCTTAGAAGCATAGGAGCTAAATTCTGATCCCACTGATGTCAATGGGAGTTTTGCGCATAATGCAAGCACCAGAGCTCACCCAATGAAATAAAGAGGCAGCAGGTTTAAAACAAACAAAAGGAAGTACTTCACACAACGCATAGTCAACCTGTGGAAATCTTTGCCAGGGGATGTTGTGAAGGACAAAACTATAACTGCTTAAAAAATAATTACATATGTTCATGGAGGATATGCCCATCAATGAATATTAGCCGAGATAGTCAGGAATGCAACCCCATGCTCTGGGTGTCCTTAAGCCTCTGACTGCCAAATACAAGGACTGGACAACATGGGGTGGATCACTTGATAATTGCCCTGTTCAGTTCACTGCCTTTGCAGCATCTGGCATCAGCCACTGTCAGCAGACGGGATACTGGGCTAGATGGACCAAAGATCTGACCCAATATGGCCATTCTTATGGTTGCTTATGGTTACCATTGATTTCAGTGGAAACAAAATTTCACCCATAATATTTTACAGTGTGGGAGGATGAAATTCAGAAGCAAACTGTATATTTGTGCCTATTAACTCCGAGAGAGTAAGGTATTATTATTATTTATTATTATCTGTATTACCATAATGTCTAGAGCCCTAGTCATGGACCAAGGCTACATGATGCTAGTTTCTGTACAAAAACAGAATAAAAATACAGTTTCTGCCTCAGAGTTTATAGTCTAAGTACAAGATAAGGGATAACAGGTGGTTACTGACAGATGGACGAAGGACTACAGGGAGACAAAGACAGAATTGGTTGGCATGATAGGCAGTGGTATCAGCACATCAGCAGACTAGCTGATATGAAGTATTTTATAAGCATCATCCAAAAGAGAGTTTTGAGGAGGGTTTTGAAGGAGGATGGGGAGCTCTTCCCTAGCTGGAGGGGCAGCATGGGAGAACATTCAATGAGCAGACAATGGAGACTGGCATCATGGTTCCAATCGGAGGTGAGAATCAACATCTCAATAGCAGATGAGAGATAATAGGGTGGAAATAGTTCATGAAGGGCCTTAAAAATGAGGACAAGCAGCTTATGTATTTGTTAGAGAAGGCGATGCAGTGGAGAGATGCAAAGAGAGCGGTGACGTGGACAAAGTGACAGCTAGGAAAATGATCTTTGCAGCAGCATTCTGAATGGATATGAATGGGGCTAGATTTCATTTGTCAAGGCCAGAGCCAAAGATGTTACAGTTATCAAAATGTGAGATGAGAGTTTGGATGATGAGTGTGTGTGGATGGATAGAAAGGCCATATCTTAGAGACGCCATGCAGAAAAAAATCAGCAAGATTTAAACAGAGACTGGCTGTGAGGTTCTAGAGAGAGGCCTGAGTTTAAGATGATGTTTAGGTCCTAAGTGACAGGCAGGAGGTGATGTTGTCCACAGGGATCAGAAAGGATGTAGCAAGGAGTACTTGGGAGGACAGATTAGGAACTCTGTTTTAGCTATATAGAGCTTCACTTGATAGCTAAACATCCATAACGAGATGTCAGAAAGACAGGTTGAGACAATTTAGCTTGGATAGAAGGAGACCAGTCTGGTTTAGGTGCAGAGGTTCAAGCACTGATGGACTAGAAGTCACAGAAAGGCTGAGTGATGGGGTGGGGGTGGACTGATGGATTGTGCTGAAAGAGACGAGGTGACAGTCAGAGAGGGGAAACTCAGTGACAGAGAGATCAGAGAGAGAGAGAGAGAGAAGTTCTGGAGACTAGATGTGTCATAGAGATTAAGCCATCTGCATCCCTTTTAAATATTTTCTGATAAATTGATTCATGAAGTGACATAATATTTCCATGTTATTAGTGGTGGCATTTTCAAAACTGAAAAACAAAGAGGGCAACTAAACCTTCTCTGAAGAATTACATACTGTAGGACTGGTACTTTAGAAAATTACATTGTTCTAAAGGGACAGTCTTCAAAGAATTACATCAGACTTTGAACAGATGCTAAAAGATCCCTATATTGTGGTGCAACACAGTGGTGTTATTAAAAGTCTTCATCTCCTCCCTCGCATCTGATGTTAGAGCAAACTCCCATATTTCACAGCTCTGTCAGTATAGTTGTGAGACTTATATTGCTGTTTCCAAAAAAGGCTGGCTACTTCGGTTTTTTTTTCATTCTGATAAATTAAAATACTTCCATGGAGCCAAGTCCTGAGATGAGTGTTCAGGGTTTTTTCTCTGTCTTGAGTAAAAACGAATGAAAGACCTCAAGATTGGCTTTTTATGGTTTTCCTGGAACTCTAAGGAATTTCAAATGTGAGAAATAGAATTCATAGATTCTGAGGCTTGAAGGGACCATTGTGGTCATCTAGTCTAACCTCCTGTATAGCCCAGGCCATAGAACGTCCCCAAAATATTCCTAGAGCATAGCTTTTAGAAAGCCATCCAATCTTGATTTCAAAATTGTGTGTAATGGAGAATCCACCATGACCCTTGTTAATTGTTCCAATGGCTAATTACTCTCATTTAAAAATGTATATCTTATTTCTAGTCTGAATTTGTCTAGCTTCAAATTCCAGACACTGGATCATGTTTTGCCTCTCTCTGCTAGACTGAAGATCCCATTATTAAATATTTGTTCCCCATGCAGGTACTTATAGACTGTAATCAAGTCACCCCTTAACCTTCTCTTTGTTCAGCTAAATAGTTTGAACTCCTTAAATCTGTCATCATAAGGCATGAGTACTTTGGTGTTCTATCTTATTTTCTTCTTTTTTTCTTCCCACACATTTTTTTTTCTGTTATTATAGTGGTAATGAGGGCAGATCAGGCAATATTTGATAAAGCTCAGGCCAGTCACATTCAGATAAAAAGTTTCAATAATGTTAGATATCCCTGGACTAGTGAAAAAGAGTTGAGAATTCATGCTTCTGTAGAAATCTATTCCATGAGCATCTAGACTTCTTAAAAAGAGGAAATAAAGGGAAAACGTATTGAGTCAAACCAACAGCTGGCATAAGTATGGTGCAACTCTTAAGTAACATGACTTTACTAACACACTGTCCTGCTAGGATTAAAGAATGGTGTGTGCTTATAAAGATAGTGTTTCTAAAGTAGCGTCAAAGAAGGCATTCTGAGTGGCAGAAAGAAGTTCTCAAAGAAGTATCAAGATGCTCTTTTGAGAGAGAAAATGATAGTTGCTTTCTACAGTGTAAAATGCTTTTTATTTTTTGTATTGCCTATCTGCAACAATTCCATCTCAATAACACATTGGCCTGAAAATAGCTTCAGGAAATACATGGCTATGTTTACAGTGATGTATTTTCACTGGTTTTTTGTTGTATGTTGTAAACCTTGTTTGATAGCACTACATATATAAATAAAGCAACATGTATCTAACATACAGTGACATGTAAGTTCTAAATTAGATATGAACCACTGCATAACCACTGCATAAACCAGATCCAATGTTCCTCTATTTTGCCGCACAGTGCCAGATTCAGACTGTCCTGACTTTTGAGCTGGCAAATCCAGATCAGTGCTAAACTGTTCCAAATTTCAGACCACTTGGAACTGATGGGCCAGAGTCTCAGCTGGTGTAAACTGGCATAGCACAGTTGGCTTTAATGTCTACTGTGCTCAATCTGTCACCCCCTACCAGCATTAAATTCTTGCTTTTATTCAATCTACTGGTGATTTTTCCCACTGACTTGAACAACAGTGGGATCAAGTCCTTAGGGCCTAATCAGTTGGACCAGGCCTTAAGTTCTGTTAAATTAAAAAAAGAAGAAGCCTGAAACAGAACCAGAGGGAGAGGAAAAAAACTGAGACAGAGAAAGCATAGGTATCTGAACTTGATGACTTAGAGCAATTTTGGGGGCTGTAGATCTTTCTTCCTGATGGCTTTTCCCATCTGTACTTCTGCAGACTAGTGATTTATACTCCAAAATATTTTATTTATCTGCATTTGGCTCCATAAAGACTAGTTTTGATCTTGCTGGGTTTTATTTTACGATTATTGTTCTTGCTGTTTTACATATAGATAAACATAGAAAGGACTGTTTTGAATTATTTGCAGCAATTATGTTAAATCCCAGTTTTCCATGCGTAATGTTATCTGTACTCCCGAGGACCATGATAAATACTTTTAATATTCTTTAATGGGTTACTGTTACAAGAAATTTTGCACTGCCACGATAGAGACAGCATTGCATTCAATTAAATTACAGTGTACACAATTAAATAGAATAATGAAAAAAATCAGACTTGGAACAACAGCTCTTTGGAGCCCTCTGAAATTCGATTCCTTGATAAACATAATAGGAGATGGTGAGTGGAATTTAGATAGCTAAGGTAGGTATTATTGTTTGTGTAATATCTCCATCGGGGATTCATGTTCTCTTATTCAGCGACATTGATTAGCCTCTAGATTATTTTTCTGATTGATTACTGTTGTACTGTAGTGTCCCTTCTTCATATATCTAACCAGAATCAATATAACTTATAGCTATAACTTCATCTTGGCACAGTTATGGTGCAATCTGCAGTAATTTGTGGTTTCTCAATAACAGTTTTAAAGAAAATGTGCACAGTCTGTTACTTTTGCTTGTAACCATACATTACTAGAAAAAAAATTAACTTCCTTGCATCTTCCCTGAAGAAGAGACGTATTAATTTTACATACATTGTGACATGAGATTCTTTTCAAGGAAATTTGAGCATGAGCTTTATTTTTATTTTCTAGAAAGTAGTTAAAAAACGTGTGCAGCTTTGGACAGTCATTCTTTTGAATATGACTATGGCACAAAAAAAGAAAAAAAAAGGAAAAAGCAATATATTTTTTCACTGATCAGACAATATTTAAAAATACTTTTTTCTTTTCAATTATTTTTACTGGATTAAGGCTTGAATTGAATCGCTAGATCCGGCATGAACTCAGAAATAGGAATCAGTAGGAACCCAAGTTCTAGTCCTGTCCAGCTAGTGACTTGCCTTATGGCTTTGGGAAATTGACTTTATTTCCCTGGGCCTTGGATTCCCCATGGGTAAAATTATTATAATAATGCTTACTTTCTATCTTAGTGGGTTTTGTGAGTTTTAATTATTTAATACTTACAAAGTGCTTTACAAATGCTGCATATTAGTATTACCATTAAATTCCAATTTTTATAAGGCTCAGATTGAGTGGAATATTGTGGTTGGCCCTATTCTTCATAAATTGCTGATCAGGGCTCTGGATCTGAACACCCTTGCCCTTTAACAAAATATTTAGCTTGGGCCCATGTTTATTTTTTATTCTTCTAATTTTATCATGGTTTTTGTTTTCCAAACCTCCTTTCTTTATTGGCATGATATTTTATTCACATGTCAAGCCAGGTCATCAGCTGGTGTAAATCCACTGCCTTTATTTACAGTTTGGATAAGAGCCACATGAGCAAGAAGGTCTAAGCTGCATGCCAAAGACATTCTACCATGGGGAAGTGCATTATCTGTTAAATGCCTCTGTTTTAGAGCATTCTGTCTTCCTAGAGTGACTGCACAGCTGATCTCCCTATAATCCCTCTCCTTGTGGGCATTATTGGTAATATGCCTTTAAGTATTATTTTTTCCTGATCTGGAGCCAACCTACCCACTGCTCTCCTCCTCCTACCCTCACTCCCCCACCAAAAAACAAAACAAAACTAGAAACACTTCTGTTTAACTAGTTGAGATTATTTGGGTTTATGGCTCTTAATTTCCCCCATTTGCCCTGGGATCCTTGTTCCCACGAAGCACCTAAATGAAATTTACTCATATGTGTAACTTTAAACACGTGCTTCACTGAATTTGGGCCTTAATGGTAAATTACTGTGCTAGTTATGATGCGCAACAGCAACCAGAGTGCCCCTCATGTCAGGTTGAGGTATTGTAGGTGTTCTTTCACTCTAGCAACCCCATGTTCATCCTGGTTCCAAAATGGATTGCTGTTTCTGTGGCCTAGCCCTCCAGAGAGGTCACATCTCAGTCCATTCCCCTTTCCTTTTCAGGGTTAACAGAAAAATCCAAAATAAAAGAACCCAAAATATAGTGGCCACCTAGCTAGCCCTTGGCAGCTGTCTAAAGCACATAGCTCTTGGCCTCTTTCACACTAGACACCTGTATTTCACCTCTAGATTTGGAGAAGAGGTAGGGGGAACTGTCCTCTGGGTTCCAGTCCTGGGGCCCTGTTTTAAGCAGCTGAGGATTTTCCTTCAATTCAGAGGCAGCAAAAGCTCACCTTTATAGATTCTAAGGCCAGAAGAGACCATTGTGATCATCTAATCTGACATTGTGCATTACAGAGGCCATAGAACTTCACCCAAATAATTCCTAGAGCGTATCTTTTAGAAAAACATCCAATCTTGATTTAAAAATTGCCAGTAATGGAGAATCCATCACAACCCTTGATAAATTGTTTCAGTGGTTACGTTCTTTCACTGTTAAAAACATATGCCTTATTTCTAGTCTGAATTTGTCTAGCTTCAGCTTCCAGCCATTGGATCATGTTACACCTTTCTCTACTGGACTGAAGATCCTCTTATCAAATATTTGTTCCCCATGTAGGCTCTTATAGACTGTAATCAAATCACCACTTACCCTCTCTTTGCTAAGCTAAACAAATTGAGTTTTTTAAGTCTATCACTATAAGGCATGTTTTCTAATCCTTTAATCATTCTCATGGCTCTTCTCTGAACCCTCTCCAATTTATCTACATCTTTCTTGAATTGCGGGCACCAGAACTAGACACAGTATTCCAGCAGCAGTGGCACCAGTGTCAAATAGATGTAAAATAATTTCTTTACTCCTACTGGAGATTCCCCTGTTTGTTTCTCCAAGGATTCCATTGAATGTGGGGCTGAATTTTGAGGCTAGCTGTATGCACCAAGGAGCCAGTGGCACAAAGGGCGCTTGGGCATCAGCAGGAATTGAGGGGGATGGCAAGGCAGACATAGATCAGCCCCCACAATATTTCCATTGTAGAGGCACCAGCCCCCACTCTCCACCTGGGTCCACTGTCCCTGCTTCAATCTCTTTGCCACTTCCCTGGGCTGCTACTATCTTTGCCCTGCTTGTCAGTGCCTTCAGCAGGCCTGCAGACTCCTCCACCCCCATTGTCATGGGGTACACTCACCCCTAGGGGCACCTCCTCCTGGATGCTCTGGGGAATAGCTCCATTCATGTCTAACACCCCCCTTCTGCTGCTTGTTAATGCACCTTGCTACCTCTCTCTGTAATTTGGGGTGCTCTCTCTTCATGATTTGCCCTCTGGCCAGGTCACTATAATCTCCCCCTTTCAAGGTATCAAAGTGCCACTGGACAACCATCCTTGGCTGTCTTCTGCTGCACTGTCTGGTCTGTGCCACTTCCCCAGTGGCTGGCTGGGGAACCCAGGTCCACCCCAGGTTCCAGCCCCAGGGACCCTAGAACCAGCAGGCAAGGTCTACACTGTCCCAAAATTAGATACTGTTGTCCTGGGCTGCTCCTACTTCATCTCTGTGAAGCTCTTTGTCTCTATCAGGCTCTTTTCCCACTCTCCTCTGGGTATGCCCTTCATTCCAGGCCAGAACACCAGTGTTTCTAGTCTCCCTCATTTCCTCCTTTACTGTTCTACAGCTAGAGAGTGACTATAAGTCTCCACACCACAGCCCTTCTGCTGCCAACTTTATCATAGCTCCACCTATTCCTTTTCAGCTGGGCTCTGTTCCCAATCAGGGATTGTTTATCCAGCCTAATTCCCTTCAGGTGTGGCCTATCAAATTAATTGGCCCCTCTCCCCCTTCTCAGTCTCATTAACTCTTCTGAGGTTGGTGTGGAGTGAATGTCCCATCACAGCCCCTTTGAATTTGTGCTTTCTTGTGGCTTCTCAGTCAGGTACAGAGGTGGTTCCTTGAAATGGCTTCCAGTCTCTCTGAGAGTAGCTGGGGAGAATTTTGAACAGTCCCTTTGTCCTTGCCGTAGAACAATCAGTATCTCCGTCTTTTAGACAGCAGATCCCCCAGCTCTCCTCCTTAGAGCTAAGGTTTACTTTATTAAAGTGTATCTGGACTGCTGCTGTCTTTAATTTGGAACTTTTCATATGCTTATGATTATTTATATTGTTTGAATTTTCATTTCACTGTAAAGGTTTTTGTTTCTGTTCTTTTTTCTCATCCCTCTGGTAAGCTCTTTTAGAAAGGAAGTCAGTGCAGTTTCTCACATTTTTGGAGGTTTCCTCTTTCCATACCACACCCCTTATACAGGCTGCAATATTGGCTCCTTCTCCTAAAGACTCCTGCTGACTTCCGTGGCTAAGGATCAGGGTCTGTGATAGTAGACCTGAATACCTCTTATTCCAGACCCCATTATCATTGTCCTGAGCAGTAGGCACAAGAGAGTGCTGAAGAGCAAGTGTTCTGAGGTACTTCCATTCCCTCAGACTTTCCAATTTTGCTTAAGTTTTGTGATTGTTATCAAGATTTCCAGTATTACTTCTTTTATAACTTGCCTAATTTATTCATAAATGTACTAGAATGTCATCCAGGTGTTTGCCTTAGGCTGTATTTTGACAGCCCAAGTCAGTGTGACTACCTATTCAAAGGAAGGAGCTTTTTTTGCATGAGGAAATAGGGGGGAAGAATTAAATAGGAGGAAAAATCATTCATTTGCAACTTATGATAACTAGATATGAGGAAGCATTTTTCAAGGAGGTGATTTACCAAAATGAATAATGCAGAAGAGGCTGTAAAAATTGATTCTTAATTATAATTTTTCAGACTGTTCATTTAAAAATTTAGTAAGCAAACTGCTTAGCTGTAGTTAACATTTAAGTTCATGTACAAAGGAGAACTACAGCATCTAGTGACATTCATTGTTATTTTCTGCCTATATTCTTAATTGCTCTAGGACCCTTTCTGTTCTTTCTCTGTTCCTCCAAAGCATTATGAACTTGAGTATTTATAGAATAATATTGTAGAGTGTTATTTTAGGCTGCTTCCCCTTAATGTTGCAGGCAAAATATCAGTTCAGGCAAACATCATTTAAATACTGTACTTTCAATAGCTTAAACTTGACACAGATAACAGACAGATGTTTGATAAGTCTTTCTGAACAATGACAGAGTTAAGGAATTTTGAACAATGTGGGTAAACACTGAAAAACAAATTGAGACAGACACCTTACTGCAGAATATAGAGATTGTAAGATAGCGTAAAATATGCAGGATAACCTAGAATAAGTGTATGTAGGATAATTTAATTTCTTCTGGATTTGCATATAAATTATGAAACAGAAATTGTTCTTTGGCAAATAAGAGCATATAATCATATTCTTAATAAAATAACCATGCTATAAAGACAGAACTTTATTAAGTAACATTTTTACAGACATCAGATCTAGCAATAATAAAATAAACAATGAGAAAATCTGCCTAATTAACAAAAGTTCCAAGGCTATCACTGCCATATTTGCAATTTATAATCTATTTTAGAAAAGAATGAGGATTAGAATTTCTTCTTCTAATGTAATGCTAGGTCTTGTTTCTGGCTGTGTTTCACAATGTGGTCAGTAGAAAAATATGCTAACTGCAGACGGAATAGAGCCATCATGTTTGGAACTGAATCCAAATTTCCCAAAGTCTGGATGAGTTTTGATTAAGGATTTTGGTTCAGACCCTTTTTTCCTACCTCTAAACCAGCCTCTTTTCTGTCCAGTGACCAAACTAACTTTTTGGCCACCTCAGCTAAGTCTGGCAACTTGGGTTTTGTTGCCTGTGTTTGTGAAAATGCAGAAATCCACTGGTATAGATCGGAGAGTCCCATTTATCCATATCAATCTGGGTGCTTTTCAGCTGTCATGATAGCATGTCTATGTTTTTTGGTGCGGATAAAGCAGTCAGTCAGCAGTGAGGATGCTTAGTGCTGCCATACAATTTCTCCTATTTTTTCATTGCTCACCAGCATAATGTTGAAACATTTCTGGTTTTTGATACACTTGCTGGACATATTTTAACCCCCACAGCCTGTTGTATCCTCCTGCAGAAGAGGCTCGGAAATCAAAATAAGTAACCTGGCATTGATACAGCCTTAAGTTATGCTATGACCTTTTGGTTTTAATGCCCACTGTAGTTCCTTGCAGAGTTTACTACTTATCTAGACTGTGTGGCATGTCCTTTAATCAGTGTTGCTTGAATATCCCATTCTGTAGTGTTTCCAGTCTTTTCAGTCTGGTGGGATTTTTTTATTTTGTTTTGTTGTTTATACCATGTTGTTTACCAGCTTTTTAAGCCTGGGTAAATATTTTGCCAGATATTCAGTGGTATTCATTTAGGAGCTCTTGTGTGTCTACAGCATACACGATGGCTATCAATTGGTATGATGTCTTCCTGTTGAGATTGAAAGCCCTTTGCTGTTGTCTAATCACTTGGCTCTAGCAGCCTAGTTCTTTAAAAGAGCAAGCAGTGTGCCAAGTTCTTATAAGCTGTCAGTGCTCATTTCCAGAATAAGACTGATGAAGTGGGCACTGTAGATAATACAGCCAGTGTTCGGAAACACTGCTAAACACTTTTTGCATGCACATGGTATTCTTGTTAGCAAGACCCAATAAAATTAAGTGCCATGTCAATTAAAGCTGACACAGCAGTCGTTCAGGATTCGTAGCAGCCACTGAGTCATTCTTCTGTGAACTCCTCTGTCACAACCACAGGAAAAGCTGTCCGCCAAAGGTTGTGCAAGAAGAGACAGCCCAATTTAATTCACACAGCTTGTATTTTCATGGAGAAAGTTGAAATATTGCCATTTAAAACTGTGTTGCATGTTGGGACATAATTGTTCCTTCAAGCATTTCATGCTTTAAAATATAGAGATGCAAAGACATGTTAGCTGGTTTAACCAAGAGGGTGTCACTCCTCAATTGCTGTATTTGCACTAATATTTGTGAAAGAACTCAAAAGAATCAAGGCTTTTTAAAGAAAGATCTTAGCATTCCATACATTTTGAAAATGCTGGAGAAGAAGAGGGTGGTGCTGATGATCAGAAATCATGTGGTCTGCTGGACTAAGCACAGAGTTTAAATGACTACCAAAGTAATACCACAAGGTAGCTCCAGAAGAAGTCGTATCTTCTTATTCCATCTGTGCCTATTCTGCTCGGCCACACTGATCCCCAGTCAAGGCACATAAATATGTTAAGCCTCAATTTTTCCTATACCTAGGATGGAGACAATTATTTTTTAATTATATGTACAATCTGAATATACACAGATTTGAGATGTCCTCAGCCATATGTATTAGCCCCATTTTGTGGAATAGAACACTCAGGTTCAGGAACATTAAGCAACTTGCTTGTGGGTAAATGGTGGTGCAGACGATTGGGTCTAGGTGTGGGAAACAGCAGCTCTAGGTTCAAAACCTAATACTAATTTGTTTAGTGATTTGGGACACCTGGAGTATCTTTGCATCACATTCCTTATCCATAAAGTGGAGATGATAATATTTAACTATTTTGTTACAAAATAATGTTGTAAAGGGCTGTAAAAGTGCTACATATGTTACGGCCAATCTGTGACAAAGATAGGAATGGAATTCAGGACTTCCTATCTCTAAGCCATGTCATTTAGACACCAAACCATCAATCTCCTTTGGCAGATATTGCAGGTTTGTTTTAAACAAACTATTTCATTAAATGAATATTTTGCCCAGCTCTAATCGTGGAATAAAACAATAGCCAGCAGTCACAGAAGTATTCAGGCGCAGCACCATCTACTCAGTTCTGACTACAGAACATCAAAATTTCTTGAAAACTTGAAATAATAAAAAAGCAAAAATATTCAAAAGAAAAAAAACTGCTCTGCTTTACTTCTGAACAATTCTTCTCTTTAAGTCTGGCTAGGAAAGAACACACGTTCCTTCAGGCCATCCAACTGAGGAAACAGAATAGGAATTGGTACATTCTGTACACATTTATGCCATATCCTTTACCTGTGTACCCATTCACACCAAGTTCTCTCCCTCCCTTTCAAGAGAAATGGAGAGAGAAGTTAATTTGCAGGGATAAGAACTGCACTTTTTTTCTGTTTGTAAAAAAGCACCATGCCAAGATAACCTATGATTATATTACAGTCCATATCATAGTCACTCTTAATTAACCAAGGTGTCAAAGCATTAAGAAATCCTCCTTGAGGCACAAGGTTATATAATGCCATCATAATGCAGTGAGGGGCTGCAAGTCATAGTAATTGGATTTAGCAGACCTGGCATAGAGACCCTTCACAACATTTACATGATTCTGCAATCCCACAATGACATTTGTGCCATAAAAAGAATCAAACATGAGATCACAGTAGTATGGGAAAGTTGTCAGGGTAAGTCATTGATGATTATTATAACGAATCTAAACTATATGAATAATTTTTTAAAATGAAATAAAGATTTGTCTGCATCCTTTTCCCCTGAAATGAATAGAGGGAACACAGTTTTAGTGTTCCAGTGGAGGTGCTTTGAATCTCCCTGGTTTAAATGAAAATTATGATTTTATTAGCCATTGAAGATTCCAGTCTCTGTGGTTCTCTCTTTAATAAGATGTACATTAAGATCATGAGCCAAATTCTGGCTCATCACATAAAAGTCCCCCAAAATGTTGTGCACATAAATTATCTGTTGGGTATTATAGTTACTGACTATGGGAATGAACACACATTCTTAGCCCTATTCTGTGTTTCTTTAAGATTGCTCTCATGTACAGCTTGCTGAGCAACTTCACCTAAGATTTTAGGCAGAGACAAATTTGGGACAGAAGTTCCAATTTGTGCTTTCCTCTCTGTCTGTGGATTTTCTTGACTGTGCTTAGGCACAACTGCCAGCTAGACTGTATTCCCATGATATAAGGTCATTTCCCCCTTTACATGAATACTCTACATATTTTACCATTTAGCCTTTTGTCTTCTGTACTTTTTCATATTCAGGTTTTTCTCCAACTTTGGGAGTCATGATTTTAAGTCACCAGCGCATTGCAAAGGAACAGAAGAGAAGCATGAAATGGGAGGATTGGTTCTTTCACAGGTCTATAAATTAGCATACAAAACCTATTTAAATATTATTAAAAAAAAGAAATGCACATTATACTCTTTTAAAAGTGACACCTGTTTTAAAAGTGTGTATACACACATTTTAAAGCTTCTCTTTTGTTTAAAAAAAAATCATTTGGAAGCACACCACACCTTGCTACAGTAAGACCAGTAGCAGCGGGACAGAGGGGTAAGGAAACTCCGAAGTTTGCCTTCCAGAGTTTCTGACTCAAGCCTCCCTTGGAGGGTACGGCTTTACGGAGCTGCATATGAGACAGAGGGTGAGGATTACATGGATTGGATATCCAAAAGTTAATGGGGGCGAAGCAAAAAATGAATTAATTTTGACTCTGCATCGTGCCCGTTTTGTGTTAGCTTGCCAGTAGTATTTGAACAATCAAGTTTTACTAGCAAAAATATTTACAGAATAAAAAATTAAGTTACATCCAGCAATATTCACAGACACCCAATTTTAAGTTTGCCCATGCATGTGCCAAAAATGCTTGTGCGATCATCCAGTCAGGGAACAGAAACAATGCCATGTGGCCAATCACAAGTAGATTAATAGATTCTAAGGCCAGAAGAAACCATTCTGATCGTCTAGTCTGACCACTTACATAGCATAGCTCATAGAACTTACCCAAAATAATTATTTTAGAAAAACATCCAGTCTTGATTTTGAAATTGTGGGTGATGGAGAATCCACCACAACCTTTGTTAAATTGTTCCGGTGATTAATTACTCACCATTAAAAATGTACACCTTATTTCTAGTCTGAATTTGTCTAGCTTCAACTTCCACCCACTGGATCATGTTATTCCTTTCTCTGCTAGACTGAAGAGCCCATTATTAAATATTTGTTCACCATGTAGATACTTAGAGACTGTAAATAAGTCATACTTAATCTTCTCTTTGTTAAGCTAAATAGATTGAGCTACTTGAGACTATCACTATAAGGCAGGTTTTCTAATCCTTTAATCATTCTCCTGGCTCTTCTCTGAACCCTCTCCAATTTATCAACATCTGGAGCTGAATACAGTATTCCAGCAGTGGTTCCACCAGTACCAAATACAGAGGTAAAATAATCTTTCTATTCCCATTCAAGATTTCCCTGTATATGCATGCCAGGATCAATTAGCTATTTGGCCACAGCATCACATTGGGAGGAGCTCATGCTTAGCTGATTATCCACCACAATCCTCAAATCTTTTTCAGAGCCAGTGCTTCCTAGGGTAGAGTCCCCACTCCCATAAGCACAGCCTACGTTCTTTGTTCCTAGATGCATACGTTTACATTTAGCCTTATTAAAATGCATTTTGTTTGCTTGCGTCCAGTTTACCAAGTGATTCAGATCTGTGAATCAGTGACCTGTCCTCTTCATTATTTATCACACTCCCAGTTTTTGTCATCTGCAAACTTTATCAGTGATTATTTTATGTTTTTTTTCCAGTCACTGATTAAAAATGTTAAATAGCATAAGGCCAAGAAACAGTCATTGAGGGACCCCATTGGAAGCAAGCCAAGTTGATGATGGTTCTCTGTTTACAGTTACATTTTAGACTTATCAATAAACCAGTTTTTAATTCATTTAATGTGTGCCATGATAATTTTATATCATTCAAGTTTTTAATCAAAGTGTGCGGTACCAAGTCAAATGCCTTAGAGAAACCTAAATATATTTCATCAGCATTATTACTTTTATCTGCCCATCTTGTAATCTCATCAAAAATATATTAAATTAGTTGACAGGATCTATTTTCCATAAACCCATGTTAATTTGCATTAATTATATTACCCGCTTTTAGCTCTTTATTAATTAAATCCTGTATCAGCCACTCCATCATCATGCCTGGGATCTATGTCAGGCTGACAGGCCTATAATTACCCTGGTCATCCAGTTTTCCCTTTTTAACTATAGGCACAATGTTAGCTGTCTTGTAATCTTCTGGAACTTCCCCAGTGCTCCAAGACCTCCTCAGCTAGGTCTTTTTAAACTCTAGGATGAAAGTCATTTGCACCTCTGATTAAAAAGAAGTCCGACTTTAATAGTTTCTGTTTAATCTCCTCCAGAGATACTAGTGAAATGGAAAGAGTGATATCATCACCATATGATGAGACTGTATCATCTGTTTTTTCCCAAAATACAGAATAGAAATATTTATCAAAAACTTCTGTGTTTTCTGCATTATTATATATTATTCTTGTAATGGACTACTACCACTGCTGAGATTCTTTTTGTTTCTAATATATTTTAAAAATGCCTTATTGTTCTTAACTCTTCTGGTCGTAATTTTCCGCTTGTGTCCTTTGGCTTCCCTTATCAATGTTCTACAATTCCTAACTATTGTATTATATTCATTACTATCAACTACCCCTTTCTTCCATTTGTTATATATGTATATATATTTTACAGCTGCCATCATTAAGCCCATCTAAACAAGGATTTTTTTTTTTTTAACAAGCGCAGTCTTCCTCAGTTGTGGGATTGTGGCTTTTTGGGCATCTAGTAAGATGATCTTAAATTATTCCAAATAATCATTTGCATTTTTCTGATTAAATTATTCCTCACAACTGATTTGGCACAATTGTTTTCAGCTTTGAGAAACTGGCCCTAGTAAATCACCAAGTATATATTAGAGGTCCAGATGATATTCAGCTTTCACATTATAAATGTGATCACATCATGATCACATGTACCTGAGCTACCATTAGGTTATAGTTCTGTGATAACTTCCTCTTTATCTTTCAGGGCAAGGTCTAATATGGAATTCCCCCATGTTGGCTGCAACTGCTGTGAGTTTGGAAATTATCATTTATAAATATATAAATTCCAAAGGTGTTTCAATACTGGCAGCGTGACACTTCCAGCATATGCTACTCATATGGAAATCCCCCACAATCACACACTATTTGAATACTTAGCCACAGGCTAAAGAAATAAGAGATTGCAAAATGGACGACCGATGAAGTCCTATAGGATGAAAAAAGAGCAGGGATGTCCTTTTTATGAATAAAGACTGGTTTGACGGGTATATCTTAGAAACAAAGAAACACACAGAGTCCTTCATCTAGAAGGCAAACTGGCAGCATGCTTGTTTCATGAAGGGAAGGTTACAGCTAGCTTGGCTGTAAAATGCTGCATGGATTTTGGGTGAGCAATATTCTACAAAGAAATGTATTATCTTGTTAATTAAGTATACGGTCTAGAATGTGTGTTATGATCAGGGATCCTAGAAACCTGTTTGCCACAGAAAAATGTGGAATTTGCATTTTTACAGAGAATCTTTAGTTTTTACATTTGGTAAAAAAATTAAAACATATACTATTGAACCCTGATTATCTGATCTAGTTGGGACCAGGCCCAGATAATACAGTCAAAAATTCAGATAATTAAGAGAATGGGCAGGGCTCCAGCAGTCATCTTAAAAATTGTAAATATATAAATAAAAACATTGTGTTCAACTGATCTCTCTATATATTGTGGCCAGGGAAACTGAAGTTCAGTGTTTCAATCGCAGAAAAATACCAATTTTGACGTTTTTTTTTAAATCACAGATTTTTTTAAACTAGGGTCCCTGGTTTACTGCTCAAATTTCACATATTCACCATCAACCCTCAAATAAAATATGCAAATATATTCATTATATTTGGGACACCATTTTCCTGGCTACCTCTCATGGCCAAAGGTGTTTCTTCCACACCCTCCATCTGTCCACCCTCTTCAGGGCCCCTTAGTGGTGCTGTGTATATAGTTTTTGTTTTTTTTCCACATCATCCCTCCTCTGAAACTGAGTCAATAGCCCAAAGTAATTCAAGATAGTCCTCAGTGTCCCAAACACAAGATCCATCATAGCAACCCATAGTTTGTATTTATCTTCAATCTCCTGCTGACCACGGAACCTTCATTTTGCTTAGTAGAAGCTAGGCCTTGCAGCTCTGCTTTCCTTCTTCTGTCAGCACACACCCTCTTCAGTGAGGGAAGGCAGCATATGTACTCCTCTTCTTCTGAGAGCTCTGCCTTATTGGTTGAGAGAGAGGGGAGCCCTGCTCTCCGTACACTACAGGGCTCCTAATGCCAGGCCCTTAAAAAAACAGTATCCTAGAATATTCCTATTGCGCTACTAACTCCCCAGATCCACTTCCTCTCTTATGGTTTCAGCTTGTTCCTAAACCTATGTTCACACCAACATCCCTGGGAGGGGGTCTTCTGACCACCTTAATTTTAGGCTATCATATTAATCTAACAAATATGAATAACAACAAGGAAATCTCAGTCTATTCCCAGCTATCCTGGGAAGAAAAGAGAGTCCTACACTCACTCATTACAAATTATTCCCTCAGCTTCTATTTAAATATAATAGATAATGGAATATCTTTTGTACCAAAAATCTTTGGTCAAATGGAGTTTGTAGTTGATTATTGGTGCTGTTCTGTCAGATGTATGTCAGTAATGTCATGTTAAGGATAAGATAAATTTACTTAGATAGAGAGAGAGTATTTTTTTTATCTATAAGCTGTTGTTGACAGAATCTTGAGGGTATTGAAGACAGTTTTTCCTTTGTCTTGGCTGTTCACAATGAACCTAGGCACATAATAATCTGCAGAAAGGAGCTGCATGTCGTGTGGTATTTCATTGCTTAATTATTGCTTATGCAGCTTAGTCTGTTGTTTCCTTTTTTACTTCCATTTTCACTGATCAAATCACTTTTAGGCAATTTAAGAAACTGTTTATGATATTATGAGTGAATGTGCTGGACTTTCCAAGGTGCTTAGAAAGTACTTATATTTTTTGAACACACATATTTTAAATATGATATTTTCAAATTGCTCTCTCTCTAATATTGGTGAAGTCACTTTTTTAGAAAGCCAAAAGAATATTTTAACCATGAGACTTTGAAATTTCATACATACACAGAGAAACCAGAAGATAACCAGATTATAAATGGCTAAAGGCTGTTTGCTTCCCTCCACTTACATACTGTGTAGGAGAGTTGGCAGTTTGGTTACGCAAAGGGCTTCTGGTTTTGGAGGTGCATTAATTTAATTGTTCAGGGTTTATTTTGTGTAATTTTTTTAGTTTTATGGAGATGTCCAAAAATCAGCAATTTTCAGAGCATTTTTCGTCTCAGATATTGTAATCAGGAATGTATGTTGTACATTAATTTTTACAGTAGTATATACTGTAATGAAGAATCTCTTTGTAATATACTTCAGTGTGCTTTAATGCAGTACTGTTTCAAACAGCACTAAAATAAAGTGCACTAGGAAACCTTTTGCACACACCAGCGGCATCTAAACCAATTCATGAACAACTCATTAGCGTGCTTCAGAAATCATACCCTAGTAGTTCGCATTACTGCACCTGTGGACAAGCCCTTACATACAAGTAACAATTTGCAGTGGTTTTCCACTGTTTATTGGATAAACACAGATTTCCTTTTTTGTATCAGGGTATTTCATTGGTGTTTATTGCTTAAAACTGAGAATCAGAAGCAGTAGTTATGTGGTATGTTTGCCTTCTCTCCACACAGCAACTTTTCTGCTGTTGCCACTGCATTAGAGCTCAGCTGCCCACAGATATCAGGGAGTGGGGAGTATTTAGGGCGAGAGCTGTTCTGTGCAACATGTGGTCATAGAATCATAGAAGATTAGGGTTGGAAGGGACCTCAAGAGGCACAACCCCCTGCTCAAAGCAGGACCAACCCCAATAAGTCCATTAAGTGTCTTAAGTTGTGTCTGCTAATACCCAGTTGCTGCTGCTACCCATTCTTAATCCCCTGCCCAGTTTTGCACTCAGGACGTGGCCTTCACACGCAAGATCTGGCTGCTGTTTTGATATCATAGTACAACGTTTGGAGCTAGGAGAGATGCAGTGTTATAGTCCTGTACAGGGATGGTTAATGATATGTAGGTTTGTCAACTGTAGATTCTGGCCTCTGCAACTGTGGCTGGCTGCTCCCCCCTAGCAGATCGGCTTTACTGCAGGAACTGTCCCACAGAGTGTGTCAGTCCAGCTATGTCTACACTGCAGTAAAAAATCACTCATGGCACTGAGTCTCAGAGCCTGGTTCCACTGAGTCAGGCTCATGGGGCTCAGGCTGCAAAGATAAAAATCTCCGTATAGACATGCGGGCTCTGACTGAAGCCCTTTCCCTCATGAGGTCTCAATGTCTGGCCTCCAGCCCAGGCCTGAACATTTACACTGCAGTTTTATAGCCCTGCAGCCCAAGCTCCATGAACCCAACTCAGCTGACATGGGCCAGCTGCGGCCATGCCACGGGTGTTTTATTCCAGGGCAGACGTACATGACTTCCAGAATCTTAGTCAAAGTGGCAGATACTAGTACTCCAGAGGATGCAGGGATGCTCTGTTGTCATCTTGTTATCATGTTTTTGAATCCTAACTGAAGGTGCAGTGTAATTATTGCTTAATCCTGCAAGAAGGTGGATTCAGTTATCTCTAACTCAATTTTAAAAGGGGTTGGAGCCTTACTGAGGGGCACAGGGAACAGTCATTCCAGGAGATAAAGTTTGGGCTACAATGTGTTATGTATTTATACAGTGTACCTTTACATAGAATAAATACTTTGTTCTAAGCCAGATGGGAGCTCCACTTGCATATATGTATTCATTGTACAGACCTGAGAAAGTAATTAGACAATGGTATTTATAATGTATTAGTTATTAGGATTAATAACAAAGTTATTCAGAATTAATTTTTTATTAATTTGCAGTTCAGAGATATGTTTTTATACGTTAATTTGAGGATCCAGATTTTATCTTTCTAACAAGATTAACCATGACCTTTGGTTTCAGCCTGTTTTTTCTAATTACTGCTGAAATAGAAATGGCTTGTCTAGTCCAGCCGCATACACACATTTCACTATTATGTTGTAGCTTGTATGCTTTCATTTTGTAACTTTTTATAGCTAATTAGGAAAAGGACTAAAAGCCAATTTGCAGTTATTAAAGAATGGTTATGTATTTTCTGTCAAGATTTTTGTAAGAGATAAACTGTTTTTTACAACACAGATAACATAAATTGTTGTAGAAATCGCTAATTGGTGGCATTGAGAATTGCAACTTTTTTTTGCTAGTTTGCCTCATGCTAAATAATGGAATGATGAGCAAATTACTAGTTACTTTTTTTTTTACTGTTTAAAAATGAACATGTTTAAGCATGTGATGCCATGCAAGACCTTTTTATGCAGCATATGGGATAGATATATCAACTTCAGTGCTGATCACTCTATGAGAAGCACAGGGATAGTAATTTGATTGTAAGAGAAAGTAAGCAAAGCTCCAATCAAAAAATATTGTGTTTGTAGGCTACTTCACTTTTTGAGGAAAATTTAGAGTTAGTAATACATTGAAATGACAGTGATGCTGGTCCTATAACTCTTGAGGAACTTTTAGAATGAAACAATGCTTTTATGTGGTTAAAACTTTTTTTGGTTGTTTGTTTTGTGGGCTTTTTGGTTTGTGGCTTTATTTGGAGTTCTTTCATCAGCTGGAATTTGTACTTAAAGAGTCATTATCAGTTTGAATATTAATTCAACATGGTACAATTTAATGTATTTGCTCTCAAATTGTAGAGAAACTAGACACATGAGTTTCACTTTTTCACTTTTGTTTATGGTTAGTCTTCAGGCAGTTTTACTTTCACGTTCCCATGAATTAGTACAATGTTGCAATGATTAGGTTGCAAACATTATAGGGAAGGTTTACTTTTTTTTTTTTAAGTTTCAATGGATACTTTTAAATACTTACTCATGGTACCTTTTTTCTATTGACCTTATCTTTTGTGAACGTTTATTTTGAACAGTCTCAATTTTGGGGCAAATTTAATATAACGCCTTTGTTAAATCTGGAAAATTTCTTTCCTAACATCACTTCCTTTTATTCCTAAAATGGACTACTGAAGACTGCTCTGGTATTACATAACAATATTAACAAACTCTTAACTTCATACCCTTCTGTTCACAGGGGAATGGAAAGAAATAACACAGTTTTTTAACACTTTTTAATTCTTCCATTTGCCAGAGCTATGCTGGGCCCTATAGCTTATAATGAGGCTTGTGTAAAGTCTTAGGAATGAGAAGCTATTTTCCAATATATGGGCATCAACAACATTCTCCACACACACACACAAAAAATATGGCAGGGGCAGAATTAATGGCTTGCCTTGTGAAAGAAAGAAGGGAAAATGCTCTAACCCTGCTTATTGAAAGAATAAAAGAATCAAAGCTCCAGTGAGTTATTTATTTGGTGTATAAAGATATAAAGCTTGGGTCATCCTGATAGTGAATAGAAACAAAATCATGTGACGTGGGTACCCAGTAACATAGCTCAAATAGCAAATTATAAACAATGAATACTTCAGATAGATAGTGGCAATGAAAAGTTTGCAGTTAATTCATAGACTGAAATTTGCAAAATGAAAACACATAAAACTTCTTTTCTCCTTCTCTTTACCTATCTTTGTCTATTCAGAATAAAGTTCTTCAGGGAAGGGATTGTATGGTGCCTAGGACAATATAATCCCGTTCTCAGTTGAGGCATCTCTGTGCTACCGTACTACAAACAACAATGAGCAGAAAATATTCATTAAACTACAAAAAGGAAACATATTTGTAAAAACTCCAATGTTTGCAGACTGTTCACAACAGAGAAAGGGCTACATTTACCAAGTAAATTATTCTTTTCAAATGGTTCTCCAATTTCTTATTGGCCTGAAAACTGACACTTACTGAGTCACAAGGACATTGGTTGCTACCAGTCTCAATGGTGGCAAAATGTCTGATACTACTATAACTACTTGCACCTTCCAGGATAGAAAATGAGTACGGTGGGTTTAGGGACACAGCAGCTCTTGAAAGAATAGGATATACCATAAGGGAAGAACTCTACACATTTAATGCTGCTTGGTCTTTATTTGGGGAGTTGCTCTTTTGATGGGTAGCTATGGAATAGTGATTATGGGCACCTGGTAGCAATTTCATCCATGGTTAGGTTTTTATATCTTAAAATTTAAAATGAGGCATACATTCATGGTTTTTTTTCCCTTTAAAATGAGGTGGCCAATCTGTGTTAGATTTCACACAGAATTTGTTCCGGTGCCTTTTGAATTTTCACTGCTATTTTTATTTGGTTTCTCTTCATACATTTTTAATAGGAAGTCATTGGATTTGGCTCTAGGTTAATTTTTTCCTTGGCAGTTCTACTTTCATAGTTAAACAATGTTTTAAAAGAGATATTAGTTATCTTCACACACCTTGGATTCTGAATAGATCTCATGCATTGGCTGGTTTTTCTTTTGAAAGTTTGGATTTAAGGACCATTTTTAACCATTTTTAACATTATAACTGAAAGTTTATGTGCAAAGCACATAAACTTGATTCATGGGGGGCTAGGCACATGGAAGCTTTGTTGGTTGACACGAGTACGTGGAACATAAAATATTCTACCTCAGGAGCTTCATTTTTCTCTCAGATTTTATTATACAATCCAGAAGAGCTAATGTGCCCCTGCTGGCATGGAAAAGTTTCCTCTGTGTGTTGGATAACATTTTCTCTGCCAGCAGCTGTGCTCCTTCCACACAGACCCATTCATGGCCCACTCATCCAACTCCACACGTGTTAAAACAGAGATTTTGTTGTGAAGCAGTTAGGGTTGCTACACACACGTACAACAACATACCTGACACAAAAGCAAGGAAATAAAATAAAAGGCAAGGATCCTCTGCTCCTCCCTACCACAAGCACAAACCATACCTTTACCACAGCAACCATATATATCAAAGACCACATAATGGAAGCTCTGTCACTAGGGATAGCAGCCTTCCATCACCTCCGTTAGTCACCCTGCTGCACATAATCCTTTACTTACCTGTCCTGTCCCAATAGCAACATTACCCCAAACTTCCACAATTACTAGCGACGGGGAAAAAATAATGTGGCAAAGGGCAGGGGACAAAAGGGAGAAAAGGGAACAAGGTTAAGGTTGCGGTGTGTGGTCTGCTGTCTTGTTTGTTTCTCTTTTGTCTGTGCTTCGTTTATTTTTCTGAGTTTTCTGATAACATAAGGAAGTGAAGAAGTGTGAAATGTGTGTTATGTTTTGTTTATTTGTTTGGTTTTGCATAAACTTTTTTTTATATATGGTCCTGATCCTGCAAATGTTTACATGCAGATTTTACTTTACATGTGGCTAGTCTCGCTGACTTCAAAAGTATTGCTCACATGATAATAGTTAATCATTCAAATAAGCCTTTTCAGGATCAGGACTTGTGTCTGTACAACACAGTGGGTTCTGATTCTGATAACTCCAGGTATCACCATAATGCCAACAAAATAATAAATAATTAATACTTCCTTTCATGTGGCCTTTTTCTTTCATGTAATAAAAAACAAATGGAAAAGCAGTCTCTATTATAAGGGTGGCCAAACTTAGTGACCCCCAGAGATTCCCCTCTCCATCAGGCAGAATCCTCTAGCCCTGCCAAAGGGCAGAAGCTCTGAGCTCCTCACTCCAGTCTGGTAGGTGGAGAATGGGGAGGACGTCAGGGTATCTGCGAGCCACACTTTAATTGTAAGAGAGCCTCATGTGGCTCACAAGCCACCGTTTGGTCACCCTTGCTCTATTATGATGAGGATTAAAAGAATAGTGTTGGTTGGTGTTGTCTAGACAGCATTATAGGTGCATTAAAGAGTTATGCAATGTTGTATTGCAGTTTATTTGTTTTATTGTCTTTGTACTAATTTATGCCTTGATGCAGCAAAACTTTTCATTGTTCAGTACATACACATTTTGTACAATGACATGAACACTCACAATCTTCTGTATGTAATGTTTAGGTGGATCAAGAATTGTTAATTCTTGTTTTAATATTGCCACTAATTTTAACAAGTATTTAATTTTGAAAATTAAAAAAGAAAACATTCATGTTTTCCTTTCCTATCAGTCTGTGGCATATAAAAGTTATTAGTAGTTGGATCTGTTATTCCAGTCCAAAATCTTCTACCCACCATTCCAGATGTCTTGCGCCTTCATCTCATTAGGTGTGCAGCTTTGACTAGGCTAACTCCCATTGAGATTTCAGAACTATTAGACTACCAGCTTTTGGATCTTGGTTTTCATGTGTTGAAATTCAGTTCATTAACCATATTCACAAGGGAGAGTGGAGATGGATGTGGAAAGTGTCACTCTCAACTAAAATGTAATATTTTCTCTGGACAGTTTCCAGGTAGCTATTGTTCTAGAGAGTCTGACAGTCCTTGTTCTTCAATTCCAAGTTGAAGCAACCCCTTGTTATAAATGTTGGTGTGTACTTTTGGAAGCATAACAGGCCAATTAGATCTGCCTGTGGTAGTACAAGCTTGAAAAACATTTGATCCAATTTAAGTTATCCATAGAACTTTCCTTTTTTTATAAATTCCTGATGCTGTTATAAAACCAGTAGCTGTACAAGTATTCCCTGAAGTGAGAAGCCTTGAAATGACTGTAAAGTAAACATGCAACTTTGTTTTCTCACGTAAAACTTATTCTCACATTCTTCTTTCAAGTGTATATAGATATTATTAACATTACTCCTCATACTCCCATATAAAACATTACGCTCCTTCTGTGATGAGATCGATAAGGAGTAACTAAGGAAAAGGGGTTAAAATTAGATTGTGACATGGACTACAATGATCATGCAAGAGAGTAAGAATTGTCCTTAGACCCCTGCAGGGCCTATCTGGAAACTACTGGTGCTGTGCACCTGCTTACTTCCACCTTGAGTGGGGAGGCTTCACTTTTCCAACATTCTGGCTACCACAGCGAGTCATACAGGGACTTCATGATTTGCTGCTGGAATAGGACAGCATCAAATTACTTTCTCCATGGAGCAAAGTGAAGGAGGGAAGTCAGGGCAGAGCAGGCATCAGAGGGTGCCCCCGAGCTACAGAACTTCTTTGGGTTACTCCGGTAGTGGAGCAGCTTATATACTAACCATTATTCAGGGCTGTGACTTAGATGCCCAGGCTCCCCGTACAATGAATGGGGAGAGATACATGCCTAAAACTGTAATCCACAAAAGTCAGTATGCTAGGCAGGAAACCACCTAAACTGGGAGATGCCAGTGAGAGGGGGATGTCCTAAATCCCTCCCCTGTCACATACATGGTGCCTAAATCCAGGCTAAAGTAAGGTGTCTATTTCTACATACAATTCACAGCTCTCCAGGACAGACACCTAAGTTGTTTCTAGTGAGAATGCGTTAGGTGCCTCTCAGGTCACACAAAATAGCAGGAGGAGAAGGAGGTTGTGGTAACTTTTAGTCCAGTGATTAGAGCACTCATCTGGGATGTGGGAGACCAAAGTTAAATTCCCATCTCTGCCTGAAGAGAAAAGATTTGAACAGGGGTCTCCCACCACTCAGGAGAGTGTTCCAATCCTTGCGGCATGGGATAGTCTGATGGAATATCCTATATGAGGCCAATATCACACCTAGTCATAGAACTGTCTAGTAGGAGAAGTCACTGCATTGGGTTTCACAGAATCTTGATCCTATAAACTCTCACTCCCATGAGTGACTTCTTGGGACTACACACATGAGGAAAGACTACTAACATGAGTAAGAGGTAGGCCCATAATTGGTAAACTCACCTATACTATTACATACCAATGCATTACACCTTGTAATGCGTAATAATTGAATTTTATATTCATGTAGATAGTATATAAAACTACAACTTGTCATTGTAATCTGCTAATTAAAATCTTTGCTTTGCTTTGATAGAGGGAACCATCAACTTTACCCTGGTATATATGGCAAGTCAGGATAAACATTTGAAAGCCAAAAAGCAAAATACTTGGCCCAGAAAGCCCAGTTCAGCAAGGTGCCCTTAAGAATGTCCTCAAGCCCCACTGAAGTCAATGCAATTTATGCATGTGCTTAAACTTAAGCACATGTTTAAGTATTTTGCCAAACTGGGGACAGAAAGTCTAGCTTCTGATCATTAAGCAATCAGAATAAATGGTAGTAGTCATCAAGGTAGTGAAACTAAAAATTTTGGCATTTTATTGAGGGACAATTGGGTGCAAAAAGTACATACAAGAAACTGCACTATTCATAATTATGAGCAAGAAAAAATACTGAATGCATGTACTGTACTGTAGACTCTGTAGGCATGAATCATAGCACCATGACAGAGTTTTTTGGTCTCTGCTTTTTTTCCCTTCTTCTTAATCAAATTATGAAGCAAGTTATATGGCAAATACTTTTTTTTTTCCCTAAAGGAAACTTTCCTAACATCTGTTATATTTTGGAGGGGAAAAGGCAAATAAAAATACATGAATAGACAGCACTGGCAATTATTTATTTTTTCAGTGGAAAAAGAAATTTACATTTAAGGAGTTTACATGTCAATAAAAGTTACTTACCAACAGTAAGTCATGTTCTCTGAATGCATTGAGTGCATGTAAATGTTACATGCACTAGGCACAGAGTTACAGTACATTTTTTAGCATTATCTGGCAGTTTGCAGTATGTGTATATGTTTCATGAAGTCAATGGGACTTCAGCATGTGTTTAAACTTGAGTACTTGCCTAAGGGTTTATCTACAGTACAGTGGGAAAACTATGATGGTGCAGCTGCACCACTGGAGCACCATAGTGCAGACGCTTGCTACAGGGACAGAAGGGGTTTTTCCATCTCTGTAGTTAATCGCCTCAAGAGGCAGTAGCTAGGTCAACAGAAGAGTAGTTCCATCAGACGAGAGGTATCCAAGCTGGGGCTTAGGTCATCTTATCTGCGTCTCTTGGGGGTGTGAATTTTTCTGAGCGATGTAGCCAGGTCAACCTAAATTTTAGGTGTAGACCAGGCCTAAGTGCTAATCTGAAGAGGGATGCATTTAAGAACATTTATATTTACTTTCCTGAATCAGGACTATAATGGGCCAAATTCATCCCTACTGCACTGGGTACAATAGAGATTTGCAAGGCATTCACTTGGTTTAATATGTCTAGATTTTACAGTAAATGGAGTCAGATGACAACTTGTTTTGTTCCTCATCCAAATTACAGATGTATGGCCAGATTCTGCACACACTTAGATACATAAGTAACTCTTTCTTCAGGACTTGTAGGGTCATGGACTTAAGGCTAGATTCACAACAAGACTTAGGCCTAACTGCCTCTTCAGATATCTACATTCCAGAATCAGGCCCCGCTGGGATTCAAAAAACTCCTGCTCAGCTGCAGCTGAATGCTGTAGCTGCCTAAACATGCTTGGTTCCTAAGTTTTTGCAATAAAATGTTTCCTAGGCACCTCTGTGTCTGAGTATATGCACACTGTAGCCTCAGTCTAGGCATCTGGACACCCATGCCCCACAGCGATGCACGATCCAGGGGAAGACAGGCATCCTTTTCATATCTCATCTGTAGGGCCTGATCTATAATGTGTGCTCAGAGTCATTGGGGGCAGGGCAGGTCAGATACCTAGGATGTGGGAGACCTCTGGTCCAGTCCCCACTCCACTTGAGGAGGAGAATGGGTATGGTCAGGGATCTGCCACCTCTCAGGTAAAAGCCCTAAACATTGGATTATGGAATATTGAGCTGGGGCTCCCTCAGTCTCTTCTGTTGTAGCTATTCCACTGTGATTCAATAATGAAAGAATTACTGGGCCAGAGAGAGAGAAGAAGCATGAGAAAGACTCTGCAGCTTGGTGGTTAGAGCCCTAAAGTGGGGGACCCAGTCCCCCTGCCCCAATGACTTTTTAAATTATTTATCCACAGTGGAACAGCTTCAATAGGAGAGGCTGAGGAAGCCCACAGCAAAATATCTCATATACCATGGTTAGGGCATTCCTCTGGGAAGTGCTAGTTGTAGGTCTCTGTTCAAATCCCATCTCTTCATCAGATGGATGAACCAGAGGTCTCCCACATTGCATGTGGGGCTAAAAGTTACAAAGGAGCTCCTGCCCCTTCTTCCTACTCAGCCTCCTGCGAAAATGGTGCTGGTGCTTACCTTCAAAAAAGCGTTTGTAGCTGGGAATACCAAGCAGTCAGAGGTGCCTCAGTGTTGCCACACCAAAGTGCCTTTGTGAATCTAGCTTTTAGTGCTTGTGGCAGTAAAAATGGCCATGGATCATGAAAATTAAAAATAAGGTGTAAGTTTGCTGTTCAGCGCAGTACAGGTTTTACATATGAACACAGCAGTATCCCAAAATCCAGAATAAAACCTGAAAAAATTAATTTTAAAGAGATAACTGCTCTGTGCTGAGCCTCATTAGTTCTGTCACAAAAATCTGAATTTGATATCCCTAATAAAGCATTATGCATTTTTTCCAGACTTGAGTCATGAAGCTCTGATTTTACAATAAATTATCAAAAGTCAGACCCGCCAAACTTCCACTGGCAGCCTCTAAAATTGTATGTCTCCATTGCCCCTGCTTCAGACTTGTCTTACGGGTGCCTTTTCAGAGAGATTTTGCCTGTTATATAGAAGAGTGATGTTTGGAGGGAAAAAAAGTTTAATTCCTATCTTATCTATGTATCCTAGATGGAAAAAATACCTGAAGCTGGTGAGCACATGATGGGTACTTTCAATAAAACACAGGGGAGCTGCTGGTTATATCTTTTGGCACTGTGATAGAATATTGAATAGACTCACTTGCTGTTTGAAGCTGAACTTTTTAAAGTGTTCTTTAATCTGTACAGTTAATTGGATTGCCTTAAAATTTGGTGTGCCCCATGGGAGCATGGGACACGGTCAATGATCCAAATTTGGGGCCATTTTAGCAAGAGGTTACCAAGATGCAGCTGTTGTGGGGGAGGGGAAACAGCTTTTCTTAAAGTTGACAGATTCAGACAACCTTTTTTTTGCTCACAGATAGAGATCAAACCAGGGCTCCAATTTTCCTTTACTGTTTCATTCCAGTTAGCTAGTTCAAGGGGGACACGAGGTAGATCTTGGAGCCTGCCTCCCATGTTGGGAGACATTTGGAAAAGGTGGGAAGGGATTTTGCTAAAATCTGTCTGTTTTAATGTGTTGTAGTGGGGGATTCATCAAAATATTTTTGGGGAAAAAAAAGATGTGACTGCTTGTTGGCAGAGGTTGGGCAGGCTGGAGTTGGAGTAGTGCAGGGAAATAGGAGTCAGAGAGCTGTGCGGATGCATTGGGGCAAGGGGATAAATGAAGATAAATGGATGGGGCGGTGATGGGTTGGGGAGTTCAGATGGAGGGAGGGTCACTGGGAAGGAGACACAGGGGTGAATAGCAGGAGGGACTAGGGGAGAATAGGGGCACCTGTCAGCTCCATGTGTGTGTGCCAGGGTCTGGAGGGTCTGTGGCCCTCTCCCTACCCAGCCTATGTGAGTTGGGATGTAGAAGTTCCTATTCCCCAGGGGTATGTGAGCGCCTCCATAGGAGCCAGGTCTGGGAAAATTTGCCTTTCTGGGGATCTGAACCCTGTTCCTTACCCCCTCATGTGCTGAAATAAGGGAACCGTGCCTCTTTGAGGGTGTACAAGCCCCAATCCCTTCCCTCTATCTGTGTGCGCCAGGATCTGGGCATCCCTGCTTATCTGTGGGTGTCTTACACCCTCCATGTGCCCACTCATGTCAACCAGGTTCTCAGAGGCTTGCTTTTCTGGATGGGGGGGATTGAGCTCCTCTCCCTAGCCCCTCCATGAGAGCTGCCATCTGGGGGGTCCCTGCACCGGGTGGCATCTAAGCCCTGCTCCCTACCCTTATCTATGTGTGCAAAAGTTTGGGGGTCCCCGCCTATCTACGGGAGTCTAAGTCCCCTTCTCTATCCTCCCTGTGTGATCCAGCTTCGGGGGGAGCACTCCTTATTGGGGGGCTTAGCCATACTTCCTAACCCTGGATGTAAGCTGGGATAATGGGAAACCCTGTGCCTCTAAGAAGTTCTGAAACCATCTCCCTACACCCCCCCACTCCACTATGTGAGTCAGGATCTGGGGAAGCCCTACCCCTCTGGGTCAGGAGTTTAGAAGAGGCATGCTCAGAGCATGCAGCAAGAACACACTGCTGAGAATGGGCATGTCTGACACATATTAGAAACTCTCCGGCACTGTGACTGGGGGAAGAGGCAGAGGAACAGACGAATGGGATACCCACTGTCATGAATGGAGCAGTTCACACATCTCAGAGCTATCCGTTCAGGCTGTATTCATCAGTATTGAGTATTCTTTTCTGTCTAAGAACATGTCATTGAGATGAATTGGCCACTGAGCCCATCTCTGAGCATGTTAAGCTGCTGCTGGGTGTATATTGCCCTTCCCCTCCCTTGAATTACAGCAACACTGCTCTGCTGCAGTTACAGTCAAGAGAGGCTTTCTGTTTAAAGCTTGACTCTAAGTGTCCTAACATCCATATGGTTGCTCGGATTGTCTTGTCCTTTTGTGTGCCTTACCGGGGTGCAGTGTTTGATCAGTGAGCCTGCTTTGGGGCTATTCTAGTAACGGGTTCCTGAGATACAGCCCCTGGGGGCAAAACAGCTTTTCCTAAAATTGGCACATGTCTGGCAATGTATTTTTGCACACAGAAATCAAACTAGGGCTGAGACCATGGCACCAAGGTCTCCAATGTGTGAGGGTTACCCCAACAGAATGCAGGCCATGCACCAGCCCTCTGGGGAAAATCAAATTACAGTGTTATTGGAAAAAGTGTTTGCTTCTCCAGTTAGTCTGTGAAATTCCCCCAGGAATAAAGATGTTTCTGGAAACATTTCAAATGAGATGCAGAAGCTGGGGTATAATGCAGATGAGTTCCAATCCTGGGCAAAGAGGAAGAGCAGCAGTCTTACCAAGAGGCAAAGGTGAGCAACAAAAACAAATCTGATGCGGTCCCCCCAGAGAGCTCCACATATTAGCTGCAGCTATGACATTTTGCGTGGAGATCCCACCACCAACAGCCAGTGACAGTGGACACCTCACGATGTCTGGAGGAGGGTGCTCCAGTACTACACACTAATGAGGAGCTCAGAGGAAGGGGGACGTGGCTGATCCAGAGCCAATCGACAACCCAGACCTCCTTAAGACCCAGCTGAACCAAGACAGAACCCACCAAGGAAGGGGGAAAGAGTCTCAAGTAGGGGTATTTTTTAAAAAAATCTTTCTCCATTATCCCTTAAACTTCACTTGCTTCCCCAAAATGGCAGCTGACTACACATGGGCTGGGAACAAAGGAATCCAGTTTTAAAGTAGCCTGTTCATTTTACGATCATGCACTGGCAGTACTGTGCAAAACCAGAAAAAAAAATAAAACAGGAAACAAATCAAAAAGCATTTCCAAATACAGATTGCTGCAAATACCTTTCATGCATTCAAAATACATATTTTCTGCATGAAAAAAAATGAAATTAAAAAAAAATCAAGTATAACTCAACATATTGAAACTGGAAAAAAGAAATGCTTCCTTTAATTGAAACATGCAACATCTTGGGCCCATATTTGTAAGACGATTATTGTAATATTATGTCCAGGTCTAGTGTCCACAATCCAAAAAGGATAATACTGAGGAGAGCTAAAAAATGACACAGGGGGTGGAAAACAAGGTTTATGATGCAAGACTTAAGGAATTCAATCAGCTTATGGAAGAAAAGGCTTTGAGGTGATGATCGCTGTATACAGGTCCTTACATATGGAAAAGGAGATTTGATGGGGTGGCGAAGAGGAGTTGTTCAACTGTGCTGACAAAGGCATAACAAGATCCAATGGCTGGAAGTTGAAGTGAAACAAATTCAACCTTGAAATAAGATGCAGTTTCCTAGCAGAGAGGGTAAATAAACAGTAAAACAGCTTACCTGGGAGGTGGTGGAATCACTATCACTTGGAGTGTTTAAAACAAGATTAGATATCTTCCTAAAACATATGCATTAATCCAGTTTCTAGGAAAAATATTACAGTCTGTGAGAGTAAGGGATGCTTGGTCTGGATGGTCGTGGTGGTTCCTCTTGCCACTAGGAGGACAGGATTGCCTGCATTGCCCTTAACATGCTCGTAACACTTGAGGTTCTGCATTAAGACAATGATTATAATCTAATCTCATGGTTCATGGCTTTAGTTAGTCACCTGCAGGGATCAGGAGGGAATTTTTCCCCTACTAGAAAATTAGTTAGATGTATTTGGGGGTGTTTTTTGCCTTCTTCTGAAGCATCGGAGATTGGCCATAGCCAATCTGGGACACCAGGCAGGGTGGAGTAGTGCTCTGAGGTGGTTCAGAGAATCTCCTCTCTCATGTATTTGGTTGGGGTGTCATGCTCACATGCTTAGTGTCAAACTGATCACAATGAGGTTATGAAGAATTTTTTTCCACACCAATGACTGTCAGGCACCTTTGAGAGTTTTCACCTTCCTCTGCAGCATGAAGCATGGATTACCTGCCAGGATCATCTGTGTATGTCTCACTTAATCAATTCCCTTCCATCACAGGAATATTGTTTATCTGTGATACTTTCCTCTCTCCTGTTCTCTGCCAGTGCCACACAGCAGTTTAGTCTGGCTTCTGGCTTTATACTGTATGAAATGACACCAGGGAATGGAGGCAACATATCCTGGTGGAAAAGCAGAAGGGCCAAGAGGAAGAGAAAGAGGATGAAGAGGCACTTTGACAAGTGCCAGAAGAAATCATAGTTCCTCAGACAACAAACTCAGATGCTCCAAAGTATTATGGAGCACCCAAAGGCTAAGCCCAGCAGCCACAGTGTGGAGAACTTTTTCCTCTAGGGTCAGGGTCTTATCCCTCTCTGCCTCAAAGTGCCAGCATTCCCTGCAGCAGTATCTTTTCCACTTAACCCCAGTAGACAATAAAGAGAACAACTATGAATGCACTGACCTGTGATGAAGCACAAATTGGCCAGTATCTTGCAGTTTAGTTTTTAGTAGTGTCTGTTATTATTGCACAATTAAGTTCTATTGTGTAAGCCATGTTTTGTTTTTTTGTTATTAGAGGTTCAACACCCCAAAAATCAATGACCCCCTCCAACAGATTAATAACTCTCCATAACAATTCATGACCTGGCTAAGTACTATATTTCACAAAATAAACACAAAATAAATAAGTAACACAAAGCAGCACATTCTCTGGTGATGGCAAACTCAAAATGTGACATTAAGGCTTCTCTCAGCCACCCAGCACCACTATTGTAGTTGTCCTTGTGTTACGCTGTCTGCTGGTACTGAGCAGCCTGTCTGCTTCTCCATCCCAACCTTGCCGTAACATTTCCCCTTTGACCTCATAGCTGTTATGCCAAACACAACATGCACCAATAACAAAAGGAATATTTATCTCACTGAGATCCAGTGGGATCTCCACTGTGCTTTTAATCTGCCAAAGGCACACTCCACAGTCATCCTGCGCCTGCTCAAGTGATAGATAAATCTTCTCTTGCTGCTCTGCAGGTGCCCACTGAATGGCTTCCTGAGCCAGGGAAGCAAAGGGCAGGTTGGATTCCCTGAGAATCACCACTGGCATTCCAATCCCACCAGTGTGAATATGCTGGTCTGGGGAAACAGGGGTACCCCACAGAAATTTTTGATATGGTACATCCCAGAGCTCCCCTCCACCTCTCTCCCAGCCAGCTCCCCCACAGGGGTACTCACTGCAGCGCTCTGCACGTGCAGCAGTCATGACAGAGGGGCCACAGAGCCAAGCCCAATTGATCAGTGCAGCAGCCAGCGCTGTTCTCTGTTGCCACTACTGATGGGAAGGCCCAGCACTGATTACTAGGTGCCCCCTGCCAACAGTCCATGCTCTGAGTAACGTGCATACAGCTGTGGGCACCACTGTGGAACAAATTCCCCTGCTTGTAGCTTTACAAAAGGTCCATCATAGTGCAGACCATCCTGGTATGCCCCCTTGCAGTCAGGTATGGCTCTGTGGATGAACCCCATCTTGATTTCCTCTCACCTGGTAGGAAAAACAGGTCCAGGCAGACCTTCAGGTACTAAAGAGTGCCCCCGCTGGACAGGATCTTTTATTAACAGGAAAGGCCAGCACGAACTATAAGTAAAACTTTCATCCCAGCCTCTTAGCTGGGAGACAGAAATCAGTCTTAGATTACTGGTCACACCTGAATCTGAGGTCTGCCTCTTCCAGGCCCTTTATCAACAGGGTTCTCTCCTCTCACATCTCTTTCCTGGAATCTAGTCTCTTGCCACTACCTGGGTAGAATCCTCCTCCAGATCCAGGGATCCATGGAGATCTGTCAACTGCAGCTCTTCTACATGGCAGCCTGTAGTTCCTGACAGGCAGGGCTTCTTGCCACATGGCTGGGACCAAGCCTTATTGTGGCCTGCCACTTACAGATCTCTCCTTTGGGATCTTCCTAGGAGTGTACCTTCTATGTTCCTTTCCCCAGTGAGCTCTTCTGGGGGCTTCCTGTTCCTAGGGGCACACCTTCTCTCTGTGGGGGCCTTCTCTTCAGAAGTACTTTCTCCCTGGGAGTACACACACAACCAAGCTCAGGTAAGCTTTTTATTTAGTCCAGGTCCTTGTTTTCCAATTAACTTTATGTAGACACCTAGTGGGCAGGCAGTTGCCCCTATGTGGACCTTCAGAAGGCAGTGGCAGGCAGACTGCATCCTGATTCTCCATAAAGGAGCCAGTCACCCCATGACAATCTAGTATTGCTAAAGATGTGAGCATCATGCACCCTCCCTGACCTGGCCTATGTTAATGGTGATCCTCCAATGCTGGCATAACTAGGAAAGAGTACCCCTTTTTGTTTATGAATTCAAAGACAAGGTGTGTGTGGGGGGAGGGGGCGCATGTCCGAATCAAGATATGTGTCTCATCTATTGTCCCACCACAGTTAGGAAAGCCTATTTAATTCGGTGCACCAGGATACATTTAATGGGCTTTTATACATGAAGAGCAGCACTAAATTATCCAACACTGAACTGATTGCCTGCCAACCAATAGTAGTCTGGGCTTGCCAGGTTCCAGAGTGTGATTTCCACCTGTTTCTCCCACTGTCAGAGCAGCTCTTATTTTGGTATCTGCATGCTGGAGGGAGCTTAGCATATATGTCCAGGCATGTGTTCCTCCATATCCAAAAGTGCTGAAGCAACTGCTGGTCATCGCAGATTTATACCACGATCTGATCCCACCACTTGATGCTCATTTGATGGGCCCAGAGCTGCCACTCCACAATGTGCAGCTGGTCAGAGAATACCTGCAGCAGCTGACCAATTTCAATCACTGTCTGCGTGATCCACCCAGCCTCAGTATTCTGAGTTTCCGTGCTGCTGTGTTAGTTGTCATGGTTCCGTAGATACAAAAGAATCAGGCAGCCCATCTCTGAAATAGGCAAGATTGCTGCACTGATCTATTCAGCATTTATGCTTCTGACAGTGAGGTAGCCAAAAGACTGAAAAAGTAGCTTATGGGAGGGACCAGTGGGGACAGCCAATTCCTAAGCAACAGAAGAGCAGCAAACAGCAGTTTTGCGAGGGAGTGCAAGAAGCAGATACACCTAACATATTCCAAACTTTGGCCAGTAACCAAACAAAACAACAAACAAACAAAAACTGCTGCAAGAATATATGAAAATAATGCAGGCAGAAATCCAGCAGCAGAGTGGGGGCTATCCCGTTTATTGCACTGAATGCAGTGTGTACACTTTCCTGCCTCGTAGCCAGGTGGTGCATGTGTGCGTTCAGCTCATAGACCTCAGAGACTGAGTATGGGCTCTTGAGACCAAGGTGGCTGAACAGGAGGAGCTAAATAGAGGAGATATTCAGGGACACAGTAGAGTGGTCCCACCTCCCAGTCTGGCAGCCTCTGTGCTGTTGAACAGGATGAAAGTCTTGGGGAGTACAACATTAAACTGTAACAGAGGAAAATGATCGCATACTTGGAACCGTCTTTCTACATGATGTCATGGTATCTCACATTGAAGATACCCTTCTGGGCAAGGGGGCCCCAGCTATTAGGAAGAGACAGGTAATAATTAATGGGGGATTAAATTATTAGAAATATAGATAGTTGGGTTTGTGATTATGGGAAGCATTGATGGTTAATTGTCTGCCAGGAGCAAAGGTTGCATACCTCTCGAGATGTCTAGATAGACTTATGTGCAGTGCTGGAGAGGAACTGCTGATCATGATACATGTAGGTACCAGTGACATAGGAATAGATAGGAGAGAGGTCCTGGAGGCTAAATTTAGGCTGCTAGGTAACAGATTAAAGTTCAAGACCTCCATGGTAGCATTCTATTAAATGCTTTCAGTTCCATGCGCAGGGCCAGTTAGATAGGCAAATCTACGGGGTCTCAATGCGTGGATGAGGTGATGGTGTTGGGAGGAAGGATGTAAGTTTATTAGGAACTGCGGAACCTTTTGGGAAAGGAGGAGCCTAGACAGGAAGGATGGCTCCACCTAAATCAACATGAAATCAGATTACTGGCATGTAAAATTAAAAGGTCATAGAGGAGTTTTTTTTAAAAAAGGGCTGGGGGAAAGCTGACAGGTGTGAATTGGCCCCCAGTTCAGGCAGACATATCATTTATGGTAGGAATAGTTAATGGGGATACCCAATATCCTAGTAAAGAGGAGTGGGACAGGGTGAACTCATCTCTCTGGCACATCCTGCTCGTCATCACAGGGATTAGCTTTGCTTGCTAGTGTGCCCCCTGCTGGTGGTGCCTCACTACCATCACTTCTTCTCCAGGACCCACAGCATCCTTTTCAGTGACACATCCCTCCAGCCATGCAACACTCTGTTCCCCCTCCCCACCCTGAAGTCTGCTGTGAAGCCACTTGCCTCAGTGGCTACTGCAGCAAATTGTCCAGCCACTTCTCCTGTGGCAAGGGGGTGGGGGGAATCCAGGCTCACCCACTAATCCAGGTTCTGGCCCAGGAACCCTGTAGATGGTAGCAACTTGCTGCATCCCCTCCAAACCTTTCCCTGGGCCACTTCTGTTTGGCCCCAGTACCCTTTTCACTCTTGTCTCAGGGCCTTAGCCTGCAAGTTCCACCACTACCCAGGAGCTGTCTTTAGCTCCCACGGTCCCTATCTGCAGCGCTGCTCTGTCCAGGCTGCCTGCAAGGCTACCAGTCCTCCCTCCTCTGTTCTGCCCTGCAGCTCTTCTTATATGGGGCATGCCTGTCCCCAATTGGCTGCTCCTTTCAGCTCCCTTCCTATTGCCTAATTTTCATGCAGCGTCCCCAGGGCTCTATTAACCCCTTAGCTGCCAGTGTGGGATAGACACCCAATCACAAGGAGAAGACAGAAGTTGATAAAGTACAGGTAGAAACTGAAGCGAGACAGTCAAACAAAAAAAGAGTCCCATTCAATTGCATCACTGGAAGCCACACAACTGAACACTGACAATTTTTTAAAGTGCTTATATATAAATACTAGAAGTTTAAATACTATGATGGTTGAAGTTGAATGCCTGGTATTAAATGAGGATATTGATATAACAGGAATCACAGAAACTTGGTGGAATTATGGTAGTCAGTGGGGCACAGTAATACCAGGGTACAAAGTTTATAGGAATGACTGAATAGGTCGTGCTGGTGGGGGAGTGGCACTATATGTGAAAGCATAAAGAAAAATATAGTAAAAATCTTAAATGAATCAATCTGTACCATAGAACCTCTATGGATAAAATTCCATGCTCCAATAATAAGACTATAGCAGTAGGAATGTACTAGCGACCACTTGACCAGGATGGAGGTGGTGACTGAGGAATGCTCAGGGATATTAGAGAGGCTACGAAAACAGAAAAACGAATTATAATGGAGGTTTTCAAATGTGCCATGATCATAGAATCATAGAATCATAGAATATTAGAGTTGGAAGGGACCTCAGGAGGTCATCTAGTCCAACCCCCTGCTCAAAGTAGGACTAACCTCAGCTATATCATCCCAACCAGGGCTTTGTCAAGCCTCAGCTTAAAAACCTCTAAGGATGGAGATTCCACCACCTCCCTAGGTAACCAATTCCAGTGCTTCACCACCCTCCTAGTGAAAAACTTTTTCCTAATGTCCAACCTAGACCTCCCGCCCTGCAACTTGAGACCGTTGCTCCTTGTTCTGCCCTCTGCCACCACCGAGAACAGCCTAGCCCCATCCTCCCTGGTACCCCCTTTCAGGTAGTTAAAGGCCACTATCAAATCCCCCCTCACTCTTCTCTTTTGCAGACTAAACAAGCCCAGTTCCCTCAGCCTCTCTGAAATCACCTCAGCCAACTCCCTCAGCACCCTCGGGTCATGGAGCATGAAGCATAAATGCACCCGAGGTCCATGCATCCGGCCCCATGGACTTGTGAATGTCCAATCCTTCTAAATAGTCTTGGACCCGTTCCTTCAGCACTATACAAACCCCTCATTGGGATTTAAGGGGTTAAAGAACAGTACTGGGCCCACCTAGCCCCACCCTTCCAACCCAGCAGAACATGCTTCAACTGGAGACAAGGTCGAAAAAGTAGCAACCCAGCTCAGAAGGCCAAAGAGGAGTTCAAACCTACTCTGAAGGCTCCTGCCAAAAGGGACTAGAGATGCCTCCCTGAAATGCCAGGACTCTATGCTGAGTCTGGTTGGGGCTGATGGTTTGGTTTCCTTTTCCTTTGTCCTTACCTGGGACCAGAAGCAGAGGGAAGCTGTGGCAGGAGTAGAGGGAGGGTAAGTCAGACGGTTCCTTCCCGGGAGGTAAAATGCTGCCAACCTCCTAGTGCCCTAGGTCAGAGTCTGGTGGAGTAGGCAGGCCAGGCTGCCCTACTACTGCCCCACAACTGAGTGGCTGCTAACCACTTAGCCTCCCAGGCCACTGATGACCCTATTACATCCCCATATTCACTGGGTACATGTCATCTGGAGATGGGATGCAGAGAGAAAACATTTAGGCACTGGCTTCTTGGAGCAGTTCATCCTGGAACCCAGAGGGGAGAGGCAAATCTTGATTTAATCCAAAGTGGAGCACAGGATCTGGTCCAAGATGTGAATATAGCTGAACCACTTGGTAATAGCGAACATAATGTAATTATATTTAACATCACTGTAGTGGGGAGATGCCAAAGAAACTCACCACAGCAACATTTAACTTCAGAAAGGAGAACTATCCAAAAATGAGGAAGCTAATTAAGTTAAAATGAAAAGGAACAGTCACAAGAGTGAAATGCCTGCAAGTCACATGGAAACTATTTTATAAACACCACAATAGTCTCAAACTAAGTGTATACCCCAAATAAAAAAAAAATAGGCAGATCAAAAAAATGGCTACACAGCAGAGTAAAAGACAGAGTTAGAGGCAAATAAATATCCTTTAGAAATTGGTACTGAGGGAAATAGAAAGGAGCATAAACTCTGGTAAGTAAAGTATAAAAGTTTAGTTAGGCAGGCCAAAAAAGAGTTTGAAGAGCAATTAGCAAAGACACAAAAACTAACAGCAATTTTTTTAAGTACATCAGAAGCAGGAAGCCAGCCAATCAATGGGGCCAAGGACATTTAAGGTGCTAAAGGAGAACTCAAGTAAGAGAAGGCCATTGTGGAGAAGCTAAATTAATTCTTTGCATCAGTCTTCACTGCAAGGGATATGACGAAGATTCCCATACCTGAGCCATTCTTTTTATGTGACAAATCTGAGGAACTGTCCCAAATTGAGATGTCAATAGAGGAAGTTTTGGTATAATTAAACAGTAATAAGTCACCAGGACCAGATGGTATTCACCTAAAGCTTCTGAAGGAACTTAAATATAAAATTGCAGAACTATTAAGTATGGTATACAAACTATCGTTTAAAGCATCCTCTGTACCAAATGACTAGAGGATAGTTAATGTTTAATAATGTTTAAGTTTAAAAATGACTCCAGAGGCAATCCTAGGAATTACAGGCTGGCAAGCCTAATTTCAGTACCAGGCAAATTGATTGAAAATATAGTAAAGAACAGAATTATCAGACATGTAGATGAACATGATATGTCAGGGAAGAGTCAATATGGCTTTGTAAAGAGAAATCGGGCCTCACCAGTCTATTAGAATTTTTAAGGGGTCAATAAGCAGGCGGAGAAGGATGAGCCAGTAGACGTAGTGTACCTGGGCTTTCAGAAAGCCTTTGACAAGGTCCCTCACCAAAGTCTCCTAAAGAAACTAATTAGTCAGGGGATAAGGTGGATGGTCCTCTCATATATCAGAAACTGGATAAAAGGTAGGAAACAAAGTGTAGAAATAAATGATCAGGTTTCATAATGGAAAGAGGTAAATGGCACAGTCCTCAAAGGCTCTGTACTGGGACCAGTGCTGTTCAACATATTCATGAATGACTGGGAAAAAAGGGGTACACTGTGAAGTGGTAAAGTTTTCAGATGATACAAAAATAATCAAGATAGTTAAGTCCAAAGGTGACTGCAAAGAAGTACAAAGAGATCTCACAAAACTGGGTGACCAGTTAAATTCAATGTTGATGAATGCAAAGTAATGCACATTGGAGAATGTAATCCCAACTATCCATCCAAAAGGATGGGACTGAAATTAGCTGTTACCATTCAAGAAAGATCTTGGAATCATTGTGGATAGTTGTCTTGAAAACATCTGCTCAATGTGCAGAGGCGGTCAAAAATGGTAACAGAATATTAGGAATTTGTCATGGGCCAGCCTGCAGCAGAGCAAGTCTCCTGGCAACCTGATGAGCACAGCTGGCCCTGATAGAAGGTGTCTGACTACACCACCTGATTGGCTGCAGCAGTCAGCAGGTTGATACTTATGCTCAGTAGCAGCAGCTGTGTATTGGCTGCTCAGTGTGCTTCTTGTCTGCAGCTGTGCTTGATCCTGTTCCTGTCCCTTAGGTGACAGCACCTCACAACTTAAAATATGATGTATGCTCGTTTGTCTATATGTAGTCAACTGACTATAAGTGTTTATAGTTTGTTTCCAGAGCAAGCTGTTCAGGTTTTCAAAAAAAAAATATCAGTGCAGACCAGCTGGCTTCAGCCAACTCTTTCTTGTACTCCTACTCTCCATCTTTTATTCTAGACTCTCACACAGAAGTCCATTTCTTCATTCACATCCCTCCATTAGACACACTTCTGTGAAGCCTTTTAGTGATAACCCAATTATGACAGAAACTGAATTATTTTAAGTATGTAAAATATGACCCCTTAGCAAAAACCCTTTGCTATGCCCGAGTGTGACTCTGGCTAACCCTTTGTCTTTGACTTTTGATGCCTGTTTCCAACTCTTGGCTACACCTTTTGGCTATGACTTTGGTCTCTGATGCCTGGCTATGACCTTTGCTGTCTTTGCTCCAGGACACCACCCTAGCTGGATTTGTGTTGAACTAGTAGGCAAAACTGTTGCTAAACCATTAGGCAAGAGTGCCCATGACTAGATTGCTGACAAATGCATCCCAATACCGTCGGTGTCCCTAAACCTCTCATTTCCAGAAGCTGGGACTAGAGCAGTGGTCCTTATCCTGTTTACCATTGTGGGCCACATAGGCAGCTCTCTCTGTGTTATATTGTGTGGATGCAGTCCACATATATATTACCTGTATCGTCCTGAGGATGTCACATGGGCTGCAGCTATATGCTGATTAGGCCACAAGGGGGCTGCGGATTGAGAACCACTGGACTAAACCAGTGTTTCTCAATTAAATTTGGCCACAGAACCCTTTTGAACTCGATAAATAATTGCGGAACCCCCCAAACTCCTAACAGTATTTTTACATATGGGGCTAAAAAAAAGGTCAAAATAAGCAAAGGTCAGCGTTTCTCAATTAAATTACATTTAAATTACACTTACACTCAATACCCTTCGCTGAAAAATCCGGGACATCTTCCCATTTTCAGAGAACAGATGCTCGCGGAACCCTAACGGAACACCAATTGAGAAACACTGGACTAGACAATAATTGTCCTGTTCTGTCAGAAGACAGGATTGTGGGTGAAATGGACCATTGGTTTGAGCCCGTATTGCTGTTCTTATGATGCATTGCATCAGCAAAGACAGCCAAATGTGAAAGTACTCTGCTGAAATAGCTGTTGCCAGCTGTATAGGCAGGACCTTTGCCAGTAAATCTTTGTAGTGTAGATGAGCTCTATGGCAGAATCAGATTCAGGGAGCTATTGTGAAATGCAAGATGATAATGGCATGTACAACTAACTAAAATCCAGTCTTGTAAAGAGCTTTACACCAAATGTGCTGCTTATGATGTACACCTTATGAAAAATAATATTAATAAAGAAAACAGAACAACATCCTTTATCTCCTACTATTGGTAGGATATAGATGATAACACAGGTCACTGGGAACTTTAATTAAGGGGACTGATTCTTACACAGAAACATCAAATCATCTCTGTGGTGTATTTTTGTATTCTGTTTGGAAACCTGATCTTTGCCATACCATCTGTAACTTATGTAAAAAGAAAATGTAAGCAGATGTAAAGTCGCTGATAGCTTAGAAATATCCCTCTTAAATCATATAAGAACTTGTCATCCAACACTGGGTTTGAAATCACTAACTGTTTCTGAGTGTAATAAAAGTTGAGGTTACTTTGCACGGCAGAAAAGCATGTCTGAAATTGGTAATAGCACCATCTCAACAGTATGTCTGATTGCTTAGTTTTTCTTCTCATTGTCTGCTCACTGTGGCACCAACAGTGTAACATCTCATAAAATGGTTCAATTTACACCAAGATTGCTGAAATAAAAGCAGTTAACACAAATAACTATTTGAAGGACAAAATTGATGCATACTATGTATCAGATTCATGCCAGTGCTATTGCCTTTATTCAAAATGGTTAAAATAATAGCTATAATCTTTTATAGAATTTCTGTAGTGGTGTTTAGGCAGTCTTTTGATTTGCCGAGCATGGGTCCACTGCCTACAATCTTTTCTCAGTGTCAGGATTTCTGAATAAAAATATTCCAGTTGTATTAGGTTTTAAAAGTATTTTGTAGCTAGTTCTTGTTCTTGTAGGTAATGTGCTTATTAAATAATATGCAAAATCATGATCTCAGCTGGAAAATTCACTTGGTCGCTTTTACTTGATGCAGATCCTATCTCCTGTTTAGCAAATAGGCAAATCTCTCTTCAGTTTTGGATTTGAAAACAGCCAAACACAAATGGCTGCTGCATGAGTAACATCAAATGCATACCAAAACATAGAGGTAGCTCACTGTGAATGAAATGAATGATGAATATGAAACATTGAATTATCTGTTTCATTATTTTGACGGATAGCAAAATCTGTACATATGGGTTCTTTTTAGGAATTTAGCATGTTTGTGTAACTTCAGTGGGCACAATGATGTTAACACTTGCTACCTTAAAGTCATTGGGACTGCTCATTAGTCCATGAAGCGTATCTCAGGCTCACGATATAAGTGACAATGAGAACTATCCTTTATTTTTAAATGTTGGTATTGCAAATGTTTGTTCCTTTGGTTTTATTCATTATTGGTGCAATCATGTCTGCTAAGGGCTTGAAACCTTCATCCCTTGAATACATTCAATGGGAGACATTTAAAGATTTTGGGTTTCAAATTTCAAAACACCCCATGAGTCATTTTTTGAGTCTAAATCTCATTGAATCTCAATGCGGCTAGGACTCCTAACTGATTTGTTTTTGTTTTTGTTTTGTTGTTGTTGTTTTTTTTTTTTTGGGGGGGGGGGGGGGGCAAAGCAGTGGATTCAGTACTTGATATCAATTAATGGATTTCAGGACACCAAAAAATCAATCTTCTTGCCTTGTGGCCCTGAACAATATGGAAAGTCTAACAAAGGGCTTCTGTTAAGTTTTGTTTTATGTTAATTTGTACTGGTACTGAAAATAAACACCAAGGGATACCACAGGTATTAAAGAAGTACACATCTGGAAAACAAATACATCATATTTTTTTCACCTGAAGGCAGGTCAGAATGCTTACTAGGAAAATCATTTCAATGGAAGAAAAATTTGTGACAAACTGATGGTGACATTAAGCAGCCTTGACTTTAGTTGATTAATGTAATCTGTGTATTGTATGATTGCCTGAAACATGGCTACTCTATAATGAAAATTTTGCAGTTCTCAAAGCCTGTGGACAAGGTTATGTCTTTTTGCATAAACTAAGGAGCATAAAGGGGGTTGGAAGAGTGCTTTTAATTGCCAAGGATGATTTGGATGATAACGCTGAAGTACAAATTGAATATCAATTGTTAGTGCACTAAAATTAGCTGATTCTTTGAAGATTGCTGATACTTATCATTTCTTGGAGAATACTGCTCTGTGTTTTGAACTGATCAAATTATGTTACTGTTATAATGTTAAATTCTGTTACTGTCTGCTACAGTGCAGCCAATGAATTTCTCCTTTCCTCTGAAGCATAGAGGTAATGTAGAGAGCCAATCAGATGAAGGATATATGTGCTTTTGAGGCATGACTTCTCTTCATTACCCAAAGCTAATTTTGATTGCTTCCTATTAAGGAGTGTCCATCAGGAAAGGGCCTGCAACCACCAGGAATTTAGTGACCAGTGTCATGAACACAGCAGATCATGAAAAAAGCCCTGATATGGCTTTTTCTGCAAAGGAAAATCCTTAGCTTTCATGTTTCCTATAGCCATTGTTTTGAAAGCTGCTACTTGGTACTTTCTTTGCTGTGAATTTTCTCTGCCCCGATTGTTAGCCCAGATGGTGGCTGGTCCGATGAAGCCTGAGGTGGAGTAGTTCTCTATACACGTTGGGTTTTTGTGCATCTTGCCAAAAACATATGATCTGTCTTTGGACAAAGTTGCTTGACATTTCTTAGATCTTATCAATGAGATATTTTGCCTAAAACTTTGGGCTGAGGATGTTGATATTCCTCCTCAGCACCATGGATAACCCAATCCTGCCCATAACCTTCCACCCCAGATATTTTTCTACCACCTCTCTTAAATAAAACAGACTGTGTGGAACTAATTTATCCTTTCCCTGCCTTTCCCTCAATATATGTCCCTCTTTGCCTCTTTCCTCATACCAGTCCTCACTCCGTGCCCCTCCCCAACACCGTCCCCTTTAACGTGGGGGTGTGGAAAGAACAACTGCTGCTCTTACCCAGATGCCTTTTGGAAGCTGTTCAGCAGCCACAGTGACAGCTTCTTTGACAATGCTGCAGGGATACAGAATGGCTCCTAAAAACTGAGGGCTCCAAGGGCAGCTTCCTTCACAGCAATCAGCTAAACAGCTGATACTCAGCCATCAACAGAAGGAGGGCAGAGAAAGTCTGCTGAACCCTGCTTCCCAAGTTGCCTCAAACCTTCTTCTTCTTCCCTTCCCCTATCCACAGACAGTCAAAAGTTGAGGATGAAAAAGATATCATTTCTCCACATCCCGTCAAGGGTAAGAGTTGGGAGACAGTGGTCCCCCCTATAATTACACCCGAATCTTATTTGAGCATCATTTTGTGCAAAGAGCTGTATTAGAAGATATTGAGAGACATACCTTGCACGGGTCAGAGCTCAGGTTTGGTTCCCATAAGAACACAAAAGTATGGATATTTATCTGAATTGTCCATAACATCTGGTCCTTGGACATTTCCAGAGAATGAGTGAATTGATATAATTGCCATCGTCATCACTCATTAGGAATTTCAGAAACCTACTGCAGAGTTTGTATTCAGACTAATTTACAGATCTGAGTGGGCTAATATACCGACAATTTACAACTATGAACAAACTGCAAAATTTATTCTTCCCTCATAAGAAAGTGGAATTACCACTTTTATTTGAGATGTCTGACAAATCTGTTTTTCAAACAATTTTATTCACATTTGGTAACTGGAAGTTGTTAGAAATAACCAAACAGGTTGTCCCGGGGGTGGATTAGGGAGACAGAACCCTTTATTGCCTGCTCGTTCCACCTTGACTCCTCGAGTAAGCAATGAGGGGGTTACTTTACACATCTTTTATCTATAACAGTATGTAAATGTATACATTTCCAGCAACCCCCCCATAGACCCTTATTTGGTTACATTGACACCTATAAAATGAATATTAACAACTACATAATGCATACAGTTATACCCGCCCCTGTTTGTTGTTTACAGGATTACCATACAGAGGTCAGGTACATCACCTTAAAACCTATACATTTTACACTAACATTCTTTGAAGTAAAGGTATGCCAGGGGGAGAAGGAAGATAATGCTTTCTTCCCACCAAAAGGTCTTGCACAGAAATAGCAATAGGTATTTTATTAACCTCATTCCCAGCACAGATGGCCAGGAAGGGAGGAAAAGAAGAAAAAAATAACAGACTTTAACTAGAATTCACATCAATTAACAGAAATAAGGTTTGTCCTTGCCTTGACCCTGTTCCCTGTAGCTTAGGCCTGACCACTTATCCAGCTTTAACTCTTTATTGTCCTACAGAAGTCATATAAAATTACACAGTACCTTGAAAACTCATTTTACAACAAATTCATCTGCTAAATCCCTACTGCATGACTCTGTTGACACCTTATGAAGATATATCCAAGAACTGGCACTGATAACCTGAATTTATTCAGGTAAATAAGCATAAAAGTAGGTAGTTAGATTTTCTGGGAAGGGTCTTAGAGAAAATTCACACCTTTCCATTGCTATGTGATATTGTACTCTTCATAAATAGTATGCAGAACCTAATGAATGGAAAAATGTGTATGACTAGTGCTCATCAAATACTCTTTGTGAGATAGTAAAACTCTTCCTCTATATCTGAGAATGAGGAACTGTTAACAAGATGAGTTTCCTCCTTCAGTAGCTATTTGAGGAATCTGAGTCAGCTCTAATTATTTGAAATAACATTTTCCTTTACATATGCAGGAGATAATGAGATTTCTTTGGAGTACTTCAATGTGCCATTGTTTCCTATATTCTGGTAGTCAAGGAGATAGTGTATCACCATTATGTATTTACTGAACAAGGTAATAAGTGCTGACACATGCTTAAGGCTTGGGTCAATCCAAGTTTAAGGAGTGATATTTTGATCAGTTACAAGTAAATGAATCAGCATTAGCAAAGACATGGCAGCATTGGCTTGGACATTGCAGAAAGACAAGACATCAGGAATGAGATTTAACTATGCTGCAACTTTGTTAAGTAACATATTTGGGAACTGTCTGGTACAGGTCATCCTTCCTTTGTAATCTGTTCCAGCTGGTGGAGGGTTGCTGTTAATCTCTTACTGCATTAACATGGTCCCAGAACTATTGATGGGATCCCACTCCCCTCCCCTCATCTGAGGATTAATGAGATGGGGAAGAGTGCATTGGATCCTTGCTGCATTAGGAGCCTCATTTCCATTTCCTAGCTGCTTTAGGGGATGCCTTCTCTTGATCTGCTTCCAGTTCAGGTTTATGAGGAACCCAGATCCCCTGTTGAATACAACTACCCAGGCCAGACTGGCAGTGAAGAAAAATGTATTTCCTAGCCCCAAAAAAGGACTATCAGCAAGGCCCAAAAGACCTAGTCCTACTCTAATCTCAAGGTGGGGAAAGGGGGAAGTTTTTCTACCGATTTAGAAGGTGCCCTAGGCAAAGGGAAGAAACCTCCCTTGGGTATGTGGGAGCAAACAGACTTATATTGCCTACTTCTGTCCACCCTAACAGCCACAGAGTCCCTCTCCTCAAGCACAGGAGGAGGCTGAGTACCCACAAGGGGGTGGGAGTGAGCAATTCTAAAGAAGCCAAGGGTGTTCTTTCTCCTGCTGGCCCAGACTAAGCCTTCTCACCTCTGTGGCTGCAGGGCAGGGTGGTACGAATCTTGTCAAAGAAGGATAGATCAGTTGCAAAGTAATTATGAGTTATGCGTTTGAATCTTGTACCAGTCCTGGATCCTTGATTGAAGGCCTTGCAACTTTCACATGGCCTTCATATGAAAAACAAAAATGTTATTATTCAGTCACACGTGAAGGACAGAAGAATCACTGGCACAGAAGGATATAAAGCAGCAAACACAGGCATGGGGTATGTTTCTCCCTCAGGCCCCCATATTTTGCAGCCGATGTGACTCCTGAGTTCATGATTAGAAACATAAACCTTGGGAGAAATGTTTCACGTATTGCCTCCGTATTGTTCCATTAATATAATGAGCAATCAAAGTGGCTGAAGTATTGCACTTCTTTCTAGATGAGCCACTCATAGATACTACATACAGCTTATTTGAATACCAATCAGTAAAAGTACTTTTTAAACAAATGTGTAGCATAGCAGGAAAGATTATTAGAAATGAGCTCTATATTTGAAAGATGTCTGCCTTAACTTTATGTATTTATATTATGACTACTGTTCTGTAATAAAAGTACAGCAGATAACTGAAAATACTGTTACCCTTTTTGGTCTGAACAGCTAGCCAAAAATGGAGGTCTGAAAGGTTGTTCCAGTCAGCAAGAGAAATTGATTATGGAGTCAGGTACCTTTGTGCAATATTTTTATTTACGAAGAATGTACGAAGTCCTGATGAGAAACCAAGAGAAACCAAACAACAAGAGACAGTTTCTCTGCTTACAGCCTCCACCACAGCCAGCACCACATCACTCTTGTCCAGGCCTGTGTATGTCGCTTCCTTCTCTGTTTCTGTGTGCTTCTCTCGACTTGTCTCCCCACACTTACACCACTGCTTCCCCAAAACAATACCCAGAGAAGCCCTTCCATCCATCCACCCACATAGTTCAGATTCCTGAATGACCTTGGTTTTGGTTCGGAGTCTTATTATTTCGTAAATCAGCTAAACTGTTTCTGTTATCTTAAGTGAAGGGTGGCTGGTACACCCACCAGCTTCAACAAGATTTAATCCCATTTATAACAATATTATAGGTCTCCTTAGGGAAAAATATTTGGTAGTGCTAGGTGTTCCTGTAAGTATACGCCACTGGGTCTCCAGCTGCTGGATGCACCTTTTTTGTAGAGCAATGTGGTTCTCTGGGTTCAGTTTTTAGAATGGATTGTTTAAAACTTTCCAGGTTCTGGAGCTGAAAATGCTGACTATCACAGACAGTAACACCATTTTTATTTTAATGCCTAAATATTTGTAGTTAACCAGCAAGTGAGACAAATTAGGAGAAATGTCTCTTTGTTGCTGTTGCTGCTTCAGTCCAACAATCTCTTCTTTAAAAGAGAGGCTTCTAATAACAAAACTCAGCCTCTTGTCAGTTAGTACAAGCTTGTTGTTTAATGATTCCTCATCTACTTTTCTGAGCCCTGGACCTTCATAAGCATATTATACTATGTTCATTTGATGGGTGTCATTTGAGGCCACCTGCTGGGGGTCTTGTGGTCCTACCACACCCCACCCCAGGAAAGGAGCAGTGAAGTGGGTCCTCCAGGCCTTCCTGGAAAGGCTGCTGGGAAACAGCCAATCAGAGCACAGCAAACTCAGATAAAAGAAGCTGCAGGGGCTGAGTAGCTCAGTTCTTGCTTGGGGCTACTGGGATAAGGAAGGGGTGGTCCACTTTGGACATAGGGAACTTGATGGTCTGCATTAGCTAACTCTGGTTGCAAGAGGACCTGAGAGCTCTAGCTCTAAGGTGATGTACAAATTTAAAGAGGCCAGGTGAGAAGAGGCCCAGGGAAGGTAGTAGTGACCAAATAAAGCAATAAGCATATGGTTACTATTTGTAGAGTCCCTGGGTTGAGACTTAGAGTAGTGGGTGAGCCTGGGTTCCCCTACTGACCACTGGGGAAGTGGCCTAAGCCTTGAGAAGGGGATATGGCTCATTTACAAGCCCAAGCAAGGGGTTGGAATTCAAAGGGCTTAGGGATAGGGCTGAAGATCCTAGTAAGGGCAGACAGACTGTCTGGTGAACTCTTGGTTACCACCCTCCCACCCCATCCACCAATTTGAGACTAAATTTGAGAGATGATCTTGCAGGAGAGCTGGGGCAGTGAGAACTGTTCAGGACAAAGAGTCTCCAGGGAAAAAGGCCTATAAAAGGGCAGGGAAGGACTTAGACTTAGCCCAGAAGAGACTAAGAACTGAGCCCAGAGGCTGGGCTGAAGACATTAAAAAGGGCACAGCAATTAGTCCTTTCTGGACCTTTGTTACCCTGGAAAGGGTACGTCCATTAACAGTGTGACTTAGTCAGAGGGCTGAGCCACTGAAGACCTACCTGATGAGGTTGACAAACAACAGAGGAGAAAAAGAAGATTGCAGCACCACCCCCAGCTGAGAGGGGGTGCACAGGAGAGGTGAGTGCACCCTGTCACAGTTTAATAGTTAAAGGATTACTGAAAGTCTACTATTATTTAATTTAATGTTATCATTTCCAGTTTATCTCCTAGAAAATTTAAATCTGGCTCAATAAATGGAGTAGAATTAATAATTTTCCATAAATAACTCTTGAGTTTTATCTTTATATTCAGCCCTTCAGGTGTACTGGAGAGCTGATTCAGCAACACACTTCCAGATCCACAAAAGGAATTTGCTACTGAACTCTCAATTTAGGAATTAGGGGCCTCTGAGATCTTCAAAACCACTGCTCAGATGCCACCTAACTCTGGAGGCTCCTAAATTTTTACTGTAAAAGTCTCCTAGGCACCCACGTTTCTACTGCTGGGCATGCTAGCAGTGCTCCAGTGTGGGTACCCAGGAACTCATGCACAAGCCCCAGCAGGATCCTCAAACCAGGTGAAAATAGGCCTTGCCCTACAACCTCTCACCTGGGAGTGCCAGTCCTGTAAGCATCCTACCTCTAGGATCTGAGAGATTTTGATGTGGGTGGCTCTCATTCTCTCCTGTCAAAGCTGTTCCACTGTGTATAAATTAAATTTGCATTGACAGAGAGAGTATGACTGTCTAGTCCAGTGGCTAGGATACTCATCTAAGAGCTAAGAACCCCTGTTCAAATCCCATATCTGCACCAGCTAGACGAAGGAATTGAACTGGGGTCTCCTATATCCTAGGCGAGTTCCCTAATCACGGGCTAAAGGTTGTAAAGGAGGCGCTCTTCTTGACCATTTTGTGGGGAGTTAGGCGTTAACTGTTGCCATTCATGAAAGAAATAGCTTAGGCATGTGACTCCAGGACAGAATTCACAGTTATGTATCCAAAGCAGAGGTGTCCTCTTCCAGGCCTGATTTACATCTGCTATTGGCTAATTTATGTGGTTCCCTGCCTAGCATGCTGGCCTTCTGTGGATCCCATTCTCACATGCCTCTCTCTTCCTATGCATTGTATAGGGCGCATAGGCCTCTAACTCAGTGTTTATAGACACTTGTTCCTAGGTACCTAAAATTTAGGTGCTGCAGTGCTAAACTTTGCAACACCTAAAATCCCTTTGTCGCTTTGAGCCTTAGGCCCTTAGTCAGGAAAGCATCCTTAATAAGGAAAGGTGGTTAAGCATTTACTTAACTTTAAGGGCATTTTAAAATGTCTCTCCATATAATGTGATTTAAGCATGTGGCAAAGTACTTTCCTGAAGTGGAACCTCAAGCTGGTTAAGTCCCATAGTTAAGCATGAGCTTAATCATTTTGCAGAATTGGGCCCTGGGAGTATAGTCCACTCAATTAGGCAGGGGTCATGCTGCTTATGCATTCCCCTTGTGCATAGGGAAGCCTGGGCCCAGGACTGTTCCTTGTGGAATTTCCTCTGAAGTGATGCAGATTCTACACCATTTGCAATGCCTGACTGTGGTTTAATGCCAAAGGTATGGCCTTTTTAAAATACGGGACTGCTGTACATTCAGACTTTGACAACAAAAAGTTCAGGAAAGGCATTCATTCAGACCTGTGAATTAGAATTTAGAAATATTTCCTTTCAGGTAAGTCAACGTACTTCAAGTCAGGATGCCCATTGTTAGCCTCATACAGTTTCTGGGTATGTGAATATAGTAAAACCTGAATGTTGCATGTTCACAATTCCTTCTGGAAAGAATTGTATCATTTTCATAGCTGAGAGAGAAAAAGCTACTGATAGAGAAGAGTAATTATGGATATTAGAATCTTGATCCGATTATTTTTTCTTTGTATGTTTTAAATGCCAAACATGATGTTAATTGCAAATGATGTGATTACTTAGATATATGCATTTTGGAAAAGTTGTTTTGTGTTTCAAGAAGTTCAAGTCTAATGTTTTTTGGGTAGTGTATATTAGTTCCTAATGATAGTTATTGTGACCCACAAACCCCTCAGTGCCAGGTTGCAAGGGGGTTACAAGAATATCCTGATTCTGGTATGTACATTCTGTTTCATCAAAGAATGTCATGTGAGGTCTTAAATGAAAGTCGGGGTCATACTGTTTATTCATATTGTTGGAGAATGTATGTACAGCTACTACATAAAGAGTTCTGTGTGTGTGTGTACACTGAAAATTTGCTCTTAGATTCTGTATCACAGCAGAAGTGAAGAAACAGGTTTCAAGAGAGATTTATTTGTGTCTCTGTCAGCATGTAAATTAAGCATATAAGTAAGCTAACACAATTGGGACACATTAACATACAAAATCAACAATTATGAAGCCAACAATAAAGAGCACACAGCAGGGAAAGAAAGCCTTATCTTTCAATAAACTTCAAAGGCTTGCTGGACTATATTTGGGGAACTGAGAAGACATACTGATATCGTGCACCTAGGAAGTTAAGCACATGCAAGTCTTCCTCATGCTGGAGGCAGGTGGAAACAAGAAGATTCTCAGTCCTCCGGTACCCAAGAGCCATCGCAATTAGATTAAAAAAGAAGCTTTCATTGTTGTCAATCTACAGGATCTCCTAATATATCTCATGTAAAATGCTGTCTATCTGTTCATTACTACTGATTTTCAAGACTGATTGTGATAATAAAATATAAGCAGGAACTTCCAGCCTTCTGTGGCATTGTTTGTGATCCTAATCAAGCAAGAAACTTCAACTTTTTAAGAAACTTTTTAATACTTTCCTCCGATGTTTAAGACGAGAAAATGTCTATCAAGAATAGACGAAAATAAATATACTGGAGAGAGATGGATGCATTTAAAATAAGTTTGAAATCTGGTTTCATAGTAATGGGTATGATAACGCTTGAAAGATGCTATGGATCACTTTTATCTAAGAAGTGTGATTACAGGTTGCATGATTGGAACAGTTGTTCTGTGAGGAAAATGCCTATTCTTCCAAAAATTGCTTTAATTAAGCTATCTCATCCATTGTTTTTCTGACAACTTTTCATAGAAACTTAAACACTGGAAGCCATCATCAGTCTTTCAATTTTATATTTATACATATTTCAGTGTGTTGGAAAAATAAATTCCGTTTGTTACTATATTTGAAGACATGATAGTACAAGCACGACATTTTTCATAATATGCACTTACTGCATTTGCATTATATTTTAATATATTTCTATGGACAATTTAAATAATTTGTGGCCTGCTTCAAAGCCAGTTGAAGTCCATGAGAATCTGACCACTGAATTCAAAGGGCAGTGGAACAAGCTGTTAACCTATTCTTAACGTTTAACATTACCTGAACCTGTGGGTCCTGTACTACATTACTGAAAGCATGAGCTCCTTCCTGTTAACCCTCTAATCTAGGATCCTTAGCTTTCCAAAGAAGGACACTTTCAGGTGTATTTTAAGAAATTCATTATTTTTTAATTTGTCCTTTTATACCTTTTCATAGATATTTTTTGGTTTGGCATGAATTTCTGGCATGAGCTGGTGAGTGATTTGAATGTGGAAATAACAGTTAAATTTAGACCTTGCGTTCTGTGTTGTCTAGAAATCAGTCACTTGGCCTTTAATGCACATCAAATGAACCAGCATACATTCAGTAATGGGGTTATGTGAAGTTTTTCTTATATTATGGGCTTGATTTGCAACAATAAAATGTGAGATGACTTCACATGCAAAATAAGTAGGCTCATGATCTTTAATATCTAGAATATCCTTCCCCTGGCCACATCTTATTTTTATATAGAAATTAAATACATGTATTTGTCAAATTCAGAGAGCTTGTTACTCTCTTTTTTGTTCATATACTTCAATCTTCTGCATATAATTCCAAAGTATTGACAGAGGGCAGGACTTTGTTCCAGACGTGTTTCTTTATTATTTTCAGGATCTCTTTTAAAGTTCCAGTGTTTTAGAGCTAATGGCAATGTTCAGTGACATTCCTCTTCTACAGTTCTTTATGCTGCTGGGCTGAAACTTGGTGTCCCTTTCCATGCAAGTGAAGGGTACCATTGGCTCTTATCGACATGGAACATGTTTGCAAGTGGCAACTGAGACAGAAGCATGTCTGGAGCTAAAATGGAACAAACTTTTAATGTATTCTGTGCAATATAATATGTGAACTTGTCAAGTAAACTGTATTTTTACACAAAGGCTCTTGCAAAGGTAATATAGCAGTGCTGTCCAATCTGTCTCTCTCAGGCCATATGTGGTCCTTGAAGCTCTAAATTGTGATTGAACTTGCAATTGTTTATGAATTGAAAATGTGTTCTTTGAGCCATTCCCTGGCCTGATATTTTTAAACTGAAGTGTTTGAATCAATCCTGTGGCTATGAGGAGGAAGTAGAAGACTTACTTGCTGGGCTGCAGGTCCCCAAAGAGAGCAGGATAGCAGCTTTTTTGGCTCTGCCTGAGCCTGGGATAGCACATATTGAAAGAATAGCTCCCCTCTGTTACAAAGCCCTCTAGGTTAGCTTGGTAAAAAGAGAATAAATGGAGAACCAATAACTACTTATGCCTGCCTGATTCCTTGCTTCGCCCTAGTTTAGCCTAGGCTATACTAACTTGCACCAGATCATGTCAGCTGGCAAGCACAGCACATGCCAGCCATTCTCCCTCCCATCCTGACTAAATCTGGTGTTAAAAGGGGAAAACGTTGTTTTCATCACACAAGTTCAGATTCTGAACACTTTCAACCACTTTTACCCTGACATAACCCCAGTGCTGCAGGCCACGAGGTTTGATGTATAAGAGCTGTCTGTGTTGCCTTCACTCAAAAGAAATGGAGGATGCCCCAAAATATCGATTGCAGCTCCTTGAGCTTTAGGAAAGAATGTGATTAGTCTTCTGACTGAAATGTTTGGCCTTCACAGATACATACTCAGGAGGAGGCTTTTTTTTACAGATGCCTGCCTAAATCTCAAATGTAGGCTCAACTATGCTTTCATCCAAATCCCACAAAGATATGAGTAAATAATAAATATGTATTTATTTGAATTCTTTGATGAATACGTGCAGAAAATGGACCTTTCAGTTTGTGAACAGGAGTTAAGAAGGAGAAGGTACCCTTAAATAACTAAGGCATAAACCATGTCTGAGAGACTACCTTGCTTTCAGTTCCTGCAAACGAACTTGGCAGTTGCGGTTATCTGAGGTACCTGAGCTAATGTTCTCCAGACTTAAATGTCTGGTAGCTGGTAACAGGGTGTTCTCAATGATCTGTGTCCAGGAAACCCATTTCCCTTCTATACTACTCATGGGAAGCGGTCTGTGTGTGTCTGTAAAACAGTGTGTTGAAAGGTTTTATTTTTAACTTTGTTTTTCAAGTAATTTGCTCTGGAAATGGCTCACAGGAATCCTGACACTTCTGTAACTGGGTACATTTTATAAACTAAAAATCAAACCTTACAAAAATAAAAATCAGTTCAAAATTGTTGGATTTTGGTGTCAAAGTTGGACTCTCAAATGGATAAGTAGTGACTTAAATTAAAGTAGCCTGATTTTTCAAGTATCCTGAGCTCCCCTGACTTCTGAAACCCAGATGCATAAGTGTGCATTTGGGAGTGTAACTTTGGCACACAAGTTTGAGAATTATAATACATATATTCCACAGAAAAAAAGAGAGAAAGTAGATAGAGGTTTCTGATAAGTATTTTATCAACTTTCCAGTTTGTAGAATTCCTAACTATGAAAACTTGGTACATTGTGCCTTTTTAACCTACAGTACACAAAGGACAATTTACAGCTTTTACAAGTCAATCCACATTTTGGCAGGAGTTTCCCCATGCATAAAATGGTGATGTATTATAGAACTCACAGATGTGTGAGTACCACAAAGCTGGTGAAGTAACTTATACATTCGTTTGAGACTTAATGGAACTCCAAAATGTTTAAATTTACATTGTGAATATAAGCCCCATGTTACACACTCAGCCGTATCACAGCAGTCTTATGCTCTAAGTTTCTTCCAGTACTGATGAATACATCATATCTGAAGTTTCTAACTACACCATTTCTGAGATCTTCAAAAAAGTTAGATGACAGTTTTCAATAAACCTCAGATTAATCCCACTGAATCTTATTTGTTTAGAGATGCCACATGACAAACTTCAGGCAGAAAGAGGTTTTTTAAAAAAAGAAAGTTGGAGTGGGATCCGTATTTGGCTCAGTGCTGGAAAGCAAGTTAACATTACTTACTGTAGCAATTGTATAGTCCTTTTCATCTTCAAAACACTTTAAAAACATTATCTAATTGAATTACAACCTTAACTATGGTGTTCTTCTGCTGCACCGTAAATTGAAGTTAGAAAAATTCAAATTAGAAATAATGTGCATTCCTAGCAGTGAAAGCAATTAATCATTGCCAGCAGTTTACTAAGGGAAATGATAAAGTCATTGTCACTTGAAGTCTTTAAACTGACATTTGGACACTTTTCAAAAGATAACTTGTCACTGAACTGGAGTTTATGCTCAGCAGCATACACTTAAATAGGAAAGAATAATTCCCTCCACTACAGGAATTACTGGGTGAAATACTATGGCCTACATCATGAAGGATGTCAGACAAGATTATCTTGATGGTTCCTTACAGCCTTAAAAATCTTTAATTCTAATGAATTTTTGGGCTGGAAATTTCCTTACTCTATTTAAAAGTAAGAAAAGCAGGACTATGTTCATGCTTGTTAAATTAAAAATTGGCAACATGGATTTTTCTTGTCTTTAGTGAGACTTGTTCACTTTTTAGTGTATTGCATCAGTTTTGAGACTTATGCTCTAGGAGTTTGACTTCCATGAAGCACCAGACGTGGGGGTTAGGGTATATCACCTGTGATTATAAACTCATATCCAGCAGAATCATATCTGAGACCTTGCAGAAGTTATACACTTGCCAAAATAACCTGCAGTGCTTGTAACTGCTGCCAGTTAATACAGCTATTGCCATACTTTGTGAGGCTTATGATAGTTAGTCTCTCTTGGCATAGAAATTGATGAGGTTATAAACTGCAGGCAGAAACAAAGTGTCAGGAAATATTTTGCCCAGTTCAGAGCCCTACCAAATATCTCTCTAGTTGACTCTTCGCAGTACCTAATGAGCAATATTCAGAAGAGCAGAGACTATGACAGTGGGGAAACAAACCTGACAGCTATATACTAGGGAGCCTACGTGCAGAGAAAAGTACCTCCAATCAAAATTTGCAATTAATGATGGAAAAGTATTCAGTGTGATCCATTTTAACCACATTTTGAAGCTAAGTACATAGCTATATCTTTAAGTTCATACATGATTAGGCAGATCTAACAAAAAATATTCAGCAACTATTCCTACCTGTCCTGGCTGGGCTGATGCCATTGTTCTTGGAATCTCTTGCATCCCTCCTATATGGTTATATGTATGGATATGCTAAATCCTGAATCCCTTAGTCTTGTGAAATGAATTGGGAAGCAAGGTTGCCATGGTGCGCTCAGAGTTGTGATTTCTGGATCTGTCATGTTTTTCCTTGAACCCTATGACTTCCTCTCCTTTTATATCTCCTCCTGTGGTCAAAGTAATATAATCTTCTGCCATCCATCCCTGCTGTGGGATTGGATGTGCATTTGAAATTTCAGCCACTTTCCCTCTCCCCCACCCCAGGAAACTGGCCTCAGTGCCCCTGCAAGAAATGTTGACGATACCACCACTAGAGGAGATGCACAGCACTATCTTCTCCCTGCTGTTCCTGAGAATTCACTATTGAAAAAAGGCTGCTGCTGAGAGGCGGCTCTCAGCCCGGCAGTGAGTTTTGAATTTGTGGGAATGACACTGAAATGAAGAGTTCAAATAGATTTTGAGTTTATGACATTCTGTGCTGAGAGGCATGAAACATAATGTTACCCTGCTGCAAACACATATCAAACTTGCTGAGCGAGGTCTGCAGCAGGAAATCATGTTATTAATATTAGCCTATTTGTTGTTTTTACCTGTGCAAAGCCACCATAAATTTAGTGTTGTGGAGATATTTTTGCCCTTTTCTTCATTTTGAAAACAATCCAGTTCATTTTTGAAACACCAAAGAGTGTTGGCAATTTTCTCTAAAAGAGTCTGAGAACTTCATCTTTGTTTTGTTTTGTTGTGAATCAAAGAGAAATATGACTAAAATATGCAACTCCTGCATTGTTTCATAATGTTCTGTTATAGCAAAAATCCAATTTTGTTGAAATTCTTCATATCAAATTATTCCAGTGGCTGAAATTCATTGTAGTATCCCCTAACAGATGGTTCCATATACTCCCATTGACACTGTGTATTTTTTATGAGATCTCAGTGGTAAATTTGTAATGTTACAGAATTTTTCTTACACTAGATCCGAATTCTAGTGTCAGTATAACATAATGGACTCATTATATCCTTCTTTAAGACTTTTTTCATTTTTAGTAATATGCAAGTAAAGAGACTCACTTAAAAATTTAAAACATACTGTATAATTTTCACCTGCCAAAATACCAATATGAGAGCAATATACCTCTTGAATTGATTTTGTTTTTATTTCTTCAGCAGAGATTGACCAACTCACTCCATGAAATACTGCTAAGTTGGTATTCATTTTAATGAACTGAGCCTACAGGTCTATGCTCAAACTTCAAATAGAAAATGAGTGTGCACTTGGTGGTGTTTCATATTAGCGTGAAATAAATCTTGCAGTGTCATTTCTATAACGTACATGTTAATATTAACATTTTAATCAAGTGAAGCACACTTTCCTCAGTCCCATATGGTACCATGACTTAATGTGTGACTTTGAGGAAGTTACTTAACCTCTCTTTCTATGACTGTTTCCCCATCTGCAAAAGGGGATATACTTATCTAGCACAGATACAGGTAGGGTTTTTAATATAAAAATATATTTAAAAGTTGAGCTTTCAATCTCATCTCTTCATTTCCTTTCTTCTGAGTCCCTGCTTTCCCAAATGTAAGATTGCTTAATCAGTGTGGGCTTCTTAGGTAACATACCTATTAAGTATATTGCACTCCCTAGCTAAAGACCTCAAACCACTTTACAAACACTACTGAATTGTCTCTCAACACTTCTTGATGTCAGAAAGGATTATTATCCCCATGTTACAGATGGAAAAAATGAGGCACAAAGAGGTTAAGTGACTTGCCCAGAGTTACAAAGGATATCTATGGGAGAGCTGGGAACAAAACCCACATCTCCTGATATCTAATAAAGAGCTTTAACAGCTGGAACATCGTTCTTCTGAGTGATACCATGCTATTTTCACAAAATTTAGAGCACTGTTTTAATAGGAACTCAATATATTACTCAAATCTCCATATATTAAGATATTTTAGCATGGCCCAGAGTAAGTCTGGCTGTAAAATCTTTCTACAGTGGAGGTTCACACGGTTTGTCTATTTCTCTAATGTAGTTTCTGCATTACAGAGTTAATATTTCTGGAGTATTTAGCATTTTTCACTGTACTGATTATAATCTGTTGTAGATGATAATTATGCTGGTTTTATCACTCAAACACTCAAGTGATTGATTTTTAAATCTTTAAGTGGCTCATACCAGGTTTTTATTTCTCAAAGGGTTTGACAGTCTACTTAGATTATGTCCTTTTGTCACATTTGCTGTAAATGCTAAATCAATTCAAAATGAGTAGATTCTTATTTCTAAAAATAACCTTTTTCACAGGAAGAAGAACTAAGGAAAAGTGGGGAAGCCAAATATGCACACTTGAGCGACGAGCTTCATGTTCTAATTGAAGTGTTTGCTCCACCTGGGGAAGCTTATTCACGTATGAGTCATGCCTTGGAAGAGATTAAAAAATTTCTTGTTCCAGTAAGTGGCTCATAACATTTTTTTCTTAATTGTCTATGGTTCTGCTACATTGTACTCAGTCATTCTTTAAGCTCCTAACCAGTTCAGGAAACAACTTGATCTGCTGAAGATTGATCTTATGAGATGCCCAACAAATCGTTAATTGTAAAGCATCTTCTTTGGGTTTTTTTTCTGGCTATAGGTCATGGACATCAGTGTAGAAAAATGCTTTTTAAGATCCTTGAGTATTGTATATTTGTACTATTATGTTAGCATGCACTACATTTTATTTGAGTATTTTTCTACAAAAGAATCCGAGTTTAAATACAAAACTAATTATGATCTTATTTGTCAGATTTTACTCTAGTGATTCTGATCTGCTCCAATATTACTGCAATTTAGAAGATTAATCTTTACTCAGGCCTGAATTTAGGAAACCATCGCTATTCAGGAAAGCACTCTAGTTTGGGCTTAAGTGCTTTCTGAAACAGAGGCCCAAAAACCCAGAAAACTGTTTAGTAGGAGAAATAAGGGAGGGAGGAAACTCCCTTTCATTTATGTGTATTTTACAGAACTACCTCAATTAACCCAAATTCCTTGCAATCACTGTACCCCCATAACATTTTGATACTCAAGATTTTACTTCATATATAATCTGCCTTAATGATGACTTTGCAACAGTATTGTGGCAGAAGCTACACACCAAAAAAAGCTGTGGTTTTGATTGGTCTGATCTGAGGACACAGATACTGTTGATGCAATGAAATGTAGTTTAGAGCATTAATTACTACAGAATAAAACAGTAAGAGATGATTCAAATTTTTCAATAAACAAAAAGTGCAATCAAAATTTATAGTAATTTAAAAAGGTCAGTCTTCCAACAAGAATGGAGCAATGTATTTTGATTCTATATAATAGAAATCAAAGTAAAAAAAATCATCCAGATAATCAAATTGATTACAGCATAGGCTAATCTTTTAGGAAATTGCTTTTCTTGTTTCTTTTTAAATTGTTCTTTTTTTGATGCAGTATTTAAAATCCTTTTTTACAACCACTGGACATGTTTTAAAAAATGAGTAACTTGAAAATGGCTACATATAAACTGAGATATTTGTTTTAAATAATCAAACTTCACACTAAGTATGACAACAAAATATACCATGTTTGAAACAGGCCATTAAGTTGTCACTTTTCATCCCACTACTATATTTCCAGTTTGGAAATACAAATGATGAAATCAAATGATCTTTTAAATACTCTTAGAAATTCATGAGAAGTGAAAGCCTTTTACTGAAATGAATGTTTCCAGATTGAATATGAAATAAAGGGAACATAAGAAGAACATAAGAACAGCCATGCTGTGTCAGACCAATGGTCCATCTAGCCCAGTATCCTGTCTTCTGACAGTGGTCAGTGCCAGTTGCTTCAGAGGGAATGAACAGAACAGAGCAGTCCCTGTGTGATCCATCCCCGTGGTCCAGTCCCATCTTCTGTCAGTCAGCAGTTAAGGGACACTCAGAGCATGGACCATCTTTGCTGATAGCCATTAACTTATCTAATTCTTTTTTGAACCCAGTTGAACTTTTGGCCTTCATAACTTCCCCTGGCAATGAGTTCCGCAGGTTGACTGTACATTGTGTGAAGAAGTACTTCTGTATGTTAGTTTTAAACTTGTTGCCTATCAACTTCATTTGGGTGACCTTGGTACTTTGTGTTACATAAAGGGATAAATAACAGTTAATTTCCTGACACCACTCATAATTTTATAGACTTCTATCATAACTGCCTTTAGTCATCTTTTCTAAACTGAACAATTCCAGTCTTTTTAATCATCTCTCATATGGAAGATTTTCCGTACCCTTAATCACTTCTGTTGCCTTTCTCTGTGCCTCTTCCAATTCTGGTCACCCCATCTCAAAAAAAAAGTATTAGAATTTGCATGCAACTTCAGGATGTGGGTGTACCATGGATTTATATAGTGTCATTATGATATTTTCTGTCTTGTCTACCCTTTCCTAATGGTTCCTACCATTGTTAGATTTTTTTTACTGCCACTGCACATTGAGTGGATGTGTTCAGAGAACTTGGAGTAATTGTGGATAGATCTTTCTTGAGTGGTAGCAGCTAATTTAGAACCCATCATTTTATATGTATAGTTGGGATTATGTTCTCCAATGTGCATTACTTTGCAGTTATCAATCCTGAATTTCATCTTCCATTTTATTGCCCATTTTGCTCATTTTAGCGAGATCCCTTTGTAACTCTTCAGTCAGCTTTGGTCTTAACAATCTTAAGTAACTTTGTATCATCTTCAAATTTTGCCATTTCACTGTTTACCCCTAGTTCCAGATAATTTATGAATATGTTGAACAGCACTGGTCCCAGGACAGATCTCTGGGGCATCCTGCTATTTACCTCTCCATTTTGGAAACTCAACATTTATTCCTACCCTTAGTAACTAGTTAAGATACGACACAGATCCATGAGAAGACCATCCCTCTTGTCCCATGATTGCTTACTTTGCTTAAGGGCTTTTGGTGAGGGGCCTTGTCAGTCTTTCTGAAAACTATATCTACTGAATTACCCTTGTCCACATGCTTGTTGACACCCTCAGAGAATTGTAATAGATTGGTGAGGCATCATTTCCCTTTATAAAAGCCATGTTGACTCTTCCCCAACATATCATATTTATCAATGTGTCTGGTAATTCTGTTCTTTACTATAGTTTAAACAAATTTGCCTATTAGCAACTAGAGCATTATAAAATATTGCAGGGCAAATCAATTCATCAACAAAATTTTGACAATGTACCATGAAATGACAATTTAGCTGCAGCTAAATTATGTAAATCCGCCAAACTTCAACACACAATGCATTTTTATAGTTAAAATAATCCCTGGTTTTGGGGAGTTTATAATCTGAGTACAAGGCTCCCAGGCATCATTTGAATGCCTTCATCCACGTGACTGTCCTTTCTCATCCTACAATCCTTTGCCTCATTCACTACACACCTTCCAAGTTCTGCAACCAATTGGGCACAGGTCCTATAGACAATAGCCTCCTCTACTACACAATGCTGATTCATCCCCAGAACATGTCCATTCTATGCACTGAATGGATAGGCCTACCCTATGAGCAATGGGTGTGATTTCCAGCTCATGTACATGTACTCATGCTAGCTTCATTACAGCTATTGAGAGTATAAATAGTAGTGTTGCTGCAGTTAGCACAGACAATGGCCACACAGCTTAGCTGTGCTGAGTAGAAGCCTGCCTGAACCCTGTGAATATGGACTCAGCATGGCTAAATTGTTCCAGGGTTGCTGCTGCCCATACTGCTCTGCCCAAGCTATTATACTAACTAATATTAACTAACATCAAGTTAGCATGGAAATGTATGCATGAGCTGGGAGTCACACCTCTAGCTTGCAATATAGACATAACCAATGGGGCAGGAATACGGTGGAAAAGATAGTATGTGATCTGGTAATTAGAAACAGTATCATAATGTGCAAGAAACATTAATTCTGGCATTGCCTAATTTAAGCACTTGACTTTGCAACCTTAATGTTTGTTTAACATAAGAGGGGGGAGGTGAGAGAGAGAAATTCCCTGTGTAAAAGGGAAATACTAATACTTCCTTAACTATGGGCCAGATTCTGCAGCCTTTACTCCTGTTGAGTAGCATCATACTCTGTGAGTAGTCTCATTGAACCAATACAAATCAGCAGCTGAGAATATATAGCAATAATAGCACTACCCAGGGGCCTTATTTAGCTTGCTTATTTTTCTTGTATATACCATTTTCAAAAGTAACTACCATCATCACAATCTTAAATTGTAGTAATGACTTACACATGTCTCTTTATTTCAATCGCCCATCCTTTGTTCTACCTCCATCCAAAGTATCTCTGTCCTGGGAGAACAAGGAAGGAGGTATAGTAGTGTGCTCAGGATAACATAAAACTTTTGTGAAACTCTGTCTTAAATATTCAAATTCAGTGCAGCTTAACATTGTGTGCTGCACCTGTTTATTGACAAAGAGTATGATGCATTTTCAAGCACTACTAAAAATCTGTATTGGAGGACATATAAAAAACAAATTTGTCGAAAGTTTAGAATTTCGTTTATAGTAATAATAATTGAACTAACAAGTAACAAATACACTTTATCACTTGTTTGTTAGGTTTATTCCCTCTCTGCTTCATTTCAGATTTATAATAACCAACAAAAGTTATTTTCTGGCTGGTTACAACCTATGTGCTCAGAAAGCTTGCACCAGATAATTTCCTCTTTGTTTTCTATTTACTGTATCTCTTTAATTTGTTTTATGATATTGTGTTTGTAAAATCTAATTAATTGTGGCACCAAATAGCATGAATTCCATTACAGGATTTAAAGAAGAACCCTACCCATTTATTTATACTGAATCAGGGACCTGATAAAGAGTACAAATGAGTTTTCATCTTGCTTATGGCATTTTTTTACTTTAATTTTCTTAAATTTAAGTGGAATATTGTCCTCACAATGATTGACTATTTGCATCACTAACATGGAAAGATATTTTGGTAATTTACCATAAGCTTTTAATGAGACTTTATATTTAAGTAAATGCAGGGGGAAAAAAAGAAAACAAAACAATACAACTAGATAGGGAGATAATAATTTTCATGCTCTATCTATGTATTACCTGAATCAAAATTAAAAATAAGTGTATTTTTCCTTTAATGGCACTTTATTTTCATCTTCAATCTTGTCCAATTAAACTTTCACTACCCATGATTTCGCCTCACACTCGAACACAGAAAATGAGGTTTGGTATTGGATATTGCAAAAGCTAGTTCCTGTAGAAGCAACAAGCAGTGCTGCCCCAGGTGGTGTTTTGCAACTCCCTTCAGCAGGAATTTAAATGAATCATTGTACCATAAAGGTCTGAGGTCTTTACTGGTTTACTGATTGACAAGTTTTAAAACTATTCACCTGATTCAAGGACAATATATTACATTCATTTTGCAATGGATAGAAGCCAACATATGGCTCTGCAAACTGTCATGGGCCTTCTTCAAACCTCCCATAACAGGTGTATAAGGCTTATTTTAGCAACTGACCTAACAGGACCATGTTGTTCCCTTTTATTTCATTTATTTATTTATTAATTTTTGCACAGAACTTCCACCTCACTCCACAAGTCTGTGCAATTACTGAGGGGTGAATATGTTCCATTATGTTTTGATTTGTACACTCTGTGATAAGATTTGGAAATAATGGAAATGAGACAGGTCAGATGAACAATGATCACATGTGGAACTGTGAGAATTTGAGGATCTGTCTGTACACCTTATGAACTCTTTGATGTTGGGGTTTCTTTATGTGTAACTGTCAGACTGCAAAGTCCATTTTTTAATGTGGGGTGTGTCTGCTTTCTCTTTGTCCTTTTACCTCCATATTGGACTGGAATCCAATGGGGGTACAGAGTGATATAGGTTAACAATAAAGGATTGTTAACTTGAATGTTTTCCATTAAAGTGGAACAGCACTGTCCAGGAGAATTGGCTTATTAAGTGAGAAGTCACTTGGTAGGAGTCTGAGCTCACCTGTTGAGGCTGATCTGTGGGTCATATGACAGAGGAAATTGGAAGGTTCTAAGAGGGCAGAAGCTGCTCTACACTGTTTGGTTGGGGGCGGGGGTTGGTCATTTTCACCAGCTCATGCTGCGGGAAGCTGCTGCAGGAGCCTGATGAGGCAGAGGGGAACCTCCACTGCCTCAAGGACTCCCAAGGGAAGGGTGATTTAGAGTGAGGGGCATCGTGTTCAGGATGTTCTTGTTTTTTTCCCTAAATGATCTGTTAAGTATAAAGGAGTTGTCAGAAACTTCTTTCTCAGCCTGTGTCTATTGGTTTCTGCAATCATGTGTCCCTAAAGAAGTAAACTGTAAACCAGGCTCACACCTCTGTTAGGGCTCTGGGGAATGCTTAAGAGCTGCTGAGGAGATTAGGGTGAGATCACACTTGTTTCAGGGCCTGGGTAAATGGACCTCAGGGGTACCTACTGCCAAAGGTGTGTCAGTTATGATGAGCACCACTTGGAGCACCAAAAACCAGGAACAGTTCCAAAATGGTCCTGCCTCAGCAGGCTAAGGGCATGTAGGATTCAGTTTTTTGGCTCCTTCATAGTAGTCTGGTGGGTTTCTAGCAGGGGGAGCTTGACCAGTGTGGTGACAGGGACAAGTACCTCTGTTTTGAAATGTGACTGGTATAATTGGGCTTCTAGGGGCCTGGTGAAAACATGCACACAGTTTAAAGCTAACAGCCAAAGTCAGGGTTGGCAGAAAAGGTGGTATAAGTTATCCATCAGTAAATGGGTGTAAATCACACACTGAAGGAGCTGAAGGTCTCCGGTACAACCTCTTGTGTTTGCTTTTACTTCAACAGCCCTGCCCTTCTTTAGTAAATTACACTTACATACATACAGCTTAACTTCACTAACATTTTTGCCATCTCTTCAGCTGACCCTAAGAATTCCATAGGTTTTTTTCATCCTTGCTTCTCACTGAAGAACTAACCAAAACCACATCGCTGTGCAGCTAGTGTTTGAGTCTCTGACATCAGAATTGCCAGCCCCAAGCACTCAAAACTGATTTTTTTTGGAGCCTGATTCCAAAGATTAATGAAAAAAATCAAATGAATTTTTTTAAAAAATACATTTTTATTTCTTACTCCTAGTTTTTGAACCTTCAATTTTTTCTTCAAGACCATGAGAGCTGGACATTTTTTAGAATGAAAGTTAAAATTTTCATGTAATCATATGGCTCCAAGAGTTGTGGCTTTAAGAAAAACACCAAACAGTTTGAGACCTATGATGGAATTCTGAGTTGGCAATATTGAAAAAGAGAGCTTTTTCATCTAGTATTTGCTCCTGCTACAATGAGAGAGTGATCCCAGGTTCATCTGAGTACATCTGCAGCACTATAGCACTTCATTGTGGATACTCACTACAGTGACGGGAGAGGTTTTCCCATAGCTGTAGTCAATCCACCTCCCTGAGAGGCAGTAGTTATTTGACAGAAGAATTCTTCCATCAATTTAGCACTGTCTGCACCAGATGTCCTGGGGTGTGGATTTTTCACATCCTTAAAAGATGTAGTTTTGCCAATTTTAAGTTTTCAGTTAGACCAGGCCTCACTTTTCCTCAGTAAAATGGAAATAGTAATGTTTTCTTTCCTCGAAGGGGTGTTGTGATGCTTGCTTCCATTCATGGAGATGGACTCGAGAAGTACAATCTGGATCTGGATTCCAAAGGCCTCACAGTTGTTGGCATTTGAATCTGAGATATTGGTTCTACCCATTATAAATATAAAATATTTCTGTGAAATTGAGATCTGGCTTCACCTTTCAAATCCCTTTTTCCCAAAAAATGAGAGTACAGATACAGAATTTTATTTTAGTCCAATCTGTGTATACTGACAGTTCTAAAGTGCTTTAAGGGCCTCATATGGGATGTTACATATGTGTAAGGTGTTATAGTAACAATATATTTAAATTAAATGGAGGGGAAGTTCTCTAAAAATGAATAAAACTGAAATGTAGTTTACTGCCATAAACCTGTGATAACAGGGACATTTCCACGGTGGGAAGATGTAAGCCAATTATCTTGATTGAACTAAGTGTGTGAGTGGGAGGGGAACAGGGGAAATACATTTGGAATCTGTTTGTATTCCATATCAGAAGGGGGTATAAGTTCATGAGAGTAAGTGTTCAGCAATCTATATGTAATTGGCAGAAGCCTAAAAGTCTTCTGATGTGAGGGAAATGCCTTTGTTTCTAACAATGAGGGAAGGGGCATAAGGTAATAATCAGTAAGTAGGCAATTTCGTACAATTAATGACATCTAAGCTTTCTCCTATGTCATACTGTAGAAGTCTAATGTGGACAACCTCACAGAATGGGGGACTGTTTCTGGAGAGCAGTCATGAAAAGGGTTCAGGGGTCACAGTAGACAAGCAACTTAACCTGAGTACTCCCTGTGATGCAGCGGCAAAAAGGGTTAACATGATCCTTGGATGTGTAAACTGGGAAGTAGTGACTTGGAGTAAGGAATTGATTTTTCTAACTCTGTGCATAGTGTGCTAGAATTCTACATCCTGTTGTGGAGTCCATATTTTAAAAAATGTGGTAAAATTGGAGCAGAGGCAGAAAAGAGCCCCACAAATGTTCTGAGGGCTGGAGAAAATACCTTACAGTGAAAATCTTAAAGAGCTCAGTCAATTTACTTTAAATTTATATATACATTTTAAAAAATTAGTGTCTAAGTATCTTCACGGGAAGAAGATACTAGGTATTAAAGAACTTTTTAATCTAGCAGTGAAAGGCATAACAAGAACCAATGGCTGGAAGCTGAAGCCAGACAAATTCAAACTGGAAATAAAGCACATTTTTAAACAGTCAGGGTGATTAACCATTGGAACAAAGTGCCAAGGAAAGTGATTCTCTATCTCTTGGTATCTTGAAATTAAGACTGCATGCTTATTATGCTTTAATCAATCATGAGTCATTGGACTCAATGCAGGAAAAACTTGCTACATAAGAATGGCCACACTGGGTCAAACCAATGGTCCATCTAACCCAGTAGCATATCTCCCCACAATGACTAATGACAGATTCTTCAGAGGGAGTGAACAAAACAGGGCAATTATCGAGTGATCGATCCCAAGTTGTCCACTCCCAGCTTTTGGCAGTCAGAGGCTATGGACACCCACAGCGTGGGGTTGCATCCTTCACCATCTTGGCTAATAGCCTTTGATGGACCTGAAATTTAATGGCTGTGATACCCAGGTTAGATCACTAGATGATCTTATGGGCTCTGTTGGCTTTCCAATCTGTGAATCTGACACTATGTAGTCTGTCTTTCTATTTCTCAGATTTATTGTATAGTTCTAACCACCATGACACAGTTGCCAAGGAGTTTTAGATAGATATACAACAGTACTCCAGTTTGACTGTTTTTATTGTGTAGAGTTTGAACTAGCACACACATACAGCTGAAGTCAACTTTCCTTTCACAAATGAAGACACTGGACAAAAGTGAGTGATAAAGGGCTGAAGAAAGAGATGTCAAGAGGGAGATCTTTATCCACTCTCTGGTGGCTGGAGATTTTAATTTTTATCTTCAGTTCAGGGGGTCCATGTTCTTTTCTCTCCTCAGCAGGCTAATAGTAGAAGATCAGATTTCTTGGTCTGTATAGTGCCTCTTGCATCTATAGAAATTGCAAGAAACACTGTAGAGAGAACACTTTATTGCTAGCACTGTTGGCTGGGGTGAGAGGAGGAAGTTGATGATCTTTAAGGACTCATAATCTACATATAGATCATGATCTGAGTATGGTTGGAGACCCTTGTAACAAAGGGAAGAAGAGAAGTAAAACAATATAATGTGATGTTGGAAAATAGAAATGAGAATTAGATAGGAATGTTGGGACGGAATTATAATGATAATGAAGACCAGAACAGGTTCATAAAGAGGCTTGAGAAGACAGCACAAAGGATAAATAAACCCACATCCAAGAGGAGAGGGAAACTGAAGGGAACAAATGACTGGGAAGGAAATCTTTTATAGAAAGAGAAGGAACAAATGTAACAGTAGGCAGAGAAATAAACTAATAGAGAGGGTAACTTCCAAAACAGTAGGTCACTGAATTACCTCCCTGCCTTAGGGGGAGAGAGAGATGTACTGGTGCTAAACTGGGTGACAACTGTCAGCCTGTTAGTCATCCCAGACAAACCTCACAGGACTCTGCCAGCCATTACTTTGCCTTGCAGATTAACATTTGGTGTATCCCAGTTTCCAAACTTCCCAGACGCATCCTCCTGTAGTGTCTAGCTCCTGTCATTGGACACTCACACTAATTACCAAATACGCCGCCTCCAAAGAGACAATATACATGTCAGCTTACATGATTCAACCGAGAAGGTGCCCACTACTTAACATCAAAGCACTGAGATGAATTTATAGCAAAAAGAGAATAAGTTTATTAATAAAGAACAAAGATGCATGGATTCAAGTGAGTATTGAGTAAGAATAATGGAAACAGTGATGGTTACAAATAAAACATAAGTATAATATGCTTCTAAGAGACTAATTGTAACTTTAAAAAAGCGAAAGCTTTCTCTAAGATACGTTTTTTCACCTAAAGCAATCTCTCAATGTCACCAGGGCATGGATCCAACTTTCATGGATGCAAAAAGCACTGTCCTTTTTCTCCCACAGTGAAGGATATTGAATAGGTTCTTTTCTCCCCTTCTTATAGTTCAGCAAATCTTTGAAATGTATCCCTTTGAAGTGTATTCCAGATAACATCCTTCTTTCCCACTGTTTGTTTTCCAGTGTGCTGATGCCAACCTGCTTTATCATCCTCCTATTTACTACTTCTTCCTGTTTACCAGAGATGCAAATGAACTCCCACTGTATTTGGCTTATCTTGCTGAATTTACACTAGAGATCTATGCAGACAGGTCAATCAACATTTCTTTGTCTGGGAGAATCTGGTTTATCAAGCCTTTCTGGTTACATGATTTAAACATATTTTTCATATATACATTCCTGAATAACATCCGTAAATACATCTCAAAATGCTCATGATGACCAGTATGATAAAAGCTTTCATTTCATACCTCACATCAAATTCTTTAGAGGTAAATAATATGGCAACAATGTGTTAGGTAGTGAGTTTGTCAGGCTGGATAGGAGTTGCTGTTACGTGACTGTGCATCTGTGGCCACTGGCCATTGAGGGGGCTTTTGGGGTCATAGGTAGGTAATAAAAGAAACAAATAGAGGATAGATTGAAGATAATTCATACACAGGGAGAAAAGTAGAGACTCTACTTTCCATTGGGGGTCTCAGCTGGGTCTTGCACTCTCTGTTAACCTCCACTACATCTGGGAAAGGGAAAAGCTTCAGACTTCCCTCTTGAATGACTCCAGCATGATTACCACCTGAACCACTAGATCCCAGTCTCACTCTCTCTCTCTCTCTCTCTTTCTCTGCAACTTAAAAAATAATTGAAACATTAAATGTTTGGTGTCTTAAAACATATATATCCTCTCCGTAAGATAGTACGGACAACAGTGTGGAATTTCTTCTTTGGGCATGCCTGGACAATACCCATCTCTATTGCTCCTTAATGCTATTTCAGCAGCATTTTCATGGCTGCAAAATTTGTGGGTATCCATCCATAGCACTACAATCATGACATCATCAAAAGTCCTGAGATTTTGGTGACAGACCTAAGAGTTTTATAAATCCTTGAGGTTAGGCTGGTACGGCCTGTACCTAGTCTCTGCCCAATCATTATCCTCAAAATGATCTGTTAAGATCAATGAAAGGAAACAAACCTAAAACAATTAAAATCAGATCAAAAAAATCTTGAGATTTGTGCTTTGGCTTAAATTGTTTGTTTGGGTTTTTTAAATTACTGAAATTTATCTCCTGTATACACGTGAGAGAAAGAGAGAAAGAGATTGTACGTAACATGTTGGATCGACTACACTCTTCTATATGCCTTGTTTTGAAAGGCAGTTAATAGTTTTATGCCATTCCATTGAACAAAACCAGATCTAGGGTGACAGCTTGTGGGCCGAGACACAACTGAAGCCAGGTATAGTTTAAACAGTGGCAACATAAACCTATGAAAATTGTTTTGGGCAATGGGAAGCTGCTTTGATACAGTTTTTTGAATGTGGTGCTATCATACACAGTTAAATTGTATGAGTCCCTTTCATGCTGTTGCCTACCAACATGAGAACTTGGCTTAACCATCTCCATCTGTGTTTCAACCACGGTGGCTATGTTAGTTTATTTAAAGAGATCTTTATTTTCACTTGGCCAGTCACTGATCCAAAAGAGCTAATCTGTTCCCATGGTCAGAAATCTTATTTCTACTAGAACACTGAAGCTTACATTATTTGATGGCACAGGCTGTTATGTAACAACATCACTTTAAAAAAAAAAAAAGTAATTTCTGATGTGTCAAATGGAAAAATGTCTCTGAATCATGTACAGATTATAAAGGAAACAATGAATGGATTCCCTTTTCTAACAACTCCCATGTTTTGATGTGATCTTACTGAAATCGAAGCATCGTTGGATCGTAGCAAAAGACTATATAAAAATCCTCTAAATGTAACATAAATGATATCCTTGGCCCCTCCCCCCCCACTCCAGACCTTTTATGCTGAGTTAGAGGGCTGGAGTAGCATAAAGAATACTTTAAAAAGCCCCAGGGTGAACTCTTAGCCCCATTGAAGTCACTGTTAAAACTCCCATTGACTTTAATGAGACCGGGACTTCACCCCCTGGTTCCAGCCAAGGGAGGATTCCACAGATGCAGGAACTGAGGCAGACTGCTCATCAAACCCTACAGTAGGAGGTGTGCCTCGAGGGCAGAAAGGGTGAATGAATGGTGAGGAAATTCCAAGCAGCACTGCCACTTATGGAGAAGACTAGGGAGGGTCTGTGACCTGGACATATCTCGCTCCCTCTCTAAAGCTGTCTAAATGATTATGAGGGCTGCTCCAGTACCCACTGAAACCAGAAATGGGGCAGCGCAAAGGTGGCTTAAAGACACCATTGCTTTCCTTCACCCTATCTGCAATTAAGAGGCACAACATATCCCTTAAGTATAAAGGACCTGATTCAACTTCCATTTAAATCAGTTGTATTGGACCAGGCCTGAAATAAGTATTTGTTCTCATTTTATTATGCACGTGAATGTAGCCAAAACTCAGGTTACATTCTGTGATGACACATTTAAACATACTCCCACCATCCTCATATTGTCCTCCAGGTACATCACCTTTTCCTCCAGTGAGAAGAAAAAACTGAACCATCTCCTCCAAAACTGGTATTTATGCCACTATCATAATGTTAAGAAAGGAAAGATTAGCATAACATTAGTTTTCTTCGGCATTTGTTCAGTAATATTTGCGGATGGGGAAGGAAGGCGTGGATCTAGCAGCTGAGCTTTTGTTGGCTGCACCCAAAGTGAGAGCAGAGACACCTGCTGAATTTGAAGGAGTTCTATGCACCTTGCAATTGGCTTTAAGCTTTGTAGGATATGGAAAGTGTTTGTGGTTCTGTTGAGGATTGTTACAATGCTAAAAGACAAAGGGAAAGATGTGTAAGGCACTGTGCCATCTTGTATCCTAGCTCTTGGTGGTCCCTGCGGTGAACTTCACCCATAGGCATTTTCATCTGATGAGTAAGCCCAAAGCAAATTCTTGTATCAGAATACAGAAATCCTTATGGACACCATATATATTTTGGTCAGTAAATAAAACAAGAAGACATTTGAAAGTTGCAGATCTCTGCTTTTAAGAGCACTGATACACACAACAAACTCTTTCTGACCTCTCTCACCTTTGCATTCTGCCTCAAAGAAAAGAATCCATTCTGCCTTCAGCTACTTGGGTCTCCACAGGCAAAATGAACTCATTTATAGTATTCCTTGAATGGGCTGGAAGATAGATTGGAAGCAATGGATTTCAAGGTAATTAATGTGGATGAAATTTGTGAATCAGCCTTGAGATAAGGAGGAGAGAATATAAAAGACTGGAAAAAAGTGACTGAGCTAAGCAAATTAGATAAACAATAGATGGCTAGAGAATTTGGAGATTCAAATGAAGCCTACAATTATCAGAATTATGGATGTTCTTTCTGGGAGGGAAATACCAGATCCAATATCATTGGATTTTTTTTTTATGTATCCCAAAATTGGCTAATATAATTGTAGCAGATAACTATTAGTATGGAGTGTTTCTGCTGTAACTGTATATACAGGGCTGTCAACCAGGAAGAATTGAGCAACTTATTCATTGTGACTTTCTCTGATTAAAGACTGAGGAGGTATCTAAGGCAGCAAGGCAAGCTAAGGATCCCAAATGAGAGTCTATGACCTTCTTCCCCCTATGTTGAAGCCCAGTAACACAGCAGAAAACTAATGGTCTCAGTGTGATTAAAGTGACTGTTACCAATGAAAACATATTGTGTAAGTTTTCTAGCTACTACTGTAAGTCGTGATCAAACAAAGAAAATTATTTTGTTTTCTAGGCTAACTAACAAGATACATAAAAAGATTTAGCATTATAACACACTACACTTACTGGAAACAGGTGATAGATGTGAGTAGTACAGAAATCCTGTTCCCCAGTTCTTGAGAATTGTTTTATTTTATCTGTAGTCCTGGAGTGCTGAAGTGGGGCTACTTAAATTTAAACTTGTTTTATTGAGTAATAGTATAATCAAATTAAACTAAGACATGTCTTGATTCCTGTAGTGAATGAAGTGAATCGTATGAATATTTAAGAATCAGTCTGAAAAACATTTTGAGACCTTTCTGGTTGAAAGGTATAATGTAAATTGTGACCCATTATTAATTTGCATACTGCAGTTTTATTAATTCAAATTGTGTGAAAGTTGCCTTGGGATTTTTGAGATTTCAGAATTAAATTAACGACACTTCATATGGACACAAAAGCCTCGAGAAATGGGACCCCTCTTTCCTTAAAAGCCTCTCCTGCCACCCATTTCCCTCTCTCCCTTCACTAAATACTTTTCATTAGGGAAATGACTGGTGTTGAAATCGCTGGGACAACTGTAGAGTGCCTGATCTCTATAACTTGGCATGTTTCTCTGGAAGGATGGGGTAGAACATGCTGGTGTTGCCTTTCTTCTACAGCCAGCAATCTAGTTTGAAGATCTGTGTCTCACTATGTTGTCTGAGATGTGGATGCAGGTAACCTCTTCCTGATTATCACTCTGACTGTGGGCTTTGACAGCTCAGTTGTTTCTCCCCAATCGCTTTTTGCTGATGGTCTCTGCTCATTTCAACTATCTGTGTTGGATATCAATGCTAATGTGGTCTTTATTGTGTATGTGTGTGCACGCACATGTTTTTTGCCCTTTGTGCATATATTTATTTGAAAACCTGTTGTTGGAGCTATTATATGTAATGGGAATATGGTAAAATGTTTAAGAAAATTGCCTTTACAGTATATGTTCTGCATCATTCTCTCAGTCACAGGATTATTCATTATCTCTTATTCAGACTCATTATGTATTATGTACATGTATACAAAAATCTATTAACAGTCTGTGAGCAGTTAATAGATTGTACTTGTGCAAATCTTGGCTCTAGTTAGGACATTATTAATGTGTAGTTTTAACTTCTTGCACGTATATACCTATGTTCTCAGTTTTACTAGGTTGTACAATCAACCTGATGAAAACATGAATGTTTCTGGAATTGAAAAGTTAACTTCAGGAGCAATATCAGATAGCTTAACAATTTGAATGCCACAGCGCATGGACGCACAATACTTTGCTTTTCCAAGGGAGAACCTGCTGCAATTTATAATGGATATTTGGCTTCAGTGAATTAATTGCTAGCTGTTTAGTGGATTCTGGGAGGATAAGGAACCTACAGAAACTAAAATCTATTGAAATAGTAGATTTTCTTACAGGAAAAATGTACATGTAACCAAAACTGCATCTCCCCTCCAAATAGCTAGGTAGAACAGGATAAGTCCAGGAAATGTTTAAAGGGGAGCCTTTATTGTTGATAATGTTAATATGGTAGTACCTAGAAGATCCAGTCAGATTCTAGGACCCATTGTAGTATGGTATAATAACCATATTGGAGCTAGAGATTCTCTCATTGTAAATATTTTAAACTGTCCTAGAAATTGTCAGGAATTTGTCTCTATGGAAGAAATTTTTGGTATTGACACAGAAAGAGTATTTGTTTCCCTCATGCAATGTAAATTTACAGGAGAAATAACCTGTTTTTACCTATTTCTTGATTTGCAGTGGAGTTTTTAACAGCAATATATAGTATATTTTGATGATTTCACAGTTACTTAGTCATAATTGTCAGATCATTCATATATTTATAGCAACAGCAGAAATAGAACTGAGATCCTCCTCTTCCAAAAACATAGGCTTCTACTACTTGAGTTACAGGAGACACTCCTGGGCTATATGTTATAGTCTATTAAACATAACTAAGCTGTTCTGAATATAGTAGTACAAGCTGAGTTCTAATGTACAAGCTAAACAAAACTTTGAAAATGAGCATTAAATTATCAATGCTTAAAAATAGATTTGGTCCTTATATTTTTTTTAAAAATAGATTAAATCAGTATATAACAAACCTATAGATACAATTTAAACCAACAAAAGTTTAAAAGAGTTTTTTAAATGAGGAAAGTCTGCACACTTCTACCCTCCTTTTTCCCCTTATACTTAGAGCTCTTTGCACTATTAATTTTGGTTATCCAAAAATATATGGTCAATCATTTGGTGGAACAAAAAACAATATTTAATTATTGACAAAATTCATTTTGGAGCAAAGAGCCAGATCAATATCTATATACCCTTTAGTCCCACTTAAGTCCTCAAAATATGGCTTAAGTGGGACTTCACTAGTGCATAGACCTTTTATTGGCCCTCTGCCTAGGAGTGAATTTCACCTTCTATATGAATAATGCCCTTCTTTATTTCCAAATACTTACGGAATTGAGAAATTGTAATACGTATTTACAAAATGTTAAGAATCTTTGGCTATATACAATAGTATAAAATCATTATTTCTCTCACTGTGCTCCTTATGGCATGGATCCTGCACTCTTTTCCATGTGGGCAAACCCTTGTGTCTGCGGAAACCCACTGAAGTCTCATTCAAACCAAGGTAGGCAATGTCTACTCCGAGGAGCTTCTATTGGTGAAAGAGGCTGAGACAGAGAAACCTATAAGGAAGTTATAAAGCCAAGAGGAGGAAAAAGACAAATACATGAAATACGTAGGGAGACAGAACCATCTATGAGGCATAACAAAATGGAAAAAATACAGATGACACGGAGGAAAAATGAAAGGAAAATACAAGGGATATGAAAAGAACCCTGGTAAAACTTAGAAAAGGACAGCAACATGCCGAGCAAAGGTTGTGCAGATTTCAAAGTTCCCAGTACTTCTTAAAGTTGTGTAAATTTGATGAATAGGTAGCATTTAAATAATGGTACAATAACATTCATGTTTTTTACACTTTAAACTAGGAAAATGAATTACTAAATCTAAGAACAAACAATCAGACCATAGCAGTCTGATTACTGTTTGATATCCAGTTTGAATTTGCCTTTTTATATATATGGTGAAAATATTTCTTGGGAGACAGGTACATCTGATATATGCAACATAAAACTTGATGACGGTCAGTAATACAATAAACAGCTAAATATAGAATAAAGCTGAAACTTTATTACCATAGAAAAATTGTGTTTGACTGTTACTTGTCTCTCTCCCCAAAATAAGTTGATTCAATAAAAGATATTACCTCACACATCCTGACACAGTACATTAATGCCTTTAAAAGAATATCAATAACTTGAATCTCACCTAGGTTTGCAGACCAAATGTGGCCCAATTTCCTATTTGTTTTTTGCCTATTTGTTGCTTAGCAGAAAAGAGGATCAAAATGTCACAATACTTACAAACATTGTAAAAAGACCATCCTGGCATTGCCTTTTTGATGAGTGCTGAGAAGCAGAGACTCCAGTAATGTTGGCAATAAAGTTTCCAAATTAAAAAAAAAAAAAAAAGCAGTTCTCTTTTCTACAGGTGAAGTTGGGGGCCTGAGATGTGGAGATGGTTAGAGAGTAGGGAAAGTGAAAAATTCAGGAATAAGCACAGCTGGGGCCAGGTCTACACTATAAACTTCCATCAGTATAACTATATCACTCAGGGGTTTTAAAAATCCATATCCCTGAGTGATGCAGTTATACCAACCTAACCGCCAGTGTAGACAGCGCTATATCGATGGGAGGGCTTCTCCCATCAACATAGCTACCACCTCTCACGGGGGTGGATTAACTATGCTAACCGGAGAAGCTCACCCATTGGTGTAATGGGATCTTCACTGACACGCTACAGCAGCACAACTACATTGGTGTAGCTATGCTGCTTTGGTGTTTGAAGTGCAGTCCTGCCATGGCATAAAAGATCAAATACACAATGGAAAATATCAGCAAACTCAGGGGGAAAAAAGGGGCTAAATGATACTTTTTCCCTTATTAAAGTTAACTGCACTCAGGTCAATATTATTTTACAGAAGATTCTGTCTATTCTTTCTGTCAGTGAAGTCATAATGTACTTTATCAGAAATATTGATAATGTTTTAGTGGCAGCTGCTCTGCCACTCGTATCAATGCAAGCTAAAAATTCCAACTATAGTTAAATATGGCTGGGGAGGAGCAAATGAAATCTATTCATTTATGTAAATGTTTAGAGATTGAGAGAGGTCAAGAAATGCATCTGGGTTTATTTGCCATGAAATTACTAGCTTTCAACAAATACTACATTTCACTTATTTAGCCCTTTTTTAAAAAAAGGGTTAATAGTTCTTGGTCTCAGAGCTAATCTTTTTAACAAAACTAATAGGAGAGATGAGGAAGGGAGAACAAATTTGCTCCCAAAATAGAAATCCATAGAAATTGGCTCTGCAGCAACAGCTTTTTCTCCTAATAAATCTGCTTTTGTGGAAGGTGTTTTTCTTCAGTATCCCATGTTTCCCATGCCACCCAAAGAGAGTCTCCTCCGTGATTTGCCCGTAATAGATACATAGCTTAGTATAATGATATGTCAATTTTGAGGAACAGGACAAGGACTGGGTGGACAGGGTACAAAACAGACCTCAAACAGATTTATTCAAAGGGAGGTGGAACCAGTATACAAATTACAGGAAAGTCCAGAAAACGAGAAGATAAACAAGGCTAAGATAGTGACAGGCTGAGAAGAATAAATAGATAGAGGCCTTGCCTACACAAGAGAAAATTGACCAACAAGTCTCCTCTGGAATAACTGTTCCATGATAGCTATTCTGGAATAGCTGCTGTGTGGATGCTCTGTTACTAAATAAAAGACATTATTTATTTTGTGTACCCTTGGGGTTGTTCTGGAATAGCAAAATTATGTCAGAATAGATATTGTGGAATAGTTATTCCAGAATAGACATGTTGGTCAATTTCCTCTTGTGTAGGCAAGGCCTCTATCTATTTATTCTTCTCAGCCTGTCACTATCTTAGCCTTGTTTATCTTCTCGTTTTCTGGACTTTCCTGTAATTTGTTTACTGGTTCCACCTCCCTTTGAATAAATCTGTTTGAGGTCTGTTTTGTACCCTGTCCACCCAGTCCTTGTCCTGTTCCTCAAAATTGACATATCATTATACTAAGCTATGTATCTATGTTATACTAGTCTATGTAGTTTCATGTTCAGTAGCATAGATAGTGGGAACCTTGGGCCAAATTTTTAAAGGCATTTAGACACTTAATGAGGTAGGTAGGTGCCTATTGGGATTCTCAAAAGTGTCTTTGCACTTACTCCCATTGAAATTAAAGCCTGGTCTACACTTAAAATTTAAGTTGGCATCGCTACAGCATCCAGGGGTTTGGAAATTCCACACTCTTGAGTACCTTAGCTATGTAGACCTTGCCCTAGGTATAGGTGCAGCTAGGTCAATGGAAGAATGCTTCTGTCGATGTAGCTACCGTCATCTGGGGAGGTGGTGTTACTTCAGCAATGGGAAATTTCCTTCCATAGCTATACCGCTATAGTCCCTGCAATGTAGACATGGCCTAAAAATCTGGCTTCTCCCCGGAAAGCTCATTCAAATTTAACTATCTCACCTTTTAGCACAAGAGCTCAAGTCTCCCCCTTCTAATGTTACATGCAGTTTTGAAGAACACTACTTTAATTCAGTGGCCATTATGTAAATAACATTATTGGTTTAATATCTGCTAGCACTTTTGTTCCTCTATATTTTTGAAGGGAATTCCTAAAAGTTCCTAGAGGCCGGATTTAAGCTCAAATTGAATCTGATTCTGAATCCATTCATCACATTCCTGAATACCAAATTGCTACCATGTTTTTTAAGATACTTTGGGCCTCAATCTAATATCCTTACTCACAATTAACAGCACCTAAGTTATGAGTAGGACTACTAATGGAGTAAGGTATTATTCAGTGTGAGTAAAAGAATCGGTATCCAGCTCTTTGACTTTAGTGTTTGCCGAGCACCTGCTTGGGCCCTTCTGCCATAATATTAATTCAATTCTAATTAAAGGAATTATATTGGACTACATGTTGTTCAATGCAATTCAGATCTTTTTCCTTAGTTCAATAAATGCATATGTCATCCTATTAAATTGTCAAACAATTCGTGTCTGGTTTGCTATTTCTTCTTATACCTTCCCATTTTAAATGATAGAACACACATGACAGGAACATATAGACCTTATACAACAACTTGACTGGCTTGCCAACACTTGATTTGCTGGTCAATACCTGTTTGACTGCCTTTTCTGTTTTGATTAAGTATCCATTAGAGAGTAATACATAGGACTAATAACAATAATACCTAACTTTTTTTTTTTTTGTAGGTGGGTTTCAATACTTTCTCTGAATTAGCATCCCCCTTTGTATGTTTTATCATCCCAAATAAAGATTTCCTTTAAGGGGATTTTGTACTAGTACTGGTTTTTGCAGCTTCTCAAATTTCTTTCCTTTATTAACATCAAATGTGATGGCTCACTAAAGAATTAAAAGTAAAACAGTTCTGCTACTAACAGAAGACTAATGGTAATATTTTTTCTCACTGTGAGATAAAATTTATTGGATTAGAAAAATCCAGCATCACCAAGTTTCTGAAAAATCATATGATGATGGCAGTTTGAAGAGATTTAACATTTAAACATTGTTTAATGCGAAAACGAGGAATTAAGGCAGTTTTGTTTACAGAACTTGCACTGGCAAGTCTTTTTTTAGGCGAGAAAAGCACATATTAGGCTCAGAGCATCACAGACCACTTTAACTGCTTGTGGGCATACCAATTAAGTGGAATTATTATCTCAATTAACCATTGTCCCTAGCCAGTTAAATCTCATTTGGTTTAATTCTGCTCCCTAGGAAGCATCCCAATTAACCAGATTTCCTAATTAACTGTGTCCTGATTAAGTCAAGTGCACTGGTACTATTTTCACTAACAAATAGTAAGACTTGTTTTTTGTTTAAATAACTTTCCGAAGGTTTGGTGTCTGTTTACTGTTCTCAGAAAATAAATGGACCACATTCTGTTTTGATTTTTTTTACATGAGTACTGACACTGAAATCAATTGGATCATTCACATGAGTAACTCAAGCAGAATTTATCGTTAGTAGGTTATTTGCATGAAAGAAATGTCCTTTCTACCTGGCTTTTCAGATTTAAAGTTAAAGGTTTTTCACAAAGCTAACTCTGCAGTTGATTTAAATCATTATAGTGCCTTGATTTCAGTTGAGCTATGCAGTAGCATGCACCTAAATACTTTTGAAAATCTGGGTCCTGCTCTGCAGCATCAAGTGAAATACATTTGAAACATATTAAGTATGGGGATTGCCCTTCGTCATTGTGCTGTTTCAAGAAGGCATAATTTTCTTATTGACAAAGCACTACTGTGATGCTTCCTGTGTGTGTGGCCTGTCAACATGCAGCTGTGATGTCTAGTGCTGTTTGACCCTAATGGTTCACATTACATGAACAACACAAGAAAATAAAATTTGTTGTCGTGGAAAAAAAACAAGTTGAAGAGATAAAAATCTGAGATATCTATCATTTCCACTCTACTCCGTGCTGATTAGGCCTCAGCTGGAGTGTGGTGTCCAGTTCTGGGCGCCACATTTCAGGGAAGATGTGAACAAATTGAAGAAAGTATAGAGAAGAGCAACAAAAATGATTAAAGGTTTAGAAAACATTACCTATGAGGCAAGACTGAAAGAATTGGGTTTGTTTAACCTGGAGAAGAGAGGACTGAGAGGGGACATGATAAGAACATTCAAGTACATAAAAGGTTGTTACAAGGAGGAGGGAGAAAAAATATTCTTCTTTACCTCTGAGGACAGGACAAGAAGCAATGGGCTTAAACTGCAGCAAGGCAGGTTTAGGTTGGACATTAAGGAAAACTTCCTAACTGTCAGGGTGGTTGATCACTGGAATAAATTGCCTAAAGAGGTTGTGGAATCTCCATCATTGGAGATTTTTAAGAGCAGGTTGGACAAACACCTGTCAGGGATGGTCTAGATATCACTTAGTCCTGCCATAAGTGCAAAGGACTGGACTAGATGACCTCTCGAGATCCCTTCCAGCCCTATGATTCTATGATTTGTGATACAGTAGTATTGTATATTGCATTCACTGTGTATTGCTAATGATAGCACTAATTTCCCTTTTATAGTACCTTTCATTAGATGATCTCAAAGGGCTTACAGTACCAGTCATATCTGGCCAAATTCAGAGCATGGAGTGCTTCATGCTTAGAACTGGCTGATGCTTCACTGCCAGGCTTGATGCTCCATCATTGGTCCTTTAATCAAATCTTGAAGACAAAATCCTTCAGCAGCAGCTGTAGAGTCTGAGATTGTGCCTCATGCCACCACAGAATGATATCAGGGATGGGAGGGAAGGGGAAAGGCCCTTCCCAATTCCAGGGTGCAGCAGCTTCTGTGGTTCCTCTGTGAGGGAAAACTAAGGTACTGGTGCAATGAGGAATTGTTTTTGGGGGGTGAGGAGTTCATTTCAGTTTATATTGAGTGCCTATCCTATGTTCTGGACGTTGTTTCAAATGTGAACACAACATTCAAAACTACACTAAATGACAGCTCCACATGTATGCAGTGTTTCTGTTATCCCTATAATATCTGCAGGCCTGCAGGGGTCAGTAAGGACATTTTTCACCCCCAGTGCCCAAATTGGCTAAGTGTAGTTTGAGTTTCTCTCCCCCTTCCTCAAAAGTGGCCCAGCTGGAGCTGGGATACCAGATGAGTGGAGCAGTGCTCTGAGGTGTTACAGAAAATGTTCTTCCTTAGATGCCTGTCTAGTGTGTCTTGCTCACAAGCTCAGTGCCAAACTAATCATCAGATATGTGATGTTTGGTGAGAACTAGCACACTCAGGGTTGAGACACTCAAGTTTAGTAATTCAAACCTTTATTTGAACTAAAAGCATTCCTTGTGATTACAATTACCATTAAAGAATGAATTGTTGATAGACAGAAAGATAATGATCGGTTTCCTTCTTCTGGGACATAGGCAGGTCATGATAGATTTCTCCTATAATGCTCCAACTAACCCCTTACACTCTAAAATATGTATACCTGTGACAGGTCCTTGAGGTCCTGCAGTCCTGCCACACCCCGTTCCAGAGAGGAGCAGAAGAGAAGTCCTTTAAGTGGCCTAGAGTGTTTGCAGGGAAGCAGTCAATGAGGGAGGCCACAGGGAGCAGCCAATCATGGCCCACCGGGCTCACATAAAAGGAGCTGCAGGGCTAGAGTCAATCATTTCTTTCCTGGTGCTGGAGAAACATGGCTAGTGTGCCTGGCTGAGGGAGTTACAGGACCTTACAAAGAGCAGCACTAGCACAGACCAGCGGGAGTGAGAAGGAGCTCGGCTGGTGGCTGGGGTTCAACCAGGACAAAGCCCTGAGGTAAGGGTAAAGAAGTGGGGATGGGGGAGGTGGCCCATAGTAGCAATGCAGCTTAGTTAAAAGAACATAGCAGATGACTGCTATCTTTACGGTCCCTGGGCTGGGACCTGAAGTAGAGGGCAGGCCTGCATCCCCACTAATAGCCACTGGGAAAGTGGCCTGGACTTTGATGCACCCCAGAAGGGGAACTGAACTCTTTTAGTAGCTCAGCGGGAGAGTTGGGGCTCGAAAGACCCAGAGAGGGTGAGGTCATTGCTTCCAGGAGGGAAGCCCTGAAGTATGGCTTGATGCCAGGGCCGAGACCATTATAGGTTGCGGGACTAATTAAGACCCTAAGCCCAAGTAGGGCTATAGCTTGAGAAAGTGCAGACACATGCACTCCGCCCTGGGAGTGCTCACAAGAGATGAGTGCAACCCTGTTATAATACCCATCTAATTATATAAGCATAACTTTCCTCCAGTCAGCATTAAGCATTGTGCCTTATATGACTCAGACAATGCACATGCACAAGCTTCACTTTTATATTACTGTTGCTCTCCACACTATTTTGATGCAGTTATATCAATTTTCTAATTGATTTATTACCACTGATGATGCATGCTGACCAGGTCACCTACCACTTACTCAATATAGGGGATTTCCTGTTTTTCCATAATCTCCTTTTTGTCAGTGCATTTTGAATATCTGTTGTACTGATAACTTTCTCTTATCCACGTAGTATCCTCCAACTTGGGTACATTCTGTGTTCAAAATATCACCTTTGTCCTACAGAGCAGCTATAAGCAAATTATTAAGCAAGTTTGCATAAGGACAAATTAGCAAGGCAACACCCATGTCAAGCAAAGACTAGGCTACAGCCAGCTGACTTAGCATAGATATTATCCTGGCCTGTTTAAACTCATTCACTATGTATGACCCAGGCTTATGATGTTTCCAACAGTGATTAGGCAGGAACTTTCCTCCAATGCAGATGGGCAGAGACTGTGGTCTGTTTCTTTTGTATCTTCCTGTGCACGGATCACCTGTTAAGATCATCTGGGGATATCTCACCTAATCAATTTCCTGCTATTTCAGGGGCCTCATGTGTTGGTGCACCTTGGTCTCTCCTGGTCTCTGCTCATGGCACACATTAGTGAAGTCTCCTAAAGCATTTCAGTCCTCAGTTGAACTAAAGTCATTCGGCTGAATGCAGAGGTATATGAGTAAAACTGGATGGCCTATGAAATACAGGAGGTCAGTCAAGATGAACTAGTGGTCCCTTCTGGCCTTAAGTTCTGTGAAACTATGGAAGATGGACTTGGAGAATGCACTGGTTGACAAATCCAAGCTCTAGTGGATATTCAAGATCAGTCAGGCCAGCCTGATGAGATCTGATTTGCAGGAAAAAAGGTCTGCACATTCCTCACTCCCAGAATCAAGATTTGGCCAGTCAATCTTAAAATGTTGCACAATAATCATCCCTTTGCTAAGTTTTAATTGTCTAAATATGATAGACAACAATTCTCAGCCATCAAGAAATAAACAGAAGCAGGAGAGGATAATAGTTTATTCTGTCTTTTTCTGGGAGGCTTATGTATCGCTATCTAGGCTTTTAATAGATGAGAAAACAGTCATGGAAGAGGAAGGGGAATGTCATTGGCATGATTGTGTTCATAATTTTTACTGTGGGGGACATAAAAGTATTAACAGTAGATTGTATCATACAAGGCTTCTGATAACATTATAATTCTCTTCAACTAGCTGGGAAATGAAAAAGCTTGAATGTGTTTCCCTAGTGAAAAATTCCTCTGTCAGAATGAAATTTGGTTTTGTCTTTTATGCTGTGACTTCCATGTCAGATTCACTTACAGTATATTGGCCAAGGCAATGTTTAAAAAAGTTTCTCTGGAGTATTCTTTCAGCACTGCAAGTTAATTTTAGATCTACATGAACCTTGCTGGTTTCAGTTTATACAGGTTTTGATTAAACTTTTTTTCTTTTTTGGTTTAAAGGTTCAAGTAAATTTTGTTTCATTCACAAAGGGTGAAGCTGAATGCAGTTTAAGTTGAACAAGGGAAACAATTAAATCCTGTGGCCTGCTCTCTCTATGTGGCTGAGTTGCTTCCAGTCTAAGTCCCAGCATTTCCCTGTTCTATTCCTGTCCTGTCAATAGCAGTCCCTCCCTGGAATATTGGTCCTCTGATTCCAGTTCTACAGACCTTGATACATATTCAAACCCAAAATGGAAGGGACAAACCTTAATAAGACATTCCTCACTGAGGACCTGGCATCACTTACATCTTTGTTGGTTTAGGCAGAAATTGCAAGTGAGAGTCTTGTGTAAGCAGTATCACAATAAGCAGATAAAAGATTTTGCTTCAACTTTTGTCCTGTCTAGATTTATGTTAAGACTTTACATTGATGAAAATTAACATTTTTCATTTCATTTTTGTGTTACATTTTTCATGCTAAGCAATGGCAATTGTAAAGAAAATATATCCTATTGTAGAACACAGCTATTTTCATTGAGTAGCTGCCAACTTTTCTTTGCAAAGTAGCAAACTTCCTTAGGACAAATTCATGATTTTGCCTGGAGGTAGGAATTTTATCTATCACAATCAATCCTGTAGGCACAGAGGAAATGACAAAGTTCTGTGCCTGATCAGTTGGGTGAATACTCACAAAAATTGGTACTTTTACACTGTTGCAATCCTGACGTTAATCAGTAAAGGTACCTCCTATTCAGAATGCAAGTATTATGGAGAAAAGGGTATATTGCAAATAGAGCTAATCAGTAAATGGAAGGGAGAATTATAACATTTGTTTTTTATTTAATTTAATTGCAGTAGAAATGTTCTGATTAGCATTGGCAAATAAGGGGAAGCAAGGTTTAATAGATTCTGCTAGTTGTACTAATGCTAAGAAGTACTTTACTCCACAAATAGTTCTACTCATGTTAATGGGACTACTCCTAAAGTAAGATACTACAATACTCAATGTTGGTAAGGGTGGCAGAATCTGGCCTGTAAATGAGCAAAACAGTCTTAAGCTTTTCAGGGCAAGAAATGTCTTTTACTTCAGAATTAATTGATGGCCACTGATGTTAAAAGATTCCCCTTGACTTCAGTGGACTTTGGTTCAGGGCCCTACATGTTTGTACAGAACCTAGCACAATCTACACCTGCTCTGTCTGCAATCTCTGGTTGATAACAGTAATAAAAATAAGTATTTGACTCTCCACTGTAAATAATAAACCCATCCCATATTTATTCCCTCTCGACATATCAAACTTGTTAAATTTACAAGACAAAATGATTTTTTAAATGCCAGTGCTGTGAGATCTAAGTGGGAATAGAAAATTAAGCTGTATTTGTACATCTTGCACCATTCCCAGCAATATAGATTCTGCATTTAGAACTTGGCTGACAATTTTGTTACTGATTCATGAGGCAAAACAGAATTTAATTCTCCTATAGCTATGTTTGTTCTGCAGCATTAATGATTGTAACAACTGGTATTGGAGTACCAAAAGATATGAAACAGTAGACAACCAGAGCCAAATTTTCAAAAATAATTTGTACAAATTGCATTCACACCCCTTTGCCAATAGGGTTTTTTTTTTTGTGTGTGCATGTAAATAGGCATTTCAACACGCAAATATTACAATTAGATGTGCAAATACCTTAGCACACAAATGAAAGAGTTACCCTTTCAAATAAGTGCATATGTGATGCTGGGGTAAAAGCAATTGAAAATGTCCCCCATTGCTAGCAGATATATTGTGTAAGAAGGTGCTATTTTTCAGACATTTTTTCATATATCATTGGAAGATGTGTTCAGGGGACTGGCTCCTGAGAGTGTTCTACCTGCCAAGTTCTGTGCTAATTGTAAACACTTGAGGGAAATAGCAGACAAGCCCTTTGAAGGATAAAATACAATAACCCAAATGGGAAGTTATGAAAGCATATTACAGGAGTTAAAGCATCCTAGAAGGAGATACTGGAAGAAACCTATAGTTGTTATTAATTTAAATGAAATTAGAATTTTTTGTTTGACTAATATGACTGATAAAAGATTGCTCAGCATGAAAATGAACACACAATTTATAAACATTGATATAAAGCTTTATAAAACACTATAATTTCATGAGATTACCAATTATGTCCTTCCCAATCTCTAATCTCCGCTCGTGCTTTCAGGGCTTGATTGTCCTTGTGAAATAGATCTGTGTGCCTTTACGAGAGACCATTATAAAAATCATTTGTAGGAAGAGCAGAGGTGGAGTATTGAGACCTACCAGTAGTCGATGTCGTCATTCATTTTAAGCAGCATTAAAAATGATTGTTTCTCTAGTTTATTTCAATTTTAAGCATCAATAGTCAAGATGTAAAACCATTCAGATTTCAACAAGCATTTATTTGTCATGATTCCAAATGATGACAATTACTCTGGGGGGGAATACTCCCTTCTCCAGCCCCAGTATACCACATAAAAACATCAGTGATGTAAAGGAGCTCTCAAGCCCATTGACAGCCAGGGAAGAAGTCTATCAACACAAGCACTGTGGAAGACAGCTGTAAGGTTGCCATCCAAGAACCTAGCTGTAAGCTCTGGCACAGGGGTTGCAACATGCAATGCTGCAGAGATTTTAGTCAGTACTGTGGCCAATAGAGCAATGCTGGGAGGATGCTGTACCTTACATTCCCCCGCCCCAAGAATATTTTTATCCTCATTGAACAATGTGTGGCCCTATTCTTTATTTACTACATATCATTTAAACCCTTCTCTGAGTATAGAATGATTGATTAATTTACTCATGGGCTTTCCTATGGCATTTCGTCACTGATCATTTTCATCACTAACCCTTTGAGGTTAGATGGTCTTTTCCCCACTGCACGGAGTAGGAACTGAAACAGCGAGAGAGTAAAATAAAAAGGTTCACTAACTTTGGGGGACCAATTTTGCTTATGTCCTTATTCTTCAGAGAATTTACCATTTTATAGCCCTTTGTTTGCTCGGAGCACAGCTCTCACTGACTTCAGTTCGCAATTGTGAGTGCTCAGCATTTCTGCAAATCAAATCCTGGATGTGTCAAGTTGGGCATCCACCAAATGAGTTGCATATAATTAGTGGCCACCTGTGAAAAGTTTGGCTTAGGTGATTTTGTACAGCATCACATAGGAGCTCCGTGGAAGGGACAGGGATATAATCCAGTTCTCCAGGCTGGCATTCAACTGCCTAAATTACAAGACTGTTTTTTTTTTTTTTTTTTTTCTTCCTGCAGCTCCCTGCCTCATTCACAACACTTCCAGCTTCAGCAACAAGTGAGGTGGGGACCCGACCAACAATAGATTCTTTAACTACAGAACTCTGATTCATTTCCTGAGTACCAACCATCATGTGCACTGAATGAGGCAGGGGTCCTGTGGAAAGAGTAATACATGATTACATAGTTAGTGTATCACAATACATTTGCATACGGAAGCCAAATTAAGGTTGCATGGGCATCTTAAATGTGGCATTTCCTGACTTTTTTTTTTTTTGAGTGCTTCACTTGCCACATCATCATTCTTTCAGTGTGGTTTTTTGTATTTAATTTCATGGGTTTTTTGGTTTTGTTTTTAAAAAAACAAAGTAAAATATTACAAATTCTATCTCATGGAACCATATTGACTCCCACATAATTCATCAGCAGGGTTGGAACCTTTAGATCCAGTGGATGGACTTCTGCCACTTGAGCTTATGGAGTAACTGATAGCAGTAATAGGTTGTCATCCTCTGTGCGGGAAGGCACGCATTTTGTTCCTCTATTTGCTGACAAGAGTGGACTCCAGTCTCTGGAATCTAGGTTTCTGTTCTTGTTTTTTGAGGGGAGCATACTCTAGTGGCTACAGACCTTTCTGCCCCTGATCCACCCCACCTTTTTTCCCCCATTCCCTTCCAACCCACCTCAGCCCCACATTCCAGTGTTATGTTCCTCATCCCCCTTTTGGCTCTTAGAAACAGCCTGCACCCTCCCCCTTCCAGTGCCACATCCCAGTTCCAGCCCTCCACTACCTCTAAGTCCTCACTCCTCTGCATTCTGATCAGGCTGCTGCTCCTCCTCCTCAACACTGCCTGGATGCCGGTAGTGGGAGTGTTTAGGAGCACAGGAAAAAGTCTCCATGCTCTTAATTCCAATGCCCAGCATCACAGCAGCCCCCAGCAGCCAAGAGAAGATAATGTAGACACCTAGCCCCTATGGCACTGGACTGGAGAATGTCCCATGAAGATGGAATCTGCAGAGAATGTAGCTGCCAAACTCTTAACAAGTGCTTACTGACCATGTGTGAACTGATTTTTTTATAAGTTTACAACTTGGCTTGTTGGGTGCAAGAGGTTCTCAACAAAATGGATGTAAGAATTTTTTAACATGGGCCAAATAATATTTTTCCTAATGTCAGTCTGAGATGGATGAACTGTTTTTGCTGAACTTTTATAAATAAAAACAGCCTGGAGTGGAAATCTGGGATAGAAAATTTCAGCCCAATTGGTTAAAGTTTGGCAAAGTTATAATAAACTGAAAATGGGGTCTTCATGGAAAGTGTCAGGCAACTTTATTATTATTTGTTATTTGTATTACTGTAATACCTCTGTCATGGACCAAGACCCCATTTGTGCTAGGCACTGTACAAATACAGAACGAAATGACAGTCCCTACCTCGAAGAGGCAAGGCACCACAGAAGACAACTCATGGATAGAGGCAGATGTAATAATAATAACAAAGAAATAATGAGAAAATATTTGTCAGCATGACAGGTAGTGATCTCAGCACACCAGCAGCCTAGCTGGTGTTAACTTTTTTGTATGTTGCAAGGCAAAGTAGAGTTTTGAGGAGGAGGATGAGTTAGTTTTGTAAATGTTTACAGGGAGCTTCTCCTAATCATGAGTGGCAGCACAGTAGAAACCATGAAGGTGCTTGTTTGAAAATTTAACAAGTGGGTGACTGGAGGCTGGCATCATGAGCTGACTGGAGGCAGTCAACTTTTCAATACTGAATGAGAGATTCTTCTTTTGCATGTGACTTAAACATCAAAGTTAAAGATCGACGTCCAAGTTTGTCATCTACACTATTCTTCCCAGCCCCGTGGGATGAATCAAGGCTATCCTTCCAAAGAAAGATCTTAAGGAGCAGCAGTCCACTAGATGTTTCATAAATTGGATGCCTTCTCCATATTAGCATATTGAATTATCTTTAATCTTCCATTTGTGTAGGAGCTAATTTCAATTCCCATGAGAGGTTCTGATGCAGATGTATGAATGAGATGATAGGACTAGCTTAGAAAGGGCTTTGAAGGTGAAGACAAGTATCTTATGTTTGATATGATAGAGAGGAAGCAGTGGATTGATGCAAAGAGGGGTGGCATGGTGAAACCAACAGACTAGGAAAATGATTTTTTCAGTAGCATTCTGAATGGACATCGGTAGGGCAAGGACATTGCATTTGTCAAAGACAGAGTAAAAGATGTTGAAGTAATCAAGATGTGAGATTCTGGATGGGAGTTTTAGCTGTGAGGATGAACAGGAAAGGCAGTATCTTGATGTTATACAGAAAGAATATACAAGACTTAGACAGAGCCTGGATGTGACGACCTAGAGAGAGGTCTGAACTGAATATAAAACACAGGTTCAGGCCTGCTGTTGTCCAATGATCAAGAACAGTGGGGAGAATTTTAGGGGGAAGATAATAGGCTCTATTTTAGCCATGTCGCGTTTGAGCTGACAGCTAGACATCCATGAGGAGATATCAGAGAGACAGGTTGAGATTTTAGTTTGGACAGGAAACCAGTTTGGAGTAGAGAGTTAGATCTGTAAGTTATCAACATACAGAGGGGGTTTGAATTTGTGTTTTGTGGTTCAGATTATTCAGATCTAAGGTGATAGAGGGAGAAAGGAAGGGAACAAAGGACAAAGCCCTGTGGAACCCTCACAGAAAGTTGAAGGCAGGAGAGCGGGATCCTCCAAAGGACACCTTTGAAGGTTCAATGAAAGAGGTAGGAGAAGAACCAGAAGAGGACAGTCATGGAAGCCAAGAAAGGATAAGATTTCAAGAGGAGCATGTCATCTGACTTCAGCACAGTTGACAAGTCAAGAAGGATGAGGATGGAGTAGTGGAGCTGACATTTGGCTAAGAAGTCATTGGAGACTTTAGCAAGAGTATTTTCATTTGAATGCAAGGCTCAAAAGCCATATTGAGAGAGTCTAGAATGACAGTGCTACCTGTACCACATATGCTAGAAAGATACTGATGACAGATGCAAAACTATTTGAATTCTATTGTGAATATCATCTATTTTTTTATATTAAGTAGCTGGGAAATAGATTTAATCCTCTACTTTCTGATATTGTTCAGAAACAGTATCTAGACTAACGTCTTGCACTTTTGGAAAGGATGCCAGCTGTATTGTTGTTAAACTGATTTCCACATTTTTGGGGGCTAAAGTTTCCCATTGTACTCTGTTAGTACTCTCTAAAGATCATTGGAATTCTTTGGTCAATTTTCTCAAGAGTTTGTTCAGATCATATTCATTATAGTTTGGTTAAGTAGTTTTTGATAGCCAACACCTTCTATGTTTAGTCTTTTAAAGCCATATGTTGAGACTATTAAAAAGGAGTACTGCTGAGGAATTTTTGCAAGAAATCAAAGAAAATATATAACATATACCATTACTTTACTTAAATTGTACACATTTTTGTACGTTTAGATGATTGTGACAACTCTGGCATCTCCCCTTTTAAAATGACTGTGAGGCTTACAAGTTCTGAGAAATTGCCCCATGATTTTCTATTTATATTTGCATGTTGAAATGTTGCTGGTTGCTGTGAGAACACTCCAGTGAGAAACTGAATCACAGGAAATTAATTATAGGGGCATTTAGTCTGCCCTGTCAGTGAAGGGTCATTTCCTACAGTTTATTCACTAGTAATTTTTCAGTCAAATTTTAAATGACTGGTGACATGTCTTTAACCATTTCCATAGAACATTTTTTGAAGAGTCTAATGATTATATAAAAAAAAAATAGACAATTTAGTCCAGATAATTTTTTATACCAACTTTTACCACCACTTTAGCCCCCACAAATATAAAAAAGTTGTGTATGACCCTATATGTTTAGGCCAAATTTTGAATTTGGAGCAGCTGGAAATTATCAACAACTCTGCAAAACAGTATTCCTATTTAGGTGCCTAATTAGTTTTTAACTGTCTAGTATTTAACTCTACTACACCCATTGCCTTGATGAGCACCAGATTCAGGTGCCTAATTTTAGACAATGAATTTTTAAATTGTGACCAGAGCTCTTTACTTGAATTTTTCAGAATGTTAGATAATATTAGAGGCAGATTTCTTCTGTTTAAAACTCTTATTTTATAATTTTATGAAGAAACTGCAGACATACATTATAAAAGCCCATGCAACCTTAACAATTGTATTATTTTTTCCAATTTCCATGTAGAAATAATGTCTACCAATATTTTAATTTCATTTGGGCAGGAAAGAGAGAGATCTCAGCAGATGGCTGTCATAAACACCATACTGCGTTTCAGAATTAGTGTACAAAGCTATGCAGCTTGGCACAAATTACAGTGTAATTTTTTTCTCCATGTTCATGCCAAAAGAAATCTGGCACAGAGAGTATTTTCAGGTTTTATTAACTAACATCACACCTGGTTAACCTGTGGTTGGCTTATACGTATATCTTTATGTTAAGTGTTTTATGAGAAAACCAATCAGATGGCATACAGCAATGACCTAAATCATTCACATGTTACTTGGCAACCTGATTAGAAATAGTGGTATACTGCCTTGCTACTCTCTCCTGTTACTATGATGATGATGGGCCTGATGCTGAAATGATCACATGCAAATTGTGCTTCCCCAAAAAGGGCACAGCATCAGAAGAGACTTACAAGTGCGCAATTAAAATATAATTAAATCTCATGATTTTAAAATCAAGATCAGTATTATTCTTGATCTGACTAGTGATATTTGGGGTTGGCAATGCTGGCACTTTGAGAAGGGGCAGGAAGAAAATATGAATTACACCAGTTGGATTAACTTGGATTTCCCTCTAAATGTACCTAACTTGTTGCAGTTATCTTATTTTCTTTCACCAGTTTGAACAGTCCCATTCTGAGATCTCCATCTCTGTCATCAGCAAAGAGTCACTCTCCCCCTTCCAGCATCCACTCCATTCACTCACTCAAAATAAAATATGCTAAGTACCTTAACAGGTATTTTTGTTTCATCCAGTGTTTGAAATAATTAATATGCAAATAGATGCAGTCCCTTGTGGATGATCCTAAGAACATAATATCCTCAAAGATTTTCTATAAATCCATATCATTCAATGTAATTAGCACATGCTGAAGCCATCAACATATTCTCTTCAATGTATTTTTGAGCTAAGGATAAAAGTTATCTCTGTCAGATTTTAGGCAATAGTAAGCAGCAAAGAGGGATGAAGGCCAGGAACCTTCTTGCTTACCCCATTTTATCTGCCAACATCAGTTCTGATTGCACAAAAAATATGGATAACATGAGAATTTTTATTTTGAATAACAAACATAAAAATCACATGGTGTCTTGTTCTCAGCACTAATTTTGGACACCCATTATCATTAAAGCTTTTCAAATATAAAATTACTGCAGATTTGTCTACATTACCACCGTGGCATTGCATCACATGGCGTCAGTTCTGTTTGATACCTCAGCGCAACACAGGCTTACAAGCAGGTGGCTTTTTCTCTGAAAATGAATCAAATATGGCTAGTGACAATGAAGCTCAATGTCGATGCATTTACTATGGCTGATGCTGAACAGGCTCCGTGCTCATGCCTCGTTTGCAATTGCTTTGAGGTGCTCACAAGCCTCATTGCTGATTGGCCAGGGGTAGTCGGTGCACTGATGTGTGATCAGTGCTCGGCATACCTACGTGCTGATTCCCAATAAGTGGGTGGTTTGGGGGCACCTCTGAGCTAAATAACAATAGACAATGCTGTCAGACACCTGCAGGCCCAGAAGAGCTGTGCTGATACACTGCTGATGGTTGGTGTTAGGTTTCTAGAACCACAGCAGTGCCTGGCCACCTGTGCGCTCTCTTTTCCCCAGGTCAGGTTGGCTGTGATTTCTTTTTTCTTTTCCACCTTCCTCTGCAGCATATGGGTGCAGGTAACTTCTCAGGGCTATCTGGCTGTATTTCACATAATCATTTCTCTGCCATTGCAGGAGCCTCGGGCATTAGTGTACCTCAGTCCCTCTTATTCTCTGCCTGTGGCACATAGTAGTCTAGTCTCCCATGAGTTATAGTATCAGGGTTTAATGTTGGTTTCTGGGTTTAGTGTGCAGGTTGTGGTAGTGGCGGCCTGTGATATACAAGAGGAAAGACTAGATCTGGTGGTCCCTTCTGTCCTTAAACTCCATGACTCTAAATATGAATTAGTGAATGAAGGGCTGCTAAGGCTGGCCCTGATCATGTATATGGTTTTACTTGCTCTCATGATCTGGGAGCGTTTACCAGAAAGGTTGACTAGGACCGGTTTCCACTGGTTACCCTTAAAATATCCATACCCTGGGATGCTTTTCTTCAAAGCACCCTACCTTTCAAGAGTGCTGATTTTCCCATGCTAAGATGCTGCTGCTCTGTCTCTTCCTGGCTTCCTCTCCTGGAGGCAAAAATGTATTGAGCTCAGATGGTGAAACATTTTTTCCTGACCTGCAGTGGGCGCTGGGAGCAGGAGAGGGAAGCTTAATGCTAATAGACTCAATCTCCTCCCCCGATCTACAGAGGAACCAATGGAACTTGGAAAGAAGAGGTGACAGTTATGAGGGATTGAAGTCAGGGAGGGATGGCGTTGAAGGTATTAGACCAAGGTGGAAGGTAGAATTAGAATGAAAGGAAGGGTGAGGGAATATAGGTAGACCAGAAGGAAAAGAAGCCTTGGAGAAGAGATAAGCATGGAATTACAGAGTGGTGAACAATTCACTGAAGGGATGGGACTGAGAAGAAGTTGTGTGAAGAAAAAGGGAATAGTGTGAAACTGGGAGACAAAGGAGTGGAGGGAAGATGAGGAAGAGGTTAAACAAATGAGAGGTTGAACAAATGTAACAGAGGAAAGTAAGAATGAAGGGTTAAATAATGTAAAAAGAAATTCTGGGTGAGAGGCAGGGAGCACACATTTTACATGGATCAAAATGGAAAGGTGGGGGAAGAGAGAGGATGGAACAATCCAGGAAAAAAGGGTGTCCTATAGTCAGTGATACATAAAGAAACAGTTTTCATGGAAAGTTACTCTATGGTAGAGCATGGACACTGCAAAAACAAACCAAGGTATAAAGAAAATGGCAGAGTGTGGATAGAGAAATGGGAATGGAAAAAAGTGAACAAAAGATGAAGGGAGGCAAGTTTATTTTATTCATTCATTTATTTTTAGTAGTTTGCTATCAGATGTTAGATGCTCAAATTACATGTTTATTGAATTGTGATGTGCAGTGACAATGACTACATGGGGTTGCTTGACCTCCAGTATTCCCTGCTCTCATCTGCAATCAGATGATAATTCAGCAGTTATCTATGCTACAAGAGGCTATGAAATACTTTCCTCCCTTGACCTCAAGATGTGTAGAGCATGGACAGCTGCCTGTGGCCCTGCAGATCTGTTTTCACACAGGGCCCCACAAAACCTAGGGACAGATGATGGTGGTGACAAGAAATAGCTTGGCAGGTGGTGTTGGAGTCATTATAAAACAATGACATCCTAACAAAGTGTTTCTCAGTAATATGCCTAGTGGCACTATAAGATGCCTGTGGAGTCTGAATCTGCCAAAGTGTATCTTTGTTACTCTTGGTACTTACTTGAGTGTTTTTGATTTTGTGGCAACTTTTATGTTTTGCTTATTCACTTGTGATATTTTGAACACCATCTGTTTCTTCTATCTCTGCTTTGGTTTGCTTCTATCTCTGCTTTGTCATAAGCTCATCTTAAGTCTTGTTCAACTTTAAAGTGTTTTCTCTTCATCTTTAAATTTTTAACAATTTTTTTGAGTTTTGGTTCATTATTGTGAAGGCTTAAACTCTTGCCCTTCCCCTCTCCTTCAGACAAAAGACAAAATTTCCCTCTTACTTTGGATTTGCAATGATGTAAGTAACTCTGTTGACATTAAAGTAGTTAATTACTCTGGATATACACTGTTATAAGTGACCGTATAATTTAGCCCAGTGATATTGTGACCTTAGTGGTTCAGGAACCAAATTAGCAATCAACATTACCCAAAAGAACCACACTAGTGTTGAATTCATTTTTCATTTTCTGTCTGTCTGTCTCTGATATACATAATTCTCACAGCAAATAAGATAATAACTTAATGCAAGTTGATTGCTTAATTCATTAATAACGTAGTAAAAAGATCATTGGATAATAACTTAGAATGGTTAATAATTAAATCACAGTGTTTTAATATCCATGTGCTGTAAAGAGCTACAGGAGACCTATTAAAGAGCTGCTTGCGAACCTCAGTCTGAGTATCACTGATTCAGCCCATAGTTTCTAAGAGCTGGATCCAGCATTGCTGTACAGGGACAAAAAACTCTTTGACTTGAGTAGGCATAAAAACACAAATCCCCTTAGGCTATGTCTATACTTCAAGTGGGAGTGAGTCTCCCAGCCTGAATAGACAGATGTGCACTAGCAAGACTTGAGCTAGAGCAGTAAAAAGAGCAGTGTGGCATGTGCTGGAGCTCAGATTCCCAAGCCCACCCATCCTCTTAGGCTTCACACCTGTCTAATGGCAGTATTCTGACTGACAAAGACCTTCAAGATCAGGACCTCTTAATTTTGTTACAGCTTTTAAGAGTGAAACATGCTGGCCTGTTCTTATGTCCTCTAAATAGTTAGAGTCATGTCAACTGTCTTTAGAAAGCAACATCAGCATTTTTTTCTGTTATTGCACCATGTCTGGGTCATACATTTTTCTCTCTTTGTAAATAGAAATGATGGTTTCTATGGAAAAGAAAAAGAACAATGAACCTTTACAAGCATTTTGCTGAGATGAGTATTTAATAAATAGCTTGCTATTTAAGATAAGTGCTGAAGGACATCTATGTCACTGGACAAAAAACAAACTATTTCAGAGCATCAGCAACTCTAGCAGCATAGTCCCCCCTTTTTTTTCTCTCTCTCTCTGAAGTGAGTTGGTACATTATCTGGTTTGGTCACAGCACTCGACTACAGAAGCATTTAGAGACATTCTGGAAAACAAATTGGCCATTTTGGGCTTGATCCTATTCATGTTGAAGTTCATGGATATTTTGTCACTGACTAAAACGGATACAGAATCGTAGCCTTTTAGGGTGCTAGGTGTTTATTTAATTTGGTTTCAGTTTTTTGGTTTTGCATTTAGACATTTCTCTTTGCCAACATTGGTAAAAAGGAGAGAGATGACCGCAATTACAGTTGAACATTTTTAGGGTCAGTGACAAGTTAATTAACAAGAATTTTGCTATTTAATGTAATGCACACAGTTGATTTCTGGTCTCAGTACAATAAATTTCAAAACAAACATTGTGATGAACTACCAGAAGAAGAGTGAGATTTTTTTTAAGTTATAAAAATTCTGTAAGATGCCACCTAACATAATATTCCCACTGGGACATCTATGGGATAACATGGAATCTTTATGGTAAAAAAATTATTTCATCAATTGAACAAAATACATGGGTGGTTATAGAGATAATGTATTTGCATTGCTGTAGTAAACCTATTTGAACTATAATAACTCTAATTATAGAACCTTTGTGATGGTTGTGAACTTTACTGACTAGGTGCCAAAAAATCAAGGTGCACAAAAACTTGTGCAGAAGCTGATGTGATAAATGCCTTTTTATTTGCTTCAGGTTAAATTGTGCATTTTAAATGTGACTGTAAGTAGCTCTGCCAAGGTCACTTTATGGCCACTGCCCAGCAGATATGTACATCACATAAAAGTGTTCAGTAACTTACACTGTACTGAATTTCAGTAATTCTGCCTTTGAAAGCCTTAAAGTACCTTTTCTGTCAGGCTAATAGATTTTAAAGAGCTGGATGAATGAGCAATCAAGTCATATTAGAGAGCTGGGGTTTTGTTCAACAGTAGCCCTGACCATAATATCACAGAGTAAATCTGTCACTTGTACTATGTTTAAAAAAAAAGTATTGCATACTAAAAATATTAACCTGATTTACATAGAACTGCAATATTGTAGAGAACAAGACAATTATTAGAAGCTAAAGATGAATAGACCTATTTCAGTAAGTCATGTAATCCATCTCTCTGACAATGGGGCTTACTCCCTATAGTATATCCTCCAGTTCAGACCTAAATAATTCCAGTAAGATTTTCCACAGTCTTAACCTCCCTGATAGAAATTTCTTTAGAATTGAGTTGTAATGAAATATGTAGATGCGATATACATTCTTCTTACAGCCCATTGAATTGAATAATCTTCAATATAAATAGTTTTGAACCCACCTATAGAAGTATCAGGGATATAATTCTTCATTCAGTTCTGTAGGATAGTAGAGTTAACATTTTTTGTTAAATCCTGTCTATATCCCTGTCCCCCGGGGATACAGCTGTGTTGTTAATCATATTTATTATGGCAGTGCCTAAGAGACAACCAAGAATGGGGCCCCATTGTGCTGGGCATTATACAAACACAGAGTAGTAGGTGGTTCCTGCTCTTAAGAGCTTACAATCTAATTAAGCAAAACAGACATAGGGTGTGGGAAGGGATATAACACCCAACCACAGAAAACTTTGATGTCAGCAAATGTCATGTTAATTCCATAACGTTTACTTTCTTTTTTTTTCTTCCTGTGAGTGGGATAAGCTAAAATGAGGATAGGCTAGGATGAGGAGATGGTACAGGGGCAGGTGTTGAGTGAAACTGGTGATGAAATTGTGAGGATGGGGATGAGAGAGAGTTGAAACAAACAACCAATCACCGCAGGACAGAGAAAGATTAAACAAAACTGAAGAAAGTTCTCTGAATGTCCAAAGTCCCTGCTTTGACTGCTATTGCCCCTGTTCTCGCTGACAGGAGTCTCTGGCTGACTCCTCTCTGAAGTTTTCTTCCAAGGCCATATGGCAGGGGAAGTGGAGGGGAGCATCACCTAGGGCCTAGTGTCCCCAGAATGTGGAGGGAACTCCCTTTTGCTGATCTGATCCAGAAGAGTTCTGGGGGAGGGGTGGCCCCGGCAAGGCTCCCTTTTACTCTTTCCTCCCAATGCAGCAGTCCTTGCCTTGTCTGCTTTTAATATGTTTAGTCTTCTATAAGATGTTTTTGACTTGGTACCACACATTTTGAATTAAAACAACTAGAATGATGTAAAATTTACATGGCACACATTAAATAGTCTCAGTCTAATTGTAAACAGGAAATCATCATTGAATGTGTGTGTTTGCAGTGGATCGGTTCTTGGCCCTACACTATTGAACATTTTTATTGATGACCTAGATAAAGGCTGCAGATGAGACAAAGATTTGTGGAGTGATAAATAATGAAGAGGACAATTCACTCATACGCAGTGATCTGGATTGCTCGTTAAGCTGGACACGGGTAAATCCATGTGCATTTTAATATAACCAAATATAGTTATACATCTAGGAACAAAGAATGCAGGAAACTCTATTCTGGGAAGCAGTGGCTTTGAAAAAGACTTGGAAGTCAGCATGGATAATCAAATGAATGTGAGCTCTCAGTGCAAAGTTTTGGCCAAAAAGGCTCATGCAGTTCTTGGATGCATAAGAAAGGAATTTCAGGTAGCAGTTGAGAGGTTATATTACCTCTGTATTTGGCACGGGCATAACCACTACTTGGAATACTTCATCCAGTTCACACGTCCACAGTTGAAGAAGGATCTTGATAAACTGGAGAAGTTTCAGAGAAGAGCCATGAGAATGATTGAAAGATTGGAAAAAAATTAAGAAGTGTCTTATACTGACAGACTCAAATCTTAATCTGTTTATTTTTAACAAAGATAAAGTTAAGGGGTTATGTGATCAAAGGCTATAAATAACCAGATGGAGAACAAATATTTGATAATGGGCTCTTCATTCTAGAAACAAAGGTATGACAAGATACAGTGGCTGGAATTTGAAGCCAGACAAAGTCATACAGGACATCACTTTTTTTTTTTTTTAAGTGAGGATCATTAACCATTGGAACAGCTTACCAAGGGTTGTGGTGGATTCTCCATCCCTTACAACTTTTAAACCAAGATTGGACATTTTTAGGAAATATTTTGAGGGAGCTATGTAATACCAGAGGCCAGATTAAATTGATCACAGTCCTACCTGCTGGCCTTAGAATCTGAATGAATCTATGTTTCTGCTCTTAATGGCTGCAGTCTCTGGCTGGCTCCTCTGTGTAGGTTTTTTTTCCACTTCTCTCCCAAGCCGCCTTCCCAGCTCTTCCACTCCTCCTCCCTCTACATTCTATGCTTGATTCATTCCTGTGGGTTCAACTGTAACTTTCCTGTCCACGATTCCAAAATTCATTTGACTCTCCATTCTTGCATCTCTGTCTGTCATGGTTTCTTCATGAGTTTTATGCTACCATCTTAAATTAAGTAGACCAGATCCTCGGCTGGCGTAAATTGATATAACTCCATGTCTTCAGTGAAGCAAAACGGATGCAACATGTCTGGTTCAACATGTCTAAAACTGAATTTACTATCTTTGCTTTTGAGCCCTTTGCTCTCCCTCCATTTTCTGTCCCTGACCTCACACCAGGCTTTCTATCACTCAGGCTCACAACCTTGATATCATCTTTGAATTCTTTATTTATCTATTATTAATGTATTGTTTATGTACTGACCATATATTAAATGCCTACAAGAAACAACTACAGACTGCTCCCTTCTCAGAAGAACATACTGTCTAAAACTAACATGACAGAGGTGAGTGTCCTAAACAGACAAATGAAGGTGCTAAAACAGGATACAACAGTGATAAGTTTCTGTGGTAATTCTGGCCACTGAGGCACAGAACCTTCTGGACTTCTGTGTTACTCTAAATACTTCTTCCCCTTCACTTCTTGTAGTCATGATGACTTCTTTCATTTTCACTTCTCATCACACATACCCTCTCTCTCAATTTCGCTATGTGAATGAGAAAGAGGAATGAGCTGTTACATTCCCCAAAGTACATTCTGGACTATTGAATGGCTGTTCCCCCTTAATTCTCTAGCCTGGGATAGCTCTGATACTGATTTGCTGGTGAATAACCACCTCTCCAGATTCTTCTCACACAGAGCCTTCAGCATGCAATCACTCCCAGCTAAATTACATGAATGCTCTTCCAGACATTCATGAACTGTATACCAGATGACACCCACAAATTCTTACTCCAAGCCTTGTTCCCCAGAAATGTGCATCTTACACTGCTCAATATTCTCCTGGACAGCGTAAACTCACAGCATATCCATTATTCCAACATTGGATAATGATCATGCACCAGCCTTGTCATTCTAAGTAGAAGTTCCCACACTTACTGGATAGATAAAACAAGTTTATTAACTAGAGAAAGATAGATAGATTTTAAGTGATTACAAGTATATATGTAAGTCATGATTGGTTACAAAAAAAAAAAAAGATAAAACTGCAATTAAATACCTAAATGAATTTAAAAGCAAAATGTTCCTCTCACCAGAAGCTGTAACAGTTTACAGGCTGGATTTCTTTTTCAGCCAGGGAACCCTTCCCCCAGTTCAATGTTCTTCAGGTATTCGTTGTTGCTGTGAACAGAGAGATGGGAGGAAGAGAGGTGATAGTAACCTGCATATCTCTTATTTTTATATTCTTTCCTCCTCTCCTTGAGAATTACTCCCCACCAGAGTGTAGACAAAAAACATGATACGAACCGTATCTGGGATGAAATGTAAATTTTTTGTTTAGATCTTCCTGTTGCTGAATGACCAGTTAAGCAGGCAATTTGACTTTGTTGATACCTGTCTGGGGTTGCAGTGTGTCTTTGTCTCTAAGAAATTGGTTTGTGGACATTATCCAGAACTACAACATATTTAAGTAACAATCATATAGCAAAATCTCATAATTTTACATGCAGTGTTACACACATTTCAACAGGATAATATTTAGCAGGTTGAGTTTTCAAATGATACCTCATAAGGCATACTTTATACAAAATACAACATGCACACATAAAAGTGGTGAACCTGGGGTACAGGGTGTCACAGGAGGATCAAGGGGAATTGAGATCCTGGAGGTGGTTCTCCTCTTTCACCTCTCAGTTTGATGCTAGCGAGAGTGGTTGGGGGAAGGAGGAGTCCTGGAGCATCTCTAAGCTTTACATTCTGGCCAGCAGCACAAGGATTGGTCTGAGGAGGGGGAGCCCTGAAACCTACACCTCACTTCTCAGCATAATTATGCATCCATTTCAAAATGAAAGACAATTCTGTGGCTATTTTACTGTCCCTGTATATACTGTAATATTTTATGAATATTGTAACTTGCAGAAAATTATAAATTGTCTGTTCAGGGAGAGCTGCAATCTCTGAGCTAATTTTGCAGGGTGTCTGTACACAGATGTTTCTTTCAAAAAGAGTGAAGTTTAACACAGTTTAAATTAAACAAGTGAAACTATTAAATGCCATGGATTGCTGTTGTCCATGCATCTGAATTGCTTCAAGCCTAATGCCCCATGTTCCCTGTTCTACTGGTGTCTTGTTAATAACAGTCCCTCAAGGAAACATTAGCCCTCTAACCCTAGTTTTGCTAATCATGAAACATCTTCCCTATTTCACAAACATTTTAATGTACATATTAAAAACAAACAATTGACACCCAGTCCCTCACCCTTTGTACTTTCGGCCAAAGGTTGCTAGCACATATCCAAGTTGGAGTTTCATCTTTACCATGGACTCAGCTGGTTACATAGTCTTTGAGATGGTTTGGTCTTCTCAACAGGTAACCATACTGGGAGTGACCTATCTCCATTTCTCTTTCACCTATCTCTGATTCTAGAAAACTCCTCCCTGTAAGAATGGCCTCCAGATAGAGAGATCATCACAGTTCTCCATTCTATCTTTGTAAGCGATCGCTGGGTGTTGTCTGCTGGCTCGTAAGTGCCTCCTGTTCCTTCAAATCATTTTTCCCTCTTGTGTAGTCGCCTCATATTTGTGGGTGCTACGGAACCCAATGACTCTTTTAGTCCACTCCTTCTAGTGAGCCTCTAATAGTTGGTTCTTCACAGGAGGCCTCTCTCTAGAGCCAATAGATCTCAGCTGACCTGTTGTGCTTGCTTTCTCCAATTGTTGGCCATCTCCTCTTGGCAGTATCTCCATCATCTGGCTGCATCAGGTCTCCCCTCATTAGTAGCTGGATTGTGGTCCTTCTTCTGATCAGTGTCTGCACTGGACTGTTTTGGCCATGCTGCTTACCAAGGCTGTTCTGGTCTCTACAGGTGCTATGATAAGACTACTCTGCAGACTTTCGAGCTACTTGCATAATGGTTCATGTAATGTCATAAGCACATTCCTTCCATGGTAAGCATACAGGTTCTACTGTGGTGTCTGCATTCAGTTGCAGCTTTCCTTTGAGGCACAAATCACCTTTGAAAACATTTCTGTATGCTTGTAGAATTGTCCATTGTTTATGAGGCACCCCATTTTGCTTCTTCAGCCACAGCTATAAAATTTCAATGCGACACCCTGATCAGATCTATGGCTTGTTTGGACATATTCCCTAAGAGTATGGTGCTGACCATAGATCACCGTCCATGGTGCTGACCATAGATCACCACAAACTTCATTTGATACCATCTTTTATTTATTGGGTTAGTTACTATGAAGTCACACTTCCCTACAGGCTGCATCACATTCCTTGTAATGGATGTGTTCAACTCCAATTCATCCCGAGGAATCACATTGCAGGAAGCCCCCTTGTGAAGCTGAAATTGAACAGGGTGATTCCCTATAAACATTGTTAGGCACAGAGGTTGCTACTGTCTCTTATTCAGGCTGTTGAGACAGCAAAGCAACCTTTATATGCTCTTGGACTCAAGGAGAGAATCGAGATGTCATTACAGGTATCTGATGTGCCTTCTGGTACAAATTTGATTGAACCTTTCTGGGACCTTCCTATGCTCTTGCGTGCACTGCTAAAATGGTTCAACTTGCCACATTCTTTGCAATGCTATATTAGTGTGGGGTATGTCTCATTTATATTCTCATGCTGTCTCCCAAAGTAAATGCATGTCACGATGGGTATGGAACCCTGTCCACTTGCTCTCCTTCACTGTATGTACTTCTGCAAGTGTTGTTGTGCCTCCTAGGGCTTTCATTCTTTGTCTTGAGGATCCAAGCATGTCTAAGCATCTGTCTGATAAAAGATTGCCTTCCAAGAGCAGCTACTCCTGCAGGTGGTGATCCCAAGTACTACAATCTATCCCGTTGCAAATCGGGCAGTCTGTGAAGTCCCCAAAACTGCATGTAGCAACCAGTGTGTGTAAGGCAGTAATACAGGGGTCTCTCCCCTCCCCTTCAGATTGGTCACTAGTGAAAAACCTGTGTTGCTCCAGGGTTTTATTCTGCTTTGAGCAATAGTTCCTCAGGGCTTTTAGGACTGCTGTGAGGCTTCAGGCAGTGGTGAGCTTTGGAGTCCTGCAGATCTCTTTATCATATTGGTTAACAAGGCAGAAACCGGTTTACTTTCTTGATGCTGAATGGGTGGGTCTGTATCTAGCTTGAACTCCTCCTTCCACCAGGTCCCTCACTGGGCTCGGTTTGTATCTGCAAAATCCAGGGCTCCATAGGAGGCTTCAGACCATGTTCCATAGCTCATGCTAGCAGCTGCTTCACTGCAGAGAACTCAGAAGCCACCACCATGTTTCATACATGAAGTGTGAGTCTAAATGCACAGTAAGCTGAAAAAGTGAATCTTTATTAAACCCTGTGGACTGCTCTGTCCATGTGGTTCAGCTGTTTCCAACCTAACACCCAATTTTCCTTGTTCCATTGATCTCCCATCAGTAACAGTCCCTCCAGGGAACACTGGAACTCCAGTTCCACTGATCATGGTACACAGACTCAATAAGATAACAACATAACAGTGAGTTGGTTTATATTTGCTTCCATTTAGAAGGTTTTCTTCACAAGCATAATAGTCCACAGGTTTCAAAAAATGGTAGGTCCACATTTAGGCACCCTAGTGGCCTGCTTTTCATTTTCAAATGTGTGCCACATCCAGGATCCTATTTAAATGCTATTAAGTAAAATGAGAGATTAAAATATGTGTGATACAAATTATTTTAAAAATCTACTGAATGTAATAGTTTTAGCCTTCCAATTAATCTAGAGCAACCTGTTCCATATCACTTGATGCTTGATCATGACAACGTGCAGTGTGTGGTGCTATTGTAATGCATTGCTTTGGGGGATTTATGCTTTTTTGAGTGTAAAATGTTTAAGCAAGAGAGTGTTCTTTGTTTAGCACCCTTTACCTGTGATAAAGCATCATGTACACTATTGTGCTATTGTATATAATTAATCAATACCAACTCACGGATGGCATTTCCTGGCAGTTAATGTTTGTCTGAAGGAGCAACGAGTCAACATCTTTGCCTCAGGGCCTAAATGCAACCAGCTGCTAGGAAATGTCAAATTCAAAGGTGAAGATATTTTAAAAACTAAATAAAAATAACGTATTCACCTTTATTATGTGCTGAAATACTTCAAGTTGGATTGTTTGTTACCATAGATATAGTATTCTGTTTATATACCTTTACCTTGTAGTTAAAGGCAAAAGAAACCAGTGGGAAAACAGAACTCCATTCCCTGTGCTAATACGTTTGAGAAAAAATTAAAATATAATGGTTAGGAATTTTTTCTTGATCAACTTAAATGATAGTTTTTTCACTTTTAAACTCTTAATGATAACAATACTTGTGTCACCATAAATGATTTCTTGTTTCTCCTTTCTAATTGCATTCTTCATATACAGTAGTCACTATTTCAAGGTTAACATTTAAAAAAAAGCTGCCACATGATATTCAGGAAGCTATATCAGAGATAGTAGATATATGGGATGTCTTGGTGTAGTAGGAATGGTAAATTCTTACACTTGTAAAGAGTTTTGTCCCAATCATCAAACCAACCAAGAAATATTTGGTTATTTTAATGTTTTCTTATGAGTTTTTGCCTCCATCTTTTCATTTCTTACTTACGTTTGTGGTTCTTTCTTTCCAATTAGTCTAACGTACTGGCACTGGGGTATCCAGGACAGAGGATAGTATTCTAGGTGTGATCTCATTATCACTGAATGAAGAAGGTCTTATTACTGGAAATCCAATTCATTTACTTATTCCATGACCCGTAATGTAATTCTGCTACCTATGCAACTCAAAATTTAGCAGGAATAATATTCAGGGAGGGTGGCACTGCCTATTAAAGTTGCCCAACTCTTCCTATTCAAAGATCTTGTTTTCAGTTGTTTATAACTTTGCCAAACCCTAAGTGTTCAGACTGACATTTTCCAGTTGGGTGTCTTCCTTCCCGCTACCCCCCACCCACCCTTTCCATTTCAGCCAAGACAGTAGGGCCGTTTCTGAGAAAGTAGCTAGGGGAAAATACATTATTTTGCTCCTGTTAAATTCTGGCAACCTTCTCTTTTGAAAAGTCTAGTACCTTCATGCTCTGGAGCAGGGACTTGAAATTTGGGTGGGGCTGGCCTTTATGTCAGGAATGTGCTTCTGCTATCCCTTTGAAAAACTTCCCAAATATGGCCAAGTCAAAATCCATTATAAAAAGTCACAGTTCACACATGCTCAGTACAGAGATTTTAGATTTTTAACTGCTAAATTCCTGGAGATGCTCTTCACACTAGGTCTGCTCCAGAATGGGGCTGAGAAAGAGATTTTTTTTCCCATCCAATTGCAGCTGTGGGCAATGCCAGGTCTGGGTCCAGGTTTGGGCACCTGAACAGAGATCAGGGAGACTGTCTCTCTTGTGCTCTCAATGCCAGCCTTCCCCTTCTTCTCCCCCACACACCCGCAACTTCTGCTGGGCCCTGGTTCAAATACAGAGGGAACAATATCTGGACTTTGGGAGTGGGGGTGACTGGGCTTAGGATTGGAAGCTGACAGAAGGGGGAGAGGGGAACTGAGAATTGGTGTGGAGAGAGACTGGGGCAAACATCTTTGGGGGGGTGGGGGGAATCAAGACACAGAAATTGAATGAGGAATTTGAGGAAGGAGACTGGGACTGGGAGCCAGTAGTTATAGAACCGTAGGACTGGAAGGGACCTCGGGAGGTCATCTAGTCCAGTCCCCTGCACTCAAGGCAGGACTAAGTATTATCTAGACCATCCCTGACAGATGTTTATCTAACCTGCTCTTAAAAATCTCCAATGATGGAGATTCCACAGTCTCCGTAGGTAATTTATTCCAGTGCTTAACTATGCTGACGGTTTGGAAGTTTTTCATAATGTCCAACTTAAACCACCCTAGCTGCAATTTAAGCCTGTTGCTTCTTGTCATATCCTCAGAAGTTAATGAAAACAATTTTTCTCCTTCCTCCTTATAACAAGCTTTTATGTACTTGAAAACTATTATCATATCCCTCCTCAGTCTTCTCTTCTCCAGACTAAACAAACCTAAGTTTTTCAATCTTCCCTCAGAGGCCATGTTTTCTAGACCCTTAATCATTTTTGTTGTTCTTTGGACTTTCTCCAATTTGTCTACATCTTTCCTGAAATGTGGCACACAGAACTGGACACAGTACTGCTGTTGGGACTACTCAGAGTGCAAGAATTACTTCTTGTGTCTTGCTTACAACACTCTTGCTAATACATCCCAGAATTATGCTTGCTTTTTTTACAACAGTGTTGCACCGTTGACTCATCTTTAGTTTGTGATCCACTATGACCCCCAGATCCCTTTCCTCAGTACTCCTTCCTAGTCAGTCATTTCCCATTTTGTATGGCAAATGTTAACTGGGGCAAGATGAGTGGACGCCAGGGAGAATTGAGAGAGATTAGATAATGAAAAAACGGGGGTGGGGGAATACTGGTACTGGCTAGGCAACGAGACTGGGTACAAGGAACTGGGGGGTTGGAGGGTGAACTGGGAATGGGCAAGGAGACTGGGAGGGGATGGGTGTTCTGGAAGAATGAGACCAGGACTTACTGGGCAAGGAAAATAAGGCTGTGATGAGAAACCTGTGAAGTGGATTCTCATTCCAGTGCCATTCTCTTCTCTTAACTAGTCTCCAAGGATGGAGAAGAGACAAGACAGTTTGGAAGGGATGGGACAGAAAGGTTCATGCTTGCAGGAAATGGGCAGAAGAATCTTTGCCCGCTAGTGCACGCACCTTTCCAGATTCTGGAATGGAACCCAAGGCTCCTGAGTTTCACCTTTCCTCTGCTGTCAGCAAATGACTGTGACGCTTTGCCAGTGGGTTTGTCTCATTTCACTCTAGTGCTGGTCCACTTAGAGGATCATCACCTACTACTGCTATTAGTCACTTCATTCACTCAAGCAAAGAGGAGTATATGCTAGAGCTAACTGTTCCAACCCTGAGAACTGAGAGGGTATGTTTCTAATGGTATCATGCAGGGATCAGCTCTTGGCTCTATGAAAGCTAACTCTTTTTTTTTTTTTTTTTTTTTTCAAATCAGTGTCCTGGAATAAAATATAAAATCATCACAGATAAAGTCTGCAGATGATACCAAGATTGGAGGAGTGTTAAATAATAGAGGATTAGATTACTGATACAGAGCAAGGTGGTTTGCTTGATAAGCTGGGCAGAAGCAAATACGTGTGTTTGAACAGCTCCAAATGTAAGATCATACATCTAGGATCAAAGAATGTCAGCCATACTTACAGAATGGGGGACTCAATCCTGGGAAGTACTCACTTTGAAAAAAGACTTGACGGTCATGGTGGATAATCAGCTGAATATGATTTAGCAGTGCGATGCTATCAGTTAAAAGGACAATGTGATCCCTGAATCTATAAACAGGGTATCAAGTGAGAAATTATAATATTTCTATATTTGGCACTGGGGTGATGTCTACAGGAATACTGGTCCAGTTCTGAGGTTCCACACTTCAAGAAAAATGTTAAAAACTGTAAATGGTACAGAGAAGGGTTAGAAAAATGCTTTGTAATGAAAGACTCAAGGAGCTCAATATATTTAGCTTTTTGAAGAGAAGGTTGAAGGTTAACTTGATAATCTATAACTAGATTGATAGAGTTTAAGGACAAAAGGGACCACTGGATCATTGAGTCAGAACTTCTGGGTTCAATGCCATTACATGTTATCTACTTACCCCTTTGTTAAGCCCAGTCATTTGTGAGAACAAATATGGGGAACAGAAATTTAATAACAGAGGACTCTTCAATAAAGCTGACAAGTTCATAACAAGATCAGTGACTGGAAGCTGAGGCTAGACAAGTGCAGCTTAGAAATAAAGTGCAAATTAACAGTGAGGGTAATTAACTATTGGAACAATTTACAAAAGGTTGTAATGGTTTCTCCATCAATGGAAATTTTTAATAGTTATGTGTTTTTCTAAAATATATGTTCTAGTTCAACTCCAATTATTGGATGTGAAGCAGGAATGAATTCAGGGAAGTCCTATTGCCATGAATCTTGATGGTGAGTCATGTGGGTGTCACATGATGAAATTTGTTTTTTATCAGTTTACTCATTTTTAAAATTAAAAAAAAAAACTATTGAGGCAAAATAAAATATTAACATACTACATTGTACATTACTTATTTGGGATCAGGTTAATATTCAAGGAACCGGCTAAAAAATCTAGCCTAGGAGAACACACACACACACCAGTATGGTAAAAGCACATTAATTATGTTTCAAAGTCCAAGCACTCAAAAGTTAGGAAATGCCAGAATGAAAGTTACCCTTGCAACCTTAATTTGGCTCCATTTGTGCATTATGATAATCTTTAAGTACATGATCACATATAAATTTTTACACCCACTTCATTTGATGCCCAGGATGATCCTTCTCTGAGGATTTATCTGGTTTGTGTAGTGAAAGAGACTCGTCTGTAGCACCTCTGTCTCATCTGTGGCCAAATTTGGAAAGTATGTAGTGAATGAAGCAGGGGATTTCAGTAAAAGAAAGGTCATATGGTTAAGGCAGCTGAATACTGCCTTAGAGAATTGAATTCTATCCTTGCCTCTGCCACAGAGTTCCTATGTGGTGCTAAAGAAGTCACTTAAACTTTTTCACAGGTGGTCACTAATTGTATGTTCATCATTTTCTGGGTGACTGACTTGAGACTCTGGGACCTGATTTTTCAAGGTTCTGACCACTCACAGCTGCAACTGAAGTCAATGAGAGCTGTGCTTTGAACATAGAAAACGCTATGTAATGTGAAGTTTTCTGAAAAAAATCAAGCCATGGGTCTCTCAAATTCTGACCCACAATTAGTGGATACTTTTGATATTTATCTCTCTGTACTTCAGTTCACCATCAGTAAAATGGGGATCTTACCACGCAGTAATCTCACACTTGTGTTATGAAGATCATCTGTAATATTTGGGAAGCATCCAGATACTTTAGTGATGTGTGCCATAGAAAAACCCATGAGGAAATTAAATTGTGTGCTGTAAATAAGACCTGGAGACACACAGTTTACAATGAGGTGAAAACAAAACATTGAATAGCTTCTCATTAAATGAGCATTGTGCATTCTCTGCTCAGAATGAGGTAGGGCTCCTGTAGAAAATATAATGATCATGATATTAAAGACTATATCATAATATCTATGTACAAGGAGGCTGAATGAAGGTTGCACAGGCATCTTCATTCTGGTATTTCCTAACTTCTGAGTGCTTGACTTTGCAAGCTTAATCATGTCCCTTTAATGTAGTTTTTTAATGTAACATTGTGGAGAACAAGATTTTTTTTGTGTACAGCTTGACTGAGATGTACTGAACACTTAAAAAAATCATAATTTCAACATGCTGCATATCAGTTACATGTAGTCTAATGTCTGTAAAAAAAACCTTTCTTTTGTTGCTCTAAATATTTAGAAAAGTAAATACACAGTACTCTAATCCTGCATGACACAATATCTAGCCACATACAAATTGTACCTGCAGTACTTTAATAGGTAAGAGCACAGGTATATCTCAGATGATCTGGCATTCAAATTTCCCTCCATGGTATAACAAAATTAAAGGCTAATGTAGTTTAGAACCCCCAGAGGACATTTCATCTTGCACAATCCATGACTTTTAAAGATGAATCAATTCTGCATGAGTGAAACTACAGATACTTTAGCTAGCAATTGGCCAACCATATGGGATAAAATAAAACTTTCATCTATATCCAAAACACAAATGCAACCTAAATCATACTATATTTGAGGTTTAAAAAAAATGTTTTTTCATCACCCCTAGTTTTCAGGTGCTCCTGTACTTTCAGTGTCAGTCAGACAAGTGGTAGATGTGCTGAAATAGTAATAATGGTTCATACTTATATAGCATTTTTATTTTTACAAAGATAATCCCAAGCATTAGTTGCCATAAGTATTTCTTGACCAAAAAGTAGAAAGAATAGTAGCAAAAATTGATAAAATCTATTTGTGCAAGATTTTCCACTCAGTAGTGCATATCCAATAAGTTCAGGATGTTTTAGGTAAGCATCTGCATTCTTTTAATGTTACCTGGGCTGAACCTGTCAAGATGTGCCTGTAGCTTCCTTTATTTGACAACCAAATTAAAATTAGTTGTTCATATTCCCCATAGTATGTAACTGAAGCATCTGAACCTGCTAGGTTACAAGGAGTACTTTGAAGAAAATCCATCAACATTTAATGAGAGAAAATACAGAACTTGTTCATTCCTCAAGGTAAAAGATTCTCACTTCACATATTGGTCTACAAGACACAGGCAATGATACCTAACTCGTATATAGCACTTCTTATCAGTAGATCTCAAAACACTGCAGTATTATCCCCACTTTACAGCTGGGGAAACTGAGACACAGAAGGGTGAAGGAATTTGTCCTAGGTCACCCAATAGGTTAGTGACAAAGCTGGGACTAGAAGCCATGATTCCCAACTCAGCATCCAGGACTCTAGCCACTAGTTCAAAACTTACCCAAACCAATTAGCTTTTGTAAATTAAAATTGTCAAAATGTTGTATCTTATTGGTGTATGGCAGATGAAGTGGAGTATATTTAGTTATATTTTTACATCAGGCTTATTATTTGAATTAAATTGTGAAGCACTGGTATTGTCTGATTTAAATCTTCATCCTTGGTTTTAAAAGGCTGTTTTAATCACATTGGTGTCTTAAATAGAGAAATGTCTTTCTACTAGTTTTGCATCTGGTATATTAACTTTCAGTAAGTGTTTCAGTACTTTATCTTAATCCAGGAAATTCATTATCCAACATCTGTTTTAGAAGGCAGCTTGCAATATCAGTGGCAATGACTCTACCATAGTTTCCGCCAGAGTAATATATTGAATTTTCCACATCAGCACTCCCTGTTAAATAGCAAGCGATTCAAATCATGGAGCTATACACCATCCAGAGAGAGGGAATTAGAATGTGACAAAGCATCAGTTTCGCCCATAGAGCAGTTAAGATAGCATATCAGTTATCAGCAATGCAAGGCAAAAGCAACTATCCTCCAATATGGAAAAAAAAAAAAGCCTTTTCCTAATGATTTTTGTACGTTACTATGAAAACTGGATTATATCATTAGACTTCACAACAGGCTGCATGTTCCTAACCTATGGGACCAGCTTTGTTAACTTAGATCGAAAGTCACCTGTTGAATTTTCTATAGAGGACTTCTGGCAGTACATATTATATATTGAAAATAGTTACAATTAGGGTTGGTTGAAAATTTTGTCAGAATGATTTTCTGACTAAAAAAAGTCTTTCACAGATTTGAAGTTTTCTGTGAGAAAATGTCCATTTTGCCAGAATTTTTTAATTTTTCCCCAAAGGAGGATCAAAATGACAGCTCCCTGGCTGTCTCTGATAGGCTCTTGTCAGTTTCACAGTTTCTCTGTGAGTGAAATTGACAAAATCTTTCAGGGATAACTACTGAGTCTGAATACCCTAACTCTCCTCTGCCTTCCTACCTGTGCCTCTCCCACAAACTGCAAGGTTTTTTGTTTATATAATTTTTTTCAGAGAAAAAGTGTTCTGCTCAGAACATCACACAAAACAACTTCTTGCTTCTTGAGATGTCCACACCAATTTTGTACCTTCATTTGAACTGCATAAATAGCTTCTCATGGCTCTCCTTTCATGCAGTTTAAGTAACGAGAAAGAACATTAGAATAAATTTAAAAAAATCTATATTTTGTGAAAGTGTGCCTACCTGTATATTTGTATAAACCTGTAACTGAAAAAAATCCATTTTTCATTTATTTGCATTTGAAACTAGTGAAAATAAAATGGTGTAGTATGCAGAGAAAAGATTAGAAATGGAAACAAATGTTCAAAGGAGGGAATAATAGACATACTGAAATATCTGCATTTGCAGATATAAAAAGAGTAATTTCTTTCAGAGATGCACAATTGCACATAAAATTGCCAGTCTTATAAATGCAAACTTCTCTGTACAAATATTTTTTGTTTGTTTTGTGGCTTCAGATTTTGTGGCCACACACTTATGGAAGCATATCTGCTATACTCTGATTTGGAAACATGTCTGTAAATATATGTTGTCTTTTCTATTAAAAAGCAGGACAGAGTCAAAAACCAAGCTATCTTTTGTGTGGTGTGTTTTACGGTGTGGAGCTGAAATGTAACTTTTCATGGCAAGACTATATTACATCAAAAAAGATGCATGATTATTACAAAGATTAAATTAAAGTTTAAGGAGGTGGATGTGATGATGTAAATAAGAATTAATTTATGTATGCAGGAGAATGTGGTGATAGTTCCACAGATCCTGTTGTATGGATCAAATGTGGACTTCATCCACATTTTGGCAGTGCTTAATTCATCACAAGGGATGAATCATTTCAATTGCAGGTTTTTATATGGATTATTAATATGGCACAACAATTGTTTTTTAGATAAGATTTCAGCATAAATTCTGGCTGTTTTTACATCTGTCTTGAAATCACATTAGTATGTTCTTGTTTCAACTCCTATCCATTAACAAATGACTGCATTTGTAATTGTACCATAACTATGCACAAGGCAGCAACAGGTCGCTGGAACACTGCTCCTTGAGTCAAGTAGTCTGTCTGTCTGTCTGTCTCATTACATACATTTTCTCCTTTTCTAAAAGACAGTAACAAGTAGAGATGTATCCAAGCTGCAAAATTAGGATTTGCACCTGTAGCCCTTCTATCAGGTGCCAGTAGCAAGGTCTGAGTTCAGTCTGTCTAGAGATCCTTTTTAAAAATAAATAAAAAGATGACTTCAGCTCCCACCTAGAGCCTTACTCCTATTTCTGGGAAATTAAAATATAACCTTCCTGGTTACCTTTCTAGGTTGTTCTTCCCCATTCACAAGCACTGAAGAGTCCTTAGGAGCATGGAATCTCACAGTACCTCTTATATGGGGTTGAAGGGAAACAAACTGAAAAAAAGAAACCGAATAAATGTGGTGTTATGCTGGGGATAGGGTGAAACGTAGTTGAAGCTGGTGTTCATAACTTCTGTCTATCATCCACGATAAACAATTAAGCTCCTTTATGGAATAGATAGCTGAACAATAGGAGCTACTGTCCAAAAAACAGGCTACATGAAAGGCTGAAGTAGGATCTGAGCCCCGCATTCTGAAGGGTTTTTCCTGGCCTGTGAATGAGAATGTAGGGGGCTGGATATTTTTTTGATGAACTGTGTGTGAAAGAGAATCAGCAGAACCACTACAGAAGCACACAGAAGGCAGCAAGGAAGCCCTAGAGACAGCCAGAGAAAGACTTGTAGCATGACCCTGGGGAAAAAGCAATGAGAAAATGAGCTTCTGGGGTAGGGTTTTGGCTGTATAAGGCTTGGAACTGTGAGCAATGAAACTATCTCCTGCTGTTTGAGTCCAACTGCATTCAGGGAAACAGGAATTTATGTACAATACTCTATCAAAGAAATGCCCGGCCAATCATCAGTTTCTCCCTATAATGGAAACAACCTGTAAGACCCCAAATATTGGCTAACCGCACAGGTCAAAAGGGATAACTAAAATAAACAAAACCCAAGCAGTATATTGGGAGTATGGTCAACAGTACAATTCCAAGTATTAATTCAGTGTGTTGAGGTTCAGAACTTAGCCACACAACAATCCCCACCCATCTATAACAAAGTCCAGTTACACTCAGGGTAGTTTGGAGAATCAAGGGGTGGTTCTCCTACACCAGTCTGCTGCAGTCCAGAGAAGTCTAAACCTCTAGGTCCCATTATTATATGCATCTACCTGGTCCAATTCTGTGACTTCAGCTTTGATGCTGCTGGTGTGGTCTGTCCTTGCTGCGAAGTCAGCTCTGTCACTGCCTGTCCTGCTCGGCTCAGTCCATCTCCACAAAATCACTTCACACAGGGTTCAGAATCTCCACATGGAGAATTGAGAGCAAAATTGGACCCTTGGACAGAGTCCTTCTTCTTTGGGACAAAACCCCCTATCTTGAGTAATTCCTGTGTCCTTTCATGAATATAGTTACAGTAACAATCCATTATCATATCATCCAATAAATTACGCTGGCCAGAACTGGCTTTTCCTCTGGAAAAGAGTTGGAGCAAAATGTTCTGTCTCTTTAAATGTTCTGGCTGTGGGGCTTACACTACAGTGAAATAATATACTTTTGCTGTTAGGCATTGTAGGTAAGCTTTGTTGGTGTCAATAGAAATGGAGAGTGCTCCACACATTACAGGTGCTATGAACTCTTCAGCAAATTCTCAGCTTATATCACTCTATTTTTCATCTTTGCTAAAATAATATTTATTATAAATAATAAAGGCTCTTTAGTTTTGCTCAGTAAACAGAACTGAAATGCATAATGTGATGTTGATAACCTATAGCTATCCTGATTTTGGTGTATGAAATGGTCTGTAGCCAGCATCACACTGTATTACCATTAAAATAATTGAATTTAAAACATGGAAAAGGCAAACAACTGTCAAATTCTACTTATAGAACTTTTCATTTATGTAGGAGAGCTAAAAAGATGACATCACTGTTTCTTCTTGATGTGTAATCAAATTTTCTGTTATGATGATTGTGAAATATAAATTTAAAGATTTGAAGAGCTGAGCAATACCAAACTTTGCTTTCAGAAGGTAGAGATGAACAGTTAGAGAAATCAGCATATATTTTCCAAATTAAATTTAGGGGTAAATTATTTGAATCAACTGGAGAAATGGGAAGTGTCTCCAACACTGACTCACCTGATTCAAGAAATCAACAGGCTAAAAATTGGATTAATTAGGGACTACATGGAGTACATTACCGGACACTGGCAGTACCAAGAACGGACCTGAACGCCATCATGAATTGGCAGCGAGATGAGAATCGAAAGCCTTTCTCTGTTAGATCGCATGTACTGAAGGATTATCTATACCATAATTCTCACTCAATGAGGGTCAACCCACTTTTCATTACCGTATCTACTTCCTACAAACCGTGCTTAAATGTAACTTTTGTATGAACAACGTACCCTCTTACATGACAGCTTGTATTTTAAACCATCAAACCAATTACCCTCCATCTGGGATATCGAAGATTATGTTTTCCTTGTACTCTCCAAATTTCAACCAAACTCTGTACCTGCTGATAATCTGTACATTATGCCCAGATGTCCAGAAACTCTCTTGTTTAAACTCTGTACCTGATCATTTCTTTAAACATCATCTTCAATAAATTTTTTAGCTTGCAATAATTAAGGATTCTTCACAGTTGTGTTTTTTGTATTGAAACATTTTATATTATAAGCCTAAAATACATTATTCTTGGAAATCATAAAGTTCATAGTGGTTACTGTATACTTCGCATTGACATTTAGGAGTTTCATGATCAGGCTTTATAGATGGCTAGAATAAAATTGTGGTATCTAGAGGACAAAGTCATTACCAAGAAGAACTGTTGCAGATCATTAATGAAAACAAAGACTAAGTGATTTGTGAACACATGAAAGATTACATCAAAGAAGCTGCAGATAAACATCTAGGAAAAAAGTTAATAGTGAACAGAGCCCCATAGACAACAGATGAAATCATTGCTCTGATGGATGAAAGAGGAAAGTTTGACAACAGAAAAAGAGGAATAATGAAGACTAAATAAAATAAAGAATAAATGCAGATTAGTAAAGTCTGAATGAGAAATGCAAAGAAACTGGATAAAGAGAAAAAACAAAGTGAGATATATCAAAAGATAAGAGCCTTCAATTACAGAAGAAAAGTGACTAATACCACAGTTCATGACAAAAATAGACCATATATGATAGACCTAAAGACAAGAATGAGAGCTGGGGAGAATACATCAAGGAGCTATGTGGTGGTAATAGGCCTGAAAAAACCTCAACTAGAGATCAATCAAGTTAACCTACCAATAATGGATGAAGAAAATCATGTCAGTAATAAGACCTCCAAATGGAAAAACACTGGATTATGAGGGAATACTGGCTGAATTTTTAAAAAGCATAGGGATGAAGGCTTCAAAGCGCTATCAGAGGTAATAAAGAATAAGTTTGAGACAGGAGAATTGTTGGAAGGCTTTACAACCTCACTGTGTATCCAAATCCCCCCAAAAGCACAACACTATGGATAATAAAAACTGAAGAACAATCAGTATTTTATTTCATGCCGCTAAGATACCTTCACAAGTTGTTCAAGAATGACTAAAAGTGAAGATTGATAAGGAAATAAATGAACAACAATACACCTTCACATGTGGAAAGGGCATTTATAAACACTATTATGAACTTGAAGCTCATATTAGAAAGATCAACTGAAATGGGAAAAACTTTGACTTCCAGAAAGCATTTGACAGAATCTACCACTACAAGTTGTTCAGCTCATTATGTTCTGTAGGGATTGATGAATATGAACTCCGAGTAATAAAACAATTATACTGGAATCAGAAGGCAATTATAATGGGAGATGAAAATTAAAATCTAATAGAGATCAAGATAGGAGTGAGTCAAGGTTGTACAATGTCACCAACTTTATTCAACGTTTATAGCAAGTGTTTGAAGTAATTAATGGAAGAAACAGTAGACTGTATTAACATGAATGGAAAATGGATGAATAATAGCTATGCAGATGATAAAGTATGGTTAGTGGATTCAGAAGAAGGTCTGATGAAGTTAGTGAGAGATTGTATAAGAATACAGAAAAAATATGTTCTAGAGTTCAATGTGGACAAGACAGTAATGGTGTTTGGTATGCAAGGATCCTGGCAAAACATGCAAGGTTCCAGTGGACAACACAGCCATACAGCAAATGAGAAATTATTGATCCTTAGGAAGCATCATTAAAGAAAATGGAAGATTGGATACAGAAGTCGACAACAGAATATCAAGAGCAAAAGAAACATTCTGGAAGGTTAAATACCGGATGAGAAGGGAAACGAATCTGAGGACCTCTTAAACTTACATTGGTCTCTGTTAAATTACAGCTGTGAAACATAGACATTCAAACAATCAATAATAAAGAAAACATAGTCCTTTGAATTATGGTATTATAGAAGAATTCTGAAAACATGGCTAGGCTTGTAACCAATGAAAAAATAATGGAGATGATTGGAACTAAGCAACCACTAGTTAAAGATTTTATGAACAAAAATATTCTATGTGCAGGGTACATTTTAAGAAGTTCGGCAGGTTTCTGGGAACTGAAAGGGAAAGTTGACAGCAGAAGAACATAAGGCAGAAAAAAGAACATTGGATGGATAATGTGGTATCTTGGGTGGATATTCATCCACCAAGAGATTAGCAGAGGATCATATAGAATGGGCTATCATGGTTGCAAACCTCCAGCAATGGAATCACCACATAAGAGCTAGAGCCACCAATCATTTTTTGAGAATATTTATATGCCTAACCAACAGAGACCAAGTAGCACTAACTACCATTTTTGACTTAAATATGAAGAGGTGGTATTTGTAGTCAGCTACAATACAAATATTGCACTATCTCAACCAAGCTGTATTTCATTGGCACATAATCATCTATGCAGTCCTGAATTCCTTATTCAGGGAAAACTACTGAACCCAATGAATGTGTTCTGTGAGAAGTTACTAAAGGGCTAGCTGCAAATGTGATAGGCAAAATTGTCACTGGGGCTGCAGTTCAGCTATGTCCTTAAACATGTATCCAAGATTATGTATGGAGGAGTCCTGAGTACTCACATGCTAAAATTCCTTGTGACTAACTAGAAAAGGAATGCACAGCCTATTTTCCAAGTCTCATTGACGGTTCATTTACCACATTCTTACCAGTCTCTCTTTTTTTTTTAATGATTTGAAGAAGGGAAGCAGTGGCCAGAGTAGCACTATTTTTATTCATAAGGGACCACAATAATAATCTCCATAATGTGCTCTGATGTGAACTGTGTGTTCTAAGAATACCTAAGTGTACCTTCCTTTTAAGCAGATATATTTGTTTTTACTTAAAGCGAACAACTTACAGGAGAGAGGGGTTTTTCTTTTTTAACATATGAACTGCCAAGTGATTTAGAAACTAATTACAATCAATGTAAAGTGGGACAGGAAATCTGTGTCCCAGAAACAGACCATTATTGTTACTTTTCTGTGTGTCACATAGCTTTGTCTGCTTTGCTGCCAAAAAAAAAAAAAAGAACAATAAAATACATCTTTTGCATGTGCCACGTCTGCCTCTGGGCACCTGCATGTGCATATGCATGTGTGCATCTGTCTCAAAAATTAATCTGTTGAAATGTATATACATTACAATAGTTGAGTAACCAGGCAGAGTTATGCTTTTTAAATTTTGTTTTGTAGAAATAAATTACTGGTACTTTTGCTCTATCTAAAGTAGTAAAAGCTTCCACATGTAATATATGTTCTTGTTTAATATGTAGTATTTTGTTAGTAGAATTGTGACCTTTGGATTTTCCATCTTAAATTCTTATATGGCCCCATTACCATAGCTTCTGAACGCTCCACAGTCTTCACTATATTTATCCTCTCAACACCCCTGTGAGTAGGGAAAAGCTATTATTCTCATTTTACAGATGGGGAATCAAGCTACAGATAGATGCTAAAAGACTTGGCCAAGATCATACAGGAATGCTGTGGAGGAGTAGATGAAGCCCCAGGCTAGCACGCTAATCAATGGGCCAGCCTTCCTCTCTTTTCTAAGAACTGGGTCCTTACATTTGCTGGTGTATGTTTGTATTTCCTGAAGCATGTTGCTCAGAAGCTATTGCAAAGTACTGAGTAATATTTATATTCCTTTTACTCAGGGAAAACCTGCTTATCTCCTTTCAAAATAGAAACTTTGATATTCTATACTGAAATTATCATCATGATTTTTTTTCACTTTTGTTTATATTCTATCATGCTATGTTTATAAAAATACCAAGTAACAAATAATTAACTCCCTAAGAAAATAAACTGGAGGTCTGAGGAAACGCGAATGAATTTAAAATTTCTGTTACATTTGTCCAAGAGGCTGCAACAGTTCTTCATAGAAGCACGCTTTGCGATTCTGAACCATGCTTATGTCACCCTCCAGACATATTGTCCAACGTACCATATAAAGGCCTATAGCGTAAGTCTGTGAGACCTTATTACACAGGCGAGTCACACAAACCTAAGCACAGCCTTGTGTGGGCCAAACAGATTCTACATATTGTAATAAGATTTAAAGTCACATATATTTTAAGTTCAGCTGGTTTCGTATGTATTTAAATAGACAATACTGTACATAGAAACAACTATTTACACGCTTGTGTAAACTAAAATGATGCAAGCATGATGACAAAATGCTAACAAATTGGTTATGAGTATGTTGTATTGAAATAGGCCAGAGCCTTAGGAAATGCTCTGATGGGCTGCGTATGGCCCGTGTGCCGAAAGTTGGGCTCCACTGCCTTAAGTTAAATTAGAAGCTATGTCTAATGCAGAATGCTGCAGTTCACTTATTAAGTGGAGTTTCTCACTATAAACATGTGACTCAAAATGGGATCCCTTTTAGTTTCTGGAATGTAAGGTATTGGTGTTGACCCATAAAGCTCTTAATTGCCTGGCACCTGAGAGCCTACCTCTCTCCTCCAGACTATATCACTCTAGAGATCAGCAGGGGTGTTCAAGCTTGACCTCTATTAGACAGAGGACCCCTTAATTTAGGAATTTACTTCACTTTTACCTTTTGATGTGAAATCCTTTGCGTTTGTTGATCCCAAAGACATGTCGTAAAGTCAATCTGAGCAGTTATTTGGAGAGACTGAGGCAACTGAGTAGGGTTTTGTTACCATAAGGGGGAGAGATTTTGGTATGTAGTATGTTTTGCTGATTGGTAGTTGGTATGTTGATGATAGACAGAAAATGTGCTGGGGTGCTGTTTTGTAATAGGTTTTATAACAGTTTTTTTAATTAATGGCAAGAGTGCCTAAAACCTACACAACACATTCTTTTATGCTTCTTTATTTTAAATCAAATAAATAAACACTTAAAATGGAAGGGGAAAAAGAAAGCAGAATCATGATAGAGAAGGTTAGCTGGGCCTCTTCTTTATAATGATTTTACATCGTAGCAGAATAAAGGGTACTTGAAAGTAAATAGCAACAAAGGTAGAGCTGATAATTGGAAACACTTCTTTTAACATGGTAAATGATTAATCTGTGAGCCTCACTGCTGAAGAATATTTTAAAGCATATCTTAGTAAGTCACAGCTTTCAAAGCTGTTGTTTCTGCTATCTGCAGACTCAGAGAGCCATTACTATATCAGTGTAATCATAGTTCACATTGTCACAGTTATCTTCACCACTATGATGTATAAAATGAATAGTAACTTAGATATTATGGAGCAAAATTTGCTGCAAAGGACTGGGTTCCACAGCAACTTCCTTGGCTAAGGAACCTTGGGATACATGGGAACTTGCTCATATTTTCCTATAGAACTGCGCTGGTTTGTTGCATTTTTTATTTTACTGGAATTAATTCTGACTATAGCTGACCCAATTGCTTTTAAATATTTCTAACTTTTCTAGGATAGATTACAGGAGTATTCTTATGGCAAGGGACATCTGCTGGTCTTGTTACACATAGTCTTCCAAATTCTTTTTCTTGGCATGCAAATACGTTTTGACACTTCGGAAGTCGTGGCTCTGTTGTTGTTAGTTTTGGTTAACCAGTGTTCTGTGTGGAGGAGCTGTGCCCTCTGGCTTGGTCTCTGATTCAAGTGAATTCTTGAGACAGAGTTGCTGCCTGGGAACCAGCCTCTGGTGCTGGGCTGAGATTCTTAGAAGAAGGGATTACCCTTCATGCTGTTTGATCATCTTGTTTCAGGCCTGGCATATAGGTAAAGAAAACAAGTTACACTTAGAATATACCAGACTCCATGTCTCTGATTTATCCTCTACTGGGGAGCAGACTGCAAAACACTAACATCTGTGACTGCTCAGCAGAGGGGCAATGGTCCTGGAAGAAAGGGTAACATGATGCTGGAAGAAGGGGTAACAGTATTATTATTATTATTATTTATTATTTAAATGTCAGCTATTTTTCTATATCTCAACTTGCGTTTCTACAAAATCTACTCTGAAACACCCAGAACACTATTACTGCACTAGGACCCAATCCTGCAAACCCATGTTTGGAGGAAAAACTCCTATGCCCTTTTATAGAAACAGTGAACAGCATTTTACACCTGATTAGATTATCATTAAATCTAAAATGGTCTCCAGTTTTGGTCACATCTGTCAGACCTGGATTATTTCTGAATTTTACTATGTATGATTAGTAATATCATACGTATATTTGTTACTATTGTTACTATCTGTAATGGGCTCAGCACTCTACAAGGTAGCCCTAGCCCAAGAAGCTTACTGTCTAAATGATCAAGAATAGCCTTTGACCTGGCTGTCATTTAACATAAAGTGCAAGAAATCAACCCTGTACTACTTCTGTAAATATGGTGATGTGAGCATGTGACTTTCCCACCTGCTGTAAAAACATACCGCATGTAAGGTAACTCACACTTCCTGCCTACGGTTTTTTCATTTGTTAGTTAGAAAAGTCAAGAACAAAACATAATTAAGTCTAAGATTTTCCCCCAGGTTTAGCATCTCAATCCACCACAAGGTCCTCTCTGCTTCAGAACTAAAAACCTCCATCAAGGCAGTCTATCTCAGAAGACCACTTTCTCCTTTTCTATGCCGTTCCGGAGAAAACTCCCCCCCGGGTTTGGTATTATTGACAGGTTTTGTGGAGTGGGGATGGTCTCAGTCCTTGTCAAGGAGAGACTATTAACCCCTTCCTTCATTGTACAAGTGTGGAGTTGACCAGTTTAACAGTTTATCACAGTTTCCCTTAGTTTTCTCAGGGTATGTTTACATTGTGGAGTGAAGTCAATTTATTTTAAATCAACTTTCACCCACCGAATTTTATAAGTTGCAGGAGAGTGATCACACCACACTCATTGCGTTGGGATATTGTGCACTAGTGGTGCTTGGGTTGATATTCAAAGCAGTGCACCTTGGGTAGCTATCCCACAGTGCAACTAGACGCAGAGGCTTTTGGGAAGGTTGTCATCCTACCATGATGCAACATGCTCCCTCCCCCACCCTTCTTGTCCTAAAGAAATGGACAAATACTTTTTTGCGCTGTTTTTCTAAACCCTTCAGTCTCTGCCACACGTACACCGTTGCTGGAGAAGCATGAAGTCCGCTCAGCTCTGCACTATCATTGTGAGCATAACAAACACCTCACGACTTATCCTGCAGTACTTTCAAAGCCGAGACAGGAGTCCCAGTGCGGAAAATTGCGATGTTACTGAGGCCGCCCTGCTACAAGCCATAGAGCAAAACAATTCCCATTTGCTGCAGGTTGTCATACAGTATCTTCAGTTGGTGGAGTGCCGGTTCTGATCCCAGAAAACAAGCACTGACTGGTGGGATCTCATCGTTATGAAGGTGTGATAATGATCAGTGGCTGCAGAACTTTCATATGTGAAAGGCCATTTTCCTTGAACTTTGTGCAGCGTATGAATACTCACTTGAGACTTGCTCTGACAGTGGAGAAGTGAGTGGCCATCACTCTGTGGAAGCTAACAACCCCAGACTGCTACCAGTCAGTTAGGAATCAATTTGGAGTCAGTAAATCCACTGTGGGAGCTGCTGTGATGCAAGTGTGCCAGACCATTAATAGACTTCTGCTTAGAATGGTAGCGACTTTGGGAAACGTGCAGGACATAGTGGACAGGTTTGCTGCAATGGGGTTCCCAAACTGTGGGAGGGCGATAGATGGCACACACATCCCTATCTTAGCACCGGACCACCTTGCCACAGAGTACGTAAATCGAAAGGGATACTTCTCAATGGTGTTTCAGGCCCTTGTGTATCACAAGGGACATTTCACTGACATCAGTGTGGGGTGGTCTGGAAATCTGCAGGATGCACGCATCTTTAGGGACATAGGTCTGTTAAAAAAGATGCAGGCAGGCACTTTCTTCCCTGACCAAAAAATAAATATTGGTGATGTTGAAATGCTGATAACGATTCTGGGGGATCCTGCATACTCCTTGCTCCCCTGGAAAATGAAGCCATACACCGGGCACGTGGACAGCGAGAAGGAGCATTTGAATAATAGACTCAGCAAGTGCAGAATGGGGTGGAATGTGCATTTGGCCACTTAAAGGCAAGATGGCGCAGCTTGCTCACTAGGTTAGACCTCAGTGAATGCAACATCCCAACTGTTATCTCTGCCTGCTGTGTGCTCCATAATATTTGTGAAAGAAAGGGAGAAAAGTTCCCCCAGGAGGAGGGGGAGGCTGATAGTCTGGCAGCTAATTTTGAGCAGCCAGATTCCAATGCTATGCCAAAAGCCAATCATGGAGCACTGTGCCTCAGGGAAGTATTGAAAACCCATTTTTGGAATGAACCGCAGTAATGTATGTCTTGGTCAGTACTGTACCTTCCCTTCCCATCCCCCACCCTGGCACCATTGGCCCCATCCCCTTCTTTCCCCACCGACAATCCCCAAGCTCTTAATGAATAAAGAGAAATATTTTTAAAGTAGTACGGTTTTATTCATGTCCTATTTCCAGTGGGGGAAAAGGAAGATAATTTAACATTCTCATCAGTCTGCTTGGCCATACAGAGCAAAGTGTGACTGTGCAAACAACAGAGCACACACATTTCCAGTTCTTAAAGGGGCTGTCACCTCTTTCTGCTCCCTTCCACGGCATGGAGTGAGGCACGTATTGCACGCTGCTCAACCTCCTTCTAGAGCACTCGGGAGGTGGGAGGGGCTGGTAAGAAAGTACTTGTTGGTTGAGAATTTTTGAGGAGCTGCAGAGGGAGTCTGTCCTGCCACTGCTCTTCCTGGAGCTCTACCAGATGCCTCTGCATGTCAGACTGATTCTTCTTAACATGCATCATCTCCTGTTGCATTCCATGCTCCTGCTTCTATGCTGATTTTGTGTGTTCCATGTCCATGTTTAGTTTTTCTGACAAGGACGTCCTCCAGGCTCTGAGCTCTGTGTCAGCAGCCGCGGAGGTGTTCATTAGTTTGTTGAACATGTCATCCTGAGGGTTTTTTTTTTTTGCTTCCTAATCTGGGAAAGGCGCTCTGCGGGAGTAGAATATGGAGTGAAGGCAGAGGCATTCACTGTAAGGCAAGCAAAGCACAAAGTTGCCATTGTTAGTTGACCCCGTGGAAAAACAAATGTTACAATGTAAAAAAAACTCCCTTTCATATTCACAAGGCAAAGCCAGACCTGCAAACCAATCTGTATTTATCATATGGTAAGTAAGGGGCCTTTGCATCCATTACAGGGAAGTTTGTATAGCACTAAATTCCCCAATCCACACATAACCCAGGAGAAGGATCATTGGGCTCCCCTTTACCATCCCAAAGACCGGTTTGGGAGGAGGTGGTCAAAAGGAATTGGAGGAGGGTGTGGGTGAGAAGTGTCTCTGGATGAAAAGAAAAAAAGAAAAAGGGCACCAATTTGCAGAACCATAATGCTCATACCAACAATATCATAGCTAGGAATTGTCTGTGTAGGGGCCCAAGGACACCGTCCACAGCAGGGGAATAATACGCAGTGACTATATTGGCCAGGTACTGTAAATTTGCGCCACCTTCCCTAGGTGACCACGTTTGATATCAGTCTCCTGTGATTTAACGCAGGTGGAAAGGGAAGATTTCCTGCAGGCATCGGGGTACAGGCCTGGCCCTTATGCTGCTATGCTGTTCCGCAATGATGGCTGCTCATTTAATAACAAAATAGCAGGGAAAAGTGTCCTACCGTGGTAGAAGAAATAAGGCTGCCCTCCCCAGAAACCTTTTGCAAAGGATTGCAGAGTACCTACATGAAGATTTCCTGGAGATATCCACAGAGGATTCTTGGAGAATCTCTGTGCACATAAATAGTCTGTTCAAGGGGTAACCCCCTGCTGAAGTTTACCAGCCCCCAAGAAGCCCATCCCTACAAAAACACAAACTCCTTTTTTCCCAAAAATAAGAAGCTGGACTGGGGACATAACCACAGAAATGTGATTTGTTATACACACTCACCAGATGTGCCTTCCCCAGCATCTCAGTCTGTAACGCTGTCCTGTGCCCTGCTGCTATATTACTCTGGGGTAACGAACAGGTCCTGACTCTCTGGGAAACTGTATACCTTGCTCTCCTGCCCACTCTTCTCCTCATCCATCTTGTCCACAGAGTCCTCCTCATTCATCCTGGACTGGGATTCTTTAGAAGTATCAATGCTGCGTGGTGGCACAGTAGTGGAGTCACTGCTGAAAATTGCATGCAGCTCCTCATAAAAGTGGCATGTCTTCAGTGACAAGCCAGAATGACTGTTTGCCTCCCTAGTTTTCTGATATGCCTGCCTTAGCTCTTTGATTTTAACACGGCACTGCTACATGTCCCTATTGTGTCCCTTCTCTACCACGTCACGTGATATGTTCTCATAGATATCTAAATTTCCTTTGCTGGCTCAGAGCTGAGCCAGAACAGACTCTTTGCCCCACAGGCTGATGAGATCCAAGACCTCAGGTCAACTCCAGGCTGGAGTGCGTTTGGGGCATGCAGTCACCATGAGCAGTTCAGCTATGCTGACAAAACAAGAAATGGGAATTCAAAATTTCCTGGGACTTGAGGAGAGGAGCTATTTCCTGTTTATGTGGCCATGGTTCAGCAGAGTGCGAATGTCCAAAGTGGTCACAACAGAGCATTATGAGATACCTCCTGGAGGCCAATAACATCAATTTATGTTGTGCTCTGCATACACTGATGCTTGTTCGACCCATAGAATTCAACTTCAGTGCTACACCACTTGTGTAGGTGGTTTTATTAAGTCAAATTTTACCACGATTTAGATCGGCAGAACTGACATGCCAGTGGAGACACATACTTTAGGTGGTCGACATAAGCTGCGTTAGTCGACCTCCATTGTCAGTGTAGACCAGGCTTCAGTCAGTGTAGATAGCTGAAATAATCTGAATTGTTTTATTGACTTTTCAAGCAGGAATTATCTGTGGGGAGGGAAAATACATCCTTAGCTGACTTCTCATACTGTATGGGTGGTATATTCCAATATGCAAAAATCACTTTTCTCCTATTAAATTGTTGACTTCAGTCCAAATAATCTTTGCTATCAGCCAGAACTAATATTTCTTTTTATTGACACTGCTCTTTTTACTCACCCTCGATTCCTAATTGACTATTTCCCTCTTTCCTGTAAATTCTGCACCTCTACTAAATTAATTTAAATTGTGTGTGTGTGTGTGTGAATTTTGAAAAGCACCTATATGACAGATTTTAAAAGGTATTTAAGCATATAAAGATGCAATTGGATTCCTAGTAGGATTTACAAAAGTGCCAAAGTGAATTAGGCACCTAACTCCCATTAAAAGAAAGAAAGGAGGACAATACACAATAAACAAAAGAAGGTGCATAGGTACTATATAGCAGTTGCTTTTGTTTCATATCTGTTGGTGAGTTTGGGATTCATATTTGACATACTTAAAATAATTCAGTTTCTGTCATAATTGGGTTATCACTAAAAAGACTTCACAGAAGTGTGTTTAGTGGATGGATATGAATGAAGAAATGGACTTCTGTATGAGAAGTCAAGAATGAAAGATGGAGAGTCGGAGTACAAGAGTTGGTTGAAGCCAGCTGGTCTGCACTATTTTTTTTAATAAACTGAATAACATGCTCTGGAAACAAATCACAACACTTTTATATAGTCAATTGCTACATACAAACAAACTAGTATAAATCATATTGTTAAATTGTGAGATGCTGTCACCTCACTCCTTCTCTAGCACAGCTCTCCTCTATTTAATATTTGTCTCTATTTCCCAGTATGACATCTGTTCTGTTGGCCATGTTACATGCCTTGTTATGGTGTCCCAGTTTCCTTGCTTACCTCTATCTTCTTCATAGGCTAAACCTTTACGGTTTCCACTCCCAACTTGCTCAGAGATGCTGCATTTTCAGTCAAACATTATTCATATCAATGCAGAAATTGAGTGAAATTCAGTGTCCTGTGTTATGCAGGAGGTCAGACTAGGAGATCACAATGATCATTCCAGATTTAAAATTTAGTAATTTCTGTCTCCTCCTCTTCCCACTCTCATTTTCTCTCAAATGTCAATTTTGTCTCTTACCTCTGTAAGATGAAGTTAGGAAAATTCAGACTAGAAATAAAGTACACATTTGTAAGTCAGGATAAGTAAATATTGGAATAGATTACCACAGGATGTGATAATTTTCCATCACCTGTAGTTTTTAAAATGAGACTGGATGTCATTTTGAAACATACACCGTAGTTCAACAAGAAGTTTATGGGGTTTGATGCAGGAATTAATGGGTAAGATTCTGAGGCCTCTGTTATGCAGGAGGTCATACTAGATGATCACTTCTAGCCTCAAAGTCTATTATACTAACAGTAGTGATAGCATCTGGTGCCTTCTTCCTCACCAGCCATATGAATAGCAACAGTGGTAGCCATTCACCCCTCCCTAGCCATCTGTGGAGCAGAAGCATCTTGGATCCTCTCAATGACAATAGGAAGATGAGTAATAGGACCTCTTATCCCCAAGTGGATATCTGAGCACCTGGGGAGCTCCTTGAAAACTTCTTTAGGTGTAGATGGAGGGTGGTGAAGCACTGGAATGGGTTACCTAGGGAGGTGGTGGAACCTCTATCCTTAGAGGTTTTTAAGGTGCAGCTTGACAAAGCCCTGGCTGGGATGATTTAGTTAGGATTGGTCCTGCTTTGAGCAGGGAGTTGGACTAGATGACCTCCTGAAGTCCCTACCAACCCTAATCTTCTATGATTCTATGATTCACTTTTCCAAAAAAAAGCAAACATCATTCTGGGATGTATTTGCAGGAGTATTGTAAGCAAGACAAAAGGAGTAATTCCACTCTACTCCATACTGATTAGGCCTCAACTGGAGTATTGTGTCCAGTCCTGGGCACATTTCTGGAAAGTTATGGACAAATTGGAGAAAATCCAGGGGACAGCAACAAAAATTATTAAAGATCTAGAAAATATGACCTATGAAGAAAGATTGAAAAAATTGGGAAGATTGAGGGGGGACATGATAATAGTTTTCCAGTACATGAAACTTTGTTACAAGGAGAAGGGAAAAAATTGTTCTTATTAACCTCTAAGGATAGGACAAGGGCTTACATTGCAACAAGGGAGGCTTAGGTTGGACATTAGGGAAAACTTCCTGACTATAACAATCTTTTGAGCAGATATTTAAAGACATTATTTAGTATTAAAAATAGTCATTTTGAGTATTAGTACTCCTTGAAGCTCCTTTTGCTCAGTTGTAGAAATGACTAATCTCATATTGCTGGACCAAATTTCATGCATATACCCACACAGAAATTGCTTTCAAGATATTGGCAACTTCCCTCTGGCTGCTGAGGAGTAAGATGTCACTTCTCTCTTCCTTGGTTCTTGTAAAGTATGGTGTCCTGTGCTGATGATGCCAGGCATATTTATTTGTGCATGCTAAAAGAGAAAAACGACGTTCACACAAGAGTCAGTGCAGTCTGTGGCAAGCTGACAAATCCCCCAGCTGTCAAAAGGAAGCATATATGGCTCTGGCTTATATCTGCTTGCATTCCAGTAGGCTCAGACTCATATTGGTCACAACACAATTCTGATGGATACTGATAAATGTATAGTCTATTCTATGTTTGGATCTTTAATGTTGTCCCACAGAATTAAAGCTTATTTTTAGACAGACAGTAAGCAGATAGACAGTCACTGTGTTTTGTTTGTGCTGCATGTGAAAGGGCACAATATTTATTAGTGTGGGTTATGCTTAGGGCCCTACCAAATTCAAGGCTGTGAAAAACACATCACGAAGCGTGAAATCTGGTTCTTTACCCTATAGCGATGCTTCTCAAACTGGGGATCCTGACCCAAAAAGGGGGATGCAAGGCTATTGTAGGGTATTACCACCTTAACTTCTGCTAGGCAGCCCAAGAGCGGTGGCTGCTGGCTTCTGCTCCAGCAGCAGTGGAGAAGTAAGGGTGGCATGGTATGGGGAGGGTCGTCAATTTTGGAGCTGAGGGGTAATCCTAGGCTTTACACGTATGTATTTTTCTGTTTTTAAATACATATGCACTCTTTGTTACAACACTGCAAAATTTAAAATGTCAATATCTGAAACTGTGAAAATCAGGATTTTTAAAATGTTATGACAGTGAAATTTACAAAAATGAAAAATAGACCTTGAATTTGAAAAGGCCATGGTTATGCCTCTTTCGCCTCTTTCACCTCGTTGCTCAGATTTTGGCCTGAGCTCAGGTGGATTATATTCATGATTTTGACTCTTTGTTGGAGTTATTGTCTGCCATGGAACTGCATGTACAGAAAATGCTCTTACATAAGTGCTGACACATATGGTCAAGTGTACAGAGGCAAATGGCATTGATGTGATATTGCAGTCAGAAAGGAGGACTTTTGGCAGAAGAATAATCATTTGTGGTGCTCTGCAGGCTTCCATCTAAACCCATCATTACCTGGCACCATGTTCTAGCAAAAATAATTGGACTAATCTGGGAATGGGCATAATGCCATCCTAACAGATGGGGATGAGTGTAGGTAACCAAGACCATGCATACACATTAAATATGCCTTCAGAGATCATAAGTCTTGTCTAGGGACATCAAAACAGCTGTGTGTTTTGAACTTCTTTGTGTGTGGCTAAGAACACATGCCACCACTATTGGATATCCAAAACCAGCTCCTACACTTCTCCTGAATTCTGTATGATTTTTTTGGCTGGGTGAGATATCTCAAATGCAGAAGTATCAGATATTATATCTTGAGCCTTCAATTATTATTAAAGTCATGGAATGTGAAGTTTTATTGTACAGTCACAGCTGCACTGATTCCAAATGACCTTATTGATCTCTATTGCAAAAGAAACAATTGCAAATATGTATGTGGAAAAATCAAGTACAAAGGTGGTTCATAATTATAAAGCCCTTATTCAATTTTCTACTTTGATTTCTTTATGGTTTACTATGTAAAAATGAAATCCAGTTCTGTCAATATATTTATTCTTTGCAGCATGAAAAGTCCATTCATCTCATGTTTTTAGGTGAAGATGGGGTCGGATTTAACGTTGCCAATTTGTCAATGGTGAACACTTAAAACTTAACATGTAAGAAAAAAGATGGTGCCTACACATTTTATTGTAATATGTTATCCTCTAAAGGTTCACAGGTACAGTAAAGTTAGAATACCCACATGTACCTCCGAAGTCTGGGGATTGCAAATGCCATAAGAATCAGATTCCTGTGGTTGTGAGTTCTTCCTCTAGGGCATTTGATGCACTATGGAAAATAAGCATATGCAATCCAAGTAAAATAAATTTACTTCACCGCCAATTATAAGTCATCACTGCAGTTAGATGAACAGTATAATGCTTTCATGTGCCAAATAAAGGATACACGAGGTGGCAGCTACTCCAGCACTCCCAATTTTGTACCTCTTATCTACAGGAGGCCTCAAAGCCACAGCAGGAGTTAAAGGGAATTTTCTTTACTAAGCTGAATTAATTGAAAGGCTTATCCTTCAAAGAATTGCCCATGATATCTGAGCACCACACATATGAAGTGATCAGGAAAAGTAGGCCTGACATACAGAGTTGATGAAATCCTTGAGAGTAGATTAAACAGGTTTTAGATCAAATCATAGCACCTGTGATAAGTGCTGGCACTCACCACCTACACAGAGAATGGCTTCCAGGCCAGGTGCGGATAGATGCAGTATTCCTAGACCTTACTGCTGCATATTATACAATGTGGCATTCAAGCCTACTGTACAAACTGTCATTGGTCTACAGCAGCGTTTCTCAATTAAATTTCCCCGCAGAACCCTTTATGCTCCGCGGGGAAATTATACTCATACTCGATACCCTCCACCGAAAAATCCGGGACATCTTCCCTTTTTCGGCGGCGCAGAGAACAGCTGCTCTCGGCGGCACGATGTCACTTTCTCACGGAATCCTAACCCTATCCCCAGGGTTCCACGGAACACCAATTGAGAAACACTGGTCTACAGCTATGACAACCACTATGGTAGGAGCTATTGCTGAGAGGCCATCGGGTCTGTGTTTTGTTTGTTTTTGTCTTCCAAATAAACAGCACCTGGACGTCCAAGAACAATGGTCTGCCTCAGGGCTCAATTCTAGCGCTGACACTTTTCAACCTCTCCGCAAGTGACCTTCCCGACCTGCCAAGAGTTTTATTTACACAGACATCTGTTTGGCGGTACAGGAGCAAGATTTCAGTCATGGAGACGAAGTCCTGGCTGCTAACATGAAAGAGAAGGCCCATTATCATAAAAGATTGAGACTTAGACCTAATACCAAAAAGACAGTTTCCAGTTGCTTCCATCTGTACCACTTGAAGGCTACAAACAGTTTAACATTTTCCTGAATGGACACAGACTGGATCTTGACCAAATGCCTTTGTATCTATTTGTTAAACTGGATTGTACCTTGGATTTCAAGGAACACCTTATTAAGACCTCGCTGAAAATAAAGACAAAAAACAACCTGATCAGCAAACTAGCTGGTGCTGCCTTATGAGCCAATATGCAGACTCTCTAAGAAATTCGGGGCTTGCCTTGTTCAATTCTGTGCTATTGTGCTCCTCTGACGTGGCTCAACTCTTTTCACATGGGACTAGTAGACACCTGACTGAATGACACCACTGGTATAATGGATACAATGAGACTAATCAACCTGGCATGGCTGCTGGTTCTGTTCAACATCACCACCCCCATTACATGAGGCAACATGTTGCTTTGCAGAATTTGCTCCTTAGGGCAAGACATGCCGCATCTATCTCTGTTTAAAGATCTGTTTAATCCACTGAGCAGCCATCTTTGCTCAATGCATTCTGTATGGATAATTCCCTAAGGAACCTCAATCTCATCACCAGGTAGCCTACTTGGTGTCAAGAACAAGCTTGAAACATAGCCAATGCCTATCTCATGACAGCCCTCTGGTTTTACCTTCCACACCATCTTTGGGTAAAGCTCAGGCATTTTAGATGTGCTGCTAATGACTATATGTGGTGCCTTTGTGACTCTCCGCTTTGCCTCTGTGGCCATTTAAAAGATGTAGGCTGCACTCATCTGCAAGGACTGGTTGGTTCCCTCATGGACTTTGTGCAATGCTGACTGGTTAAGACACTCAGATAGTTGAATCAAGTAAGTTAGTCTATATAGGTCCAATGGCAATAATATATGGGGAATGCATATACATAAAATATATAGTTAATGCATCGAATATCCAAACTTCACTAAAAATCTCTGCAAATATAGTGGAGTCCTGAAGCTGTTTTAAGTTATTCTGGAAGCTGGCAGGCCCCAGTGATAGCCCAGGAATATAGGGAGTGCAAATCGATCTTTCCCTTTTTCTCTTATTCCTGTGCTGAGCACAAAAGTGAAAGAACACAGAATTGGGCGCTAAATGTGTATGTGAGCATGTTGCTCTCTGTTTGATGCATAAAGCTGCAAAAGAATATTCTGTAGCTGAGAGGGGTTTTTTATTGGCTTGTGGAATAGGGGCCAATGTTTTTGGAAACATAGGACCAGATTTCTATTCCTGGCTCTGCAGGTTAAGATTTATTGTGGAGAAGTGACAGCCTCTTCACATTTAAGTCTGATTTTGTGATTTTGCTCCCTTTATGTCTTATCTACTAGACTGCAATATTTCTCTTACAAATTTTTCTAAACCTCCATACTTTGGCCAGCTGTAAAATGAGGCTATTAATGCTTACTCACTTTTGTAAAGCCCTTTGAGGTTTACAGATGAAATAGCTATGTACAGAGCATTGTTTCTAAGACAACTTTTCAGATACAGTCTAAGGCATGGAGAGGTTAAGTGACTTAGCTTGGAGGTACTATTACATAGGTGTTTGGCTGCAGAATCAACAGTTCTGAGTTCTAATCTAGTTTTACCAAAATTTATAGTGAAAATAGGCTGGATTGCACATTCATGCATAGCTAACTTATCTGTGTAGTGAACATCCTTAATATTTTAAGGATATTAACAACATGGGATTTATCAGGAAAAAATATATATTATATTATATTATCAGAGATTGTTTCATAATTAGTGAAAAAACAGAGTAGTACTAGACAAAGCACCGCTCACTCATGAGTCATAACGTGGTGGTGAGTGTCTTCTAAAATATTACATAAAGTATGTAGCTACCTCATTATTCTTTGTTCAGTACAGGTATGTCTTACATACAACATCTGGTGTTCACTTTTGTATATGTGACCCTTCTGCCAGGTGGAATTGGCAGCAACAAGGGCTGAGTTCAACATCCGGGATCTATCTTAACAATGCAATAGAGAACCAGCTGAAGCCTACACCCAGCAATCTGAGAAAATTACACATCATCCCCTGGGTGCCTATAAGAGGCAAAACTTCCCCTCCCACCAGTACTGAGTCTGAGTGTAGAAAATAAACTTTTAATGAAAGGAGGGAAGTAACCTGGCATTAATTTTGGAAAATGTCACAAGCAGGATTCATAATCATAAAACCCACCCCAGCAAAAAACCCCACCCACGTGAGCAAAACACCCACGCTAGAGTACATTGGACAGTGTCTTTTGTTTCAGGTTCTTGAGTCCCACTACCAAAAGTTCCTTTAACATGCCTCTCCTCTTCTCCCTCCAACACACCTCACTCAAAGTGGTTGTCCTTGGTCAGAGGTGCATCTGCGTGAGTTCACCATTCCACTCTATCAACTACCTTGCCAGCCGTCACTGGTCTATGTTGTTGCCTTCTACTGCCACCTGCTTCTCTACTGTGACCTCAGTGGGTCAGACTCTTGAGGTTCCACTCTGCTCTCAGTGATTTTTCAGCTCTTCGTGGGGGACCTTCTCTACTCATGCAAGCTGGGCAGAAACACTGTCTCACAAGAGGTGATTTTGGGTCTAGTGATCGCTTGACAAAACAAAAACTTCTAATGGAGCCTTAATTAGCTCTGTCTTTGAACACTGGGGAAGGGCAGGTTAAACTATGCCTACGATTCTTATGCAGAACCCACACCTCCAGGAAGGGACACCTGTCTCCACCCTGTTACTCTTCACAGGGGTCTGGCATCTGAGCCTCCTGCTTAGCAAGTTCAGTTCAGTTGAGGGTGACCCCCTCAATCAGGACAGGCTAAATACAGTTCTGCTGCCTTTTACTCATACAATAAGGATAGCAATATTTCATTACCCTTGCAATCAAATTTAAAATTTTTATTAAAGCTAACATTATAAAATTACCAAATACAGAGTTTTGAAGGAAAGAGGTTCTGTACATCTGAGGATAATGCATAGATTATTAAAAAAGTACAGGGTTTGGTTTAGAAGTCATACAGTACAAAGAGTACATAACTCTGCATTATCCCAGGTTAAAGGTTATTCATTTAGTGAGACAGTTGAGATATAAACATTACAACATTTGAGTACATCATTCCAACAAGGGAGATACTGAGGTTAGTTAGTTAGCAAGTATAACAATGAGCGCTGATTGTCCCTCATTGAATGATAAGTTCAGGATGGTTAGTCCATTTAGCAAATACGATTGACAAAGCAAAGGTCTTTCTGCATCGCTTTTTCAGCATGGTTCAATCCTCCTAGTATTGTCTATGCCCAGTGATGTGTTCCATGTAGATGTCCCTGGACCACCTGATGGTGTCAGACACCATGAGCCGCCACATCAGCTGAGCATAACACCAACCGATTCCACACGCCCACAGCAGTTGCTCGTTGCAGGGGTCCCATGCTCACATGATCAAAGTGTGCATTTGAACCTCGTAGCTCTTTGCTCTCAAAGCATCAGCTAAAGGTGCGTATTTCTCCTCCTTTCAAGCTTGGGCATCGCGGAAGGCTGGGGTGCTGTTTTCAAAGGGGACCTTGACATCTACCATGATAATCTTCTTTCCTTCCTTGTTGGTGATGATGATGTCTGGTCACAGTTGACTGCTGGTTCAAGGAACGGCGGAGTTCACAGACACCTTCCCCACAGGTGGCAGGATGGCTTTGACCAAGTGATCCTGGATGGTGTTGTGGCACAGCTGCCAGGCTCTGGAGTGAGGCTTGCAGCTACACAGGACATGGGGTAGGGTCTCATTGGAGTAGCCACATCTCCTGCACTGCTTGTCCTGATTCCTGTGGCAGATGGCTCCGTTCAGCAGGATGCAGTTGAGCTGGGTTCGGTGGATGAACCTCCAGTCGGTGAATCGGGTGAAGCTGTTCCCGGGGAGGAAGTGGTTGCTGGCAACCGACTGTCTCATCACCTCAAAGGCCTAAAGTGATTTGTAATCTAACACCAGCCAAAATTGATCACTTTGACAATATAGCTCTGTCTGCTCATACCTAGGCAGAATGGGTGTGTTCATGTAAATAGTCTGGTCCTGAAACCTTTTCCCCTCCCAACCTCATCACTAGCTGTCAGGGGAGAGCTCATTCAGACCCTGCTTACATATATACACTTGGGATTAGATATATCTGAAACATCAGAAGCATAATTTTTCTTCAAATGCTAGGTACTGAACTCAGCTACAATTAAATATTCAGCAGATACTCTATTGCTAGCTAGACTCATGTAGTAGTTATGAAAGATTAATTCAGTGTTACATTCCTGCTTAATGAGGGAGTTGAAGTAAGCATCACAGTCTAAAATTACAGACTTCGGTTTAGAAGATTACATTTTTATTATGCTTTGTAAAGAGCATATATGATAAATGGTCTCTTTAGAATTTATAACTTTTAAAATCACTCTCTTTCAGGATATCCTTCCAAATACCTTTGCTATAGGTTTTGATATCAGTTGAGTTGAGGACGTTTCCTCCTTCTGAGAAATTATTTGCACAGCTATGTCTCTAGAGAGGGATATTTGCAAGCAATATCCCAGAATGCATCAGTTTCCCTTCCTCACTGGCTTTTGCATCCATTGCATTCCAACTCACTTTTCATTTTTGATTAGGTTAATTCATGTCTCTCCTTGAGAAACCTCAGCATTACTCTGATAATCCAGGTGCAAACCAAATTGTCTAGGTTGGGGTCTTAATGTTGAAATGAACTGTCATCACCATGAGCAATTAGCAAATAACATTACTCAATGGACAGTGAAAGATGTCTGGTTATGTCTGTAAATGTTACCTGTTGGATGTTGTGTATAGTTTTCTTACCATCCATTAAACAGCAGTTTGATCTAGGGGGATGCTTTGGTGCAGTGCCACTAATGACACAATGAAGGAACACTGTGCAATAAGCTTTGGGGCTTGGTGTGACATGCCAACTGTTATTTGGGTTTAAATTTAATAATAATAGTAAAGGGTGTTTTCTTTTAAATTTAGAATTCCATTAATGGATTTTATTATAGCTCCACTGACTGGAAATGTAGGGCTAGAGTGTGACCTGGACTACCTTTTCATACAAGGGAATAAGAATCCCCCTTATGTCTCTAAGCAGACTACCTAGATCTTGGGTCCAATCTCGCAGGAATAAAGGGAGCTACAGGATGGCTTACTTCCTCTCTGGATGGTAGGCAAGGCGAGTGTGGGAAAGGACAGGGAAGGAAGTAATAATTATGTGCACAAATGACTAGTAGGATTTTTTTTTTAAATTCTGCTAAAAAGAAATGCCACTTGTGGTATAGTCCAGGTCACTCAGCCACCTGACTAGGAATAGTTAGCACTCTGTTTTCTAATCCTCATAAACCAGTCGATGTGATTATTCTTCAGATCAGTTGCTTCCTAAAGGATGGAAAAACTAGAGGGTTGAAATTCAGTAATCTTTTCTTGTTTGAAACACTAACTGTGACACACTCTAGTGTCAGAAAGCCAACAACTGCATTAGCGTCTCATTACCCTTACTAGCAGGCACAAGAGCTAACTACAAAAGCAAGAGGGTTAGAGAAAAAGGGAATTCTGCTTGAGACCAAGAAAATAAATACTGTAAACTAAATATAAAATGTTTATGATGGACATGTTATATAATATTGTATCAGTAAAAAGTGAAATTCATTTGTTCTGCTTACTGAGCCAGAAAGAGCTAGGAATGCTGTAGAGCTGGTTCTCTAAGATCTCAGCTGAAAAGGTCTTCCCTGTGTCACTTAATAGAGAGAGAGATACCTGTTTACCCCTTAACAGTACCACTTTTGAGCTCTAAAGAGAGCTCAATTTAGCTCTCCTGGTAAGAAGATATATGGAGTAACATAAAGTCTGTATTCACTCAAGAGAAAAATTAAAGATGTATGGGAGTGGAGTTCAACTTACGACCCCCAGGTCCACTGGTAGGTCATGATTAAATTATCCAATCATGTTCATCCAGTTTAATTTGTTACCGTTCCCTATGTCAAGGAATAGTGTCAAATGGAGGCTATGTTTGGAATAGATAGTAGTAGACAGGAATTTCTACAAATAAGCAACTAAGAAATATCCCAGAAATTATGTATATTACTGGATTTTTTTTTATGTCATTACACTATTTGAGATCAGCACTATTGTATGGAAACACCCTTTTGCACTGTTTGTCCTTCATATACAGTAGCTCTCAAGAAACAGATTTGCAAACCACAATTAGTAATGTATAAGGGTGTGCCACATTTATGTCCATGTACAATTTTCATGCACTGTCACTGTACGCCCAAGTATTAGAAGCTATATGCACAGTCCCCACATATATACACAAATCAGTCTCAAATAGTTTCTGCACAGGTAATTTCTATCACTTCAGCACACAAGTGATGGTATAGAAAAACCACACACACGTGATTTGCATGTGCAAAGGTGTATGTGATCACACAGAGGTTGGGTTTCGGTTGGTTTGACAGCTGGGCCCAATCTAGACACTAAAACCTCAATCAGTTCTGTCTTCTCTCTTTCAGGATTACAATGATGAAATCCGTCAGGAGCAGTTGAGAGAATTGTCATACTTGAATGGTTCTGAAGATTCAGCACGTGGACGGGGCATTCGTGGAAGAGGAATCCGTGTACCACCTGTAGCTCCATCAAGGTACTTTGTTCTCTTATGCAGCCAGGTTTAGGAAGCATAGTCTGTTGAAGCACACATGATCTTTATAATCTGGTTTTTAACATGGTCAATAAGCCAAAATCTATTTCTCCTGAATATTGGTACATGGTTGTTTCAGTCCCAATTCTTTGACCCATAGTTCACAGACATTAGGGCCATAATGCTGTCAGAATCTTGCTGTAGAGCCAGTGTATCTTGCTTTGGAAGAACCATCAAAGGTAAGGGATTCCTCTGATGACAGAGTCAGTTTTGCCTGCATAGGCAGCATATCTGGAGCTACCTTAAGTTATGTGGAGTCCAAGCTAACAGATAATTACCATGGGGTAATTGACAGCAGGTGTAACTCAGAGCACCCTGCTCCAGATTGAGGAAATGCAAAAGCTACCTTTGCACTCACTCCCAATGTGCAGCATGAGCTGTTTATTTGTATTAGAAGTTCTGAGCCATTATCATTGCAAATTCACTGGGGGATAAAATGAATGCAGTCTGTGCTACAGGCAATGTTAATTCCATAGTGGATAATATTATTCAACAAATAACTTGTTATTTGGTGTATAAATTATCAGTACTAATAGGAGTAGCTGAAATTTGTGTCTTACACACTGGCTTGCAGAATCCTTCCCAGTATTACCTGACTCTCTGTGATATTTTCATGCTTTTACTATAACTACGTATCGCTCTGACTTGGATCACAAGGCCACTATGTTTTAACTCATATTGCTCCTTAAGACCCACTTCCACTATGAAGCCCACAGGAAATTTGCCCTAGACTCATAGACTATAAGGTCAGAAGGAATCATTGTGATCATTTAGTCTGGCCTCCTGCACAACGCAGGTCACAGAACTTCACCCACCCACTCCTGTAATAGCCGTCTAACCTAAGACTGAGTTATTGAACTCCTCAAATAATGATTTAAAGACTTCAAGGTACAAAGAGTCCACCAGCAAATGATCCATGCCCCATGCTACAGAGGAAGGCGAAAACCCCCCAGAGCCTATGCCAATTTGCCCTGGGGGAAAATTCCTTCCCAACCCCAAATATGGCAATCAGGTAAACCCTGAGCATGTGGGCAAGACTCACCAGCCAGACATGCAGAAAGAATTCTCTGTAGTAACTCAGAACCTGCCCCATCTAACATCCCTTCACAGGCCATTGGGCATATTTACTACTAGTAACCTAAGATCAGTCAATTGCCAAATTAGCCTGTCCCATCATATCATCCCTTCCATAAACTTATCAAGCTCAGTCGTGAAGCCAGCTAGGTTTCTTGCCCCCACTGTTCCCCTTTGAAAGCTGTTCCAGAACTTCACTTCTCTGATGGTTAGAAACCTTCGTCTAATTTCAAGCCTAAACTTCCTGATGGCAAGTTTATATCCATTTGTTCTTGTGTCCACATTGGTGCTGAACTTAAATAATTTCTCTCCCTCCTTGGTATTTATCCCTCTGATGTATTTATAGAGAGCAATCATATCTCCCCTCAGCCTTCTTTTGGTTAGGCTAAACAAGTCAAACTCTTTGAGTATCCTCTCATAAGGCAGGTTTTCCATTCCTCAGATCATCCTAGTAGCCCTTCTCTGCACCTGTTCCAGTTTGAATTCATTTTTCTTAAACATAGAAGACCAGAACTGCACATGGTATTTCAGATGAGGTCTGACCAACGCCTTGTATAACGGTACTAACACCTCCCCATCTCTACTGGAAATACCTCGCCTGATGCATCTTAGGACAGCATTAGCTTTTTTCATGGCCACATCACATTGGCAGCTCATAGTCATCCTGTGATCAGCCAATACGCCCGGGTCCTTCTCTTCCTATGTCATTTCCAATTGATGCGTCCCCAGCTTATAGCAAAAGTTCTTGTTGTTAGTCCTTAAGTGCATGATCTTGCACTTTCTGCTATTAAATTTCATCCTATTTCTATTACTCCAGTTTACAAGGTCATCCAGATTATGTTGTATGATATCCCGGGATTTCTCTGTATTAGCAATACCTCCCAACTTTGTATCATCCACAAACTTTATTAGCATACTCCCACTTTTTGTGCCAAGGCCAATAACAAAAAGGTTAAATAAGATCGATCCCAAGACCGATCCCTGAGGAACTCCACTAGTAACCTCCCTCTTGCCTGACAGTTCACCTTTCAGTATGACTTGTTGTAGTCTTCCCTGTAACCAGTTCCTTATCCACCTTTCAATTTTCATATTAATCCCCATGTTTTCCTATTTAACTAATTTTCCCAATTTCCAATTTAACCAATTTTCCCCAAGTGGAACCATATCAAATGCCTTACTGAAATCTAAGTAAATTAGATCCACTGCATTCCCTTTGTCTAAAATATTTGTTATCTTCTCAAAAAAGGAGATCAGGTTGGTCTGGCACGATCTACCTTTTGTAAAGCCATGTTGTATTTTGTCCCAATTACCATTAACCTCGATGTCCTTAACTACTTTCTCTTTCAATTTTTTTTTCCAACACCTTGCATACTACTGGGGTCAAACTAACAGGACTATAATTACCAGGATTGCTTTTTTTCATTTCTTAAAAATAGGAACTATGTTAGCAATTCTCCAGTCATATGGTATGACCCTTGAGTTTACAGATTTATTAAAAATCCTTGCTAATGGGCTTGCAATTTCATGTGCCAGTTCCTAGAGCAGCCACATTTTGATAGGGCACTAGGAAGTCAGGGATAAGATTCAGGTCTACATGCTGCAGTGTGGACACTGGAACCCTAGGTTTGGGCCCAGGTTAGAAAATTCTTAACCCTAGGGTTAGCAATCAGTGCAGATAATTGACTGATTTGAGATTCACTAAGTGAATTACATTGCAGTGTAGACATACCCAACGTGGCTTAAATCTCTGTTTACCAAGTTTCCGAGAAGTAAAATGAGCATCATAATTATGGCCCACCATGGTAAAGTGCTTTGAGATCTGAAAGTGAAAGGCCTCGTTCTTCCCTCGCACTAGTTTTACATTGGCGCAACTCCACTGAATTGAATGAAATTACTTGTTTGCACCAGGGCAAGTGAGAAGGGAATCTGATGCAAAAGGTGCTAGGTCCGTACAAAGTATTACCTTTTCATGGAACCTACTGACATATTTCTTTTTGAGCTATTTTCAGATGTATCCTCAAAGATCTTAGCAGTGTAACTCTCAGGTGCTACTACAAACTTGGGTTATGTGGTGTTTTGAACTGTGATAAGAGAATAAGAGCCTTTAAGATTGGACAATTATGTCCTTTCCTCAAGTACATGTCAATATGTTAATTTCACATCTTTGTTTTTCTTAGAGGACGTGGGGTAGCGATTCCTCCTCCCCCACCTGGGCGAGGTGCCCAAACACCTAGGGGGACACCAGTGACACGTGGAGCACTCCCAGTTCCTCCTGTAGCCAGGGGGGTTCCCACCCCTCGAGCAAGAGGAACTCCAGCAGTCCCAGGCTACAGACCACCCCCTCCTCCAGCACTTGAGGCCTATGAAGAATATGTAAGTAATCTATGTTTTGATAACAGATATGAGCCAAACTGGTTTGGCAACTTCCAGGTTCCTCTGTATTTGAGGACTCTGAGTAAATCCAATATATGCCTGCCCTGTACCACATACCTGGCATGGGTAGTTCGTGTATATTATCTGTGCTATATACTGTGCATGCAAAACTGTGATTTAAGTGATTGGAATAATTTGATGGTGTCTTTTTAATTTTACAAGTATTAGTTTTGGGTAGGAGTAGGTTGAGCTATCCCCAATATCTTTATATTTCTTTGCAATAGTTTAATATAAATAAATGGAGATGGGGAAAAGAATGATGGGGAAATGCACACAAAGTCCAAACTCCTAGCTCAGAACAAGCATTCAACCTTGTACCAGATCCCATGCTCCATGGATGTTTGCTGATTGACACCAGTGGAGTATTTTCCAGGTGTACAAACAAGTACTCCTTAGTAGTAGGAAGGACTCCGCTAGGTCCAACTTCCTTTGTAAATGGATAAGGTTTACAAACTGAGAGTGACAACGGGAGCTGTTATCATTCTGGGATCAGAGAGGTCCTTGATTACCTGCTGCACCTAAAGTACTACAGTCTCTTGCTGAGTTCACTGCAGATTCATTTGGTGGCTGTTTTAGCTATCCATCCACCAATTGTCCAGTGCTCAGTCCTCTCACACACTATGGCAGGGGTGTCCAAACTTACTGACCCCCTGAAACCACCCTTCCTGCTAGGCAGAATCTTCTAGCCCCACCACCCTGCCGTAGGGCAGATGTTCCAAGCTTCCCTCCCCTTCTCTAAGTCTTTTTAGCTTTGAGGGCAAGACGCTTCTCCTCAAAGTGGGCCATTACCTGATGGACGATATGGCACCATTGAGGTTGGTTGGTGGCTTGCTCCTTTCAGCTTATGATGCCCACATCAGTTTTCTTAAGACATGCTTTCAGTGTATCTTTGTAGCGTTTCCTCTGACCACACAAGATCTCAGGTGAGTTGAGAGTAGAGAGCTTGTTTTGGGAGGTGAAAATGTGATATCCACACACGTCTGACCCAGCATAGTTGGTGCATAAGAATCATTGCTTCAATGCTGATGACATTGGCTTCAGTGAGGATGTTAGTACTGTAATCTTCCCACTAGATGCGAAGGATCTTCCAGAGGATAATGGGTGGTTTTTTCATCTTTAGTGTCTCCTCTTGAAGCCTAAAATCCTCAGGGTGTCCATTATTGATCTTCAGCATGCTGATGATTGTGCTATCCTTACGCATACTGAGAATGACCTTCAGTCCACACTTGATGTTTTTGTACAAGCCTACCAATGTCTACAACTTTCATTTAATATTGAGAAGACTAAAGTGTTGTATCAACCTACCCCAGGTCTTGCACGTGATCACCACAAATGATTGTTGAGTGACAGACTTTGGACACAGTCGAGCACTTCTGCTACCTTGGAAGCCAATCTTCTCAACATGCAAAAACTGAGAGTGAGATTCAGCATAGGATCCAATGTGCAAGTGCTTCCTTTGGGAAATTGCTTCAATGTGTTTTCACGGATTGTGACCTATGGAAAGACACCAAGATTCAGGTCTATAAGACAGTTGTCATACCTACACGCCTTTATGGATGTGAAACTTGGGTGACCTACCGACAACATTTTGAAAGTGCAGTCAACAGAAGCGTGATTCCCTTTCACAACTGGAAGGACAGGAAGAGGGCCATTCCTAGAGCAGAAAGGGATTCTGATGAGGGGATTGTGCAGGAACAGGGATAATGGGACTCCCGGTTGCCTTTTCCTCACTGCCTGCATTCACCAAACACATAGCAATTATTGGGAGATGGGGAAATTGACTCTCTAGAGAACTCATGAAGGCCAGCTGCTAGGGTAAAGGACACAGGCATGTGGGAAGAGAGAGAAAAAAAGAAACCACTGAAACTTTCATGAACTTTAAATAAAGATTTGTATTTGTTTAATCTGAATGGAGTGGTTAACAAACAAATGTTCTGCAGCTTCTGGATTTAAAAGGCTTGTTTTCTATGCACCGCACAGTGAATTAGGTATAAACGTTTGATAGTGAATTAAAAAGTAATAATTGTGCACCCAAAATCCATCAACACTGCTCTCCTGAAGATCTCTTTAGCTGTTAAAACAGCACTCTAAAAGTTATTATAAGAAAACTGATCTTCTGAGCTTAGGCTACTGGTTATTTTATAGAAAACCACAAAACGTGGTTCCCCACAAAATGCATTATGGATCAGGCTCTCATAATCTTTTCTTTCACAAATACAATATGTGAACTGATTTTAATTATCATTTAATATTTATTTCCATGTCTAGTAACTATACAGTATACATGAAACTGAAAGTTGGCAGCTGCGGCTCACTTATGGAACTTTTTAAGGGTATTGATTTACCAGTGAACTGTATAGTTCTATACTGTTACTGGAAGGATGCTAAAGAGCCTGAATTAGGAGAGTTAGAATGCCAATAGAATGCTGAGTTAGAGCTAATGAAAAGACAGCTCCATAAAATTTGTCAAAATGGATTTTATAAATTAAATTAACATTGTACATTGTATTGGGCAGAAACTTTTCACATATCAAGGAAAGGACTGAATTACATTTTAATTGCATCTTGTAAATTCATGTTTATAGAAGAGTGACTGCAATTATTAGACTTATATAATAGAGAGCAGATGACCAGTTTACACCTCTGTGCATGATCCGCTCCTGCTTCTTTCCAGACAAACTATTCGGAGACCTTCAGGGAAAACACCCAGTGATTTATTTACAAAGTTTATTCCCACCATCTTTACAGATCATGCATCAGCTTTAGCACTGTCGTGTGGCTCTAAGGCTCCTGACCCCAGAAGGGGAGGTCCTTGGCTCTACCAGCCTACCGCTCTTTTACTTTCTCTCTCTCCCTTTTGCACTTCCTTGCTTTGCCTTTGTACCTTCTGAGTTAAAGAGGTAATTAGGCTGGAGAAAGTTAAAAGTTATCTCCAAACTATCAGTTTGGCACAGTTCCCGTATTCAGGTATGTGTGGGACATAACTGAAGTTGTGATCAGAGTGCTGGATCAGCTGCTGTTGCCTAGCACTCTGTGGCAATCTCTTGCAACATTTCTCTTGTAGTGTGACCCTGTAGGAAATGGCAAATAAAAATGAGCTCTTAGAGTACTTCAGTTCTTCAGTATCACCATTATTGATGAGGCCCGTGAAAGAGGATTGCACTCCTTTCATTTTTTCATTGTCAGTTAAGATGTCTTGTTGAACTTTCACTTGTTATCATCTACCTGAAATAGAGTGGGGAAAATTAACAATATTTTAATATTTAATAACCAAGGTGAGACTTTTGGAAACTACTCATAGTTGGCTTCAGGTTACTTTGTGGAAGGCATTTGACTCTGGAGCTGCGTTTTTACCTCCCCTGATGCAGAAGCCATTTAGGAACTGTGTTATCAGTTGTCCTTGACTCAGCAGATCCTGGTGGTTCTTCCTTTCATTTTGTGAAGATCTATGACTGGGATCTACACAGAGATTAGACCTTCCTCAGCACTTCCCCCCGCAAAAGCTAGTAGCATTTGCAATTTCAGTTTCAAAGCTAAATAAATCCCTGGATTAAATTTATCTAATATATCCAAGTCTGATTTGAATTTTCATCCTTGGACTAAATAGCGAGGAGCCCACAATATGAAGAACCTGATCCAGTGCCCATTGAAGCCAGTGAAATCTTTCCAGTAACTTAAGTGTGTGTTGGATCACGTCCTTAATACACCATTTCAGCTGAAATGATAGCACAAAATTAATTTACTCTACCACGCTTCCACTCTACTTAAGAATCAGACAGTGGAACATCAGACTCTCCTTTAAAATGTTCTCTTATCCAAACAATGAACATGTCTCATGTAAGGCTCTTCCCACACACCCAGTGTTTAGAATGATCACTCAGCTGAACTTCATATATATATATATATATATATATATATATCCACTGTGGAAAAGATAATCATCATATCCATTTTATGTTGGATCACGTCCTTAACACATTCTGCACTCACTTCAAAAGATAAAAAAGCTCTATCTTTTGTAGATATCAATAGAAATGTTTATTATAAAATGAATATGATGATTATCTTTTCCGCAGCAGATATTATATGAAGTTTCAGCTAGGTGATGATGCTAACAAATACATTCCTTTTAACAGTGGGTCTGTGGGAAGAGCCTGACATGTTCATTGTTTGGATAAGAGAACATGTTACAGGGGAGTCTGATGTTCCCCCATCTAATCCTTAAGTAGAGTGGAAGCGTGGTAGAGTAAATTAATTTTGTGCTTTCATTTCAGCTGAAATGGTGCATTAAGGACATGATCCAACACACACACACACAAAATATGATGATTATCTTTTCCACAGCGGATAGGTTCTCAAGTAGAGATCAGTCTGCTAATGCTCTTGAGAGTCATATACTAGGTTGAGGTGCAGCTTTCCATGTAAATATTCTTTCTTGCCTTTTACCTTTAGAACTAGATAAACATTTCTCTTGATATCTACAAAAGATAGAGCTTGTTTATCTTTTCGAGTGATTGGAGAACAATGCTTTTCAGAAAGTCCCTAAAAAGAACCACAGGGAATGAGATTGTGCTTTTAATGTCATGCTGTTCTTCCACTGTGATGCACATTACAAGATACTTAAAATGAAAGAAAGCAAATGTCACATTCAACTGTTTACTCTAGGTTCTAATGGTTAATTGCTAATTTTCAAAGTAACTAGAACAACTATACTACTGTTTATTCACTACAGCACAGACAATGAATAGCCAAATAAGGGACACAGTGTCACATTTTAACATTTTTTTAAAAGAACAGCTAATATTCATTTGCGATTATGATCCCCAAACTGTGCTTGTGGAAGCTTTTGTTTAATATTTAAGCTGAAGCATATATAGTTTTGAAATAAATTGCATCTGCTGCAACCTAGGGTGTGGATAGAAACTGAGCCCTGGTCTACACTGACCTGGCGATTCGGCGGCAGTCGACGGGAGTTATGCAAGCTACACAGAGTAGCTTGCGTAACTCTCGTCGATTGCTGTGCTTCCCTTCTGTGCGGTGTCTTCATTGCACTGTGCCAATGGGAACCACGTTCCCGTCGATGCAGCGCTACGCCATTTGAGGGGGTGGTTTACCAGCGTTGATTTCTGGATCGATTGAGTGGGTTTTCACTGACCACTCAATTGATCCAGGTAGGTTGATCTGATGGCAGCAACTTTGCCGCCGTCAGTATAGACATACCCCCAGTGTAAAGACCTGCACCTTTACTTCATTATATATTTGTATCCAACTTAGTTCCTTAACTTATGCTTTAAATGGAGATTTTGATGCCTGATCTACCCCACATTTGAAGTAAATTGCAACCCTCACTATGGATTTTGATGGGAAGTGGGGTCAGGACAATTGATGAGAAACATTCCAAGTCAAATACATTTAAAAGAATAAAAAGATTGAACACAATTATATACAAATATGAATTTATTTTACAAGTTCTAAACTATGATTTTCATAATCCTTTTTTCCTGTGGCCATTCTGACTGTTAAAAATGGTAAAAAATATACCGAGTCCAAAGATTATTTGAATAAAGCTGAAATTTTAGACAAGGACATCTGCATTGCTGACTAGCATGTTGATTAAATATGATTGATTAGCTTTTATGCTCAAGGCACTTAAGTAAAGAGCTAAGCTATATTTGACTAATATCTGCTATGACTTGAAAAATCAAATTGTATTTTTACTGTAATAGCAATAAACAGTGTGATGCTTATATTATCAGGAAGCCTATATGTTGGACTTTAGAAGAACGTTCTGAATGATAATTTCATGGAGGTATGGAGATCAAGCTAAATTCTTTTGTTATACTCACACAAGTGTAATTGAAAGGATAATTTGGCCCACTGATATAGCAGATAGATTCACTTCAAACAAACAAACAAAAAACCCACAAATATAGAATTAAGAAAGAAAGGAAATGTACAGCTCATCAGTGAGCAATCAGTCTAAGTACCTGTCGTATTAGAGGTTTCATGCTGAACTGTGTAATGTCCTGGTTTCAGATGAGATTCTAATTTCCTTATCACACAGAATAATACCTTATTCCTGAAGCCAATGGGACTGCTCATGGAGTAAAGTGCCAATTTATTTGAGTCCAGATATCTGAATCTTCACCTTCATGAATTTGTCACAGCTTTAATGTCCTTTTTTAAATCAACTTTGTTCAATGAACTTCTTGGTTTGGGTCTAATGATTATTTGTAGTTCATAAGCAAAACTTCAGTCACAAAATTATATAATAATCTAATGTATACATCTCTGCCACAAGAACTCAAAAAATATTTTAAGAAGTGAAAGCCTAAGTATTTCCTCCCATATTTTTCAACAAGAATACCCTTCCTAACTGAGACATTAGAAGCCAAATTTCTAGTTCAAGGAGCTCCTTTTTCCCACTGCCAGACAGAATTTAAAAGAAAATGCTGGTACAGCCTTATAGGAAGTGTTGCTATGCACTATGCTAATACAAAAACAGCCTAATAAATATTTATATTTTTGTATAGTGATCTATATGAAGGACAACTCTTAATAGAACATTTGGCCATCACATCATCCTTAATTATTCCTACTGTGTATCCTTATATACATAGAGATCCTGTATAAAAAAAAACAACATACTATACATCTACATAACATAATACACCATTTGATGACCAAACACAATCCAACTAACTAATAAGGGACTTATGAACAAAATTAGTTTTCGAATATCCATTACTTGTCACACAACTGATTACTTAGTAATCTGCCAAATAGTAAATAGACTTTATGCAAAGCTATTTTTTGGCTCATAATTGGCTAAACACTATCAATCGTAACTTTCTCTCAGCCAGTTTTCTGCTTTTTATGATAGGGAGGAGTACTTGCCAAATTTGGATGGTCCAAAAAATGAGGATGTTTCATTTCAAACTTTATCTGAACTTTGTTGAAGAAATAAAGTTGTTAGTCTAGTGTGAACAAGCTTTCTTTGAAGACTTCTATTACTGCATAATTTCAGTAGGTATGGAAAAATTGCACAAATAGTGTTTAAACATTTTGTAAATTTTCATCTGGTTCTAGATCATTCATAGGCACTGAAAAATGTTGACATTATTTTGGACTACAAGAGTTTAAGGGTCATAATGAGGCCCAGGAGCCATAGACACACACAGTAGAATCTCACTAATCTGCAGTAATAAAGGAAAGCTAATGTTGATTAAGGATGCTTGCAGACTTCTGAAGCTCACAGACTAGTGAATATCAGCATCAGCAGCCAGTTATGAGATCCCTAGTCTTGTCTCAGGCCATTATGGAGAGCCAGGAGAGGGACTAGAACCCTCATTGAAGCTTGATATCACCCACCCCAACCCTGCCACCAGCATGTCAACAGAATCTTACTGGTATGGTCTTCAGTGAACTGCAAACCAAATGTCCATGTTCAGGGCAGGTTTGCAGCTCATTAAAATGGAGTTTAGTGAGGTTCTAGTATATTATACAAACACACTGCTGATTATATAAGTACATACAGTTCTTACTTACACAAACAATTAATGGAGTATTACAGCTTCATGTGTTATGTTTATTTATAAGTAATGTTTACTGTAGATTAACAAATACACTGCAATAATATGACAAATTGTAGTTCAAGAATCGTATTGAATTAGCACTTATGGACTGTTCAAATAGTGTTGTAGGTATATAGAAATCTAAGAAGAAGTACCAGAGGGGTAGCCGTGTTAGTCTGTATACAGCAAAAACAACGAGAGTCCTGTAGCACCTTAAAGACTGACAGATTTCTGCTGGCATAAGCTTTTGTGGGCTGCAACCCACTTTGTCAGATGCATGAAATGGAAATCACAGATAGGAGGTATATATATACATCCAAGGGTAAGAAACAACAATGGGGAGGGCAAGTGCTAACAAAGTCAATTTAGTTAGAGTAGATGAGGCCTATTTAGAACCGTTGATTAGAAGGTGAGTATAGCAACTATTACAAAAAAAACTTCAAAAACAGACTTCAGCGAGAAACTGCAGAACTGGAACTCATATGCAAACTTGACACAATCAGACTGGGTCTGAATAGGGACTTGGAATGGTTATCTCATTACAAGAAGTAATTGTCACTGTTCACACATTCTCACCTTCTAATCAATGGTTATGAATAGGCCTCATCTACTCTAACTGAATTGACTTTGTTAGCACTTGCCCTCCCCATTGTTGTTTCTTACCCTTGGATATATATATATATATATACCTCCTATCTGTGATTTCCATTTCATGTATCTGACAAAGTGGGTTGCAGCCCGCGAAAGCTTATGGCCGCAGAAATTTGTTAGTCTTTAAGGTGCTACAGGACTATCGTTTTTAAGAAGAAGTAGATGTTTTAAACGTTGATGGTTATTTCCTTTTACGGAATGTCTTTATCATCTATAGACCATATATATTTGGCATTGAGATTTGTTCATGATTTGTTGTCATCTAACACCTTTAGAAAAGCTTCTTATGGCGCAAAACCCATTTTAAACACCGTTACCAGTATATATTGAAGACAAAGCTGTTACAGAATGCACATCTACTTCATTGTTTGATGGAAGAAAGTGTTGACAAGGCTTTTAGCCATTTGCCTCTAAAAATGAACATAATAGTCACTCAGGCTAATCAAAAGAGAGGAAAGAATATTTGGTCCAATAAAAGGCCTGATAACTTTAACATTTGTTCTGTAGTCAGTTTTCTCCCTGAGTGTATGTAATGCATTTGCAGCTGTGGGTTCAGTTGCATTTAAAAGATAACTTTTCACTTAGAGTGGTGGGTATATTGTCTTACTACTGTGTGTGCACAAATTCCATTCTCTGTGCTAACAATATGCTAAACATTTTCTGGCATACAAAACAAGCTGAAAAATCTAATATTGTCTGAATTTTCACATACCCTCACATACACTACCTTCTCCCCCAAACACACACATACGTAAGTGTTTATGTGGGTAGAGATTTCTGAATACATCCATATATATTGATATAGATGAATGCACACCTGTCTGTCTTTAGCTGTATCATATGTATGCTCTGATTCTGCCATCTAATCCATTTGGAAATACTCTTATGCCTGCCAGAACCCCACTGAAGTCAATGAAGTACTATATGGTCACTGGGGTCCGCTTGCAGGTTCAGGGCTATAGAGTGTGTGTCTGTCTCTGTCTGGAAAGAGGTAGAAACATAAAGTGTTTTAGACAAAATGTTTGAAAGGAATAAATCTTTTATTTTACCAAGACAACTTTATTGGCTCTCTTTTTCAGCGTTTTGGCAGTTATTTATATTTTCTGTGTATCATCCTTGTACCTGTGATATTGATGCATGTTGTCATTTTCTGAGGATACTTAGTGTGTTTGGTCTTCTACAATGAGAGAGAGAGAGAGAGAGAGAGAGAGCGAGAGAGAGCGAGCAACTACTTGATTAAAGTAAGTTAGGCAATCTCGATTATGCATCTTCCATATGCTCAAGTATGGAGGAAGTTAACAGTTCTTGCAGTTCTTTAAACTTGAATGTTTAAGATGCTCTGCCATTCTCCTGTGATTAGGTTTGATGGGTTGAAACAGATTATTTTAATTTCAAACCCCACCTGCCTTTTTAATTGAAAGATAGGCATGTGATGCAGCACACTTAAATTGAGCATCGCCGCAGGTGGATACTAACAAAAAAGTATCTGTTTTTTCAAATGGAATCGTAGATGAAAGGCCCTATGTAAGGTGAGAATCTTGCTAAATGACTAATGACCTCATCTCCTAATATTTGTGCATGAATGTCGTGTTACCAACACTTTAGAAAGCTACCTACTTTTGCTAGTAGTATCTAATTTTCCTCAATAATATAGCATAGCGCTAGTATTGTGTATTTTAGATAGATAGGAGTAATTGGATGAAATTAAGACAGGGAGAATTTAGGATAAATATAATAACTTTGAAAGGGAATGGTAGAAGTCCCATCACTTGGGACTTTTAAAACTTGACTGCAATCCACTAGAAAATATTCAGGAGAGAACAATCCTGCATTTGCAGGGAGAAGGACTGGATAATGTGGATGATGTGAAGTCTTTTTCAGCTTTAACTTCCATAGTTCTAGCACTCTCTGTGTTGCTTGTGTTAAAGTATTTTTGTCATTCCTGCTAATGTTGTAAATCCAGTGTCAGATAACTAGTTTCATATGGTTCTCAAGTATGTTCATTTCTAAAATAATCTGATCTGTTATATTTTACGGGAGCTGCAGATTTAGTGTATTTTTTAAAATTGCAGTAAAATGTTGTGAAAATTGATCTTGTTATAAAACTTAGCACCTCAGATTTGACCTGAAGGCCTCTTAAAGACATGAGTAATCAGTAAAAGAGGAAGATTCAGGGTAATGGCTCTGAGGCAATAAAGTGAAAGACTGGAGAGGAAAAATATTCTTTCTCCACAAAGAACTTCTTTCACCTGATGAAAAGATGGTAGGCCAGTATTTCAATAGATTCTGCTATCACTATGGTTCCTATTGCTGAGAGATGGTTAATATCATTTCTATTTCATTAGCTATCATTTTTCTTTGACACTCATTGCCATAGTATAAAAATGCTGAAAAACATTTAAAATACATAGCATTTTGATGACAATTCTGTAACTTTTGTAAATGAATGTCAGCCAAATGAATAGTGCCATACTGACCTTCATGGAAAACAGTTTCCTCTATATCCCCCAGAAGAGGTTCAGCAAAAATAATGTCATTTAATTATTACTCATGTCTGGACCCAATCCTGCAAAATGCTAAGCACTGAAATAAATAAGAGGTGAGCGCATTCAGAGATCACAGAATTGGACCTATTTTCCAAAAAATGTTCTTCCGTGACAATCTTTAATCTCTGCATTCCTTCAGTCTATTTAAGGATACTTTCATTCTCAATAAGGGTGTTCACACACTGTATAACCTTTTCCACTTCAGAGTTCCAAACTTTTAGTATACTGCAGACATTTTTCTTAGAGATCAAATACGGGACCATAATTTTTGGTAAATATTTACCACTTCTGTAGACATTTATGAATCAGAATTCTGATAGCATTATAAGTAATTAAGAACTTTTTTTATTATCCTGGATGACACTGCATTCTTGCTCTAAATGTGGGGGGTTTTTTTCTTTTAAACTTTCATTTTCTTTATTTCATATGGTCTTTCATTTAATATGGCTTTGCCTAGTTTCCTTCCTTGTATTTTTGGAAACGTCACTGAATACATCTAAGGATAGGGTATTATTCTTCTGAAGACTAAGCTTATGTCTCTATAAAAGAGAAAAATATATTTTAGATCCCTATAAGTCAACTGAATATTTTGAAAATAAATTTTTAGACCCCAATCCTGCATTGTGTGGGCACAGTTGGATTACTATACATACATAAAGTCCTGTTGACTTCAATGGGATACCATGTGAGTGCAGTTGTCCACTCAAATGCTGCGTATTGCAAGAAGAGAATAATAGTTTTAAAAGAAAAGGAAAATATTTAGAATTCAAGTCATTTTTCTCTATTGTAACAATTGTGTTACAATTTGTTGATATTTATTAATTAACATCTGGTGAAATCTGCTGCCCACATATATAATAATAATATAATATATACTCTCAATGTAAAACTCTCAAAACAATGCATGTTTTTATATTAATCATGTAGGTAGGTAGGTTAACATTTTTGCAAACCCCTATATATTTGCAAAGTTTTGAGTCTCTATAAAAGTTTAAAATGTTGTTTTGATTTAGTATGGTGACCAGAGAAATCTGGAGAATAAAGTCTCTAAAATGGACTATTAATATTGTAGACTTAAAAACAATATTTATCAGTACATGTAACAAGATTACATACACCTAATCAAATAACAATTCAGCTGTCATTTGGCAGAGTCTGCCTCTTTGATTAGAAAACAGCCACTGGTAACATCCTAAAACTATACTTCAGGAAGATAACAATGATAGTAATCCAATAAATTATATCCTGTATACAGTTAAAATGTAAACGAGGTCCTTTGAAATCAGAAATCCTCATGTAAGGCAAAAGGGATGCCCACCTGAAATTATGATTATGTAGTCTAACCAAAGAACGGGAGACTGAAAGGACCCAGCCTTGAATGCCAGTTAAACCCCCAAATCACAGCCTTCCCCATTCAAATCCCTTTAGAATCATTTCTATAATGATGCTTATAAAAATAATTAGCCAACTGGAAAGGACTAGATAGAGGTTCAGTAAGGGATAAATCTTGTGTGTGTGTGTGTACACAAACGCACACAATATATTCATATGTACACACACAATAAAGCAGTAAAGCATGGATCTATCTATGCCAACTGTCAATGGTAATATCAGAGGTAGTAACACCAATCACCACCTTCCGTCTACAGCTTATTTGTGTGCAAAAATTTCATTGGATGTAATGAGTCAGTGATATGAGGGCGTCTGCACAGATGGTGGATTACTTGGCCCAGCTGCCACAGTTCTTCAAGGGTTGATTCAACACCCGTATAACTCAATACAAACTCCAAGTACAACCCACATACAAATCAAGACAACCAGCACACACAGTATCCCCAAACACACAATAACCCCTCACCCACAGCATACACATCTTATTCACCTCCCACACAAATCAATGCAAATATCCCAGCACCACATACACTCCCCACCATCCCTCATATTTGTCATAAACCATAAATTAGTATTTAATACAAAACAGAACAATCAGCCAACATGCAATATTTTGCTTCCATCGGGAGATACCTTCCCCTCACCCTTTGTATATTTCTTTGTTTTCTAAAAAAATTAAGAGCTTTGGTACAAACAATTTTATCTTTTTATGTGTCTGCATAGCACCTGGCTTATTTTGTATGATACTGTAATATAAATAATAATATAAGTTACCCACATGGTTCTCTACTCCAGTGAATGAGAAATGCATGGCTAAATACATTTACATATCTTCAAAAAATATGGGTATATGTGTCAAAAGAAACATGGTGGTCTATATTCAGCTCACTTCACGTTCACTTAAATGGAGTCATACCAGCGATGAATTGGCCTAATGTCAAAGATTTTAAATTGCCATTGGAAATAATGTGTGTTTGTCTTGTGAATAAAGTTCAAATTAATTTCTATCTAAAGAACATTTAAAAATTGTAAGTTATAAGGGTGACTGAAATCATTCCTCAAGCAGCATTTTATGTAAAATCTTGGTAATGTAGATCTTAAACTTAAAATGTATTCAGTTTTCATACAATGAATGTAACCAATAAAATGGATTACAAAAGCGTTACAAATTCCCAGTTTAAGTAAAACAAAATCCATGAGTATATGATTCTTAAAGATCTGGATCCAGCCTCAAAGAACCAATTGTAGGAAACAGAGAGATAACGCCAAACAAAGCTGAAGGAGCTAAACCAGGAGATCCTACTTACATTTGGGTGGAAGACAAATAAATCATAAAAATCTTTACTAATAAAGGGTAGTATAGTTCTAGGCTAACAGCTAGAATATATAGACAGTCAAGTGAAATCCACCAACCTAAGTATACTACTCCGCAGAGGAAAGGTGATCCAGATGTGGGGTAAACTTTTCAAAAACACCACTTAAGTTGCTTTGGGCTCCTAAGTCCCAATTTAAAGGTAACCTGGAGACCAAATTCCATTGACTTTCAGTGAGACATAGGCTCCTAATTGCCCAAGACAGTATTGAACATGGGACTTAGGATCTTTTTATACCTAGATATACATTTTTTGTCACACAACTCTCTGTAAAAAATAGAGGTAAAATTTGGGGAGAAAAAAAGCCTATGTAGGCTGAATTAGGAGCTGAATGCTATGTCTACACTGCCTCGCAGTTCAGACTGTAGATGCGTGACTAGCAGTGCACATTAAAGTGCTTTGTTGTAACTTCCCTGTGTGGACACTGCAGGCACAAACTGAAAGGTTCCTAGTAAACTTGTTTGAAGAGGCTTGCATTAATGCAAACTAGGAACCTTTTCATTTGCAGCCTCAATGTCCACACTGGGCACAAAAGTGACTTGGGCACTTTGGAGCCTGTGTCTCACTGAAAGTCAATGGAATTTACGCTCCTAAGTCACTTTTGAAAATGGGTCTTAGGGCATATGTACACTGCCCTGCATTTTGGGCTATGTGAACAGCAGTGTGAGTCAAAATGCTGGCCTGTCACTCGTGCAGGTGGATGCTGTAGGTACAAATTAAAAGGTTCCTAGTTCATGTTAATGTAATCCTTTTCAAACGAGACTACATGAAAGTAAACTCGGAAGCTTTTGGTTTGCACCTGCAGTGTGTTTACACACGGGAGTTAAAGTACAGCACTTTGATGCTCAATGCTGTGCACACCCCCATACTCCAAACTGTGGGGCACGGTAGGCATAACCTTGTGCTCCAAAGTTACACAGTTCCCCCCCCCCCCCCAATGTTAACCCTATTTTTAATAGAAAACATTTTACAAAAAATTCTAAATCTAGATGTAAAAGAAGATCATTTCTACTTGGAAAAGCCTACCGTGTTCTTTGGTGGAAAGCTCATAAAAACCTCCCAAGAAGGAAGCATCATAACTGTTTCTGATCAGAGGGATTTGGAACAAAATACTGCTCTGAAAGAAACAGATTTTAAAGAGATCAAACTGCTGTTTCTCCCGGATCTTAGCACAGCCACAGAGGTGAGCACATAGTCTGTGGTATTCTGAAAAAAATATTGTGGCTCAGGAGCTGAAGCCTCCATTTTCTAATTATCAAAACTCATTCTACTTTGATCATAACACGTATATTCTGGCATGAGACATAAACAGCTAGATTACTTGATATTATCCAAGAAACTGCTTGAAAGTAAATGCTGCAGAATAGAAGTAACTAATGAGGACCAAAATGAGTCATTGTATATAATAACTTCCCTACTTTGTTGACTTGTTCCTTTTCTCCTTCCTCTGGTGGGGGAAGATCTTGTTGTGTGTATTTGGTAACATGATGTTCTTTCACACAATGTAGCCTTGTTATCACTGTGAGAGTGTATGAATGCTTTATATTGAATCAATTAGATGTTAAGTGGGTGTAGTAAGAAACTAGAACATTATCTTTGGCAGGAGCATATCTTTAATTCTTGTTCAAGTATTTTCTCTCCCTTCAAAATAATGCATTCTGACACATAATAATTTTGTTTTTTGGAGAATGGTCTTGATTTACTAAAAGTACCAGTTAAATTTAATGTTAGATTGAAAGTGTTACTACAGGACTTTTTTTTCTTCTTATATTCTACTGGTTTATTTGACCTTCTTATAAAATGAGAATGAAAAAGTTGTGGATACCTTTGTTAACCAAAATTTCTAAACTCCAAGTGTCTTCTTTACTATGCTTACTGTATTTTAGGATGCCTGATATAAGCACAGAATTACATGACTTCTTTACGACTTTCTCACTCAAAAAGGATTTTCAAAATAACATTAAATATGCATTACGAAATAACAAGGCAGTAGCTTCAGTAATCAAAAAAAAAAAAAATTGGATAAGGAAAGGAAGAAAACAAAAGAGACAAAGAACATTTAAAAATTATTTTAAAAAACTGCTGAAATGTCACAGGACGCATAAGAACATGCAATGTGTAAGTTGCCCACCACTCACTACCCCTCCAGGGCTGTATGCTCAGATACAGAAATTCTGTAGATGTATAGACCTAGATATTCAATACATTGTGTGTTTACAGTTGGCATGTTGCTCATGTCTGTATTCCATCTCCTGAGCAGGGATTTTGAGGTACAAGCAATCTAATAAGAAGTTGAAAATCCACGAACATAGCATTGTAGAGCTAAAGTTGCATTTTGAAAAATGAGGCGGAGACCTGAGTGAGCACAGCTACACTTCTAGGTAAGCAGATTATGTATTCAAAGAACATTACTCTGCTGGGCTAGGCCAAGTCTTGGCTCCAGAGATGGCCTTTGGTTGGGTCTCTCACAACACAGCCCAAAATGTAATGTGCTCTCTGAGTCCTCCTTTCAATAGACTCAAAATCCTTTGACTCTGGGATTGGCGTGGCAGATTCCAAGCCCCCAGTGAGAAACAAAAAATGAATAGAACATGTGTGCATGCACCTGTATGTGCACGTGTGTGCATTTATGAAAAAGTCAGGGGAACAGTGGATAGAGGTTTCTTCTTAGACATTCTTTATAATACAGTGTACCAAGAGGCTATGAGGAAGGGAAAATCTGCAGTGTGCCCATTCCAAAGATATGATAGAGGCCCAGGGGCCAGTGTGCAACAGCTTATTTTGTATGCAGAGGGTACATCTAAACTGGAATAAAAGATCCACAGCATGGCTGCAGTTGGCCCGGTTCAGCTGACTCAGGCTTGCAGGGTGTGGGCTGTGGAGCTAAAAATTGCTGTGCAGATGTTTAGTCTCAGGCTGGAGCCGGGCTCTGGGACCCTCCCACCTCACAGGGTTCCAGAGCTCAGATTCCAGCCCGAGCCTAATCATCTACACAGGCTTGACAATAATTTCTTTACTCAATAATAGTAACGTGATTTCACATGTCATGCTCTGTGTTTATGAGTAATAATCCCACTAATCAGTCATCTACAATATATTGTAAGATTTAACCTGTTTCTGTGTTGTGTATATATATATATATATATATATATATGAGCTTTTTGAAGTTAGACCATACTGAAAGTAAATGGGATTGTGCACCTAAATCACGTAGACAATTTTCAACACACTGCCCACAATCATCATTTACCCAAAAGAGCGGGTTGTTCCTCTTCAGTGATTACACTGTGAATTATTTATTTATTTATATTACCATAACACCTAGGAACCCTAGTCATGGACAAGGCCCCATTGTGCTAGGTGCTGTACAAACACAGAACAAAAAAGACTCCCCTGTCCCAAAGAATTTACAATCTAAGTAACAGCCTATTTTAACTCTATTCTGTTGTATACAGGTTCTTATAATGCCATCATCACCATAATATCTGAGCACCTTCCTGTAATACTTTAACCAATTAGACTAATATCTGTCACATGTGGTTCATTCTTTCTCTTATCCTTTCCACAGAGAGTAAATTATGTGGACTGTGTGGTGTTTTGTTTTCATAGGTTTTATTTTGAATTCCTATATACCGCTATATATTCATATTAGAGAAAGAAAAGATGAAGACATGCACTTTGAATTTAGGTAGCATGTGGTGAGGTTTGTGATGGTTTCCTGGGGCAGCTTATTCCACAATCTGGGACTGGCCTCTAGGAACATTGTCTCCTTCATAGACAAGCTTTACTCTTATGATAGAAAGTTCCACTCTGCTTAAGAAGTAGAATTGTAATCATGGTTCTCATCTGAGAACTTCAGGTGATCTTTTAGGCTATTTAGCATCTTTCAGATAAGGACCAAGACCTTGAAGTCAGTCTCTGGAGAGATTTGGTATGCTCACTATAGTCTATATTGCTGAGGAGGCATGTCCTGTACTAATTGGAGTTTTCTAAGATTTGATGAATTTGTCCTGAGTCATATTGTTTTGTTGTAGTCCAGCTGGGAGGTGACAGAGATTGTACTGAGACTAGCATATTTGTTTTGGTTAGATGTGACTGTAGTTGGCCATTGACTAGGTTATCTGTGAGCTTGTGCAAGTACTGAAGGTTTGATGTTGGGTGGAATTTGATTAGAACCAATGTATCTACGATAGATTACTTCAGTATTGTTTGAATTATTGTGTTTGATGGAGGAAGGAAATATTCCTTCAATGAATAAGGCATTGGTTATTTTGGTGATGAGTGGCACTAGTTGTTCATGACTCTCTTTCACCTGCCAGTCAGACTCACAGATCTTCAGTTGAATATCCTTCATGATGTCCAGTATTTTTTGTGAATGAAATTCACTTAACTCCAGGAATGCAGGTGGGTTAGTTTGTTGGCAAGCATAAGTGAAACAGATCCATGCAGTTTGAGAAGTCTTTCCAGTAAAATAGGATGGTAGCTCTTCATAGCGTGTAGGGCAGGGGTCTGCTGTGAATTGGGCAATCACAGTTAATGAAGTTATCACTATGGGATAGCTCCTTTGGGTAGGATTTGGTTTCTTCTGTGGAGGCTCAGAGGCAACTTCTCTTGGACTATAAAACAGCTTTAACATAGGCTTGGGGAAATTCTTTTGAGTTTCAGATTGTCTGTTTCAACCTTTGTTTTTTGGCAGTAGCACTCGAGTTTCTGAGTTTCATGTGGGGCAAGGTGTCCCAAAATCGAGGAGATCTGTGTGGGAGAGGGGGAAGGAAGGGACAGTGTATCAATGACTGAGGCATAGAGTACAATAGTAATAAATCACCAGGTTCTTGACTCCTCAGCCTCTGAGTGGAGTGCCCTTGTCCTTTAGCATATTCAATATTTGACTAGGTTATTCCCTGTGTAGAGTAACTTTTGTCTTTTACAATAATGGTGGCTGCTGTTAAAATTGGTAGAGGTTAATAATTTAAAAATAAGAGCAGATTTTTCATTAGTCTTTCAGTGAATTATATAGTGAATTAACTACTTTTTTATTAGGCTTTTGTTCTATTTGTATTACATACCGTGACAGATTTAGGGTCTATCGGTGTCAAACTGTGATCTCCATTTTGTTTTCTGCACACCATTTCTTTTCAGGAGCTCCACTTTTATTGTAATATTCCTGTTGTATCACAACCTGCATTGTGATGTAGAGTATATATTTTATTGGAGACTTCACTGAAATTGAATGACGGTGTCTGAGAAACTGGTACAGAATAGTCTAGGGCCATAAACTGATATGTCTCAAAGAATGGCCAACCCCTGGAATAATGAACTCTCTATACAGAAGCTGGACTGGGGGGAAGGGACTGGAATTTCTTAGTTTGGATATAGGGGAAAAGAGGGCCAGAGACTGTGTTTAAGGGAGGAAGCTCTCTGCAAAAGGAGTGCAAGCATCCCCACATGCAAGAAGACCAAACTAAGGAGCTAGGAAGGACTACCTGATTTAAGAATATTGACCTGAGATTCACAGAAGAGGAAGATCAGACTTTGAGGGGGGGACGGTGGGGAGTGCATTCAGGACTGTCTTTTATTTTCCAAAGATGTGTAATGTTCTAGTGCTGTTTAAGAGTAAAGGGCTAAAAATTCCTTTGCTAAGCCTGAATTCTTTGCTTGCCTGGCACAGTGTCCCTAAAGGGGTTAATTAAGAAGCTCAAAGTGAAACTCTGAGGAAGCATGTATAAGGAACTAGGGGCTTGGGAGGAATGAGACACTGTTTTTGGTGTTGAATGCCGGTGGACTGTCGGGTCCTACTATCCAAGAAGAATGTCAGTCATGTTGTCTGTTCTTGGCAGTGTGCCTAAGAGACCAGAGCTAGGAACAGGTGATTAATCACTACCCAGATCCAGGGGGCCTAAAAGTATGTGGGATCTCCTGACTAGGTCCACTCTAACAGACTCGGAGTTGATCCAGAGGTTGTAACATATATTATTCAGCTTTGATGTACTACTCCTTAGGGAAATCATGAATAATTATACAATAGGAAAAAAAATCTCACTGGAATAGATAATCTCATAGGTAATTTTCACTACATATTTTAGTCTGTTATTTCATTGACATATGGGTAATAAAATACATAACTAGTTGTGTGTGCAATAAATGCACAACCAGTTCTCTCTACTCACAAATTTCCTCAAATCATCCTACTGTCACTAAAGTACTTCTGCATACCAGTGCTTCATCTGAGGCACATACTCCACACATGAAGGCTATCTAAGAAAACCCATTGATTATGTTTTATAGTACATTTAGACTAAGTGCACAGACATATCTTGTTGGATGAATAACCCCAAATATCGATAAAGATCAGCATGTATTTATTAGAAAATTTAGAGAAAATGCATAAGAGAAACCAAAGAAGCATGTTTGGCATATTTAAATCCAGGCTTCTAATATGAAACTGGGATGAATAGTAGAGCCACTACTGCCACAGGACTATTCCTTCACTATAACTTTCTGTCAGTAAAAATACAAGAGTAAGATTTGGTCCTCCCATTAAATCCAGAAGTCCGTTACTATATAAATGTTGCTGATTCATCCAACTTGCTGCCCTCTCTGGGATGCCGATGATCTTGAGATACTTGACCTGGATTTATTTTCAGTTTTGCTGACTATACTGAAAAGCCATTCGTTGTTGATAACAAGAAGTTTGTCATGCCAGGATACCACATGATCCATACCACTGACCTTTTGTTTCATCTCGTCCATCCTCCCTGAGAATTTTTCAGCTGTCATCCTAATTAGTGACTTAGTGACTTTTGCAGCTCATTTAGTCTTGGTGCATTAGATCTAAGCTTTGAGAGATGGAGCCTTTCAGATACAGGAGTCATCTATGAATCCTGGTGCAATTTACATAGGTTGTGGTTTGCAGGCATCTTTGGCACTGAATGAGTGTGGAATGAGAGAGATACTTCTGCCCTTTTCAGCATAACATAGGAGAGAATCTCTTTTCAGCATAATATGTAGGAGAGACGACTGCTAGCTAGGAACTTAGATTGAGAGAGAAAAAACCACCAAAGAATCAAACAGAACTTTCACTTCCTTTCTGTTGCTTACATATGAAATACCCTATGATCTATATTAATGTTATAATATATTATTTATGTGGCACCTAGTGTGTACTAGGTGTTTTACAGACAAATTTGAAGACAAGTCCATGCTCTGAAAAAGTATATTCTAAATGTACAACATATAGGTTGGTGATTGAGGGTGGGATGCAAAAAAGAGCAAATGAAAGATCAGTGCCAATTCATGTGTCTCTTGTTTCTATATGGTTGGTTTGTTTTTTTGTTTATCTATTTAATCAACACAAAGGGAGCCAAGGGGCTATGGGCCTCATCATATATAAATCCAATTTGTTGACATAATTTTATTTGATGTTTTCTGGCATTAAATTAAATTAAAATAATACATGGTATTTTAGGTAGTAGATCATTCAAGAAACAATAGGCCTTAATAGGCCCAAAGGCATTTTATGTACATATTTTGACATATCTTTGGTCTGCACTAGGCACAGGCAGATCAGTTTAGAAAAATGCAAACTCTCCCTGTTCCCTGAACCTTCATTTGCTCTTAAACCCAAACTTGAACCAAATGTTTTGGAAGTTCTGAAATGCTCTGATATGGTGAAGTTCTCTTATAAGAGAGAGCTGTCTATAGTGAAATCAATTATTTCTGATTTAATACAAGAGCATTCCTGTAGAGTTATGCATTTCATTTATATTGAAGTAGAATTCTAGATATAGGGAAGGTCTGGAGACATAAATTAGCCAACAAAAGCATATATAACCTAACCTTATTATCTTATGTTTGCACATCTTCCACTTTCATGCATTAGTCATGCATTCTGATTCCACACTGAAGGACAGGATGTTGTTATTATTTGTATTTTGTTAGCTTCTTGAGGGTCCAGCTGAGAAGTTAGCTGCTTTGCATATACATGGTCTAGCGTTTACATAGTATACAGAGTTTATAGTCTAAGGGTATGTCTTAATTGTCAAGGCAGCAGGGATTGATGCAGTGGCATCGATTGAGTGGGTCTATGTAGACCCACTCAGCCAGTGGAGAGCAGAGAGTCTCCAATTGACTCCATCAATCCAAAAGGAGTAAGACTGCGTCAACGAAAGGACATCTCCTGTCAATGCAACACAGTGAAGATGCTGTGCTATGTAAACGTAAGTATGTCAATGGGAGATACATTATGTAGCTTGCATATCTCCCGTCAACCGCCGCCACCAGTGTAGACCAAGCCTAAGTGGTGATATTCCTATTTTACAAATGTGGAACAGAGGCTAGAAAGGATACGTTTGTAGAATTGAACCCAAAATTCTTCTGCACCACCCCATTTGTGTGCATCTTGACCACAAGACCATCTTTCTTATATAAAAACATACATAGAATTAAACAGTATCCTGTTTATCTTATGATATGTTATGTTATTTTATGTTATGTTAGTTAGTTATGTTAGTTAGAAAAGATAGTTTATCTTTAATCTGTACAACAGATTCATTATTAGTTGGTTTTAAATTAATATCAGTTTCTGAAAGATAGATGGTAATGTGGACAACAAGTGAAGGGGAGAAAAATACGGAGGAAAGGGAGAAAACTTACAATCCTCATAATATTAAGCAACAGATTTAAAAACTAAGGGTCTCATCCTGCTAGGTGCTTGTTTCTGAAGCATCCTCCATTGACTCCCATTTGGTGTGAAAACATTGGCTTTAGTATGTTAAGGTGATCACTTCGCAGACATCTGCATCACCCCAAATGCCTTATCCTGCTCATATGGCACTCAATGGCAAAACTGGTCCCTTCATGAGTCCCTATAATAAGAGACAAGGAGCAAAAGGATAAAAGGTGGTAAATTCCTATCTGAGTCCTGGAGTCTTTATGTGCTGAAGACAAAACATAAAGGTCATTTGTATGAGCAACGCTTGCTACCAAATACGTCTTGGCATTCTGCACAGACCTATAATACAGTATTATCATATCCTGTTCAACCAAGTAAACTACCTCTCCAGTATAATTAGACTGAAAAATTACAGATGCAGTACATTAGATTATCTACATGAGGGCAGTACTGGAGTCTTGCAGGTGATGACATGCTGGAAAATCATACTGTTTCAGCTTTTTGAGACAATATTGTTTTTTCTGAGGTAAATGGTTAGTTATTACTAAAGCTGAAGATGTCAAATATACAGAGAGGAGATGTACAGTTACAAGTAATATTCAGGACACAGTATTTGTGCATCCCCAGAAAATTATGAACTCATTGATAATGAGTATGTTTTGGGAAGAAAAATGCAAAGACTCAATACAAAATGACAGTATAGTTTTCTAAAGAATATATATCAGAGCAGGCACTGGGCCTCCTTTCTTCCCAGAATAGAACTGGCACTTATGTGCCCAATCAGATTTAGAAAATAGGAATAACTTGGTACTAGTGGGAGTGGAGGGAAGGAATAGTATGAGAGGAAACAAGGAATGTAGGAGAAGATGAAAGTGTGCAAGGGAAGGAGAAGGTTGGCAGAGACATTTTGAGAGGGATTGCTATGAGAGAGCAGGCAGTAAATGGGCAAAAGTAAAGGAAGAGAGGAGCTACACAGAAATTTGGAGAAATGTAATTGTAGGGTAGGTATATAATTGTAGATAGGTATATAATTTGAAAGCCCATGTGTGGTGATGTGGGGAATTTGTCTATATACAAGTTATCAATTCTGATTGATATTACAACAATAGCATAACAATTTTTGTATCTGGGAATGCCTGTATGTGAATGTGAAATCCACCATTTGCTTACAGGGGCTGTAGCACATCTCTGCCAGACCAGGGACAATAGCTGGTCATTAAACTTCAAATGGTCACTTGTTCAGGGAACACCAAGGGGAAAATGAGTTGGCTGAAGCTGGGAGAAGTTAGTCTCTCCAATTTCTCTGCAGGGAGGTGGAGTGGAAAGCAGCAGAACAAAGAATCCAGGTGTTGGTAGAGGGATGTATAAATTCAAGGAACTCACAGAATCACACAGGAAGCTTTGGGCAAGAGAGAGGGGCGTGCTTTCATAGTGGGGGTATCCTGTTTAGCTACAGGATCAGCTAAGGTCAGAGACAGCTAGTTGACCTAGAGAGGGAAAGAGGCTTCTTGTTTCTGAAGAATTAAACTGTAATCCCAGAGTGCTATGCAGCAGAAGTTCTGAGAAGTGGTGTGCTTAAACTACGGAGAAGTCTTAAGAGTCATCACTATTTCCAAGGACTAGGCAATTGGATTGAAGGGCTTCAAATAAAACAGCCTGGGGACCATCCAGTCAGAGGGCAAGCTCTACCAGCGGTGAGGGTGTGTGACACAAAATGAGAGAATGTGTGTGGAGGAATAACGGAGCAAAGAGAGAAGACACAAAATAATGGCGGGGGAGACAGAAAAAAGAGAGGAATCATGGAATACAAAAGCAAGGGAGCAGAGGAGAATGGGACTGATCCTGGAAAGTATTAATTTCTACCTACTCCTAGCAATTTCAACAGGAGCTGAAAGCACTCAGCATGTCACAATATTAGGCTTTAAGAGAGATGCATTCATCATTCTGACAATAGTAAAAAGATATGTGCCTTCAAGTCCTCTCTTTTTATACCTTTTGAAGAGACCACTGTCCTTTCCCAGCAGAACCTACTGATAACCTTATTTGTATCAATAAGCTTTTGAGTGTCACTATTTTAACTGGTGACCTCTGGTGCGATCCTTCATTTTGTCTATCTCCATTTTATATTATGAAGTGTATGACCAGTGTATAGAGAATCTCTTTAAAGTCAGTGCCAGTTAGGGCACTCTGTACTTTGCGGGATCAGGTCTTATATCAACAAAGAAACCAGTACATGAGGCACCTGTCCATCTCCTTCCCCTTCTTCTTGGCTTTAACATCGTCTGGAGAAAAAAATAGACCAAGGCTAAAAATGGTTCTTTGGCAAAATAAAAATCGCAGAGCTGTGCATTATTTAGGATGTTTAATTTTTTTAAATGCCAGAAACATAGGCAAATTCTGGTCCCAGTTAGGCAGGATGACTGAGGGCAGAATTTGGCCTATGATCTGTAAAAGCAGATTATTTGAAAATAAAATAGTTGATAAATGAAATATTTATAGATTTGTCTGCCAGTACAGTTCTAGGACAGAATTTCACAAATGTGGGAACATTTCCTGTAGACTATTAATAGCCTTTGTAATAGCCACATCGTTTAAGATAGGAGAGTGATACAGTATTTTGACAAATGCTAACATTGTGTTATTAACTTGAATAAAATGCCCATTTGTCACTGTCTAGGGAAATGTTAAACTGCTTAGATTAAAAGGTTCAGTAAAAAAGTTCAGTCAAATATTTAAATTCTATCTTATGATACATTGAAATTAGAAAGTTTTCTATGAGACACGTAATGAATCTGCTTATTGTTGCATGTAATTCTAATTCACTATATTTGTTTTATAATCCTGAAGAAATTATAAATATATATATTGTATAATCTTGGATGGTTATTATTGCTTTATTGGCATTTAAATAGCTTGTGTGTGCTTTGCTTTTCATTTGTCAAGAATGGCATTCTCCCCCTCCAACTCGGCCCACTGTGAAATAAAATATGTTTGCCTTGTCCTTCAGACCAATGCATAAGATTATTTTTTTTCTTTATGGCATAGAAGGCAACTCCCAGAAACTCATTGGATTTCATGAGCATTATTTCTTTTTAAAAAAGTGACACATCTGTTTTTTATTAAGGCAGCTCCAGTGTCAGCTATGGAGCAATGCTGACACAAAACCACAACCAGAGAATCTGCATGATGAAACTAACCTGATTTGGCATGTGTCTGAACATGTTCGGAAAGGGTCCAAAAATTGCTCTCTCCTCCTGAGACTGTTACTAGTTTTAGAATAATGAACACAAAAAATCCCTTTAAACATTTTTAGATAGTTGATAATCATATTTACTCTAATCTTTCAGTTACATAACAGTTTCCTGTAGCTGCCATTTTGATTTTGTCACTGTAGCATTATTTATTTATAGAATATTTTTTTCATATTAGTGTCTACTCGTTTTCAGTCATTAATACAAGCCAGCAACTAGCAGCACATATAAAGGAGTAGCAATAGTTCTGGAGGAAGGGCAGGACAGTTTCCCTGCTGTTTGTTGTGATCAATTATGATGCTAAATCACAAGATACCCACTTCAGTGCTATACTGTAAATTATATAAATTTGACCATACCAAAAAAAGCAATGAACCCTGAATGTAGTTATACATTATTTTCAGTATGTAGTATGGTGTGCTATCTGTTTGATATTATTATAAGCTTAACATGCAATTTAATAAGCATTCAGAATAAGTGAAATTTCAACAGCCCTAAAATTTGCAGACACAAAATACGTAAGGGATAAAATCCACACCAGTGTAAAGGGTTTATACAAGACCATAAGCACTATGTGATGTCCATCTCCTCACAAGGTGCTAAAGTGGCACCCAGAGACTTATATAGGCCTTATATATATTTGCACAGGCCTGATTTCATGCTCCACCCCCTTGCCATCTAATACAGGATGGGGCTGCTTTTAGATGGGAGCAGTGTGGAGCTTCAAAGTACTGTATTTTAAGTTTGCTGTTCTGCTTGAAGTGGCAGCCCTCATCTCCTCCCACTGCCTGGAAGTGAGAGGAGAGGAAGAGAAAAGGGACTCAACACAGGCTGCTGCTGCCCTGTTCCCAGGCCATGCCATTACCCACCCCCACACCTGGAAGTGGGCTCAAAAAAAAACCTGCTGGTGCGTTCTGAGGAGAGGCATGTGTTTGTACCGTGTTGGTTTATACGATTTGCATAGCAATCTGTGGGAGTGAGGTTCTAAAAACTACATTTAGATTTATTAGGAAAATGAGGGTTATGTGCAGAACCTCTGTGGTAGCTTCCTCTGAAATTCATCCAGTTCCGCATGCAGAGCCAGCTAAATTAGGAATTTGAGAATCTCTGTGCATGAATTAAGGTGGTGTAAGCATAAGGGTTTAACCTTTTATTATGTATTTGGGAAACCTTCTGTAGGAGGGAGATCCTATAGAAAAGTGGTGGGTTCAACCTAAGACTACCAAGGAAAACTGAGAGTGTTTTAGGCAATTATTTAAAGTGTAAAGCTTAAATAAATCTGGGGGGAAAGGTGACAGATTCTGAGGCATACATTTGATAGGGAGGATGGTAATACAAACATATCGACTGTTAAAGCATGGGACCTGAATAGAATCAGGATGAGGTCAGAATTGTTCATTCCAGAAAAGTAACAGGGGTGTGATATAAAGATGTTAAGTAAGAATAGGGACATGGTCAATGGTATGTAACAAAAATCACTGGGATACTGCATTGTCTAGAAAGTAGCTATACCAGATTAGGTGCACAGATGGGGGAGTAGTATTACTAAACAGGTTAGTCACCTTACTCCCAGTGACTTCACATTTAGGCACTTTTGTCAATCCCACTATAAATCTGGCCCAATGTCACCAATTTTTTGAGAAAAGGTAATTTTTAATGAAAAAGATATTTCCTCTCTACTCATTAATAGTGGCCACAAGAGAAACATGTTCTGCATTCTAAAGGGGAGGAATCATCAAAAAACTAGCACTGTGATACTAAGTTTTAGAAAAGTATACTTTTGTCTTCAATGAAGAAGTTTCCCAAAAGACTTTGTAGTCAAAAGTAAGCGAATTAATTTTTTAGTCTGGATAGGGAAGCTACTTAAGTTGGTTTATGCCTCACAAAGAATGAGGGTGCATATCATTTATAACTCTGTTCTATGTAATGTAACTTTGGATGTTTTTTGTTATTCATATAAACAGCTATTCCTTTTTTTATTGATAGTAAGTTATAGGTTATGTTAAAAAAAAAAAACCTTTAAAAATCAGTGTTATTGTATGTCCCATTTTTCTTTTCTTACAAGGACTGAGCACATGATTTACCTTCTCTGGACCACTCTTTACTTTTATAATTCACCATGTTGAGTTTTTCACATCTTCCTCTAAAGTATCTGGTTCTCACCACTTTTAGAGAGGAAACTGCCAGACTTTTGATCTATCTAGAATGGCAACTTTTACGTCCCTGATGTGTGATGGTATGGAACATAGGTTTCACCAGCATGGGTTTGGGGTGGCTGCCCTACTTACCATTGACAAAGTATGTCATCCAAAGCAAGGATATATCAGGTCATGTTTAGGATAATTTTAATATCTAAAAATATTTTTTTAATTTTAATACTAAGTATGAAAATTAGTTATGGATTGAATTAAATGTTGGATGATATATAAGATGCTCTCATAGTAAAAACTGAAGGAATCCGTATATTTTACTGTTGATCCTTCTGGTGGGTAATATTTGTTTGTTCATATTTCATGGAATACTTGGTGATTTTCTTTAATATCTGCTTGTGAGAAGAGTTGGATGCATTTGTTTTAGATACCCATTTTTTCTCAAGTATGTACATCCCATTAGTGAATTTTCCATTTGTTTTCAGTGCTATAATGGTTTGTTTTGTAGAAACTGTTGAAAATACCATGTGTGTTTGAAAATTGTGAAAAAAAGAACTGACTTCAGGACAGGACTTGAGCATTAATTTGTATTGAGTCCCTTCTATAGAAAGATATCAAGTAGTCTTTTCTTTAAGTAGTCCGTTCTCTTTTTATACAGGTATGGTTAGTGGATTTTGTTTAGAAAAAGTATAATGCAAATTTTACAGTGAGATTTTAAAACCTCAAAATAAATCTCTTCTTCCTAGATGCAATGTCATCCTACATGAGTTATCATTAAATTAGATGCATTTTCTTGTCACAAAAAGCTGTAATTTTTTAGGGATATGCAAAAATGAATCTAAATTCAGGCTTTCAGCATATATTAAGTTAAAGTCAATATAAGTGAAAATTTCTGTTTGATTGATTCAAATTATTTACTATATCTCTGTTTCTTATCTCAGTGAGAGGCTAGATTTACAGGCTTGGTTATTTTTTTCCTTTGACAGAACATTTGTATTCTTCCCTCATATTCTGTAAGGTAAATACAGGATTTCCAGACTAGAGTTTAACTTGCATTTGCAATCAATTTATCTTAGCATTTAATTTTTCAACTCAGGTTCCTAAATAGTATACCAGGTGTTTGTGAATGCAGAAAATATGGAGAAAACTCCTCCTTCCTCAACACACCATAGTTTCCACTGCTTAGACACCATAAATGCTATGAAACAGGTGTGAGTTGATAGAGGATTTTGAATGTATTAGCATATAAGTCAACATACTAAGCATCCCACAGTGTTTCAGATCCTAAAGGCTTTGAAAGTCAGAACTTTAGAAAGCTTGTCACACTTTTAGCCTGCTGCAAGATCATTATTCTCTTTTTCAAAAGTGGTTATTATGAGAAATACTATCCATCAGAGGTCTGTAATACCTCTGAGGAGCTGGGCCTTGGATCCACCTGTTTATTTCCAGTTTAAAGTTGGAATACGGGATATATGCAGCTAAGCACCATAACAATCCATCACGTGGTACAGAGAAACTGAGGATTGAGCTGGGGTCACTCATCTCCCCAGCATAAACACCCAAGGGCCAGAGGGGCAGTACACTGCATCACGTGGTGCAGAGGCAGTATCTAAATACCTATTTTATGGTGAAGTAAAAAAAGTCATCAGAAGAAAGAGAGTCTTACACTGACATGAAGCAAAGGATAATGCATTTTCCTTGGTTAAAATTCATAAATGTTAAGTCCTGAAGGGACTATAATGGTCATCTTGTCTGACCTCCTGCATAATACAGACCATTTTTCAGTGGGCATCAGAACTGGACACAGCATTTCAGTAGTGGTCTCACAATGCCATTGACAGTCATAATACCACCTCCCTTCTCCTATTCAATATTCTCATCTGCTTAGCCATTCAAGGGTCACATACACTTCTTAGCCACAGCATCATGTTCTGTCGGTCTTCCACCATGACCCTTAAGTCCTTTTCAGAACCACTGCTTCTCAGGACACAGTCTGCCATGGTACATTCTCTTTCTCTTAGGTGTATCACCTTGCATTTGGCTCTACTAAAATATATGTTGTTCAGATGGGCCCAGTTTCCTGAGCAATACAGTTATACAATATAATTTACCATAACATTTTACAATTACAAAAAGTGTTTGTCTGCTCACTGAGCATGCAGAATTTTTGTATATGCAAATTGTGTCTCTGCAATTATCTATTTTATTCATGCAAATACCTGTTTGTGTGTATAGCAGATGCACAGTTGTATTTTTGCAGATATATCTTTGGTGTGTACCTTTGGTAACATGACCGAATAATTTTAAGATATAGCAGTACAGCACAGAAGGTTTGGGATGTTTTTCTTGTTGCATGTGTAAGCCCTTTTGCTAGGATGAAGTCCACCTTTATTTAAAAAGACACCAGTTTTCTGGTCAAACCCCTGAGGCATAGATTTGAATGGCAGTTGATATTTGTTTTTGAATTTAAAATCCAATATTAATGAATATGCTCAGAGTGGACTAGATCCTTGATCCCACCGCAGCACCTTTGAATCATCCTGGTAATACAGAAGGGTCAGGAAGCTAGTTTAATTGGTCTGGTGAGAATTTATCCACTATAGAAGGAATCCCCAGCTGGGGTAGAGATGGCTTAGTAGTTCTACTCTACAGACCCTTCCAGCTCCTTGTGCAGGAATCATGAGTGGAAAAAATGAATTCTATTGCTTCTCTTGTTTTTTCACCTGTGATCACTTTACAGCAAGCACCCTTTGGGCCAAAAACTAAGAATGTCACATTACTTCCAGCTGTAGTGTTTGAGGGTGCAAGAGACCTAAGATTATATTTTAACGTGTCTCTTGAGCTATTACATATTGGCTAACCATGAGCATGGTGGATTTTAAAATATTTGTAAACACATCTGAATATTTGATCTCTTCATATTATGTACAATATATTCCACAATTCCTACAATGATGTATTAAAGTTAAGAAGCTACAGTTATTATCCATATATGTTCATGCTCACATCTTCCACATGCATCATTAGAAATGGTTAATGTTTGGAGAAATATACATGAATAAACTAACTATATGAATAGTATGCCTTCTGTCATTCACAGGTTACAATTGAGTTAACTATAGTGTATACACATTCAGGATGCTATGCAACATCTTAAGTCATCATCACATTTTCCATAGTTCTTTTTATTTCCTACTACATCAAAGAGACAAGGTTTATACCAAAACAGCAATTTTGGAGAGATAAAGGTGAAGTAGGCATCAGGCATGTAAAGTATATTGCTGTATAGACCAGTAAGTACTCTGAATAGTCTCAATTTTTGATTTAGTCATCTATCACACTGATTGCCATTATACAAGTTTTTGCTGCGAATGCAAAAATCCCAACAAGCGAAGCTACAGTATCCATCATCTTATATATTTATATTTTAAATAATAAATGAAAACACTAGAGGAGTTTTCACTTTTATTTTAAAAGTAAATATATTGAACAAAGTACTAGCCTTTTCAGCCATGCCATCTCTGACTGATATCTTGAATGAGAGCTAGTTGTATATGGACACCAGAAAGAATCAGCTAAAATTCCAGCTGTGGTAACACTAAGCCCTATATCTGCCGACTTACTAATTACTATGTTGAAGTCTGCCAAATATCACCCCTCTTCCCTTCCTTAACCCCCTCACCACCACCACCAAATACACAGAGTTCTGATCTTAAAAGGACTCTGTGTTGACATATGGGTCAGGTAGCACAGATTCCTGTGCAGCTTTGGAGCCAAAAAGAATAAGGATGACAAAAGGCATATTCACATCACATATCATCTGAAATATTCCCAGGAGAAGACTATAGGGTATTAGTTTGCATAAATGCCGCAGAAATGTTCAAATATTCTATTAGAATAATTAGGGTTTTGATTTCTTCTTATTGATTGCAAGGCTAAACTGAATATTCCTCCTTTTCTAACACTAACAAGGTGCTGTAAGTTGTACCAGAAACCTGTGAAACCAGCTGCTTTTCTCTTGTTGGCCAAAGTAAAGTTGTTTTCTGTAGATTCGCAGAAGAACTTCAGTATATCCAACCACTGCCAGATTTTTTAAAATGAATGCGTCCTGCAACATTGTGATAGCTTGCTAATAACTTAGCATAAGATTACTAATGCTTGTGCTAGCATACTAGATTCAAACAATAAGTTTTTCTCTGTCGAATAATTTTCTGGTGAACTTTTGAATAGGGAGCTGGTTAAAGAAAGTAAAGAAATGTGTCATTGGATGCTTGAATCAGAGAAAACTACACTGGATTGGGCTATGAATAATTCTAATTATAAATTATAAACAATTCTAATTATAAATTCTATGAATAAATGTACTGAAATTCTGCAAGATTAATAATGGATCCTGATTTAGTTTAATCAAACAGTTATCAATTTGAGTGTGAGGTATCTAATGTCCACTGGATAATCAAGATCTGGGTGAAAATGGTTAAGAAAGATTTTAAAAGAGCCAGAAGTAGATTAAATTATGCTTAGAATAAAGAAGCACATTACTAATAAAATTAGTGATATTACAAAGAAACTCAGTTTTTGGCTTTTCTCTTCTACTGTAGTTGAATACATAGGGTCATATTCAGAAATGACCCAAGATTTTAATTCTAGAGCCTGAAAAATTCACCAAAATGACCAGAGTATAGAAAACTATCTTAACTTAGAAGATTAAAGTGGATTTGTTTGGAAACCTAAGCTAAAATGATTAATTTTTAATGTTTTACATTTAGTAAATGACACATTTAATAGGACCATCTCTGACTCATCCATGATTTCCAGGACTATTATTCAGAGCAAATAAGCAAAGATAATGTTCAGACTTTCACTTTTTTAAACAGATTTTGAATATGGATTCTTGTGCTTTTTTTGTATACTGAAAACGTGCCTCACACAGCTAGGATCCTGGGTCCTATCAGAAAACCCAGCAGTAAACAATTTGCTTTTCAGCATCTATATTATTGGGACACTGCATAAGTAATATCTATTAATTACATATTGATCTTGTTTTGGGATAGGTGGCAGTTTTAGCAGCTTTGGGAGAAGGTAGCATGATAAACAATGCTTTAGGTTAGTTCACAGAAGGTAATAAGACAGCAATTTCAGATGTCATAGAAGCTAAGAGCACATGGGATCAGGTACATTTTCTTTACATAGCTAAGAATACAAGAACAGACAGTCTTCCTCAGTCATAGTGCTGGGAAAGAAACCACAAATGGCTTAGTATTGTTTAACACTCATAAACTGCAACCATAAATCAGCAAATTAGCTAATGATTGCCTCTGGGTAGTGATACATGATGAAAAACAAATGAGGAAAAGTACTCATGCATTACACTTTGTTGCTACTGGAAAAATTAAGGTTCCATTTTCATAAAAAAAACTGTTAAAGGGATTTTATAAAGGGTTGTGCCCTGGTAGCAGAACAATTACTGCTCTGAATGAGCATGTTTTAGAATAAATACCACTATACTAAATCTTCATTTCATTGCTAATGGTTGTAAATGATTTGTGATGTAACTGAGAATATATAACTGCAATGGAAACTGAATACTGTATTTACTTGTCATTTTCAAATAGTCCCAACCTTGAAAACTAAAAGCAGACACTATGGAGCAACCAAATTCTAATCTTACAATAATATCAAATCTTTTTAAAAAATATTGAATTCTAGAAATGTACATGTACTTTCCAATGTACATGTCAGTATGTGGTATGCAATGAAGCAATAATTAGTGTCATGATTATGACAAAAATCATTTTAGCAAGTATGAGAAGTAATACCTTCATTTATGTATCTTGCTCACTAGAACCTTGAATTCTAATATAAGCATATTAAAGCTGTAATATCACCACTATTATTATTGGGTCATGCCTAGAGCCCCCAGCTCCATTGCACTAGTCAGTGTGGTATAATCTTCAAAAAGTGCACAAGTGACTTTGGTCCCAAATTCCATGGGAATGTCCATGAAGCTTTAGGAGCTTAAATTCCATTTTCAAAAGCCCCTAAGTCATTTAGGAAAGCTGATGGGACAACAGTTCCTAAAAGACTTAGGTGCCCTTGAAAATTGGATTTTGGAGCCTAAGTAATTTAGGCACTTCTGAAAACTTTATCCTGTGTAAACATACCATGTAACATCTCTATTATTGTAACAATGACTTATTTCTCTGTGCCTGCTTGTCACTATCACCTGATCTATAGTAGAGAAATGACTCATTGCTAACAATGGGTGTTAGCAACTGGTGCCGCTGAACCAGTGGGTTCACTGAACTGGTGCGTGAGTTAGCAGGGTAGACAAAGATAAAACATGTTTAGCACCATTTTCCAAAAGCCATGTTAAAACTTGGCCTTGGTCTTGACTTTAGCAAAGCTTTTGATACCGTCTCCCACAGTATTCTCATCAGCAAGTTAAAGAAGTATGGGTTGGATGATTGGACTATAAAATGGATAGAGAGCTGGCTAGATCATGGGTTCAACAGATAGTGATCAAAGGCTCAATGTCTAGCTGGCAGCCAATAACAAGCGGAGTGCCCCAGGGGTCGGTCCTGAGGACAGTTTTGTTCAACATATTCATTAATGATCAGGAGGATGGGGTAGATTGCACCCTCGGCAAGTTTGCAGATGACACTAAGCTAGGGGGAGTGGTAGATACACTGAAGGGCAGGGATAGGATACAGATTGACCTAGACAAATTGGAGGATTGGGCCAAAGGAAATCTGATGAGGTTCCACAAGGACAAGTGTAGAGTCCTGCACTTAGGACAGAAGAATCCCATGCACAGCTACAGACTGGGGACCGACGGGCTACGCAGCAGTTCTGTAGAAAAGGACCTGGGGGTTACAGTGGATAAGAAGCTGGATATGAGTCAGCAGTGTGCCCTGATTGCCAAGAAGGCTAATAGCATATTGGACTGCATTAGTAGGAGCATTGCAAACAGATCGAGGGAAGTGATTTTTCCATTCTATTCGGCATTGGTAAGGCCGCATTTGGAGTATTGTGTCCAGCTTTGGGCCCCCCACTACAAAAAGGATGTGGACAAGATGGAGAGAGTCCAGCGAAGGGAAACAAAAATGATTAGGGGGCTGGAGCACAGGACTTATGAGGAGAGGCTGAGAGAACTTGGCTTGTTTAGTCTGCAAAAGAGAAGAATGAGGGGGGATTTGATAGCAGCCTTTAACTACCTGAAAGGGGGTTCCAGGGAGGATGGAGTGAGGCTGTTCTCAGTGGTGGTAGATGACAGAACAAGGAGCAATGGTCTCAAGTTGCAGTGGGGGAAGTCTAGCTTGAATATTAGGAAAAAGTTTTTCACTAGGAGGGTGGTAAAGCACTGGAATGGGTTACCTAGGGAGGTGGTGGAATCTCCATCTTTACAGGTTTTTAAGCTGTGGCTTGACAAAGCCCTGACTCGGATGATTTACCTGAGGTTAGTCCTGCCTTGAGCAGGGGGTTGGACTAGATGACCTCCTACGGTCCCTTCCAACTCTAATATTTTATGATTCTATGATTCTTAAGAGGACACACAACAGAAAAATCTGTTGTAGAGAGCCTGGAAAGAAAAAAAAATCTACATGCTAGGGAGTGGGAACTTCATGTAGTTGGAGATTTGCCATATGTGATGTGGACTTCATACCCCACCAGTTTGTAGGGGAAGGCACTCAGGACCCTATGACCAAAGTGAGGAAACTCCATTTCCCCCATAACAATTGGTTATAGGGAGTGACAAATTGGAGGGAATCTGATGCACCTCTTTCTCTAGGATTAAAAGCTCTGTAACCAAATTAATAATCAGGGAGTCTCCAGCTTTGTGTCACACAGCCATTTTACGTTTTCTTTCCTGGCTAACACCAATCTGGCATTCACCATAATTGTTAACGTGAGCCAAAATGTCAAAGTTTCATTATTAATTTAATTGTATCAGAGTAGTGCCTGAGGGCCCCAATCACTCTGAAGGTCTGTTATACTCAGCTGTATGTTGATGTATACAGTAAAAGACAGTCTGTCCCAAAATGTTTATAAACTTAAAGATACAAACAAATGGGGTTGGGGAATGGGAGGAAAGGGTTATGCTAACATTAGTCTATTTTGCATAGACTAGTTTTGTTAACAATTCATAGGAGTACTAAGTCAATCTGGAGCAGTGATTTCAGCTCACCACCTATTGCTACCTGAGCCACTCTCAGTCAGCAGGATACTGAAGCCATAACCTCTGAGGTGAGACCACGAAAGGAATTTTAAGAAGGCTGATATGGTGACTTAATGGATTTTGATGGGGGGCTCCCCCCATCAGTCAACCCAATAGCCATTTATTTGGAGTCCCTGGGCCTGATTCTGCTGTCACCAGGGTAAATCTGGAGTTAATTCCACTGAAGTCACCTGCTTATCAGGGTACACATGGCATAAGAAGAAAGTTGAGCCTAAAGATTGAATTACTTGGGCAGCTGAAGAATGTTGACAGGCGATTGCAGATCATATACAACAATAAACATTACATGGATGTCCTGTTGTACCTCACTCTTCCCTTGGGAGTCTTCAGGGATCATCAATGTCCAGGAAGGCAAGCAGACAGGGTGTCTTCTCCTCATGCAGACTGTTGAATGCTGGCTGGTCTCTCTCCCTCATGGAGCGCCTTATCTAGCTTATGTGATGTTGGTGTCTCCTGCCCTACATGTCGTCTTCCTTTCTGGCACCTGTTCCTATGTTTTTCTTTATTTTAAATCCCTCCTGGTCACCTGGCCTGTTTGGTTTTCTTCTTGGTAACTTTTCATGGCTCCTACCTTCCCCCTCCCCCTTCAGAGGAATCCATTAAACAGTTTTTCTGAGGAAGCAGATGGTTTTTTTAACATAACCTTTTTGTTATGTTTAAGTACCATCCTCAGTTTTAAGTTTTTCCCACTGTCCCTGTCTGGTGCATATCTGTTATAGAGCCTGTCAGCAATGGTGGATCTACATACAAATAGGCACTCATCAAACAGCAGTTTTTCATAATACAACTTCACAATATAAGTCAGAATTTATAAATTGTACAGATACAGCCCCAATTCATCTCAGCCAGGAATAAAGAGGTTATTTTACTTCTGTATTTGGCATGGGCGCAACCACTACTGCAATACTGCATCTAATTCTGGTGTCCACAATTGAATAAGGATAAATTGAAATGGAATCACAGAAAAGCCACAAGAATGATAAAAGAATTGGAGAACATGCCTTATAGTGCTAGGCTCAAGGAGATCAATTTATGTAGCTTGACAAAAAGAAGGTTAAAAGGTATCTTGGTCACAGTCTATAATTAATGACATGGGAAACAGATATTTGATAGTGGTTCTTCAATCTAGGAAAACTACAGCAAGATCCTATGGCTGGAAATTGAAGCTAAATAAATTCAAACTGGAAATAAGTCACAATTTTTTAACAGTGAGGATGATGAACCGTTGAAACAATTTACCAAGACTTGTGGTGGATTCTCCATTAGTATTTTTTAAATCAATATTAGATTTTTTTCTAAAATATATGCTCTAGTTCGAATAGGAATTATTTTGGGGACAGTTCAATGGCTTGTGTTATACAAGAGGTCAGACTAGATTATAACACTGGGGCTTTCTGGCCTTAGAATTTATGAATACAGAAATTAACAAGTGGCCTACTACCCCTTGAGACAAAGAAATAGCCACTGCATAGTCCAGGAAAACTGTTGCGCTTCTACAGGCAAGTAACTACATAATCTGTTTTAGGCTGGACAGACCAGATTGTCTTTACACCTTTAAGTAAAGAGCTTTAAAGTTTGGATTTTATTAGTTTTTTAATGCAAGGCCACTGCTGGGGGAAAAGTGCTGTCAAAGAACTGTTAAATTGTGTTTTTTCCCCAGAACGAATACATTTTCTACAGAGACCACTTTTTGACCATATATACAATGTGTTTTATGGTTAAAAGAGAAATTGCTGATATTTTAACATTTTAATAAAACACAACCCCAAAGCTGTCAACTGAGGTAATGTGCAGTGTGATATAGTAGAGTCTTGGGAAATATGCTCTGAGATGTTGCCAGTAATGAAACTAAATCACTATTTTATATTAGTCTGTTTTACAAGATCAAGAGCCACTGTATTTAACTATGTAAAAAATAAGAACCCATGCACTGATCAAATAACACTAGTTACAAATCAAATCAAGAATATAGACACAGGCAAAAAACCAATGTATTGATATTTATTTATTCACAGCTAATGTCCTTCTGAGAAAGATATATATCACCTGCAATCTTTGCTAAATTCTCTTCATCTTTAATTTGAAGCTACTCCCAGCCCATTGAGTAAATCCCAGTGAGACTTGGACAGTTACAACGCTGTTTGCAGTCACATGTATCCTCTCACCCCATCGCTTTTTGAGAGCAAGAGCCATGCCCTTCAATGGTGCTGTATAAATAATAATCCTGATTTTCTTTGGTTCATGGATTAATTTAGTGCAAATCCGGTGAGAATTACCTATAAGCATCACTTTCAACCAGTTGCATCACAAATGTGATTCATTATCACTGAATCTGATATAAAACACAAAGGAAAAGTAATAATTTACTACTTATAAGGCCTGATTCTGGACTCACTTACATGGGTATAAATTAGAAATAACACCATTGAAATCAGTGACATTCTAGCATTGTAAAACTGGTTTAAATAAGACTGCAGTCAATCCCAGAGAGCGTACTAACATTTTCAAAGTACTCTACAGATATTAACTAGTTAAGCCTTCCATTCCACCCATGAGTTGGACATAAACCTGCCATTTTATAGTGTTTTATATTTTTGAAGCATGTTAGAAATATAATTGATGTAAGTAAGTGAGGAAGGTGAATGAGCGTTGTTCTAATTTAGCAAATGGGGAACCTGAGATTCATGAAAGTGATTTGACTACAGAGCAAATCAGGCATCAACCTTCTCCTTTGACCCAAGTTTTGTCAGAGGAAGGGAGTTCAGTCACATGGGCATTCTTCCCTTTCCTCTGGCTTTGCTGAAACCCCTGTACCCAGACAAAAGTGTGAGAGTTTGGGAATGTAAATTATGACTGCATGGGGAGAGGGCCTGGCCAGGCAGTTATGCTCTAATAAGCATAAATTCCTTTCAAGCCTGCTGAGGTTTTCTTTCATAACTGAAATCTGACCCTGAAATTATTAATTTGGGTGGCTGCCTACTCCAGGCCTTCAAATTCCTTGGGAGGTGGGGGGAAAGGGGTCTGGGCAAACACGGGGAAGCCATGGTAGCATGATTCCTAAGGGATGCAGAATCCAGGGATAGAATCATAGAAATGTGGGACTCAAAGGGACCTCAAGGAGTCATCAAATCCAGCCCCCTGTACTGAGGTAGGCCCAAATAAATCTAGACCATCCTGGGTAGGTGTTGTCCAACCTGTTTTAAAAAACCTCCAATAATTGGGATTCCACAACCTCTCTTGGAAACCTAATACAGAGCATAACTATCCTTGCAGTTAGAAAGTTTTTTCTAATCTCTAATTTAAATCTTCCCTGCTGCAGAATAAATTCATTATTTCTTGTCCGACTGTTAATGGACATGGAGAACAGTTGATCACAGTCCTCTTTATAACAGCCCTTATTATATTTAAAGACTGTTATCACATTCCACTCTCTCTTCTTTTCTGAATCCTAAATATGCCCAGTTTCTTTAACTTGTCAGAGGTCAGGTTTTCTAAACCTTTCATCATTTTTGGTATCTCCTCTGGACTCTCTTCAATTTGTCCACATCTTTGTGTGGCACTCAGAACTGGAGACAGTTCTGCAGCTGAGACTTCACCAGTGCTCAGAAGAGTGTGACAATTACCTCCCAACTCTTACATCTTCGCCCCAGAATAATATTAGCCTTTTTTGTGCAGCTTTATCACACTGTTGACTCATATTCAATTTGTGAACCGCTATAACCCCCAGACCCTTTTCAGCAGCATTATCATGTTTTCAATTATTCCCCATTTTGTAGCTGTGTGTTTGATTTTTTTTCCTTCCTAAGTGAAATACTTTGCACTTGTCTTTATTGAATTTCACCTTCTTGAATTCAGACCAATTCTCCAATTTGTCAAGGCTCTTTTGAGTTCTAATCCTGTCCTCCAGAGTTTTTGCAACCACTCCCAGCTTGATGTTATCCACAAATTTTATAAGCATACTCCCCACTTCATTATCCACATCATTAATGAAAATACTGAATCCCAGGACTGACCTCTGGGGTCCCCACTAGATACACCATCCCAATTTGACACCAAACTAACAATAACTACTCTTTGAGTATGGTCTTTGAGCCAGTTATGCAGCCACCTTATAGTAATTTAATTTAGATTACATTTCTCTAGTTCACTTGTGAGAATGTCATGTGGGATGTGCCAAATTAAAGATGTACCATATTTACTGCTTCCCCCTAACCACGGGGCCAGTGACCTTGTCAAAGAAGGAAATTAGGCTGGCTTACTGGGAAGGGCCCAAGTTGCAGCTCAGGTCCTTCCCAGTTGAAGGAAGTTCAAATTTCCTGGCACATCTACAATACCAGGAGACCTGCAGGATTCCTCTGTCCCACAAGATCTGCTAGATTTCCTTAAAGATTTCAGAACATCCTTGAGCTGAGCGGGACATCCCTGCTTATCCACATATATCTAACCCCTTCCCTGGCATGGGTTTAAAATATTTTCTACTTTAAAGCCTAAATCTGACTTTTTTCCTCCATCATGTGACACACCGTTATTGCTTAGGGTTCCTCCTTACAGTGCTCTTTTGATTTGAAACAAAAAATGGACAGAATGATTGTTTAAGAATTACATGTATTTTGCAAACAGATACAAAGAGGGATGGGGGCAAGGAAGTCAATTTTGGTTTACTGACGTGGCATGTCTGATTTTTTTCTTAAATTCTGCTTTAATTTTGCTCCAGATTCGTCTGTAAGACAATAGAGCAGAGACTATTTGTAGATTTTTTTTTCCTTTCTCCATCTGGATGCATGCTTTCTAACACAGGGATATAACACTATGTAAAGAGATTCCCCAACTGCCTCTTCATGGCAGTTTTAAGTCCCCTGTGTGCTGATGGAGTGGCGGAAAGAGAACTTGGCATAGCACAGGATCTATATTCACGGTAAGCTACTGTAAGACATAAGGGGACTACATTTATGTATAAACTTTATACATTTGTGTGCTTTTCATTTTAACAACGTTGTCAGTGGTAAAACAATTAATGTTTATTAAAAATTATTATTCCAAAGCTTTGTATGGGTACATACAAATTACACATAAGCTTTAGGGTACTGGGTAATTAGGCAGCGATGTATTGTGTCCCTTCCACTCAGTCAGAAATTGATCATTTTTTCCCTCGGGTACATTTTTCCACGGACCTCTTATTTTGAGTGTTTTTTCTCTGTTGTTGGTGCTGGTAGTTATAAAAAAAAAAATCTTAATTTCAACTTCTTTATAAACACTGAAATAATAAACCAAATGTTTACAAATGGAAAACACAAAATCTGTAGGGGGAAAATAAACTTCCATATGGATATTAAAAAATTAAAAGTTTATGAGAAGTTGGCTCTGTGTTTTTAAGTAAACATCTCATCATCTGATGTATTTATTAGTGGTTAAAAGGAATTCAGAGTACATGCTGTATATGCATATTAATTTTAATGTAATTTACATACTAAGGAATGTAGTTCAGTTTACTAATAAGTTGAGATGTGCTGAATATCTGTTTTAAGTACTGCAGACAACTAGAAAGTTCATTTGCATCAGTATTTTGTGTAAACAGTGGCGTGGCATTCACAGTTTGATTATTTGTAGTTGGGCATCCCTTGTAAAAATCCCTAGGGGTTAGAAAAAAAATGGGTATTAAATATTTAAATATATTTGGACTGCCACTTACAAAAACAAAATAAAACTAAAAAAGGAATGTACTTTGGGGAAGTCTATAGTCCACAATTACCCTGGATAAATTTAAAGATTTTTACCAAATGCCCAACCTCCCTCATTTCAAATATCTTTTTAAAACTTCCTTCATGAAACCTGCCTTCCTATATTAAACTCCTCACTGGCAGTCTGTATTTTCACTGTTGTCACATATATCCTATTTGTCTGAGGTAGATGTAAGTTCTTTGGGGCAAAGACCTCCTTTTTATGTATTTTGTAATGCACAATTTACATTCTAGTACTCTCTATACATGAACATAAGAACAGCCATACTAGGTCAGACTAATGGTCTATCTAGCCCAGTATCCTGTTTTCTGACAGTTTCCAGTGCCAGGTGCTTCAAAGGAAATGAACAGGACAGGCAATCATCAAGTGATCCATCCCCTGTCGCACAATCCCATAGGGACAATTCAGAGCACGGTTTTGCATCCCTGCCCATCCTGGCTAATAGCAACTGATGGACATATCCTCCATGAACTTATCTTGTTCTTTTTTTAACCCTCTTATAGTCTTGGTCTTCACAACATCCTCTGGTAAAGAGTTCCACAGGTTGGTTGTGGGTTTTGTGAAGAAATACTTCCTTTGTTTGTTTTAAACCTGCTGCCTATTAATTTCATTTGGTGACCCCTAGTTCTTGTGTTATGAGAAAAAGTAAATAACACTTTGTTTTTGCTTTCTCCATACCAGTCATGATTTTATAGAACTCTATCATACCCCACCTTATTCATCTCTTTTCCAAGCTGAAAACTCCCAGTCTTATTAATCTCTCCTCATATGGAAGCTGTTCCATACCCCTAATCATTTTAGTGTCTCTTTTCTTTTCCAGTTCTATCTTTTTTTGAGATGGGGCGCCCAAATCTGCAAGCAGTATTAAAGATGTGGGCATACCATGGATTTATATAGAGGCAATATGATGTTTTCTGTCTTTGTATCTATTCCTTTCCTAATGATTCCCAACATTCTGTTAGCTTTTTTGACTGCTGCTACACATTGAGCAAATGTTTTCAGAGAACTATCCACAATGACTCCCAGATCTTTCTTGAGTGTTAACAGCTCAGTAGACCCCATCATTTTATATGTATAGTTGGGATTATGTTTTCCAATGCACGTTACTTTGCATTTATCAACATTAAATTTCATCCACTGGGGAACACCACTAGTTCACCACCTCTCTCCATTCTGAAAACTGATCATTTATTCCTATCCTTTGTTTCCTATCATTTAACTAGTTTCTGATTCAGGAGAGGACCTTACCTCTTAGCCCATGACAGTTTACTTTGCTTAAGAGACCTTGGTGAGGGACCTTGACAAAGGCTTTCTGATAATCTAAGTACAGTGTATCCACTGGATCACCCTTGTCCACATGCTTGTTGACCTACTCAAAGAATTCTAGTAGAATAATGAATGAAAAAATAGTATCTTATGAATGTGCACCATTTCATGGATTTTAATTTTTATGTGGAGTGCTAATATACTGGACCAGTTTATGGTAATGCCTGAATGTTGCCATTTGTTGGATTTTGTCATGATAGTGGTAGCCTCTTCAGTAAGAGAACCTGGAGGGTTATAGAAGAGGAAAGCACCTCTGTAAATAGAAGACAACTAATGCCGAAACATTTATTTTTAGCCTGTGTATTTCTCTTAATAAAACAAACAAAAAAGGAGCCAACTGGAATCTGGAATTGCTCATCAAAAATAAATGCAAGTGGCATGAAGCCAAGTTGGATATCCCAATTAAGAGGATAAGTGGAAGAATATAATTTGTGCCTTTGCAGTATCTATATTACTTATGATTAGATATAAGAGTATGATTTGGACTACCAGAATTTGGTTTTTTTTTTTAATTTATTAATTGTACATTTATTAGCCTTGTAAATAATTGTTACCAAAAAAGGTTTCTTCTTCATTACTAATTTCCTTTTATGTTTCAGTAGTATCACAACATTTTGGATTGAAATCAAAGTATAGAATTATTTTCTTAAAGTCAGGAAGAAAAGCTTTCTACGTACATTTATCTTTAACTGAAAAAATTAATATAGGAAATGTATTTTGTGTAGTAAGCAAAGACAGTAATTCTGCTGAGGTAGGGTAGTAAAATCACAGGGTTCTTTGGTTTTTTTTAAACTATTGGTAATTTCATGATTTTGGTCCAGATGCTGAAATCCTTGCATTTAATTTTACTGATGAGTGGCCCCATTGAGGGTCATGGGCATAATCAGAGAGTAAGATATTAGTAAGGAACTAGTTATTAGGTAAGGAATGTGGGTAATTGATTACCCAGCTGGAATTTACTTACTCATTGTGAGTAAGGGTGTCAAAATCTGGCCATATGACATTATTACTATGGGTTCATGTGTTTATTCTCAACTTTGTGACCCAGGGTTTTTTAATTTAAAATCTGCTGATATCTTCATATGTAAAAATAAAAGGGAGGGACTCTTATTCAAGTGAAATCCCATGAATGTTCTTGGGGAATGATCAAGTAAAAATGAAGTGGGGTGAGGGCAGGGAAGGGAGAACTCTATGAGGTCCCAATTCTGGACGTCTTCCCAAATCATTCAGTGGAAAGTATAGGTGTTGAATTAATATTTAAACAGGATGCATTTCTGCTCCCAAAACCTGTGGATTCATCAGGATCCTCAGTGAGCAATGCCTCTGTACTAGCTCTCTGGAACAGATACCTTCTCCCTGACAGAACAGCTTTAGTAGTTTAGATTATGGTAGGATGTCAAAAGATACACCGTATTCCAGGGTTCCTTAGTGTATGGTCCATGCAACATTTTCTGAAGGTCCATGACGAGATGACTGGTCACATAGTGATGATTTCTCCTTCTTATTTCCAGCTGATAGACTGAATTTAAAGAACATAAGAATGGCCATACTGTGGTCAATGTATCCCAGTATACTGTCTCCTGACAGTGGCCAATTCCAGATATTTCAGAGGGAATGAAGAGAAAAAATAATTACTGAATGATCCATCCCCTGTTGTCCAGTCTCAGCGTCTGGAAGTCTGAGGTTAAGAACATATTAAATGCTTTCCTAGTATTGCTTCCTCGTGTATGCAATTGCTGTAGTTGTCACTACAGCTGCTGGGAAGCATTATATCAGACAAAGTCTCTGTCAAAATATTTTATGAACAAGTTTGAGAACCCTTGCCACACCTAGTTGAAACTGAAGGGGAACTTAGGTAGGTGATATTTAGGTAATTTATTACACAGTTGGAGTTTTGGCCAGACACTAGGAAAAACAATCCTAGGCTTGCAGAAAATGCCTGAGCTTTTTAATGATGAAACGCCAGCTTTTTAAAGGATTTTAGGTGTCCAAGGATGCAGAAAGGTGCTTAGTGGGATTGAGGTGCCTATCTACATCTTTAGGCACCTACATAGCTTTACAAATCTGCACTCCAAAATTTGTATAACAGTACAATGCTCCCTAACACTATTCTGGGACATTGCTTCACTTTTGACTTAATATGTCCCATTCCTTGAATCGCCATCATCATTTTGTTCATTACACCTTGATTCTCCTTGGAGTTTACCCCTCCAAGTACTGGTTCGGTGCTATCTAGTTTCTGAGATTGGCAGAATGCTGCATCAAAAGGGGTGTCAAGGTTTCAGGCTGACAGATGACAAGGCCTATTTTAAGATGACAGTAATATGTATATAAAGTATAGGGTGAAGAGGTATCTTGAGATCACACTGAAAGCAAACATTAAAACATGCTGCCATGCAAAGACATTAGTTTGGAGGCAGCTTTAGAACTTTTCTGGGAACAGCAGGGACTGGGAGAGTTGTAGAGATGAGAATCTTTGCCTGATTTTAATCTTACTTACACTAATGTGAATCAGGAGTAACTCCACTGAAGTCAATTGAACTTCACTTACACTAGTTATACACCAATGTAACTTCATTGGCTTCAAGCACGTTGTTCCTGACTGTGATCAGAATCAGGCTCCCTGTTTTCAAGAGAAGTGGGGGAATGTTACATTGTGTGCCAGCTTCAGTAGCTTACTGTGTGAGTGAACTGCTGTGGATAAAGAAGAAATACTGAGGTAAGAAAAAGCCCTTAGGATGTGAGGAAGGAGTGTATGTGCATATGTACACTTTATCTGGGTTAGGTACAGGGAAGAGAATGAATTCCTGCATACCTGAAGTAGGGTCATTCTCCCTCCTCCTCCTTCAAAAAATTATACAATTCTCCTTGAAGCTAGGCCTATGATGCATGCAGTTGCATGAGGAAGGGTGTTTGCTTATTACAAATCTATGTTTATCACAGATTTTTCAAAAAGCAAAACAGGATATTTTCTAGCAGGAATACAGTGCAATTTTCAGATCAAGATGCCTGGTGCTATGCTTGCCCTTGTAGCAGCTTTTTGTATCATTAATAGCTGTCTTGTCCAAGAACCTTGAATGATTAATGAAACCAGAGTATGTGCTGGGGTCTGGTTGAATTTGTATTTGGGTGGTATATTGCCTACTAGCCGAATGTCATGCAAATTAGCATCTAATTGATTGATGTGCATGTCATTAGACAGAAAGATTTCTGAATAAGGGGATCTATGATAACAGTTGAACATATAGTATTGAAAGCAGCCTTCAAAAATGCAAGGATGAAGTAACATCTTCAAACCTATTTCAAATAGATTAAAATGGAGAAATTGCAGCAATTGCCCATTTTAGAATTTAATCAGAAGCCAAAACTTTCAAAAAACTCCAGGATAAAGAATGTGGGTAATGGAAAAGTGTCACGCAGGCCAGCAAGCAGCGCTAACAAATTGTCATGTCTTTGTGAAATAGTCATCACTCATTCGGGTGTCAAGTAAAGACCATACAAATTGTAATTTTATAGATCTTGTAAAATGCTTAATCCACGCAATCTTCCTTGCTATTTTGTTACATAAAAGTCTAATAAACTCAGTAAAATGTTGAAAAGACTGTACAAGTTCATAGCAAAGCCTAAGTAATAAAGCACTGCAAAAATGGGATTACTGATATAAAACTGTGGATTAGCATAAATCCTATTTACCCCGTCTTAATAAGGTATTATAAAGAAAGCAGGTTTATGTAATAGGATTTAATCTTATTTAATTTTCTTTTTAAGCAAAGATCCTGTTGAACCTAAATGAGTCATACAAAAGCCAATTAGTGAAATACACTTCACTGCAGACTCTAAAAGATCTCCTTGTGATTAATACTATTACACAAACTCAAGATAACTGTATGCTGCATGTAATTTAAACTTTAGAGATCTATACTGTCACTTTAAGAGATTTATACTGTAGTTATCATGAAGGCAAACCTACCACTAAAATCAGTAGGAATCATACCTATGTATGAGCATTGAAATTTGGCCCAAATTGTATATTTCTGTGATATTTTACTTAGAAATATGTTGAATGGTTTGCATATTTAATATTTGTCCTCTTTGTTTTATTACATTTCCTGGGGGGGAAAACATATTGCAAATGCAAATATGATCTGTGGGGGCAATCTGCTAATAAATTGGCTTATAGCATTTATTTGTTATTACTAATTGCATTAAAAGTATGGCCACATAGTTTAGAAAAATCAGGGTTGTACTTCTGAAATGTTAGGTAAACATTATAAAATTAGATGACTTTACAAGTTGTGCCATACTTACACATGATAAATGAAACAATCTATCATTTCTGTAAACAAAATATTTTTCTGACTTCTATACTGAATCAACTCATGAAAATACAATATATAAATTAGTTTTAATTGTGAATGATCATCTTAATATGCTCATTTCTATGTGAAATATAGTCTTAGTGACTACATTATTAAAAACTTTGCTGATTAATAAAAATGGAAAAATGGTCTGTTTCCATTTGAGTTACACTCCTGCCTCATGATAAAGGTTAATTATGAAGTTTAGGGTAAATAGAATTGGAAAATGGTGTATTTATGAAAGAATAGTATTCCTTTACTTTAATAAAGGATAGTATTACTTTTCCAGGCTGCTTATCAGGATCCTTAATTTTAATTTTAATACCATGTCTGTTGTTAATGTACATTGCTCAGAGACAATGTTGAAAACCATTTAACTAATAAAATTACTACTGTGATGATGTTGATAGCAAGACATTATTCCCCAAAAATAAACAATCTTTCTCAATCTACTTGTAATCAAGCTATGTTTAGGGTTTTATTTCTTTTCTTTTTTTTTTAAACCTTTTTATCAATGTCTTCTTGTGTAGCTCAAAAATAATTTCTATGTTATTCTTAAGAACATTTAAGAAGCCTACATTCTGATGGAAAATCTTAGGTAGCTTTTCCCTGTGGTGGCATCTTGTTTAAAGTGTTATTGTGTGAACTGCCTCTAATTCCACCTATATTTCCTTGAACTCTGCATGGCCATATGAATAATTTTGAGGACTTTAAATCTAGAGTGATACACTCTAAATTGAAATTATCAGATTTATTGAAAGGAGGAATTAATATGGTTGTATACATTTTTCTTTCTTATCCCCAGTACATACAAATTACTTGTCTTGATAAGTCTTTTTTTCAATGAATAATTGGTTGAGTTGGAGACGAATTTTTTTTCATGTTTCTGCTACCTGTGATAATCCAATATGAATCTTGCTCATCAGCTCACTGAAGTGAAAGCCCAACATGTATGCATCTGAGGACAGATGTGGTTCCTTATGAATCTAAATCCTCTTTGTTGTAAGGGTAAATGCTGCGCTGGCTGAGGGAGGAGAGCTGCTACCACATTCATCCTCTACAAAAGGATCAGTCAGCTCAGGCAAGATTTCTTATGGCAATGCTGGGAAATTTCAACACAAATTTTCAAAAATATTCAGCACCACTGAAGCTCCCATTGTGATACAATATGGTCAGATTTTCATTTTCTTTGGAAAAATTGTCCAACACTGTAATGCACTATCTCTCTCAACTCTCTGTGCAGCAGCAAAGTGCACACTTATTGCGGACTAGCAGTTGGCAGCATTCACACTAGTCAGCTTGGAAGTTAGACACATTCTATAACTTGTAGATCTTTGGATATATATGTGTGAGATTAGCCGGCCCCCTATACTCTGTTAAGGGGGACCTAAAATCTGTGAAGATTCCTGATTGCTGTAACATTCTGGTGCAGTAGACTGGAAATTCTGTAGTGCCTTTGATTACATTTTAAAACATAGGTAGTCAATGAAGTACATATGAAATCGTAAAATATAATCAATACATTCCCTCTAGTCATTGCTTATTTTGATAGCAAATTCCATTTACTTTATTCTATCTCCACATTTGCAGTTTTCTATATGCCAAAGGTTTTTGGATGGATAATTTATAGGTACACAGTGGAAAATGTAAAAGGCTTTGCTAGAAGTTTTAGCAGGTGCCAGGACAAATTATTTCATTTTAAAATTTCTATCACTATTTTTCAAAAAGCAAAATGCTTTTGTGAATAATTCATTTGTTTCAAAATGGCCACACTTTTATAGAAGTATTTTGTATTTGAAAAAATATGACCAGCTCTACTGAATATGAAATGTTCTTTTAAAACACCGTGATAGGCAATTATTACATGAAATGATTACATGATACGGCATTATTTTTTCAAGAGCATTTTTATGGACTCTTGTGTCAATAATGTTCATACTGAGGAGTCAAGAGTCTGCTGAATAGAGAACTACAAATGGTACACATCCTAATATCACTGTAGGGACAATGTCTGTTAGCAATTCAATAATTACATTTTCAACATTTTGTGTATTATTGTAATACTGCACAGAAAGGGAAAAGAGCAAGTCGTTTTAAAAAAATCAGTGACATAAAACACATAAAGGAAATTATACTCTGTGATAAGACTAACAGCCAGATTGTAAAGCCCAGATCCACAAAAGGACTTAAGCCCTGAATTCCAAAATGTAGATGCCAATGAGATCCTCAAAATCCCTGCTAAAATATCCTGTAGTCCAGTGGGTAGGTCAGTTTGTGGATTTGGACCTAAAACCTTTACTCAGTCTGAATGGTACATTACTCCACACTGTCCTTAACTCTGTTTGCCATGGATTTCTCTTTGTGTCCCTTCATTTTTCTTATCAGTTTTCTACAGTTCCTAGCTTCTGGTTTGTATTCATTACTATCAAGTTCCTATTTCTTCCATTTGTTATATATGTATTTATTTATTATAGCTGCCTTCACTTCCTCTCTAATCCAGGTTATGTTTTCCCCAATACAGCCTTCTTCCTCAATTGTTGCTTTTTGGGCATCTCGTAAAGTGCTCTTAAACAATTCCCAGTTATTCAGCTTTAATGGCTTGCAGTATCAGAATCTGTGACTGTGGGGGGAGTGTGTGATGAAACTGCCTTCTCATTCTGATATTCCAGTACACCACTTCAGAAGTCCTATACATGAAACAGTTTGGGGGTACAGATCCATATTCACCAGCAGGGACCCTTGCATCTATAACAATGAGGTTTAATAGCCTTTCCACAACATTTTATTATAATTAATTAATAGAATTTGGGATAATCCTGATATTCATATACATTTTCAATCCCTTTGTGAACCTTGTTGAGTTCTTGGCCTCAATTATTTCTTGTGACAATAGGTTCCACAATTTAATTACACATTGTGCGAAAAAGTATTTCCTTTTGTCGGTTTTGACTTTCTCACATTTTAATTTAATTGATTGTCACCTGGTTCTTGTGTTGTGAGAGAGAGAGAACAGAATTTCCCAGTCTCCCTTCTCTACAGTATTTAATTTTTATACTTTAATCAGGTCCCCTCTTATTTGTTTCTTTTCTAAAGTAAACAATCCCAGTCTTTTCAATCTCTCTTCATATTAGCGTTATTCCATACCTTTGATTATTCTTTGTTGCCATTCTCTGAATCCCCTCCTGTTCTGCAATATCCTTTTTGAGATGGAGTGACCAGCTCTGCACAAAGTATTCCAGATGAGGCTGCACCATTGATTTATATAAAGGCATTATAATATTATCCCTATTATTTACCTTCTCATTCTTTATGTATTTTACCATCATCTTTGCTTTTTTGACTGCAGCTGCACATCAAACAGGGGTCTTCATTGAGCTGTCTATAGTGATGCCCAGGTCCCTCTCTTGAGTTGCTATAGTTAATTTAGAAACAAGAAATGTGTATGATTTGTTTAATTTTTTCCTCCAGTGTACATTTGACACACTACACCCCCATGTACACCCTTATAGTGTGATTGTGCATCATTCATGCTCACCCTTATATTGTAATTGTGTATTGTTTAAAAGAAAGAATGTCATGAAAGATGTTTTTGGAATGATTATGGCATACTGAATGTTGGTTGCAATGTCATATGTATGATTATGAGGTTTCGCTATATAATCTTCCCAAATATATGTCTCATGTCTTGAAGCGGATTCAGGAAAAAACATCCAAGAGTAGAGAGGTAGTGCATGCCTCACTAGGGCATGCATAAAACAAACCAGCTCTTCCAGGAACAATGGACTAGCCTAAGCATCAATAAGGGGATGCTCATATGACTCAGGGCATGGAGGGAGCCATACACGAACACTGTTTGTCACCTGTCCCTGAAGGGGGGGTGAAGGAATGTGTTAAAAAGGAGAGATATTTTGCAGTCTCTCTCTTCCACTCCCATCTACAAACAACATCAAGCAACTGAAGCATTGATCACAGGGAGAGGGCCTGGTTGGACACCAACCAGCCAGCCTGTGGTGAGAATCATCTAAGACTGTAAGGTTGCTGAAAGTGTTAAGCTTAGTTTAGAATGTGATTTGTTTGTTTGTTTGTTTTATCTAAAGAAGTGCATGTGGTTTGGGTGTATGTAGAGACTTCATTTAAAGTGACAGAGCTGGTGCATATCAATTTATTTGATAAATTGACAAACTAATTATGAGCTTGCAGTGTTCAGTGGCAGCATGAAACATTGTAAAATGGTAGATCCTAGGGTTGCATCTGGGACTGGGGGAATTAGCTGGGGTCATACCATTGCATAATCCTGTGAGTGGCTGGCTAGAGGCACTCATTCACTGAGTTAGGAGCAACATGCTTGCTGGTGGCTGTGTATGAGCTGCCCAGGAACAGGGGTTCTCACAGTAAAGCAGGGCAAGATGGGCTCCAGGAGTGAGGTATTGAGGGTGACAGCGATTCAGCAGTCCGGACTGCAGAGGTGAATGTCACAACCTTACTTTGCATTTGTCAGCCCTGAATTTAATTTGCCATCATGTTGCCCATCACTGAAAGCACTCCAGTGGCGTCGATGCAGCTACGCTGCTCTAGCAGTGTAGTGTAGGCACTACAGTACAGAAGAGGTATTTTTCTATCACCTTAGTAAATTGACTCTGTCAAGAGGTGGTACATAGGTCACCAGAAGAATTCTTCCACCGAGTTAGCAATGTATACAGTGGGGTTTAGGTCAACCTAACTATGTCCACACAGGATATGAAATTTTTTCAAAACCCTGAGTGATGTAGTTAGGTTGACCTATGTTTTAGGTGAAGATGAAGCCTTAATTTGCTTAGGTCTGTCCTGACTTCTTCATGGTCCACCTTGGTCTTCACTAATCTAGATAAACTCATGTAATAAGCAGATTTTGCTACCTCACTACTTCTTCCCCCTCCTTTTCATATCATTAATAAATATATTTAGCTACACAGGACTTAATATGAACTCTTAAGGCACCATGCTGTTAACCTTTGCCATGATGAAAATTGTTTATTTAATACTACTATTTGCTTTCTTCCTCCAACTGATTTTTGATGCATGACAATATTTTGCCTCTTACCCCATGCCTAGTTAGTTGCTTTTGTAGCCTTTTGTATGGGACCTTGCCAAATGCCTTCTGGAAATCTAAACAAATGATGTCAACTAGCTCTCCTTTATGCACTACTTTATTGACATGTTCAAACAATTAGTGAGACATGATTTTGCTCTGCATAAACCATACTGTTTTGAATCTTTCACATAATGATTTTCCAGGTGCTTTGTTATTCTGTTTTTATTATTTCAATCAATTTACCAGGCACAAATGTAAGAATTACTGACCTATAATTCCTTGGATTACTTTTAGTGCTGTACATATAACATTTTCCACCTTCCAAACCTCTGGAACAGTAGATATTTTTAATAAAAGACTGCATATTTTTATAAATAGCTCAGTAACTTCATACTTAAGATCTTTCAGAACACTTGGATGTGCCATCTTTATTGGATTTTAAATTATCAGTGTGTTCCAGCATCTCTTCTTCTCATACCCCAGTGTCTGAAAGTACCTCATCTTTATTACCAGAAAAGAACAGGTCCAGGATTGGTATACCCAGCATTCTTGATGATAAATACTGATACAAAGAAATCATTTAGCTTCTCAAAAATGTCCTTATCTTCCTTAATTGTTCCTTTTAACCCCTGGATCCAATGATTTCACAGGCTTCTTGCTTCTGATAACCATAGGTTTACTCCTTTTCTTCCTGACTCTCTTTTAGTTTATATGTCCACTGATGGTAAATTGTTTTCTTAAGTTGCATCCATGCCATCTCTGGGGATTTTATTTCCTTCCCTTTTAACTATAAGGCCTTTTTTATTATATTTCTTATTTAATTGAACTCTCCCTTTCTAAAGTTTAGTGTCACTCTGAACCCAATGTGCCCCTTCGATGTTAAACCTAATTATGTTGCAATCATTATTATTTAGTGAGTCAGCTACTGTCACATCTGGAATTAGTGTTATTGTATGTTATTAAAAATAAGTCAAAAAGTCAAAATAAATCAAAAATTGATTCTCTTCGTGTGCTCTAGAACTTGCTGTCCCAAGAAGTAATCACTTGAAGTGTCAAGAAATTCTCTGTAAACTTTATCCTGCGTTGTGCCATTAGACTTATTTATATATGGGTGGCTGAAGACCCACGTTATCATCATTTTGTTAGATTTTGTGTCTGATTTCTCAATGTTGTGCACTCAGTTTCTTTTTCTTGATCAGGAGGCTGCTGGTATACTTCTACTAACATTAAATTCTTACATCTTGGGATTTGTATCCTTATAAATTCAATCTGTGAACCACTCCACTCAGATTTTTTTTCTTGATAGACTCTATGGAATCCCTAACAGAGATCTACTGCACTAACTTTTTGGCCTACTCTCTCTTTCCTATATAATTTTAACTTGGTATTATAGTATCCTATCTTTTGTCATTGTAGCATGTTTCTGAAATTCCTATTATATTAAGATCCATATCCACTGAGAAGCTTTCTAATTTTCCTATTTTTTAAACTTCCTGCATTTGTATATAGACATTTATAGTTTTTATTCTATACTGGATGCCTTCTTATACTTAATTTCTTTATCTGACACCCTGTTGATTTTACAGAATATACCTCTGTGTTTTTATCCTGTGTATCTTCCAGTTCAGTTGTAATTTGCATCATACCCTTTGTTAGATACACAGATACTGTTATATTACCAGCATCTTTAACAGCTGTATCTGTTCTTCTTATGTAGGCCTCAGCTTCTATTGGCTTTCTCCCAACTTTTAGTTTAAACACTCCCATAAGGTAGGGAAAGGAGGGATGAGGATTTAAAAAATAAAATTAATATATATTATGTTGTTCTGTGAGTGACTGAATCTTATAAATTCTGATCATTTGCTCAGTGGAGAATGAAGTAGGATAAGAAATGAGGAGTAGACAACACAGAAGCAAAATCAATGGTAAAAAGCTAGGGGAAGTGTTTTTTATGAATGAGTTAAAGGAGACAGAGATGAGGCTGCCTGAAAATGAACCTAATTCCAGGTGTAAAGAACAATAATAAATAAGGCATGAGTGCAGGGGAAGAAACAAGGAAAGCAGCAAGTTTTCAAGGGTGGGGGGAGCACCAGTTGTGAAGTGCATAGCATTGGGACATGAAAGGGGATTAAAGTAGGAGCACAATCAAGAGTCTTAAAAGTGAGGATGAGGCATTTCAACTTCATGTGGAACTGCGAAGGGAGATAGTGAAAGGATTCAGGGAATGGGATACTGCAGAAGCTGATGGAATATTTGTTAATAGGATTAACTCACTAAATCCAATTTATATGTATGGTATATTGCTAAGATGAGTTAATTAAACCCATGTAGCAAAAATATATTACCCATAATGTGTGATGCAGAAAATGATTAATCCAGAGCAAGTTAATTTTAAATAAACAAAGAAAAAACCTCTCATTTCCATCTTGTAAATTTACATTAGGCCAAATTTTGTTACCTTACTCAGGTTGTTTGGGATGCCTCATCAAAACTTTTTTTTAAAATAAAAAATGGCCCTTCTTTCAAAATGAAAATTTTCTTCTAGCACTGCATTCTATATGTGACCAGATGCCCACACTGAGAATGCCAGACTCAGGGCAGACTGCAAGAAACATAGCAGACAATCTCCCAAAACTGGTGGTTTATTCTATACTTAGATACACCAAAGCAGTATCCAAAGAGCTTCTTTAGCACCACACTGGTTAATAAGAAACTAAAAACATTCCCTTTTAGGCATTCCAACCTTTGGCTCCCATCCAGAAGAACAGGTCTAATATAGTGAGAGGTTACTCAAAATCCAATTCACCATATGTGAAGTTCTGCCAGTGCCAAGGGATCAGATACTTATCATCAGGTAAATATGTATCTAAGAATTTCCTCTGATATCATGCTGTCAGCCAATCCTTAGTAAATTAACTATTTTGTTAATAAAAGGAAAGAGAATTATTGTATGGTTAAGGAATCATATACATACGAGTGATTTTCAGTGTTCAGTGATGGAATAGACTGCTGGCTTGCATAAGTCTCTCTGATAACTTCCATAGGATTGGAAGGTCCTCAGTTCATAGTTCAAAATACTCCTTTTTATTTGTAAATCCACAATCCAGAAAATTAGAGCAGGAATGAGGCAAAATAGAGATGTCTCAGATGTCTTTTCTATCCTCTGTCATGTGCATGGAAAGTTGCTGTTCCAAACAAAGCCTACAGCCCCTATATATGGAAAGTTACTGACAAAGATGGAGTCCAAGGTCACATGTCCATGTGACATGCATTCATATGTTTTGCTGATTCACAGAGGTGGCCATTGGCTCACTTCTGTCTGAGGCATCCCGAGGAAGACCTAGCTGGAGAGTTGATTCTTCTTAATGCCCCATCAAGTTGACTAGTTTATTCACAATGGACTGGTGAGATTGGATATAAACTACCTTGTGGGCATCACCCCATGAACTAACACATTTGAGATACAAATATATAGCCAATATTCATAACTTCAGATACAGTGATGATACATGGATTTAACCAGGATAATCATACTTGCCAGGTTATAATTTATCCATTGACACTTCACATGATACACTTTGTATAATATTTATTGCAACTGTATAACAGTGGTAGCAACAATGATACAAATGGTCATCTTCAATCATACAGCATCACACTATGAAAGGCCATCTCCAGACCATCACAGAAGAGCCAGCCCTCAGGAAGCACATCATAGGAATGTGAGAGAGGTGCAAGGAGACAAGACTGCTCATGAAGGATCCACATTCTGGGAAATCATGAGATCATGGGGGCAGGAAGAGGCCAGGTGTAGGAAAACAGTAGTTTGTGTACAGCTGCAGGAGGTATATCTGTTGGCACACCTGGAGAATGGTCCTCCCCACATTGATAATTAGAGGGAGTCTGATCCACAAAATTTGGATCTAGATCTTAAGTCCCTCAAAACTGGAAGGTGTTTGGATCTTCATTTGTAGTTTGAACACAGCTCTAGTGTCTATTACTGGGTCCTACCTACATTACCTTACACTTTTTCTTCTTATGTTACAAGAGGGCAAAGAAACTGGGGTAAAAAGATAACAAAACCCCCACACCCTTATCAACAAAATACACTCCCAACCACCGCAATCCCTACAGAATGACAGAAGGGGAAAAAAGAGAAATGAAAAGATCTTCTTGAGGTCATGTTAATAAATTTGTAAGGTTCTCAGGTTCCCTGGAGATGGGCAAGGTCTGAAATTTAAGAAAGTGAAGAGATAGGGCCAGAAACATGAGATTAAAAAAATGAGAAGGGATGAGAAAAACTGGAAGAAAAGCTGATAAAAGAAGAGCTTATTTTTATCGTTCTAAAAGTTCAGGTCCATGTATGAAATATCTGATCTCTTCTGAACTTTGCAGTATATAGCACAACCCGAATTAGAGAATGAACTTCTTCCTGACACTGGAATATGGCTTTATAATGAGAATATATTTTTTTAAATTAAAGCAGACAAAGTGTAGGTTTAACAACAGTCAGTATTTCCTATGAGCAATAGTTATTAGGAAATAGGTTGCTGTATGTAGGAAAACAAGTGACGCACCATCACATGGAGGATTTAAAAAAATGTTCAGCTCCATCACTTGCGGTACTAATGTAGAGTAAAATCCTACTCCAAACAGGGAGTTGTTGACTAGATGACCCAAAAATAATTTCCAGTAAAGTAAATTAGGAACAAAAAAGAATCCTTAAAAATGGTACTGGTCCATTACTAAATGGAACAGTTAAAATTATCAGTAATAATGCAGAAAAGGCAGAAATTTTCTATAAATATTTGTTTTGTATTTGGAAAAAACAGATGATAGTCATGTCATATGTGATACTACCCATTCCACTCTACTAGTACCTCAGAAGGATGATAAACAGCAGCTACTAAAGGTAGATATTATTAAATTAATTGGTATGGATAACTTGCATCCAAGAGTTTTAAAGCTTTCTGATGAGCTCACTGGACTGGTAAATATTGATTTTCAATAAATCTTGCAACACCATGGAAGTTTCAGAAGACTGGAAGAAAGCTAATTTTATGCCAATATTTAAAAACAGGATGACCCAGGTAATGATAGGCCTAACATCGATCCCAGGCAAGATAATCGAGTGACTGATAGGGGAATTGATTAATGAAGAATTAAAAGAGGGTAATATAATTAATGCAAATCAACATGAGTTCATGGAAAATAGATCTTGTCAGCCTAACTTGGTGTCTTTTATTTTTATGAGATTAGAAGTTTGGTTGATAACGGTAATAGTGTTGATGTAATATGCTTGTAATATGCTTAGAATTCTGTAAAGCATTTGAGTTGGTACCACGTAGCACTTTGATTAAAAAAATATAAAGGTATAATATTAACATAGCACAGGTTAAATGGATTAAAAGCTATCTAACTGATAGGTCTCAAAATGTAATTGTAAACAGGATATCATCATCAAGCGGGTATGTTTTTAGTGGGGTCCCATCCTTCGCCCTAAGTAATTTAACATTTTTATTAATGACCTGGAAGAAAATAAAAAATCATGCCTAATAAAGGTTGCAGATGACACCAACTGTGAGGGAGGTAAATACTGGAGTGGACGGTTTACTAATACAGAGTTATCTGGATTGTTTGGTAAGCAGGACACAAACAAACAATATGTATTTTAATAAGGCTAAATGTAAATGTACACATATAAGAACAAAAAATGTAGGCCATACTTACATGATCGGGGACTCTATCCTGGGAAGCAATGACTCTGAAAAAGATTTGTGGGGAGTCATGGTGGATAATCAGCTGAACACGATCTCCCAGTGCAATGCTGTGACTGAAAGAACTAATCTAAAGATCCTTGGATGCATAAACAGGCGAATCTCAAGTAGGAGTAAAGAGGTTATTTTATCTCTGTATTTGGCACTGGCACAATCACTGCTGGAATACTATATCCAGTTCTGGTGTATATCAAGAATATCAAGAATGATATTGATAAATTGGAGAGGATTCAGAGAAGAACATGAGAAGATTAAAGGATTAGACAACACGCCTTCTAATGATAGACTCAAGGAACTCAATCTATTCATCTTAACGAAGAGAAAGTTAAGGGGTAATTTGATTTCAGTCTATAAGTGTCTACATGGGGAACAAATATATAATAATAGCCTATTCAATCTAGCAGAGAAAGGTATAACAAAATCCAACAGCAGATAGATAAATAAGATAGATAAATTCAGACTGGAAATAAGGCATACATCTTTAACAGGGAGAGTAACTGACCATTGGAACAACTTGCCAAGGGTCATGCTGGATTCTCCATCACTGACAATTTTTAAATCAAGATTGAATTTTTTTTTTCTAAACGGTAGGCTCTATGAATTATTTTGGGGACATTCTATGGCCTGTGTTATACCAAAGATCAAAGTAGATGGCCACAGTGGTCCCTTCTGGCCTCAGGATTGATGAAAAAATTTGATTGCCATACAATGGAGCAACCATCACAGGGACATCATCTTAGATTGCCAGGCAGGTCAATTGGGAATAGCCAGTCTGAAGCAAAAAGACTTCACACCTAGGACCTGTAACAAAGGCATTTGAGCAGTATGAAAATTAGTTTCAGGCTTACACAGAGAAGGTGGGTCTTTGAGAAAGGGATGTTTCCCTGCAAAGGGGGTGCAGATTAGGAAACGGTCTTTGGAAGGTAAACTGACTCCAGGTTGGGCCCCAAGATCTCCAGGGCTTGGTAAAAGAAAGTAAATTGGGTCTGTTCTGTTCCTGTAACTCAAGAGAGAAGCCCATCTCAGGCCAAATCTACCCTACAAACTTTTGCTGGTATAGCTGTGTTGGTCAGGGATGTGAAGAGGTTAGATCCCTGACTATCATAGCAGTGCCAGCAAAAGCCTCCAGTGTAGATATCAGCCAAATTGCACTTTGCTAACACAGCTTATTTCTCTCAGGGTGAAGTGAGAGATAGTGGGCTCAGGGTCCTAATTTCTTCTGTTACTTTTCTGAGTACAGTGCTACTGTTGTAGACTTGTCCTAAGTTTCCTTGTAGTGAAGCATAAGATTATATACATCTAAAATCATTTTCTTCTAATGCTTAGTTCCATTTGGTAAATAAACCCACTTGTTTTAAGAAGGCTGTTTGTCACTATACAGCATTGGCAACAAGCTCCCACAGTAAAGAAATGTAGGTGTTCAGTCAGACCTATATGGTAATAAGCAGTTGGCATAGATAGGGTGTTGTACCCAGATCCTGGTCTAAGGGTGGGAGAATTGTGAAACTCCACCCCAGGACAAAGAAGGGCATGAATCCTAACACCAGAGGAAATGCACTCTGGGAAACCTGAAAGGAGACAGAATAGCGAGCAGCCCCGTAACCGTGAAACTCATCCTCCAGGACTTAAGCCAGTCTCTAACTATTAGAGAGCAGGATGAGACTTAATTTGGGTGGCAAACATCCAATATCTGCCTGCTGCAGGGTTTTTACATCTTCCTCTGAAGCTACTGTCAGAGACAGAAAGATGGACCAGATTGACCTTGGGTCTGATCCAGTGTGGCAATGCCTATGATCTTATGTACTATTACTGTTGTGTGTTATCTCGTGTGTGTTATATCTTGTGTGTTATATTTGTCTAAGGGTAGATTGTAAACTCTTTAGGGCATGACTATGTCTTTTTTTAAAATCCCTTTGAAGCATTAGGCTTAGTTGCTGTGCTATATAAATATGTATAAATAATAATAATAACAGACTGCATTTCATGCATGCTTTAAATCGAAAGTCTGATTTGGTCCTCTACTTTGCAAACACCGAATAAAAGGGTTTCAGATTCCCATTTATATATGTGGTCTGTGGCCAGAAGAAGGTTTTATTTTCAAAACAGATTTGGATTTATTCAGACAAGATGCTTTTAGATACGGGACAGGAAAAAAGTGTGAACTGTAATTAAAAAAAATCATTTTCGCAATGTCCCAGCTACAAAACAACAGGGTAGAAGCAGGAAGAAGCTCTGCTTTACTAATCTTCAGCTGGTATGAGTTAGAGTAACCCCTAGGCTGCTCTGAATAATGACAGAGTAGTAAGAAAACTTAAATTTCTAGCCCTCATGATTGCAAAGAAAAGCTTGAAAATGGGAACTCAAGCCTAAGTGATGCAACGGTACCTGCCTGTGTCTGTGTACAGCCTGAAACAAAGGCTCTGAGCAGTTTAACCTGCTCCACGACTCTCACTGAGATGTTAATTTTGAGACCCACTGCTCTCCAGCGAAGAACTGTTTGTGATACAGTAAGAGTGTAGCGAGCCTTACACATACACCCAAGCAGATTCACCCTTTCTGCGGCAGTGAGTACTAAAAGAGCCTTTCTCTTGCCTTCTGTGCCTCTTTGTAGGGAGAAAGGGACCCTTACTTCTGCCCTTGCTGTTCCTGCTGTTCAGGATTGAAGGAGTGGGAAAGGGTTCCCCAGGCTGCTGCTCCTGCCTTGGGGAAGAGAGGGAGACCACCTCTCCCAGTGAGGGTGACACAGAAGGATAGAGCTATGAGGTGCCCCATGTCATGATGTGCCCTGATTCCTGGATTACTTTAATCTTGCTTCATATATATAAAGTAGCCATAATGCCAGTTTAATTGTTGGAGCCCAGTGTGAGGAAATCCCTAGAGGTTGTGGACACAACATAGCTATTCCTAAAAACCCCACATTTCAGCCCATGATGTAGGAGTAATGATCTTGGGATAAAGATATATAAAGACTTACTACCAAGCATAGTTCTCACTACTGTGCATAGACAGTAGTCTATTTCTCACACTTAGCTCTATGCCCGGCCAAGTCTGCAAGATTGGACCCTACATTTGTGATGAATATCATTCATAATGAATAGTTCAGCTGGCTCTTATGAAATTTAATTCACTCTTACTTTTAGCTCTAATACTTAAAATATTCAGTGCAGGTACTATATCATCATTACAAGAGGAATTTAAATTTGTACTTTTCTCTAGAACCCAGCTTCTGGGTCCCGTGGCCTCTGACTGGGAATATATTAACACAAAACAACTTTATTCCCTTCAGTTAAGGTTTTCAGCTAGATACTAAGAAACAGTGAACATAGAAACAGTGAAATGCAGACAGCATAGTATGGTTAAATGCAGAAGCTGCAGCTTTATTTAAAACATACCTAACTGAAGTTACTATCCCCAAGCTACATGGTAGGATTATTCTAGTGCAGAACTCAACTGCGCACCAATCACCCTGCTGTACATAAATCTGAGGATAAGTGTGAAGCTTCCTCTGCACCCTCAAGTCTTCCAAGAAACCTGGACTTGGAAGTTTGGCAATTTTGGGAAAAAATCCCTTCCAGTCCTCAAAACTGGCTATCAGTATAGCTCCCAGTTTCATCAGAGATCTAGCAACTAGATTAAAGGTGGGAAGGGTGAGGCTGAAATAGGGAGCCTACCTTGCCTAGGCAGCAAACTATCTCAACCCCCTCCTCACCCTCTACCATCACCTTATGGGAGCCAGTCCCCAGCCCTAGCACCACTTCCACCACCCAGTGGCAGCAGCAGCAGGAAAGGTCCTGGAGCCTAGGCCCCAGTTGCAGCATGTTAGAGTCTCTCTGCCAATGCCCTGTGCATGAGAAAGGAAAGAGGGTAGAGAAGAAAGAAGAAGCAGTCCCCACATGCTAAAAGCAAAGCAGGGAGTGAGAGAGAAAGGAAAAGAGACAGGACACATGGAGCGCTGCCTCGGCTGCCCCCATGTATGATCTCTCCCCTGTGGGGTGTCTCCCTGTGAGCTTTATAGGTTAAAAAACGTTCATTATAATAGACTGATGTATCTCTAATCTTTCAAAATCAAGCACAGGAAGACAGCTGCCTTTCAGATAGCGCACATAGGCCAGAAGATGAAGAAGGTAGCATTCTGAAGTTAGATGGTGCCACTTTCTATTTGAGGATCTCAAAGTGTGTTACAATCATAAGTCCATACAATGACCCTGTGGGGTAGTTATTATAGTATTATTACAATATATGCATTTTGTAGGGTGGTAAACTGAAGCACAAAGGAGTTAATGTTTTTCTCAAAGCAGTAGCAAAAGAACTTAGAATCTAATTCTTGCTCTCAGTCTTGAACGACTAACCAGTTTTAAGGGTGCATTGAAACAATTGAATCTGGTTTTGCGTACAACAAAGTGGAGAAATCAAATTCTGTATTCCCAATTCCCAATTCAACTTTCTGTCAGTGAGGGCAGCAATGGACATACCCTTATGCTTCTTTGGGTAATAATACATACAAAATATCTGAAATGTGAAAAAGAATTAAAAGAGTGTTGAAAATTCTAGCTGAATTTGAGTCCCAAGAGTGGAAAAACAGCTATTTATTATTGTACTTGCAGTATGGAATAGCAGTCCATCATAACAAATACATTGTAACATCTAACATAGTACATTATGCCAATTTCTTTGAAAACACTGCATGTGATTAATGAACCTGTTAATGTTTCTTGGGGAAATGTATGCTGATTCCCACCTTACAGACTGTATGTCTCCAGTAGAATGATTAGGTTGAATGTAATTCGGAACCAAGGAGCTACTTCAATTTTTCAGATTAAGAAACGAATATTGTGCTTCTTCTAGATCATAAGAAGTCAACCAAATATCATAAGATAAATACAGTATAATATTTTAATGGATATTAACCTGTGTAACAAGGAGGAACATAAAAAATTCTAACTGCTTTGAAGAGTAGAAGTTGTCAGTCTATAATACTGAGCACCACCTAGTCAGCCTTTAGCATATCAGTACTCTAATTACAGGAAGTCTGGCTCTTCACCAATGATTTAACACTTGATTTATTTCCTGTTCAGGTTGTTCAATAGAGCCAGAGTTAATTGGTTTTCCAAAGGATTGTTAAAAAATAAAAAGATCTAGCTTCATTAAGTGGAGTCTGTACTTCATATGCACCACTGAGCTGTAAGTCCACATAAAGGTTAGTGGGGTGAGATTTCAGGGCTTTGCGTACAAAACCACAGCCTTGACTTGATCTCTTTTGCTTACAAATAATAGCTGATAATTGTCCCCAGTTGCTTTCTTCTGTGTTAAAAAGGAAGTTGTGTGAGATGAAGAAGTATCTCCAACCCAAATATATTTATGTAGGCTAATATATTGTAATTATTTGTAAGCATTGCTGTGCTGTTCATCACCTATTACCTAAGCCTCTCTAAAAGGATTACAATTTCTTTATTCAGTTCCTATTCATTTTCTTTTATTTATGAAGTAGGGCAAAGGTTTTATTTAGAGCTTTCCTTCAGCTTAAAAAATGCTGTCCATGTTCCTGCAATATCTTTGCAAGCTAGTAGCGTACCATATTTTATTATTTCCATAATCAGCATTCCATTGCTGTTCAGTAATATGCTTAATGTGATGCTTGACATAATAAAATACAAATCAGGAAACAAAGAAAGTTGACAGGAATTGAGATATATGTGAATTTCTACACAGGTAGCAAAGAATAATTAGGGATGGCTTCCCTGCTACTTACTACTTTTCTGGAACAGCTAGTGGGTTTTTTTGTTCTTGTTTGTTTTTTGTTTTTTTATTTTTAATCCTGAAAGGCATCATCTTCAGTGATTTTTAATCCTTTTGTTTGCTTGATTGTTTGTTTGTTTGTTTAAAAAAAAAACCAGAAGAGGAGACCCATAATATACATAATATACATAATATACCTTACAAATATACAGTGGGAATTCATCCTTCTGGTAACTTCACTGAAGCGAGTTAAGTTACCTCAGAGATGAATTTGCCCCATGGTTCAGAAAATATGTGAACATGGAATCTACAATTTGTCATTTTTTTTTTAAAACTGTGTAAGAATAAGCAATAGTTCAAGTTCCAGTTACTTTCCAAGACTCTAAAATTAAATCCTCATGGCAAAATAATTATTCATTTGGTTTTCAGTTCTCACTATGTTTTGGGAAAAGTCAAATTCTCAACCTAATTGTTATCTGTCAAAGGAAATAGTCTCATTACTGTTATGAAATACCTTCATAAGCTGTTGGCAGAAATAACTCTTTTGTATGGATAATTTAGATGAACAATAAAAACACAGATGCATAAAATCAAATATGAGTTCAGTGAACCAATGTTCAGCTGTAATAGACAACATTTTTGGATGAATCAGATACTATCTATTAAAAAAGACCTCTTAAAACTGAACAGAACTTAATGCAGCAGTGGCATACGATAGAAACCATAGAAAAATCAGTATTTGCCAAATGTTATCAAATAGTTACTGCCAGGGTTTAATGTGGGTGACTTAGTGAGCTCACTTTTGAAGTTTCACTCCTGTGCTCCAGAATCTCAACTTTCATTTTGATAAAACGTCTGTGCTCCTTATGGTTACAAAGAAAACCTTGAAAATGTGAACTGAGTGTAAATGGATGTAGTCATGTCTGCCTGAGTTTTCAAATAGCCTGAAATGCAGTTCTCAGAGAAATGAACTGCTCTTATTTTTCTCAGTGGGGTATTGAGGCATTCAAATCCCATCAATGGAGCTGATCCCAGAGATCCAAGTTGCACCCCGAGGTGCTCAGCTGAGCCTAATCTAAGCCACACAGACAGAGAGCCAAGTCCCAGTGAAGCTCACCCAGAATATGCGTTAAGGTATTTGAACACAGGTACAATCTGTTGTGAATAGCACCTTAAAAAGAGTTTGGTTTGTGGATTCAACTTGGGAAAAGTGGGAAAATAACACTTCTTTTTTTTTTTTTTTTTTTTAAATTCCAGTTCTACCCTTTGTGATTGTCACAGTTTCAAGGCAACTGCTCCTTTATTCTCCCCCTTGTGGTCCCTGAAAGGCACCCCCTCTAGGCTTCTGTTTGTCTTGGGCAGAGACCTGTGTCACACTTCTTCCAGAGGGGAATCTTTAAGATTCCTCATTTTTCTGCCTACATTGTAGTATCCCCAGCAAGCCAGGCTGCCTAAAAGGCCAGTGTCAGTACTTACTTTCTCTCCCGTGTATTGCCCATAGTTATAAATTACCACACAGTTCTTTCTAAGCAAGCACATTTATTCTTAACGTGGAAGCATTATAGAGAAAATATATTAGAAACAATAAAAGATCATGATTGCCAGAGGTCACCCCATCTCCAGCCTCAGGCTCTGGTAAATGTCAGTCCTTCAAAGCCCACAGCTGCATTTTCCCCATGGTTACAAATTCATAACTGTCTCTGATTCAGAAGCAGAACCCTGGCTGGGCAGTTCAGCCATTTTTTTATTCAGCTCAGGCTTTGATCTCCAGTCTGTGAGAACCGGTAATCAGCAAACAATGACACACTCCTCAGGGCATAACCGGAGGTGGGGAATTTGCATTAACCTCACCATAGGTATTCACCAGGAAATCCACCTCACACTTATTGTCCCAAAAGTCCATTCTTGTCTGGCATATTTTCAATAAATCCCTCTGAACTCCCAGGCCTAACATCACATCTCCCCTTTAGAGAGATTACGTACAATCCTGGCCCATAGTAATACATAGACTTTGCATTTAATACAATGAATTACCCAAAGATATTTAAACTTAGTTCAATAAGTATATGGCAGGAAATAGCCATATCTGTCACACTGTCCACAGATACTTCCTATTCTCAATATAAGGGAAAACTGTGGTAATCCCAGATGGCCCGTGTTGAAACTATTGGCAAAGGGAGACCTTTGTATGTACAGTCGAATTTATGAATCTCTTTGATTTTTGTTTACATTGAATTCATCCCCAGTTTGTTTCTAGTGACCAGTGACCCTGTTTCATAGCTATTATGGCCCAGTTATTGTTCACTAAACCTACCAGGGATGTGTAACCCCATGTTTTGTTGTTTCTAGATATATATATCTTAAGAATCATTGTTACTTCACAGTGGAGCGAATAGTTTAGGGAGGTCTCCACTTCTGTTGTTTAAGGAATCAGGTATATTTATAATTTTTTGTGACTTTAGTGAGATTACAGAAAGATAATTTTACCAGCAGATAAAAGGTGCCTCTGAAACATGTATATGGTGGTGTCCCATGATTCATAGCTAGGCTGTAATAATGTTAATTGTTTCTTACTAACACTACTGAGATATCCTCCTTTGTGATACAATATCTGTTAAAGTTTATGAGCACAGTTTTTACTATGCCTGAGGCTGATAGTAACAACTGTACTGGTTTCTTTTAGTGTAGAACATCACCTCCAGTTTATCTACTGCTATACTACTCTATTCTACTCTATAGCTGCTCTATAACATCCTGAACACGATGATAATGAATATGGGCCAAAAATGTTTCCTTTTAGTTGTTCTCTCACTTCACTTTTATATCTCTTAATCCAAGACATGGTGGTACAGATTTGGAGTTGGATTGGTTCAGAGTTAGGAAAAACAAACATTTATAGCATTTCTCCTCTTTATTAAATATATTCCTAACTCTTTATAGGCCTGATGCTGCACCATTGAAATCAATGGGAGTTTTGCCATTAACTTCAATCTGCATAGGATCAAACCCTATGTAGAAAGAGATCTTTCATTACTCTTTTATGTTGCTTTTTTCTTTTGTTATAACATATTCTACCAAAATAACCAATTTTGGCTTTGTTAAGGCATGTTTATGTCAATAGGAAGGACTACATATTAAATGATATAAGAATTCAGGATGATATATTGACTTACATAACACAACATCCTAAAGCTTCTTCTCTCCCTACACGTGTGTAACTACCATTGACAGTAGTGGTACTTAAATAAATCTATGGGAAGAACAGACTCTTAAGTGAAACTTCCAATGAAATCTTTTGTGTAAGCAAGGGACTATGCAAAATAAATTGTTTATCGTTTATATTATGGTAGTGTTTGCAATGTGCTCTCTGTGGACTTGTCTCTAGATGAACAGTTAGTGTGTGGCAAATCGGGGTGTAAAGCTACAGCTCAGTAGTATGCTGTACATTAACTCTTCACGTGGATCCTACTACTATGCACTTAAAGTTCTTTAGCGTGCTTTGATCGACTCCACTTTTAAATGGGAACATGTCAACTTGCAAATTGCGGAACTTTTAGTGCGCAATGGCAGAGTCCTCAAGAACAGTTAGTGAGTGGCACACTGCTGTGATGAAGATTTACAACCCAGCTTGCGGCACACCAGCTGATCATGTAGACAAGCCCTAAGCACAGAAAAAGATACAGGTTCTGTCCTAAAGAGCTTACTGTCTAGTAGGAAGAATCTTCAACTCAGAAATCAAACTTTGTACACAATTGTATTTCAAACTATAGGGACATTTTAAGCTATTTTACATACATTTCAAGTAAAGTTCCAGTAAAGCAGAGAACTGATATTCCTTCTGTCTGCTGCAGATTTAAAAAATGGGATGGAATCCTGACCCTAATGAAATCAATGGGACTGTCACCACTGACTTCAATGGGGCCAGCAATTCACCCATAATGTTTGGGCTGGTGAGAAATATTAACATGAACTGAGACATAGACTGGGAAATCCTTAGGGGTTAGGAATGAGAGGCCAATGACATTTTATACACTCCAGTGCAAATCTTCATCAGGATCTGAATAATGATATTGCCACAGTGAAATGTTTTCTTCCATAAGATTTCACAAAAATGTTCTTGACCACTTGCGTTACAGAGAAAAAATCCAAAATGTGCAGTGCACGACTCAGTCACCTTTTTTCTATTACATGTAATTCTAAGCTAAGTTATGGGTTGATGATAGCCTGTTATATTTACTTCTAACCTTTAAATGATTGAGGAGATGTTGTGTGTCATAAGAGATTCTTGAGTGTGGTATGTCAGATAAGCTTCATCAAATTTTGTCAGTCAATTTTGAGAGACTGACATTTGCTCAGTATACCACTTGAACTTGACATTGGTTTACAAGGGATAATGAAAGGAGCAAAATGCATTAGTTTAAGTATCAATAAAACATTGGCTTTGGACTTTATTATTGATTAGCCCTAGACATATCCAAAACAAAGCTATATTTTGAAGGTCATTTTTAATCTTAAAAACCCAGCAAAAATTTTAAGTTGTCATGGTATAGTTACGTCCTCACCTTGAGATTTGTTTTGTTAAATTCTGTCACATGAAAACTTATACTAGCTTTTGGCTAACGAAATGTCAGAGTATACACTTGGGTAGCAAACTAATTGTGGTAGCACATCTCATTAAGAATGCTGGATGCAGTAATAGCTTTTCTTCAATTGCTGCTGCATTTAATGAGAAGCAGCACAACACAAGCCACATTACTGGCCTGACAATTTGTTCTATTGATTTATTATGCCTGCTTTACTGCTGCCTACATGAAAGGACTGCAAAACATTTGTCAGGTATTAGTGCTTTTGGACTTCTTATCTCTGGGAAGGTAGCAATAAGAGGCTCACTTACATATACTGCAACATGACTTGGTATTTACTCTTTACTCAGTCTTTCTTTTTTCCCCCAAAGGCGAACTGAAAGAGTTATTGTAAAGTATCTCAGAAAATGTTTACTCATTAAACAGATGTCAGTAATGTAGTAAAAGGGGGCTAGTTTCACTTTGTACATGATAGTCCTACCCAATATTTTATGATATCGTAGAAAATGTTAAACTATTGCACACACGTTTTCTATGTTTACAGTAATTTCCACAGCACTATGCATGTGCTGTATATGCAATAAGAATGGAATGGAGGAAACATTTAGAAAATTTGGCCCTAGATATTTATAATTTTTGCCCAGAAGGGGTGTAAAATATAGAGCTATATCTTGAAAGCATGGAGCCATCAAATTGAGGCCTTGCAGATGCTATTGAAAGGTTTCAAGTACTTTTACTAGCAACATCTCATTTGTAAAAGAAGTGCTTTAAGAAGTTGCTCAAGTGAAATGAAAGCACCCAAAATTGCATCTGGCAGAAGGGGCACGTAAGAGCCGCAGTGAAAGCAATGTAGCTGTAATTCCATTTTCAAAGGAACTTAGGTGCAATTGGTAACTCGAGCACGAAGAATTTGTGCCACAAATTGTCCTGTATGTGCAAACACAAAGCCCCTGATCCCAAAGCCCACTGAAATAAACAGAAAAGCTCCCATTGACTTCTCTGGGCTTTGGATCAGGCTCCAGGGGAGCAGCCCACACCAGCCGCTATGTGTATCATTGCTCCAGAAGTTTCTACAAGAGCAGCCGCAAAGCAGACTCTCACTTTGCACCATGATTTTCACCAGCTCATTTAGCAGCAACATGATTCCTGTGCCCATCTAAGCCAAATTGAGAGGAATGAGAGGAAGATGTAACAGAATGGAGGTGACCCATAGATTCTGGATGGCACAGAGCCCAACCATAGGTCCAGAACAGGATATAGAGGTCAATTGTCAATGATGCTGAGTTTCTGGAGATTCAAACATGGAACCGTTACGCTGTACCTTTGATGATTTATGTGACACCACTGTTAGTCTCCTGGCAGTGGTTTTCCTAAATCTTTTCCTAAATCTTCCTGGTTTTCCTAAATCTTGTTAGAAAACCATTGGGAAGACCATAGATATACATCACGCAGCCATCTCTGCCTACTTAAAGGGCTTTCTAGGATTAACAGCAAATTGTGAGAATTCTTTAACACAGCAGAGTTCTAGATGCAATCATACTTCTTCTCAGAGTACCATCGGGGAATGAGCCAACCCTAAGGGGACAGAAGAGGTCTACTCCACCAATGTGCCAATAATATGTAATTTAAAACAGTTCATGGTTGTCTTGGAACAGCATCCATACACCTGTTATGATGACTTATGTTCTCAGGAAGTCTGGCTTTGCAATAGAATTTGAGATTAAGGAACTGAACAGTATCTGGCCACCGAGAAAGTAGGAGCTTTAAATTTCATTATTTATTGGTAATAATACAGTGGTCAGCCTTGCCATAGCAAATTACTTCTGTTGCTTTTTCCTTTAAGTGCTTATCTCTTAAAGATGTGGCAGAAAACTCTTGTTCCAAACCCCTACACTCTCTCAAAGGAAAATTTTAGTGATAACCACCAAACCACCAGTGGTGTAGCCAGTCTCCCTTCCCCCGAGGTGGATCTAACCTATCTCTCACAGCTATGCTGAATGAAATACAACCTGCTACAATTATGTCACATACTTTTGGGTGGGTTGTAAAGGAGTGTGCCTCCAGATTTCTAATTTCAAGATGCCATCATAAAAATAACTTTTGGCATGTAGAAAAACTTTTGTCATAGAGTGAGAGAGAGGTTAGATCCACTGGGCGGGGAGAGGCTGGAGATAGATGTCAGACCTAGAGGACTGAAGTGATCATTACTCTGAAAGGCATTTTCAAACTTACTTTCAGTGCCTCAGATCTGCATACTAGAAATACCAGGAATAGACTAGTTGAGCACAATTGTTGAAGCGTGAGTAGTGCCAAAACCTTTGCATTTATGATAGCTCCTGGATTCTGGCTCTTAAGGAAGAAAGAGGGGCAGAAAAAGAACTCCAAACAGCTGCCACAATAAATGTCTGTATTTGAAAGGATTTTATAGTATGTCTAGCACAGTGGTAAAAAGTCATTGGATGCTATGTAGACCTCAAAATTATCATAAAGCTGCAGTGCAGTAGCAGAATCAAAATGCTTCAGGTAAAAGCAGCAGAAATAGTCATCCCACGTATTAATGACACATTCCAAAATACAACACAAAAAAATTAGCTGTCAAATATTAGTGACCAAGGAACAAAAAGTTTGGCAAAGCCACTCATGGCCTCCACATTCCAGATAAAGGAAAAGGTGTATTTAAAATAATCACTTTAATTTCCTTCTCTTCTTCCCCTGTGCTTTCTTAGATACTGGCATTAATGCCTCCCAGCCCTCTCCTCTTGTAATACAGCAAAGTAGCCTCTGATGGCTCTTGAATAGGTAGTTCCAGCATTCCCTGGGATGTCTAGCTAGGATTCCTCCTGTACATCCTTCTAATCCATACTGAGGCAGGGGTTAGTTTATCAAGGATGTGGTTGTTGGCTCCTCAAGGACCTCCTCAGGGATTATGAGCAAAGCTGTGATAGCAGTGTGACAGAATGCACCCCTGTATTCACATCCTACACACTATTGTAATACTCTTTGTACAAGGCATGTCTTGTGAGGTATCATTTGAAAACTCCTGCTTTGCTGATCAGTAATACTATGGTAAAATGCACATAGCAACATTAGGTGTAAAGTTATAAACGTAAACTGAAATCATGACTGAAGTGTGTTTCCCAGATAAATCTGGGGACTGGCTAAACCAGTTTCTCAAAGACAAAGGGCAGATTGACACCCTGTGCAGGTGTCAACAAAGCGAATGGGCCATTCTTTGGCAAGAAAGGGGGGGGGGGGCATGGCCTAAGAGATCTGTGTTTTAGCAAAGAAAGCATGAGGTCTTCTTCTTCCACCAGACCCCCTAGCTCTTGATTCTCAACTGGAAATGCTTTTCCAAGAGGGACAGAAACTCTAAAAAGAAGGGGCAAACACCCAGAGATACCCCTCTTCTTTTTCTCTGTCCATCTAACTCTTTCCACCTGAGAAGACAAAAGAAGCATCCGTTGGACCCTGAGGGAGGCTTTGTGACTTGAAGAGTATGATCAGTAATGCTGTTGGAAGCATGTGGTGAAAAACTTTACTTTAAATCTAATATAGTTTAAGTTAGGCAGTAGAAAGCATTTTATCTTTATTTGTCTTGTAATGATTTTTGACTCTTATGCCTCATTGCTTGTGCTCACTTAAAATATCTCTTTTTGTAGTTAATAAACTTGTTTTATTGTTTTATCTAATCCAGTGTGTTTAGATGAAACTGTCTTGCAAATTCTATTTAAGGTAACAAATTGTGTACATATTATTCCCTTACAGGGATAACAGACAATATATTTGGACTGTCCAGGAGAGGGCTGGGCAGGACAAGACACACGTTTCTGGGAGTAATCCAGGACTGGGAGTATGTTGGGTTCACCCTGCAGTTTAACCAAAGCTGGTAAGAGCCATAGTGTGTCCCAAGTGTGGCTGGTAGGTTGCAGTTACACACAGACACTCAGGGAGTGACTTGCATGCTGGGAGGCAGTTTGTGAGTGGTCCAGGTGGGAGCTACTACAGCAAGGTAGTGCAAGGCACCCATGGTTGTAGAGCAGGGATGACACACAGTGCAAATGGCAATGTCTGTTGCATATGTGCCACAGTGCCAATTTCATCTCCGTGCCTTCCCAAGTTTGAAATGTGAGCTATAGACTACCTACTTTCAAACAGCTCTGCCATCCTTGAAATGGTGTGTCTAATGTAAACCTGCCCCTATCAGAAGGGCAGGGCTGTGTCCTTCCACTCCTTAATTCTGAGCACTTTCTTGCTCCTCAGTCGGAACCTTTCTGTAATGTAGGTGATCTCTTGAGGGACATTATCCTGACCTTCCACGCCACATCATTGCTCAGATGCTTGTTGTGGTGTGTAAAGACCTCATCATCATCGCTGGTTGGGGATGGGGTGGTTGATCATTTTCTGCCAGATAATCTAATAACCTCTCCCACAGGCTCTCTATTTACATCAGTCAATCAAGGGAGCAACACCCATCTGATACTTCAAGGATCAAGGCTCCAAAATGTACTATACCATTAACAGATAGAGGTCATTTAAGAACCCACAGTGCTTTTGTTGACTATCATAGAAAGGCAGATGATGGTGATGTGTTGGAGTAGGAGTAATGACACTGACAGCTACTAACTTTAACCACACTGTCCTGCTCCCAGACAAAACCGCGATGCTTTTTTCTGACCAATCCCTAATTGCACCAGTGCCAGGAATGTCAGTGGATTTACCAAATATTTGTTTGCACACTGTAGCGGTGTTTAAATCAGAAACCACTCTCATAAGCACTGACTCTGTTGTGGCTGGGTAAGATAATGAAGAAATTAGACAGTGTATCCAAATTGCATCACCGCCAACTGAAACTGAATAAGCCCTTAGCTCTCTTGCATTAATCAACAGTGTAAATCAGAGCATGCTTTGCAGTGTCCCCTCTCCCTCAGATGATATGCAAACTTGCAGGTACAACATTTGATCTTTCTGTGCTGAAAAGAAACAAATGGTGTATCAGAGTGGTAAATGGGAGAGCATTAATTAAATTGTGGGTATTGTCGTACTGTAGGCCCAAGGGCCTGCAGTTCTTTCACTCGGGCAGGGAATACCTATCAGCAGCAATAACTGAAATTGTCAGTTGGAAAATCAACTGATCCTGTGGTTAATTTCATTTCCTCTAATATTTTTTGTTGTTGAGCGAATTCTTGGGATCCTTTGTTTACAGATCTTCCAGTAATAATATTTTCATTTAAAGGCTTGTGGTACCTTATAATTGTTAATTATCTATATAATAAGATTCCAGGACTGTCCCTGTGTGTCACTCTGAAATCTAGAATGTCTGTTGAGTCAGTGTGAAGAGATAAGAACAGCTACAAGTGTGGTCAAGAGTTCATTCTGTTGAGAATATCAGGTTTAGTCATCACTGGGTTACTGTCCAATTAAGTTCTCAGCCATTTTGACTTTACAGATCGGAGGAAACTCAACTAATCACTACCCTTACTCTACAGTTTATTTACAGTTTCATTGGTTGTATGAGGGAGATTGCACAGATAGTAGATTACTTGGCCCAGCCACCACACCCATGCGACATCACAGACTTTCAGCTACTAGATATAAATATTATGATTTGGTCCAAATCAGGATGGGGGCCCTATAAGATACAAAGCTGTTATGGTTCATGCCTATAAGAGTTTACAATATAAGAAAACAAGCAGAAAATGGAGCGATAGAAGGAGATAGTCAAATCTATACAACTTTTACATACATTTTCTTTATATTGCAAATATATAAATGAATAAATATCAACTTTCTTCTACTGCCAACGATTTGCTGGCTAACTTCTTGTACTCTTTCTGGCAGACGTATACAATCTGAGGCTCGACCCTGATCTATACCTTCATATGCATCTCACCTAGCATGCACATGAAGCTTATTTGTTCATATATTTACCCCACACTGTCAAGCAAACTTTAGAATAGAAACTACCGGTGTCAGACGTAACAATCCATTTGCAGTTTCCATGGGCAGAGTACTATGATAGGGTTTTGCAAGCTCAAAGAATTGAGGAGTTTGGGTTTCTAAAATAATTTCAGGGGGTAATTGACGTTTGATTGTTCTCTATCCCTGTTAACTCAATATCTGGCCCCTTCCTCTGACTATCTTTCTCTTGTCAGCAATGAGAGGAAGATGTTCTTTGGACAGAGTAACAGCTCCATTCCCAAGGTGTTCGTAACTCTGAGGTTCTACTGTAATAATAATTACTAGCTATTGATTTACTGAAAAATGGTCAGAATCAAAATATGTAAGTGGATGACTGAGGAAGCCACCAAGAATATGTTCTTGATTTGACCATGTTGCCGATACTTAATAAGAATACATTACAAATATTTTGCCTACAAAATTACTTCTTTGCCAGTGTTTATATATTGTTATATTTGATAGCAAATGTATCATGTCATAAAGAAAAATCACACTTCTTCTTTGATCAGTAATGTTTCTGTTGCTAAATGCTGTGATACAATTTCATAGTAGTTATACTGACAGAATTCAAATAATACTGAGATTTTTTGACTGCTTGGAATTTTCTAATATATTAATGTATACTGTACCGGAACTTCCTGTTTGAAAGTATTGGTTTCAGTTCTATATATTTTACTATATATTTAAACTATTCTCTATGCTATATTCTCTATATAGAGGAGGTAGGAACCCTGCTAGCTGCATAAATAGCACATGAAAACTCATTAGATATTTAAGAAAAACAAATTATAGAAACTGAAACTAATTGGTGGTTGAGTGTCAGTTATTAAATCTTTATTTTATTGTAAAAAATAAATAGGAGAGAAAATAGGTTACCTGAGGCAAAATTCTTCTTGAATAGGATGCCTACTGAGTTGATGAAATGCGTGGTGAGGGCACATTTAAGCAAGAGCATTATTTTAGTGACTGGATGGGAATTTAATTTGTTCTTTGACACTCTATATTTAATTTTGTCATCAAGAGGGTTTTTATGATTGTGTCTGCCCATCTATATCATTCTACAGTTTTTAACATGGCCACATTGGCTATAGATACTACTGTGCAGCATATGCAAATCAGAGACATAATTAGGATGCTTTCTATTATTTTTATTCTAGTAGCACCCAGGCCCCACTCAGGAGCAAGATTCCTTGGTGCTAGGCATTGTACCAACTTATAGTGGAAATAGTCCTTGCCCCAAAGAGCCTACAATCTACAAAAGAATAAGACACAACAGTTGGTCCTAAAACACAACAGAGCAGAAAGGAATAAATAGAAATGGACCAGGGGAACAGTAACATAATGCTGCGTACATTATAGCTGTCTGTTTTATTTGTAGACTTCAATGGGTTTTTTTTATTTTGTTAAAAATATAGAAATAAACGAAGAAGAGATTTTAACTGATATGTAAGAAGAAGGCGCATCCCAAGCAGTGGGGTATAAAGCAGTCAAGAGACAGTAAATGTGGAGGTCTATCACAGTCCAGCTGCTGAATTACTCTGTGGCCTTGAGATGTCATCCTTTTGCTTAAAGCATTTGACACATTGTATCACAAGTCTTAGTTGAAAAATGAGTTTGCTGTCATATGAATTGAAGCGTGGCTAAAAGACTATCATTACCTTTTGTTTACAAACAGTGTTGAGATGACGGCCGAGTTTAGGTACCAGAAGAGTCAGCATTAGGCCTGGTCCATAGAGGTTAAAAATGAAAAAACAATTTACTGAAAAATTTTGAAGTTGTTTTCATTTCAAAGGGTTCAGAATGGATCTATTTTCACTTGTTTCAACATTTTTCACAGTTTTCTTGGTTTTCTTTTAAAAAAAACAAAAAATGTTATTGAAATAATGATTGAATATTTTTTACTGAAAAAACAGGTTTTGGTATACAAACAATTACAATAACTACTTTGATAACATTGTTGGTAAAGCTTTCAATCCATAAATAGCCAAAAAATAGTCCATAAAAGCCAATCATTGCAAGACTTCTGACACATTTTCACACAAAAAAAAATCATTTTTGGAAAAAGGCAATTTTTCAGCCACAAAGAGTTCAAAAGATTTCAATCCACTCTACTGCTCACATTTAACATTTTCATTAGTGTTAACATGCTCAGTGATTCAGAAGACAGAGGAAAGAGCATGTTAGTTTGGACTTGATCAAGTATCTATTGAATTTAATGGCAGTATCTGGACATAGATTTGCAAGTGATATTAAAGTGGAAGAACATAGAAATAACACGTAAGGCCTAGAGAGAACATGACTTGGACAGAAAATACGAAAAGGAGATTGACCTTGGGAAAATGCAAGCTAGTGCATTCTGGGGAATATTCTGAAATACATGTAATCTGTGGGAACAAATAGCCAGAAATGCACTGATGCCAAAAAAGAGACTTATAGGAAATTAGCCTTTTGTAGTGTGATATGGCTGTAAAATAGACCATTCCAGTTTTGGACTGCATGCACCTTCAAATCTTATGCTTATTTCTGGATACCATATTAGAAGAAATGTACTGATAAATTGGATGGAAGAGCGCAGCAAAATTGCATAGTAGGTTAAAATGATTAATTTGAGGAAATATTTAAGAAGGTAAGTATTTATGGTTTGTTTAAGAGATGAACCAGGGAAGGACAGGGTTGCCTGAACTAACAAATTTACATGCACTCCATATACTGTACTTCTTATGAGGCCATTTATGACACCTTCCCCTACTTAGCTGTTCATTCACTTCCTGAACTACACATTATGGATGAAATTCACCTATGTACAGAGGGTCAGCAGAAAGTTTATGTATCACTGAATTCCCACTTAATGCCTCAAAATGGAATTTAAGTAGGAGTTCAGTGGCATATTAATTGGGACTATTAGTTAGTGCAGGGCCGGTCTTCCGGGTGGGCAACTACCCAGGGCACCATGGTTGGAGCGGGGGGGGGAAGATGTGTTTAAGAGGCTGCAGAAGGATCATGCCCACCTGGGATGTGGTAGGGGGGGATAAAGGAGACTGCAGGGTGGGAGCCAGGCTCTAACATGCGTCCTCTCTCCACCCTCCCGGCAGCATGCCGCCTGCAACACCACTGCTATGCCACCTACTGCTGCTCTGCCTGCTGAGCGGCCACTTGCTGCTAAGGGAACAGTACTTAAAGAGTGTCAAAGAAAGTTCACCCAGGGCATCATTTTCCCTAAGGCTGGCCCTGAGTGAGTGGAGAGTGGAACCAGAATTTACACTGGGCAGCTTGGCATCAAGTAACTCATTACTTAAGATGTTTTTCTCGTCTACCATTTACCCCTCCTCCTCCCAACCGCGGAATAAATACAGCAGCCCTCAACCAAAGTTCTCCCATGCAGATTGATCAGATCATTGTGTAGCTGGATAAAGTGGTGGTAAGGAGATACTGTATCCTTAACTCTTACATAACCTAGAGCCAGAATTTAAGCCTAAATAATTTGTTTTGTTAATTTCTAATTTAAAATATTTTCTGAAATATAAGATTACTGAGTTCTTTGGAAAAGCTGATGAATATATATTTAGTTATGAACAATTGCAATTTATTACGTCTATGCTGACTATATTTACTCCTGCTTTCTAGAGCTTCTAAGAGCTCTGCACCCAGCAAACATATGCCCACTAGATTTGTGTGCATATGTACATACACGCGTGTGCACACGCACGCTTCCCTACATCTCCTGTTTCTAGTAGGTTATTGGTACTGGATAAATCCTTAAATTAGGTCATGATGAATCTCATCTCTAATATTCTGCTGCCCCTGCCCATTGATATTAGTAGGAGTTCTGCATATTGAGGGAAAACAGACTATCCCAACTGACCTCAATCATACAGATCTGAGAGAAACGATTTGCCCTCAGCATGGAAAAGAATGTATGGTATTGCACGTTGGTGACTATTTTGCTTATACATTATAGATGACCTGTATTCTAATAGTTTAGTTTTCATCCCAAAATTCAGATGCAGTACTATGCACATTTATATTTTCAGTTCTAAATTAAGTTTTCCACTTACTCTGTCTAACAGTATTATTTTTGGAATATCATTTTTTGCCTCAGGCTTGTAGGAGAAAAAGGAAATCAGCGAAAAACTACTTCATAGGAGACAAAATTCCCTTTGAATAGTACACCTGCTGAGATGATGAGATGCCTGTTGTGGAATATTTAGCATTGATTCAAAATCAGGCAGCATCCTAGAGCTGTTGTAATAATAAGAAACACAACTAATCCTGTCAAGTAGACTTGCTACAATTTCTGTAGCACACAGATCTGGATTTGTTAATAGAGATTAAAATAGGAATTCTCCCCATACTCCAAAGGACTAAATTCTGCCTTTAGATGCCAGTAGGTGGCTCCCATCAAAGTCAAATAGTGGTCATGTGTGCCTGAAGAATTTGATCCCAAACCCAGTCATGATAATATTAGAATCTAAACTTTACTTCTCGGTACCAAAACTTTATGAAAGACAGAGGCAAGTAGCAGAAGACTGACAGCAAACAGAAAGATCAAGGGAAGAGGAGAGAAATAGAAGTTAAAAAAAATTAAAAGGAAAAAATTCATCACAGCACTATGCAATATATTATAATTACATGCACTTTATTTATTTTATTTATATCTCCTGTCTCAGTTGCCAAGACAGCTACGCATTCCAGTTGCAGAAGTCAAAACACAAGATGGTAGTAACAAATTGTAAAATCTAAATCTATCAGTCACTCAACTGGCAAACAAAATAAATGAGTCGTATATAGTGTTCTTAAAGGTTATCAGATTTGGTTGCCAAGTGGAGTGAATTCCAAAGATAAGGGCAGGCAGCTGAGAAAACGCTTAAATAGCTAAAACATAGAACGCTACAGCAAGAGTCTTCTAGATAATCCTACTCATCATGACAGCATAGAGGGTATTAGCATGTCATTCATACAGAATTCCTATAAAATACATAGGTCACAGATCATTCAGGACTCATTTCCTAATATTGTGAACTGTAAAGAGGAAGCTAATACAGGAACCTGAGAACAGGTGTTAAGTGTTCATATTGCCCTGAAAATCTCAGGAAATGGGATGCTTCAGTGTGGTCCTTATGGGTAGTTCTAGGCAAAGTCATAATCAGACATGGAGATGGCAGAGACACAGATCACTGCTGTCTGGTCCACATAGGAATGACAGAATTCTGTTGGTAATCCATAGATGATAACAGGCACCTTTGACCACTGTTGTTCTCTGAGAATCCATGAGAAAAGAAAGTTTGAGGCTGCATTTTATTAAGAAGCATGTGTATGGTTCTGACACTATACCTGCATTTCTCCAGTTCCCTCCCCTTACCATCAAGCATCATTTTTGTCTCATCAGTCAGTTTATTCTCAGCTGGATCCCTGCCTTTGTGAGATACTTATAGAAATGTTGAGACTATAGAGCTGGGAGCCAATTAAAAGAAGACAGAGCTGAGTATCATCAGCACATTGGTGACATCATCTATCTGTAGTATTTTTAAAGTGACTATCACCATGATATTTAAGCAGAAACTAAAAACAAACTTGCATTCTTAAATGACAGTGTTCTCACAGCCTCCCATGTTCCTGATCAGTGCTGTTTCAAAGTCTTGAAATCTTCGTTAGTGGCTTCAGATACATATTGAACAGAAGGGGAGTCCAGACATGCAAGGAACTTCAGTAAGTAAAGAGCAAGTACACAGTACTATCCTGTGGAACCTTTTGAAGAGGAGATAAGCCACTGAACTATCATTCCCCACAAGATCCCACAGATAATTTATCAGCCAGAGATACTGAAAGCTACTGATCTAATAGGATCAAAACAGACGCTTTACTCTTGTCCGTCACTGGACAGATTGTTGGACACTGACAGCCCATTCTCCTTTTCTACTACCATCCTAACAACTGAACCTAGATTCAATCTGTTGAATCTGTTCAATCTGCCTGTGGCTGGAGCAGGCCCATTAACAATTTCTGCAAAATTGGGAGGTTCGAGACAGGATGGTGATTGATACAGTTGTTAATGTACAAGCATAGTTTGCTGAGCAAAGACCTAACTACTATTCCCTTAAGCATGGCTTCTAGCTTGCCTTCCTGGAGACAGGCATTGGCAATCCTCCCCAATAATCAAGGTCTCTCTACTGACTTGACTCATCTGTGAAGTAGACAGCTTCTTTCCACAAGTGACTGATCACAACTCCCCAGTACACCCAAAACTGAAGTAAGCAAAATTAGGTGCAAACCAAGCAGTAGTGTTGATCTGTTTCTCCCTTCTGCCTCAATGATATTTCCATAGAATTGTTGTAATTTTTTTGTCTGTATTTGATAAGTGTTTGTCTTGGAAATAAGTTATATTTTCATGCATTGAGGAACACACATGCTGAGCAGGAATAGGTTAATTAAAATTCCTGGAACTCAAAACAATTCCACTGGTCTGCATTTTACAGATGTAAAATTTCTTGGCCTTGACACACAGCCACTACAAAGGAATGGTAATATTCCGTATGAATCAAAACACACAGACACATCAAACACACAGCAAGTGTTCTGCCACTGGCACTCCAGTCTTCTGTATATAGTGCACAGAAGAGTATTGTGTCTTAGCTTTCTGATCGTATTGCAAACCACATCAAGTTTCTGGGCATGATGCTCTGCTCTGTAACACCAGTTTTATGCCAATGCAGCAGAGCAGAGAAACAGACTAGAGAATTTATTTACTATTGTTAGTAAATCAACAAAATTACATCTAGAGCTGGAGGACTCTACAAAAAATTTCACAAACATTTAAACTTTTTAAACAAATTTCCTGCAACAGTGTTTAGCCCCATTTTGTTCTTGTTTCATTCAAAGACTCCAGCAAATGAGCCTACTAGCAGGAATAGTCAAAAACAAACAAACAAAAATAAATGGAACAATAGGAAATTTTAAGCAAATATTTGAGTAGGGTCACTGAAAATGAATTTGGAATTTGTAACTTTACTTAATTCTTTAAAAGTTACTCACAGAGTTAGGAAATGGAAACATACCAAGTTGCCAGTCAAAATAACTTGAAATGTAAATGTCAAATTTCAAATGTCATTGAACTTCTTACCACAGTCCAAGTATTAAACACAAAAATTATTCAGCAAATAGAAACTGAATAAAAATGAGATAAATCAATCATTCTTTAAAAATTACAACGTTCTCCTGATTATAATTACAGCTTTAGGACTCTTCCTACTATAGATAGTCTTTTACAGGTTTACTAATGGTAGTAGGGAATTACTCTCCTCCTGAAGAATGCTGAGGAGCTAATATAGTAGTCATTCATATAAAAAATTGAAATATATATTTGCAGTCAGGTTGTGGGGAGATTGAGGATGCTGATGGAGGCCATACGATGGACAGAGAGAATCCAGATTTGGGTGTGTGGTCCCAATCAATAGTACAAATTTTATTTAAAAGCTTATAGGGACCTCAATAGCCTTGATTCCCAGATTTGCTTGTACCAGTGCTTCTGTGATTTGAGAAATGTCATGCAAGGAGATTAATAGAGCTGTGCAAAGGACAGAAGTTCCACTTCACAAAGGATTCTGAGATTTCAAATTGTGGCTTTGTTCTGAATCACAAACACACACACACTCATCCCTGCCAAAAAAAATTTTTTTTTTTCAAGATTCTCCACAAAGGAAAATTCTAGTAAAAAAATTGTGTGGAAACATTTTGCTCTGAAAAACTTGATTTCATTTTGTTTCAACTTTTACTTTCTTATGTTGTTTTATATTATAATATATCTTATAATAAAAAAAGAACATTTCCAAACAAAAAGTCATTTTGAAACAAAAAGTCGAAACACTGTATTCCAAAAATGTCATAACAAAACATTTCAACAGTGTTGGAATTTTTCCATATTTTTTTTCCTGAAATGAAATTTCTGGGATCAACCTGATTTTGCAAAGCATTTAGATGTTGACATAATTGCATATTGCAATGGAGTATAGTTCCATCAAAGTTCCTTTGACCAGCTCTAATGATGAGAATGCTCATGACCTCAAAAAAAAAAAATTCTAAATGATGAGGTAGTGTACAAGCATCCTCTAAGTTAATATTCCAAATGCCGACTTCAACTTTATATATGGGAGAAAGTGTGTGTATGTGCTGTATCGAGGGTTCTCTGTTAGTATGATGACCCTTTCCTCTGACATGCCTCCTTTCACTGCTTTCATAGCAGCAACGCACAAGTAATGATGGGTGTGCACTGGTAGATCGGAAACCCTGTTTCTTGCAGGGTATCATATGAAATTATAATTGAATCGCCAGATTATGCAACGGAAGTGGTGGGTAACCAGGTTACTACTACTGATATGCTCTGTTTGTCATATGGTAGCATCAGGCCTACCAAATCTAAATTTAAATGTGCATAATTTTTTATATTCCCTTCTAGAAGTAGAAAGCTCAACTGAACTGCTTCAATAACCATGAGCATAATAAAAATTTACTCACTACTAACAAGAAAGCAAATCTTTTACATTTGTGTCCATTGTCTCCTGATGTCACAAATACATTAAATCTGTGAAAAAACATCCTTTAGCCATCTATTTTTAATAAAAAAAAATCTGTCTACTGTGTGGCCTTTCATGAGTATTTCCACTTTAATAATCTGCCTTTTGTGATTTTATAAGGTTTGGTGTTGCGTGCTTTCATGAGAGCATCGTATGATTGAATGCATTGATTTTTAATGCCTTGGAGCATTACATTACATAATCCAAATAATCTCATAAAATCTATAAAACATCATCTAGTAAAATAAAAAAGTCAATTAAACATGGTTCAGATTGGTTGTGCTGGATAAGAGTAGAGATTAACCAGTACCCTGATTCCAGGATGTTATACACAAATGTCATTGCTGCATTCTAATAAATCATTGAGTTTTTCAATTATGTTGACTTGCTTGCTTTTGTGCATGCGAACACAAGCAAGGGAAGACAGGACTGCTAGGTGTCCAGTTACAGAAGCTGACTATAAGCCTTTTGAAAAGATGAATTATCTCAGCTCATGTAGTAAAAGATCATAATAAATTTCATTCTGAGGAAGGAAATTAAACTAGATGGAGGAAAAGATGGCAGTGTGGGGAGATAACACAGATAATGGTCAGGACCTCAGTTATCTGTCTTATTGAAAAAGAAGAACCACCCAATAGCAGCGTGTTTCCTAACACTATGATATTGGACATTGGCTCAATTCAGTTCAGCTCTGTCTAGTGAATCACCAACATACATTTCTGCAGTGCATGAGTTTTTCCTTAAAAGGGCACTGACCATTCTTAGTTTATTAATTCTGAGATCATAGCCACAGATGGTATGGCTTTAGCCTTCAGTTCAGTCTCACATCACTGGCATGGACAGAGCTGACTTATCAAAATGATATCAAGCTTGCTTGTTAAGAACAACTCCAATGTTAGTAAGAAGTGGGGAAGAAATATGGAAAATGTGGACTCCCATGGGTACAGAAAATTGGCTTAAAAATACCTGATATTTTGCTTTTCACGAATCCCCCAAATATGATATAGTTGATGGTTTTGAGCAGGGATACTAAGTTTTCTTTTTTTTTTTTTTGCACAGCTGTACTATAGCTGAGAAGGCTAATTAGAAGAGTTGTGAGCATGTTAGAGCTGAAATAACCTTTAAACACTGAAAACAACTCTACTGTTTAATGACTAGAAATAGCTGAGGACCTTTAAGAGCAATTCTTCTTTACGCTCACAGGCCTGATTAATGCTGCCTGTTTGAATACGTGAGCATGATATTTCAGGAGAAAGAGAGATTTTGTTTAAGCCAGCACAATAGAATATAACATATTACTCTGTACAGTATATCTAGTTTTCTGCCATATGTGGAGGGCAGTTGAAGGGTGAGAGAGAGTGTAAGTGACAGATTTGTTGGAAGATTATTTCCATGCATTTCATCTGCATTCTTGATTCATCCACTTTTCTCATCTAGAAACTTAGTTTTCCTCCCTTGCTTTGGCACATTTACAGTAATAATAGGTATTTAATCTTAGCTCTTATGCCCTATAAAGAAAGCCCCAAGTCTTGTAGACAAAGAGGATGCAGCTTTTCCTCACCCTATTTCTGCTTTTTAAGTTTCAACCATCTCTGTACTGTTCATCTATTTTTGTTTTGACTCATTCCCAGAACTGGAGAAAATATTGATTATTTTACAACAATCTGTAGTTATTTTTAATTTTAAAAAAAGAAACAAAACCATTTGTTAGAGATACAAAAGCTGACTTGCGATCAATGGGAAATACACTAATGGGGTGTTTTTCTCTCATTAACCTTTGATGTAATTTAAACATCAAAAGCCACTGCATGAATCAAGCTGATGGGTGGCAAGAGAGGCGGAGACAAGGAACTGCTTCCTTCCTCTGCCTTCCTGCTATTGGAGAATCCACCACTCAGGCTGTTGGGAGCCCAGAGAGGCAGACGGGGGGCTTGCTTTCTTTTTCTGGCACCCCGCCCCCCTTCACAGATGATCCACCATCAGGGCTGCTGGAGCCCAGAGGGACAGAGACAGGGGCTTGCTTCCTGTTCAGCATCATCTTCTTCCCACTATTCCTGAGAATCTGCTAACATGTTTTTTGGCTTTAGCTAGAAGCAAAGTTAATCAGAACTTAACTGTTATTACTGGGCAGTACCACTATAGGCCTTGATAGCTTGATGTAATGGGGATTACAATATAAACTATATGCAGATGCAGCAGAAGATTTCACTACCCCCTTAGACGCAACCGTTTTCTAATCAAAACTGCTAAGATCTTCTTGAAAGGGCCCTCATCTGGCAGTTCCCCTTACCTTAAACACATGGGACAAAGCAATGAGTGACAAGTGCTGCTTCTTCTGACTTACAACAATTAGATACATTCCAAACTTCTCTCCAGGAGACACAGACCATTTGCAGGCTCAGCCTTGCAAGGTGCAGAGCACCAACGACTCCTATGGACTTCAGCAGGACCCCTCGCGGGAAGAAGTCAGTACTTTGCTGGATCAGGCTCTTTTCCTGACTAATCACAATGCCCATTTTCAAAATCAAGAGAGTAAAGTTCTCATTTTTCTGCCAGAACCAATCTTTTTTTTTCTTTAAATACTTCCAGCTTGTGTCTGAAATTTTGATGCTTGGAATCTGCTGTGGGACTACACACATGATTAAGTGTTGCTCAAGGGGAGTAAGGACTGTGGAATTGGGCTCATATCTGATATTGTATTATGCCCACCTAAAGTTTCCCTGCCATTTCCAGGGAAGAATGTTTCTCTTTCTCTCCTAAATAGAGCTGTACGCTTTAGCTGTGTAATACTCGAAAAGAGTGCCCTTTTGCAGACTTTCAGTGGTGTATATAGAGAGAGAGTCTGAAACAACTGCTTGCTAGGAAACTTTTGGGATGATAAAAAATCCAGGAAAAAAAATTGTTATTCTGCCTTTACCTTGACATCTAGCTCCTTCACTCCCCTTCTTAATAGGCTACAATCTCCTCTTACCAAATTTACTGTCAGATATCCTGAACTGTGGTCCGTAATTTGAAAGAACTGCTAATGTCCTGACTCCAGATTTGCACATTACGGTTTGCTACTCTCTGCTGACAATGAAAGCAAAGGCTTAGGGAGTGCATCTTGCAGTGAGGTGAGTATAGCCCACACAGTCAAATAACCTGAGCTACATTGGATCTTCCCTTTGGTTGGTGAATCCTCCTACCCACATTACATCCTCCTACCCACATTACATCCACATTACATTATACATTACATTACATTACAGCCAGCTCCACGGCAGGGTGCAAATGTGAAACAGAGCCAAAAGATTGCCTTCTCCTTTCCCCTTTGGCACCTCTGACCTGCTGGGAGGGAGCAGTCTCTGAATTCCATCCCTGACACAGGTGTTGCTATTGGATCTGACCCTTTGCACAGGAAAAAAGAAGTTTCTTCACATTCAACTTCCCCTACCTGGTACTCATGGCAGGGCCAGATACATCCTGGGCCATAGAAATCTGGCTGAATCTATCCAGAAAGTAATTGAATTACTTTGGTTGCAAAAAGCTTGTTGTAGTTGGAAATTCCCTCCACCAGAAAGAGCATATTAGAGTAAGAAAGAAACTTGTGTTGGTAGACTGATTGTGAAATTGTCTGATTTTATTTTACAAGAGCATTTGACATAATTATATCTCAGGCTGTCTATCTTTGAGAACAAGAGGACATTACATTTGCATAAAATATGCAAGATGCAGTTGCAGAAACAAGATAGGGATATTTTTGACATACGACATAAATATCTCACAATTAGATGTCAGCTACATACAAACAAACATGCACATGAACAGTTAGTTTACTTATGTTTTAAGGAAATATTAGGATCCTTGCTGAATGATATCCATATGCACAAAGATACCATTATTATAGAATAAACTTAAAGAATGTTCTAACTTTAAATGACAATAAATCAGGAAATTCAGAGTTAAGGCTGAAATGCCATCCTTCACTGACTTCCTTTATGTTTGAAAAAGGGGTTTAAGATAGCACTGGTCAGGAGTTCTCCTACAAAACAAGGGTTTATCAGAAAATGCTGATTCGTTCAACCCAGAATGTTTCACAGAATGTACCAGAGTCGACCAAATTCCCACAAAACTCATACAGGATTCCGATGGAAACCAGGTTTCTCAGGCAGGGTTCCACTGGAAACCTATCTGATTTCCTGCAAGCTCTCCTGGTGGGCTGCTCGGAAACCTGGGTTTCTGGACTCCACAGTTGCTGGAGCTGGGGCTGAAGCCAGGGTTCCCATGGTTTCCAGATCAGCTGGGAACCAGGTAGTCCTGGAAGCTCTGAGAGCCTCACCTTCAGACACAGCTTTTAGTGAGCCTGAGCTCCCTTTTCCCAGATGGAGCTAGGGCCTTCGGGCCTTTTATGTTCTACGGTCTAAGGCAGGGGACTCACCTGACTCTGTGCGACACCTCATGCTGCCTCTACTTCTAGGGATGTGCCCCATAGTCTGGGGCAGTCCAAGGAGTCCCCAGGGAGTTGAGCAGGCAGCTGCTTGATTCATTTCCTAAATGAAAATTTTCAAAGTTTCCGTTCCACAGAAATTTCTAAATTTCTAGTTTTCATTCTGAAATGGAATGAAAATGTTTTTGAAGTGTCAGAATTTCCTACAGAATGAAACTTCTGAATTTCAACCAGCTCTGCTTGACATCAGATCAGATTCTACAGCATTAACTACTGACAGTAGTCAGAGGGCTGTCTGTACCAGATGCAGTTCTGGTCCAAACACACCACCAGATAAAAGGGCAACATGGAGCATCCCACTGGCTCACTAGGGAGAGGAGCAAGAGTGGAACCAAAGAAAGTACAGGGCCAGATCTTCATTTGCAGTAAATCATCATAGCTCTGTGAAGTCAATGGAGCTATTGACAATTTACACCTACTGAGGATTTGGTCCACCAAGGACACCTCTAGCCACTCAAAGAAAATGTATATGATTTCTTTTGGGGTCAGTCCCAGGAGGCATACAAACCCCACAATTTACATAATTTTTTTCTGGGAGACAGAAAAGGGCATTGCAAATGAAAAGGAGCATTGTACCAAAACTAGAACTGGCAAAATGTTCAAAATTTGCCTCTTTTGCTGTTGTTGCAAACATTTTTCAACATACATGTCTGGCACTGTACATATTTATAGAGCTACAAATGCATATTATTTAAATTATTCATTAATCCACGGAGGACCCAAAATTGATAACTTATATTCACTTTTTAAAATGTATTGTGATGGGGCATATAGATGAGGGCATTGATGAGGAAGGTGTCAGAGATGTGCTGGGGGCAGGGTTAGCCCCACCCCTCCAGTTTTATCCATCATGTATGATTGGCAGGAGGCCTTTAAAAGAGGAGAAAATGGAGTCAGGTTGGAGTGAGGGATGAAGGAGAGGGAGCAGGACTGCTCTAAGCAGGAGACTGCTGGAATGATTCCTGAAGCCACAGGAGGAACTCCCGTCCAGGAGATCTTCACCCTGACCCTTTGGGAAGTGAAGTGAGCTTCCAGGTTGAGACTTAAGAAGGCAAGGAGCAGGGCTCCATATAAGAAGTAAGGAACTGCCTGTGCTGGAGACACCCATTTCAAGTAACTCAATTTGATCAGGTTCTGCCACCCTCTGTGAGAAAAACCTCAGCGACTCTTTTACATGTATCTTTTGGCATATTTGACCAGCCAGAGGTGCCTGAATTAGGACAAAAAATTCCTCCTGCACCAGCCACCTGAGTTTAGAACAGGAAGTACAGGATAACTTGTTACGCCACAGGGCAATTGTGACCCCTTTGAATGGGAGTATGAACTATTCCCATCACCCATGCAGCCCTTCTGGACATTGTGGATTAGCCAGGCCATGGTCCCGCCCTCCCAAATTGCTGGTGGGGTTGAGAAAAGGGATTGTGTTAGCATTGGGACATGCACAGAATGTGGCTTTGCTTCCTAAACACATTGTGGCTGGGCCCCAAGCATAGGCAAAATTGTCTCTCCACTTAATGCATCTTAACCCATTGTAAACAGAAGCTGAATTGTTTTCTTCAGTGTACAATGGTTAATAAGTTGCAGTAGGAGAAGAGGCAATACAAAATATTTTTATGATTTTGACTTACATAGTTCAACAGGGTTACAGAGGACTTTAGAAATCCATACCTCATAAGCAATATGGTGGTGATGATGGGGAAGTGCAAGAGGTTGAACAGAGAACATATTTTCTGTACATTACCCTAAGATTTTTTTTTCTTTTTCCCTTTTCAGTTGTCTGTCATCTGCTGGATTTATGCAAATATGTGGCTGAAAGTTAAATGCTAGAATTCCTGTATACAAAGAGGCAGTGTTTTTGACCCGTGGTGATATTCTGCAATCTGTTTAGTTCCAAACTAAAATTCAGAAGTGAACTGAATTTTAAAAAATCTGTAATACATTATATAATATGTAATGAGTATTATTAATTAGTTTATATTCTTATGTAACAACCAAATCAGTGAAAGTCTTTGCTTGCATGGACTAAGAGCTCAAAAAGCATTAGGGATCTGAGTTAATTGTCTATCTAGAATAGAGTTTTTTTAGTGCACGTGGTCAGCTGATCTGGAAAAAAACAGGAAACCAGTTCCTGCCCCAATCTTTGAGAATTCTCTAATCTTGCCATACACCTTGAACCACTCTGCTCATCCATTTGATGCCTTTCTCACCCAAGATTTTCACCAGGTCTGCTGTCATCTCATCAGGCCCTGCTGCCTTATGGTTCTTTATTTTCTGGATGGCATTTCTCACCTGGTCCCCCCTTATTTCAGACTAAGACACCACATTAGGCACACATGCAGCCAACTCCACCCAAAACTGTACCTCATTTAAGAGACTCTCAAAGTATTGTTACCACCTCTCCTGCACTTGTTCAGATGTTACTAGCGGTCTTCCCTGGTCATCATCTACAAATGATGATGCGATAACGTCCTCATTTCCTTTGCATCTCATTTTCGTAGTTCTGTAGATCTTTTTCCCAGCTAGCGGTTTTCAAGCTCAGTGTAAAGGTAATCTAGGGTACTCTTTGGTCTTCTTCACTGGCTACTTGGCAGCTGGCTTTCCTTCTTTGTATTTGTTTTCATGCCCTTTTCTGTTTTCTCTTAAATGCGGAAACAATTGATGGGTAAGGTTATCATCACATGGGATGAAGATACTAGAGCACACCTTTGATACCTAGGATTAGGTAAATGATGGAACTTCTCTTTGAACAAGAACAGTTTGGTTTTAGGAAAAGATGGGAACCACAGATGCAGTGTTTGTAATTTGGCATTGGATAGAGAAGTGGCTAGATTACCAACAGAATAGCTTCTGGGCTTTTGTAGACCTAGAAAAGACATATGATAAAGTGGACAGAAGGATGCTCACACCAGTGCTGAGGAAATATGTAGATCACCTAAAATAGTGATCTGTACATGTTTTAGAATGATGAGCCCTTTTGACGTGAAAGTCAGACAACACCAGGGGTTGATCCTGTGTCTGCTTGTTGCTTATCATATTGATGCATTATGACAGCAAGAAGACCTCAGTGGAAAAAAGTGAGATGCTGCTATGTGCAGATGACATACCAATAAAGGCATCCTCAAAAGAAGATCTACAGGAAGTAGTACATCAGTGATATGACCAATTAAGTAGGCCTAGGATAAAAATGAACATGACTAAGACTGAGGTCATGTGGGTCAGTAGAGATGCAACATGGAAACTGGATATAGAGGTTAATGGAATATGACTAAAACAGACTGACTAACTTGGCAGCTAGGTTGTAGAAAACAGCAAGCTTGAATTTGAGAATCAATCCAGACTGGGGTGTGCAGAAGAGTGTGGAATAATATCTCAGGTGTTGCATTTGATAAATGTATGCCTCTGAGACTGAAACCTCAGCTGTATAGGATAATGATACACTCTGCAGAGCTGTATGGTGCTGAAGTATGGATGGTAAAAGATGATCGGTTCATCACCTACAGGTGTTTGAGATTAGATGTCTTCACACTATAAAGAGAGTTACACAGCAAATCAGATTTCAAAAAGTGTTAGGATGGAAGTCAAAGTCCATAATGTTGATGACAAAATCTAGGAAGTATGACACATACAGAGAATGAATGAAAAAGACCTGGTGAATTTAGCATGGCAAGAAAGGCTGGTAAGAAAGAGAGGAAAGAAGTGACAGATGGATTTGCATCACAGATGGTAAACAGGTGGACATTACTGCCATCTCGGACAGACAAAGATGGCAGATACTAGCATGATGACTCGACCCCAGATCATGGGATAAAAGGAAGAAGAAAGGGCACTTCTTGTGTTTCAAAAGTATTAAATATTTGACTGTTTTGAAAACAAGCAACACCTTTTTGGACTGTAGTGGAGTGATTAAAGGTTCTTAATGGGACAGTGTTCTGTTAACAATTTGTTACATTGCCTAAATAAGATAGACTTCTATCTCTATTAAGAGGACACAATAAACTTGATAGCTAGCCAGTTTCAAAATATAATCTGAAAAGCAGCTTCAGGAATTACACTTGGTCCTCAGTCCACTTGTTATTTTTGTACCTTTACAGTCACGTTTTTCCCAATTTTTTAAAAATTTTTTGCTTTCTCCTGTTTTGCAGTGTGTTTGTTTCACACAAACAAATAGGTAAGCTGTCTGTATAGGCAAAACCATGACAATGGCATTACACAAACAGCTACCAGATGTATAAGTAAATAAACTGAAGAAGAGAAAAGGTAATCTTCTTCAATTATAATAACATTAAAGTGTTACTTGTACCAATACTAGGTAATATATTATCAAACAGGAGTCAGATTTGTAAGCTGGTGTCCTTTTTAACATTCTAAGCAGAGTGCAGCCAACAGCAGTAATAATTTTAAAGAAATGATAATATAAGAGGAAGTACAACTTAGAGATTTGTGATCAGACAGTACTATGCAATTTGTGATTGCCAAGGATCAGACTATCCTTTTTCAAGTTAAAAATGATTCTTCTGTCTTTAAAGCTTAATAACTGTGAGGTCTTCTTTGTGAGCTCTAGAATTCTTAAGTTTTGTATAGCATGAAGGAAACAAGACTGCAGACAAAGATTTTGCCATTTTACCAAGAAACTGATTAAAATTAGAACTACTTTGGCCATAAAGGTACCTGCTGGTTTATATATTATTCTTGAAGACCAGAAATATGTCTTTACTGATTTCATTGGTGCAAGTAATTTCTTCTCCTCTAGCATAAAAATACTTAAGATAACTTAGAACGTATTGAAAACTTAGGCCAATTTTAATATTGGCTATTTGTGGAGTTTTGTGCTGGTGTTATTTTTTAATTTATTATTTTCTACAACTGAAGATTTGTTGTCAGTATTTTTATTAAGTTATGTGGTCTTTTTTTCTTGTTTTCTGCCAACAAATAAGAGTTGTTCACTTTAGTGTGCTTCTTTCTTTACTTTTTGTTCATTGTTTTATGTTTGTTTGGCCATCACAGGAGAGGACAGGATGTGAAAGATCTCTCCTGTAGCTAGAATTCACTGGTAGAATACACATAGCTCACTTTCAATAGAAAATGGCTAGTCATTCGAACCTTGGTGTATAAATAGGATTAGAAGACTATGTTCATATTTGTTCCCATGTGCAGGATGAAATTGACTGCCAAATTTGGTATCAAGAAGGAATTTTTCCCCAGAGTATATATGCAAAAAATGTTGGGAATGGTTTTTAATTATTATTTTATTTTATTTTGCAGTCCTGTGAATCAAATGAATGGTGTCATCTGTTAATGTCAGATGACTATATCCCCAATAAAATACTTCCTGAGATTACACACGATGACTATGAGTGATGAGCCCTGCCCATCACCATCTTGTTATATGAAAGCACATGCACAATCAGGAGAATGTTAATGCCTTCTCTGGTTCTTGCAATGTTTTCCATATTTATTCTTCACTTTTTGTGAGGCACATGGGGACATACAGAAAGAGAATGTGAATGACTGATCTATGTGAAAGATATGATGGTAATTGTAAAAAAAACATTCATAGTAACCTAAGTAAATTATATCTTACACAAACTGACTTATGTCCAGTTGCATTCCTGAAGTGCTGATTTAAATTAAGTATAGCAGCAATATGATTATATTATTTTCATAACAAGAATGGACAAACCATAGAGAGATTAAAGATAATGTGACATATTGTAGTATCAACTCCTACCCAGGGTCCATTTTGAAACATCTATGTCTTCCAATGTGTTAAAAAAAATCCTTAGAAGCTTAAATGCCAGCATATCCTCTGTTACATAAACTAATATAGGTAAACTAGCATGACAAGAAGGCATAATGCACCATTAGGCTAGTGCATCATGATGGAGCAATTTAAAAAACCTTAACTAGACTTGAAAGAAACCCTCAGTGTTTTTGTTATGATGTCTTAAATGAATCAGTATCACAGTAGTTAGAGATCAAAAAGCCTATTATGTCAATCCTTCTACTTGTGCATAATTGTTTCCTCTTTGTTCAGTATGGTGCTAAATGTCTGAACACTGTGGTTTCTCCACACTTCCTTTGGAAAATCATTCTGCTATATAATACATTTCACCATTAAGAAGTTTCTCTTAATATTTAACCTTAAAATTAACTTGCTTAGTTATTATAATCCCTAGTGCTGCCCTAAACAAGTCTTCCTTGATCACTAAAATGCTTGTGGCCATTTGTCACACATTGCCCTTCAGTGGGACAGATAGTTCTACTCTACCGATGGATTAATTGGTGTCTCCAAATTTGATGTTCCAGAGTCTCCACTTTGTATTTTACTACATTTCAGCAAGCTGCACAGCTACAAAGACATGCTCTAGTAAACATTTTCACTACATGCTGCCTTTGGGTGTGACAGAAAATGACAATTGGCATCAAAATATAAATATGTATAGTTCATCTGACAGCTACAAGATATCATCAGCAGTTTGGCTTTTCATAATAGCATAGGGATTCTGAAAGAATACCAGTCATATGTCATTGCTATGCTTCTATCCAAATTTAAGAACATATTTTCTTTTAGGTTTATATTACCAGAAAACATCGATACTTTGGGTAATGCACTTCTTTTCTGCTATACACCAATCTTTTGGATGCATCTTCTGTCACAGATCTTTACATTATCACTCACTGTGTTGTTTTCCAAATGGGAGCATAATTATCAGGCACTGGTCTTTTATTATTTTCCCAATTTTTCTTGGCATTCTCTATTTCTTTGTTTACTTGCATCTCAGGATAAAATTTACTTCATTGTTATTTCTCCTTGTAGTTTATAGCTTCCAGTATTTCCATCTCAGATTCATTTTTCCATGCCATAACTTGGCAAACCTGAACTTCTGGATTCCAAAGAGTTCCTCCTCTCCAGACTCTGTCATTTCATACTCCTTTCCTAATTCTACAGCAATAAATTGGAGTTAATTTATGGCACCTTTGAGTGCCATGCTCAGTGTGGAAAATCCCAGTTTGAATGTGCACTGAAAATTGAAAGTACCAGCTTGCAGGTTATATATAGAGACTCTGCAGTCATTAAGGGGCATAACATCTCCCAGATTAATAACTGAGAACAACAAGTATCTCAAGGATCAACTTGACACCAAATACAAAGATTTGAAAAGGGGAAGCAATCTAAATTGATAGAAAGCAAGTATATAAAAAGAAATTGGATTTAATAACCTACTAACCCATGAAATTAACCCACTGAGTCTGATTTTGACAGCCCTTATAACTAGAATGGGAGTTGTACTTGTATAAGGAAGGTAGTAGCAGGACCATTATCTTGGTTCTCCTAACAGTGACATTGGTAACTTCCTCCCATTTCACTGTATCACTTGCACGGCTAATAGCTTGCTTGACATTTCTGTTGAAACTCTCCTTGTAGCAATGGCAGTTCAATTTGAATACAGGTTTCTGCTTGTTGTAGTCTTTATTACACAGAATCAAACATCTGTTTTCTGCATCCATGCCTTCCAACTATAAATATACATATATTTAATATTGACTATCAGGATGTATTTTAAATTATTCTTTTGATGAAAATTCTATAAATATAATGTTTCTTTACAATTAATCTAAAATGATTAGTAAAAAGTATTCAATTATTGTTATATTGATTATAATATTACATGAATTTCTAAAGTGCTCATGACCAAAATGAGTAATCTTCACTGAAGGTGGCAAGACCTGGGATCAGCCTGATCTCCAACAGAAGCAAATTCCAGAGCTTGAGAGCCATCTGCAATGGATGCCCTGCCATTGGCTTCCATGAAGTCCATGCTGGAGATAAGTGTTTTTTCCAATTCCAGATTCCATGCAGGGTTATCATAGAATTATAGAAGAATAGGACTGGAAGGGACCTCGAGAGGTCATCTAGTCCAGCCTCCTGCACTCAAGGCAGGACTAAGTATTATCTCTTGACCATCCCTGACAGATGTTTATCTAACCTGCTCTTAAAAACCTCCAATGATAGAGATTCCACAACCTTTCTTGTCAGTTTATTCCAGTGCTTATCTACTCTGACAGTTGGGAAGTTTTTCCAAATGTCCAATTTAAACCTCCCTTGCTGTAATTTAAGCCCATTGTTTCTTGTCCTATCCTCAGAGGTTAACAAGAACAATTATTCTCCCTCCTTCTTGTAACAATCTTTTAAGTAATTGAAAACTGTTATAATGTCTCTCCCTTAGTCTTCTCTTCTCCAGACAAAACAAACCCAATTCTTTCAATCTTTCCACATAGGTCATGTTTTCTAGACCTTTAATCGTTTTTGTTGCTCTCCTCTGGACTTTCTGCAATTTGTCCACATCTTTCCTGAAATGTGACACCCACAACTGGACACAGTAATCTATTTGGGCCTTATCAGTAGAATAGAAGAATTACTTCTCATGTTTTGCTTACAACATTCCTGCTAATGCATCGCAGGAAGGATTTTTTTTGCTTTTTTTTTTTTTTTTTTTGCATTATAGACTGTAGACTCATATTTAGCTTGTGATCCACTATAGTCCCTAGATCCCTTTCTGCTCTATTCCTTCCTACACATCATTTCCCATCCTGTGTGTGCAATAGATTTTTTCTTCCTAAGATTAGTACTTTGCATTTGTCCATATTGAATTTCATCCTATTTACTTCAGACCATTTCTCCAATTTGTCCAGATCATTTTGAATTTTAATTCTATTCTCCAAAGCACTTGCAACCCCTCCCAGCTTGATATCATCCATAAACTTTATAAGTGTACTCTCTATGCAATTATCTAAATCATTGATGAAGATATTGAACAGAACCAGACCCAGGACTGATCCTTGCAGGACCCCACTTGATATGCCCTTCCAGCTTGACTGTGAACCACTGATAACTACTCTCTGGGAATGGTTTTCCAACCAGTTATGCACCCACCTTACAGTTGCTCCATCTAGCTTATAATTCCCTAGTTTGTTTATGAGATGGTCATGTGAGACAGTATCAAAAGTCTTATTAAAATCAAGATACACCACAATTATTGCTTCCCCTTATTCGCAAGGCTTGTTACCCTGTCAAAGAAAGCTATAAGGTTGGTTTGACAAGATTTGTTCTTGACAAATTCATGCTAACTGTTATGTATCACCTTATTATCTTCTAGGTGTTTGCAAATTGATTGCTTGATTAATTACTCCATTATCTTTCCAGGTACTGAAGTTAAGATGACTGGTCTGTGATTCCCCAGGTTGTCCTTATTCCCCTTTTTATAGATTTGCACTCTATTTGCCCTTTTCCAGTATTCTGGAATCTCTCCTGTCTTCTGTGAGTTTTCAAAGATAGTCATTAATGGCACAGATATCTCCTTAGTCAGCTCCTTGAGTATTCTAGGATGTATTTCAGCAGGCTTGTTGACTTGAAGACATCTAATTTATCTAAGTAATTTTTAACTTGTTCTTTCCCTATTTTAGCCTCAGATCTGAATTTATTTTCACTGGCATTCACTATGTTAGATGTCTGATCACTACTAAACTTTTTGGTGAAAACTGAAACAAAAGCATTGTTTAGCACTTCTGCCATTTCCACATTTTCTGTTATTGTTTTCCCCCCTCATTGAGTAACATGCCTACCCTGCCCTTTGTCTTCCTCTTGCTTCTAATGTATTTGTAGAATGTTTTCTTGTTACTCTTTATGTCTGTAGCTAGTTTAATATCATTCTGTGCCTTTGCCTTTCTAATTTTGTCCCTACATTCTTGTGTTGTTTTTTAAGCTCATCCTTTGTAATTTGACCTAGTTTCCACTTTTTGCGGACTCTTTTTTTGAGTTTCAGATCATTGAAGATCTCCTGGTTAAACCAGGGTGGTCTCTTGCATTACTACTTATCTTTCCTACGCAGTGAGATTGTTTGCTCTTGTGCCCTTAATAATGTCTCTTTGAAAAACTGCCAACTTTCCTGAACTGTTTTTCCCCTTAGGCGTACTTACCATGGGATTTTACCTACCAACTCCCTGAGTTTGCTAAAGTCTACTTTCTTGAAATCCGTTATCTTTATTATGCTGTTTTCCCTCCTACCGTTCCTTGGAATCATGAACTCTAGAATCATGACCACTTTCACCCAAGATACCTTCCACTTTCAAGTTCTCAACCAGTTCCTTCCTATTTGTCAAAATCAAATCTAGGACAGCCTCTCCCCTAGTAGCTTTCTCCACTTTTTGAAATAAAAAATTGTCTCCAATACATTCCAAGAACTTGTTCGAAAATCTGTGCTCTGCTGTGTTATTTTCCAAACAGATGTCTGGATAGTTAAAGTCCCACATCACCACCAAGTCCTGTGCTTTGGGTGATTGTATTAGTTGTTTAAAAAAGCTCATCCACCTCTTCTTCTTGGTCTGTAGTAGACTCCTACCATGACATCATTCTTGTTTTTCACCCCTTTTCATAGAATCATAGAATATTAGAGTTGGAAGGGACCTCAGAAGGTCAACTAGTCTAACCCCCTGCTCAAAGCAGGACTAACCTCAGCTTAAAAACTTCTAAAGATGGAGATTCCACCACCTCCCTAGGTAACCCATTCCAGTGCTTCACCACCCTCCTAGTGAATTTTTTTTTCCTAATGTCCAACCTAGACCTCCCCAACTGCAACTTGAGACCATTGCTTCTTGTTCTGTCATCTGCCACCACCAAGAACAGCCTAGCCCCATCCTCCCTGGAACCCCCTTTCAGGTAGTTAAAGGCTGCTATCAAATCCCCCCTCATTCTTCTCTTTTGCAGACTAAACAAGCTCAGTTTCATAGAAAAACTTTTATCATAGAAAAACTTTTATCCTTTCCCAGAGACATTCAAGAAATCTGTCTCCTATTTCCATCTCAACCTCACACCAAGTGTATATGTCTTTGATATAGAAGGCAACACCTCCTCCCTTTTTCCCCTGCCTATCCTTCCTGAGTAAGCTGTACACTTCAATACCAATATTCCAGTCATGTGTATTGTCCCACCAAGTCTCTGTGATGCCAACTTACATTTCTAGTTCTTCCTACTTATACCCGATACTTCTCACACTAGTTTACAGACATCTAAGATACTGATTTGATTACCCCTCTGTGTTCCCACTTGTCTCTCCATTGTCCCTGATATAATGGCCCATGCTTCCTCCAGATTGCAACCCTCTCCCAGGTCTTCATCTCTTTTACTTATCTGTGGGCTTTTGTTTTCTGCCCCCATCAAACTAGTTTAAAGCCCTCCTTACTAGGTTAGCCAGTCTGTATTCAAAGATACTCTTCCCCTTCCTAAATAGATAGACCTCATCTCTGCTCAGCAGCCCTTCTTTCCGGAACAGCATCCCATGGTCAATGAAACTGAAACCATTCTTGCAGCCAGGCATTCACCTTCAGGATGCATCTGTCTCTGCCTGGGCCCCTACCATTGACTGGAAGGATCAAAGAGAACACCCCAACTCCTTCACCCTTACTGCCAGAGCCCTGTCGTCACTTCTGATCTACTCAGGGTCATACCTTGCAGTATCAATACCCATGTGGATAAGTAACATGAGGTAGTAGTCAGAGGGCCGAATGATCTTCAGCAATCACTCCATAACATATCGGATAGGAGACCCTGGTAGGCAGCATACCTCCTGGGATACCATGTCAGGCCAACAGATGGGTGCCTCCATCCCCCTCAGAAGAGAGTTATCAACCATCACTACCCTACATTTCCTCCTGGGAGTGGTGGCCATGATCTTTCCAGCCTTGGATGTACAGAGCTTCTCCTCCTCCATCTTTGGGGGCAATTCCTTATCCCTCATTGCCAGGGCATCATAATTTTTCTTCATCACTATGATTGGTGGGTTGGCAGCAGTGGTGGAGCACTGCCTGCTGCAGAAGTACAAACCCATTTAAAAACACTGCATTAATCTAACTCAGAGATGAGAAATGCATTGTTTACTGTAGGTAGATCCTTGTCCAAAAAGAGAGGATTCAGTTTTAGCCAGCAAAAAAGGGGAGAAAGCATTTTTGGCTAAAACTTCTTTCTGAGATTCCAGGAGCAAAGATGAGTCCAACAGGACTGAGATTTCAGACTAGCTTGACAGCTCAGATGCCCTTATTTGAGGATGAGATCACAGCTCCTGAAAATTCCTTAAAGTGCTTCCTTCTGTTAGTTATCATCTTCTCTCTTGCAGAGATTGAGCTTTAGCCAGATGCTTTTCATAGAAGTCCCCATTTCATGGGAATAGCAGGGAGATCACATAATCAATCCTAGACAAGGAGAGAAATGGGTACTATTATCATATGGGTGATATCTGATAGTGATCTTGCACAGAACTTGCACAAGAGAGGTGACAAGATTGAATCCTGTGGAACTAGGCCAGGTATCTTTAAGAAGAGGAGCAATTACTCATCACCAATTTCTGGGATCTTTCAAAAAGGAAAAATACTTGCACCTAGCTGAATCTGTAACCAAGTCAACTCAGTAAAGTAGATCTGTCTAGCATCCATGATACTACACAAGCTGACTGCATTATTTTTAGCAGTATTGGGTCTGAAGGAAATCCCACTTACCAACCTATGTAATTTTGAAAAATAAAGCATTTCTGAACAATATTTTCACCTTGATCTTCAGAGAGTTAGTTGGGATAACATTAACTGTTAAGGATTATGTGCATATTAGCCTTGGGTTTCAAGAGGATTCTAGTCCCCTATATATGTCAAAGAGATGAGATTTATACTAAATTTTTCTTAAGATTTAACAGTTTTTGTTTGTTCAACACTATGTACTGTCAAAGGTGATTTCATGTTACATAATATCAAAGAAAAAATTGATTAAACATAGGAAATGTATTCATATTGTGTAAGGAATAATCCAAAAATCCTTAGTAATAAATAAATTGAACTATCTGCTTCTGATGTATTAATTCCAATTGACTGCGGATGTCACTTAAATACCTTATCTTCCTCAATGTTGAAAAATCACATATAGTTTTAAAAGATTTAGATCAGATTCTTATTTCCAAGATATGTTGTGAGAATTCAAAATAGCTTACAGACATTAATGGATGAAGTCCATAGCCTGATCCAAAGCCCATTGAAGTCAGTGGGAGACTTTTTTCATTGCCTTCAGTGGGCTTTGGATCAGGACTGATATAAGTTATTAATACTATTACCATTACTGCACATATTGTTATGTGAAATCTCACACATGGATTGCCACTAAAACCTCAACTTTTAAACACAATAACAGTCACCATGCCACAGTCTTTGCGATATCTATTTCACAGTGAAACACTGGGGTATCTAAGATACCATTGTGGAAGATGTAAGTGCTGAAACCTTTTTTTTTTTTCTTTTTTTTTTTTAACTATTTATTTATTAAAGAAATATGAACAGTGTTTACAAATCCTTGCCTCATAAATATCAGAAACAAAATAATCATTACACCAGTGAGTGTTTGTTTAAAGAGACATTATATGAGAACAGAGTCATCAGCTTTCTCTGTTTAACGGGGTGTTATATTACAGAATGATCATCATTACAACACCTATGACGTTGATTTTAGCATTTTTATTAAATTGAGTGAAATCTCTGATTGCACATATTTAAAAGATCAGGCATCTCTATCAAATGTTAATATTCAAATAAATTGGATAGGTGTCCTGGTTTTGTTGCAAGTGAAAGTACTTTGAGTATTGAAATAAAAGGACAATGAAATGTCTAAGAATGTATTTGTCCTCTGTCTATTTTGCTGGGTATGTAATTGACTCCCATATTTTTTGAAACATTCCTGTATGGTTGGACTATTATTCTTTTTCCAATAAGAGCTATTAGCAGCCAAGCAGCTGATATTTTTATGGCAAGTACTGATATAAAAGTGAAAATATTTGTTGTAAAATAACATGGCTTTGTTATCCTGTGTAATTTAAAACAAACAGAATTTTTAGGAAATTTCTTTAGATCCTCTTTTTCTAATCTATGTGTTAAATGACTTCCCCATTTGTATAATCTCTACTTTCTTTTCTGGGCTACCACATGCATTGTTTTACATAGTTAATCTGAACTGAAATGAATTCAGCTTGCATCCTGAATGTATTTAGGTTACCTAACCAGCACAGATTCTTCTGAATGTAATTTCATTGTCTCTCATTACAGAAAGAGACACAGCAGCTCTTCTAAAACTAGGATGTTCCATTCAGATTGCCTTCAAATTTTAGAAAGGAGAGATTCTATGGATAGGTAGCAAGTAAGTGAAATAGTGAGAATACTTCAAATGTTTTTCTTTGCTCCAATTTAAAAAAATAATCTGCGTTCCGTAAATTACCTTTTCATAATTATATATCATAAAATAAAATATCATAAAACTAATTTTTACTACTGTTAGAGTTGGTCAAAATTTTCTGTTATAATTTTCCATAGAAAACCGATTTTTGATTAAACTTCTCTATATTCTGACTAGAAAATTATAAATTAAAAATTTCATGCTGAATCACCATTTCAAAATTAAATGAAATGTTTTGTTCTGTCTCACCCTAAAATGCCATTTTGTTTCTGTTTTTCAACACCAAAAAGTTTCAGTTTTTCATTTTAGGCTTAGGGATTTTTCTGATTATGTCCTGTCTCTCCCTTTGTTAGTTTGACCCCATTTTTCATTGAAAATGCTTGGAAGTGTTTTGAAAGTGGAAAAAATCCTGCTTTTACACTCTTCCTTACTATTTTCCAAGTGAAAAAAGGTGGAGGGAAAGCAGCCCCTTAATTCCAAAACCAAAATGGAAAAACAATTTTTTTCCAAAAATCAAAATGAAATGACAGTTTCAATTGAAATGAAACAATCATTTTCATTTCAAAATATATTTTTAAATGAATCTATAATTGTCATTTTGTTTCAGTTTGAAAATTTGCATTAGGAACCTAAAATTTTGGGAGTAAAAAATGTTTGAAAGGGGATTTTTTTTTCACAGAAACAATTTGTGGAAAAAATGCATTTTCTGTCTAGCTCTAACTTGCATATATTAAAAGAAAATGAATTTTAAAATCATACATGCAAATATTCTGCCTGAAGTAGATGTTCACTCATCCAGCATAGAATAGAAAAACATCATGTGTCTTGTCTGACTAATTACAACTAAGTGATACAGATGAAAGAGTGAACACTGAAGATTCTCAGAGAACTGTTCATAATCAATCCATGAGGCTAAAATATTTTGAAAAATATTTCAACTATTTTCATATGGTGAAAATTGCATTCTCCCCACAACTATTCCACAAGCAAAAATAGACTAAATCTTTATGATAAATTTTTCATTGTGAAATATTAATTCAGCTCTCAGAGACAGATTGACAGACAGCAAAAACATCAGTAAGGGTACATCAACACTGACGGTGGCAAAGTCGCCGCCGTCAGATCGACTTATCTGAATCGATTGAGCGGTCAATGAAGACCCGCTCAGTCAATCCAGAAGCTGACGCTGTTAATCCACCCCCTTAAGTAGCGTAGCACTGCGTTGACAGGAATGCAGTTCCCATCAGCGCAGTGCAGTGAAGACGGCAGGTAGAAGAGAAGCACAGCAGTCAATGGGAGTTACGCAAACTACTATGCATAACTTGCGTAACTCCCGTTGACTGCTGCTGAATTGCCGGGTAGGTGTAGACCAAGCCTACGTGTATCTTCTTGCAACCTTATTTAGATTTCTATCTTCCCTTATTATAAATGTGTAAAGCCAATGAGTGTCAGTGCAAATTAAGTGTGGGAGTCAAGGGGCACTAGAAATGTTATACATTTATGGAATCCAAGAGGGGTATGTCCTAACAGGCAAAAAGAGGATGTGTTTCAACTGTGCTAGCTCACTCAAGGTAACCTAACACATCTGCTTTTGCAGCCCTGTTAATTTGATGGTATAACAGATGGGCATGATGTAGGTTTGGAGGGACCCTTATCAGGGCTTTTCAGTCACATTAAGATAAACTAACTGAGCTAACATGATTGAAAATACACCCTTTTAGCTACTCCTCCCCGCCCCAGACATACATTATGAACAATTTTAGAACTTGCAATGCAAAACATTGGAACTTTTTGTTAAATTCTGGGGTACTATAAAACTCTTTTAAAAAAGTCATGATTCTCTAATTCCTATTCATGTATCTTTGAAGTATTTCCTAATTTGAAATAATAGAATTGCACACCTAGTCAAACATTCATGAAAGGGCTGCTCCTCTACCTGTTAAAGTCAATAGCTAAACTGCCAGTGATGCTAATGAAAACAAGAAGTAGCCCAAGTAATATTTAGAGAAGACAGTTGGTTCTGTGATCAAAGCAGCTCTGAGTCTTATTCCCTGCTCTGCCACAGACTTCCTGTATGATTTAGAGTACATTATTTAACCTCTCTTTCGTTTTCTCCATCTGTATATTGGGGATAATGATATATTTCTATTTCATAAGTTTATTAAAAAGCTTAACTCATTAATGTTTTTAAAACACCTCTCAAATTCTCCTCAGCAGGAAGATGCTAATGAAGTACAAGACACTGTTATATTATCATAGCTAAAGTAAATTTACATTAGAACCTCAGTTATGAACACCTTGGGAGTGGAGGTGGTTTGTAACTCTGTAACCTTCGTAACTCTGGACAAAGCGTTATGGTTGTTCTTTCAAAAGTTTACAACTGAACGTTAATTTAATACAGTTTTGAAAAACTACTATGTTGGAAGAAAAATGCTGCTTTCCCTTCTTTTTTTACTAGTTTACATTTAACACAATACTGTACTATATTTGCTTTTTTTCTCTCACTCTGCGGCTGCCTGATTGTGTACTTCTGGTTCCAAATGAGGTGTCTGGTTGACTCGTTAGTTCGTAATTCTGGTGTTCATAGCTCTGAGGTTCTACTGTAATTTTTAAAAAGGGAAAAATTGTTTCTTGTTTTTTTCAGAATGTATTTCTACATTTACACAGTTCCCCAGATCAACAGAGAAACCTTTTTCTCCTCTGTATACTTCACTTGTTGCTTATTAATCTGATGAGCCAAATTCTGCTTTCATTGATGTCAATGATAGTTTTGCCAGTGATGTCAACGGAAGTAGGCTAGGACTCAATATGTCATTATTTGTTGTTGCCTTTTAACATTACAAATATATTCAGATTAAGATATCACCAGTATGTTTACTTCATGGTATGAGCAACCTAGGCGAAAGAGATGATCAGTGTAAAAGACTGTTTTCTCTTTTCATTCCTCTAGCTCCCTGAACATACTGGTAAGGATAGAACAACCCTCATGGAGATCAAAAAGGTCAAAATCAAGAGTAATTTCTGAAAATGGGGAAAATACACTCAGGGACCAATGGATATATAATATATGGTTTGGGAGTGGAGGAAATGACATTTTTAAAAGAGAAAAATATATTATTACTTTCCAATATGGCATTGTTTGCTTTATAAATCCCAATCCTTTAGTAAAGGACAGTACCAGAGAAAGAAGAGAAAAAATAAAATTTTAAAACAATATTATGGATGGTTGAGAAGGACTGTTGTCTCTTTATATTTAAACAATTCAACACTCAGATTTAGCAAAACAGATAGAGGAAAAGTTTAAAATATTTTAATTTTAATGCCTCTAAAATTGTATTGCAAAGCTGAGGCAACTTCTCACAAATTGGTATATATGATATAAATTGATGTGTTGTGCAGTTCTGCAAGAGCTTGTGATAGTATGCCTGTGTTCTTCAGGATCTTTTTATGTTGGAAAGAAACAGCTGAAGGGAAACAACATTATATTGCAACGTATGGGGGAACATTTTATGAAATATTAAATGAAAAACTATCTTGAACTTCTAAATGGCTGAGGGAAACCCCTTTCGGGACATATAAAATTATCTCGTTCTCTTTTGCTGTTACAGTCTCTGACAGTGTGATTTTAACTCTTTCAATCACCAGTATTTTTATGTTTATCACAAAACTCAGACAGGCACACAAGGGTAATCTACTAGGAGGACAGAAAGATTAATAATTCCTGTCTTCTTATGGTTATGGTGTGAGACCAGAATGGATAGTGTTTCCAACTACTTTTTTTATTCAGGTGTATGGATGTGTTTAGGAACGATCAGAAACCATTACTGTGTCCTGTCAGACTGTTGTAGTTAAATAAAATACAAAGTACTAGCAGTTTAGTCCTGCATTTATTACTAAGTCTGGACATGGAATAAGGAGTTAGGTATCAGGCCCAATATATGGATAAAGATATGAACAGAGGATAAAAAGCTTTTGACTTCCCATATTATGCATTTTAACTTATATTTTATTTCCAGATGCTATTTTTAAGAGAAATATTTTCCTCTGCTCTTCCAACAGATGTTGTTTTAACTAACAATATTTTTTTTCAAGATTCTCCAATCTATTTCCCTCAAAAGTCTTTTCTCAATACTCTTGTCCCTCTCTTGCTACTGTCTCTTGTTACAAACATTACAAACATATTCTTTGCAAACTTCTAATAAACATGAGCAAATGAGTTTGGCCTTCTAGTTATCACCTCAGGTGTCTTCAGTGAAACCCAGTGGCGGATGGCAATGGGTTGCAGGGTTTCACTGTTTGGGAGACTGCTTCCAAGGAATGAGGTAGAGTTAAACTGTTCCATTTAGGAGCCACGCCATCCCAAAAAGATCTTGGGATTATACAGTCTGCAGCAAGTGTATCTGCTCTTCAGCGGACCTGGGATTTCTTCCCATCTGCACACCAACATAAGGGAACAGGAGCTTTCTGACCTAAATATTGCAAGAGGTACAGGGAAAGAATGATCCAGAAGTTAGGATGCTAGCCTTGGATTTGGGAGAGATGGGTTCGGTTCCTTGCTTTGCCTTAGCCTTCCTCTGTGACCTTGGGAAAATTATCCAGTGTCTGCGCCTCAATTCCTCACAAGGAACGTCACCTTTTTCTGCTTCATTTTCTCATCTGTAAAATGGGAAAGATACTTATCTTCTTTATAAAATGCTTTGAGACATAGTGACTAAAAGTGCTATATGAGAGCCAGGTATAATTATTATCTCTACAAAATGAAGAAGATAGTACTTCCCTACCGCAGATGAGGAATGTAAGGTGCTCAGATACTACACTGATGGGGGCCATGTAACTACTTAAGATAGAGAAACAAATCATCTTGACAGGAGATAAACAGATCACCATTCCACTTTGAATCAGCAGAACTAGAGAAAGCAGCTCCTTTTTCAAACATAGACAAGGAGACAGATTCTCAATGTAGCTGCACAGAATACAATTTACACCAGCTGAGGATCTAGCACAACATCTCCACTCATCTTCTGTTCTCCTTATACCTAGACTAGTCTGTTCTAGAGCCACCTGCTAGAAAGAAAGCCATGGATCAGTAACAGGGCTTCAACAGCACTGACTGAAAGAGTACCAGGCAATAAAGATGGAACGGACAACTGACAAATACTGAATTCAGTCCTGTTGCTAGTAGGAAATTGGGTTTCTTTTGTCTTTTGACATGATTTTGGCATATGTGTGGGTCTCTTCTTGATTAAACCATCAGCTTTCTTGCCATCTAGCAGGTAAATTTTATGTTGCTCTCCCTAACATCCAAAGTGTGTGTTTTTGTGTCTCCACATACCAATATGTAGGGAATCCTTTGATCCTCTAAGCTCTAAGATCCTCTTGCTCTGTGAGGATCAAGGCAGAAGGGGACAATACTGCCTTTAATTGCTGCAGTGAACTTTTTCAGTCTGCCTTGTCTGTCTGCTCTGATTTTAACTAAAATGTTATCACAAATGAACTCGTCACTTCTAATTTCAGTTCAGAACAAAATGATACTGGAGTGAGGGAAAAACACAGTGCAATTTGCAAGTGTGACTACACTTTAAAAGTCAAATGTTCAGCTGTTTTTGTCACTGATGCAACTCGTGCTTATTCTAACACTAAAAATTCATGAGTTACATAGCATTAATTAAGTGATGTCTGTACAGTATTTTGCAATATAAAGTGCTATAGAAGGACTTATTACTTATGATAATTCTTAGCCAGGTTCTAATCTTTCAGAATGTTCATGTTGATTCCCAGGAGTTTAATAATAGTACTTAGCTTTTACCTAGTACTTTTCATTCACAGATCTCAAAGCACTTTACCAAGGAACTAAGTATTATTATCCCCATTGACCTCGTAAGCCCAGCTCCCCAAACATATTTAGATACCAAACTCCCATTGAAATGAAGGGGAATTAGGCATCTAGATACCGTTGAAGATCAGAGCTTTAAGTCCTATTTAATATTGATGGTAAATGTGCAGCTCAATATGCATATGCAACATATTAAAAATCTAACTTCATTGGTAGTTGCTGGGTAAGGAAGTAAATCTAGATATCAGGGAATTAGAGAAAGAATCTTAACTCTGCCATCATCACAGTTAAATGTTCTTCCTTTCCTTTCTTCGATGCACTAACGGAGTGAGATTTTGCAAATAAAGAGACAACAGCCCCTTTGTAGGACAATAGATCCAACTTGATAGGGGTTGAAAGATGTCAAATGATATCATGAGCTTGATAGGGTAGGGTTTCTCTGCACCATACCTAAAATTTTAAAACAGAGAACCATTAGCCTCAAGACTGCTTTGGCTGGAACGAATGAAACCGTTAATTTCCTTTCAGCTTACGTCCCTGTAAATAGCCTGATTGTTGGAGACAGCCAATACATTTTCATATGCAAGTTTCCTTCTGCCTATCTTTACCATTTTGGCACTGAATTTACAAAACAATGCATTATACAGATCATAGGACTGATCCAGTGCCCAATGAAATAAATAGAAAGAGTCCCACTGAGTCACTCTAAGAGCTTGATTCTACTATAAGGTGTCAGTATCTCTGAGTATCATGTAAAATTCATTGGTTCATATTTCTAAGAAATTGGCAATGATGTGGTCCTGGAGACTGAGAACTTTTAAAGTGTTCACTTTGGAACCTGTAAAAATGCAAATGATGTCTGCCACTCAAGCATGCAACCAGGGGTTCATCTTATCTCCTCTCTTCACACCCAGACACTGTTCAAATGCTTGTTGAACTTTCCTCTCCATGCTGATGGCTAACGTATTTGTCCGTACCCATATCTCTCATCTTCATTTTTGCAAACTCTTCCTCTCCCACCTCCTTCACATAAACATCACCCCAAAGCATGCATATATTGTCTTCTTTGTGCTTGTCTTGGAGGGCCTGATCCAAAACCCATTGAAGTCAGTGGAAAGACTTCCATTGATTTCAATGGGCTTTGAAGCAGACCAGGTCCGAGGGGCAGGGATTGTTTTCATTTTTGTGTCTTGTACAATGCTAAGCACATTGTTGGAGCTAAACAAATAATAACTAGCAATCGTAATGTAAAGTACACAGATGTAAAATGTTGAAATAGTGTTTAGAAAAAAATTAATCATTAGCAAACCACTTTTGTTCTTTCAGCTCCATTAGCTTTGTTTCCTTTTCTTAAGTGGATTTTGCTGAAACATATTGCTGCCTTGAGTAAAAATAGCCCTCTATACAAAAGAAGGGCTGAAAATTGCATCAACAGAAAATAACCAAAGGCTAAAGTTAAAAATCTTTCACGGTATACAAAGAAAAATAATAACTGAAAGTACCAGGGGGTACAGCTTGGATGATAGAGTAGAAGGTTTTTTATGAAGGAATATTTTTCCCAGCTACCTAAGAGAGAGAGCAGAAATGTTAGGTGTCTAGGAATTTATGATGTTACAAGTTTCTGCTCATGTGTGTGCATGTATGATTTCCCCTGAACGATTAATGCGGACTGGCTTTCCATGCATGCTTCAAAAATTAAACTACTGAAGACTGAAATCATATAAAATCATTTTCAATGTCAAGTATGCAGCTAAAAGGGCTCTGGGATTAGTGAGAAGGTCTAAGGAATGACAGCAAAATTAATTCATATAAAAAACAAGACATTGTAAATGCATCAGTAAAGAATGATCACTGTAGTCTAAATTATGCTTCAGCATCCATCGCTGAAGAACAATCTTTTTAAACATCATTTTCTTTTAGAAAGTAGTCAAGCTGTCATGTTTGACACTGTTTATCTAAAATGGTTGTTAAAAAGAAGAGTCTGAAATAATGTCTTATCAGAGATTTGAATTATGATGTACATCACTTTCTGGCTTCCACTCATTGTTGAGTCCACTGTCATGAACAACAGCCTCAAAACCCTCTGCACTCGTATAGTATGAGTAGCTAAGGGGAAAAAAGCTCTGCAATTACAAAAAAGCAAGATATGAAGGTGTTAAAAACATATATTAAACTACTACATACAATGCAGGAATGTCAGAACTTATGAGAACTTGATTCATTTTTTACAGTGTAAGCCATGCTTTCAAATAAATTGTCTGTATGATTACTGTGATAAGCAGAGCTGTGCTTAGATTTGTTATATTCCAAAACAGTACAATATATACTTTATACATACATACATCTCTACTTTATACATACATACATACATACATATATATATAACTGAACAGAACCCTATCCTGCTGATTTAAAAGGATACTTATTCTGTAGTATTAATGGATATAAGATAAAGTGAGCAGGCTGATATGACTATATTATCTATGAATTGGTGGGTCTCAAAATATTCCTAAATACAGTATTTAGGTAATTTCTAATGGGTAAATATGCCAAAATAAATAGAAGGAATTAGGGAGAAGTCATTCCTAAGAAGATCCTCATAACGGTTGACCTGTTATTTTGCAAATATATTATTTAATTAGAGCTGAACAAAATAACTGATTTTTTTGGTGTGCTGGGAGTTCTGAAAAATTTTAAAAAATTCAGATTGGCACAAACTGAAACTTAAAAATTCCAAAAAATGTTGGTGAATCAAATGCTCCAATGACTGACTAATTATTGATTCAAAGTGGAACAGTTTCTACAGTAAAGATTGAGGGAGCCCTGCCTAGAATGTCTCATAACCCAGCGATTTGGGTACTTTCATGAACTGTGAGCGAGCCAAATTCAAATCCCTTCTCCACATCAGCGAGTGGGGGAAACAGACCCCAGGTATCCCAGATCCCAGCTGAGTGTTAAAGGTGGAAAATCCTCCTCCAACTGTCTTGTGAAAGGCACCGAAGTCCCCCCAAAACAATTCTGAATGAAACTATTCAGTGAATTTGTCTTGAATTCATATGGGTCAAATGAAACTGCATTTCTCAACAAGCAAACTATAAGTTTGAAAAAATTGTGTAGCTCTATATATTTAACACCTCTATGTTCTTGTACAATATGTGACATAATAAACCTTTATAGATAGCTGCTGTGCATCATTAGCAAACAATGTAAGTAACCCTTAACCCTGACAATCATGTTAATTACTGACAGTATCTATCTCCTCTTCCACATTCGATCAACACTATAGAGGAGGATATAACAAGAGACCTCTCTGAGTCTGTAGCTTCACCATATACCCTTAAACCTTATTGGTCTGGTTATAGGACAGAAGGCATTGATAAATGATCTCTTTCTGGTGATGGATGAAGATCATGCTTCCATGCTGATATTGTGAGACTAATTTGCATCCTTCATTACCATTGATCATTAGCTGTTGTTAATTTCCTTGCAGACTGTGGCAAAAAAGGATGGAGCCACTATTGGGTGGCTCCATTCTCTCCTGGCTAATCATTCAAAGAGTGTAATGTGGGGCACTTGTTTATATTCCCTTAGGGCACTTTCTAGTGGAGATGTGACAAGTATTCCCCCTTCCTTCTCATTGGAGGGCATTAGGAGAGTTAATATGGAGTCATGGCCTAGAGTGTTTTCAGTATATTATTAACATACAATTCTGTATGTCTATTGCACATAACCCAGCTAATACAGCTGAACACCTGGTCCAGTATTTAGTAGTTTTTCGGGCATAGATAAAAACTAGCTGATTGAAACTGAACCTAGATAAGACTGAGGCTATGTCTATATGTACAGAGCTGCAGCGGCACAGCTGCAGTGTGTCTGGTGAAGATGCTGTAGACCAATGGGAGAGAACTCTCTTGTCAGCGTAAAAAACCCGCCCCCATGAGTGTCATAAGCTATGTTGGCGGGAGAAGCTCTCCCATCAACGTAGCGCTTACACACAGACGCTTATGTCACTGTAATTTATGTCACTCAGGGGGATGGAATATTCATCCCCCTTGAGCAGCATAAGTTTTGCCGAGATAGGTGATAGTGAAGACATAGCTTGAGGTGATGGTGGTCAGCTCTGAAAAGAAGGGAAAGATATAGCAAGGACGATTTCTCCACCTTTAATTTAATGTTTGCATCCCCCATTTGTGGTTTGTCACAATCTGGGAGTTATGAAGGATCCTCCACTGCTGCTAGATGATCATGTAACACTGTCCATGGAAATTTATTACCATCCACACCCAGTTACAAGGTTATGATGGTTTCTTCTGAATGCTGACCCAGCTGCCATGAGCCATAATTTTGTCACCTTGAGGTAGCAACTTAAAGCCATTCAAAAATATAAATCTTAGGCAAACTTCAGTGGTTCACTTTGTAAGCAGAGTAACTTTCCAGCATCATGTGAAACGTCTGCTCTGTGATCTGTACAAGCTTCCTGGTGATTTCCAGGTGGAGTTTAATGTGTTGGTTGTGATCAATAAATCTATAAAGGAACTTTTAATCTTCCTCTTTCCTCATCCTATATCTCAATGGACACTAGTGCTGGATCTCCCTTGATTTAAAGGTCAGGGAATAGAGTGTTTCCCCAACTCAGTCCAAAATAGCTTAAGGTTCATGACAATCAGAGCATGGTGCCAGGTGCATCTATTTATTCAACCTGGTGAAAAGGAGAGATTTGACAGGGTTCGGTCTGTGTAGAAGTGAGGAGTTTTATGAGACTTGATTTTTTTGGATGTTATGAGGTTAGCTGCTTCTTAATGGTTTTGTTTGTGCCTAGGGTGCCCAGGTCATTTTAATATTTGTATAAATCTAAATTAATAAATAATAAGTATTGAAAATGTGTAAACACCAAGGAAGTAAAGGACTGAGGGTGACACAAAGGGATAGATTTAGCAGTAGGGGATGAAATTAAAAAAGGTATCCTGACAGCGAGATCTATTAGGCTGTTGAATGGTGAAATGGTGGAATCCCTACTGCTTGAAATATTTAAGACTAGATTAGACAAAGCCCTGGAAAATGTGCTGGAAAAAACAATCTTACCCTGGCAGGGGATTGGAATGTGCAATCTAAGTCTCTTCTATCTCTAATATCTGTGACTGTATGCTCTAAATACATAAATTATAGGCTCTAATATCAATTTTAAGGCTATCTGTCATGATTTTCAATCAATAATATTACATTATTTTCATGATTTTGCTTGTCACTCCATTACAGTCATAATTGCAAAATGTTTATTTGTAATTATATCTGCTCTTTAAACAGTAACTCTTCTAAAAGAATGAAAATAATCTTTTTGTTAATTCTTTTCGCAATGGTTTTAAAACCAAGAAGAAATCTCTACAGTGGATCTAATGCTTGAGTACAGAAGAATATATCATACTAGAAATATGTTTTCTATTCATCCATTGTCTGTGTCCATTGGAATATAATATATAGGTGCGTTCTTCTTTATTCCTGTATAGTAGATAGGGCCATTATAAATTTTGTGCTTCTTTACTCAAATAACAATATACTATATACTATAATCAATGTTTTGGAAGAAAACACTAGTTAGATTAGTGCATAACCTTAAGCAGTACAGTGGTGGTTACTAAAAAAATATTCAAATAACTTAATAAAACAACTAATATATAAGCCATATATAATAGGAATATTTGTTTACTATTTTGGAGCTTGCTAAGAGAATCACTTGGGCCTAGATAGCTATGATTTCCTTACACAGAGTTTGAAAATATCTCCTAGGCCCAAATCCTGCAATTGATCCACTTGGACAGACTCCTGCACCCACGAATAGCCCAACTCACTTCAATGGGACCTCACATGGATTAAGAAGAAGGCCTTATTTTGGAGATGTTTTGGAAAAGAGACATTTCAAGATAAAAAATGAAAGCTTAGAAAAATAATAACTAGGATTTAATGGCAATAACACTGTGTTCGTGCACAAATCTTTCATCTTCAGAGATCTGTCTTATGGTTCAGCCAGGTACCTAGGCATATGAATAATTTCAAACATCTGAGTAGTCCAGTTGGCTTCAGTTGAACAACTTACATGTTTAAAGTTAGTCACATACTTAAGTATTTGGCTGAATCAGGGCCTAATATCCAGTTTATGTTCTGAGTGAAAATGTTTGATCATCTTACGATAGTCTTCATTTTTCACATTGCAAAAATAGTCACACATTTTGGCATAATTCAGCATGATTGATCATTTCTGCTCAACACTGGCCTAGAGCTGCAAGGGCTGAAGTAAGAAAGCTGGTTGAACTGTGTGTGATACACTGCAAATCACCAACACACACAGTGCATAGGTCAAGCCAATGCCATTAGCTCCTCATATTTGAGAGCACAAAATTCATTCACTGCTTTGACAGAAGATAGTCTTAAATTTGCATGTCTTTTCTCAGTAGATTTTTCAAATCTAACCCCTTATAACATAGTTCTGGATAAAACACAGTTTTTATGTGGTTTCATCTGTTACACATAAATTGTTTGTGTAAACTGCTCCTATTGCACCTATTTGAAAAAAACATGAAAGATGCTACATATCTACTGAGATCACTTTATTTAGCTTTTGATCCAGGAACAGTGGTAAAACAAGAAACTTCCTTTTTTGCAATATCTTCTTCTAAAAGGTGCTTTGAAACCTTTGCAAAAGAAAAAAAAAAATCAGCCTTAAAATTTAAGAGATTAGATTTTAAATAAGGAATGAAAGGTCCTGTACCATACCATTGAGAAGAATATGTCCTTATACTGCAACAAAACAAAACCTCAAAAAAACCTAAAATTGAAATTGCAAACTGGTGTACCAGAGTATAGTTTTCTAGAAAATACTTGTGTGTTACTGAGTTAACATATAAAAATTGAATGATCAGACTCTTTGGAGGAATCTAAGAACTCTCAATACATTTTGGAGTCACCACTCTGGGAAGGGGAAGCTGTTATCATTCATAAATAACAGAAGTTTGCATGCCATTTTACAAAGAACACTATGTAAAGGGTATGGAAAGACAGTTTAAAAAATCTGAACTCTTATGCAGACATGCTTCTGGATTAAAAAAGAATCATCTATTTCTGCTATATAACATTTTAAGCACTTTTATCAAGTCCCTTTCTGCTACTCTCGCTTCCAGTCTAAATTTTCAATCTCTCTTCAAAATGTAAACATCTGCTATGTCTTTCTCTGCACTTTTATAAACTTTGAGTTTAAACAATTTCTGGTGATATTTTTTTCTAGCTGAAGCAACCAAACAGTATATAGGTGAAACTGTACCTCTAGTCTATAATATTATATGTAATATTTAATATTTTCTGTTAGTTTAATCTCTACTTAAATATATATTTAACCACTAATTTTTCTAATTGCTGCTATGCACGGGCAGGCCTCTTCCCAGTTACCCAGGACTCTCATAAATCTTTCCTTTAGAGAGTCCTAAAAGTTCAGAGCCACCGCCACCATATAGAATGAATTAAGAATGTGTTTGTTGCCCTGCATTTTCATGAATTTAGTCAAAGTATATTTAATCTGCCTTAATTTCACAATCAGTAATGTATCATAAAACGCTACACACAAAGTTTGGTTTAAATGAACTTTTGGATTTTCTAGAGCAACCAACTATGTTCTTTCATAGTATTTTAAGCACATTTTCAAACTGTAACATGGACAATCTGTCAATATTATTGCCCAATTTTCAATGTTTGGAAGGTAAAATGGGGAATTTCTAGAAGCCAAATAAGTGTCATTTTTCAAGGTCTGGAAACTTCACTAGCTGGATTATTACTAAGTTTTAGATAAGGCTGAAGTGGTTAATTTTCAGTGATTGTTACTACAGTGAAGAACCGTCCTGCAATTCTGTCATCAATAAATTGCTAAACACTGGTAGATCAGCTGTCAGTCTTTTTAAATCCTCAGAAGATATTTGTAATGATTTTTCTATCTACTGTACGGATAATGTTTCTGTTCCATGGAACGATTTTGTGTCAGTTCAATCTGTTGATCAGACAACTCCTGTTGTAGAAACATCAGATGCCCAACTTTACATTTTTATACATTTTGGAGGCAGATATATAAGATATGATAGGGATTAAAACCAGAAGTGTACATTAGAGGCAGTCCTCACTTTGTTGTTGAAGGAATGCTTGCTAGCTGTAGTTATTTCAATTCACAGAAAAAGTAAATCTGTTGTAGTTTTATTAAAATGCCAGTTCTGTGCTGAAGCATCACCAATGCTACATGGTACCAGTGTTGTGTTATTCAGTAGAAGTTTAGAGCAGTACCAGATACCAGTAAAAACAATCACTCCTCGAAGGATCTTGCATCCTAAAAGTCAGACAAGGATAACATGACACTGGGAAATGTAGAGGGAAGATAACTTTGAATATTTTCTTCCTCTGTCTTTCTTTAATACATCCTCTTACTAATGTTGAGGTAGTTAAGGCATTTGATTGGCTGTTGAAGAAGTGGACCAGTAGCAGGGATTTAGGAGGATGGGATGGCACAATGGAATGGGGAAGCCATTCCATGAATAAGAGCAGTAAGGAAGAAGGCACAGAGATGAAGTGGAGAAGAATTGAACAGGTCAATGTATTTGCCATCATTGGTGGAGCATAGGAACAAGTTGATTAAGGGGCAATCTGGGTAAACACCATAACACATAAAATCCAATATGTAGGCTGTGTGTAAGACCTTGAAAACATGAATGAGAAATTTACATTTGATCATATGGGAAGTGTATCACTGTTATCAGAATTTGAAGAGTGAAATGGTCTGGCGAGTGGGTGAGGAATATAATTTTACCAGCAAGTTAAACTGTCAGTAAACTATCCTCCTACAAATATTGAAAAAAACAAATCTAGTACCAACTTTTCTTTCAAATTTTCATCCAGTTTTAATGCTTTTTTTTAATCGAATGGATCAAAAAGTGCTCAAAAAGTGATTGGCAGCATCATGCACACCTGTTTTGTATTTAACTGAAAAGTTTCAATCAAGCTTTCAGAAACTTCTTAGAATGTAGCCTACCTTGTTGAAAGTACATAACTCTAACTCCAGTTTTTGAGATTATCATTGTTAGTGTTATTGGACCACTCAATACTATATGACTCAATGGCCATTTACATTCTTGACTATCTCTCTTTTGTGTTCTCTGCTTTGGGCAGGATCTTTATATCTGTAATTATATTGAAATATCAGTGGCATTACTGTTGATATGTAAATGACACCCAGCTATAAATTACTTGACTATTCATTTATCAAAATATTCCTCACTGTTCATCTACCGGCTTGTACAACATTTAAGAATGAATGGGGGATCAACTAAAACCTTGTAAAATGAAAATTCTGTTAATAGAACAAAAGTGTCCCTTGCTTACGGTATTTATTTCTTAGTCACCTACCACCTTGTTATCTAAGCCTCATGGACTCCAACTCCTGTAATTAATCTTTAAAGGTAATATGAAGGCCACCAGCGATTACCCTGGATTTTTCAATTCTTACATTGTCTATCCATTTTTATTTGTACTCATATTTTATGTTTATTATCATTATTATTTTTAAAGTTCTTATGGATATAGATCCATTACACTTAGTTGCTGTTGACTTAGACAGTTTCACCAACAATTAGTCTGTTAGGCTTTTGGGATCACCTTCCACGTTCCGATGTCATCCAGTTATATGTTTCTCTTTCATCTGACCCAGCTGGTGCAGCTGAGAGATTTAGTGTTTGAATGAATATGGGCTTGGGCAAGGCTCAGCCTGAGGAAAATTGCAGTAATGCTTGTAGGTTGATAGAAGCAATCAGAAGAAATGATGGAAATTGTATGAACCCCTTTCATTGTGGGAGTATTGTCACTGTTTGTTACTCTGATTCACAATTGGTGGGTGATTTTATATCTTCAACTGCTTCTTGATTCTTGGTTAACAGCTGTGGCCAAGAGTGCCGTTGTAAGCTATGGTTGATGAGAAGGGTGCAACCTCTTTACTTAGATGTGGACTTTGTTCTCATTATTCAAGCCTTTATCACCTGAAATTCCAACTACTACAATCTACAATCAACCCGGGACTGCATCGTAATGTCATTCTGAAACATAACACTGCAAATTGCAGCTGCCTGCTTATTAAAAAGTTTTGGTTTCAACCTAAAAAGACTTAAATGACTTTGCCCTGGTCTACACTACGCAGAGTAGCTTGCGTAACTCACGTCGACTGCTCTGCTTCCCTTCTGCACGCTGTCTACACTGCGCTGTAGCGCACTACGCTACTTGAGGGGGTGGTTTACCAGCGTTGACTTCCTGATCGATTGAGCGCGTCTACACTGACCGCTCAATTGATCCAGAAAAATCGATCTGGCGGCGGCGAATTTGCCACCATCAGTATAGACATGGCCTTTGTCTCTGGCTTCCTTAAAGACTACCTTCTCCCCATGTGGCACTAGGGCAGCTGAGATCAGTGGAATTTAAAATGGAGTGGGCTGGTAGCAGGGCATTTTCTATGAGAAGTCCTGAACTTTCTTTCCGAACCACCAGAGCTGAGATTTGTTGATATTAAGGGCATGCTGCAAGATTCCTCTGTTTTTTTCAGTCTATTCAGGAAGGGAATGATCTATGAATTTGAGAGAGATAAGATGTGTGCTGCTGTTGTTCATGGTGGGTTTTTAAATGTTATGTGAGCAAATTGTGTTCAAAGACAGCAGGTTGGCTTTGGGCTATAAAGTCTTCATTATTAAGAATATCTATCCTTTTGTTTGTATTATTAATATTTGTATAGAAGCCTACAGCTTGTATTGGATTATTAATAAATCTAAATAAATAAAATAAATCTTGTGTGATGCATTCCACAACCATTTTCTGTGTGCTGAATCAGATAGATATTTAATTTCTTCTGCAAAATTGTGAGATGGTAGTATCTAAGACTTTTTCTATCTATGTTTCATGTCTCTGGAATATCCTTTGTTCTAAGATGTATAGTTTTCAACTATTTGAAAGTTGAAACATTTTGAAGCAGGTTAAAGAGTTTCTTATTTGCTACTAAATTTGATTATTCCCAGTTACTAAATTCCTGTGTTGCATTGTTGTTCCAAGACAGTGGCTCTCAACCTTTCCAGACTATTGTACCCCTTTCAGAAGTCTCATTTGTCTTGTGTACTACCAAGTTTTATCTCACTTAAAAACTGCTTGCTTACAAAATCAGACATAAAAATACAAAAGTGGCATAGCACACTATTTCTGAAAAATTGCTTAGTTTCTCATTTTTACCACATAATTATAAAATAATCAGTTGGAATATAAATATTGAACTTATATTTCTGTGCATAGTATATAGAGCAGTACAAACAAGTCATTATCTGTATGAAATTTTAGTTTGTACTGACTTCACTAGTGCTTTTTATGTAGGCTGTTGTAAAACCAGGCAAATATCTAGATGAGTTGATTTACCCCCTGGAAGACCTCTCTGTACCCCTGGGTGAGAACCATTGTTCCAAGACATTGTATGTGTGTTTAGAGATGGGGGAAGATTGGTAAGTGAAATGGTCTTACTCAATTTCTTTAGATTCATCTGCATTTTCTTATCTTCCTCCTTAGAATTCACTAAATGCCACAGCTTTTTTTTTAAATGTCTAAATTATACCAGCTCATGATCCATTATCTCCTCAAAGCCATTAATAACTGCATATAACATTGCTAGTTCCAATACCATCCCAGAAGTGTATTTCTGTTCCCTTCTCTGCATATGTATCCATATCTGTCTATACATTCCTGATCACTGTAGTGTCAGAGCGCATCCTAGTACTCTAAAAATGACAATGTTATCTCTCTATCCTGCCTCCAAGAAGCAAGCTTTGACTTAATGAGTGAATCTGTGAGAATAAGGCTACTATTGTAGGAAAGCCTGGGCAAAAAGGTGGTTATTATATTTGGCTCTGAATATGGTGAAGTTTGTGGTCATGCTTATTCCTGCTGGCTGTCTGAGTTCCTTAGTTGTGAAACAGTTCCCTTGAAAGTTATTTTTCCTACAGTCACAAGCCTACCTCTATCAGATCACAGTATCATCATTCCAGTGGAATGCAGCTGTCAGAAGAGAGCCTGATCCTGGAGGGAGTGAGGGATGGTTTCTAAGGCAGCCAGAACTAGCCCCAGAAAATCAAACCTTATCAAAAGCCTTTTGGCATTCTAAGAAAACTATGTCAACTGGGTCCTCCTTATCTGCAATTTCATTAACATTTTCAAAAAATTATAATGGTTTAGGGAAGGACTTTTTCCCTTACAGAAACCATACAGTTTGACCCTATCAGTTTATACTTATCATACAAGTGTTTTAATATGCTGTGATTATACCAGGGGACAAATGTTCATCTAGTATAAATTGACCTACCCCTCATCTGACTCAGTGTCTCCTTATAGGGGAAATATTCCAGCTGACAATCACACACATACATTAAAATGGTTTGGAGGAACTTATATGGACAACAGAAGTGTGAAAAGTATTTTCTGAAAGAAATGTGGGTTAAATTAATAGAATTAGATATAGATAAAAACATTGTGTCTGATCCAAATCACACTGACATCTATTTCATGTACCACGTGCTGGGAAATCACATGAAAGGACTCCATGCTTGTAAAACTAAACTGGCTGTTTAATGAAAGAACTATTTCTAGAGATTCTGCAAGGGTAGATAACATTCCAACCATGTGAATCCAGACAGGCTTTCTGGTGCCTCCTCCAAACTATTCCCTCTTGCAACTTGTGTTGCTCCCTCCAAGATCCATGCAGGTTGCTACAAAGTTAATGGAAATCTTTCTGCTGATTTCAGTGGGCTTTGGATCAGCCCCTAAATCATTTGCTCTATTGCCCTAATAATGAAAGCTTATGCCTTACAATATATATCATAGTGCTTTATCCTGTCTAGTTTAGTGTATCTTTGATAGTAATAGCTTGTTCCTTATGAGTTTGTGACTACAAACTATTACATTATACTTAATTCTTTAAAATGGTGCTAATAATGTGGTACACGTGGTAAAAAGTGAGAATTTGCTTTAAAGATGGCATGAGCTAGAGAGAAAATATTGAACCAAAAATATTTTTTTTGAATTGCTTGAGCTTTACACATTTTATCCCTATTTTCCAGCTGTTCCATTTGAACCACCTGCACCATATTGATATACTCTGAGCCTTTAGGGAGACTGTTCAAATCTGTAACTTGAACTCATAGAAGTGTCAAGTATTAACAACTGTTCTTTGCTCTACTGGTGCTGAGCATTGATCCACCTCAGGCATTAGTGTAAAATCATTTGTTCCCTTCCCTTTCCTCTCATACAGTGGTCAAGTGCACTGGGATGCTTTCCTTTATCTACTCTATTTTATATAGGTTCTTATACTTCCCTCATCACTGTAGTATCTCACTGCCTTCAATAATGCATTAAGCAGTGTGACTAACATCTGTCTCATGTGATTTATTCTTTCTCTCAGTCTTTCCTCAGAGGGAGACTTGTGGATGCAATGCTTTGTTTGTTTGGTTTTCATTTTTTTATATTTATTTTTGCAGGGGGTGTTTAAATGTACATCCTGTTCTGTGTTTATATTAGAGAAGGTAGGTCGAAAGAGTGAGCCAGGCACTTGAAGTGCAAGGTGGTGAGGTTTGTGATGGTCTTTAATTCCTGTCAGAAAGTTTGTTATACAATCTTGTACCATCCCCTGAGAAAGTTAAATCTCCTTTGATCCTTACTGTAGAAACCCCTGAGGAGTGGATCTGTCAGCCACAGTCTTAATCTCAGAGTTTTAGGTGATCTTTTAGATATGCTTCTCCAGACTACTGGATATCTGAAGATGAGAGAATCAGGACCTTGAACTTGACTCAATATTCTGTGGGAAGCTAGAGTAGAGAGTAGAGAACAGGTTTGATTTGCTCATTATAGTCTGTTATGCTGAGGGAACACACTGCCGCCTCTTCCTTCAAATGATTCATTGAAATCAGAACGATCACTAATAATGTTCCAATATAAATTCATCATCCTCTAGTTACTACAGTCCCTTCCTTTCATGTCTAGCTAGGGGTGTATGAACTTTTGCTCTGTGCCTAGAAAAGGTTTCTGGTGTTTTTAATCAAAAATCTCCAGTTATCTTGTTATATTTTAAACATTTTAGATAGAGTGAGGACTTTTATGTATGTACAATAATTTTAAGTTCTTTTTATGCTGTTGCTCCATTTAGGTTCCCAAACATTCTCTAAGTTCCAGGCCATCGTAGCTAGCTACGTAGCAAACAGACAGGCTTCAGTAGTGTTTCATATCCTTTCCGTTTTCCTGGAGTTGGCTGAACATGCATGCTACCTTGGTGAACACCATTCCCTAGGAATCGCTGTCCATGCTTGGTTTCCAGCCTTCCTCATGTCTGAGGTTCTGTAAGTCAGCACCTCAGGCTGTCTCCTGGTCAGAGCCCCACATCTGTCCAAGGATAGATTAGCCTATCATTGGTTTCAAAAATGAGGAAAAAGAAACCTTCATTGTCAGGAGCAGGAGATTGTCTGATTTTTGGGCTACTTCAGTGTCACAAAGTCAACCTGCATTTTCGTCTGTCAGTGCTGGGACACCTTCAGTGTAGGAGCTCCAGTAGTGCCCCTCCCGGGCAAGAACCAGTTGGTACTGCATTTTCAGGTTCTTTGGTTCTGGAGTCTATCCCAGCACTAAGAAGTCCTCTGGTTTAGCAGACTGTTGTTGGTACTGAGCTTCTTCTCTCATATCCGGGGCCTTGGTCAGGCCCATTGTTTGTGGAAGCCTCCATTCTGTGGTCCTTTGCCCTCAAACATAAAGGTAAGAGGAAGTAGAACTCAGAGAAGGTCTCTGTAAGAGGGGACTCACTGCTGCCTCAAAAGATAAATAAGAATCATTGCCATAGTTCTAGGGTGGCTTAGAGGTCTCAATTCTGACATAGGATTCTGAGCTTTAGCAGAAGGAACTTCAATGTGTGGGGACCACACAGCCTATTAAAACCTCAGTTTTGAACATTTGGTGCTTTTGTGGGGATGGAGTTTCTCAGTCCCAAGGTGCATAGTTTTTCTGGAAGGTTTCCGAAGCCAATAGCTCCTGTGGGTGCTTCCCATAAGTGTGAATGTTCACAGTTGTTGCTAAGGCCTGCTCTATATTGCCGTGCTGGATCGATGTGAGATACACTAGTTATGAAACATAACTAGCATATCTCACGTCAACATACTTATGTCTACGTTGCTTGGCGTCTTCACGATGCTACTCCTGTCGTCACTACCTCCTGCCTTTTGGGGAAGTGGACTAATTCAGTCAATGGGAGAGCAGTCTCCCATCCACTGAGCAGGTCTACACAGACCCGCTCAATTGATGCCACTGTATCAATCGATGCCTGCCACCATGGCAATATAGACATGCCCTTAGTAATCTTTCTTTCTTTCTTTCTTTCTTTCTTTCTTCACTAAAAAAACTTTGATAATTGAATTTGTAATAGAAAATCATATTGTCAACACTATGAAAAAGCCTGGAATGCTCAATAAAGCTAAAGGTGTTTGTTGTAAAGGTTATTTAGAATGATCATTATCTGTGGCTTCTTTCCCAGACCTAGGCAACATTTTTTTTTAAAAAAGGACCGAATGTTATTGTTTATACTCAACAACAATATTCTTAACAGTGTTGTAAGATCAATATATTGTTTTCACCATTTGTTCATTTCAGTGGTTATAATTCATCCGTAGATATTTACAAAAGCTTTTTGTAATATCGAATTCCTGAGAAAAAAATTGTCTTCATTAGCATCTGTCAGTGTTCTAAATGAACCCAGTTGAGAAGCGATTCCTTCAGCATTGCACTGCATTTTATCAATGGATAAACTAAGTTCTCAAATTAATCACTTTCTTTTAAGTCTTACATCATGCCGTCTTATTGTTAACAAGTTTAGGTATATAATTCTGGTCTAATAGGCTACATGATAATGTAAACAGTGCTGTGTGCAAATATAGCATCTATACATTAATGCATCATTTTTGCAGCCTAATATACTTCCCTGTTTATCAATCTTCTAAATTAGGGTGTATTATTTTTCCCATAGGGATATGATGATGGCTATGGGGGTGAATATGATGACCCAAGCTATGAGGCATATGATAACAGTTATGCCACCCAAACACAGAGGTAAGCAACTGTAATTGTAAATTGTTTTTTCAAATGAACTACTAGACCTAGCCTTTGTTCTCCTGTGCATTTTTGTAATGTGAATTTTAAATCTTACTTTCTGACAGCAAACAATTCCTCAACATTTCTAAATAATTTTTTTAATACTTATAATCAAAAGTCGTCAAAAAAGGCTGCCAGAGTTAACATACAGGATTACCAGAATTAAGCAAAGAATACCGAAAAAAATACATTTAAAAAAATCATTTCATCATTTTAGCCTAGTTCTGAAATCAAATCCAAATGATTATCCCTTTCCTCTACCTTGTTTCTCTTTGAGTTTTTCTTTCTAGAGTGTAAAGTCTTCAAGGCAGGGACCATGCTTTCTTTTGTGCTTGTACAGCTCGTAACACATTGTGAGCTGTACCAAAAACAAGTAGTAAATTACAATAATGATGGTAGTAAACACTTGTGAAAGTCAACATACACTAGCAACTGCAGGACTTTAGATCTATAACCTTAAGTTTGGGGCAAACAACCTATCTATTTTTAAGACAGCTTGATAAGTTTATGAATAGGATTATATGATGGGGCTGGCTGTGATAGCAAGGGACTGGACTCAGTGACTCAGAAGGTGTCTTCCATTCCTCTGTCCAGTGTTCCTAATCCAAATTTGATTGAGAAGTTTATTCAAAAAGATATTATTTAAGTTTAAAAAACTGTTCTGTGGTCTGGGAACACACTTAGCTTGGCAGTTTCATAATATTTTGATTGCCTGGAATGATTTATAATGGTAAAATGAGCCCCTGTTACTTTCTTGAATCATTCTCCAGTTGAAGGAAGGGAAAAAAAACAACATCACCATGCTAGTCCATTAGTTATTTCAGTAAGTGTAATTCACATCAAAGTACCTCAGAGTTAATCAGGTACCCAATTCATTTAGAGCATCCAAAGATGTGGAAAAGGTGGGCCTGAAGAAACCATTGAAACTAACTTATTTTGTGCCAGCTACTCTCTCAACAGCATTCAGAAGCAATACTTTAGCAAACAGGACAATGAAGACACCCAAGTTTGAAAATGTTGATTATGTCTTTACTCTGTGAGGTTAATGACAATAATCTTCATGGGTTAGTGGTGAAATCATCTTTTATTATTGATGTAGCTAAAAAAGGGCAACTGTTGACCACTTAATTGCAGATACATTCCTAATCCTCTGTATGATACATATTCTGTGAATACAGCTTGTCATCTTATTTTCCCTCAGACTTCAAGTCAAAAACTTTTCTTGAACTGGCCATTCAAGAGGACATAATTAGTGGCAGTGAAAGAAAGAGTTCAGATTACAAAATAAAAAATCAAGGTGTAAAATGGAAAGATAAGATCTCTTACTGAATTAGTGGGGTTCCCAGAAGACAAACAAAAAAACAAATATTCATGTACAGAATTGTGCATTTCAGAGATTTCAGGTCCTAAAATTAGCATGTTCACTGCTGAGTATTTCACTGATAAAGATCCATCTTCAGCTCTAGAACTGCTGTAGTGATACTTGAGATGAATAAGAAGGCGATGTCTTTAGTAAGTGTTTGTTGTAGAACCAGTGAAGATGTTAAAAGGACTGTGTAACATCTGAATGCTTAGCCTTTCATGTGTACTTTAACCACACTTCAGAAGTAGTGGTATATTAGTAGCTGCATATGCATAAGCAAAGATAAATATCAAATGTACTCCCACTTTTTTGAAAAGTCCATGTCTAACTACAGTCACAGTAGTGATAGTCTATGGTTTGGAAATAATAATTAGTTAGAAATCACTATGGTGAGACAATTTTCTATATCACTGGCACTAACTTGTAGTTCCTTTGTATATTATAGTCCCAAGCAGCTAAACAAAATTTCCATTAAACTGATGAGAAGAAACACATTATAGTCAAGCTACAACTGGTAGAGATGTTTTGTGTCAGAAAGAGGACTTAAAAAGAAATCAAAATAACTATGTTAGCTAAACTATTTCTTAACATGGGTTCAGCAGACACTTTTCACAAATGTGAACTAGCAGCAAAGGATTCAAGATACATATGTTCTTCTTCTAGTGATGGTTCTTATGGTGATTCCACCGTGGGTACGCATGCGTGCCATGCACCAGAGCCAGAACCGTTGAAAGCAGTGTCTGTCGACCCGCGTGCACACCTTGTGTAGTCCACATGGTACATCCAAGGTCATTTGTGGCTATGCATGTCAAAACCCCCTCCATTTCCTCTTACTGCCGCATGGCTAGAGTCGGAACATCTTCTCCTCATTAGATCCTGCGTAGCAAGTAAACTTTTTTCATTAGCAATTAGAGTTGCTGGTATTTGGTCTTAGCCTAGTTTAGAAAAAAAAATAATTAAAAGTTAGAATTAGAAAAGTCTCCAAATTTTTTTCCTCACCCTGTTCGTGTGGGGAGTATGCCAAAACAAGCCGGTTATAAAAACCGCAACACTTTTCGATCTGCCCCCCAATCTCTCTTCCCCTCCTACCAATCCTACTCACACAAAAACACAGCCGCACCCATCACCCCAATCCAGTACCACTCTACCTCAAAGCATGGTATTTGGATGGGGCTAGCGAAGAGACAATGCTTGCTCCTCCCAAGTATGACAGGTACTCACGCACAGCTGACGTCCTGCGACCACAGCCTGCTACCAACCCATACAGCGGCTATTTACTCAATGAGCTTCAGATAATTGTCACTCGTTATCCAGCATGTCCGTTCCAAGTGACCTGGACTACCTACTCCACCTACAACAATCTGGCTTTTGCGCATTCCTCCAAAAAATTTCTCCTGGCAGCCATTAGCGCTTTCCTCCCACCTGTGGATGGCTTTTCTGTCTTTAGCCACAACTTAACTTGTTCCCAACCATCAGAAGCCCCACCCTGACCTGGTTCTTTCCACACTCACAAGGCCAGCCTTTGAACCCCTATCCTCAAATTCCCTTACTCACCTGTCTATGAAAGTAATCTTCCTCAAGGCTATTACCTCAACTCATTGGGTTAGTGAATTAGTGGCCTTGATGGCAGACCCCCCGTTTTATTTTCTTTCATAAGGACAAAGTTTTCCCTACAACTTCACCCCAAATTTCTTCCTAAGGTAGCCTCCCAGTTCCACCTCAGCCAGGTTATTCACTTTCCCATTTTCTACACTAAGCCTCACTCTTCCAGTAGGGAGAGAACCTTAGACTCCCTCGATGTTAGACAAGCCTGGCCTTTTATTTCCAGTGCACTCACCCCTTCAGGACATCACCAAGACTTTTTGCGGAAATAGCAGACCCTTGCAGGGGGCGTGCGCTTTCTTCCCAATGCATCTCCCACTGGATTGTCCACTGCATTTCAGAGTGCTACTCCCTCTGCAGTGTCCAACTTCCACCAAGCATCAGGGCGCACTCCACAAAATCACAGGCGGCTTTGACAGCCTTCTTTGCTGACATCCCATGGCAGGACATCTGCAAAGCAGTGACATGGACCTCCGTACATGCGTTCATGCATTGGCTAATCCTGCCTCCATCGATGTGCCAGTGGGCACTGCAGTCCTGCAAACTCTAGCATCCACAGAGCCCTAGACCCGCCTCCATTCTGATCACTGCTCACTACGCTTCCCATGGTGGAATCCACCTAGTGACCACACATCTCGAAGAACCATCAGTTACAGTAAGTAACCTCCCCTTCCTAACCAACAAATAAACCATGTGATTGTTTGTTCACTTTTGTTTTGTATGTAATATATGGCCATATGCAGCCATCCTTACCTCTCACAGTCACCACTTGAAAAATCGTGAGCCAAGAGGCTGTCCTGAAGAGCTAAAGGTTTCAGGGAACTAAGTTCCCGCTAATGCCAAATCTAGTCCCATTCACTTCAGTGGGACCACTATTAGAGGCACTACTCAATGGAAGGGTGGCAAAATGTAGCCATAACTTGAAGGAAGATGATGTGAAAGTACTTGAAATTAGTTATAACTTTTTGAGAGATCTAATAAGCTACATAAATTCCAATAGGTAATTGCTAATATGAATTTATCCTAGAGGACTGAAGCAGAGTGCAAGGATAAATATGGCATCAGAGACCTTCAGATTGACATCTGTAGCTTTCATTTAATTGAATTCTGCCTAATGTTAGCAGTGAAATTATTGGTAGCCTCATGTGAATAGTCACATTGGGCTTCTGTTGATCAATACAAATAACAAAAATATAATGCAAAAACAGCAATTATATATCAATGCCTATTCTCCTGCAGTGGCATTAAGTGTACTGCCATGAAAATGAAAGTGTTTGCTAGTTCCACTCTAACGGTATAATAATACAATATTAGTAACTATATTAATAGCTTGCACTATCCATTCAAGCAGCAATAGTCTCTGCAAAACTGACTCACGTTCATTTAATTACGCAGGCCTGTCTAAAGTCTGCATCTAGCCACAGAGATTGAATTTACATTATTGAATTTGAAGAGGGATTTTTTTCCTCATTATTCTTGTTCGTATAATTATGTTCATACCACCTATCCATATGTACTGCATGTGGTCACACCCAAAGAGAATTTTTAGATGTACCCAATAGAACTGGAATCTGGCTCTTACTCAATATTCTACACATTTATGTCCCAAACCTGCTGATATGAAGTCATAGCAAAACTCCCATTGACTTAAATGATGCAGAATTGGACCTTCCCTGATTTTTTGCCTTACATTCTAGTTCCAGAATCTCCAGCCTTTATTTACTTGGCTTCAGTGTGACTATTCATATGAGAAAGAACTGCAGAATGTGGCTGTATATGCTGGCAGCGTAGATTTAAATTAACCATGACCCCTGCATGGAAAAATGGGTAACAAGATACAAATATAATTCTGTACTCCTGCAATTCCATACCAATTTGTAGTAAGGAAGGGTTGCAGGTAAGTCTTTAAAATATCCCCAAGATTTATATTTGGGCTATTGTATAATTAAAAGGGACATCAGAGTTGAAGGTGCTTTAAATGTCTAAATCTCATTCCCTCCCATTTTACACAAGTTTAACTGCCTTGGCCCAGATTCTCTCCTGTGCCAAGAGGGAAGAGGGCTCTCAGAGAGCAGATTGTGACTCAGAGATTCTCAGAGCGGGCCCCAGCACAGTTTAGACCAGCTAAGTGGCTGCTCTAATTTACTTTAGCTGGCTATGATCACTACTCAGGACACCACCTGAGTACAGCCATAGTACAATGTGTTCTGGCTATGCCCCCTGACCATGCACCACAGCTGAGTGGAGGGGGCATCACACGAGTCAGCTGTACTACCTGTGCACCTGTTGAGAGCTACTATGCACCAAGGAGTTCTCTGCTGGGGAAATCCAGCTGCTTTCCAAATCTTTGCACCCCTCAGCCCCATTGACTTAAGAAGAATTACCCTAGTTAACACCAGTCTAAGTAGGAGGAGAATCTGGGCCTATATTTATTTTGTGCTGGAGTAGTTTTCAAAGCCATTTTAAAGAAATATTATATTTTAAAAATACTGGGTCAGATTCTCTGGCCTGCTCCAGTAATATAAAGGGAAACTAGCTACATCTACCCAATCGGTATGGAGCTAGTGTATCAGGCTGCTATTTCACACCCTCCTCTCCTTGCTCCTGTTTAGGAACATTTACAAGTGAATCTGATATTTCCAGCACTAGAAAAGTGAATGTTATTGAATGTATCTTTAATGGGCTGAGCAGCTGGTTTGCATATATTTTGCATATTGTGATCAAATTATATTAAGTGACTGAAGTCTCTCCCCTCAGGACAGTTCATAATAGAGATGATATCAACTCTTATTCTTCCAGACATTTTAATACAGCCACAGAAATGTGCGCATATCCTTCAGATTATAATCCATTTGATAATTCTACATGATACTGTTTAACTTTTTGTTATAGAACAACTCTCTTCTCATGTATGTACCAGTGGGGCAGAATTAGCTAAAAATAATAACCAAATTAGAAACAAAATATTTAACAGAGTGTCTAGAGAACAAAGACACAATTACCCAGGCCCACTTACTCTACTAATCATTAAACAAGTAAAAACATAGCAGTTGCCACATCACATGGGATTTAGACTATGTTCTAGCTACACAGTACCTTCTTAAAGAAATACACTCATCAGTATTATTGCTGTATTTTTAGTCTTAAACAATATCCTGTGATCATCATTATAATATCTGAGTTCATATTACAAAAATTAACACAAAAACTGTTGCCAAAAACTGACTGTCAGTCTTGCCTTTGGAATCCCTACAAAAATTAGAAAAAAAGACAGAGTAAACAAAATGTGTCTTGTGTCACATCACTAAGCCAAGGATCTGGCAAACTGCAAAAGGGAATGAATGTCAGAGCCAAGAGTGCCTCAGTAAGAATCCCCTGCTGTTCTTCCTCAGGAGTTGGATCCCATGGAGCAGCACCATGAACATTCAGCTGATCACAACTGCCACAAAAGTAGAGAGAATCTCTGTAGTAAATACCCAGGTCACAGGCTAACCATGTCTTTGTAGATGATTAGAACACAAATAATTTATTATTTGTATTACCATAATGCCGATGAGTCCTAGTCATGGATCACGACCCTGCTGTGCCAGTTGCTGTACACACAGAACAAAAAGACTGTTCCTGCCCCAAAAACTTTACAGTCCAAACACCTGAAAATGGATTTGGAGCCAGTGCATACCACAGAGCACAGCAGTACTGAGATATCTCAGTATTTCTCTATATGAAGTACAGTACAGATATCATTGGGAGGTAGCTATTGACAAATTTTGACTTTTTAATGATGTCCACTCTAGAGGGGAAATCTTCTCATATCTCAGCACTCATCCATCAGTTCCTCTTGCCCTGATATTTTAGCAGAAAATCATCTGCCTTGCTGCCAATCTACAGACTTACTTGGCTCTCATTCCATAGTATCTGAAGGCCAGATCCACAAAGGTCTTTAAACCCCCAAAGTCCATCATTTAGGTGTCACTGACATTCTCAAAACTACTATGCAGCTGCTGCTCACTCTGTAGATATTTAAATTTCTGCTGATCAGCATTTGCAAAGCTGTCTGAGCACTGATGCCACTCCACAGCTAGCATGCTGCTCAAGAACCCTAGGTCAAGCTAAAGGTCCATAGGCACCAGGGACAGAGGAACGTATACCTCACCAGTGGGGCCCATTTTCATAGGTATACACTGAGCATGCCTAAGATCTCTCACAAAAGACTGACTGGGCTGAGCAGCTCGGGAATTTGTCTGTGTTTGTTCCCTGGTGGTTGGGGTACACATCTGTGAGGTGGGAGACCCAAATTCAAATTTCTGCTCTGCCTGATTTGGAGCAGGGCCATAAAGAGAGCAACTGACTGTATGGCCCACAGGTTAGGGCACTCCCATGAGATATAGAAAATGTGTGTTCAAGTCCCTGCTCCAGTGACTATTTCATGATTTATACAAGGTGGATCTCCTCCCACAGGAGAAATTAGGAGACTGAACCCAGCATAGCCCCATAGTTATGGCAGTTATCTGGGATGTCTTTTTGGACCAGGGAATTAAACCTCAATCTCCCATGTCATAGGAGAGTTCCCCAACCAACCACCCAGCTCTTGGGTATTCTGGTCTTTTGCTCTGGTTTTGTTTTGTTTTTTTTCCTAAAAAAAGTCTGTTTCATCCAAATAGGTTATGGCCAGAGGGTCCCTTCCTCAGTCCCTTAACTCTCACCATGCATTGTACTGGGACCCTGAGCACCTAACTTGGGACTGAGGAGTAGAGCACCTAGGGAATAGGCTTTTCAGTGGCTGAGTACTTTGGTGGAGCTTTCTATGAGTTTGCAGATGACACTAAACTAGGGGCAGTGGTAGATACCCTGGAAGGTAGGGATAGGATACAGAAGGACCTAAACAAACTGGAGGATTGGGCCAAAAGAAATCTAATGAGGTTCAACAAAGAAAAGTGCAGAGTCCTGCACTTAGGACGGAAGAATCCCATGCACAGCTACAGATTGGGGACCGACGAGGTAGGCAGCAGTTCTGCAGAAAAGGACCTGGGGGTAACAGTGGATAAAAAGCTGGATATGAGTCAGCAGTGTGCCCTGGTTGTCAAGAAGGCTAACAGCATATTGGGCTGCATTAGGAGGAGCATTGCCAGCAGGTCACGGGAAGTGATTATTCCCCTCTATTCGGCATTGGTGAGGCCGCATTTAGAATATTGTGTCCAGTTTTGGGCCCCCCACTACAAAGAGGATGTGGACAAGTTGGAGAGAGTCCAGCGGAGGGCAACAAAAATGATTAGGGGGCTGGAGCACAGGACTTATGAGGAGAGGCTAAGGAAACTGGGCTTGTTTAGTCTGCAAAAGAGAAGAATGAGGGGGGATTTGATAGCGGCCTTTAACTACCTGAAAGGGGGTTCCAGGGAAGATGGGGCTAGGCTGTTCTTGGTGGTGGCAGATGGCAGAACAAGGAGCAACAGTCTCAAGTTGCAGTTGGGGAGGTCTAGGTTGGACATTAGGAAAAAGTTTTTCACTAGGAGGGTGGTGAAGCACTGGAATGGGTTACTAGGAAGGTGGTGGAATCTCCATCTTTAGAGGTTTTTAAGCTGAGGCTTGACAAAGCCCTGGCTGGGATGATATAGCTGAAGATAGTCCTGCTTTGAGCAGGGGCTTGGACTAGATGACCTCTGAGGTCCCTTCCAACTCTAATATTCAATGATTTTATGATTCTATGATTCTCATATCATATGAGATACATGATGACTTTTCACAAATTTGAATCCAGCATTTTAAAGCTTCCTAAAATGTCTGGATAATGGGGATCACTACACTTTTCCCTCCAGGTTGTCCCCAAATGTCCCCTTCATTCTCCCACCAATGTCCTTAGCATTAACCTGATGGCAGGTGGTCCTGTGGGGGAAGCTTGGCAGGCTGCTACATGTTCTGGTGTTGCAGTCGCCTGTGCAGCTGTGACCAGATGTTTACTCCCTACTTCCAAGTGGCCTTTTCTCCTCTAATCTTCAGCTATAATACTTTATGGGCATCCCGCATGCAGCAGAACTGTGAAACTCCATCACTGGATCCCCCTCCCACTCTAAGAGGGAAATTTCTCTCTTTGTTTAATACAAATACAGCAGGTTTACCTGTACTGTACACAATACCCACAAAAGAAAAACATGGGATTGGTTCTGTAACTGTACAAATTCTTTATTGTTAATACTCTTGAAGAGGAAGACGTGTTAAGTATAGAAATGAGGTAGAGGACTTACTCTGTGATTAGCCCCATTATTTTCAGTGTGACTAGATGCATGGTATAAAGTACTATTTCATGCTAGTAGCAGAATAAGGTACCCATAAGTAAAAGTATCAATTCTGGTCCATAGTACCTTGAATAACCTCTAAGTTCTGCAACAGATTCCTTCTTTCTTATATGCCCTGCTGACACATATATATACCTATCACTTTTGTCTCACCATCTCTGAATATTACAATATAACAAAATATATAGCTAGATCTAATCCAGGCAACAGCTGGGAGAGTGGCTACATGGTTCTTGGTAAAATACCATATTCTCTATACTTTTTCTCTCTTGTACATTCTCCCCATTTTAACCAGCATTCATTGTATTTATACTATGCAGTATTTCATTTTGGTTTTGTGCGCATATCCACCTGTTCATAAATAAAGATTTCCCTGCATTTTATTTCCAAACCATTGAAATCAATCAAGGCAGCAAGCCTAAAAGATGACATTTTATGTATCTTCACTGCAATCCACTTACAGCATTCATCATCAAAAACTGTTTCCAAATGCCACTTCTCATTTATTTGATTCAATGAGCAAAACTGAATCAAATTGAGTTGCTCTGAAGTACAGAAAAGTTTGTCTTCTAAATCACTTGCATCTTCTAAAATTCTTGAAAGATTTTTTTTCCTCATAGATCTCCACTCTCATGTTTGATGTCCCACTAATATTTTTGGAGAAGATTGTACAGTCCTAGAAATTACCTTTCTCTCCCCACCCCGTCTCTCACTCCAGTCTGTATCATTAAATAGGGACCATAAACCATTTGTCTGGCAAACCGTGTCAGCAGAATGCATCATTTTTTACAAAATTACAAAAAATTTAATAATAATTTTCTCTCACTTTGTGTGTGGGATGTGTGTGAGAGAGAGAGAAAGAGAGAGAGAAAAAATATTTGGGGGATGCAGCAGTTAGAGTGCATCAGTGGTTATAGCATATAAATGTCAGACAAATTTCTATTCCAGACTATGCCACTGATTTGCTGTGTGACCTTGGAACCTAATTCTGTAGCTTACCACTTTTACACTAGTGTAATTCTATTAAGGCCACTGAGTTGTAAGTATAAATTAGCATAAAATCAGAGTTTAATAGATTTTAGGGTCAGAATGGACCGCTGTAAGTATCTAGTGTATTTTTCAGGCATAATACAGACTATAGAATTTTACCTAGTGATTTCTGCAGTGGAGAGAATTATTTTTCCCTGTTACACTTGTGAACACTGTCAAACTGGAGCTCTTAGAATCAGATCCTGTGTCTCAGTTTCCCTTTCTGTAAAATAGGGCAATAATTACAACTAAGTGAATGATAAAAAATTTTCCATAGATGTTTGCTTGCATTTTTATTGAGTGTCCTTAGGCCATGGTTATTTTGGGTTCATTTTCTGGGAATAGTTAGGAACCAAGGTTTATTAGAAACCAAATTAGATTCATGTACACTCATTCAATCAGTGAACAGAATGATATAAAGACCCACATCCTGCAAACACTTACGTGCATGCTTAACTTTAAAGGTGAGTAATTCATTGGCCTTTGTCTATAGTGGAACTACTCACATGTTTAGCTTTTAGCCAGTATGCAGGATTAGAGCTCAATGATTAATCAGAATGATCAGAATTAAGCAACACACCTGAAATTATTAATATTGAGCACTGTACTGAATGCTCAGACTGAAACGTTTGCAATCAATTAATAGTATAAAAACACTGTATGTTACCTAGCATCATGGGTCCCTGATTCTGATTGAAGCCTTTGGGTGCTACTGCAAAACACATGATGATTAATAATAAAATACACATCTGAATAACAAATACATTCAAAGAAATAATCCACTGGGAAATATTCCAGGAGCAGAAAAGAGGTTAAATGTGTCAAGTGAATTATTCCTTCAGCTCTAGTAATAATCCTACTCTGATGATACTTTCAATCAAGAATCACTCGTGGATTTCCTGCCTCCAGCCTGAGTCCTATTGGAAATTCCCCTATATTTTAAGATTTTTGACCTTCTGAGGCACTTGTAGGCTGACTCAAGGCTTCTGTGCCACTAATCTGATGTACGTCAAGGGCCCCAAGATATGTTCTCAGATCTGTTTTGAAATTTTAATTATTTTATTGAAAGCTGGACTGCTAATGAAAATAGATGTTTTCACAAAATATTTTTAAATATTTTTGCAACAAAATTTGAAAATTAATATAGTTTTTTGGCTTTCAATTTTTTCCTTCTCCCCTTACTTCTTTGTTTTACCCCCTCCCCCTGCTCCAGTGGCAAAATGAAAAAAAGGGGAAAAAAGAGAAAGAAACAACAGACCCCCCCCCAAAATTTCTAAAGCAAACATTTTCAACAAGCTCTATTCTCCAACTATAATAGTCCTTATAATAGCAGAAAGCATGCCCTCTCCTAACCTCTTATTATATAGATATTAAACAAATTCTCTGTGTTGCCCCACCAAATGTAAAAGGGTCAGTTGCCCTAGAAAAGAGAATGGACAATGGAGAAATGAGCCTCAAAAAGGTAGATTCAGAATTCATCACTTAATCATTTTTAACCCAAAATCATTTTCATCACAAAACTTTGAGGCTAGGTTGGCGGGTGGAGATGAAAATCCTGCATAATGATAGCTATATAGTAGTAGAAGTACAATATAACTTCTCCGTCTCTAAGAATATATCTGTGCAAAAGTTTTGCTCATGGAGCGTAAATAGTTGAAAGGATGTCCTAATAGACAATGCAATAACAAACATCATTCCCTCAGTGCTGATGTTTCAAGTTTTAGGAAGCAAGGTGAGACTACATACATTGAACATAGTCCCACTGCATGTGAATGGAACATTTCCATACACCAAACATTCCACCAGCACTATTGTGTCAAGTTGAGGGTTTGTGAGGAAGATATCCAGGAGCCCCATTGTTTCTCTGTATCAATGTACAAATCCTTGAGATTCCCAGGAAAAGACTCCAAGGTGCTAAGCTGCTGATACATTCAATGTGTCATTACACTGAGCCTCAATAAGAGAGTAAAGCCTCAAGAGCCACTAGGATTTAACCCCCTTTACTGAGTGGTTGGAAGGACTGATGTACCAAGCCTCTTGATGGTGCTGGAGTACTGGGCCACTCATCACACTAATGCACTGAACCTTGGGAGGTGCCAGTCTCTTGCTGACACACCCATACTGATGTGCCATGATTGGGATGTGCAGACGAAATCCATTGCACTAAGCCTTTTATTGGCACCAGGAGCACCAAGCCACTTGTTAGTGCACTGAATTTTGGGACATGCAGGAAAGAGCTCCAGGCATCAAATCACTCCAACTTGTTGAATCACGAGGAGGGGCATGATGCACCTAGATGCGGAGATGCTGGTATGCCTCATTCAGATTGCAGGAGGTGCTGGAAGTAAGGGGCACCCAGTTTGCAAAATGCCCAATAGTGCCACCTATCTTACTGGAATGGTGCCAATGCATCAAACCATAGGAGATGCCAATACAGTTATACCAAACGTTCTTACCTACCCATACCATGGAGCATGAAGAATCCATGTGTGTCCCAATGCAACAGTTGATTAATTGATTGCAGACCACTGACTCTTTCTTTTTACAGGGAGTCCAGATTGTGTTAGTAGGAGGTAGGCGAACAGAAAATTGATGCTGTCTTATCTCTGTAAATGAAACAATCTGCAGCGAGACAAGAAACAGATGATGATAATTTTTAGAGAGATGCACAGAGATGACGAGATTAAGCATTTTGGGTTTAGAAAAGCAAAAGAGGCACTTTCCGGAAGTCAGGAGATATTAAGAGAAAGGGTATGCCTATGCTGCAGCGAAGGGAATAATTTCCAGCACAGGTAGAGATGAGTGTGTACTAGGACAGTTAACCATGCCACCACTAGTGCAGCCATGGCTACACTCCTGTCTTTAGTGAGCCAACTCAATCAAATCTAGCATGTATATGTCTACCTGAGCCGGAAATTACCCCCCTGAGCTGCAGTGTAGACATACCCTTAATTGAGACCCAGCCCCCAACAGGTGCAGCAACATTAGAAGCTGAAGCTGCTTGAATTGGAGCCATTGGGCAGCTCCTTCACTGATCATGGTTGGAAAAGAAATGGTTAGATTATGTGCCTCTGGGTTACCTGAGGGTGGAACAAGCTCAGTAGGACAGAACCCCCGAGCTAGCCTCCAAGAGCGTCATTTGTTCAAAAACCTTAAGAACCGTGAGAGTTTTCTGCACAACTCATGCTAGTGGCATGAAAACCAGAAGCAAGAATTTGGCAATGTATACAGAGAAACAGAATTATTAGGTATTTTCCCTTACTCCCCCTTGTATAACATTTTAAGGTCTTCTGCTGGAAGGCGCTAGGCAAGTGAAAGTATTATTATACTGTATGGAACAGATCCTCGACTTGTATAAATGCTTCTAGCTCAGCTGAAGTCACTAGAGCTATGTTATTTTACACAAACTGAGTTTCTGGACCTGTGTGTACTACGTGTTATGTCTCCAGAAAAAAGGCATATTGTGTTTCTATATTTTCACCAGAATGTTGAAGAATGAGTTTGAAATGCACTCAGCTACCTTTCATTTTCGATGTTAAAACATTGTGTCATATGGGTGTTCATAATGATTGCCCATGATCACTCTTACATTTTACTATTTATTTTAAAGCTTAATTGTAAGTTTTATGAATTCCCAATTGATCATTTAAATTACAGATAGAAAACTTTTAAAAGTGTCTGCCTGTGACATGTCTGTCATTCAACTGGGCCTTTTCTATACTTCATCTGTCCCTGAAAGGTACCCACCCACAGATAGCAAATGGCAGCTGATTAACAGTGCACAAAAGTTTTCAACAGGAAGTGAAGAATATCATATTCCACTGAAAACATAACTAAGAAATTTTAATCAAAATGAAACATTAGGCAAGGGGAGATTTACTCTGTTAGTCCTGAGGTGGGAAGTGAAAAAATTCCATAACAAGCTCTGAACTTCAGGGTCTTTATTAAAACCATTAAAAAAACAAAAATAAAATCAAGAAAGTATATCACCAAAGCTAAGCTACCATTAATATTCTCTAACTAATCTTAGACTAAAACAATCATTCATTCATTCATCATTAATTCTCCTTCTTATGCAGCATAGAGTGCATATTTCGTATCATCCATTCCCAGATAGCCCAGTCTCAACCAGTGTTCTGGTCTGGTCTATATTAAAGCTGAGGCAGGCAAGGTCAGCATCCACAACATCCCTCCATCATGTGCTAGCCCGTCTGTGAGGTTTTCTCCATCCAGCTTTTGTTGGATTGAATGCATAAAGCTGTTGGTGTGGTTTGGACTCCAGCATACGGAGCAGATGGTCAAGCCACCTGAGCCGGTCTTGAATCACTTGAGAAGACATTGGAGGCTGGTTGGTCTGATGCCTGAGATCTTGTTCGTAACATGATGAAACCACCATATGCCTTCAATAGGTTGTTGCTGTTTCATGTCAAAAGCATATAGCTGGTGCATTTCCACCTCTATAGTGGCCAAGATTTCAGAGCCATGCACAAGAACAGAAGCCACTGCTGTCTGATAGAGAGTATATTGCTCCTGTAACCTTGCTAATTCAAGGTGGATTTGTTGTTTGGAACACATCCTGAAAACCATTGGTGCTACCAATCCTCTTGTCATGTGAATTGAACCAATATAACGTTTCATGGTAGGACTCTGCAAGACCCATTGAAGCAGCACTGATGAGACAATTATTAATGGCTATCATTATCTGTGGTCAAGCCTTAATGGTGAGGGTGGTGGCTACAGTGGAGTTGGTGGTGTTATCTTGGCCTTGTCAAGAAATGCTAGTAAAGCCCTCATAAACTGTTCTCCCATCTTCAAATGTATTGTGGTGGCAAGACTTTCTCATAGACATGGCAACGTCCCCATCATCGCTGCTCATGCACTGATTAATCTTACTGATGAGGAGGACAAGAAAAATATGTATGAGCCATGTATGACATCAGCAGCAGTGTATCCACTCATGACATTATTACTGTGTTATGAAATGCCAACGCACACTTGGAGTCAATGCTCAAACAGCTTGGCTGGGAAGTGTTGGTCATTTTTTATGGATGTGACCACAAACAATAATGGTGAGCAACTGCTCAAGCTTTTTGCTGCAGCCAGACTTCATGTTTCTGGCACTGATTTGAAATGGAAGAGTATATGTGCATGGACTTGGTATGTCAATGATGGGTGAACCCACAAAACACTAGAGTATGGTAGCATTCGGAACTCTAAGGCAGGGTGTCCAAGAAGATGGAAAGAACACTTTCAGAAGCTTCTTAACCGCCCCATCGCAGCTACAAATCCACAGCTTCAGGAAGATGCGAAGAGTCCAGTGACCACCCCTCCATGTAATGCAGAGGACTTCACTGTCGAGGAGGTTTGAAGTGCAGCCTGTAAACTAAAGTATGGCCATGCTGCTTAGTTGATCAAGAACAGTGGAGATTCTGTCTTGGACTGACTGACCCATATTATCAACATATTATCAATTTGTGAGAAACTAAAACAATACAGCTATGAAATCAAGATCAAATCAAGGTCAAAGCAACAAATTAATCTCAATGCTGGATTGAAATTAAATTACCAAATTAATTAAAACAACAGTTTAATACAACAAATAATCAACTCTTACAAATTTTAAAAAGGGATCTAAGGAGGTGTTTGGTTATAAATCTCAACTAAATAATTTCACCCAAGTCAATCAAAACTATAACTTGGAACTGGTTAAATGTATTGTTACTGAAACAAAATTATTATTTAAAATTATTATTTAATGTCTGAGCCACAATCTCAGAGTCAATTAAAAGCTTCCTCCTTAGAGTTCAGTTCTTAAATTGTGGCTAACCCTTTCCTTCCCCAACCCTTGATCCAGTCAGGTTCAAATTAAGTCATCTTTTGCTAGCATTTACTTGGAAAAGGCCCACTTAACCCAGAAACTTAAAAATATTCAATGTTTGCATTCCACAGAGACTATAAGTTTGTGACCCCCCCCCCCCAAAAAAAAAAAAAAAATCAAAAATATAGAACATGAGGCGAGTTTTAAGGAAGGACACAGCTTTACTTGGGTCAAAAAGGTCCTGAGATGACATTGTGCCGTCAGTTTGCAGAAAGTTTGACTTTATAAAAATAACTGCTTGAAAAGATTTAACTACAGCCAGACCCTCAGTATTCATCCCCCTTAAACATTAAAAATAAATGTGAACATCTTATGATTAGACATCAATATTCTTACAAGCAAAACAATTTAGGACTTTTTATATTTAGGAACTAGGCCATAGGTCAAACAGCTTATCTTTTAAAGTTATCATCTTGCTAGAGAAAAAATACTTTAAAATCTCGCAAGATGAGACCCCATTTAAGAAATAAAAATAATGTAACTTTCATGAAGTTCTGTATTCCCATACATGCTACTTCTATCACAAGTAGGACTATTGAAGTTAACATCTAATAGTTGGAAAACCAAGCCCATAGTGATTTGGAAACCCTGTGGCTAAAATACTGTGCAGTGCTTTAAAAAGTTAGGAGTTACAGATGAAAGATTGTTAATGAGTTAATCATATCTGTTTTAGAAAATGTATTACTTCCTGCTTTCAGGTAGGTGCATGCACTTAAGAAAATTACACCTCGTGTTACTTGAAGAGTAATGAATGCTAATCACAGATAATGGTGCCTTGTTTCCAATTAACACCACTAAAAAACCTGGTGTTTCTAAAACTCATGATCACTGTAGTTTCTATTATGGGATGTCAGGGAACTCTAAAATTAAATAACCAAGTTTTGTTTATGCTGAATTCATTTGATGATTATTTACTGAGATCTGCTACCAATGAACGTAATATGATTGAATTATATGTATCTGTAGTGTAATACATTTTTTTTAAAGGCCTAAGTACATAAAGCTGGGTTTTACAGTCCAGGTTTTCTCAATATTATTCAGTGCTCAGATTCTAGAGAATGTTTTTTTACAAATATATGTTGTAGCCTGATCAATTGTTACAATTATAAATGTATTGGGATGCAACATACACTTGTCACAAATACCAGGTCCTTTTTCAGGTGACTATTTGGAGTTAATTAAGAAAATAAAATTGGTGAAACACACATAGGAACTTTATGATCTTTAATTAATTCAAACAAATATAATTGAAACAACAGAAAAATCAGTAGACATAAGTATAAGAATAAGATAAATACAGTAGAGTGGTTTCCTTCATTGTTCATACTTCCAGTCTTAAATTGTGCATGCTTACAATCTTATGGAGACCATTATAAACAAGGAGAGCAGAAAAAGTAAGTGGAGTACATCAAGAGACAGGTCCCAGGTCAGACAACATGCTGTTCTAGAATTTAATACACTCAAAGGAAACAAGGAAAGTTCCAAATCATGTATAACCAGAGGTTGTTCCATCCACAAAGACATAGGCAACATCAGCTCACTTTTTTCCATACAGGTTGGCAATAACAGCCCATCTTTTTACATACGGGTCTTTCTGGCTAACTATATTTATGCTTCCAATACCTAAGTAATTTGCATCAATATGGTCTAACTGCCTAGAAATAAAATTGCAAAAAGTCCAAAACCCTTTATATCAAATGTTAAAAGCTTGTGGTATATATGTTAATTTGTGGTCAGTTGCCTGTTCTGTTTTGCACTGGAAGGCAAAAAATAGTTGACCCAGGGTCACCAACTATGGCCTACTTTTCATCAGTTATGCTAACCACACACAACTTCCTATAAGTCTCACATTGTTAATATTATCCTGATTTGGGTGTGTTACTGGAAAACAAATTATAAATAATAATAATAGTAAAGCTTGAATCTGACTAATTCAATCTCCATATTAACATAGCTCACCATTTTTGTTTCACAGATATGTTGGTGTCCATTACAGACAATAGCTGCAGATAATTAATTAGCAGCATGCAACAATGATCTAAAATGGCCTCTTCATCTTTTGATAACTTGCTATTATGACCGTACACGATCATTGTTAATAAACAAACAAATACCTCGCAAGCAGCAGTTTTGAGACTAGCTCTGATTTTCCACTTCCTTACACCTTGTACTGTCATTTACATCCATGCAAACTGGGTGTAAAATAAAATTCTACTACTCAGTTATTAGCATTTTACACTGACTTTGCACAGGTGCAAATCACTGCCCAAGGTGTAAGACTATGGAGAACTAAGCCTTCTCTTTGTAAACAATATAGGAAGAGCATCTTTGCAGGAAGCATAGTTGAAAAATGGAAAAACCCCCTGCCAAAATCCTCATTAAGAGCAAGCAATTTACAGATGCAGTACCAATGGCTGTGACAGACTGACAATATCCTGTAATCTACTGAGCAAATCTCCTGCAATTAAGATAAACTTTATTGAGTTAAATTAAACCTTACTGAATTAGGGTTAACACTTTTTGGGTACACTGTATTAAAAATGCAATTGTGTATATGATGTGGTGGAACTGAATGTACTTCTCTAGTAAGGATGGAGGAAGCTAATGAACTTTCTCAGTTATCAGCCTTTGAAGCCCCCAAGGCAGATATGCATATACTAGTTCAAACTGCATACTCCAGAGGACAAAGAATAGACTTTTGGATAAAAAGGCTGAGTTTAGGCTAACCTAGGGCCCTCTTTCTGATCCAGCAAATGGACAGGATCCCTGGTCCACAGAGGGCCCCAGTCCTTAGGGAAGGATTGAAGGGACACGGCCTACTGAGGGCCCATAAGAGTGTGTGCTTGTTTTGAGCTGAATTTCTAATGAACTTGTCACCACCAGGATGACCTTAGGTGGGATATTATAAATACTGCACCTTGTTCTTCTGGAATGAATTTCGGTTCCTTCTTCTGCGACAGCCTTGAAAAGTTATTCCTCTGTTTACACATTTTCAGAATAATTTTATTTTAAAATTGGTAGATAATAAGTGAACATAAGAAATGTAATGTGTTCCCCTATAGCTTATATTTCCACTGATTCTAGTGTCATTTGACTTTGTTTCATAGCTGGGATTAGCTGCTAAACTATGCTTGCATATAAAGGTAATACCATTTTAACTTCTGTTTACTGTTTAGGCTTTTGTGTTGATTCCTTCTGACTATAGTAACATGTCTTGCTGTCTGAATCTATTGCAGTGTGCCTGAATATTATGATTATGGTCATGGAACAAGTGAAGATGCTTATGACAGCTACGGTAAGGCCTGTTCTATCTTTAGTAAAAGTGTGAAATCAAAAAACCAATCAGTCACTGACAACTCTAAAATTACTTCTACCTTCTTTTTCGCTCTGCTTTTACAGAAGCCCAGACTAAATTGATTTGTGTAATTCTAGGGTGAGATTTTACTTATGGAACTAGGTCCAGAAAATTGGACAGATCAATTTTGATCAAAATTTCAAAGGCAATTAATCACAGTCATAGATCAGTTTTAACAGCAACAGTGAGCATGCTGATTAGTGCCTGAGTATATTTCAGTGTCAATTGTCAGTCTTATTGATGTGACAACAATACTGTGTCTCTCCTGCTGTCATATCCATTATCTCAAGCAACAATTATAACATAGTCAAAAAGGTTTTTTTATTCTTGGAATGCTAGTACCAAAAACTCCAATTAAAACCCAGAGATCTCAAATACTTTACTGCAAAATGCCATGTAATATTTAACTTCCTATGGGTCAAATCTTGCTCCAGTCTTCTCAGTCATAGAATGCCTGAACACACTGGAACTAGTTCCACTGCACAGGGGAAGAGAATGTGAGGAATAAGGACAGCTTTGCTCCAAAATGGTTCCTTCTTTCCCATGGACCCCTGACTGCACAGATATGAGCAAAGCTCTCCAGAGGCGTGGGAGGGGACAGCCACAGGGCTTGCTGCAGCCCTTCTCAGATATGGTAGCAGTGCCACAGCAGCTTTGCTGCAGCATTGTGACCTAGAAAAAGGATTCATTCCACCTTGCTCACTGAACTCCACTGGGCATAGCCCATTTACTTGGGCTGTGTTCTTGGTCCAGAAACAAGCATTAAAATATTACTTTAGATGGTGCATTGAAATTGATTCCTTCTATTTCTGTTGAATGTTTTGCAATAGTTTTTACACTCAGTTAGAAGATATGAGCCTGATCTCAAGGGCTGTATATTAGCATGATTTCAATTAAGGCAACAGTCATGTTGATTGACACCAGTTGAGAGCGTGGCCCAATATGTTCCAAGTATAACATTTGATCTGTTATTATTTACACACTATCATAAGTGTGTCTGGTGTTTTCCAAAACACACAACTAGACAAGAACCGTTTGCAGCATCATTGCCAATGGAAGTTCCAAGGGCGTTAATGGCTTCTGGAAGGATGGCTATTTGAAAAAATAATTTTATTCATGCAGCTGTGAAGGAAATTTTATTGCAATGTGAAATTGCAGTTTCCTTTGTATTTGTACTGAAATCATGGTTTCTTAAGGGACATTGTCAAAATAATTGCATTGCATAATCAGAAATAACTTGTATCATGAATACTGACTATATACAAAAACATGTGCATTATACAATGTGCAGTGAAGCACATTTTCCGTGCTAAACAAGTAATAATAATGTATTCATATGTATGTGTGCGCTTCAGTTACCCTGGGTTTTGTTTCCTTTGTGTATTTCATTACTATTTATCACCTTCAGTAAAAAAAAATTCTCTCTCTTCCAAAAAAGCTGCTAAAGGGTTGGGTTACCCAGAGAAGCATGATGTGAGCCCAGGACTGAGAGCCAGCTACCCTTGAGTTCTTTACCTGTTCATGACTGTTCATTGACTCTCTCTGTAGACTTGGGCAAATGACTTACACTGCTCTACTGCCATTCCCTCATCTGAAAAATGACGATGATAGTACTTGCTTTCCTATCCAGGGTGTTGAAAAGGTTAATTAAGTTAAGGTTATAAAGTGCCTGTATAAGATCACTATTGTGAAATGATGAGTCACTCCTGTGCTAGGCTCCAGCAAATCCATAATCCAGGAACTGGTCGCATGAATCCCCGACTAGGTATATAAACCCCACAAGCAGAACAGCAGTTCAGTCTGCTAAATGTCACGCCAGGACTTGGAACTCTCTTCTACCTCTCTTCTACCTCTTCTACATATATCTTTTTATTACTATTCCCTTGTGCACACACTATATCTCTTCTCCTCACCTGATTATTTCAACCACTTCCCACCCCATCCACAGGCTCCACCTTATTCTATCCTTACATAACTTCTTCCCTCTGTTGCCCAGTAAATCTCAGTTCTCTACCCTTGCTTGTGTCATCTGCTATGAAACTTCCTAATCCCCAATACTGTGTGAATTCACCTCCCCTGTATTGCCAGTACACCACCCAAGTCAAGACCATCTCTCTCTCTCTTTCTCTCACAAACACACACCCCCTAGCACAGCAACTAGTAGTTTCTTCATGTCTTCTTGTGCCTCCAAAAACAGATCTACTCCATTCCCCACTAGCCCTGCAGCCCACTCCTCTGTAACATCAAATTTCCCCCACATTCTGAGTAAGACAATCACACAAACAAATCATGATCACCATCCATAATGCTTAATTCCTTTTCTCCCTTCAACATCCTTAAAAAATCTCCCATTTCCTTGCCCCTTCACTTCCCACTTTCCTTGTCATCTTTTGTAAACATCATCAAGCCATGTCTTTTCTCCTGGATTTACGCATCCCTGCCCATGCAATTCCTGATTTCTCAAATTTTGTCCATCAGCCATTTCCCACAAATTATTTTACAATCTCATTTCCTAGTCAATTTAGGAGATGGTTTTTGAGCCTTGAAAGGTGAGAATTCCCCCATTCTTCAGTCTCACTGTATAGATTCCAGCAAATAGCAATAATATTACTATATAGCTCTTATATGTAGTATAGGGCAGTCTAGATTTTCCAAATACTATACGAACATTACAGCACCACTTTGTCCCCCTGATAAGAGCTCTTAGCATGGACTTTTTAACTTTCTAGCTGGGCTTAGGGGCAGCAGCACCCTTTCCTTCCTCCTGGAGTAGGCAAATATAGGTTCTTCTATATCCTCTAGACAAACCTATTATGGAGGTTGGCTGAGACTCCTTCTTTCAATTTATTTAGCACTCCCTATTTTAGTTGCAAGCACCAAGGGAATACGATTAAGCAAAATACTGAAATAGAACAGAGTTTGTGCCTCTGTGGAAAAGTCCTATGGAACTGAGCAGGAATAGAACCAATAGATTTGAATAGATGATTATTGTCTTGGTTTAGGTTTTATTTTTTACTATCCTGTATAATGTGATAGCAGGGATATATTATCCTATTAAATTCCAAAGGTGGTATACCAAGAACTCTGACCTCTCCTGGCCTCTCTATTATTCTACATGTAGACCTCTGTATCACATATCTACTTCACATGCACTTCTTTCCCGAACACTCAATGGAGCACCCTTTCGATTCTGCCTTTCTTACCTTCTCTTTTCCCACTGTCAGTCTCTCCCTTTCTGGGGAGCTTCCTTTCCTCTGCTTTGGATTGACTGTAGAGTTGTATGCTGACCCAAAAGTTGATGAAATCCTTTCATTTAATTGTATTGGGCCTTTCCATAGAGCAACAAGCAAAGATTTGGGGGGAAACACTAAAAAACATAAATAAATACTAAGGGCTCCAGCCTCCAAATTACTGAATGCATTTCCCAAGATGCTGAGTGCTTTCACCTCCCATTGACTTCTGTAAGTGTTTAAGGCACTCATTACCTTGCTGGAGGTGCTTGGCACTTGCAGGATTGAGTCCTAAATTTGGACTCCTAATCCAGGGTAACAGTGTTTTACTAACTTTATACAGATGCTCATATTTAATAATGAACTTCATGCAGGGGGATTGATTTATGAATAAATGCTGTTCCCATGTGTTTCCGTCGTTTCCATAATATTTCCATAATTTTGCATTTTCCCCTCTAGTACTGTTGCCCTTCAGGAAGGTTGTTTGGCAAAAACATGAAGTTAATGCCTTGTTTTATTATAAGCATAGTAGTGTAAAATGTATAGTTTAAAATGCAGTAGAATAATCAGAATAAATATGCCAGAGAGAGGTGTGATGCAGTGGGAAAAACCCCTACTTCAGTCTGTGCTCTTCCTTTCTCTCCCTTTGCGATTCTTGTTATGTTACCTAGGTTAAAGGTTAGCCACTTCAATCAAGGCACTGAGACATGATATTAAGTTACATCCTATACCTGTGAATCTTACTGATCATGTCTGAACTGCATAATTACTGACTTATACCCCAGAATCTTGTCCTTTTTAGCTGGACTCATCAGAAAACCTGGGTGTGTTCTCTGAGGGTAGATTCATCTTTGGTTGTTTGACAGTCCTGGATGGGAATCTGGAAAATCCCCAGGACATTATAATGGTGATTACTCTCTGTGCAGGAGTAACAGGGAGTAAGAGAGAGGTGTATTGCTTCCCCACCCACCCTGCTACACATCTTCTCAGGGCTGCTCACCACCTAGGCCTTAACCTATTATTTTTTGATAATATCTTTGTCATTTGGGCTCACATTCATTTCAGATCAAGTGTCAAAGACCCTTTCTTGGCATAGGAAAAAATGAGAGTAAATGAAAACCACTTAGGTATTCATTACAATAAAATTATTCGGGATCTTTGTATTTTGTGTGTGTGCATATTTGTTTTAGTTGTCATGCAATTCTGCTTCATTTCCACTGCAATTTAGCATTAAATGCTTACGTGTAAACAATTGGTTATTTAATTTTAGGATAATTCGTTCTTTTATTAAACTACGAGAATGTAAATATTTAATGTAATTCTTTGGGATGTAAGACACCATCAAAGTTCCAAAATACTATCAAAGTGATTTAACTGTCTATTTTTGTAAAGATTATCCAGCCAATAATTCATTGAGAGCTTTAAAAGGTTAGGGTGATTATGTTGGCTAAGATAAGTTCTGTAGAGGCAACACTGTAACCAAATGTTTGTAGAGCAGGCAGCAGTATTCTACTCCCATGCAAAATCATTGTTTATATATCAAATCAACATTTTCAGGGTACAGGAACAGTTAATTACATGTTCATTCTTTACTTGAAGTAAAGGCGACAGCTTGTGCTGAATAAGGAAGAGTAAAAAATGAATATACAGCTCTGAAATATTGGATGGAAAGAAAATGTATATGGGATATGGAAAAACAGGAATTCTGTACCTTAAATCAGGATATTTGGATATTTCACTTCAACTCCATTAGAGAATGTAAGCATTCCCATTTGCACTGAGATACTTGAGGGATTACCATCCCAGTGTGAAAATAAAGCCTGAAATTGAGTAAACTTTGAGTAACAAAGCAAAATGAAGCCACGTAGAAATCATACTGACCTCACGTTTCACAGTACATAGACAAACATTTTGGAAATTTTGAAAGAGAAACATAGATTGTTAGCATTTGTTTTGCAGACAAAGATGATGAGTTTGTTCTAATAACTGTTGTCAAGTCCAAATTCAGTGCTTATTACCAACAGTAATGCGGATATTGTCATTCATTGATCCTGAAATTCAATTAGTTTGTGATGCTGAGGGTTTTACCACTATGTTTTTCCAATCTATCTTCATTTAAATGTTCAAATGCAGTTCAATCAAGTGAACTAATATGATAATCTTTTTAGAAAGTTACAGATACGATAATTCAGGTAGTTGGAACACAGGGATCTTTCCCTTCATTGCTGTAACTTAGCTAGTGACTAAAAGCAAGATACTCAGCTAGTGTAACTCAGTGTAGCTCAACTGGAGTCAATAGAGCTGTGCTGATTTCACTAGTATCTTGCCCTAACTATTTAGAATGTTGCCTAATTTATGAAGTGAACATCACTTATGCAATTTAATATCTTTGGAATGGCAAATAGCCATATATCAAAGAAAACACTTTCATTTGATGTTGAGTTCTTGGGGCATTCATTGTTAACTGGGCATACTTAAGACAGGCACTGTATGCCAGCCATCCTCTGCCTACTCTTACACAAACCAGTATAGGATCACAATTAAATCTTAGTTTCTAGCACCTTGTTCTTACACAGACATTCAACACAGAGGGGAGGTTCTGCCAAGGTCATGCACACTACTTACCTCTTGAAAATATGTGGGCTGTTGAGTCTTGTGTAAGCCCTGTGCTTTGGAGGAGAATTTCCATATGCAAAAACCATTCTTTAGATCAGTTGTTGCTCCTTTCTATGGGATGTCTCTATACAGAGCAAACTATGGTTAAGACACCCTGTTATCACAAAAACTCCCTTGTTTGCAATTTCCTGTTCACTTGTAAATCAACATTTTTGAATATGCTACAGTATATTAATAAACCTCCACTTCTGCTAAAAGGTTTAGTGTTCAGTACCTAATTTCCACTCAGGGCATGTCTGTAAGACAAGTTATTGTGCAGCAAGCTGGGGTGTAAATATACAGCTCTCCAGAATGCGGTGCACTTATTATCCATTTGGACCCTGCTGCTGTGCACCAGTGCCCTGTGACGTACTGGTGTTTGAAACAGCTGTACAGAAAGCGCACTAGGGCACTTAAAGTGCCCAGCAGCAGAGTCCACAAAGCCATTTGTCCACAAAGTTCTGTAGAGCACTGTAGGTTAACTCCTCCAGCTTGCCATGCACTAACTCGTCATATTGACAAGCCTTAAGACTCCTGGACTCCCTGTTGCTTGGACTTCCTTGATATCTGACTAGAAACTGAGGAAGAGAGGTTAAATGACATATGTAAGATCACGGACCGTCAGTATTAGAGTCGGGATGAGAATGCAGGAGTTCTTGGCTCCCAGTCATCTGTGCAGACCACTAAACTATGCTGAAAAAGAGATGAATTAGAGGGGACATGATAAAATAATACAAAATAATGAATGATTTAGAGAATGCAGGTCAGAAACTTCTGTTTTTTCTGTCCATAAAATGAGTTATTTAATGGAATTTAAAGGAGGGAAATTAAAAAAAAAATAAAAAGAAATACTTTTTCAACATCACGGAACTAGAACTGGAACTCATTGCCACAGGAAGTCACTGAGGCCAAGAACTTGGGCAAGATTCAAAACACAATTGGACATTTATATGGAAATCAAGAATATCCAGAATAATAACTGATGATAAATGTTTTCTAAGGGATATTAAACTACATGCCTCAGGCTTAAACCGTTCTCTAAACATTAGAGACCAAGACGAGACCTAATGTAGGGAATAAGTTATCCATCATTTACCTACTTACACCTTCCTCTGAAGCTTACGGTAATTGCTACTGGCAGAGATAGGACACCAGATTCAATGGATCTTGAGTCCAATCCGGTATGGTTGTTCCCATGTTCCTATGCCTCTCCCTCAAGATCACAATAGCATTTTTCTAGATTTATGTTGTAGGTGTACAGTGGAGGTAGCAACAAAAGTTACTTCCTTCTATTCTTTTCTACTCTGTTCATGTTACCAATCACAATAACATCTGATCTCCTGTGTATTATAAATCCCATTTTGTAGGACACAGTGTACTGTAATGAAAATTTCCTTGATTTCCTGCAGCTTTCCCTCAAATCTTTTCATTCATGGCATCACTGTAGCTGTCTCCAATCCAAACTTGAGATTTATGATTTCATGTAAGGTTATGATTTTTAAACTCTGTAAGAAAAGTGAGAGCATTTTAAATTCAGATATGATGGCTACTGCGGGGATGTTAAAGTTAGTGCCATTTTATCAAATCCCTGTTTTAATTAAGTTATAATTCTTTGGAAAGTTCTGTGTTTAAACCTGTCATAGTCTTTGAATTTAGTGCATATCCTAAGCCACTTGCACTTATATATATTGTGCTAGTACAGCACAAAAATATGTATCACAAGAAAAGAGAATACTTTTAATTTATAGAGGCTTTTTTCATTTCCTCTATTATTCCTGAATTATACATCACTTTTATATGACAGAATAAGAATAGGTTAATCATGCCAACCATTCTTATCATGTGTAGTATTTCACACCAAATATTTTACTACCTTTCACTCTAAGAATTATACATTTTGAGAAACTAAGAAAAAACATTCGCATAATATGGTGGTGTGTATCACATCGGCATTATTTCAGGCATGACATCAGTGTCATTGAACATATCATGTTGCACAAGCTCCCATTAATAGAAAGCTCATTTCTTCTGGAAATAAGGTGAAGGGGAAACCACTCCCATGCTGTTGTGTCCATACTTATCTCACAATAACACAGAGCTAATGGCCTGTCTTATCATTGTAGCATAGTATAGAAAAATTATGATTATTGCAATTAAAGTATGGTAACAAGATGCTACAATTAAATCTCAGTTCAGCACATTTTAGTTTAGTTTAACAGACGTGTCACATTGTTAATGACGGATTTTCTGCTATTTATACAAGTCTGAAACCTTTTCAAGTTCTATATGGTAAGCTAATTTAATTTTATGTTTTAATAAACCATGCTCATGTAACTGCATCTGTATAGTTACTATAAAAGTTTTAACACAACAAAGACAGCTCTGTCCATTTTGGATAAAAACCGGAGTCTCAATGCATATAACATCCCCCAAATTCAGCCTTTTCTCAGTATCTTCGCTGTTAAAATCATTTAATATGTCCATACTGGAAATGGTGAAGTATTTGTAGTGAATAATTTATTTGATAAATTGCATTCTTTTTTCTTCCCCTTTTCTAAGTCATTCACAGACAAACTTTGATTTTTACCAAAACATTTCTTGTTCTAAGTTGTTTGACTAGGATTGTCAAAAATGGTAGTGAATAATTTTTTCTACTATTCTCTTATTTTGACTACAGTTACACTCTCTCTTCTGGCCTCCCTACTTCTTACCTCTGACCCCCTCCAATCTTTCTAAAATACCATAATGAAAATCATCTTACTGTCTCACTGCTCTATCAGGACACATATTCATACCTTGAGTACCTTCTGTGACATCCTGACTCTTACCACAAGAAAATGGCCCCAATCAAAAAAAGCATATAAGCATGTGCTTTACTTCAAATAAATAAATGGTGCCACTGAACTCAGTGGTCTGCATATTAGCTTAAAATTTAGTATATGCTTTAAAGTGTTTTGCTGAATCAAGACCTTAGACCTTATCTGGAAAGCCCTATATACATTTTCCCCTTATTTATCTTCACTCTCATTTGTTCCTATTCCTTTTGCTCTAAGCTCCTCCCATTCCTGATATTACTCATCTCCATCCTCTCCCACTCTTCACAACTTCATTTGTGCTATCACCACTGCTAAATACAAGGTTTGAACAGGTTGTTTAGCAAAAACCAGGGACCATTCAAAGAGAAGTGACTGTCAACACCTTTCCAGTCATAGGGATGAAAGGGGGGAAGCAGCTAGGAGGGAGGTTGTTAGTGGGTTGCAGATTGTTGCAATAAGCCAAGGGAAGTTCACTTCCCTTTGAATGGTCCCTGGTTTGTGCTAAACAACCTGTTCAAACCTTGTATTTAGCAGTGGTGCTTTGAGTTCGGTTTTGTCTATACTAGCACTTTTGTTGGTTAGGGGTGTGAAAAAACACACCCTCTGACTGACATGTTTCACTGACAAAGCTCATTGGGGGTGGGAGAGAGCTCTCTCCCATCGGCATAGAGAAACTACATGGAGATCTTATAGTGGTAAACAGTGCGTCTGTTCAGTCCATAATTCTTAATGTCTAGTAAAGTCATTAATTTTAGCTCCCAGGTTCGTCTTTGGAAAGTGTTGTGCAGGTTTCCTTTGAGGATGAGGAGTGACAGGTCAGATATAGAGTGATTGCTTTGTGAAAAGTGTTCACTCACAGGTGATAGGGTGTTTTTGTTTTTATCATTTTACTGTGTGAGTTCATTTGATAGCATGGTGATTGTCTGGTTTCACCTCCTACTTGCTATTGGGGCATTTTAGTGCACTGGATAGGTACACTCCATGTTGTGATAAGCATGAGTAGGACCCCTGGATCTTGAAAGGGGTATTGTGGCGGGGGTCTTCATCATCAAAGCAGTGAAGATATGTCTACAAGTTTTGCATCTGTTGTTCTGGCAGGGTCTAAGTGCTGCTTTGAGTTGGCATGTCCTGATCTGTGGGGATCTTGCTTCTGATGATGAGCTTCTAGAGGCTGGGGGGTTATTTGGAGGTCAGAAAAGGGAGTTCAGGAAAGATTTCTTTCAGGGTGAGGTCCCCATTGAGCATGGCTTATAGTTGTTTCATGATACCCCATACAGGTTCCAATGTGGGGTGGTAGGTAACAAGTAGGGATTTGCAGTTGGAGTGGATTTTATTTCTGTATTGAGGCAGGTTCTCTCAGTGTATTTGGGTGGACTTCTGTGTAAGCTTGAAAACTTGTCTCTCTCACCAACAGAAGTTGGTCCAATAAAAGATATTACCTCACCCATCATGTCTTTCTAATATCCTGGGACCAACCCGGCTACAACAATACCGAATACAATCGAATTAAACCATTATCTTAATTACTATCATACACTTTTTAACTGTCTAAACACAAGTGCTCAATTTTATCTTTTTCTTACCACCTGTCCTGCAGTAATTGACCGTGGAAGAATAAAGCAGTATCCAAAACTGTGCAGGCAATATTGAGAAGTTAAATAAATTGCCAGATCATGTCTTCATTATTGCTGGAAATTAGCAATGAATAGAAGTGTAATTTTAATTAGGAAATAATATCTTCATCTGCAAATCAGATGCAGTTAATACCTGTTTCTTTTATTGTAACAGTTTTACTCTGTGTCTTAAAACAATCTGCCTTTGAATCACTTATATTGTTGACCTTTAGCATTTGCAGAAGGGTTAGCCATGATGCTGGAAAATTCCACTAAAAAGTTTTGAAATGTTGAGTAAAAAGTAGAAAAGAATGTCTTCAATAGGTATAGTAGCAGAGACTCACAACAGCAAATATCCAAAACCCTGAAGCTTCTGGTGCTGGCCAATCTTGTAGCAGGATACTTGACTAGATGGATAACGTGTCTGATACAATATGGCAAAACTGGGTGATTGGGCAACAAAAATGGCAGATGAAATTCAATGGTGATAAATGCAAAGTAATGCACATTAGAAAACAAAATCCCAACTATACATATAAAATGATGCGGTTTACATTAGCTGTTTACCACTCAAGAAAGAGATCTTGGAGTCATGATGGATAGTTCTCTGAAAACATCCATTCAATGTACAGCAGCAGCCAAAAAAGCTAAGAGAATGTCCAGAATCATTAGGAAAGAGATAGATATTAAGACTGAAAATATTGTATTCCCCTATATAAATCCATGGTATGCCCACATCTTGAATACTGCATGCAGATCTGGTCGTCCCATCTCAAAAAATATATATTGGAATTGGAAAAGGTACAGAAAAGGGCAACTAAAATTATTAGGGTTATGGAAAAGCTTCCATATGATGAGAGATTAATAAAACTGGGACTTTTCAGTTTAGAGAAGAGATGAGTAAGAGGGGAATATGATAGAGGTCTATAAAATCATGACTAGTGTGAGAAAGTAAAAAAGGAAGTGTTATTTACTCCTCATAACACAAAAACTAGGGCTCACCAAATGAAATTAATAAGCAGCAAGTTTAAAATGAACAAAAGAAAAGTATTTCTTCACACATCGTACAGTCAACTTGTGGAACTCCTTGCCAGAAGATGCTGTGAAGGCCAAGACTACAACATGGTTCAAAAAAGAACTAGATAAGTTCATGGAAGAGAGGTTCATCAGTGTCTATCATGCTGGATAGTCAGGGATTGCCGTTTGCCAGAGGTTGGGAATGGCCAACGGAATGGATCACTTGATGATTACCTGTTCTATATATTCCCTCTGAAGCACCTGGCATTGGTCACTGTCTGAAGACAGGATACTGGGCTAGATGGACCATTGGTCTGACCTTGTATAGCTGTTCTTATGTTCTTAAGTCCTATGCTCCTAAGCTTGCTTTGGTACTAAATAACAAAATAAAAACAATTTTATTTAAATAATTTTCCCTTTCCTATGGAAGTACATACATAGCCTGTGGTCCTCAAAGGTACTTAGGCATGTAGGTCCATTTGAGGATCTGCACCTATGCAGCTAATAGGGGGAGCTTGGATCATAAATTCCTAAGGGTTCATTTAAAGACACAAAAGCTTCTTTTCAGGTAGACTGTCCAACAAGACTAACATCAAATTTCTGAATATAAGTCCTGCAATGAAGCAATGGATCTGAAATACATCTCTTCTGCCTACTATCCTAGCAACTAACCACAAAATCATCCCTAACTATATGTTTGAGCTGTTACATAAATGAAGCAATGTCTCTAATAGATACAGGAAGCTTATTCAAAGACCAATGAATGTAATGTCTAAGAGGCAATGTGAATTTTCAGTAACAGTGCTAAAATACTAATACATAATTGTCAATTGATCACAAACCAAGGACGCTGACAGCTGGTGATAATGACAATTAACTTGAATTTCCCCCATTTAATGGTGGGTTCCAAATATTGATTCACAGTGAAATTACAGCAAACTGAAAGAAGTATCCAGTTTAATTAAAAGGGCTCTGCTCATGAATTCATATACATTCCCACAGGAAGAAGTCATTAACTCATTCGTATGGTTGATCAAATGCATTTCCTATCAATGCAGTCACTAAAAATGAAGGAAATCACTAGTTAAGTCAACATTAATAGTCATACCCAATGCAATATACATGCCTTATGCTGAAATATACTCAGACTCCTCAGTGCTATAGTAAATTCCCTTATATTTCTATCATGCCACCCACTTTATGCATATTCAGTTTCTGAAAACCACATACACAACCTTCATACTCATCTCTTATTTTCTTAGATAGTAATGTCTTATTACAGACCTAAAGTGCAAGGGGGTTTGTTGTAGGGGTCAGGAGTCGAGTTCAGTATTAGGATGCGTGCTTTGTAAAATATGAGAGTTGGGGGAGGTGTGGTTATTAAGATTATCTCATCTGTTATCAGGCCCACCAACAGGGGAGAGGCAAAGATTGCAATTGGCCAGGGCCCATCAATGTAAAAGGGCCAGAGCTTCTTCTACCTGTGGCCCCACCCACACCCAAACTGAGCAGTACTGTGCAGTATGTGATGTAGTATCATATACATAAAATAACAATGAATGGTATTGATCCTATCAGAAAAAAATCTTTGTCACTTGCTTGGTCTGGATGGATCAATGTAATCAAAGTAGAATATTTTACCAACATTGCTCAAATATTTCAAGCTACTAATATATGGAAATAGGCAGATTTTTCTGACATCTCATAGGCATTATTTTTATTTTTCATAATGAAACCCATCACTAAATTTGGGATTCCTTTTGGGATCTTGAAAAATGGCAACATGGTGTTTGTTTTTCTTAATGCTCAGAAACACTCTGATGCTTTAAAATCACTTACTGTCAAAAAGGAGGGTGGTGAGAATTGCTCTATCATACAGAATTGTCCTATAGTACCTTAATCAGAGCAGCTCCACACACCTCAAAACTTAGATGTAATGGTAGTGTGAACCTCTGTTATTAATAACATCCCTTTACATGGATTTAAAAAATAAACTACATTAAAAATAGAATGAAAATCATTAGTACAGCACAGACATGTGGTGAAAGGAAAAGGCCCCCATTTAGTTTGAGAGCAATGGTACTTGGCTAGAAGGAAGGTCATGGAAATGTAGGATATTGCGTATAGGGCTGAGTGTAAACCAGAAAGGAAAGAAAGGCAAAACTTACAGTATGCAACTGGTGAAATAGTATGGACTCAGCCTCGCTGAAATGCTGTATGAAGTTTAGTGTGGGTAGAAGATAACTGATCTATTTTGTGTGCTCTTACCTTTGTATGTGACCTGCACGGTCTGCTGTACTTTTCATACAGAACATACCATGTCTTTTATTTTGCCACTGACCCGCATGAAAGAGCACTGCACATTTGCTTGTTGACTAACTGGTGTTTACACTTTTGACCGGCTGCCATTTTCTTGGAGCAGGTGCTGAAATTAGATCACTGATTTGATGCATTTGAAACTGACCTAGCGCCCTTGAACCATTGCTCTGTTATAATTCTGTGTGTGTGTGTTTTACATCCTCAGATTGCTGATCAGAATCTGTTTCACTGACACAAGATCTTATGGTTATTGCCTTCCTAGATGGCAAACACAAAGCTATTGACTTGCTAGCCATTAAACAAGACAGTCACAGTGGTCTAAGATAAAGAAATCTCATTGCATTAACTGTTTTGAAACATGTTTAGTGCTCATGTAAGTGTGATATTAAAATGTATTTATCATTTAGTACAACACTTGTGCGACTTTGCAAGAGGAAATATAGTCTAGCAAAATGAGCACAGAACCCAGAGTCAGGAAGTAGTGAGTTTTAGTGCTAGCTCTCCTTCCAACTCACTGTGTAATTTACAGCAACACATATCACCTCTCTGTTTCATATTCCCCAACTGTAAACTGGAGAAAAAGCATGTCTCATGGGTGTGTTAGGTGGATTAATTTGATTGATAGAGAAACTGCAATGGGATTTACCTGTTGTGTCTCTGAAGGGGAGAAAAAGAAAGGCATTGGAGTTGAAGTAAAGGGAGGGGAAAAACACCCCTCCTCCTAGAATGAAGTATGGAGAGGAAGAACACATGTTGACATTCATACAGAGCAACAAAGCACTTAAGATGGTTCTCCCTGATTGTGAAAATAAATACATAAATAAATGGCTGATACGCAGCAAAGTCAAAGTTTGTGTGGGATTGTTACTAATGGAAGTACTGGAGAAATCTATTTTGGTTCCATTTTAGGGATACTATCACACATAGTGCTTTCTAGTGTGAGTAGTCCTGTTGAGGTTGAAAGTAAAAGAGCATAAAGTTTGGAGTTATGGATGAAATTAACACAGGGGAAACTGAGACTGTACATTGAGAAAAGCTTCCTGATCCTCAGATACTGGCACCTGCAAAAAAAACTCCCAACACACAAAACACTACTAAATTGATTCTATTTTTATTGTAATAGCACATAGAGGCCAACCAGAGAGGAGCTCCATTATGCCATGCAATATGGCATTATATATTATATAATATACTATATGGAAAATGACAGTCCTTGCCTCTAAGACTTTACAATCTACAACAGAGATTGGTGCTGCATTGGCAAGATTATAGATTAGATGGTTTACCTGCTCTTCTTCTAGCTTTTCAGTTCCAAAGTTAAACTGAGAGGTTCATTCCTTTGTAGTCTCCAAGATGGCTGCTAGTATTGCTGCTGAAGCTCTACTAGTGGCTGAGAATGTCACTTTGTCGTGTATTGGCATTATGTGGATCCGTGATTGTGTGTAAAGTCGCCCCCTGGTGCCTGGCTCTTTCCGCAAGAAAGAAACTACTAACAGCTACTGGAGTTCAAGTAGTTTCCAAGTTAAAGGTCTAGGCTTCTAGTTCCAGATCCCTTTTGTCATTTGCACAGAAATGTTGTCTATAGCACGAATAATGGCTACAGTCTGACCCTCTAAATACAACAGGAAAGCCTCTGTGGCATATCAAGAGCAATTGCTAGCTACTATTTCCCAAGGACACGCTCTCTTAACACTTACAACCCTGAGCCAGCTACTTGGTATTGGTATTGGCATTGCCAAGGGGGTTCAGCTAACATGTGGCCAGCACATTTCATTATTTTGGTCTAGCAAACAAGAGAAATGGGTGTCATTCATTTTTAACGCTATATAGGACCTAGCTGAGCACCTACTCTTTCTTAGGGTAACAGTGGACTTCCCCCTCTAAAAGGGGTGTGTGGGCTGGTAAAAATCAATTCCCTTAGGGAGGTAGAAGGCAAGGGACTAACTCCTGACTGCCAGGAGATGATGTGACCTGGGATGGAGCAGGAAGCCTTGGGCTATAAATTGAGACTTTCCTCTTTTCCCAAAATCAGATGTTGGTACAGAAAGCAGCAGAGAGTTGCTTCAGGAACACTGTTTGTCAAGGAAAATAAGCTAGTCATCTGGGTGATACAATGTCATTTTTATGCTATATGAACTCTGGCTGAAGGACTGTAGATTTCTCTTCTATATGAGGGTATTGGAGGGAGTCTGAAGTGGGGGAATGTTATTATTTTGTCTTTGTACCTAGTGTGCCTGCTGTTATTTTAGTCATTTTTATTTATATAAATAAATTGCTTCTACTTTTTTTTCATCTAAATCTTACATCTCCCCAAGGCTTCCCTGGGAATGCACTCACACTTCTGCAAAGGGTAATTGAAGCTGCAACACATTTAGAGCAAAACACCATTTTCAAAGGATATAATGATACAAACTGTAGAGTCTGTACTTTTAAATTCTGTATACGGGAAACTATTCCCCTTAGGGTGTAAGAGACCTGAGGATTTAGGTTTATATCATATTGTCTGCCACTTCTCCAGCCCTCCAGGTGATAGCTTTCCACAGTAAACTTTGGTTTTGTGTGACCATAAAAACCTTGATAATCCACAAAAGAGCATTCTGAATATCTCAGGGGGGAAAAATGGGAAGTGCAACAGAACTCCAAGTCATTCTTTCTGAAAGAATAGTATACTGTGTGATATACTTTAGTATTGTATTTTTCAAAAGCAAAAGTCATTCTAACATTATATTTCTTTTTCATAGGAAGGTATCTTTTATATCTTTACTTTTGTTTCCATACCTTTTATGATTCCTTCTTCAGAAAAGTTACTTTTGATACAAATTCTGTTGCCTGAGTATTTACTCTACAGCGATCCAATTATTCACTTACTGACCACTGATGTCTCTGGTGTTTTAAAAATAAAAGCATGGTCAGTTAGGTCAAGCTAAATAGTTTCACATATTATTGCTCCTTCTGGGCACTTTGAAATATAATTTACCTGTGTGATTGCAGGATTTCTGCCATGATTAGATGTTCCAATTAATCGTCTATGAAAATGATGAGTATCCTGGCTTTTTATGAGTGACTAGATTCATGTTTCAGAAATGTTTGTAGTCCCTAGCAAAATAAAAATGCAATAATAGTTGCCACATTTACTGAGCTGAATATTTTATGAAATATAATTTTCATATTTTTGCAATTATAAAAAGATATTGAGTGATCTGTGCAATAGGCTCTGCATGACAAACTTAAAAGTCAGATGACTACAAGGCATTCTTTCTGAACTTCAGAAGTTTTTCTTTTTAAAACAGGATTTAGGATAATTTATAGCCTACCAGACAGATAGTAGTTGTTCATTTACATTAGTATTAGATCCTGTACACTTCCTAAAGATGATCTCTTTCATAAAAGGTGATCTTTAAAACAGGAATAAATTTCCTCATCCAGAGGACTGTGAACTGTCCTTGCAGAGGAATGAAGTTGAAGTTCTGTTAGATTTTTCCACATCTATATTCTATTATCGGAGGGCCAAATTCATCCCTGGTGAAAGTGGGGCAAGCCACTTGACTTCGGTCGAGTTGCTCAGTTTAGAAAGCTGCATTAGCTGTTTACATGCAGAAACAGTTAATGTGCTGACTTCTTAATATTGAAAATATCAAACACTTAACATAAATAATTATCATTCTTCCCTTCTATAATTTCATTTCATAGCTTTTTCTTGTTAAAAAAGAAACTTTCTATTGCACTTTTGTCATCTGACTTTCCTAATTTTCTATAGCTGATATTGTTTTCAGGCAGAATTAACTTTTAGATCTTGATTCTACTGTCATCTACATACAAAGTGGGACAACCTGGGGGCCAAATCGTGCAAGTAGTTCTATTGGTTTCAGACATATTTTAAAATCCAAGTGCTAGACTGTGATTTCCAGCCCAGCTCTGAGCAAGGGGAGGTGCATAAACTGTACCAACGCAGGAGTAGGTCTGGGAGGCATTTTGATTCAGATACACCCCTCTGAGGCACAGTTCCTTCTCTGCCTCTTCCTTGTTCCATTATGGCGGTAATTTGCTGCTGGCCTACCCAGCAGTAGAGTTGATTGAATGTTATTCTGTCAGAAAATGCCATCTCATCAAAATAAAAAATTTCAACAGGAACTTGTCAATTTCAACAAATATTTCATTTTCAAAAGAAAATTGAAATGAAGCATTGCAATAAGGTTGAAATGTTCCCTTTTGACTTTATCAGAATGGAAAGTTTCAATTTTTGTTTCTAAATGACATTTTAGAATTTTATTGTATTTTATGTAATATAATTTTAAGAGTTGAAACTGGAACAAAATATTTCAGTTTTATTGGAACAAAATATTTTGATTCATTTCCCAGGCAGTTTCAAAATTCTATGTTTTTGTTTCAGTTCAAAATGAAAACATATTTCAAAATTGCAGAATTTCCCACAAAATGATCATTCTGGTTCCTGCACAGTTCTAATCAGCAATAAATTACACAATAACCACAGCACTGGCCAATTAGTGAGGCGGGTGAAACCAAGATCCTGTCCTTCCCCCCACTGCTTAGTTCCAGAGAGGGAGTAAATGGGCTTATACAATCCATCTTTCCTGCACACCTATACCCAAAGGCCAGGTATAACCCACCTAGAGATCTAAGATGGGCCCTTACTTGCCTGTGTAGGAGTGTAGGCCAAGTCACAATTTAGCAATATACAGAGAGAGAGAGAGAGAGAGATTGTAAACGTATGTATGTATGTTTTTATACCATAGAGTTTCAATTCAAAATTATTTATTTCTCACACCCTTCTCATATTATGTCACTCTGTGTTATGCAATGTAAGGAAGTGACTAGGAAGCATATTTTGGATTCAGCAGGTACTGTACTGTGAAGAGTAGACATAATCATGCTGGTATAGAGCTAATCCTATATAGGGTTTTCTATATGGCTGAAACACTGACCATATCTGCTGAAAGCATCTATTTGTACCTCCAACTCAGCCAGATGTGCAAAAAGCTTTCCAAAGAAAAAGAACGTTTTACGGTGTAAATTATGTTGGGAGCATGCAAAGATACAACTACTTTTCGCAGTTATTTGTTTTTTCTTGTTATGGGTTTTTTTAAGACATTTGACAGAATGGAGCTCTCTGTATGTATTAGTTTCACTCGATTATTTGTCACTTTATCTCCTTCCTAAATAAAGTACATGAATAAACGATTAAAGGGGAGAATGGAGGAGACTGATCTTCAGAAAGTGTTCTATAGCAACTGAGGCCAAAGAAGTTGAAATGTCGGACCATTACCCCAACTCTCTCAGACTGTTCTAGAAGGCATATTGATAAAATCTCTACGTTCCCTTCCATTCTAATCAGCCTGGTTTAAAAAAAGAAAATTGTTGACATTTCTAAATGGAGATGAAGATTTCAAAGTTTTACTTTATATTTAATTTAAGAGTATCATTCCATTAATCAAACAGCAGGCTAAATTTTAGGCAATATGGTTATCTTTCTAGAAAATTATGATTAATATCCTCATGATTTTTTAATCTTCTCTTATAATGTTTGTATATATCTTCTTTTTTATAGAAAGCTTTAGACTCATGTTTTGATGGTTTTTAAAAAAAGGAAACCAATGACTTTACATATTCTTGAATGCTAAGGGCTAGCCTAACACACAAAGAATACACACACAGCCTGGCAATTCATGCTTTGCAGAAGACCTATGGTCAGGCTCCGTCTTGACATCTCTGACCTCAATCTCCCCCTTCTAGCAGTGGAGGGAAAGGAGCAAAAGAAATGGTTAGATTCCCCTCACAGCTGCATCTTGGGTCCCACGAAGCTTGAGGATGGCCTCATTGAGCTTGTTAGGAAGTAAATTAGAACATTACAAAACAGAGTACAAATATGTACATATTGTCCGTGAGCAGATAGGGTTGCCACCCTGATCCAAAACAACTAACATTATATGTTGGTTCACAGCTCACCCCCTTCTTGGGTTTTTTTTTTTTTTTTTTTTTTAACAAATTAACACAGAATAAAGGAAACACCAGCCCAAGCCTTACCTCCAGGTTTTGCTGGATCTAGGAGTCTCTTCTTAGTATTGCTCAGCACAACACACTAGATTTGTGTGCCTAAAGTGGCCATTTCCACCTCACTTATATCCTGGGTAAGTGAGCATCACTTTCCACAAGGAGTCTGCAGAACTCAGCAATACTCTGCAGTGTCTCCAATACCAGCTAACAGAATAGGGTCAACAGAAGAATCACATAATCATTCTATTACTTTGTGCACTGTGAGTCTTGACCAGGGAAATCCATTTTAAATGGCTGCCTTCTTATAGAGACATATTTTAGATAATACAAGATACATGAAAAGTAAAGCATATGCATTTGTAAAGATGGAAGTAGTTAAATTTTAAATCCAATTGGATGAAGTAATTTTCACATCCCCATCAAAAGTTGTGAAATTGAATAATTCAATGTGTACCATTACATTGCCTGTCTTATAAGTGCAGAGAGATCCTCTCACTTTAGGCTAGGGTAAAGGGCATATATTTTAACATACCACTCAATTAATTCCAGAGGGGTAGCCATGTTAGTCTGTATACAGCAAACACAACGAGAGTCCTGTAGCACTTTAAAAACTAACAATTTTAATTTCTGCAGGCATAAGCTCTCGTGGGCTGCAACCCACTTCGTCAGATGCAAGAAACAGAAATCAGATAGGGGGTATATATATACATCCAAGGGTAAGGAACAACAATGGGGAGGGTAGGTGATAGCAAGTTAGAATGGACTTTGCTAACACCTACGTCCATTCAGTTAGAGTAAATGAGGCCTGTTCATAACCATTGATTAGAAGGTGAGAATGTGTGAACAGTGACAATTACTTCTTGTAATGAGATCTATAAACCAGTCGGAGTGCACTTCAATCTCCCAGGACACTCTGTAGCTGACTTGAAAGTTGCCATACTTCTACAAAAAAACTTCAAAAACAGACTTCAGTGAGAAACTGCAAAGCTGGAACTCATATGCAAACTTGACACAATCAAACTGGGTCTGAATAGGGACTTGGAATGGTTATCTCATTACAAGAAATAATTGTCACTGTTCACACATTCTCACTTCCTAATCAATGGTTGTGAATAGGCCTCAACTACTCTAACTGAATGGACTTTGCTAACACCTACCCTCCCCATTGTTGTTCCTTAACCTTGGCTGTATATATATATATATATATATATATATATATATACACACCCCATCTGATTTCTATTTCTTGCATCTGAAGAAGTGGGTTGCACCCACGAAAGCTTATGCCTGCAGAAATTAAAATTGTTAGTCTTTAAAGTGCTACAGGACTCTCGTTGTTTTTACTCAATTAATTGTTATTTTAGCACAACTATATCAGACTCCTCCACGATTAGCAATTTACCTTTCCCCCCCACTTTTTATTGTGTTCTCAAAGCTTTTTCTTGATTATGTCAACCCATCTTTTCCTTTGGCTTCCTTTCAGCCACTGTATACTCTCCTTTTAAACTTCTTTGCAACATTTTATCTCCAGGTGTCCATTTTCTGACTAGGCTACAACTTCATCCTTAAAAATCTGGGAATACCCAGCAGATAAAATTGTACAGTGCAGGTAATTCCATCATAATTTCTTTATACTCAACGGTTCTGTCAGCCCTCCCCCTTTCCTATTCAGGTCCCCGCCAATCTGCTGCTGGTACCCGAACACCTCCCCCTCCCTTTTGAGGAGTAAGGAGAGCTATAAAGGAGTGAGGTTGACCAGTTGTGGGAACCTTGACCCTCCTTTCTCTACTCCTTTACCAATCCATTTTATCTGACCACCATCCATATCAATTCCCTACTCAGTATGTTCACTAGACATTTACCACAAGGAGGCACCAGCAATTAGCTAGGCTGAATTGCTGAATGTGACATCTGGGCTTTGAGTCCTAGAGCAGTTCTTTAACTACTGGACCTCACCTCTTTTTATCCTCTTGAGCCTCTCATTTTCATATCTGCTGCTTTATGAGAGCTAACTTTCATACACATCGGATATATAATAATAGATCAACCCAATCCTTGTATAAGTCTGTCAGTGTTGTGCATACTAACTTAGTTCTTTCTAAGTGTACTTCACTGTCACGAAAACAAAACTTGTTCAGAAGTTGATGGAAATGACACCATGCACAGTAATTGCTAAGTGGTAGAACTCCTTCACTTAATGCACTTGCCTCATTTCCTGGTGTTGTTCCTTCCATTATTGCCTTTGCCTCTTTTGATCCAAAATGGAAGTAGAAAATCAAATGTATTTCAATTATCCTTTTATGATTCAACTCCCGATCTTGTTAACATATCAGTTGCATAAAATGTTATTCCCTTTGGTGCTTTAGTTTAGGATGTTAGAAGCTCGGTATAGAATAAGTTCTCAGCTGGCAAACTAATGCAGTGTTTTTTTCCAGAGCTGACTGCATTACCAGTAAACTGGTATTCATTCTCTGCTGAAAGTGAAGGAATGAGATATGCTGATTTTTACTGCAAATTGCATAAGCAGACAATTAAAGCTTCTTAAGATTTTAGGAAGGACAAAGCAATGGATGATAAGGCCACCTTAAACACACAACCAAGACCCTTGCTTCTTTAACAGTCACTGTCACTGATATCTTTTTGCTCTTTCAGATTTAGTCATTTACAAAAAATATTCTCTTCTTCTGTTTTTAGCACAAGAAGAATGGGCCACAACCCGTTCCAGCCTAAAGGCACCGCCTCCCAGGTCAGCCCGAGGGGGTTACAGGGAACACCCCTATGGTAGATATTGAAGGTCCTCCTCATCTGTGACCTCAACTCAAAAGACAATTAATAGCCTGTGGTCTCCACATAAACAGCAACAAGACAAGTAATAGTCAATTTCTTTTCTATCCTAGGGATTACTGCTCATGATTACCCTATGTACTACTTGTATTTCCTATAACATTGGAGTGACATTGGCATTAGTATTATTTTATAACACGGACTTAAAAGAACTTTGGCAAGCATTGTCTATAAACCAGTTGAAGGATGATGTTCTCTTGGTTGTTATTCATTGTTGTGTGTAATTTAAAAAAAAAAAAAAAGAAAGCATGATGCTGTTACAGATCTTGAGTCTCTCTACATACTAACTAAGGCTGAGTTTTTGTTTAGGGTTGCTAGAAGACTGTAATATGATTTTTTCTTTTGAACCAGACAGTAATCAAGATGTAGATAAGATGTTTTAACCTGTCTTTTTTAATATATGTTAGTTAAATTAAGATGTTCGATATTAAGTTTGTAAATTTAATTTTAAATGCTGTTTTAGTGGGGTTGAAAACAAGGAGCTACTGTATGTATGTAGCTAACTGAATTTGTTCAGTGTTTTAACCTGTATTTGTTAAAAAAAAATCACATAAAGTTCCATGTGTAAGCTTCTCTAAATAGGAAACCATAATTTTGTCAAATATGTTTGCCATAATTTGTCAATAAAGCTGAAACCTTTTGTAACAAACTAAATTTGGAATTACTTGTTTTCTAGCTTTAAATGCCTGCTTTATTTCTTTTTCAAGAGATGCCTAAAATGTTTTATATATAAAAATTACAAAAATGAACCCAAGCTTGTTTTAAGAATTTTGTGTAAGACTTTAAAAGCTGTATTAATAACTTATGGTTGTTAAATAATTTAAAAGTAACAAACTAAACTGTTACATGAATCATGGTTAGTAAACACTAATGTATAACATGTTAATGGAAAAAATTGCTTTAGAACAATAAATGGATTTTAAACTATCCTCTAAGCTTGATCTTGCTAAACACAAACTCTGATTGACTTGTTTGTATTAGCATGTCTCTCGTGAGAATGTAATGGAGTTTAAAGAGGTAAGATTACCACTTACCACTGTTAGACTGTCTAAATGCTAGTTCTTCAACCTTTGAGTTTCCCCGCACATTAAATATCCCATTCAACATGTAAGCATTGCATAGATTCACATACTTGTTTTCACTCAGAGGAGTGCGTTGACTGCATTTGCATAGTATATAACAATTTGTCTTGACAAACAAATCATCAGTGTCACTGCCCAGTTATTGCTATTCAACTTCAAAAACTTTATTTGTAATTTTCAGTGCTAAATATCACCGCCCTTGAAGGCAGTTTAGAGGGCTGATATTTCTTTTGAGACTATCAGACTTGATGGCTGATGATTATTAAGGAAATATGTCGCAGGACTCAAAGGATGACTAAACGTTAAACAGGTAACACTAATAGTAACTCTGTAATTTTGAGTATGCAACAGTAATGTTAAATATTCTCAGTTATTAAGTTACTGATAGTTAAAAAAGTAAACCTACCAAACAATAACAAATAGGTATATAGGCTATTAAAACAACTAATTAACATTAACTAGTGGCAACAAAATTATTTTACAATATATAACCCTCAAGGTAATAAACAGAACTAAAATTAACAATAATAGTAATGCAACTCTTGCTAACAAAAAATATATAACCTAAATTTTGATGAAAAGAAACCTGAAGACTTGATGGTAGGGATGCCAAAACTGTTAATCCTTTAAATACAGTTTTTTTGTTTACGGTGGCTTTTTGTCAATGTGATTGGTTTACTTTTTTGATGAGAACAAAGACAGGCTTATTGCTGTTCGGTTTGTGAACAAAATCTCTTGCAGCTGGAGTTGCATGCTAACTTTTTTGAATAGTTTGTGAAGCATATGTCCTGTCATTTGAATCTGAAATGTTGTTAAAGTGGATTCAGTAGGTTACTATTGATTACATTGAGTTTGTTCTGTCTCGCTATTTCAGGGACCCACAGGCAACGGTCACTTAAGCAGCAGATGTACTGAGAAGTGTTCAGGTAAGCTATGTCATACCTGATTGTTTTTAATTGAGTCTCTTTTCATCAGTGACAATAATTTTATATATGTTTCTGTATTTCTTTTCATTAACGTTTTAAACTAGAGGCTTAAGATAAATAATTCTTTCCAACTGTGTTCACTTAAATAAAAGGTGCTGGTATAATTTCAAACAAAGAACTTGCTGTTGTTTTGTATGATACTTCTCAGTATGATGAGAGAATTCTTTGGTGGCTGAAAAAATGAATGGCAGCATATGGGCTATCTGCGAAAGTCATTTCCATAACCTAATGTTTTTAAAATAAACAGCAACATGATCCAGTATGTAACTTATTCTTTTAAAGACAGGAGCTCATATGAAAAGCATGCATAAATTTTGCAAGAAAACAAGTCATCCAGCCTTGTGAAAAGATATGGTCCTGGCTTATTGCTTTTCAGTTATCCTCTATGATAAAGTGTGTGTAGAAGGAGATGGAGTCTGTGTATCAGTTCTTTTACTTAGGAGCTATTTAAGTGTTATGCTTTATAATGGCTAATATTAGTAATGTGAAATGTCATTCATCAATTTCCCCTTTATGCTTGGTTTTCTCTGTTTTTCTGCTCAATATATTTTTCAAGGCAAATAATTATTTTGGATACTATTGTTAGATGGGCTTCAGATTATTTTTTAAGTATTTACTTTTAAAGAAAAATATATCTGTGCTGGAGACATCACATAAATTCTGGATCAGGTCTGATTTTGTCAAACTACCTGGCACTTTCAATCAAATCACACACAAAATACAAAAAAATAGGTGCCCATCAAACAGCTTTCACTATAATATATGTAATTGTGGTGAACTGTTGTCTAAGCTGCTTTGCATAATGGTTCCACACTTTGGACTAAATCCTGCTCACTTTAACCCACATGAGTTGTCCCGTTGATTTCAATGTATTCAATATTTGTGCAAATAAATCAGTCAACATTTTGCCTTTTTTACCAGATTATAAATCACATGGGTTGTTTTCTTTAATGAGAAATAAAGTGTCTCATTTTTATGTATACTTATTTACCTTTAGAAGTTGGCATGAAGTAAACTTATGTCCGTTTTAAGGCCCGTTTATGGTGACAGAGTGGCATAACACAACCTCAGTTGTATTGCTATAATTATCCATTATCGTTAAAGCACGCCTTAGTGTGGATAGAGCTATACTGATATAAAGAAGCTTATACCGGTTTAGCTTATTCTCCGACAAGAAAGGGAATAAGAATACTGGTATAGAGCATGCACTGCATGTATATAGTGGGTTGTACCATATAACTATTGCAGTAGAGAAATCAAACTCCTCACCAAAATAGTTATATTGGTACAAAACTATGTGTAGATCAGGCCTTATTGTAACTGAGATTAGGTCAGGTCCTTATGTCGGGCTCCTTTGAGTATGTGGCCCAATACAATACAGTATTATAGTAGCATAATGTCATCTAAAACTGCTGTCTCAGGGCCCAATTTTGCAACCATTCCTTGTGATGAGTAAAAGAGTTGCAGAATTGAACCCTTAGGACACTGATCTGTTGTAAAAGATTCTACTATTTTTAAAAAATCAGTGTATTACTTGGAAGGAAATAGCATATGTCAGTGTGTGCAAATATTTATGCAAATAATTGTTTACACTTTTGGTTCTTTGAAAGAAAATATGAAAAAAGTACCATGAGATTACAGATGTACATACCATTCTCATTACTCTGACACAGACTGTTTCTTCTCACATTCTCCATGTGTTTTACAGCCTACAAACTTTATCTTCTTAATAAGGAATCCATCCTATTACTAATTTATGAAAACACTACATGGGGATATTTTCAGTCTAATTGTCATCCATTTTTACAGCTTATGTGACAAGCTACTCTGCATTCCATATTAAATATCCAGTGTACATTACGGTCAGCCATGATTCTACAGCTCTGAAATCAACAACCATCATCAGAAAATATGTAGACGCTCTGCTGTTCAATTTTATTGATTGCAAAGTGCTAGTCATTAGAGAGGCAGGTTTTAGTTAGTAGGATTCAAACCCTGATTAGTTTTCTTCATAATATCAAAATTACTAGTTTTGCTTATTGCAAAACTAAGCACCCTTAATACACAGGAAGAGAAGAAAGAGTTGAAAAATTGTAATTTCCTTTAAAATCATTAGAAAGTTATTTGTCAAAATTGAGTTATTCTGTAAAATGATTTCATCTTTAAATGAAATTAATACATTATTATTCTGACTAGTTAAAAGAAAAATGCCTTGTCACTGTAGACTGTTATTTTACAAAATTATGCAATACATATTCCCACTCCTATGTGATATAAAGCCAAATGTTGTTTTTATGGCTTTCTCCTTTAACATAGAGTTGGTTTCTTTTTAAAAACGCTCTTCTTTCATGATTTGCAGTTAGTAGTACATGTTCTCCTGGTTAGAAACCTTTGTTGTGATGATTAGGAACTCCTTGGGTAGACCTTTGTAATTTAAACATGCAAGATGTATTCCAAGTATTAATTGCTCTAAACATATTCAGTGGGATTGGTGCATAGTTGTGATTACTGGAAATGTTACACACAGAATTTTAAAGGATACAGTGGGAGCAGATTCACTCCTACAGGTGCAATCTGCACTCCTGTATGCCTACAAAAGCAGCTGACTTTGAGGGATGAATTCTTCCAAAGGTGGGTGGCAGCTTTAAAAATCCCTGCATGATCAGGGCCAGCAAAAGCTCCCTGGGATGAATCAGAGCATATTCTGGCCTGCCAAGGCAGGACTTACCCACTTTCAGGGTTGCACTACTATCTACAGGTTCCTGGCAGAGTAAAGGTTGCAGGAAGGTTGAAGGAGTTTCTGTAGTTGTGCATTCAAGATCCTGGGTTCCACCAACTGGCACCATTGGAGCTGAAGGGATAACTTGGGTCATGTCCCTAGAGTAGCAACAGTTTTACATGGAAAATCAGCTAGGCTCATGTAATATCTTTTCCATCAGAACTCATCTTGCATCATTATCATCTGAAATATTAGATCTTCATAGTAATACATCCAGAAACTCAGGAAATATAGTACCTTCACGAAGCTCAATGCCTCCTGCTAGCTTCTGAGGGCCTTCAAACCCCATTGAAAACAATGTTACAGTGTATCCATAGTGCTATCTTCAGGTCTTTCATTTACACTATCAGACATTCCTCAATTAATTCTGTAATGCAGGGACAATTACACCTATATACTTGAATGTAAGCTGACCCCCTAATACAGCAATGTTGAACTAGCAAAAATGAGTGATATGCATGTAAAATGAACTCATCATACCAAGTCCACTCATAGATCTTGCCCAAACCACTTCACCTTATCTCTTGGGTACAAATACCCCACACATAAACCAATATGTGTGTCCTGGCAATGGGACAGTTTGTATCCATGAAGTTGAAGTTGGTAGGACTCGGGGTCAACATAGCAGGTTCACACCCCATGTGAGACCCAGCCCTGTGCTCTGAGGCATCTGAAGTAGGGTTGGATTGGTGACTTTGCTACTTGTGCAAATTTTCCCATCTGCAGAGAGGCCATGTCAAGGTCACGGTGGCTAATGCAGCCTTGAAACTGCAGTAGCTACTACATAGTGACTTGGCAAGTTGAGCCGAAAAATTTCTTCCCTTTCCAAAGCCATGGAGCAACCTAAAACCCAGCCAGCCAGTATTTTGGCTGGGCACTGGGCTGAAGCTCTAGGATTTAATGCAGCAACTTAGCTACCATAATTGAGGAACAAGACTAGCACATTTTTAGAAGATTTGATGTTTTAGCATAAGCACATTGAGTAACTTTCAGAATTATAACCCAAATAAATGTTAAGATTAAGAACAGTGAAAAAAGTGTTTTGTTTTATTCAGTGGAAAATATAAATTTGGGCCATGTGAGTGAAGTTTGCTTCTATAGACCACTCTTGTACAATAATGGAATAATTTTATTTTGCAATTGTCTTGCTAATATACAGTATTAAAAAGACGTGGAAGAGTTGAATAATAGAATTGCAAAATTAAAAAATAATGGCAGGGTCAGAGCCTGAAATTTAGAGGTAAAAGCATGGGAGAAAAAATGTTTTGTTGAGATCTGAAAAGGTAATGTGAATCAATAAGGCACAGAGGTTCTGGAAGGTATTTCCATCTAGATTTTGCTGCAGAGGGAAAAAGATTCATGAATCAGTAAAGTGAAAATTATGTGAAATATAAACAGGGATTCCAGGGACAGGCTTTTTTTTTTTTTGCAATGCACTGCCTCCTAGCATCACTACAGTTATGGAAAAAAATATCATAGGAAGTGTAAGATGAATAAAGGCATCAGGTTCTATAGAAGTTACTTTAACCACATATAGATTTTAATAGGTAATTATATTCTTTTTATATCACATTTAAACCATTCCATGGAATGGAACAGAGAATTATATTCCTACAGTAGAATTCTCTGTTATTCAACATCCTATAAAAGGATAGTAAAGTCTATAGAACTTTTTGGTAAGGGTCACCTGATTTCTTTAAAGAGGATGTAGAGTTTGAATTGTGGGTTCCATATAGGAATTGCTTGAAGTGGTTTGAGCAAGTTCTGTGATAGTGTTTGGTAAATTATCTTATATGCAGATCACTAATTTTTTTAGTAGTACATTTTTCATTATATCAAAACATAAACCTGAACTTTCTTGATCAGCAAATATTTGTTTTTGGGAGAGAGCATGGTATGTTTGTTAATTTGTTTTAGTGCCTAGTGCCTGCCATTGTAACTAGGTATATCTATTACAAAAATTTAAAATACATAAATTACATATGCTATAAAAGCTATCATAAAAACAAAGATCCACGTTACCAAAACCATCACTAGCAACATTAGACAAAATATGGAACAGCCCCCTTTAACAAGCCATACCAAAAGAAAACCAGATGACAATCACCTGAATGCTAAACAGAAAGTTGAGCTTGATATCATGTTCTGAAGTTTGCTCTGCTCAATGAAAATCTGAGAATGCCCTGCCATAAGGAATTAGAAACTAAGAACTGTAACCAAGAGCACTCCAGCCAATCTTAATAGTCATGTTGGGCAATAGAGTTAGAAAAAGTGTCAGGTAACTATCTCAGACCAGTTAGGGCTTTACAAATAATCACCAAAACCTGCCATTCACTGATTTATCATCTCTTTTTATTCTTAGAACCCTTATTGTTGTTATTAAGTATGGACCTGATACTAAGTCCTTTGACGACAATGGAAGTTTTTCCAATTTCTTCAACAGGCTTTGGATCTGGCCCAATGTTTTGCTTGGCACTACAAAGGAAATTAAATAAGTTAGGGTCCCTGCCCAGAAGAAATTTCAATAATGATTAGAAGTACTTGACATATTTTGGTCTTGAATGAATTTATATTTTGTAACAAAGACCAGTAACTGGCTGCCAAAGACAGGAATGCATAGATGAACTGAGGATACACAAAGTAGTATAATTATGCTTTTATTAAAATTTTCTAAACCACAGTTGATCCCTAGTTGCCTAACTGATTTTCTATCTTTTTTTTTAAAGTTTCCAAAGCAATGATATATGTGTCTTGTATTACCCTAAATCTATTAAAAACATCTATGTAGTGGAACAAAGGTCATTTTCTGAAATATAAAGAGACTACATGGATTTATAATTGAGAGGCAATAATTATTTTAACCTCCACTTAGAACATATCTCTATTTCAAATGTCCATTTTGGTTATATAAATATTAGTAAATGGGTGTACTCCATACGTATCGAAAAGCTTGAATGCTTCCTTTTCTAGAACAATTGGATCACCTTTAATCTAAATTTCATTTGATCAAAGAAAACTGACATTCTTAAGATTCAATAAGCATGAAAGCAATTTCAGGCTTTCATACTTCAATCTTTAAATCAGAACTCACATTTATAGAACAAAGATCAATTTCAGATGAGGCAGGCATTCATGTGTTAAGAGGAAAAATGGAGTTAAAGATGCTGCAAAAGGTGATTAAACAAAGTTTTGTTTATTCATGAAGGATTTGCCAAGATATTGTATAGGCACTGTCAGTATATTTTGATTTCCTTTAGAAATATTTAAATTTACAATGAGGCAGATAGAATCCCCAAAGTGTTTAACATCATGATGAGAATAAATTTCATTTTGAAATTAGTGCTATATATATTATTCTGTTATCATTATTCAGTACTTCTAACTTTATCAAAGTACATTGCTATTATGAAGGACTAATATTGCAGGCAACCTACAAGTATGAAGTTACTTGACTGTATCATATCTGGCTGCTGTTCTGAATGCGATAGCTGATTATAAATGGCTTATTTACTGGAGAATGGTGGCTATATTTGTTACCCCGCTTTACATTTCAGGGACTTCACATTGTGTCCCAACAGCAATGAGAGATTCTGAGAGCAAAACAACTGAGTTGTGCATTTTGGATTTCTGAACATTACTTCTGCAGAGTGAAAATGCCAAAATGTAAAGACAAAACAGTTTGTATCATAGTTCACTGGATTCACTTACAATTTTGTATTAAATGCCCAACCAGTCGTTCATTATATTTCTCTTTGGACTTTATAACAGTCTCGCCACCAGTCAAATCCAGTTGAAGGGTCTGTCAAATGCTTCTTTCTTCTGTCTCTGTTGTGCTTCCCAAAGGAGCATTTTCCTCTGTATACCTACAGCAGTTACAAAAGATAACCAAAGATATTCTCATTCAAATGAAGTGCTGATACTCACTGTTAAAATATAGACCTAGACTGTGTATGGTAATGGTGTTTTAAATGAATAGCTTATTACTTATTTTGTACGGCATTTTGAACATTATACATCTTTTTAATATCTATATTAGAGTGCATGATGTAATGCTATAACCAAGTGAAAAGAATGCTCTATCAGGCTGAATTACAGTTAGTAAAAGAGGGTCAAATGCTGACGTCTGTATTCAGTCCCTGACTTCAGTGAAAGTTTTGTCTGAGAGAAAAAGGGGTAAGGAGTTCAGAATGTGGTCCAAATTATGTTTAGTTTTATTAAATTTAAATAAAACTAGTATTAACTAAAGGCAATATTGTGGTGTTTTCACCTCAGACCTGTGTCGTGGGCAGTATGGAGCACCACTGCCTTAGGAGGAGTACTGGGAGAGTTTGTACTCGTGCCTAGAGTTGCACATGGGAAGTGTGCACTGAGAGCCATCCATTAGGATGAGGCAGGTTACTCCCCTAGTGTGCTGACTCCAATCCACAGTTCAGTAACTGTGTAGAGGGGGATGACAACTATGACTGCAACTTGTCCCTGATCATCCCTGTTGTCCGTCAGGTGTTTTCAGTCTCTGGATGTGAAGCAATTCTTGTGCTCCCCAATCAGAGACTGCTATTGTGGGTAGTCCTTGAGAGTCCATGCAAGTAGCTGAGTTGTCTTAGATTCCTAGATTCCCAGGTCAGAAAAGAGCATTGTGATCATCAAATCTGACCTCCTGAATAGCACAGGCCATAGAACTTCCCCAGAGTAAGTATGTCTTACGTTCCCTGTCCCCAACTCTCCTCCGCTTTGCAAGAGCCATCAGATTTGGACCCCAAATAAATGATGCTGTTCTCCAGCAAAGGGAAATTACACAATACCATGTTATGTGGATGGTTTTTCTTCTTACTTTGTAAAAAGAACATTCACATACACAAGAAATATTAAATAAGGGTCAAATTTACCCGAGTGTGAAAGGCCTATGTGAGTGATAATGGCCCCAAAACCCAACCTAGGTGGTGTAGATGGGCAGAAGCCACTACTCTTCTATGGAGGGGATGTACTGCAGCCCTCTTGAAAGTGAGGAACGGATTCTGTCCCCTCCCCAAACCCTATGTTTTCAGCCTTTGTCCATGGGCAGATGAATTTTACTTGTTTATAAGAGTAACAGTGGAATTATTTAAAACTATATAAAGATTTAATTTACTGGTACAGAATTTGGGCTAATAAAATGAGACAGAATTTCTTCAGACTTTTCTCTTTCATTAATAAAATCATTGTCCAAATTATATTGGGACAAACAGGTGAATCCAGATGTGGACACCATTACTGCACACAACACAGTGAGCAAAGTTACTGAACCCGCCTGCCAGTCTGTGCCATGAAAAAGGCAAAATGCTAGATTGAGAATGCTTCTAAAAGATGCGTAGATAAGGAATTTTGTTGAAATGTGAGCAAGTGTTGTATAATAACAACAATAATACAGCAACCCTTAGTTCTTATAAAGCTCTTCTCATCCATAGATCTCAAAGTCTTTTTCAAAGGAGGTAAGTATTAGAATCCTCATTTTAGAGATGGGGAATCTTAGGAGCAGAGAAATTCAGTGATTTACCTAAACCCCCTGACCAGATCAATGGCATGTAATGGAATGTAATTAGCATTGCAGCAGGTGAGGGTCAGGCTGAGAAGCTGTTTTAGAAAATAAAAACTGAATGTACTTGGAGGTGCCATTGACGTTGGCATCTAAGGCCCTGTTTTGCAAAGGGAGGTGTGCTGTACCCACACGGAGCCCCATGGATTTCGCATATGCACAGCAATATGCCTGGGCAGAGCAGCTTGCAGCACTGGGGCTTAAATGTGCACCTTGAACATGAATATAATTACATCCAAAAGGCTTTTCCTGATATTTTTTCTATTCTAGTTTAATTAGGTTTTATACTGCTGATCACATGGTACATGTCTGAGGCTTTATGATCCAAGAAGGCAAAAAATGGGAGCACCATATCATTGGAAGAGGCAGAAGACTCATACTTTCCCAACAGCACCCAGCACTTATTTCCCAATGGGATCTAACCCTGGGAAGTCTCAAAATCTGAGTCTTCATAGATGTGACAATTTTAGATCTAGGAATGTTATTTTTAGGGGCACTTTTAAATGTGTAGTTATCATTTTTCCCTTTCTTCAGAGTCTGAATTTACGGTAACTGAGGCACCGGGCTTTACAACAGATAGTTTACAAAAAATAGTTCCACTAATACCTTTAAAAAAATGTAAAGTAGTTTTATGTAATGTAGTGCCTGCATAAAGGTTTCATTAATGCTTTTTTGAGATGATTCATTCCTGGCTTTGCCCATTTTTAATATAGCTCCCATCCAAAACTGTTGCAGACAAAGTCTGTACAGCCCTGCACTATCATATGTTCTCTTCTCTCACTCTTGCTGTAAATATAGGCAGGTCTGGTAGCACTGCCTATCATTCAAGTTGCCTGATACTTTGTGGAACTTTTAATTGTTTGGGCTGAAATTTTCAATGCCAAGTGTCTGTCTCAGATTATTTGGGAAGTGGGGGAAGATATTTCAGCCAACATGGTTTCTCTGTTTCTGAGATTAAGGATAGGGAAGCGGGAGTTGGATTCTATCCCACCAAGCACGCTCAAGCCTCTCACAGTTCCTAGTGCTGACTAGATTGTACATGTGCCATCCCCACAGACTAACAGGGCATGCTTCAACCCAGGGCTGTGGTAGCTCAGATGGCTCAGATGTACTTTCCATACAAGTGCTGCTCCAGGCAGATGAGGGGCAGAGGGGAGCAGGATGGGCATGGCACTGGACCTGAGCACAGGGAGTCTATCTCTCCTGTGCTCTCAGTGACCACTCCCACTAATACCCAGGCAGCGTGGAAAAGGAAGCCGTGTGATTTGAATGCAGAGAAGACAGAAAGTGGACGGGGCGGGGGAGGGAAAAGGAGCAGACTGGAATAAGGTGTCGGGTATGACTGGGACTTGAATGAGGTGAGTGAAACTGTGACTAGGAGTTGGAGGAGGAGACTTAGACTGGTTGGGCAAGGAGACTGAGACAGAGAGCCACATGGCGATACAAGGACTGAAAATTGGTGAGGAAAACAGGGAGGAGATGAGGGGGGACACTGAGCTCTGATAAGGAGTTGGTGGTGGCTGCTTGGACAGAGAGTGAAATAGGAATTAATGGGAGGAAGGTGAGGAGGAGAAGCTGATATGACAAGGAGCTGGGGTGCAGGGGGGAGAAATGGGACTGTCTGGACAAAGAGACTGGGACAAGGAGCCCGTGAGGGGTAGGGAAGAAGCAGAGTACATGAGGAGCCACACATGTGACCTGGGACTGGCTGGGCAATGAGGCTGGAGTTAGGGAAGGAGGGAGGACAGAAACTGTCTGGGCAAGGAGGATGGGACTGGAATGAGAAGTTGAGGAGTGGAGTCTGGGAGTGAGTCAGCAAGGAGAATGGGACTGGCAAAAAGGACCCAGGGATGTGAAGACACAAGACTGGGCCTGACCCATGTTGGAGGGGGACAGAGTATAAGGGGTCAAGTGTGAGGAAAACAGGCAGAAGAGTCCACTAGAGCACACACTCCTCTAGTCCATGGAATGGACCCCAAGATTTCCAAGACTCACTATTCCTCTGCTGTCAGCAAATATCTGTGAAACCAGTCTGCTTGTGGCTGGTTCACATAAAGCTGAAAACCTGTTACTCCATTAACTCAAGGGGCAGAGGATTTATGTGCAGAGGATCTATGTGATATGGATCTAAAGGTTCCAATCCTGCTGATGACCCAGACAGTTGTCAGCATTATACCAGCTGAAAGACTTTCTGTGTTTTCAGTTAGCTTTTTTAAAAAACTAGAAAATTATACACAAAAAACTATGTGAAAAAGAACATTATTAAGGTTGCAAAGTCAAAGGCTCAAAAGTTAGTTGCAGGAGTTGGAATCTTCAGAAATTTTATATGTTAAAATCAAAGTATCTACTAATTGCAAAGTGCAATTTTTCAAAGACTTATAACTTGGTCAAATTTGGGCAAGGCTACATGATGGAAAAAAATGTAGTGAAAGAGAACGGACTGCTGCTCTGGCAAATTGGAGTCTATCCCTGCTTCTGCCACTGAGTTCCTGAATGGTGCTAACCAAGTCACTTAAACCAGACTTTTCACAGCTGGTCACTAATTGTGTGTTCCTCATTTCCTGGGTGCCTAACTTGAGATCCTGAGGTATGATATGCAGAAGTGCTGAGTGCTAACAACAGTAGCTGAAGTCAGCGGAAGCTGTATAAAGTGCTATACACCTACAAAGTGCAACATAATGCTAAGTTGTCTGAAAAAATCAAGCCATAGTTGTCTCAAATCGAGCACCCAAAATTAGTGGATATTTTGACCTCAATCTCTCTCTGCGTCAGCTCCCCATCTGCAAAATGGGACTACCACCACCCCCTCACCTCATAAGGGATTTGTAAAGATAAATTAATTAATGTTTGTGAAGCACTCCGTTACTTTTGTGGATGAGCTTCATAGAAAAGCCCATGAAGAAATAAATAATTCTGTCTTCAGAGTGGGGTTTGAATAGTATGCAGTAAATAAAGCCTAGGGATAAAACAAAATATTGAATTGCTGCTGAATAACTGAGCTTTATCCATCCTGTGCACTGAATGAGGCAAAAGTCCTGTGGAAAAAATAGTCTGGGATCATGTAATTTAAAATATTACAGGTTAAAAAATTAAGGTTGCTGATGGCATTTCCTAACTCTTGAGTACTTGACTTTGCAATCTTCATAATGTGCTTGTAACATAGTTTTTTGTGTGTAAACATTTGTATTTAGTTTGCCTAAAATGACCCATTATAAAAGTTTTGTCAACCATTTTTTAAGCAAATCTGTAACTCCTCCCTGGTTTGCAACAAAAACTTAAAATTTTTCAGGGTAATTCCCTTGGTATCACAAAAGTGCCTTTCACATTTTTAATGAAAATCTATTCGGGCTTGGGCAAATTATGAGCTTTCAAAAATCACCATTAGCACTAGTAGCTAACTGCTAAAATGCCTCAATATTTCATCAGTACTGTGCATGCCCTGCCCACGCATCTCTCCTTCTTCTCTTCTGCTTCCCTCTTCTCCCACCCCACCTCAGAGCACCACACACACACCCCAATAAAATGCCCTTTGAAATGAGCACTGGGGTAGGATCCAGGAACCATGAGTTCATGTCTCACTGCTTGTACTGGCTGGTATAAATAAGAGTGAGCCCTTCACAGCCCTTACTATTATAAAAGACACCACATCATACTGAGAGATTACACAAATTGAGACTACAACCCAATCTTTAACTCAACCACTTAGCCACACTGTCTTCAGAATAAATCTAAGTAAACCAAATGTAAGCATTGAACTGTGTTGTCTATAAAATGAGGATACTCGTGGTTCCATATCTCACTGATACAGTGTGTTATTCAGCCTCCTCAACTGCGTATTCCACAGAAGATAATAGCCTACTCCTGCTAGCTATTACACTAAATCCTTTATCTCAAACTGTAGGCACCTGTATGCAGTGGTAAAGGCCTAAAATCTTGCTTAATTGTGGATGGAGGGAAAGGTATTAAAGTATCACCTAATAGAATGTGCTGGGTTTTTTTAAACCTAAGAAATTACATTAAAATTCTGTGCTAAGAGAATATTATTGAGGTTGCAGAGTCAAACACCCAACATTAGGAAATACCAAAATTAAAGTTGTTTGTGTATCCCTAATTTTGCCCCCTTACACACATGCATTTTGATACAGACTTTAATTACATGATCACTTACCATTTTTCCACAGAATCACTATATCATTCAGTGCACAGGATGGCTACTGCACAGGGAATGAGACAGAGTTGTGTAGTAAATTAGATTGTAGTCTGTGGTTCCCTACCTCATTTCTTACTGAATTTGGAAGGTCTGCATGGGATAAATCAAGGAACTGCAGGAAGAAAAAGGATGATATAAAAGGTCTTATGATTTATACAGTTGTATTTCCCCCCCAAGAGAGAACTGAGAGAGCTGTCATAAGCTTTGAAGTGATGCTGGATGTGTCATTTAAATCAAAATATCCACGTGGTCATTTGCTGCATGTCCAACTTGAAACACTTGTGGCCTGATTTTCAGAAATCTTGCAACTGAAGTGTGAGCTGTGAACAATCAGCACCTTTGGAAGGAAGGCAGTGTGAGCTGGAGCAATGAGCACGAAGTTAGGACTTCAAAAGTTTTAATCCTGGCTGAACCAATGACTCACTGTGTGGTCTTGGGCAAGTTATTTATCTTTCAGTTTCTGTAGTCAATGGAGATGATTATACTCACCTACTCATAGAAGTGTGGTGAAAATTAATTCCATAGTATCTATACAGTGTTTTGAATATACGAAGTGCTATTCAAAATGCTGCGTGCTTAAAAACCAGACCCCCTTTGAGTGATGTCACCCTGAGATATCCAAAATTAGGAGAGAATTTTGCAAATGTTGACTGTAATCTTGTAAGAAGGCTTTTGACTGCATACACAGAGACAATCTTTGGAAAATCATGGCATACTATGGAATAGCCACAAAAAAATTAGAATCATCAAGGATCTATATCATAATACCAAATGTGCAGTCAGAGATGGTGACATTAACCAATGGTTTGCAGTGACAATTGGAGTAAGACGAGGGTGTATTATGTCCCCGCTATTGTTTGCACTGGTCATTAAGAATATCAAGAGGAAAGTAATCACAAGAGGCAACAGAGGAATTTTATTGTTATATGATAAAGAATAATTGGATGACTTCGTTTTTGCTGATGACATTGTCGTGTTCAACACATTACTTAATGAAAGAAAAGACCCACTTTTTGGCAGTTACAACAAAAACAAGCTCGTTTGTTCATCATCAAGGGAAGGAAAAACATATGTCTATCACAGTCCCAAAAGTAATCATTACTACAGGAAGTAGTAAGTCACTTATCTAGGGAGTGAGATGTGCAATTATGGTGATACCATGCTAGATGTCAAGCAACAAATATCAAAAGCAGCAAACAACTTTCACAAAATTGATAAGACTTGGAAAAGTAGCATGATTGGTACTGCCACAAAAATACAAATTTTCAACACCAGGATGAGCATCATTTTTGTCCTTTTTAGAGCAGAGTCATGGAAATCTACAGCAGAAATTGATAAGAAGATCAATTTATTCCAAAGTAAATAGCTGCGGAAGATCTTCGGAGTTCTTTGGAAAGAGATTCTTGCAGCATCAGAAATTCCAATTAGAGCAAACCAATCGAAAGTATCAAATATGATAAGAAGATATCAATGGACATATTTAGGACATGCTTTAAGGATGCTGTCAACATGACTTCCATGCCAAGTGATGCATATATACCATCTGCAAAGGGAAAAAGAGAGCTCCCTGGACAAACGTTATGTAGAACAATAGAGAAAGAAGCCAGGTCCATTAATATGACATTTGGAAGTCTCAACATACCATCACAAGACCAAAATAAATAGCAGAAACTGGTGCCCTATACACCCGAGGGTGCAGGAGGATAAAGAGGTAAAAAGATTACTCCAGTTCCTCATCTGTTAAAACAAAAAGAACCCTCCTTACTTCACCAGGCTGTTGCGAAAATATATGAGGTCTGAGACTACAGTAGTGAACCATAGAAAAGCACATGAGGAAATGAATAATTTCATATTCAGTGCAGTGTATGAAATGTAAATAAGATGTGATGTCACACATTGAATGATGAGGACAAAGAGCAATATTGAACCTCCAACTCATTCAGAGAGTTGAATGAGTTGGATCTTGTGGGAAAAAATAAGTGATCCTATAACTAAAAACTGTATCATAATGCATACACATACGGGGACACACTCAAAGTTGTACAGGTAACCTTAAATCTAATATTTCCTAACTTTCCAGTGTTTGATCTTTCAACTTGTAGGGTTTTTTCCTGTGTAATATGCATATCTGCCATATGTGGTATAAAGCTGTAGGTGCTAAGGTTTTGACAGAATTATAGAAATGTAGCACTGGAAGGGACCTTGAGAAATCATCAAGTCCAGCCCCCTGGACTTGAATTTGTAATCATTTAGGACCAGTCCCTCAGAGGAAACATGCTGTGCACTGACGGAACACATATGGAGTCAAAGAACAGCATTTTCAACTTCAACTGACAGCAGATAGCATGTAGTAACCATTCAGCTACTCTTCCAGAATACTATGATGCAATCCTGTCGCCCATAACCTCCAGTCCACTAGTCAAACCACAGATCTGTTCTTTGTGTCCATTCACAGAAAAATTAACATGGAGCTCAGCTCCATGGGATGCAGTAATGTGCAGAGTCTTTCTGCATGGGCTTTCTGTATCTGGCCCTCTTGTACAGTGTAAACACTGTTGCCACTGTGTTTCTGGGTTTGTTCTTTGCAAGTGGAGGAGAAGGATCTGGCCTTTAGTTTTCTCAAATTTTGGGCCAAATTCTGCCTTCAGAATCATGTGGCCTATACAAGTTAAAGCATCCAAGGGCTGAATTTGGCCCTTAAGAAGTAATCTCCAGTATGACATCCTGAAAAAAGTTATTTTTACATTCATTTACCTCTGCATTTTTTGCCTTCACACAGGACTCAAAGCACCAAACAAGATGCTCTTCTTTTCTTATCTCCACACTAACTAGGAGGAGGGAATGGAGTAGTTCCCTATATTTAGGATAAGTGTAGTACCTTTGATAACTACTTGAAAATGTTGGGTCTTTGAAGATAGACTTTAAATCTCCTCAACTGGTTTTTTGGAGATGCCTGAGGTCCATATAGCATGGAGAAGCCCCCAAACCTATTCAGACCTATCACATCTTCAAAACTGGGAAAACTCAGAATGAGTTTTGCAAAATTCCTGATTCTAGGAGAGGCAGAAAATCTGCAATTTGAGTGATTTACCCATAGTGTAACTAATTACGTTACCAGCACAAACACACGCTTAATAATATGGAACTTTCCTATAGTATATTTTCAACATACACACCAAATTACTTTTCTAAGAAAGCTAATATTATTATTTCCATTTTACAGATGGGAAATTGAGTAAGAAAGGTGAAGTGATTTGCCCGAGATCACACAGGAGATCATTGACTGAGCTGGGAATAGAATCCAGATCTGCTCGCTCCCCGTCCAGTGTCCACTGTACTGTGCTTCTTAAAATGACCTAACAGTGACATACCTGTAGGTCCAAGGGAATCGACCCACTCTTCTTAGGTATTGAGTGTTTGGATTTCTTTTAGCATAATCGAGATGTGGAAGTTTTTAAATAGGAAAATAAAATAGTTTTTACAATTTAATAGAGGAAAAAGTCCAGTACAGAAAATATGTTTCAAGAAATTCTTAATACATTTGAGAGTAAATATTTTTGCCTTTATTATATGGCAGTAAGGGTGAGGTCATTTATACAGTGCACTACATTGGACCTGCTATGTGGTAACATCCAGGATTTATGCATATGGCCTCAATTCAAAGGCCAGTGAAATCAATGGAAAGATTCCCATTGGTTTTACTGGGCTTTGGATCTGACCCCAAGCCCTATAAAACTAGCCCTTCATAGACTAACCTAAAACAGCCTAAAACCCCTACACAAACACATACAGTCTCTTGCCAGAAGTAAACGCTGAAACCTTCCCCTTCCATCAGGGCAATGCAATCATGGCAACACAGGCATTTTTTCAGTCAGGCCTTGGTGCAGGGAGGCATAAGAAAGGGACTCCAGCCAGATATAGGTTCAAATGAAGCAGGGAGGAGGTATATAGCAAGAGCTACTTGCCAAGTACTCATAGGTTCTACCAGTGTAGAGGTTGATTTGTACTACACAGGGCATCATCTCCCTGATGGTGATGGTCTAAATGACCCCAGATGATGGATCAGCCTGCTGCGGCTCCACTCTATTTCTTAAGGAGCAAGGACAGAGAGTCTCCCATTCACTGTTAGAGCTCGATGGCTGGTTCTTCATAGCTATAATTCCATCACAACAGAAACTGTGCAGCAAGGCTCCTCAGCCTACTTTGTTGCTTTCATTTTCTTTTGGTCTCCTCAGACATTACCTGGTCCTCTGCCCACCTCTGCAGCAAACCTCCAGCCTCCAGAACTGCCATTAATTTGATACAAAAAATAATTCATTTGGTAACTTTACAAAGGAAGACCTATGAGATCATTTGTCTGTAACTCGGACAAGGAACACCCTTCCTCCTCGAATGCTGGGGATGCTCTCTCTCTCCTATTGTAATCCCCAGCACCTCACTTGCCTTCTCTGGCAGTCCACAGGGATGAGTCATGCCTGACTTCACCACTGGTGTAGAATTGAGCACCCATGTAGAACAGTGATAAATAGCCCAAACCTGCAATTTTTGCTCAAAGTGGACCTTCCTGTTGCAAGAAGTCTCATGGAGTTGAGTGGGAGTAGCCTTGTGATGCATTATCATTTGGGGAAATCAGCATACGGTTGGGAGGCCGCGAGTTCTAATTCTGGCTCTCCAACTAGCTGTGTGACCTTGTGCAGGTCATTTTGCCTTTCTGTTTTCATTTCTCCATCAATAAAATGAGGATGATACTACTGACCTACCTACCTCAGGGGTGCATCAGTGTATATACAGTGCTTTGAACATACCAGATTCTCTAAAAATGTAGTGTACGGTTACACAGAGTAGGGTTTTCAGCATTTGGCCTCATATTGTCTATTTAAAACATTATATTACAATACAGAACTTGCCATTATAGACATTCCTTTCTAATCAGCTTTCCACAACACTTTTTCAAAATCAGAGCTAGTTTCTCTCTGATTTCCTACCATCACTGGGTAATGTTGCTAAGCACTGCCATGCAGAGGGTAAGTTTACTACTACTGCTTCAAGGCAGAGTTGGCATTATTTTCTGGAGTTGCAAAGGCACGCTTTCTTGTTTTAGCACATATTTTCTAAGAGCTGTGCTGGCCAAATAAATAAATAAAATTTGGTAAGGCCTGATGTTGTAAAGTGCTGGAAGTTGAGTGCTCAGCACCTTGCTCATTGGGCCCTCTGCAACTAGAATTTCCAGTTAATAGAATTTTCAATTATGTAGTGGGAAAATAGTGAAATTAAAAATAATCTACCTGATAAAATCTACAGCATATACACGTATAGAGTTCTTTACTAGGTCAGAAATGTAGGATTCCAGTCTGCAAGGAGCTGGGTGCCTTACTCTTACTGTAGGAACTACTATGATTATTGCAAATACTGAGGTTAATTTACTGCAAATACTTATTTAGGACCAAGTCATTGTCCAGCCTATGCTACTGTGCAGAAGCAGGTGGGGACTTGAGACCCAAAATACATGCTCTTGCATTCACCCCGGACCTTGGATCCAGGCATGTTGGAGCAATCAGCAGTTGCATGCCTGGCGCTCCACACCTGGAGCCAATGATTAAGGAGTGGACATAGAGGGATGTGTATGTAGCTGACAAAACCTGGCTCTCGCTCCATGCCCCAGTAAGCTCACCATTACCCACAGCCACTATAGAGGACACATTACTAAGCATTCAGGAGGAGCAAGAGGGACATAGGGATGGAATAGTGCCTTTTTTATAGGAGCTACAGTCCACCCCATACAAAGGACAGATTATACATGCAGTCACTCTCCTGAAGAACGTATCATCTAAGCGCATCATATTGCAGTTCCCTCACCTATACCACTCAAAAATTATACTTGGATCATAAATATTTTCCATATACACATGTTTGTTTAAATAACAATCATATTGCTGTTTGTTTCTCCTTTCCTCTGATAGAACTGTTTTTAGAAATATATTTCAGCAGGAAGGAATTGTACTGTGTGTGTCCAAGATTTTCAAAAAAGATGTCTGAAGTCAGGTTTCTAGGTCTATATTTAAGCATCTGAATAAGTGGCTTGATTTTCAAAAGTGTTCAGCCACCAGCAGCCCCTACTGCCTTCAACTGTGTCCTCAGCACTTTTGAAAATCAGGCCACTTATTTAGGTGCTTTAATATGGACCTGAGAGCCTAACTTCAGACACCTATTTTTGAAATTCCTCTCCCATGTAATTATATTTCCCTACCTCGCAGAGGTGGTGTGAGGATAAATCTATTCAAGATTGTGAGACACTCATGCTATGGTACTAGGGGACAGTTAAGTACCTAAGATACATAGAAGTACCCAAAATATTTCACTAATATTTTTAATTACAGCTGAAAAGAACCTGCTTGATTTCCCTAAATCTACTGGTACGTGCTTCTGCTCTCAGGTATAAGATGATGAAGATGATGGTGGCCATGGAAATAGACAGAGAGGTAGTGTAAAACAATGAGAGCCATATCTTCACATCAATTTTTTGCATAGAATTCCCCATGTATCTCAGTGGGGATTTTTGTATGCAGCTCAGTAACAGGGTACATCGCACATCATGTAGATTTGGATGGGCAGACACACCTCCTTATAAAAGAGGAAGAATATTAATGTCAGTGTAGTAAGGATCACATTTGGCCTTTGGACTATTCACATCAGAATCCTGAATGTGTATGTTCACCCTATGTGATTTTAAAGCTTTGTGGAGAGAGACCATCACTTTTATAAGCAGTCTGACACCACCCGAAATGAAATTCTGATTAAGTGAAATTCCTCTCAATTGACCAATCAGAGAAAAATGTGGCCCAAAGACATGAAATGGCTTTTTGCCACTGAAGCTTGCAGTGCAGCTCAATGGAGGCTATCTATTTATGTAAGAGGACACAGAAGTGAAAGGATGTCAAAAGATAAAAGTGCATCAGGCTTCCCAGAGCATTTGAATTTGTTCTTGTGAAGTCAGATGGTATTGAAATAGTAATGCAGTGCTTCTTGCATTCCCCTGTGGTGGCTGCACTCTTTTACAGAGCTAGTTGAAGAAAAAATCAGTCACAAAGTCTACAGTATACAAGTTAAAACAGGGGTTTTCCATTAAAGAACTTGGCTACTAAGCTTACCACTGACTTTCTTCCTAAACATGAGGTCAACTCACCTATCAAGGCCACAATATTGCACCCTTAAATGCACCTATTGCTTACTGCCTAGTCTTCATTACAGGAGCAGAGGTGAACCAGACTATGAATACATATATAGTTACACACAATAACAGTGCAAGTAAAATACAAGCAACTTTGGTAAAATATATCATTATTGTTTTTTTAAAATGTCAAGCAATAATACATAAGAAATAAAAACAAGTCTGTCACCCTTCTAAAATGTTTCTTTATAGTGTTACTGCACATTGAGGCTGGCTTTATTTATTGCAAATAGTAAAACTGTAGTGTTAAACTAATCAAATTCAAATCAGTTCAACTGCATAATTTTCGATGAAGAGGTGCTTATGAAACAGAAAATGAACTCCAAAATGGAAGGCTCATTGCCTCTTAATCAAAAGCAGTCAGCTTTAAACATCAGCCAGTCAGGTAATAAGTTTGTCATTTCTCAGTTGTATTCCTGGTGGGAAGTTGTCAAGAAGGCTTAAACTTGCATTTTCCCTGTTTATGAACCTCATGTTGCTCTACTAAAACTACTGGGAGGTTGGAAGGGGAGCTGCAACAGCAGCCGTTCTATTAAAATATATTTGCAGCAGTGAATGTCAAGCAAAGTTTATGGTGTGAAAATATGTGTAATTTCTGAAAAGAAATTTTCATCACCCCTCAAGTCTGTATAAGTCTTTCTTGTATAATTGTGTCCAGCTACTGTGGGGGACTGAGAAATATTAATGATTAATTACCTAGGTGTCAGAAAAGTACAGGCTTGTAATACATCATTAGAAGCCAGAGATCAGGGAGTCTGAATTAAAATGGGAAGCTCTGGATGAATATATTACTGCTATATACAATTAACACCACAAGCCAGAAATCATTTACTTTTATAATTTAGAACAATGGCAGCTCTCCAGTGAAAACATATTTACAGTAATTTTACACTGCTCTCTACAGGCTTTGTACAAAAGGGAGAGAGATGAATTAATATGCGCCAAAGCAGCAGGAGAGAAACTCGTCATTGAACTGTTCTTTTCTTTATAATCAATCCAGCTTCTTGTACAAAGGAGGCAGAGTTATGAATAGGTGGAGAGCATCCAGGTTATAGAAGGCAAATCAGCTTTAGAGGATTAGCCTCTGCAATGTGATGAACTGAGACTGACCTTTATCTGACCAGGCCTTCTCCATTTTAACCCAGGTCAGATCAGCAATTTCAAGCTAACTAAATTGAAGTTACACAGACCTTCTGTCCCTACAGGTCTGATTTTCTTTCACTATCACAATTAATCTTGCTATCCTGGAAAAGATGTCTAATGCTGATAAATGTCTCCCATTTCACATCTGCAAGTGTGGGATTGTATAGGAATTTGTAGTCATTTTTAATATTGGTTAGGTTCCCATTAAGCTTCAGAGGTTCTTAAATTGCTTCTTGAAGTTTATTTGTCAGATAACTCAGAGTATAAAAGTAGCACCATAAACATTAATTGAACAGCCATTAAGCAGTATGACTGTTTGTTTTTGGTTGATAGAGGACATAAAGCTTTATACCCTGTGGTGGAAAACAATTAGACTCAATGATGAACAAGTTATCAAATATACTATTACTTGACTTAACTTCACCAAATAGCAACCAGCTGTAGTCAATAGCATATGCAAGTGGTAGAAAGTCATATTTTTACTGTCATGTCATAGCCTGTTATAAATTTTGTAGTGTTTCTCATGCTTTATGCTAATGGCAAAGACTAATGGTAGTCATTATCTCCATTCATTCTCATAAAAAACTTCCTCAAGAGAGGCTGATCATACTAGAATGCTGTTTAAAATTAAACTGTTCTAAAACACAGAATATAAAAAACACTTAAATACAAGAGGTTGGCTGGCTAATTTATTTTGTTTTGAGTATGTTTGACAACTACAGCTGTTGTTAAGTTTGCCATGCATTGAATCAATGTCCTTTTCAGCAATTTCTTTGGCATGCCATGGTTTGAAAGGCCCCGGGAGGGTGGAGGGAGGAATTTGTGGGGGAAGTGGTGGGGGGCAGGTGAACTTCACAAAAGAACACCAATGGCTGGAATAAATCTGACACTGCCCCTTTGGAGGCTTAATATTTAAGGACACTGAATTTCCTCATCCATTTCTTATTTCAGTTATGAATTCTGCTTACTTGACAGGTACAGAGCACTTCATTATGTGCAGGAACAGAAATGCTTAAACAGATGAAGCAGCTATTTGCATCTGATAGGAGCTAAGTGGGACATTAAATTAATGCCAAACAAGTGAGTGCTCATTTTAGTTTTGTTATAAATGGCTGTAGCATGGCAATAATGTGTTGACCCTCATGTGCTGACAACTTCTATATTTCTTATAAGCTTCCCTTATATTAGTGATGGGACAAATTCCCAATCTGCATGATAAAATTAGCAGCAGATACATTAATAATTGACAAAGAAATGTCATAGTCCACCAGGAATGTTAGTGACTGATTGGCTGCTGTCATACATATGTATTTACATAAACTCCAAGTTAAGAGCCACTATTTGTAACCTGTGTGGTATCAATTCAACATCTTGCTTTTAGGAGATCTCAAGCCACTTGCATAGTTGCATTTTCCCACTCCATGACCAGAGTTCATATAATCATCTTGGCAGTGTGCTGGATTGCCAGGCCCCTAGTTCTTCCGTAGCTCTGTCTTTTAGCTTATAACCAAATTAAACACAATAGTACACTGTCTCTAAACAATGAGAGGAATATGACTGAATAGAAGAGCTGCTCATTGTATATTGTGACTGCTTATAGTATGCCTCAGGTCTTCAGTTTATATAGGCCAAGATCATCTCCTCCACTTATTCCTGCAGAGGGGATTAAAACAGTGAAAGACCCATGAAAATGGGCCAGCTTTTGTCAAAAGAGTGTTGAGCCAATATGGTGTCATCCCTATCCCCAATCCTTGGAGCAAAGTGGAATCCCTATATATGATCCACAGGCATTCAAGATTCTGTGATGTGGGAGTGTGGGGGGAGGGCAGAAGGAAAGCCACTATCCTCAGTACAGGTGAAGGACATACAGAACTCCTGAGCCAGCCTTGCTGGCATGGTGAATGCTTTGGTGAATGCACATGGATGCCCCAAGATCCATGAGAGTTTTCCACGTATCTCAGAACATCCATTGGTTAGGAAAGCCATAGCCATTGTCTGCAAAACAGGGAAAGCCTGAATGCCCAACAAGATGATTGCTAGGAAACCTCACCCTCCAAGTTTCTCCTGTAGAAGGCATAAATTGATCCTTGCTATATAAACAATGGTTATTAACATATGATTTTTACTGTTGACCCAGTCCTGCCAGTTTCTTACTCATTGTACATTGAATTTGACAGGACTACTAGTGGATTAAAATACTAGTTAATGGGCCAATTTCCCTACAGATATAAACTGGCACCATAGCATTAATGTTAATGGAACAGCACCAATTTCAATCAGCAGAGTATTCAGCCCAAAGCGAGTAAGAGCAGCAGAAAAAGGCACTGTATTACTAGACTGACTGCACATATATGTCACCACTGCTAAATATTCATGCAGACTATAGACTCTGATTTAGCACTGATTTCACAAATGGACTCAGTCTATGTTGTTGTTTTGTAAACAATTGTCATCATATTTTATAAAGCTCAGTTGCTAAATTACAGAGAATTTTAGCATGAAAATCGTATGTGATTTGTCATCAGCTAAAAAAGCAAATAGCGCCACTCTGAGTTTTCGAATAGGTTAATGTCATCTTGTAACATTGTGAGTAAGTTGTGATAAGATTTGATAAAGTGGCACTGTCTTTAAGGCTACGTCTTCACTGACAGCGGCAAATTTGCCGCCGTCAGATCGACTTATCAGGATCTTCTGAGCGGTCAGGGAAGACCCGCTCAGTCGATCCAGAAATCGACGTATTACGACCACCTTCTCAAGTGGCATAGCGCTGCGTCATCAGGAATGTGGTTCCCATCAGCGCAGTTCAGTGAAGACAGCATGCAGAACAGAAGCACAGAAGTCGATGGGAGTTACGCACGTTTTTTGCGTAGTTTGCGTAACTCCAGTCGACTGCCGCCAAATCTCTGAGGAAAGTGAAGACAAGCCCTAAAACAACATTCAGCATTGTAAATGTAATTTCTTTCTTTTATACATGTTACTGTTGTTATTCACCAATATTATACTAGTGTGGTAGTGATATGTAGAGTTTGGTATTAATCTTACTGTGTTTAAGATATTGGATTTGAAATTTTTTTAGTATAAGAAACACTTGAACAGTTTTTGTTGTCTCTCGAAATAGGAGATAAGTCCCAGAGATTCATATTCATATAATGAAGTAATGTCTCTATCTATTAGACAGCCTTGAAACATTCTGAAAGTGACTCAGCTGAGGAAATAACCATAAATATTTTTCTTGGTGGTATCAGAACACTGATGCAGATGTTAGAGATCAGTGAATATCAGATGAACATACAAAAATACATTTCATGTGGAAGTATTTCAAAATAACTCGTGCAGTAAAACTTTACATTATGCTGCATATAATTAAAACATGGAACGTAAAACTGATTTTATTATTATTAATCTTCAGTGAATGGAGAAAATATTTAATGGGTTTATTTTCCACTCCATGGACACCCACGCTATAACTTCCCTAAATGTTAATGGTAATGACACAGGCGAAGTCTACGCCCCTATAATTATCTGACTTTTTAATGGACACGCTAGATAAATAAATAAGATTTGGGCACTGCTGGATAATTTCACTGCTAACCCCAGAGGTAAACATTTCTAAATATATACATGAGGAAGAGGGAGGGGAAACTCTATAAAAATATTCACATGCCATTTAGCAAGGCTTTATGCTTCACATCATGATACAGTGGACTTACAGAGGAAATTACTCCCCCATTTTTCTCAACTGCTCCCCATTCACTGCATTATTCCTCTAGAATTTATGTTCTGGAGCCTGTTCTGGTTATACAGTGAATATACAGCCTGGTAACTTTTGCATCCTTTGTAAATGTCTGCTAGGCACTTTAGAGGCATCATCTTGAGTATTGTTTGTCCTCTATGTCTGAAATAATCATCAGATTTGTTATCTCCAGGCACTTATCACTACTACAGAAGCAAACACAGATGTTTCTAAAGCCTTCTAGTGAATTAACAGTGGCATTTATCCAAGTTTTGTAGGTCATTGGATGTTCAAAGCAACAAAACAAACCAGCAAAAAACCCTCACTTGCTTTCATAATAATTAAGGATAAATAATCCTATATTTGTCTTTTTGAGGATTTCCTAATATAGAAAACTACTGAGTAAGATATGCAATGGTTTCTCCCACATGGTGGTGTCATAAAGTAGCAATATGTTCTGCTTAAAATACAGTTCCACTGTGAAAAGTGACTCTAAAAAAGGCATCAGGTTTATTGTCTCTCAGTGTCTCTAGATCAGATTTAATGCATTTAGAAATGAAAAGTTTGTTTTCTAATTGCCAGCCCTGTAACCTCTACCTGAAATCTAAAAATCAAGCTGTGTTCTTTGTGGGTTTTGTCTCAACATCAATATGTATGCTTCTGAAGGCCAGAAAATGCTTTCCCTTACACTTGTGCAATCCTATCCCTTTTATATTTTGATTTCAGTTATACTTATGCCCTTGATTACACCTCTTCAGAAGGATGCACTGGTCCTCTGATGGCAGAATTTGGATGTGCAACTGGTATGGAGTTGACACTTCTGTTGATGATCTATATGTCTCTGTGTATCAGGGTTTTACATAGTACCACCAGGAATGGATTATGACTCACTCCCCTGCACAGTCTAATATTTGGTCTATACTACAAAATCAGGTCAGTTTAACTACATCACTCAGGGCTGTGAAAAACTGCATGCCCTGTGAATTAAGTGGACATAAGCCCCAGTGCAGACACCTCTAGGTTGATGGAAGCATTCTTCTGTCAGCCTAGGTACTGCCTCTTGTAAAGGAGGATTTACTACAGCAACAAAAGAACCCCTTCTGTCTTTGCAGAAAGTGTCTACAGTGCTACAGCAGTACATCTGCTGGGGTGCAGCTATGCTGTAGTGTTTCTAATATAGGCATACCCATAGGGAGAGAAAGAGAACCAATCTCTTGTACCCCTACCATGGAGGAGTTACTGGGTGCTGCTCCCCTGCTTCCTCCTCCTGTGGTGCAAGTGGGCGGGCTAGAGTCAGGGTATGGCCAGCAGCACTTAGCCAGAGCAGGAGAGTGGGGACTAGTCATTTGCCACTGTTATAAGCCAGCAAGAAAACACTACCCTCAGAACAAGGAAGGAATCACAGTTCTTTCCCTGGGATGACAGCTACACCCCACCCCTTCCTATGAGTTCTCTCTTTGACCTGGTCTACACCTAACACTTAGGTCAACCTAGTTATGTCACACCCCTGAGAGACATAGCTATGCTGACCTAAGCCCTGGTATAGACACCACTAGGACAACAGATGAATTCTTCCATTGACCTCAAGACAGCAACAAAAAAACCCTTCCCTTGCTTTAGCAAGTGTATACATGACAGTGGTACAGCAGCATAATTGTAATGCTGCAGCTATGCTGCTGTACCGCTTGTACCATAGACATAGTCTAAGAGTAGAGCTATATTAGAAGCTGATGCAGCTGCTCCGCTGTAGCGCATCTGGTGAAGACGCCGTATGCCAATGAGAGAGAGCTCTCCCATCGACATAATTACTCCACCTCTGCGAGATACAGAAGCTATGCCAGTGAGAGAGCGTCTCCCAGTGTCATAGCACAGTGTGGACAGTGTGGACTCCCCTTGCATTGCTCAGGGGAGTGTCTTTTTCACACCTCGAGTGACATAAGTTAAATTGACTTAAGTGGTAGTGTAGAACTGTCCTAAGTGGTGGAAACTAGCCCATATTATCCAAGTGTATACATTTGCATAGTGACGTCCACAGTGGTCTTCCAGGAATATTCTGCCCTTTGCTTTTCCCCAAGTCAGCCAGACTAGAATCCAGTTTGCTGCCTCTTAGCTGTGATGGCTGAGTAATGCTATTAGGAGCTGAAAGCAATACAGCTAAGAGAGACTGAGTTTGATTCAGTTCTGATTCACTCAAGGAAGAACAAAGCTCTCCCAAAAATCCACTGTGGACCTCACTAATGTTTAAAGAATCAGATGCGATGGTGAATACACACAAGGAACAGAACTTTTGAGTGAGATGATGAATTTTTACATAAACCCTTTTCTAAATATAGCTGCAATTTAAGTGTTTCAGCAGGGGACTCTTACAGTAAAAAATCCCCCATACCCCAACATGGGCTGTCCTTAGATCAAAAGAACCTTTATGGCTGATAGCCTGCAAAAACTCCATGTAGCTGCCACAGCTACTCTGCTGAAAGGGCTACATCATTTTGTTAGTGGATACTTCCTGCAAAAGCATAATGCCAATACTAACTCCCCCAGCCCAGCTGCAAGTTGAGAATAACATCAAGAGACATGCTAAGTATGATCCCTGCATCCCCTCATTCTTACATACTATTATTTATTATTTTCTGTTGTACTGTCTGTTTCATATAGAATATAGATACCTGTGGTCCATGCTATCTCATATGAAATAAGTAATAAAGTACAGATATATTATACTCTATTATACACTCAATGGCCAGCTGAAGGTCCGGTTGCATACCAACCTGATGCAATAATATGGGGGTGGATTCTTCCCTATTGTTACCTGTGTAAGTTGAAAAGGCCTCAAAACCCAAAGAACTTATCTCTGTCTTACTGTTCAGAAACAACAGGATCTATCAGGGATATGGACAGAGGCTATGCAGTCACAAATTTCTAGCCACATCCTCACTCTTCAGATATTGGTACCCAGGTTAGGAAGAAGGGACACTCCCTTTCATGGGGCTCCCTATCATAATCCTTCAGTGAGAGAGAGCTCAAATCAACTAAGTAAGCCTGAACCTCAGCAGACATAGCTGCACTGGAATGCCAAGGCGAGGCAAGGCTTTCCCTTTCACATATACCAACCTTTCCAATCTTCCAACCCTGACTCCTGTGCAATTAGAGAGCCAGTATCCTCCTCACTATGCAGGCAAGTTTGGGCTGTGTCCGTTCCCATAGTCTCCACAGCCCCAGACAGAGGCAGAGGACAGGACCTTGAGAAGATCTTTGTAATGTATAAGGGGAATTAAAATGTGAGCTGTCTTCTCTCTTCAGGTCACTGTGCAAATTCCTTCTGTGGCTCTTTTGCTTTTCCTCTTTGACGTGATGCTGGTTGGCTGTTCTCCTGTATAAGCCAGGATCCTGCATAGGCAGTCTGTGAAGCCTGGAGGACTGCTGGTATTTTCAGGTAGATACAGCCCCATGTGTCTAAGGTCTATGTAAAGTCCAACATATAACAGAGCTGAATGATGTGTAAGGGGGCTGTTGGCACTTACTGAAACATAATGGGTTTTTTTGATTGGCCACCTCCCAAAACCAGGAGAACGGGGACAGGCCGAAGAGGAGTGAGGATCCTGAGAATGACAGTCCCCATAGCCAGTGAGGAGAGGCCAACACTCCACATCAGCCAGATGGAGAAAGCAGGCAAGCCAACGTGGGAGTCGAGAGCCCAGGGCCTGTCCTCTGTGTGAGCTGGGGCTGCCAGGGCAGAGTAAGGGAGAGCCAGAGCAGCAGAGACCAGCCATGCCAACAGTAAGCCAGGGCTGAGCTACAGCAGGGAGCCATGGGGCCAGAGCCATCACAATGGACACCCATCATATGCAAGTAACACTGGAACCCAGTGCGATGCGCACCTGAGGAGAGCAAGGGGGGACACTGGGCAGAGGGTTCAGCCCGGAGAGACGTCAACAGACAAGAGGGCCATTGAAGGCTGGACTCTGGGGGATGATACAAGGGAGAAGGGTTCTGTCATCTATAACTTGAGGGCATGTAGCCACTGCAGTACCCATAGTATTACCACAGCACACCCTTGGGAGGGAGGCCTGGGAGGTGTGAGGAATAGTCTGTGAATATTTCTTGAGTTCCACAGACTATTGTGTGCAGTGTCCCTGTGGCCTTAGGGAGGAGCTCCTGGATCATTTAACCTCTTCCATTTCTCCCTTATTTCATTACAGTTGCTGTTTAATAAATAATATTTGGTTTAAACTCAATGTAGAATTCACTGGGTCAGAGAAGTGCTGGAGAGGAGAGAGTACCCCAGAGTGGGGACAACCTAGTCCCTGTCCTGAGCAACTCATGATGAGATGGGGGGTTACAAGGAATCCTGGGCTCAGCCTTATCCAGGTTAAGAGGACTCTGCCACATGGGAAAATGGAAGAGGAGTCCTCGAGCTCAGGCCGGCATCCAGGTAAAGGGAGTTGGAGCGAGGACTCAGATCCTTTTGCTATCCAATTCTACCAGGATAGTACAGAAGCCGGGAAAGTTCCCCACAATAGAGGGACCATTTCCCCACTTACAGATAGAAAAGTTTAAATTACACTGAAGCTTTGAAAAAGGAGAGTATTAAAATGAGCTGTAAAAACTGCACCTTTGTCAGTATCCATTAGTAGGCTGGAGAGGAATTCAATGGCCTTGAGGTGCTTCTTTAAGAGGATCAGGAAAAGGGTGCACTCAGTTACTATAGGATGTTACCAAACTGGATAAATAATGAGGGCATGAGAAGCACTGATGGGGATGCCTGGAGGCCTCTTTCAATAACGTCTGAGGGAGGGTGTAGGAGGGAATGGTTGCATGAGGCTCCTTGCCGCTGATGACAGAGAAGAGCAATGGACAGAGGTACTCTGCTAGTGCCACGATGCAGTCCAACAGCTTCACACTCATGATGCTGCTCCATCCATCCTGGCAAGCAACCTCCCAATCCTGCAGCCTCTCTCTCCACAGCCATTAGAAAAGTGTCATATACTTTCCCCACTGTCCCATTAGTGGCTCACTATCAAGAGGCATTCATCTTCATCAGCTCTGCCTTTCTACTTCCCAGTCCAGCTGAGTCTACCCCCATTTTGGGCGGGTGCCTGGTCTTCCAGCAGTCTGCTTCACCCTCTTGATCCATTTTAGACTGTCCCCAAGGTTCCCTTCCTCTCTCTTCCTGGTCATCTTTAGCAGACCCTTCTCCATTATGTGTTGAGTTTGCAATGAAAATGTCTACTTTGAGCTGCGGTAGGCACTGAAACTGCATTTGTGATAATATTGTAGACAAAGACCAGAGAGAAACATGGGCAGTGTTGTTAAACCAGTGGGTCCATTTGAAAACAGAGGCTAAAGAAGAGGACTCAGTTGCTGATTCTAGAAACTTTCTGCCTACATAAATGCCTTTAAGTAGTACTCATCCCCTGAAAGTCTTTGAGTTCCATCAGTCACATTCAAAAAGCTCAAGCTGCCAACATTTCATAAAGTGAGGCTTGTGAAATGATACTGTTTCTTTGGGGATGGTGGCCGGAGTGTGGAAGCTGGTCGGTAGAGAAATGGGCACTGCATTTGGTAGTTCTTCACAAAAAGGGTATGACTTTAAAATTGTCACCCATCCTCCATCTGAGAAGGGCATTTTCTATGCATCTTTCCTTTCACCCATCTGAATGTCCATCCTATACCACACAATGCCTCCCCATGTCTCACTCTGAACTCTCAGTTACAGCTTATTTGCACCAACCACATTCCCTAGGGGTTCTATCCTGCAAATCCCCTGCCAGATCCAAGTGAGCAGTGACTAGCTATGGAAGGGATTAAGGAGGAAAGGGCAGCTACAGTGGCTCTACATAGCAGAAGGGAAGCAATAAAGGAGGCAGCAATTTTAGCTCAGTATTTGGAAGCTGGCTTTGACTTTCCCAGGTGGTGTGGCAGCCGCTCTCACATAATCCCTCAGATAGAGGCTGCAGAACTAACAATTATTTCTACAACTCACAGGGAAGGCCTTGGAATTTTTGATGAGTTGAAATATGGGCAGAGTCTTAGACTTTAAAACCAGATAAACCTCTTGCAAAAATTATCATCTGTGTGTCAGACTTAACACTGTACTCCGATAGGAAGCACCCAGGAAAAAATTCTATGAAATCAGGAACCTCTGCTGATGTTAGATCATGTCAGAACATGACAGTGAAACAGTGACATTTTCCTGTTGTTCCTAAGAATGCCAATATCAGGAGGTAATCAGGAAATAATGATGGAAGAGTAAACAATAAGCATCCCCCTGGAACAGCAGAACTTCTTTACCTACTTAAAGACTCTGCGTACATCAAAGATTTTTTCCAACACTTAACATTGGAAGGCACTTTGGGAGAAAAAGTAAAGACTGTAGCAGATAAGGCTAGTTTTAATGAATACTGTTTGCAGACAAGTCCTAAAGGCATTGGGTGCCAATTTAAAATTCTCTCATGTTTTATATTATACATACTTAGGGAAAGTCAGGTGCTAGGACTTCTGAACAGGGCCCAGTTGGAGAAGTTAAAAAACAACCAATAGATATCTAAATCTTTATTCAGAAAACTAAGACAGAGAGCAAATTGGTTAACTGTAGTAACCCTTATCCAGATGAGAAATATAAAGCCTACCTCAGTATTGCAATCATGAAGGACCAATGGACAAAACTAACATAACAAACCCATAACAAAGGTAGTGGTGGGCAGATTAACACTCCCTGAATGGAGTACAGCTTCATGCCCTGAGTACAAGAACTGTCAGGGTAGTGGGTTTTGGTGAATCTATAATTTGCCAGAATAATAGTCTCCCAGAGAGTGGGATTCTATGGTATTTATTGTCTGTTACTGAACACCTTCTACTTCTGCTGTCTTTTTTGAGATGAGGAGTAGGCTTTTCTAAAGCATTAGCATTGGTATAACTGTTTCCTTAGAGGTCAGTGGAAGTTTTACAGATACTGCTAACAAGCTGTGGACACACCATTGATTAATAAAATAGAAAATAATAAGAATATTATAATACTAGCTCATTATATTTACTTCCTAATATTTGTTTGCTTCTTGAACCGCTGTTGTATATTCAGCAGATGTTTCCTTTGGTTTATCCACAATGACCTCTTACCCCCACTCAGTACTTTCCAGGAGAGGTTACAGTGAATTTAGAACCCAGGATTGTATAGGAGTATTAGTCCTAGCAATGTGCATTATTCAGTATTTGGCAAAACAATTTCAGCTACCACTGCACTCATAGTTGCCTACTTCAGTAAGGACAGAGCACACTGAATTGTTTCACAGATGACGGGATGTTTAACCACTAAATGAGTAGACGGTACCATTCAAAGTTCACTTTTCAGGTCATATGCTGATTACCCAGAGATCAGGAAGGAATCCTTCCTCCTACTTATACCCTTTAAAGAGGCTGAGGCACCATTTCTGTAGGAGCTAAAGGAGAACACATGCTAAGACAGGGCTGCGTGCTCGGGATGCAGCAGTAGTATGCTTCCATGCATACACATTGAAGTCTCTAGTGATCCTCCCTGGAGTCAGTGAACATTAAAAGTGACACATGTAATGAACGAGAGAACACATCGAAATAAAAAATGAACTGATTTAATCAATGAATTGAAACAGAAAAGGATCAATTTAGCCATAAGCCTCAGTGGATGTCATTGAAGTGTCAATATTTACCAACAGTTATCTCCCGTGGTACTCAGATGTCCCACATTTCCCTGTACTCAGAGTAATAACTGTAGGATTTCTTAGACCCATCAGTACTTGCTTGTAAATGTTGATTTGTTAATGGTGACCACAAAACACTACCCAGTAAAGTAGCAGAAATCCCGCTGATGAGCTCCAGAAAGTCTTCTGGACAGAATCAGAGATGACTTGAGGTTGAATCTTGCTCTTCAAATATCAGAGAAAGAACAGTCATAGAATGAGACCTTGAAAACCCCGCTGACAGTGATGCACACTGCCACAAGTGAACATCTAGTGCGAGATATAATTTGCCCCCATCAGTTAGCTTTTCTAGTCCTCCTACAGCTTGCCTAACCAGCTGTATTACAAATACCGTTACGGTACCTTCCTGTAGTGAAGAGTACTTTTCCCTCTGGGAGCACTACAGGAAAAATATTACACTACTTTTCCACTAAAAAATCCTGGTCATTCTTATTTTTGCTCAGTCTTCCCAGGAAGACTGAATTGGGAAATTGGTCATGAGGCCTGCAGGCAACACACCCATTCTGTCTGGACAAAGTGACAAAAAATGTTGTAAAACACAGAAAGAAATGTCAGAGCAACCAAATGTCCAATTTACTGCAAGGGCCTGGTGTTTTCTAGATAGCATATCAACACGTCTACTTCCTGTTCTATTGCCTTAACTAATATGGGCATCCTTATTATTCCCAGAGGCAGGCTGCCGCCCCGGACACCAACTTCTGGGGTATGCCAAATCAGCTCAGAGATGTGGAGCACGTTGCTCCGGTTGTGTTTTTTTGTGTCTTCTTGGTTGGCCACTTGGGGGGTGAGCACCAAAAAAAATGTTTTCTGCCCTGGGCAGCAAAACACCTAGGACTAGCCCTGATTGTTCCTTTATAGTCTCACAACAGCTGCTATGAGAGCCTTCTCATCTACAATTTCTGCCACCGCAATGAGTCTTTCAGATAAAGCTTTTATGGATGACACAATGTACAATAAGAGCTCAGGTATGTAAACCAGTTGAGTAATAGCTTAGCTTTGGAAAAGGACAGATTTCCCAACATAATAACGGTATGAAGAAATACAAGTATGAGAAATCCTTGGAATAAAAAAAAAAAAAAGACAAGGAGTCTTGTAACAGGATCAAGTATATTTTGTAATATATGGGTACCATGCTTGATATTTTAATAAAGTAAAAAACACAGATAATAAGAGATTGACCTAACACAATAGGGTCCTTTAAAAGTAACAAAAGCAGGTTATGATAAGATTTGTTTCTCCTTGTTTGGAAAGTTAATTATGTTAATGATAAATTAAAATGCTTTTTAAAAAATTAGGCAGACCTTTCCTCATCCTGAGTAATCCCACTTGCTTCAAATGGAACTGTTCACAGCAGCAAGGATTGTAAAATTGGTCTCTACAATTGTGTAGTGTTAAACATAAAAACACAGAATACAGCTAGATCATTGATCTGAGCCAACATGACCTTATTTTCATATTGTCTCAGTTTTGCTTTAGCTGCAGGCTTATGTTCTTTATACTGTACTGGAAAGCCAATACAGCTGTTCACAAGAGTGGTACTGTGCCCGGTAATTTGCAGATTCAGGACCCTAAAGCCTGATCCAGAGCTCATTGAAGCCATGGAAAGACTGCCATGGACTTCAAAAGGCTTGAGATCAGGCTCTAGGCTCCTGAATCTGCAAACTACCAGGCATAGTACTCACTCTTGTGAATAGTTACGTGGGAATAGCTATCAAATAGCATACAAATAAGATGCAGGCGAGAGCCAAGCAAATCATTAATTAGCAAAAATTAAGAAGTACCATAGTATTTTCCATAAATAAAAGGGTATTTCTTTTTTAAAAAAAAAGAGCACCCTGATCCAAGCAAGTGCTTAAGCACATGCATAATTTGGAGTAGTCTCAGTAAAGTCAATGGGACTAATCACGTGCATAACGTTACATTCAGGTTGTAGTACTTTATGGTATCTTTTTTCCCCCCACAGACCTGGAATTACTGTCCTCCATACTCAGAGCTGCTGTTAAGCATTATACCATACAGCAGTTATGTAGTATAAATGCATCAGTTCTTGCATTCTGGTGCTTCAGTTATAAGCTTCTTACATGCTATTCTAATACAGTGCATGTGCCCAGGACAAAATAGGTTCCTGTTGGGTTGCTTGAGTATAAGCAAGGGCTGGATTTGTCAACATGCAACAAATTAACCCTATAAATCAAGTTTAAAAATGAAAAAAGGTCTTTTAAAATAAATATAAATAATCAAGCAATGCAAACATGAACATGGATGTGCCAAGTGTGCTCATAAGCCCTATTCACACTTTCATTTCCATGTTCTGTCAATTCATAAACACAAATAGAGTTCCAGAACCATTCTTTCTGACCTGTAGGAAGGAAGCATCATTTAAAAAATAATTCATCATTATTCAGTGCAGTACATCTACCAAGATGGAGGGGAATGTTAAGTCCCTAGGACTGTTTAATAGGACTGCCATTTTGGTCCCAAATTATAACAATGATTACATATGGCTTATGCAAAAAATAATTTTTTTCTTTGCTAAGAAATCTGAAATCCAAGGCAGCATGAAAAATTCCCACTATCCTAGCATTAACAGTTACCAATTTCCCTTTTCAAAATTCAGTGAAATTTTATATGACATCCGTTTAACCCAACAATAAAGCAAAATGGCTATTGCTCTTGTTAAATAATGAGCTGTGTAAATTTCATCTGTTGGGCATGTATTCGGTGCTTTCAACACTTAAAGCTATTTCCAGTGGTTATGATTTTTGGTGTTCCTAATTTGAAGTAATCCATACATTATCATCATTCAGGAGAAATCCAGTTTTTTCTGCGCCTTTATTCAAACCTATAAGATTTTAGGAAATAATATCAAAACGTATTTCATTATGAATCAAACCTTGAGGCTAGAACTGACTTGGTACACTGCTTTTGCATTTTTAGTTTCTACCGTAGTACATTTTGAGCCTCTATTATTTGATTTCACTTCCAAATGTTTCATGTGCTGGCTGATTATTGTCATGTTGAGTTACTTTGTCCCAATTACATGGAGAAAGAAAAAAAGCTGAGCTTCTCAGAATGTATTGCTGAAAATCATGTAAAAGTAGATGGCAGTATGTGTGTGTAAACACATCACTACACATTGAATTGTGTTGTGGCAAATGGGAAACAGAATACATTTTGCACAACAGTTTTCCTTTCCCACTGCATTTGAAAGAAGAAGTCTTATCTTAGCAAATATCATTAATTAAATACTATGATATTAATTTCTTTCATATATTTAGGTCCTGATTTTCAGAGGTGGTGAACTTCCACAACTGCACTTAAACTCAATGCGAACTTCAGGTGTTTCAGCAAGTCTGAAAATGAGGCCTTTAATATTTTTGCATATTTATCAGGGCCAAATTAAAGGAATCCAGGGCTCTACACACATCATTAAAAAAAAGTCCCTCATGGCTTTGCCACTGTGGCAAAGGGTCATCCCTAGGGCCAAAAGGTCATCTGCATTTGGAATGATAGTGGCAGGACGCCCCATCCCCTGAAAAGCATTGGTGGTGGAGCAGGGGTCCCTGCTTCCCTCACTCTCAAGAAGCAGAGACCGTTCCCATTCTTGACTTAACAGAGAGGGTGTAGCTGCATGGGTGAGCAAGCAAGATCTGTTGCTCTTTTTACCTCCTGCCACATACAGAATCTTGCCTTTAGGTGCAGAGCATGGTTAGTGTGGGCTCCAGTTTAACACCCAGAAAGGAATATATTAATCCATGCCTAGGAATGGGCAGGAGGAAAAAGCTCCTGGTTTTAACTATCCAGTCTCATCCCCAACCCAGATGAGTGCTGGAGACAGGTCTCTTTCCTTTCTGGAGGTTCTAATAGGCTACTTTGTGATGTTTTGAGGATCACCCAGACCAGACAGATGTTCTCTCACTGTAACTTTGAGTACGTTAATGCTATACTACTATAGCTCAGAGCTCTGACAGCTGTAGCCAGTTTACAAGCATAAGGGTCTCAACCCTGGCTTCCATTCACCAGGTTACTCCTTGCAGGGTGACCCCACTAGCCTTTCTGGTCCAAATGCCCCCAAATCCATCTTCCGGAGTTCTTAATTACCAGACACTTGGACTTCTCCCCTTGGGTTTGTTACCCCCAAAGGAGTAACCTGCCCCCAGTTATCAGTTCACTTTGGCACACACACCTCAAACAGAGACCTGCTTTGGGTAAAAATAAACACAAAGTTTATTTAATAGAAAAATCATAGATTCACAGAAGTGGTAAGGAAAAGCAAACATATACAAGTTACAGAGAAAATAAACATGAGGATGCAATCTCAGGCTTTTACATTTCCATTTTAGCTACATTTCCTTATCTATTTACCTATTGTCTCTGCATATAGTTTCCCAGCACGCCCTGTGTCCTAGACTAGGGGATCCAGAGTTTCATAGACATCACCCTGCTTAGATGCTGCCCCTCAGTTTCTGGACCATCTTTACGTCCAACTCTTTTCCCTTTTAACAGACATTTTCCCCCCCTTCTCTCAGACTATGGTAATTCATGGTTACAAAAAGCAGGGGAAACTCCCTCCTTCTTTAGTTTTTCAAGATTGAAACTTGAAAGAAAACCCCAATGTCTTTCCATTACCTTCAGCCATTGTCTTTCCCTAGATTTTACATTGCTAAGTGCTTACAATTAATTACATGTAAGCAACTAGCCTCAGAGGTGCACCTCCTTGCCTGATTACTTCACCCCCTATTTCTAGGTGATGCTGCAGTTGCATCCTAGTGATAATTACAATGTTCTACATATATTCACATGCATCCATTCCTAACCATTACATTAATCCATATGTGCTAGTGAGCCTCAAGTTCAGACCATTACAAACTTTCATTAAAGACCTTATTGGACATATTTGTACACAATAACATTGTATACAGCAGTTGGTTCAATTGCTTATTCTTTGGAGTTCAGTCGCTTTTTTCTCCCTTTGGGGTGTCTGGACCCTGATTGTCACATGTTCTTATAAGAAAAAAAAAATAGGGAGGAGAAGTGAGTATTTGACCCAGCCAACTATTTTGCATTTCTCTCTGACAGATAAGAAGAGAGATCTCAGCAACAAATACCTCAATATGTTCAGCAATCGACTCCACTGACTGACATTTCATGAGTTGTGTAAGACCCCATTCCCACATTAAGATGAACGATCACTTGAGCATGTTACAAAAGTCTTGCAATCTGAATAGTAAGAGCTCAGTTGTTGTCAGTGTTGAGTGGGATAGGTGAAAATAAACACTGGAATAAAGGTTGTCACAAAACAACCAAATTGGCTTCATAGCCATGTGCCTGTAGCTGCGAGGGCAAAGACTGTCCACAAACTTGTGTTTAGTTATATATGGTATAATACTGCTGCTTCAGAAATGTAAAGTTATCCAAGTTTACCTAGTCATTGTTTTACAACTCATCTTTTCAAAATACATACAGATTACTTTGATGGATATAACTAGGTTAAGCAATAACCTGCAGGGATTGAAAGGCTCTCCTTTTTTTCCTTTTTTGAAATGCATTACACTGGGATTGTGCTACTTTGTTGCTTACAAAAACCAAAGGAAATTTGCATAGAATAAAACTATCCACTAGACTTCACTGACTAGTGAAAAGGGATTTATTTGAAGACAAGCATAAAGCTGTATTTATAACAATCACTTGTGGAGACACCTGTTTGGCCTTTATCATTCAACCACAAAAATTAGGTATGGAAAAAGACCTGCTGGTCAAACATTCTAGTCTCTTGCAATGTAGAATCATTCCTTATAATACATATTCTCAAATCTTTGCCCAGACTCAATTTAAATATCTCAAGGGAAGGGGATTTGTTTTTGTGCGCATGTGTGCATGTGTGTTGAATCCTTGCTGAAAAAAAACCCAAAAAACTGTAATACAATTTCAGATCTCAGATTAAATTCCTGGTGTTGATGCTAGTGGTGCCAACTGATCATTAGAATGTCAAGGATCTAAATAGATATTAGATTTTTTCATGCCTATAACTCAAATACAATGCAAGTATGCAAATGTAATCATATATATACTACGCTTCCTGTTTCAACATTTAAATCAGTATCACTGGCCTCACAATTGTTGTTAAATTGAAATGGACAAACTGAGTGCAGTTTGGGATTTGGGGAATTGATCAAAATATTTTGGTGTTCCCAAAACTAATTAAAATTAACAAACTTTTTTCTAGTCATTTAAATCCATGTTCTTTTTCAACAGACATGAAAGAAAATTGTATGTCTACCTAACAGGAAGCTTGTTCTATGTTTTAGGGACAGATTACCACTTCCTAAAAGGTAAACTGGCACTAATAAGTATTATGTAAATAGCATACATATACTGTTCCGATTCTTTTGTATTAGATTTTATTCTGCCTCGTCTTTCATTTTTGAATCAGTCTGTATGTATCTGTTTTTATCCCTTCCCCTTTCTTCACAGTTCCTGCTAAATAGAAAATAAAACTAATAATTCTGATGTTTGAATAGGTTTGAAATGAGGCAAAATGGTTTGTCTAGCCCTGTTAATAGAATTTGTGCACGTAACTCCCCATGTAGCACTTTGAAGTTGTGCGAAGTGACAGCACTTTCATTCCGAGAAGAGGAAGAGCCATATGGCTCCATTATGTGACTGGCTAGTTTTTATAGTAGATCAGAACAAAACATTTGTGATCTTTAAGCCTGTGCAAATTAGTTATGTAGATGGGCAAAAGTAGCAGTGCAGATACATATGGCTGCATATTTTCAATGTTTTCCACTTAATCTCTTTATAGGTGACACAACAGGAAGATTCCAACTGATCAAGGTGAAAAGAGAGAAAGAAATCAGCTGCGGGAGGGTTTTCACACAAGGAATCTATATGGCCAGTGCTGGTTACACAAGGAGAGTTTCACTATTCAGTCTGAAGAACAAAATGAGGTAAGACTGAAGTTGCTAGATCATGTTTTTCAACTTTTCAAACATGATCTAAAGTTTAAAAAAATGGTTAGAATGTTCCTTGGTAGGGTCCTAAATCATTATCATCCACTAACTGCCCTGGATAGACTGCCCCCACCCAAGACCCAGCATTAGGACTGAAGCTACATTAGGACTGGGAGATACATGTGTACATCTAGAGGAAAATGTATCTGAGAGGGACACTGTGCAAGAAACTTGAAGTCATTGATTTTCTTGATCCTAATCCTTTGTCTAAAGATAATCCCAAGAGTCCTTACCTGTCACTCCACTGCTGTCTTCATCCTTTCTTGCTTGTGGGTGTGATGCAAATCACATGAAAGAAATTAATTGCCTCTTTCATTGCCCATAGTTGTTTTGTAGATCATGTTATCAATATGCAGTTTCTGTTGTACCTTTAGGTTTGATAAGAGTTAATAAAAAAGATTCTTACTGTGTGCTTTTAAAACACTTAGGGCTAGATTCACAAAGGAACTTCGATGTTGTGAAACTCAGCATCACGCTGCCTAACTTTTAGGCACCTAGAAAATCATTGATATTTACAAAGCCTGAGCTAGGCACTGAGGCTCCCTATACAATGAATAGAGAGCAAGAGGTGCTTCAGAATGGGATTCACAAAAGCCAGCAATCTAGTGGTGCCTTGCCTAAGATAACCAATTGGAGACACCAAACTGAGTGGTGTGTGCTAAGCCTTCCCTCCTCTTCAAAACAGGTGTGTCCCTCTGTTCAGGATTCTCAGCTGCAAACCCATTCTTGGCATTAGGTGCCTATTCCATTTTGGCACAAGTCCGGAGGGGGGGCAGGCCTACCTCATAACTTTTAGCCCAGTGGTTAGGGTACTCACCTGAGATATCTGAGACCCCCAGTTCAAGTGCTCCCACCCCCTCCATTTGGCTGGGGGAAAGAATTTGAATTTGAATCTGTCACCTCTCAGGTGAGTGCTCTAACCCCCTAAATTACAGGATATTTGGAAGTTCAGCTTCTTCAGTCTCTCCTGTTGAAGCTGTTCCAATGTGGATAAATAATGAAATAATCTTTGGGCCAGAAAGAGAGCAAGCATCAGCATATGAATGATTCTGTAGCCTCCTGGTTAGAGGACTCGTGGGAGATGGAAAACCCAGGATCCATTCCCCCTACTCCAATAACTTTAAAAAAATATTTATCCAAGTGGAACAGCTTCAATAGGAAGCACCACGTCAGAAAAATCTCATATCTCAATAATTAGAGCATTCGCATAGTGGTGCCTTATCCCTGTTCAAATCCCTTCTTTCCTCCTCTGGGGCACAAGGGGTGTCACCCACATCCCATGGGAGTACTAAAAATTGTGAGCAAGATTGTCCTCCTGCTCTGGCTGTTTTGTGTAAGTTCACTGATATGATCCAAGTCTGGAAGACAAGGTCTGAGCATGGGTCCTGAATTGGATCCTATAAGTGAGTTAGGCAGAAGAACTCCTATCTTCCCCTTGTTCATGCATCAGTCTGGGGCTTAGGTATCTGGGCGCATGCCACGGGGCTGCAGTGCACATGCCCAGAGACAAAAACCATAGGCAAGAAAGGAACTTTTACTGAAAAATGTGGGTGCTGAGTAAGTTTAGGTGCCTATAGTGTTGGTCAGCAACAGAGTGAGGGTTTTGTAAATCCCACTGGGACCTGATTCTGGGATTTAGATGCCTAAAGTGACAGGCACATTAGCCCTTTTGTGAATTAAGCCCTTACTGATCTACAAAACTGTGAATGGTAGTAAGCCATATAGAAGAGAAAGTGTTAATGCTAGGTCTAAGAATGTGGACTGCTCGCCTATTATCTTTGTTGCTGCAGAAGCAGTAAAAATGTATTTCCACCAATAAGTAAAAATCATGAGAATTTTTAAATGGAAATTTTGACATTCAAAATGCACTTTGCAAAGGTAAGAGGTATTCACACAACTCTGTAACTTGAAGTAATGTATGGATTTTTAATAACTCATACATTGGATATTTCATGCTTCTTTGTTTTCAGTGTTATTTTTGATTGTGCTGGTGAATGTAACCTTTAAAAACAATCTTAAACTAAAAGATCCACAACAAATTGGCCCAATAGTCACCACAAGCTCTTAGCAATCATCCTCAAAATTGATACTGATGAAGGTTTTGTTCACAAGAGGACCATTGCTGAACTGGGCTTTGTGTTATTGAATGGACATTTAATTGTATATTGTCAGTCCCAGAGATGGTGGGTTCTGTAGGTCAGAAATTACTTGAAACCAGACTTCGCTACTATGCTTGCAATCCAGTGAAAAGGATGAGCACTTCAACATAAAGTGTTTAGTTTTCCCATCTGTTAGGAATCTTACACATATTCACAGATTGCAAGACAAAGCAGTGAAGGCAAACAAGCAAGTCATACTGAAAGCATTTTAACTAAGATAGCATTCTTCCCAAATGGTGCCAGAGTGATACCAATTAAAGCTACACTATGAAAAAAGCTTTTACGAGGACAAAATTATCTGACATTTTTATTCATATTAAGAAGGTCTCAGGTGAGGTAAAAGCATTATAAAATGCACTTAGGGCCAGATTCTGCCACTTTATTCATGTTGAGTAGTATCTTAATTTATGATTAGTCCCATTTTCTTCAGTGGTATCCTAGAAACCAGTGACTCTGAAAAGGATTAAGGGATCATGGTAGATAACAAATTGAACATGTGACCCTAGTGCAATGCAGTTAAGAGGGCAAATGTAATTCTTGGAAGTGTAAGCAGGGGAATATCAAGTAGGAATAGGGAGATGGTATTTCATATATGGCATTAGTAAGATCATTACTGAATACAATCTCCAGTTCTGGTGCCCACAATTCAAACAAGATGTAGAAAAACTGGAGAGATTTCAGAAAAGAGCTACAAGAATGATTAAAGGTCTGGAAAATATGCCTTATACTGAGAGAATAAAGAAACTCAATCTATTTAGTTTGTCCAAGAGAAAGCTGGGAGCTTGATCACAGTCTGGAAGTACCTACATGTGGAAGAGATTTGTGATATTAGACAGTTCTGGAATCCAGCAGAAAAGGGCTTAATGAAACGCATTGGTTGGAAGCTGAAATTAGACAAATTCAGACTAGAAATAAGGCACAAACTAACTAACAGGGCTATTAACCATTAGAACAACTCAAGATCTCCGTCACTTGCAGGCTGTAAATCAAGATTTCTAAAAGATATGCTATAGCTCAAACACAAATTATGGGTTTGATACAGAGATTATCAAGAAGTCCTTTGGTTTGTGTTAAGCAGAAGGTCAGGCTAGATGATAATGGTCATTTCTGGTTTTAAAAATCTATGAATCTAAGGGTTTGTCTACACTTAAAATGCTGCAGCAGCTCAGCTGGACCGCTGCAGCTGGGCCTTTGTAGCACTTCAGTGTAGACACTGCCTACATGGACGCGAAGGCTTCTCCCATCAGCGTAGGTGATCCACCTCCCCAAGAGACAGAGTTCTTCTGTTGACCTAACACTGTCTACCTGGGGACTTATGTCGGCTTAACAATGCCGCTAAGGTGGGGATTTTTCACACCCCTGACCAACGTAGTTAAATAGACATAATTTTCTAGTGTAGACCAGCCTAAGAATCTACAAAGTTTTGTAAGGCTGGTAGAATCTGACCCTCAATCATATACACTATAACTTTTATTGAAAAGTCTACTTTTGGGATTATGATACAATGCTTTAATTCCTCCTATTCTAAAATATTTCTAAAGACACTGGAAATATTATTCCAGATTGCAGAAGCTACACCTTGAGGCAGATATACACTCTGAAGATCTGCAGATTGCAGTTTCTGAATTGTCATGAGTTAAATATGTACCACTTCAGCATTCTTGTTAGGCTCAGATGCAGTAATGATGAAGTATCAAAAATATTAATGTATGCTACGTTCTTTGAACTACACAAGTGTGTTGTACTATTTGATCTCTCTCAGTATTCTGTATCTTAACTGCCTCTCATTCCATTCTTTTTCCACAGGTTAATGAGACTGTAAAGTAGGAAGACACGTAACGATAAGCAAATCAAAACAGCATTTTGAAAGGTCAAAAAGGGACATTACATCCTTATTATCCCAAGAATAGATGACTAATACCAAGGCACTATTTTCCAGTGAAAAAAGATTTTAATCATGAGCTGAAAATGGCATGTTATTGCTTTCTTGTGACAAAGATTATAACAAGACTGTGAAATTGTACTAAATAAATCTCTCTTTTGTACTTTTCTTACTGTGGATCCCACTTGTATGTCAAAGAGCTAAACTATAACAAAGAGTCCATACTCATATTATGCATATCAGTATCTATAGCAGTGTACAGTAATGTCTTTTACAATTGAACATTTGCCTTCTGAAATCACACATATCCATTTTAGCTGATGCATTGCATCTGTTTTACATTGGCTCCTTCAAGGTATGGAGACATTTTAATGTGAAGGAATTTACAGTGTATTCAGTAGCTTAGTAACAAATTGATAAACATATGGAACTGTCATGATCTGGTGTATCAAGTTTAGTCATTACACAGATGAAGACTCTTCCTCTAGGACTACAGGTATGAGGAAACAAAGTTAAACTATAAGAATTTGAAATGTTACATTTTTCAACACCAAAACACACCTTTAAGGTTCTTGTGGCCAAGCGTATTTCTAATTAATGAGCAGATTATGTAAATTCAAATTAAAACTGAGCACGTGAAAATCAGAGCTCTTGTTGACTAGCCAAAAAATACTATGCTTATTCAGCTTGATACTTGAGGAGTTTGATAAGGTTTGTAGAATTACAGTTTAGGTGTTACAATGTGGAAAGCTGTTATGCAAAAACATTAGTCTCATCTATAATCAGCTTTTAAATATTGTTAGAGCAAGTGGTATGGGTGGATCCTACACAAGATCTGTCAGGTGGAAATTAAGAGAAGGCAAAGTGATATTATATGTAATTTCTAGGAAAATATGCCTTCATCCATCTTCATGAAATTTAAAGTTCAGGATCTTGCTGAGGAAAATCATTCAGCTTTGGTGGCTTGGACTTGACAGCTCCAGGAGATTTTTGATTTCCCATGTTTTGGTTTTAAGTGAACAGACCTTGTCTGGTTCTTGAACTTCACCCTGGTCATGCAAGTTACTGTTCTAGCTGCCCCCCTCTGATTTATCTGCCATAGCTCAGTGAAAAGGAAGGGGGAGATCATGTGACTTGATCCAAAATATTTTTCCAGCCCTTGAGTAGAATTTTTTTTTCTCTTTTCCTTGAGTGATTTCCTTTTCCACTAGAGACTGCAAATACATTTGTCATCCTTTGTGTTCAGCTATAATGTAGAATAGTTTCTCAGCATAGTCACAATCTGCAACATATTTTGAAACTTCAAAGATTTTGAAAAACTACAGATAAAAATCCCTAATGGTTGTTCATTTCATAGGTGCCTATACAAAAATTAACGTTTCCTTAGAGTCTAGACAAATTCCCCAAGCTGCAGTTTAACACATTATGTCTGGTTCTTCGTAACTTAACATAATTTGTTAGTTATGGAACTAAGATTGCTGTACTGAGCTCTCTTCTGTTATTATGCTCCCGCTGTTAATATAAGGATGCAGGTATGCAGACAATACAAGACATTAGGGCACCTTGTTTGTAGGGTTATTAACTCTTTATAACAAATCCATTAACATCCTTGTTGCATTTGAAATGTATACTATATCTGATCGCATATACAGATGCTGTTAAGAAAACACCATAGATTTTGTTGTATATCTTCTGTCCTAGATATGGACAAATCAACATTAAAGAATATGATTGGCTCGAGGATTTCAGCTGTCAATAGGATACTTGCTTACACTTTTCATACCATGCATTTTAAAAATGATGTAGCTGTATAGTAACACAACAGACTGCAATAATTATAATGAAACCAGAACAGAACATAAAGTAACTATTTTGATGGTGGCCATACTCTTCAGTTTTGCCTTTGTGATTAGGTGTTACTGTTTGTATTTGTAACATTACACAAAGTTCCTTTCCTATCCTTAACATAGGAAATTCCTAGGAAATACGGTGATTACCGGAGGCATTGTTTATACAAATGAGAAGTTGTAATGGGTAATTTATGTTTTGAAAATACTCAGAATAGTCACATATACACCATAGACTCAGACCCCAAGGAACAGGATCATGTGATTTCCTTTGAGCAGAACTTATTCTACATAGATTAAAAGAGAGCAGGGGAAAGTCTCTTGTTAAAACAGGAGCAAGACTGAGGTAGAAGAGAAGAAAGAGGAAGGTGATATGTGAATAGAGGGTGTATGGTACACGAGCAGAAAAGGATAAAATCTATAATGGAGCAAGCCCATTGAGCTTTTTAAAAACAAGGAGGATTTTTTTAATGGATTCTGAAATAAATGGCTCAATCTACGATAGACTATTTTGCAAATGCACACAAATGGAGAGTGCATAGGGGCCTCACTGAAAATGTACACCTTTATGTGCAAAAATGTGCATAGCATGTTTTGTAGGTTCAACAGGCCAGAGGGGCTCATAGTTGAAGCCCAATAAAGTGGGTGCACCCACAATATGTACATAGCAAAAATATAAAACAAACGCAAGTATCTCCAGAGCATAGTTCCTATAGCTCAATATCTAGCCTTGGATATACTTGCATTTGTTTTTTTATTTTTGTCTCACAACCAACTGGTTAGTATTTTATGTATTAAACTATGAACTGGAAAATATATGAACTACCCATGAAAGAAAAGCAGTTGCATTATTAAAGAGCATTAAAAACAATTTGACATGAAAGGCGTTTTTAGAGATAGTAGATTCTGTCCAATTTACTAGTGTGCACAAAACTTAATATAACTTTCACCATTACTACCACCTGACAGCTGTTCAGCATCCTTTGGGAAATACAATCATGGTCACAGTCCAGTTCATAGTGGACAGGTATCAACGTCCCAGCGATCACCACCCTGACTGGCACTAACTGGTTCGTTTGTTGACATTCTCAGCAGAGGCCAGTGTCTGAATGAGCATAGAGACTGAATTGCAAGCTCCACTGAAGAGGGAAACTGAGCCAATCCTTCTCCCTGAAATCAGTGGCAGTTCTAAAATATATTTCAATTGATATAGGACTGGGCCCATGGTCTTTTTATTTGCATTGTACATGCATGACGATACAAAAGTAAAATACCTTTACAGGTGGTGCCTTCACAGCAAAATTTAGTCCAGGGGTGGGCAAAATACTGCCCTCAGGCCAGATCCCATCTAGCATTTCTGTCCAGTCAACCATGCAGTGGCAAAAGCAGGCCCACCCAACCCATTGCTTCTGCTGCCAACTCTCTGCTTAAGCTACCCTGGAGCGTCAGGCAGTTTTCAGCTGGTCTCTACCTGAACTTCCGGCTCCCAGTCACATGGCCATGAATCACTAAGCTGCCCAATGCTTCAGTTGCCAAGGTAACTTTTGGTCATCACAACATCCCATAGCAATAAGTTCCACAGGTTAATTATGCATAATGTGAAAAAGTACTTCCTTTTATTTGTATTAAACCTGCTGCCTATTAATTTCATCAGGAGATCCACTGGTTTTTGTACTGTAGGGTAAATCATACTTCTCTATTTATTTTTTCCATACCATTCATGATTTTATATAGCCCTCTATCATATCCACCCTAGTCATCACTTTTCTAAACTGACCAGCCCTAAGCTTTTTAGTCTGTCCTCATGTGAAAATGTGAGATACCACTGATTATTTTTGTCGCCCTTCTCTGAATCTTTCCCAGTTTCACTATATCTTTTTTGAGATGAGGTTACCAGAACTGCACACAATTTTCAAGGTGTGGGAAGACCATGGATTTATATAGTGGCATTATATTTTCCATGTTGTTTTCTATCCCTTTCCTAATAGTTCCAAATATTCTGTTAGCCTTTTTGTCTGCTGCTGCACATTGAGCTGATATTTTCAGATAACTATCCATGCTGACTCCAAGATCTAGTTCATGAGTGGTAACGTCTAATTTATAACCCATCTTTATATATGTGTAGTTGAAATTATTTCTCCATTACTTTGCACTTATCAGTGTTAAACTTCACCTCCCATTTTGTTGCCTTCACCCAGTTTTATCAAAGTCCCCTGTAACTCTTCACAGTCAGCTTTGGACCTAACTACCTTGACTAACTTTTGTATTATCTGCAAACTTTGCCACTTCATGGTTCACTCCCTTTTCCCAATCATTCATGAATATGTTGATCCTGCTTTTCCTCTCTCTCCATTGTTGAAAACTGACCATTTATTCCTACCCATTGTTTCCTGTCTTTTAACCAGTTACTGATTCATGAGAGGATCTTTCCCGCTACCCTGCGACTACTTAGTTTCCTTAGGCACCTTTGGTGAAGGACCTTGTCAAAGCTGCTCTGAATGTCCAAGTACACTATAGCCATTGCATCAACCTTGTCAATGAGGCATGTTTTCCCTTTACAAAAAGTGTGTTGACTCTTCCTCCACCAAATTGTTTTTATCTGATAATTCTGTTCTTTACTATAGTTTCTACCAATTTGCCCACTACTGAAGTTAGTCTCACTGGCCTGTTATTGCTAGAATCGCCTCTGGAGCTTTAAAAAAAACCCACGGCATTACATTAGCTATTTTCCAGTCATCTGGTACAAATGTGTGTTTCAATGATGGATTGCCTACTACAGTTAGTAGTTCTGCAGTTTCATATTGGAGTTACTTCAGACCTCTTGATTAAATACCATCTGGTTCTGGTGACTTATTACTGTTTAATTTATCAATTTGTTCTAAAACCTCTTCTATTTACACATTAGAGTGGGACAATACTTCAGATTTCTCACCCACAAGGATAGCTCTGACATGGGTATCTCCCCCATATCCTCTGCAGTGAAGACCAATGTAAAGAATTAATTTAGATTTTCTTCAATAGTCTTGTATTCCTTGAATTTTCCTTAACACCTGGGTTGTCCAGTGGCCCACTTCCTGTTTGGCAGCCTTCTTGCTTCCAATGGACTTAAAAAAAATTCTTACTGTTTGTTGTGTGTTTAACAAGTTCTCAAATTCTTTCTTGGCCTGCCTTTTTACACTTAACCTGCCAGAGTTTATGTACCTTATTATTCTCACTAGGATTTGGCCTTTTTGCCTCTAATGGCCTCCATTACTCTGCTGTTTAGCCACAGTGGCATTTTTTGATCCTCTTCCTGTCTTTTCTTATTTGACATATACATTTAGTCTGATATTTTTAAATAGTCCCCATGCTACTTGCAGGCATTTAACCTTTATAACAGCTCCTTTTAATTGCTAACAAGCGTCCTTATTCTTGTATAGTTCCCTTTTTTAAAATGTTACTGTGGTGGGGGTTTTTGTTATTATGCCCCATCCCCATATGGATGTTAAATTTAATTACATTATGGTCTCTAATACCATGCAATACAGCTATAGTAATCTCTTGGGCCAGGTCATGTGCGCCAATTAGGACTAAAATCAAGAATTCTCTCTCTCCTTGTAGGTTCCGGGACTAGTTGCTTCAGTTATTAATGGTGTCTAGAAATTCTTTGGTTGTGATAACATTTACCCAGTCAATGCAGGCTAGTTTAAAATCACCTCTTATTATTGTGCTTTCTGCTTTGGTAGCCTTTCTAACCTCCCTTAGCATTTCACAATCATTGTCGCCATCTTGATCAGGTGGTCCGTAATATATTCCTACTCCTTTACTCTTTTTAATCAAGCATGGAACTTCTATCCATAGAGATTTGATGGTACAGTTTGTTTCATGTAAGATTTTCACCTTATTTGACTCTATGCTTTCGTTAACATATAATGCCATATAATTCTCACAGGTTCATTGTGGGGCTTAATGAATGAATATTGCTTTAAAATCCTTTGATGGATGCAAAATAAAAGTTCAAAGGACTGTATTGTTACAATATATAAAACCTCTCGTTTTTTTATTTAAACTCATTGCCATGTGCTTCCTATTAATAGACTTTTAGGAAGTAACTGTTCCACCTGTCTCTATTTTAGACAAATTAGCTTATTTCTATTCAACTTTGGATAGTCCAAATCAGTGTTCAAAATTAATTGTCCTTTGAAATACAGAAATCTAGACTGCTCTTATTCTAACTATCACTTAACTTTTAAACATATATATACCTACAGATAGCTAAACACAACACAGATCAGCCAGGTCTGTCTCTAGGTTTTAAAAATAAATAAATAAAAGGAACCTAAATAGGTGTTAAGTTTGGGTGCAGTTATCTGTCACAGCCAAAGCATAAACAGGTTAGCAGCACTTGTTATTTCTATATTCTACAGTGAAACGTAGACATGAGAAAACCAGAGGAGTTTTGTTTGTGTGTTGTAGGCCAAAAAGTTCTGAACTTGAAAAACATGATGTTTGTGCATAAGACAGTGAGAAAAGTAACCTTAAATACACATAGAAAAGTGGGTTGAAAAGGCAACTATAAATCATTAAAGGCTGAAAAAAAAAATGTTGTGACTGATGATTATGTTGTCCATCATTATATCTGAAGCCTACCTCTTATTAGAGATAGTAATATTACATGTATAATTACAATGGCTTGAAAGATACATTAGGCTTGATTCTGATCCACTTCCATTGGTTTTATACAGTGTAACACCAATGACTTCAACTGAATTTTTTCTGATTTACACCTGTGCATGTGAAATTGAGATCAGACCATACTCTTTTTCTACCTTTAATGTTAATAACGAGCAGCAGCTGATATACTGTGTTCCCCAAGCCATCCTGGAAAAAGAATGTGTCATCATTATCTTAATGAGGGGAAGGAGGGAGGGAGATTGTTAAAATGTTTTCTCTCTAGCCTAATTGAGAGAGAGAGGAAATATACACTGAGCTAATTTCTTCTAGTCTTTACCTACAAGAGAATTCTTGTTAGATATAACTGAAAGAGACAGGGAGATGCAGCAGTAAAAGGGATCAATTCTGCTCCCACTGAAATCAGTGGTAATACCCCCATTCACTGCAGCAGCATCGGGCATAGGTCCTAGATGTAGACTGGTTGAGAAAGTACTGAGAAAGCGCATGCTTCCAGAGTAATGTTTAGTAAATATAGTAAACTGGGTGTTTCTAGAGAAACCTTTTGTTTTAAATGCAAAAGTAAGTTGTCTGCTATCTGTGAGCCCTGTTCTGTCTTCTACACTCACCTCTAAACACCCGGCTACATGAGGATGTTTGTATTAAGTGTTGTGCCAATTTAGGCCTTGCTGAGTTAAAGCCTGTGCAGTTGCATGCATAGAAGGTGACAAAAGCCCTCTTGACAACATGTGAGGAAGTGTTCATATGTGAAATCAGAGGTGCATTTTGACTGGATGAGGTCATCACTCCTTTGGGACATTGTTTTTCTGGGAATCATGGGGCAACTTGTTAGAAAGCAAGAGAAGAAAAATTTTACTTCCTGTCAACAGCTACATCATGTCTGCCCCCACCTGCTCAGACTCCGTTACACATCACACTGTTACCACACCCATGGCCCTAAAGGTGATCAAGTGAGCAGAGAGAACCACATAACCCTTACCTGTTTACCTCCTCGCACTCTTCTTTTTTTGCCTTCTGTCTAAAAAAAGAAGTTCAGCTCAGCAAGCCAGAACAAATCTAAATTTGCAACACTGCTAGGAAAAGCAAACTAAGAGCAGTGAGTTAGCCTGATTCTGGTAAAGATATGCATGGGCTTAGAGTAAATAATAAGGGCATGTCCCGTGTGCTGCACCTGTGACCTTTTTCAGCAGCTAGAATGCAAGTGAGAAAGCATCAGAGGGAGAAGTTGCATTTTCTGTCACTTGCTGTTCTTTTTCCTCTCTTCCTGTGTGTATGTTTTATGAAACAGAATCAGAACTACCACCTGAAATTGTTTTCTCTTTCTCCCAGCAAAGGCTTTCTCAGTACCATCTGAAATACCATCTAAAAGGCCGTCAAAAGGGAATTTAACAGCCTTTGTAAGCTAAAAGGAATAAGAGACCTTCTAAAATGAAGTTTTACTTTTTTTGTTTCAAATGCTCTATTTTCTTTTTATGCATGTTAAATAAACAATTAAAATGAATTTGATGACTGCAATGGGAGTAATTAAAACATAACTTCACAGACTACACTTAACTGTTAGCTATTATAATGGTAAGATAAGGGCGTTGTGAACACTTCATCCTTTGAGCTGCACATACTCTCTCAATAATACATCAAAATGTACTACACCATAGTGTGTAAAGGGTGACAGAATCAGGACACGAATGAATAGTATGAGGTGTATTGACACTTCGCTAGTTATATTTACCTGGATATTATCTATTGTATTTTCAATTAAGGCAACATTTTCTAAAGCACGTAAGTGATTTAGGAACCTAAAACCCATTGACAGCCAATGGGAATTTGGAATTTTTGAAAATTTCATGCTGAATCTTAATTTCTTTCACTTCATAATAAAATGGAGAGAGAGGGAATAAATTATGTTCTTCCTGAACAGTTACATATGCTGAGTTTCCATGATGCATATTGGCACACAACACCTCTTGCATGGTGGGACTGATGCCTTTCTGGTCAATGTTGATTAATTAATTTCTCATTGCCTTACTTCCCCATTTGTAAAAAATGGGAATAATTATACTTACTTGCAGCACAGAAATGTTGAAGAAAAATTAATGAATGAAAGATAATGTGATAATGGAGGGCAACATAGGAAACGAGGTAGACAGAAGTGATGCATCAAGTTTCAGCCACGTAGCCATTAAGATTAGAAGAAACTATTTGCTGTGTTTTTTGGTTTGAGGATGAGAATATGTTCCTGGGTAAAAAGGGGGGGGAAGGGCGCTGAGAGCCTTTTGTGGTTTTGGTTTTTTTAAACTGGCTAACTGATGTGAAATATCTGATGTATTTAATGCTGTTGAATGGTTACTTTAAGTTTTGTTAGGTTAATTACTCAGAGGTTCTAAATGGATATTTATGTATTACTAAATAATAATAAGCCAACTAATAATGGGTATATGATGGTAAACTCTCCACTTAACACTTTGAAAATATGTGTTACTGTTTCTTAAAGGTAGAGTCGCTCACAGTTGACTTTTTGTATTGTATATTTATTACCATTGTTAAATTTAAGAGGTTAAAATGACTTTACTGGGGCTATCATTCCCAACAGCTACCCAGTTGGGGCGGGGGAGGGGATTTACAAAGGAGATTTCAGCTAATCATTGCAGCAATTCACTTTTAGGCACTCTGCTGCCAAGTGGAATTCACAATCCTGGTTAGATCTCTATACAATGCCTGGGGAGAAAGAGCCACCCAAAAAAGGGCTTGACAGAAGCCAGCACAATGAGCAGGAGCCACTTAACCTAGGCAATAGGAAATGCTGAGGATAGAGGCCGTGGCCTATGCCCCACCCCTCAAAGGGAGATAGGGACCTAACACTGGGCCTGAGACACCCATTTCCAACCCCCCCACCCCCATCCAATCATGATTCACAGCTGTGAACCCTTTTCTGGAGTTAGAGGCCTCAGCCAGGTCAGCTGTTTTTCAAAGAAAGAAACAAGATGGAGGTGGTGTCCCCTCACCAACATTTAGCCCAGTGCTTCATTGTTCTTGAAGTCCTTTCCAAAGGAACTGCAGATTGAGCATCAAGCTGGAACATGTCCCTTGCAAACACAGAGAAGGGCAATGGGTATGTCCATCACAGATGGGCATGGCAGCATCATATGACAGGGAAAATTTGAAGCCGAGGAACGTAGGTGTGAACAGGGATACACCCTTGTACAAAGGAATTATCCCCTAGTACAGGGAAGTCTAGGAGAAAAGAAAGACCCCAAAGAAAGTAGCAACCTTATCACTACTCTTCACTAAATTAACAGTAACAATAAAAATACCCTATCAAAAACTAACTACAATAAACTTTTTAACTATGAAAGGAATCTAGTAAGGAACATGGGAGTTCCATACTGCATAACAGCTAATAAGAAAGAACAGAATGTGGGCTGTATCGACCCTACACCTTATATGCATCCCCTACGGGAAACACCTACAGGAAACTATGTGAGGTGCAGGTGCAGATTCAAGAGAATCTGATCTTGTGTGCATGCAGTGCATGTGTACTCAGAGCGTAATCTGTGTGGACTGTCAAAGAAAAAGTGACATTAAGGTGCCTAGTCCCACTTTTGGATCCCACCCTGTGTCTCTGGGCTAATACAATTTTCTTTTGAATAAGAAATAACTGCTGTGTCCCAGCTACTGCTGTGAGGTAATTGTTCATAACTGTTGATGTTTTAATGGTTGCTATGACCACTGTATGCTGAAAAACTAGCCAGTACATGAATCATTGTTTTCAGATCTCAGAGAAACTAATACCATAAGATCTGAAATAGACACATTGCCCCAGATGTTTATTAGGAGTGGGTACTAAATTCAATTTGATTTAACAATCAAGTGAGCCACTCTGGAAGATAACTTCTTTGTGAATGTACCTTTCTGAAGTATTTGCTTATAAACATCTTGTAAAATGTCATGGTTAAGAAATTAAGATCTTGTTAATACTGATTATTCCTGTCTATTCAGCACTGGTGAGGGCACATCTGGATTACTGTATCCAGTTTTGGGCCCTGCACTACAGAATGGATGTAGACAAATTAGAGAGCCCAGCGGAGGGCAACAAAAATGATTAAGGAGCTGGAGAACATGATTTAGGATTAGAGACCGAGGGAACTGGGCTTATTTAGTCTGCGGAAGAGAAGAGTGAGAGGGGAGGTGATAGCAGCTTTCAACTACCTGAAGGGGGTTCCAGGGAGGATGGAACTAGGCTGTTCTCAGTGGTGGTAGATGACAGAACAAGGAGCGATGGTCTCAAGTTACAATGGGGGGAGGTCTAGGTTGGATATTAGGAAAAACTTTTTCACTAGGAGGGTGGTGAAACACTGGAATGGGTTACCTAGGGAGGTGGTGGACGTAGAATATAAAAAGAATAGTTAATGGGCTTGTGCTTTAAGATAGAAAAGTAAAGTATGTAACAGGGAAAGAAGGGGCCGGAAGGATCTAATAAGGGCTGTCCAGATGCTAGCACAGCACAAAGAGAGGGCGAAGCTGACCACACTCAGCTGAGTGACACCTGGAAATGACCACAAGTCATGATGACTAAGCAGAAATGCCCATTAATTATGTCACATGATGAGGCAAGCTAAACAAGTAAATTGATCAGCTTGATCAGCTTGAGGGTATTTAAACCCCAAAAGTCAGTCACACTTTGGACTGCAGCCCGCTGGGATCCTCGGTAGCTGGACTGAGCCCTTCTATGAACCAGAAGTGTCCAAGGGACGGCTAATACTTCTTAGAATCGACTCGGCCCAAGGGTTTAGGGAAAGAAGCATTTTTGGTAAAGTAAGAAAGTACACTTGCTTTAAAATAATTGAAAGTTTACAAACGACCATCTGTCTGTAAGCACAGGACAGTAGATAATAGAATTGTGTACTATGAAAAATGATTACATATATGGTAAAATATTAGGCCTATGTATTTTTATTTGGTTTCTGGTCTGTTGCAGTTATGTTTGCACACTTTATCTTCTATTGCTTAAATAAATAAGTGATATTTCTTCCGCTAAAGGTTCGTTCGTATTCTTGTTCGGTCACCCTCGTCCCCCGGTTGAGGCAACTCCTCTGCTTCCAGAGCCCCACAACCCTGGAGCAAGAGCCTTGCAGGCTGCTTTGAGTCCACGGTGTAATCTCCATCCTTAGAGGTTTTTAAGGTGTGGCTTGACAAAGCCCTGGCTAGAATGATTTAGTTGGGCTTGATCCTGCTTTGAGCAGGGCCTGCAGGGGTTGGACTAGATGACCACCTGAGGTCCCTTCCAACCCTAATCTTCTATGATTCCATGTGGAGTTTAGCACTCCAGTACCAATGAACAGACAGGCTCAGTATCAACCAGTATGAATTGCATACAATGCAAGTCATGGACAATTTGTGGGCAAAGAAGGCTTGAAAGCTCAGTACCCTCCCTGACCTTGCTGTGGATGTGTGTGTGCAGGATTGGGCCCTGTGCCCCAATTTAGCAACTTGGACTGATTTTGCACCAGCTGCTAATGGTTTAAACGGATAGAAAATACAGCCAGGGACTGATGTGTTATAGAGGCATCCCTCACACTCCCCCTATATTGTGGCCATTCTTCCTTTTCCTTGCTACAGCTTGACCCCCCCACAAAGTCTGCTTTGCACTACTCTGGGGTAGAGGACTGAGGAAAAATGGGTGTGGCCAGACTCTTGCATTCCAGTGATCCCCAGCTGTTGAAGGTGTCAACAGTCAGCACAGTTTAGAGCAGCCCTTCAGCTAACATTGTGGAGGTTCAGGCCTCTACTAAGGTGATGCTTGTACATCTGTCAATAATAAGGTTAGCTCCTAAAATGGATAGAGCTTTTGTCTTCAAAGCATATTTCTCACACTCATTTATTTATTCTCTACACAATTATTCCTACTTTACACATAGGGAAAAATGACACCTAGAAGTGGAGCGATTTACCCCAGGAAGTTACCTTTAACCACAAAGAGTCAGTAGCAGAGAAGTATTTGAATTTAGGAGTTCCTGGCTGCCATGAGGGTGCTCAGACCACTGTGGCATTTTTAAATTTCCCATATTTAGAGATGGCTGACATTTGACAGAAAACGTTTCCTGCTGAGAAATGGGGTCCTTACATTCATTCTAAAAATACTTCTTATTTATTTCTGGTGGGAGGTCAGAAAATGTCATTTCAACAGTTTTTTTCCTCCATTTTTTCTAAAACAAACAAACAAAAAACCACTACAGAGAGACTAAAGGAAAAGTGAAAAAATACTGAGCAGCAGACTTATTGAGTTCCATGTTTCCTTTTACCACTCTTTCCCAAAAGGAAAATGTGAAAACACTGAAGCCATCATTCTGCTGCATTCATGGACAGAAAAGGAAAAAAGGGGAGACAGGAAAAGACCCACAAAATTAAAAATTAAAAAATTTCCAAAAAACTCCAATTCTAGGAAAATATATTATGTTAGTGAAGTCTAACAAGTCCAGTAGACTGTGGTTGAACTAGAACATATATTTGAAGAAGGCATCAAATATGGATTTAAAGACTGAGGCGGATATCCTCATTGTTAGAGGGTGTGTCTTATTTCTAACTTGACTTTTACTAACTTCAGCTTCCAGCGACTGAATTTTAATGGATAGAATGTTATATTTCTTTCAGTTAAACTGAGAACATGCCTGTGCAAAGCTTTATATGTACATCGGTTAAAAATACAATCTTAATCAATAAAACCATTACAAATTAGCACCTCATTAGGAAGACACCCTTAGTTGTTATGAGTCTACACTTCAGAATACTGAGAGACTGTCAGAAACATGCTATGAAATTGGATGTCACTGAAGTTATACTTGAAACTTGCAGGGTCATCAACGTTAACCGGTCAGATGTGGTAATCAAATGTCCTTGAGATAATTAAGGAAGGTGGAGATTGCTTGTCTCCCATTCTTTAGTCTGCTGTATCAATTGCTTTTAGCCTCAGTATTTTTATGCATTTCTATTATTTACTTATTTGGATATATACAATAATAAAAGGAGCACCTAACCATGGTTCCAAGTGTGCCTGCCACAAGAATGAAAATTAAATAGCTTACCCTCAACTGCCTGTAGAACTCACCCCCAAACAAAATACAAATACCCTTCACTCATGCAGCTCTAACTTCTATTAAACCCCATCTCCACAGCAGCTGGAGCAAACAGAGGGGCCTTTCAGTATTCTCTGAAGGCCAGCAGAGCAGGGCTATTACAGTCTGCTTGTGGAGCTTGTTCCAGAATGGAGGGCCCCTGGCAGAGCATGCTCTGCTTCCATCCCGTTCTTAGAGTGAAAATCAAAATCTAAAGTATTTTGAATGAAATCTGAAATATTTTCATTCTGGAATGCTGCTGTGGTGCCTCATGTTTCAATTCTCTGCTATAAGCACAGCACATAAGCAGATTACATTTCTCATGATGCATCACAATCTTCCTTCTTGATAAGGGGAGGTGGTACATAATAGGAGTCACATGGCAACAGTGCATCATGGGAGATTGTCTGCCTTGAGAGCCCCACCCATAGAAGAGTATGGTGACATGAGACAACTGAACTATAGGTCCAATGAGGCACCACGGCAACATATCCAAATAAAACTATTTTGGTTTTTCCAGGTACTCTTTGTCAACCAAAAAAAAGAAAATCTAAATTTCCTGAAGATTTCATAAAAATTGTTATTTAATTGAAAACTAATTTTTCTATCAAAAACAGTTGTTAGACTGTTTTCAATCACTCCTTGATATCATGGAATTATTTACACCTTCTTGCTTTCTCTAGTGGATATTGTACAGGATTGCGAACCAGGACATCTGGGTTCTATTTCTGGCTCTTCAACAAATGTTCGTGGAAAAGTCATTAAATTTGTTGTGTCCTAGCTTCCTTGTCCACATTATGATGCCTGAACAACCACAACTTCCACATAAATTATTGTGAGCTACCGCGTGCTCAGCAGCTTTGAAAATCTGTCCACGTAAGTGGACTTGGGTGCCTAAATGTAAGCACCTTTCATTTTGAAAATTTTGTCCTGTGATTTAAATTTAAAAAGTATCTGAAAATTGGTGAACCTCTGTTTTCTTCTACATTAAAATACTGACCTTGTGTTTTTGGGTTTTGGTTTTTTTTTAAATTTCTACTTTTAGACTGAGAATTACCTTTGCCAAGTTTTACGTCAACAGGTCATCTAATAACCCCTTGCAAGTAAACTTGAAATTGCTACTGACACAGTTTAGGAGGAAGATGGAAGGTGCATATAAGATATAGAAGAAGAGGATATAAGAAGAAATGTATTTAAAAAAATCCAATCCATATTTGCAGACTTAGAGACTAAGCCAGTCAGATCCATTTTGTGTTATACATAAGTTTATATTTAAGACTCCTTGAAAAGCAAATTATGTCTATCACATAAGCACACTTTTAACAATGTGAGTTGTTAGTCCAAAGAACTCTAAGATTTTGATATTGTATTTGAGTGATAAATAGTTGTAGACAACACAGGATTTATCCCCAAAGCTGGCATGTATTCTGTGATCAACAGAACCTCAATTAACTTGGGATATCTCAGCACATGTTTAAATATTGCTAAAAGGTGATATTTCATAAACACTTGTAAACTTCAATAATAAATTGATGAGTTTCCTTTACTTCTGAGAGTTAGAATGAGAAAGAAAACAAGCATCACATTCAAGCTTCATGGTTCAGCAGTGAGCAAGTCCCTGGCTTGTTTTCGCTAAAGATCATACAGGAGCTTGACTCTGTAGTCTGCATATATAATCCAGAATCGTTTTGCATCTACAATAATCATATTGTAGAAACCATAACCATTACATATTTTCTGCCTCTCTTCTGCTGCAGCTTCTGAAGTAGCTGGTAAAATATTATGCAATTCTGCTTTTTGTTACAAGATAAATCTTGGGCGGAATAGCACACTTCTGGTTGCAATGGAGGCAGCAAAGATGTGATTTTATTTGAGGTGTGTGCGAGTGAGTGAGTGGCTGGGTAATTAAGGTGATTTAGTGCTTGGGTGCTGGATTGACACTCTTAGAGAATGAAATCCCCTGACCAGCCACAGTGAGGGCAAGAGGTAATACAAGCTTCCCCTTCCTGTCCTGATAATTTGCTTCAGCCTGATCTTGAAGGATCAGCATAGGGGTGAAAGGGTAGTTCAGGTTCTATGGCTATTTAATACTTGAGATCTGAGCAAAGACCATCTATCAGGGTGCCACTTCAGATGGTGGTTTTTGAGATGTAGACATCTGTCCAGAATGAATTGCACTGAGACCACCTATTCATTTCATGTACACCAAGCAGTAAAATGAATTGACTACTTACAACTCTGTCTGTTTATAAACCAAAAAGTGAAAGGTCCTATAGCTCATTACCAAATACACTTAACCATCCAGTCCCCCTGCCTTTATATTTTAGCTGACTTAGATCATATTGTATAATATCTAACTCTGTGTAAGTAAATACAATGTAAGATGATACAATATGTATGTTGCCATAGATCGCTGCCTGTCATGCTGACCCATAGCATCACATTGTCAGATCTTGTCAGTTTCAACAGGTTTCTCAGGGAGACATCCTACAGCAGCCTTTTGGTCAGGGTACGTCTGGGCTGGACACACAGCTTCAAGTCCCTATTCTGTCTGATTCAAAGCAGGGACTTGAACACATCCCCAGTGAGTACCCTGAGCACCAGGCTATTGGTTATTCCAGGATGGGTTTCTCTCATTTTTTGTGAAAAGTTTTGTAAGGTCCCATTTTCATTCTTCATCAGCTTGAAAACAAATTTCTAAACCTCAAGATTTTTTGCTATATGGAAATGCTATTTTCCAGCTGGCCAGCCTGTCAATCTGTCTGTATCCATCTGTTATCTCTCGTGCTTGGACTGCAAGCGCTTTTAGGCAGAGTGTGACAGGGCAACTCACCTCACATGAATGCCCCTGCTGACTAAGTGTGTCTGCACCGGTCCTCTCTCAGCTTTGCTCTGCTTGTGATGATCCCTGTTAATAGATAAACTTGTCAAGCAGGTTTTTATTGACTTGGTCCTCCGGCTGAATCACACACAGTCTGTAGGTGTATGAACAGAACAGACCTCTTCCAGGGTACAAGACCAACAGGGCCTCTCATAGTGCCTTCTGTAATGTCTTAGTCTGTAGCCCTCTCTCTGGGCTCAGTTCTCAGTCAATCTAACAGGGCCTATCACAGCACCCTGATTAGCCTCAACCTCTCCCGGGATAGCTTCAAAACAGTCTCTCAGCCCCTCCTGGGCTACCTTCCAATGGTCCCTGCTGTGTTATGGAACAAGTATGGCCCCAGGGCCCCTCCCTGGTGACGCTACATCTGTAGCAAGCCTTCCTGACCCCAGCTCTCCATCTGAATCGCTAGTTCAGTTCAACCCCCTTTCAGGATTAACACAGTTCAATTAAACCTCTTCAGGGTCTTCTGCCCCCTTTCTCAGGGCTTAGGCCACGCCACCTGTGGCAGGGGAATCAGGCCCACCCACTACTGAAGGTCCCAACCCAGGGACCCTCTAAGTAGCAGCCATCAGCTGCTTTCCTTTAACAACTTGCTGCTGCATTTCCCTGGGCCACTTCTTAGCCTCAGCACTTTCAGCTTCACCCTTACCTCAGGACTGAAGTCTTGCTTGAGGAACAGTCATCAACCAGGAAAACCTTCTCTTTTAGCTCCAGCCAGCAACTGCTCTGTCCACATACCACAATTCCTGCACCTACCCTGGAGCACTGTCTTTGTTTCCCTAGCTCTAGTCAGCAACTGATCTGCTCCGTCCAGACACTCCTTTTATATGAGCCTGCTAAGTTCTGATTGTTTGCTTCCCTGCAGCCTCTCTAGACAGCTTGGTGGACTCACCGTTCTTTCCTGATGTGGGGTGTGGTAGGACCATGAGGCCTCCAGCAGGGGGCCACAAAGGGCCTGGTACACCCCATCACATAGGGACTGTTTTTTTGTTTTGTTTGTACAACACAAAGCACAATGGAGTCCTGGGCCATGTCTTGGGCTCCCATGCACTATGGTAATACAACTAATAATAATAATAATACAACAGATATCACTAAGATTTAGTACCTGCTCCTGAGTAACGCTGATCTCCTTGAGCTTTCACTGAAGCCAAGATCAGGCATTTTGTTGCCAGTGCTGTACATTACTGTGTGGAGAATCTGAAATAGTATACACCTTTCATATTTCTATTCCTGAAACTGTGAAAACCTGTTCTGAGTGTTCAGGATAAGAAGCATATCATTTCCTCTTTGCCTTTCCACAATTAGTGCATGAACTGTTGCATACACTTTTGTTTTCTATTCCTTTTTTTTCTTCTTTTTGTATTTGGACCCTTGTAAAAACATAATATAAAGATGTGGGTGTGGTGGTTTAGGTTAGAAATGCACTGAACTAACTAAAGAGACATGGTGGGTGAGGTAATATATTTTATTGGGCCAACTTTGGTTTGTGATAGAGACAAGCTTGCAAGCTCCACAAAACTCTTCTTCAGATCACTGTGTGGAGCTTGAAAGCTTGATTCTTTTTCACCAATAGAAGTTGGTCCAATAAAAGATATTACCTCACCCACCTTGTCTCTCTCATATCCTGGGACCAACATGGCTACAACAACACTGAACAATCTAAACAATTATTTCCAAAGTGCCTTCTGGAAGCATTGAGATTTTATTGTCATACAGATACATTCTCAGCCATATGTGAGCAGAGCAATAGTGACATGCAATTTTTGTCAGGATGATCAGAGAAGTGCACAGCCCTCCATATAGCTAACGTCCTGTATCTTGGGGTGATTTCCTTTTCCAGCTTGAGCCTTTAAATGTGTCAGTCTGAATTCATATTGAATATAAATTGCTTTATAGAATTTAAATGTGATGTGACATTAATAAAGCATAAAGGAAAAATGCTAATCCCATAAGACGCTCATGTCTTATCAGCACTGTGTAACCATTCTTCTCTGTTATGGATCATTTTTAACAATGCCTGCAGTCTTTTCATGGTCCATCTTTTTTTCTCCTGTGCATATGTGTTTCTAGTATACTAAGTTTAGACCAGTCTGAATCCTAGTGTATCAGATCCTTGGACACTGAGCTATCTTGGTGAATCAGAAGTGATATGTGCAGACTTTCAAGCGCACAGTGAAACAATGCATTATTTCCTATTTGTGAGTGCAGTCTGTGAACCTTTCTCTAAGAATAGGACTGTATCTGCTGCTCCCCACTATGTGATGGCATTAGTTTTTGTGTCATATTTAGGTTTTTTTTTAAAATGCCATAAAAAATAAAGGGACTCTAAAATCTCATTATTTCACCAAGAGTTTTTAGAACCTTGAAAAATTGAATGTTATAATGGGGCATTTATCATTCGTTTCAGTTGAAGGGCTGCTTGTAATTGACAGCAAAAGCACACAAATCTTGAGTGACAGGGCACTTTCTTTAACGGCTGCATGAAAAATAACAACCATAGCCCTTCCAAGGCGTGTATATGAAAACAGGGGGGAAAAATCAATATTAAATATTTGTTAATCTTTAGTACAGTTACATACTGTACTTTACTTAGGGCCTGATTCTGCCACCTTGCACTAGTCTGTGGATATGTCTACACTTTGAGCTGGAGGTGTGATTTCCATCTCTGGTACATACCCACACTAGCTCTGCTCAAGCTAGAGTGCTAAAAATAGAAGTATAGCTGTGGTGGTGCAAATGGCAGGAGTGTCTACCTGTCAGAGTATGATCCTCTCCAGGACCCTAGATGCATACTAGGGTGGTTAGCCTGACTGGTCACTTGCAGTGACACTTCTATTTTTAGTGTGTTAGCTAGTGCACATAGTCCAACGTGTAGATGTTCCCTGTGTCACAAAAACACAGTTCATAGCAAATGGTAGCACATGACTATGTTGTTCCAGGAGCAAGCCAGAGAAAGAACTGTGGCTCAGGAAACCAATTCCCTTCCTGATTTCCCTCCCTCCACACACACTTTCTCTAGGGGGCACTAATTTGCTGCACTTTCCCTGCTGCCTTCACATAGCTGGGCAGTCCAAGCACATTCAACCCATTGGTTTGATCTGAAGTGTGTAAACCAATCATAGATACCGATGCTGACAACATTCTTTCTTTGGTCACCTCACTGTGCTGCTGTAGTGCTTAAGAGCTCAAACCAGAAAGGTGTTCAACTCCCAATGTGCTGAGGGCACTCATGGAAAATTTTCAAAAGCACCAAGTGATTGAGGCTCTTAGATAGCATTGAAAGTGAATGAGATTTAGGCTTCAAAGTCGCTGAGGCCCAGGTCTCCAACAGTATTTAGGTGCCTAACTCCCAGTGGGACTTCATACCTTTAAGGATCTGAGATTTAGGCACCATTAAATGTTGTACCCTCATGGGAGGCCTGCAGCACTGGGTCCAAGGACCAGATATCCAAAGTGCTAAGTATGAGCAACTCCCCTTGTTCTCAATCGGAGCACGTGGGTGCTGAGCAGTTTTGAAAAATGAGCCATGTATATCTTTTCAGAGAACAAAGATATTACATATGTCCAAGTTCAGCTCAAATCAAGTGCGACCACAAATGTTTGCATATACAATTAATCCATGAAATGGAACAAACAGAATTATTTGTCTTGGGTGTTTCAGAAATCTACATGGACAAGAAGTAGTTTGAAATGTTACCTTACATTAGCAGTCAATTATATTATGATTGACATAAAACTACTTTTGAACTGCTCATCAAAGCCAACATGCCACTTTTTTATCTTTGTGCCTAAATTAAGATGAAAAATGGCAGATTGTGGCAAGAGGTTTGATAGGATGTCAGCATGTCAGTCCTGCTATGAGAAATTGGTGCCGAAACAAACCCCTTTGCGATCTGGAGATCAAGGGTCAATCTTTCCATAAGTATGTTAAGTCCCTTTTATCCTCTTGTGCTTTTCTTTTGAAATAGCTGTTCTATATAATTTCAGCAGAAAAAGTACCCCAAAGTCATCTCTTTTAAGGAAGACACAACTTTAATCGGATGAAGATTGACAATCCCCATTGCAAAAATTCCAGCCATATTTGATGTTCTGCATATAGCTTTTTCAGCATTCAACATTCAAAAGGCTTGGTAAACTAGTGACCCAAAGGGAGCTGTCACCAGTAGCATTATAAATAGTCAAGAGTCAAGTCAGCTGTAAAGTGATTATTCCCTTATCATATCTTTAATATTTCCCCCATCTTCCATTTTCTTAAAATTCCTTCTTTTAAGCAAAAGCCAACATGTGCAGAGACATTTCTCTGAGTGTTTGTGAGTACACGCACATGCGCATGTGGATCTGCTTTCTGTTCAATAGCAATATAGTAGCACCCTATGCAATTCACATGAAGAGGGAAAAAATCATCCATCTTCCCTTTTCCTGATGAGATCAGAAGATTTTTATTATCCTCCATGTTTCTTCTGAAGAGAGAGACTACAATTTATATGCTTTGTGCCTCTAATCTTGTGCCCTTCTGTGTCTCTGCTTCGACATTAAATTTTTAAACATAGAATCATAGAATCATAGAATATTAGAGTTGGAAGGGACCTCAGGAGGTCATCTAGTCCAACCCCCTGCTCAAAGCAGGACTAACCTCAGCTATATCATCCCAGCCAGGGCTTTGTCAATCCTCAGCTTAAAAACCTCTAAAGATGGAGATTCCACCACCTCCCTAGGTAACCCATTCCAGTGCTTCACCACTCTCCTAGTGAAAAACTTTTTCCTAATGTCCAACCTAGACCTCCTCCCCTGCAACTTGAGACCATTGCTCCTTGTTCTGTCATCTGCCACCACCGAGAACAGCCTAGCCCCATCCTCCCTGGAACCACCTTTCAGGTAGTTAAAGGCTGCTATCAAATCCCCCCTCATTCTTCTCTTTTGCAGACTAAACGAGCCCAGTTCCCTCAGCCTCTCCTCATAAGTCCTGTGCTCCAGCCCCCTGATCATTTTGGTTGCCCTCCGCTGCACTCCCTCCAACTTGTCCACATCCTTTTTGTAGTGGGGGGCCCAAAACTGGACACAATATTCTAAATGCGGCCTCACCAATGCCGAATACAGGGGAATAATCACTTCCCGCGACCTGCTGGCAATGCCCCTCCTAATGCAACCCAATATGCTATTAGCCTTCTTGACAACCAGGGCACACTGCTAACTCATATCCAGCTTTTTATCCACCGTTACCCCCAGGTCCTTTTCTGCAGAGCTGCTGCCTACCTCGTCGGTCCCCAGTCTATAGCTGTGCATGGAAAAAGTGTAACTTACAGCCACATTCCTATTAGTGGTACAAGAGCATTATTGCTTCTGTATAACTCAGGATTTATGTGAAAAACCTTCCTGCATCAGAAGCAATTCACGGAGCTGAAAAATCTAAAGTGATGGGATTTATCCATTGCAAAACACATTTTATTTTTAAATGTGAAAAATAAAATATAAACTTTTAAAAACAATTAATAAGCAATAAACACGCAGAGCAAGAATGACCATGGAGACCATATGCAGGCAAGGTGAGAAGGGTCTAGTGAAATAAAGCAAGAAATAACCTGGGGGAAGAGCGATTTGTGGTGTTCGGTATTTGAAGGAAAGTACCAGGCACCTTGGCTTTACAGGAACATTTGAAGAGGTTTGAAGAGATCAGGTTGAGGTTGATTGCTGAATCATTCAAGTGTTTATTACTAAATAATCCCTCCAAATCACCACCAGCAAGCACTCTTACACACTGTAACCTCTTGCTTGATGTGAAACCTACATCAAATGCTGGCCAGGTGGAGAAGACTCTCAATTGCATTAGTCAGCATGAAGGGACAGAACTCAGTTATCATTAGCACTACCATCCTGTACATCACAGCGCAAAGGTCTGGTTGCACAGCTGCCTCTTCAGAAGACAGGCATAAGTAAGAAAGGGTAGTCCACTGTGTGGGGCACTAGTCTAGGAGTTGTTGAGAGACGAGAGTTCAATTTCCTGCTTTACCGCACTTCCTCTGTGGCCTTGGGCAAGTCACTTATTGACTCAGTTCCTCATCTGTAAATGGGGATAATAGTACTTCTCTATCTACAGTGGTCTTGTGGGGTGCTCAGATACTATGGTAATAAGGGCAATACAGAAGTACCTGAGATAGATTTTAATTCACATTTTCTTTAATATATTGTTTGCAAAATAATACTGGACTAACTTTGAGAGCACGTGTTCCAGAGAGTAGAAGAAAAGTGTTTTTATTCCTGACTTCTGAAACTCAGGGCATGTTCACATTGCCCCACAGTTCAGACTATGGCAGAGAGAACAGCAGTGTGCACCATCATGCTGTGCTTTATCTCCCACCTGTGGACGCTGCAGGTATGAACTCAAAGATTCCTAGTATTCGTTAATGTAGTTCAAGAGAATTACATTAATGTAAGCCAGGAACCTGTTTATTTCACACCTGCAGCATCCACATGGGGGAGTTACAGCACAGCAGTTTGGTGTGCACTGGTATTCACACCTCTGTAGTCCAAACTGCAAGGCACGTGACAAGCTTTAAGTTCCTCTTGTCTAGAAATCTTATTTAGAATGATTAAAAGTCTCTTCTTTCATTCTCCAAGTCATTTGTGATCTCTCTGCATGTTCACTTAATCATTTATGTGTGTGTTTGTTTGCACATGACTATTCATTTAATCATTGAACACACACACTAGCAAACTTTCCTCTCTACCTTACCCTGTGGAGAAACACAAATCAGTCCAGGGTATTTTGAATGCAGAAAGTCAATAAGATACTGCCATTGCATCTTTTAACTGTTGTACTATTGATGATATCATCTTCAAATCCTTTTCTCCTACAACATTCTTTCTGTCAATACTTTGATTGATAAAATGATGAAGTCAATCATTCTACAATACCCTTCAGTCCAACTCTCTCAGAGCACTTTAAAGCATTCATTGTTGCAAACTCTTAAAATCATTCCTAATTTAACAAAAAATTCTAGTGTAAACAATGCTTTTTCAATATCAAGGATTTGGTTCTGGCCATCTCTATTACTAGCCTCTCTCTCAGAAGATCTATAGGATCAAGTAGATATTAAAGTTCAGATCACAAATTTTGAAAATATTAAGTTACCTTATTATCTTACATTATCTGAAATAGTTTTGTTATATTCAAAACTTATCTTGGAAAGTAAATATTTAATAGGTACCTCAACTGATTATGAATTAAAATAAAGATGGCATGTTGAAGGTGTGTGTGATTAATGCAAGATATTGTTGAATACATGACTTGAACTGAGATGAACAAAGAGGTTTCCATTTAAAAATGGAAAGTTTGAAGTGCTACATTTGTGACATCACAGAATGAACTGAAACAAAGAGAAATGCTAGAATAAGGAAGATTAGCACAGAACCAAGGAATCACTTGAATTGAAAGGGGCATTGAATTAGTCATCTGGTCCATCATTCTGTATTTAATTATCCCTAAATGATCCCATTCCTTGCCTTGAATTTTCTTTAAAAAAACCAAAAATATGGCAGCGAGTCTCAGAGCCTTGGTCAACTGACTCAAGCTTGCAGTACTCATGCAAAGTCATATTAATGGCAGTGTAGATGTTCTTACTCAGGCTGGAGCCTGGGCTCTGGGAGCTGATGTGGTTAGGAGGGTCTCAGAGCTCAGGATTCCAGCCCAATCAGGACCATCTACACACTGCCATTAAGCGTGAGCCTCAAGAGCCTGAGTCAATCAACTCAGGAGCTGAGACGCACTGCCGTGGGAGGTATTTTTGCAGTGTAGATGCACCCTCAGTCTTTATCTTACTTTACAAAACAGAGATTTAACATTGGTGACATGATGATGTGGACTGATCCATTGGCATGGTCGCAGCAGAAGCAGGGATTTCCCCCCCACCTAAATAGGGACCTAACACATTGGAGGAGAAAGTTTCTTGCTCAGGCCCTGATCCAGCAACTAGAAGAGTTCAGGCGGATCCCTGTACCTATGTGGTTCTATCTGCACGATCTGTGATACTCCTGTGAGTCCAACCCTGTCTATTTTCCATGCTTTTTTTTTCTTTGCAAATCTGGGATCCATTATAATACCAGATCCTTCTCTCTCATACTATTGTCTATCCAGTGAGCCCTCCTCAGATGATCTGGTAATGGGCATCATCATACATTCAGTACACAGAATGTGAGTGTTTCCTCATTGAACTTCATTTTAATTATTTCAGCTTCATTTCTCCAAGTTCATACTGAATTTCATCCTACCCTCTAAAGTGTTTGTGATCCCGCCTTGATTTATAGCATCATTTGATTAAGGACAGATTCTCAGCTGGTGAGAATCAGAACAAATCCATTGTCATTGGTGACCAGCACAGCAAGGTGAGACTCACAGGAATTCTGGCTGAGTCATTCAAATTTACTCCAGGCAAGAGTTTTTTGTGGGTGAAAAGTGTGAAGAGGAGCCTAGAAGAAACCATTCTCTGTGCTGAGCTACATGTTTTATTGGTCCTACAAAGCCCAGGAATTATACTACATATTCTTGTGCACTATCTACTGACATTTTATCTATAACTATTTGCATCTATGCAGACGTAAAGCACTAGTGTAACATCTCTTCTCATGGAAACAGAATAATTTCCATTAATTATGCAATCCTTCAGATGACCAGGTAACTTCACAGCTCTTCCACTTCATGTGGCTCCTCTGTGAGTCTCTTACTACTCCTGCCTTATGGCCTCAGGGGATATCAGCACCAGTTGATTTTCTGACAGGAATTTTGCAGATTCCTGAGGGTCACCACTAGGTGAAGTCCCCTCAAAGTCACCACTCATCTCCCTGCATCTACAGCCATGTGGAGACCCTCACCTGGGTCATCCCTTGAAGATAACTGCTCCTTTGCATCTCTTAGAAATTGATGACAGAATTGTCCTTATACTTCTATCATGTCTGAGTTTAGTGCTGCTCTGTGCATGTCCCTGCTATCCATCTCTTGTCTCTGTTGTTAGGTGCTGATTACACTCTTGCTGGCTGCCCTGTAATCTGGCCTTCATGGAGCCTTTTATTACCTCTCTCACAGTGGTATTTGGCCTGCTGTCACTGATGTTTAATTTGTTCTGTATCTTTTCCACTACAGCTGGCTTCATTATCTTTGGTGCCTAAAACTATATGCTGTTGAGGGGACCTGTGAGGAGACTTCACTAATAAATTAGTCAGTAAATATGCCAAATCACATGATGATGATGCCTGCTTGCGTAATGGGCTCTACTTTGTTTCATTTTGATCTGACATTGAAAATCTCTCTCATATATTACACTACTTTTAGGCATAAAGTAGCTCTCTAAAGCATCTAAGATTTGAGTTATATCTTGTCTTTCCTCCTTTATTACCTATAAATGCTAAGAAATGCAAATGCTTGAGGATATATGTGAAAGTTCTTCAGGACTTCATGAATAAACTATCAGCTGGTTGCAAGATCAGACAAAGAAAGCATGGCGATATGAGTGGCTGTATTGAATACCACAATAGGTAAGGCCTGTTCATGACTGTTATTGAAGTGACTCAGTACATATGGTCAACCACAATGAAAAATTGGGTTAGTAAAAATTGGTTTACTTCTGACACCGTGTTAAAAGCTGTTGTAAAGAACTGCGCAAAGAAAGTCATTTGTCCGGCACAACTACAGGTTTTACTGGTTCTGTAAATCCCAGGAACTATGTAACATATGTTACATGTCTACCGGCATCTCATCTAACTATTTCTGTATATACAGATTAGAGCTGGTCTAAGATTGGAAGATGCTGATTTGTCAAAATTGAAATGTTCCATGGCTACATGGCCACTTCAACACAATTTCAACAGAGGTCAGGCAGGTTTCCTGCCAGCTTACCTGCTCAGCTCTGTAGTAGCTCTGACAGGCTCATGGGGAGGCAAGATCCTGAAATTCTGGGAGCTGAAGCTCACAGCTCTGTGGTAGCCCGGGCTACTGAAGCTTCTAAGATCTCAGTTTCTTAGAAGCCCAGAAGCCTTGGGAGCCCAGGCACCCTGGCTCCCCGCCTAGTGGGCTGCTGAAATTCTGAGCAACTCAGGACACTTTGGAAATGTTTTGAAAAGATCAAAACAAAACGTTGTGTCAACTTTTAAAAAAAAGAAAACTTTGGCATTCCAGTTCCATAGAAATGTGTATTTTTTTCATTCCCTTTTGGAACAATTTTTTTAAATTTTGTAATTTATTACAGAACAGGAATTCCAGTTGATGGCCCATTTTAGTACAGACATAGAGCATTCATCCAATGGCATGCTGTAATGCTGTCTGGAATGACTCACAACCATGAGTGCCCACCTCAAGGCAGACTTTCAAGAAGCAGGGCAGAGACCCAAACTGGTTGTATGTTTTATAATTAGATTGCACCAACCCAATAACAAGTATGAACTCCTAAAACAGTCAAGTCCTAAAGCATGATAAGACTATAACAGTCTTACCATGCAATCACAGACAGCCCGCTTGGCCATTCCAATCTATCTTGCCACCCAGGCAAGCTGGACTTAGTGATAGATGGTTGCTGTACACCAAAGATCACAAAATATTCAGGTTGCTCCTAGCCCCAGGAGACCAGTAATTTACCCCAGGTCAATCTGTACCATAGATTTCACACCAAAGACAATGCTTGTAGCCAATCCTATAGTAAACTATATAAGGATTTATTAACTAAGAAAAGAAATGAGAAAGATTTATTACAAAGTTAAAGCAGGCAAACATATATACACAAATATGTTCCAGTCTATGGTTTTAAAAGGTGACAGAGTCATAGTAATCTGTCAGTTCTGAATGTCTTTTAGGGCTGACCTATGTTGACCCTGGGGAACTCTGTTTTGTAGTGCCAGCCCTATGAGAATCCACACAGCTAAGATGAAAAGTTTTCTTGTCAGCTGTTTTTATTTCCTTCTCCCAGAATTCAAGCTGATAGGTCAAGTCCTTTTGCAAGTAGTCTGTTCCTGGTTATGAGGGAGCAATTAACAAAGTATTTGTATTGTGATGTCCCACAATGGCCCATTTAATTTTAATTGGTCATCTTGATGGGCAGGAGACAGTCCCTCTTGATTGGGTTCACAGTTTCAGAGCAAACATTTTTTACAGTTAGAATGCAAAAAACTTAAATATTACCTTATAGCTTGTGGCAAAGATATTATAAGTGAGATTAGAGCATGCAGCAATTTACAAGCATTTCATAAAGTCTAAACACTAAATACAGTCTTGTAATTCTACTACCCTTCTTAACCATCCTGACACACAGGTGAAACAGACTGGTTTCCAGCAATGTATTTGTCAGTGGTTGGCTGAGACCTAAAGCCTTGGAAAGAGCTTGCACCTTGTCTGCTAGCATCACACATGCACTCCCATTTCCTCATGCTGACTCATATCTCCTTGCCAGGGATGGGTGGAATAATGTTTTACTATCCAAGGCTAGGGTGTGAACAGTCTGTCCAAGAGGTTAGAGCTGGAGGCTGGTCCAGTACTTAGAACTGGGGCCTCATCTAGTGTGTAGAGCTAGGAACTGGGAGACAGAGCCACAGATCAGAGTCAGGAACCAAACAAGAGCATGGGGTGGAGCAGAGGAGAACTGAACAGGAACAGATCTAGAGCAGCAATAGGCACAGGGCTGACTGCAGCTAGGGCATAAGCATTGAGTAACCAGCATCCTGCTGCTGCTGCTTGAGCTTTCTTGCACACCTGAGGCTCCTTGCAGTCAATCAGATGAGCCAGCCAATCAGGTTCTGTCTCAGGCCAGCTGGGCTCATTAACTGGCCTGTGGGTTAAACTGGCTAGCCCCAGGCTCAGCTGAGGGAATTCAGGCCCATAGTTCCTGACACCTCTGGCTTTCCTAGCACTAAAAGAGGCTAATGCCACCTACAGTACTATCCTATAAAAGCTCTTGAACTCCAGGTAGGCAGAGACTTTGAGTGTCTTTACCCCTATGCAGAGCAGAGTGGTGGGAGGAAGGTGGGTTTTGCATTTGCCCCACCTGCACTCCAGCCAGCCCATCATTTGGTCTGATAGCCCTGTAAAAAGACATGGAATGAGCTCAGTATAGGAATTCAGTGAATAGCATCTACCTCATTTTCATCCCTTTCACCTAACAATATGCATTAGAAATCTGACAAAGGGGCTCTGTCAAATTGAACTATTGAACTCAGAGTGGCAAAAGTCCCTTCTCTGGCAAGAGATTTAAATCATTTTCAAAGTTAATTTCCAGCTCCCAGATGGAGAACAAATCTAATCGAGTTTACTTCATTCTTCTGACTAACAGGAAAATGTTGTTTGCATACTCAAAAAGGGAACATATCCTAGAATCCTCACATTACAGCAGACAAAGAAGATAATCCTGAAATGTAACATGTGGATTTGAATGTGCATAGGGATTTGGGTATAACCAGTTAGATCTTTTAGGTCTCCTGGTAATCCCTTTCTAAAAGTAAATTGTGTGTTGTTTACAAGTTAATAGAGCTCACTGTCAATTGAAAATATTCCTTAAAAGAAAAAAATCCTTCCTGGATCAGAGAGGGAATTTCAGAAAACCGGCTATGATGTTAGGGTGAAATCTGGGCCCTCTTCAAGTCAATAGGAATTTTGCCATTTATGTCAATGGGGTGAGAATTTCACCCTTAGTTTCAAACCCTCTTTAGTCTGGAATCAGTGGCAAAACTCCCAGTGACTTCAGTGAGAACTGAATCTCATGCTTTTAAGAGTAATTAACTTTGTTTGTAAAAGTATAACAGAGGTGTTATTAGCAAGAATTTGCTATGTTTAAGATATAGTTTAAAATAAAACTGGGTGAAATAATGTCTGAGTCACTGAATTACAGCACTATCAAAGATCGGAAATAACCAGTGTTAAATTTTTTTTTAATTTAAGAGCTGGGAGATTCTATTTAAATCTGTGTTCTGTGATTCCATTGAAAAAGTCTCAAAACAGCTCTCAGTTAGACATGAGTTCCTACATCTCTCAGTTGGGTCCTTCATCAATAACAAAAGTGTTCCCAGTGAAACAGCAGATGTATCATTAGGTCTGTTTGAAGCAGATTAACAATTACTGCATTTTTCCCTGTTGCAGACTATAACACATGACACTGCATTGCTCTCTTGGATAAGCAGAGCCAGATATTATAGTTTGAAACAGCTGAAAATACTTAAGTAGCCAATTTATCTCAGCTATAATAGGCAAACAATCATTAAAGTCCATGCTGGTAAACCCAATGTGCTTTGCTATGGGTTTAAATCCTAATTTGTATTTAACTTTTATTTCTGTGCTGATTATTTGTGTTTTATACGTAAGTAAATAGGCCAATTACACAAGTGATTGTGGAGTTAGGTGTAGTGTTTGATATCCCAGAAAAAAACCTTCCTCAAGCTGGAGTTAATGCTGAAATAACGGTAACTGAAGGGTAAGAGTCTTTACTAAAAAATGGTGGATATAAAAAAATAACCATTACAAAGTCAAAAGTTTGAGAGTTACAAGAAACCTGAACATTTCCAAGTTTAGTAGTTTGCAGTTATATACCCAGAAAAAAACCCACCTTAACTCTGTTTCCTCAGAGCCCCCACTCTCCCATCCTTACTCCTTTGTCTCCCTACTATGTCCACTTGAAAGGTTTGAGGGGCTTTTTGGGGATCTACAAAAGCAACAATCCTGTTCAGCCTTAGCACAATAGACTCTCCTATGTAGCTTCCCCATCCTCAACCCAAGCCATAGAGAGAGAGAGGGTAATTGGGAAATCCCACAGCCTTTATAGGCTTGATGATGGTTGTCCACCACCCTCAGTCTTAGTAAGGTTCCCAGCCCCAAACAAGCCAAACTCCTGAATCCCTAATTGACCACACTATCTCTTCGGCTACCAATGACCCAAAATTGGCTCTTCACAATCTTTGCAATTCCAAAGAGACTAGTCAGCATTGGGTACGTCAGTACAAACTCACTGGGGGCTAGCAAGCCTGCTAAAGTTCAAGGATTGCCCCAATGAGCCTTGTAAAATTCACAGGTGATTATTTCCTAATGACCCCAAGGCCAATGAATAGCCTACAGACCCCACACATTTGTAGGTTCTTCTCTTCTGTTGTCCTCAAGAGGCCCACAGTAAGAGAGGAAATGCTCCTCCCCCGATTTATTTACCTCATCTTCTGCTCTTTCCACCTCCTCACTCCTCCAAGACAAGCAGATCTGCAGTAGTGGATCTTTCTTTGGATGTGCACTGGAGTGCATGTAGGTGCAGTGTATTGGGAAAGCCTCTACTCTCCTCCTTAGTCCTAAGGAGGGAACTGCTCCTCTCCTTGCTGGTTTCTTCTGCTTCCCAGCAATTCTCTACGGCTGCCAAAAAGCCAAATTGAGCTTGCTGACTCCCACTGACCCATGCTGACATTGCTATTTACAACATTAATGACTTTTAAAATAAGAATCCAATTACATAATCTTTGGTTCTGTTAATTAGTTCTCAACTAGCTGAATCTAGGGAACAGCATTGCCAGATAAGAACATAGACACATGTGGAAGTACTATTCTTCATAAGAATATAGAGTGATAAACATAAAGCTGGCCTCTAGACTATGGGTGCCATGGTAAAGAAGACTGGAATCTCCCCTAGAATTCATGTGCATCAACAAAAGCAATTTCAACTCAGCATCTTTAGAGTACAAGGTGCAGGAATGTTAATTATATACCCAGGTATCCAGTATATTATGGTATAATGTGGATTGAGAGGTCCACAAGCAGTTGGTGCACAGTTTTATTCACAAGAGTTGTGTAAGGGGTTCCTCTGTCACAGCACCTCTGCTTCAGTTCTCCTCTGGTTAACAAAGGACTCAAAGACCCTCCAACTTGCAGTCACCAGTGCTTTTATTCCCACCCATCCACCTTACAGAGCCTTGCTTCAGCCAGCAGTCTCTGGGGCTAGTCAGGAAGACAAGCAAAGCCTACACTCTGCTTTTGCTTGCTTGCTCATTTGCTCTCTCTCATCCCTTTGGGACCAGCATATAAAGCTTGCTGGGTCACCTGGGCAACTGCTGCCCATTGCCTGATCAAGCTTGGGCAACTGCTCAACCTGCATAGCTGACAGCTGCCTCCCCTCAGGTAATCAGGCCGCCACCCAGCTCTGCTGCCCTTCAGCTATAGAAGCTGGAGTGACGAGGCTGGCCAGGGGGTCATTCCTATCACTCTGTTACAAGTTGTTTTCTGCTAATCTGTTATATGGTATTACGTATGTAGTGTTATTTACTCAGTATGTAAATGGGACTGAAGTCTTTCCAGACCTAGTACTATCTAATTTTAGTTTGAAGTCATGGTTTGTCTTTGTTTCCTATACTTTACTAGTATTTCACTGGCTCAGACTGGTTTGAGGACTATTTGATACAACCTGATGTCTAATCCGTATATTGCAGCAAAACATTTACAGATTTCCCAGCCAGAAGGGAACATTATGATCATCTAGTCTGACCTGCTGCATAACTCAGACCATAGAATTTCTCCCAAAGTAATTCCCAAATCATATCTTTAGGAAAACCATACCAGGATTTTAAAAAATTGTTAGTGATGGAGAATCCACTGCCACACTTCGTAAGTTGTTCCAATGGTTAATGAGTCTCACTGTTAAAAATGTACCCTTTGTTTCCAGTCTGATTTACTATTATTAAATGGATATTAAATTAGTGCCGAGTAAAAACCTCAAAATTAACAGTCAGTTTTTTCTCCCTTTTTTTTTTTATTAAAAAAACGTCATCAGGAAGGATTGCCTTGGTCCAGTCTACTGTCTACCATACGTTAGTTGAAACTTCTGCATTTCATTGCCTAGCAGTTACTGTGTTCAGCACAATCAGAAGCAAATTGACTGTTTCCGATCAAGTTCCGTGATTAATATAGCATATTCAATTGATTCTCTTTCCCGAAGAGACAATGGTGTCTCTGATGCTAGATAGGGCCATTTGTTAGTGGCAATAGTAAAGTGGATGGGAACAGGTCTCATAATGCTGCTGCCTCTATCAGGCCTGGATAATCAGATGATAGTACTACTGAGCTCCCTCAGCATCCAGCTTCATAAAACAGTCTTCTCCAAAGAAAGATATTTCAAAATCGAAATCAGAACATAAAAAGAGGATTTTACTCACCGCTGTAGGTATTTTGGAAGGGGCCAATAGTGTTTCAAGTGCAAGAAAAATTGGGTTGGCTTTAAAGGTTGCATGAATAGGAGTGCATTTTTATGATTTGTAAGAAACATTAAGTTCTTATAACAGTGTGGTTTATTGCCTTTTCCACTTCGTTATTTTGCTTCTCCAGGATATCCAATGTGTGGCTTTTGAAAGTTGAAATTCAACACTATGAATTCACAGCACATAATAGAAGAGATGGAAGGTCATTGCTTTGAATAGGATGCTCCTTCAAGGCAGATGTGTCCACTAACCTCCCAAAAGCAAACTGAGATGATTATTTTTGCAAAAAATGCAGGTAATGGATAATATTTATCAGATGATACATAGCTACATCACCACCCAAAAATTAGGCTTTAAGATTAGAAAGGAATAGTACAAACAGTGTTATAGCGTATTCCCTTGAATGAAGGGGCTGGAGGAATGGGGAGAGGAGCATAGCTCCTGCTCCTCTGCTACAAACAGTGGGCAGATCCTCTCCCTGGGCTTAGGTAAGCAGTTCTCACTTATAGTTCCCCTCCTTCCTCTTGGGCTTGTTCAGAGAGAACTCCCTATCCTGTTTCAATCTACTTCAATAACTGCTTAAATGCTAGCAACTAAGTATCTTGATACTCATGTGGTCAGCAGTACAACTAGACTTCAATACTGTAGGATTGGATCCAGCATAAGCCTGATAACAGTTACAAGGATACATCTGTGAAATTCCCCTTACTAAGTACAGTAAATGCTGTACTGCAGATAGAATGGTGACATTTATTTTCAAAGGCACAATTGCATAGATTTTCATGGCGACTACAGAGTCATGAAATACATGGACAAGGAGATGCTAATTTTTTTTAAAGGAAAGTATTATCACTCCGGGGGAAAGGGCAGAGAAAAAGCCAAAAAATCTGAATTGAACCATAGGGTTCTAGAACCAGCCTTTGTCAGTTAAAAAAAAGTAATCCTTTGTATTACTTCTCTTAACAACATTACAACATGTTAGTAAAGGGGGGAAAGAGGATTACTGGAAACAAATTTAATATCAATTGACCTTCCATTCTTTAAGAAAAAAAATCATTTTTCATGTTAGTCCTGTTTTCAGTTACTGCAACAATCAATAGTACATCCAAAGAGTCAATTTTTCCCCACTGCCACCACTTCCTCCCAGGAGAGACACTAATTAGACAGAATGGTGAAATTTTCAAGGATCATTAAACACACTGTGCAGTGCTGCAGAAAGCTGGTATTAAAATGAGTGCCACAGGCAAAGTGCCCTGGCCTTTGTTAAGATTCACTTACCTCTGCATTCAGGGACCGTTGGGAATCTTTCCTCCAGAAAACAGTAAAACAAATTTAAAAAACAGGTCCTAATGGCAAAAGGCACATTATTTCATTACGAAGAAAAAGGCAACTATTTTAGGTCAGTAGGCATCCTACATACAATAAACAAAAACAACCCAGAAAGAACATTGTGTTGCCTTTTCAGTACATTTGTAATAAAGTCAGGAGCAGGTATCCATGAACAAAAGTGAAGTCGGTTCACCTTCCTGAACTTGAATATTTTCCACCAAAATATTCCTTACCAGTGTGCTCTTTTGGAATCTGTGAAGGTAGTAAGTGTATGGATATGGAGCCCACTTATATTTAAGGCCCTTGACAGAGCTGCCTGACTTGCTTCTAGCTCCTAGAACTGCATGGGTGGGGAAAATGCCCATACTTACTGGGAAAGGCTCTTAAACAAAAGCAGGGTATAAACTTTTTCCACAGCAGCTAGGAGTACCTGAGCAACTATATACTAGGGACTATGTGGCAATCTGTCTAATATATAGTTAGGCTACCAGGAGACAACCAAAGTGAGCTATAGCATGTTCAGAGAGCAGGAGTAGGTGCCTAGGTGGATCCTGTTGATGGAGGGTGTGGAGGGGGATTTCACTTGAAGACTCACATGCTCTAGCAGACGAACCGCCATGTCAAAGCAGCTGGATTTAGCTTTCTAAAAGAACCCTGAAGTGTCTGGTCATGCAGCCCATGCAACTTAAACCCTATAGGTATTGTTCAGCTATAGCCATGCCCCTTTCTTTTATTTTTATTGTTAAAGACCTGCTTTAAGAACACAATTTATAGCTCACTGATTTGATCTTCCTCCTTGATGTATTAAGGAGCATACTATTTCTCTAGTATTTCTTTGCTCCTTGTTAAATGTGTAAAATCCTTTCTCATTCCCCCTTCCCCTTTGACTAACATTAACTCATTCTGATTTTCTGCTGATGTTATTTTCTCACTGAAAGTCATAACTGACTCCCTTTCTTGGTTGGTTCCCTCCCTTATTTCAGGCACATGTTCCCAGATACACAAGACATTCCTTTGATGCCGCATTGGTCACTTGTTCCTTACACCCTACTTTTGCAGAAGAATGTTAGATTTGTGCCCTAATTCTGCTGTGTTTGAGGATGCCACAGCTCACTTCCAGATCCATGACTTTTATGATGTTCTTCCAAGTCACCATATTCATTTAGATTTCTAAGTTTTCCCCAGATTTACTCATTTGAAACAAGCCATCAATTGTGATAGGGGACCCTGTGAAGAAACATAATAATATAGAGGGTAATGCTATTTCCAACAACTGACTGAATTAGAGATTGATAGTGGAGCAAGAGACTAGCTATGAATGAATTAAGTACCAGTGAATTACTTAGTGGCCATCATGTGTTAAGATCGTCTGTTGAGTTGCCTGGCACCAGCATCAGTGATTGGTGGCCTTTGGCCATTTCTTTGAGCCAGCACTTATTTCTGGATGGAAGAAAAGGAGAGGCAAAACAGTGAGTAAAGTCTTGAGCCCATGAAAAGCAATAGCTCTGGAAACACAGGCAGTTTATTTTTATTTGGTTATTTATGCATTTATTTCACTTTAAATTTAACTTGCATGGATAGCCTGATGAGATGCACATCGTGATTTTGGGAGGGATTTATCAGTTAAACTCAGGAGCAAAGAGTGATCTGCCTACACATCCAGCAGCCATATGTATAACATTATGGTGAATGGAAATGTCAGAGGACATTGAGCATGAATTGGCAAGCTGCTAAAGAGGCTTGAGCAAATGTTGGCCAAAATCTCCATCACATGTTTTAAGACTAGAATCCCAGAACTATAAATACAGAGAACACTGCTTAAAATTCCATCTAGCAAAAAATAAAACCTGTAAGTCACATTGGAGAAATTTGATAACTCGTGAAGGGCTGAATCTGGGATCTTTACTTTCTCAATGAAATTATCATTAAAATAGCTAGAGGAAATGCATCTGTCAAAGTGACAGTTGCATATGGTCTCTGAATCATACAGTTGTTCCATTAATATACTGTATAATAACATGTTCCCATTTTAATCTTTCAATCATCCAAAGACTGCGATGCAATGAAACTCATTCATATTTTAATTTAGCTAAAGCGAATATAAACTTATTTTAATTGAAAACTTCCCGCACTGTTGTTTCATATATTTACAACAATGGTTACATAATTTATAGGTTGATAGGACATATTTCCAAAACAACCTGCTGTGAGTAATGAAAGTGAGTGCCACAGTTCAGCAACTGAATATCAAATGCAGCCACGGGGGCTGATTTCTGAATCACTGCATGCATAATGGTGGAGTTACTGCTGGAGTAATATTGGAGTATTGCTGAATTACTGCATCTGCAGAACTTGGTGGGGTGGACAAAAAAAATCACTCTAAAATGGCCATATTGTTATTTTCTCTCAAAGAACTTGCAGATGATGATTAAGAGGTGAGACCTTTGCATAACCCAACATCCCTTCTGCTCACCGTACATGATGATGGGTGGGGATGGGGAGAGATGTACTGAACTGTAGGGCCAAAAATATACTGAAGAGGCTCATCCCTGTATCACCCTGTCTTCAAACCACAGTGGAGACATGTATTTACTTTCAGGACAAAGACAAGGGCTTTGAAAGGAACAAACTGACTGAAACCCAGTCTAGATCTGATAGAAGTGATGATGGGAGATTGGGGAGGGAACAGCCCAGGGGCATCACAGAAATTATCTTTCCCTTGTTTGAGGGGGCATGCCTACCTTTCCTTAGCAATGTTTGCACATTCTCTGCCTCCCTGTTTTGCAGATTGCAGCAGAGATGCATTCCCTTTGAAGCATCTGGCATTGGCCATTGGAAGATACTGGGCTTGCTGGACCATTGGTCTGACCCAGTATGGCCATTCTCATGTTCTTATTGGAGTCTGCTGGGGACTAGCTACGTTTCCCTCATTCTCTGCATGGCCTGGTGCTCATCCTGGATGCAAGTTAGAAGAGCCAAAGAGCTGATCTGAGACATGTCAGCCAGAAACAATCCAAACAGCTCCATTTGCCAATTGAATATAGCAGGAGCACAGCAGGCTCAGATGGGAACTCCTTCCCTCCCCACCACATGTTCAAGATGCACTTCACACCCCCAAGACACACCTCACACCTTTGATAAACTCCCTCTCCTGGCGATTGAAGGGATAATGGGGTAGGAGCTGGGGAACTCCCACACATGGGGAACTGAAAACTAAAATTACATGGCCTATCTCGTCTCCCTTGCACCAACTGTGTGTGACGTTGGATTTGTAGTCCTCAAGTTTCTATCTATTGTTCCTTCCAATAGCCAGATCCACAGAATGACAGCTATGTACGAAGTTTGTACAAAGGTGTGCTTTGGTGGAAGTTTCTTATCAATTTGTGGGTGGGCATTAAAACAGATTAAGGGAGCTTTGTTTTGACCATCTTTGTTAGACACAGTCTCGTATAAAGAAGGCTACTACTGCAGTTAGAGTTTTGAGACAGGTTTTTAGTAATTACCTAGTATAATTGAGGGTGATCAGTGCAATTTTGAAAATGGCATCATTCTAAATATTATTAAACTATCAGTTACTACAGAACTCAATAAAGCCGGTTGGAAATTTTTCAAACATAACTTTTTTTTCCAAGCAGAAAATGCCAATTCATCAAAACTGAAACTGTTCCCAGGAAAGGGTTGGTTTCAACGAATTTCCTATTTCAAAGAAAAATTGAAAAAATAAGTTTAGAAATTGTTGAAACAGACAAATTTGACATTTTCTGTATAAAAAAATTCCATTTTTCAAGTCAAGCTGACTTTTTACTTAGAAATGTGAGTTAATTTATAATAAAAAAAATTGTTAAAAATTAAAAAGGTCAAAATCAAAATGAACTATTTCAAAATTATCAAAATAAAATGTTTTATTGACCCAATTTGATTTTTTTTTCCAGGGGGATTTTCAGTTTACAAATTTTTTCAAGATTTGACTTTTTGTCCCAATTCAGGATAGGAAAGTTTTTCAAAATCTCAAAAATTCTCATGCATGGAAAACCATTTCCAACTCAACTCTAGTAATTACCATGGACAAGTCAACAATTTGGTATCCGTATTTACCAAAGTTTTCTCTACACTTAGAATAATACATTTCTATGGTAAACACGTATCAATGATAACAAAATGAAAGCTGCTGTTGTAATGCAAACATGCACTTATACCAGCTCTGCCTTCTTTAAATTGACCACCAGTGAAGTGGCAGATTACTTTAAATTGCCTTTCCTGATGTTTGGGACAAGAAGAGAAGTAGTTGTTTGTCAAATGGTTGCATTTCTATTCTTGTAGAAAATGCTAGACAGTGGCTTTTAAGTATATGGGATGATGTGGAGCCACACCACTGCAGTAGTAGCACTGGATAAATTGGAGGAGAAATGTGCTTTGGAGGAGAGGTAAATTTACCGTTGATGCTGCTTCTTGCACACAGGGGCCCTGATCCATTAAAGTAAATGGAAAACAGATTGCTTCCCTTGGTGCACCAGCCCCACTCCACATCTGGTATGGAAAATGCACCCAAAAATGTAGGTTCTCTTCTTTTTTGTTAAGGCAAAGGGGGGCCAAAGAGCTCAAATTATAATCTGTTCTATCATCAAAACGTGTGTCTGCCAGTGTTCCCATGCACTTAAGAACATTTATACTATTATATAAGTATTTTGAGTCACTCTACATACCATTACTTAACTACTTTAAATATAAGTACAAAGTATATTATATTTCGTACTTATATTTAAGTACATTTGAAAGGTACTTAAAGCATACATATGGCTTTTTATCTGCAAGTTCTTTTTCAAAATAGTTTTTTGAAACAAACAACTGCATCCCTCCCATCTGTCCCACATTTTGATTGGCACTCAGAACCTACTGTCCCATCTTGGGAATTTCAAGCTCTGTGTTCTGGCTGCCAGGGCTTTTTTCTCTTGGCTCTCCTATTGCCCCAGCAAGGGAGGGTGGTGGCCCCGCCCCTTCATTTCTGATTGGTCACTGCAAACAGCCATAGGGAGACTCACTCCCCAGCCCAGCAGCCGCTGAGAGGCTCTGCCAAGAAGGAACCATCTTCAGGACAATATGGTAAAGATTATGCTGTGATCAAAGTAAATGCCCATCTCATGGAATGATGTTCTGTCTGTACATAATATTGTTATATATGTGAAATGGAAATGAAATGTATACATGTATTTATATTTATAAGAGGTTTTTTATTGTTATTCTATGCTTAATTTTGTATATGAATATAATTACATCATTGCTCTATTTCTTTGTCTTTCCCTATGTGCTTATATTATTTAGTTTAGTAATTGAGGAGGCAATTGCAGGGAATATGAGAGTTGAAAGTGCTTGCCTTTGTATTCTTACTTATAAATACATAAGTATTATTTCCACCGCATAGTTGTACTTATAAGCAATTCTGTAATGATGTAGTTACCACTTATACTTAAATCCTTTTTCTCTGTACTTATGGCAAGACTGGTGTCTGCATCTACGTGTGTGCGTACGGGAATGGCGGTTCATGCACATATGTACGTAGCATTCCATGTGCCCTCTCCCACTGTTCTGTGGCCCCCTGTTGTCTCTGTCATCCCCTCGCATTGTGTCCCCTCCCAGATTTTCTTTCATCCTTTTTCATCCCATCCTTTGGGTTCAGTCACCCTTATAAGGGGTGCCTGTCCCTCTCCAGCAGTACCCTCTGCTGGGCAAGCAGAACTAATAGATTTCCCCTCCCACACAACCCTTTTCAAAGCTCCCCTCCATTCATCTCAAAGCCATTCCCCAATACAGACTATTTCCAATTTAAGGCCAACCATTAAATTTCATCCATTAAAATACTAGCAGCCCAGTATTCAGGAATCTTTCACTTGCACAAATCCAACATTTAGTACTTGACATGACAAATGTAGCCTGTGTAAGTTGAGGATGGAGACAGGGACAGCTGGTCTTGTCTAAAAGCATCCCTTGTGGTAGCAACTCTGTGGCCTTATATCCTCCAACCCCTGTTTTCGGAGTCCTGCTTCCCAGGGGCTCATGCACAATCCCTGCACTCCCCAGAGCATAGAGAGAGCTGACACTGCTTTTGGGTGCATCTCTTGCACAAGCTCACAAGTTGGGGGAAGCAGAAGGGAAACTTCTTGCTTAACCCCCTGCACCTGCGTGGTGACACACAACTTGTCCCTCTGAGCAGGGTTTGAGTCTTGACTGAGCCATGGGAGATCATTTCAGGAGCTGAAATAGAAAAGTACCGGGCATATTAAACATCTAACTATTTATGTAGACCGAGGCTGTATAGCACGATAGGGCTTGGGACAAATAACACTACTATAACACAAATAGTAAACAACTACAGCTACATGTGTGATACTTAAGGATAAGATTTGGTCACAAAGGTCATGGATTCCATGACTTTCTGGGACCTCCATGACTTCTAGGGCAGCTGATCGGCCAGCCAGCCCGCTGGAGCATGAGGGAGGGAGCCGCTACAAGCTCCATCATCTCTGTTCCCCCTTCTCCCACAAGGTATTTTTAGTAACAGTCAGGGACAAGTCACAGCTTTCATGAATTTTTGTTTATTGCCTGTGACCTGTTCCTGACTGTTACTAAAAATACCCATAACAGAATCTTAACCTTAGTGATACTCTACATGTTCAAACAGCCAGAAGATTAGATTAACACAGAACCCTTGGCTTCCAGACAAATGCACACTTCACAGATGTGCAAAAAGAGCATGATACAACTATTTCTTTTTCTATTTATTTTTCTAGGTTCTTATTTTGGCTCCTGTAGTGTATAGGAATTGGGTAATAGTACCCATTTAAATAGTTTGGAAACCTTCTAGTTGTCTTCCCTGTCTTCTGTTGCAGAAGCCACCAGACCCTAATGGAGGAGCGATGTATATATGTTCTTATATAGTTAATAAACATGGTTATTTGGAACTCAGTGGTATCCATGTAGTTTCTTCACATTCTGAGTGTTGTGTAGAGAGCAAAGAAAGAATAGCTCAAATCCATTATCACATTATTAAACTACCTTGAAATCATTAACATCTCCAGGCCTGTATTATCATCTTTGGACCTGCTCCTGTAATCTTTACTCAGGCAAAACCTTCATTGGCTCCCGTGAGAGATTTTCCTTAGAAAGAATATCGGACCAAATAAGAATTGCCACAAGTGCAATGAAGCCTCTTTTTAGACGGAAATAACTCTTCATCTCAGCATGATAAGAAAAAAACATAAAAAATGGTTTGTTCACACCAGGGACTATTTTTATTTTAAAGGGCCTCAGATACCACAGTGATCGGCACAATAGAATACACACCAAAGCATCGGAAAATTCCAGCCTCTCTCATTATGACCACTACATTATGGATACTACAAAAAGGGTTGATGTAAAGAAATGGATTAAGGTGATTTTATTATCTTATTTTAAAATGTTTTGTTTGGGTGTTTGTTAACACTGCTAGCTTTCACACTCAGGAAACTATTAAGCGCAGGGATAAGAATAGCTGTGGCCTTATTACTGCACCATTATGGAAAGCATTAACAGTCTTTGAAGGACAGAATCCTACTAGGTGCTCTGTAAGGGCAGGAGTCTGATCTCAAGTACAGTGGTGTCAATCCAGAGAAACTAGCTGTGAAATGTGCTTTAGTGTGAAAGCTAAAGGTCCTCCTGTGCTAACCATCTTGTTCTCAGTGCAGTTACATCAGTGTAACTGAGATCAAAATGGGTCCATTGTATTTTTTCCTCTTACTATTTTTTAAAATGCCATTACCTTTAATCCTCAATTTTATCAGTCCCTGCACATGCCCGTCTGATGTTTGCAGGCTGACCATGATGTATCTTTATTTTTAGTCAAGGTTCTCCTTTAAAACACCTTGTCAGCATAATGTGTATCTGTGTTTGATTATCTAATCTATGAGCAGATCAGTCCTCTCAGGAAAGAATGTTAACTTGCTCTCAAGGGAGCAGAGTGGTTGTTACACAGACATGTATCTGCATCCATCTCTTTCTTGCATCTTTGTGATTCTGCTAAAACAGATTAGGTAGATAAAAGCAGATAGCAATGCAAAATACTATCACAGCTTTCATCTGTGAATCTCAAAGCACTTTTCAAACATTAACTAATAAAGCCAAATAAGTCTGCAGGGTAAATACCACTATCAACACTTTACAGATGGGAAAATTGAAGCACGGGGAGGTTAAATGACCAGCCCAAGGTCATACAGTAAGAAACAGCAGACCCACAAATAAAACTCAGATCTCCTGACTGCCAAGCCTATACTTTAACTACTAGACCATTCTTTCTTCCAAGGTACAACTAATCTGTTTGACTGGCTCAGAAAATTGTCAGATCCTCCAAAAAATTACTTACCATTTATTTTTACTGTTAAGAATATTTTGATATTTTAATAATTAACTGGGAAATCTTGATTTAACCCTTTAAATAGTTGAAAATGTACATATAGTACAAAGTGAAAATGACAGAACATTTTCACAATGTTGCATGATGCTCAGAGAGAATATTCTTTAAGTATGTGTGCTTAGTGTAAAGAAAGCCCAATGCCCTTGCCACTGTATTTATGAGAAACTCATCTTATATCAGCTTGATAGATAATTCAGAGCAGAAAGTTTCTATGAACTGCAAATATATAAACTCTATTTCATGATAGGTTATTAAAACACTAGGAGCGTCTTACAAAAAATATTCTAATCTGCATTAACCACATCACTATTTACTCTTTAATTCAGTCAAGAAAGGTTAAATATGATTCAAGCGGTTTCTGCACTTGATGTACAAAGAAGATCTCAGACTTGAATCAATATACTGTCTGTTGTCATAAGCACAACTTTGAGATTATAGAAGTAAAAATTGCCTTCTCTTTTTGGCTGACTGAGTTCATGAACTGGCCTGTCCACTGATTAGAAACCAGATCATGCTTTCCTTGGCATTTATCCAGTGGCTGTCTGGTATGAAAGGATAAAGAAAGCACACATACCCTACCTCTGCAAAAGTAGAAAGGCCAGTGAGTCACATATCTTGAGTGCCTGAAGCACAAAAGATGCTGTTCTCTTCCTCTGGCTACTTTCCATCTATACTGTTCTGTGGGAATGCTGGACTTAAGGTATCAACCTGTATTAGTGTGGTGGGAAACCGACAGCTTTATTCATTGTCAGATGCTTAAGTGCAGTATTGCAGACAGCAGTCTCTGAATCCTTTTTTTATTACTTCTCGCCTACTGTGCACATCAGAAGTGCCACCTGGAAAGCTAGGACCCAGTCCCAGCTGATTTGCATAAATATGAAAAGGAGTGTGGGCTGAGACAAAGTCTTGAATTCAAATAAAGCTGTTAAAGAGGACAATTGTTTGGGTTAGTGGTTTTCCAATAATACCATCCATTCTTTTGCCACATATTGATCCCAAATGTTCTGATTTACAGGAAATTCCATCATTAAAGAACATAATAAGCACCTAACAAATGTGCTGAAAACATTATTGCTTGATTAGCAATAGGTTTCAATTAGCATCCTTATTTTATTTTTATTACACTCCACACAAATCTCCTATTTCAATTAGGGGTGGTGATCTCAAAAGGTGCAAAGGATAGCTTTGGTCCAAATAAGCACCAGAAAGTTTGTATGTAACTTAATCCAAACCTAGGGCCTACTTAGTCATCCTTATAGAACAAAACTCCCGTTGACTTCAACCGGTCTTGCATAAGGACCGCAGGATGGGATGCATATTGTGACCGGATCTTCATTTAGCCCAAACTATTCTAGCTTCCTGAGGTGACAGAATAAGGGGTAGATTGTGGAGGTGCTGGTGGGAGAAGTTTTTTCTCCCCTTTGTGGCCCCAGTCACAGTCAATATTCCTGCATACCATCTGTGCCCCTTTTCCCAAGTTGGGGGCTGCTCCCTACTAGCCCCATTAGGGGCTTTATGTACTGTAAATAAAGTGAAGGAGCCAATGAAGAGATATGGACATGGGCCAACATCCTCTTCAGAGCTGGGTGGCCCCTGAGAGGAAAGCATGCTGCAGCATCCTTAGGGATGATCCAGCACACCTCATTTGCTCTCTTTGTAGCTGTGGGAGGAATTGGGCAACCCCTTTGGGGTTATAGGTTCTTCATCATCCTCAATCATGTCCAGTGCTGCCAATGCATAATATAATCTTGATGCTGAAAATTGATTGGCCTTATATTGGAAACAGGTTTTATTATATGATGTTTGGGAGCTCCCTGATTGTATATTATTTCAAGCTCACCTACAACTAGCCTTTTCCACAAAAGTACAGCAATTCCAGTTCTATCCAGAAGCATGAAGAGAATTGTCCTGAAAATGAAAAATACATTTTAAAAATAAAGGTATCAAAACTTTTGCAAGCCTAAAACTTTGGGTAATGTTCTGGGTTGGGTCTTATTTTAGCCAAACCAATTCACCCATGTCTAGTTTCAATATTATTGTTCGTGATGCGTCCAGTAGCTCTCCTTATGATCAATAAGAAATCATTTGAGAAGAGATTCTGCAGGCCTCACTTTCATTTGTCTATTTAGTAAATCTCTGATTTATAACATCAAAGGCATCAGCCAGTCATTTCCATAGATTCATAGATTTTAAGGCCAAAACAGACCGTTATGTTCATCTAGTCTGACTTCCTGTATAACACAGGCCATAGCATGTCACCCACTTGTTCCTGCACCTAGCCCAATAGCTTCCGGTGGAACTAGAGCATATATTTTAGAAAAACATCCAGTTTTCATTGAAATACTCCAATTGCTAGAGAATTTGCAACCCCCCTTCATGAACTATCCCAATGGCTAATTACTTTCACTGTTGTAAATGTATGATGTATTTCAGTTTGTGACATCTAAACAATACCAAATATTATGATAATTTTTTTACACAGACTGATATTTTACTTTTTTAAAACACAATAAGTTGCAGCTGTTAACCTGGCAATGGTCTTTATGGCATTCAAAGCCATGACCATGAACCAGGTCTTCATTTCATGTCTATTGCATTATTTTTCACACATCACACCCCAGAGTCCGTGCTCAATCCTTAATCTCTGTTTACTCAGTCAGAAGTCTCACTGAAGTGCTGGATTTTTCTTGAGTAAAAACTGAGTTTAAGTCTCATGATCTGACCTACTGAGAGAGTAGCCAAAGTAAGGATTGAGGAAAAATACCTAAAGTCTTCAGGATGTGGCCCAGGATGAGCAAGTTTTCTATAAAACTACACACTGTAGAGTGTCCAGACTTATCCAACTACTGTTAAAAAGATTTGTTTTACTGTTTTGTATTGTTTTAGATATTTTTGAATAAGAGTGCTACACTATTTCTGCCTTCAGTATTATTCTACTTTATACATAGTTGGCATGAATCCAATATTTTGATACCTGAACTTTGACATTAGAACTATGTGAGGTGCGCAGAAGTGATTTTTCAGTAGATATGCAAATATTAATGTAAGGATTCAATACGCAATGAACAATATAAACCAAATTCTACCCTTTCTTCTGCAGTCCCAGTGAAACCTGCTTGTTGCAAGAGATGTATATCAGATTTGGCCCAAAGTGTTTTTTTAACAGTACATATGCCTAATAGTGTCTTCCCAATGCAACTGATTTTTTTTTCCATTTCTCGTGCCATTCCCATAATTCACCCAAACATGGGCTTGAAAAATCCAGTTGCTTAATTTGGACTCAGCAGTCAAGATCAGTGGTGATAGTGAGTAGAACTTAACAAAGGTAATGCTCACTCATGAGACAAAAGGCTGGTTAAATGAAGATAACAGCATCGCAGTTAATATATTATAACTTGTCCAAGGAAAGAACACTGATTCTTGCAATCTTAACTCTTTCACTACTTTAGGAGCAGATAATGACTTTTCAGAACAAAATTAGAAGTGTGTGGTCACTGTAGTAACTCACCATAATAGGAGATTGATTTCTTTATCCCATGGGCATAACAAAAAACCTAATGCATTTTCCAGGATGACCTTAAAATATTTTCCTTGTCACTTTAACTTGGCTTAAAATATGATAAAGCAATTTTCATGCAGAAAAGAAAAGACTAAAAGCCATGTAATTCAGCTCGCAATGGATTTTACGGGCCTCAATGGAATTAATTACTGAGAACTTGCACATGTAGTAATTAATTTCATGCAATTCAGCACCATCTGCAGATGCGTTATTTCCTTTCAAAGCTACTATAATTGATGAAAAAACTGAAATTGTTATGAGTTTTTTAGAACGCAAAAGCCTCTGCATCTTGTTTATGCAAAAACAATTAGATAAGGAAATTAAATATTATTTGAAAAAATAAACTTTTTTTTTTTTGCTGAGTAGAAAATGGCTTGCAGTTGTTGGTAAGGAAACTGCTTGCAAACAACACAGCAATATGATGGATTGGAAACCTCTGTGTGACTTTAAAAACCTGTTTTCTGTCTTTAGAAATGTTTATGACTTTTTGGCAGGAGTTATTTATCAGTCACAGGTTAAGTGTCGTTCACTAGATCATCAATCACTTTACCAACTTGCAACAAAATGTATTTTATTGTATATACAGTGAGTAAAATCCTGGACATCTTGAAATCAATGGCAAAACTACTCTATATTATTTATATGTAATGAAGATATATAAAAGTTGGCCATATTTTGACTGTTTCTCTGTATGTTGCTTGTCTTGGGACAAAAAAAATGAGGACACGTGGATTATTTTTCTTGTTTTTTGTAACCAGTGCCCATTTCCTTTGGCTGCCCCAGTTCAGAAAGAGCATCCCTATTCTGGAAGCAGTTACTTCAGCTGAAATCAGTGGGAACGTAAGCACATGCACTGTACTTAAGACCTTTCTTCAATTAGGTCCTTAGATTGTAAGTGCTTTGGAGCAGGAAGTACTCTGTTTGTGCAGCCCATAACACAATGAAGCACTACGAGGGAGCAGCGCTTGTTTTCAGAAGAGCACTTATCAGTTATTTGTATAACATTCGCACTTATAGGCTCCAACAGAAAAAGGGTAGGAGAAGCATAGGCACTGCAGTTACAGCTGGCGACTATCTGGGGTACAAGAGCACTCAGGCTCACTGCCCCCTCCTCCCACTTGTGCACTATGCAAGGAAATTTCCATAGTCTGGTCTACACTTTCCATCTTAGACCAAATAGCCGCTTAAGTCTCTAGGCTAACAGAGAAGACACAGAAAATAGCTCAAAAACTATGCTGGGAGGTAAAGGCAGCACAGCCTTGATATCCCTTTCAAGCTTGTCCCCTTTTTGGAATGGTATGGACCAGCCCAGATGAGTTATTGAAATATAGTAGTTTATCAAAACCTAAATGGGCGTAATGTAATACATTTTTGGTAAGGCAAACACAGTAACAAAAACAACAGGTACCTCTATCACTCTTGGAGCAACTACTTTTAAACAAATCAAACAGGAATATGTTTAGAAAGAAAACCTGTATAATCTTACAGAGGTCTAATAAATACTAAACAAGACCACTCGGGTGTTCTTATCCTCATAGAGTACTGCAGAGGGAAACCCTGCTTCTTGTTTGAAAACATGCATGAAAGAAGCTATACATCATATTTGTAAAATGTCCAGTTCACTGTTGAGGGGGGAAAATGTTGGAATTAGATTGAAAGGGTGAACGTGAATGTCATATAGAGAGCATGAATCGAACAATAAGGCTTCCAAACTGGACCATGAAATCACGTTCCTAGGAATGTTACAAGAATTGGCTATTTTTGTACTGTTTTCCACTATCATTACAGTCACTGACAAGAAAAGAGATAAATGGTCTGGGGATGGGTGCGGAGAGAAAAAGGTATTTGCTCTTTTTGCAGTCCTGAGATCTTCACAGGACTGGATTGAGTGCCATTTTGCCTGTTCCTGCTGAAAGCTTTATCACAATAGGTTATCGCCAAATTTTCATGTGTGATATATTCGCATTGAAATACACACTCTCCTCATTGTGACTAAGGCACAGAGTCATGTAATGAAAGCAAAAAATAACAGGAATTTAATGCAGTCTAATAACAATAGCTTCATGCTATGACAACAAAATGGCTCAGGATGTATCCTGTCTGATGATTAAATCAGGAATTGGTAAAACAAGCAAATAAAAAACTCCCCACAAATCATTGTTTCTCCAGACAGCTTTAAGATTATGATCTCTCAATCCCCCTTGGAGCTGCTGTAAATGTACAAGCAACTCAGCACCATGCATGTTTTTATGTAAAGGGCTCTAGTTCAATTTTGCTCACCTTTTTTAAATTAAAAAAAAAAGAAAGAAAAGAAAAATGAAAATATTCAGACCACTGAGCTTTGTCATTTTCTGTGGATCAACTTGGGCAAACAATTCAAACTTGCAGCTGTCTTTTGGTTAAATATATGTAATAGGTTTGCTTTGTAGTTAGCTCTTCATAAACACTATGGATACTATGGGTGCAATATTGTGAGCTACCCATTTCAGATCAGTGGCATACCAAGGGAGTGCGGGGGGCCAGGCCCCCGGGTGCCGGCCTGCGGGAGGGGGGAGGAGGGGAACTGGGCCAGCCCTTCATGATGCACAGGGGACAGGGGGTGCCGCCAGCCCCTTCAGCACCCCCCTGCCCCTGTGCATTGTGAAGGGCCAGCCTGGTGCCACCCCCATAGGCCAGGGGGTGAGGCCATCCATGTCTGAGCCAGCGCCAGGCTGGCCCTTCACAATAGGCAGTGGGCGCAGGAGGCTGAGGGGCGGCTGCTATTGCTCCCGCTCCTGCACCCCCCCACGTGTTGTGAAGGCCCAGGCCAGTGCTAGGCTGTGGGGCTGGAGTGGGAGAGGCGGGCGCCACACGGCGGGTAAGTGCAGTGGGGGGGTGGCGGAGCCAAGCCTGCATTTGCAACCCTCCAAGCCTCATGCTCCCACCCCTGCCCCCTCAAAGGTAAAGATCCACCCTCCCCGGGGCAGCTGGGGAGCGACGCCAGGACCCCTCCTGCTCTGTGCGGGGGGGCAAGGCAAGGGAGGGGCACAAATTCAGGGTTGGCCCCCGAGTGCCAGAGACCCACGATATGCCACTGTTTCAGACATTACATAATGGTGTTCCCAAATCTTAATTTAAAGAACATTTCAGGTTATAAAATGTGAGCTTTCATAATCACATATACTGTGGCATGCTGACCTGAATCCTGTGCCACAGGAGATACAGTACACTGTGGGTCTGGTACTGAATGGTGGGTTTGAGTCCATTATCACATATCACTCACCCTTCTGAATCACTAAGTTTGTCTGAGTAAGGAATGGACTAAACTTGAGTAAAGGTGTAAGGGTCTTGGGATTTGTTCCTATATATGCATTATAAATAAGGTGATCAAGCCTTTTGAGATCACACCACTTCAAAGACTATTTCTGAGTCTCACTGTATAGCGAATCTGTCATAAATTTCTAATATAAGTAGTCCAGAGTTTCTATTTACTATATCTTTAAAAAAGAAAAAACTTTGTAAGAGGTAGAAATCAGAAAATAGAAAGTTTTATAAGTCTAATAAAACCTAATGAAACTACATAAAAATAAAGAACTGAACATGCACTAATTCCTGTACATGAAAAGTCCTGGGATTACATAAAGGGATGTGAGTGCATTAACACTTTTATGCAATTGCACTTAACACTTTTATATGGTCCTTTAAGATGTAACCCATATAGTCTAATTTTGATTTGAAAGTTCCAGACATTTGAGCATCCACAACATAACTGCAAGGGGATTCTTTCATCTCTTCCAAGCAAACAGATGCAAAGGGGTATAGACCAAGGAGATTTAGATAATTTACTTCTGCCACTTTCTTCTGCTTCTGCCTTTCTCCATTTAGAATTTTACTACCCGCCCCCCCCAATCGGGAATACATTCATAGTTCAACACAAGATTCTATCACCAGCCTGCTCCAAAACTGGTGTAAGTGTACTTGAATACAAATATGCACACATGGCAATAGAATCTGTGTTCTCCCCTACTGTATATTATATATCTTTTTTTCACCAAGTTTTGAAGTATCGGATTTTAGAGATGAGATTTTTCTCCAACCACGTGAGAGAACAAAAGAAAATAATTGCTTATCCAAAATGTGAATGGGGGGAGTGGCCCACATGATATAATATGAAGTGAAAAGCATTTTCTAACTTTGTTTTATGCCTGGCATGTACCACAAACTAGCATTGCCATGATACTGTTTATTAGTACAAACACGCCAGGCATTCTCCTAACACAGAGAAAGAGTGTGCAAATCCCTGTCCCAAAGAGCATACAATCTAAATGGACAAACTCTGGAGGGAACCATCGTAAGGCTTAACAAAAGGTTTAAATGTAGCCCCAGGTTGAACCATGAATGGGTGTTTCTGAAGTGTGGTTTAGAAAACAATTCTTACGGTCAGATCCACACACTGCGCAGGGGATGTGTCTTTGTGGAAGGAAACAGTGGTAAAAGCAAAGCTTCCCTAATTACAGATAGAGATCTATAGCCAACCACAAATGTGAGGAACTCCAGGATAGAACAATTTCCCATATGGTGTTTAGTCTGCTGCATTAAGAACTTTGAGCCAGACTCTGGCTCCCATTCAGGTAGCATATATTAGCCAAACACAGCCAGAAAAGGCCAGGAGAGGATTCCCCCAAGGAGCATAGGGCTAAGCACTCCTGTACTACACTCTCTTTACAGGTTCTGGCATAGGTGTTGTGCCAGAGGTGGTGGCAGAAAGGAGAAGATTGCAGTTCTCATTGCTATGGAGATATGGGTCTGTGGAGCAGCCCATATCCACCAACGTAAGTCAGAGCAGCCCCAGAGACTGCTCTAACTCATACTCAGAGCAATTTTGGCCCCCGTAACAGCCCAGGATCTTGGTGGCACAAAGGTGGCATAAAGCCATTTTTATCCTCACCCATCATCTTAGGCTACACTCTCTGGGCTGCATTTCTCTGAAAATGCAGTACACAATTTAGCCATTCCTTTAGAGCATTAGCAACATCACTTAATTGTTTAGCCCCATATTTCAAATCCAGAGTACAGAATTAATTCATTTAAACCTCCATTTAGATGTCACGTATTTCAAACAATCTTGCATTTTACCTCTACGCTAATTAACTCTCCTCTCTTACAGTGAAATCAAGTAAAAATGCAATAAGTCAAAAATGTATAAGCAAGTGTCTGGGAATAAAACCTTACAAGGAGCACCTTCCTGGCATTGCAAAACACAAGCAATAGAGTCTGAAATTGTGCCACACTGTTTCGCACACTGCAATGTAATGCACTTTCATCCAAGCTGTTAGGCTGGCTACAAATCCAGTACATATGGGGTAACATTTCCTAAAAATCCATTCACACATTTTTATAGAACTCGAAGTGAAGAGCCAAAAATGTTGAAGGTATCAATGGAAAGGGATTGCACTATTCACAGTGTGACTTTTGTGCATTGCAATGCAGATTGTTTTGTCAAAACATCGAGCCAACTAAGATGAAAATTGAATTCAAAGGGCTTGACTCTAATCTAATTCCATGGGACCAAACTGTGCCATTTAAACCCTGTGATTAGGAGCTGCATCACCCCAGAAACCATGGATTGTGTGCATAATCCCTCTCCAAGTATTCTGAATCAAAGAGAAGGAGGCAGAATGCAGTACCCTCTTGCAGCTTGCTTTCCCACCCCATTTCATGTGGCCTGCTCTGCAGCTGGTATGGAAGTGGGGGGCAGGGACAGGGCTACAGACTCACCACCTATCTACTCCCTTTCAGTAAATGTTTGCCCTATGGGGCACAAGGAGAGTGTAGCCCTTGCATGCCCCTAAAATTAGGGACTGTGATTGTGCCTGGTCTGTAGCACATAAGGTGTGCGTCAAGAAATACTGGGCAAGTGTGCTCAGAGGCAGCTCCTACACCACCTTTTGGACCTCAACTGTACCTCACTCAGTACTATTATCCCTTTTGATACTAACCTAGCACCTCTGGTCCCAGCACTCATGGAGCTAAGTGATCAGATACACAGTTGTCCCCCCAACATATACACTTGTGTGTGCCTATGGCCACACACCATCAGACTCCTTAACACTAACGGAACACACACGAGAAATAGAAGATTCTAATCCTGTCTCTTTATGATGAATATGAATAAATAAGTGTGAGGGATTTATATTGCATTAACCACAGGAGAATTCAACTACTGTAAACATGGTGTACACTTGGAATTATAGCGACAATTTAAAGGTAATTGAAGGATACTGTGTATAAATGTGTCTATATATAACAGAAGATCCATTTACCAAAAATTGCAGGGAATAAATAATGTGTGATACAATTTCTTTTATACCAAATGACACTCCAGAGGGAAAGGAAAAGTAGAAGCAGGATAATGTGACAGAAAAAGGCAGACAAAGGGCAGTGCAAAAATGCATGGAGAGGGGGAGGATAGTAAAAAAAAAAAAAAAAAAAAGGACAATGTGCTAAGGAAAAAATCTAGGCTGCAGGAAGGAGAAATAAAGGTTGGATGACATAATATTGGGAAAACAAAGAGACTAAGTGAAAGGGATAGGTATAATGAGGAAGAAAAAAGTAAGTCTGTGAGACAAAGAAGAACAAAATTGAAGCATAAAGTATAGATAAGATAATTAATATGATGAAGATAGATATAAAGGTAGTTCAGTGCTAAAGGGAGGGAAGAAGGGAATGGAAGACAGGATGTTTCCACACAGAGACAAAGATATTTATGTGATTAAGGTATGAACGAAAAAAAGAAAATGAAATGCACTGGGTAGTTACACAATGTAATAGAAAGAAGTAGGACAAGGAGCTGTTATGGAGTCCCAGCTAGCTACAACATTATGACTGAGGGGAGAGTGGTCAGCAATGAAAGACGAAAGGATAGTACTCCAAAGGAATGGCAAATTTCAGGGGATCTGGCATTCCTGTGGGAGGCTGAATTTTAAAATTATCTTGAACAAGGAAAACATGATGCACTATCTGAAAAAAAATAGTTTATCACTAATAATTCCTAGCTTTCCATTTTGACAAAGGGCAGATCTCATAACCAAGCAGTAGAATACATAGCTCCTAGTTAATAAACGGAAGGTGGAGCAGACTTACAGGGCCAGATTCTGAAACACTTATTCATTCTCAGTAGTGCCTTACTGCACAAGCAGTCCTTCCAAAATCAGTGGGACTACTCAATGAATCAACAACTACTCAGCATGAGTAAAGATTTCAGAATCTGGTTCATACTTATAACTTAGCTGTTTTGTTACATGGCAATTGGTCAAGCTTCTGTTTTACTTATGTCTGAACCCCAGCTGCAATCCCTTAATTGGTCCCCCCGACACTGTAAATGAAATTTTATCAATCATCTACATATATATGGATGAGTTGAACTCAGTATATGCAGAATTCCATAGCTCGCATTTACTTCACTGGAAATGTTAAGTGTTCAGCGAATGCTGCATTAGGTCCTTAATATGTATATTAAAGCCTTTGTCCTGCAACTGGTTCTACATAGAAAGAATTCTACATTTTCATAGTGCTGCATGGACTTCATGGGGTTCTGAGCACAGCAGGACTAAGGCCTCATTTTTTTGAAAATGGTGCTTTGTCGAAAACTTTCTTAATGCATGCCCTATATCGAATCAAAAACCTGTATTTGAAACTCATGAACCAAACACCTCAGGCTAGAATATCTAAACTGATTCTATTTGCCATCTGTACCAATCAGTGTGTTCAAGACAGGAAAAAGTTTCATTTCTGTGCATGATAAACATGGCTATGTAAGCAGCTGAGTTTCATGTAATCAGACAACTAGCGGAGAAAATAAAAATACAATGTCAACAAAAGACTTCCTCATGTTCATCATGTACATTTGCAAGGAACATTAGTGGCCACAAAAAGAGACTAGCTGGCCCCTCTAAGACTGCTCTTTTGAAACAGTAAGACATGTATTTTCTGTGAAAAATGGTTAATCTGCAATCTAGAGCCTTATCTACACTTCGCAAAATCAGCTTTCATTGACAAAACAGTGGAGGTGTACACACTGAAATGCTCCTCCCACCGATATAACTCCCCTGCTACACCAACAAAATAAAAACACCTCAATAAGCAGAATACAGCTTTTTGCGACAGAGCGATGCAGCATTGAGGTATGTCTACGCTGCAGGCTCCGCAGCAATTGATGCAGCAGGATCGATTGAGCGGGTTGTCTTGACCCTCTCAATCAATGAGAGTCGGGCTCGCTGGTTGACACCATTAGTCCACCTCCCCAAAAGGAGTAAGGCTGCATGGCCTGAGGACATCTCCCGTTGACACAGCAGATGTAGATGCCATGGTACGTGAACATAAACACTGCCAGAGTGTAGAAGAGCCCTCAGTGTAGACACATGCTTGGTTATGTTGCTCTAATTGGCCTCCAGGAAGTGTCTCACTATGTCCATCCTGACTACTCAGGTCAGCAGTTTGAACTCCGCTGCCCAGTTATGCTACCCTCCCCCTCTTAAAGCCCCGGGAATTTTTGAAATTCCTCTACTTGTTTGCTCAGTATGCACAGTTCACACAGCATCTTCCCAGCTAGCTGACCATGCCGGCTTTACACACCAGATGGAGCTGAGCACAATGGAGCTGTTGGATCTGCTGAGTCTATGGGAAGAAGTGGCTGTGCAGTCACAGCTTCACTCCAGCAGTAGGAATTTCGATACCTAGGAGCTGATACCTAGTGGCATGCAGGAGAAAGGGCATGAGAGAGACACACAACAGTGCTGTGCTAAAATCAAGGAGCAGAGGCAGGTTACCAGAAGGCAAGGGAGGACAACCATCGCTTGGTGCAGCACCAAAACATGTGGCTTCTATAAGGAGCTGCTACCTCCACCACCAAGAGCCCCGTGGATACTTCAGAGGGACTGGAGGCAGCAGCCAGAAGACTCAACCCCAGTGATGAAGTGGTGGATGAGGAAATGGAGCTGGAAGAGATGTGGAGCAAATGGCAGGGTCATCTGGTGGCGCGGCGAGTCAGGACCTCTTTTCCTCTCTGAAGGGATCTACCCAGTCATGCAGGTATGCAGGAGAGTGGAGCTCCAGTAAGTGCTCATTTTGCTTTGATACTGTATGGTGAGAGGAAATTGAGCTGTCATGTAATTTGTTATATGGAAGAGGAGGGATAAGGGACAGAAATTAACAACAGAGCCTGTCCATCTATGCAGTGTGGCCACAGTGGAAATGTTTGTTAATGTACAACCACAGTGTCCCAGGAATCCTCCATAGAGATCTCCAGGAAACTTTCCTGTAGGTATTCTGCAATCCTCTGCTAAAGGTTTCTAGGCGGAGCAGCCTTGTTTCTCCCCACACTGTCGGTAACTATGTTGTGCCATCGTGCAATTATTTCTGCAGGGACCAGAACAGAACACAGGTGAGCAGCATATGGAGCTGGTTTAAAGCCACACGCATGCAGGAGATGCACCCTTGCATCCTGGGTTACCCTTAGGAGTGAGATATCAGGTTCGATTGCTCTAGCCTGTGGAAAAGGGTACCAATATTCAACATAGGCTCCCTAGGCACTTGTAACCCCCTTCGCAAACCACCCTTTGTCCCTTCTTGCCCAATCTGACTTCCCCACCTCCCACAAGCTCACCATATTTGGAACTCATGCTGACCTGTGTGTTAGCCAAGAGACAGTGAGGAAGAGGTGTGTGTAACTTTTGTGATTCACAACTGTAAGCGCACTCACAATATTGTCTCTGTCAATTTTTTAAATGTTTTGGCTTCTGCAGATGTGTCCTTGAGGACCCACTCCCCCCCACCAGCAGAGTGCCACAGTCAGATAAGGTGGTGAACCAGGACAAGTAAGAAGGATATGTTTTGCGAAGTGCTGTAGTCAACAGATGCAGCACATAGCAAAACAAGAGCATGGAGTGAGACAATTAACTAAATGTGAGCAAGGTCTGAGTGTCTGAGAGGCACTCCTCCTGCTCATTCAACTGAAAGGGGAGGCACTTTATTTGCATGGGCTTTGTATTTGCATGAGTACAATTAAGTACTTAGCATAATTTCACTGTATATGGATAAGCACACCTACGTGCTGAGCATGGGTGGGAAATGGTTAATATGGCTGGTATGGTAATGAAATGTTGTCCTTCAACTGAATGAACAAATGGCCTCAGAACTGTGTTTAGCCTGTTCTGATGAAAAATTCATTCTCATCTAAACAGAGCTCAACAAGGGTGGCGGACGGATGCTCCAGCATTGTAAGGGCAGTGGGGAGGTGCTGAGGAGCCTCTTGCTGAGATTGCATTAGCCCTGGCAAATGGTTACCCAGAGGCATGGATTGACTATCTCCTCCCACTCTTAAAAGGTAAAATTAATGATTCCTCTTGGAGTCTTTTGTTTTGTTAAGAGCAGAGACATTGCTCCTGTGTCAACAGAAGATTTCCCCATCAACTGAAACATGAAAGAGCTGAAATCACTAAAGGAAGTTGGAAACCTTGACTGACAACCAGCAGAGAGGAGCCAGCAGCAGTCAGCACCTGCAGACGGTTGGAGCCAGAAGCGGGGACTCGATGAGGCCCACAGACGGTGGGAGCCAGAAGGTGGGAGCCAGCAGCGCTCGGCACCTGCAGACGGTGGGAGACAGCAGCAGGGACTCGGTGAGGCCCGCAGACAGCAGGACACAGCAGCAGAGGGGACTGGTCAAGCCTGCGTCCGGCAGTAGTCTGCAGAAGGGGACTAGCTGAACCCACAACCAAGAGGTGGACAGTGTAACTAAGATGGTCAGTAGGGCAGGGGAAAGCGAGAAGGGAGAGGTGAAGGACACGCCCCACACACTCTGGGGTGGGGTGGATTCAGCTCATTTGTGTTCCTCAATTTTGTTTGCAGTGTTTTTCCAAACCAGTGCTGTGTTACTTCCTTCCTTTTATTAAAAGGTTTACTTTCTACACTTAGACTCTGTGCTTGCGAGAGGGAAGTATTGCCTTTTGGGGGCACTCAGGTTTGGTATTGCAGGAACCCCTAGATATAGAAACTGGCCCTTTGCTGCTGCCAGCTCTGCCGGGCAGAAGGGTTATAGAAAGATTGAGGCTGGATAGCCTGGAAAGGACATGGGGCAGTAGCGGATGATAAAGCTCATGGAAGGCCAGACAGAGATGATGAAATCCCTCATTACCCAGCAATCTGAGCACATCCATGTACAACTCACCCTGCAGCCACTACAGAACTCCGGTCCACGCTCTTCCCAAACTCCCACACCACATTCCTTGTGTGTTCCCAGTCTCTCACAATACCCTGTGCACTCCATGCCTAGGGACTGGTTTCACAACAAAAGCTGGAGTTACATCCAGCTGTGAGAGTTCCAATCATGAGACTGTTCCTCATTGTCATGTCCCCTGTTTGACCAAAAATGTGGTTTTTGTCCTATTATTAAACTTGAATCTTTGAAATAAAATGATTCTTTATTTGTGACATACACATGTTGGTCAGTTCTAACATTGACATACAATGGCTATAGGCAGGAATATTTTCTCACTGCAATTAATGTTCAGGAAGCAAACATTACAGGGGTAATTCAAGGCAACAAATAAACATTGCCTGGATGAATGCATCACATAAAGACACATTACTTGGAATCATTGTCAAAATGCTTCTTCCAAGTTTCCCTGATTCGAATAGCTTCCCACTGCACCCCCTAATTGCTCTTGTTTCTGGCTGCTCAAAATCAGCAGGCTGCCAATCAGCCTCAGTAGTCCACCACTGAGGAATCTTTCCCCCTTCACTTCAGAAATATAATGCAGGGCACAGCAGGTTGCAATGATCATCAGAATATTTTCCTCATTGAAGTTTAACAAGCCAAAAAGATAGCACCAGTGCCCTTTTAATCATCGAAAGGCACATTCAACGGTCATTTGGCACCTCCTGAGCCTGTTGCTGAGGTGCTCCTTGCTGCTGTCTAGGTTCCCCATGTAAGATTTCATAAGCCAAGGGAGCAAGGAGTAGGCAGGGTCCCCAAGGATCACAGTGGGCATTTCCTCATCCCCACTGGAATCTTCTGGGTTGGGAAAAAAGTCCCAGTGTGCAGCTTTCTATACAGTTCAGTGTTCCTAAAGATGCACCTTCCCTTACCACCCTACACTGATGTCAGTGAAATGGCCCCAGTGATCCACTAGTGCCTGCAAGACCATGGAGAAATAGCCCTTTCAGTTGATATACTCCATCACAGGATGGCTGGGGGCCAAAATTGAGATAAGTGTTCCATCTATCACCCTGCTGCAGTTGGGAACCCCCTTGCCTCAAAGCCATCAATTATTTCCTGAAAATTACTGAGCGTCACAGTCCTTCATAGCAGGGGGCAATTAGTGGCCCTGCACACTTGCATCACTGCAACCCTGATGGTGGACTTTCCAACTCCAAATTGATTCACGACTGACCGGCCGCAGTCTGGAGTTGCCAGCTTCTACACAGCGATCGCCATTCTTTCTCCACAGTGAGGTCAACTCTCATTCTGGTGTCCTTGCACCACAGTGCTGGGGTGAACTCCGCACACAGTTCCAGGAAGGTGGACTTGAGCAGTGGCTGCAGAACTTTTGGATGCTCATCATCCCATACATGCATCATGATGCAAATCCCTCCACTCAGTGCTTGTTTCCAAAGCCCAGTACTGATGGTTCACCATGGCAATCTGTTGCAGAATGCGAGAGCACCCTTGAATTATTGGTTTCCTAGGCAGAGAGCGGGGCAGGTATCACCAGTTCACTCTCCGTTTTGAAGCTCAGGAAATACTGCAGGACCAGTCGCGCTGTGTTCATAACACTCACCACCAGCCTGGTCAGCAGGTAAGAATCCATGCTTTCAGGCTGAGATGGCAGGCACACAGTTTTCAGGGGCTGTTCAAAAATGTCACAAAATGAAGTAGGAAGCACAGTGAATGATGGGACAGAAAGAACAGCATCATGGGATGGCGAGCGCATCCCCATGACACACTATGATCCGTTCCCAGAGCAACCAGTGGCAGAGGGTGACTGAGGGTGATGAGTTGCACACAATGCAATACTCTCTGTCAATGCAAGAGCAAGGACTGTGGATGTGCTCTACCAACACAAGGAGTATTATGTGGACATATTCAACCGATGTTATTAAAGTGACTTATGACCATCGACATAGCTTACGTCGATTTACCTCTGTAGTGTACTTATGGCCTGAGATAGAGAGATGGTGATGATGGCAAGAAAATATGAGCACTGAAATAGTTGTTTCCTTCCTTCTTCACTTTTGAAAGATCTTCTCAGTAGATGGCTCTGGTGAAGTAGCCAAATAAAGTAGCCGCTCCAGTAACACAGTTCATGATGTTTTTTTAAATACAGAAAACAGGGTTACTTACCAGTAACTGTTGTTCTTCGAGATGGGTTGCTCATATCCATTCCATTATAGATGTGTGCGCGCCCCGTGCACAGATTCCCGGAACTTTTTTCCCTTTAGCGAGCCCCATAGGGTCGGCTCAGGTGCCCCCTGGAGTACCGCACTCATGCTGTGGTACATAGGGCACCACCGACCCTGCGGGCCCTCAGTCCCTTCTTTCTGCCGACTCCGACAGTGGGAACGGAGGGTGGGTTTGGAATGGATATGAGCAACACATCTCGAAGAACAACAGTTACTGGTAAGTAACCCTGTTTTCTCTCTTCGAGTGATTGCTCATATCCATTCCATTATAGGTGATTAAATAGCCATACCTTGGAGGTGGGTAGGAGTCAGCATTGAGCTACCCTTACCAGCACAGCTCTGCCGAAGCCCGCGTCCTCTCTCGCCTGTTGTATGATGGCATAGTGGGACGTGAAGGTGTGGACTGACGACCAGGTCACTGCTCTGCAGATGTCCTGCAGGGGCACCCTCTCCAGGAAGGCCGCGGATGAGGCCTGGGCTCTGGTTGAGTGTGCGGTCACAGCTCCTAGAAGCGGCACCTTCACCCGCTCGTAGCAGGTCCTGATACAGGCGGTGATCCAGGTGGAGATGCACTGGGTGGAGACAGGTGAGCCTTTCATCCGGTCCGCCACTGCCACAAACAGCTGTGTTGACATCCGTAACAGCCTGGTCTGCTCGACGTAGTAGGCCAGGGCTCGTCTGACATCCGGGGAGTGCCATCTCCGCTCTTCCTCTAAACCATGTGGTTTGGGAAAAAAGACGGGGAGGAAGATATCCTGGTTATAATGAAACTGAGACACCACTTCGGCAGGAAAGCCGGGTGGGGTCTCAGCTGGACCTTATCTTTGTGGAAGACAGTGTAGGGGGGGCTCCGAGGTCAAAGCTTTTAACTTGGAGACCCTCCTAGCCGATGTAATGGCCACCAGGAAGGCTACCTTCCAAGAGAGGACGAGCAACAGGCATGTAGCCATGGCCTCTAAGGGGGGTCCTGTCAACATGGTGAGGACCAAGTTCAAATCCCAGGGAGGCACTGGGTCACGGACCTGCGGGTATAGCTTCTCCACCCCTTTGAGGAACCTAACTAACATGGGGTGGGAGAACAGGTATCGTCCTTCCATCGGTTGATGGAAGGTGGAAATAGCTGCCAGGTGCACCTTCAGGGAGGCCAGTGCTAGACCCTGGAGCTTTAGCTGGAGCAAGTACTCCAAAATCGCCTGTATGCGCGAACCGCTCGGTGGGATGCCCCGAGACTCCGCCCAACAGGTAAACTGTTTCCACTTGGCCCGGTACACCACCTGAGTGGAAGGTTTCCTGCTGCCCAGCAGAACCTGCTGGACCTGTACGGAGCAGGCTCTCTCTCCCTCCGTCATCCACAGAGTCTCCATGCCATCAGGTGGAGGGAGTCCAGGTCCAGGTGCAGCAGGCGACCCTGGTCCTGTGAGAGCAGGTCATAGCGCTTCAGGAGCAGGAGCGGCGTGTCGATAGACAGGTCGAGCAGCATGCTGTACCAATGCTGCCTCGGCCAAGCAGGTGCAATCAGTATGATGTCTGCTCTGTCCCTCTTGATTTTCAAGAGGACTTGGGGCAGGAGTGGAATGGGGGAAAACGCATACATGAGGGTCCCCGTCCAGTCTAGAAGGAATGTGTCGGAGAGGGAGCCCGGCTCGTGACCCCGGAGTGAGCAGAACCTCGGGCACTTCCTGTTCCAGGATGATGCGAACAGGTCCAGTTGGGAAAATCCCCACTTTTGGAAAACTGAGGTCACCACCTCCGGGTGTAGTGACCAGTCGTGGTGGGGTAAGAACGACCTGCTGAGGCGATCCGCCTCGTCGTTCCTGACCCCCAGGAGGTGAGAGGCTGATATATGAAAGTCGTGCTTCACTACAAAGTCCCAAAGACGGATGGCCTCCTGGCACAAAGCTGAGGAGCGCCCGCCCCCCCCCCCCCCCCCCCCGCCTGTTCATGTAGAACATGGCTGCTGTATTGTCCGTGAGGACCTGAACCATTCTGCCCCTCAGAAATCTGAGGAAGACCTTGCAGGCCAAGTGGACTGCTTTGAGCTCCCTGATGTTGATGTGAAGACAACTCTCATCTGTCGACCAGAGCCCCGGGGTGCTCATGTCGCTGGTGATGTGGGCTCCCCATCCCACATCTGAGGCATCCGTAATCAGCGTTACTGATGAGGCTAAGTCTCTGAAGGGCACGCCCCTCAGAACTTCCCCCGGGTCCCTCCACCAATCTAGGGAGGACAGTACCGGGGTGGGAACAGTGAACACCCTGTTCAGCAAATGCATCGCTGGTACATAAACCGAGGCCAACCACCCTTGGAGAGGCCTGAGCTTGAGGCGAGCCAGCCTCACCACATATGTACATGCCGCCATATGTCCCAACAGCTGGAGGCAGTGTTGTCGTGGGGGACCTGTGTAGATCGGCAATTATGGCGGCCATGGTCTCGAATCGAGGCTGTGGGAGGAAGTCTATGCGCTGCACCAGGGTAAGCGTGGACTTCTGCTCGTTGATGAGCAGCCCCAGTCTGGTGCACGTCGCACAGGTGAGTACCAGGCTGTTCCTCACATGGGCCCTAGACCTGCCCCGGATCAACCAGTTGTCCAGGTATGGAAAGATCTGGACCCCCTTGTGGCGCAGGTGGGCCGCCACCACTGCCATACACTTTGTAAAGACCCTGGGGGCTGACAAGAGGCCAAACGGCAGGGCTGAGAACTGGTAGTGGCAGCCAGCTACCATGAGCCTGAGAAACCTTTTGTGATCGGGGAGGATCGAAATATGAAAATATGCATCCTTTAAATTGAGGGCAGCATACCAGTTCCCTGGATCTAGGGTAGGAATGATGGACGCTAGGGAAACCATGCGGAACCTGAGGCGTCTGATGAATTTGTTCAGATGGCGGAGGTCTAGTATCGGCCTCAGGCCCCCTTTGGCCTTGGGGATTAGGAAGTACCGTGAGTAAAAACCCTTTCCCCTTTCCTGTGGAGGAACCTCTTCCACAGCCCCGAGTAGGAGGAGGGTGTTGACCTCCTGTGTGAGGAGTTGCTCGTGAAAGGGGTCCCTGAAGAGAGACGGGGTAGGGGGAGAGTCCGGGGGAAAGGCAGTAAGCTGCAGGGCATCGCCCCGCAGGACTATCCCAAGGACCCAGCGGTCCGTAGTGACAGCTTCCCACTCAGCGTAATGCGGCCGGAGCCTGTGGGCAAAGGGCCAGGGAAGATCCAGGGGAAAATGAAGAGAGCCACCCTCCTGCACCCCGTCAAAACTGACATTTATTATTACTCTGGCCCTTGCCTGGGCCTTGTTGAGATCCTGCCACGGCCCCTTGGTGGTCGCAGCGATAGGGTGCCCGGTACCGGTCCCGACCTCTCCTAGGTTGGGCAGGTCTGGGGGGCAACCTGGGAGGAGGCTGAGGTTGCCTCTGGGTCTGAGGCCGAGACTGACGCCTCGAGGCCTGTGGGGTATAAAGCTCTAGAGACTTCAGTGTGGCCTGGGAGTCCTTGAGGGCGTGGAGTCTATCATCAGTTTTATTGGAAAAGAGGCCAGCGCCATCGAACAGTAAGTCCTGAATGGCTTGCTGGACCTCTTGGGATAACCCCGATGCCTGGAGCCAGGAGCAGCATCTCATGACTATGGCCGAAGCCATGGCCCTGCTGGCGGAGTCCGCCGCATCACTGGCAGACTGTAAGGCTGTTGCCGCCACCACAGTGCCCTCCTGGATGACAGTGGCAAAATCCGCCGCTTGGTCAGGGGGCAACACCAGAGCAAACTTCTGCAGCGAGGACCACAAGTTGAGATTATACCTCCCGAGGAGCGCCTGGGGGTTTGCGAGCCTCAGCTGCAGGGCCATGGTCGAGTACATCTTGCGGCCAAAGAGGTCCAATTTTTTACTCTCCTTGTCCTTGGGAGTGTTGCCCAGGCCGCCCTGCCGATCCCGCTGGTTAGCGGTGTCAACCACCAAAGTCCCCGGGGCAGGGTGGGTATATAAAAAATCAAAACCCTCCTTGGGGACATAGTATTTTCACTAGGCGCCCTTGGAGGTGGGGGCCACCGAGGATGGGGTCTGCCACAGGGCCTTAGCCAACTTTATGACCCTGTCATGTACTGGCAGGGCAACTCTTGATGGCCCTGCCGATCCCGACACCCTGAATAGGAGGTCCTCCTCCTCCGACATTTCTTTAAGCTCCAGATTAAGATTGCTCGCCACCCTTCTAAGGAGGTCCTGATGCGTCTTAAAGTCATAAAGGGGAGCCCTGTGGTCCCTGGCCGCCGCATCTTCCGGGGACAAGGAGGAGGACTGTGGTAGGGGCCCCATGGAGGGACCTTCCTCTGGGTCTGAACCCTCATCTGAGGGGTGGCCCTGGTCCTGTTGACTGAGAAGTGGGGACACTAGTTGAGCCACAGAGGACTGGACAGAGGTGGTACCTTGGCCCACCTGGGTACCCCAGAGCCCCCAGTATGGCAACTGCCAGGGGCCTTGAGCCCATGCCAGAGCAGGCATGGACATCTGCTGGGTCGCCTCTGGGTGGTGGCCCCGGGACCCAGAGCCGCTGGATCGTCGTTTGCAGCTCTTGGATGGTGACCGGCCCCGTGATGATGAAGACGAGGGTGACCGCCGGTGCCGACGCCTGCAGTGTCGTCTGGGGGAAGAGCTGCTGGAGGAGCTGGATGATGCTCGTCTCCTCCTCCTTGAGCTCTTGCAGTGACGCTTCCCTCCTCGGGACAGGGAGCGGTGCCGTCCATGTTGCCGTTGTGCCGACCGCGAGTGTGACCGGCTCTGCGGTGCCGAGGCAGTCGGTGCCGATACAATCGGCGCAGCAGTCGGTGCCGAGGCCATCAGTGCCGAGGCAGTCGGTGCCGATGCAGTCGGTGCCGATGCAATTGGTGCAGTGGTCGGTGCCGAGGTGATCAGTGCCAGACGGCGGCGTGGACTGCCTGCAGATCTCACTCGGTGCCGTCCCCGCGTCGGACTGGGTTGGAGATCGGTGCCGGGCCGGGCTTTGTACTGGGGTACGAGAGCTAGAGCTGCGACCTCTGCGCGAGGCGGAACTGGAGCGGAATCGCCTCATGCGTGTAACTCTCGACTGCCCTCGGTGCCACGGTGTCAAGGAGCTCAACGACTGGGAGTCAGAGCTAGGAGGGGAGCCCGCTCTCTCGACCCTCCCTGACCGTCTGGAGGGAGACCTCGACTCCTGACTCCTCCATCCACCAGGGGCACCCAGCGCAGGTTTACCCTGGGATACCTGCCCTTGCACCCTCGGCCGAGGGGGGGATGGAGGCGTGGGCATGCCCATGAGGGCGCATGCCGCTGCGAATGCCTCCGGTGTTGACGGCCCTTGCAGAGGCGCTCCCCCATCCCCAGGAATCGGGGGAGGCTCTTTGCGAGGAGATGCCGGTGCCGGAGTACTCTCCACGGCACATGGCTGGGGCATCTCCTGTGTGACTCCCTGCTGTACCGGCCGCAGGGGGAAGTCCATGTGGGCAGCCATGGGCCGCTTCTTCTTCTTTGGCACCGAGGACTTCGGTGCCGGTTCCGGTGCTGGCGGAGCGCTCTGCACCGAGGAGACGCTCATTGCCGCCGGAGATCGGGATGGTTCGAAGTCTGGGTGGAGCGCAGACTCCATCAGTATCGCCTTCAGCCGGGAGTCCCGTTCTTTCTGGGTCCGGGGCTTGAAGGCCTTACAGATTTTACATTTGTCCTTTCTATGCTGCTCTCCGAGGCATCGGAGGCAGCGATCGTGAGGGTCACTCATGGGGAAAGCCTTAGTGCATGACGTGCAGGCTTTGAAGCCGGTGGAGCTGGGCATGGCTCAACCGCAAGCCCCTAAGGGCAACTATCTAATTACTATCACTAACGTAGTACTTAACTCGAACAATAAACTGCTAAATGCTAAAGGGGTGCTACTTGCCACAGCAAGAGGCAAACGTTCCAGCAACCGTCACAGGCGGAAAGAAGGAACTGAGGGCCCACAGGGTCGGCAGTGCCCTATGTACCACGGCATGAGCGCGGTACTCCAGGGGGCGCCTGAGCCAACCCTTCAGGGCTCGCTAAAGGGAAAAAAGTTCTGGGAATCTGTGCATGGGGCGCGCACACACCTATAATGGAATGGATATGAGCAATCACTCGAAGAGAGAACTCATATTTAAAAAACGATCATATAAGACAGGTTGAAATGTTTTGAAATTTCAGTGATTTTTTTATTGCTATTTTGATTTTTAATTAAAAAATGAGAGATTTTTTTATGAAAGTTCATCTCCTCCCCTCATTTATTTATTTTGCTAACTTTACTGTCAACTGATTTCTCTTCTTCAAGGAGGATTTTATAACCTGCAAACACAAAAGGAACTCTGGACATGCAGATTGAACTCCATGGAAAAATAAGAGGGCGACTATCTGTTCCCGAGATACTACATTAGCTTGAATAGAACCAATGGGAAAGACAGCAGAAGGAAAGGAAAATTATAGGCCAAGATAGTTTATTTTAGCATACATTACAGATCAGAATCTACTCAGTGCTCAATAAACACATTAATGGATAAGAAACTATGTCCAGTCAAAGTTCTGATAGTTTCCAGGAGTTACAGACTGCTTTTTCAAGTGGAAAAATGTCTTTGAGACTTCTAATGCTTTTGTCTCTTTGTAGAGGTAATTCTAATCTCCAGTTTATTTGCTTTTTGGCAATCAATAAAGCTATTTGTACAAAAGTCCCTTTGTATTTGTCTAGTCTGGAATTTTCATTTATGTGAACAAATGCTGGGACATAAAGGAATTTTCACATTAGCTATTCTATTTGTGGTATGAATCACTTGAGACAAATACTTTCAGAGTGTAGGAAAAGTTCAAAACGTATGCATGGAATCACCTTAATTTTTTTACATCCTGGACAATCAAAAAGAATTACCTTAACTAAACAAAATTATCTCTGTTCATTGTTTTTTCTTGGCTTCTGCAGATATGCCCTTGAGGACCCACTCTTTTGCACTTATAAAGCGCCACAGTCAGATAAGTTAGTGAACTAGGAGGAGTAAGGAGGATATGTTAACTCTTTGGGGACTAGATACGTATGGTGGAGACTACTTTACCATTAAAAATCTTTATTTAATAACATTACTTGATACTTCAAAATATAATGGAACTCTTCAGTCCAGTTCTTACCAAAGTTCTCGAGATTTAGATCTGTTTTCAAGTCTTCTTTAAGTTTTCTGAAAGGTTCACAAGCTGATTACAACAAAATTATATCAAGTCTGGAAAGTGGTTTTCCACCAATGGTTTGCTGTACCATTCCTCCGTGAGCTCCCATGTGTGGGAGGAACAGTCCCTTCATGGGGTACCTCATTCTTACACTTCCATATATAGCCAGGCTTCACGTTTTCCCTGCCCCTCCCTGCCCCCTTTGGGGTGTCTTGTATCATATACAGAGAGACTATTCCCTGTATTCTGGGATACTTGTTTGGCTGAGCCTGGGGCCTGAGCTAAGGCAGCAGTTAAGCTCTGTTATTATGAAGCAAAGTTAGCAGAAATTAGAAATGTCAGGAACAGAGCTGGTATTGCAGAAATACGCATTCCTAAAGAAATGCTAAGCGCAGAACACACAAGGACATGTCAGATCATTTTGATACCAGGAATGGCACAAGTGCATTTCTTAAAGATAACAAGAACATACTCTTCCCTCCAAAGTTAAGATAACAATATGATAGAAATGTTTTAATTGAACCATTTTGTACAAAGTAAAGGGTAGTATTTTGCCATGTTACAGGGTGGCAACTGCACACGTTATAGATCCAATATAACATTTGTTTGTATTAGCGTATAAAAGAGGGTTTTAAAGGGAATGTCTTTGTTTGCTTCAGTGAAGAATGGAAAGCTCCACTGTTTACTGAGCCAGTTTATTGTCACAGGAACACATGTATTAAGTGTACTTGTAGCACATATAGGCCACTTTTTACCATGGTTCATTGACAATAAACCTGGCCTGGTGCTTTTGTTATTGAAATGGATTTTTGGTTTTATTGGGTAATTTAATTGTGGCCTGTTATATTGGCTATTTGCGCAGAGCTGAGATAGCATATACACTAATAGAACAGACACGCAGCCAATATCTGACGACACTGGTGACCCTGACCGCTGATCTGGTAAGTAAATGATCTGTCCTCTGTAGGAATCACAATCTAACATATTAAAAACCCACGAGCTTATCCCCTCCCTGTAGCACATATAGGGAGTTTTTTAGCGTGCTTCATCATCAGTAAACTTGACCTGGTGCTTTCATTACCGAAACAGACCTCTGATCTTATTCAATAATCAGCCGTGGTCTGCTGTATTGGCTATCTGCACAGAGCTGTAACAGCGTAGACAGTGGGAGGACACACATGCAGCCAACAACTGACAACAGTCATTACTCTTTCACATCTAAGTTTGGATTTCACATGGCCACTGTATTTCTGGTCGCTAAAGGGATGTATTGTTATCATACCACATCTAAGATATCAAGTACAGAATGGCTGCACTGCAGGGCAATACAGTTTGCTTTTCCACATCCAAAGACTTCACACACTGACTTTTAATTATATTTGGGAGAAAAGGAACACATGCCTATGGCCCCTTCACATCCTTTTCCCTTTCTGAGGATGTGGAAGCATTTCATTTCCAACCATATACTGATGAGACCAAAAGTGAGATTAGCCTAGGTAAATGTGTGTCAAGTAATTAATTGATTTAATTAACAACATGGGTTGAATATCTGGAAGTCAGGTTTCTAAATATTTTGTTTCTTGACCAATTAATTATCCTATTGATGTTAGTTTATTGATCCAAACAGCAATAAAATAAAGGGCGGGATGATTTTAATTAATGTACATAGTACAATGGGAAAAGTGCCTTCATGGTTCGCATTTTCCATCAGAATAATTGGCTCGTTAACCTTAACTGTATCAACCTCTTCTCATTATCAAGGTCAAATAACTGAACTGATATGTTTCTGAGAGGCACACAATTTTACACAAAGGGCAGCCACTTATTCATGCTGTAGAAATCCAGTGTTTAAAAAGGTATTTCAAAAGGACAACAATAGCCACACACACACACAAATTAATGGAAGGTGGTGCTAGAACTTAAAGAAGAACACAATGGAAGCAGATTCAGCCAGCCCCACTCTTTGCAAATGGAAGAATAATATTTTACATTCAACATATAGGTTATTTCTCAAAATTTATTTAATCAAGCAACCTGCCTGTTCCCTGGGTGATAGCTATTTCTTGCAGAGAGGAGGTACAAACCTCTCTAATGTGCAAGCCTCACAGTAACCTTATATTATTATTGTAATTATTATTATTTGGATTACAATAGCACCTCAAGACCCCAATCAGTGAGCAGATCCTGATTATGCAAGACACCGTACAGACCTATAAGCAAAAAGTCCCTGTCCTAAAAAGTTTACCATCTTATGTCAAGACACAAGACAGGCAGGAGACAGACAGGGGCCAGGAACAAGTGCAGAATGATGAAATGGCAGTGAACCAAGCAAGTGCTGTACAGTAGTCATTCACCACCAGACTAACCATGATACCAGAAAGGGTACAGGAGGATTAATTTTGTGATCTTCACACCCACTGCATGGCATGAGGAAGGGATCCAAAGATGCTGGAGTAGATGGCAACATAGGAAGTGGGTCACTGGATCTGCATTAACATGGAATTGTCACCAGAAATCAGTCCTTGTCTGGCAGGTGCTACATATTCCTTTATCTTGGCATGATAGGAAAGGCATAATTCCCACTGAAAGGTCAGAGACTTCAAAACACGATGAAGACTGCAGGTCTATCTTGTCCCACAGGCTGTCCTAGCCTGAGCTGAAAGGACCTGGGCCAAACTGGCCCCTAGCAGCTTCAGACAGGGTAGAAACATTGCTTCCTCCTTGGTTCCTGCACCATGCTCAGCATAGTTGCAGGAAAGAATTCAGATTTATGACTCAGGGTGATCATGGAAGGCAGGGCCCAAGCATAATTTTCTTGGGCCCAGTACAAACTTGTAACACAGGCCCCTTCCCACACACATAACACAATCCCTGCAACCTGGGCCGGGCCCCCTCGAGCCTCCGGCCCCGGTAAAGTGTATCCTCCCCCCCCCCCATGTGGAGGCCCTGATGGAAGGCCCACAGGATTGTAGGTAATCGCCTGCATAAGCCAAAATACTCCAGTGCATACAGGAACAGATGAGAGCAGGTGTGACAAGGCTACATAAACATCCACAAACTCTGCTTTCACAGGGTAACTATATTCAGCATTCACTTTACTGCCAGTGGCACAACTGTCACTCAGAGACCCTGTTTGACTGTCCACATGCCCAATATTCTTCAACATGAAATACATCAAGCCCAGATTCACTCCTCAGCTTGTTTCTCACTTTCCCACGCTGCTCCTAAATTGGTATTTTTGCTCCTGTTTTTTAAAAAATTACCTTCACATACTTTTATATCTTCAGTATAAAGAAAATGAAATGAACACTACTTTTTAAAATGCAGTTTGATTGAAAGCCCAAACCCTATTGTTGGCCAGATGAGAGAAATGTCACTGATGCAGTCGTGCTAAAAAGACTGATGGCTAATCTGAAAAACATAACTGCAGACTACAAGCCCACCTATACTCCCTATTAAATTTCTTTGGAACGTGGCTGATGTTTTCTTTTATTTATGTGTGTAGTGTCTTGGATTTTTGCTCCCTGAGATCCTTATTTGTTGTGTTCATTTTACAGTCTGTTTTTACAAGTAGTGGTGTAGAGTTTGACCCTCTGAGCTGAGTTTTATTTGAAAGGTGTGCTGAAAATATTTTATCTTGACTGATTGAGGGATTATTGCATTGTTCAGAGTCTCAATTTCAGCAGGAGATTGTGTGAAAAAAGCATCAGTGGGAGAACGCCTGAGCAAAAACTGGATGAGAGCTTCAGGCCAAGTCTACACTTTAAACTTACATTGGTAAAACTATGTTACTCAGGAGGTGTGAAAAATCCACATCCCTGAGCAACACAGCTATATTGACCTAACCCCCAGTATAGACAATGCCATGCCATCGGGAGACAGGAAAGATTCACACATTAAAGAAGTATTTAGACAAGGAAATTATAAAAAGAAATTGTATAATCTGTTGAAATAGGTAAGTGGATAGAGAGGGCTCCAGGAGCAGATGAATAGAATGTATGTTTTTACTGTTCTAATCTAAATCCAAGATTTTCAAAGTGACTGGCGACTTTGAGTTCCTCCATTTTTGCTTCCCAAATTGAAACACCTTAAAGGGGCCTGGTTTTCAGAAAGGGCTAAGCACCCACCCTCTGAGAATCAAGATTTTTTAAGATGTCTCAAACCAAGTACCCAAAATCACTTATCACTTCAAAACCTTGGCTTAAAATTAAAAAAAAAAAAAAAATCCCCTACTAATACAAAGAGGGCTGCTGAAAGAAACACTGTCTATATCACACTGCTAATGCTGCCCACTGGTACACCAAATCCTCAAAAGCCGCTGCATGGTTCCCTGACAAATATGTACCATATCTGGATTGATGCATGAAATGCTCTGATATCTTATGTAATCAATAGGCATTTGCCTGAAATCAGTGGAAACTCATAAGTAATCAAAGGGAGCTCTAAAACCACTGGTACATTTGCCTGAGTAAAGACTGACTAAGGACCTCATGATTTGCCCCAGAATTATTTTTCTACATTAACCTTGTTCTAGCATGGAGGTAACCAAGACCATGGAAAAGCAGGAGCTCTCCCGACACTCTGTTTACTTTAGCAGAACAGATGTATATAAAACTACTTGCAGCGTTCCAATCACCATGAAGTTTAACTCCTCAAGTTTAACTAAAGATGTATAACAGTCACACTGAGCTGTTGCTAGGGATCACCAATCACCTTATACCGCAGAAGAAATAGTGACTTGCTGGAATCTATTATTTTACCACTGCTTTATTAAAAGTCCCAATGTAAAGCAGCCTATATACAGAAGCATTTTCAAAGGGGGTTCTGGAATGCACTGTAGGACACTTGAACACTCATTATTTGGTGCTCTTGAAACTTGGGAATTTTCAAAGCTGAGTATGATTAGGGATAGAAGTTTGAATATTCAGCTGCCTTTCTGAGTAGCAGGCTCTAGTTCCAGCAGCAAGTTTAGCCACTGAGATTTTCAGAAGCCACCTGTCCCATGTACTCACTTGACCTCAACACACTGCTCCAGGTTCACAGTACTCAGTAAGAACCCCAGCTAGTTGATAGTGATAGACAGGATAAAGTGCTCTTATGGCTGTGGACAATTCCTTTCTCCCTGTTTAATATTCTTTAGAGCAGGAGAATTGCTGCAGAAAAGGGCTTCCCTGGCATTCTTTCATGAGACACCAAGCAGCACATTGCCAAGGCTGGTAGGAAGGGCTATGAGCACTTCTGAAAGCCTCAGTTGAGCAGCCAGCACAATCTCAAATGTCCCACACTCATTACGATCACAGAAATGTCACAAAAAGTGGTATCCCCTCACTTTGATTGTTGAAAAATTATTTACATTAGAAATAAAGAATCATTCATTGAATTTAAAGATAGAGTCATTTGCAGCACAGAACTTTAGGCTTCCTGCCTGCCTACATTTTGAGGTCATCATCATGCACTGCATCCCACATTTGGATGGCAGCAGGTGGACAGTCTACATAAGAACGACCATACTGGGTCAGACCAATAGTCCATCTAGCCCAGTATCCTGTCTTACGATAGTGGCCAATGCCAGGTACTTCAGGAGGAATGAACAGAAAAGGGCAATTATCAAGTGATCCATCTCTGTCGTCCACTCCCAGCATTTGGCTGTCAAAGGCTTAGTGACATCCAGAGCGTGGGGTTGAGCCCCTGACCATCTTGGCTAATAGCCATTGATGAACCTATCTTCCGTGAACTTATCTAATAGAGAGGCTTATCATTCAGCTCCTTAAATGTGTGCTGGGACTGTCCACTTGCTACACATATCCCCCTAGAGCACACAGTGGAACTTGGATGTGACTAACAAACTTGTATGGAATTGCCCTGAGCGCTCACACATAAGCATGTGAGCTGTGCAACAGAGTCCCTCACTCCCAGACAAGTTTTTAAAACCCCAGCACCACATATGCTCCCATGCTCTCTGGCTCATCAACCAGGGATGTCAGTCTGGTTGTATTTAATATTGTGATTGTTTCACAACTATTCAGTTTCCAACTTTCTTCTTCTATCAGCAGAAATCAAAAAGTCCTAAAGGCTCTGGTAACGATTACCATAAGAAATGAAGAACGAGCTTTTCTTTTACTGCTCTTGAGGCATTTGACCCTAATCTGCAAACACTGACTAGCTATTCTTTTCCTAACTTTCTTTTACTCATAGGTGGATATTGTTAGTTCTCTCTCATTCTCCTTGTACATTTCTCTCCAATTCTAGCTATGTCTTTGTGCTATACTAGTCATCTATTGATCTGGAACATGTTGTGACCATGTTCTGTTACTCTCTCTATTTTTTTGGAAAAGTGTTGTGCCCTTTTTCCCTCTCACTGTTATAGACTGTAGTAATGTTTATACTAGATGAATTTGTTTCAATTCACCTCTGTGTTTATGGCTCTCTTTCTTCAGATAAACTGTATTTCCTCTGTCTCTCATGCTAGTTTGCTGCAGTAGCAGTCCACAGGGAATTAACTATTTCTGGAACTCATTCAGTTACATAGTTCAACTAGGCCTTTGTACTTTGTACAAAGATAGTGTCTCCCACTACAGCTATTTATATTACTCTGGCACAAGACTTATTGGTGACAGGGAGACAACGGTTACAGGTGTCACAAGGGATAAACATAGTGCAAGTCATAGATTCCCAGCTGTCTTTTCTTATTCCTCTAGAAAAAGATAGTACAAGAGAATTCTATTTTGAGGCTTTCATATTTGTAATTATATTGACAGAGAAGAGAAAAATAAATTATGCAGTTCATACAATAACCTTACACACAGATTTCTGTTCTGTAAGGCAAAGGTAACATGATAATACTGTGTATTATTGATAAATAATAGCTATATAAGCACAAACACTTTATGAATCACACCCTCCATCTGAATATCATCATAACAATATGCCTATCCATGAACCTAATCATTCACACTTGGGTGGAAAATATTGCTTCACAACATAAATACAAAGCTGGAATTTCACATTGGAGATGTTCAGCAAGATTTATTAATGCATTTGTCCCTTTATAAAGAGTAACTGAATACCATGATAAACAACCTGCCCTTACCATGGCTTGTCCAAATGGAAATGTATCTGCCCAAGCTCATCCATAATTGTTGGGCATCTGATAAATATTTAATAAATACATAATAGAACTTTTAGGTGTTGCTCTATTACAATGTGCCTGACAATGATTGCATGAAAATTTTCATATAGCAAATCTAGAACTCTTTATACAACTAAAGAAGGAATTAGACCAATAAAAAATGCTGCCGTTGCACATTGTGTTTAAAATAATTGCTTCCTTAGACTACAAGGTCATGAGATCTGTTAAGATCACAGCAGGATATTAGTCAGCCTGTGAGTGCTTCATTCAAAAGATCAGTTTCTGGAGGGCATTTGCAGAAAAACATGGGCACTCTATTGAGTTTCCTTCTCAGTATCAAGAGTGAGTAATGTGTGACTTGGATAAAATGGCTGTTAACTCTAGAACTATGGACTGTATCAATAGGCATGTAAATACGGTCCCGTAAAACAGAGGAAGGAAGTCTCTAGTCCTGTTAATCTCTGTTACAGAGATTATGCCAGAAGCAGAGCCCCATGGAACAAACAATTAAACCACTGAGAGAGAGGAAGTGGTCCCAGGCTGGCAGTTTGTGTTATGGGAGAGAACTTGGGCTGCTGAATATACCCAAGGCTTAGCATGAGAGGCTTAAAGGATGAAATATCCACTCTTCTCTCAGTCAGACAGTATTATGGAAAAGGTAGTCTGGGGTGTCTGGGATTGGTGGCACAGCAAGGCATACTGGGAAGGGTGCAAGACACAAGCAGCCTCCTTCCTTATAACAGAGGATAGTGTGGAGGAAACCGGAGTTGCTGTGAGAATTCTGCCTGTTTATTTTAGCTACCACATCTCTGGGGAATGCCTGGGAAACCAGCAGGAACACTTGGGAATATAATCCTGGGGAGGATCTGTTTTGTTTCTTTTGAACTTTTATTACTATACTTGTTTAATTAGTTTGGACTTTTCCATCAGACCTTTGACATGAGTCTGGGTTCTCTGTAGAAGAAACCTACAGAGGAGGCATGCCATTTGTTTTATAGGAATTTAATGAACATAGTCTTCTGTGAAAATTAGTCTAATCCACTGCCCTAATGGGAAATTTCCATAAACTAAATGTCTTGCTCTCCATATGCCATGAGTAGAATAACTCTTTTGTTCAGCAAGTTTCCAGGATCATGAGGATTCATTTTTATTTTAGCACAAGGATTTTGTACCATATTGGAAACTAGCCACACATATGCACAAAATTAGGGACTAGTTTAGCCCTTACAAAAGTCCTGTTGAGTTGATGCTCTTGAAGTGCCCATAATAATGCCTTCTTAGCTTAACATAAATCTCTCTATCAAGTGCTCTAATAGGCAGAAAAGTTATTAATATTAGACCTATAAAAATTGTACCTATATACTAGAAAATTGTACCACTTTAACTGTACCGTTATAGTTAAAGCAATACACCACCACCTATTGCAGCTTCAATTATATTAGTATAAGGGTCGTTATGTTGGTATAGCTATTCCCATATAGGAAGAAGAATTAGCTGAACTGTTATAAGGCACTTTATAGTAGTATAACTGTGACCATACTAGGACTTCTACTGGTACAGCCATATCAGTAAAAGAAAAAGAGAAAGAAAAAAAAAGGAAAAAAATCACAAGGCTAATGGGCACAGTTATACTGTACAAAAACTGTGTGTATAGTAGCTCTAAGATAACTAGGCAAAGAGACATTGGCCTGTCTAAGGCCTGGTCTACACCAGGAATTTACTTTAGTATAGCTATATCTCTCAGAGGTGTGAAAAATCCACACCTCTGAGTGACATAATTATGTCAACCTAACCCCTGGTGTGGCCAGTGCTATGTTGGCAGGAGAGTTTCTCCCATCTACATAGCTACCACCTCTCATGAAGGAGAATTAATAATGCTGATGGGAGAAGCTCTCCCATTGGCATGGGAGCATCTTCATTTACACGCTACAGCAGCACAGATATACCAGTGCAGCATTTTAAGTGTAGACCTGCCCTAAGACTAGGAAAATAAGGTGTGTTTAGTAAATGTGTTGGTTGATACACATTAATTAAATGTTTTAACACCCCTTATCACCTAATAGGGACAAAGCTAGTGGTGTTAAAATGTGTTGGCTGGTCTCAGTCAAATCTATTATAGTCATGGTTTTAAAAACCATTATTTTTGTCTACACTAGGTACTAAATGGTATTTAAAATATGCTAACACACACTTTAGCTAACACATTTGATAAACATACCTCTTTTAACTAGTTTTGTTAGGACAACTAATCATCTAAGCAACTCTCCACAAACCGCTACAAAATTATTTTATTAAATGTGTACATATGCAAAATTAAGTGAGTAAATTCCATCTACCCTGGAATTATCTCGATCTTACTTTAAAAAAATTTAAAAAGAAAAGTCTTTTTATGAGCAAAGTCTATGACCAGATTATGGATTTATGAAAATCTATTAAAGTTTAAAGCCAGAAAAGACCATTGTGATCATGCAGCCTCACCCACTGCATAACACAGACCATAGAACCTCACCTAGTAATTTCTACATCAAGCTCATTTAATCACAGAAATGTAGAACTGTACGGCCCTTCAGTAGGTCATCTAGTCCAGTCCCCTGCACTCAAGGATGGATTAAGTTATAACTAGACCATTCCTGACCTGTGCTTGTCAAACCAGGTTTTTAAGACCTCCTGATGGAGATTCCACAACTTCCATAGGCAATTTTTCCAGTGCATAACTACCCTGAGAGGAAGTTTTTCCTAATGTCCAACCTAACCCTCCCTTGCTGCAATTTAAGCCCATTGCTTCTTGTCCTATCCTCAGAGGTTATCGAGAATAATTTTTCACCCTCCTCCTTATAACAACCTTTTACATACTTAATAACTGCTATTATGTGCCCCCTCAGTCTTCTCTTCTCCAGACCAAACAAACTCAGTTTTTTAAATCTTTCCACATAGGTCATGTTTTCTAGACCGTTCGTTATTTTCTCTGCTCTCCTCTGGACTTTCTCCAATTTGTTCACATCTTTCCTGAAATGTAGTACCTAGAACTGGACACAATACTCCAGTTGAGGCCTTATCAGTGCAAAAAGAGTTGAAAAATTACTTTGCATGTCTTGTTTACAACACTTCTGCTGATACATCCCAGAATAATGTTTGCTTTTTTTGCAAATGTTCAACTGTCGACTCATATTTAGCTTGTGATCTACTATAACCCCCAGATCCCTTTCTGCAATACTCTTTCCTAGGCAGTCATTTAGTATTTTGTCTGTGTGCAATCGATTGTTTCTTCCTAAGTGAAGTACTTTTCATTTGTCCTTATTGAATTTCATTCTATTTATTTTAGACCATTTCTCCAGTTTGCCCAGATCATTTTGAATTATAATCCTTACCCCTAAAGGACTTTCAACCCCTTCCATCTTCATATCGTCTGCAAATTTTATAAGTGTACTCTCTATCCCATTATCTAAATCATTGATCAAGATATTGAACAGAACCGGCCCAGAACTGATCCCTATGGGACTCCACTCACTATGTCCTTCCAGCTTGACTGTGAACCACTGATAACTACTCTCTGGGAAATGTTTTCCAACCAGTTATGCACCCACCTTACAGTAGCTCCACCCAGGCTATATTTCCCTAGTTTGTTTATGAGTTGGTCATGCGAGACATCAAAAGCCTTACTAAAGTCAAGATAGACCACATCTATTGCTTCCCCCCATCCACAAAGCTTGTTACCCTGTCAAAGAAAGCTGTTAGCCTGATTTGACATGATTAATTCTTGACAAATCCATGTTGACTCTTACTTATCACCTTATATCACCATAACTTCTGTTTGAGCAATAGCATAACTGCTGCTTGAAATTTAAAACCCATATGCACTTACTTGCACAGGTCCCTGCATGGATCCGTTTCCTACACAACTGTATTTCATTAACCAATGGACATTTTACTTTTTAAGATATTACATATCAGATATGGATAGCATTTATGTCTCTCTGTGATCTAGAAAACACTGATATTACAGTACTCAAAACATAGTACATTTAAGTCACACCTGATAAATATAAATGTTATAAGCATCAAATGCACATACTAAGTAGTTCAATCTGTCGTTCCTTATCACATCACCTATATCCCAAATGTCAGCTTACCTTAAAAAGGCTTTGCTATGATTTCTTTGAAAGGGCATAATAAAACGCACATTAGAAATGCTACAGATTGCATATTTTTGGATCTATATCATACGTTCTAAGACACCAAAGGAGAGAGAGAAAGTCTCTGAAGCTTGATATGAAGATTGCAAACAAAGCAGTTAACTACTGTACAACACATGGAGCCAATCTGTCTACAAGGACAAATCAACTTAAACTTGGTACGTTGAAGCAGAATATTTGTAATAGTGTATGTCTTTTGCTGCATTCTAAGAACTTATATAAACCAGATATAAGGAGATGCCATTTCCCTAGGAAGACGCTTCAGTCAATTCTGTAAAAAAATATAATATTCTAAAATAATAATCTAAAAATGGTTTATTTCGGTGTTTTGAACATTTACAGAATAATACTGTAATTTTTTCTGTGGGACACCATCAGTATCACTTGTATGAATGTCAGTGACACTGCACTTGCATAATGACAGGCGAGTAATGCGTTTTGGGCTTTTCTACACAATGCATTATTCCACACTAGAGAAGTACAAATTCTAGTGCACACTAACGTCTTCCACACTAACTGGTCCATGTGGATCCTGCTGGTGCAGACTAAAAGTTCCCCAATATGTGTTAGTGTACTCCCATTTCAAACAGTATTACAGTAACGTGCACTAGGAAACATTTTGTACATGACAAAAGAGTTCATACAGGTCAGTTAGTGTGCAAACTATATTGTGCACTAGAATTTACAACCCTCTATTATGAACTAATGCACCATGGCTTGTGGTGACATACAGGGCCAGATTTCAAAAGCAATCGCTGTGCTCAGGAGATTTTCCATGTGCAAAACCTGACTTTTCTGTGTACCAAATGAGTAGTTGAGCACTGTTACTCACTTTTCACACAGAAAACTGTTTGTACATGAAAATACCCGCTTTTGAGAATACAAGAAGACTCATACACAAAATAATTGGGGGCTGAAATTTAGAGGCCAGATCAAGATCCCTGTAAATATTTGGCCCACAATGTGCCACTCAAATGTCCATAGCATTAATCAACTCACGGAGTCATCAGTCATATTATATGCAGCTGCTCCTACACGTTATACAATTCTGCTTAGGTCACCCTGAAGCATACCTGGTGAGCTCCATTAACAGAGAATAACAGAAATGGGAGGTTCACATTTCTGTACCTTATACCTCTGACAAAGACAATACCTGTGACATCAGACACTAGATTGGAGCTGGAATCAAAAGATATTTTCAAAAGGAAAGAAAAGGTGGATATGAAGCATTACAGTACTGACCCATATCCTGGCCCTCTCAGCTGCATCCTCTTGCATCTCTCCAGCAGTCCAAACATACAGCAAGCAGGATTCCATTGATGTAGAGGATCCCCATGTGAATTAAAGACAGTGTAGACATCTCTATGCCATCTGTTCCTCCTCCCCTCCGGTATGTGGGGAATTTTTAGGCTGGGAGCAGAAGTGGCCTGGCCAGAGTACACTACGCTCCAGTAACCTCTAGCTAGTGGAGAAACCCTTATATGGGGGCCCTTCTGGCTGATGTAATTTAAAGTAGCTCTTAGGGTTCTTAAAATTATGCTATGGGCGGAACAGATTTCCAGATGAGGGGAGAGGAAATCTGGCCTGTGCATAGCTTTTGGAAGCTCTTTCAAGGAAAACAATTTATTTCAGTGTAAAAATCTGAGTCTAAAGCTACAGGCACACAGGCTTGTTCTAGATAGTGTTGTCATGACATTCTTAAATACAAATCTGAGTGGGAGTGTATCCATATTTAATCAAATTTATGTAAAGTTTTGTTTACAGAATATAACTTATAGGTGCACATGCATAATCAATTCATATTTCCCCCAAAAATGTTACTCATTTATTGTACAATTGAAAATCATTCAAATACATGTACTGAGGGAAAAGTCTTTTTCTTTTCTCATCTTTTTTTTTTTTTTTAAGTCAAAGGGGTTTGGGTTTTTCAAAAAAAGTAAACAGCTCATCCCAAAATATATGAAAGACTTTGGAATCATCTCTTTCTTAAACTATTGCTGCCAATCATATAACATGAAATTCTAAAAAAAAGTCATTTGCATCTTTTCAGGTAAATAGCTCAGATTAAGAGACTTTGCTGCTAAGCAAATAGTGTATGATATACTTTTGTGGTGGTGGGAATGACTAGAATTATTAGCTGCCTAGGTGAAATATTAATGTAAGTTCCTAATTGTACCTTGATCTGCAGCCTTATCTTGTATTTAAGAATAATAATCCAACTTGAAGTTAGAATTTAGTAAGATGTCAGCTACAATGTCATTTATATAAGTAGTATTTGAAAAGTGATTTTTTGAGGTACTATATACCATTAGGCATATTTAGTTACAAACAAGAAAGTTACACAGAGCAACCAAAAACAACATGCACCAGAACAAACTGTTACTGATTCCTTGTTCTAATATTCTTTCTGTCAGTGCCATTTCTGGTTCTTTTGGTTCATAGTTGCTCCTCAAAACAAGATAAAGTAAACATTTGATATATTTTTTGTTAAAACTTTATGAATGAAAATTTATAGTTTTATTTTACTAGGTTTAGTTTAAAAGAATTTCAACAAATTCTAATGATCAGCCTCAATTTCTCTATAATCTCTATAAAACTGGAGCTGCATGGGTTTACTCACATACATATTATTATTCACATGGAAGTTTGTAGGATTGAGGCCTTGTATCACCTTCATCACACTAAAAATCTACCAGACTGAAAGGCTGGGATTCCTCTACAGAGTGTGCAAAACTTATCAAATGTTCTCTTCACCTTCATTACAGCTGAACATGGAAATAATATGTGTACAATCAAGGAAGTAATTCAACAATATAGTAGGCTCAATGTTAATAGCCTCTATTCAGTTTTTATTGGGCAGAGTCTGTAATGTCTGTACTGAAGTGCTGATTATACTTCACGAGTGTCTTAGATAGGTGGAAACACTGGAACCAAAGGAAATTTTACTCAGTAAATAGAAGATAGACATTAAGGTCATTAATCTGGTTTAAGGGGAAGAGAAAGGAAACATTGTGGACACAGCTGGCTTTCAACATTTCCTTGTCCGTAGAACAAATTTGCCCTCACAGAGATTACAGTAAGCTGTAAGGAGTGTGAGATGTCAAGGAACAGCAAGAAACTCTTTATAAAACTAGACAGGGAGACAGCGAGGACCGGCAAGAAGTCAAGACAGCTAAAGTGATGAGTATGTTTCTAAGAGGTCCCTACTCTCACAGTGTCTCTTATGGCTAAGGAGCCTGGCTGAATAATGAGTAATGCTCTGGTTTCAAATTTCCAAACCTGATCAAAGCAGATCAATGCTGTTTCAAATTGTTATTGTTTCATCTGTTCGATTGAATGCCTTTCTTTATCTCATTGAATGCAGCTTGTACATAAGGAATTCCCTTTAGCCCCAGCCCCTATCAACAATCATGTTCTGCTGTTGCATTAAAACATTTCACATGAAGCATGTTAAACAGATTTCTTTCAGTGCTCTCTGACAGGGAAAGCAATGGCTATGTTTAAAGGGACATTTTTGTTCCATTTATTACTGTATTATAAGTACAGACTGTGAAGCATTTCTTCTGACAAATATATTCTCATCCTATTGCATAACATGCATCCTGTTCTTGTTTTCTTTTATAAGGAGCTGTTACATTCAGAAATATTCACTCACGCTTCATTTCCCAATGAATCCACTTTAGCTTTATATAGGTTTCACACCCTACAATAAGAACACTATTGGTCTAATTTCAAGCGAGGGTGCCTACACTAATTCCACTTCCGGATGCTCAAATCATCACTTAAGTGACCCTGGACTCAACGGAGGCTCCCAAAATCTAGTTCCCTTTTTAACTTCCTAAATGTGGCAATGGGTGCCCACACGTAGCAACCTTAAAAAGGGCAATGCAGCATTCATGTCTGAAAACTAGTCTCCTTACCTATGGGGTGCTTGGCACTAAACAAATAGACTTATGCCAAAGATCTTATTTAAATAAATAGGATGCTGAATGAATGTTATGGTACATCACGTTTTTGAATACCTGTGTGTGTGTCAGGTGTCCCTGGAACTTGAATGCAGGCACTGCAGGTGTTTCCAGTGGTATTGCTGTAGAAGCCAGACTCAATGCCGTTAAGGGAAAGAGCAGAAAAAGGCTACAAGGACAAATCTGAGGTTTGTGGCATGTGTGGTTGCCCTATAAGATCATCCCTCTTCTAAGGAGAAGATGGAGTTTGATCGTACCTCTGATGCTCTGGGTGTCTTCTGTTTTTCTTGTCATGTTGTAGCATTGCCCATTGGTGCTGCTGGATCAGCTAGGACTCCTCACATTCTCCTGGCTAGCCACCCAACATGATCTGTGGTGTCTCTCCCATCACAGTCACCATGAGGAGCAGGAACTCTGCTGAGAGGCTCACCAAGGAAACAAGAGGCAGCTGCCAGCCTCCCATCCATCCCCCTTTAAGAGAGAGCCTGAGAGGACTATTTCCTTGAGGCTTCGATTGGTGTGGCTCTTTGGCATTACAGAGTATATACTGTAGCCTGGTTCTGCATTACCTTATGGCCTCTTGCCTGCCTTTCAGTTTTCTTTTTCCAGCAGTGGTCCACTCTCCCCAAATTCAGAAAGTATAAATTCAAAATGCTCCTGTATGAACTCCTTTTCTGTTTATCTACCAATGGGTTTTACAAAAATAGCACCTACATAAGCACCAAAATGTATACAGGCATCTGATGACCATATTGAGAAAAAATTCAAAAGCACCCACGGAACTCAGAAGCCTAAGTCCTATTGACTTTCAATTAAACTTAGACCCTAACCCTTAGAGGTATTTAGGCAACTAACTCCCATTCAAACCAATGAGAGTTAGTTGCCTAACTAACTTTGAGGATATGGATCTCAATGCCTAAGTCATTTTTGAAAATAGGATGTAGGCACTTCTGGAAATTCTACCCTTTGTCTAAGGATGAAGCACTGAATCAAAGAACAGAAGAAGAGAGAACGTGGGCAAATTTTCCTCTCATTTGCACGCCTGCAACCTGACTAAAGTTAAGGAATTTCACTGATCCATGTAAGTGCAGAATTTGGCCATACTTCCTAATTAAATATAAACAGATGGAAGTCGTCAAATGTTTGGTACAACTTAAAATTATAATATAGACTCTTCTCCTTAGGTATTTAAGTTTCTCTCACTGAAATCAGATAGTATGATGTCAAAACTTCAGTAGGCTGAAAGACACAGTAATGACTCTTTTCTATATAATTTTGTTGATCAATTTAGAATTCGTGACGGTAAGGAGCTAATTGCACTGATAACACCAAACAGAGTGAGGACAGCCACTGCAACCCTAAAATGTCCAAAACAGGTATTTAATAGTGTTTTAATGACAGAAACAATATGTTTATTAAGTACCACACAATAAGTATTATTATTGTTAGGGTTTACTAATTGCAACCGAGTTAACAGATTACCAGGCACCTATTGTGACCTATTCTCCCTATTTTTTCCTGATGGTTCTACATGACTCTAATATGATGTTATAATAGGTAGCATCAGTAGGACTGAGTGAACACTGAAGACCTTGGGCTATTCACGCTTGATTTCTCTCCAACCTACCATTGATTCAAGTTGATATTCAAATTCTGAGGCTAAAAATAGAGCAAGAACAGAGCACTGATTTTTACAAAAAAAAATGTCACTGCATGTGAATCAGCAACAATGCAAAGTGACACATGAAGTCCTGGCTACTGGATAATTTTATGGACAAAGGACAAAGGAAAAAATAATAAGGCAACTACTGCAGTTTCCTTTGCCCCTTTAATCTAGACATCCTTTAAAAATTCCATAGTGTGATTGCTTTACAATTACACCTTCTGGAGAAAGCAAACATGTGAAAACTGTCATGGTCCCCATGGCTACTACCTGTCAGTGGTTTGAGTTTAAGTCAGCTGCAAGTGCCTCTTTTGAGCATTAGCAGAAGAACAACTTGATTTATATAGTTTCCTTGAATGTAAATGTCAGCCTTATCACTGAGGAGGACATATGGCAGCAAGTTCTGGAAGCGAAACCTATTTCATAATGAATTCAAATCTCCTGCTGAGATTAGAACTCAGAGCACCACAAGGCAGAGGTCAGTATGCAGAGCAGAATATGTCAGTGCACCTGCCAGTTGCTGTCCCCTCCTGAAAAAATCAGTTTCTTAAACTTTCCTTTAAATTGCTGTTATAGAAATGTCCTGTAAAGCTTAGAATTGGGGACACAGCAGAAACATTTCATGCGATTCCAAGAAAACTCTTGCAAGTCAAAATTATTCTTCACTTCGGACTAGATTGTATTTTTGCAATCAGCCCTGAGTAAGGGGGGCAAGGCATAGCTTCCCCACTCCAGGAATAGTTCAGAGAAGGAATTGTAGCACAGATGCCCACAGTCCTCCCTTGGCTTCCCCATTGTTCCAGGGGCAAATAATTTAGAATTGTTCTATATCAGTATCAGATTAACCCACCCCAAGGCACTAGGCATAGCTGTCAGTGCAGCGTGGGTAGCTGAGGTGGCGCTTCAGCCCAGATGTTTGCGGTGGGGAACAGCAGCCTGGCAGAGCTTGCTCTGGCTATGATGCTTCATCCCTTCTTCTCTTGTACGCTGTCATAAACAAAGCCCTGCCCTTTCTTGATTTTTATCATTTTGCTGTGTATTAGTCTTTATTTTCATTGTAAAACTCTTAAAAAAAAACTGCACTGGAGAAAAAGTAAAATTATTCTACTTTATATAGTGATATTGGTAAAATCTTTGGCTAAAAGTATGAAAGTGATTGAGTTAATATATCCAGCCATACTGTTCAATGCTTCATTGTTTCATCTGTAAAAATCACTTCCCTTCCATGAGCAAAACTTCAGATTTTGTGTCTGCTTCTGCGGCACAGAGGTAAGACTTGCTAACCAAACATTCTAGAAGCAGATGGGAATGAGTGAAGCAACTTGTTGGCAGCTGGCAGTGTAGACCAGGCCCCAGAAATGCAAAATGCATGCTGTAAACTTGTCTACCGGGAATTCCAGTAAACACACAAAGGAAATGCTAATGCTTCAAGGAAAATCTGAACTGGAGACTTTTGAGAAACTTTTTGTAGGTAAAAAAAATCCAGGTTTGATGGAACTGAAACATTTTACAAATTTGTGCTGATTTTGCCAAAGTGATTTGGCTGGGGAAATAAAAAAGAAACTAAAAAAAAACTAAAACATTTTCTAAATTTAATGTTTCGATTTTTTTATTCAAAACAACTTTTCCTTCTGAAATTTCCCAATTTTTAAAAAATATTTTATAAAGCTCAAATTTGAAATGAAACATTTAACTCTTGGTTGAATCAAGTATTGTGTTTTCGATTCACTGAATTTTTAAAAAAAAACATTAATTTTGGATTGACACAAAATTAAATGTTTTTTTTATTTCTCGAATCTGCCAGTGAACTGAAAAATCAGTCATTTGCACTGCATTGCAGTAGTGCTAATCAGGCAACTGTCAAAGGAATGCTAGTCAAAAGCTTATTTATAAGTGCCCACATCATCAATGTCTGCATCTCTTTATTCATTGCGTTTACTATATTAATGGAATTTGGGGCTTTATTTGAATATGGGCTTACCATTGTCTTCCCGGGAAATTATTTGATTGGCTGATTGGGCCTTTTTGGTGATGTCATATCCATATATTAGGGTGCTATATGGGTATGACATCATGAGGCCATAAAATCAAATACAGAGAAAAAATAAAGAGTCCAGTCCTGAAACATGCTGACCACCTCTTGTGAAAAATAGAGCACTTTAAATACCTATTAAGTTCAGGAAGTCCCTCTCCTCCACCGACTTCCTTTATGCCCTGAGCAAGTTACTTAACCTATCTGAGGCTTAGTTCCCCATCTGTCAAATGAGGATACATAGCACTTTCCTATTTAACAGGAATATTGTGAGAATAAATGCATTAAAGATTGTAAGATGCTCAGATACTTACAGAGATGACAGTCATAGAAATACCTAACATAAACAGATAGGTTAAGGCCTTCAAGGCTCAGAAATGCAGGCCCACAGGGTCTGTATATATAACACACACTCTCCACTGAAGTTAATCCTTATTTGTGCTGTGCATCTGCATTTCCCTCAGAAATGGATATGAGGTGCATGCTCACCACATCTCAGGATCGCTGCATGTAATTCCCTCTTAGAAATTAGAGTCTGCAATGTGTTTACAAAGTTGATTTTCCTTCTTTCCTTTTGAATAACTTTGTATATTGTATTGTTTCTAGTGCTGAACTGACAAAGGGACCTTTTAGGTACAGACCTCCACTTTTGTGAACTCAAATAAATATTTCCATGGGTTTACATTTTTTGTCTGTCCAACAGCATCACTGATGGTGTTAATCAATAGGAATGAGCCCAGCTCTGGGACTAATTGTTTAACAGAGCAGTAGAAGGTGCTCACAAACCTGTCTTTCTTTCATGCCAAGGTTATGGTACTGGGGAGTGGATTGATATGACTGCAGAAAACAGTGGGTTAAAATCATTTTTAAAACGCAGTACATCCTCCATTAAATCAAAGTGGGCCAGCTGCTGAGCAGCTGCTGCTCCTACTGTGACCCATGGGTGCTGAAGCTGCCCAGCAGGTGTTTTACTCCACATAAGGTTCAGCCTAACAGTATTAAAACAGGTGAGATCTCTGCTTTACAGGTCAAATGCTGAGTAGTACTGAACAGACACAACTCTCATTGAAAGTGCAGGTGTTAGGCCCCTCTTAGGATTTGGCCCTCAACAATCTGATAATTGCCCTTTGAAAAAAGTCAGCCTAAATGTAGCCCTCCCAGCTTTTTCAGTTTCTACCATGAATGTCATGTTATCTTATTATGTCCATTTTAATCCTTTTAGTTAACAGGGGTTTTTTTTTTTGGTTCTGTATACTACTAAGAAAAATGACTAGAATCACTAAACGTGAAGATTTCTTTAAAGGGAATTTTTCTTAACAATCAAGCTAGTATACTTTCTCTCTCAGACTAAGATGACAAAAACGAAGCATAAAGTAAAGCTTTTTAACTAAAGACCTCTGACTGAGTCTTCAGCTGCAAGAAAAAATTATGTGGATATTTGCAGCTACTTGAAAATATAGAAATATCAAATTTAGCATTCAGGCCTATATTGTTGATAGCATAATAATGCAGTCAAAACTCTCCTCCAGGGAAATAAATAATCCCCAGGAACACTTACATCTTTGCCAACTAAGCACACACTCTATAGAGCTGTTAACTGTAGTATGAGCTACTCTGAAAGCTGATTGGTAGATAACCTCTGGGAATTTTCTAATGCAAATACTCTACCAGTCATTTGAATAAATTAAAATATATGATTTCAAACAACAACTCTTTTGAAAGTCAATTTTGCTTTGAATTAAAACACATTACCTCCATAACAGCCATTGTAATTAACCATTCTTTTAATAATATTCTGATTTGCCAAAGTGGCACACTGAAATGTCCAAAATGTAAAAGCAAAGCAATTAGAATAAAAGCAGTGTGTGTCTCTTTAGCTTTCTATTTGGAGTGTGAGTGATATTTTAGTAGGGAAAATGTATATCTCACAACTTTCCAAACAATATATGTATAATTATAATGTGTATAATGTATGTATATATAATTATAATGTATAATACAGTAGTCACAAAATCAAGATTATTACTGAAGTTCAGTTTGAAAATTTTTTTTTTCCCTTCTTCCTATAATTTCTGGAAAAATGGTAGGGCTTGAGTCTCTCTTCATTTACACCAGTTTTACACTGGTGTATCTTCCAAGTACATCACTGGAATAATTCTTGATTTACAGTTGTGTGAGTGAAGGAAGGATCAGACCCATATATCCTTAACCAATAGTTGGAGTGTTCCACACAATCTGGAGTTATGCACGTAACTGAAAAGCTATTGATTAACTGATATTTTACACAGGTGAGAACACAGTATGTCAAAATGCTGTTTATCTTTTTCTAAATGCTGCTAAATGAGTTACATCAAACTGGAAAATCCCAAGATCAGATCTTCAGGTGGTGTAAATTGGCATAGCCAATTTGAAATCAATGTCCAATGCCCTTGGCTATCCTCCATAAAAGTGAAACCTCCACCATGAATACTCTCTAATATACAAGCCCAGTTTCCATTATAATTTTGTCCAATTATTTATTAAAGACCACTGCAAACAAATGATTTATTACTGTTGGTCTCTTGGATGATGGCTTAGAATTAGAGCTGGTCAAAGAACAGAAAAGAATGTCATGAACATTTTCAAAAAAATTAGTTTCTATTTTCTTTTTCAGAAAAAAAAATCATTAAAATGATCTTACAGGTCTATTTAGAATAATTTTCACTGTATTTACCCTGCCAGCAGGCACTCTGCACTGGTGCAGGCCACCATACATTTATCTCATTGCTACGAGTATTGTTCTGTAAGACAGAGGGCTAAATTCTGCTCTCAGATGCAGCAGTATAAATCAGTGTACTCCATTAATTTCAGTTACTCCAGCCTGATAGCAGTATTGAAAAAAGGACCTGTCCCAATACTCTGAATGATATTGTAACATCAGCTGATCAACATAACCTGATGCTGTGATGTATTTCCAATAAGGATCACTTGGGGATCATACCAAGAAGTTAGTTTCTGACTAGACTGGATGGGGAAAGTAATTCAGCTGGACCACAGATCTCTAAACATTTCAGAGTTAATTACTAGTATTCAGATACTTTTCAATCCAAAATTAAAATACACTTGTCTTTATTTTTATGGTTGTTGATAGAAAAGGAAAGCAACACATACCACAAGTGACTAGATCGTAGACCTCAGATCATCTCACCGTTGACAATAGCCAATGTGCAAGTTATGGGGTAGGGGAGGCAGCAGGCAGAGGTGGTCAGGCATTTTCCATCAGAAGGATTTTTCAACAGAAAAAGTTTCCACAAATGTCAAATTCCAGAGGGGTAGCCGTGTTAGTCTGTTTTCAGCAAAACAGCGAGAGTTTTGTGGCACCTTACAGACTAACAAATTTATTTGGGCATAAGCTTTCATGGGCAGAAATCCAGTTCATCAGATGCATGAAGTGGAAACTGAAGCCCAAATAAATTTATTAGTCTTTATGGTGCCACAGAACTCTCGTTGTTTTACAAATGTCAAAGTTTTTCACAGGAAAATTCAGCTTTTCCAGAATTTTTCAATTTTCCATCAGGAAAAACAAAATGAAATATTTCATTCTGGGTCACTTTGACCCAAAAATATTTCAGTTTTTTAAAATGATGCAAAATGTTTTGTTTCAGGACAATTCAATATTAGGCTGCATTTCCCTAGTATGATGCATTGATTCACAGTGTCAGTGACTGGGAAGTGGGCTGTCAAGCACAATGGTTAGAGTAGGCATTAGTAACCAGGAATCTGAGACCAGGTGCCAGAGTCAGAGCCAGCAGTCGGAAATAGGAGCCAAGAGTCAGAGCTGGATTACATGGACTGTGGCAAGGCAGGGCTGGGAACAAACAGGCACAGAAGCTATAGCAGCCAAGGGCAACTGTTTTGAGCAGCCCCTGAACTGCTGCTGTTGCTGAGCTTAAGAGCTGGTCTACAAGCTCTTCCAGCCACTCAGGTAGCATAATCACTCAGGCAGCCTACTGCAAACCAGCTGTGCTTATTAGATTGCCAGGAAACTGGCTCCGCAGTAGGCCCTGATTCCTGATACAAAAGAGTTGTAGTGGATGCCCCCATTCCCTCCCTGGCTCAACTATATCTCCCAGGAAATGTCTGACTAAACCACTCTGACAATCTGTATCCCTGTGTTCACCCTTTACACGCTATTTAATAATCTTTGTACAAGTATGCCTTGTGAGATATCATTTGAAAACTCATAAAAACTCACTGGTCAATATTGTCCTGATAAAATGTTTGGTAACATCGAATATAAAGTTATAGGATTCCACTGTATGGTGTTACTAGGACATATTCCAAGTCTGAGGAGTGGCCAAACCAGTTCCTGAGAGACAAAAGACAAGCTGACGCCTCAGCCAGGTGTAAACAGACCAAATGGGCAGTCACCTGCTTACCTGGCTTCATTGGCAGGAAAAGGGACAAAAAATCTACATCTTAAAAAGAATCAGTTTGGGGTTCTTTAAAGGTCCACTGGCATGGGTAGGGCCAGCAGCCCTCCCTCTCCATCAATCTCCGAGGGAGGCCACACCTCCCGGTGCCTGCAACCCTGTGGGGAGTTCTAACAAAAGTAGGAAGTGTCTAGCCCTCATAGGGTGAGCACACAGTTCAAGGCCCCAGCCCTTAGGTAGGGCGGGCCAAGTAAACGGGGACAGTCTCTAGACCTCTGTAGGGTAAATAAACCGTCCAAAGCCCAGCCTTTAGGTAGGGCAGGGCAGGCAGCAGGGAAGCAGTCTCTAACCCTCAGCAGGGAGAGTACTGGGTGGGGTGATCATCCCTAGGTCAGGGTAGCAAGAGGAGAGGGGGATGCAGGCCCACCTGACTCCACTGCATCCCAGCCCAGGGCCCTGGCAGTGACAGGTTATCCTATCACTGGAACAGCAGGGCTCCAGCTGAAACGCACTGACTCAGCTACAGGCCATAACGCAGTCGGATGGGTGTCTGGCTCTCCTGGGTTTCTTCCTTCCCCCCTTTCCCTAGAGTACCTTGTCCCTCGAGTCGCTCCCCATTTCCTCGGGATACTCCGCCCGAGGGAAGTCCAGAATCCTTCGGCCTCGTTGCTTGACAGCAGATACAGGAACTGTTTGGAGCCATCCGTGGAGGGCAGCTCCTTTAAATCGCAAGGTCCAGGGATCTCCTCTGGCTCACAGGAGGTTGACAACTTGGTTAGCTCCTCCATGTTGCAAGATCCAAGGGTCTCCTCCAGCTTACCAGGCTCAGGTAGCTCCGGCAGATCTTCAGGGACCCAGGCAGTTGGCAGCTCTGGCAGCCTCTCCTCAGTGTCAGTGTCCGGCACACAGGGAGAGACATCCTTCTCCCTTGGCTGCCTTCCCCTCACTAGCTGGAAGGCCTGTCCTTCATACTTCCTGTCCTGCCTTTCTGCTTCTGGTCAGGTGGGGTTGTACTTCTGCATTCCACCCCCCAGAGAAGGTTTGGATCTCCCTCGCCATCAATCTCTGAGGGAGGCCACACCTCCCAGCTACAGGTTCCCATCCACACAGACTTTTTCTCTACTGAACCTCAGCTGGAGGTAATTCTTGAAGAAGGGAAAGAGCTATAAGAAGGGAGGGCAGATGTCCCAAATCATTCCTCCCTTTCTCTCTACCTACTGCATCTATGACACCTGAAGAACAAAGGAAGCAGCATTGGACTGGGGGAGGAATCCTGACTGAAAGAAGTTCAGCCAGCAAGATAGCTAAAACGTGGTGAGAGAGACCTTACTTTGAATTCACTCTAGTTTCTTGTTAGGCATTAGTTGCATTTTATTTTTATTTTTCTTGTAACCAATTCTGACTTTTATGCCTCATTACTTATATTCACATAAAATATATCCTTTTGGAATTCATAAACTTGTTTTATCTAAACCAGTGTGTTTGAACTGAAGTGTTTGGGAAACTCTATTTTGGATAACAGGATTTCTGCATATCATTTTCCATTAACAAAATGACAGAGTTTACAGAAGCTTGTACTGTCCAGGAGAAAGCTAAGCAGTACAAGACTTACATTTCTGGGAAAAGTCTGGGACTTGGTGTTGCTGGTATCACTCTGTAGTGCGATTCAAGAATGGCTGACTACAGCACTCACACACTATAACTGGGAGTAATTTACATGCTGTAATCTGTGTGTGGGCAGACCACGAGTGGCAGCTTTCACAGCAAAGCAGTGTAAAAGGCACCCCAGCTTAGAGAGCTGAGAAGACACAGCTGTTCATCAGTCCAGATTGTACTTTAGGTATGTGACAGCCACTTGATACATCGTGCTTGCAAGTATGTAATGGGAGATGTAGTCTGGCCAGACAACTGAAGGGAGAATGGAGACATCAGGCACCAAACTGCATCTCCCATAAGGCCACATAAGGAAATGCAGTTAGACATGAGTGAAAACTAGAATTTCCACTGTTCTGAAATATCTGATTTTTCAGCATTGTTTTTGGCCTAAATCAGGTCAACAAATTAAAACACTGAAATATTTTTTAGAATGAAAAGTTGTAGTTAAATGTAGCTTTTGAAATGCTGAAACATTTTGTTTTGGCATTTTTAATCAAAATGAAACATCTTCATATTCATGACCCAAAACAAAATGTTTCATCATTTTTAATGGGAAAAAAATCACAATTTTTTGTGGTGTAAAAATAATTCTATGTTTCCATCTTTTGTCCTGATTCAGGACAAAAAATAAGAGTTAAAATATCAGAATTTCCCATGATACAGAAATTCCAATTTTTGCTTAGGTCTAGCAGAAGCTAACTTCCCATTTTCCTTGATAATATAGCTAGATTGCTGAATCTTATTGGTACTGCAAGAAACCCTTTGCTATGCAAATACAAAACTAAAGCCCAATCTACTTGCTGCAACAAGATTGAAAAGAAATGCAGTCAATGTTCTGAATGCTGAACAGCTTTTGGATAGTCATATGTGGATTGTGCACTCAAGTTTTCAACACAGAGATGACATGCAATAATTGAAAGTGATTGCTTCTCATTCTGTGACATCTTGACAGTATCATTTTACCACACTGAGAGCAAGTTTCTGCCTATGTTGAAATTCTTATCTTGATTCTCCCTTTAATGGGATATCCACTTCCATGGTCTGTTTCTTCATGTAAAACAATCTGTTTAGTACTCCTGGACTCCTGAGACCCTGTAAACCATGGACTGAATTTTCTTTTCCTGTATTGCATTTCTGCCCTTTCAATTTATGTTCCTCTAAGAAGTGCAGCTAAAGCTACATGTGTAGAGATTAAAGGCAGGTCTACTGTGGCTTACAGACATCAAAAGCCACGAGCACTACATGACTGAAGTAAATTGCAAGGTACTGGCTTTTGTTAGGCTACAAAAGCTTCTCATTATCATTCCTGTTGTGAATGCTCCCTGCTGCTTTCCTGGTGATTGTAGATGCCCATCAGAGGTGATAAATACTATCTCCCAAGAGAATATAAGTGCTTTAATCCACACATTGGGGAGGAGAGGCTCGGAAGGATGGATGTATTGAACCGTGAAAGCTATTGTTCATGAAAGGTCACACATTGCATTTCCTGGTTAATTTTGGTTTGCAGAAACAATTTTGCAAGGCATTCAAAAGCCTGATTATAAACACAGTCTCCATTTGGTGGCAAAGTCCATTTTCAAAATGTATCAACTAAGGCTGTCTGTGAAGGAAGGAGGTTGTGTCATTGTTTAAAGGATCTAATCAGTGCTAAAAAGCAGCTGGATTAGTATAATTCCTTTATCTTCTCCTTCTGTGTATGTCACATATGGTACTTATAAACTGCAGGAGAAGAGCTCTACTCCCAGCTGATGGGTTTTTAAGAAGCACCAAATAATCTGCTGACAACCCAACATAAATATTTCTATAGTTGGTCTACACTGGGAAGTTTCAACCTTTCTCCCACCATTGATCTAGCACTGCTGCAGAATCACTGGTGATAATCGCATTAGTGTGGACATGGTAGAGACATTCTTACCGACATGTCAGCCTGAGATAGGGCAAGATTGCTGAAACCTGAGCAGGTCAAAGTGTTAAAAATGTGATGCCCTGTCTACAATAGCACTTCCTCCATTGTTACAACTGGTGAAGTTGGATTGGTATTAGACTAATGGTTTGCAAACTGCTAGCTTGCAAAATTTTATCATAAATATTAATACTTAGATATTATGATGATGGATGCCCTTGAGAGAGAGAGAGATTTCTTAGTTAAAGAAGTTCTCTAGTTAAAATGTTGTTACTTTGCTAATTCTTATTGATAAAATCCTGTTACTATACTTAAATATGCAATAGCTTTTTCAAAATAACTATTTACCTTGTCTAAAACTTTGTCTATACTAGAAAGTTATACCTCTTTACCTGTACTTATAGTTAAAGTAGTATATCCTCCCTAGTCTGGACACAGTTATAACGGCATGGAGGTGCTTTATTCTGGTGTAATTATCTCCTCAAGGGAAGTGACCTTTGTAGGAGAGTAAAGAGTTAAAAGCTGGACAAGTGGTCAGGCCTAAGTTACAGAGAACAGGATCAAGGCAAGGGCAAACCTAGTTTCAGCTAATTGGTATGAATTCTAGTTAGTCTTATCTCTCTTCTTTTCCTCTTTCCTGGCCATCTGTGCTGGGAGTAAGGCTAATAAAATAACTATTGCCATTTCTGTGCAAGGCCTTTTGGTGGGAAGATAGCATTATCTTCCTTCTCCCCCTGGCATGCCTTTACTTCAAAGAATGTTAGTGTAAAATTTATAGGTTTTAAGGTTATGTGCTTGACCTCTGTATGGTAATCCTGTAAACAACAAACAGGGCGAGTATAATTGTATTCATTATGTATTTGTTAATATTCATTTTATACGTATCAGCGTAACCAAATAAGGGTCTATGGGGAGTTGCTGGAAATGTATACATTTACATACTGTTATGGATAAAAAGATTGTAGAGTAACCCCCTCATCACTCACTTGCGGCATCGAGGTGGAATGAGCAGGCAATAAAGGGTTCCGTCTCCCCAATCCACCCCGGGACAATCCGTTTGGTTATTTTTAACAACCCTTATACCAGTATAACTGCCGCTTATATTGTATAACAATAGCAGTATAATAATAATAATAATAATCACACCTCTAACTAACAGTTATACTGGTATAATTTCAAGTGTAGACCAGGCCTAAATGTTTTTCATTTATCTCCATTGCCCCCCAATTTTTAAATGCTTTCGATCTATCACCAGGTCCAATTCAAAGCTGTCCTAGTGGTATTCAGAATTTTCTATGGGTTCTCTCCAATCACCTCAGATCCAACTAATCTCCCACTTATTCCAGTATTAGATTCCTTTCTGTCCACTCCTCACAATTCACAAAGGGATTACTCTTTTGTTTGTTCTGTCCCATCTATTTAATTTTCCCCAGTCCTATTTAAATCACATCTTAAATATCACTTCCTCTAGCTCTAGTTGATGAGTGACCCAATCTATAAAGCCTCTTATGATGCTATGTAAATACTATCATATTTTTTTCACATGACAAATAATGATTTTTTTTCCTTTCACCATTTTTGTGGCTAGCTGAACCATTTTGGTGGATGTCAGCTAAAGAGAATAAGAAGACACTGCATATGTTTCTATATCTAAAATGGATTACAAATAAGTAAAATAATGAATTACTCTAATATAATCACCATACCCAGTTGGTAGCATTTTATCCTCCCAGAGTGAGGAAAGTGACACTATAACAGCAGTTTCTGTAATCATGTGTCACTATCTCAGCTGCAATGTTTCTTTACAGCAATGGCACTGAAATAAAGTGGTGCTATTTTCTCAATACATCTTTTTTAAAAATGGAACTAGTATATTTTCCCCAAGAATTCATCTTTAAACCTATTATAAGCTGTTAAGATATCACTTACAGTACCATTTAGACACTCACCATTGGATCTTCAGTCTTTGAACACATGGAGATATACTGCTCTGTCCTATATAGTATATCCCAACAAATGCTGCCCTTGTCAAACCAGGGAGCATCAGTTCTTAATCATTTTAAGGCTTTAATCATTTCTTTTAACTATTAAGCCATTTGAGTTCAATTTTTTTAATTTTAAGCAAATTCTACAAAACAATCTCATCACTGACTTAAGCTTTTCATCAGGGCTGGTCAAAAATTTTCTGACCAACCAATTTTGTAGCAGATAATTGGGTTATTGAGCATTTAAACTTTTCCTCAAAAAGTATCTGCTTTCCTTGGAAAATTTTGACTTTCTGTATTTAAAAATAATTTAAAAAGTTTTGGTTGAAAACTGAAACATTTCTGCTAAAAGACAAATATTTTTATTCTGAAATGCAGCTGTGATACTGACAGATTGTTCAACTTGGGTGTGACCCATGACAACATACCAGAAGGCACTGAAATGGTAAACAGGGCCATTCCTTGTAGATAGTTATCAAAGCCATGTTAAGTAGACTAGAGTCCTTAATATGTAGTCTGTATTGTTAGAGAATCAAGGAGTAGATACTAATTGTATTTGTCTATGTTTACTTATAGTTTGTTAGAAGTTTAACAATGTCATCTAATTAGCTTGTAAATGCTAATATTCTGTTCCTGTCTTTTAATGATTCATTACTATATTCTATTGATTTAGAGATCAAAAGGGGATATTATCATTTAGATGGAATTTGTGGTGTAATAATATTGTTCTCACTTCTCTTTGAAACTTGTAAACTCCACATAGTAAACTACCTGTGAACTGTTTGAATGGCTAATTGTTTTATGCTAATGAATACCACTAGTTACTTATATATGCATGGGAAACAGAGATTAGCTTCAAAGCAAAAATGTACATTATCTATTTTTCATCCAAGAAAAGCCCTTCTGTGAGAATGGCTGGCTCAACTATAAGAGAAGCCTTGGGCCTGAGCCTTAAACTTTGGAAAAGTCTAAGCCCGCAGAATTGAGGTCTTCAGGTCTACTCTGGATTAACCCTGGAATTCTCATGTTAGAATCTGAACAAACTCTACACATGGACTGCCTATTGGACTATAGCTTTTAAATTGATTCCAGAAGGACTTTTACAAATCAGCAGCCTCACTGTCTCTGCTATGACAACGAGAATTCTGTGGCACTTTAAAGACTAACAAATTTAATATTTGTAGACATAAGCTTTCGAGAGACTTAGCTCTCTTCTTCAGATGCAGTAATACAGAAAATAAGTGACACAAAGGTATCTTATAAGGTATCTTATACCTCTGTGTCACCTATTTTCTGTATTACTGCATCTGAAGAAGAGAGCTAAGTCTCTCGAAAGCTTATGTCTACAAATATTAAATTTGTTAGTCTTTAAAGTGCCACAGAACTCTTGTTGTCTTTGCTGTATACAGACTAACATGGCTACCCCTCTGGAACTGTCTCTGCTATGAAACTGACCCAAGAATTTTACTCATATCTATATGTATATGATCTTTTAACCACAACTCTCATTTGCTTTTTGCTTTTTATTACTAAATCTTAATAATGATTGGCTATAAGCATATATTTGGGTGCGACCTGAAATATTCATTGACCTGGTGGTCAGTGTGTCCAATCTCTTGGGACTGGTAGAACTTTATATGGTGAATAAGGTTTTTAGTAACACTTTATATTAGACTTGGCTGTCTGGGTGTGAGAGAATGGCTTAAAGGGGATATTTTAGCTTTTTGGTAACGAGGATGGTATCACAGAAGCTGTTTTGTTACCGGGTTGATGAAATCTAATTATAGAATAAACCACCAGTTTTGGAAATTGTTTGCCCTATTCCTTGCAGTTTACCTTGAATAAGCATTTTCAGCATGGACCCTCTATTACCACGGTCACAGCTGCCATGGTGCCTTGTGGGAGTTGTACTTTGGGTACCTCATTCCGCAGGTCTCTACGGACCAGCCTCCCCAGGCAGATTACTAACATTACCACCTGACATTATTTTAGAGCAGCCTTAGGGGTGCTGTAAATTGTGTTAGCTTGTAACAACTCCTTAGGAGTCTTTACAACAGTGAGGCTTGCCAGAGTGCAGCACATTCCAGATAAACTCTTTTGTGCCCTGGCATCTTTCCCTTTCCTCTAATCCCCTCATACCATGCAGGGCCAGGACATGGTAGAGTAAAGCTAGTTACACTGGCATTACACTACTCAGGAATTCCCTAACACTGGAAGAATTTTCAGGTGCCCACACAGGGCATTTTTAAGTCCCTTTTTTTGCTCTGCCAGAATAACACAAGTAGGCAACTGGACTGAAGATCTAATCTAATGATTTAAACAGAAGCTACACAAGAATCAGACTTTATTCTAATAATCTCAACACAAGCTCTGAAAATCTCTGCCTGGCCCTGAACTAGCTATTCTATTTAAATCTCATGTGTTCTGGCTCCATATTTTCTTCTGCACCAAATTCAGATGCCAGTCCTCATTATCAAAGCTTCAGACAGGTCTGCCCCAGTCTACAAAAGCATCAAGTGCTCTGTTGGTGTTATACAAACAACAAATATTAATATAAATCTTGGCTTTTATCTCCTTCCAATACCCCAGTGGTGCCCTGCATTCGTTTAATTTTGCTTCTCCTTACACTGTCTTTGAATGCTTCTCCCACAGCCACTTCCATGATTTTTCCCACTATGCTTGGAATGAATTCTCTGATCGTCTATATGAAATAATCTCTTCCTCTTCCTTGAACTGATTAAATGGGACCGAGATCAAGGGACCACTCCACTGTAATATGAGCTCTGATATTAACTCTTTCTGTGGCCTTGCTCATGTAACCCCCACTTGGACTTTGTCAGCTCCTGGAATTCTAGACTTTAGGAAGTCCTACCCTTTGGACTACACTAATAACGGCTCTGAGCCCTCTGATACCATTTTCCCAGCATGCTTGGAGTCAGGGGTGGGGACAGAAGGGACCAGAAACTCCCACTGAGCCCAGTAAGGAGGCTTCTGCATGGGTAAATATGGACAAGCATTTTGCTGAACCAGTGATGACCCAGAAGTGCTGAGTCCCTCAGTGGGAAGGGTCAGCCTGATGCAGCCTCACAAAGAGACTAGTTTCAGTTTTGAACTTGGAGTTGGGGCTCAGTGAGAAGGAAGTGGAACAGCTCAGGGAGTCTCTGATGAACTCCTCCTCCCCACAAAAGGAGTCTTTGAATTGCTGTGGAATCTACTGCATGGGCCAGGCAGTTCCAGCAATCAGCACCCAAAGTGGCAGAGATCCAATCTGGTACCATATTCTGAGAGCCAGCTGAGACTTCCACAGGACTCCAAACCAGGTAGACAGGAGAGGACCCTGCCCACACAAGGGTGAAGACCCTTTCGCGGGACCCTTTTATTGCTGTTCTTTAAGCCAACCAGTATTCACAGTGCTGCAGCACTCATCTCCACACTCATCCTTGGTGCACCCCAAGCCAGGGAAGGTACCAGGATGGAAAGAGTTATGAGTGTTGGGAGGTGGGAATTTGTTGATTTATTAATCTTTAGTACTTATTAGTTAACAATCACCCTTTCCTTCTCCAGATCCTATTTTCCTGCTCCCAATAAATCCTCCCTTTTTTATATACTGTTATTTTGGGGCATGTCACTTCTTTGATGGGGTTTGTGGTGGTGTACTTTGTTGTTTCTTGTGTACTAGCTTTACACGCCTGCCAGCAGTGGTAGCATTATTCATTTTCCCAAGGGGCAGCACCCCTTGTATCTTGGGCACACTGAGGAGTCATCATGGGTGGAGACATCAGGTGTCAGAAAAAAGAACCCAGGATCCAGCCTATGTGAGAAAAAGAGAAAAACCATTTCAAGACGCAAGCACCTGGGAGGATGCTTGAGCCACCATCAGGAAAGGGACTACACTCAAATCATTTAAGCTTTCCCTTTTAGTTTCCACAGGGTTAAGTGTTTGAAAATTGCTACAGTTCACCAGCATGCACAAAAGCTTATGGAGCTTCCAACTTACTTGGCCAATTGCTTCTTCCTAGCACCAGCACCTGGGTGGCAGTTTTAGTTAGAATCATCTTACTAACCCTCCCCAAAATGCACAGGCTGACACTTTGCATGTAATATAATCAAAGTGGGCACGAGTTATGGTTGGCTGGGTGTTAAGAAATTGTTTTTCAGACACACTGAAAAATGCTATGACTCAATCAATTTTCTTCAGACTTATCCAGCCCTTCCCTGTATTGGTATGTCCCACTTATCGTAATGCATCCAGAATCAAGTCGTTAGTATACACTACAGTTTGCAATAATTCTTGGGGGGGTTGGGGAAGACAATACTCCTCATAATATAGGGAGAGTAGTAAAACTTCTATTTTTTTTTTTTTTAGGCTCCAATTCTGCAATTTATTCCATGGGAGCACCTCTTGTGGCTGCATGGGAGGAACCATAGATCTGGGGCTTTGTGATTCTCCAAGTCAAACCGAAACAATATTAAAACAGATTATAAAATAATAAAGGAAGAGGATACATTTCAATTTTAAAAGAGTAAAAGCCATTGGCATTTATTAAATGACTAAGCCTTCTTAATCTTTTCTTTTTTTTTTTTAAACCAACCATGTGGAGATGCATTAATTCATCATTTCAGAATGGTAAACAAAGAGAGTTAGGGCTAGGTCTTGATCAGAATTTGAGTTGACTAACTAATAAAATACAATAATTATCCATGACCATTTAGGAATCAGTCACTTGTCCTTGAAATTTTTATAAAAAGTAGTAATTACAACATGAATATTCTTTCTCCTTTTTTTAACTTTTATATTTATTTCACATTCACATGTGAGATCCACGGCTGAGGGTTTTTGATCTTTTATTTAATTCTTTAATAGCTATTTTCTGGAGCCTAAACCTAAGAGTAAGGTCAATCTAAAAATGTAGGTATCCTAATTTAACAAGTACATTTTTGGGCCTAAAGATCCTTTCAGATGATAAAACCAAGAAAAGCTCTTATCACAGTGAATAGCTGCACGCTCATTTTATAAGCTTATCTATAGGAGACATGAAGTACAAAGAAATCTAGCAGCTTTTAAAGGAGTCTGATTCTCCTGAAGCCATAAATGTCTCAAGCTATTTTGAAAAAACAGACTCTTGGTATTTGGAAACCACCTATACATGTCCAAATTCAAAAAAGATTGCACAGTTTTGAGCAGGCATTTAAATGGGAGATGAGTCCAGTAGGTCGATTAATTTTGCCCAATAAATCATTCTGTCAGAGTTTAATCTTGGACTTTATTTCAGCCTCACTTAAGTCTCCCCTTAAAGATACAGCAGATTAAGTTGGGTTTGCTGGGAAAAGAAATAAAATATTTTTATAAAATTTTATTTATCTTGCCTTAGTACTGAAGTCTTTTGACCTTTCCAGATCATGGTATTAAAAAGAATTTTAGTTTAGTTTAGTTTCAAAAGTTTTGATTATTTATAAAGAAATACAAGTCAGTATCATATGCAGAATTTGGCATCCTGAAGGATGATCAGTTAGGCCTTGTCTACACTAGAAAGTTTTGTTGACAATAGTTACATCAGTGATAAAAAAGCTCTATAATTACAGCACTCACGCCTGTCCACACACCACTCATTTTGTCGTCAAAATGCATCCACACTTATTGCTTTAGTATCAACAGTGAGAGCAGTGTATCATGGGCAGCTATCCCACCATGCAACTCTGTACCTTCTGCCACTAGAAATTGTAGTATGGGGAAGAGGAGTGCAGAGCAGCATGGATGCTGGCTCAATTGCCCATGGTGCATTACACTTCCGTACCGTCAGTCATTGCTTTGCTGGCAGCGAATTGCGCCATTTTTCCAAAAGCTCTCCACCGTTTCCTGCGCATCTGCCCCCTGTATCTGAAAAGATGGATCCCACGCTAATCTCCACTTCTGAACACATCACAACTGGTTGCGCAGTATAGCATGAGCTCCAAATCAGAAAGGAATCTGAGGAGCCTGACCTGCTGAGTGACATGCAGACAAACAGCACTGCATTACTGCTGTTATTCACGGAACATCTGCACACGGTGAACCGCTGCTTCTGGGCATGTGAGACAAGCCCTGAGTGGTGGGATCACATCGTTATGCAGGTCTGGGCTGATGAGCAATGGCTACAGAACTTTCAAATGCACAAAGCCACCTTCGTGAAACTCTGTGCAGAGCTGGCTCCTGCCCTGCGATGCAAGGACACCAGAATGAGAGCTGCCTGTAAAAGCACGTCATGATTGCCGTGTGGAAGCTGGCAATTCCAGACAGCTACCAGTTGGTCACTAATCAGTCTGGAGTTGGGAAGTCCACCACTGAAGCTGTGTTATCACAAGTATGCAGGGACATTAATCGCATTCTGCTGCGAAGGACTGTGTCTCTAGGCATATGAGCAGCCAGATGACAGGGATATTAGGAGGGTGCAACAGGGGGCCACACAGATAAGGGAGACATTGAGGGCCCATTTTGACAATGAGAAGCCATAAGGCATTTTTTGAAACTGCTGTGACATTGTATGACTGCTATACAGCTGTAGTTGTGTGTTGGTGGTAGGTAAAAATGTCATGTGCAACACAGAAATAAAATATTGTTCTCAGAACTGACTTTTAGTATTAAACACAAAACAGTTCACAACACAAAAAAATCCTAGAGGGGGAAAAGTAGCAGGGGGCAGTGCCAGCTATGACAGTTCCGTGTAAGTTCAGCTGTCATTCTCATAGTTGTCTGAAGGGGTGGAATGAAGGGGATAGGGAGTTCCTCTGTGAGTTTGGAAGGAAGGCGTTGGGGGAGTTGGAGGAGTGCAGGGAAAGATGTTCTGTTGCGGCTGAAGGGGCAGCGAGCTTGCATTAACTGTGTCTGCAATGACACTATTGTGTTTAGCAGCTCTGTCTGCTCCTCCATGGACTTGATCACGTGCTCATGCCCAGCCAAAATTCATTCTTTGTTCTCCTTCCATTCCTGTCTCTCCATCTTTTGAGATTCTGACATTGATTGTCTCCAAGCCCTTTTCTCTCTTTTGGATGCCTCAGAGGACAGGAGGAGTTCCTGGAACATCTCCTCCTGGCTTCTCCTGGGTCACTTTCTTATCAGCCAGAGGCAGTCTGCTGGCGTAGGGGCCTTGACTGGGAAGGTCATGTCTGTGTAAACAAGAAACAATTAACTGAAACATTGTAAGTACCTTAACAGTGTACATGAATCACTATGAAACACACCTCATTCTCACTGTCCCCCTGCGCAGAGTACAGCTCCTTGATCAGCCTGGGAATGGTGAGTTTGGGGGTGGGGAGGGAAGACAATCCAAGTTGGTCAAGATTCTGGGTTCTGGGTGGCTGGGTGCTCGCTTTGGGCATAAGTACAGGTGCATAGGGAAAACAAATTTCAAATTCTGCTACCATTCTCCACAAGCAGGGGTGATAGAAGCCAATATCTCGCTCCTTAGAGTCATCAAGGATGCTAGGGGTGCATCTCCTACTGCCTAGGTGTGCAAGGGAATGGGAAACCGCATGCAAACACAGCTATTCCTGTGCATTTCTATCCTTTCAACTACCTGTATGTTTTAGCCAAACTAATGACCCCATGGCTCCTGTACACAAGCAGCATCAGTTTCCAAACACTTACCAGAGCTCCCTCTCCTGCATCCAGGGCACCTGATCTCAAGGGTTGGGGTTTGCTGTAGCCTTCTGGGCCTGAGAACAGCTCCTGACTCCTAAACTCAGTAGCCAAACTGCTCCCCGGATCCAGGTCATCCTCCAGCTCCACTTCTTCATCAATGACATCTTCCTTGGGGTTGAGTCTGGTATCCGGTGGCCCTGGGGCCGCGTAGGTGTCTATGGGCATCTTGGGAGTGGACGTGGGGTCATCGCTGAGGATGGCTTCCAGCTCTTTGTAGAAGTGGCAACTCATTGGCTCCACACCAGAGCGACGGTTTGCCTGCCTGGTCTTCTGGTAGCTCTGCCGCAGCTCCTTGATTTTAGCTCAGCACTGCAGCATGTCCCACTCATACCCCTTCTCCACCATGGCACAAGAAATCTGGCCATAGGTATCAAATTTCCTTCAGCTAAAGCAGAGGTGGGACTACACAACTGACTGTCCCCAAATACTGATCAGGTCCAGTAGCTCCGGTGTGCTCCAAATGGGAGAGTGTTTGCTGCATGGAGCCACCATGGTGAGCTGAGAAGATGAGATGAAAGCTCTCCATGCTAACCAAGCAAGAAGAAAATATTTGAAATAACAATTTCAAAACTTCCTGTGACTTTACAGGGGGAGGGATGGGTGGCTGCAGAGCCGCAGAGTGTAAACGGATGTCCAGAGAGGTCAGGATTGGAATTGTGGGACATTTCTGGAGGCCGTTTACTTTGACAAACATACAGCAGTGTCTACACTGATGATTTTGTGACAGAAGTTGGGCAAATAAAGCTCTACACCTCTTGGCAAGATGGTTTTATTTTGTCAACAAAACGGCAGTTTTGTCAACAAAAGGGTCATTGTAGTGTGTACACCAGGACTGTTTTGTCGACAAAAGCTGACTGTTGTCGACGAAACTCTCTATTGCAGACCAGGCCTTACCCTTGAATTCCTGCTAATTTATAAGTAGTTGAAGATTATGTCATTTTGAAACTAAATGTCCCCTAGGTTTCCAATAGAGCCTTGAAATTTACCAATTACATTGATGTTCTGGGGTATTAATGATCTCAGTGTAGATAATATACAAGCAAAAAAGTATGATTTTTAATATTTGCTAGAGTTTTTTATTTCACAAGGTGAAACTTGATTAGTAGAATTAATTTTCTAAAAATCTAACTTACTTACTCACTGCATGGCCTGATTCTTCACTCTCAGAGGTTTTACACTAGAGGTTTTATAGCTGTCAATTGATTTTAATGGAGCTATTTCTGATTTACACTATTGTAAACAAAAGGAAAATCAGGCCCAATGTATCTATTCTTACCCTGGATAGTTTTGCTAACATTTGTAACACAAGCAGGCAATATAAGCACATTTCAAGCCCTTTGCTGACAAGTTTCAAATGTGAATTGCTCCAGTTTATATTTGATTGGAGCTAAGATGAGAGCTGAGATTGTCCAATATATATGAATTCAGGCCAGATGTATGGAGTTAGGGGTCTAACTTCAGACACGTACATTTTATTTCTCACTGGAAATTTTCATGGTCCCAGACGTGGAACGCTCTCACAAACACAACAGGAAATACCCCTCTAAAGAGGATTGATTCAACCCTGTCCAAGTCAGACACGCCTTTGCGCCCAGCTCCCAAAGACAATAGAACGTCCTAAGTCCCAGGTCCCTGATGAAAGGGGTAACAAAAGTAGAGCTCCATTAGTATCAGACTCCACACCAAAATTATCATCGCCAGCAATACCGCCCAAGTGAAAAGACCAAGAACTGTGAGTAACAGTGAAAAATACCAGTCAAGTTATATGTTAAATATTTCCCAGTTCCCAAAAAGAAGGGATGGTAGACACCAATTCTTGATATGTGGCAACTCAATGTTTTTATTCACAAACTAAAATTCAATATTGTTACACTGGCTTACTTGTCAATTTCACTGCTCTAGTTGAGCATTAAAAGTGACAGCTATGACAGCCCCAGATTTTACCAGTATAAAAATGTTAAGAGGGGCCCACACAGTGTGATTTCCCCAAGCCCGCACCCCCCCTCCCCCCCCCCCCAGGGACGGCCGTGGGGAGTGCTGCTATCCACTCTGGTGGGCTGCTACTGCCTGCTCATACCTCATAAATTCCCACCTGTGTGAGGAGAACACCACGTGACCTCACCATCAGGCCCTAGTGATTGACTGGCGTTGACCTTTGCTCCTATATGGAGGAAGGGGAGGAGGAAGGAGCAGAGAAACAGCAGGGGTTTTTGTGATCTGCCACAGCCACACAGCACTGCAGAACTCAGAACTCTCCTGCTTTAGGAGAAATACAGTCTTCCAGCGGTAAAGGGGGAAAAGATTGTATTTATCAGAGTGGAAAATTGAGTGTTGGGGTACTTATTAAAATTTTCAGAAATTTGGGGCTAGTTGCTTCTGAAAAGGTTGAGAAACACTGATTTAGATGACTGGCTTCTCATTGGCAGGACACATCTAGAAGCCCTTGCATCAACCTCTTTGCTGCTTCAGCTTGTATCATCCCTAAGAGTCTGTGTGAATTTGGAAAAGTATATCCTGCAGACTACAGAATTTATAGGTGCAACCTTAGAATCAGTCAGGGCAGGGGCTTATGTCCCAATAGACAGGTTTCATAGCATGAGCAACCTGATAGATCAGGTTGTGTGCAACCCAGGTTACGCACAACTCTCGAACTTCAGTCTGAATTTGCCTCTGTCTCCTGGGGCACATGGCATCATGCACTTACATCACACAGCTCACCTGAATCCACCTCCACTTCCTGTAAACAATATATATACACCAAGCAAACACAACATGAACTCTGTGGAACTTGGGGGAAATATTTTGGATAAGTGTGTGGGGTTGTTTTCTTCCTAACCCCCACACTTGACAATATGACAGTTATGGATGTCTTCCTGGTAGGATAGGAAGCCCCCATGGACAGTCACACCACACAGAGCACTTAGATGCCCCGAGAATGCATATCAGTCTTCTCAAACTCCATGCAGTTAGAGCGGCTTGCAAAGCTTTTCTACCATTCATCCAGTTTCACCATGTACTCCTAATGTCAGGCAAGAAGACAACCATATTCTACATAAGCAAATGGGAGAGCAAGAGCATGCCCCCCTATGGATCTGATGTATCAACCATATTAACCTATCATTAGTGTATATTCCAGGAATCCAGAATTTGCTGGCAGACAGCCTCAGCAGGCATTTTACCACCAATCATGAGTAGGAATAACATGATTCAGTAGTGATCAGCATTTTCACTCAATGGGAAACCCCCCATTTGGGATCTGTTTGCCTCCCAAGCAAACAGGAAATGCAACATAAACTGGTCCTGGGGAGCTCAAGGAAAACTCTTCAGAAGAGATGATTCCCTACTGACTTGATCAGATCACTTGAGCTACGCATTCCCTCCCATCCCACTTCAGTCTATGGAAGATTCAACAGATCAGGGCAAGAGTCATCGTAATTGCACCCAAATGGCCCAGACAATTATGGTTCCCAAGTGCCTATAAATGTAATCCTGTTCACTGATCAACATTCAGTCCTTTCTAAATTTCTTGACCCAGAAAAATGGCAGAGTCAAACATGCCAATCCTAAGATGTTTCATTTCACAGTTTGGCATTTGGAAGGGCATCAAGCCTAGAATGTTTCTGCTCTGAAGCCATGTGAACCATTCTTAATAATAGCACAAAGTACTCCACCAGAAAATATTACCTAGCCAAGTGGAAACATTTCTCTATCTGAGCCCAGATCATATATCTCCAGAGACAGCAGATATTCCCACTATTTTAGGCTGATTATCTTCTTTCCTTCAAGAGATGGTCTTTCCCTTAGCTTGCTGTGGATCCACCTGGTGGCAATCAGTGCATGCCATCAGATGGTTATTTGATCTTTTCTTATCAAGTAACAACCATATTCTGAGGTCTGAGCAGAACTTTTCCACCAGTAAAGAAACCAAACCCTCACTGGGACCTTAATTTAGTACTTTTATCACTCAGTAAATCACACTTGAACCATTAGCTAACCTGTCAATGAAGGTTGCCTTCCTTATTGCCATCACCTCAACAAGAGGGGTAGGTTAACTTGGTATATTATCAGCTAATCCGCCACATACAATATTCCAAAGGACGATGTCTGCATTGTGACTACACCCAAATTTCTCGTCAGATAGTTTCACAAAAAACAGTTAATTCACTTATGTATTTTTTTCAGTCCCATGCCTCTGGAGAGGAGAGCAGACTTCAGTCTGTCAATGAGTAATGAGCATTTTCATTCTACCTGCAGAAAGTGAAACAGATCAGAAAGTCATCTAGACTGTTCATTGCCATAGCTTGACCTCAGATTTATTTTGCTGTGTCCTCTCAGCGGATCTCTAAGTGGATCTCTGGCTGTATCCTACCCTATCTGTTGACAAAGTTCCCTCCTACACACAGAGTAAGGGCTTATTCCACAAGGGCACAAGGGGTCACAGTGGCATTACTTCAAGAGGTGCCCTTGTTTGACATTTGTAGGGCAAAACATGAAGTTGCATTCATGAGAACTCCTCCACTGGAACTTTCTTTTGGGCAATGGTTCTAACAAGCAGTTATACTACCTGCATCGTCATACCCTCTTCCTCTCTCAGTACTGCTTGTCAGTCACCCACTGTGAAATAAACATAGGGACCAACATTTGAAGAAGAAAAGGAAAATTACTTACCTTTTGTAACTGGGGTTCTTCGAGATGTGTGTTTCCTATGTGTATTCCACTACTCGCCCGCCTTCTCCTGTTTTGGATCATGACTGTATTCATTGTAGAGAAGGTACTGGAGAGGCAATCAGTCCACTTTGCCCCTTATAGCCCCAGCATGGAGCACAAAGAAAACAGGGGTATAGGCACGTACCAATGGTTACTGCTTGCAAGAATTCACCAGACTCAGGTTCATGATGCGCATGCATGTCCACAGTAGAATTCAGATAAAATCCCTCAGTATGTGTGGTCCCTATTTACCATAAGGTAAATTACTTCTCTCTCTTTTTTTTTTAACCTTGGCTCTCTTATCCCATTTCTAATCCATGACAGAACTTTCCCTCCCCCCCTACGACAGCTTAGTTCAAATACTTCCTGTGAGATACTTACTCAAAGACTTTTTGAAGTTCTGTTAAATATGAAAATGGGTACTAAGGAATTGAAAATTAGATTGAAAATATGTCTATTGGTTCGCCTTTGTCCACGATTTCTTTTGACTACCTCAAAGAATTTTAAGAGAAGTTCTAAATCTTGTTTAAGGCCCTATTCTGCTAATATTCCTTACATAGAGTAGTCTCTTATTCTATGAGTAGCCCCATTGACTTCAGTGAATCAATCCACTGGTGATCTACTAATCAAATATGCCTACCTAAAAAGAAGTGGTGGTCAGCATCCTCAGCTTACACTTCAGGTTGGTGATCAATCCAAACACATGTACAACCATGCCTACGTGAGGAGGAGACAACTGTTTTAGTGCCTTTGTAACCCACTGGTGAGTGTGGCCCAGCTCCCTTCTCTGAGCCCATTCCACAGAGAATTAACCTGTAACAGCTCCAGCTAGAGAGTCTTGGCTGCTTAGGTCAAGCTGTAGCAGCTCATCCCTTTACCTGTGGAGGTCCTTTGTCCAATGCCTCTTGTTGATTAAGATGGTGGCTTTCACACCATCTTCTGCACATTGCAGACAAATTGTGGGGTTCAGACTATGCTTCTGAACTATCAGAGGGAATAGGTTACTTTTGTCCAAAGTTCTTTGATTTAGAGTTTTGCTTTAAGTAGAGGCTGCTGGGGAAAATCCACACAAAAAAAGGATTGTAGAAGTACACATTTAAAGTTCAGCTATCCTTTTGGTTATTTTTTTATGATGGCTGTGCTAAGTGAAATTTTAGTATTTGTTAGAAGTAAAGTAAAGATTTGTGCTGCAAAATTGTTTCTTTTCCCCCCCGAAAAAAACAGTTTAGGTATAAAAATCTATGTGTGTTCTTATTTCTGGTTAGTCAATGCCTAAAACCTGATGTGACCTGATGGACGTATTTAGAATAAACCAAACCAATGGCTTTAACTGAATAAAAAATATTTTTTCCTGGTGATTTCTTCTTTTTGCAATATCTGGCTCTCGGATGGCTCACTGATCTTTATTTTCAAGGTTTTAGTATGCCAAGCTGACAAAATATCTGGGATTGTATCCAAATAAATCCAAATGCACCTGCGCTATGCTTGCCTTTAGTAGCAACACACAGAAAAAGAGAGAGAGAAAGAACACCATACAAGCCAAGTAGCAAAGTGCAAAATTCAACTGCACATTAATGTGGTGGAACTCTGGAAGCCATTCACCTTTCCTATTTAAGCAAAAGAAAGACAGGATGAAAATCCACGGCATATACTATTTTATGAAAATTTCAACAGTATCTCTCATTTTTATCTTAATAAAACTGACAAGTGCCCAGTTTTAGATTAAGCTAGTCCAATTTTAGGTAACTATTCCAGTAATCCACTCTGTATTGGATATGGTATTTCCCAAGTCATTTACCTCTTTGACAACTGCAGCCACAAGATTCTTTATTGCCAGTACTAACTGACTTGAACTTGTGGAAAGGAAATAGGACAACGAGTAAGATCCATTGACCACTTCTGTCCCTACCTCCCAAAATGAATTAGAGAGGAAGGAAGAAAATCTGAAATCATGGCATCTGGTGACATATGTGAGTTTCTTGCAGAAACATGGGAAATGTTACCTCCTTCCTTGGGTATTTATAATCTCCTGGAGCAGGAAAAATGAGGGCTCCTACCTCTCGACTGAGGAAGCCCTTCCTTTCAGGCCCACTTGGAAATAGACTCTGCATCATCATGAATCTTAAGGGGCGGGAGGTAGAGAATGAGAATCTCCAAGAGATGCATTTGCCTAAATTGTTATATATATGTAACCTAGATCTTTTTCTTTGAAGTGCATCTATACTATACTACTATAAAATAATAAATAGTAACAATGGTAATGAAGACCTACAAGCATTTCATTGGATTGTCATCTTAGACCATGAACACCAGTTCTAATAAGTGTATATGATAAAAGAAAAAAGTTGACCCAATAATGAGATGGAAGTCACTCTGCCACAGTGATCACCCACTGACCTACTCAAAATCATTTGCCAACTGCATAAGTATTCCTATTTCTGAAAGTAAACTGTTGATCAGACCACTGTACCTCAATGTGATCATAGCCTAAATTTATGTCCTTATATTCTTAAAATTTGATAGCACCTTTCTATACACAATAAGAAATTAGTCAATGTTCCTTAATTTAGGCAAGTGTGGAGTGTGCAAATACAAAGGGCCACACACCCTGAGAGCCATGCCCTCAGGGGTTCTCAAATTTATTTTGCTGGGACCCCCTTTGAAAATTTTTCAGGTTGTGATGACCCCCTCCACCCCCCCACAAATGTGATGACCTCCCCATGCCATGTCATCCTTACTAGAATGCGCTGATAGCTCATGACCCCCCATAATAACCTCATGACCCCCTGAGGGCTCACAACCCCCAATTTGAGAAGTTCATCTCTTGGGTCAGATCCGAGGGAAAGATTGAACCAGTCTCTGCCATGTGGCTGGTTCAAAAAGGTTCTGATTTCCTCCCCTCCCCATCACCCCAGACAGACAGGCACAGCTGCACCCTCAGATGGATATGGATGGCCCCCTCACCTAACGTGATTCCAGTTTGTCTCATTCAGGAAAGGTAGCAGAGCTCTGTTTGTAAGTGCTTCCCCCGTCTCAGTGCATTACAGAAAGTTTCTGCCTGTCAAAGGCACCATACTCATTCTGCCTGGGACCAAAGCACTTATCACAAAGAGGAGTGATCCTGCTAAGAGAGTTAGAGCACAGACTGGATCTGGTAGGCTATCCACTAGAGCCTTCTGGAGTCATGAGGAGATAGCATGTAAGCAGTTCTAGGGGCAGTGAAGGAAAATGTGGGAGCTGTGAGTCCCCACTGAGAAAATATACATTTGGTGCTTATTTACCCAGCCAGCAGTAAAGCTCTTCTCTAGAAGACCAGGATCCAGAAATCTACATAAGACCCCATTCGTGTGGCTTCCCAAAGGGCCCTGCTGATCCTAGGACCAGCAGTAACCCTCTCCCAGTTCAGGAGTTAAGGATGTGGTGAATGTGTAGTGTCTCTTTCGTTTACTCATCTCCCTTTTGATAAATTTGATCTAAATAGTTTTTGAAGTCTTACAGGAAAAGTCAGAGTCAAGAAAAACCAATTGCTTGATCTCTGCCTGAGGCCTGGCCAAGCAGAGATAACCAGAGGACAGTCATTAATCATCAACAAATTACAAAGCAATCACTATGCCAAGTCAAAGGTAAAATCAATTACAGTGACAATTAAAGTACTCAGACATCAGACTTGAAACCCTTGCAGTTAATAGATGCTCTAATACAAGTTAGCAGAGACTCCAGGCTCCAAAATACTCAACTACCAAACTAGATTTTCACTAGAAAGAATAAAGCTATTAGTTAACTGCAATTATTTGTACAATAAGCTAAACACAAAAGAACACAGAGAAATTAACTTAATGTTGTGTCCTCCTCCTCATAGAGACCAATATTTATGTTAATGTCACAATTCTCAGGCTGTTGATAGTCATCTTCTACTTGATGGGCACTAAAAAAATCCTTAGGGCTCCCCATCTGTCCCTAATTAGGAGTCCCTATGATACAAATTGTGTTAAATAACCTTTTTGTGTTGATGGGGATGGGACTCTTGACTACCACTCCCATATTCCCTTTTGTCTGTTCTCAGATTCCCTAACACCAGAAGACATGGAGAATAGCGGCACCAACCACCTAATTCTTACACCTTGAGGGTCTCCTGGTAGGTGGGAAGTGGAGAGAAACTGTTAAACTGCCTCCCTGAGGGCAGTGTCCATGAAGGCTTCCAGAAGTCTCATTTGGGAACTGCAGAGCTACTGTCTGTTTTCTACCAGAGCTGCCCAGCAACTGCTGGGAACTTCCTGCTTTTAAACCCTTATTCTATCCTTTGACATGATTGACAGGGCTGGAGGGGTGGGGTCAGCCTTGCTCAGAGCAACTCTTTAACCCTTTCATCATTGTGAGGGGTGGGGGGTTATATACCCTGTAACACACCCTCCCCCTCAGGATTGAAGTAAGGGTGCTAAAGTCTTGTGCAAGGTCTCCCTCATTACAGGGGGAAATAATCAGCATTCTGGTGAGCTTTGCTGGCGGCCTTGGAACTTATAGGGATATAGGTAACAAATACCAATGCATTATTTGAGGGTTGGTCTCCTTCATTGCTTGCAACCACCAGAGTGGTGTATGGTCTGTAATTAACGAGAACAGGTTCCCCAATAGGTAGTAGCATAATGCATTCATGGCCCATATCACCACCACTAGGACCTCTTTTTCTATGACTGACTATGCTTTCTCTCTGGGGAATAGCTTCCTGATATATATTACTGGATGCTCTTCCCTTCAAATTTCTGTGAGAGCCCTGCCCCTAGTCTGTGACATCATTCTACAGAAGGAACTTTTTTGAAAAGTCTGGGTTGGAAAGGATAGGTTCTACATAGACACTCCTTAAGTGTCTTAACAGCCTTGTCAGTCTTCTGTCCACAGTATTTCTCTGGGATGGCCCATTTTTATGAAGCCTCTTAAGGGTGCTGCAATGGTGGAGAACCCTGGGACAAAATGTCATTAGTAACCAGCTAAACCCAAAGAAATAGGGCAGCTCGAAGCGTGCACTTTGTCCACCAATAGCCACAGATTGACACTTTTTGTTGTGTGTCCTAATTATGTAACTTTGCTGTTCCCAATCTGGCATTTCAGATTGGCTGCCAACCCAACTTCTATAAGGGATTGAAGTACCACTACTATCTGTTTCAGGTGGTCCACCCAATTCTGGCTATAGATGACAATGTCATCCAAAAAGGGAGTGGTTTATTGTCCAGGAGGTTAAAAGATTTATCCATCCACCTCTGGAAGGTCCCTGCTGTGCATTGGTGCATGGTATGGAACTGGTACAATCCAAAGGTTGTGAAAAACTAGTCTCATCACCTCCTTCTTATATGTGATAGGGACCAGAAGTTGGGGCCTGACTTCGTTCATTTGTTTATCTCATTCAGTGTGATATATCCCTACACCCTGGAATTAAAAATGAGACCACTTACTCCATAGTTGGGGTTCCCACAATTTGCCACAGCAAGCTGATTGAAGGCTTGACTTAAGCACGGGGTCAGCTCACTGCTCCACACAGAGTCAGTGTTTTGGGCAAGAACGTTGGTGCCAGGGTCATCGGTCTCTATAAGGTCATTGAGGCCCAGGATGGCAGTTCCCATGCACTGGTGGCCTTTCCTAAGGATTAACCTGTTCACTTCCCCAACCAATTCCTCTTGGTATGTCCTTATCTGTAGCTGCCAAAAGGGGTTGGCTCTTTTGCAGGTTGTCTTCCACACTTTGCTAGGATTTCTTGGAAATACTGCCAATCCCTTCTTAGTACGATCAGATATGCTAAGACAGGGTATAAGTGTTTCTGGTTCCGTGGGAGGCCACAGCGGCTTCCTACACAGAGGAATAGCTTGCGTTTGGCGAGAGATCAGTCTAGGCAATTCGCCCGTATGTGGGGCGAGCACTCAGTCTACCACTCAAGCCCCCAGTCGGGGCAAGTGAGCAAGGAGTCAAGTGCTCCAACCCTTGAGCAGGGTGAGCAGATCGCTCAGGCCCTCAGGCAGGGTGAGCGAACAGGAGTCTATTGCTCCAACCCGTAAGCAGGGTGAGCAGAGGCGGATCGCTCAGGCCCTCAGGCAGGGCGAGCGAACAGGAGTCTATTGCTCCAACCCCTAGGCAGGGTGAGCAGAGGCGGATCGCTCAGGCCCTCAGGCAGGGCGAGCGAACAGGAGTCTATTGCTCCAACCCCTAGGCAGGGTGAGCAGAGGAGGCAACGGCTTCAGGCGGGGTCAGGAGAGCAATTCTCCTGGGGTGGCTAGGGAAAAAGGGGAAGGGGAGGGGGACGCAGGCCCACCCGTCTCCACTGCGTCCCAGCCCAGGGCCCTAGCAGTGGCAGAAGCGGCTGCCACTGTGCCGGCGGGGCTCCCGCCGCAACACACCGGCTATAAGGCGGCTTCAGCCACAGGCCGTGGCTGTCCCTGGGCTACTTCCTCCCCACTGTCCCTGGGCTGCTTCCTCCGTGGCACGGGGATAGTCCACCTGGTGTAGCACCGTCAGTCCTTCCTCATCAATGGGGGGGAAGGCAGGAAGCTCCTCTTCAGGGGGCAGCTCCTCCAGGTCGTTGTAGGTGGGGAGTGGCTCGGCCTCGGGCAGCTCCTCCAAGTCCTGTCCCGCTGCAGGGAGGGGCTCGGCGGCTGGCAGTTCCTCCAAATCCGGCCCGGCCTCCGGGGGTGCCCGCCAGTCGTCCTGGCCGGGTTGCTTTGTCCAGCTCCTCGAGGGCCCTATCCAATCCCCGGGCCCAGGTGGGGCCGGGGTTCGGCGGAGGCGGCTAGGTTCTGGCCTAGGCCTCTGCTGGCAGGGCAGCACGTCTGCCTCTGGCAGCAGTCTGGGGCCTACTGAGCTCAGGGGCCAGGCTTTTGTACTTCCCCTTCCTGTTGGGGCTCCGCCCTGCGGCAGCCAATTGGCCTGGCTGGGTTGTCCTATCACGGCCCGGGTCCCTTGTTGCCGGGTAGACTCTGGGGCAGGGCGTGAGTTGAGCTAATCAGAGCGCTGGTGTCCTTCCTCAGGCTCTGGTTCCGTGGGAGGCCACAGCGGCTTCCTACACAGGGACTAACCCACTGAGAAGGTTGACTGTACGGTTTCCCACCGTCAGCTGTATCTTTCATGTTGTGTAGGTTTTCATACCTCCATGTATACAACCGGAGCATGATTGTCTCCCCAGCCTTGCCTTCCTGTATGACTATTTGTTTCCACACCATGGTGGGACTACAGCAGAGTCTACAAGGCTGTTGACCCTTTTCCTGTTGCTTTGTACAGGCCCCACTAAATTGACTGGCTCCTTCTTCAGAACTCAAGTCTCATCTGACCAAACTTGCCCATAATTACATTCCACAAGGGGCAGTTTTAGCAGAAGTGTCCTGGCTGCCCACACAAGAAACATGCCCTGAGCTGCAGAAGCTCTGGGCTCAATTTTAAGAGTTTTTAATGTTCACTGGAGAAGTCTCTTGGGAGCCCCTATTTGGTCTTCCCAGTGTGTCTGACAGGTCTCTAGCTTCCTGCAAGAAAATCTCTCTCTGGATGAAAGTAGCTTTCCAGGGACCCTGGGACACATGCCCACTCCCTAGTTTGTGTTCTTTGCTGCTTCTGAGTCTGTTTCTAAGGCCCCTCTCCGACGTGGTCTTTCTCCTTAACCAATCCGGGTTTTGTGTGGTCAGGCCCTCTCGTTCCCTGTACACTGCTCCCCAGCACTGCTGGTGCACTATCCACAGCCATATAGTTTTCCATGACGCAGACCACCTCCATCAACATCTTTGGGCAATGTTTTAACACACTGGCCCTTCCCCCAGCAGGTAGAATGCATGTGAACTGTTCCAACAACACAAGTTCTGTTACTTGGACCCCTCTTCTGGCTTTAGACAGTACCAGCAGTAGTCCCTTAAATGCTGGGCCACCATTCAGGGACATGCTCCTGGGGGGTACTTCTCTCAAAAGCGCCAGTGGTGGGTTTCCACCATAATATCTAAACAGACAAAGATAGACATTTGGACTTGCAGGTAATCCTGTGCATCCATCATGTCCATTTCTTGGTACACTCCTTGGGCAGACTCAGTGAGAAAAGGGCCAGAGTGGTGTTCCTGTGTTCTGGTGATCAGAGGACTGCCTGAGCCACCCATTCAAATGTTATGAGGAAGGACTCAGGGTCATCATCCAGGCCCATTTTTGCTAACTTTACTGGTATGGTCATGGCTTCAGTTGTCAGATTTGTTGAGGCCCCTGCAGCCGCCCCAGTTAGCTTGAAGACAGACAACGTTTATTGAACTAACTGTTGCTGTTGGTCTTGCTATCGTGCCCTTATTTCTCTTAGCAGATCTTGTTGTTGCTGCTGTGCCATTTGCTGCTACTGCTGCCATTGCTGCTGCTGCGTGGCTTGTTGCTGTTGGCTTTCTGTCAGCCATTTCAGCAGCCTGTCCAAGCCCAGTTTGCTTAGACATCTCAGACATGTATGTAACTCTCTTCTCCCCATCCCCAGTTCCACTTACATCAGGGACGATTTCATGCCCACATTCTCCACCATTTGTCACAGTTCTTGGGCTGCTAATGGGCACCTTCTACTGGATGGGTACCAAAATATCTTTAAGGCCCTCAACTGCTACAAAGTAGGGGTCCCTATGATACAAATTATGTTAAATAGTCCTTTTGTGTTGATAGGGATGGAGCTCTTGGCTCCCATTCCTCTAGACCTTTTGAATGTTCTCAGATTCCCTAACCTCAAAATGGGTGGAGGATAGCAGCATCAACCGTTTAATGACTTCACCAAACCTGTCTTACCTGGGTACACGAGGGTCATAGTCTCCGTGAGGGCAGTTCCCCTGAAGGCTTTCAGGAGTCTCCTCTGTGAGCTGTAGAGCCACAGTCTGCCCTCTCCCAAAGTTGCCCAAAAATTGCTGGAAATTTCCTGTTTTTAAGCCCTTATTCCATCCTTGACATGACTAACTGGGCCAGAGGGGTGGGGCCAGCTTTGCCCACCACAGCTTTTTAACCCCTTCATTACCGGTTCAGGGTTTATACACCCTATCAAAGTTAGCCAGAGCAATGATGATCTTATGATGACTCTAGTGACTTTTGTCTGCAATTATATCTCCAGGAAGAGGAAAACACAAGAAATCAGCCTCTTGCTTTTAGTCCTTTAAAACTACGGATGCACAAACACAGAGCCAGTTAGGTTTCACTGTGGGTAACAAAGTTCACAAAGTGCTCCTTCTGCCCATATCCTGGGAATGAGGTATTGAATCACAGGGCTGCTCTTGGCCAGTCACATCTCTCCATGCAGCTAATCCTCTCCTGCCACATAGTGGATTGACTGTCCCCGAGGCCCCAGGTCAGGAAAGCACATGTTTAAATTCTGTTCTGAATGGAGATGCTCTCCTGAATCAGGATCTCAGAACATAGTTTTCAAGGTGGCTGTTTCTCCTTTCTGCTCCATACTGGGAATAGAGTCAAAGTGCAGGGCTTCTCTGGGATGCTTAAACTTCCACATCGATCCAGTAGAAGAGCTCCCAGAACACAGAACTTATTGGGTGCTCAGGAGATGGGTTCCAAGGGAGCATGGCTCTTGCCTGTGTCTCTTCCTTTCTGTCCTTCAGGGATGGGTTCCTAAAACACAGAGCATTTCTTGGCTGCTTCTCTGTCTACTCATGCTCTCTCAGAATTCAGAGCTCTTCTTTTTGGGCACCATGATGTCTCACTAAAGCTCTGTCCATAGAAGGGAAGAAAACTCAGATTTCCTGACCCCCTATACATTATTCCTATACATTAGCCACAAGACTATCCTTTGCCCCACAGAGCCATAAAACAGGTGTACCTCCTGTTAAGCAAATACAGAGTAAAACAGAAATGTAACTTGCACCAAATCAAAAAGAATAACCCCAGCAGAACACTCCATTATTCCGCTATATCGGACATATATGATGATTCCTCTGCCATACAGAGATGGGACTGTGACAAAACACAAGATCACTATTTTCAACTACCCATGACTTCAAGTACTGTTGAGGGCCAGCAGTGGCACAATATTTTGATCATAGTGTGAAGAATCAGGAGACATGCACTCTTCCTGACTCAGGCACTAACTGGCTGTGGGCAAGTCACTAAGGTATCTCAAGATGAGCACACAGAAATTGCACAATCCAAATTTAGTAGCTACTTCTGAAACTGTTTGTCTTTAACTTCTGCATACCTCAGTTACACCATTTGTAAAATGAGGCTATTCACAGCTAACCACCTCTGGTGCTTTGAGATCTATGGCAGAGAAATACTAAATACAGAGGAACTATTCCAGTTCCCTTGGACTTCAAGAGGAGATAGATCAGGCCCTACATGCAGAGCATTTTTATATTAAGTGATTATTCAGATTCTACTTCTTCTCTCCTCCCTTGTGACCTGTTGACCTTGCAATCAATCAAAACAATGGCAGACAATGCTGGTGTAACAGATCTGAAAATGCACTATGATTTTGTCCTACATTTGAATCCCCTACAGGAAAATGTAATACCTGACAGCAGATGGCCTATGCATTGAAACAGAAGAAGTTAATGCATGGAATCAGTATCTCAGACCCTGTCTACACTTACCTCCGGGATTCGGCGGCAGTTACGCAAGATACGCAAAAAACTTGCATAACTCCCGTCGACTTCTCTGCTCCTCTTCTACATGCCGTCTTTACTGCACTGCGCTGATGGGAACCGCGTTCTCGTTGACACAGCGCTATGCCACTTTTGAAGGTGGTCTTAGTACATCGATTTCTGGATCGACTGAGCGGGTCTTCACTGACTGCTCAGCTGATCTAGAGAAATTGATCTGACGGTGGCAACTTTGCCACCGTCAGTGTAGCCATAGCCCTAGTCTATTAAAAATAACTGGAGACTTGTCCTTTGATTTTTAAAAATAATTAACCATTAAAGAGTTGAATATGAATATGCAGATGTATTAATAATACAATAATCAAAGTTGGAACTAACAAGTAGAGGATGTGCAAACATAAAGTCTTAGTTTAGAGAAATTTCTCTCACATTAAATTTTAAATGTCATGGAATCTACACAACCAGGTCCATGTTTTCCAAACCTCTGCAGTTTCCCCATGAAAATAATTGTCAAAATGTAGCTATTTATCAAAATCTAATTGAATGTGTTCAGTAATTGAATCCTAATTGTAGAGTATAGCTACATACATAATTCCTTTTTTTTTTTTTTTTTGCAGATGGAACTAGCTGAAGTCTAGTTTATCTTTGCTGACAAGACACATATCAGGTCCATAATCATTTCTCTATTGTTTCATTTTCTTCAAAATTGGAAGCATTTCTTAGTATATAAAAACTTACTACTATGCATCATGATAGCTCTTCTATTTTAAAATTCTGCACAAAGTGAAATTCCATTTTTTAAGAATGGTAAAGGCTTTTTTCTATTTTTTCTTCAAAAACAATATAGCCACAGTAGGCTTCTGTACAATTAACTTCCTGAAACAGTAGACATTGAGAAGATTTAATAAATATCACAAACTTTAATCAAGTATATTCCCTAGACTCTTGATAGAGACAGGACTAAAAGTGTTAAATCTGAAAAACTGTTTGAGAACAGGAGGTGATGATCTGAAATTATTTATTATTGTTATCGATAAGTTAGAAATAATATTACGTTGTATGTCAATAAAACTTTTAATCTCATATAGTGACAAGATATACTAATGTACTGCTAAAAATTATCACTGGATACAAAGGTAAATATATCTTTATAAGATCTTATGTTCTTTTAGTGACATTTTCTGTTTTCAAAATGATGTAATTTATTTCAATAGTTAATCTATTAAAAGCTTTTATTTCTGGGTTATCTGCTGAACTGCCATCATTAATTTTTCCTAACTTTTTTCTTTATGTAATTGACATACTCCTGGGGGGAAAAATATCCATTTAGCATAACAGTACACAGTATGTCTCCAAGACATATGGAGAAGATTGAAAGTCAGTTCAGGCACTGGATTGGGATTTTAGAAATTTGGGTTCACTTCTTTACTCTGCCATGTGACCTAAGGCAAGTCACTTAATCTCTCTGTGTCTCCAGAATAGAATACTAATACCTCCTTTCTAATAGTATGTATAGTGCCTATCACAATGGAGCTGTGATCTCAATTGTGGCCCTAGATGTTAGTCTAATACAAATAATAATAATTCTGTTACTGTTTCTTATGGAATTTTTAAAGCATAGCTGAAATATTAGGCAACTCACAAAATACAATTTTCAGACACACCAGAAATGTTCAGCAATAGCCCAGGATTATTACAATTATTAATCATGTTTATTATGGTAGTGCTTAAGGGCCAATCGAGAATGGAGGCTGTAATGCTTTCTCAGGTTGCCCAGGAATGTGCATCATCTTGTTACCTCCTTCCTCTTGCAAGAAGAAGATTGGCTTTTCCTTAGAGTGTGATCCTTAGCAAACTATGTTTAAATCCTGGCATGACTACACTACAGTGATGCTTTCTCAGGGTGCTCAGTGTTGGGCCCAGTGCAATTTGAGTTGCCTGACCACTGTCCTGTAGGCCTAGCATAGCTTCAGTTGCTTGCTTGGCTACTCAGACCCTTGTAGTATGACATCTTCCGGTTGGCAGAGATGAATAGGACTACTGAGTCACCTTGCAGATGTCTCAGTTTCTGCATACCAGGGCACATAACAAAACAAAATACACAATATGTATGCTTGCAGCTGCACATAGATAATGGGGATGGGAACAAGAAGTTATCCGTGAACTTCTGGGGGTACTCTTTTTCATTGCCAAGGGGCACATTTTTACAATGCCCCTCCTATCGCCAGGTGTTGTTTTGACAACCCCAATTATCATGGTGAGAATGGAATGTAGTCAAGGGTGAAAACCCAATGCTGATAATTAGCATATATGATAATGAGTAGAAAGGTAATTAGGTGAAAGTTGTTTATGGAAGTATATAAGAAGTTACCACTTAGACAAAGGGGCGCGCTCCATCAACACCTGACTCCATGGGAAGTGCTGCTGGTTAGACCAGAGGATCCACTGACTCCCTGGCGAAGCCCTGAAGAAAGCCATTCCTGTATACAGCCTTTTGAGTAACTGCTTAGCTCTCCAGGCTTAGTGAGTATCATATATTATAGTTAATTTTAGGCTTTGTATTCCACTAGCATATCTATAGAAAACCTTGCACATTAAACCTTATTGATCTCATATCAGGCGTACTGTGTCTCACTGGTATCCACACTGATCACAAGCATCCATTATCAACACAGGACTGTGAGTCCCTGGTAAAGGGTGGGAAAAGCCCAGATGGGTCTGAAACACTGGGGGAAATGTAAATGTTAAAGACAGGGAAAGGTGTCCCTTAATCTATGGTTTTAGGGTGATCATTTGAGATGAAATTAAATCTGAGGATGATGGGGGAAGGAAACACACTTCACCTCTCCCCAGGGTGGCAGGAGGATGAACATGGGGAATTTGTTACCCCGAAATTTGGACCAAGAAACCCTATAGTGGCTTAGGTATACTAATGGATCAATCAGAAGCCTTGTCTTTATAAGTAGATAACAAGAGGTGGCTTACCATAGGGGATTTGCAAGGGTTTACCAGGGGTTTCCCTTTTGATCATTGTAAAACTCCCCAGTTTACCTTTGGGAGGCCACAGATACAGACTTCCACTCAAAGGATTGACACTCAGACAGTAATTTCTTTGAAAACAAAATGTCTCTTTATTAAATGCTTATTCTCATATAATTGGATTCTTAAATCGAAAATCAACATAATATAACAAATGGCATAGGTCACAAGACACAATGCAGGACACCATAAATTATGTAACCTAATGCGACGCACCATCAAATGTAACATAAACCATAAAGACGCAATGTAATACTCATAACACAATATATTTCCTTAGCACATATCATAACATTATGGTATAATATGGGAATACTTAGTGCTGCCTAGCACACAGTGTAGCAGACATAACAATGTTACAAAAATATAGTACAGAGAAAGACCCTTTATACATATGTATAAAGCATTAATATAGTATTGTAATAGAAAGGCAAACCTATTATAATGTAGCACCCAGATTCCTTACACATATTTATAAAGTAACATTACAATAATATACATTCAATAACATTCCTACAAAAGAACATTCTATGACCGTTGATCAGGCTATCATAGAATGGGTAGGGTAAGAGACCATTCAGATGCAAGCATTCAGATTTACTTACAATCATATTCATACATTCCTTATCATTAGAAGAGTTATACTTACTTTCCTTCTTGATCAAATCCCTCTGACTCGTCTTAGGGGGTCCTTCTGCTCTGTCAAGCTGCTGCTGCTGCTGCCGCCACTGCTTCTTCTTCTCATATATTGTCTTCTTCTCCTCTGGCCATCAAAACCACCCACGCAAGCTTGTTAGCTCTCTGCTTTACATATGATTAATGACCTTTCCTGATTGGTTGCTTTCTTAATGCCAGTCATTAGCATAGTCCCCTCCCAGAGGGGTGATGTCTTTTTGACCAATCAGTTTTCTGATATGCTAATTAGTTTTACCTGTCACTCGAACTGGACCTCCTTGAAAACCTCCTTCCTACCTAACTGATCCCTTCCTTCAAGTATTTAGGAGTGACCTTTATTTCACCTTAGTCTACCTGTCTGCTATTGGTCAGTTTATCTTACGACATCCATTTTGTTTCTTCTCTAATATAAAATAATTGTGGTCAACATTTTGGATTTCTAGCTAAACCTGCTCTAAACTATCACTATTTACTACTTATAAGAAGTTTTAAATCTGAAGCTAACTATATTTTTATACATGGCTAAACATTATGATACTGTCACCACCTTTGTTAGACTAATTAGAAGGGATAAAGTCCATGATGTTTTTTCTCCCTCTCTGCCTGATTTTCATCTGTGTGGCTAAATGCTATCGGTGGTGCTGATCTCCTTACATGGACTAGAGAAATTGAAAACCTCGTGTATCAAATTAACCTATGACATTGTCACAAAACTGTATTTTGATGATCACTGGAATTGTCTACTGACTAAAAGAATGTATGAAGTGCAAATTAACAGTTCATTCCCTGTCCAAGCAGAAGGACCTTAAACCGATGCCTGCGGAGTAGCCAGGGGCTAATCCTACTGTGTTAGTGTCATGGGGAAGGTATGACACAGAGGCCCACTGGTGCCAGCTGGCAAAGTGTTCACTGCCCTGTACCAATAACTCTTGACAGGCACGACAAACTCACTACACCTGGGGAATCCGTTTTCACAGTATTTATCCATAAATGATGTCATGTGAGGTGGCTAATAAAAGCTTATGTCATACGGATCCTTATAATCATTGCAAGACAAATGTACGGATGATATTTAAAGAGTTGTTGTATGTACTAAAAATAAGTTTTAGAGACTGTCCCAGGCAGGGTTGATAAACAGGTGTTGCCAGAAAAAGGGATGTATATTTATTGGTCCCTGTGTCAACCATGTAGTTCAAGATGTAAGCCAACACAACGGAAGCCCCATTTATACATAAAGTCAACAGGTAAGAACACGGGGGGAAAAACAAGCCACGAGGGTTAGCCTGGCATGCACAAATACAATGACTGGGGAATGTAAGAAGTAAAAAACTCACCTCTTCATCCTTCACTGAAGGAGCAAAAAGAACAATACTTTTTGCATTCATGAAAGGGGAATCCCAGCCAGGCTGATTGGAGATCCTGGAAGATAGGAAGCATGTTATTCTTTTGTTTGCTAGGTAACCATTTCTGTTTCCATTTGTTATCCTTACTCGCTATTTCTCAAGTCTAAGCCAGTGATAATAAACTTATGATTAAGATATATTTACAGTGACAAAAGGTCTATGATGTTATAGTGGAGCTGCTACTTACTTGAACCAAACAAGCTGGTGTGTGCACTCTTCCTGTGGAGACAGCTTACCTGGTAATTTCTGAGAGTGTTCAGTGACTAAGAGATGGACATTGCAGGGGAACACATAAGAGGGTTCAGAGACTAGGGTTCACTCAACGTTAGCCTGCAAGGCAAAGTAAGGTCTGGCAGAGCCCTTAAAAGAATTTAAATGATGATAAAGCAACTAGGAAGCCTATACAGAGTAAATCTGTACATTTTCCCCTCACTTGACTCAGTTTTTGAGAAATTAGACTGCTTTTTGTTTAAGGAAAATCAGGACAGAACCGTTAGTTTCTGTATCCTTAGATTCACACCCCTTGTAATAGTGCTGTCAATTTAATCTGCTTCTCTTTGTATGTGGTGTGTCAATATATTGGTTAAGGCACAACACTGCGCCATTTACTTAGCAGGTTTCTGTACTGTTTGTTAATGTTTTCTGCTTCTCAAATCTGAAGAGATCTGCTTCACCTTTAGGCCATTATATCTACATTTAAGTTTAAACGCCTTCTTGAATTGCTATCAAATTATCTTTTCTTAAGAGTGAAGTAAAAAAATATCTAAGTTCTCTCCAATTGACCTTAAGTGCTTTGCAATGCTTTACTTTAAATAGACCTTTAAAAAAAGTCCCACCTTAACTACATTATTTTCCTTACTAGTGGGAAATCTATTCTGTTAAAGAAAAAAATCGACTTATCTAGTGCAGGTCAATTTTGACATTTAATGAAATTCTTTATTGCAGCTAAAATTGGCAAACATGTCTTAAATCTTTGTCCAAGATGACTGTTCTTGAAACTGCCTGCACAGCAAGGCTTATATTCATGATAACAAGAAGTAAATAGAAGAAAGGACTGAGATGGATTTCACCCACTGTCCTCAAAGATTTCTGGGGATAGTTCAGTTCACTGATTATGTCAGAAGTTACTACCCTACTCGCCCAGTTCAAGGCCCATTTACTGGATTTGCACACTGGGAAGGTTGCTGATTCATTAAAGCAGGAAGGGTAGATATTCCACTTGGTATTGCCTTGATACTTTAAGTCTTTGTGTCTGGCACTGCCAGGTGCACAAGTTTGTAGGCCTCCACCATAAATGTGAGTGAAGACTTGGTGTGAGCATCAGTAAAATTAAGCACAACATACTTCTTCCATCAGAGTGCTAATAGATGTCAATCTTCTGTGCCTGTTACTTTTCTCATAAATATGTAAGGTAAAAAAGCATGGAAGCATGGGTGGACAGTTTATTTGTAGGGTTTTTAGAACCCACAAAAACAGACAAATTAACTCATACAACACCTCTGTGATGTAGGGAGTATTATTATCCCCACTTTACAGATGGAGAAACTGAGGCACACAAAAATTAAATTATTTGTCCAGTGCTTTAACTGCAAGATCAGTAAATCTTCCTCTCAGTAAGCATGTACTGAGGAGAACTGGGCCTAATCATGATGCTCATCATTCTGAATAGGCGCTTTCCTCCATGTTCAGTTACTGGGTCCATCTATTATACATTAGGAGAGATCCAGTGAGTGCAAAACCTGTTTCCACTACACTCCAAATTCTGCTAAACTCTTTCCTGGAGTTTATGGGCACAATGCTCCCCACCAATACTGTACAGGATCAAGCACTAAACAGCTAAGTTCAAAGGTAATAGGGTTGAATTAGTCCCCTCAGACTAAATATCCTATTTTCTCTATATACTATTTTTCCCTTCTTATCAGTCCACCCTTCTCTTCTCTAGACATCTTAATTTTCCTTTTTTTCCTCTCTATTATATTTTTTTCTTCTTTTCCCTGTTAAATTAACCCCATCTTTCTTCTTCTTTGCTTCCCTTTCTCTTGTTTTTATTTAAAAATGCTCTGCAGGATCACTTTTCTACCCCATCATTTTAACCGTCACCCCTCTCTTTGCATCCTTCCACTGGCTCCCCCTTCATCACTGTATCAAATAAAAACTATTTGCCTTTGCTTTTGAGACCCTTCACAACCTATCCCCACCCTATATATCTCCTCTCATATCCTACGAAGATATCTGCTCCCACCTCCACTCTGCCAGTGACATCAGCCTCCATCACCCACTTGTAAATATTTTAACAAACACCTTTGTGTTTTCTCCCAAACTGCCCTCCACACATGGTAGGAGCTCTCCATCACCTAACTATCTCATTTTTCTCATTCAAATCCCTTCTTCAAACTCCTCCTGTGGCGCCTACAAGAACCTTGACAATGGTTAGGCATCTGGTGTGCTGAGACCACAGACTATCACATTGACCAATATTGTATAATTGTTTCCGTGTGCTCCTCTATCTCTCTTTTCACTGTTGTCTCTTTTCTGAGGATTGAATTGAAAGATATCTGGGACAGGGACCATCATTTTGTTCTGTGTTTGTACAGCACCTAGAACAATGGAGTCCTGGTTCCTGACTGAGGTTCCTAGGCACTGCTGCAATCCAAATAAGAAATAATATGCCCGCTTTGATCCTGCCCCCAATATCATTCTTGTCAGAGCCTGGGATATGGTGGTAAGGCCTAGTGGTTAGAGCAGGAGTCAGTAGCCAGGAAGAGGATTCAAGGGTCATAGCTAGAGGCCAGATGCCAGAGTCAAGGGTCAGAATCAAAGTCAGAAGTCAGGAAGTGGCGCTGAGGGTCAGAGCCCAGTTAGCTAGACCAGTGGTTCTCAACCAGGTGTACGCGTACCCAATAGGGTACGCGGAGGTCTTCCAGGGGGTACTCAACCCATCTAGATCAGTGTTTCTCAGTCTGAGGTTGAAGCCCCCAGGTGGTTCACAGGATGGGTTTAAGGAGATCACAAGTGCAGGGCCAGAATTGGGGTTGGCAAGCAGGGCAATTGCCAGGGCCCCACAACACAGTGGGCTCTGTGAAGCTGAGTTATATGCTTCAACCCTGCCATCTGGAGCTTGGTCTTCAGACAAGGATCACCAGTGAAAAATAGACTAAAATATCACACTGAAATGTAAGTACAATATTTATATTCCAGTCGATTTATTTTATAATGATGTGGTAAAAATGAGAAAGTAAGTAATTTTTCAGTAATAGGGTGCTGTGAAATTTTATATTTTTATGTCCGATTTTGTAAGCAAGTATTTTTAAGAGAAGTGAAACTTGGGGTTCACAAGACAAATCAGACTCCTGAAAGGGATACAGAAATCTGGAAAGGTTGAGAACCACTGAGCTAGACTGAGATAAGGCAGAGACAAGACTCGGTCCAGGGAAGGAGCAGGACTGGAACAAGACAGGAGTAGGACTAGGAACAAGTAGGCATAGGAACTAACACAGCAGTTGGCAACTGCTTTGAGCAACCACTTAATTCTCAAGACTTTCTGTTTCTGGTACACAAACTCCTACCAGCTGAGGTAAAAGAATCTCCTACAGCTGAAGCAGTATTATTATTAAAAATTATATTATAATTTATATTATATAATTTATATTTATAATTTATAAATAAATTTATATTTATAATACATAATAAATATTTATAAATAAATAATTTATATATATAATTCATAATTTATCAATATAATATTATATAATTTATATATATGAATATAATTATAACTATATAATTATATCCTGAGTTGGACAGCTAATAAAGGTAAACATGATCCCATGCTTGGGCAGGTCTGGCATTCAAGCTAGGTAAAGGAAAGTGATGACTTACATACACAGTTCTTTACATTCCAAGGATAAGGGGGAAGCAAATGAAGGACGTAGTTTAATAACTCCTTCAGAATGTTTAGGACACTTCTGCCTTCTGCCTTCTCTTTCCCTCTGCAAATAAATGCCATGCAATTTGTGGCAGAGAGGAACTTTCAGCCTTTCACTCCACAACCTGACCCAGGCAGAGGAAGAGAGAAGATACCAACAGCCCCTCATGGGGGAGAAGAAAAGAAGAAACTAACAAAGGGATATGACTTGTCCGAGATTTTTTGTTAGTTATTATGCTTTACTCACAACAGTTAGATAACCTGATGGAAAGGTAGGTAGGACTAGAACAAAATTTAGGTCCATAGCATCCATGTTTCAATTTGTAATTCAACATTGTTCTTTCATATTTTTAAGGGCTAAACCCAACATGATTAATTGAGGAGGAGCAAAGTGAAATAGTTTACAGTTTGGCAGAATTATTCTTTTGAAAGCTAGATAAATTCAGATTCTCTGTGAGAAAAATGAACTGGGAGACAATTCATGATTAATTATCTTTCTGTAATACCAGTTTAAATTTTGCAAAACCAAGTCAAGAAAAACATTTCCAGCCTTAACAATCAACTGATATCCAGTATGAAAATGATGTCACTGTACCAAAATGAGTCAATATAATAAACAAATTCTCATTTAAGCTCCTGTTATTTATGGCATCAATATTAGATTTGCTGCACATGATAGTTGAAGAACAACTAACAGCACTAGAGGTGTATTATTACCTTCACTTTATACAGAAGGAAACTTGTCACTATGGCCTGACTGAAAAGGAGTAATCCCATTCTATTCAAAGGCCATTTTATATGCCATTGCTTACTCATAGCATCATACAGGTCCTTTTAAACCGATTTGATGTAAGGGAAAAACTTATGAAAGGGAATCAGCAGACCCTTGATAATTGTCTCGTGAACAATGGCTTGGGATAGGTCCACTGGGCATGCATTATATCTACTCTTTGTGAGTAACAATGTCATATGACTGGTTATAATTAAACAAGACTTCCCTTTTCAGCTCAAGGATGTTAAAAAAAGAAAAAAACATTTTACCAAACATATAATACCATCATAATCCATTTTTTCTGGGATACAATCCATTTAGTGGGTAGACAATTGCATAAACTAAGATACTGAAGGCGTGTAAAACCACCAAATTCACTGTACAATAGTATATTGCTCAAATAGAGTTTACAAGTACAGGTTTATGGCTTAATTACTAATATTTCCCTTATCCTTCTTTTTATTTGAGAGGCTATGCAAATTCCAAGTGAATCTAGGTTCACAGTATTTGTGGGAAAACACAATTACTATACCCAGGTGATAGTCAAGCTGTTCATACTATAAAAACCATGAGCAAATACTGAGGCACAATTTACTGCTAACAGGAACTATAACTAGGCATACTATGGGCCTGAAGCGTAGGATTTTCTAATCTCAATAGTATGGTTCAATTCATGTCACCCCTAATTAGTCTAGGAACTGCTGGTGCCTGTGCAGAGCATCAGATCTTGGTACGTTGACAATGGGTACATGGAAAATGATTTTATGTCTGTGATACTTCTTCAATTTTAGTTTTTCTGTTACCCACACACAGTACAGTAATGCACAGCACTTCAGTGAGATAACATTCTGTGACAGAGGCAACTGTTTTAATACCTTATCAGGGATTACAGTTATGGGAGAACGAGAGAAAGGAAATTGATATTCCAGCGTCCTCCAAGTGCAATGAAACTTTTTGCAGTAATAAGAGTGTTTGAGGATTGCCAGCTCTACCACTTATGCTGGTCTAATGGTGCTTCTACTGTGTCAAAACAAATCACATAATCAGTGTTAGCATCACAACGACAGGAAATATTTTGTTTTTAGTTGATGTAGTGCTCTTGAAACATTTTTGAATTGGCAATATTAAAGACTACGGTCCTCCATTTACCTACAGAAAAGGTACAGGCTGAGTACAGCATAGTGGTGGAGCTAATCGAGAGAATGGGGGACAATGCCACTCAATCATATTTGGCCTGGCCACCCCTCCATCATGACCACCTGGCCAGGATTAAGATTGCTGTGCTGGAGCAACGGATGCCCCCTCAACAGGCAAGAGGGGAAGGGAAGAGGAGGGGGAGTGCACCCACTGAACAGGGAGGCTACACCCATCGCCCACCCTGATTACAAAATCTGAGTCTGCAACTAGGCCAAGCAGAAAGAATGCAAGATTCACTGCATTATTATCACTGCATTATTCAACCCTGACCTGGATGGACAACACTCATAGTGTAAGTAGGTAGTCTTCATGCTATTTCAGTCTCTGGAGGGCAGTACTGACTGGAGCCTTAGATGAGGTTTCCCTCCATCCATAATTCTCACACCATTGAACAGCCTCAGTGTGAGAAAGTCATGCATCAGCTTTTGTTAACAGAGAAAAAACTGCCTAAGCACTTCACTCAAAAACACACTGGTTAAGATAAAACATTAAACAGATTACAGAAAAATAGATTTTAAATTATTATAAGTTGTAAACATAAAGAGACTAGAAGTATTTACCAAAGAAATAAAAATAAGATCACAGTCCAAATTCTGACAGGTTTTGAATCCAGAAATGTCTTACCCTGAGAGATAGTACAAGCAGGCTACAGATCTTCAATTCACAGACAGAGACTGCTTTCCCCACCTGGGATCCCCCTCTCCCAGTCCATAGTTCTTTGTCTTTTCAGCTGTTTCTTCAAGTGTTTAGCTGTGGGGAGTGAAGCCAAGTGATGATGTCACTCCCCTTCTTTTATAGTCCTTTTCAGCTTTCTGGAACAATCGGTGCTTGTGACAGGGGAGGGTGGGGGGGTCATTCTCACTGGTCAGTGAGTATTCCATTGTGTACGTGCTTTCTTGGTGAAGTGTCTAGGGATGGGGTTTGGGAGAGCAGACTCTCCTTAATGGCCCATTAGGATGTTGTGCCTGAAAAGCTGTTTGTATGCATTTCCCACCTTGCAACATGTTCTAATAGCATTTTCAGCAATATTTTATAATTTCACATACCTTGTATTCATATACTATAGTAGCAAATACAATCCAACAGATATTAATGTTCAGCATATCAAGACTTTTAAAATAATACCACACAAACATACTTTGTACAGAACATATCATAATTACAAGACATTGGTGAATATGGAATTTCATGAGTGTTGTTCTCAGACACAGAGTGTCACAGGCACATATTAAATGGATTAAAAACTGGCTAACAGAGAGGTAATAATGGATAATCAGCTGAACATGAGCTCCCAGTGTGAAGCTGTGGCCTAAAGGGCTAATGTGATTCCTTGGGTATATAAACAGGGGAATGTGAATCAGGAGTAGGGAGGTAATATTAAGTCCCTATATGACACTGGTGTGACCACTAGTAGAATGCTGTGGCTATCTCTGGTGTCCACAATTCAAAAAAGATATTAATAAAGTGGAGATGGTTCAGAGAAGAGCCACAAAAATGATTAAAGGACTTGAAAATGTCTTATAGTGATAAACTCAAGGAGTTCAATCTCTTCAGTTTAACAAGAAGAGGTTAAAGTGGTGACTTTAGTACCTACATGCGGAAAAGAAATTTGATAATGTGTTCTTCTGTCGATCAGACAAAGATATAACAAGTCACTAGAAGCTAAAGATAGACCAATTCAGACTAGAAATAAGGTGCAAATTTTTAACGTATTATAATTATCCACTGGAACAACCTACCAAGTACTGTGGTGTGTTCTCCATTACTGCCAACTTTTTAATCAAGATCAGATGTTTTTCTAAAAGATGTGTTTCAGTTCAAACAGAATTAATTCAGGGAAGTCCTATGGCTGGTGTACTACAGGAGGCCAGACCAGATGATCTCAATAGTCACTTCTGGCCTAATAATCCATGAATCTAGAACTACTAGTTCTCTCAGCTGTCTGGACTAGGCCTCCAAGAAAAGCACCCCAGTTCTCCCTCTGCAATCTCCATTGCCCAGACTGGCTTCACTGGCACTACATTTTCCGGTCTGGAGATAAGGGAAGTGAAATATCTTGGGAGTGAAGAAGGGGGGAATCCTGTTTTGCTGAAGGAGTCCTCAGTCAGAAGTCAGGGAATCGTATCTGAGAAGGATTGGAAGTAAATACAGGAACATGTTGGGTTGGGAGTCTTGCTGACTGCCACCAAGTGTCAAATCTTCCCTTCCTGAGCAATCTCATAAAGAAGTTAGCCAAAGGCCAACTTCAAACTAAGCTGATATCCTAGAGCCAGCACAATCTGATTTCAGTCTCAGTCATTATCACTGATGGATGAGCTCCTGCTGTCAATAGAGAGAGAGAAGACATCCATTCTCATCCTTCTGGACCTCTCTGCAGCATTCGACACTACCGCCTATACGATACTGCTGACTCACCTGAGAGAGATAGCAGGAGTCCAGGGTAATGAGCTAAAATGGTTTGAATCCTTCCTATAGTAGGATCCAATAAGAATCTAATAAATAGTGAGGGGAAACTGCACCTCCACTACTAGATCCCTCACTTGTGGAATTTCACAAGGATCAATTCTCTTTGAGGTCCTATTCAGTATGTGTGTGCCACCACTAAGTGCAACATGGACTGAAGTCCCAGCAGTACCTGCCAATTCTACTTATTCTTCACCATATACATCCTAACCATTACCACTGAGATGGTCCACTGCTTGGAGAAAATCAGCTCAGGGATGGAAGAACAAATGGTTAAAGCTGATCCTGAGCAAGAGAGGGGCTGCTGTTGGGCAAAGGAAGGCATTTTGAAGAGTTTGCAGCCATGGTGAGTCTCCTTTGGTTGAAGGTACACACCCACAATTGGTCAATTCAGTCCATCACTTAGGAGTGCTCTTGGATTCCTCACTGACACTGGACTCTCAAATAGTAACATCCATTAGTACCACTTTCTATCATTTCTAGTTGGCTAGAGGACGGTCCAGTCCTGGTGAATGATCAGCTGGCCTCAGTTATTCACACCAGGACCCACTGCAATTAACCTCATCACATTCTGCTCTAAGTGCAAAGTGCATTTCTTTGGCCTTGCCTTATCTAACGTAAACATATAGCAGTATGCACACACACATACCATATATAAAATCAATGCCAAAACAAAACATTCGCCTGCACACACTTCTTGGGAGAGGATGAGAGAACAAACACATGACAGATGTTAGTCAAATCACTTAATGCACTATTGGAAGGCACTCAGCTACTACAGTGATGAGTTCTAGGAACCTATGTAGACTAGACTAGATTAGAGGGAGTAGGACATAGAAGTATCCAAAGGTTAAAATGTAATGTAAGGCTCCACAAATGTTTACGATCAGTCCTGCTCCTGAATCACTGGCTTTTCTGTTGAACTACTAACCAGTGTGCCACTTATGAAGGTAGATGTTTGTGATACATGACCTCCAAAAAGCCCAGCTCTTCCCATGCAGGATTCAGGTAACTCCCATTGATTTAAATGGGAGCAACTTACTTCTTTCTTCAGGAGAATACAGCCTTAAGTCATTTCAAATAGATAACCAAGCAGTGACAGTCAGTAGCAACCTGAATTCAAACTAGCAACATACACATGAAAGGCTGTGTGTCATTTAACCAATCCTGGGAAGGCAGTTCCCTGGCATGTGGGTGAATTTTCTTTTCTTAATGACAATGTGAAACTCTCTTTCTCTTTCCTTCTTTCTTTAAGTATTTTACAGGGAAATTCCCACCGAGATAAAACATCTTATTTCCAAGGGTGTTCCAGAACAGAAGACAGATGCAGAATGCACAACACTTTGATACCACAACTTCAGAAAACACTAATGTTTAAAACATTCACAGAGTTTTCAGCTCTAGACTACAGTAGACTGAATCTTTTGAACATACACTCCAAATACCACAGTGATGGGCACAGTATAAAGCCCAGAATAGATAGCTCTTTGCCTATACATCTGGCAATGGCAGAGATCATTAAACTGATGTAGGTCTGTACATAAACGACAAGGAACGAGATGAAAGTTTGGGCTTAATAAGCATAAAGTCATTGATAATATTAAATCTAAGTTGATTATTTTTCAATAGGTGAATTTGCTGGAGTAAAGTTTATAGAAATACTCATGAGAGAGGATTATTTTAGCTAAAAAAGGGAAAACCCTATTAAATTTTCAAATCCGACCCCTTTAAAGGCAGGATGTATTCCTCTCATAGAGATATTTGATATTAAATTAATAACATGATCTTAGGCAAAAGGCAGAGAGGACATATATATTTGCATAAAACTTTGCCTGTTGGAGCTATTCCTATCCAGCTACAAGAGAACAGAACAGAGCTTGCGTGTTCTTTTGGGGGGGAGGGGAGGGAGGACGGGTTGTTTTTTTATTAATGAACGCATTCCCAATGGAATCTGGCCTGACCTTCATCACCAAACATCCTTACACCTGCTCCCCTTGGAATTCCAACCAAAGAGGACTTTGTCCATAAAAACATGTTTGTAACATTTAATCATTGAGCTGATACTGCTTCCAGGTAACTGGGGCACTACATAAAGCAACTTGGATGTCTGCACAAATATACATGAACTCATAGTTCTATTACTAGTTTTTATTAGTTACTTTTTTATGATGTGAGCATCCTTATATACTTTTACCATGCAGTCTTTCAAAGCATTACGTCAGTGTGGGTATGATTTACTGTTTCTCTTCCTTTATTCCCTCTGATTATATCTTCCTCACCCATTTTCTCCTCCTTTCTCTGAAAGTCCCCCATTATTCCTTCCTAAATATTTGCCCCTCCATGGCACCCCTGCTCCTCTTTATCTCTTCAAATAGTCCTTTGCACCTAAAGTGTCTCAGAAACTTAGAACCCATAATGATCCCCTTCACTCTGACCTCTCATGACACCACTTATAACCCTTTCTCCAACTCAAGGTCTTCCATCCTCCCTCTTCTTTCTGCCTCTCATAGATACCTCCTCCCATCCCGGCTGCTTCCTCATCTTCACCCTTCTTCTCTCTCTTCCTCCCCTAGATCCTCACCCCCCACTCTCTTGCTCTGTCTCCCCAAGGGACCCAGAATCCCCCATACCTCTCCAAACTAGGTCTACCCTTATCTCTTCCCTGCTCCTATCTCCTCTGTCCCAAAGATTCTCCCCTTGTGCTCCACCCAGGTTTTTTCCTCCCTAAGGTACTTGTTCTCCTTCACCAAGGTATAATCCTGCCTTCCAAACATTTGTTCAATAAAAAATCATGACATTGGAATAAAAATCCAAATGAGATTTTATAAAATAATCTGTATCTTGTCAGGGCAGTTTCTGCCTCTAGTGGTTGAGCTTTTAGGGTTCATATTTTCCAGATTTTCTGCACAACCATGAGGCTAAATTTTTTTTTAAATTGAAATTTCCAGATAACATAAATCCAGACTCTGAGGCTTTAAGGAAAACCCCCACTATTGTGAGAGTTTGCAACTTTTGTAAACAAGGCCCTGATCTCTTCCCAAAGCCCCACCTTGTCCTCTCCCAGATTTCCCCCTGCACCTGCCCCCCAATTCCACCTATTCTTTCCCCCCATCTCCACACTAGTTGTCTCTGCTCTCTCCTCAAGGTTTCCCTTCCCAACATGATTATTCCCTGCTTCTTCTAAGGTTCTAATCTCCCCTGCCAACTCCAAAGCTCCTTTCCCCCACCTCACTCCAGAAAGGGTCCTTTCCACCCTGTCGCCCACCATGGTTCCACCCCCACATACACCTGTCTCCTAGGAGGAAATGCTCCAGCTACTGCTACCGCTGGTTGGGAGGCCAGTGGCTGTGACTCTTCCTCAGCTCCCTCCCTGCAAAGCCAGACACCTGCCACTCCCTGACTCCAAATGAAATATTTTTTTCAATTGCACTTCACTGATAATCCTTTACTAGTGCAAGCTTTGTGTGTAGGGAGGCCCTGAATCAGGAGGAGGCAGGACATGAATAGACAGGGAGTTGAACAAGATGTGCAGAGGCTAACTACAGCCTGCTGCCATCCCCGCAGGGGACACAATAGTCTGGCTGGCAGAGACTGCAGTAAGTGAGATTGCTGCTGAGCCCAGCACCTAAACAGCTGCTAGGTGCCTGTCACAGGAGGAGAGGAGAGTCTGCTGAGCAAATGTTCCCTACCCGCTTTGCAGCTTTCCTCCCTCTTTACCTTAGCCAGCAAAATTCAGGGGGAAAATCCTTTTTGTCCCCCCCGCCAAGGTAAAAGTTGGGGAAAGTGCCTCTCATCGTTTTGCCTTTGTAAAGCATGTACAAGGAAATGCATTGTACAGTGCTCGCCTGGATATGGGGAGTGGCATAAGTAGCGGGACTTTGTGGGAAAAATCCTTGTTAGGCTGAAGAACAGAGAGAAATTCCTTGGGGAATTTGGAGGAATTCTGGCTGGGGAGAGTGTGGGATCTCAGGAATTTCTCGCTCCGATGCACTGAAGGGGAAATCTGTCTGTGAGGAGCCAGGGAGACAAAATCTGGCTGTAGGAAGGGACCAAAGGAAAAATGATTGGGATATTCCCATGAGGGCCTTCCTGAGTACAGAGTCATCTGACAGGGTTTGAGGGTATGATGGGGACAAATAAAGAAGAGAAGGGGGAAACTGAAGGAGAGAAGAAAGAGACGAGATGGGTGGAGGGAAAGACATGGGTAGGGGTTACAGATGGAACATGATGGGTCAGTGAGGGGAAAAAAGAAAATGGGGAAACAATAGATGAGAATTGCACAGTAGGAAAGAGCACACAGAAGAATGGAAGTATCAGATATAGTACAGGAAAGGAAAGAAGAACAATAAATAAAATTGAAAGAGCTGAAGTAAAATAATGAATGGGGAGAACAGTGAAGGAAAGAGGAACAGAAACAATTAAGGGGTAAGAGAATTGCAGGACACCATATAATACTGTATATTACACACTATAATGATAATGAGTTGAGTAGGGAGGGCAGAGTTACATATAAATTTGCAGCAATTTTTAAAAGTTATCAAAAATAAGGAAGGGACAAAGCAAACTCTTGAGAGATGGCAATAAAAATTAGCAGCTATGGCAAGTTTTAAAAATATATATTGCCCCTATTCCTGGTTGTAGGGAGGACAATAAAGAACGGTGTTTTCTGTTCTCTCTCCCACCTCTTCTGTCATTCCTGGCTGCTAGGAGGATTCACAGTATATCCAGCTCACTCCTGTAATCCTCAGGTGTGTGATAGCCAGTATGGGGAGGAACCCTATATGGCTCTTCACTAACTCTGCCTGGATTTAACAGGGCAAGCATAGGTCCCATCTAGACTCACAGTTGAATGCCACAGTTTGAAAATAAGGCTCAAGCTTTGCTAATGAAACCACTTGACCAGTCTTCACTGAAGAGCCAGCATTCAGTAGAATTAGTGTGTCAAAAAACTAGGTTAAACATATAAATCTCCCGCTGTGCATTGAAACAGTGACAGCAAAAGGCTAATCAATATATATCTTGTCTCCCAGCTCAAGCTATTATTCTGCTACTAATTGCATCTTATGGTATGCCAGTCTAGGAGCCAGCAAAGCCCTGTCTGATCATAACTTGGCTACCGACAAAAGTGTTGATCTGCTTGGTGTAACTGAAACATGATTATAATCAGAGGCTTTGGCTACCCCGCAGCTTTATCCTCCAGACTGAATGGGTGGGTTGTAGGAAAAGACATTGTTGGCTCATGCCTGGTATATCACTCCTTATCTTCAGACCGCAGTAATGTTCCAGCCACATCTGAGTGTCATCCAATGCAACTCCTTTCCTTGTACATTTTTCAGGATTCCTTTATATTCCTGGCTATGCTGAGTCAGGCCATGAATTTCATACTTTGTTCCCAGTAGTTTGACTAGTTAGTGAGCATTCACCATCCCATAGGTCTAGTAATTACATATTCATTGCTCTTTAAAATGATTCCTACTCAGATTTATTTTTATCTGGTCAGAAATTGATCTTTCAGGTCCTAATGATAGTCTCCAGAACACCCATTCTTATTGTTAGCTGAGGAAACTTGAGTATTTTTGTGAATGCTTTTACCTAGTGATTTCACCTCAACTCCTTTCTTGCTAAGAATGCCAAGAGTAGAATTTGATTGGTGCAGTGCCATCCTTTCAACTCCTTTAGACAGCAATTCCAATTCTGAGAATAAGATTGTTAAAGCCTTTGTTCTTTCAGCTTGATTTTCATCTGAGCTCCTGGTATCTAAACAGGAAGATAATCTATTTCTCTGAATAGAAAAAGCAAAAAATCCAGACAGGGATAGCTTAGCATTATGATTGACGTAAAGAACAACTGATTATGGTGACCATGAGGATAGATATTTCATACTCAGGAGGAAGCTGTTCTGCAGGATAATAATAATTGAGTCTGCAGTTATATTCAGTAGTCCAGCACCTTCTTGCATCTCACTTCATATTTATAGTTTCTTGTGTAATTGGACAGCTGAGACCCAAGGGAGAGGATTTCACTTAACATACAGAATACAGTATATTTTCTAAATAAATTTTCTTAATTCTCTCTCTTCCTTTGCTAATGACAAACATTAGAACATTGATCAACATTTGGATACTGATTCAGTACAATGCTTGTTATTGCTTTATAATTTACAAATAGCAATTGTTTTATAACTCTAATACAATCCAAAACATTGTTTTCTAATTAACTCTTCCCTAAAGATAGCTGGAGCTACTTGCCTATGTAATACAGTTTTTAAAATTTTCATATGTCGGTATCAACATGTTTGTGTCCTTAGTCAGGACATAAAATTCACTTAAGGAAGAGTCATGAGAGTTTTGTTTATTGCATTGTAAACATTCTAATCCTTGTAAAAACCAGACATTCTGTACAGTACATACTTCAACAAAGGACCCAACCTTCAAATGTCAACTTGCCACTAATCATTATAAAAATAGGCTTATCAGTTTAGACTGAAAATTCAAGGAGAGCTTGTTATTCCTAATTATCTGAGAGAAAATGCATTTATTGCCAACATGTATGCCCATTATTTACTCATAGAAAGATGCACATTGATAACAATGTTCATGTGTCTCAGGGTCAGCATATATCTTTTTAGTGCACAGCTGATGATTACAACTTCTCTTCCATAAAAGAAGAAATTAGGCACAGGTTTAGGTACTCAATGGGAAACAGTCATCCCTACAATGAGGTACAAGACCTAATGGGATGCATTTAGCATTGCAGTTAGGTGATTAGACAAATCATTTGGGCTTTTCATTGGCAACTGCACACTTACTTCCAGACAAACCGTATGAAGAATGTACTTCAGTGCATGTTGTCAACTGGAAAACAAAAGTTCCTAAAGATCCCATTGTTCAAAATAATCCTATAAGGAATAGGAATACTTTTATCAGGACAGATAAAACAGAACTCCATATTCAATAATAGAAAAAGTTCTCTCAAGAAAGTTGAGAAAATAAAATTCTAAACTTTCGTGAACATATGGAATAGTCAGGCATTATTCCAGTGGTCTGACAGTAGAATTAGAAGTTCTTATTACATAGATCCAAAAACAAGCTTCCAACAAGGTCTTTAGAGGCTGGCATCATTGCAGAAGTAGCTATTGTAATGCACTGGGATGTGGAGACATGGCCTGCCTAGAAACAGCTCAGGAGCTTTGTATCCTTTCCATCATAGCACACCCAGGCTAAGGCAGACATAATTTAAACCTTAAAATTCCAGATCTTTCCTCCAAACCCTTTCCATTCCTGCTGTTCTCTGCTACAATGGAACACACCACCATCCCACCCTGCTGAACAGGCCTGTAACCAAGAGATTATCTTCAACTCCTTCCTCTCCCTTACCCTACACATCCAGATGCTGTCCAAAACCTGTTTTCTCATCTAAAGGGTTATTGCACAAAGCCCCTGAGATACCTCTGTTAGATAAAGTCTGAGTTCCCACCACTTCTCCCTCCTTATGCCTTCCAGAATAAAGGTACATACTTCTGAGTTTAATTGCCTGTTAGATCAAGTCAGGGATTGCCTCTGCACTCAATCTTCTTTGTGATTCAAAAGTAAAGTGAATGTTTTCCACTTATCTGATGTATGCATTTATCTGTGTTGGAGCATGTATTTTATTTGTGAACAATGAACAAACAATAATATTAACAATGTGTCTATCCTATTATGGAAATAATAGGAGGCAGCATTCAGAAATTTTCGTTAAACTCTTCTAACCAACCATTACCTGTTGTATACATAAAGTGTGTTTTCTTTTTTGAAGACAATTTTTGGTAAATGTTTTATGTGGCTTTAACATAAATTCATTCCTATAACTATGTGGCTTTTAAATCACCAGTGTCAAAATATTTGAGGTATTATATTGGTTCCTCTCTCTTTCCAACATTTTATAAGCATTCTGATCACATTGTTCTCTAACATATGATATTCTAGGCAATGAAACACTCTTTGGAATCTGAAAAACAGTGTTGAGATTTCCTGTATTAAAGTACAGCAAGGTTTTCTATATACTGTTCAGTGGCCCCATCTACAGATTTGGGAAGGGGACATTTTTCAGAAATGGTTTCATTATTGAAACTGCAAATCAGAGCCTTAAAATAATTCTATTTGTTTTATAAAACTCAGGAGTAGAAAATAGTATTCTGCAATTTCAAAAGCACCGTGTCTCAATTTGTCAATAGCACTGCCTAAGTCCTTCTGCCTTACTGACAGACGGACACAGTCCCCAGGAGTGGGTTGTTTCTCTGTGATAATACACTGACTCAGGATATAATTTTCTAGTCTATTTTTATTTATAGTATGTCCATAACGTTTGCTCCTACTTTGGATAAAGACAAATGAAAACAACAAAATCAACAGCAAACGCTTTCATAAACATTGCACTACTTTCAGAACTTTGGCAAAACAGCTCCGTCCTCAAGTTAACTGTCAGACTGCATTTTGCTGTGTGTCTTAACTCCTCCCCAAAAACATTCAAATCCTTTTGTAAGAACATCTGTATGGGCTCCTAATCAAAATCCCAACCAGTCCAGCCATAGGGTACTGTACTTGTAACTAGCTTCAGAAGGATTAGATTTTTATCAGTAAGTGTCAATAAATATCCATTTCACCATATACACACAAACTGATGAAAAAATATTTTCATAAATTATCAAAATTTACATATATAGGCAAAGTAAGAAAAATGTTTCTTGAAAACTTATTGGAGTTTGATTTAAGGTAATTAACTTGGTATATTTTGACATATGGTTTTGACAATTTATGCTGTAATAGTTATAAAGCTTTAAATTTTTGACTCTCAAAGTGTATTGTCATTAAATAATTACAAACGCTAAAAACACAGTAAAAACATAGCAACACTTATTAACATATCATCTACACTCACTTCTAAAGACAATATTTTGCATTATAAGATCATTCCACCCCAGGGGTGTCATTGCACTAATTTTTGCACATATATCCTTCTCCCCTTCTTCTGCATACCCCTAAAGTAAGCAGCAAGGATTGAACTCACAACTTTTCAATTCAGAGGACAGACCTCTTCCACTTCATCGATAGGAGCAACTTTGTTTGGGTCAGGAGAACACATGCTCTTCTCTGTGCAGATCAATCCATTCAGGGAGAAACAATACACACATTGTCAGGGAGCTATCTCCCCTAGCAACATTCTTATCCACCATTGCCTGGTTATCAGCTAGTAAATTCTGGGATTCACCTAAAAGGGTTCATAACCCATCAATATATTCATGAAACAGTGTGAGAATCACTGCAACTGACACATAAGGTACAGTGCAATCCAACACTATCAGAAATTTACCCTATTACCTATACCTCCCCAGTTGGGTGAGGTAATATCTTTCCTTGGACCAACTTCTGTTGGTGAGAGAGACAAGTATTTTAAGCCACAGAGAGCTCTTCTTCACCAACAGAAGTTGGTGCAATAAAAGATATACTTCACTCACCTTGTCTCTCTGATATCCTGGGGCCAACACGGCTACAACTACACTGCATACAACTTTATGGGGACAGACATATTACAATGTCAACAATATTTACCAAAGAAATATGGTTTTAAATTCATAATTTCGTCTTTCCTCTGGAAGACCAAACTGTTGTAGTCATTACAGCGTACACTGGGTTCCATGATTCTTGCCTATTATATTTTCAAATGGTACATGGGATTATAACTGTTTGACTCCCTTTAAAGTTGACAGGAGAAGCACTGATAAATGCTCACACACTGTTTCAAGAGAAACTAAATGAAATTACTACATCTAATCCAATATAGTAACATCCTCTTAATGTGGATATCCTGGAGAATGAGCTTTCATTCTAATTTAAGAGAATTCACAATTAACCGAGGAGGTCATATTTTTTAAAATAGTGCAGTATGTACCACTAGAATCAATATAAGTGATAGTTAAGGAATCAAATTTCAAGAGAAAAAGAAAAATCTATGATACTCAGAGCTGCACATTTATAAACTAATTTGCCATTTCTACATTTGAAACCTGTATAGTATATTTTCAGTACATTGCATGGTATTTGGCTACATAAAAATCATTGGTCACAATAGCAGTCAGACGTCTAACTCTCCACTCAACATGCTGAAAATGTACCTTATAAATCATAGCTATTTTACTTGGCAATACGATGGGGTGCATTTTCATAGTGTTCTGTTGGGCTCTAAGCCATATGGTGATTCCCAGAGAACACTGTGACAATGTTTCTCTAAAGGATTTGGTAATTAACTCAAGTCATTCTTCTAATTTCTGGAGTGCATTACTGTAACTTTCTTTACTTCAGATTTGTTACTTGAATGGTCTGCTAATGATTCTGAGAGTGATTAATTGGTTAATTAAATTATATAACAATAGCACCACCCTCATCAGGTTAGTTGTTTTTAGAATGAATAAGGCCACAATCCATCAAATAGGGGTCAGAACCCTGCAAATATACAAGCATATAGGTACTCTGACAAATTCAGTATGTCAAAATCATATGATCAATGGTATGAGAATATTGTCCCTTTAGGCAGCAGGTAGACCTGAAAGGGCAGATTTTTCTGAACAGGAGAAGAGTAACTGCATTTCATCAAACTTCATTGAATTTGGGAGATAATTAACAGCCATCCAGAAATGGTATGCTGTTGGCCATAAAAGTGCAGTGCATTTACTAGCTGTGATAAGATCAAGATCTGCCTAAGAAAAGAAAGGGAAAGAAATTACTTAAGGACTCAAGATGCTTTGGCTAGAGGTGACATACAGATAGGATTCTGTTATATATATATTTTTTTAAAATAAAGAAAAATGATTGAATTACAATTTTTATCTGAAGATGTGAACATGAACTCAGGGACTATAAAGGTTATGAGAGGGAATTAATAGAAACAGATGAGATTATGTGAAGGACTGGTCACAGTACATGCTTACAGTACAGTTGGGAAGGACACCTTTTTCTACAACACTATAATAAACTTCTCCAACAGAATAGTAATGAAAACTCCCGAAGAAAAAATGATACTATCAATACTGCATCTTATCTTTGTCAAGTGGGACTCTTTTCCTCCATTTCCTTATTGTTTGTAAATTATTTTATGTAGTTAACTTGGTTTAAGTTGAGTTGTTTATAGGTCTGTGTGATTTTTTAAAACTTTTCTAGTTATCCTAACGTGTGCGTATGTGTGTGCACATGTGTATTAATAAATAAGTAATGTACATATTATTTGGTCATAAGAATTGTTTCTTTGTCAGAAATTGGTGTCTTTGTATTTTTTGTTTGCAGTTTTCCAAGATAGGAACAATTCTGTCACTAGTTACTGTCAAGGAATAGTAAATATTATTGAGGTTTTATAACATGAATATAAAACAATAAAACTAAAAGTGGAGCGGAAACCAAAATGGTGTGTGACTTATCTAGAGAAATGCCATATATATTTATATACTCTAATATGCACAAGGAATCACTTCGAGCTGAGATAAAATTAATCCCACTACTACATAGGGAGTGATTCAGATGTGCTGTTCAGTTGGGATCAATATCCAAATGTTTCAGAAGCTCATTCACATTTGTATTAATGTATTTTATCTATAAATCACAATATTTCAGCTGCTGTGGTATTTCCTTTCTGCTTCTGGACCCAGATTAAACCAGGAAGTTTAAAAGGCAAAAAAAATTAAAAGACAAAAATTAAAAATTAAGGGTTTCATTCTAGAGGCTTTATCTGAATAGAAAGGGCAACAGGCTCAGGCCATGGCCAGACCTTTTCAGAGCTCAAATATGATTCTGGTTCAGGTCTTAATTACCCAAAGCCTCTTCCTATGGGTGTTCACTTTACTCATATGGACCACCAGAAACTCACTTAAAGATTTCCTTTATTGTAATGATCCAAAAGCAATCACACCAAGTCCAGCCACCAGTTTGGGACTCTACAAAGTGCATGAACTAGTTCCTGGAAATCAGACAGCAAACTTTACAGATGATAACAAGGGAGGGACCAGCTCTAATGTGTAGATCCAGAAGGAGAGGAAAATGGAAGCTTCCAGTGAAGTAACTTCCAGTGAAGTTCTAGTGTAACTTCCAATGAAGACAAGCTATTGACTCCTGTTTGGACCTTTAGGTTCACTCAATAGAACTTGTGTCTACACACCACTAAAGTTATAGTTCAGATCCTAGCTGTAGTAATGTGTAGTGCACATGGTGATTATATGCACCCTTTATGCTGGAACTAAAGTAAGAGTATCTGGCCATCAATTATCCCAATTAGCTCTGGAAGTTACAAGTTTCTTGCATTAAAGGGAGTCTATAGCCTATATCTAGTGTCAAGCAATTTGTTTCTATTAATATCCAATTTATCATTTCCTTTCAGAAGGCATGAACATTGTAAAATGAAGGACATGTCTGAATATCTACTGGCACAAGCATCTTATTTCTTCAGTATTTCTGTATACAATAAAATCTCAGTTACTTGAACTGCTTGGATGACAGCAAATGGCTTGCAGTAAAATCAGGAATCAGCAAGCCAGGACACCCTGGAAGGTCATAAGAAAAGGAGATACTCATAGTCAAACTGGGATCTGGATAACTGGTATTTGGCTGTAATTTCAAATTATATTCTAGCTGAAATGTGAACACTTCCGACAGATCCAACAACTATTTTTAGCTTAACGGTTAACCGTCTTAATGTCACCTATGGATATTTTCTTCCAGTGAATTAGGTTTAAATTAATGAGAGACATTAAATCCATTATAGATTAATCTAGTAACCCGGCTTCTTTAACTCGTTTCTTTCTCCTATGCCTTTTGAGATCTTTTGTTTGTTCCATCAGAGTCACTTTGAATTAAAACCCCTGTGTCACCCCCCTAAAATGCATGATAAAAAGCACCTGACAATTTCAAGAGGTTAAATGACTATGATCTGTGAGCTGTCCATGCTGCATCCAGACAAGAAGATGCAGTTTGACACCATATCTAATCTCCTGTGACATTCAAGTTTTAAGCGATGTTCAAAGAGATGAAAGGGCTGGCTCTGAACGTATCCCAACGTGAACTGGTCTTCTGTCTGTTAACTTGCTAATGAACCATGATTGAGTAAAGTAATGAAGAGTTTACAGAGAGCCCCAGGAAACCAATTTCCAATTTTGCAACCAGCAGGCTTTAACTTCACTGCAGCCTTTGCTAATTTTATCTAGGAGGGGACTTGGATACTAAATGCCATTTCTGCTTTGTGAGTCAGACAGACTTTTCCACTTCCCATATACTTACTTGCTAATGAATGTCTCTTCTTCCGATCCATTTTATTTCCATCCATACTCGTTATAAATAGGCTGGAGTGGCTAAAATATGATTACTGTGAGAAATGGAATTATAATCACTTTGAGAATCACAGGTATTGAAAGACTTCTGGATTTTAATCCTGAGCCTGACTATGGGTGAAACATAGAGACAGAAAGCTGTCAGGTTACTTTTTATGAGAAATTAAGTAGGGACGAGTAAAATATTTATACATTACTTATTTATGTGAGTTTAAGGAAACATACCTTTTTCTCCACTGTCCACTCTATTAAAATGTGTTTCCAATTTATTTATTTCTCTGCATCTGTAAGCCTCAAGTTCTGTCACCTAAAAACAAATCAACAGTAACAGTACACACACAACAAAAGAGTAAAATCAGAGAAACCACATGTAAAGACAAAATATGGATTCCTGAAGTTATAAATCAGAGATGCTCAACACAGGCATCCCCACTGACCAGAGGTGTTTTTCATACTCAGGCCTTCACTAAATCACAAACATCACATCTAATTTCTTTCCTTTATTCTCAGAAACACACCATCTGGAAATTGAAATTTCCAAATTAAACTGTTCCAGTACAACATCTCAGCAAGTATGCTGGTATTCTCAGGCACAGGTATCTAGGAATAACAATTGAACACACCTATCGTATTATTATAAGATTGGTAAAAACAAAAAATTAATGTTTTCATATTACAACACAGCTTTTATTTCAAATGGTGTACAATCTGGAGCATTAAAAGTCCCCCTATCCTGCTGAAGGGATCACACACACACCCCTCCACCTCCACACACACACCCCATAGCAGTTTCAGTGGATTCGTCACCCAAGGTAGGACATTTTAACAATGGACTCGGTCCTGCAACCTTTTCAACATGACTTCAGCTGGATCACTCATGTGAGTAAGGACTGCAGGGTGGGGCCCCATGACCATAGCTTATCACCAATGCTTTACTTGGAGGGTGGCACTGAGGGAGTGACAAAGACGAATTTTGTACAATGATTCATACCAGATTGACAGGAGTCATGGATTAACATGGTTAACGGAGTCAAGAAAAGAAATCTGAAATGTAAAAGCTATCAGTAACCAATGTCATAAATGAAAAACAAAAGCGACTTTTAGGAAAAGCAGTAAATCCCTCCTTTAAAAAAAAGGAAGCAGAATTGAGAAATCTGGGTGTTTTCTATGCTCTCTCTCCCTCTTAAAGGCATTTGTGTATCTATTTGCATGTTCCAGAGCATCTTCTGGTTAAATAGTGAGATAAATGGCAAACTGTCAACAGTCCTTCATGGGAGGAAATGTGCTTCACAATTACCAAAAGAAAAGAGGCTTTTTACTTTTTATTTTAGGGGCAGAGGAAGCAAAAAGCATCATTCAGATGAATATCTCTCTAGATGTTCTCTCCTTAATGTTGTTTTCTCAGTCATCCTTTTCCTAGTTTCAGCTGAGTGAAGACTGCAATACTATGAAGGGGAAGGGAATTGGAAGGCTTGAACAACAAAGAAAGGCCCAAAATGCCAATCAGCACAGGCAAAGCTGGATATTTTATTGCATTTGGCTCATTGGTTAGAATGCTGTTTTACTTTAAAATGAAATATCCTTTGATTTAAAGAAGGTCGAGAAACAAAGGCTTTTAAAACCCTGTATTTCTCCTTCTAATCTGGTGCATAATTTAACCCCTTCCTCTTGACTCATTTTGCATATCCAGAGCCTAGTTTATTAAAGCTGGAAGTAGAACAGGATGCAAAGAGCACAGTCCACAGACCCTTCTCCATCCTTACAAAATCTTTACTGTGAACCCAGCCCAAAGCACTGGAGGAGTTAACATCATTATGATCACATCCATTTTTCATTGTTCTTTAACTGGCTAGATTATAGTCCACTAAAACAACCCAATTGTCCTAGACAGTCTCAAGAGAGAGAAACTAGAACCCTGTATTAGTATCTCTAATTACTGAGTACAGCATGACTGTTCCTTAATTAGGGCTCTAACAGGATGGACAGTGTCACAGAGTTATAGGGCATGTGCTAGGCTCTGGCCTTTAAACCATCTCCAAAATGTTCTCAGGATCATCCTTTTTTGAGGCAGCTGTCTCAGGAATTTTGTCCATTGCATAATCAGCTTGTGGCTCCTACTCACCCAGGTGGGAACCCCTCAGGTTCATTCTCCCTAGCCCCAGCCCCCCCATGATCATCTTACCATCTGTGCTGGGTGTGTCTGCTTGGGTCCCCCCACACTGTTCTCCCACCTCTGCTGCTGTATGAGGCTCTCCATGCTCTTCTGCCCCAACTGCGAACCTGCCTGGCCTCTAGCAAGACGGATGGATAGGAGAGGGCTGAGCTGCCACAGCTGCAACCAGGCTCCTCTGTGCCCCTTCTCGGCCGAGGTACTTTGAGAAGCAACAGGCTGGCAGCAGTAGCAGCCACAGTGGCCAGGCTCAGTGGTCCGCTGCCAGAGCGAGGTGAGCAGAACCATCAGAGAAAAGGGGGCAGGGAGGCTGCCAGGCAGGAGCATCGTTGGTGTCTGACGGGGGCAGGAGAGGGGAAGTTGCTGCAGAGTGGAAGGGGGGGGGGGGGAGACATGTTACTGGTGGGCCTTTTCCATCCCAAATTTCTCTCCCCTTTCTGGCTTGACAGTCTTGCAGGTGCCATGCAGCTTCTTCCTGAGTGACCTCCACATGGGACTGGGAATGAGCAGCTCCTTCTGGCAATGTCTGAGGTCACAGCCTGGCAGAGAAGAGAAGGATAAAGTGGGGAGGTGGCAGCTTCCAGATGTAGCATAATGCCCAGGGACAACAGATGCTGCCTCATCTCATTTATTGTTTCTTACTTTGCATGAAATGGTTCAGATGTTTTGGGGTTTTGTACCTCATAGGTGGCAACCCTACCTGGGAGTAACCCTGTTAGTGCATCAGCCCCCAAAGGCCCACTCTTTCTCCAAGAAGGGTCATAACCCCACAACTCTGAGACTGAGCCTTTGAGGTCCAGCACTCCTACTACTGCCATGGTTGTATGCAGCAAGTCCAACTGAAGTAAGACTCCTGAGAGATACTTGACCTTCTTAGGGAGCAAGAAATATTTTCAGTGATATCAGACAGCCTTTTCAAAACAAGGCATTGATTAGTCAATGGAACACAGCATGAGAAATAAAGTAAATGAAGCAGTTAGTGGCAAAAAGGCATCCTTTAAAAAGTGGAAGATAAATCCTATTGAAGAAATTAGAAAGGAGCATAAACTCTAGCAAGTGAAGTGTAAAAATATAATTAGGAAGGCCAAAAGAGAATTTAAAGAACAGTTAGCCAAAGACTCAAAAAGTAACTGCATATTATTTTTAAGTACATCAGAGGCAGGAAACCTGCTAAGCAACCAGTGGGACCACTGGATGATCAAGATACTAAAGGAGCACTCAAGGAAGATAAGGCCACTGTGGAGAAACTAAATGAATTTTTTCCATCGGTTTTTACAGTTGAGGATGTGAAGAAGATTTCCAAACTTGAGCCATTCTTTTATGGTGACAAATCTGAGGAACTGTCCCAGACTGAAGCATCATTAGAGGAGGTTTTGAAACAAACTGTTAAATTAAACAGTAAAGTCACCAGGACCAGATGATATTCATCTAAGAGTTCTGAAGGAACTCAAATGTGAAATTGCAGAACTACTAACTGTGGTATGTAACCTATCATTTAAATCAGCTTCTGTACCAGATGATTAGAGGATAGCTAACGTGACACCAATTTTTAAAAAAGGCTACAGAGGAGATCCTGACAATTAAGCCTAACTTCAGTAGCAGGCAAATTGGTTGAAACTATAGTAAAGAACAGAATTATCAAACAAATAGATGAAAATGATTTCTTGGAGAAGAGTCAACATGGTTTTTGTAAAGGGAAATTATGCCTTACCAATCTACTAGAATTCTTTGAGGGGGTCAACAAGCATGTGGACAAGAGTGATCCAGTGGATATGATGTACTTTGATTTTCAGAAAGCCTTTGACAAGGTCCCTCATCAAAAGCTCTTAAGCAAAGCAAGCAGTCATAAAATAAGAGGGAAGGCCCCTCCTGGATCAGTAACTTGTTAAAAGATAGGAAACAAAAGGCAGGAATAAATGGTCAGTTTTCAGAATGAAGAGAGGTAAATAGTGGTGTCCCCCAGGGATCTCTACTGGGACCAGTGCTGTTCAACAAATTCATCAATGATTTCAGAAAAGAGGTAAACAGTGAGGTAGCAAAATTTGCAGATGATACAAAACTATTCAAGATAATTAAATCCAAAGCAGTCTGAGGAGTGTTACCAAGGGATCTCACAAAATTGGGTGACTGGGCAACAAAATGCCAGATGAAATTCAACGTTGATAAATGCAAAGTAATGCACATTGGGAAACATAATTCCAAATATACATATAGAATGATGGGGTCTAAATTAGTTGTTACAACTCAAGAAAGATCTTGGAGTCACTGTGGATAGTTCTCTGAAAACATCCAATGTGCAGCAGCACATCAAAAAAGCTAACAATGTTGGGAATCATTAGGAAAGGGATAGATAATAAGACTGAAAATAGCATATTGTTTCTATATAAATCCATGGTAAACCCACATCTTGAATACTGTATGCAGATCTGGTCACCCCATCTCAAAAAAGCTATATTGGACTTGGAAAAGATATCAAAAAGTGCAACAAAAATTATTAGGGATATGGAACAACTTCCATGTAAGGAGAGATTAATAAGACTGGGACTTTTCAGCTTGGAAAAGAGACGACTGATGGGGAGATATGATAGAGGTCTATAAAATCATGACCGGTATGGAGAAAGTCAATAAGGAAGTGTTATTTACTCCTTCTCATAACACAAGAACTAGGCAGACACCAAATGAAATTAATATGGCAACTGGTTTAAAACAAACAAAAGAAAGTATTTCTTCATGCAACCCACAGTCAACCTGTGGAACTCTTCAGCAGAGGATGTTGAAGGCCAAGACTGTAACAGGGTTCAAAAAGAACTAGATAAGTTCATGGAGGATAGGTCCGTTCATGGCTAAAGCCAGAATGAGCAGAGATGAAAAACCATGCTCTGAAATGTCCCTACCCTCTGTTTGCCAGATGCTGAGAATGGGTGTCAGGGATGGATCACTTAATGATTATCTGTCCTGTTCATTCCCTCTGAAGCACCAGGTATTAGCCACTGTTGGAAGACAGGATACTGGGCTAGATGGATCATTGGTCTGACCCAGTATGGCCGTTCTTACGAGAAAGTCCTTAGGGTAGCATGGTAAACCAAGCTCAGATCACAGTCTATATTGAAAGGAGCCCTACTCCAAGATGCCATGCTCCTCCAAGATCCATCTTGGCTCCCAATCTCTGTGTGTGTGAGCCTACTCTGTTCTAGGCAGCAACATGTCTTTTTGTCTCCTGTTGTAAACCTTCTGCATTCACATATTCAGTCTTTCGCTTCCCAGTTAAGTGTTAATGTTCAGTCATTGGGGCTCCCATTGGAGCCTGTTATATTAATTTAGATGGAAATTATGGGCCCATTGAGTCATAAATGTTAACTTGACCCTGTCACTGTCCAGTTAAACAGTGTTAAACAAGATTTGGTGTTTGATATACAGAGACTTCAGGCTGCACAGTACCATGGCAAATACCATTAAAAACCCTTTTAACCTTTTCTTAAAGATACAGTAAAAGAAGGAAATAGGTAAAGCATTTGAAATATAAGGTATTAAGTATTGAGGTTTTCATTGTAGCAACATCTCTTGCTCCCTTTCTCTTTAGCTGGAGAGGGTTTTTAGAAGGAAGCCCTGCATTCATCACACACACAGTTCCTAGTTAAAATCCATTTATAAATATGAGAGGATCATTTGTTTTGATGATGTTCAGCATACTTGCATTGGCTGTACATTTTGAGAAGGGTTCAAAGCTTGTAAAACACCTACATTGATAACATTTCCTCATCAGGACAGGTTGCTGCAAGACTGGGTTATTTTTGATGGAGTTGTTGGTGGGGTACTATGTTTCATTAATTGTTCTAACAGGTATTTAACATATTTTCCAGCTCAACTTCAAATGGTGTTGAAACAATAATTCACATATAAAGTTGTAAATTTTACAAGTCATGTAGTTGCTTTCCTATCTGAAAGCATACAATAATTAATTCTTATTATAAACAGTATTACTGTAGTGCCTAGAGGCCCTAGCCAAGATTGGCATCCTGTTGTGATAGACACAGCACACAAATACAGGAAGACAAAGACTATTAGCCAAATATTTTAAAATCTAAGAGCTTGTCTACAAGGGATATTACTGCATGGAAAGCCAGGGTGTGAATCTACACCACAGTAGCTTGCTGTGCAGTAACGTCCTTTGTGGACATTTCTACAATGCACTGAAAGTCCCAGAGTGCACTTTGCCTACCATTATTTATAAAATTGTACAATCTAAGAAGAGAAAATTATGAACAGCAACAAGGATCCACAAATCTCACCAACTGCTGCTGCCTCAAATAAAACCTAAATTTTATTTATTTTATGTTTTATGAAAGAGTGCCCATCATTAAATCCCTGGGCACATCTACAACACTCATAATGAAACTTGAAGCACCAAGAAATGTTAGCCAGAACATTTTCTCCATACCACAGCCTCAATAAATCCTTTTCAATCACCCCTTAGGCAAAAGCCTTAGTGAAGAAGTGAGTCTTACATTGTGCCCTGAAGGTCCACAAACATAGGTCCTGTCAAACCAACAGAAATGAGATCCAGCACAAATGATCCTTCACTGATAACACCCTGCCTACAACCTCCAGGGTTCAATTTTAGGGAATATTATCAGAAGGTCTCAATTGCCATGAGTCTACACAAGGAAAGAGTTGTTGTATAAGGTATCAAGAACTGAGAAGCAGTAATGGAAAAAGACTTGAGGGTCATGGTGGACAATCAGTTAAACATGTTAGTGCAACACTAAAAAGGCTAATGCAATCCTTGGATGTATAAACAGGTACATATCCAGTAGCAAGTTTATATTATCTCTCTGTTTGGCATTGGTGCAGCTGCTTCTGAAATATTGTGTTCCATTCTGGAAGGATGTTGATAAATTGAAGAGTTCAGAGAAGGCCCACAAGAATGATTTAGGGATTTAAAAAAACATACCTTACAATGGGAGACACAAGGTGGTCAATCTCTTTAGCTTGTCAAAGGAAAGACTGACTTGATTAGTCTATAAGTACCTATCCAGGAAACAGAAATTTAATAATAGAGGGCCCTTCAATCTAGCAGACAAGGATATAACAAGATCCAATGGCTGGAAGTTGAAGCTAGACAAATTCAGTATGGAAATAAGGTTCAAATTTTAACAATGAGGGTAATTAACCATTGAACCAATTCACTAAGTTTTGTGATGGATTCACCATCACTAGCAATTTTAAAATTAAAATTGGATATCTTTCTAAAAGATGGTTATAGTTCAAACAGGAATTAATTCAGGGAAATTCAATTGTCTGTGTTATGCAGAAGATCAGGCTAGAAAATCACAATGGTATCTTCTGGCCTTAAAAATCTGTGAATCTATGTAAAACAGTAGAGATGAATTCTAGTATACTTACCTATTATTTCTAAAAATTGCATTAATATGCACAACAAAGCTAGCACAGGAAGTGAACAGTCACTTTCTGTAGCAGCTGCTGCTTTGAATTGCCCCATGTAGAACAATTTGCTGTACTTAAATGATTGCAAAGACAATGATAACTGTGGCAACATAAGCATCCAAGAAGAAATTTTTCCAATCTACTGGTTAAAAACTGAAGGAAAATGTTGCTTAAGATGAACATCAGCACTGAAGGCACTCAGAGACTATGGTAATGAAGGTGGTATAAAAACCTATATAAAATAGATTAGACTAAAAATAATCAAAGTTGGGGATTGATTAGTACTCCTTATTTATGATTAATGGGTGGAAAAATCCCTAATCTCATCTGTGTAAGAGTGTTTCTGTCCTTCAAGCTAGAGGTGTACATTCCAGCTCAAGAAGATATATCTGTGCTAGCTCTGATGAAGCTAGCACTCTAAAAATAGAGAATAGCTATGGCAGTGTGAGCAGTGAGCGATAATATATGACCCCCTCCAAGACATTATATATGTAGCCAGGGAAGATAGCCGCTCCTGCCACTCATGCCATCTTGGCTACACTCTATTTTTAGCAAGCTAGCTTGCTCAAAGCTAGTGCAGGTATGTCTCCTCAAGCTGGAACTTTCATCTCCTGCTCAAAGTGTAAACATACCCTTAGAGTGTGAATATCCCTCAATGCCATGGGCAAAGCCATTTCTATATGCTTCCCCCTACTCTCCAGCATCATCAAAGGCTCATCTGGACATAGCTTCAATCAATCCTGTTCTGTACACTCCCACTGAAGCTCTGATACTGGCAACTGTTGGGAGACAGGATTCTGAGCTATATAGACCATTGGTCTGACCTAATATGGCAGTTCTTATATTCTAACTTACTCTCATTCACAGTACAAGTCCAGACAAGCAGTGGAACACAGAGAGACTATACTAAGAGCTAAGTGTAACCAACAAAATGATGGCATTGCAGCCCAAAGTTTTTCCCTTACTGGCTTCGTAAGTAATTACACATTAAACAGGAAAGTGGCAGACTGAAACATTGTTATACTCTTCAATAGAGAGATCTTTGAATGGACGAGCAAATGCCTAAAACCATCTTCTGGGACTTCTCCAACAGGAAGCAACAGAGTGATGAAAGCACAATCCCAACTTGCAGTCTAGAGATGGGTCACCAATCTCCAATGGCCAACAGCATTGAAGGCTGCTGTCAGGACTAAAAGAATCAGCCTAGACACATGGCACACAAGAACTAATATAATCATGAAAAAATTGCAGTCTCTGTGCTACCACCAGGCCAAAATCCAAACAGTAAAAAAAGAGGATTCCAGAGAGCACCAAAGATTCGTGGTCCTGATTTTTTTAGTTGCCTTTCTGAATTAACTTGGAGACTAATACTTGGCTAGACTGTCAAGATCAAGGGAGGGCTTCTTGAGCAAGGGTCTAACATTTAATTTGAGGGAAATTGTCACTTTGCCTTTTCATCAGAAGGTGATCAGATCTGCCAGTGAAGAGCCTAGTACACCCTTGCTCTTTAAAAAAAAAATTAACATACAGCTATGAAGCTCAGTCTCACCAGTTGTAGGCTGCAGTTCATTCAAGAAGTAAAACTGCATGAAACTGAACCAGAAATATCCTGATGTTTGTTTTCTCACCCTGCTGGCTCTGGAAGCTCACCATTTGCTAGTCTTTACCAGTTACAAAAGTGGTGGCAACAGGGGAAAAGCAGTATAGATTGTTGGAAGTATGAGAAACTTGCTTGTGGTGTACCTGTGAGTAGGGCTATTTCTCTTCCACTCACAAGGTAGAGGAAAGGGAAGAAGGCCCAACAGCTCCAATGTCCCCATGTCTTTTCACTCCATATAGTAATTAGGGGCTGCAATGCCTGATACAAAGCAGGGATGGACTTCTTTGAACATCTTTCAATTGATTCCACCTGAAAGCAGAAGGAGCCAGAAGTGCATGAACAGAGCATAACATTTACATAGCTGACCCAATGATCCAAGAGTTACTACCTCAAAATTATGGAAGATGTACTGCTAGGCTGCAGTAAAAAAAAATGGAAATCATAAGTTCTTTGGGGGAGAGAGACTCTTTTTGTGATATGTTTGTACAGAGTCTAGTATACCAGGTTTCCAATCAATGATTGGGACCCAAGAGACCACCAAAATACAAATAAATAAAAATGGATGAGTTGGAGACCAGAAGGCTGGAGCAGGAGTACAAAAATTGAATCCTATAGTGTATGTCTAGGGAGATGCCTACCACAAGCTTTTGTCTCAGAAGAACAAAATTAATCTATTGTTTTTAACAGCCTGAAGACCACTAGCCCTTAGAAGACTAGATCTCTTCAATAAACTGACTTCTGCAATCATTTTCTTTCATGAAATGAAATGGATCTAAGTTATTAATCGGTGTATAACAAAAGGTTCACTATTTCTTCTTGGGATGCATTGCTCTCTACATGATGATTTTAAAAATGGAAAGTGAGTCTACATTGTATACAATTCCTAAGCCACTAATTGAAAATGTATTATGAAAGGGAATGCATGGCTGAGACTCTTTATTCAGTTCCAGTAACAGATTCAATGACATTTTCAGCAATAGCTCTCCATTATCTACATTGTATTACTTGGTAAATTTAGCAGAAAGAAGGGGATGGGAAAATATAAAAACAAGAAATATGAAAATAATGAAACTTTAATGTAGCACAAAAAGTGTGACAGATGTAATACCACAAAGAGGCATTAAATATGTCCCAGTCCATCTCTTTATCTCTCTCTCATCCCGTCACTATCAATTATTCCTAATGTTTCTCCCTTTTCCTGCTAGACCTAAGAAAGTAAAATTAATTTGGGCTGTTGCTTGTTATCTCTCCATCCAAACTGGCTACTGGCATTTCAAAACCCTGTGATACAAAATCTCTCTTAGAGGAGAAAATTATAGTAATTCTACCAGAGATGTCATTAGTCATTTTAGTATTTGTTTGTTTCTTGCTGTTTTTAAAAAAAATGTTTAAACAATAACGACTACAATTCCCAGCTAACCTACTTTTCTTAAATTTGCTCATTGTTTTTCAGATCCACAACATTTTCCAATAGAAGTTATATTAGTCTTTTTAGCATGGATCAATGCAGATGAAAGAGTGCCATGAGCAGAGCTCATTTGTCCTTGTCAACTGTGGATAACTGCCTAAATACACTTAAAATAAAATTACACTGGAAATAGCCTGATCCTATCAGCTTTATTTAAAGTAATAAGCACTATTAGGTCTTTAAGGCCTAATTTAAAGCTGTGATAGCTTACAAAGACGTAGTGAATTCACCTACAGCAATATTTAAAATGATAAGCTGATATATTATAATGTATATAATGAAGCATAATGCACCACAGAGCTTTTCAAACAAGGTATGCTAAGAATAGGCTGATCCCAGCACAGAAATTCGAATTCCAAGGCTAAGGTTAATTATTTCTCAATTCTGGTAACTGTTCCCGTTCAAAAATATTTCCCAATACATACAATTCATGTTAAAATGTAGTAATCAATAAAATATGTTAACGGAATCATGTGAAGTGTAAAGGTACAGTCTGTTCCAGACGAAGCCATTTGAATATTTAGAGAAGTGTGTTTATGTATCAGTGCCGTCGCAGCTGAAGGTTTAGAATTATGTGTTGGGTCTTCAGCTAGACTTGGTGAGCAAATCCTTGCATCTTTGCAGATACATTTTCAGGAATGAGACCTTATTTATAGTTTAGATGTCAAATATGCATCTTAAGAATTCAAGATGATCAGATCCATAAATTACAGCACCCAACACTGGATCCAAACTACCTGAACCTCTTGCATCTGACAAACTGGATCTGAAATCTTTCCTTCAAATTGGCCATTCTTTCAGCACTGTGGCATTTCTGCTTCTGCAATCCTGACTATACACAGGAAGACCAGAGGCAAGACAAAAAGAAAAAGTAATGGGAGAAAAATCAGAAACTTTTTGAACTCCAGATATTTGTTGGCCTTTTGGATCAAGTTTTGGGAGAAGATTCTGGCCAGCTCCTTTTAGTCAATCTACTATTTAACAATCACATGACTACAGCTAGTTGTATTTGTTTTATATAAAGTAAATATTTAAATATACCACTCCTTATACATGAAACATGATTGTCCAAATGCCACTGTGGTCCCAATTCTGGAAAGCACTTAAGCACTTACAGTCACAGAACTTAAGGCCAGAAGTGACCACTAGATATCTACTCTGACCTTCTGTATACCACAGGCACCAACACCACCCAGCACCTGCACACTGAACCCAACAACAGAAATGAGACCACAGTATTACAGCCCACAGAAGACTACATTATTATGTGCCATAGCCAGAGAACAGGAAGGACCAAAGTGCACCAGTTCTCAAGGCCGCCCCCTCCCCCATGATGGAAGGGAAATGATTAAGGGCTTGTACACACTAGCCCTTATGTCAGTATAAATTATGTCACTCAGGGGTACGAATAAGCCACCCTCTGAGCAACATAAGTTACACCAACTTAAGCACTGGTATGCACAACGCTATGTTAGTGGAGAGCTTCTCCCACTAGCATAGGTACTGCCACTCATGGAGGTGGAGTTATGCCAGCGGGAGAGCTTTCTCTGATCAACATAGAGCATCTGCACTAGCAGAGCTACAAAGGCGAGTGCTTCTAGTGTAGACTAGCCCTGAGTAAGAAACACCCAGATAATCCTGGGAAGAGACCCACATCCACGCACTGCAGAGGAAGGTGAAAGACTCCCAGAGTCACTGCCAATCTGACGTGCCAGAAAATTCTTTCCCAACCCCACATACAGTGATCTGTTAGACCCCCAGCATCTGAGCAAGAACTAACCAGCCAAGCACCTGAGAGAGACAGAATGCATGGTACCATCTCAGAGCCCTGGCCCACCCTCCCACCTGCAGCCTTGTCCATACTTCAGAGCAGTGGTTTTCAAACTTTTTAGGCTGCATACTCCTTCCAAATAATGTAGTCTATCACATACCCCCATCTGAGATAGGGGCATTATAGATCTATGATTAGATTGCCAAGTCTTGCTAAATAAAATGTGTTGTCCGTCATTATAGGATTTTTCTCACATATCCCCTGATGAGAGCTCACGTAACCCTAAAGGTAAACATACCACAGTTTGAAAACCAATGCTTCAGAGGAAGGAGATAAAATAACTTCCCAGGATACACTTGGACAGACTACAAGTTACATTAGTAACTTTGAAATTAATGGGGCTATCTGCATATTGAAACCTAGCTGAATTTGGGACTTTCTACAGTAGATTTAAAGAGTAAGAAATTATATTTCCAACAAATCTGCTTCATTTTTTGTCAAACTTGAGATAAACAAGAAATCAAAAATGATAACTTCATATTTAAATAGCTATGTTCATCCTGAAGGATTTCAGAGAGCTTTTCAGTCTGTATCTATCAACTAAATCCATTTCCTGCTGGGGTGAAACATGGCATCCATTTTCACTAGCAATTGAACAAATGGTTTAGGGCAGAAAATAATAATAAACTTCTCCACTTGAAACTAGAGAAGGATTCCTTGGCAGACTGAATGTAATTACCCAGGTAGGAATCCTACCACAAAATAAGTCTAACACCACCTTTCTTGAAAATATTTTCCAGGGATCTTTAATGCTCAAAAATGGTAAGGGCCTCTGTTTAACATACCATGCAAACAAATTTACTAAGGTACTGATTTCAGTGCCAGGACATTGATGAGACAGATAATCTGGGAACCATGCTGGTGCATTGATTTGGTGCTGTCTCAGCACAGATGTGAGTTCTGTGAAAAGTGAGGACAGGAAATGTTATCTGATCCTGTATTCATACGAGTGCTGTTTCATTGCTCCCAAATTATCTCTGCCTACTAATAGGAGTAAAGCCTAAAAGAGGAATGCACAGGCAAGCAGCTTGCATGCATGATGAGCCCATTTCTCCTCGGTCACCCCCATTCTCTAGCATGCACCCTATATAGCCTGGGCTCTTGAGAGTAAGGAAGTATGCAATGAGAGGTAGGGGAATTACCACCTAACCTTCAGAATAGAGGGCAATGTCTAGCATTTAATCTTACTTGCTCCTATATCTAGCCTCAGCTCATGCTTGTGCTGGAGTACAACAGTGTTACGCTCCTAATTGCACTCATGGACTGGCAGGATCAAACCACAATGTTGGTGTAAAGTAACAAGAATGACCGACAGACTCTTTAGCATATGTTACACACTGATTGGAAGAGCCCTTCCAGATCACTCTTCACAAAGTTCTGATGCTCTTTATCAGGGTGATTTTCAAATAAGATCCCTTTTTAAAAAAATGATGTGACTCTCCAGGCCTATAGTCTAACAAAATTAGTATTCATCTAGATAAGTTACTCATCACTCAGCCTGGACAACTCCAATAATACAGGAAATAGGTTTATTCCATTCAGACACTGACTTTAGTAGAGTTAATATTTAGACAAAGTTTAACGGTTCTTGAACCATATGACAAGCTTTTTAATATTTACTGTGAGCACTTTTTGCACATCTAACTATGAAAATAGGAGAGATTATAAAGAACAAGTTTTACTGAATGCTTTCATAACATACTCCATGATGGTTGTCAAGTGCCTGGATCCCAAGCAATCTCTCTAGTTTTGCTTTAGGGATAGATCTTTCAATAAGAACAAGTGAAGGTACTTGTGACAACTGTAAATTCTTCAACAATTCAACTTGTCCTTTCTTTTAACATACTTGGTTTGTAATCATGTATGTGTAATTGAGAATATGGCTAAAATGAAGAACTTTCAAACTCATGTCATATTGGAAATGCGGAATAAAACCAAGTACAGTCATGTTTATGGGTGTTATGGGAAACATACTTGCCAGTCATACCATGTTGTGAGATACTATCACTTTTTCCCCTGTTCAAACATAGAAGGGGAAACTACAGCTCTTTGAGTGATTTCCAGTGTCTGTATTAATTTAACTATATCCATAGGCAATACTTTCCTGATTTGACCATATTGGAGCTAGGAACAATAAAGAAATCATTAGTCAAGTAGACTGCCAATAGTCTATTTGATTTGATATAGGTTCTCATACCTCACTCACCAGTGTAGTAACTCAGGGGCCTTGAGTGGCACATTAAGCAATATGACTAACATCTGTCATGTGTTTGTTCTCTTATTCTCTCCCTACAGAAAGAGGTATGTGCAGTGGAGTAATTTTGACATTTAAACACAGAAAGAAAGAGAGCTATGTTTATATTAGAGAAGACAAGGTGAAAGAAATGTATCTTGCACTTGCAATGGAACGTTGTGATGTTTGTAATGATCCTTAGTTCCTGAGGGAGTTCATTCCAGAGTCTCAGGTCAGCCCCTGAGAAAGTTTTGTCTCATGCACAGAAAAATTTTATCCTTATCATAGAAGGTTCCATTTTGCCAGAGGAGCAAAGCTATCAACAACACTCATTGTAAGAGCCTGGAGGGCTAGAACCTTAGAACAGGAGAGCTGTGGGCTGGCAACACATCCACATCACCATCAAAAACTTAGGGTGAGAACATCTGCTGGAGGACTATATGAAACTTGACACTGCCAGACATACAACCCAGCAGGGCCTGAATGGTGGCCCTTGAAGCCCACTGATTGGCTCAGGATATGATATAATCCAGGAGGCCAGCATGGAGAGCTGTCTGAGCAATGACATAGACCCCCCCGCTTGCTTCCGCTCCAAACTTGCCCTTGCTGTAGACACTAGACTCTGGCTTCTGACCCTGGTTCATCCCTGACTCTGCTCCTTGCCTGCTACCTATAACCTAGTACCTGACCCTGACTACCTGGTATCTTGACCTGGTTCTGCCCCAATGTTGCTTCTCGTCTACTGACCACAACATGGTAACTGATGGGTGCACACGTGCTGCCCACATCCTGGTCCTGACAGTCATCAGTCCAAAGCTTTAGTCATTCTTTTAGATGCCTTGGACCCAGCCCACTGAATGCCTTGAAGTCAAGGACAGAGATCTTGATCTTGATTCAGTATTGTACAGAAAGCCAGTATCAGATGTGGAGGAAAGGTTTGATGTGCTCGGAATAGTCACTGTTGCTGATGAGACGCGCTGCAGCTTCTCTACTAGCTGGAGTTTCCTAAGCACTGAAGGTTTCATGCCCAGATATCATATTACTGTAGTCCAGCAGAGAGGTGATGAAAGCATGAATAACTGAGGCCAAGTCATCATCTGCCAGGATGGGATGGAGTCTCCTAGTCAACCGGAGATGATGAAAGGTGTTACTCATGGAAGCTGCTATATATGAGAGTTAGGCATCAGCGAGGAATCCAGAAGCACTGCTAAGCTAAGGACTGAATTGACCAAATGTGGGTGTGTACCTTCAACAAAGGAGACTGCACTGTGGCTGCAAACTTTTCAAAATTCTGCCCACCATGTGTTGCCTGACCTTTTTAAAAGATAAATGATATTTATATTGTTTGCCAATTGATCTGACTGTGATAAGCTTCTTGTCCTAGAATCAGGCTACACAGAATTAAATTCAATTAGTTCAATATCGTGTCGGGAGCCTCAGAGTGTATGACAAGGACACTCACACTGAGGAGGAAGTAAAGCCTTAGAGATCTTTATTAGAATAATGAATATAGCCAGAGAAGCTCCAAGCCACATGAAAAGATAGGAATAACACAAAACTGGAGAACTCCGTGGTACCATTCTTTGCATAAGCTCTTAGATTTGCATACTCACACCCTTCCTTGAGGATCTGGTTGTAAGAGACAAAGGACTAGTCCTGCCGCTGGCGTGCCAATGAGTCCAAAACTCCAGGTTCCTCAATGCCCATGATTGATAGCTTGTCCGAGTTCCCTAAAATCTCAGGGTAACCGTCAGACCATTTATATATGCCAAAGGTTACAGGCCTACTATACTTGACTATACTTATACTAGCTTATGCTAACTTGCTTAAGCTAATATTTTACAGGATACAGGCTTGAAGGTTCCTTGCGTTACAGCTGACTATAATAAAGGATAAGCTAGCCCTCTGGGCTACACAGCATCACTTCTGTCTTGCTCAACCAGCTGCTCTTTATCATGAGCTGATTTCATCCAAGTACCAGGCCATCTTGATGGTAGTTCCATGTGGTGAAGGATAAATAGAGCTGTATGTTGTCTGCATGTTGCTGGCATTTGAGTCCATGGCATCTGACCAGTTCATCTAGTGGTTGCACAGGTTGAACAGTTTCTTAGAGAGAACTGATTCCTTTGGGACTCCCCAAATTGGATTTATACCACTTTTGCACTCCCCCAATATTGATATTAGCCAGGGAATGGTATGGTGTCCAAAATAAGTTAGTTTTGGTTTGCTCTAACTTTTGCACAGCTTTTGCACACACCCTAAAAGGCTGTTCCAGCAGCTGGGGATTGCCAGAGTGTAGATCTGTCCCAAGCCACATCCCCTTTTTCTTGGCCCCTGTACTCTCTGTGCTGGAGAAAAGGAGATGGTAGCATACAAAGCACTACAACAGCCCTATATTGTGTCAGGATTCCTCCACGGCAAGGAAATCTTCCACTACCCATCTAAAATAGCACTGTGGATGTTTTAAGCCACAAAGCAGTGCAAAGCAATCACAGCGAGGTTCTGGATTTGGATTTTTATTTGTTACTGCTTAAGCAGAGGCATTTGGAAATGAAATAAGAGATATTAAAAATAGTTTTAATTCCAGTTCTATATAGACAACGGAAGAACTCAGATGACACACATATATCTGTGTCATCTTAGGTTGGAGATTGTCTCTGAAGAAGATCAGAGGAGGAATAAGGTGTTTGTGTGAGTTGCTGAAATCAAGGACGACTATTTTGCTGAAGGCTCTTTAGCTATTGTGTTATTGTGATAATTTATACTTTTATCCCATGAATCTGAATATATAGGAAACAAGAAGTGTTTCCTCGGATCTTTACAGACAGTTTAACTACCTATGGATTTTGTTAAAAACATTCTAAAAATGTTTAAAATGCTGTTATAATTGTGTCTTTTTGTATATTTACTTATATACCAAACCTGTCTTTGAAGGTGCCTGGGAGCTAGTGATAAAATTTAAAGTTCAGCATCTAAATGCTATAGCCATGGGTGGGACTCTTATGTAATGTCTTGAAATGACATTAGAGGTCTGGTGAACGTTGCAGCAAAGCACTAGGCTGATCTGCAAGAAGAGCCATGTAGCAGTCATACATCATTTCCCCTAACTATCCCAACTGCATCAGCAAAACTGATTAAAGGAAATAAAGCAGAGAGTTATCATTTAGAAGTTAAGGCGAGCCAAATTAGAATAAGAAACTTCAGACTCACAAGATAATTGGCAGGAGCTGAATAAAAGGACACAAGCGCTTTTAGTGAGAATTGCCTCTCTAATGATCTTTAAGTTAGCCATGGAAAAGGGAACTTATCTAAGTGGAATAAGGGTTCTGAATTCATTCTAATAAATGAAAGCCTGGATGAAACCCAGAAATGTAATTATATGTGGAGGAGCATTTGTGTCATTTAGACATTTAAATACCATATTCACCTGCAAATCTGGTGATATTAAGGTGATATGAATGGCACTGACCAATAATTACAATGCAGGAATTAAGGTTGATTTGAAAATCAGGCCCAAGGAGATTATTTTGTGGGATAAGAGAAAATCAGAATAATTATATAAAGATAAGAGAGTCTCTCTCTTCCCCCTCATCAGCGGCCATACATGAAAATGGCAAGGATTTGCCTTTGTATAAAGGGTATTTGTTAGTATGGGAGTATTTCTTGGCAGAAACTTGATGGAAGAGTTTCTATTATGAAGACTGTCAGGTGCCAGAAACTTGTAAACACATGGCTGCCTCTTTGGCACCCCCTGATAGCCTCAGGGCAACCCTGCAAATTGCCCTAAATTCCTCAGAGAAGATCAGTACAGCCTTCAGAATACATAAATAGCCCTGTTTGTGGGCTTAATTTATTACCAAAGAAAGTCCCACTACCATAAACCAGAATCCCCTCAGCACAGTCCAAACAGTACAATACGATGCCCCATCTCCCCGATATGATTTTGGCAACTCTCACCACACTCCAGCTCCCAGGTATGGCTTCAGTTATTCTGACCACGCCCTAGCTGCTGTAACTGAGATTTTTTCTGCCTGGTTGCCTTCCCTGGTAGAATTCCAGCTTTTTTCCTGGAGACATAGTAGGCTCGCCTTCCATTATTCGCCAGCCTTCAGCCCTCTCAGGCCATGGCTCTCTGGCCTGGGGAAGTTTGTAGGTGACCCTCTGACTGCTTTTTTGTCTTCCACTTTCACCAGCTTGATCTGGCGCCATTGCTCAACCAGGGAACACTCACTGGTCCCTCCTTCATGGGCATCCCCACTTCACAGCTCTCAGCCCACCTCTGCCCTTCCTCTGAACTCTCTTTACTTCTGAATGCCTTCCAGAATTCAAACTCTGGGTTCTAAATGGTCTCTCTATGCTCTCGGAGAGACCAATGATCTATCTAGCTCAGTATCCTGTCTTTCAAGGAGGATTCTGAACTCTCATTTGTAACTTCCGGGGCAGCCCCAACTTCCTCATTATACCAGATTAGGGCACACCAGGCCTGGAACAGGAGAGTTGAGGCCTCTTTAATTTAAGGGGACAGCAACCCTGTTAAAAAACTACTCTAAAAAAATCCTCTCTCCACTGCTGCATCAACTCCCGAACAAGAAGATGGTCAAAGGGCAGATGTTAACACCTAAATGATTTAGGCTCCAATACAGGAAAGCAGTTATGTATGTACTTAAATCCATTCCTATTGAGGGCAGCACTTTATATGTTTAACTTTAAGCCAAAAGTTTGGAGTGAAAAGTTCTGAGTTCTATTCCTAATGTTGTGTGTACTCTATGCTCTAAGCTGTTGGCTGTGGCTTTCATCCAAAGCCATGGACGGCAACGTGAAGATTCCAGTTGCTTCAGTGGCCTTTGGATCAGAGCATTTTAGCTGTGGTTCTCAACCTATTTACCATTGTGGGCTGCATATGTAGCTTTCTATGTGTTAGGCTGTATCCACACAATACATATATATATATATATATATACACACACACACACACATATATACACACACACACACACTACCTGTATGGCCCTGAGGATGTCACATGGGCCACAAGCTGCCAACGCACCATGGGTTGAGAATTACTGCCTTATAGTGTTTGTATGCATGTGTCTATGAAAAATTATTTTTAATGGTCCTGCTTTCTTTTGATCCACTTCTCACACAAATATTTCATCCTTCCTTTGTATGAGTAATGCCACAGTATAGCAGACTGAGTAATATATTAAGTGATTTTTTTCTATCAATGTTCATATTTTCCTCATGGCAACTGCTGTCTAGGTACAGTACCCTGTGCTACATCATTATATTTCAGTTTTGCAGGCTTTTTTATTTGTAACTCAGGGCCTGTTTGAGTGTTATTGGATATGCAGTCATTATTTCTGACTACAAATCTTTTTATTAAAATGTGTACAGTAAATCTGAGTTTAAATGTTATCACAGACAAGGTGTCCCAAAAGATCCTTAAACAAAGAACTTTTGAAAGATGACTATTTGTTTTCTCCTCTTCTCTGGGTAAAATCACGACCCCATGAAAGTCAATGGCAAAACTCTCATTGACTTCAATGGGGCTGGGATAGCAAACCTCTGTCTTAATTTTTCAAATCAATTTTAATTATTGTACAATATCAGAATGTAAATTAAACTATTTTCAACCAGCCTATTTAATTAGGAATACTTGAGTAACATTGATGTGCATTAATTATTATGAACCATTTTTCTATCTTGGGTTGTATGCAAGATCCACTCAAATGAATGAGAATCTGCAAACCTATGAATGAAAGCAGAATTTGGCTCTATGTATGCACAGTAGTTCCTAAATTGCTGCAATTTTTTTTTAATTCAACACCTAGTTCTTTGTCTATATTTTTACATCTACAACTGCAGCTGTGCAGCTGTTCATATAAGAAGGTGATCAGACATTTAGAGTTAGTGTTTATACATTCAGAAGAAGACACATGGCCAGATTTGTAAAGAGGTGCATCTGTGTAAGATCTAGCAAAAAAGACGGTTAGGTGTCAGAAGCAGTCCAGATCCTTTTCAGATGTCCATGTGCTATTTTCAACATAGGCACATTTTTTGAAAATTTTCTAGGATTGCCTAATGTGGCAAGGGTGGCTTGTTCTGCCCTTTCATAGGCACTGTGCCCTCTTCAGCTATGACTATGATATGCCTGGGTGGGAGCAGTGGGGGGGGGCCCAGTCCCACCCTCTGCCCCAGGCCCCAACCCAGGGACCCTGTGTGGAATAGTCTCCAAAGTGCCCAGTCCGTGACTTACTCCCTTCCCTGGGTCACCTGTCCTTGGCACCACTGCTCGCAGTCTGCTTCCTGGAACTGGATGAGGAGGGATTCTCCCTCAGGCCTGTGTCTTGGATTCCTGGCCGTGGCCAGACAGGTACCCCCTTTTGTCTCTAGTACCTTTTGGGGTTGTGGTATGTGGCAGTGGTTGCTCCAAGTCCTATAGTAGCGTAGCTCAGCTCAGCTCTGTTTCTCCTCTTAACTCCCTTCCAGCTGCCCCCAGCTGCCTGACAGGGAGGCTTTTAACTGCTGGGGCAAACTCCTTGATTGGCCTCAGCTGGCCTAATTGGCCTAATTGCCCTGGAGTAGCCCCAGCTGGATCACCCAGGGAACAGGGATTTGTTAATCCTGGGGCTAATATAGATCCCCTCTACTACTCTCCTGTAGCCATCAGGTCTGGCCCTGTCACACTATATACAAATGATAAAAGATGATGGGCAAGGGTGCAGGTACAGCAATATGAAAGAAATAATGTATGATTATGTCAGACATTTTCAATATTGTTTATTGTGTACTGGTTCTATGTAGGAATAATCTAACTAAGGTACTTGTGGGGCTCATATTACTGAAGTAACTGAACACTTCATAATCTTTAATGTATTTATTCTCATGCCACCCCACGAATTAGCAAAGGATTATGAATGGGATTATATGATGGATTTGCCTGTGATGATAGGGGACTTGATTCAATGAACCAGAAGGTCCCTTCCAGTCCTATGTTGCTATGTATTATTAGCCCCATTTAACAGAGGGGAAGTAAGACATAGAGAGAATGTCTACACTGCGATAAAAATCCTGTGGCACCAAGTTTCAGAGCCTAGATCAGATGACTCCGGCTTGCAGGGCTCAGGTTGCAAGGCTATACAATTGCAGTGTATATATTTGGGCTCGGGCTCTGAGACCCTGGGGTGTGTCTCAGATCCTAGGTTCCAGCCCAAGCCTGAACATCTACACTGTAATGGAACTCATGAGCCCAAGTCAGTTGACCCAGGCCAGACATGGCCATGATGCAGGTCTTTCACTCAGTGTAGTCAGACCCAGAGACGAAGGATGTGTCTCAACTGCAGTCATGAGGTGTGACTGCACTTGAGGTGTTACTGCAATTTGAACCAACATGTCAAGGCCAGTTTTAATAATTTTTAAGCTCAGGACCTGGAACAAAGAAGCTGCAGCAGCTTGAGATTCAGCACAGGCTGTACAAATCCACCTGGAACCCTGGCTAATTACTTGCAGGGCTTGTTCACACTTAAGTTCATACTTCCATGCTTTTACTGTTCAAGGACCTTAGCTCAAGTATGCTGGCTCGAGCTGCACTCAGTGACTGCCCTCCAGACATACCTTAAGTGACTTGGCCAAGGGCACATAGGACATCTGTGGAGGAGCATGGAGTGGAACCCAGATCTGCCAAGTTAGTGTCTTACCCATTGGACTCCCTCTCAAGTGATCTATTGTAAATAGATCACAAATTCTTTGGGGAAGAGACCTTTTTTTTCCAATATGTGTGTGCACAATGCCAAGCACAGTGAGGTTCCAGTCCCTGACTAAGGCCTCTAGGCACTACAGCAGTACAAATACAAAATCATCGTCATAAAAAATACCATTATTCATAAACCTGCAGAGTTATCTTATTCTCTCCAAGTGAAACTCCGTTCTCTGCAGAAAGCCAACACAGGGTCTGCACATCACCTAAGTCCCACTTACCCCCTATTTTGAGGGCTCGAGTAGGATTAGAATAGTATATGTGTCTTGTTCTGGGCCCATGAATTTAACTCTCAGACAGAACCCACTACTGTGTACCTCCATTCTCTCTCAGATATTTACAGCAAAATTATAATGTCCCAGCAGGGAAATCACACTTGGATTAGACAATCTAGAAAAAATTAGATCCTGAAACCTTCACCCTTTTATAGAAGCAAGCTTCACCAAAACCAAATCCGTAACTGGCATAAACTAGTGCAATTCCCCTTGGGGTCAACAGGAGTCATGCCTGTTTGCACAGGAGCTGAATAGGACCAAAACTTTAAAATATTCTGACAAACATTTCCCCTCTCCTATTCCCACATCTTTACTTTTAATAATACTTTAATAGCTCTTATCTAATGCTTTTCATCAGTAGGTCTCAAAGCATTTTACAGATGGGGAAACTGAGGCACAAGGTTACTCTTTAGGTCAGCAAAACCCAGAGAGTGCTCTGTCCACTAGGCCATGTTGCTTCTGGATTCCACTCCAGACTGTGGGTATGAACTGAAGCCAAGCTTGGAATCTTTTATGGTTTGGCTTTTACTGGTAAGAATAATAAAAGATACAACTCTCCAGGGTTCACTAATAAAACAAGATTTTTGCCCTCATTAGTTTGGGCATCTGCATTTGATGGAATATTTAACAAGTGTAGGGAATTATTTGACAAGCCTGGAAAATATGAAAAAATGCCATAAAATCCTGTATTAAATACAGACAGCATTTCTCATATGATGAGTGGGGTCCCGCAGGGATCAGTTCTGAGTCTGGTTCTGTTCAATATCTTTATCAATGATTTAGATAATGGCATAGAGAGTACACTTACAAAGGTTGAGGATGATACCAAAGTGGCAGGAGATGCAAGTGCTTTGGAGGATAGGATTAAAATCCAAAATGATCTGGACAAATTGGAAAAATGGTCTGAAGTGAAGGATGAAATTCAATGATGAAAAATGCAAAGTACTCCACTTAGGAAGGAACAATCAGCTGCACACATACAAAAGGAAAACATCTGTCTAGGAAAAAGTACTGCAGAAAGAGATCTGGTGGTCATAGTGTATCACAAGCTAAATATGAGTCAACAGTGTAACACTGTTGCAAAAAATGCAAACATAATTTATTAAGAGGAATGTTGTAAGCAAGACACGAGAAGTAATTCTTCCACTCTAGTCTACGCTGATCGGCCTCAACGGGAGCAGTGTGTCCAGCTCTGAATGCCACATGTCAGGAAACATGTGGACAAACTGGAGAAAGTGCAGAGAAGAGCAACAAAAATGATTAAAGGTCTGGAAAACTTGACCCATGCGGAAAGATTGAAAAAATTGGTTTTGTTTAGTCTAGAGAAAAGAAGACTGAGTGGGAGAACATAATAACAGTTTTCAAGTACATAAAAGGTTATTACAATGAGGAAAGAGAAAAAATGTTCTTCTTAACCTCTGAGGATAGGACAAGAAGCAATGGGCTTAAATTTCAGCAAGGGCAGTTTAGGTTGGACATTAAGAAAAACTTACTAACTGTCAGGATAGTTAAGCACTAGAATAAATTGCCTAGGGAGGCTGTGGAATCTCCATCACTGGAGTCTTTTAAGAGCAGGTCAGATAAACGTCTGTCAGGAAGGTCTAGGATAATGCATGATCCTGCCATGAGTGCAGGGAACTGGACAAGATGACCTCTCAAGGTCTCTTCCAGTCCTATGATAGGTTTAAATTAACCTTTCGACTCTTAAAAATACATTCATGGTTTCTCTATGATGTTTAAAAACAGAAGTTTATAGTTGTTGTAGTTCACTGAATAATAATCAGCCACATTCAAAATAATAGGAAAGTAAAAAACCTGAGTTTTAGATATAATTCAAGACTGGAGACTATTATTCTTGAACTAGTTTGTTTCTTATCACATGGTTTTTCATTGTTCATAGCAAACTAACCGTTCACTAGCTGTCAAGTACATTTTCAAGGGATGAGGAGCTGATATGGAGAGATTGCTGTGCAGAAAACTATGGTATGCAGAATGATACAAATAAATTATTCCAGTGTTAACAATTGTGTTGTACTTCTGTGTCCTCATTACTGTCAGTGATTTTTGTTATATTCTGAGTCCCTAAAATTATACCATCTTTCAATGTCAATTTTTGCTGCCAAGGTAAGAGAATTTTGTGGCAAATATTAGTATATGCTGTAGCATAAAGGAGACAGCAATTCTTTGTGGCTGGATAATCTACTGCAGGATTTATAACTTCAGAGAATGTGAAACCATTTTATCATCTTTGTGTTTATCTATATAATGCCCGTTGTTCCCAATAAAACCATATCTATACCAGATGAAAATAAAACTGTACTTCCAGCTATGTAAAAAGATTCCAGGATTGTCACCCTTCTGTGTGTCATTCTAGAATATCTGTTGAGTCAGCGCAAGACAATAGAAACAGCTATAAGCATGGTTGAAGGCTTTTTTATTCAGAATATCACCAGGTTCAGTCATCAATGGGATTTACAATCTGTTACTATCCAATTTGTAAATTCTCAGCCATTTTGAATTACACCCGTGTGACGTATTTTTGCCATGCCAACAGACCTACATCATTATAATATCAGAGGTAACTCAATCAATAACCACTGTTAATCTGCAACTAATTTGCATCCAGCAATATCATTGGTTGCATGAGGGAGCCTTACAAATGGTGAATCACTTGCCCCAACTGCCACAGTTCTTCAAAACCACCCACACAACATCACAAACTGCACACACAATATGCATGAACAGAGGACTCTCAGATAGGAGTAGAGAAATTATTTTACCTCTGTATTTGGCACTGGTGAGACTAAGAACTGTGACCAATTCTGGTATCCACAGTTCAAGAAGGTGTAGATAAATTGGACAGGTTTCAGACCAGGGCCACAAGAATGACATGCCTTATAGTGATAATCTCAAGGAATTCAATCTATTTAGCTTCACAAAGAGAAAATTAAGGGATGACTTGATTACAATCTATAAGTACCTACATGGAGAAAAATATTTAATAATAGGCTCTTCAGTGTTGCAGAAAAAACTATAACACGATCCAAAGGCTGGAAGTTGAAGCCAGACCTATTCAGACAGTCAACAAAGCATACATTTTTAACATTGAGAGTAATTATCTGTTGGAAAACTGACCAAGTGTCTTGGTGGATTCTCCATCGCTGACAATTTTAAAATCAAGACTGGATGTTTTTCTAAAAGTTATGCTGTAGGCATTATTATGGGGAACTTCTATGTTATACAAGACTGTATAACCCAGAACTTCCTGTACTAGATGATCACAACGGTCCCTTCTGGTCTTGGAATCTATGAATAACCCTAAACACATAGACCCACTCACTGCAGTACACATTGTTCATTCGCCACCCTCACAAATCAGTACAAATCTCCCAACATAACACACACACACAACAAAAAATCCGAAACCACAACCCCTCGCAGAAAAATCAGCACACCCACTCTTCAGTCCCCATCCATTCAAATCAACACAACATATGCCAGTACAACACACACACTCGCCCCCCCTCCCTCATACTTCCCATAAACCCATAAACTTGAACAGCAAAAAGCAAGTTGTCACTAGTAATATCAGTTAAGTCTCCGTCCAGCTCCAAATAAAAGCTACCATGGAAAAAATTCCTCCCTTCTTGGATCTGGCTTTATTAACAAAAAGGCAGCTCCAAAATAACTGTGCATATGTAACCCTGCTTGGTGTGATACTCTGACCCCTTGTAGTAGCACCTGGCCCTGCTAGAGATTGATGAGCCTGCTACAGGCAGGGCTAAGAGCCGTGTGGATCCCAGGTTTGATCCTGATGACTTCTCAGCATTATGCATGAATACTTCTTTTTTTTCCTAGGGCTTGATGCTCCCTGGGTTCCTTTTCTTTATGCCACTCTGCAGCCAAACTATAACTTCTTTCCCCAGAGGATTATCTCTACCTCTGTTATTTTCAGAGGGAAGCTAATGAGCCCCCAGCAATAATCAACCTGCAATAATCAACCTGTAGCTCCCTACAGGGTTCCAACACCTGCTGAGAGCATGGGGCAACCAGGGAATCTTGACAACCATCTTTCATTTAAGATTTTCAAAGAAATGCTTACTACAATAACATTTGATGCACATTATTATCCTTATTCCCAAGATGTGAAAACTGCAGCAAATAGAGATTAAGCCACAGGTAATGCCATGAGTAAGTGGCAGAGCCTCTCTGAGAACCCAAAACTCCTGGCTCTTAGACTATATTCCCTTCCTCAGTGCCTGTGATGTCAAATGATTGAACTTCACAAATTCATCATTACTCCTACAAAACACTAATTTTGCCTCTCTCACCCTCCCCTCTTTTTAACATATGAATTTAAAAAATCAATTTGCCCAGCATCACTTTGGCTCTGTGATGGGGTATACCAGGCCCTCTGATGCCCCCTGCTGGAGGTCTCACAGTTCTTGCACACACCACCCCAGAAAAGGAGCAGTGAAGGTGGTCTTCCAGGTCTGCCTAGAAAGGCTGTAGGAAAGCAGCCAATCAGAGTGCAACAGGCTCAGCTAAAAGGAGCTGCAGGGATTGAACTAGTCAGTTATGGACTGGAGGCAGAGAAATTGTGCAGGCAAGGAGGCAAACCCCTCCTCAAGCACGGATAAGACAGAAAGAACACAATCACTATAACCCTAAGGTAATGGTCGAAGGTGATGGGACTGAGTGGGAAGTAATCTAGGGAATGAAACAGCAACTTATTACGGGAAGCAATACATGGCTGCTGTTTACAGGGTTCCTGGACTCATAGACTCATATAAGGTCAGAGGGGACCATTGTGATCATCTAGCCTGACCTCCTGCACAGTGCAGCCACAGAACCTCATCCACCCACTCCTTCAATAGACCCCTAACCTAAGACTGAGTTACTGAAGTCCTCAAATAATGATTTAAAGACTTCCAGGTACAGAGAATCCACCAGCAAGTGACCTGTGCTCCATGCTACAGAGGAAGGTGAAAAAATTCCTTCCTGACCCCAAATATGGTGATCAGTTAAACCTGGAGCATGTGGGCAAGACTCACCAGCCAGACACACAGAAAGAATTCTCTGTAGTAACTCAGAACACACCCCATCAAATGTCCCATCATAATCCATTAGCATATCTACCACCAGTAGTCAAAAATCAGTCAATTGACAAATTAGGCTGTCCCATCATATCATCCCTTCCATAAACTGATCAAGCTCAGTCTTGAAGCCAGCTAGGTTTCTTGCCCCCACTGCTCCCCTTGGAAGGCTGTTCCGGAACTTCACTCCTCTGATGGTTAGAAACCTTCGTCTAATTTCAAGTCTAAACTTCCTGATGGCCAGTTTATATCCATTTGTTCTTGTGTCCACATTGGTGCTGAACTTAAATAATTGTTCTCCCTCCCTGGTATTTATCAATCTGATGTATTTATAGAGAGCAATCATATCTCCTCTCAGCCTTCTTTCGGTTAGGCTAAGCAAGCCAAGATCTTTGAATCTCCTCTCATAAAGCAGGGTTTCCATTCCTCGGATCATCTTAGTAGTCCTTCTCTGCACCTGTTCCAGTTTGAATTCATCTTTCCTAAACATGGGGGACCAGAACTGCACACAGTATTCCAGATGAGGTCTGATCAATGCCTTGTATAACAGTACTAACACCTACCTATCTCTACTGGAAATACCTCACTTGATGCATCCTAAGACTGCATTAGCTTTTTTCACAGACACATCACATTGGTGGTTCATAGTCATCCTGTAATCAACCAATACGCCCAGGTCCTTCTCTTCTGTCACTTCCAACTGATGTGTCCCCAGCCTATAGCAAAACTTCTTGTTATTAGTCCTTAAGTGCATGACCTTGTATACTTTCCACTATTAAATTTCATCCTATTTCTATAACTCCAGTTTACAAGGTCATCCAGATCTTGTATGGTATTCTGGTCTTCTCTGTATTAGCAATTCCTCCCAACTTTGTATCATCCGCAAACTTTATTAGCATACTCCCACTTTTTGTGCCAAGGTCAGTAATAAAAAGGTTAAATAAGATCAGTCCCAAGACTGATCCCTGAGGAACACCATTCGTAACCTCCCTCCAGCCTGACAGTTCATCTTTCAATATGACTCATTGTAGTCTCATCTTTAACCAGTTCCTTATCCACCTTCCAATTTTCATATTAATCCCCATGTTTTCCAATTTAACTAATAATTCCCCATGTAGAACTGTATCAAATGCCTTACTGAAATCTAGGTAAATTAGATCCACTGCATTCCCTTTGTCTAAAAAATCTTCTCAAAAAAGGCCCAGGGATGGGGCTGAAGACCCTGTAGAGGGCCAACCATTTATTGAAGTTTGTTACCCCAGAAGGGGTTCACCAATTCAACAATTAACTCTGTGATTTAGCCAGAGGGCTAAGCCACTGAAGACCGAGGTAGTGAAGTCAACAACCTACAAGGGGTGCCAGGAGTGGAGAACAAGAAACTGCAGCATCACACCCAGCTAACCAGAGGTGAGAGGTGAGCACCCCCCTGTCACAGGCACCCTCAAATCTCCCTTTTTTCCTCTCATGGTGTTCAAACCTTTCCAGTGCTTTGAGCCTGCTGCAGCCAGTGCCTCAATTTAATATAGTCCATTTGTTCAGCTGAGAATCAGAGTTGGGTTTAAGCATAAACTTTCACTTTTGCATTCACTCAAGGGCTGAAAGGGCCTTTCACTCTGCTTGGTGTAGACTGCAAAGTCTTAAACTAATGTTCATTAGAAAATAGAGGGAAAATTAATTTACATAAAAGAAATTGTACCAAAAAAATCATACGTAGGTCTAAGTTGCCCTCGCCTTGTCAAATTAGACCCAAACTCTTCAATTTATAGACAAGACAAATCAGAAAACAAATGTCCCCATCTGAGAGATTCCCTTTGCATTTCCCAGCTCCACTTCCTTTGTGTCAATCACTCCAGCAGATTCCTCCTGGTATCAACCCCCATCCTCTCCTGAAGTGGGAATGAAGCTTGTCAAATATTTCCTTCAAACCACTGTAGCATGGAGAAAAAAATGAATTGGCATTATGAACCCAATAGCCATGGACTCCTAGACTGAATTCTGCTTGGTGAGATCCAGTGGCTGGTAAGTGCAACAGAGCAAGATTCTCCATTGGTGTATATCTATGTAGGTCCACTGAAATCAATTGAGTTATGTATTTTTCACCAGCTGAGAGTCTGGCCCATACTCTCTTTTCATTTCTCTGGTGCAATTTTAATACCAGGGCTCCTTTGAAATCTCATAAATAATTAGTTACCTTTCCCACACAAAGATTTTCTTTCTTCTTTATGTTAGTCCATTAATACATAGTTAGCTCTTTGTGTCTCAGCCTAAATTACCATCATTCTACCTTTCTCCAGGGCATCTCTGCTTTCCCTTGCTTAACTGTTACACGGTTAGCATCACATTTTCCAATTTCATATTCCATGATTTTTTAACTGGCAGTATCCAACTGGTATTCAGACATCAGTGAAAATCTGCCCATATCTGCTAACTTACCTATTCAACAAACCCTACAAATGCTAAATTTTAACCCATTTATTTATACAAATAGGAAATAAGGCCATGATACTGCAACATGGTCTGCTATAAACTAATATAGAAAATAAGCCCCTGATTCAGGAAAAAAATCCATTAGCACGGACTCCTGAACTCTTGCTGAGTCCCAATCACCTCCATGGGATAACACAGTGATTCTACACTAATGGATTGCACTGAACAATTAGGGCCTAAAAAAAGTGAGGTTATACATATATGGTGGATGTGTTGAGGTAGAAGATTTGCACTTGTCCCATCAGAACAATTATGCAAGCTTAGCACTTATAGTAATTTACATTTTTAAGTGCTTTAAAAACTTCAACAAATGAATTCTCATAACAGGGCTGAGAGGTAAGTAAGTACTACTATCCTCGTTTTATATGTGGGGAACTGAGACAAAGAAGTTAGTGATTTGTCCATGTCCATACAGCAAATCAGGGTCATACTCAAATTTAGAAAAGCTCAGTGTCATGTGACTGGGATATGGACAGTTGTGCCTAGTGGTTGCAGCAGGATGTTAGGCGCACAAACGCACTTTTAAGAGCAGACCACATGCTAAGAAGAACCAGTTGGAAGCAGTCTGGTGATAGTTTCATCAGACACACTGCTAAGAGTACCTGGATCTCCTATGTCTTATGCAGCTCTGTTTTATTCTAATAAAGCCTTATTTCTAAGAGTTAAACTGTGCCTCCTTCTTATGAAACCACAAGACAACACATGGTACCAGAGTGAGGTAGTAAAAAGGACTGTGGTGAAGGAGTAAAAGAGTCATTTTGGAGATGGAACAACTAAAAGCCCCAAGAATTTGAAACTCAGGTAACGCTGCAGACTCCTGGAAGAGATTCAAACTGAAGGCATGTCTACACTGCTGCAGTGGCAGGCATCGATCAGCAGCATCGATTGAGAGGGTCTATGTAGACCTGCTCAGTCAATGGGAGAGTGAAAAAAAGAGTGAATTAGTCCATCTCCGCAAAAGGTGGAAGGCCGTGTTGACTGGAGATACTCTCCCATCATCGTAGCGACGTGAAGAAGCCACGCTGCCTAGACATAAGTACATTGATGTGAAATACACTAGTTACAAAATGTACCTAGTGTATCTCGTGCCGACCCAGCATGGCAGTGTAGACCAGGCCTAAGTTATGAGCTAGATAGATAGAGAGACAGATATGCAAGCACCTGGCTTTGGTGAGAAAGAAGACCAGCAGAAAATAACATTCTTAGAATCATAGAATCATAGAGTTGGAAGGGACCTCAGGAGGTCATCTAGTCCAACCCCCTGCTCAGAGCAGGACTAACCTCAGCTAAATAATCCGAGCGAGGGTTTTGTCAAGCCACATCTTAAAAACCTCTAAAGATGGAGATTCCACCACCTCCCTAGGTAAACCATTCCAGTGCTTCACCACCCTCCTAGTGGAAAACTTTTTCCTAATGTCCAACCTAGACCTCCCCCACTGCAAATTGAGACTGTTGCTCCTTGTTCTGTCATCTGCCACCACTGACAACAGCCTAGCTCCATCCTCCCTGGAACTCCCTTTCAGGTAGTTAAAGGCTGCTATCAAATCCCCCCTCATTCTTCTCTTTTGCAGACTAAACAAGCCTAGTTCCCTCAGCCTCTCCTCATAAGTCTTGTGCTCCAGCCCCCTAATCATTTTTGTTGCCCTCCACTGGACTCTCTCCAACTTGTCCACATCCTTTTTGTAGTGGGGGGCCCAAAACTGGACACAATACTCCAAATGCGGCCTCACCAATGCCGAATAGAGGGAATAATCACCTCCCACGGTCTGCCGGCAATGCTCCTACTAATGTAGCCCAATATGCTATTAGCCTTCTTAGCAACCAGGGCACACTGCTGACTCATATCCAGCTTCTTATCCACTGTTACCCCCAGGTCCTTTTCTGCAGAGCTGCTGCCCAGCTTGTCGGTCCCCAGTCTATAGCTGTGCATGGGATTCTTCTGTCCTAAGTGCAGGATTCTGCACTTGTCCTTCTTGAACCTCATCAGATTTCTTTTGGCCCAATCCTCCAGTTTATTTAGGTCCTTCTCTATCCTATCCCTTCCTTCCAGGGTATCTACCACTCCCCCTAGCTTAGTATCATCTGCAAACTTGCTGAGAGTGCAATCTACCCCATCCTCCAGATCATTAATGAAGATGTTGAACAAAACCGGCCCCAGGACCGACCCCTGGGGCACTCCACTTGTGACCGGCTGCCAGCTAGACAAGGAGCCATTGATCACTACTCGTTGAGCCCTATGGTCTAGCCAGTTCTCTATCCATTTTATAGTCCATTCATCCAACCCATACTTCTTTAACTTGCTGATAAGAATACTGAAAGAGACCATATCAAAAGCTTTGCTAAAGTCAAGGTATATCACGTCCACTGCTTTCCCCATATCCACAGAGCCCGTCACTTCTTCATAGAAAACAATCAGGTTGGTCAGGCATGACTTTCCCTTGGTGAATCCATGTTGACTGTTCCTGATCACCTTCCTCTCTTCCAAGTGCCTTAAAATGGATTCCTTGAGGATCTGCTCCATGATTTTTCCAGGGATTGAGGTGAGGCTGACCGGTCTGTAGTTCCCTGGATCCTCTTTCTTCCCTTTCTTGAAGATGGGCACTATGTTTGCTCTTTTCCAGTCATCAAGGACCTCCCCTAATTGCCACAAGCTTTCAAAGATAATAGCCAATGGCTCTGAAATCACATCAGCCAACTCCCTCAGCACCCTCAGGTGCATTGCATCTGGCCCCATGGACTTGTGTATGTCCAATCTTTCTAAATAATTCTAAATAATTCTTCTTAAACACTGCAGGGCTTGAGGCAGTGGATGTCTTTAATGGCATGCAATTAAGTCAGGCTTAGAGAGCAAGTTATAACATAGTTTTGCAGAAATTTGAATAGTACTACATACCTAAAAAAGAGTGAAACACTTGAAAAGTATAAGTTTTGCCTTAGAAGACAAAAAGAAGGAGAGTCCTTTGAAGAATTCCTAACAGAGCTGAAGCTAATGAACCAAACCTGCAACTATGGACTGTTAGCAGATTCAGTTATAAGGAACCAAAATTGGAATTGTAATCAGAGATCCAAAGATGAAAAAAAGACTATTGGAAGATGTGGATCTCACTTTGGATAAAGCAGTAAGACTCTGTCAGGCACCAGAAATCACTCTGAACAGAATAAAAATAATGGAAAGAAAACAGGACACTGTCACTCTGGATAGAATGACAAGAAAAAAAACTGGCAAGCAGTAAGTTGATAAAGAACAAAAAATGCAGACAAGCATGAAAAAAGCAAAGCACAAGAGTTTGCAAGGGTCAGCTTCAAGGATCGCACAAGATGTGGACACAAACACAGACCTCAACAATGCTCAGCATAGGGTAAGCACTGCAATATTTGTAAAAAGATAAATCATTTGCCATAGTCTGCAACTAGAATCAACAACTGAAGAAGAGGAAACAAGCATGCATGCTGATTCAGTAATCCAGGAGGAGAGCACAGACAGCAGCACAGAAGAGTTCTGTCTAGGAGCTGAATCTGAAGAGAAAGGAACAAATGGAATGGACAATTTCTTTAGAGACTCATATAACCTACAAATTGGACACTGGTGCTCAGATAAATGTTGTTTCCAATATTAGTGTTAAAAGGTTGAAGAAAAAACCAGAGAACACAGTGAGCAAACTGAAAGCTTATAAGGGGGGATTCATTCCTACTAGAAGTACACATGTACTAGAAGTGAGAGTAAAAGATCAAATAGAACTGACAAACTTTGTGATGGTTAAAGGAAACAAAGCACCTCTATTGGGTTTAAAAACATGACAAGCTCTTGGGCTGATACAAAGAGTGCACATGGTAGAGGTGATAAGGGACACAGGGATAGAAGAACAGTATCAAGATATTTCTGAGGGCCTAGGAAAACTAGCAACTGAATCTAAAATTGCTCTAACAGAACCAAGTTGAACTATAACATATGCCACTAGAAATATTCCTCTAAGAAAAAAAGCTTCAAAAAAAGACTTGATCTTTTACTAAAAACAGACAATCAGAAAAATAGAAGATCCTACAAAATGGGTGCATTCATTAGTAATAGTAAGAAAAAAGATGGAACACTAAGATTATGTCAAGATCCTAAGGAGTTTAACAAATATATCAAAAGGGAACACACTTTCAGGGAAGACATTTTGGGGGGATATGACTAGTGCAAAGTATTTTACTACTTTAGATACATCATCTGGATTCTGGCAGATTCTCTTAGATGAGAGGAACTCCAAATTATGTATGTTTGTTATGCCATATGAACGATAATGTTTTCTCAGGTTACTGTTTCATCTAAAATCTGCTCCAGAAGCCTTTCATAGGACTATGTAGTAAATATTTGAGGGAACTGAAGGCACAGAAGTGTGTATAGATGACATTCTCATCTAGGGCACAACAGAGGAACATAACTACATGTTAAAGAGAGTATTAGACAGGGCTAGATCAATAGGCCTGAAGCTAAATGGACAAAAATGTAAATTCAGGTTCAGAGAAATTACCTATTTAGGAGAATGATTAACTGAATAAGGGGTATGTATTGATCGTAGCAGAATACAAGGTATAGCAAATATGCCACACCCAGAAAATAAGGAAGGAGTACAGAGGAACAATGTATAATTTTGTTGGTAAATTTATACCTAATTTGGCTGCATAAACCAGTTAAGGGCCTGGTCTAAAGTTGATGTGGATTTATTTACATATGCAGATAAAGACTGTTTTGATTTTGGATTATTTTCATTATCCAGAGGTTGTTTTTTTAGAAAATACCACTTCAAAACATGTAATGTCCATGAAATCCATATTTTCCTGACATGGAATCCCTGAAGTTCATGTCTAATAATGGTCCACAGTTTGAAGGACATGAATTTAAATTTTTAGAGTTTATGGGTTTAATTATGTAACTTCAAGTCCCAGATATCCTCAATCCAATGGTTTTGTAGAGAATGGTCTGAAAACTGTTAAGGATTTTTGAAAAAGGCCACAGATACAGGTATTTGTCTATTCTGAACTACAGAGCAGCATCAGTGAACCATGGACTGCCACCTACAGAGATATTGTTTCACAGGAAGTTGAGAACAAGACTCCCTAGAGTAGTAGTAGTCCCTAATGGCACTACTGACTTAAATGTGGATAAGCAATCTAAATGTAAACAAAAGATATATTATGACAGAGGGTCCAGTGTGTTGGAGCCTTTGAAGCCTAGAGATGCTGTGTGGATTCATGATGGTACTTGCTGGGCATAGAGGGTAGTAGTGACTCATGAGGTCACCCTACAATCTTAGGAAGTACAGACTTCGGAAGAACATACGTTTTGGAGGAGCAGGAGATATCTTCCTGAAGAAAAAGGGGATAAAGAGGCAGATACTTCACTGACTAAGCACTGAGAATACCACTGAGGATCCTTCAGATCAGCAAGCAGATCAGTCTGCTGATTCAGCTTGTACAAGGACTGAAGTGATCTCTCATAGTTCTAATAGACTGTTCAGAGCTCCTGAAAGACTTATTGAGCACTGCTAACAAAACTGAGTTTCATGTTTGTAACTCTCTTAGGGTTTAGAGAGTATGGTCCCTTTAAATCTCATCCTAAGACAGAGGAAGTGCTGGTTGTTCACAGGAGGAGGGGAGTTGAGGCAGGGAGAGTGACAGGGGCATATGTTGGGAGATATGGCCACAAGAGGACCTACAATGAGCAGGTCCTCCCCTAGTGAAGCAACCAAGAACCAGCCCACAGCCCAAGAGGGACAAAGCAGACAACTGGAGATGTCCCAGGATGGGAGCCAGGAGGAGCTCCATACCAGGAAGGAACCACCTGAAATGGACAAACTGGAGCTGGATCTACTATTGCCATCATCCAGAGCTGTATGGGGCCATGACTACTGTGGCTTGTGACTTCCCATTGGGAATAAGGAGGGAGGTTGTGGGCATTAAGTGGGGAGATGGTTGCTTTGTGTGGGTTTGCAGAGCTGCAGAAGAGGGCACCGGAGTGGTTTGCTGGGGAAAGTTTACTGGGGCCAAAAACTACCGGGAGCACCGAAGACTCACTGCCAGACTGGAATTCTGTTCAGGATTTCTGAATGCTAAGAGTAGATGCAGTGCTCAGTATCTATCATTTTTTTATTGTGGTACCACTGGGCCCATGGGTCCTTGTGCTGCATGTAACCCTGTTTTACCGCACACCCTATCTTTTCCCCCTGTTTTTTCTCCAAAGCAATCTAGTGTTAGCTTCACCACCAGATACACAGCTAGGAGCACATGGCTTTCCTTTGTTTTATGTAACTCTGTTTTAATTCTAATGAAGCCTTACTTCTACAAGTCCAGACCATGCAGCCTTCTTATGAATCCACAAGACAACACACAGGAGACAAGACTAATGGTCGGAGCAGGAGCCAGGTCTAGTGATTGGAACAGGAGTTGATAATCAGGAGTTAGAGCCCAGGGTCTGAGTCAGAGCCAGAGCCAAGAGTCAGAGCTGAAATCAGAGGTCAGGAATCAGAGCCACGGGTCAGAATTGGTTTTCCTTGGGTGAGACAAGGCAGGGGCAAGACTGGGACCAAGGCAGGAGCAGGATTGGAACAAGGTTGGAACAAGAGAGGAACAGAACTGCAACAAGCAGGCACAAAAACTGTGACATAGGCTAATTCTTTGAACAACCAGTGAGCTGCTGCTGCTGCTGCTAGACTAAAGAGCTGGTCTGCTGACTCTTCCTCCCAATCAGACAGTGTAGCCAATCAGACAGCCTACTGCAGGCCAGCTGTGCTTATCTGGTTGCTCTGAGACTGGGCCTGCTGCAGGCCCTGATTCTTGACCGTACCTCCACCTCAAAGGTGCCTCCTAAGGTCCTTGGTACCCTGTTTCTCAGAGTACTTCTGACAGAACTATCACAATAGGTCCAGAGTGTGGATGTTCCCTACTGGTTCTCAAAACGGTTCATCTGGACTGGAGTCTTCCAAGCATGAGCATGCACAGGAATAAAAATTTGGCTGCTTTTGGAGGGGCACTTTCTGTGCCCCCTGCAGCTGGAGCAGCTAGATCTCTCCCCCTCTGTGGCCAGAGGACCTGGTTTGCAGCCTTTGGAGCTGGCTCTCTCCACCCTCACCCTCCTTCCCCTCCCCTGCAGTCCCCCCGCCCCCACAACTGGAAGACCTGGCTCTCTTCTCCCATGTGCAGCCCCACAGCCAGTGGAGCTAGTTCTCCACCCTCCCTCCCCTGCAGCCAGAGGAGCTGGCTCTCCCCAACTTGCCCTCACCGATTGGAGGGGTGTGCCCCTGTTTGCTTCCCCTTGCACAAGCCCCTGCTTCTGGGTACTGAAGCCTTTCCTTAAGTCATGGAGAGTCAAGGATTCAATGGACCAGGTATTTCTCCTGTCCGTGGACTGTTACAAGTGGCAATGACAGGCTGGAGTAATTTGTTTGAGGATCATGTCTCTTTAAGAACTAGTCTGTGACTCAGTTCTCGCTCTCTCTCGCTCTCCTTAGCAGCTCTAAGAAGTTAATACATGTAGAGGCAGAGCATTTTAGTTTTGTTTTTAACAGCCATCCCTCCTAACTAGACATGCTGGAACAGGCGGGGTGTTTACTTCAATAAAGAATCATCTTTCTCGTACACTAGCTTCAGACTACTTCATCAGAACCCCAAAGAACACAACATGGTACCAGAAGTGGTTGGATTACATGGAGTGAAAACTGAGAAAAAGAAAATGCAGCAGTTAAGGATTGCCATAGAGCTGAAACTCTCCAGTCATACAGTGGACAACTGGAGGAGGTTGAAGCAGCAGTTCAGCATTTTACACATGGGCGAGTGGAGCCATTGAGGAGCCAAATGAGGAAAATTATAGCAAATATATCAGGGTCTGAAGCTCTGGATGTCTATAAAGTATGCAGTTGAGCCAAGCAGAAAAGACTGATTATGAGACAGTGATCTGAAAGTTTGAGTGCTGCATTCCAATAGAAAATGAGACTTTTGAGAGGGATCAGTTTCACATGAGATCACAAAAAGATTGAGAATCGTTTGAGGAATATGTAAAAGATCTCAGACTGAGTCACTAGTGTAATTTCAGAGGACTCACAGATTCCCTAATTAGAGACCAGCTAGTGATGGGGATCAGATCAGAGCTCAGAAAAAGATTGCTGGAGAATCCTGATCTCAAGCTAGAGAAAGCAAACAGCATCTGCCAAGCAACAGAGACTACCCAGACCAGGCTGGAGCTTTTAAAGGGAAAGCAAGATGCTGACACTGCGGACAGGATAACAAATCCTCAGAGAAAAGAGCAGAGACAGAACAGAAATCCCATGGAGAAGTCTGAGAAATACAATCAGAAAGTGTCTGCAGAAGACAGCATAAAGGGCTGTGCGCGATGGTAACAGATGTAGACCACAGCAATGTTCTGCCTTTAGCTAATGTTGCAACAGGTGCAAGAAATTAAATCAGTATGCAAGAGTTTGCAAACAGGAGCATGGGCACAGAAAGAATCAAAGTGTACATGAGAACAAAATACAGCATAACATGTGAATTCATTCCGGCTCAACAACCATACGTCCCATTTTGGCCAGGACAGTCTCTTTTTTAAGCCCTGTCCCAGCCACCCCAACTTTTTTGGCAAGAGCAAACAGGACAAATGTCCATTTTTGCCAAAAAAGTGGGGTGCTGAGAAACATGTGGGGAGAAGGGGAATGGAGCTAGTGGTAACGCCAGCCCTGCACGGGAGTGGAAGACAGGGCTTGGGCGAGCAGCAATGCCATCTCCAGCCTCGTGCCTGGGGGGGAGGTCCATCCAGGGCTTGAGCAAGCAATGATGCCAGCACCACGCAGGGAGGAGGGACAGGGAGTGGGGAGGAGGGACAGGGCTCAGGCAAGCAGCTTGGACTATCCCACATGGGGTGGGGGAAGAGACGACTAAGCCCCCTTTGGGAAATATGGTCACCCTAATTATGAAGCTTTCTAGATTAATATACACCCTGCCTTGATAACCTTGGGCTAAGAGACAAAGGACCAGCCTCACCTCTGGCATGCCAAGAGAGTCCCATGATTCAGGTCCTCAATTCTCGAATAGGAGATGAAGAGCTTAAGAGAAGCTAGAGAGCTAAAAGATATCGAAAAACTATATAAGCTAACTTAGAGTTTGACTCAACTAACTAACTTAAGAACTAAGAGTTAAGAACTAACAACTAAGAATTAAGAAACTATGAACTGTGAATTAATTTAACATGGTAGGTTGCCCCTCTGGTACAGCCTGTGCACTATGCATGTCCAAACTTAATTTCCTCACCCACAGAATATCAGGATACACTTACTCTATAAGCTGGCATGTTTGTACCTATTAATGATATATACATACCTATTAATATATACATACTTATTAGCACATTCTCACATCTTTTATTTCTGGCCTAACCGGTTATTTCCATGTTCTCTGTGGTGTACCTATTAAGTTTATAGAGGGCATGAACTTAAGTAGCCTCCTACCTATACCAACTTGCTTTAAAGCATCCTCACCTATCTGTGCTAAAGGTCACAAACTGGGCTAAAGATCCTGAACATATGTATGCTAACTTGCTTTAGCCCAACATACAGGATGCGGCCTGTAGGTTCCTTGTATTATGGCCAAAAATACTCTAGTACAATTCTATAAATCTATTATAATAAAACAAACAATAAGAAAAGATATATAAGCAAGCAGGCTAGCCCTATGGGCTACAACAGATAAAGCTTAGAGTTTACAGTGGGGAGCTAATTCCTGATGTGAGCAGGAGGTAAAAGTAAAAAATTACAGTGAAAAGATTAGTGATCGTTCCAAGGCTGTGTGCATGTATACTAGGGTTAAAGATGTGTCAGGCATTAGGCCTTATTCAGAGAGTGAATATGCTGTACAGAGACAGACAAAATAAATTCAAGATAAATTCCAGGATGTTTTTGAAGGATTGAGAAACTGACCATAGATTATAAAATTGAGCTGTCAGAGCTCAACATTCCTGTGATACATGCTCCTAGGAATGTTTCTCTGGTTCTAAGAAAACAACTTAAAGAGGAATTAGATAATTTGGTTGACAGAGGCATTATTGAGAGAGTAGAGGAACCCAGAGTGGATCCTTTCTCCCATGTGTAGACCCAAAGGAACTCAATCAACATATCAAAAAGGAACATTTTCCCGCAAGGGAAGACATTTTTTGAGAAATGGCACAGGCTAAATATTTCTGCACATTAGATGCATCAGCTGGATTTTTGCAGGTTCCACTAGAGAAAACTATCATGTCTGTGCATGTTTAACACACCGTATGCAAGATTCTGCTTTCACAGATTGCCTTTTGGATTAAGTTCACCATCAGAAGTGTTTCACAGAATTGTACAACAAATATTTGATGGCATTGAAGGTATCAAAGTATATATTCATTATGTTTAAATATGGGGATGTACAATGTAGGAACATGACCAGAGTATAGAGAGCTCTGGAAAGGGCTTGCTTAGAGGAGTTAAAATTAAATAAAGACATATGTAAATTCAGAAACAGAGAAATAACATTGTGGTGAAAAATTAAGAGAGCAAGGAGTACAGATAGATCACAGCAGGGTACAGGCAGTTTCCAGTATGCAATCTCCCACAGATAAAGGAGTGCAAATGTTTATGGGCATGATAAATATTGTGGGGAAGTTTGTACCTAATTTGACTGCTAAAACCTGCAGTTTAAAAACATGATTGCACAAAAATAATCAATGGACTTGGAAGGCACATCACATTTAGGAGTTTGAGAAACTAAAGTATTTAATACAAGTGACTCCAGTACTTAGATTCTATGACAGCAAAAGTCAGACCAAATTGTCAAGGTGCCTCTAAGGAGGGGCTTGGGGCATCACTTCTTCAAAACTATGATGAGCACTGGAGGCCTGTAGCATGGGTTCCCAAAGCTTTAACTAAAACTGAGTGTCAGTATGCACAGTTTGAAAAAGAGGCTTTGGTTCTGGTGCGTGGATGCAAGAAGTTTCAGGTTTTCCTGTATGAGAGACCAGTGTTAGCAGAAATAGATTACAAGCCACTGGTGTCAATAGCAAAAAAAAAAAAAAAAAAAAAATTAGCTGATGCTTCTCCTAAATTATAGAGTATTCTTTCAGTTGCAGCTGTGTGATGTAAAATTAGAATACAAACATGGGAAAGATTTAGTGGTGGTGGATAGTCTAGAGCTTGTAATAGGACAGTAATAGAATCAAGCCCAAAGTCAGACACTGTTCATGTGAACCTATTAAAGAAAATATGTCCAGTTTCAGATAAAATGGGCACTATAATTACACAGCACAGGATGAAACAAAAAGTGATACAAGTCATTAATGTAGGGTGCCTATAAGGTACACACCCAGTCCTCATCCCCAGTTTGAAGGAGAGTTGTTAGTAATGGAGGGGATCAGACTTGTAGTTTCCAATATAGTACATCAGGATATGTTTATACAGAGCACATGGATAGTGAAAAATGAAAAAGAAGGGCTAGAAATATTTTGTATTGGCCATAAATCAATACAGATATAGAAAAAAACATTAAGGCTTGTGAAACATGCAAAAAATACAGAGATAACCGAACAAAACAGTTTATGATGGTAAATGAAGACATTTTCTCACTTTGGTCCAAAATAGGCCTGGATCTGTTTACTTATGCTGGCAAGAATTATATATTGGTTCTGGATTATTATTCTTACTTTCCAGAAATAACAAGACTTGAGAACACTACTGCAAAACATATTATTGGGAGTATCAAATCTATCTTCACCATGCATGGCATACCAGATGTGGTCATATCAGACAACAGACCACAATTTGGTTATGCATTCCAAAGTTTTGCAAGAGAATATGCATTTAAACATATTACGTCTAGTCCAAGATAGCCACAATCTAATTGATTTGTGGAAACGATGTTGAGATAATAAAGACCACTACATAAAGCAGAGGAGTGTAACATAGACCCTTATCTGTCATAACTAAATTATAAGACAGCTCATTTGAAACATTGGTTTCCACCAGCATTAACAGGACACTCAAAACAAGATTACCTAATTTTGTAGCCACTGATGTTAAATATAATAGAGATGTGAATATTTAAAGGGTAAAAGACAAATTCAAGAATGGAAATATTCAGGTAAGATTAGCTAAATATTATTAGCTTTCATTGTACAAAGGTCCATGTGACAGAGCAGAGGGTGAAAACCCCTTCACCTGCCTCTGTTGGCCCTGGCCCAAGGATCGATGACAGTACAGGTAACAGCTGCAGCCCTGATTAGGCTGAGTCAGGGCCCTGGCCTAATGAGGAAAAGAGGAACAGCTGGTGACCTGGTCCCGGGAGATAAATAGGACACAGGGGAGGGTGGCCAAGCAGGTCAGGGGAAGACTACAAGGTAGGCTGACTGCTAGCCAGGAGGATGCAAAACCCTGAGCCCCTAAGGCAGGAACTTGGAATGAGTTGTATGCACTGTAAATAATGAAGCATGAGTGACTGCAAACACGTAAGGCATGGTGAGTCCTTTGTGCCAGGGTATGGAAGCCTGTGGAGAAAACAGGAGAGCCTGGCCATGTGACTTGCTACAGTCCACAAATTCATTACAAGCTGTTTCACAGCAGTGAAGTTCCCAGGAATATCTTTTTACTATGGGCATCCAAGAACATAAAAATAGCCATACCAGGTCAGACCAATGGTCCATCTAGCCCAGTATTTTGTCTTCCGACAGTGGCTAATGCCAGCTGCTTCAGAGGGAATGAATAGAACAGGTAATCATCAAGTGATCCATCCCATTAGCTATTCCCAGCATCTGGCAAACAGCAATCCCTGCCTATCCTGGACCTATCATCTATGAACTTATTTAGTTCTTTTTTGAACCCTGTTATAGTCTTGGACTTCACAATTCCTCTGGCAAAGAGTTCCACAGGTTGACTGTGCATTGTGTGAAGAAACACTTCCTTTTGTTTGTTTTAAACCTGCTACCTATTAATTTCATTTGGTGAACCCTAGTTTTTGTGTTACTTCCTTTTTTATTTTCACTACACCAGTCATGAATTTATAGACCTCTATAATGTCCCCCCTTAGTCATCTCTTTTCCAAGATGAAAAGTCACAATCTTATTAATTTCTTCTCATATGGTAGTTTTTTCATACCCCTCACCATTTTAGTTGCCCTTTTCTGTCCCTTTTCCAATTCCAATATATCTTTTTTGAGATGGGGCAACCAGCTCTGCATACAGTATTCAAGATGTGGGTGTATCATGGATTTAGAGAGGCAATATGTTATTTTCTATGTTATCTCTCTTTCCTAATGATTCCCAACATTCTGTTAGCTTTTTTGACTGCTGCTGCACATTGAGTAGATGTTTTCAGAGAACTATCCACAATGACTTAAAGATCTTTTTCTTGACCGGTGACAGCTAACTTAGACACCGTCATTTTAGATGTATGGTTGGGATTATGTTTTCTAATGTGCATTACTTTGCATTTATCAGCATTGAATTTCATCTGCCATTTTGTTGCCCAGTCACCCAGTTTTGTGAGATGAAGTAAACCATATACACAACCACTCCATCTTCTCTTTACTGGGGCACTACAGTATGGAAAAGATCTCTCCACAAAATTGCAATTGGATGGCCAATTTGTAGAATTTGATGAATTTATTTATTAATGGCCATGTAACCTCCTTGCAGATGGCTTACATGACTTCTTTGCCCATTTGACTGGGAATATTCTTATGGAATGGATTCTGACATTTGTCAGAGAATTAAGTTGTCAGAAATTTTCCATCTATGCTATATTAATACCAATACTATGGATGCCTTCCTGCCTTTTGCAGCTGAGTTACATGGCACAAGGAGATCCTTAGATCTCAGGAAGATGATTTGCATGTTTAATTTGCACCTTGAGGCCTCCGTATATATCTAGACTGAATCTGTGTATATTTGTGTCTATACCCGATGGTTGCAGTGGTGTGGCTACACTTGTGGCTGAAATCCCAAAGACAACATCTAGAAATTAGTAAGTGGAGGCAGAGTTCCAGACCTCTTGCTTTCTGTTCATATATATCAATTATGTTATTAACAATGTGATTTCATAACATCATTTCCTTGTAAATATATGAAATTCTTAAGCTTACCTTTTGTCAGTCTTAGGTACGCCACACCATTAAAACTCCTTCCTTCTCTGACACTTTGAGGGATATTGATTTGCTATTAAAATCTATTTACATTTTCTAGAGTAAAATAGGGGGAAAGACTGAGCTTTGCTTATGGATGTCACTTATTTCTGGGTATTCTCCATCGACATAAGCTCTATAGATCCATTACAATAGTACTTCAGCTTGCTTGCAGCATCGATGCATAACCAGACCTGTTAGACACTGGCAGCAGGAAAATGTCCTGCCCACTGAATTTCCTGTCAGTCTTACTTTGCCTCCACAATGGCTGGCAGGTTTAACCAAACCTTCCTGATGCACAGTTATTGTAATAATTGAAGTTTAGTAGGCCTACCATGATTGTGAATTCAATTTGTGGAAAGTGGGTGAAAGTTTATAAAATGTTACAGTAATCTATAACAGCGAATGTTAGTAGAGGGGTAGGAAAAGGAGACAGAGGCTAGACTGGTATAAACAGAAAACGATTACTGATATGAACCAAGGTCTATTTTAAAGTCATGATTTGTAAACAAGAGGAGATTGGAATCAGAAAATAATGGATCAAAACTAGTAGATCAGAAATTAGGCCTAACTGGCAGACAGAATAATGAGAGAACGACCTGTTCCATCCATCACACCTTGCTGGGACCCCTTAAAAAGAGAATTTGGGGGGCAAAAACATGATCTTCTGGGAGATTCCCTTGGGAAAGGCAAAAGGCTTCTTTGCACCAGAGACTGCCCTTTGTTGATGAACCTTGAGCATCACTGGATACCCCCAAATCTCAAAACACTAGGGAGGATATATGGCCATTATCAGTGAAACAGCAGGGAACTCCAACAAAAAGCCGTATTTCCCCCCCCCCCTTTACTACTGCATCTCTCCCCACCCTTTAGCATCTGTCTGTTTTGTCAAAAGCAAAAGTAACCACAAAACTCACAGATGAGTTAAAGATCCAACAAAAGAACTAAGCCTCTCTTTCCCACTAAAGACTGATAAAATAAGGAACTCTCACCAATATCCTTCCTCTTAAAAGGGGAACTTTTTTCATTTCAAAATGCATTGTCTTGTTTTGGGTTCTTCATCATCTGTATATCCTATTCAATGAACAGTCACATTTTTTTATGAATTTTCAACGTTTGCCAAGGTCTCTGTACTCGAAACCCTGAATTGTCTTTAACTGTTTAATAGTGTGCAGTAATAGGGTCATGTAAATACTTTTGACTCTCTGGGCCTATTTATTAAATCAAAATTAACACAACAGAGCCTATTTCAAATTTCTGACTAACACTTTGATTCTACCCAAGGATTGCAATTGCCTCTTTGGGAGTTTTTTTCCCTCAGTTCTGCTGCCCTCTCTGAGGAGCTGTGGTGCCCAGTGCTACAGGATTGGACAGGCCAGCTTTAGTGGGCAAGATACGGGTACCATCTCAGCAGCCAAGTCTGGGCAGGGATCCTTGGTCTCCCTACTCTGAACAGAAGTGGAGGAAGGCAGGACTGGAAAAAACAGTTCCAGTGGTAATTGACTCCACACCCTCATTCTCCATGACAGGAGGGATGCCAGAAGGGCAACAATATTGAAATGTCACACCTAAATTCTCAGGGCTCCCAACAATTGGGAGCTCAACCAATTCCTCCTCCTCCTATTCCTACTCTTGGAACATGTCTAGGCTTTGGACACAACACAGATTGTGTACAGTAAGGGGCTCCAGGCACTAGTCCTTCCCTCATTACCTCCTCCCCGGCAGTCAGAAGGCCTCTCAGGGATTCCCAGCTGTTCGGCCCACATGGACTGTGTGATAGAAATGGGTAGAGCTATAGTTCCTCCTGTTCTGGTTAAGCCAGTTCCAGGACCATTGACTTCTAGAGAGTCTATTTTCAAATCCTAGCCTGCTCTCTGAGAGACCTCCAAAGCCCACCGAGAGACAGTAAGCCCAACCTTTCTGAGGTCAGGGAGAGCCCTAATCACCTGAAATATTTTCAGAGTGGCCCTTGAGCCCAATATTACTTCTTTCCCCAGAGCAGAAGTATAGGGTCAAATACCCAAAGGGGGGAGAAAGAAGGGAACTCTTCCTCCTTAGGAGTGGAGGGACAATTGTCAGTCAGTTAGATGATCAAAAATAGTTTCTAAAAAGTCATGTCTACACTCAGACCTACACTGGTGGCTGAAATCCCAGTGTGGACAAATCTCTAGTTTTGAGATAAAGAACATTTAAAGCAGATGGGAAAATGAAGCAGATCACAGTGACTGGATATATTGAATCAAACTTATTTGTCACGGTGACAGAATATTTTCAAACTATTTGTTATCTCGGGAAAGAGTTCAGAAATATCTTTTTGAATTTAATATATCCATGTGTGTGTGTGTGTGTATGCATGCACACACATACACAAACACACATAGTGCACTCATATACAGTAGTTTTGGAATCAGTGCTGAGAAAACAGAATAAGAAGATCATTCTTACAGTAATTAAATATGTGCATTATTCAGGCATAATTTGAAAACTATTCTCTATTGACTATTAAATATCATTGCTTTGCTCCTTTTTATGAAAAGCCAAACATCTGAAAGTGTCATGTTGACTTTTTAAAGTCATTTTGAAGTTCTGCATGTGGAACTATTCTGTCAGATTTCAGTTTTATGAATTTGGTAAAAAAATGCACAGCTCAGAACTATCCCTACTGTGGAGTGGCATACAGCCTCCCTTTAATTAATTTCAAAGTCATTTGTGTAAAGCCATTCCTTTTCTCTCAATCAGGTTGTCTTAATCCAACACTGATTTTCTCTGTACTAGAGATAATAGATGAGGCCAAAGTCTTTCTGCTGACCAAAGGTTACCAATAGAGAAATCGCTCAAGCTGACAGATTGAACAACTTGAACATAAAAGGAAAGAAACATATTTTATTTCATCCAGGCTAATACAGACCTATTTTGGAGTCAAAGGCAAAACCAGCAAAGCTGCTGTCAGAGAGGCCAGAGAGATGAGCTAGCAATAGCCTTTTCTTCATAATAGATGTCATTGTAGCCTGGTATGACATATTCTAAAGGGGATGAAATGTGGGGGTAAAATAAATGTTAGTTGTGCACTAAATTGAAAGTAATGTCATTATGCATGGATTCAGCAGAAGTAATGTAATCATGGACCATTCAATGACATGATTCAATTACAAGCATTCATCTCTCACAAACATCTGGAAACACAATTTGCACACCTTTTTAATGAATAAATTAAATCTTTACATGATGTCTCAAGCAGACTTTATTTCTTTAAGGGCATAAAATATTTTTGAAAGGATAAAACTGAAACAGTATAGGTATCTAATTACTTTTGTACTTAAACTATTTTCATAACTGTCAGTGATGTATTCCAAGTAACTCTCAACACGTTTGGCTTTTCTTTTGGTTTGAGTGCCTAAATTGTGGCAATTATTAAAAAATCAAACATTTGAGGCAAAACTTTTGTTGATATAAATCAAAAGAAATGTAAAATAAATAAAATCCTCCTCTCTAACTTAGTTTGTGTGTCTGGAGAAGTGGCACAAATAAAGAGTCAACTCATCTGCAAATCAGAAATGTTTCCTCAAGTCCTCGTTCACCCCAGGTAGTTTTTTTACTCACGGATCACTAAAGGAAACGTGGTCAGGCCAAAAATAGGCCTGACCCTGTTGTTAGTGAAATATTTCCAGAGGTTTGGTTCATTTCAGATCAGTTGTTCCAAATTTAGGTGCTTATTCAGAGTGCCCAAAATTCTTGGGACTGCAAAACTGGGCAAAATGCTAACCAAGTTCTCCTGTGTAAGTTCCAATGCTTTGTGGTTCTGATTGGGTCACAAATATCACACGAATAGCTGATGGTGGAGACAGACATGCAGAAGACAGGGAAGAATTAAAATAATACATGAACGAAATTAACTGAGCTATTTCAGATCTGATTCAGGTTTGCCTAGAGTTTTGAGTGAAGGTCTAAGACAGGAGGGGGCAGTTCTTACTTTATCTGACCCAATACACATATCTTTAGATTATACCCCAATGCACCCCTATTTCAGGAGCCTTTTTTGCTGAATGCCAGTTCAAGCACAAATGATATTTATTCCAGAAATGGAATAGCTGATGTGCAACCACTTCTATTGACAAAGAGCCCTTAAAGGGATGAATGGTTACATGTATCCTAATACACATATATATGTTAACATTAAGAGGCCAAGGGAAGTATAAATGCCCAGGACCTCTGCTGAACAGAATCTGGAAGAATGAATCACAAAGAATGTACAAAATCACATTTTTATTAAAGTTATAAACTGTCTACATACATCCTGCACAGGGCACACGGTATACCACATATCCAGATACATGCCCAAGGTGTCACTGGAAGCCTGGCTGTAAGTACTGCTTTCTGATACACTATCGTGCTTGACTACTAATCATTTTAACAGACATATAATAATTTACAGATGAGGAGGCAAAAGCAATCCCACCTCCATCTCCTCACAGGCACAAACCCTAGTGTTGCCTAAGCTTTATAGCTACTAAAGGCAGCAGCAATTCACTAATGATACCATCTTTGCCTACCTTTCCTTCTGATGAAATAGGATATTCTTCAACCAAGCCATAGCCAGATCCAAGCATCATATACGTGGCTGGTTGCTCATATAGCCAATAAATAAAATAATAGCAGGAGTAAGGACAGGAGAGAGGGGGGATAATTATAGGAGGGTCTTCTAACACTGTTGCTGGAGGTATATTTTAATGAGGAGTGATCTTGTGAATGCCCAAATGTGGAAGCTAAAAAATGAGATATGTTTGCACCAGCAGCCAAAACATAGCTATTATATCAACATCATATGCCAAAATTTATGTTTGGCCATAGAACTAATTATTGGTTTTTCATTTACCCAATCATTGTGGTGAAAAGAACTTCAAATCCCTCCCCCCACACACCCTAACTGCTTGATAGAATGCAATTCAAAGTGATATCTATTATCCTGTCCATATGCAGAGATCAACACACAAATGGGGCTTTGCCAACACAAGATGCTGACAAGAGGATTTTGCCCACTGGCTTTTCCTCATTTCCAGTAGTTATTGGGTGAAAGTGGTAAAATAACTGATACCACGGCACTTTGAGTTATTACTTGTGTCATTGATTACCAGAGGTGGAGTGAAATTCCTGTTGCTATGAAAGGCTTTACTAAGTAAATCTCAAATAGCTACCAAATATGTACAAAATGAAGGGATTTTGGTTGCTTAAGCATCTTTCTAGGCAACATGTGGTCAAAAATATTGTATACTTCCTTGTTGACACTTTATATTTCCAGGAAGTACTCCAAGTTTAAATTGTGGCAATGCCGAAGTGAGATTTTGTAATACTTGTATCACTTTTGAAATTACATTTTGCAATGCTAATAAAATGTTATGAAGAAAAGCTTTTTGAGTTAAACAGAAAATGAAATTACATCCCCTTAATTTATAAATTCCTAAGATATTTCCATGAAGCAAGCAATATTTAATTTCTATCCCTCTCAGTAAGAAGCAAAGAGGGCTTTTGTGTCAGAAAAAAAAACATGGCTGAGAGTGTACAGTGATAGGGAAAGCCAATTAGGTTCACTAACTGTAAAATAGGGATTTTGATTTATGAAAGTAAAAGAGTGAAACAGACAGAGAAAATGAAAGTAAAAGATTACAAAAAGGGGAAAATAAAGGTTAATGGGAAGCGAGAAAGAGAGCATGTGGAGTGGACAACAGAGAGCCAACTGAAAATAACCCTTACAAGTCACACTGGGAGGGATGGAACTATTGCTGCAAATTCAGCTGAATGTCTAAATGCACAAATTCAGACACAGTACCTTAGAGCTGAAAATGTGCAGCAAATACCAGGATCTCTCTTCAATGGGAAAATGTCCAAGGAAGACTTCAGAAAAATAAACCAACAGCCACAGGTTTTGTTGTTTTCTTTAGCCTAGTGGCACTAAAAGTACCTAACAAGGGATGGGGGGTGGGGGGAAATGAAGGGTAATTACATTCTCAAGAAAGCACATCAGAGAAAAGCAGATCTCACATGCAGAGGCATTAAATACCCAGGTAATATAAAGTCTATGGTGTCAGATTCTCCTATTTTCTATGCTATTCTTAAATTTCCAGCACTTTTTTTTTTGGCTGCAGAGTGGTTTAATTTTTCAATTTGAAGAGCTATTGGTATAAAACATGCCTCATTAGCTTGTGGGAGGTAGACGGTCTTCATTAATTCAGTTCTCACTTCATTTGCTTTGCACACAATCATAATTAGCTTCAAAATAACTTAGGTAACTTCCATAGATTTATTGCTACAATTTTACTGTGAAGTCATGTTTTTTCCAGCTGTTGTTCCAATGTGTTACAGAAGTTTTTTAAAAAGGCAAAGATTGCTTTAGGGAGCAATTTCATGCTGCAATTTTTTATGGTGACAATGTCCCTATACCTTTCTGGTACTCAAATGTAAGAACAACGCACCAAGCCTTAAGATATCTCAGTGGCATGATGAATTTTTCTTAATTTTCCATATGGACATGCAGCATATCCTGTTCTGTATTGCATGGGTTTGCTGGTGCAGAAGCATCTTTCCTTCAAGGTACCTCCACAGCAACAAAGAAACTTACTCCTCTATGCACTTGAGAGCAAGGAGAGGGGTCCAGTTAACAATCTTAACAGTGCTCCAAAACCCAACAAGGATGTGATCTGATGGTTTGGGGATGTAGTCATGCTCTCAGCTCCCTTGTACAGTATTCAAGGTGTATGTACAATTTTTGTTTTTAGTCTAAACTGTGGCACAAAGACTCAGCCCCATGTTGGAGCCAAGGGGCACTACTTCAGCCATTGAGTTGAAGAGGCCTGTATGGAGACTTTCAAAGCTTATCTCAGACTTGGTGGGCGGAAGGTTCCTTCCGCCTCTGTATATCAGCCCACTACCTATCCCAGGAATCTGAGCTGGGTGCCGAGCTGAGAATCCGGCCATTAGCGATGCAATGTCACAATGTGAAGACATGACCTGCATGCTGTATATGGCAGCATTTGAATTTTAAAGTCCAAACAAAGGGAGAGAAGCAGTGGGGAGGAGACATGGTTTTATGTTTGAATCATCTGCATCTTTGCAGATGTGCAAAGTAGGCCAACTCAGCTAGAAGGACCCAGAAACATCCAGAAGTAGGATGTGGCCATTATTAACATGCTCAGTAGCTGTTCCTGAAGCTCTATAGAAAATTTCTATGAAGGGCAAGCAGTTTTGCAGCCCCACACACATTCACCACTTGAGAGCAGAGCCAATAAGAGCTCAGAGAGGAGGAGGTTATAAATATAGCAAACTCAGCAACTGATCAACACAGGACCAAGAAGTGTGCCTACTGTGATGGCTGGATCCTAATATGTGTACCACTTTGAAGAGAGGTGAGTGCTATTCCTCATTTATTCACCAGGGAAGCCTTCAGTTAGACTTATGTATGGTCCACTATGATGTATTTTATGGATCAAGAGGATGAGGGAAGTGTTTATCACCCCTAAAGGCTATAGAGCCTTCAGAAATGACATTTAACTTCTAGTAAGTGCTTTAAATTGGGATTCTGTCTCAGTTAAAAAGAGAATAGGGGCAGAGCTCACTGAGGTGAGGTTTTGTAAATCATTAACTGACTTGGCAGGGCTTCGAGGGAAAAGACAATACCCAAGAGTTAGAGGCTGAAAGAGATCCAGGGAATGGATCATTTATATTCTGGTCCCAATGCATGTACCACTTTAGGTTACAGTCTACAGATTTTCTTTTTCGCCAGGAACTGAGGAGACCAGTCAATTAGTAAGGACTGGAATGGTGCTGGTTATAAGGAATCTCAGACGTTTGTCTGCTGACAGGGTTCTGAGGTGTTTGGAAAGAAACTAAGAAAATGCCATTCTGCTCAAGCTCTGAAGAGTCCAGGTGACACACACTACATGTACAGACACACTATTGAGACTGAGAAATCATCTCGGAAAGATGATCAGAGGGAAATGTGTTTACACGTGCATGCTAAAGTGTAGAACTGTCCATGTTATGTTGAAATCTTACACAGGAATCTAGGTATATGCAAGGTGTGATTTCCAGCTCATGTAGATGTACACGTACTAGCTCAAGCAGACCTAGCACAGTAAGAATGGCAGTGAAACTAGGGTAGCGTAAGCAGTGGCTTGAGCTAACCACCCACGGGCATACATGCCCAGGCCCCCTGGGTATGTACTCAGATCGCTAGCCGAAGCCATCAGGCATGCTACCCCAGTCACACTGCTGTTTTTAGCATGCTAGCTCATGGGTACATCTGTGTGAGCTGGGAATCACACCCCCAGCTCCAAATGTAAATGTAAGCTAAAGGAGCAAAGTGGTAAAAGCCTAAATAAAAAACACCGGAAGGTTTAATGCCTAAAAGTTTCTCATCGTTACTCCAAACACTGTTTATACAATGTTTTGTATTAAATGCTTGTTTCCTGAGAACGGGTGGTGGGGGGACTCTCATTTTGAAGCTGACATGAAGCTGTTAAAGGATTGCCTACACAGAAAAATTGACCAGACTGTGTGTGTGTTCTGTCCTGACAGACAGTGTGTCCTGTCCTGAGAACACGCTGTCTGTGTGTTCTCTCTGTTGCAGAATAAGACCTACCTTATTCCAGAATAACTTTCCCACATAGACCTGTCCTAACACCTACATTCAAAGTTTTATATACACTAGTCCTGGGGTTTAACTCTGTGTAATGTTTTCTGAAAAGTCCTGGAAAGTCTGTGCTTCAGCAAAGAGTTAAGATGATATGCTGAAAAAGGGAAAGTAGTAGAGCTGCACATAATTTACCGCCTCATCTCACCGAGATCTGCACCCAGTACACAAATGGCACCCAAACAGAACTATCACCTGTAGCAAAGATTCAATGGCTGGAAAAAAGTTTGGGAATTTTCAATTCTTGGGCTTGCAGAAGCCAGGACAAAACTTTGAGAACTGAGACTATTCGAGAGTTTCAGGATGGTTGATGACCCTGCTCTGTCTATTTGGAGCATCCACCACAAATATGGGGGAGGGAGACTTAAGTTATGGATACTACATATACCTAAAGCTGCCTATGCCTCAGTCTGGTGCAGAACTTACTACTGTAATCACTAAAATAGATCATTACAGATCTGGCAGTCTCTGGTGACTGATTGCTGGTAGAATCCATATTTTAAAACAGTAGAAACGATTTCAAACCTTTATTAATAATTTGAAAATCCTATTTGCATTGCTCTAATGTAGCAGTACTTTCTCTGTCTCCATGTAATGCAGCCAGAACACAGGGAGGAGGTGTGCATAGCTATCAGCAAATGTCCTCAGCTGATTTTGTTCTCCATCTCTCTTTTCCTAATTGTTCATCTTTTTAGAATTCAGAAAGGAGACTTAAAAGTTTTATATAATTAGGCAAATATTGCTGAGACAGAACTGAGGCTCCCCAGTAAAAGGCTGATAATAAGCTACTTTCAAAGATGTAAGAAATTATTCCTACCTTTTATATAAAAATTTACCAGCAATGATGTGTAAGTTCCAATATCTGAAATGGATTTGGGTTGTTGGCTGCCATCAATGCTTTATAATTATATTTAACATATTTGCACCAGAAAACAGGATTTATCAGCACAAAATCCCATGCAGCAATCAAATGTGAGCAGTGAATGCTGGCACCAAGAGGTTACAGATGAATTAAAAAGTTATAATGGAGTATACAGCTGGAGATATTTATCTGTAATTCTGCCCCAGTATGAGCCAAACTGTCGTCTGAGATCATTGGAAGAAGGTATATTAGCCATTCAAAGTCTAGACTGAAGGCACATAATTTTTAAATGCTTATTATTTCTAACTTAGGACTGACATTGATGCACGCTTCATGATTAAGAGAAAAGTTGGCTAAGCACATTTAAATCCTGTCATTATGTTCTGACTTATTCTCACCTTTTGAACACCTTTGGCTTGATTCTCTGTTCCAGGTGAACTATGCAAAGCACAGGAACAGGATTAGAGGGGTGATTGTTATTGCCTTGTTCTTGCACTCCAGCATAAACTAGAGAAGCTTCAGACAGCAACTTGCTCCTTGATCCCTATGGCCGCAAAAGGCCATTGGCAGCCAATAATAACCAAAGCCGAGCTTAGAGAAGATCAAGTCTTACCCTCTTATAGACCTCTCTCAGGATTTGGGGTGCAATCCAGACCAGTGAGGGGTTGTGTCACACCTGCCCTGTAACCATGGGTGCCTGAAATGCCTTGCTGCTGTGGCTCACAACCTGGACACCAGCAGCCAGCACACAAGCATGTCTCAAGCAGTGTACTGTACATCCTGGATCAGCAACTCTGACTCGAGCACAACAGCCTCACCCTGGCTTCCACCAGCCTTGCTTACTGCTTGCAGGGTGACCCCAACACACACCCAGTGCTGAGTTTTCCCAATACCATGTGCCCTGAAGTGTCCAGGCCTCTCCTGGACCACTCAGAGAAATAGTAGGTTTGTTTGCTCCTTTACAGAGACAAAAGCACATTACAGCTTATTAACTTAACTGGGGTAAATACATCCTTTCCTTCAAACACAGGACTCAGTTGGTTTATAGTAAAAATAAAACAACTGTATAGGACATAGGTTAAGTAGTGCCAATTAAAACAAATAAAAATAAAGATGGTTACAAGCAAATAAAAAGATAAACACACATCTACCAGTCTAAAACTTAATCTAGCAAGGTACAGGTTTTGTTCAAGAAGTTTTTTCTCATCAATCTTCCTTCTTCCCAGCCATGGCAGACTTTCCCTCAGTCAGGACTTTACACAGAAGTACAAGGTGCTGGTTTCCTTGTCTTACAGGTGAAAGATCTTTGCGTAAGCAGGTTTCTCACCTATATTCAGTCCCCTTTTTGGTTGAAAGACCCATCATTCTTATCTTGCAATAGCTCTGGCATTTTGTGTCTATCGAGTGATAGATGCCAAAATGGCTTTCTGCCTCTGCTTATATCTCTCAAAATTCAATTACATGGTTTCAAGAGGCAGGATGACCTCATGCTGTTCTTCCCTTTCTGTGGGCTTTCCATCCGCCTGCTCATTGAACGTAAATGGGGTTTCCATTTTTTGATTACAGATGGTAAGGCATAATATTCATGAAAATCCATAATTCCTTATGTAGTGTTAATATATACAATTCACAATTATTTTAATCACCATGCTTTTGTAAAATATCTCACTTGTTATACTTTTAAAATACAGTAATACTGTATACAATCAGTTCATTCAATTGCTTATCACATGAGGGTAAGACTTCCCTCGGTCTTTATAGCCCAGATAAAGTTTCTCTTTCCTGCTGGGGTGTTGACAAGCTGCCTCCTCCCTCCACTTGTTAGCTTGATGGCTTTGTTTACCTAATATGTAAATGGCCCTTCATTGTCTTTGTCAGATGACCAGGTTAGTCAGGGAAGCAAACATATTCCTTTGCCTAGGGCAGACCTAATTACCAATTCACCCTGACATACCTGTTTTAAACAATTTTCATCATAATTCCAGCATATAACCATATTTCTTAAAACAAACTGTGTACATACATCACGCAAGAATATTAATGATCAATGAGTTTTTAGTTTTCCACTGACATATGCTATAACACCTTTTAGATATAGATTATAAGTAGTGAGTTGGGGTACACTGAATTGGTCAGACCAGCTGAAACTCCTTTCCTGATATTAGTGAGCCCCTTGTCCTCTGACCTAGAATGCCCTATGTCTCAAACCTCCCTGCTTACAAAGCTGCAGGAGGGTTAGCCACTGGCTGGTCCAGAGGGAGCAGGTCAGAGCCCCCTTTCCTGGACAAGGCAACTGCCACCATATTTTCTTTCCCCTTCATACAGAGAAAATCTCTTTGGTCATCTTTGTCTCTTTACAGTCTCCAGGACATAAAAATCAGAGAGTATCCATAATTTCACCTACAGAGTAGTCACGAACATTTTACAGTGACATTAAAGAGCAGTGTGTTGTTAAGTTTCAAACGACATATTACATTTCACCTTTTAATTAAATATCATGACACGAGTATGTGAGGTGTAGTGAATATGTCAGGCCTGATAGGTGGCTGACACTAAGGCTATGTTCAGACTGATGGCAGCAAAATCACCACCGCCAGATCGATCTTTCTTGATCGATTGAGCAGTCAGTGAGACCTGCTCAATCGATCAGGAAGTCGACTGAGTAAGTCCACCCCCTCAAGTAGCATAGCGCTGAGCCAATGGGAACGTTGTTCCCGTTGGCTCAGCACAGTGAGAACAGTGCGCAGAAGGGAAGCAGAGCAGCCAACGTCAGTTACGCAAACTACTATGAGTAGTTTGCGTAACTCCCGTCGACTGCCGCCGAATCGCACGGTAACTGTGAACCAGCCCAGAGTAGCAAACTACCAATGGACCTCCGTATCACAATGATATTTACCAAGAGCTGCAAGAGGGAGCTATGAACAGCCTTTGCACTATCTCTACACCATCCAAGGATGTTACCTATTCTGGGAGACTTCTCAGATGGCTATAGCCTCTTGGTTTACAGCATCTTTTGCTGGTATAAAGGGGCTATAATACAATAGAGAATCAGGCCTCTGGTATTTTTGTGTTACTAGGATACACCTTTCAATTCAAGCATCAGTCTAATTTTTTTGTTTGTTTGTTTTTTGCAAGCTACCTATTATGCACATATTCAAGTCTCCATGTCATTGATGAAGAAGTTTTTTAAGCATAAGGAAAGTTGAAGTGAACATATTTGACTTTCATATTTGTGGTGCTGCCAGTTGCATGTGTAAATATCTCTTAGCTGAAAAAAACTCTACCAATTTTCCTTAGGTACAAGAATTAATTGACTCATTGGGAATGGCAGATACTCAGTACTGATCATCACCTCACATGAGCAGGCCCAGGGGCAGGTCATCAGGGATTATCTGCATATTTTTCAAAAGCTATTCCATTTCAGGACTTTTATTAAATGCCACTAGCTGCCCTGTTTGTAATATAAGGAATCAGGCAAGCTGAATGATCATCTAAGAAACATGAGTCCATATCAGCTTGATTTTTAAGTTGATACAGTGTTCATAAATCTCCACCCTTTCCCCAATCTATCCTAATGCAAGAATGTTAAGCTGTGTTGTGTGCTTCCAATACTAAGAGGATAGGTGGAAATGGAAAATTAAATCATGATGATATGGCTGGATTTACATGCCATTTTTGCCCTAGCCCCCTCTGCTAGGCTATGAAAACTAACACATAAACAGATGTAGCAATTCACTAAGAAAATTAGAACCATTTCCCCTTAGGGCATGTCATGTAAGACAGCTATTACCCGACTCTCTGAGATGGACTAAGGCAGGATCCAAGAATCTATGGATCTGCTCTTGGAGTAAAAGGGGGCACATGGAATCCAAAGAACTGTGGATCCAAGGGTCTTCAGGTGGGACTATTCACCAGGTCCTCCATGGGAAATGGTTATCAGGAGGTAGCATTGTAAGAGAAATGGCCAGGAAGCTAATTACTGACCACAACCCACTGCTCAGTTCCTTTTCCCGACTTTGACTCCATCTAATCTGAAGCCAGTCACCAGCAGTTTCTCTCTGAATCTACATGATGTATGTTGGCATATTAAACAGGGAATAACTACACTACTCCCACCATCTTCCTTCCTAGTTCAAAAGAACATCCCATTCAGATCTGTTGGCAGTCATGCCAGACAAGGAGCACATGACCTGATCTAACTGTTTGCATCCCATTCAGGTAAGGCTGAGAACAAATTTCTTAGTGACCCAGAAGGCTACCACCATTCCATAGCAACAAAAAGAGTAAAGCTGTAAAAAGAGGGCACATGTCCTAAACGCCAACAGGGGGGAGGCAGAATTAGAGAAGTAATGGCTGTTGCTGCTCAAAGAGAACAGGTGAAGTGGAGGAGCAGGGAATGGCCTCAGGAGTTGGTGTGGGGAGGGCAGTGGTGAAGCGGTAAGACATCCTGGGGGCTCACAAGTAAAACAGGAGGAGGAGGAGGAAGCCTTTGTGCTGAGGCTGTGGAAGAGAAGAAAGGGCCCTGCTGATTTAACTCATGGTTCTCTACCTCAGCTGAAAGAGTGAGCTAATGATACTGCTGCAGATCAAGATTTTAATAGTATTCACCTTCACAATCAGTTCTATAAGCCAGTCACACAGCTGAGGCGGGGGGAAAAGATCATAATTTTGGCAAGTTCTAATTAACGTAATTGAGATGGTGACAGTGAACCATAATGATGAGAGGACCATAAATATGTGATTATTAGTTTTTAAGGTATTTTTAGAATTAATATTAAAGATAGTTTTGAATAATTGCAGCTAAAAATCCATAATGGTGGCCACAAGGTTTATAGGTGAGAAAACCAAAGTGGTGTCCTTAGAAACAATTTGACCAATAGTGAACAGGTGGACTGGGGTGAAATAAAAGTCATTTAAAATACCTGAAGGGAAGGGTCAATCAGGTAAAAATGCACATTCTCAATCAGGTCCAGCATGAAGTTAGAATCTGTGATTGGTCCATAAAGGTAACTGGTCAGACCAGCTTGGAACTGATTGGTACAACAGGTATGCTAATATGCTAATTGAAACAATAGCCAATCAGAAAAGGTTAAAATCTATATATAGGGCAGGCATCTGACAGGCTTGATGAGTGCATTAGAGTAGAGAATACATACAGCACAGTGGTGGAGAAGGAGCAGAGAGAACAGCAGAAAGGGGAAAAGAAGAAGGAGAAGAACAAAGAGGCAGAGATTGCTAAAAGAGCTTCTGAAATCACTGACAGAGCAGAAGAATCCAAAACCTATCAGAGGGAGGAAAGTGGAAAAGAAGTAAGCATGATAACTCTCTTATAAATGATTATAAGGAATGAATAAGAATAAATGAGATAATAAAGCTGGATAGTTGGGTGTGTGTGAGTATCATCTTGGTTTAAGTAAAGGAATGTGCCACCTACATGCCACTCTTATTTTGCATGTGACTGGTCACCACATGTAGAATGCCACCATTTGTTATATTGTATTAAGATACTGGTCTCTTTGTTATATTGCATTGTGTTCTATAATATTTAATGAAGTTATTGTGTTGTGTTATATCATGTTATATAATGAATGTTATAATGTATTTATATGATTTATGTTACATGACACTATGCCTATATGACTTACGCTACGCTGCATTGTGCTATGACCCATGGTATCCTGCCGGGTATTATGTGACCTATGTTATTAATGTATTGTCTTGAATTTTTGATTTTGGAATCCAATTGTATTAAAATTAGCATTTAATAAAGAGAAATTTTGTTTTTGAAGATATTACTGTCTGAGTGTCAATCCTTCCTGTATCCGTGTCCTTCCAAGGGCAAACTGAGGGAGTCAGTTCTAAGGAGTTTTCCAATGATCTAAAGGGAAACCCATGGGAAACCCTTTCAAATCCCCTAGGGTGAGCCACCTTCTGTTTCCCACTTATAGAGACAAGTCTTGTGATTGGTCCATTAACATAACGAGGCCATTATAGGAGTGTCTTGGGCCAAAATTTTGGGGTAACAGGCTAGTCTGTGTGTGCACATTCAATAACAAATGCAGTCCCTTCTGATTCCCTATTTTTTTACCTTTTCACTCTTTGGGACCAGCAAGCCCTGGGTCCTGACAATCTCCACCTATTAACTGAGTGTACAGATGACCCTGTACACATCTACAATCACTAGGATAAATTAATTAATACACTACTGCCCAGACCAGCAAGGTCTTCACACATTTATATTAATATGAACATTTTTAAACCCTCTCCTACCAGGCCTTCAAGCTTCTGAGCCTCTCTGAGAAGTTTAGTACTCCTGTACAACATTCTCTGTTCTAGAAGCCTGCTCCTCCCATATCTCGCAAATAAAGTCCAGGACACCCTGGGGTTGCCTCATGTATAAGAGTTTGAATGGGGAAAATCCAGCAGATGACCGGGGTGCCTCCTGAATAGCAAATAAAAGGGTAGGGATCAACTGATCCCCATGGCTGGCATCGCCTGCAATACATTTTTTTAACATCCTTTCCAGGGTCTCATTAAAATGTTCAGCTAGACCAGCAATTTGCGGGTGATAAAAATGAGGACCTTATGAATGTAGTCTGGTAGACCACATACCTCCTTCAATAGATGGAACATCAAACTGGTGCCTTGGCTGGTTAGGATCTCTTTAACCACAGAGATCCAGGTTAACACCTTTAGCAGATCCACTGCAATAATCTTTGCATTAGTGGAGCACAGTGGGATTGCCTCCAGGTGTCAAGTTGTGTAATCGAGTATGACTAATATATATCTATATCTGGCTACACTCTTTTCTAAGGTACAATCAGATCCATCCCAATTCTGTCAAACAGAATGCCCACCACAGAGAGGGGACTAGAAGGACTTTAGCCACATCCTCTGGTAAGGAGTTCCACAGGTTGACTGTGCATTGTGTGAAGAAATACTTCTTTTTGTTTGTTTTAAACCTGCTGCCTATTAATTTAATTTGGTAACCCCTAGTTTTTGTGTTATGAGATCGAGTAAGTAACACTTCTTTATTAACTTTCTCCATACCAGTCATTATTTTGTAGACCTCTATCATATCCCCCCTCAGTTGTCTCTTTTCAAAACTGAAAAGTCCCAGTCTTATTAATCTCTTCTCATATTGAAGCTTTTCCATTCCCTTAACCATTTTAGTGGCCCTTTTCTGTACCTGTTCCAATTCCAATATATCTTTTTTGAATTGGGGCAACCAGACTTGCACACAGTATTCAAGATGTAGGCATACCATAGCTTTATAAAGAGGTAATACAATATTTTCTGTCTTCTTATCTATCCCTTTCCTAATGATTCCCAACATTCTGTTAGCTTTTTTGACTACCACTGCACATTGAGTGGATGTTTTCAGAGAACTATCCACAATGACTCAAAGATCTCTTTCTGAGTAGTAACAGCTAATTTAGACCCCATCATTTTATATGTATATTTGGGATTATTTTTTCCATTGTGTATTACTTTGCATTTATCAACATTGAATTTCATCTGCCATTTTGGTGCCCAGTCACCCAGTTTTGTGAGAGCCCTTTGTGACTCTTCAAAGTCTGCTTTGGACTTAACTATCTTTGAGTAGTTTTGTATCATCTGCAAATTTTTCCATTTCACTGTTTTCCCCTTTTTCCAGATCATTTATGAATATGTTGAACAGCATTGATTCCAATACAGACCTTTAGGGGACACCACTGTTTACCTCTCTCCATTCTGAAAACTGGCCATTTATTCCTACCCTTTGTTTATCTTTTAACCACTTACTGGTCCATGAGAGGACCCTCCTTCTTATCCCATGACCACTTACTTTGCTTAAAAACCTTTGGTGAGGGATCTTGTCAAAGGTTTTCTGAAAATCTAAGTTCACTATAGCCACATGCTTGCCCACATGCCTGTTGGCCCCCTCAAATAATTCTAGTAGATTGGCGAGGCATGATTTACTTTTACATAAACCATGGGAACTCTTCCCCAACAAATCATGTTCATCTATTTGTCATCTGATAATTCTGTTCTTTCTATAGTTTCAACTAATTTGCCTGGCATTGAAGTTAGGCTTACCAGCATGTAATTTCCAGGATCGCCTATGGAGCCTTTTTTATAATTGACTTCACATTAGCTATCCTCCTGTCATCTGGTACAGAAGCTGATTTAAATAATAGGTTACATACCACAGTTAGTATTTCTGCAATTTCACATTTGAGATCCTTCAAAACTCTTGGGTGGATACCATCTGGTCCTGGTGACTTATTACTGTTTAATTTATCAATTTGTTCCAAAACTTCCTCTAATGACACCTCAGCCTGGGATAGTTCCCCAGATTTGTCATCTAAACAGAATGGCTCAGGTTTGGGAATCTCCCTCACATCCTCAGCCATGAAAACCAATACAAAAATTAATTTAGTTTCTCCACTATAGCCTTATCTTCCTTGAGTGCAGCTCAATTGCCCAGTGGCCCCACTGGTTGTTTAGCAGGCTTCATGCCTCTGACTTAAAAAATGTCTTCCTCTTACTAGTCTTTGGCTAGCCATTCTTCAAATTCTTTTTTAACCTTCCTAATTATACTTTTACACTTCACTTGCCAGAGTTTATGCTCCTTTCTATTTTTCTTAATAGGATTTAATGTCCACTTTTTAAAGGATGCCTTTTTGCCTCTAACTGCTTCTCTTTTACTTTGTTGTTTAGCCATGGTGGCACATTTTTGTACTCTTACTAGGTTTTTTAATTTGGGGAATACATTTAAATTGATCCTCTGTTCTGGTGTCCTTAAATATTTTTTCCATGCAGCTTACAGGGACATATCTTTTGGCACTGTACCTTTTTACTTCTTTTTAACTAACCTCCTCATTTTTGTGTAGTTCCTTGTAGGAAGGTGCTGTGGCCTTCCCCGGAGTCTGGACCCAAGGAAGGGCCGTAGCGACCGGGCCTGACCGAAACTGTCCCAGCAGACAAGTCTGACCGACAACAGAGAGGCCAGGCTGGGACAGGGCCGGCAGGCCAGTCTGCCCAGAAACCGAAAGGCCGGACAGTGAAGAAGTCTCTCCCGGAAGGGGCAGTACAAAAGGCAGGCCCCAGGGCTCAGGAGAGGGAAGACTGCCATTGGAGGCAGATGTGCTGCCCTGCCAGCTGAGGCCTAGGCCGGAGTGGAGCCAGGCAGATACCAGGGACACTCACCTCCCAAAGCAGAGACTCCGACCATCCCCCGATCCTGCCTCAGGGCCTGGGGACTGGGTAGGGCCTTTAAATAGCTGGACCAGGCCACCAGGCACAGTGACTGGACTGAGCTACCAGATCCCCAGGACTGGACCGAGACCCCCGAGCAACCTGGATGGGAGACACCCCCAAGGCTGGACGGGACCTGGAGTAGCTGCCTGACACCAAGCCCCCAGAGATGGGACAGGACTTGGATGAGCTGCCTGAGGTTGAGCCATCCCAAGAGCCCTGTAACCTGGAGGAGCTGCCCCTTGCCGAAGAGCTCCCTGCCTTGCCACCTGTGGACAAGGAGGGACTGGCAGGCCTACCCTGGACCACATATCACAGCAACCTCAAGGACTCTGACGAGACAGGATACGGGCAGGAAGTGGCCCAGGGACAGCCATAGCCGTGGCTGAGTCAGAGGTAAGACTCCATTGGCGTGTTGCGGCGGGAGCCCCGCCGACTCAGTGGCAATGCCTTTGCCACTGCTAGGGCCCTGGGCTGGGATGCAGTGGAGATGGGTGGGCCTGCATCCTCCTCCCCGCTTCCCTAGCCACCCCGGGAGAGCCTTCTCCTCCCTACCGCTCCAGAGAGTGGACCCACTGCTCACCCGCCCTGCCTGAGGGCCAGGGCGATAGACTGCTTGCTCGCCCGCCCTGCCTGAGGGCTGGACTACAACTCATACAGAGATGCTGTTCCCCATTTAGGAAGGCGCTGTGGCCTTCCCCAGAGTCTGGACCCAAGGAAGGGCTGCAGTAACCGGGCCGGATCAGACAGCCATCTAACATTCCCCTTTCTGAAATTAAATGCCACCGTGGTGGGCTCCACACACACACACACAGGGATGTCACATTTTATTATGGTATGGGCTCTATTACGATGTGATTCAGCCATATCACCTCTTGGACCATAGCCTTTGCTCCATTTAGGACTAAATCAAAAATTGCCTCTCCTTTTATGGGTTCCAGGACTAGCTGCTCCAAGAAGCAGTCATTTAAGGTGTCAAGAAACTTTATCTCTGCATCTCATCCTGAGGTGATATGTATCCAGTCAATATGGGGATAGTTGAAATCCCCCATTATTATTGAGTTTTTTATTTTTATAGCCTCTCTAATCTTCCTGACCATTTCACAGTCACTATCACCATCCTGGTCAGGTGGTCAGTAGTATATCTCTACTGCTGTATTGTTATTATTCATGCATGGAATTACTATCCATAGAAATTCTATGGCACACTTTGGTTCATTTAAGATGCTTTCTTTCACATATAGTGCCACTCCCCCACCAGTATGTCCTATTCTGTCCTTCCTATATATTTTGTACCCTGGTATTACTGTGTCCCATTCATTATCCTTATTCCACCACGTTTCCGTGATGCCTATTATATGAATGTCCTCATTAAACATGAGGCACTCAAGTTCACCCATCTTAGTATTTTGACTTCTAGCATTTGTATATAAGAACTTTAAAAAATTGTCACTTTTTAGCTGTCTGCCGTTATGTGATGTAATAGGATGGGCTAGGTAATGAATGGGACTCTTTTTCGTTTAGCATCAGATCCCACCCATATTTTATCCTCTTCCATCCTATCCTCCTTACTAGGATATAGAGAATTTCCATTAATAGATTCTTCCCTAAGGAATATCTCTGTCCGAACCATATGCTCTCTGCACCTGTCGGTTTTCCCCCAGCCCTTAGTTTAAAAACTGCTTTATGACCTTTCAACAGTTCAGAGACTGTCATACAGGGGGACGGAACCGTTCTATTGTGTCCTGGAAAGTCTCATCTATGTACCTCTCAGTCATAGAAGATTAAGGTTGGAAGGGACCTCAGGAAGCCATCTAGTCCAACCCCCTGCTCAAAGCAGGACCAACCCCCACTAAATCATCCCAGCCAGGGCTTTGTCAAGCTGCACCTTAAAAACTTCTAAGGATGGAGATTCTACCACCTCCCTAGGTAACCCATTCCAGTGCTTCGCCATCCTCCTAGTGAAAAAGCTTTTCCTAATATCCAACTTAGACCTCCCCCACTTCAACATGAAACCATTGTTCCTAGTTCTGTCATCTACCACTGTGAACAGCCTAGTTCCATCTTCCCTGGAACTCCCTTTCAGATAGTTAAAGGCTGCTATCAAAACCCCCCTCATTTTTCTCTTCTGCAGGCTAAACAAGCCTAGTTCCCTCAGCCTCTCCTCACAAGTAATTTTTGTTCCCTCCGCTGGACTCTTTCCAATTTGTCCACATCGTTTCAGCAATGGGGGGGGGGGGGGCAAAACTGGACACAGTACTCCAAATGAGGTCTCACCAGTGCTAAATAGAAGGAAATAATCACTTCCCTCAATGTGCTGGCAATGCTCCTACTAATACAGCCCAATATGCCATTAGCCTTCTTGGAAATAAGGGCACACTGTTAACTCATATCTAGCTTCTTGTCCACTGTAACCCCTAGGAACTTTTCTGTCAAACTGCTGTCTAGCCAGTCTGTCCCCAGTTTGTAGCAGTTCGTGGGATTCTTCCGTCCTAAGTGCAGGACTCTGCACTTGTCCTTGTTGAACCTCATCAGATTTCTTTTGATCCAATCCTCTAATTTGTCTAGGTCACTCTGTATCCTATCCCTACCTTCCAGGGTATCTACCACTCCCCCCAGCTTAGTGTCATCTGCAAACTTGCTGAGGATGCAATCTACCCCATCCTCCAGATCATTAATGAAGATGTTGAATAAAACTGGCCCCAGCACCGTCCCCTGGGGCACTCTGCTTGTACCAGCTGCCAACTAGACATCAAGCCATTGATCACTGCCTGCTGAGCCTGATGTTCTAGCCAGCTTTCTATCCACCCAATCATCCAACCCATACTTCTTTAATTTGCTGAGAAGAATTCTTTGGGAGACTGTATCAGAAGTTTGGCTAAAGTCAAGTCTCTGTCTCCGTTAGCTCCTCCAATTCAGCCATCCTGGTCTCCAAAGCCCGTATGGGGTCTCTGAGGACCAGAGCTTCTTGCATCGAATGCACATATATGCCACTTGCCCATAGGGCAGGTAATCATATGTTACATCAGTGCAAGAAACTGGATAGCCCACACTGTTGCTGGCCTTCTTCCTGCATTCTCTTTTTACTGCTGCAGCTCTTTCTTTTATTGTTGTTTGTTTTTTATCGGGGGCAGGGGAGGTTATTGTCTTTAATGTATAGAATGTTAATAAAGTGTATCTACCCTCCCACTTTCCCACTCCCCCTCTAAACTCCCTCACAAAATTCACCTGTTAGCTGCCCCTGGTTGCTAGCTCTTCTGATCACTTAGAAGTGGGTTTTTTAAACCCTAATTCTTCCTGAGTAGCCCTGCCCCCTGGTTAAGGGTGCTAAAGGGCTTGGAGATCAAAGCCTTGTTAAGAAGCTGTCAGCTTGCCCAACAGGCTGCTAGGATCAGCACACAGTCCCCCAAACACACAGACCACAAGATATACTTCAGTCAAGCAGTAAGCACACCACAAACACACACACTACAGACAAAAAATTCACCCCTAAGGTCACGTAGTTGTTCCTCCTTCACCTGGAGCACTCCCCCGCAAAATTCCCGTTAGCTGCCCCAGTTTGCTAGCTCCATAAGTAAGAATGCATCAGCTAGGGTCTCTGCCCCATGTTTGAGCACACAATCCCTACCCCTACATGGGAGTATGTGGACAAACTGCTCCACCAAGACAAGCTCAGCAACCTGGACTCTAGGCTGAGCCCCATGGCTTCAACTTTCATCCACACAGGTTCCTCGATTCCTGGGCCATTGTGTAAGCCAGGCTCCCTGGAGGTATTTCTCCAAGAACCACTGGCATGGTTCTAAACGATATCAAGATAGCCACTTTCACCTGGGAACAGTCTTGTGCTGCTGTTGCCCTTACTATGCAGTCTGTGCTGGCCTGGTCAGATAAAGTGCTAACAAAACGGCCCCTGTTCAGCTGACCATGAGGCTGCTATTGACACTCTCTCAAACATATGAAGGACAGCCTCCAGGTCATCCACAGAGCCCATTTTTGTGAGTCCCACTGGCATGACCACAGTCACCAGGGCTGGGCCTACAGTCTCTGGAGGTGAAATCCCCACGGTGCCTCTGAGGCTGCACCAACGCCACTACTGTTGGACCAACTGTCCTAGACCAGCTGCTGCTGCTGCTGAGCAGCTATCTGCTGCAGAAGCTGCTGCTAGTTCTGGTCATCCACTTTAGAAGACATTCCAGATCCATGTGTCACCACCTTACCAACCCACATACTTCAGCCTAGGGTGTTTGAAAGTCTGGATCACTCACCCACTGGGTCACTGGCCTCCTTTTCTCTAGGGGTGGGAAGATCATGACCGCATGCTCCACCACACTGTTATTGGCTTCCTTCTTCATGGTATCAACCCTAGGCCCTGGGCTGGGCCCCTCACTTGCCTGGGCCTCTGCTCTGTGGTGTCCAGGTGTTACACCTTGCCAGCCCAGTCATAAGAGCTAAGCCCTAGACAGTCCACCCTTTCTGGCATTGTCAACAAACACAAACACAAATGAATTCTCCCAGGAGTGTGTTACAGCTCTGTCTGTAGCCCCCAGGCTAATATGGAGAAATAGCCAGCTCAAAAGGTGGATCAGCACTGGGCCCCCGCACCCTTCAGGAAGGAGCTACATGGCAATGGTCATCCACGGAGCTCTTGGCCTTCTGTCAGCACTCTCTCCAGGAGCTGAAGCATGAAGGCCTGTTCTCCGCTCTAATCCGCCACTAACTGTGCTGGCTTTCCCCCTTCTAAGCTCTTCCCTCCAAGTCTGACATCTCTCACAAGTGCAGCATGGCGGGGCCAGCTGAACCCACATGAACTCATTAACCATGCATTGCCCAGTTTGGGGTTTGTATAATCCATCATACTATTGTGCAGGGGAAGGGAGCACAAGGCCCTGTAATAACACTGTAAAGAGGAATGGAAAATTAATAGTCCCCCAATCTAAAACAAAACCTTTCTCATTTTTAATGGCAGCAAAATGTGTTTTATATTTGACTAGAATCAAAGTCAACCCTAACCCCACAAAGAGACATCTGAAATAATATCACGTACTGATTGTTTCACAAAAACCAGCTGACCACATACTGTAGCTATTGAAGTACTCAAGGGACCAGAGGACCCTATCCTATTCAGCTTTGTGTGTGGTGTACCAGTGCTGCCTAGAGTGCTTTGATTTGTGGAAGCACTCATTTTCAGTTAAATGTTTGGATCTCGATGGGTCAAAATATAAACATAAAAAAATTCTCAGCACTTCCAAGAATATGAAAGTCTACCAAGAAAATAATTGAATGCAGCCTGAATTTAAAAAGCTGCAGGTTTTACACCCTGACAGAATTTAGCTTTATGAATGTTTTATCAGCCCTCCTTACAATAAGAAACAACTGTGACTTGCTTTGCTTGTTTCTCAAAGTAAGTTGTTGGTAGTTCTGTGTAATCACACAACAGATTCTGCAGGAGAACTTTGCTGCAAAAGCAATTTCTTTCATTTTCAACATAAAAAACTGCAAAGTAATTAACTTCCCAGCAGTTCCATTAGGCAAAGTAACAGTATATAGAATGAAATATTCATTAATAATTGAATCTATGAAAACTGTAGTTAAACTATGTTCAGCTAATTTAATAGCTAGCAGCTATAAGAATGTAGAGGGTATGGCTCCTTGCATGAACAAAAAATAATTCATGCTGTTAGTGCTTGAGAGTGATTTTGTGAAGAAATACTACAGTAAAATTGTAATGGGTCCACTACAATGGAGGATTAATGGGGAAGGATGAAAACAGAATATTATGTATAGACTTCTGTTCTACAGTATTGAATACTTCTGAGGATAAGGATAATTGATAATATTCTCCAAATCCAAGCAATTTATTTTCTCTAAAGATGTATAGGGGACAGTCAATGCTTTATTTTTAGTAAAGACTCCTAAACTGGAACAGAAAAGAAACACACTGTAACTAACAAAAATTGATAGCAACATATGATGAAATATCCAATTAAGCCAGTGAGAACCGTTCAACGAATCAAGGCTTTTGTTCTCATGTTAGAGCTCCAGTCTTATCCCTTTACAGTGTCTCTACAGTGCTGTTAAATTGAATTTACTATTCCTTAATGGGAAACAAAATTTAGTGCTATTTACTATGACTGTCTATGGTTACCTTTTTTCTTCTTTGCATGTAACAAAAACTGCTAAATGATTTTGGCTGAAAGTGAGACTGAAGCTCAAAGGAGCAACTCCTGTCTAACATTTCAGCTTTCATCCACAAAATGTCTGCAAATCCTTTTATGCAGAAAAGAAAACAAAAGGAAAGGGGAAATGTTTCTTCCAAACTGATTTTTCTCCACTGCGTGCCTCAGCTTTGATGATTATTGTGCCCCTGTGAGCTGACTTCTTTTAGAACAAAGTCAGAAGCTGAAAATTAAAGAAGCACTTCTAGTGAAATGTTAGGGATCAATACCTGAAACCTTTTAATGGAATAAATGTTGAATCAAAATTGATCCCTGGTATAACTCCACTGAAGTCATTGGAATGACACCCAGATGCACTTGGTCCATAAGAATAATAATAAAGAAAATCACCTCTGTTTGGTATTAGGATTGTTACCTACTCTCTCCTAAATGGTCAGATTTTACTAGAGATCGACCTGGATGACAAACACTGAACCCGAAGTTGAACTTTCCCAAAACTCAAGTGCGTTCAGAACTGTAGTTCTGATTCAAAGCTCTATAGAAATAGGAGTAAGTCTTCATGTCTGACTCTGAACCCTGTTGACACAAAATTCAAAGGTGTGGGGGTCTACGATTCTGGTTCAGGCCTATACCTACATGTTTTCAAATTGCCACACTACAAAATAAGTGATCAACGTTGACCAGATTTTTTATTTTAAAACAAACAAACAAAAAGTTTTGCTTCTTCAAGGCTCTCCCTCCCCGCATCCATGCAGCTTGTTTTCAACTAGTACTGTGTGAAAAAATATTTAATTTGGAAATACCAGAGAAGTTAATCTTTTGCTGGATCCAAACACATCAATTTACAGGTTCTGTTTCAAAACTTTCATTTACAGAGAGAAAGAGAAAAAATACCTCCTGCCACAATACAGTAAAAATTAGATTTTGATTAGTGAAACTGAAAGGTCAGTTTCTGAGAGTGACAGTGCAAAAGCTAAAGTTTATATTCTGCTCTGTGTAGCACTCGCCTCTGCTATGGTGGAAGATATTATATTAGTATTTACACTTAACCTACATCGTGATCAGCATACACAAAGCCAATAGAAGACCTTAAAACAACCCAGACCTGTGAAAAAATGCCTTAAATTTTACTAAAAGATATAAATCATCTATTTGTTCTTTTATATTTGCTGGGATTTTATAAAGTTGTAAGTGGAACCGGTGGGTGAAATACTTAGCTGCGTTTCTGACAGCCACAGGGGAAGGGGATCTAAGGTGGCCTGATCTTTAGCTGTTCTGAGGCCTCCTGCATAATTTAAGCAACACAGGGGGCTTGCCTAAGTTACAGTTAGATTCCCCAGGCTTCGCTCCGGGCTGAATCACTGCAGAGATTCTGAGTGCTGTAGCCCCAGCTCTGATATGTCCCCTATGCCAGAGCTTCCAAGGGGGGGTTCTTGAAAGGCAGACTTTCACAGCGGCTGCATCCAGCCAATTATCCTCCAGCCAAACCCTCAGAGCCCCATTCTACCACCCTTTTACCCAATGTCTAGGGTCTGGAGCAGACAAGAACATCTCCCCCAAAGAGTTTTCCTCTATATTTTGCATGTGTGTGAATTTGTATGGGGACTGAAAATGGAAGAAAAAAAAACCCAGTAAGAGGACCAAAAAAAAAAAAATGCAATCATAGCTTAATAGTAGAGTAATTAAGTCTATTAGAGACAAAAAGGCAGACTTTGAAAAGTGGAAGTCAAATCCTAGTGAGGAAAATAGATAGGAGCATAAACTCTGGCAAACAACAATAAAATTAAGTACATCAGATGCAGGAAGCCTGTGAAACAGCCAGTAGGGTCACTGGACAATTGAGGTACTAAAGGAACACTCCAGGAAGAGAAGGTAAAGCTAAATGAATTATTTGCATCAGTCCTCATTGACGCTAATGTGAGAGAGGTTTCCAAAACTGAGCCATTCTCTTTAGGCGATAAATCTAGGAACTATCCCATACTGAGGTGTAATTAGAGGAAGTTTTGGAACAAATTGATACATTAAACAGTAATAAGTCACCAGGACCAGAAGGTATCCACCCAAGAGTTCTGATAGAACTCAAATATGAAACTGCAGAACTACTAACTGTGGTATATAACCTACTGCTAAAATCAATCTCTGTATAAGATGACTGAAAGGTAGCTAATGTAATACCGATTTTTTAAAAAGGTTCCAGCAGTGACCTGCAATTGCAGACTGGTAAACCTATCTTCAGTTCCAGGTAAATTGGTTGAAACTATAGCAAAGAACAGAATTATCAGACATATAGATGAACATGATATATTTGGAAAGAGTCAACATGGCTTTTGTAAAGGGAAATCATGGCTCTCTAATCTATTAGAATTATTTGAGGTTGCCAATCCTAAAAATAATTGGAAAAGGCACAGAGAAGGGTAACAAAAATTATTTGCTTCGATACAAGGATAGACTAAAAAACTAGGACAATTCAGCTTACAGAAGAGATGACTAAGGGGAGATATGATAGAGGTCTATAAAATCATGACTCGTATGGAGAGAGTGACTAGGGAAGTATTACTTACCCCTTCACATAACACAAGAACTAGGGATTGCCCAATGAAATTATTAGGCAGCAGATTTAAAACAAATAAAAGGAAGTACTTCTTGACACAGTCAACCTGTGGAACTCATTTCCATGGGATGTTGTGAAGGCCAAAAGTAAAACTAGGTTCAAACGAGAATTAGGTAACTTCTTGGAGGATAGGTGCACCAATGGCTATTAGCCAAAATGGTCAGGGATGTAACTCCATGAACAACTTCCAGAAGCTGGGACTGGAAAACAGGGGATGGATCACTCAAAATTGCCTGTTCTGTTCATCCCCTCTGAAGCAGCTGGCACTAACCAATGTCAGAAGACAACATACTGGGCTAGACAGACCATCGGTCTGACCCAGTATGGCTGTTCTTACGTTTTTAAGCATGTGCTGCACCAACTAATAATAAGAGGAGGATAGGAGAGGGACTAATATCATAAAAAAGATTGAAAGACAAAGACCGCAAAGGAATAAATGAATCAAAGCAAATGAGCCAGGCATGCCATCAGGGAAGGGATGTATGGGATATCCACATACAAACTTTGGCTCTACATACCTGGGACTGCAGGTGCTATACAGGGTAAAACTTCAGCAATGAGTTTAAAGTTACCATACATTTTGCAGGACATTTTATGTTGCACATCCTGTTAATTGTTATAGGCTCACTCACACACCAAAAGATAGGACCCAGTTGCAGAGACAGACAGAATACAGCCATGCTAGATTGCAGCAATAGCGGTACTGATTTACTTTACTGTAAATTATTTCTCATTGTTAGTTAAATTATTTATCCTAAAAGTGGTCTCAGTTATCACTGAAGTACTATACGGGGGATATATTTTCATATGTGTAAGCTAGGTGGCCCTAGAAGGACACTAATGTATATAGTTGAGGGGAAGTCAGATGGCCTTGAGGCCATGTTAGTTAAAATGGAGTTTTGGTTCTATAGCATGGCCCTTGTTCATAGCATGCCCTTGGCAAACTGTCAAACCCCAAATCTGCCCAGCAACAACAGGCAGAGCGGGAACATAACTAGGTCAGGGTGCCGAGTGCACCACAAATGGGGACGTGTGCAACTCTGAGTGGTGCCGAGTGCAGAGAAAGGGTGCCGGGTGCAAAGAGAGTACCATGTGCAAACCACCTAAAGGTGGGAAAACTGAGCCCTGTGACTGGTTCCCTAGACATCATCAGAAATCTATATTAGGTCAGCACATGCAACAACAAGTGATGTCCGCCCTAGTGACAGAGTTGGGAGAACTGCTTGTGAGTGTAAAAGGGGTAGGCCTCATCGGACCTGGAGCCGAAGCCGCCGTACTACGGACCAGGAAGAGAAGCAGACGGATCAAAGACCAGACCGTACACCAATGCCAGGAGAGGCGAAGAACAGACCGTGAGCAAAATAACAAAAGACTGTTGGGGGTTATCCCAGGGTTGAGTTAAAGGTATTGGGTCCGGGGTTCAACCTCACTGTATTGACCCTCGTGCTTTTAATGTGTTGTCACCTCAATAAATTGATCAGTTTGTTTTGGAAAAAAGACCTTGTCTGTTATGAACTGTAAGCCGTTGACAGATGCGCCCAAAACAAAGATCCCTCACCCTAATTCACCTGTTCCATTCCTAACATATGGATCCAGGCCTATGCCAGTGGTATAGGCCATGCCACCACAATTGATGCGCTGGAGATCAGGCCCTGCTCCTAGTCCAGGTCATACACAAGATCAGGAGGGACAAATCCAAAGTCATCCTAATAGTCCCTACATAGCCCAGACAAACATGGTTCCTGTACCTATTAAAGATGGCAATGTGCCCACCTGGAAATCTTCCACTAATACCTCATCTCCTCTCACAAGACGGTGGACGGGTCCACCATCCCAACCTGAGAATACTTCACCTCAAGGCTTGGCTATTCCATGGCTCACAGAAAATGAAATACATGTCTCAAGGAAGTAAAATACATCTTATTAGACCAAATAGACCAAATACAAGAAAGACACATACTCAAATGTAAATGGTTCAACAAATGGTGCCAGAGCAAACAATACATACCAACATCCTCTCCTTTACCAAGGGCACTGGATTACATATTAGAACTTTAAAAAATTGGGACTCCCTACAAGCTCAATCAAGGTACATCTTGGAGCCATCACAATATTCCATGATAAGGTGGATGGTGTCACCATATTCACCCACCCAACAGCCAAACATTTCCTCAAGGGCATCAGAAACACTTACCCCAAAATAAGGACTCCAGGTCCCCTGTGGGACCTCAGCCTAGTCTTATAGAAACCCCGTGTGGACCACTAACATGTTCTTCACTTCATCCATCTATGAAGGTGGTTTTCCTCATTGCCATCACATCTGCTAGATGCATGCGAGAACTAGATGTCCTAATGGCCCACCCTCCGTACACAACTTTATTTAAAGACAAAGTAACCTTAAGACCATACCCAGAATTCCTACCCAAGGTTGCCTCCCCATTTCATTTAAACAAATCCATTCATTTATCTGTGTTTTTTTTCCAAAACTGCATGCATACAAAAGAGAGACAGCATTCCAGATGTTGGACATCCAAAGAGCTTTATCATTCTCCATTGAAAGAACAAAAGCCTTTAGAAAATCACCTGAACTGTTCATATCTATAACAGAATGATCAAAAGTGGAAGCCATTTAAAACAGAGACTATCCAAACTGATATCAGGATGCATCCACTTTTGTTATCAGAAACATCATGTACAAGCCCCGATGGGGACCTGCTCTCACTGTACCAGAGCACTTTCAGCATGCATAGCTTTTCTCAACAATGTCTCCGTTATGAACATTTGCAAAGCAGCAGTTTGGGCAATCTGCCCATACATTCACAAAGCACTATGCTATAGAGCAACAGTTATCATCAGATGTTCTATTCAGACTCACGGTTTTATCAACCATCACGACTGCAACTCTGAAGCCCCTTACTTCCACTGAGGGGCACTGCTCAACAGTCACCTAAAGTAAAGCACCCACAGGGACACTCCTCAAAGAAGAAGAGAAGGTTACTCACCTTGTGCAGTAACAGATTCTTCAAGATGGTTGTCCCTGCGGGTGCTCCACTACGTCCCTCCTCCCTTATAGAGTTTTCCATAACTGACACTCTGCGGTAGAAAAGGAACTGAGAGACGGCTAGTCGCACAACGCTATGTAACCACCCGAGGCAGCATGAGACGGAGACAGCGCATGTGCGACCCAACTAGGTACTGCTACCAGAAATCTCCAGTTACAGGAGTGGGGCACACAGACACCTAAAGTGGAACACCCATAGGGACAAGAACCTCATCTCGAAGAACCTCAGTTACTGCACAAGGTGAGTAACCTTCTCATCACTAGGATGATCTTCCATGGTTATCTGTACCCTGGATTCAGAACAAAGCAGTAGCATCACAGACAAGTCTCTAGCCCATGGCTGTTGAACCTTGACTATTCATTGCTTTGTAGACAGTGAATAACACTTGAACTTCATCAGGAATTTAACCCAGTTAAAGAGAGAGAGGCATAGATGTGATGCACTCTCACAAGGCAGGCAATGCTGCATGAGACAGAATTTCAGAGTTGATTTCACATTTAGTCCAGGGCAAGCTTGTGATAGTCATGCCTGCTGGTAACAAAGGTGTGAATTAACATGGCAAGCTTCATATCTGAGACGTACAGGCAGAGACAACACTCATTTGGAGTTCAGCTAGAAATCAATAGCTGGAAGGAGGCAGAGCTAGGAAGCTGTTGTTCTACATCAAAACAGAATTTCCTAATGCTGAGAAAAAAACCACGAGAGTCCTGTAGCACTTTAAAGACTAACAAATTTAATTTCTGAAGGCATAAGCTTTCGTGGGCTGTAACCCACTTCGTCAGATGCTGAGAGGAGATGGTGATTCAAATTTAAATTTGACCTTGTCACAAGAGTAACCTTTCCTAATGAAATAATGAAAAAAGGAGATTTAGGATTATTTCCTTATCAACACGCTGCCTGACCTTCCCTTTGGCTGTCTTCACTGTATTCATGCTCAAAAAACCTACTTTCACTCTAAATCCATGAAAAGCAGGCCCATATGGGCTCATGAACAAAAGGCACAAAAAAAACCCCACCTTCCAGCTAAGGCAAGCAACCTTTTTAACAGCGACAGATGACTGCTAAATGCAAAAGATGGTATTTACTCAGTATTATCCACACCAAAAAAAAAAATGGATGGCTAATGGATTATTAAGTGTTATGAATCATCTATCCTTTTTTATCTTTCCAAATTCCCAAAATGAAATTATTAACCATTTAAGCAAATAAGTGGACCAAGAGATTTCCAATTTAGAAATGTAATAGGCCAGCCTAGACCTGACATCTGGAAAGGGTCTATAGGCAAGGATTTTCTGCAGTGTTTCAAAGACTTCAGTGAAATTTTATGTCCTAAGCCTCCTTTTATAGAGTTTGATCCTGCAGTCTTAAAACAGGCAAAATTCCCACTGGTTTTAAAGGGAGGAAAGATCTGTTTGTGATTAAGGTGTGAGTAGAAGTCATGAAATGTGATGTGAGTCTGCAGGTACTCAGCAGTTCTGAAAATCAAGACAATTATTTGCGGGCCTACATATGGATTTAGGTTCCTTTCTTTAAATGGTGACCTTAGCTTCTCTGTGTTTCAGTTTCCCCATCTATAAATAATTGTTTGTAAAGCACATTATGACCTTTGGAGCAAAGTGCTGTATATATGCAAATCATTATATTACCTGCATAGGGCCTGGAACATTTGGACTTTAGTAGTTTGGCTCTCCTGAATACATATTTTCAAAATGTTTCTCAGACAAGGTTGGTTTCCTTAGCACCCAATAGATTTGTTTTGACTTGTATTTTATTTTATTTTACTCTATTTGATTTTATCAAAGACCCAATGATAGCATCTTTCCTGCTGCCTACCCTTTTTATTTTTTTTAAACAAGAGAACTTGGTTCCTCTCATTCCTACACCTATTACATGCAACTCACAAAGTTTTAATAGTTACTAAATTCTGAACGGAATACTATGGAGTTTTAGCTTGTCATTCAGTGACTCAGAACACAGATCAACTGCTACTATATACTATTACATATATGTATTGAAGCAGCACACAAGACTCCAGTATAGATCAGAGTCCTATTTTGTTAGGAGTTCTACAAACACATACAAATACACAGCAGTCCCTGTTCTGTACAATCTAAAGCCTCAATTTGGGAAAGCATCACTATTCAGAAAAGCGTATGAAAGAGCTTTCCTGAATCAGAAAAGCATATGAAAATTTAAGTTCTTAAGTGCTTTCCCAAATCAGTTCCTAAGAAAATGTGACACAGAAAGGGTAGTGAAGTGCGATGTTGTCAAATATATGCAATGTAACATAATTTTATATATACACACACACACACAGATTGGCCTTTTTGCTATTCAGACAGCCCCATGTGTCCCAACATAGCCATCATTAAGTGATTACATTTATTTGTATTAAAATGAGTTAATGTTGATGCAGCCCTGTGAAGCTGTAAAGTGCTCTGTAATTGTAAGTAACTGAGGATATATGACTTGCAAGGCCCCAGCTTAACAATTTGCAGTCCTCTTATTATTTGTTGACAGATGACATTTGAAACACATAAAGCACCAGAGATAAAATCCACTGTGGCACCACTTATGTGCCCTTAAGTCATCAAAATAGGATTTAAGTGCTAGATACTCTTACACTGGTCCTCTGCACAGGGGTAAATTTCATCACATCACAGTACATCAGTGCACAGTTGTGCTTGTTTACTTTTATAAATCAAGCTCAGCCCTTTCTTGAGCACTAGACTAACATGATTATGCAAAAGAAGCATATTTTGAGAAGGGATTTGAAAAACAAGATGGTGGATACTCACTGTATTGTATAAGGACCGGGAGAGAGTTCCTCGAGTAAGAGACAGTGGACCAATTTGTGGAAGAATGAAGTGTGAGGAAGTTAAACATCATTCTCTGCTTGTCCCTGAATCTAACGTTAATGGGGCAGACTGATGCAATTAAAATGTATAGCTACCCTATATGTATCTTTAGTATACTTTATACTGTCCCTTTCAGTTTAGATCTCTTCAAGTACAAGAACAGTTATACAAGATAGATTTCCAAGAAACAGAAAGCTAATGAAAGTACATTAAAATACTCTCCAGACAGTATAGTGAGGTAACTGCCCTATGATAGTTATTCCATAGAATTAGGGTTGATGAAGCTGTTATAATTAACTGGCTGGTCTGTATGGGAGCAGGACTATCAGAGTTTTAATCCCACTGCTGCTGTAAAATTCTGTAAAATGGGGTGTGGCATAGTGTCAGGTCAAGGGTAAAAGCTTTGATGACCACAGATCTAGTATAATACTGGGATCAGATACGCTCCTCTGCCCAATTTGCAGGGGCATTAGAGATACTGTTTCAAATATCTGTTACTTGCTGCAGCTTTCCTTTATTATCCAAGTGAAGACAATGTCAACATTTTCCTAAAGTTTTTAAGAAGTGAAAAAGAAAATATCTTTTAAAAACCTTTTCACGTGGATGGTTGCTGAAAACACATGTAAATTCTCAGTGCTCAGGCAGGAGGAAGAAATGACAGAGCCGAGGGTACTGATTTGCTTCTCTCACGGCCACCTTTTCTGGCTGATTTATGGCGATGCAGTGGAAATGCCTTTGTAAAAAGTCTGTTCACCTTACCAACTAAAAGTCACTTATCTGGCACTTGATAAAGTGAGAGACAGCAGGAGAGAGAGAAAGAAAGAGAGAATCTAAAGTAAAAGAAAAGGCTAAATGAAGATGACTAAACTTATTTATTTATCCCCCTTACCCTAAACGCCCTCGCCCCACATTCTAGTGTATGTGTTATTAAGCTAGTAGTATTTATCAGCATGTGGTTGTGGATACATTTCACCTGCAGAAATCCTGTAGTTACATTTTGTGCTGATTTACAGCCCATGCAGTTGTAACAACAGCAGTAAGGCTTAGAGATTCACATGATATAACTAAGCATAATACTTGGACACCATGTAATGTTTTTATTTGTTCAGATGTATTTATCAGGCAGCAACTGATTTTTAGTCAGAGAACTCGGGCAGAGAGAAGAGCCTTTACTAGTGATAATGCGCAGCTTCTAAAAAGAATTACACAAGTAACTATAAGCATTTTTCCAATTAACTATTTTAATATAAAGTTAAATAGAACTTGTTTCACTACTAACAATAGCATCATCTGGGGACTAATAATGCACTAAGGTGAAATCTTCCATGGAAAATTTATGGCAGAAAGGATCTGATCATCTAGTTTAGAAGAGAGTTCTGTCCAGTTGATTCACTTGTACTATGAACTCCCAAAGGGACAGGACTCTCATTCAGTAGATTTAAGACTTGTCTCAGCAGAATACCTCCCTTCATTAAGGCTGTGTTGTGAATAGTAGCATCACATGACAATTTACCAAGATTTGGAACCACCTTGAAAATACCACCTGTTTCTTCTGTACCTTCAAAAATCTCAAACATGGGTAATATGAGGGTGAAATTACATTCAGTGACAACAACTGGTACTGTATGATATATTTCCTTGTCCAGTTTCATCAGGACTGAATCTTCTAGTTTAAGCTTCAAACTGCATTCCAAGAAGAAATTACTTAGATTTGGTATTTTGCAACCTCATTTCCTTTAAACAGTGTCACTGATGGTGAAGTTTTACCAGTAAAGTTGTTGGCATAAGTGGCTATTGTGGTCAGTCCCTAGTTCTGTGGTAAGGCTGCCAGGCTAATCAAAATAGCATCCATGAACGCTTTGATATCATACCAATGTTCTGCAGAATTGGGATGCCTAGTTGAGCTCCTTGGTTATAATAATACAAATAATCATACCTAGCTCTTTTATAGCACTTTTCATCAGCAGATCTCAAAGCACTTTATAAAAGAAGTCAACACCATTATCCCCATTTTACAGATGGGGAAATTGAGGCACAGAGCGGTGAAGTGACTTGACTACGGTCATCTCACAGGCCAGTAGTACGAACATGGGTCTCAGAGTCCCAGTCCAGTGCTCTATTCACTAGGCCACAAGACATCTGAACTAGGCACTTCCTTGGTGCATATTTTGCAATAACTGCAAGCCTAAGCAAATTAATGAGAAAGTTCTGCATCCAAAGAACACCTTGTCTGGGTTTTTCATGTGTATTAATGGTACATGCAGCTTGTAGTCTGTCACTAACCTGAAATTATAAAGATGTTTCAAATATTTGGTGCACTTCTTGAAAGCCCATACCTGGTCAACCATGTTTCCTGTATTTGGGCCTGGCCTGGTCTCAATATCCGCAAGCCATCTGAAACAATATTCTATGGGCTCCCATTCATCTCATTGTAACTGGAGTGACACTCCACCAAGACCATCTGCTGAAACAGCTGCAGACTAGGAAACAGTATAAAATGCCAGGACTGGGGATTGATCAATATAGACTTTAGATCCTCAAAAACATGCTCCTGTGATTTATCCCAGATGGACACACCGTCTGTTTTAAGTAGTTCATAGAGAGCTTGGCCTTTTGAGGAAACAGAAGGTATAAATTTGCTACAAAATGTTATATCAAGGAACCACAGGAAGCACTTTTACATAGTGGTGTTTCATCTAGAAGTTCTGCTTTTTTCTGCCTCTGCCATCATGTTTATCACATCTTCTAATTACCACAGTGTGGTTTCTCAGAGCATGCATTTTCCCTCTTTAATTTTAGTCCAGCGGTCACTCTTGCTTTCAGAGCTTGTTTGAACATTCTATTATGTTGTTCCTCAGATTTATCTACAAACAAAATACCATCCATACTAACTTTCAGGCCTCGCAGAACTCACTCATTTTCTATCAGAAGACTTCTGTTCCACTTGTGTTGCTGAATGGGAGGTGATGAAGGCAATGCTTTCGGAATGGCATTATAGAATCCGTCAGTTTGGCACTGTCAGAGTGGAGTAGAAATTGCAAGAATCCACTAGCGACATCTACTCAGGAAAAAAAGATGTTTTGCCATCCAATTTAGAGATTGTCTTCCAGGGGGATATAAAGATGACCATTTCATTTAATTATTTATGTATTACATTCTCTCTAAGGCACCCCGCTCTGTCAGTCCAGTTACATTCTTCTATGCCATTGGTCTCCCTCCCACCATGGCCTTCCTTTATTTTGGAAAGCAGCGACTTTGTCACTCTCTGGATTGTGTACAGTCCCTTCTTTCAGTAGAATCTGCACTGGTTCTGCTTTAAGCAGGTCATATTTGCTGACGACTATTCCAACTTCCTCTATGCATTTTATGTCACTCTACTTCTGCCCCACTTTTGCTGGAGTCGTGTAACTCCCATTCCCTACATTTGCGCAGGTGGAGTGGGAAATATGAACCAAGAATCAAACAGTCCTGCTCAGAAGAGCTAATTTATATGGGTTCCCTGCATCCTGGCAGTTCCACAGTTTTCTGCAATAGCATCAATATATCTTTGTTCCTTGTTACTCAGGGGAGGCAACTTGTCCCCTGAATAGTTTGGCCAGATGCACACCCAGTTTATGCAGCTTTATGTAACCCAGAAAGCCACATAAATGATCTACTGATTAGGAACCTGAAATTCCCATCTGCCTCTTCTGGAAAAAACACTGGCAATACTAAGAGCTTTAAGGAAAACCGAGTAGCAATAGCTCAATGAAAGATTGCTTCCAGCAAAACAAAGTGTTCACAAAAAATGTTTTTCTTTTGGCACTGTCGACATTTATGTCCTAGTAGTAATTTTAATATAATCTTACTTCTTCCATCTGCGGGCATATCCTGTTAGTGTGAGCTGGGCAGAGGAGAGGGGAACCTAAAGGAACTGGGTCTGTGTCAAAGTAGGATGGATGCATCTGTTAGCGAGAGAAGGAAAAGCAACAGCTTTTCTACAGCTCTGGAATTTCAAAGTAAGTGGATTTCCTCATTCATCTGTGCTTGAGGAGTCATTACTGAACACCATGAGGTCTCTAATGTATTTGCACACCAAAAAAAAAAAAAAAAAGTTATTCCCCTTCCAATTCTACCTCAGAACAGAGCAAACAACATGAAAGGAACATGAAGAATTTCAGATTTAAGTGTATGTCTATTTCATGTTGCCATAAAGTTAACCCTGACTTTTCTTGTGATCAAGTCCATGTCATAGTTAAAGTATAGGCTTATAATTGTGCAGCTCTAGACATAGCCAAAGAAATGATATGTGACAAGGTTCATTTAACAATAAATACACATGATAAGGGAAAACTACAATTACCACCATGTCAGATATATTTATCACTGTGTATTCAATAACAATGTTTGATTAATTTTGTTGGTTGTAAATAGGACATAGTACTCCTTTGATATGCACAAATGTTATAATTTGGAGGATAACATATTGCAAACCTCAGTAGCTCTGTGTTTCCTTTGAGATATCCCCGACAAATTAATGTTTTCATTTCAGATTTTCATTTTGTTCTGCACTTTTCATTCTTATGGGGGTTTGATGGTGATCACAAAGTACCAGTCAAAGCAAAATAAAATTCAATTAATGTAACCAGGACTCTGCTGTATTAAGGTTTGAAAACTCATGTTATTCTGTGCTGTACTGCTGGATTAATGAAACGTAAGTGTAAACTAGTCTATACTTCTTGCCCTTTCACTTTCAGTTAAGTCCACACTATCAATAATAAGACACAAGTGACAATTTCAAATCTAGAAATAGCAGGCATTTTTCAGCTGCTCATTTTTGGTACTTAGAATAAGCATTTTACTTTCACTAGCCAGTCCAAGTAATAGAAATGCCCAGTTTTTAAGCCAAGCTCTGCTTTATATCACTCCTCTACAGAAAACTGTGTGCCTCATTGTTCTGTACTACACATATAAACTATTGATCTGCATTTCAAAATAGAACACTACAAAAAAGTTGTGTTATAATTCCTAGCTGCCAAAGTTTTCTTTGATGCCTCACAAAAATGCATCCCTTAAATTCTAATGTTAGTACCAATCCTTTCTTAAATGCACTTTTTCCAAGTAGCCCACAAATGCTTCAGTAAAGGTTTGTCACTCATCCATCAGATTCAGTATAAATGTATAATCCAGTACATTGTATACATTTTATGTTGTCTCTTTAGACTAAAAGCTCTTCTGGGCAGGGACTCTCTCTTCTTTTGTATCCCACACAATACTGCATACACTGTCCATGCAGAACACATAGTTAATAAAAATAATAAGTACAGAAATCTTTATGAAGTAAAAAGAGAACCAAATGAACAAGTGCAACTTGAAGAAATAAAATATATCCAAAACATGCTATACATAACAATCCTTGGCTACACATCCTTTAAATATTGCACCAAACCTACTGCTGATTACCAGTTCTCTGAGTACAGACATACAAAATGATCTGATCCACTTAGTAAGCTGGGCCCATTTAAACAATATTCAGTTGCAAGCAGAGGAGGTAAGTATTATGACTGTTATATTAAATCACTTGCACTCATTACCAAGTTAGTGCATGTTCAACAAAAAAATGGTCATTGGATATCAGACATTGTCATAAAGGAAGGATCCATTGCCAGATCTTACCATGTCCATACAACTGACCAACATGACTTTGGCAAAAATCACAAATAAGTGTTCTAATCCAAACTGTATTCAGAGAACAGAATGAACCACAGTTTAAACATGGATCAGTAACATTTGGTGGCCCATGACTTCAGAATAAGCCAGTATTTAGTCATCCAGTCTCTCTCAGTAATGCATCCAAGCATAAAGGTATGCAGGTCCAGTCCCTTTTAGAAGGGAAAGGAGAAGAGTACCCATGAAGAAAAAAATAAGTCCTGTATCAGAGGCATGTGAAGATGTGAAAAGCAAGGCCCCTACTATCAGGGTAAGTATTTGTATTGTGCTCAGTGTTATTAGCCTCAAACTAAATTCAAAAGTTATAAAATAATATAACTGGAGGCAAAATGGTCTTTTCACAGATACAAAATACATAATATTAACCAAAGAGAAGAAAATAACCCATGCTTCAAGTGTTCTGACTTGAACCAGCTTGAAAGACTTATTTTTTTTAAATATATTGTTTTTCCCCAATGTAAAATTCTGATAACCCTAAAATGTGCTATTGTCTAGGTAGCTCAGTTTGTAAATCCCGCTTACTATAATATGTTTGGCAGTCACAGTTTAATGAACCATCAAAGTGAATAAGTTCTCTTAACCCAACAGCAACCCTTAAAATAGTAAAAGCTGGCCTAGGGCAAAAGCAATGAGCCTCATTTTCAGAAGAGCTGAGCACCTGCAGCTTCCATTGAAGCCAGTGGGAGCTGCGTGGGTGCTCAGCAACTTTGAAAATCAGGCCCGCATTTCTGTTCTTAATTTTCTCTGTCTTCAGGTAGTGATAAAAGAATCCTCCTGCATTTCCCCCCCTATTTCACATTTTCATCAAGATGTAATCTAGACATTTGTTCATTATGATCATCATCAATCATTTGACATTAGTGATAAATTTTGTTTGGTCACAGAAAATAACTTCAGATAACTAACATACTTGAGAAAGTAGTGGGAGTAGACAGTAAAGTTATTCTACACTGAGAAGTGGTGTATGCTCTTTTCTGGACACACAGTCATCTTAAGTTGTCAGTGGAGCAATGATTCATTAGGTTAAAATTTGGTGAGGGAGGGAAATTCCATGATTGGTCTATGAAAAAGCTTTCTCTTCCCCTTCAACAAAGCCCTATCTTTTACCACAGGCTCTAAATACATATTAGACAGAGAAGGGTTAAAGATACAAAGTTGGAATCGAAACTTCAATCCTCAGGCCAAGATTATGGTTTGACCCAGTATACAGATATAGATGAGCCATGAATTTCAGACCCAGAAATAAGTACTGTATTCTGAACACACACATACAGAAGTTTGGAGGTGTTTGGATCTACTATTTTGGTTTGGCATCATCTCTAGTATATGCACAGATACAGATCATTCCAGATTGGAACCTACAGGTTGATTGAACTTCTATGAACCCGCTGGAGCTGCACGGTGATTAAGAATCTGTTCTGGTGAAAAGTAGGCTTTTCTAAATAAGGAGCAGTTATGTGATGCCCAAGTCTCTTGAGACACACACAAGATAACAATTTTGCTAAGGACAGGGCAGTCATACAAAATGATCTTGTTCACTTAGGAAGTTGGGCCCATTTAAACAATATTCATTTTAATTCAGCTAAATGCTAAATTGTATGTCTAAGAAAAAGAAATGCAGGGCCATACCTACAGTATGAGAGAGCATTTTAAAAGCAGTGACTTTGAAAAGGTGAAATGTTGCCAGATTAGATCTCTAAAGGAGTAAATTGCATTGTTTTAAATTATAAATTGTTCTATAATTTTAGAAGATGCCTTAAATGTCTCTTTGTATCATATCAGTTAAAGCAAACAAGGAGGTTTCAGTGTTTCCGTTTCTGTATATCCTAGCAAATGCAATGTGCAAGGGAGAATAATGGATTTAATGTTATTTATTCTTATCCTATTTTGGGGGCCTTATTGGAAGATGGAAAGAAAATCTGGAATATAGCGCTATCTGAGTTGAGTAAAACTGCATCTGTTTCATCAAGAATTACCTAAAAATCATAAGTGATCCAGGAATGGGTTTTTCATTTTTAAAGAAACTCTCAAGCTGGCATATTTAAAGATAATTCAGTGGGTACTTCACTGAAAACATTATTTTTCTCTTTAAACAGCTATAGTCCCATAATGTCTGTACTGTGCCCGTCAGTATTGGCAGGATTTAGTTTCAATCGATAGCTGTCCACAAATGTCAACTTTAGCTGACACATGGGGCAGAGCACACTCAGCTGGTGAGAGTGGGTCTGTGACAGCAGGGCTGCGGGGCACTCCCCGTGCTGCTGCAGGGCTGGTGACGTCCCTGTGGTCATAAATTGCAGGGAAGGAGCAGGAGCAGGACAAGGGCCCAGCCTTGCGGGAGGCCATCCTGCAGCTGAATGGCTCCTTCCCTGGGCCGGAGCCTTTTGGAAGTGGGGTGGCCTCCCACCTGGCCTTGGTCTCCGACTTCTCCTCATGGTCCTGGCCAGGAGTCTGCTCTGCCCCACCAGAACCAAAGCCTTCCCCACACCTGGCACCTTTAGGCATCAGATGTCACTGGCCCTACAGCAGCACAGGGAGCCCTCTGTGGCTCCACCATCAGGCCCCACTCAATTCACTCGTCAGCCAGGGTGGGAACCATTCCCGCACAGCAACTATGTAGCAGCAGCACACTGCAGCTGGGGGCTCGTCCTCTTCCTTGCAGCCCTGGCTGGGGATCTCTGCTCTGCAGGGCCAGGACTGCAACTTCCCTTGCACTTTGCACCACAGTGTCTTGGGCCCCTGCGCCATTCAGGGAACTCCCTGCAACCTCCCTGTCAGTCGTGGGAACCCCAGTTGTCAACACTGTCCTAACCCCAACCCTTCCTCCTGCCTTAATTTCCAGCAACTGTAAAAATAAAAAATAGTTTAAAATCACAAAAAAATTTAAAATAAAAATTGATGAAAATAGGAAAATATCCTTAAAAATAAAAATTGATATTAATCATCAAAATTAGAAAAAAAAATAAAAATCAAATTCTGCCAAGCCTCGTTATTCCCAATAAATCATTAAGCATTAAAAAACCTATTAGTCCTTCAGGCAGTATGCATTCATCTAATAGAGCTGACATCTGGAATTGCGCAACATTCTGTTTCACACTCAGCACCTCTTAAAAAAGAAAGTCCCTGAACAGAATGATACAGAAAATAATAGACGTCAAAATAGATTTCCACATTGTGGTGCTAATTAAAAAAAAATGATACATGAAGCATCCTGAAAAGAGTATTTGTATACAATACCTTATGTTGCAGTCATGATACTCTTTTAATTACGAACTGTATAATCTGCACTTTCACATATCATTTGCTATCGTAGCATTTGAAGTGATGACCTCATCGACCTTAGCTTTGGTTTACTCTGAACTAATATTTCAAACCATCTTTGAGATTGAGGGCAGCACATCATCACCTAAAAGCATTTTAAAATGCCTAATTACATATACTGGATACTTCCAGGTACATAAACTCCTCTTGTTGATGGGAATACTGCGGTTTTTCTATTGTCATTGAAATTGCTCGGGGCATGGATTTATAGACTGTGAAAGTCATATGCCAAACAATCATGAACCATTTGGGGTTTTTATTTTGCCAGTTAGTACAATTCATAATTGTAATCACATTTTCAAAGAATCTGCCATGTTTGTCTTGCTCTTTAACAAGAAAAATGAGGTTTGGGTATTGATAATTTACTTCCAAAGGAGTAGCCATGTTAGTCTGTATACAGCAAAAACAACGAGAGTCCTGTGGCACCTTAAAGACTAACAAATTTCTGTGGGCATAAGCTTTCATGGGCTGCAACCCACTTCATCAGATGCATGAAAGCACACAGAAATTTGTTAGTCTTTAAGGTGCTACAGGACTCTTGTTGTTTTTTATAATTTACTTGGCTCCTTTTCCTGATCTCCTTTCCTTTAGCGTTCACAAGTTGAAATTGCTACCTATGAAATAAAAGCATGAGAATTAAAAACTGACAGTAGTAGCTGCAAAGGGGGGGGGGGGGGATTTCATTTCCCTCTCATGAGCTTCCTGAGGACTTTGGAGAATTCAGATAGCAGGTCATGGTTGTTTAACTCCTATTTTTTTTCCATGAGTACATTTAAGGAGACTTCAATAAGTATGTCAAGGTCATGTTTACCTAATTCTAATGAAGCAAAGCATAAATCACAAATTGTTAACCATCCACTGGGTCTAAAAGTGTAATTTTTTAAAAAGCAAAGTAATTAAAAAGGCAAATGTGTTCTGTGGTAAAAGAATGTTACTATATTTATTAGATAAGGGAGCAGTGTATGACTATGTGACACTATTAACGTGACCAGAGATGATCTGGTCTCTTAAATTACTTTATTTCCCTTAGCAGAATATTAATTTCAGGTTAGTAATTTAAATTTTATTAGTATCATTTTCTTCTGTACCAGATATGGACTCACTACAGAGCTTCCTTATGATGAGCACATCTGGTGTATAAGATCCTTTAATGCTCTGACAGATATGGCTGAGGTTCGTTTGAATAAGGTATTTTACACACAGTGCCGCCTAGTGGTTAAATAGTATAAATACTGTTTAGCATTCTATTACATCTCCCCCTTTACAACATACATTGTCTTTGAAGTTCAGTATATATCAATCTGTTGAGTGTCTCTGAATCATACTGGTTTTCTAATTACATGACCCGAATGCCTAACAACTTAGTTGTTTAGCTGTCCATTAGTTGCAATAACTGGCTGTCATTGGTTTGAAATCCGTAAGTCTTCTTCTTGGTCTGCAACAGCTATCTGTAGAGTTTGCTCAGTTGATTTTTCTTTCTGCGGAACAAAATGTAGCTGTTGCTGGTTTCTGTTGAACTTTCCAATATCAGTCTCAATCAAATATGATTGGGGTGCTGAATTATTTTTCTTTACAACAGCTGGAGTTGTCGATTCTTTTTCTCCATCCCATATGACATGAACACAGTCACCAGGTTCTAGATCCAGTAGTTCTCTGAGTGACATCTGTTGTAAAAGTGTCCGTAAGCTCTTTTATCCCCTTTTATCCCCTTTGGCTACTCTCGTCATACTCCCTTTGGACTTAGATTCTTTCCCAAAGTTGGAATAGAAGTTATGAGTTGTTTTCCCAGCAAGAGTTATGCTGGACTGTATTCAGTAGCTGTTATTGGTTTTGATCTGTAAATCAGAAGAGCAAGGCTATTGGATTTCCTTGGCTATCTGTATAGCTCTCTCAGCCTTCTATTTGCTTGTGGGTAATGTGGGCTGCTAGTAATATGATTACTTTAAACTCTACTGCAGTGAATTGTGATCTGTTGTCCATCATTAGTTGTTTTGTAATACTGATGTGAGCAAAAAGTTCTCTTCGGTTTCTCGATAACACTGCAACATGTTATGTCTTTCAAATACGTTATTTCTCTATACCTGGAAAAATAATCCACAATAAACAGGTAATGATGTCCACTGAATCTGCATAAATCTGTAGCTAGTCTCTTCCAAGTTCTCGCTGGTAAAGGTGTTTGTATACTGTATGATTCATCTTAAGTTGATTTGTACTGGAACTCCTTTCAAAAATTCAATATCATCAAATCCTCCATCAAATTCTTCCACCCTTCTCATTGGGTTCATCATGATTACCACTCTGTGGCTGAGAACGTGGTTGGTCTTTGATCCTTTAATCACATGCACTCTGAATGTATAGCTTTTGTCTTTTTAAGTTTTTTCTGTGATGAACTGGCCCATGCAATTCAGAATACTTCCAGGACTACGCAGAACTGTGTCAGGTGACTTCAGCTCTAGGGGGGATTGAAAGCTATTGTAAGTTCCTTCTGAGATGACTGTTACATCAGCTCCTATGTAGGCCTGTAACATGTGGCCTGAAAGAAACCCCATTTTGTTGCTGTTTTGTACTCCATTTTGAATATGAAATCCATTTTGAATCCCCTTCTTTATGGACTTTTCCCAGCCTTTTGGACTGGAAGCAGGAAAATGTATGGTGGGAAGGACAGTAGTCTGCCTGGCAACAGGAGATTATAAATAAATGGGGCTGTCCGTTCTAGGAGGCTCACGTGTGTAGCTGGTCCTTCTAGAGCAAAATAGAGTCGGCTGTGCCCATCTACACTGATCAACAGATCAAGATCAGAAAATTTACTTACTATTCCTGTCGTCCCTGTCCCTTCTCGACCCATTGTTCCTGATGTCCTGTCTTCATTCCTGGTTAACTTCCTGATCTTTCCCACCTTGATTGTTCATTGTCCAACATCCTTTTGGGAGAAGAAAAAAACCATGGTGATGTACTGAACCTTCTCCGGTGGCCTGGGTTTTGTGACAGGGGATCTGGGTTTCACACATGACTTCTCTTAACCCCTGAGCACTATTCAATGTTTTACCCTTACTTGTTAACAAATACTTACCTTGGTTTAGCATCGTATCTGATTGTTCTATGATTTTACAAGCTGACTGGTGAATTAGACACAGAGGGGTCAGACCTGTGGGAGGGAGAGGTTCTGTAAAATGAAGATTACTTTCCCAAGTTCCGGGTTTTTTTAGCCTCAAATTTAGTTGTCACCCTAAATTCGGCTAACATCTGAGTCAATTCTAAAGTCAATAGTCTTGCCATGAATATTCAGTTTCACTCTCCAGGCAGGTTCTATGCCATCAGAAGTGATAGATCCCAGAAACAATGGCTCATTATTTGTACTATGAGTCAACTCCCTGACTGCTTTGGTAAGGCAAACAGCTGCAAAATGTCCATATTTCATGCAATTGTTTTACTGTGCACTTCTGTCTGGACATGCATAATCTCTTGGGATATAACTTTTCCACACATTGTGCATGTAGCTAGAATTTATCGCTCTTAGCCTAAGAGTACTCTCTGCTTGCCTCAGAGGTTTTATTGTAATGCCTTTTTAACACTCAAATGTCTGTTTATACTTTCTAAGTTAGTTTCCGGTTTTTCAAGTTGCTCCTGCCTTTTGTTCTGTTTGATTAATTCTGACTGGTTTGCTATGTGTATACCTATGGCTAGAGTTAAATCTCTCTTCAACTGAAGATGCTGTGAAAGGCTTTTATCTGTTAACCCAATAACTAGCCTGTCTCTGATATTTTCATATTTTACATTCCCGAAAATTCAGTTTTTAGCCAATGTATGCAGAGACCTTATAAAACATTCCACATTTTCCCCCTGGTTCTTGAATTCTCTGGGGAAAACACGCTCTTTCATAAAACACATTTCTCTGAGGTATAAAGTATGCATCAAATGTAGCCAGTACCCTTTCACAGTCATCTTTGTGGCTGTCTTCACTAAAGTCAAAAGCTTTAAAAATAGGCTCTGCTTACTTCCCATATCTTAAATTAAAGACTATATCTGTATATCTACATTTCTGTGTACATCTTGGTAGCAAAGAGAAATCTTGCAAAATATTGTTTCCAGTCTGTCCGTTCTGAAAGTTTGTCAAAGCTGAAGTTCTCTGAGACATTGAAGAGTAGCATGTCAATGAGATTCTGCAACCTTTGTTGCTTTGTTCCTTCTGTTTGCAACTTTCATTTCTGTTTTTCTTCAGCTTCAGTTCTTAATCCCACTCTCACAACATGTCATGTTCTTCTTCATGAGATATGGAGTGGCTACAGAGCTTGCTTATACATCAAATGTATTCATCATAAGAGCCTTTAATGTTCTGCCAGCTAGGGCAAGGTTCATTTAAATAAAATACTTTACACATAGTTCCACCAATTGGCTGAAGAGGAGAATACAGTTTAGCGTTCCATTACAATTAGCAACCGGGTCCTTAAAATTGCATTTAATTTAATTTTAGAAGTTGCTACAATGATGTACTAATTTCTCCTCCTCTTTATCCACAGTATTCTGTTTATTTTAAATAGATTATTATGTCTTCCAGATTGTGAATTAACACCCCCATGGTATTTTTAAAAAACAAAGTTCATTGCAAATCAGCTGTTCTATTTGAAGACTGAATGTAAATAAATCGCAAAGATAATACAAAAATCACCCTCTCTTGAATGGAGAATAGATCCCTTAAAGATGTGAAATTAACAAATAATTTCATAAGCAAAATGATTTTATGGTCAATTCTGTCACCCTTAACTCATGTTGAGTAGTGCCTTACTCTGTGAGCAGTGCCACTGAAATCAGTGTATATGTGGCATAATCTGGTTCTCCAAAGTCATCCACTGTGCACAGGGGGGGATGTAGGATGGCTACTTGCTCACCACCAATTTGGAGATACATCAAAGACTGTATTAATAGAAAACACATGTATCTGTTTCTGTTAACATTTTTGTTTCTACTAGAGCTTAGTTTCTCACTTACAATACCACCTTATGGTGTTTCCTTGACAACTGAAGAAAACACCACAAACTTCACTGACCACACAGGCAATACATGCTTATTACTCTACAGTAAGCTCCACTGAGTCAATGTTTACCAATAGTTATCACACAATGGTAGTTGAGACACCACATTATTTCCTAATCAAATGAGAGGTGCTCATACTGTGGTATGAGGCGGAGGCAGACACCATTTGGTTGAAACTTGGCAAATATTAACTATTTAATAAGAAAATTTTTCTATCATGAGGCTAAAATAACAGGGGTGCCTAGAGATACAAGATGTTTGCAGTGTTGTTGTAGCTGTTTTGGTCTCTTGATATAAGAGAGACAAGGTGGGTGAGGTTATATCTTTTATAATATGACCTCGTCCACCTTCTCTCTAGTATTCCAAGCAGGCTGAGCTAGAAGGGAAAAAGCTCCTCTATCTCAAGACAAAGTGATCACTTTATTCACCGCCCACCACAGTGTAATGAGGTATTTACAGTGCAGCCACTAGAGGTGCACATATCTGTATAGAAAGTGTCAAATGTTACCATAATTTATCTTCCCAGCTGATGAAAGGTGGCATTCAACTTTCATACTGTCACACTAACAGCTCAGTTAACCAGATGCCATTGGCTTGCATAAAAATATGGAAACCGTAAGGGTTAACACCCACTATGCCAATCACTTGTTTTCTCCGTCATGTACACCCTTCAAATTGCCTTACCAATCAGAACAAGTCAAAGAAAGGCCAGCTTGAACAAAGGTGTCTACATCTTCCAAGGTGTAGAACTTACCAGGAGAGGAGACCAATATCAAGCCAATGGGTGTTCACCTGAGTAGAGATGGAGTAAAAACTCACCAAGGATAACAGGATTTGGGCATATAATTAGTAATCTTTTATGATTTACTAGAGATAATAATGATAAAAATGCTGCATGTGCTCTCTCTGTTGCTCAGGCCTTGATATTGCCTGGCATGGAGAGTCAAGATATCATGAGAATGCAGATGCTAAATCAGTCCCAGAATGCATAAATATGTGTTTCTCCTCCAGGAAGGATTAAAAGCCACTGTGATTATACATTTATATGTACCCATGAGGGAATCCAGGCCAGGAGTTACACAAAGTTTTTTTCAATCTAAAATCAAAAGCTCTGATTATTTTGTTTTTAAGAATAAAACCTAAAAGCTGTGAAAATATAATAAAACTGGAGCCTAAGAATCTTGCAAGATAAGACTCTGGTAAGAACTATTCATCAATACTCACTTCATGCTGCTAGGTTCAAAAAGCTTTGTGCAATTTATTATTTCACAACCCAAATACCTGCGTGCAGTTGAATACTTGAACTCCATCACAATACACTTCCAGAAAATTAGATAAGCCATTTTATTACACAGTGAATGGTAAATAGAACATAACAGTTACTAGATTTTATTGTAGAGGCCTTGCAGATATAGGGTTCATTTTCCATAGAAGCCAAGGTATTGTACAAAGAGATTTGTGTTGCTTTCTTCAGGGGTTGAATGAACATCAATAAACCAGGCACACATACAACTTTTCCAGTTCAATCACATTCTCAGGGCCCCTAAGCACCACAACATTACCAACAACCTTATTAATGGAACAATGCCACAGAATGTGGCATTGCCATTATTGGCAACTAGTGGCATAGATAACAAATTGCCCATCTAGTCTTCAGATGGTAGGGCACAGAGGAAACTGACCTTCTCTGTGGATTGTATGGCGGTATGTGCATCACAGAAGAGAGCAGCTCTGGGTTCACTTCTGAGAACTGAGTATTTTGATAAAAGGAAGATGGTGTAAAGAGTTAGGCAACTGGGATTCCTTAAATGACAGAAGATCTCTTGTACTGAACTTATCTTGATTAAATATTGACATCAGAAGTAAACAAAATGTCCCTCTTTTAGAAAGATTGTAATTGGTTATGCTGCAGATCTTACAACATCCTGAACTGCTTCTTGCGAATGAGATCCCAACTATGTCCGTATAACATGCTCTTATGGTGAAGCCAGATGTTCCTAACAAATCTTAATGCTCCATTCATTTGAAGGAACATATGGCTTATTATTAGAACATGTGCATCTTCCAGCAGCCATGAAGGGGTTGAATCATAGTACACAGAACTATAGAACAAACTACCAAAAAGATTCTCTACACTGAAACATCACATTTGGGCAATTTTTTAATCATATGAACAAGAATAAATTTTCTTTGCAGCCATGTATGTGAGGAAGTTGCAGTACCTGATATGTTAAACTTGCAGATATTCCTTGGGCTGACAAGGTCCAAGGAATATCTATTAGATATTGTCAAGAAATAACTGCTCTAAAACCAAAGGGGGGGGGGAAGGAGGGGGGGGGAAGGAGGATGTTGTATGCTTTATTGTTATTTACAAATATCAACTAACCAAAAGACAAAAACATGTTAGTGTAAAAAAGAAATTTTCTGAATTACTAGATCTGGGGCTGTTTGAAGCAATTTTTTGGTCCCAATTCACACTACTTATGTTAACAATTGATGGAGTGCTGATGTAAGTGCCTGTTTACTGCTTGAAAATTACAATGTATGGCCCTTTGAAGCCCAAGTGATTGCATCTGCGTATGGCCTGTGGCAAGTTTGTTCCTGTGACCTTAAGGTTTTTTAGACATTATGTTCACATAGAATAGATGGTTTCCAGTGTGGTATCTTTGATGGTCTTTAAGTGAGTGCATGTGTTTGTCAATACTATCAAGAACCAGTGGATAGCAGGGGCAGGTTGGTATTACACACAACAGTTCTTATATTATGATTGTGACTGAGTGTTAAGTTATTAACTACATGGCTTCCTGTGGTGGCAACAACAGAATTCACAGACCAACCTCTTCCTCCCTGTAACCATGTTATTCAAATACAACAAGGCCACAGAATATGCCATAGATTCTAAAGAGTGATAAGGGCGAGAGAACTTTTCTTCCCTACAGCAGACTGTGTGTCTTATTAGCACATTTTAATTTTTTCTGTTTTATAGCACCTGTTTTGAATTCTAAGCTACCCATTTTTAATTCATAAAGTTAAAATTAATAACATTTCCATGCCAAATTCAAAATCACATACAAAGCTGCCCCTGCAACAGTGCTGAACAAGCTCACCAAGTAATAACAGAATAATGACAGTAACACTGGATCGAAACAATTGTATCTCACATCTCTCTCAGCCCCTTTTGAAGGGCATTAATTTGAACTGTCTGCACACCTCTCTTGCAGTAAACAGAGGCTCTTTCATTATTAACCATACTTTTATGAATATTCTGGTGAAATCTGAAAATCAGTGGGGGGAATTTAGAAAGACAAATGTGAATCAAATAACCCATAATAATTTTATTTTATTTTTCAGTAAATTATTTCTTCATGTACTTTGTCTAATTTAGATTGAAGATGTAAGTACATTCTAGCAAGTTCACAGCTACCTTGGAAAGCTGATAAATCTGAACCTAAATCCTGCCAGTGCCATCACGTCACTTAGGGCACAAACAAGGCTCTGCCTTCCCTGTCAATCAGGCTGGTTGCCAAACTGGCTACACCTTGTTATGTTTTTACAAATTAACTTTTTTACAAGGATAGGCTAACAATCTATCACTCAATCACCAACCTGGAGAATCAGTCAACTGCTTTTCATCTGGTCCCTATGCTTCGACCTTTCAGCTTGAGCGACCTACCTGGAGATAAAAACTCACTGTTATAGCTTGCAGACTCATTGGAATGCACAGCCATCCCACCATGTCAAGGTGCAGTCCCCAGGAAAGGTGGAAAAACTGATGCTTTCATGTCATATCTCCAGATTTTATTACCACCATTATTCTTGTCCTAATTACCAAACATACAAACATGACACACTGCAGACCTGTGAGGTACTTCACAGTGCTTTGAGGCTCTACTTGGAAAGGTAGCACAACACATTCGTACAATTCACACACATGTTCTTTTATCACGCCTCTGGTAATGAAAAATCAGTAGTAAGTAAATCAATTAAAAGTGTTAAAGCTGTTGGCAAGTTAAGAAGTAAATACCGACAGCATGGCAAATTGAAAAACTAATTTTGGTATCAAAGTCAGAGGGATGGTGTAAGCTAGGTATAGCAGGAGGTTGAAAGCTTCAGTGAAAAGAGCAAAGGATAAAGCCACCACATGTGTGCTGCTTAATGAATGTTAATTGAAAGCTGTGAGAACATAAATAGGGAAGTACACAGAGCATGTGTTGTGGGTTTTATTGATGAAGAAACAGTGCAATACTGAGCTACTGAATATGAAATAAAAGTAAGGTAAATGTTATGTCTCTAAGCTACAGTTTTTTGGTACAGACAGAATAGGATGTCTGTATGAGAGCATATACCATGTCTCTCTTTTCTCAATCATTTTTAAAGGCTTATAGTCTCTGGACAAGCTAGGAAAACCTTTCAATCAGTGAACTGTGTTTGTTTTTCCATCCCACTTTCTAGCTCCCCAAAGTAGTCAAAACAGGACAATATAAACCTGTGGATGAATTGTTATTCTTTTTCTCTGGCTGACACAAAGCATTTCCAGCAGGAAGAAAATTGTGCTGTGACTCACACGACATCAAATGGGTCTGAAATACTCTAGGTTCCAAATATCTCAGGGAAAAAAAGATTGGCAAATTTAAAACAAATGCATTTCAGGGCATTATCAGTTTATCTTGGGTCTCCAAACTGGTTTCATTTTTATTTCCAAATCATAATCCCCTTCTCCCAGGCTCCAGTCAGTTTCATCTCGTGTCTCCTTTGGAAGCACAATCAACTGGTAGGTATTCCCATGATATTTTCTTTAAATAAAAGGACATAGCGCTGCTATCAGAGATGGATTCAGAAACATTATTTAAATCCATAATTGAATAATTGAATAAAAGTCTATTGTCACGTTTTATATTAAATAAATTTCACTTATCCGGTATAGTAGAAGTACGCTGAGCACTTACACTGCTATGATGTATTGTTGACATTTCAGAAATTAAGGGCAGTTTCTTCTGTGCCTGGAACTTTGCATGTGTCATGAAGGCACACCAACCATTATGTTAGGTGTGACTTGTTCCATTGAGAGACTTCTGCCACCCAGTCAGTGCAAATGCATCAGTGTGGTCACTTTTCTGAAGGAATTTTAAAATTGGGACTCCTTCCAGGAAGCATCTGATCTCAAAATTAATCATAGCCACTGTGGCACAGAGACCAAGTTGTGTTAAAATGAGCTCACCAACATTACGGATGGCTGGAATTCAGAACATTAGAGGTTCACGTTGGATGCTTATCCAAACCATTGGAGTCTGCAAATCTCACATGTAAATCTCATGGGGAAAGGTTTTCCTGGGACACTTCCGGCTTCCAGTGAAGTTAGAAATAACCAGAGTGCAGCCTTTTGTTCAGCACTTCTGCATCTAGCTTGAATAAGGACGTGCAGAAGCAGTAAAAAAGGAAACAATTTTTAAAAACCCAGGTTAAATAACGTAATTAAAAATGCAGTATAAGAATCCATCCATCCACCTACATCCTTATGCTGTCTCCATCACTGTGGTATCTGAACACCTTTATTAAAGTGGACGTACCATTCTGTACCACATACCTAGAATACCATTTGATTTCTCATATGAAACACATACAGGGCCGGATTTAGGGGCAGGCGACCCAGGCAAATGCCTAGGGTGCCAAGCTTGGAGGGCACCAGGCTCAGGGTGCTGTTTTTGTTGTTAGTGACAAAAGGGAAAATATTTGAAGTAAAATGTTTCAGGTATTCTGTATGTGGATTCATTTTTCACTAATCTCTTAGAATGTTCTGGACCTTTGTAGAATCTCATGGAACCTTCCAGACTTTGGGAACTACATTTTCCTCAGACGTTCTAGAATGTTTTCAGCCATGCTTCTGCGGACATATAAGGTACCAGTCAGTCAGTGAGCTATAAGAAGGAAATGAAATGAGCCCAGCTGTGATATTCTGAACCTTGTTTTCATAGAATCATAGAATATTAGGGTTGGTTGGGACCTCAGGTGGTCATCTAGTCCAACCTCCTGCTCAAAGCAGAGCCAACCCCAATTAAATCATCCCAGCCAGGGCTTTGTCAAGCCGCACCTTAAAAACCTCTAAGGATGGAGATTCCATCACCTCCCTATGTAACCTCTTCCAGTTCTCCATCACCCTCCTAGTGAAAAAGCTTTTCCTAATATCCAACTTAGATCTCCCATGCTGCAACATGAAACCATTGCTCCTAGTTCTGTCATCTACTACCACTGAGAACAGCCTAGTTCCATTCTCCCTGGAACCCCCTTTCAGGTAGTTAAAGGCTACTATCAAATCCCCCCTCATTCTTCTCTTCTGCAGGCTAAACAAGCCTAGTTCCCTCAGCCTCTCCTCATAAGTCATATGCTCCAGCCCCCTAATCATTTTTGTTCCCTCCGCTGGACTCTTTCCAATTTGTCCACATTCTTTCTGGCCCAATCCTCCAATTTATCTAGGTCACTCTCATTCCTATCCCTACCCTGCAGCATATCTACCACTCTCACCAGCTGAGAAACTTGATGAGGGTGCAATCCACTCCATCATCCAGATCATTAATGAAGATGTTGAATAAAGCCGTGTGTAATTGTGAAAGAGTACTTGTGTTTTAAGACTTGAAGAGTGTACGTAGCAATTATAAAGGATATATTTAATGAGATGCCGGAGATATCTATTGAACGCCATCTATGCAACAATATAAAAGAAATACTGTTACTTCTTTTGCCATGATTAACACATAATGTTTTATGACTTTCTTTGAAGACTGAGGAACATAGACTTTGCTCTTGCTAATGCTCTCTGTTTTCCCCTGTAGAAAATAAAAGATGCCCTCAAAGAAGCCTTCAGGAGCTCAGTATAGGAAGTGAAAGCTCAATTGCAAACTAGTTTGAAGCAAGGGGCATATCTGATGTGAAAATATCTGAAACAGAACAACATAGACCGAGCTTTACGCAGTAGCAATCATCCCAGTGCAGAAGAAATTGAGGAGCAAAGCATAAATGATAGAAGTCCTATTACTAAGAAATTAGCAGATTGATCTGAAGATAAGGAATGGAAATGTGAGGAAAGTGATGGGGAGTCATCCAGTTTTCCTGGTGAAATAAAGGAGAGTGATAATAAAGAAGAATCAGTTTCACATGATGAGAAAACAGTAGTGAGAAAAACTGCACACCACAAATCAATACATCAGATCCTGTTTTATGGCCGGCCATCCTAAACTCTGCTGATATTGTCCAGGTCACTCTGAATGGGCCAGGCAAAATCGAGGATATGACATTTCCAGTAAATTAGCAGAAGCAACAGTTCTTAAAGTCACACTGCAAAAGAGTGCATGAGAAACTGAATCAGCATTGGCTAGTTTATTCAAAAGGAACGAACCAAGTGTTCTGTTTTTGTTGCAAAATATTTGGCAAGAATGCCAAATCATTGCTTGCACTTTCCAGGTACAATTACTGGCATAACTTAGCTAATGCTCTTAAGCAACCAGAAAAGTCATCCAGCCATTTTAGGGCCTACTCCAGTCAAGTCCAGGCTCAAGCTGAATAAGTGCATAGATGGAGAAAACCAGCACATTATTAATGTAGAAACTGAGCATTGGAGGAATATGCTTGAGCATCTGATCTCATTTACCCCCTTCCGTGCAAAGAATAATTTAACTCATCCAATAAGTTGTTCACTGAATATAATGGTAATTTCCTTGCTCTGGTAGACGTTGTTGGGAAATATGACAATGTCATGCATAAGCACTTACATGAGTAGTTTGTAAAGAAGCTATGGACCATTATTGCATCAAAATAATTCAAAACAAATGTAATGACCTTATGGCAAGGAAGATGTTTGATAACATATTGATGCAGCTTGGCAAAGTGAAGTACTACGCCGTAATAATGGATTGCACTGCCAACATTAGTCACAGTAAAAAGATGTCATTTACAGTAAGATTTGTTGACGACAAGGATGACTGTATCCAAATAAAGGAAACTTTATCTGTTTCTGGTCTGCAGAAGACTCAGCTGGAAGAGGCCTAACAGAACTGTTTATTAATGTTTTGAATGAGAATAAAATAAAGCTTCAGGACTACTGTGGCCAAGGCTATGACAACAGCACAAATATGAAAGGAAGAAACAGTGGCAGTCCAGGCAAGGATCCTTGCGCTGAATCCAAAAGATTTCTTCATGCCTTGTGGCTGCCATTCCCTCAACTTAGTTGTGTCAGGTGCAGTATTTCTCTTCAGAGTACTGCAAAGGATATACATCCTGTTTTCAGCATCAACTATCAGGTGGAAGATTCTCACACACAATGTTACAAATCTGACCATGAAGCTGCTAAGTGACACCCACGGGGAGGAACACGTTGAGAGTGTGAGGCCAGTGAGGTACCAAGTGACTGAGGTGCAGTCAAGTAAAGCCAAGGCTGGAATCCGAAATGAGGTGCAAAGCCAAGCAAATCAGATCGCTGATTTCAAATTTCTGGTCTCTATCGTGATTTGGCATGATATCTTGTTCCAAGTAAACGTTGTAAGCAAAGTTTTACAAACTCAGTCGATGGACATCACAACCGCTACTTGTTTGATGAGAAGCTGCCTTGATTACATTGAGGCCTACAGCAGAGACAACAGATTTGAAGATGCCATCACTGCTGCCAAAGAAATGGTGGAAAATTTAGGAGTTGACCTTGTCTTCAAGGAAACTCGTATTCATTGCAAGAAGAGACAGTTTTGGTTACAAGGGCAGAGATGAGGTGATGGGAAGCTTGAAAAAAAAATTAAAGAGGGAGTACTTTTTCTCACTCATTGACACTGCTCGAGTGTCCATCAAAGAAAGGTTTGCACAAATGAAGCAGCATGAAAAAGACCTGAGTGGGTTGTATAACCTTAGTAAGCTGCTAGCAGACAGGAAAACACTCTGGAACAATTGGACCTTCATTGGATGCTGACACATGGGGAATGTTCAGACGTCAATAATAAAGACTTCTGTGTTGAACTGGACAACAATAATCACATGTTGGCACATGAGAAGCATTCTCCACTCTAAGCTCTCCAATTCATTCATGATGCAGCACCTGAAGGACACATTTCCTAATGTGTTGCTAGCTTTGAGGATTCTGCTGGCGGTCACAGTCGTGAGTGATAATCACAGCTTTTTGAAGCTCAGGCTCATTTGATCAGCTATGGCCAACAAGAAATTGACATCGCTTGTTATTTTATCACTTGAAAATGCCATTGGCCAGTCTCTGGATCTCTCTGATGCTGTGCTTCAGTTCACGACGGCAAAGGTGAGAAAAGCAACCTTTTGATCTAAAGGACTAGGATTAACATTCCAAGATTGTCACCTACTGTAACATTATTTAATATTGGTCCGTTGTTGGTTCACAGTTCAATTTCTTGATGTTGGTACATTAGAGTTTCTAGAGGAAATGAATTTTTTTATTTGCTTATATATGGCATGAATAACTAGATTTACAGATCCTAGCATGCAAATTTATCGTCTTATATGACAGGGATAAATCATGCATGCAAATCATCCATCAAAGTCGTGAAATGGTCTACAAATGCAATAAAAAATAAGATATTCAAAAGTTTTACAAATGAAGGGGAGGCGCTGAAGACACTCCTCTCCTGGCCTAGGGTCAGTCCTGAACATATATATGAACATAGGTCGATTTAGATAGAAACTAAGATGAAAATGGCTATTTCATACATGCATATGTATGTTTATGCATATAAACAAAATATATAGCATAATCACTACTTGCCAAATCATGAGGTTTCCACCCAAGCACAGAAACCTAATCCTAAAATCCCACCCTACATCAAGAAATCATGAAGCACTTAGGTGCCACAGTGATGGGCAAGGTTTGTGAATCTAATGCTGATTTAACTCCTAAGCAGATTCCCTGGAGAACCTGTGGGGAGAGGGGAACAACATGCATCCCCTCCAACCCTCTACCTCCTCTCCACATGGAGAGCCCCCAGAAAGTCTAACAAAGGAGGGATGGTCTACACAGGCACCTCCATTCTTGCATGGGCAGGAACAAATCCATGAGCAAAGGATTCACTTAATGCATGGCTCCACAGGAATGAATGGTCTTTTCATCCTTACTCAGGACACTTTCACTGAACATAATGGAAGTTTGACTGAGTAAGGATTGAGTAAACACTGCAGAGTTTGCCCCCACTGATGTAAAATACGTGGAAACAAGGATGCCCTTTGCTCAGGGGACATTAACCAAACATTTTCTTTAAACAGCTTTTTGTTTCAGGTGAGAACAAAGTTTGAGAACTAGTTTACAGAATTGTACTTACTGAGAAAGCACTGATTTACATTGGTGTGTAAATCAGTCACATGGCCTGAACCTGAGATCTGGAGAACATTACATGTAATCCAGAATGTGTTTGCAAAAAGGAGGACTGTGTCACATAAGCACTAATTTATATTTTAGGATCACTTCATTTGTCATAGTGTTATTTAGGAAATCAGATTATTAATCATTTATTTTTTATTTTTGAAATGATTTGACCTTGAGTCATTGGAGTGTTGCACCAAACTAAACTAGAGCCAGAATATTCAAAGGATGTGTAAATAATGAAAAGAATAGGTCATGGATTTAAAACGATCTGGGTCACTTAGTAATCTGGGCCAAGCAAACAATATGCATTTTAATATGGCTAAATGTAAATGTATACATCTAGGAACAAGAAAGCAGACCACACTTACAGGATGGGGAAGCAATGCCTCTGAAAAACATTTGCAGGTCATCGTATGTAATCATCTGAACATGAGCTCCCAATGAGACTCTGTAGCCAAAAGGGCTAATGTGATCCTGGATGCATAAACAGGGAAATCATGAATAGGAGTAGATAGGTTATTTTACCTCTGTTTTTGGCACTGGTATGACTGCTGATGGAATACCGCGTCCAGTTCTGGTGTCCACAATTCAAGAAGGATATTGATAAATCAGAGAGGGTTCAGAGAAGAGCCACAAGAATGATTAAAGGATTAGAAAGCATGCTGTATAGTGATAAACACAAGGAGCTCAATCTAGTTAGCTTAACAAAAAAAGTTAAAGTATGACTTGCTTACAGTCTATTAGTATGTACTTGGGGATAATGGGCTATGGGAATAATGGGTTCTTCAGTTTAGCAGAGAAAGGTTTAACATGGTCCAATGGCTGGAAGTTGAAGCTAGACAAATCCAGCCTGAAAAGAAGGAATACGTTTTTAACTATGAGGCTAATTAATCATTGAAACAATTTATCAAGGGTCATGGTGGATTCTCCATCACTGGTAATTTTTAAATTAAGATTGGAAGTAGTTTTAAAAGATAGGCTCTAGGAACTATTTTGAGGAAGTTCTGTGGGGAAGGGGGAAGTATCTAGTCATCAGACATGATCACAGTGATCACCTGTGGCCTTGGAATCTATCAATTGCAAGCTGGACCAAGTTAGAGCAACCTCTACATTTGGCTGCTCTAATCTATGCCCTTTGTGGGGGCTAGGCAGAGAATCAGGAATCCATAACTAGCTCCCTGTAATTCCCTTCAATGCTGCACTCACCGGAGATAAGAATACAGCCCCATATGAGTTATCTAATCCAAGGTTTCTCAGTAACTCCTCACTGAAAATGCATCATGGGACATTAGGAGCTGAAAAAAAGGATTAGAGGATGTTTGAAAGTAGAGGACAGGTTCTTTCTATGAGCACATACAAAAGTGTTTTATTACCATACTAAAACATCTAAGGGCTTGCCTACACAGGGAATTGATATTGGTAGAATGGAGGGTGTGAAATGAAAGCACTGTAGTTATACCAGCATAACTTCCTATGTGAAGACTCTTATTCTAGGGTAAAAGGGCCTTTTTCCAGCTTAGTTTAAGCCACTTTGAAAGTGGTTTAATCTAAGATGGAAAAAATGTCACTCTTATTATCAAATAGAAGTGTCCACACAAGGAGTTATACCAGTTTAAGTATAGTGGTTTATCTGTACTAGTATCATTATACCAGTATAACATGAAAAAATCTTCCACATAGACAAGTCGTAAGACTTGAATCCTAAAATTCAATGGAAGTTAATAGAATTTAAGGGCACCCAACAACTTGTTTGAGTCATTCATCACCAAGCAGGATCAAGCTTTAGCAGACTATATTGGATGCAATGTGGGTGTTTCGTATTATGACCGGTTATTGGAATTGCCTCCTGCTTTGCCATGTGTGGCACAACACAAGAAATGACTATGTCTATGTTATCTCTAGAGGGAGCCACAGAACTTACAATCAACAGCCAGAAAACAAGAATGGGCAACAGGAAGGATGAGATATTCTCCCCAGAGAAGGAGTGCAGTGAGAGTTCTGAGTCCCCAAGGCTTAGAGTAGGCAGTCAGAGTTATGAATTTTTATGAAGGTAAAATTTGTCAAAAATAAAAAAAAATCTCATAGTGTCCTGCCGAATCCCTTAAATTCTGGTACATCACACTGTAGGAATCCAAATCCTTTTCATCTGACAGCACTGTAGGTGCTTTATAAAGAAAAAGAAAATAAATCCATAAGAGAAAAAAGTGCACATAAAAGTGTGGTTTAATTTTTGTTTTAGCTTACGAAAGCCTTTTGTTCACTGTGACTGATCTTAGCCTGATTAAATGGAAAACAAATCTCCACAGAAATCATACGGCTGTCTTGTCAGGCTCTCAGATCCTATTTGGGGCAGGAGAGCACACAAAACTTAAAAGTGTTGTTTTCTGGTTCTCTCCTCCCTCCCATCCAGTATCCTGAAAATTGGAAGGAGGGGTCTGGAAGACAAGCATTTAAAAGTAGAGCACAATCTCCAGGTTTCTCAGAGAAACTGGAAAGTTAAAAGAGGGTTAAAGAATTATGGCAGAAATGTTAACATGGAGATTCATACCTGGAGTTTTGTAAAATAGCTTGGAAATAAACTTACAAGCAAACCCAGTTCTAATTTTCAATCGGGGGTAAAAACATGGTTCTGACTGGGATGGAATAGGAGATTTCAGAGGCCAGGACTCATCATTCACTCAGTAGAACAACAGGGAAGAAAAACAAAAGGAGTGAAAGAAGACCAGGCCAGCAGCCATGAGCATTTACAACTACATTAGTGTAGGAGTTTGAGCCAAGGAGGGGGGAAAAGACTTGCAAGGCTTGGCCTGCTTGATCTATCACATTTGTCACACAGCAAGAATGAAAACTACAGAAGCAAATGGAAAATCTCCCCTTGGGGGAAGTAGCAGACTGAGCATTGTTGGAAACCTGACTGTCAGAAAGGACCGAGGCACTAGAAAACCTGTCACTCCTACACGGGGCAAGAAGGACTACAGAGCGGCTCTACCAGAACAAAAGCAAATTTTTCACTTAAACTGAGGGAACAGAAGAATGTTAACCTCCTGTGCATCTTTACACACACATTGACAGGTAATTGTACAGAAAGCTGACCACCAGCTGCTCAAATTAAATACTGTGATGGTGACCATGACAGTCAGATTAGACAGTCAGGCAGGCAGCTGGCATAAGATCTTCTTCTAATTGAGGTGTCAGGAGCTTTCAGGGAAAAAAGTTTTTCTGGATTTTTAATAGTTTTTTTATTATTGTTATTTTTTAGGAACAACAACTTAAACCATTGGAAACACTGTGCTGAACAGCAAACTAAAACATGCCTAGGGCAAGAGGCAGGTTTTTAAACTTCCATCTCTCTAGTGTCTGGCAATGAATAACCCCACCATGTCATTGCCCTTCCTGCATTCTGTTACAGTACATTCTTCACCCCCTTTTATAGTGCTGTTTTTTATCTGCTTGATGAATTATCTATAGTGGATTATTGAAAAAATGTTCCCTCTAGGGATAAGCAAACTGAGTTTAGGAAGTTTCCAATAGAAGGAGAGTTTTCAAATTTCTGGCTCTGTTTGAACTGTTCTCAGGATCACAAGCCATGCTGTCACCAGCCAATCACAATGCACTGCAGTGTGTAAACTGTACTGGCATCAGGAAGCAGCAAGCCTTCGAACATGGCTGAAGAGTAATGGTAACAATAGCACAGAAGCTATGTGACCAGACCAGATGATTGTGAGAAGGGGTCTTATAGCACAGAACTAGATTGTGAAAAAGAAAGAGCAAGCCAATGGGGCAGAAAGGAGCCAACTGACTAGAAAGTGAGGAAATTCACTTAATAAAAACCTGGTTTTATGGTCACAAAGCTCAGTCTCTCATTTTGTTTTTCTCTAGCTGCCTAAATGATCTGTGGTAGTTCAACCCAAACTTACTGGTCTTGATAAATGTTTACTTTTGCAGCAATTGCTGGGTAATATTCTATGGTCCATGTCATCCAGAAGGTCAGACTAGATGATCTAATGTCCTTTCTGGCCTTAAAATCTATCAGTATTCGGTTTTTCCTTCTGTCTTGTTCCGCCAGGGTGGGATGAGCTCCTTTCTAAGACATTTCCTATATGTTTGTACAGCACCTAGCACAATGGGGCCTGAAATGACTAGTGCCTGCTGATAGTGTGGGGGCAGAATGAGGGCAGCTAGCTTCAGCACTGTTACTGAGCATGCTCAGTCCATGTGAGCATGCTGAGTACAAGCCAAGTAGCAAATCTAGGAGGGTACATGACACCACAATCCCCCCCACCACATGTTGCCTCCAATGGGGCCCCCTCCCTGCTTGGCCTCTAAGTGATACCACAGTATAAATCCATTGCTGGGCCATGACCAGTGCTTAGAATTTTTTACTTTATTTTTTAAAATCTGTAGTTTTAAGGCTGCATTGAAGCAGACCTGCCCAAACAGTTACTGATCAGCAGCTTGAGAGACCCCTCTTCTTTTCTTTGCTCCCCCACTCCCACCAAGACCTTCATTTGAGTATGCCCAGTGGAATTCTTCTATCATCCCAGTGGACTGTACTTCTTATGTGGGCATGGGAAGAGAGTATCTTGTCCTTTGCTTTGGCAGAACTCTGTTCTCTAGAGCCAATGCAATGATGCTTTCGTGGCCAGAGTCATTTAATAACTGTTAGAGTCTGAGGCAAGGAGAACCTGCAGACATTTTTGGCAGACAAAAAAGTCATTCCGGGAAAATACATTTCATGAACTGAGCTGAGCTTCAAATAAATTTATACCTAATATATGTGTGTTATGCTGCCATGAAAGCTTTTAGATGACTAATCAGTCCTTGAGGAACCATAAGCCAATTTTGCTACATAGGCTGATCACAGTATGAATCCTCCTCCTTTCCCTTTCTTCACACTTCTTTATTTTAGACTGATTTATTAATTGGTTTTAATGCCTTCTAATCCATAATGTTCTAAAATGAATATTTGTTTAGAATAAGAAAGTGTCTTCACAGCTATATTTGTGTTTGTTTGCAAACTGTTTCACATTTTAATTAATCTCCAAAATTCAACTAGATCACAGACTTACTTTTTTTTTTTTTTTTTTTTTTTTTTTAAAGGCCAGCTTTCTTGCCTGAGCCTCCACATTTTCAGGGAGGCAGCTCAGCAGGGACTGCATCGGCCTTATCTATGAGGAACAATCCACTTGGAGACAAAAATTCCAGGAGCTTCCCCTTGCTAAGATACCCTGGGAGCATTAACTTGGAGTGGAGGCACGTGACTGGTCCTGTGCATTGGAACAAGCATGCACACTGAATAACAAATGTGAGAAGATCACGCCTTATAGTCCAGCTGCAGCTTAGCCTCATACTTTGATGTAGCTGTAGATGCTTATGGCTGGTGGCCTCCCCTTCCCCTGCTCTTTTCATTCCCACTCAAAAGGGGGGTTCAGCTCCCCCACCCTCCCAATACAGATCACCTGAGTTCCACATTGCAGCTCTCTCCTGGCTCCCAATAAGCATGTTCACGGGGGCTTTGCTGCAAAAAACTTCCCCTCTTCCAGCCATGTCCTGTGGGAAGCAGAATTAAATCAGGTGGCTGGTTTAGGGAGATGTAGGGAGCATGTCCACCCTGCCCAAACTTTCCTCCTCATCACTTGTAGTTCCCAGTCATTGCAGAGTCACTGAGGAGGAGGTCCAGGGTAGGGAGAAATGATGCCACAAAGGCAGCATTCCTCCATTTCCATACCTTTCATACCAGCAGGGATCAGCTGGATTTTCATTCCCTCTCTCTGTAGGAATAAACTGGCCTGGTGTCAAAAAACATGTTAAAGAAAACGTTTTTCTAAAAGTTGCTGCAAACTTTAGGCTCCTGCAGAGCCCCGAAGTGTCTTACAGGAAGAGAGAGAGATTTAAAATTCAATACAATGAAATGTATCTTTACCCCTTTGGCCTGAGTGGTTAGCCAGAATTCAGGGTCTTGGGTTATTTCCATTAACAGGACAAATCGATGATGCTCAGGTATCTCTTTGGTGCAGTCCTGTATATTATTTGCAAATGATTTAAACAAAGACCTGTTTCCCTGGACACAGTGGAAACAACAGCAGGCTGTTTCCTTGCATATAAATTCTCAAATTTGCCTCTCCAGCAAGTTCTGTGCCCAAAATGCTCTCCCTCTGTTTCCACTTGGGATCATGCTCACAACTCCTCTGGCTTTCTGCTCTCTCTCTCATACACATAGCTTGCAAAATCCAAATTTCTACCCTCTGCATTTCCAGTTAGGGAGCCTCTCAGACCACACAGCTCAGCTCTGGCCTCCCATGCAGCTTAGTGCCTTGGGCAGTAGCCATTGTTTCCAGCTGTCTCACTACATAAAGGGACTTTCTTTTTCCTTCCATTGAACCTGAAAGGAAGGTGCTTAGCACACTCATTGGCTTTAACAAAGCTTGTGATTATGGATCAAAAACCCACTTGCTGGCAACCATTAGTACCTTTCAGCACAACTCTGTAGAAGTTCTCATCCTTACTGAACAGTCTCCTGTGAGACTCTTCCAATGTACTATGCACAATTCTGCTCCATCTTCATTAGAAGTTTGTCACTGTAAAACATCTGGTTTTCACTAGACCTGTGAGTGTTCCCTTAAAACATGTATCATTGTGTATGGAAAAATAAGATAAAATCTATTATGTCTTTGCTGAGTTAGTTCTGCCCATTCATGGAATTTAATACATGTTACTGCATAAGCATTCACACCGTCTGCTAACTTACGGACATATCATTGCTGGGTTTTTCCCTTTGCTTTTTACTCAGGTTAGAAGAGTTAAATATATGACATCATCACAATGGAAACTTTTCAGATTTTTCTGCAGAAACTCTTGACCATGACAACCTATTGCATCATTTAAGGTGTTGATTTTGATTCTGAAAGCCCTAAGGACCAGATTTTTAAAAGGCATGTGGGCATCTAATGGGATTTTCAAAAGGATCCTGGTGTCTAACTCCCTTTGAAACCAATTAACTCCAGGCACCTAGATGCATTTGAAAATCCCACTATGTGTCTAAATATCTTAAAAAATCTGGCCCTAAATGGCTTAGGACCCATGTACCTGAGAGACCATCTCGCTCCCTGTACCATATTTGCCACAGCTGAAGTCAACAGAGGCCCTCAAGTTGTAACCCTATTAGTAGAAATGAGATGGGGCTGCTAGCAGCACATTCTTGGTGAGAGCTTGATGGCTTTAGAATTCATTCCTCTCCCTCCTGCACGCCAACCTCCCGTTTACTCTGAAATCTGATGACCTGCAGCACAGTCCATGGCTCAACTTTTTCTCAGGCATTTGAAACTGGAGGGAGGGGATTGGAAGTGTAAGGCTGGGTAAGGAGTAAGAAGCATTATGGGGACTTATGTTTCATTGCTGCCTTTAGGATGTATTTTATGTTATGGCCTATGTGAATGAAAGCCTTTTTTAGCATTTCCATAAATCAAAATAAATACATTCAGACAGTATATCCAATAGCGGCCACAAAAATATATATATCTATTTTCCTCCACTTAAAGTATAAGAATTTTAATTTGTTTTCCAGATATTGACAGCCTGCCTTAAATCATAACTTTTAGATGATACAGTTTTCATATGCAAGAACCTGAAAAATCAACATATCATGCTAGGAAGAGGTGTCTTAAAAAGCCACATCACCTTTGTAGGAAATGTCATCAATAAATAAAGAAAAGAAAAAAATACATAGGTTTATCTGCTGGCCACTTTTCTGTAGTCTATTCTCTGAACAGTTTCTTTGCCAAAAGAAATTAGTGGCATTAAACTTTATGAATTTCTTGAGAGTCTTTAACATATAGTTTCAATTATTACAGGTTGCTAGGCCAAAATAATATAGATAATCTTCATATTTTAAAAGTCCCACTACAGCATTCAAGTTTATAGAGCAGTCCTGGAAGAGGCTAAGGAATGACTATATTTAGTAACTGGATCTGTCCCCTTTCAACCCTATATTCAGCAGCTACATTTGTTCTCTTTTAACCCATAATAAAGGGTAATAAACCACCAGTCCTCAATTTGGTCCACGTTGGATGAAATGATCAAGTTTTTTCTCAAGTAATTTTTCTAGTGATATAGTTCTACAGACTTAAAACACACATAAACCAAGGTTAATCAAGAACATAATGTTTCTTGAGCCATAAGGTGAAGTATCAAAACATAGAAAGATAAGCAAATCCCATACACCAGACTGTAGTACCTGCCATATTGTAATTGACGTAACACACTGTTTAACATTTCTTTAGATGAAAAACATGCTGGGAAGTGAAATAGAGCAAATAACACAATATGCTAACTGAAACAGTCATTTGTTAATTTGATAAAGTGCAGTTTAATAGCAGTGACCCCAACCCTATTAGTAATTAGGGTAAGGTCGTTTCATAGTTAGAAACCTTTGTATTTAGCTCTTTAAAAAAGACTGCATAAACTATATTAAAACTGATCACAAGCTCCACAGAGATACCACACTTTATTATTTTTATACAGTATATAGTAACAGTTCCTGCAATGCCTGTTTCAAATCTGATTTTTAACTGGAGACTAGCTATGCCACCAGAAAAATCCTCCGACGTGGGGTGATCTTCCCACAGCCAACTACTCCAGCTTTAGGGCCATAATCCACAAGTGATGCTATATCACTGGTGAACGTGGGCCTTGCAGTTTTTATTTTTGCCTGTCAACATTTTTTCATTTACTTTTAATTCTTCATATATATATCTTGGGAAGTGGAATTAGTCCAATTGGTTTAGTCAGTTTCAGTCTCTACTTGTGTGGCTGTTGCTATTATGTAAGCAAATCTTTAAATAAAGATAGCTGTTCCCCTGCTTTGTTTTCTTTTTGTTTTCAATGTATGTTTTTGTGTTTTAATTAATACTTTATATTCACAGAGGTTATAAAAGAGGGTGTGGTGTGAGTGTCTATATATGTACTGTAGGTGAAGTTCTCTACATATGAAATTGAGAAATTGAATCATGGGATAAATTAATTTATAATCTCCCTTTCACGACCTCACCTACTTTCTCTCCTCTATTGTATCTTCCACTAGACACATTCTGACAATTGAGAAGCTTCTTAACAGCCCTTATTTATTTCAAATTACATCCAAAAAAACTTTGTTGAAAGAACGTTAAGTTTGCAGAGACAATCATTCAAAACTTAGTAGCCCATGCAAACTTAATTCAGACCCCTGTTTGTATGCATTATGATCATCTCCAAATACATGATCATATACTTATTTCCACAGGGCCACTGCCTCATTCAGTGAATGAGTTATTGTTCAATATTCCTCATTCAGCATGTTGCCCTAGGCCCTTTTTAATGCACATCATTCCAAGCCTGCATTGAATACAAAAATGATACGTAACTTGTGTATCTCCTGCGGATGTACTTACGTTGACGTACCATGGCATCTTCATGGTGCTGCATCAACAGGAGATGCCCTTCCGTCCAATCAGCCTTACTCCTTTTGGGGAGGTGGATTACCAGCGTCAACTGGAGAGGACATCTGGGATCGATTGAGCAGGTCTACATGACTGGCTCACTCGATCCTGCTGCATCAATCACCACAGAGCCCACAGTGTAGGCATACCCTGAGTGTTTCACAAACACTAATGAATTTATCTTCACAACATCCCAATGAGATTAGGTCATCTAATACCCTCCTTTTACAGTTAAGGAACAGAGAAACAGAGAGATGAAGGCCAAAATTGTCAAATGACCAGTGACTTAGGGTGTCCAACTTGAGAAGCTGATTTTTCAGAGTATTTAGCATGTTTATAGCACAGTATATTTTCAAAGCACAGCTCCAACCAACTTCAGCTGCAGACATGAGCACCTGAAAAATCTACAGATCTGGCCCCAGGTATCTCATGTTGGATACTTATAATTTGTGACCAACTATAAACATTTTGGTTTAAGTGACTTGCCCAGCATCACCTAGAAATTCTGTTGCAGAGGCAGGATGTCACAGATCCACAGGATCGGTGCTATACCCCCAACTTTGGAACAGTCTCTATGAGGAACTTCTGCAGCCTCCCAGACCCCTTAGGGGTCTCACTTTTCTTCCAGGGTAAGCCACACACTTCACCAGTTCCTTAGACTGGACCTCTGGGCCTGCTTCAGACCATGAGCTCTGTTCAGCAAGTCCAGCTGAGACAGACCCCTGATGGAGACTTTTACACTCTTCAGGGATTAATGCGCCTTGCCCAGCATTTGCATCAAACTCACATGGCGTTGTCAAAACTGTATGGTTTATTCGTTAACAGGAACACAGCATAAGATGCCCTTAGGGTGATATTGAGAACTGAAGGCTAAAGCATAGTCCATTCTGGTTAGCACAGAGCCCTGCCAAGCTGTTGTGAACCCCTCTGTCAAGTTCTGTCAGTCCATCCATATGACCTTCTTCATCAGACTCCAAGAGAGAGCCCTGACTGTTTTCCAGGAGCCAACACTTATCCCCCAATCTCATACCTCTCCAGTCCTTTTCACTGACTACAAACGAGGGCTAGGCCAGCCCCTGGGCTCCAAACTGTGAATTCATTTTGTCCTGGTTCTCTTGTGTGGCAGCTTCCCTACTGTGTGCAAAAAAAATTAAACTTCCCTATCCGAGCCATGGCACCAGAAGCTAAAAAATGTAGCCCCCCTCCTGTTCACCTGCACAGAATGAGATTGTTTTAGATAGGGGAAGTCTGCCTTTTGACTTTTTACACAACTTTGAGAAACTGGGCCTGAGGATCCGCTGTGTTCTCTGAATTGTGTGTCTGTGTGTATTCACCTCAGACCAGACCCACTCAGACAAACCACCAGGAACAAGGTTTTATTCTGTAAAGAAACTTAGAACATGATTACAGTCCAGCAGCTTCCTCTCTGCTTGCCAGCCTTGGGCTCCCAGCCTCAGTCAATGCTGAAACTTGCTGCTGGGAAGGGAGATGGTACTTCCTGGCAGGAACCAGGAAGTTCTCCTAACACGCCACAGTTTATAGTCCACAACTTGATTTCCCAAAGTGCAACTGAAGCACACTGGACCTTGCGCTACTCAAGCAAGGGGGAAAAAAACCCTGCTTCTCCCTGCCAGCCAACCTATTTGCATTTTCACTGACACCTCCAATCTGAACCTACCTTCTGGCTCGTATAGTTCAAATCCTTGGTTGATACAGAAATAAGGACTCAATTTTGTCTTAAGGTGATACAGTCATTCCCCAAAAGGATGTCAAAGCTGATATCCTGGCGAATCCCAGTTCCCACCCACTCTGACCCTTCTGGTGTCTGCACAGGGAGCTGAGCCATAGGTAGAGCAAATGACTCCACATTTGGAACCTGAACCCAGGTTACACAGCCTTTCAGCATTTGATGAGGTTGCACCACACACAGTTTCACAAGAGATCTCATCCCTGAATCTCTCCACCCCATGAATGTCTTCCCATTTACTACCACCTTCCACTCCCACTGGGGATCAAACAAATTTGAGCCCAGAAGCGTACAACAGGACTTGTGTTCTGGTGCCTACTGTGAAAGCCTGTCTGCCAAACCCCCTGTAGAGCTGGTTGCATGACTGCTTTCCTCTGAAAGTTCAGTCACACAGTTCACTTTGAGCCTGAGTTACAGGTGCCTTCTTGGTTGGACAGAGTATGACATAGCCTCTCTGTCCAGGGCAAATCTTGTTTCATCAAGTCTTGGGCATTTTGCCCCCCTATCTTAGAGCAATCACCCTTCTCCAGCCATGCAGTCAGCTGCACCCAACACTTAACCCTCTCTCCCTGCAGATGTTTGCAATGCCCTCCTTAGGGAGATGGTTAGATTCCATTTTTTGCATACTTGCTGTCAATTTAAATTTCAGCAGTACAGCCTTAACTATCCTTGTTTTCCTATAGCTTTTGGACCAATTCAGGAGTCAGAGGAGCTGGTCTGCAGGGTCAACCTGGTTCAAATCGCTTTTCAAAGGCATACTACTTAAACTGCATTCAGCATCCCTTTCCCATCTTTCTCCTCTGCAGTGTCCTCTTGCCTCTTTGCTTCTCCATATTTAGTTCAAGATTTCTCTGCTTCTCCTGTCCACTAATCCCTCTCACAGATCCAACTCCCATCACTTCAAATCTATCAATGGGGAAAAAGGTCAATCCTACAGGGAACCAGGGTCTTGAGGATGCCCCAGACAGGTGTGTAGGTCTGGAACATGCTTCTTGGAGCAATCACCCTAGAGTCAGCTGCACCCAACACTTAACCTCTTCTCCAGGGTGGCATTCATCTGCCTTAAACCATGAGACCAATCTTTCTCTTCATGCAATCCCTTGTCCCATTCACTGCACATCTTCTGCTACAAGTGAGATAGGGGTCCCTGATTCATCCTTAGAGCACTGTATGAGGCAGAGGTCATATGTAAAAAACAGTATGTGATCATGTAATGAAAGACTATGTTCCATGCACAGGCAACCTTAATTCTGGAATTTCCTAACTCCTGAGTGCTTGACTTTACAACTTTAATATTCTTTTAAATTTTGGCCTCCTCTCCATGCTGTTTGGATAGCAACAGAGAGTTGTTGAGAGCACAGAAGAAATAGTAGCCCTGTTCTAAGTTCCAGTGCTTGGCACTACAGCAGCCCCTGACTGCCAGAAGGAGCTATGGCCTTCTCTGTGCCTGTAGCCCCAGGTTGGAGCACGCTCAGTTCAGGCAGAATCTTAACATAATTTAGTTTCCAAACACTAACTAGACTTTTTTTTTGCAGGTTTATAATTTGGACAAATTTGGGCAAATTTTCAGAGACATGGTAAAAGGCACATTCCTGATACCAGTGACGGTCCTGTGAAATTTCAAGCCCTTTCACAAATGAAGCACCACAGTTTCCCTATGAAACGACTGTAAGAGTTATTTTTTGTTTTTAAACAGGGATAAAAACAATATTCACTCCCCCACTCAAGTCCATAAATGGCTGAATAATTTTAACTGAAACTTTTCAATCCCCCGCCTCTTAAAAAAATGGAGACAGACATCCATCATGGAAAATTTCAGTCCTAAAATAAGTTGGCAAAGTTATAGGTGATTGAAAACAAAGTGTTATGATGGAAAGTGTGGGCAACCCTAATGACAGGTTCTGCTGCCAGCACTGCTTATAATAAACCTGACTGAGAAATCACATTCATTTTTTTAACTCATCCACTCTTTGATTTCACATTCTGACACATCTTGTTTCTTCCCCTAAAGCATGTTAAATCAAAAGATTAAATCGGACAATTTCTCAAATAATTAAATAACTAACATTACAGGAATCTTCTGTATAGAAAATGGAAAGCTCAAATCTGAACAATGTGGATGGATATATGGTAAGTGTCAAGCACCATGTGGAAAGGAAGAGTCAGAGCAACACACACGGTCTGATGATATTTTAGGCCTGAATACAGATATGATCAGCTGCAGCATTATAATTTATAGAAATATTAGACATGCTAAAAATCTAGCATGTTAAAAATGCCACAAATACTAGCAGACTTGGTATTCCACTAAGGGGATTGCAGTTAGTGCTTGCTTTACAGAAACATTAATTCTGTCATTCCTTTACCTTAATAATGTCAAGAGAGACACAATAACATTGTTATTGAATCCTGACAAAAATACCAAAGAAAGAATCAAAAGGAATGGAACTTTGATAACAGCACTGTCTGATCCCCACTACCACAAGAGATCAAGAAAGTGGCAAAGAACCTAGAAAGATACTTTATGTGAAAAGAATACAATTGTTTTTTCAGATCTCAGAACTGCAACATAAAATGGAAGAAGGGAATTTGTATTTGTCAAGTAAGCCTTTATGAATGAGAGAGTACATGAAAACATCTTCTCAGCTCTCACACAAAAAAATCTTTTGCAAAGCATTACAAAACATTGACGAGTGGTTTAAGCCTAAATGGGACCTATGACAGGGGAAGTCTTGTAGCTAAAACACAGTGCCAGAATCAGGAATTCTAGTTTCTGTCCTCAGGTCTCAAACAGATTGCCTATGAAACCTTAGGTAAGTTAACTTTTTTGTGTCTCAGTTTTCCCATCCGCACAATAGAGATAATAAGATGGTGCATAACTCATATGGGAATTGTGAGGCTTAACTCATTGATGCCTTTGAAGTGTTTTGAGAACACTGGGAAACTATGATGAAGTGTCAAGTAGTGTTACTAAAGATGGCCTTACCCATAATATGATGGTGTATGTACTCCAGATTCTATTTTTGTTTAATTCTGGATAAGGCAGAGATGCTTTTTATTTATTTTTTTAAATAGAAATTGATAATATAGGACCCTACCGTTTTTTTGTTTTCCTGCTATAGAGCCAGCAACCTAGCCATCAGAGGGACACTGTTTAGCAAATAGTAGAGATGGACTGAGTGTGGTTTCGGTAAAATAAATTACTCTAATCTTCACCCCAAAATTCAACTGAATCTTTTTGTGAGATTCAAAAAACTTCAGTTCACTTTTTTAAAATTATTTTTCATTGTCCTATATACTCCTGCACTTTCAGCTCTGAGCCAGAAGCAACTGAAAAACTAATAAAATTGCAGGAGAAATACTGGCTTTATCCAAAATAATGAACATGGGGAAACCTGACAAGTAAGCCTACCCTGGTTATATTTCCGACACAGTTTTGCAGATGGCTAAAAGATAAAAACTGGATTAGATCCTCCACTGTGGTGGTTCTACACCATACAGCAATGGATTATGGCCTTAAAGCCATGATAACTGATACAGGAAGCTCACCCCATCCAAAAACAAATTCCATCCTCTGTGGTTGCCCCTCACTAGATTCTCCACACCTTTGGAGGTTCACCCATTTCTAATTTCTAGATCAGTTATGACAGTATTAATGATACAATAATATCAGGAAGAACAGCTTTTTCACCCTTCATTCAGAATGTCAGAGAAGACCAAGGCAAACCCCTTTCCCAAAAGATTTAGTCCCCACTTTTTTGGAAGATGGTCGTGCACACTGCAATGGTATAATGCCTCACATTATCACTAGTGAAGAAATCATGAGAACCTTTATTATTTTGAGCACGTTAATTTACCTATTACGTACCAGGCTCTACTAGCACACTGCTCACAGTCCTAGGATTGAAGATGATTTTTTCCATTTCTCACTAGAGAATTATCATGATGCTGTGGTCACCAAAACTTTGGACTGATTTCATGTTCCTGAATTAACAACGTGAGCTCCTTTCTATTCAGATCCTACTATGATAGAACCACATGGAGTTTATGAAAATTCAGTGCAGATGGAATGGAAATATTAGCATTGCTCTTAACCCTTGTACTGTTTCAGTTATCAGCAAAAAATCAGCTGATATTTGAGTTAAGAGACTATATATAGTACATCATAGCTTCATCTTACAGATATTTGTATGACCAATTTCTACATAAATAAATTAGGCTCTTCTGTGCATCTACTCTCCAAAGTAACTTGTTTTTCTTTCAACAAACTAATGTTCACCAGTGTTCAAATAGGATAATAAAATGCCGGTGTCCCCCAACTCCCTACCCCTATTCAAAGCCAAATGCAGCTGATATTTTACTTATCTCCTCCGCTCCAGTCTGTGATCTCCCACTCCTTAAAGCTTAAAAGTAGCCCATCTTTCTCCTCTATCATCCAACCAGGCAGCCAATCTGTCGCTCTTCCTTTCTCCCCCATTGCTTACCCCACCCTGCCAGCCATACTCTGCCTCTCTCCTTCTATGGTCATTCAGTCAAACACTGTCCTCCTCTCCTCTTCTTTTCCAAGCTGCCAGTGTCTCCTTATCTCCTAGCACCCAACCACTCTCTCTTTACCATCTCCTTTTCCAGCACCCAACTAACCTAATCAGAAATAATCCATCCCCCTCCTACAGCACCCACCCCACCAAATGACATATAACTTCCTCCTCTTCCTCCCCCCTAGCCACACAACCTTGCTTCCTCCTCCAGCCAGCAGCCACTCACACTCATTCACTCCATCAAAAGCTAGCCTGCAAACCAAAGCCCTTTCCCACTCTCTAAGCATTCACCCAGCTAGCCACACTCTTTCCCCCCATATAGTTAGCCACCCGCGCTTCCCATTCCCCCTACCTTTGCTTTAAGAACTTCAGGTCAACTACTGGTGCTGCATGGAACATCTTCCTTCCTTCTCCCTTTCTGCAGCTGTGCCAGTAACTGAGTCAGTGATGGCCCTGAATGTTCAGCCACTACCTACTCTGTTCAAACCTAGTACAATGGGCTGTGTGGTGCTGAAATCTATAACAGACTGCAGTGGAACATAGATCAGAGTGGGGGAATTTCTGCCTGCAGCATGTCTGTGATCAGCACAGGCACAGCTGCTGCTGGGTTGGAGGGCTAGGAAGGATCTAGCCAGAGCATGAAAAGGTGGCCCACAACTAGAGGCAGGTGAGGAGGTGCCAGAGAGCCTGGCAGGGACACCAAGGTATATAATCAACCTAAAAGTTACTGAGGCTGCTAGGTGCATAATCCCTGTGCTGTTCATAGATATAACCTGAAACAAAAAAACTACACACAAAAATTACACTACAAATGTAAAGCTATGCATCACTTGGAGAAGAGAGATGCTAAGCAATATGATTTCTCACAACACCAGTGTTTTAATATGTAGCCCGGTTTTCCTCCTTTTCACAGCACACACAAAACCCTTTACAAAAACAGCAGGCATCATTCACAACAAGTGGATGTCAGGGCTTTCTTGTTAGCTCTGGGTTATGTTATGTACCTGTAATAATGCTAGTAGTTCAGGCCTGGCTTCACTATTGTGATGCCCCAAATAGCTGTCAGCCAAGTGAGGTAGAATGACTATCTATCTGCAAACAAGTCATCATTTAGAGGATAAACACACTGAGAACAGGAGTTAACCAACAGCTCCACCAACTGTAGCAAAAAAGAGCAGAAATGCAAACTGAACTGGCCATCACATTGCCCTCCAGGCTCATTTTGATATCTGACATGCAACTTCTCACATCTGGCAGGTTAGAATTTTTTGGTTTTGTTTTTTAAAGGTGTTAGGAATTTGCTGGCAACAATCCATAATGATATCTTCAGGAAGTATAAATAAGAAAAAACCATTCCTACCACACTATTTTCAAACAATCATTTGCAAAAATATCAAACATAAGTAAAGAAAAAAATATTTAGGAACTAGTTAAGGTTGAAAGTGTGCATCAGTGGAGTCTTCCTAACAGCCAGCAACTGAATGGACAGGAGGATAATTCTTCTACCTCAACAGTGCAAAGGTTGGAAATGAAAAATTAAGGGATGCAGCCAATTCGTTCATACCCATATATTTCTTCTTTATTTAACTATCATCCAGCCCCCTACATCCAGGCCCATGCCCCACCTGGTCTCCTAGCCCCTTTCTATGTTTTCACTTTCCACCCCTTCCCAGAACCCTGCCTGCCACATTTCCCCCTGATTTGTTATCCTATCTTCCTCCACCCCCACCTCCACACATCCTATCGCCACAATAGCCACCAGCTGGAGAAAAACAGCAGCTGATACTTAACCTTTATCCTTTCTCATCAACTGGCCCAAACCTGTGGAACTGGCTTCCAGAAGAGAAGATCTTTCAGTTAAAGCTGGGCAAAAATTTGGATTAAACTTTTTTTTTGAGAGACAGCGAGAGAGAGAGCGAGAACGAGAGAGAGAGAAAAAATGCACTGTAAAAATAAAGATTTGGGTCAAACAAAGCATTTTGCATATTTATGTCATGAACCCTTTTCCCCTCAAGAAAAATTCTGAAAAAGTCAAAACATTTCATTTGACATTATCAAAACTCAGCATTTCAACTTGTCAATTTGAAATTACTTTTTGTTTCAAAATGTACTTCCGTTTCATTTTTTAAAACAAACAATTCCACCAGGAGTTTCTAAAAACAGCTCAAACATGAAACTAAATGTTTTGTTTCTGGTTGAGTAAAATATTTCACTTGATCCAAAATGATTTTTTTTTAATTTTTCAGTATGGCCCATAAATTGAGAAATTAGATATTTTCACAGCTTTACATTCAATCTCAGTACCTCAGCTTCCCACAGACACTCATCAAAACCACATACTGCCACCACTCAGCAAAATAAAAACCTTGTTGCAGAATGATGAAAGAGCAAGAGTAAAACACAGATCTTGAGGTCATTTAATACAGTGCAAAGAGTCCAGGTGATAAGAAAGTGAAAGAAAAAGAGAAAAAGAAAAGCCAAGATAGTATGTGTGCCTGTCTGCACATATTTTCATCAAAGTAAGTGTAATCACTGCATGTGGTTAGATGCTTTGTTTAAACTATTTGTGGGTGATACTCGCTAAGAACTTTGTTTTATTTCACTCTGTAATTTAAGGGTTTATTCTTCCTTCAATGTATGCAAGTTATTACCATTGTTTTTTTACTGTGGATGAACATCGCACACCAGGCTGATTGGAGCTCTTTCTGTCATCAAGAGGGCAATTCTAACAACACAGTAGATACAACTAACAAAGGAATGGCAACACTTCTAAAAATATAGTGCTAGGTGTGTTGGAATATACCAGTGTATTATGGTGTTAATAATAGAACTGTGTATATGCAGTTTTCATGGGAGAACAGGATACTACAGGATCTAACTCGGGACCAGTACTCAACTACTTTTCATCACCCAGTTTACTTGCTAAAATAGTAGCTCATCAGTGAGATAACCTGGCACAGGTATAGTGTTTTCTGGAAGTAAATGAAGGGTCACATTATACCCATATAAAAAGCAAAAAGTTTAAGCTAAAAATGCCAGCGGATCTGTGTTGAAGGCAGCCAAAACTCTCCCAGATTATCCCCTTCCATAGATGTAGATTTCACTGTCAAGAGCTCGCTGATGGACTGGTTTGGAACTCCATGTTTCAGAAACATAGAGTCAGTGTGTAGCTAATACAGGATCCTATCCATAGAGTTAAGATTTTGCAAATGCAAGGTACTCTGTTGACTGGCCTTAAAAGCACACAGCAGGCTCCTTAGTAATTCTGTTATCTGAAAGCCGGCTTATCTTCCTAACAGGAAATATCATTATCTGAAACAAACTAATGATTGTGCTAAAAGAGCAGAGTCAAAAAGAGAGTGTTTCACAATGGATCATCTCCATTTAGTAAAAAGGTCTCATATCATATATAGAAGTAATAATATGTAATGGGAAGGATGTCTAAGAAGCATAATATTGGAGTCATCACAAAGTTTTGTACCTACAGATATAAAATGATTGCATGATCTTTTGCCACAACAGCAATGTAATAATTAGACTACTTCCAAACACTGAGTTCTATAGCCTCACAAAACACTGGATATAACTGTTATGCACTGCAAGTTTATGCAATAGAGTTTGCAGCATTTTTACATCAGTAAACTTCATACGCTCACAGGGAAGTTCTTCGGTTGATATAAATTACCATAGCTTCATTGACTTCAGGTTGAGAATCTGTCTCATGAATTTGGTTGCTGTTTTTCATACAGATCTCTGATTTCGCTGACAGATATGTAAAAAAGCCACATGTAGCAACACAAGTCCACAGTGACCACATATGTGCAAATTCTGGGGAACATGTTATTCCAGCTATGAACACTGTAAGTTAAAGCTTGAAAGGTTTCCCCTGCCTTGCCACTCTCAGAAGTTATTCCATGACTCAGAGTTGTATTTTTAAGATTCCACCTTTTTGTTGGGATTTCATAAACACAAACTTGGATGAAGTAGGGGAGTTGAGTTTTATGTTCAGTGGGAATTCTGAAGGGGGTGAGTTTTGTTAGTTGTTGTGAGATAAGCGGGTATTTAATAATTTATGTTCTTGTCATTTGTATTAGCTGTCCATGGGGCTTTGGTTCCCCTTGTGTTTTGTGTAAATCAATTAAAAAATCATCATATGGAATGGAAGATCCACCCTTTATACAGAATGAATACATAAATAATGTCAAGTTTCAGAGTTATACATTACAGACCTGGTATTACTGTATTGGCTTAAAACAGGATTTCAGATATGTCTTATTCTTTCTCTCTCTCATAAGATTTATTGAAGTAATAGAAATGTCAGCGTTACAAATCACCTGTTTGAGTGAATTCTGGGTAGATCAATCAGACCATATGATCAGGTAGTCATAACATTTTAATACTGTTAAAACGTACTTTAAAAAGATACATAGAATTAGCTTGGTTACAGTGAAATTTTAGTTATAATGAAGAAGAAAATCCTAGATGGCTTTACTGCATTCCAGTGAACATGCAGTCTCTGGAGGCTTGATTCTCCAAACCTTGAGTCTCCAATTCACTAAAGACTGTGGGAGTTGATGGTGCTCAGCACCTTGCAGGATCAAGCTCTTTTATGCCCTGCATGTTGCCAGGCACCCTACGTTGCAGATATTTTGTGTTGCCCAGATGGTTCTTGTCTGCTAGCTCTCAGTTCCTGGTCCTTTCTCTCAGTTTCACAGCTAAATTTATTTTATTGGTTTTTAGTATTTTATTCAAAGTTATGTCTGGATCATAGTGCTGTTGGCAGATTCAAAAGATCTGATGCACTTAGTGGAGATTATATATGAATATAGCAAAGAACAAGGTCTAGAGTTCAATGTGGACAAGACGAAAACTACAATAGTATGCAAGGATCCTGGGAAATCAAGTAAGATTCCAGCAAAGGACACAGTCATACAGCAAATAAGAAATCATTGCTACTTAGGAAGAATCATTACAAAAGATGAAAGATTGGTTACTGAAGTAGGCACCAGAATAGCAAGAGCAAATGAGGCATTCTTGAAGAACAAAACATCTGATGAGAAGGGACATAAGTCCGAAGACTAAATTCCAATTCTTAAAGCTTATATTTGGTCTGTGTTAAATTATGGCTGACGACAGAACAAGGAGCAACAGTCTCAAGTTGCAGGGGAAGAGGTCTAGGTTGGACATTAGGAAAAAGTTTTTCACTAGGAGGGTGGTGAAGCACTGGAATGGGTTACCTAGGGAGGTGGTGGAATCTCCATCTTTAGAGGATTTTAATCTGCGGCTTGACAAAACCCTTGCTGGGATTATTTAACTGAGGTTAGTTCTGCTTTGAGCAGGGGGTTGGACTAGATGACCTCCTGAGGTCCCTTCCAATTCTAATATTCTATGATTCAAACAACTGATAATAAAGAAACTACAATCGTTTAAATTATAGTGTTAGAGAAGAATTCTGAAAAAAATTATGGTGACCACATAACAAATGAAAAGGTATTGGAGATGACTGGAATTCAGAAAACACTAGTCACAGATATTATGAAAAGATAGATATGATTTGCAAGGCACATTTTAAGAGGTTCAATGGATGTTGATGTTTATGGGCACTGGAAGGGAAAGTTGATGGCATAAGCACACAAGGCAGAAAAAGATCATGGATGGACGATTTGGTATCCTGGTGGCTATTCATTCACAAAGAAATTAGCAGAAGTACATACAGAGTAGGCTACCATGTGGCAATCTCCAATAATGAAGATGCCACGTAAGAAGATGAAGTCTGGATCCCCAAGTGTTCTTTTGTTTGGCTGGCTAGATGTGCAATTTTCTGCAACCATTCCACCTGCTTATTTCAAAATGCAATCTTATTAATATAGACAGAGAGAAACCAACAGCATGATACTGCAAACACTTACTGCAGGGCACAGGGTTTACTACAGTAAATAATCCAATCAAAGCTGTGGCAGTAAGCACATGCCCAGCAGTAAGCATTTGCAGGATTGGACCCCAGGTCATTCTCTGCCTTCATCAATAAAGTTGTATGTCATGAAATAGCTGTCTCATATGATAGGCAGAGCTACTTTCACCTAGTTTCTGGTTTATCTGTCAAAACACATAGACTTCACATTCTCTGTTGTGGATAGGGGTAAAGTCCAGAATGTACACAGGGCATCAAAGCTGAACCTCGCCCATTTTTGTTCTCCCTCACTACAGATCTGAAAAATGTCATGAAGTGTATTATCCATACAGTGACACAAGATTTGGAGTATTAACAGCCATCCAGACATAAGTCACTTACTACACATCCTTCCACTGTTAATTTATTGAGAAAAGCATTTCTTATGACAACTGGCGGCAGGATTACTTTTTGACCTTAAGGTCACTTGTGGGCTCCCTACCGGGGTAAATTTCATTCTACATGTCAGTTTCTCTATGGACATGTTGTATTGAGGCATGAGAAGCAGCAAGGTCTGAAGGAATGAGAACAGGTTTGGGGGTCAGAGATCCTTATATGCTGATTCATTGTGTGGCCTTAGGTAAATCCCTTCATTTCACTGCCTTAATTTCCCAATCTATGGAATAAAAACAACAACATTAATTGACTTCACAGGGATGCTTTGAGAATAAAGTAAGAGGTGGAGTGATGCAAGTTGCTAAAAGCCCCTTATGCCAGAGGTCCTCAGCCTGTCACTGCAGACAACAAAAACAATTAATACTCGTAGCACAGACCCAGTGGGGAACAACAAAACTGACTTTAGAAAAAATACCAGATTAGAAAGTAAAAAATTGTGACTTCTATGATATTGCTTTAAAATGAGACATCAATTTCCTTCAGACCCACTGAACCTACTCTGGAGGAACCCATGGCATTAAATCCCTTGCACTTTCTTTGCAAGGACTTTAGAGTTTTGGAGAAATCCATGATGTTAATAATTTACCGGAAGCCAGATTTCAAAGGCATTCACAGTGATTTTGATTCTGAATGGATACTCAAAGAAATAAAAAGAGGGACTTATTTGTGCAGGACAGATGAACCAACATTATCCAATCCATACACAATATAAATTCTCTGTTTCTGTCATGTTTCTCTTACACCTTACATTTACTATCACCAAGCAGCCTTCATTTTTATAGAGCAGAACAAAGTGCGATAGGTATTATCAAGAAAAAACAAAAACAATTGAGGCACTCTATCAAAGCCTGTCATATTTTAGCTGAGTTTCAGCAGAAAGAACAACAAAAAATGTGCCAACGCCAGCAACTGAAGCAAGATGTATTTACAAGATAAAGCTCAGCCTTCTCCAGGCTAAAGTGTTACCAGAAGATTTTAGAGAAGCCAATTTGTTATTACTGAGACAATTTAGAATAAGGTGTTACCCCTAAAACCTGCTCATGTGGTGGTCCACCCTATTGGAATTTCCAAGGAGACAACGTGCCTTCCCTTGAAAGGACACGGATACAGCCCTCCGATCAAGATAGGATGCACAAGCTGTGATACTTTGAAAACAGATACTATGTTTATTTAGAAGTGAATGGTTACAGTAAATAGAAAGATAGAATTCAAGCATGACCTGTAACCATATAACAATATATATATCAAAATATGACTATTAGAAGATATACGGTACAGAAAAGACTATTTAAACTACTAGAACATATACGGTACAAGACAGACCATAACTTAACACTATAATACTTAACACTATTAATCTAACAATACATTAATTAATAACACTCTACACATATATTATTATTAGAAATCCTTACTCTATCATCCAGCAGGTGTTAGGCCAAGCGGTTGCTGGATGGGTAGAGAGGGAGAATCTGACCCATACTACAAGCATCCAACTTTATTGACATGCAGACGCAGGTGGCCTTTTACTTACACAGCCTTTAAAACATCCCTCTGTTCGTTAAAGAAGGTCCTTCTGCTCTGTCCAAAAACTGCTAAGAGAGTTACCTCAGGCTCAGACACAGAGCAGGGATTCGGTTAGCCGGGTTGTCTGTAAGCCCAGAGGCACCTGTGCAGCTTCCTAACGGAAGGATTATCTTGGCTCAGACACAGAGCGGGGACTCAGCCTGGTTGTCCAAAGCCTAAGGCGCACCTTTACTTCAACGATGCTCACCGCTGTTCAGATGTTTCCATCACGAAGGTCTTGTCACGGAGCTTCCTTCTTCACCACAGGTTATTTCCAGCTCTCGAGCTCGTGATTTCAGCTCTGCTTTTGTGTGCGGTCCGCTCTCTACTCCTCAGGTGATCTCAGCTTTCTACCAACTGCCTGCTGACAGTTGACTATATATATATACACATATATATATACACACACATATATAGCTATCAGTGTCAGGTAGGGGAGGCATCACGCTAGGAGCAAGAATGTCAAAATGGATCGGGGAGGGGCTAGGAGTGAGGAGGAGGGAATCCCCCTTTCAACTGCCATTCTCAACTCTCACCTGCTGGATCTTTCTTATTACCAATCCTTATCTAAGAATCCTATTCTGAAAACTAATCACCATTCTAAATGTTAAAAAATCTTCTGATACTCCTGATACTGGTACCACTCTTTTTAATTACCTAAATATTTAATTCATCAATCTCGGAATTTTTAAACTCCCTTTGAAGTTTTTCTGCAAACCTCCACTTTAACATTTTTTTTTTGGCCATATAAACAATTAAAGCAAAATCTGTGGCTACAAAAGCACCCACTTGAACAGATGAAGGGTATACATTATTATTGCTCTGAGCACGTGGCTGGTGAGATGGTATTACTAGAGCCTCAACATTGGGCAGTAATTGAAAATGTCTGTCTGATTCTCAGTCCTTTGAGACAAGCCAGATGCGAAGTGTGTTCTGACTCTGCCATTCTGGGCCAAGTCGTTCTTCTCATTAGCTTCCTTAAATACCACCTGTTCATGCTGAGAAATTATTCTGAAGTAAACAAAAAAAAATGTACCACACTGCTCTCTTGTTAGAGCGTAGATACAAGCTTTACTGAGTATGAGAAATTTAGCAGCAGGCTTTGCAGGCTGAGCATTATCCTATATAATGGCCATTCTCCTGCCTTTAACAATTGTTGCCTGATTTTATAAAGCTAGAAATTATTAGATCACATTTTTTCTGCTGGTTATTGAATGTATTATTGCTGTAATGCATTGTTGTAAAGTATTACTATAATATACTATTCCAGACTACTACAACACAGTTAATACAGTTACATTGTTTCATTATGGGGGGAATTTTCAGACAGAGTGTTCATGGAGTTGCTCATTTAATTTGCCAAGATGAAAACCTACACTGTGATATTTCTTCTTTCTTGCCCTCTTCTATACAGGTTACCTGTCGTCTAAATAAGTGACTTGGAAGTGAGGGGCAGATTCTCAGCTCACGTAAATTGTCATTGTTCCATTAATTTCTGTAGCATTATGACAATTCACACCAGTGGAGAATCTGCCCCTGACTCTGCAATCTGTGTTTCTGAACCTTCCCCTTCAGTTTAAGCTCCCAACATGATTTGACTACAGACTTGTAACTTAAGGCAACTATAGACTCCCCCCCCCCCCCTTCCCCCCCGCCTGCACATTCTATCCACCAATTCCAGTACAATGGTATTTTCAATTTGTTGTATGGGAATGGATCTGAAGATCTAAAATCATAATAACCAATGTCCCCATTACCCAGGCTGAGTTTTGCAATCAGATCATCTCCACAGTTCCATAACCCAGCAATCCCCCTTACACAATCCATATATGATCCTCAACGTCACTCTCTGTCCCCTGCCCTGAGTGCTAGGAATGAGTCAGAGGATCACCAGGACATCAGCCAAGAGGAGGGTTTAGAAAGACTTGGGAGTGCCAAGCAAGAGAATAAGAATGAATCTTCAGAGGCCTCAGGTCCCAACCATTGCAAGCCCAGCAATCTCAGAGCAGCAGTTCTGTGCTTGCCAGTGTGGTTTGCAAGCAACAAGGGCAGCACATAAGGCCCATCTAAAAGGTTAGACCATTTATTTTTCATATCCATGAAAACACATGGACCTTGGAAACAATTCCTTCTCTACAGCCCTGATGCACATTGAAATATATAATACATGGCTTGTGCAGTGGCCTGGCTGGCTCACAGCTCTCTGTCTACCTTTCCAATTTTAATGCCTTACCTGTCTCAGAAAAATGTGCAGAAGAAATATTTGACATATTCAAAAATAAATAGCTAGAGGGATGAAGAGGAGGGATGTGCAGGGATTTACTCATTACAGGAGCAGCAATTTAAAACCTAAGTAACTAAAGAAAATTTAGTCATTGAGCAATTAGCGCAAAGGCAAGGTGCAATGGGAGATGAGGGGGGAGTTGGGGCTTTCATTAAAAATAAGCCAACAGCAGTTGCTATTATTAGAAAGTTAGTTTATAATATACCCATTACTAGTGACTAGATTTTGTCAGTTGGACTGGGGTCAGAGCAAGGAACCATATAACTTTGGAGCTCCAGGAACACCCTTGAGTAGGATTGCCAGCAAGGGAATTCACCACTCACATATACTAACTGTAAAGTACTACCTATCCCTTCCCAGTTTGGCCAGCATGGAATGGGGATAGAGCCATGGTTCTGTTCACTCCTTACCACATGCCCACCTGCTCCCCAGGACGAAGTAAGTCCCACTTAGCCCTGCATAACAAGCCAGCATTTTCCAAGTAGCCCCTGTAAAATCAAAGGTTTTCTTACCCCTGTTTATTCCTTTACATGGGCAGGTAGTCTAAATCTAATGTGGTTCAACAAAGAAAAGTGCAGAGTCCTCCACTTAGGAAGGAAGAATCCCATGCACAGCTATAGACTGGGGACCGACGAGTTAGGCAGCAGCTCTGCAGAAAAGGACCTGGGGGTAACGGTGGATAAAAAGCTGGATATGAGTCAGCAGTGTGCCCTGGTTGTCAAGAAGGCTAATAGCATATTGGGCTGCATTAGGAGGTGCATTGCCAGCAGGTCACGGGAAGTGATTGTTCCCCTCTATTCGGCATTGGTGAGGCCGCATTTAGAATATTGTGTCCAGTTTTGGGCCCCCACTACAAAAAGGATGTGGACAAGTTGAAGAGAGTACAGCGGAGGGCAACAAAAATGATTAGGGGGCTGGATCACAGGACTTATGAGGAGAGGCTGAGGGAACTGGGCTTGTTTAGTCTGCAAAAGAGAAGAATGAGGGGGGATTTGATAGCAGCCTCTAACTACCTGAAAGGGGGTTCCAGGGAGGATGGGGCTAGGCTGTTCTTGGTGGTGGCAGATGACAGAACAAGGAGCAACGGTCTCAAGTTGCAGGGCGGGAGGTCTAGGTTGGACATTAGGAAAAAGTTTTTCACTAGGAGGGTGGTGAAGCACTGAAATGGATTACCTAGAGAGGTGGTGGAATCTCCATCTTTAGAGGTTTTTAAGCTGAGGCTTGACAAAGCCCTGGCTGGGATGATATAGCTGAGTTTAGTCCTGCTTTGAGCAGGGGGTTGGACTAGATGACCTCCTGAGGTCCCTTCCAACTCTATGATTCTATGATTCTAAATCACAATCAAGCAATATAAGAATACCTGCTTTTCGCTGTATTCCTATATACTGTCTCATATTCAAGGAGCATTTATGGATAAAATGCCTTTGAATGGTGTTGTCTGTTATGCACCTTCTTACTCCAATCTTTTGTGTATTTCTGGAAAGGCAAAATCTGTGTCAAGGTGTCTCACTTGCTGAGCTGCTGGATTAGCATGTCTGAAAGAGAGGTGGGTAAAAGCTGGCACTTTAAAATCCAAAGTTAAAATGCTAAGATACTTGTCATCCTCATGGAAATCCAAAATTCCATGTAAGCACATATCTGACAACATCTTAACAACATCATAAATTCTCCATCTTAACAGTCACCAAGGAGAGCAGCATGAAAGTCACCCATTGCTATGTAGAGTCAAGAGATCCATAACTGTGAATTCTTTTTTTCCCCTTGCATTAGAGATGTACAGTGATAACTATACAAACCAAGTACTCAGCTGATTTGGTTTGGGATGGAGATCTCCATAAAGCTCTTTGGAGGAAAGGGGGTCGGGGGGGGGGGGGGAAGGAACAGGTTTTTATTTTAAAAAATTCCTTTTTTAATTTCTCTTCATGTTAGACCTATTTAGGTGCTTATCTTTACCCAGTCTCCACAGCCTCCAAATCAGGGGTGGATTTTATGAATCTAACTCTGTGTGGGGATATGAACTAGGGGGCCCAAGTTCTTTCCTGCGGAATGGAAACACGAAGTAGTGGAGAGGTGGAAATTAGAAGCAGTAAGGCAGAGGTTGGAAGGAAAGCTGTGAGTTAAGCAGACAGCACATCTGGACAGAGGGATTTTTAGCAGCCTTTGAGCCAGCCACAAAATCCAACTGCTCTTAGTTTGCTAGATTCTTGTGTATATAAATATGCATAAATATCAAATGTTAGCTATGGGATATTTTGGCATTAGGCTTTCCAGAAATGAATACAAAATAATAAATGTACTAGTCCTCCGTTCTTTTGATTTCTTTCCTCATATCTTTCCTTTTGCTGTAATATGCCAAACCTTTGCCTCCCTTTTCTTCAGATTAGTTTTCCGACAGTATTAATACTGTAGTTGTTCTTCCACTTACTTTCTTACTTGCAATCCTGTCCCATCTTGTGTTACCTGTCCTCTCCCATGTGCGTTTTCAGTTTCTCTCATTCTTCCTTCCCTTAATCCTTTCCTTACTGCTTCTACAATCAGTTCCCTCTCTCTCTCCTTCCCTCCCCCATTGACTCTCCCACTCTCACTCCTTTACATCTGTCTATGCCTAATGCCTTTGCCACTCATTCTACCACTTTCACCACCACTACACACACACACACACACACGGGATAACTCATTGCCCCCATTTTGTTGCACATGCATGTGCACACTTAAAAATATGTTTTCTCCTCTCTCTGAATGACACACACACTCTCTGCCCTGCTCGCTTTCTCCCCTATCCGTACACATAGGGGAAGTAGGAATTTTTGCATTGGAAATGTGGACCACTTGGGACCATGGATAGTGAAAGCCTGCAGTCAGAGAGGAAGGAATAAGGGTTTGGCCAGTGTAGGGACAGTAGCTGGCTCAATAGTAGGGAAGGAGAAAGGAGATGCACAGACTAAGAAGTCAAGGAGGAGGTAAACTGGGCTGTCAGAGCATAAGCAAAGGGCTGCAGGGCTCCAACGGTGCTTCCAACCTTGTGTTCATATAAGGCAGGGTGGCCTGATAAGGGAAGGCATAGCTGGTATTTGCCTTCCCTTAGGTATGCCCTCTGGCCCAATGTATGACCATTTTCACTGATGCTATTATCCCTCCCTTGGAACTGTTTTTCAGGTAAATAAGTAGAATAGAAATAGGTTGTGTTGGCAAAATATCCTTTCTACTAGTGGGGTCTTGAATATGCCACTTTTAGAGGGACCTAGTTATTACCAGTTATCTACATCTCTTGTGAAGCATCAGTTAACTAGGACTCAGTGTGTGGGCTACAGTGTACACACTTGGAGCAGAGTAAATAAACTGATATTATAGACATTTGTTTGGGGGCCTTTAAGATTACTGGCTGATAGATGTTATTACTGGGATGAGATATAAATTGGTATGTAATAGTTTTAAATTTATATTCTAAAGGGAAAGAAAGATGATGTGTTAGGCATGTCTATTTACTGAGAGTTTTGTCTTCTGTGCTACTATTATTATTTAGATTGGAGTAAATACAGTATTGCCAACATCAAAAGCATCCAAAAGTCACAAGACTGACTTAATCATGAGGGTTTTTTTAATTATGTGTTCTTTTTATTTGCTTTCTGGTGTTGGAACCTTTAGGGTTCACATTTTCAAGCTTTTTTTCCCCCTCAACTCTGAGGGCTAAAAGTTAATTTTTTTAAAAATGAAATCTGAGATTCTCATGTAATCTGTGAATCTAAGGTGGGATGTTAAGAAAAACACTAGCTATTGTGAGATTCACAATAAAATTTGGAGAGTTGACAACACTGATATTTATTTATAGGCTATACCATCACCATAGTATCTCAGCATCTCACAGACATTAATTAACTTATCCTCACAACAGCCTAGGGAGGGAGTGAAGTATTATCATCCCCATTTTACATATGGGGAACTCAGGCACAGAGATTAATACTAGGATTTTCAAAGGCATCTAAGAGAGTTAGGCACCCAACTCCCTTCAGAATTCAATGGTATTTGGGTGCCTAACTCCCATATGATCCTTTGAAAATACCAGCTTGAGTGGCTTGCCTAAGTCCATGGAATGTCTGTAACAAAAGTGGGCCTAGAACCCAGATCTCCTAGATGCTAGGTCAGTGTGATAGGTGCTGTTCTGAAATTAAAGCAGCCTTTCATCTCCTGTACAATTCTGATTAAATATAATTATTTTTCACAAAAGTGAATCAGTTTACCAGCATGTAGTTCATAATTGTGGGAATTCCAGACATGAATTAGAAAGCAACATGCTACTACATATTTTACAGCAAGAGGTTCATATAATTAATGTGTATCAAAAATATCTGTAAACCTTTCTTCCTGTAGAGAAAACGGATGAATGTCACAGGCAGTAGAAAGACACGTCAGCTGATAGAAATGCAAAGTTAAACAACAGAATCTCCTTTAATTTCACAGCCTGTGATTCCTTCATAAAACTTTTAAAGATCAATTATGTCCTATCAATGTTAAATCCAAGCTGAACTAAGTGATTTATGCATAAAAAGCCTGATACACTGAACTACTGCAATTCAAGCAATGTATATTAAGTATGAACCATAGGACTGTTATTTTTGGCAGCATTTTAAAATCAGACATTATGTTTATCATTTGGATACTTTACATTTTCTGTTCTACAGGTATCCCATTATATATTGCAGAAGTATATCATTGTGTGGCTTTCAGAGGACTGTGTGATTGAAATAATCATAGAACAACTGTTTATGGATGGGTGGGTCTATGTGACCATGTGTCTGAAGTAAAATAAGCAAAACAATATTTTCAGAGCTACCTTCAGTAGTTCAGCTTTGTCTCAGTGTCAGTTGGGTTTGGTGAGAAGGAAAGGTACGTTTATTTCCCTTTACAATGGAAAATAAGTAAAGTGCTTGTACTACACTGATATTGTATGCATACAATCAAGTATATCCAGCAATATTACTATAATAAAGCTCTCAAAATAGCCACCCCATCCTTTCCTTTCATGAAAGACCCAGTAGAATGGATGGTGAAAAACTGAATGAAAGAAGAAAAGAAATTAGGACATTGCTTTTCCAAAATGCTGCTTAGAAGCTTTGACATGGGAAACCCAATATTAAAATCTAGGCAGCTTATTAGTATGCCAAATGGGCAATTCTCAGGCATCTAATTAGAGGCATATGAAACGACAAATTGTGGACTACAAACTGCTGCATGTTGGGAGAACTTCCTGGTTCCTGCCAGGAAGTATCCTCTGCCTCCTAGTGGGAAGTTTTAGCATTGAAGCTAGGATCATGAGGTAAACCAGAGGAGGCTGCTGGACTGTAATCCTGTTTGATATTGCCTAACAGAATAAAACTTTGTACCTGGTGGTTTCTCTGAGTGGATCTGGTATGAGGTGAATACACATTGGCACACAACACAGAGCACACTGAGGAATCTCAGGCCCAGTCCCCCAAAGTTATGTAAAAAGCCACAAGACAGAATTACCTACCCTATTTTGAATAGCCTCATACTAAGATGGTGAACAGGAGCGTGATTACATAGTTAGGAGAGCATAATGGGATTTTTTCCCCCAAGTGCATTAGTACAAACGCAGATTCATAGATAGTTCTCATTCACCTATGAATAGCTTATGTTTATAGAGGCCATTTAATTAGCTGGAAGAATAATTATATATTTACGTTCTGCTGTTGACCAGACCCAAATGAGCACAGAATAAAAAAGTTTACATAATATAAAGAAATCGTATTAAAGCAAAGGAGGATCAGGAAAATATCTAGTCATCTAACATCTGGCACTGTACAGCATCTACTTACCAAAATCCTTGTCATACTCTTAGCTCTACTGTCATCCAGCAGAGTAAATGAATTGAAGTGGAATTGTACTGGAAAAGTACTACTGGAGCACACAGAAGCAATAATAAGCTTACTGTGCAACTTTTATACCTATTATCTGCAGTTACAAGGAAAAGCAGTAGCAACATGATTGCACCCTATAAAAGCCACCATGGAAAAAAAGAGGGGGGTGGAGGGAGAAGATTATGCTTCCAGCCTTCGGATGAGTGTTAGAAGCTAGTGAATATGTTTATTGGCACCTAAAATATTATTTGTATCATAATAGCATGGCTGGAGCTCTGCTGTGGCAATTTACTATACAGACACATAGAAGCCCTGAAAAGTTTACAATCTAAGGCCCCAATCCTACATACAAGTGTCTGCTTAACTTTAAGCATAAAAGGAGTCTTATTGAAGCAAATGGGATTACTCACATGTTTGAAATGAAACATGAGAGTTTGCAAGATCAGCATGTAATTTAAGACAAGATGTGAGTGTAATAACTGGAGGGAAGGGTGGAAGAGGGTACTGATAGGCTATATATATTCAAACTGCGTAGGTCCTGAATGTTTTAAAAGTTTTTAAATTCAACAGGTCTCTGGGCAGGTGCAGAATAAATTTTTGTGGACAGGGACCATTTCTTTGTTATGTTCATATAGTGCACGGCAAAATGGTGCAATGTATAGGAGGAGTACATGCAACATACAATATGCACAACTAAAATAAATGAGTAATTATATTCATACAATTCTTATACCATTATGCCAGGGGAGGGGATCATCATGCAGTTGCATCAGGATATAGGCCACCTTTGCACCACACCTATCTGAGTTGTGCTGTGTACGAAATGCCTGACCTCAGGATCTGGCCATTTGGGTTTACTGCAAGAAGTTGTGATATTTTACTACACTTACAATGTAATATCATGTTAAGTTATTTAAACACCATACAAAGGGACTGGTTAAAAATCTTCTGTCAAAACCTTTTTCAACAGACAATTTTTATTTCAAGTTACTGAAATTTCTCATGGAAAGTGTCTACTTCCCTTGAAAATTTTCAGGGTTTTTTTTTTAAATCAGAAAACCAAAAACATTGAAAACCCTCAAATTGCAATGGAAAATTAAGAAAATGAAAAAAAAAATCATTTTAATCAAAATTTTCCCACAGGACCAAAAAACCCATTTGCCAACCTGCTTTAGCCATCAGAGTAATCTTTCTTTTATAATATCAACTCCCCTGGACCAGAAATTCATTGTTAGTCACATGACATAGCAAAGCTATTATACTTCATTCCACCTCAGCTACACCCATTACTGATAGCAGCCGACATTTTGTTCCTGTTTAGTTTGTGATTAAATCACACTGTATGTATCTCAGTTTTTATCAGTGAAAGTATGAGCAATTTAGCCTGTTCAAACCCCCCCCCCCCCCCCCAAAAAAAACAAGCTGCATATCCAGCTACACTGTGTTTTTCAGAGACTTCTTCAGCTACATACAGTAGAACCCCAGAGTTATGAACACCTTGGGAATGGAGTTGTTCGTAACTCTGAAATGTTAGTAACTCTGAACAAAACATTATGGTTTTTTTTCAAAAGTTTACAACTGAACATTAATTTAATACAGCTTTGAAACACTACTATGCAAAAGAAAAATGCTGCTTTCCCTTTCTTTTTTTAGTAGTTTACGTTTAACACAGTACAGTACTGTGTTTGCTTTTTATTTCTCTCTCTGTGGCTACCTGATTGTGTACTTTTGTTTCCAAATGAGGTTTGTGGTTGACTGGTCCGTTCATAACTCTGGTGTTCATAACTTTGAGGTTCTACTGTAACTACATGCTTTGTGAACACAATTCTTACATAATTTCATATTTTATTGATCATTCCAGACTTAATTTTAGTGAGTAGATATTACCAGTTATTCAAACTATTGATATGGTAGTTTCTAGATTCTGATTTTAAAACACCATGCTCAAATACACTTACAGTTCATAGGCTGTACACTTTTGTACATTTTACGCAGCTTTTGGAGTATTATCATAGAATCATAGAAATGTCAGACTGGAAGGGACCGCAATAGGTCATCTAGTCTAGTCCCCTGCACACAAAGCAGGACTAAGTAATAACTATACCTTTCCTGACAGGTGTTTGTCTAACTATTCTTAAAAACCTCCAGTGACAGAGATTCCACAATCTCCCTAGGCAATTTATTCCAGTGCTTAACAGTTAGGAAGTTTTTTCTAATATCCAACCTAAGCCTCCTTGCTGCAATTTAAACCCACTGCTTCTTGTCCTATCCTCAGAGGTTAAGGAGAACAATTTTTCCTCCTCCTCCTTGTAATAACCTTTTATGTATGTGAAAACTATTGTGTCCCCCTCCCCCCCCCCCCAGTCTTCTCTTCTTCAGACTAAATAAACCCTTCTCTTTTTAAAAAAAAAAAATTCCCTCATAAGTTTTGTTTTCCATATTTTAATCATTTTTGTTGCTCTCCTCTGGACTTGCTCCAATTTGTCCACATCTTTATTGAAATATGGCACTCAGTTGAGGCCTTCTCAGCACGGAATAGAGTAGAAGAATTACTGCTTATGTCTTGCTTACAGCACTTATGCTGGTACATCCCAGAATGATGTTTGCCTTTTTTTTTTTTTTTGGTAAAAGTGTTCCACTTTTGACTCTCATTTAGCTGGTGATCCACTTTGTGATTTCTCAGATCTCTCAGATTTTCACAGTACTCCTTCCTACCAGGTCATTTCCCATTTTGTATGTGTGCAAATGATTGTGCCTTCTTAAGTGGAATATTTTGCATTTGTCCTTACTGAATTTCATCCTATTTATTTCAGACCATTTCTCCAGTTTGTCCAGTCATTTTGAATTTTAATCCTACAGTCCAAAGCACTTGCCACCCCTCCCAGCTTTGTATCATCCACAAACTTTATAAGTGTACTTTCTATGCCATTATGTAAATCATTGAGGAATATATTGAACAGAATTGGACCCAGAACAGAACTGAGGGACCCCACTTGATATGCGCTTCCAATTTGACTGTGAACCACTGATAACTACTCTCTGGGAACGGTTTTCCAACCAATTATATACCCACCATATAGCAGCTCCATCTACATTGTGTTTCCCTAATTTGTTTATCAGAAGGTCATGCAAGACACCATCAAAAAGCCTTCCTAAACTCAAGATATACCACAGCTACTGTTTTCCCACTATCCACAAAGCTTTGTTACCCTGTCAAAGAAAGCTATTAGATTGGTTTGACATGATCTGTTCTTGACAAATCCATGGTGACTGTTACTTATCACCTTATTATCTTCTAGGTGTTTGCAAATTGATTACTTAATTATTTGCTCCATTATCTTTCTGGGTACTGAAGTTAAGATGACTGGTCTGTAATTCCCCAGGTTGTTTATATTCTCTTTTTTATAGATGGGCAAATATAGTGCCATTTTCCACTCCTCTGGATTCTCTCCCCCATCTTCCATGAGTTTTCAAAGATAATCACTAATGGCTCAGAAATTTCTTCAGTCAGCTCCTTGAATATTCTAGGATGTAGTTCATCCTGCCGATTTGCAAAGTTTTCAGTTCATACCAACAGCAACCACACTGGGAGGATTACAGTGGCATACTGAGGGTCTCTGGAGCCTGAGGGCCAAGCCTACATTTGCACCCCTGACCTTACACATCCTCGTGTATGGCAGGAGAGGTCCCACTACCACCCACCAACTGCCCTGGGGGTGGGGTCTGTACCTGAGGGGTGGGGGGTGTGAAGCACAAAGGGGGCGCAAATGCAGGCTTGGCTCTGCCGTCTCCCTCCTCCCCACACTTACCTGCCGTGCGGTGCCTGCCTCTCACACTGCAGTGGCAGCCCAGCACCAGCTTGGATAGGGTGGCCTCATCCCCCAGCCTGGAAAGGGGGGCTAAGCCAATCCTTCATGGCACATGGGGGGAAGGTGCTGAGAGGTGCCCCTCAGAGCTTCCTGCGCCCCCCACCCATCGCGAAAGGCTGGCCTGATGCGCCCTTCCCCTCCCGCCACACTTACCTGCCGCTCCAGCCCCACAGCCCGGCATTGGCTCAGATGTGGAGTGGCCTCACCCCCGCCCTGGGGGTGCCAGGCTGGCCCTTCCTGACACAGACAGGAGGGTGCAGGAGCAGAAGCAGGAGCAGCCGCCCCCTCAGCCTCTTGCACTTTCCACTCATCATGAAGGGCTGGCCTGATGCTCCTCCCAAGCCGGGAGGTGAGTCTGCCCCATCAGAGCCGGCACCGGGCTCCAGGGCTGGAGTGGCGGGTAAGTGTGCTCCAGGCCGACCCTTCACGGAGGATGGGGGTGTAGGAGGCTTTGCGCCCCTCAGAGCCTCCTGCGCCCCCCTCGCCTCCTGCGTGTGGTGAAGGGCCAGCCCAGCATCCCCTTGCAGGCCAGCACCTGGGGGCCTGGCCTCCCCCGCCCCCCTTTGGTATGCCACTGGGGAGTTACAATCCAACATTTTGGTGTGCACTATTATTCATGCCTCCATAGTCCATACTGAGGGGTAGTGTAGACATGCCCTAAATAAGAGAAATTGAAGAAAGGTTCAAGGGAGCATGACAGTTTCTTTGCTGCCTCCATGGCACCCAGAACCGTCTACCACACCTAGGTAATTTTCCAGAATATTTTCCAGCAATTTGCAATAACTATTGCTTAGTGCACCCCTCAGCAGGCACATGCTGCTATTGTAACAATTTTAACTTGATTGCACATTTTCAGATATGATAATTTCTTAACAATCTTAAATGCTACGTGGAAAAGAATGTTTCTATTTTAAACTACATAATCCCTATTTTCTTTTCATTTTGTTTCAATTGGCTATGTTATTTTAATCATTTATATAGTTAGCTTTCATTTTGCATTTCACTTATCTAGGATAGAAAGCTAGACCAGCCTTTTTTTTTTTTTTTTAGTCATTTTTATATCCTGGTACTGATGGACTAGTATAATCTTGTAGTATTTGAGGTGAAAAATGCTGCAGGGGAATGAATAAATCCAAATCACTTTCTTCGTTATTTTTTTTTCAAAAAAATATTTCTATTCATATTAGATTTTGTAAAATGGTTTTTAACCCAAAATATTCTGCCTAAACTCTCTGACACGATCAGTTTACAGAGTAGAAATGTATCCCCAGAGGAACCAGAGAACTAACTGATAACATGAAGTGCAGCAGTGTGTATTTTAATGTTGCCTTGACTTTCCCTACAGCCTTCTGTGTGGTTTTGTCCATTAGATATATAAACTCCTTGGGGTAGTGACTGTTTCTTTCATTATATGTGCATGCAGTGCCTAGCACAATGATGCCTGATGTCTGATCAGGGCCTCAGGTGCTACTGCAATGCAAGTACTAACATTAATGATTACAGTATGTCTGCTATCATCTGCTATTAATTTTCTAATACCACCTTTGAGGCTGTCCCAGGAGTGAAAAAAGAACGGTTACTTACCCTACAATAGCGGTGGCACTTCGAGATGTATTGTTCACACGGATCGCACATCTGGGCTCAGGCATCCAATCTGAACGAGGTTGGATTCTTTTGGGCAACAGTGTCCCCTGGGGCTGTGCCTATGCTCTGGATGCTCTCACACCACACTTCCACCTGTCTCTCAGTTCTTTTACCAGTACAGAATCCAAATATTATCAGACTCTATAGTCGTGGGGAAGGAAGGTGAGTCATAGAATCTGTGTAGAGAACACATCTCAGAGAACCACAGTTCCTGTAAAGTAAGTAAGTAACCGTTCTTTCTACAAGTGATCATCCACATGGACACCACTTCTGGTGACTTTTTAATCAGAAGGATGACTATTCAAATAATGGTTACAGGACAGCTTTACCAAAGCAGGCATCTGATCTTGAGGTCTCAAATAACTCATAGAGCTGGGTGGAAGTGTGGACTGATCTCCACTTAGCTGCTCTGAAATTTCAGAAATAGGAATTGTCATGAGTCCACGGGATCCGTGCTATTTCTCAACTTTTAAACAGTCTTTGGGGGGTACCCCTTCAGCATACCAGATCCCCAAGTGGTCTTCCACAAGGTTAGGTCATGTGGCTTCAGTGCCTCCAAGGACTGAGCCTCTGGCTCCAGCACTCCTGTTTCACTCCATAAGCTCTGCCCAGTGAGTCCAACTATGCTAGATTCCTGTTCAGAACTTCCCCCCCTTCAGGGATCAATGCACCTCAATTAGTATTTGCAGTAACAACAGGCTACCTCTTCAAAACAGAGTAAGGTTTATATCGTCAACTGTAACACAGAACTGGGAAGTCCCTAGGTTAGCATAGAGAAGAAAAGCTCAGTTCTTTTTAATGCCTCCTGTCATCTGCCCCATTGCCTTCCTCCTGAGTTGTGCGCCATGCAGCCAAGCTGGGACCCTCAGTGGTGGATTTACCAACGACAGGGGCCCCCAAAATTCAGGACAAATCTGACAAATGACTGAACTTAATAAGCATTGCAAGTCGTGAAGTGGTCCAGGCTTTCTGCATCCTGCGAACTTATTCTGTGAACTGTGCTCTAAACATGGTTTTTCGAAGTAGTCTAGCAAAGAATTTGCATCGCCATTTTTTCGCTGTCTCGGCAATAGCATAACAGCAACTAAGTGTAAGCAGGGGAATAGGCCCACTATTGTGGGGAGTTATCCTGGCTCATAGACTGCCCCGGTGGAATTGGTTAGCAAAAGGATCTGAGTCCTTGCTCCCACTTCCTTTACCCAGAGGCCTGCCTGACCTCGAGGACTCCCCTCCCACTCTCCTGTGTGGCAGAGTCCCTGTAACCCCAAGAAGGCTGGGCCCTGGATTCCTGGGGGGGCTCAACTCCCAATCTTGTCATGGTCACCTAGGGCAGGGGCTAGGGTTTACCCACTCCAGGGTACTAACTCTGCACTGGACACTTCCCTCACCCACTAATCATTGCATATAGTTCAAAGCAATACAATTTCTTAAACAAACAGCAATCAAAAATCAAATAAAAAAAATAAGAAAAGAGGAGAAAGGTTAAAGGAAAACACCCAATGCTGCCCCTGGCCTGGGGGCACCACACACAGTATCGCTGAGGTGTAAGGGATGTTCATAGTCTGTTCCTCACATGTCACAGGCTTCCTGCCCAGGCCCTGGCTGTGCTGCAGGGACACAGAGTCAGACACTTGCTCTGGCAGTGGGTACATGCCTACAGGCTCTAGGGGACAGGGCCCTTCTCCCCAGCGTCAGCCACCCTGTCCAGGTAACAATCCCCCTCCGAGTCTGGCCTTCAAGGCCTCTTGGCTGGTGATGCCCCCTGCGCTGGGCCCTGTCCAGGGTCCCCCTTGCTCACCAGCTGCTCACCTCACCTGGCCCCAGACAGCTCCAGCCGCAGCCTGCTTCAGTGTGGCTCAGCTTGGATCTGCTCAGCTCGGCTCTCTGGGACGTGCCTCAGGCCCTCTGGTTCTGCTGCTGAGAGTCAGCTCAGCTCAGCTCCCTGGGCTTCTTCTCTGCCTCCTGCACCCAGCTCCAGAAGGCTCCATCCCCAGCCCCACTCTGCTCAGCTCAGCTCCCTGGCCTGGCTTCTCTGACCTCCCAGCCACTGGCTGCTTTGTCCTTAGCTCAGCCTAGCTCTCTGCCCAGGCACAGGCAGGCAGCCCCAGCTCACACAGGAGGCCCTGCCCTCCTGGCTCCCTCATGGGCCTGTCCGCCCTGTCAATTAGGCTGACCTGGCCCAGGCTGACCTGACCTGACCTGACCTGACCTGACGCTGGCCGTGGGGGCTGTCCGTTCCAGGGTCCTGCTCCCTCAAGAGATGGTCCACCAGAAAGACCAACTAAGTTCCAGTAAGGAGCTAATAGTAGTCCCTGTACATAAGGGAAATCATCATTTGCCAGTCAAAGTCTTTCTGCTTAACCAATCATCCAACTGAACAGAAGCACCCTCCCCCACACTTTGCAACAATGCCCATGATTTGTCACTAGTATGTAAGGTTCAAAATCACCTTTTTACAGATCCTAATTAAAAACGCGGGATTAACTGCGTTGAAGCTAATTGGGTGGTCCACGGCCCACACAGGCCCACCAGTGTCTATGCCTCTACTCTTTCAGACATTTTTAATCTGCCTAAAATCAAGGTCAGTTTTTTAGTGATAATGAAGTGATACTATGAGTCTGTCAGTCAAAAACGCAAAAAAAAAAAAAAATGAAGGCAAGGCAAGAAGACGAAGCTAAGCAAAAAGACAATTTGTCATCTTATTTTTAAAAGCTTGAAATATTGAATAGTGGACATTCATCAGAAAGTATGGGCGAGGAAACATCTGAACTATCTGATTACTTGCTGAGTTGTGGGGATACCAGAACGACTGCAAAAGTTGAACAAGTGGACTCTGAATTGACAATGGAACTACAAAATATTGGTAATTTTGTCGAAGTGAGGGGAGAAACCTACCCTGAAGACGTATTATGGCCAAAATCTGCTTCATTGGATATGATAGAATATGTAAATAAACTGAAAAATGTAGATAATGTAGAAAATTTGAGAGAAGAGTATGAGGTTGGAGGACGAAAGCAATTTAGAGGTCTTCATGAGTCCCATTTTCTGAGGAAGAAGAAAAATGGGACGACAGAAATGAGAATTTGGTTGATTTTTTCGGAAACCACTAAGGCAGTCTACTGTTATGTTTGCAAATTATTCCCTGACCATAATAAAGGAAAACAAATTTCATCGATGGGCACTCTAATTGGAGAAACGCTGCAAGAGATATTGCTGATCATGAAACTTCCAAAGCTCATATTAATGCTATGTGTAAGTTCGTTCAAAGGTGTAAATGATCTGATTCTGTGTTATTCGCTCAGTTTGAAAAGGAGTGTTCTTATTGAAGGAAAGTGCTCAGACGTGTTGTTGCCATGGTCAAACTGCTGTCTTATCTGGGACTACCTCAAAGAGAACAGGATGAGTCATCATTGTCCAATCAAAAAGGTAATTGTTTAATCTGCCTTGAATATCTTAGAGAATTTGATGATTTTCTCCAAGAATATTTGAAAAATTATGATTATTGTGGCTCAGGGAAGACCAACTTTTTAACGCACCAAACCTATGATGAAGTCATCACTATAATGGTGGAGCAGCTCAGAAACCAATTCACTGATGAATTAAAGGATGCCAAGTACTATTTCCTAATAGTCAATTCAACACCAGATGTGCGTCATGTAGACTAATTAACATTAATTTTAAGATGTGACCGGCAATGGTGAAGTTGTGGAGCGATTTCTTTGCTTTGTCCTGTAAAATCCCACACTTCTGAATGTCTAGAGACAACTGTTTTGGAAATCATTGCAAATATAGGTTTGGACATAAAAAATTGTTATGAGCAGAACTTTGATAACACCGCAAATATGTCAGGAAAATATTCAAGTCTACAGGCAAGACTGAACAATGCAAGCCCCTCTGCTTTATTCATACCATGTTCCAGCCATTCCTTAAATTTAATCTGCAATGCTGCAGCAGAATCTTGTGAAGGAGCTACACATTTTTTTGACTTTGTTCAAAACATGTATGCCTTTTTTTCAGTTTCCACACATCGGTGGAGTATGCTACAATCACGCTTGGAGCAGGCAAATGAAAAACATTTGACAGTCAAAAGAATTTGTGACACCAGGTGGTCTGCTTGTACAGATGCTGTTTTGGCTTTGGAAATGAGCTACAATGATATAAATAAAACCTTATTAGACATAGCCACATCAAATTCTGAAAAACCGCATGCGAAAATTGAAGCAAAATCCTTAGCAGAAAAGTTTGACAAGTATGATATTGGTGTTTTTACTCTTTTGTGGAACCATTTACTTCAAAGAATTAATGCCATCAGCAAATCGCTGCAAAAGGTTAATACAAATTTATTGAATGCTGCACAGTTGTTAGTCTCAGTTAAAAGTTTTGTCATGGAAGTTCGAAATGACTATAGCTTGATGGAAGCAGAGGCACTAACCTTAACAGAAAATATAGGTTCCTCTGCTATATCTGATAAGAAGCATAAAAAGAGCAGAAAGTTATTTTTCAATGAAACTAGAGACTATTAAATCAATTTAAAAGGGAAAGAGAAGATTATCGTTGAGACCGTCAACGTTATTTGGACACAATAATAGTGCAATTGCAAAGTAGAGGTGAATCTGTAAAGAAAACTGTTGATTTATTTTGTGTTGACAGAAGTATGGACAAAAACGCTAAAAGCCACAGTAAGAAATTAAGTGAATTCTACCCAGAGGACATAGACACAAATCTTTTTGAAGATGAAGTGAAATATTTCATTCATTTTATCGAAAATGATGAGGTCTGTGCTTTGAGATCACCAGTTAATTTGTATAGACTTGTACATGATGGTTTGCAGGCAACCTTTCCAAATGTAGAAACCATTCTGAAAATATTTTTAACAATACCTGTCACAAATGCTTCTGGTGAACGTTCTTTTTCTGTATTGAAACAAGTTAAAAATTATTTGTGAAATATGATGAGTCAGGAACAGTTGACAAGTTGGGCAATATTGACAATTGAAAGTGCCTTTATACAAAATATTACTTACAATGACTTAATTGACAATTTTGTAAAGAAAAAGTGTGGGAAAAAAGCTAACTGAATATTTTTTTTTCTTCAAATCAAATGTTTCTTCAGAGAAAGTTAACTTTTATTTTTCCATTTATGTGTCATCTATACTTTTTATTTGTACACATTTTTCACATTAGCATAATGCAAATACAAGCTTTCATCTAGACCAGAAGTTCTCAGACTGTGGTCCGAGAACTCAATTCAGGTGGACCGAGGAAAGGTTATTAAGTTGTTCGTTTTTTTTAAATAAAGCGCTTTTATTCAAAGCACTTTGCAATAGTTAGCTAATGGTACAAGCAATATTTGTAAAGATCATTAAGTGGTCTGCCAAGACCCTCAGCAATTTTCAAGTGGTCTGTGAAAAAAAAATTAGGCTACAAAAACAATCAAGGTACCTCACTTTATTTTCATTTACTTCCCATTACTTCTAAGAGGAAGAGGAAGAGGAAGAAAAAAAGAATGAAGAACAGGAGGGGTGGGGAGATAAGAGAGAAAGTTTTTTTTCTTGGCTGGATCCCCAGGAGGGAGCCCTGAAAATAAAGCTGGGCACAGGGCCCCATTAACTCTAAATCCTCCACTGCTCCCACTAATAGGTGTCAATTGTTCAGTCATGAGGGCTTTCATTGTGCCTGTAGGATCTTTCATTGATATGGATTGGTCCCAGCCAGTCCTTAACTACCTAGTCACATCATCTGAAACAGTTAAATGATAAAACACCTCATGTGTCCTGTTCTTTACACTCTGTGCACAGCAGTACCAAGCACAGAGGGAAACTGGGGCACACATTGGACTCATAAAAATATTACCATCATTCCCCCATTCATCACAGCAATACTTCTCAAAGAAGCTGCTGGAGCCCTAGTAGAAAGAATAGATTCATCCATTCAAGTGAATGCCCAAAGTCATTGCATGATTAATTACAGGATTTGGTTTTGGTTTGGTTTTTTAAGGCCAAATGTGATAAAAGGAGAAAAACTATACTATACTAATTGTATTAATTATACTATCTAACTTTCTCTCTCACACACACACACATATATATATATCCAAGAGTAGCAAATAGCGGGGAATTGAATACTTCAGAAATTCTATTTCACTGCCACAGGCAGAAAGACGGCTGGGTCCACTCCAGCCTTTATGCTCCAGGGACAGGTTCATCCAGAGTACAGCCTCAGCCCCAACAGACCTTGCTAGCCAAAAAAATCTGATCTTGCATGCATGCGGCACAAGCACACCCAAAGTAGAATCCATGTAGACAATCAAAGAAGAATAATCCTTAAAAGGCCTAGACTGCTGCCACCAGAAGAAAAGACCAAGGGATGTTGTTCAGTGGGGAGAAGGGCCCTGTGAAGCCACCGTTACAGAGGGGATTCTGCCTCTAAACTCTGAAATTCAGGGGCATTCATAGTGAATCTGCTTGCCTCTATTCCGGCTCCCAGTCCTATCTCTGACTCCACTGGAGCTGGCCTGCCAGAGCTCCCTCCATTGCCAGCTATCTTTGGACAAGAGTCAAGTAAGGGGATCGCAGAAAAGGTCATGCAGCTTCAGTCATCTTTTACTGGAATAGTGCTGTGGAGGTGGCTGACCCCCTGTGAGGAGCAAAGGGTAAAATCCATGTGTGAAGAGTCCCATCTGGCACAGATCTCCTGGGAAGTCTGGGTCTATGGTTTGCACAATAGACTGCTATGTATCTATCCTCATTTTTCTGCGGTGCATTCTACCTGAACTTGCTACTGAAGGATTTGTACCTCCCTGAGTTTCTGCAGTTTTGCTTGTCCTTGTAAAACAGAAGAACACTAGCATCTCCCGTGGATTAGAAAGAACTGTAAAAACCCCAATTTGAAAAGACCTCTGGATCTGCAGTCTGTCTGCCTCAGGCAGCAAAAGACTTGAATTCTATTGAATTACAATCTATTGTGGCAGAAGGAAGCAGCAAGGGAGCACCAGACTTGCTGGCTGACAGGATGCTTCAGCAGCTGTGCTTTTACAGATTTTAAACATCAGCTCTCTGCCCTTTGGTAGTGCCGTTGTATAAACAAAACATGCAATGGCTTAGCTTTCAAACTGGCATCCAGACACTAGAGGTGACTTATCACAATCCATGCACTCCTAAACTCTCATGGGACCGTTCTGTGCCCAATCACATACATATGGATATAAATATGTAAGCATTATGGAATTGTGTGTATACATACACACACACTACAGTATCATGTTATTTATATTATATAATCTATAATGTTTATGTATTTATATATGTTTATCTGTAGAAATACTCACATACATATATGTAGATCACAATGCATGTGCTCCGAAATTCCCATTCAACCACTCTGTTTCAATCACTCATATACATAAACATATATCATAAAAGATACATATGTATATACATGCAATAACAATCTTTATAATTATATAAATGTGGCTATTTATGTATATGTGCATACAGATTTTATATACATACAAATATAATTTTCTAATGTATATATATATATGTATGTGATTGACAAAACAGTTTCATAAGTGTTTAGGACTTATACACACATGTAAAAATATTTGTATGTGTGTATGCATGTACTATAGAGACAGTATTCATGCGTGACTGAGGTGCGTGAGAACAATATGGTCTCTGTAATAAGTGAAACCCAGAATGTGCACATCACTCTGTAAAAGCACATCTTTTATCTAGTTTATTTCATTATAACATTTAAAAAGGCTTTGTGAAGCTAATTCTCAATCCTTACCATTTTACAAGCACGTTCAGCATCTGTAGTGTCAGGTAAATGTGTAGCTATCTACTCTTCTCTAGAGATGATGCGGATTACATGACAGAAACAGGTATATTTCTTGTTTAATGTACTTTAAGGTACAGAAATATTTTGTCCCTGGGAGAAAATGACTGTATAGATGATGTATAAAATACATTGAGTTATGTAGCATAACAGGGAGTGTTATGGATATCGTGATTGCTAACAAAATCGTTACAAGTTTTTCTTTTTAAGTAGATAATATACTTAATATTGTTGGAGTGTTCTTTATAGTACATGTAAATATTATAATGAAATCTATTGTGTGAACAAAAAGTTTTCCATAATTATATCCCTCCTAACTGGCCAATAGCTAGTGACTAAGGACACCGGTGAGATTACTGCAATGCATTCTACTCCGCTTGGGATTAATGGGAAGGTCAAGTGGCAACCCATCTTTTGGGCAAGAAATATTGAAGAAATCTCTTAACTTCTGTACTCTGCTCACTACACTAGATTCCTGTGTGATTCTTACTCCAATGCAAAGTCCCAGTCCTCAGCTGTAAAACCCTACTGGGCTAGGAGCTAACCATTTTGCACACTTCTGTAACCTTCATGATCCTCCAAGCTGGTTGCAATCTATATGGATGCTGAGAGCCCAGAGTGAAACTTTCTAAGGCGAGTTGTAACGTGTTTTCAGCAGAAGGCCCACAGCTCTGGACCAACTTGTCACCAGAGATCAGAATTGCCTAGTACACCTTCAGGTTGCAATGTAAGGACCCACCTTTTGAATTAGCCTTCCTAATGGCAACAGCAAAGAGCTCACCATGAAAATGATTATTTTTAAAAACCTCCCTCTAAATAACAGAAGTAAGAGCAATCAGAACCATGGAGAGGAATGAACTTTCTGTAGGTATCTTTATGATTTGTCTGTGCTTTTGTAAATTGTAAGCCACACATGCCTAATAGAGAGATATTTCTTTAAGAGTAGGAGTGAGTGATCTCTGGGTCATTGTGGCTAAGCAGATGCACAATTAGCTCTGCACACAGAAGTTTCTGGAATTGGGTGTGTTGTATTCTCAATATGTTTCCTACCCTGTAGCTGGGTCAGACTCCATGAGGAATGAGAACAAGCAGTCAGGGCAGCTGCTTTACAAAAGGCCATGTGCACTATGTGGGTTGAGAGAAGCTGAGCCTAGGAGCAGAGAGCAGGCTGTTTTCCTTAGCTCTGATTTACCTTCCTTTTGCAGCAGGATAGTGATATTGTTAACCTTCCAACAAAGAAGCTGGGGCAGTGTTAATTATAGAAAGAAAAAACTGGGAGGGGAAAATAATTTATTTTATTTTAATTGTATAGTTTGAATATTTGATTTTAGCCAAACTATTTTAATTATATCATCTCACCTAGTATGATTCACTAACTTTTTTTTAAATGTGATAATGGGGAATGAGTCATTTATTTTGCTATTCTCAGTTCTGTATTTTTCTTGTAACAGTTGGCTTTTTAAAATCTCTATGCTTAACTGAGTGGTTGGTTAATCGGTTGGCTGACTGGCTAACAGTGATTTCAGCAGGTGGAGAGGAAGTGTCTGCCTGGATTCCAGCTGAAGATCTCTACAACCAAGGGGAGAGAAAATGTTGCCTTTGACTCAGCAGACTGTATAGATTTAATGATCAAAGACTCTCACTGAGATTCAGGTGAAGTCAACCTAAGTTTTTGGGGACCCTGAGTTTCCTCTCACTGTGTTTCTGTGGAGACTGACCTGTTTAGATTTAATTTTTCTTTATGTTTATGTAAAACTGTAAAGATATTTTATGTGGATTATAAAGTAGCCATGTTATGTTGTACAATTTAAATTATTATTAATTATGTTTCTTTATCATACTATTTTATGAAGTTGGTACTTAATTAAGTTCATTCCTTTTTGGTACTTGAATGTGGAGAAGCTGACCCTGTGCAGTCTTTGCTGAAAATTCTTACAGACTGAATTCTGGGTCTCCAGCTGCTTATCTATGGGAGTTGCAGGGGAGGAGAGGGACACTGGAGAAGGGCTATGAAGTGAACTCTAGCCCAGTGGTTCTCAACCACGGTATATGTATCCCTGGGGGTACACCGAGGTGCAGGGGGTGTATCAACTCATCTAGAAATTTGCCTAGTTTTGCAACAGGCTACATAAAAAGGACTAGTGAAAACTGTACAAACTAAAATTTCATACAGACATTAACTTGTTTATGCACCGAAATGTAAGTACAATATTTATATTCCAGTTGATTTTTTTTTTAATAGCTGTATGGTAAAAATGAGAAAGCAAGCAATTTTTTCAGTCATAGTGTGCTGTGACACTTTTGTATTTGTGTGTCTGATTTTGTAAGCAAGTAGTTTAAAGGAAGTAAAACTTGGGGTACACAAGACAAATCAGACTCCTGAAGGGATACCGCAGTCTGGAAAGGTTGAGAACCACTGCTCTAGTCCACCCAAAGGTTACACTTTCACTGTACATGGCACCCAGCTACCAGGCTGATGAGTGCACGAGAATCGCAAAGACAGACCAGATAGCTGAGAGAGAACTCTGCATGGGATAATTAATATCCTGTATGTCAGACATTTAAATTCATTCCACATACAGTGGAGCATTTGGGTGGGGAAGAGACTGATCCCGAGTTTACTGAAGGATGGAAAAGGGAACTGAATCTGGGTTGAGAATGAGGAAAGGATGCCAAATCTGGGACAGGGAGGAGAAAAAAAAAACTGATAAATATGGGACTGTCCATTATAATTTACAATATTGTAGTAACGAGACCATGCACACCCTCCCCACCAATCCCACCACCACATCCAGACTAGACCTTCCCAGCCCAACCTTTCTATGCAGTCCCGTGAAACTACACAACCCCCCAACCTACAGTAAAGAGCCCATCAAGCAACTCCTGATGTTCTTTGAGGAAATCAGAGCATTTTAATTGCTTCAGCATGGCATCTGGTGTCCTTCCACAGACACATATTAGCTATTTACCCCAAAATACGTCGGACCTCTGGCCCAGCAAAGGTTTAAGGGACCTCTGAGAATATTCCTGTGCAGTACAGTACATTATTCAGGAAACGGAGAAACACTGATACAATATAATGTTTTGTTGCTTTTCCTTTTTGTGTCCAAACATAGCACCTCCAAGTAAAATCAAACTCATCCTACTCTTTGAATAACCTTACTTACAGCTGTTTGTTAAGTAATCAGGCTATATTTTGGATCTACTATGATACAAGCAGAACATAGTCAATGTACAGTAACTGACATACAGTCCAACATACAAAATATTGACCTAGTAATTGTTTATTACTTCTCCAATGTCTTTTTCCTGTGCTACTTTTGAGGGCATCCAAATTAAGGCCTTTATATGAACCCAGCAAGGTTGATTGATATATAGTGACATACTACACAAATGGTGCTGTCTTCACTAATGAATAATACCTGTTAATGAACTATATGCAAAAAGGGTTTGTTATTCCTTTTCAGTCACGGCTGCGTCAGTCATTATAGCAAAGAAAATAAACTGGTTGCATATCCCAGCAAGGTAATTCAACATCCTCAACAAGACATGCACGGTACATTGAATTACACAGTGCAGATACATAAAACTATATTATGATGCAGCATCCACTATCACAGTGCAGCAGCACCACTTTGGAAAAAACAATTGCTTGCAAATATTTGGGCCCATAATTATACTGCACTGTTTGCAAAGTATTCCCTGCTCATGACCCTGAAAAGTTATTTTTTAATTATTATTACTACTACTACATATGGCATACAATGAAAGATGGTCCTGCTGTAGAGAGCAGTGCTGTGCTAAAACTTCACAGACTGCAAGAGTTCATCCGCTCTGGCTGAACCCCACATGTAGAGTTTTTATCAGCTGTATTGTCTGCGGCTATATGAAATGATGCACAGGTTGCCTGAAAGATACAGTGATGCTATTGAAGTATGAATGTTGTTTCATCACTGAAAAATTACATCAGAAACCCTATTGCCTGTGCCATTTAATTCAATTTCTCTCATGTTGCTTTCCTGACCTTTCTAATGGTACAATTTCTGTAATGGCAGGAGAGGTATGGTGGTCCTGACACTGAATTGTCCACAACCCTTATCATAATGGGCTACGGCATCCTACCTCCTTTTTGGAGGTTTTTTTCCTTACAATTCCTTCCATGTTTCCATCATATGCACAATCTATGCAGCGCATTCAGAGATGTGGACTCTGAGGAAATCATATATATGAGCACAGACCTTGCAGGAGGTCAGCTCGTCATTCCTTCTCTAAGGGCATTGATTTCCTTTTCATTCCCACAGCTGAAAAGAAAGGAAGAATGGTAAATAAGAGAATAATGCCACTGCCACACTGACATACTGTAATGAACAGCACAACACAGCATGAATGAAAAACTGGATTTGCAAAACTCCTGTCTCCAGTACCATAGCAGGTGCATTTATGGAGTTTTATTTTTTCTGGCCCATCAGGTAAAGGATGAGCAAGGTTCAGGCCAGATCCTACCCAATCTGAGACTTGGACAGGGGGCTGACGGGAAATGTAGTCTAGCAAGATATATTGGGAAAGACATGGATTTAAAAAAAAAAACAACAACAACAACTCCCTTTTCTCACAGGCAAGAGAGGTCTGAAGAGAAAAACCACTTACTAGAAAGGTCTTACCAGTGTGATGTCAAGAGACTCAGCGTGGATAAGGCTGGAAATGGGATTCCCAGGTGAGAGGACATTAGGAAAAGGAAATGTAGAGCCAGGTTGGAGAAGGCTGCTGAATCAAGCCTGAAAAAGAAGGCGTGAAAAGTCTGATAGACTGGTCCAGTGAGGCTTGAGACAAACCAAGCCTCAAGGGACGGCTCAGAATGGGAGGGTTTGCTGTCCAACTGTTTGGAGACATTAGTGTGTATAAGTGAGCCAGACCCAGGAGGGGTGACACTATTTGACACCATTAAACCAGACACCTCCTAGGAGAGGCTTTGTTTTTAAACTTGGTTTGTGCTGGCGGAGGAAGAGGATTTTATTGTAGCTAAACTAACTTATACAAAAGAGGGGAACTGTGAGGTAGTGGTCACACCTGATGCCAGAAGGATAAACCACTAAACTATGTGACAGAACCCCAGAGCAGAGCATGGGGATCTGCCAAAGACTATCAAGATGAGGGATTTTGCTCTTTTTCTCTCATCTAGCAATTTAATGCTAACATTTCAATTGATCTTACTCATAGTCCTTTTAAATCCTTCCTTCAGAGCAGACCTTTCTGGAACAGCCGATTGTACTGTCAGCCATAAGAGGCTCTCTGCCTGGGGGGTAAGAGGGGAAACAAAACAAAAGTAGACGTATAGATAAAGGCCAATTGAACAGTATAGATGCAAAGGAAAAGCACTGAAAAGAAAGGGAAATTATTTACCTGCTCAACAACAGTCAGGTCCAGCTCACCTAGATATAACCGCAAATGCTGTAACAGCAGGCAGTCAGTGGGAGCCTGGGGTCACCTTTTTCATCCTTAGTATCATGTAAATTGTAGCATGGTGGCCTCTCTCTTGGTAGTCAAATTGCACTGACACAAAGGGTACCTGAAACTTTTTTGCATCTTAATACTGAGGAGAAAAATAGGACAGTGGAAGAAGAGGAGAGTAGTAGATGTAGAATAGGAGAAAGGAGCTGCACCTCCAGTTCTAACCTATCTGGAGAGGAGGCTTCTGCTTCAGTTGATTGCCAAGGTAGAGAGGTCTGATGTCTAGGACCATTCTGAATGTGTTGACACAAAGAAATGAGCTGCGGTCTAGCACAGCATAAGTGTGACAAAGTTCTTCCTCTACCTCGGTGGGTCCTGCTCTTCCTTCTAGCGATAGGTCAGGGAATTGCTTCACCCTTTATGTTCTTCCACCCTCTAGTTGTGGGGCAGGGTAATACAGCCTTCCTAAGATGGCCACTCCCTGCTGAGTTCTAGTCTTGTCTCTAGTTCTCACAGACTCTTGCCTCTTTGCTGGGGCTCTTGCCTCTCCAGTGAATGGCTAGTGGGGAGGGGCCTGGTCCCACCCTCGACTCCGGGACCCAACTCAGGGACCCTACAATTAGCAGCCTCGTGCTGTGGCTTCAGGAAAGCTGATGGGTTCCCTGGGTAACTTCCCCATGCCCCTTGACTTAATGTCTAGATGCTGCTCAGACAGGGGCCCTTCGTCTTGACCTTCGACAGCCCCACTGGGCGTGCTAGAACAGAACCAAATGTACAGATTTATCTTCCCCTTCTGGCAGGGTCTTTTCATTCAGGCCTCCAAGCCTGGGAAATCCTGGGAAAACCCTCTTCAGGCAGGGTTTTTCCTCCCCCAATATTGTACCTGCAGGGTTCTCTTCTGTCAACGTTCTGCTCCTTCTCCTAAACCCTCCTCGTTTCTGACAGCATCTTATCTACTCACATTCTCTGGTAGCTCACCTCACTCTCACAACTCCAGCCATACCCTTTCTCTGGAGGGGAGGCTTTTAACAAGCCCTAGGCAGGGCCTTGATTGGCTCCAGGTGTGTTAATACACCTGGAGTAACCTCTGATCAGCAACCAGGGGAAAAGGAACTTGCTGAGCCTGGGGCTGATATATTGTCCTTCTAGAACTCTCCAGTAGCGATCTAGTCTGACCCTGTCACAGAGCCCCCTGGGATCCTGGCTCCCTGCTCCCAGCTGGGCAACGTACGGCTGTGAGAGCTGAAGAGCTATTAAAATATTAGATAGAAAACTAGATGTCTTTTAAAATAAGTGTCAGTGAAAGATTCTGGGTATTAGATGGAAAGACTATTACCAGTAAAGAGATTCAAGAAAATTACCAATCAGCAGCTCATCACTACTAGAATTAAAAGAAAGCGTTGGACATATCTGGGTCATGTATTCCTGATGCCAATGCATGGACTCCCACATGAAGGTGTCAAGGAATCCATCCATCCAAAGCCTGAGCTTAAGCAGATATTCATGCACTTGAAGTGCAGCCACATCTGCTGGGACAGGATGAGTAGCCCTGGGAGTTACACTATGCAAGAGGTGTGAGGGAGCAAGACAGACTCCTGGAGGAAAGGAACTTTCCGTTTGTAGCTGGAGTCCAGGAACTTTTCCAGTGCAATCCTATAACTGTGATTCAAAATGAGGCTAAACAGTTTTTACCAATACATGGAATTAAGAATGAGATCAAGCCAGCCCAGATCACAACCTGCTTTAGTAACATACAAACAAAGATAAATGTTATTCTCTCCATAGCTAAACCTTTTTGTAAACGTTTTTTTCAGTTGGGTGGAAGAGTTCAGTTAAAACACTGCCTCTTTACCATACCAAATGGTATGAAATGTCTTCAACAGACCTTTCAGATCTCATGAAAATGACTCAGCTAACGAGATATAGGAGAAATACCATGCGACTTCTACCCTGCAACCGTTCCCAATCAACACAGTTTGAATTTGAAAAACCCCACTGAACAGAACTCCCAGTCCTTTGAAGTTATAACACTAATTAATACTTTTTGCATGTTCAGAGTGCCTGGAAAACTAATTTAATTTTATCACCCATGTTAGATTGCCAAAAAAGTATTAATTCCACAGTGGAGGAAACCGAGGCACAGAGGAGTTACATGATTAGCCTGTGGTTATGTAGTGCAGAAGAAGCACTAGAATCCAGCTCTCTGAATTCTATATTCCATAGAGCAAAATATTTGTAGCCAACTGCAGCCGACTTTTCCCAGACATGCACAAATTAACTGAATACTGATGGTTTGTGAGTGCAAATCAAACTCAAACCCTAGCTAACTTCAGATGTTTCTCACGGTTTCTAATCAAGAAGAGTACTTGAGCACCACCTACTGGTAGTTGATTAATTCCACAAATTAATGGATTGAAGTACAACAAGAAATAGAGACTCTCAGATCTCTGCATGAAAATAGCCGTCACACCATAAAATCTTTTACATTGAACATTTCAGGTTACTACTGTATCCTGTAGAAATAAGGAGATCTAGGAAATATGAGCTGGTCCAAGATGCAACAATAGTCCTGTAAATAAGGTCATTCCCTGCTTTATGCTTCCTATTTGGTGTCCATTATATGCTCAAAGATGGATGCGAGTATGCCCTGAATGAGTGCAGGGTGTCATGTTGTAGGGCAGGAAGAAACGAAGAGCACCCAGAGGCACATGCATCTATGACAGGTATAAAGTACTTTAATTAAACTAATTCTGAAGCATCGCACATGATATAACACATCCTGATCCGCTCTAGGAACTGGAGGATCAAGCATTCTGTGATTTTCACTTAACTCTCATACAGGAAGCTTGAAGTATGTTTCTGCCCCAAATTTATGACCGTTGCCATTCTACCTGTTCCCCTAATCACAGTGGTGACACTGCTGGTGCTGCTGTAACTTGGCCTACTTGTAAAAGCCAAAAAAAAAAATGTAATTCAAAGTTTGTCTGGAGTAACTGGAAAAAGTAATCTGAAGACAAATGCTGCCAGTTTCCTTCAGGAGGTGGTGGGTTCCTCATCCTTTAGCCACATGGGCCTGCAAAGTGCTGCGAATTGATTATTTGCAGTACAGAGAGAACGAAGACAGCTTTCCATCCACTTCTTAGCTATTTGGCAATGCAATATGGTGAGCTAAGAGGGCAATGGTGGAGCACAAAACACTCCCTGACACATGAAACTTTCTTTGAACAAAAGTACAGAAAAATCATGCAATACCAAGCAGAAATATATCATTTTTTGCCAGTTTTGCTTGGTGTGAATTTATTTATACAGATCTACAATTCCCAGGAGGAAGGTGAATTGGCACTGGAAACCTATTATTGAAAATATTAGAGCCTTGAAACACTGGTAAAATGAAGCTTTATCATATTTAATTAAGACTGAGACAAAAAAGTTTTTCCGTGAGTCTTTACTTCCATGTCTCAGAAGGAGGCTTCAATCCTCAGAACTTCAGGAAAACAGAATAATGAGCTCTCAGAATCTGCACAGAAGGCAGGGGAGTGGGTTTATAAGTCTGAAAGAATATTTTTCTCCCGTGAGTTTCTGTGAAGAGATTCTTAAGATTCCTCTTCTCTTCCTGGCAGAGTGAAAAAACTAAGAGATTGTAAAAACTTAAGGCCAAATTCAATTTAAAAATATAGGTCAATGGAAAAATCTACTTGAGAGCATTTCCAAGGCTTGCACAAATTCCTCTGATAAAGAAGTCAGACATTTATTATTTTGTACTGAATAGATTCCTGCTATTTTTAAAAGTTATTTAAAAGGTAACTTTTTAAACTGTTCATTCACTATAAAAATGTTGCTTTTATTTGCCTAAAGTGAATTTTCTGCATGTGGAAGGGACAAGATTACATTCTGAGGACTAGGCTTTTCTCTTTAATACACAGAAGAGTGGCTGCAGCGCAAGCTTCCTCCGAATGCTCCACTGATGTGCCTTAGCTTACAATGGAGGAGTTTAAATCGCTGACAGTTGTATGGATAGAAAAAGCTGTCTGTGGTCCAAGATTAAATCTCTGAGTCTAAGTATGGGGTATTTGTTCCCAAAAATATCACCTTTAGGGGTGCAAGGAGGAGGAATGCTTTATTGGCAAGCTGATTTTAAAATAAATATCTGCTATCTGTAATTGCTCAGGGGTCTAAAATCCCAAGGGAGAGGGATTAGTAATGAGATGGGGTGAAGGTGCATGTTAAATTCATTTTTCACATAGCTCTTCATCACTGTCACAAATGTGATGTATATTTTATTTCCCAAAAAATTACAAGTACCCAGGCAAGATTCAGTTCTCTTGACCAGGGACAGGTTTAATGTCTGTTATCTTGCACGTCTAAAAGGCTTGAAAAGGGAGTTTTATAGGACTGGAAAGATGATATTAAATAGCTCTCAATGAGAAGTGCCCAAGATACTGGATCTTAAACAATGACATTTTAGGAATAGAAAAAGCTATTTCAGATCATTTTCAGAGTTGTTTATGGCTCCATCTGAGCTCTGTAGGGTGTGACTCATGGTAACTAAGGTGCAGAAATATGAAAACAAATATCATTTATTCCCTACACAGGCACATGCACAGAGATACACCCTCTCCCAACATTAAACTCTCTCAGACATTTGAAAACTTGTGTTTCAGTAGCATTTGTGGCAAAAACAGAATTCATGCTGTGGTGTAAAGATTGTATAGGATCTTGTTTGAAGTGACCAGCTCAACTCACACTCACAAAGAAAGCAACCGTCTTAAGCCAGGCCAATGAAGCCTTAATTCAACACTGCATGCCTCTCTTTATAGATGTACATATAAGTAGATACATATGGTATGTTTTAATATGATGAGGCTGAGGTTCATACAAGTCGGTTGATAGATAATTGTTTTAGGCTGTTTTAAAATAGCCTAAAATAAGAACAGTTTATTTTCTAAAGCAGCAGCAGCAGCAACATCTTTTCTGTTAAATAGCATAAGAAGCTGCAAATTAACCTTGTGAAAACAGATGAACAGAAGCACAGCCCCAGGGGCAAGCCAGAGGAACAATTCCTACACTGCAGCTGCTGCATAAAAAGGACAACTTGTCCCTGAACGAGGGACTGGTGTGATCTCAGTCATTTCCCTGTATTCTTTTAAAAAAAAAAAGCTCTGAATGCAAGTGGGAGAAGTTTGGTTCACTAATATGTGTTCATGTTTTGTGAGTGGAATAACTCAAGGTTGAAATTTTAATTAAAAGTGCTCTATAAATTACATTTGTTACATGTGTTTGCAGTGATGGATGTATTTGTTCTCTCAAGCTAGCTGTTTTCTATGTTTCTTTTCCCACCACATAAGTTATACTCATTTACACAAAATGTTAATGCCTAACTCTTTATTAATAGGATAAAGATGGCTTCAGTAACATATGATGCACTCTGGGTGTTAAAGGATTTGACCCTTCTCAGTTAAATTAACCCATTCAAAATTAGGCCTCCCAGGTGGCTTGGCAGGTCTTTTGTGTAGAGGAGCACAAACAACATTAGAGGCAAAGTTTTCAGAAGTGTCTGCAATCTTTGGGTACTTGCCCAATTTGAGATACCCAATGCCTGACTTTTAGAGTTGCTGATGGCCCACAGTTCCTATTGGCTTCATGTGAAGCTGTGGATGATCTCTGGAAAATCAGGGCCTATTTATTTTATAGTCTGTTTACATTCTTGCACAGTGCCTATTCTCATGGGAACTGAGAAGATGTCTCAGGGTGGACACTCAAAAAAAAGTGAGGCATTTAAAATTAGTAGGCATTTTTTGTAAATTTTGGCTGAAGTGTCCAACTCCCTAGCCCACCAGAAGGCCACACATGTCATGCAGGAATGGGGGCAAAAACAGCATTCTCCATGATCATCACCTCAGATTGGCCAATTTATGGAACAGCACTGTCATCACATTCACGGTCAGGGAAAGAGCGGGTGCTCCCCATTTGACCAAGAAGAATGAGAAATGCTCTTGGAAGAGGTACTTTTTAAACAAAGAAGGTGAAGGAAATACCAAATACCTCCTCCTCTGTGATTGCACTACTACAGACCACATGTTTGACTTGGCTCTGACCCTGCATGCACATGAACTTGCTATTGCTCACAGCAGTAACATGATTTTTTCCAACCAAGGTCTCAGCTCAATCAAAAGCCTAGTTACAAACAGTCCCTTGCTTGGAAGTAAAATCCGGATCTAAATCCAGACTCCCTATAACATGGCATTTAGATCTGGCTGATTTTAAAGACTGAACTTGGACTAACACCCAAATCCAGGGGTATGCCTTTGCTCCAACTCTACTCCAAGAACAGCCATCTTAAAAGGAATTATTCCTGTGTTCTAACACAGCACACCCCAGATACTGTTACAGATTTGCTAAGGGGTTACCAGTAGGATGATTTCTAATGGCACAACTGTTTCACTAAAAAAAAAAAATTTTTTTAATGTTTGTCCACACTCGACACTGAAACCATAGTAAAATCATGCTAATTAAAATGATGTAGGAAAATAGTTAGCCACATTGAACGACCCCAAGTTACATCAGCTTGTATATTCATTTCCCCTCTCCAATGTGGGCCTTTATAGACATGTTTAAATAATCTCTAAAGTGGCCAGTTAGAGGAGGACAGCCTTTATCATATAACACACATACGAAGTGAATCCATTATGGACACAAAGTCAGTCTCACAATCATATTATCTGTGTTCATGTTCTGGTCATTTTTTCTTACTGATAGTGGTCTTGGGCGTCATGGGAAATATACATTTCTAAGTTTGCATGGTATCATCATTCTCTTACATGAGCTTTGTTAATACTTTTGCCTATCTCTGGCTATTTACATGCTAGTTATACAGCTAGGCCAACCATTTCAAATTTGTGTTCTTGAAGTTAAGCACCCAAGTGGTCTGATTTAAGCTACTCGTGTAGTCAGAGAAAATGCACTCCCTTACACTAGGACTGAATTTAGCTGCAAGTATAGAAGCAAAAAAAACCACAGCTGGATAACCCTATATAAGTTACTATGAGTCTACAAGGAATTTTTTATGAGACTGTTTTATTAAAAAAAAAAATTAAATTATCCAGCCAGTAATCTCAAGAGCCCAGAATTGTGCTTTACTGCTCTGTTGATGCTTGGTTGATCTTAGCCTTAAAGCCTCGAGTTTTTTGATACAACATTGAAATCATCCTTGAAGCAAATGCCCTGCTACTTGAACTTGCCAAATGGACAAACAAATTAAGGTTTTTTTAAAAAAAACTTCATCAGTATGCTGACCCCAATAATTTCTAAGCAGGAAGTATGATTTCCACACAATCCTATTATCATCACAAATCCCATCTGGAAATGTAGAGGTGTTACAGATGGTGCTGGTGGTGCCACCTATAGTTAAGGTTACCCAATGCTTTCCATTATGAGATGCTGGTTTTAGTTGCTTGTAACTTTGTCACTCTTTAATTTTGGGGAGTGAAATTTCACATGCTAGGTATCTGTATCAGGCTGAATGTTTATGAAAAGTTTCTGCAACAATAATTTCACCATTTGAACTTAGGGAAAAATATGCTTTTCTCATGTTAACAAAAAATCTTACAATCGTTAAGTTGAGAAGCTATACCACCTCCTTGCTTTGGAGCAGGAACTGGAATTGGGGACACTATGCATCCAGGATGAGATAGAGTTTAAAGATAATCTAGCTATGGCCCAAATACTAAATGCATTTAGGGAGTAATAATAAGAATTTCTGCAATAAACTGGGGTCTCATCAGTTGAGAATGGAGGAGGAGGGAAAAGACCAGGATGTATTTATTGGTCACAGGATGACTACGAACCACCAGTGTGATGCAGATGTGAAAAAGGCAAATACAATCTTAAGATCTGTCAGGTAAGGTATGTCCAGTAGAGGTGGGGGAGTATTCCTACCATTGTACAAGAAACTGGTAAGACCTCATCCAGAACACTGTACAGTTCTGGCCACCCAGGGTCAAGAAAGGTGGATTCTAACTGGAACAGGTGCAGAGAACGTCCATTGGAATGATCACAGGAATGGAGAGCCTATCTTAGGAAAAGAGACTAAAAGATCTTAGCTTGTTTAGTCTAACAAGACAAAGGTTGAGAGGGATTATGACTGCTCTCTTTAAATGCATCAGGGAGTAAACACAGGGAAAGAACAAGAACTGTTTAAACCAAAGATCAATGTTGCCAAACAATAAATGCATATAAATTGGATGAATGAAATAAATATGAATAAATTTAGCCTGGAAAATAGAAGGTTTCTAAACATCAGTGGAGGAGGAGGGTTCTGGAACAGCCTCCCAATAGGAGTAGTAGGGCAAACAACTTAACTTAGTTTTAAAATGGAATTTGATTGGTCTTGTATAATGGGATTGCCTGCAATAGCAGGGAATTGGATGGGATGAACTAGGAAGTCTCTTCTAGTCCTTCATCCTATGTCCCAATGACAGGGGGGATCATCCTAGTACTAGGAATGTGCCTTTTGCTATTCCCATGAAAAAATACCAAAATGTGGCCAAATTATAAGCCTCTGAAAAACTGCAGTTTGTGCATGCTCAGTAGAGACTTGTTAGAGTTTGGCAGGCAAGTCCTCAGAAGATTCCATCAGCACTGGGCATGCTCTATCCTCTCATCACTCTTACATGTCACCTGACTGCACATGCACAATCTCCACAGAGCAACAGAGTATGTTCCACCTCAGGGCTAAAGGGCCTGAGCAGAAGTTTCCCTACAATTCCTCCTTTTGAGTGCTGTGGCACTCAAGCAGCAGATGCAGGAACTGAGAGCAGGTACACTTCCTCCTGCACTCTCAATGTTTCCCTCTTCTGGTGTCAAACAGTGTGGAGGAGGAAGCTGCCTGACTCAAATGCATAGGGGACAAAAGCTGAACTTGAGGGATATGGCAATTGAGAGTAGATTGGGACAAGGAGCCAGTGGAAGGGGAGAGAAGATTGAGATTGGATGAGAAGCCTGTGAGAGAAGCTGGGGGGCAGGAGAGAGACTAGGACTGGCTTTGTGCCCCAAGGGAGAAAAAATGAGATTGGATGAGGAAACCCAGAAGAGGGAGAGAGAGAGAGTAGTTGGCTAAACAAAGAGATTGGGACTGGGATGAGGAGCCAGGAAAGAGTGACAGAACTGACAGGCTGCTGGGGACAGGGATAGAAAGGTTAGATTGTGGGGAACAAAGCAGAAAGTACAAGCACACACCCTTTCCTGGAATGGAACACACGATTCTTGAATTTTACCATTCCTGTTCAGTCAGCAAATATCTGTGAAACCACTAGCAAAGTATGTATCTGATTTATCTCTAGTGCTGTTCAGTGTGGAGGACAACCTCTTACTGCTGTTAAATACTTTGCTAGTTGAAGCAGCAGAGATCTGTGTGGTGGATTTAAACAGTCCAGGACTGCTGATGAACCATGTGGGTTATCTATAGGATGCCACATTACTGAATGTTTTTCCACTTGGATTTTTAAAAACCAAGGAAACTGCACATAAAGAACATTAAGGTTGCAAAAATCAAGCACTCAAATTAGAAAATACCATAATTAAAGTTATACAGGAAGCTTTCATGTTGCCTTCTTTATGCAAATACACTATGATACAATCTTTGATTAGATGACCACATACTATTTTTTTTTCCCACAGGACTCCTATCTCATTCAATGCACAGGATGGATGCTCAGTTAAAGAGTGGGTTATTCAATAGTATGTTTTATCCTTGTTGTTCAATGTGTGGTTCTAGATCTTATTTAATGCACAATATTCAAACCATGCTCTAAAGACAGAATTATTCATTTCCTCTTGGGCTTTTCTATGGCATTAGTATCTTAGAGCTTCACAAACAATTTATTATTTGCAACTCCCCAGTGAGGTGAAGGGAGTATTTTTTCCATTTTACAGACAGGGAACTGAGGTACAAAGAGATTAAGGTAAAAAGGTTTCCACTAATTTTGGATGTCCAATTTGAGACACCTAGGACTTTATTTTTCAGTATTCTTAGCACTATATATATTCAAAGCACAGTTCTCATTGACTTCTGATGCATCTGGGATTGCTCAACACTTCTGCAAATCAGAATCCATGGTTTCAGGTGGGGTACTCAGAAAATGGAAAACACACCATTAGTAACCAGTTGGGGAAATTTGGCTCAAGTGACATCCCTAGAATTGTACGGGAACTTTGTAACAATTAGCATCATTCAACTGCCTTAAGTCATGAGGCCATTCTTTCTTCTTGTAGTCCCCTGCCACCGTAATTCTGGCATTTCCTAACTTATTAGTGCTCAACTTTACAATCTTAATGCTCCTTTAATATAGTTTGTGTGTGTAATTCACTACATATACCAGCACCCTTCTGTATCCCAGTTCCTCAGCCTGCTGCCTAATTCAGTCCTTAACCCATAACTCCTGCAGTCCCCACCAAATTCTACAGCAAAAGTGGTTTATTTTTAATACCCCACTCTAAACCCCAAAATTACCATGCCCTAGGATTTTCTGCAGGTGGAAGCCCTGTGCAAAATGATAAATTTGTGACTTCTTAAGATTCTGATCACACTGATTCACAAAAAAAGAAAGTTAAAAATCTTTCTGTTATTCAAAAAAGGAATGATTCACAACTCCCTAAAGAAAACTCTGATGAGTGTGACTAGCACCTACAAATTCTGAGGGAAATTCTGGCCCCACTGAAGTCAAAGGGATTTTTACCACAAATGTCAATGGAGCCAGAATTGCACCCTATGTCTGGAAATGATTTCTGTATATTAACACATTTAATCTAGGGAATTAAAATGTGTTAAGTAGAAAACTCATTGTAAGCTTAAATATAGAGCGAATGAACACCTTCTTAATGTATTTGTTCACATTTCTTGATGAAGTTTTTGGCAGTGTTTAGTCAAAAATGGTATATATATCATTTGGCAGCATGGTCCAGGTAAACTGTATAACACTATTGAGGGTACAAGATTTACAAACGTCTCAGGGGGCTGGAAACTCCTGACAGCCCTGTTTCAGTATTCCAGCTCAACACAGTAATTGATCTCACTTGCTGGCCTTTTGCAGTGATATCACTTCAGTCTCTCATATGTTAAATAATTCAGACCTCCTATTTTTTGATTGCAAAGACTAAGGACTGTTTTTCAGCTGCAAGAGCCCACAGAGTAAAGAAGCGGTAAGATCAGGCTCATGTGTGGTAGATCACTTTTGTGACAGCATTTTGTTCTTGCTGTGAGAGTGCTTTTGCATTGGAGACTATTTATATTTTATTGACTAAGACAGTCTGAATTCCAAAAATAAAAATACAAATGTTTCTTTTAGGGGAAAACCAGTAGCTGTCAAATTCACATATTTGTTTTTGAGAACATGGGCGAGTTAATGGCATGTCCCGTTACAGAAGCGGGATGCTTGAGTGATTCAAATACTAACATGCTTTTTATTAATCAGAAGGGTGAAAGACATCACTTCTTTCTCTCTCTCTCTGTCTCTCTCTCTCACTCACACACACACACACACACACACACACACACACACACACACACACACACACACACACACACACACACACACACACACACACACACACACACACACACACAGATTTAGTTCCCAGGTTGTAGCCACAAGAAATGGACTCTTCTGATGAAGGTCTTTGTTTTGGCCTTTTTTTTACTACCTCTATTTCCTCTTTGAACCTATCAAATAAATCATTCTAGGTTCCTCCCAAAAATACAGGATTGTTTTGTTGACTATTTTGGTTGGTTGGCTGGGGTTTTTTCCTTCCAGTATTGTTTAGTTTGAAAGTACCAACAATAAGAGTGCTAGCTAGAACCAGCCAGGATTGTTCATGCTTGCTCAAAGAGTACTTCAAAATCCTATCTATGTGCCATTCTTCAGAAGAAACTGCTATTTGTGCCAAACCTGGGATAGTTTTGAGAGGTGGATTAATGTACAATAGGAACTAAGATCAAACAATTCATAATAACGTGTGTTCTGAGCAAGTATTTGATAAGGCAACAAAAATTCTGAGTGTAAAATCTCAATTACTAAACAGCACAGCTTGCCAACAAAAATAAACCTACCATTTAATTTTTAAAAAGAAATTCATTGTAATTTTTGGAATGTAGAAAATATAGAGGGCAATCATCATTTTGAGCAGTTTTATAGAATTATTTTTTGCTAACATTTATAGGGTTAAGATGTAGAACGTAATATATGTTACAGTGCTCAAAGGCTATGTTAAGGTTGTGCATAGAAGACAACGCTGTTTGGAGACATGCTTAGGATTTTCTGCCTTTGGCAGTTTTATGTTCTTGTTATCAGCATGTTCATCTTCTCGTGGGGTTTTAGCATTCAGAATGCTCCTGCTACTGAGTCTTCAAATCAAAATAATGAGACACAAACAGGCACTATCTTATATATGTCATTCTGTATAACTGACGGACTGCTTACTTGCAGAAGTACTTGGCTATAACCCAGCCAAAAAGTATAAACCCTATATTGAACCATAATTCTAAACTTAGAACCATTATAGTCCTTTTATTAATAATAGTAATACACAGCACTTCCATACAGTAGTGCCTTTCATCAGGAGGATCTCAAAAGTACATTACAAACATTAAGTAAACCACACAACACCGTTCATAACACACTGTAGTTCATAAGGATTATTACTTCCTCATTTTAAAGAGGAATTTCAGGACTATCTATTCTTAGAGGGTTTTTTCTAGCACCTATTACTGTAGTATCTCAGTGTTTCCAGGGAAAATCAGTGCTACTTAGCAGAGTTCCTAGTAGACTTCATAGAGACTTCTGCTCTTACTCATAGATTTGGCTACATCTACATTTGAGCTGAGGGGGGGGGGGGTGCAATTCCTAGCCCACTTAGACATACCCCTGCCAGTTCTACTCAAGCTGGGGGGAATAGCGGGGGATAGAGGGTCACATGACCTGTAGGAAAGATGGTTGCCTGGCCTCTGGTCTCCTCAGCCCCACAGCTGTGGGGCCCCTCTTCTGACAGCTGAACTTATGAGAGACTGTCCTCTGACTTTTGTGGAGATGGAACTAACTTCTCAACTCAAAGGAGGTGGAAGCAGGAGTTAGTAACACATTGGACTCCAACACAAATAGTATTGCAAGAAAACTGATATAAGCTAGCCGGGGCAAATAAAGAGCTGAATGACATGGGGTGCCAGTCTTGGTTCAGATACATTTTCAACTATCCTGAATCAGTGGCTATTCTACATGGAAAATTCAATTTTTTCTGTTGATATATTTTAAGTTAAAATGATATTGCTATCCCATGCAGAGGAAGTGTTGCTCTTCATCCTGCTTTAGGATGTGTCTGCACACGCTCATAGTATAAGACATACATTATTATCCCCGTCACACACAGCTTCTTACTTTCATACGTACAAAATATTTTCATTGACTTGTCACTGAATGCTCCCGTGAGTCCAATGAAAGCCTTGAAAATGTGACCATATGTTTCAGTTTTGCCTTTGGTTGGGTAGCTGCCGACACCTTCTCGGTCCCAGATTCAGGCTTCTTTTGCACATTTTATGTCTTAGAGACATAAGTCACTCTAAAATAACTGTCTGAGATGGTGTTTCTGGAATTAACACTGGCGTGATTTGCATACACATCTGTTTCACCATAAAATACTGGAAAGTAAATATAATATCCAAACTTCAGCTATTGGCATCCAGCTTTATGTTATCTTTAATATGCTTCTAAATTAGAAGAAGATGAGAAATAATTTAATATTGTTCAAGTACATTGTTTTCTAGATACGAGCGTCAAAAGAATTAAGTACCACTTAAAAAAATTAACCTGCTAATTATCTGTGTAGTTTGGCTCTTCATTTCCTAAATCAAAGACAGAATAAGGGTGTCATGCTTTCCAGGGTTGCGAGGCACCTTGCTACCCACCTGACTTTAGCATGAGGAAGCCTTCTCCATGCCTCCGGTGGATCAGTTACCCAATACCATCACCTTCTGGCAACACAAACTTTCCTTCCAGGTCAAACTTGCTTTCCGCAGGCCTAGCTCTCTTTACAGGTTAATTATAGGCACATTCCAACCGCCAAACACTTGGAGTGTTCCCCTGGAGCATCCAGTCCCTGCCTCACTGAACAGTCGCAGAATTCATACATCCGTTACTCCTGAACATACAGTACACACTGGCTTACCAGTTATATCTCAGGATCCCTGCCCCACTCAACTCACAGCGCTTAAATTTGTTTATAGTGAAAGCCAGTAAATATTTATTTAACAAAGTACAGATTTGAGAAAAAGCAAGTAGAATTAATGGAAACAAATTATTACTACCTATGAATAAAATCATAACATGCTCTCTAGAGTCTAAACTTATTTAACCAGTTATTGTCAAGTCATACAGTGCAAAAGCTTCTTACAGCCAGACTTGGCCGTGATCATCTGTTCTTGTCCTCTTACCTCCTCAGTAGAAAGATCACTGGTGTGTCTTTGCAGTCCCAGATACTGCAAAACAGTCCTTTGATCTTATTCATAAGCAGGACACTCCCTCTTCCCCACTGATTGTCATACCCTATCACCTCCCTCTCTCTTATTGACCTCATAATCTTTTAATTAGAATCTGGCTCTGCATGCAGATATGCTTGCATTGTGAGATACCCAATGCACTGTACACACTTGACCAAACTAAGACAGATAAGCATCACTTATACCCTGCCTAAATAAAATCTGTCCAAGGCTGATCACCTCCTGGTGACCAGCTTTTAACTAAAAGGCTCTAAGAACATGATTTCCAGTATAGATACTGGATATTTACTTCTTAAATATTATCCATACATACATTTTGCAATGACTAAGATGACGGGTGCATTAGTGGCTGATGGTACAGACCTCACATCCCAACTTTTGGCATACTATTAAGTAGACATCAGATGCAGGGGACCCCTGTAAACTGTTATGCCCTTCTCCATGCCCTCTGCCAGCTGGCAATAAGAGATTTTTGGGTCACAAAGGGTACTAACTGATTTTTTTGTCTATCCTGGCATGCTTAACACATTCCTTGAGAATGGTTCATCTGCATGGCTCTTCTATAGCTTTGGAATGGGGCCCGGGGAGGTCTGGAGTGGTTGTGCTCCAAAATTCTCCAATCAAAAGTCCATGGGGCACATGAGCATCTGAAATGCACCTAAATGGACATTAAGAACTGCCATTTTGGGTCAGACCAATGGTCCATCTAACCCGGTATCCTGGCTCACAACAGCAGCCAGTGTCAGATGCTTCATGGGGAATGAACATAACAGGGCAATTATTGAGTGATCCATTCCCTATCATCCTGTCCCAGTTTCTGCCAATCAAAGGTTTAGGGATCTCTGTATCTCAGGGATACAGCCTGGACCATCTTGGCTAATAGCCATTGATGGACCTATCCTCCAGGAAGTTTTCTGAATCTTTTTTGAGACCAGTTATAATGTTGGCCTTCACACAATCTCTGGCAATGAATTCCACAGGTTTATTGTGCATTATATGAAGTACTTCCTTAGATTATTTTAAACCCACTCGTTATTAATTTCATTGAGTGACCCATGGTTCTTGTGTTATGCAAAGGAGTATATAGCACTTCCCTATTTACTTTCTCCATAACATTCATGATTTTATAGATCACTATCATATCCTTCCTTTAGTCATCCCTTTTCCAAGCTGAATTCTACCAGTTCTTTTAATTTCTCCTCATATGTGCCATACCACTAATCATTTTTGTTGCTTTTTTCCATACCATTCTATTATTTCTTTTTTTAGCTGGGCAATCAGAACTGCACACAGAATTCAAGGTGTGGGCATACCATGACTTTATATAGTGGCATTATGATATTTTATATCTTGTTATCTATCCCTTTCCTAATGGTTCCTAACATTCACTTAGCCTTTTTGACAGCCACTACATGTTGAGTGGATGTTTTCAGAGAACTACTCACAATGACCTCAAGATCTCTTTGAGTGGGACTACCTAATTTAAAACCCATCATTTTGTATGTGTAGTTGGGATTACTTTTTCTAGTGTGCATTACTTTGCAGTTATAAGCACTGAATTTCATCTGTGATTTTGTTGCCTAGTAACCCAGTTTTATGAGATCCCTTTGTAACTCTTCGCAGTCAGCTTTGGATTTAACTATCTTGACTTATTTAGTATGGTCTGCAAACTTTGCCACATCACACTCTTTACCCCGTTATTTCCCCCAGATCATGTTCGGATATGATGAACAGCATAGGTCCTAGTACAGATCCTTATTCATAGAAAAAGCTTTTTCTTCTTTTGTTTGAGGCAAGCCCAAATGAGTGATAATTTTTTTAAAAGTCCACTTTTCAGATTTTGAAATCACACATATAAGTAAAACAGAACCCAAGCATAAGAGACTTTTGTACTATAATGACAGTCAAAATATGGATGTTATTAATAATTACATCACTATGTATATCAGTGAGGTCATAGGCCTAAATCCTTCATACAGGACCCTCACACTATTTTTTGTGCTTAACAGGAGTGTTTAAATTGAGAAACAGCTTGCCTACTAATTACAAACTCTTTGTATATTTGTGAGAAACTTTCCTTTTTTCCCCTTTCTGTGTGAATCTGTCTGACACTGAAATGTGGGATGAGGATTTAATATCACATTTTATTGTTGTAGTTAAGGAACTAAACTAATATGAAGTTAAGGAACTAAAATGTCTGCTACAGGAAATCAGAATTACATAAAGACAGGATTGATTAAATCTGAGAAGCTAGCTATATAAAGGATTTGGGACACAAGAGTCATGACTAGAGTCATCTTAAGAGATCTTTCTGTTGCTAGGAGACTGTAACCATAAAGGACGTTTTGTTTTCATTTTACATAAAAATGTTGATTAATTAACATAATTAATAATAAATAACGGACAAAATTATCAAATATATCTCATGTCAAAGACCAGTTGAATCATTTAGGGTCAGATCCAAAGCCCATTAAAGTCACTGGGAAGAAACTCACCGATTTCAGTAGGTTTTGATCAGGTCCTTAATTTAAACGTTGATTAGCTAATGTGAAGAGTAAATCTTGAAGGTAAACCGAATCAAAGTGTGTCATAAGAGTTTAAGAGCCACAGAAGCTTGTTAAGCTTGATTAGAACTATACAGTAATACAACTCAGAAGTACAATTTAAGTCATTCCAATATATAAATCAAGTACCTAAAAAGACCGGTGTTGTCAGCTATTGGCTGCATGTGTGTTTCCGTCTGAGAATATATACAGTACTCTGCACAATCCACCAAGGAGGTCACACCTCCTCCATACAGAGTAGGCCTTATTGAAGGTCTACAATGATCACACAGCTGTGGATATCAAAACAGGAGATTCAGAAAGAAGATATGCTGAGCAAGTGACCATTGGTTGCTTAAATCACTGAAATTCCAAAAGCCAAACTTGAAATCTCCGAAGTATCTTTACAAGTACAATCTTCACAAATATGTGAAGATTTATGGACCTTAGGTTTTGAGAACAAAGCTCACAATAGTATTTGCAATTACAAAAAGGAAACCACAAATGAGACAACCTGGATTCTCATTGGACTGTGAAAAGATGATGCATGAAGCACAACTTGTACTCTGATTGGACCACATCAGTTCTTTGTATGAGGCTATGATTTTAATACCCAAATGGTTCACAATGGCTTTTTGTATTGACCACACATCAAAACTGAATAAAAGTAGCTTAGTACCTTTAACAAATCACTTCTCACAAACCAAAAATAAAAAAAACGCAGGTGGACAGGATGGGAAATAGACAGCTCAGTCTGTGAGCTGTTCACCAATCAACCCACCTAATCGGTGACAACCAGAACTTACTCTTCCTATCTTAAGGGACCATTCATTGCAAACTGTCACACCAACCTTGAGAACTTAGCTATACACTGGCTTCACTCCATTAGCAAAAGAGTATGCATCCAGGGTGCTCAGATAATAAAAGTATGAGCCCACATAAAAACATAGATATATAGAAAAATGATACGGGATAATTAACAGCATGCAAATGATTAAGTGAAGGTACATGGAATGCTTTGTTAGTTCCACTTCTTAGTTCAGATCAGTTTTCTGTCTTTGGTTTTCCTATTGTGTGGTTGGTTAGTTTTTGTGGCAAACTGTTAATTATTTCTGTAAGTGATTAGGGTTTACAGATCTCTGTGATGGAGTGCACTCACTGCTAGGGATGCCTCCTCCTGGCAGCTCTGGGGATTAGCTGAGCCCTTCTTTGGTAGTCTTTGCTCCCATCTCTGCAACTCCTGGTGCTTCTTCATTGCAACTTGGCCCTCTAGCCAGATCACCAGGTGTGTTTCCCCTTTCTGGAGTAAGCTGTCCCAGGCAGCCTGTTCTCCTCTGCCTAGTCTGAGCCCCTTCTCCAGTGACTGCTAGGGTAACCCAGGCCCACCTTCTATTCTGGGTTCCAGCCTAGAGGTCCCCTCACCAGCAGACAAGATTTGCACTAGCCCGTGCCTTGCTGATTTCCTCCAGAGCCTTTATGGCTCTCTCCCCTCTCTGAATTTGCCACCACAAACTCCCTCTTCCAAGGAAGTAACTGTAGATTACCCCATATAGTCCCAAACAGCCATCCCTTCTCCCAGAAAGGGACTGCAGATTACTTCCCTGCAGCCCCCTTCTGCTTTCAGCTCCTGGGCTTAACACACACCCTTCCTGTTCCTGTCCAGTTGACCCTCATCTAATTAATCCCTGCTCCCTGGTCCCTTCTCCAGCTGCAGCCTGGGGAGTGAATTGGCCCTCCTGGCTAATTAGCCCCTACAAGTTCTTGCATAGGGTTAACACCCCATCACAGCCTTCTGGGGAAAAAAGTTATATTTTAAAGCACATGTGCAGAACTGCATTAATCTGAATCAGATCAGACCTGTTCTTTTTTTGATAAGTGTATGTAACAAATGACTTTATCTGATTGCAGAAGTGCAAAATTCTTCCATTAATAGTTTGTGGTTAGTGATTCAAGTGTTCACACATATTAAATCTATTATTAATTTTTAACTGAGAATCAGTCAGCCAGGATCCAGGATTGTTCACTGTGCTAAAACATTCTTGTTTTCTGAGCAGCATTCTGGCTCTTGGGGAACCCTGATTAACTGGGGAGGTTAGTTTTTTTCCCTGGATGGAGTATTCCTGTATAGAAGGCAATGACAGGAAAATTTCCTCTCTAAAAAAAAGTACGCAGAGAATGGGATCTCTGTGCACATCAACTGATCAATATATGAATATGTACTCTCCTGGGTACCCTTCAGTGTGCAAGCATTATCTCTTCTAGGTTGTATGAGTGCAGGGACCATTCAGCATAGAGTTCTCTCGCTTACCACTTATGCAATGACCATCTGCTTTCATGAGAGGCTGCGTCTGATAATATGTATTAAAGTTAATTTTTTTAAATTACATTAAATTTGCTCATTGTACTTTGGCAGATGGTCTCAAACTGCTGGGCAAGTTAATATTTGAAAAAATATGTCCTGTAAGCCTTAACTTAGAAGTTTCTTTTTCCTTTGTGTTTTTGTCTAATTTCAGTTTAATGGGATTTTTGTATTTTCGTAGCGTCGATGTTAAATGTTACTATAACAAAATGTTTTCATTATAAATATAAGCAGAATTTTCAGAAGAAACTTCAAATAATTAAATAAAAACACACTGTTTTGTTAAATATCTGATGTAACTGATGTCTGCAATGTAAATAAAGACTTTAAGGGTACTCTTGTACTTGTCCTTTTAAACTCTCTGAAGAGTATGTGGAAAATGGAGGTTTTCAATTCTATTCTTGCTTTGTTTTTGGAGAAAGGAAATTTCCTGTCATGGACATTATGCAATGTTGCCACTCAAATAAAATAATGGAGTTTGCACTATAAATGTTGATAAAAGTTTCAGTGAGTCAAACCAACCTTAGCCAAGGTTCATATCTGATTTTAAAACAATGTATACAATTTTGAATTGAAATAGCAAAATAAACTTATCTACAGCAGACCTACCAACCTGTGTTACTGTATAATACCCATACAGGTAAGAATAACAAATAGAATTGTATTCTCACATCTATTTCAGCAGTCTATAGCCCAAGATATTTAAACAGAAATAATCCATTTCCACAGGAATGCAGAAATGGGCATATCCAAATGAAGTTGCAGTGGAGAAAGAATCCTGGGAGCAGATTGTCACCTGGTGTGACTCCTTTTGCCTGTAATTTCTCACAAATGCAAACTATAATCGAATAATCATAAATAAATGTTAGGGTTTCTAAATAACTTTTAGGGCCAAACTTTCAAGGATGGACACAATGTTTACCCAGTCACAAAATACACACCTGGAAAGCAAAATATGGTTTTAGGAACCTAACTTAAGGCACTCAAGTTTGAAAAGTATAACCGAAGTTAACAGGAGTTCCTGGGGGAAAAAAGGAATCAAGAGACAGCTACAGCTATTTAGAACTAAAGAGGGGCTGGCAAAGAAATACAGGGTTTTTTGGACCTGATTCCAGTATAAGAAGCTCTGGGAAAATAGAAGCGCTTCCATGTATAAGCAGTGTGTGTCGGAAAAATTCCAACAAAACACTTTTTCTTTGGATTTTTCAAAATTCAACAAAATTGAAAAGTTTTGCAGGGATGGTTTGATTTTAATGAAGTTCCCATGGAACTCTGCCTTGCCAGGAAAGTTTCCACTGGAAACTGCCTGGTTTCCTGCCAGCTTGCCTGCCCAGCTCCTCAGCAGTCTCCCAAAGAGTCCAGGCTTCCAGGTTCGTGGATCCACAGGGGCCACAGTTCAGAGGGAGCCTGCCTGAGATGAGGATCCTAGTGTTCCATGTGCTTCAGATCTGGGACAGCCTGCCAGGCAGACTGCTTGGAGCCAGAGCTCCATACTGTTTTGTGGAGATATCTGATTCGATATCGTTGGGGTTTTTTCCAATCTGGAACTAAACCATATTTCAGAATGTGGAAATCCTCCATGAAATAGAATTACGTTTGTTCACACAGCTCTGTGTATAAGCTCAGTGATAGAAGAGAATGGGAAGAGAATCTCTCTGCTCCCCCATAGGAGAAAGTGGAAAAGCTAGCTTCAGCAGCCTTGATTGACATATTATTCTACCCAGTGTAGTTCTCTACAGTGTTTTATGTGGTATTCTTTGTGAGCTGGTTTTGAAAATTTCATTAACTGCTGAGTGTAAATGTATTTATGTAAGAGAGAAGAGTCTGTCCAAGGGTATGTCTGTACTGATGCCGCTATGTCGGGCTCCATGGATTGATGGATTGAGCGGCCAGTGGAGACTTGTTCAATCAATTCCAGAAGTGCTCTCTGCTTGACACAGTAACTCCGCCCCCCCAGAAAAGAGTAACTCTGAGTCGAGTGGAGGGTGTTTCCCATCACTGCAGTGCAGTGGTGACACCCTGGTAAGGGAGCATAAGTAAGTCGACAGGAGCTACGCATTCCACAGTACGTAGCTTGGGTATCTTCCGTCAACTCAGAGCGGCATTGTAGCCCAGGCCCAAGAGGCTTCAGGATCTGCCCATGGATATTGCTTTGTTTTGGGTTTCCTGCCCAGAGTTTCTAGAGCAGTGATATTCAACCTGAGGCTCACAAGTGACCTCTTAGTGTGTGCTCCTGACTCTAGCCAGCACATGATATTAAAGCACTGTGTGATTTAATTATTAACTAATCTAAGTTATTAACCAATCAGGATGCTTTTACTATGTTATTAACCAATTGTAGTTAATAAATAATAATACTTGGTCAGTCATTTTGCTGTGCAAATTTTATATATATATAACTAAATATTTCCCCTGTGATACTGTTTAAATATGAATATATAGTACTATAGTAAATAAAACAATGAATTCACACTACTGTGGTTCTTTTGGGCAATGCTGAGTATTAATTTGGCCTCTGAACCACTGAGATCTGAGTATTGCTGTTCTAAAGCTCGTGTAGCCTGGAATTTGCGAGCCCAGACCTGGAAGAAGCTCAGCTGGAAATCACTGACCTGACCTGGCAGAAGAAGATTGGAGCAGAAAGTTATTGCAGGGACACTCCACTGGACTGCAGCAGACAGGCTGAGAAAAGCTATTTCTGGAACCCCCATGACCACCACTGTTTGGATTCATGAGTGAAGTTTAGCTGGGTAGGGATTGCTTTGGGAATATGTGTTCTGAGATCCCAGCATGCAGTCTCATTTAACTGAGACTCTGAGATCAGCCATATCCCTCATACACTGGCTTTTGCTAATTTAATTTTATTATGTAAATATGTTTAGCTTGTTTTCTCAAATAAAAGGTTTTGGTGGTTTCATATTCCCCAAACTCCTGAGAGCTTCCAGGTGAGAAGACAACACATGGAAAATGATCAGGGGGTTCCATTTGAGTTCCTAAGGCTTTTACATGTGGGCTTGAGCCAAATATTTATTTACTTTAATGAACTTGGCCTTTTCTACTGGTAATGATGCCTCGCTGAAGAGTTAGGTTTGGGGGGGGGGGGTTGGTAGGTGTTTTGGTTTGACTATAACTGTGTGAAAGGAATGCACACACAACTTTCTGCCAAGTTTGTGGTGTTTTGGCTAAATCAGATCTCCTGAAATAAAAGCAAAACTCTAGAGAGGCTAAAACATCCTATGAAATGTGTTTCTCTGATTAGGCTACCCAAACACAGAACTTTCCAGGTCAGCAATTATAACATCTGTGCCCCGTATTTTCTGAGAAAGAGTCTATCTTGCTCTCAGCAGGAGTGAGTCCCATACATTTGCAAATTTTCTGTGAAGAAGATTGATGCTCTAACTTCACTGCAATGCACCCTACAGAAATGAAGTAAGTGCTGGAGGATGGGAACAGGGGCACCTTTTTATTACCCTGTAATGATAGATAAAAAATTCTTGAGTGAGATTAGATTTCGCAAGCAAAAGTAAAGTCTTTCTAAAAATGTCCATAGAAATATCACAATTTAAAATCCAGTCTAATAATTTTAGGCAACATTTTTGCAAAAGATTCATATAAGTGAAATGTTTCCCATGGCTTGCAAAGGTGCGTCCCTTTCCCATGCTGTGTTCAGGCTCCAATCATGATCAAGTCTAAATGACTGCATCTTGAAAAATGGACGGGGAAGGTGCACATGTACATACACACAGAAGTTCCTTTTGCATACATTTCTTCCCTTGTTCCCAGTCTCTCTCTTTCTATGTCCTGTCACCACAAGAGGAAACCGATGCATTATCATATAACGTCAAGACCTGTGACAACCAGTTACCAAAAGTGGTGACCTTCTTCTTCTATCATGATGTGCTTTCACTACGAAGGCTGACCATCCTTTTGAGACCAATCACCGTTTACTGAGTCCATGGTTCACTAACACAGGTTTAGCAAAAGCCCTCACTAGGCTTGTTCGCTGGTCAGCTACATTTATTTAATTTAAAATCCCAAAGAGAGTATTTACCATGTTACGTACCACAGACTGTCTTTCATGATTATTTTTGTAAGATTGCCTGGAGACCATGCACTGGATGGAGGAGATACAATAGCAGCACAGGTCATGCAAATTCCAAAGTGAATTCTATTCATAATACAGTTTGAAGAGGCATCTGAAAATGACCCTACCTTTACTGTGAAGTCCTGAATAAAATTTTACTGGCCACAAAGGAAATTTTCATAAGTGAAATGCATGTGATGACATTTCTGTATACTAAAAGCTGCTGGTGTGTGGACAGCATGTACTAAAATCCCTGGAAGCTTCTTTCATTCAACTTTATATGCAGGACATATTGGTGTGTCTCCAACAAAGCATTGCATAACGTGCAGTGGAATTATGACAAGGGATTCTGCACAAACAACATTGTGGGGTTTTTAGTTTGTTGTGTCACAATGACTCCATGTCACAGTTGTTCAGGTCACATATAAAAAGATTATTTTTTTTTAACTCCAGCCAACCTGGAATTTTTGTGTGTTAATTCTGGTTCATGCACCGTTGCCGGTAATAAAGATTCTGCAGACCAAGTTCTCCCTAAAGTACTTCAGTGCACTCCTCCAGATGATAACAGAGGGCAGTGTCTAGCACCATGATTTGAACTTATTGAGCAATTCTGTTGTGATGAGAGTCAGGATAAAATCCATCTTAGTCTCTCACAGCTGCAGTGGCTCTGCAGAGCTAACAATAGGAGTAAAAAGTAGTTAAAAAATTAAAACTTAGTTTTGTCAACTGACAAAGATCAGGACAAGTCTGAATCCGTGAAGGGAATGAAATTGCTTAGTAAGAAGAGATCATTTTTACACAGTGACTCTTCCAAGTAGACATGCACTTTAAGACAGGAATTGTGGTGACCTTGGATGAGCAATAAAAAGATGAAATTCTAAATTGCTCACTTTGTGCTCTGAGTGATAAAACTCAAAAAGTCTGCTCCACTAACCCTAGCCGGACTATCAAGTTCTCCATAGGAAGAGATAGCTTTTGATATATGGGGCCTTTTTAAAAATCATCTTCTTTATCCTGAGGTTATATCATCTTCTCTCCTGGGGTACTGGAAAAATTTGTATAATGGAGGTGCTGAGAGCCATTGAACCATATGGTAAATTCTGTATATAATAGAAACCACTTCAAGCCAGAGGCGTAAGAGCACCCCTCGTGCCACTAGTTTCAGCACCTATGCTTCTGTCATAATGAAAATCTCATTTAATTAGTCACAAAAGGAGGAGGACCTAACATAGTTGTCACAGCTAGCTGAATTTAACCAAACTGTAGTAAAAGGGGGAACTGACTGATAAATGGTAGAACCCAGAAAAGAACTTCTCTTTCCTCCCCATTTTAGACAAGTAGAACATATAAACAGGCTGATCAGATAAAGGCTACAGTAGGAAACAATGAATCCAAACCATGAAAAAAGGCCATCTGGGAAAGACAATTTGCATAAAAAAGCAATATGACACTCCACAGTTGGCACAACACAGTTTGAGTTACTGAATATTTAACACCTACATAACCATTCAATTTAAAACTAAGAACAGTACAATTTGATGCTAAACAATATTCATGATGGGGTAAATAATCAAAACTGGATACATTGTGGGAGTGGTAAATAATGAAGCAAACAAGTCACTGTTTCAAAGCGATCTGGATTACTTGGTAAGCTGGGCACAAGCAAATAATGTTCGTTTTACTATGTCTAAATGTAAATGTATACATCTAGAAATAAAGAATGCAAGCCACATTTACAAGACTGGAGACTCTATCCAGGTAAGCAGTAACTCTGAAATAGATTTGGAGGTTGAGGCGGATAATCAGCTGAACATGTGCTCCCAGTGCAATGCAGTAGTGAGAAAGGCTACTGTAATCCTTGGATGCATAAACAAGGGAAAACTCAAGTAGGAGTAGAGAGGCTACTTTACCTCTGAATTTCACACTAGTTTGATTGCTGTTAGAATACTGTGTCCGTTCTGATCTCCATAATTCAAAATGGATGTTGATAAATAAATTGGATTTATCCAATTATAAACTGATAAATTGGAGAGGGTTCATACAAGAGCCAGGAGAATGATTCAAGGAATAAAACATGTCTTATAGTGATTAAACTAAATAGTCTGAGCTGCTTGAGTCTAACAAACAAAAAAGGTTAAGGCATGACTTGATCACAGTCTACAAGTACCTTCATGGAGAACAAATATTTGATCATGGGCTCTTCAATCCAGCAGAGAAACATATAACAGGATCCAATAACTAGAAGTTGAAGCTAGACAAATTCAGACTGGAAATAAGGCGTAATTTTTAACAGTGGAGCTAATTAACCATTAGAACAATTTATCAAGGGTAATAGTGGATTTTCCATCATTGGCAACTTTAAATCGAAAAGATTTTTTGTTTTAAAAATATTCTCTAGTTCAAAAGGAATTATTTTGAGAAAGTTCTAGGCCTGTGTTGTACAGGAAGTCAGATTATGATCACACTGGTCCTCTTTCAGCCTTGGAATCTATAAACAGCTAAGAAAAATGAAGCTGACTGTTATTTAATGTACTCCTATCCAATGATGATAAGATTATTTACAAGGAACGCATAGATTCATCAAGTTTAAGGCCAGAAGAGACTATTAGATTATCTAGTCTGACATCTTGTATATCACAGGCCCAATTATCCCTTTATTGAGCCCAATAACTTATTTGATTAAAGCATAACTTGTATTTGGCTAACGCATATCTTCCAAAAACCACACCCAGTCTGGATTCGAAGACATCAAGAGATACGTTACTCTGGGAGACATAGGAAAGGGAAGATCTCTGCACTAGTGAAAATAAAGATACTGGTGTAGTAGAACGATGCTCACCTTATTAGCTATGAACCAGTTAATGAAGCACCACCGCAGTTGGGTTTTTGTTATTCCTCAGGACAGTAAGGCAGGGCATAGTAAACACCACAATTCAAAGTATATCTTAACCAAAGGAGGACACATCAGGTACAAAAGCCTTCAAGGGTAATTCATTAGGTAACTCAAATCTTTTGCACATATTGAAAAATTAGAAACGATCTACCATCCCAGAAGCTTTAATTCAGGTTAGTTGTTAAAATTACTACGTTTTCACTAGAAGCATACTGACAGCTTAAGAATATTACAGTTTGAAAATTAAGATACTTTTGTGGATTTTGTGTTTTTTATATAGATTATTTTTTTAAGATGAGAGATTTGGGGCTAGATTCAACAACAGTTTTATAGCCCCCTTTGAGCAACTATAACAATACAAGGGGTCATAAAGCAACTTTCCCAGAAACCAGCCATAAGCTTATAGGCTTGCATGTTGTATGGATTGCGACACCTACTGACCACCTAATAAATATTTCTATTCTCTATTTGAGGAAAAAACAGATGATGCAGTTTGGTACGTTCTTTCCATTCCACTAGTATCACTGAAGGATGTTAAACAGAAGCTACTAAAGTTAGACATTTTTTAATGAGTAGGTCCAGATAACTTGCATCCAAGTGTTTTAAAGAGCTGCCTGAAGAGCTCACTGGAACATTAATATTGATTTTCAATTAGTCTTGGAGCACTGCGGAAGTGCCAGAAGATTGAAAGACAGCTAATGTGCCAATTTTTAAAACAGGTAAATGGACTAACCTGGTAATTATAGGCCAGTCATCCTGACATTGATCCTCCGCAAGATAATGGATCAGCTGATAAGAGAATGAATTAATAATGAATTTAAGGAAGGTAATGTAATTAATGCCAGTCAATATGGATTTATGGAAAATAGATCTCTCTAACCTGATATCTTTTTTTTATGAGGTTACATGTTTAATTGATAAAGGTAATAGTGTTGTTGTAATATATGGAAACTTCTATAAGGCACTTGACTTGGTGCTGCACAACATTTAATTAAACTAGAATGATATAAAATTAACATGGAACAGATTAAATGGATTAAAACTGGCTAACTGACGGGTCTCAAAATGTGACTGTAAATGGGTAATTATCCTCAAGTGGGTCTATTCCTAGCAGAAAACATAAAATCATCACTGATAAAGTTTGCAGATGACACAAAAACTCTGGGAGTGGTAAATAATGAAGAGCTGATTCAGAGAGATCTAGATCGCTTAATAAACTGGGTTCAAGCAAACAATTTGCATTTTAATACAGTTAAGTGTAAATGTATACATCTGGGGACAAGGAATGTAGGAACTCATTCTGGGAAGGAGTGACTCTGAAAATGATGGGGGGGTCAGATCTCATGGTGGAGAATCAGCTGAATATGACCTCCCAGTGTGATGCTGTGTCCAGAAACGTTACTGTGATCCTTGGGTGCATAAACAGGGGAATCTAAAGTCGGAGTAGAGCGGTTATTTTACCTCTGTATTTAGCACTGTTATGTCTACTGCTAGAATACCATGTCCAGTTCTGGTGCCCACAGTTCAAGAAGAATGTTGATAAATTGGAGAGGATTCAGAGAAGAGCCACAAGGATGATTAAAGGATTAGAAAACCTGCCTTATAGCGATAGACTCAAAGAGCTCCATTTATTTAGCTAAACACTAACAAGGTTAAGGAGTGACTTGATTACAGGCGAAATACCTACATGGGAATAAATATTTAGTAATGGGCTCTTTAGTCTAGCAGAAAAAGGTATAACACAATCCAATGGGCTGGAAATTCAAGATAGACAAATTCAGACTGAAAATAAGGCATAATTTTTTTAACAGTAAGGTAATTAACCATTATAACAATTTACCAGTGGTTCTGATGGATTTTTTATCACTGGCAATTTTAAAAACAAGTTGGATGTTTTCCTAAGAAAGATACAGTGTAGAGATTATTTTGGAGAAGTTCTATGGCTTGTGCTATACAGAAGATCAGACTAGATGACCACAGTTGTCCCTTCTAGCCTTAGTATCTATGCATCTATAAAACTAGTTACTGCACAGACATAAAAAAAAAAAAAAACTGCAGGGAAGGGGGGAGAGGTAGTGTGTAAGTTAGAAACTTGGAAACGCACTTTACTGTGTGACATTCCAAGCTTAATTCACTTGATGACTTTGAAGAACAACAACAACAGGGACCTAAACTTTTTCCACCACCATTTGGTGAACAATACCAAAAGCAGTTTCTCTTATTATGTGTTTGTACAGCACCTCCCAAAAATGGGCCCTAAATCCTGGGGGAGGCCTCTAGTTTGTAATCCAAATAAAAAATAAGGGTCTTTGTTGACCAGAAGGAAAAAAAAGAAAACAAGCCACAAATGAAATCTTAGTGATCATATTTTAAATGTTTGAAGCTGAGACTTGTAGACCTGTTTTGCACTCAAAGGAAATATCACAGCTGACACAGTGTTAACAAAGCACTGTGTGGATCTTCTCTCTTCACTGGCTGTCAGGGTTATTCATTTCTCACTTCATTTGCAGCTTGCTCCTCTGAGTCAGTGGGGTTTAAAAAGTTAGGGAAACAGGAAAATGTGAATAGATGTCTGACATCAAGAACTAATGAACTATGCAGAAGGTGGTGTTGATACTGGACACTTTGTGATCAGTGTGGATACCAGTGAAACACAATACACCCAATTTGCAGGTCAATAAGGTTTAATGTGCAAGGTTTTCTATAAATATACTAGTTAAATACAAAGCCTAAAATTAACTACAATATGTCATACTCACTAAGCCTGGAGAGCTAAGCAATTACTCAGAAGGCTGTATACAGAACAAGCTTTCTTCAGGGGCCCTGCCAGGGAGTCAGTGGATCCTCTGGACCGACCGGCAGCACCTCCCGCGGAGTCAGATGTTGATTGAGCGTGCCCCTTTGTCTAAGTAGTGACTTCTTATACCTTTCTATAAACAGCTTCACCTAATTACCTCTCTACTCATTATCATATATACTAATTACCTACATTGGGTTTTCACCCTTAACTACATTCCATTTTCACCATGATAATTGGGGTCATCAAAACAACATCTGGTGATAGAAGGGGCGGTGTAAAAATATGCCCCATGGCATTGAAACAGTGTACCCCCAGACATTCAAGGATAACTTCTTATTCCCACCACCGTTATCTATGTGCAGCTGTAAGCATACAAGTTGTGTATTTTGTCTTGTTATGTGCTGTGGTATGTAGAAACTGAGACATCTGCAAGGTGAGTCAGTCAGTCAGTCAGTCAGAAACTGAGACATCTACAAGGTGAGTCAGTCAGTCAGTAGTCCTGTTCATCTCTGCCAACTGGAAGATGTCATGCTACAGGGGTCAGAATAGCCAAGCAAGCAACTGAAGCAATGCTAGGCCTGTAGGACAGTGGTCAAGCAACTCAAATTATACTGGGCCTCCAACAGGTGGTACCACTTATGCTGCCAGTCTAAGTCAAGACCCAATATTCGGAGCCAGTTTTGGAAGAAATAGACAAGAATTACAGAGAAAAATCCTTTTGAAAATCTTGCAGCAAAAGCAAGTTTCAGTTCCTGTGTGCTAGTTATCTGGACAGATGCATTGTATATTTAGTAACTATTGAACCATCCACCAAACACACAGAGGAATGAATCCCTCTCACCGTTTACAACAATAGAAAACCAGAGTAACTCCACTGACATCAGTAAGGTTGCTCAAGATTTTCACCAAGAGCAAATTTTGCCTAATGTGCCATGGCTTCGCTCGGGGGAGGAGGGGTGTGTGTGTGTGTGTGTGTGTGTGTAGAAGAGGACTGAGGAGTGTCAATAAGAGAAACACACACATGGAAAGAGAGGGACTGAACACAGACCACCAGTTAAGAAGAAGCCTTTTATTGCTCTATTCACTGGCCTTTTTTTTTTCTTCCTCATTTCCATGTAGTAGTTCTGTCTATTATACTGCATCAGCGGTGCTGAATACTAAAGAGACAAAAAATACCACAATGCAGACCCAGAAAGTCTTTTCCATGTGAGTAAGTTTGGATATGAACATCTGACCCAGATTTTTCAAGCCCCAGCCTAAATATATACTGTTATGACTAATGGTAGTAATACATACACATTGAAGAGACTGGAAGTCAATGGTGCTACATTCTCTGTGCCATCTATTTATGGTGGGTTTTTTTAATGTGGGGCAACAACTTACAAATGCTGTACCACTTCTCACATTTCACTTGCACTTGGTTCTTCCCTGTCCCCATAAATAAAGCTACAGAAGCACCATTGCCAACACACTCCCCACACTTTTCTGTGAAAAATCCCATAATTTCAAAGCTAGAGAAAAGAATTACATGATGAAATAATTGTACGTAGTGTAGTTGTGTCAGTCCCATGATGAAATAGGTCATTTCATAAAACAGCTGCTTTCATTGTAGCACATTCATTTCTGTGTTGTTCTAGAAAAAGTGCTATTCAACTAGAACCATTTGTCAAAGAGTAAGTGAATCAGTTCTATGCTGCCTGAGGTCTCATGTTGCCTCATAATAGATATATCTGGGTGATACATTCATTAAAAAAATAGAGAAAATGAATGTAAAATACTTCTTAGCAATAACCTGGCCATATTATTTGGGCAATATTTGTTGCGATGTCATGAACTGTCCATAGCATCTGTCAAAAAATGTGACTGTATTTTGAGTAATTTGAAAGGGGGAAAAAACATTAAGGAATAATTGTTCTGGAGAGGTTTGTATATAAGTACAGCACTTGCTATCTGTCAGCCTGGTCATTTTTCTGTCTAACATGCACAGCAACATCCCGTGGGATTCTTAGAAAAGGTGGTTCATGGTGGCCTCTGGGAACTGAGATTCCTGCTTTTATTTTTCAGGAGGAGTCAAAGAAGACATCTTAATGAAGAACCACTGAGCACAACACAGAAGCTCAGAGGGATGGAGACAGGAGCCCTGAGATGCAGTCTACATTATGAAGTCTGTTGTAAAATATGATCCTATTTAATTTCTAACAAGATAGATCTTCCAACCTAGTCTTTTTTTCCCCTGCTTCAGGAAATTCTTTGCTTACCCTGATCTGTGATGATTATTTTTCCCAGTTGATGCCTTTTTAGCTTCTGAAAAAGATTACTTTCAACATATAAACTGCCTGTATCAAAAGAAATTCTGTTGCAAGACCAGAACTTCTTAGTGTTGTAGGGTTTTGTGGGGTTTTTTTTCCCCCCAATTGTAAAATAATTTTTCTGCCCAAAAGAAAATGCACAAAGGTTGGAAAAACCAATTACCAGCCCCAGAGAAGGGCTTTTTAAAAAGCTCTGCAGCACTGGTGATCTCATCAAAAAGTTCATGTGGTGGGGTTTTGCTTCCCCCTCCCCCTCCTTTTGTGTTTTTGTTGAGTATGCTAAATCTCTACAAATCACTATGGGAGTGGGGCAGGAGCCCAGATCCATGGAGGAAGACACTGTAAGTGCAATCCTTATGCTTTTACATGTAAAGACCCAAAATTCTCTTGCTGCAGCTCCTACTGGTGCATTGCCTATCCTGCACTGCTATATCAACCCTTCTCAAGGCAGCCTGAGACTTCTCTTCACCCTGTCACCTGATAGCATAACTACACACAGGAATTTAAAAATTAACAATAGGCTTAAGGACACAAACAACATATCACCCCTAGCACCCTCTGAGCGGCTAAAGGCCTGCAGCTGTGAGCAACAGCAATAACATGGGATTTCATTTTTAAAGAGGAGGAAGATGAAAGCGGTGGGACTGGCAGAAGTCTTCATAGATGGAGGATAAGAGGAGACTGAAGAAACTGGTAAACTTTAGGCAAAGCTGCTGCTTCTAAAAACATGCAAGACCTGAAATAGACCTCAACTGTCATCAGGGTTCTACACTTTTGCTTCCCCTTATTCTCTACTCCAGTGGTTCTCAACCAGGGGTACACATATCACTGATAGCACGCTGAGGTCTTCCAGGGGTACATCAATTCCTCTAGAAATTTGCCTACTTTTACAACAGGCTTTACATAAAAAAGCACTAGCAAAGTCAGTACAAACTAAAATTTCATACAGAGAATGCTCTTTATATTGAAAGGTAAGCACAATATTTATATTCCAGTTGATTTATTTTATAATTATATGGTAAAAATGAGAACATAAGCAATTTTTAAATAATGGTGTGCTGTGACACTTTAGTGTTTTTGTGTCTGATTTTGTAAGCCAGTAGTTTTTAAGTGCGGTGAAACTTGGGGTACAAAAGACAAATCAGACTCCTGAAAGTGGTACAGTACTCTGGAACGGCTGAGAGCCACTATTCTACTCCACTGACTTCTGCTTCTCGGGGCTGCATTGTAGCAGAATTAATTTCCTGAATTCATGAAACATGTAACTCTGCTACTGCCATCCTTGGATGACTAACATGATGGAGTAGCTACTAACAGGTGCTGCTATTTTCAGTTGACCAGCAGAACTTTCTGTTCTTGTTTCAGTGCTGGTCTAGCATCAGACGAAAACGCCACTGTTCAGACAGCCACAAAATAACTTTGATTAATTAAATGCCTTTTATGTGTTACGCTTCTGGACATGCTTAAAAATCTTTTTTTTTTTTTTGTTGGTACCACTAGCATTTCAGAAGTTTTGGGGGGCTATCGCAGACAGATTCCTGACACCACTGGGTCAATAAGTTAGCCCTGTAGTGGCTGGGTTAAATGGCAGCTGCTGCCACTATTTTGTTTTTTTAAATGTCAAGTTATTACACTACTTCTAATAGCAAAAATAGGTGTGTAATCCCAACTACTCATAGGATATACACTCTGCTAAATATACAATAGTGCCCCAACTGTCCTGATTTCCTATAGCACTCATAAGAACCAGCATTCATAAAACCCTAAATTTGTACTGCACTGTGGTTCAACAAAAACCTTCTGTAAGTCATTCACCATTCAGTAGCTACACAGAGTTAGCACATAAGCAGCCATTACTCAAGGTGACAGTCTCAATACAACAAGCCCCGCTGAGTGCACTTGAGTTTGTGTCAACATGAAATAGGTTAACTTAATGGATATCTGCCTGAATGAATCCTGCTACTGTACTTAGCTAGAAGCCTTGCTGTATATACCATGGCAGAGCCACCAAACAGAATATCTTCACCATCTTATTCCCTGCACAGCAAAATTAAGTTTTTGCCTGTCTTTCTCTTTTGAGTTAAATAAGTGTCTTTTTTTCCCATTCTTTTGGAGAAAACAAAACCACAGCTCCTAATTAATGGCTACCATTCACATGGTAGGCTTGTTAAAGCCATTTGAAGTTTGTCTTCTGCTTCCTCCTGTAGCATTGTAGGTGTTACATACAGTTCCAAACCCTAACCGAAGAAATATTTGGTCTCATTGTCTCATGCAGCCAAGATCTACTTGGCAATGCAAGGGTAGAGAGTACTGTTGGAGAGCCAGTTATGGCTCACTGATTCTTTTCCTGGCTCCTTTTCAACACCAGAATAAGTTGGACCAGCCTAGGAGCTGCGCTAATTTACACCAAATGGCAGCAGTTCCAAAGGGACCTACCAAGAGCTGGGGCAAATCACTCTCCCACTGCCCACAAAATACCCCCTTATGCCAAGAGATGCATGGAGGTTGGCGAGTTCTAGAGGGGGTAGCTGTGTTAGTCTGTTTTTAGCAAAACGACGAGAGTCCTGTGGCACCTTAAAGACTAACAAATTTATCTGGCCATAAGCTTTTGTGGGCAGAGACACACTTCATCAGATGCATGAAGTGGAAACTTCCGTTTGGTAGGCATATATATATATATATATATATATATATATATATATATATATATACGCATACAAGGATGGGTGAGTTACATCACAGTGAGGAGGGCAAGTGTTAACAAGATTAATTCAATCAGGGTGGATGAGTCCCATTCACAACAGTTGATGAGAAGGTGTGAATGCCAAAAGAGGGAACATTATTTTTTGTAGTGGGCTAGCCACTCCCAGTCTCTGTTCAGACCTACTCTGATAGGATCAAGTTTGCATATGAGTTCCAGTTCTGCAGTTTTGTGCTGGAGTTTGTTTCTGAAGTTTTTTTGTTGAAGTCTGGCAACTTTCCACTCTGTTACTGAGTGTCCAGGGAAAGTGAAGTGCTCTCCTACTGGTTTTTGAATGTTACCATTCCTGATGTCTGATTTGTGTCCATTTATTCTTTTGCGTAGAGACAGTCCGGTTTGGCCAGGGTACATGGCAGAGGGGCATTGTTGGCACATGATGGAAGTTGGTGTAATTACAAGATTCTATTGGCTCTATGCTTGCTGAAGAGATGCCAGCAGTTTCTGTTGCCATTCTACAGCCTGAGCAGCATAAAGAAAGCAGAAGAGGGCTAAGAATATGACCCATTATATTTATTTTAATGTAGTACTATCAACTCAGAAAGACAACATACATGACAAAGATAAACAAATAGAGAAAGGGGGAAATAGAGGAAAAGAAACAGTAAAAATGAGGTCTGTATTATAGTAATACTTTATATGCTGTGTAAGTATTAGTAACCACTCTATCAGTCTCTCTATATATCTAGTTACTATGTCGTGTGATACAATACTGGGTAGTATGAAGTGGTAGTATATTTTTGTAGAGTTATCCATTTTATTTAGCATCCTTAAAGATCATTTTTCCAAAGCTGCCATCAGAGAAAAGTCACAGAATTTCCTTCTTGATTCTTCCTCTTAAACAGGAGAGATTTCTTTATTGCAAGCAGATGTCACAGTTTTGTATTAGTCCTGGACTGTTTTTCTTAAAACTGTAGATCAGTTGCATGATATGGGGGAAGATGCACAGTTCATTCCCTAATCATAAATAGTAGTGTGAGAATAAGTGGGATGCATGGCAATTATGTTTTGACTCTAAAGCCGCTTAATTGTAATTTCCCAATATACATAATTTGATTTAAATTGCATACAGAAAACTCCATCTTTCCTGTAAAAGGGCAATGAAAGGCAATGCCTGAAAGCACAATATTCATCTTCTGATTTTACTGCAGTTTTAAACTTTTATATCTTCACTACATATTAGAAAAAAAACACACAGATAAGTAGCAAGTGAGATTGATTTCTAGAGCTGTTACTTAATCTCTAGATTTTGGGGGCACTTAATACAATGTAGTCAGTGAAGGATTTTCACATCTTGTGTTCATTCATCTGATTAAGGAGAAAAAGTCACTTTTTAGTACAATGTGTTCAACTGGGGATTAGCCAAATTACCAGTGTGTAAACTACCAGCCATAATAATATCCTGAGTCAGTAGCTGTATAGATAAAAAAGGGGAAGATAATAGAAAAATAGAGCAGTCACTGAGGGCCCACTCATGACTTTGATGTTACATGCATACAAATCAACACCAGTATCATTTCCCTTTGATGGCCAACACTCACCACTCTTGACTCTTTAATTGTCAGCTATTTCAAGCCCATTCTTTTCACCTTGCCAGGCAAGACAAATATATTTTTCTAAGAGGCAATTGGCACCACTCAGCACTATTCCCAGCTCCCATGCAGCTTAGCTTCACAGGAGTGAGGCGATAGCAAACCTTGTCTACCCCATCATCTCCAATGTAGTGTCACCGAGGGCAAACTAGGGCAAAGCTGTACAGCTGGGTTAATTTATTTGGACCCTTATTTAAATGGGAAATGAAAGAGATGTCAGAAGAATAAATCAGTTAACAATGTGAGGTAAACAACTAAAAAGACAATACCAAACGCTGTTCTTCAGGGGGCAAGTTAATTTTCTTATCTAACAATGTCCCTTTAGTGACTACACACACTGGAAACAATTCAAATCATATTAATATAAATAAGGGATAAATGTTATGTGAGTGCTCTTTAAATGATAAATGTCTCTATTATAATGAACTCATTAGCACCTACAGTTATATGGACTTGTATCTAATTTACAACTGAATTATTTTTTGGTCTACACTATTCATGACCTTGATCTGATATTGCTTGTACTTTTACCACTGGAGAAAGTGGTGTATGCACAGGGGTGAGGGGAAGACACAATTAGCCCGTTGTCTATCATAGTCATAGACCATGGTAGGATCTCTCTTCTGATTCAGACACTAATCCAGTAATTGCCCGGGCAAAACTGCTTTGACAGTCAACAGTCATTTGAAGCCTGAGTAAAGAGAGCTGAGCAGTTCTGCTACAAGAAATTACAAAATAGCATTTTAGCTGAAGTTGGAGAAGAACATGCACTTACAGACGCCACAGTAAAACTGGTCAACTCTCACTCCATTCATCAAAGTGCTCGCAGTTCCCGTTTCAAGGCAGGTGAGATGATGATAAATATGGTGTAAAAAATATTACTTTGTATCCTGTACCACTTTCCTTTTTCCTAAGCCAAAGACAAAGCTGTATGCAGAATCTGCCTGTGCAGAACTAAGCACCAAGATAGAATGGAGGGGGGTGGTACTACCTCATATCCCGACCCTTCTAAAAGCTATTCTGAATAAGACTGCAGCTTATTCTTACACATGCACATTCTGGCAGTACTGAGGGAGTATAAATGAATTGTTATTTGCCTTATTTGAAAGCAAGGTATGTAGTCCAGTCTTTAATAGCACTATACAGGTTGAGTAGGTTAAGTACCAGACATTTTTGGAATACCCAGGGATGAAGAACAATAATAAAGGAAAATTTCACGGAACGAGTGAAATTTATTGAAAGGCACTCATGCATTATTAGATGTTGAAATGACAAACAAGAGATTTAAATCCAAGAATAAGTAAGCACAGAATTGGAATATCCAGCAGGGACAAAGATAATTAAATCTAGAGTTTGATAAACTTTACTCCCTTAAACCTGATACTTTCACTCAGACTCTGAAAACCTTTACTCATTTAAATCAATGTGATGATTTACAGAGTAAGGTATTACTCAGTGAGTAAGTGTGGCAGAATCAGGCCCTTCATTTTTAGCTTTTTAAAATAAAAGCAAACATGGCTGGGTTGTTTAATGGTTAGGCCCAGGGCAGGTGGCAGAGACATTCTCATTTAGCTCTCCAGAGTATGACCTTGTATTGCAATTAATAAAGAAAATGGGAAATGGCTTTTGAAATTCAGGTAGAATTGTCATATCTGTAGACAAAATTTGAGACTCTAATGTCAGCATTTAATATAAAAACAATTGCCTTTGTCATTTTGGCCACATATTGAAATAATTTTCATTAGAGACCCCCAAATTTTGCAGCTATCCAAGAACTAATAGAATATAAAATTGACATTGCTGAATGTTGATCCTGCACAAAAACTGTGTCAAGAGCTTCTCAGCCATTACGCCATTTGTAGTGGAACGACAACTTTATTGAATCTAAACATTTATGACAACCAAAATATATACTGCGTACATCCATCCATACTTACCAATACTGTTCTTCACATATAACTCTACTTACAAAATGTACATTTCAGTTTCTTCTTCTTTGGAGTAACAATCCAACTGGAAAATTGTATAAAAAGCAAGGCTTGCCTGAAACATCAGAGACTGCAACTGAACTGAGCTCTCATGTGTAAATAATTTACAAAAAAAAATTGTTAGAATTTAATGTTTATGTTCCAATACAATGCAGTTTACAAACCAGTACACACACCTCAGCCCGTATCTTGCAAGATGTTGCACATATCTGCATAGGCAGGCTCACAGGATAGCAGCCCAGACATTGCTCATTTTTACTTTTGCCCTTTCTCCATCATCACAGTGATACATGTTGTGTTTTCAGAGGTCCTTAAGAATTTTAAGTAAAAATCAAACTGACTTACATTAAAGTAATTTTTTCCCCTCCCTTTCTTGGGTGGCTCAAATAAACAGGGCTTTTTATTGGATAAGGGAAAAATCAATGGAATTATACCCGATTTGCAATCCATCTAAATATCTGCAGCTTCATTTAATTGTTTACATTTTGCTCCTTGCTGCTGCTGCTGCTGCTGTTAATGAAAAGCCAAACAACGCTTTTTCTGTGAAGCAAAATATTTTATTTATCTGTATAACTTCCTTAATAGAAATTATGGCAAAGGGTTTTTTGTTTTTAGGAAATATATTAAATAAAGAAATGCGTCTCACTTGAAAGCCGGTATTTTGGTCTACATAGTAAGTTAAAAAAGGTGAAGGTTTTGGTCTTTTAATCACTAACGAGAACACAAACCTATTGTAGGATCTCTCAGAGAGCTTCTTGTTAGATGTCTTGAACTAGGAAGGATCAGTCAGGTTTAACCAAGTTTTGGATAAAAGCCCTCCAGGGAAAACACAGGTGCAGCAGGAAGTGATGGGAAACGGAAGCTGCCATTTTTTTTCTGACTCAGCATAAAACAAGTAACTCAGTGTGATGCTGGTGAATACTGCGAGTGAAATCCTGGCCCCATTAAATTCAACAGCAAAACTCCCATAGACTTCAGTGGGTCCAGGATTTCACCCTGTACCTTTAGAAATGCTGGGACAAAGAAAGTCACTTTGATTGCACCAGAGGTAAAGCAGCGCAGTTTAGCACACTGTCTTTTGGATAAAACTGACCACATGTAGTCACTAAAGATCCCATGACATTTATTGCAAGAGTACTAGTAATGATTGGAGCGTCCTACCCTAGTGCTATTTGGGAAATTAAATTCTGTCTCCAAAAATTCCCATGACAAATTTCAAAGAGATAGGCATTTTTCACTTCTGCTTCAAAGTGTGCACTCTTAAGTAGTAGCTGCACTTCCGTGGTGGGTGATACTATTTCTATGAATCTGTGAATTAGTTTGCTAGGATGGTAAATAAAACAATTTGAGGACCCTTGTGGATTAAAAGCACTACATACATTAAATGATCTTTCAAAATCTACATCTAAGAGTACAAATTCAGAGTCTTTTTTTACCTGACCTTCCAGATGAAATTACCTGTTCATTAAAAATAAAATAAAATAAAATAAAGAAGGTTTTGATCTTTTCTGCATTCGTATTGGAGCCCTGACAATGCACATGTTTTAGCAATTTTAATACTCCCATCTCAAGGCTCTGTTTAACAGATGCCAAGGAAGGCTGGACAAAAATGGCCCATCAGTGCTATTTCTACATGGCAAAGAGTCTGCTGTTGCGAAATGCAATGAGTGTGTTGCCATTATACATTCCCATGTGTCCTTGAACTGAGGAAAATGAGACCAGGACCAATAACTATTTTCAGGAATACCACAAAGCAATTATAAGACACTAGCCAGTCACAACATTTTAAACAGAATTGGTAAAGCCTATGGACTGCCAGATCCAAGGCTTTCCAAATTGCCATTTTTAGTCATTTTTGGAAGTTGTCTGACATTTTTCTTGGGCCTTTCACCCATTGGTTCCCACCTGAAGGCTGTTTGAATGTCTGCATTGTTGGCCTCACTCCAGTTTCCAATGTGCAGGTTACCATAATCTCCAAAACACTATCATAAATAGCAACCTTTCTGGCAATCTCAGTAACAGAGAGGCTGAAAATTTATTAGATGTGAAGAGTGAATTCCTCTCTCATTATCAAAGATGGTGCCTCCAGTTCAGGAGTGAGTCACATGATTGTCAGGGCAGTGTGGGGAAAAGCTGGCACTGGTGCTACCATCCTGTATCTTGTGGATAAATAGAGGACATCAGCCTTCTGGGATTTCAAGAGCACCAAAATTCATCTTAAAATGAATTGTATTTCATTTGTAAATAAAGAGTTCACCCTCAAGGAGATATTGTACCATTTGCTCAGCCTTTCAGGACTTCAATGAACTTCCTTTGCCAGGTGTACAGATCATCTCCGACTTATGCTTCAGCATAAAAAGGGAAAAGCAGGCAACATAATGTGATATTGCCCAAGACCGGAGGTATCAAACGTTGTTTATATTGTGCCCTTGCTTTCCCTTTACAGTTCCCTTGAGTACATGCAGCGTTACTCCTGCAACACGCCTATAGTAACAGCATTTGTAAGTCTAGTTTCTAGCTCTTTCCAATCCCTTTCACATTTTGTGGTCCCACAGCAATAGGCTCTTTGCATTAACAAACCATTTGTCTGTGTCCCCTCATGTATGTTTTGATAACACAACACCACTGTTAATTGTGTTGGATATTGCAACGAAAGCGATGCTCAGCATTGACAGTCAGCTCTGATTAGCCATACTCCAAATGGCTATTGGAAATGACTGTCACAAGGCACATAAAAACAGCAGCTGCAATAACTGGTACAACCCATTATTCTTTCTCCATTTTATGCATATAAAAAGCTTAGTGGGCTAAGCTTCCTCTGAATAAGCTCTCCATCCTCTTTGCATGGTGGTATCATTCTGCTATGATTTATGCTAGATTTTTTTCTGCAGCTTTTTTCATGTGTATGTGTAACAAGGCAGGGGTGACTAACCTACCAGTCTGCTGGGTATAACTTTTACACTCTCGTATTATGCTTTATTTTAATCTCCCTATCCTATTTTGCCTTTGTGCATACTGCACTGTTGGCAAGCATACTGTGGTCTATAACACTGCCAAATGATCAAATAAATGAGTAAAGAAAAAACAAATTCCTGCTGTGACTGCCGCAGCCCAGTCAGAAGAACCCATTTAACTCTGCTTATTTCACTGTATTGCAATCTAACCTATTTTGCTCATCAGATTTTAGTTACTTGATAATATACTGTGAATTCAAGCACATCATGTCATGTTATTCAGTATTACAAGAGGATCCATTTCTTCATCTAATGTATAGCTATTTGTTTGACTGTTAAACAGCAGTGATGCTGTAGAACCGAATAAATATTGAAGTTGAATGTAGGAAATTGTGTTTCGTAATTGTATTTACTGTTGGATGTAGCATGGAGTCCTCATGAAGGTAGGACACCAATTAAAGCCAATGGGAATTTTGCCCATGTATGGAATGCAGAATCAGGCCATATGTTAGAAGCATGCTAAAGAATTCCCACGTCATTTTGTCCACTCAATGAAAACTGCATAGGGATATCAGAGTTTTAAAAAGGGTGGGAAGAGACCTGTGAAATTAGGGTGAAAGCAAAATTAGTAATTTTGAATAAAACTTGAAAAGAAAAAAGAACTAAGCGAAGTGAAGGAAAGAAAAAGGGCTGGTAAGAAGAGTTGTGCGAGAGGCACCCAGGTTGCTTTGGTGGTAAGACACTCTGATGTGCTGGTTGGGATGTATAAGTCATCACTGCTCTCAAGGAAGTATGTTCTTAAAGCATGTGTCATAGTCATTGCAGTTGCTGTAAATAGTAACTTTGAGAAAAAATTTAGAATAATATGGCTGATATTTTCTGCATCATTTATGAAAAGTTCTTTGCTTTAGTAAATTTTTTTTGGGGGGGAAGAGAGGCAGGGGGGTGTTTGTAGCTGCTATCAGTTAGAACTCTGTGAAATGGAGTCTAAGCTCACTGTCAACCTTCCATAATCAGCTGTCTTCTCATGGAACTGCAGACGAGCCCATAAACGGTACCTGTTTAGGCAATACATTTGTCTGTGAGTGCATTACATATAGGCTGTGGCAGGAAATCTAGGCTCTGCTGCAAAACTGCTGGTTTGTTACGTTACACAGCATTGGTATTATCGCTCCCGAAAACAGGAACAACTTGTACTTACATTAACATTCATGTCTTGTCATCTAATGTGATGATACTGTCTCATGTTTTAGTTAAGTAATTGTCAGTGTGAGCACATGCTTGCAGTTGCTGAGGTAAAAATAAAAGACTGGCTACTTTGCTGATCCAGAACATTTTAAAAGAGGATGCCAGAGATGGTGTCATGTATATTTTTTCTGTTCCTTTGTGCTGGGAAGTGCTTCTTGTCTCCCTGTCTCTCTCTCTTTAAAAACAATTTTATTTAATTTTTTTCAGAAAAACACCATTACAAAGTGAACTACAGAGTCCTGAAATATCAGATTCTTCTGTGAGGAAGATGCATCCAATTTTTCTTTGCATGACAATATTTCATCAAGACTATAGCTAGTCACAGATGAAAAAAAATAATACCACTTTTTGTAACTCATTCACTAAATTCTTCCGAGGTAGCATCACAATCCCCCTGAGTGTTCCTGAGTGCTAGATTGTGCATTTGAATCTCTAAGGTGACTGACAGACACAAAATTACAGGTAGCTAGATGACTATAGTGATTATACCACTGTGGACGCTGAAGAATGTATGTTTCAGCTGAAGATGGAGATAATTTATCCCCCTCAGATTCACATTTAACATGGCACAATATGTTTTAGTGTTGTTTTCTAGTGATTCCACCTATCTTCATGTCACATTATAGCCCCATTTAGCATTTCCACACACACAAACACAGAAGACATGCTGATTTTGAATTCAATACTCTTTCCAAAATTTCTAATGCCCTCTTCCTGGGAAACAACTAGGAGCCCAAACTTGATCCCCATTCTCCTTGACCTCTCTGCAGCTATTGATGCGTTTGATCGCCCCTTGCTGCTTAACACCAGACCTTCCTTTGCTTTTCAGAGGGCTGTCCTCTCTTACTTTTCCTCAAACCTCTATGACAAGTCTTTCAACATTTCTTTAAGGGGGACTTTCTCCCCTTTTCCCTGGGGATCACACAGCACTCTGCCTTTCACCCCTTCCACTTCTCCTAATACAACTGTTCTCTGAGGGATCTCGTGCACTCATGCAACTTCAATTGCGTCTCTATGCTGGTGACTCTCAAATCTGCCTTTCCACTCCAGTCTTCTCATATCTGCCTGTCTCACTGCCATCTTTTCCTTAATGATTTCCTGACAACACAAGCTTACCATGAACTTTGGAGCCCTCTCATAAACTCATAGACTCTAAGGTCAGAAGGGACCAATATGATCATCTATTGCACGATGTAGGCCACAGAACCCACCCACTCCTGTAATAGACCCCTAACCTATGACTGAGTTATTAAAGTCCTTAAATCATGATTTAAAGACTTTAAGGTACAGAGAATCCACCAGCAAATGTGCCGTGCCCCATGCTACAGAGGAAGGCTTAAAAACCCCAGAGCCTTTGCCAATCTGCCCTGGGGGAAAATTCCTTCCCAACCCCTAGTATGGCGATCAGTCAAACCCTGAGCATGTGGGCAAGACTCACCAGCCAGACACCCAAGAAAGAATTCCCTGTAGTAATTCAGAACCCTGCACATCTAACATCCCTTCACAGGCCATCGGCATATCTACGACCGGTAGTCAAAGATCAGTCAATTGGCAAACTAGGCTGTCCCATCATATCATCCCCTCCATAAATTTATTAAGCTCAGTTTTGAAGCCAGTTAGGTTTTTTGCCCCCACTGCTTCCCTTGGAAGGCTATTTCAGAACTTCACTCCTCTGATCGTTAGAAGCCTGCATCTAATTTCAAGTCTAAACTTTCTGATGGCAAGTTTATATCCATTAGTTCTTGTGTCCACATTGGTGCTGAACTTAAATAATTCCTCTCCCTCCCTGGTACTTATCCCAAAGATGTGTTTATAGAGAGCAAGCATATCTCCCTTTAACCTTCTTTTGGTTAGGCTAAACAAGCCAAGCTCTTTGAATCTTCTCTCATAAGGCAGGTTTTCCATTCCGCAGATCATCCTAGTAGCTCTTCTCTGCACCTGTTCCAGTTTGAATTCATCTTTCTTAAACATTGGGGACCACAACTGCACACAGTATTCCTGATGAGGTCTCACCAACTCCTTGTCACCACCTCCCTATCTCTACTGGAAATACTTCGTCTGATGCATCCAAGGACCACATTAGCTTTTTTCACAGCCATATCACATTGGCGGCTCATAGTCATCCTGTGATTAACCAATACATCTAGGTCCTTCTCCTCCTCTGTCACTTCTAACTGATGCTTCCCCATCTTATAGCAGTAATTCTTGTTGTTAGTCCCTAAATACATGACCTTGCACTTTCCACTATTAAATTTCATCCTATTTCTATTACTCCAGTTTACAAGGTCATTCAGATCATCCTGTATGATATCCCAATCCTTCTCTGTATTGGTAATACTTCCCAACTTTGTGTCATTCGCAACATTTATTAGTGTATTCCCACTTTTTGTGCCAAGGTCAGTGATAAAAAAGTCAAATAAGATTGGTCCCAAGACTGATCCCTGAGGAACTCCACTAGTAACCTCCCTCCAGCCTGACAGTTCACCTTTCAGTATGACCCATTGTAGTCTCCCCTTTCACCAGTTCCTTATTCACCTTTCAATTTTCATATTAATCCCCATCTTTTCCAATTTAACTAATAGTTCCCCATGTGGAACCATATCAGATGCCTTACTGAAGTCTAGGTAAATTAGATCCACTGCATTCCCTTTGTCTAAAAAAATCTGTTATTTTCTCAAAAAAGGAGATCAGGTTGTTCTGGCACGATCTACCTTTTGTAAAGCCATGTTGTATTTTATCCCAATTACCATTAACCTTGATGTCCTTAACTACTTTCTCTTTCAAATTTTTTTCCAAGACCTTGCATACTATTGAGATCAAACTAACAGGCCTGTAGTTCCTGGATCACTGTTTTTCCCTTTCTAAAAAATAAGAACTATGTTAGCAATTCTCCAGTCATATGGTACAGCACCTGAGCTTACAGATTTATTAAAAATCCTTGCTAATGGGCTTGTAATTTCATGTGCTAATTCCTTTAATATTCTTGGATGGAAATTATCCTCCCACCCCCTACCAATTTAGTCCCATTAAGCAGTTTGAGCTTGGCTTCTACCTCGGATGTGATAATTTCTACCTCCATATCCTCATTCCCATTAACCACACTACCACTATCCCCAAGATCATAATTAGCCTCTTTAAAAACTGAGGGAAAATATTTGTTTAGATATTCGGCCATGCCTAGATTATCCTTAATCTCCCTGGCATCCTCAGTGCTTAGTGGTCCCACTTCTTTCTTTTTTTTCTTCCTATTTATATGGCTATAGAACCTCTTACTATTGGTTTTAATTCCCTTTGCAAGGTCCAACTCTACTTGGCTTTTGGCCTTTCTCACTTTATCTCTACATATTCTGACCTCCAAGAGCTAGCTTTCCTTGCTGATCCCTCCCATCGTCCACTCCTTGTAGGTTTTCTGCTTCTCTTAATCACCTGTCTGAGATGCTTCTTGGTATACAACTCTTGCCTATGAATTTTTCCCCTTACTTGGGAGGCAGGCTTCAGATAGTTCCTGCAACTCTGACTTGAAGTAATTCCACATCTCCTTCACCTTTAGATCTATGAGTTCTTCAATCCAGTCTACTTCCCCAACTAATTCCCTTAATTTTTTAAGTTAGCCCTTTTGAAGTCAAAGACCCTAGTCACAAATCTATTTTTGTTTATCCTTCCATTTAGTTTGAACTGAATTAGCTCATGGTCGCTTGAACCAAGGTTGTCCCCTACAACCAGTTCTTCTTGAGGTCCTCACTACTCACCAGTACCAAATCTAAAATGGCATCCCCTCTTGTTGGTTCAGTAACTATTTGGTGAAGGAATCTGTCAGCTATCACATCCAGGAAAATCTGGGCCCTATTATTACTCCTAGCACTTGTCCTCCAGTCTATATCTGGGAAGTTAAAGTCTCCCATAATCACACAGTTCCCAGTAGTATTTACTTTATTAAAAGCCTTAAAGAGGACTCTATCCATGTCCAAATCAGATCTCGGTGGTCTGTAGCACACCCCAAGCACTATCCCAGGGGAACTCTAGTAGTTTTCTTCCCCAATGTGATTTTTACCCAGACAGACTCTGTCTTATCAATTCCATCACTTCTAATTTCTTTACAGTCTACCTCATCATTGATACACAATGCTATATCACCACCTTTATATTTATCTTTATATCTGTCTTTCCTAAACAGCACATACCCTTCAATACTTGTACACTGGTCGTGACTACTATTCCACCATATTTCTGTTATCCCTATAATATCTGGTTTCACTTCCTGCACCAGTAGCTCTAGTTCCTCCATTTTGTTACCCAGGCTCCTCACATTGGTATACAAATATCTTAATTTTTGCTGTTTGGCTTCTCTCACGCTCCTTACCTGATTTGGCAGAGTCATTCTACTGCCAATATCACCTATTAGACTGGTATATACACTACCCTTCCTCTTAATATCCATTCTGCTCCCCACTGCTGTGTCCTTTCTTACTTCATTTTCCTCCCTCTCAATGCTAAAATCAGACTACCTGGAGACTACCTGGGCATCTTCAGTTTTGCTGTTTGGCTTCGCTCCTCTCCTCTATTAATTGGAATTGACATTAGAACTATGCTCTGTCACCTGGGGGTCATATCCATATCATATCCAGCTCCTCCCTTTCCCTCTCCTAGATCCTGTGTCAAAATTCTCCTGTTTCTTCCTTTGCAATATTATTAAGATCAGAGCTTTTCTTTCTGTCTGTACAAAAAATCTCTCTTCTTCAGACCCTTATGTTGATTACCACAGTCTCCTTCTCTGTGGCTTCTTCATCACCATCAGCCTCCTCCAGTTTATGCAAAAAGCAGCCATGAAAACCATCCTCTTGGCCTGTCAAGTCAACCACATACTTGATGTGCTTCTTTAATATAAATAATTTCTCTTTTTCTCTCTCACACACACACGTACACACACAATTAAAAGAGCAACAAGGTTGCAAAGTCAAGCGTTCAGAAACACCAGAATTAATGTGGTCCCCTTGTGCTTCATGATTCAATCTTTAATTATACAATTATGTTTACTATTTTTTCCACATGACCCTGGCCTCATTCAGTTCACAGGACAGATGGTGCTAATTGAATGAGCAACTATTCAACATTTTGTTTCATGCTCTTAGTACAACATATAGTCACAGGCCTTATTTCCTTATGGGCCTCTCTATAGCACTCATCACCAAAGTAACTGAGTGCTTCAAAAATGATAATGAATTTATTTTGTCAACAGCTTTGTGAAGTGAAGGGGTGGTATCATCCCTATTTTGCAGAGTGGAAGATAACGCACAAGGAGATTAAGGGCACCAGTATCTATTAATTTTGGGTGTCTAATCTGAGTCCAATTTTTCAAAGTACTTAGCATTATGTATCACTGTATATATATTCAAGCTCAGCTTCAGGTGATTTTACTTGCAGTTGAAAGTGCTCAGCACTTATGCAAATCTGGCCCCTGTTGTTTCACATTGGGCACCTAGAAAACAGGAAGCACTAGAAATGGCCACTTGTGAAAAGTTTGGTTTAAGTGATAGGAACTCTACCGCAGATGCAGGGATAGAATTCTCCAGGGCAGCATCCAAATGCGTTAACCATGAAAGCAGCTTTTCTCTACTGCCTCATTCACTCCATCTTCCATTGTCTGCAACAAATGAAGCAGGGGGTCCTACAGACAAGAGCCTCCTTTTCTAGACAGTTCTATTTCAGTGTCAGAGCACCAACCATCCTGTGTCCTGAATGAAACAGAGATCGTGTGGAAAAAACAGCATGTGATCATGTAATTAAAGACTGTACCATAATGCACACACACAAGGAGGCTAAATTAAAGTTGCAAAGGTATTTCCTAACTTTTGAGAGCTTGACTTTGCATCTTCAATGATTCTTTTAACAGATTTTTGTGTGTAATTTCCTAGATTTAATAAAACATTTAGAAGAATATTCTATTATATGACATCATATTGATACTCAAATAGGTAATCAGCAGGGTTGAAAACTTTTAGATCCACCACACAGATCTCTGCTACATGAGCTATTGGAGTGATAGACAGCAATAATAGGTTATCCTCCTCTAGAGTCCAGCCACTAGCTAGCATGGGACACTTGGCAAATGGGTTTGATAGTTATTTGCTGATAGAAGAGGATTAGTGAGACTCGGAAATCTTGGGTTCTATTCCAGAGTCTGGACAGGAGCATGCTTTAGTGAGCACAGACTCTTCTGCCCTTGCCAGCCTCTTTTTGCCTGTCTCCTCCTATTTATCGCAAACTCTGCTTTCAGATTTTTGTTGTCAGTTGCTCTTAGATAGAAGATGGTTGAAATAGCCATGGGATGTTGAAAATGAGAGCAGTATTTCGAATTTTCTATTCCTCCCTAGTAGGAGCATTTTAGGATCCTGATTTCACAGAATAAGTCCCTGCGCTGGTTTTTCCTTTTACATAGAACATTTTCCTCTCCTTAAAATGAGTGTGTGTAAAAAAATTAGTGTTCGAGGAGACATACGTGTCTCTTCCTGTACCAACCCTAAATCTCTGTTTTGGTCCATGCATCCCTGCAGTGCCTTGCTGCATTATTCATAAAATATTTAGCTAGCTTCAAGATGCTTTCATATAAAAAAAAAGCTGAGCTAGTAAAAAAAACCAGCCAGCTGGCAGCAGTATTCCTAAACCTCTGATACTGTCGCACTGGGTTGTCTGGGGGATGGCAGCTGTGGGAGGGAAAATAAACACAGATACACACAACACCCAGAATAATTAAAATAATGGCGTTTACAGTTTTGTTTTCTGTTCAAAATTCTTCATGATGGATTTTTTCTTGGCTGCATCTGAGCTAAATATTGAAGCAAATAGCAGAGAGCAGCAGTGAGTTCAAGGCACGAGCAGCCTGTATCATCTGTGCACTGGGTGGAGAGTTTTCATTTTCTACATCATTTACACCATTGTGTGACATCTTCTACAGTTAGCAGATGTGCCTCCCAAACAGAGTAAAGAGAAATGAGACAAATCACAAAGACTCCTTGGTGAAAGTTAGTCACACGAGTGTGGGGGGGAGGTAAGAAAGGTTAAAAAAGGCAGATTTAAATATAATATGTTGGGACCATCTAAAAAAATCAAAGACTAAGTATCTGGGGGCACCTATCTTTGCTTCTACCTTCTAGCACTGTAGAGTTCAAGATGCCATGAGATGCCATCCAGTTTTTTTGGTGTCTGGTAGCTGTCACTGAAACTAACTACAAAAGTGAAATATTTATGGACATATCAGGACTCCCTGAACAGAGCCCATCACTTATTATTAATTATTAATTATCCAGCGTCCCCAGTGTGCTGTAGTCCACAACGTACTGTGCTTACATGGAGTAGGAGACAAATCACAATCTAAACACACCAGACAAAAGTTGGGAGAAAAGAAGTATCATCTTCATTTTATAGATAAGGAACTAAGTGAATTGTCCAAGACCACACAGGAAATCTGTCACAGAGTCAGGGATTGAACCCAGCTCTCCTGAGCATTAGAGTCCAGTGTTATAAACAACAAAACTGAAACAGGTATGACAAATTCCTGCAATATCCCTTAAATATCCCTTAATAACTTTAAATTTAAATATCTTTTAAATATCTCCATTGTATTAAAGTAAAGGTTTATGTATTACTGTGGGCCAGGATTGGACATAACCTCTTGAGGGGGAGATGTGACAGATCTGAGACCTGGGGGGTTCAAAGGACTATATTGAACAATGTGTTATACAAGAATGGACTTTTGAAACAACAGATGTCAGGTACTTCCCCTGGGGAACACCTAGAGGGAGGTGAATGCAAATTCCCGACCTCCGATTATGCAAAAACCAAGCCATTTGAAGTTACACCCTAAGGAATGAGCCATTGTCTGCTGATCATGTGTTACCAGTGTGACCCTTCCGTGCCTAGGGCAGCCACCTGAAAATGCCAAGGTTAGGGCAGGCTGTAAAAAGGGAGCAGATTCTCCCTGCACTGGTGGGTGGCACTGAATTCAGACTTCCCAACCAGCCACAAACTGTGCATTTGATTTCCCACACTGGTTATCAAGAAGCCAGTATACAAATACACACAGCCTCCTTTACTGCATTCCAGTCTCTGGCTCCCAATCAGCCACTAGGTCCAGTAAAGAGACTAGTTATTTAAACTCTATGCTCTTTACTAAAAAGGTTCTCTCTGACCCCAAAGGGTCAGCCACAGTACCAGATCAATATAAGTTTGGATTTTACCCAAAATACCACGCTGTCAGCCAATCCTTTAGTAACTAAAACTAAAGGTTTATTATAAAAAGAAACAAACCATAACAGAAATGTTAAAGGCTTAAAGTAATCAGATACATACAAATGATTAAACGTCCATATACACCAGGTTTCTAGAAAAATTGTGGAATTTGCAGGCTTGTATAGTCCTCTGGTGTACATCCAGTACTTGGATGGGTCTCAGTCCTTTGTTTCACAGCTTCAGTTTAGTTGCAGATGAATTGATCCAGAGGTAGGTTGGTAGCTGAAGCTGAATCCCAACTGAAAGATAAAATGGATTCCCCAGGCCTCTGCCTTATATACCTCTTGGCCCTGGCCATTCTGTTTGTGGAGTTTTACAGGAACTAAAATGGACTCCAGAGTCACATGGACCAGTCCTGGTGCCTCATCAGGTATGCTGCCTGTGGAATTTCACGGGAACCAAAATAGAGTCCAGAATCACATGGGCAAGTAGTCGAGTCACATGGGCCAGTCCTGGTGCCTCATCTGGTATATCACTGTCTTTTCCCCTTGCACCTGGGAATGTCTGAATGGGCCATTAAGCAGGCTATTGTTCTGCAGCCATCCTGTCTGAGTTGTTACCCAGACAGCACAATTTGAAATACTGATATATCAAACATATCCATAACTTCCATCTCACATATAACATATGAACATAAACATTATCATCTTACTTAGCACATCATAGCCTTTCTAACTGTACCTGACATGGCATATCTCACATGAATTATTATGATTTTGACATATTGTTGTTAAACAATATAACAAATGCCCCCCCAACCACCTCAAGCCAACCAGCGTGACAACCAGATCAAAAGCCCAACCTATATAAAGGAAAGATTGAACTATTCACGGTGGTTCTGGTTCTGAATTTGAGGAAAGTTATAAACTTGTAACCATGGGGAAAACTGTGCTGTGGGTTTTGTATGTCTGACACCTACCAGAGTCTGAGGCTGGAGTCAGGGTGCCCGTTGATAAACATTAGCATGCGCATTGCTTTCTTTATGGTTTTTAACGTGTTTTCTCTGTAATGTTTTCACCTTAAGAATAAGTGTGCTTCCTTGGAAGGAGCTGAATGGTAACTTGTAACTGAGGCAATTGCACTGGTCAGAGCCCCTGGGAAGAAATCAAAGCACAGACACGGGCCTGGTTAGGCAGTCTGGCTTGCTGGGAATATCACAGTGTAGGCAGGGAACTGAGCTGTCTGGAAAAGCCCAAGTCGGGAGGGAGAGAGAGTCAGGCCTCTACCGAAGAGAGGTGACTGCTGAGGAGCCAGGAGCCTAGAGTGGGTGCCCTTGGTAAATCACGAGGATAGAATAGAGGTACAGACGTCCTCAGTTCTGACAGACACCATCCTTCCTCTCCACATGCCAATGGGTGAAATTCACCACAGCTGTAAATGACTGAAACCACTGATGCCAATGGAGTTGCACCTACAATGCCAGCAGTGATTCTGGCACAAGACCTTCGAACAAAAGGCAAGACTTCATTCATTGCCATTCACTGCCACTCCAGAATTTCCAACCTATTTCATTAGCATCACAAGCCTTGCTTTAGCTCATCAGATGCAAGCGTGGGCTGCACATCTGCCAATTTCCCCCCAGGTTTTCCATGCAAACCTTGCAGTAGAAGCCTGAACTACTGGTGTGAAATATGCACTTCTGCTTGCTCTTCCTGCTTAGGAACATTGGATAGTTACTGAATAAAGATGGCAACAGAGAGAAAGCCTACATTATTCAGAACAGAGGCCTAAAAAACTACTATTCCCTATCAAGTCCTAACATAAGTAAATATCCTGTATGGCCAGATTATTTTTTTTAGAAACCTAGATTTGTAAAACATGAGGTTCAGTTTTTCCAAGAGTGCTCTGCACCCAGAAACTCCCGTTGTACTCAGAGCTGTCAAGCTCTTCTGAAATCTGATGCATAGGGCCAAACTTGGGAATGCAAGTTTCCATTAGGCTTCAGCACAACTAGGCCTTTTTTGTTCTTCCCCGTACCTGCTTGCAGGCATATGACAGAGCAGAATGTTTCCCAGAACAAGAGTGATGAAGAGCTTCGATGAGCCACCAGCAAAATCTGTTACTGCACCTGTTACCCAGGTTTCTGCCAACCCAAAGCTCATGGTAACTTTACTTTGTGCAAGGTGGTGTCAGGAAATAAGCCAAATGGAGACACAGCCGTCCATCCGATAGATAGACTGGTAGAAACAGTATAACAAAAAAGAGCTCTTACTTTAAAGCTATACTTTACTTAGGCTCAAGCACTTACGTCTGCAACAGGTTAGTAAAACACCCCAACCCTCAATAATTACCAAGGTCTGGGGTAACTTTCAAATCGAAACAGCGACGGCTTTCTGATTGGCCTGATTTTCCAGCTGCCATGGAGGATCCAGAAACTGTGTCCAAGAAGAGATCCCAAAGAGTCCAAGCCTCTCCTCTCCCATTTATCCTTGTTAGTAGACAACAACATGTCAAGAAAGAGGGGAAAAAGGTTTCAAAAGCTAGACCTAAGGTCGCCAGAGTACTTAATTAACTAGATGTGTTCCTACAAAATCTGCATATCTTGAGGCCCGGACAAACATTTCCCAGAGAGCATGCATAAATAAGCTGATTGGTCTTTTCCTGAAACACAGATCCCAGCACATCCACCAAAGCATCAGGGAAGGGGTGCAGGATCAGGCAAAGGTTGAGCAAGAGGCTCCCCTCCCCTCCTGGCTTAGTCATGCCAAGGCTGCACTGGTCTGCAGAAAGGCCTATTGATTTTGGCTACTGTTAGCAACAAATATGATAATCAATATTACACTATCCAATGGTCCTTGACCCTTTTACTGGTCTATCAAAATCTCCCTGTACACACCCGCATGTTTCTGAGTGTTACAAATCAAACACACACTGTAACTTGGGCCTTTTCTCACAGCCCCTGTGGGACAAGACTACTCTAAAGATGATCCAAGCTGTATCTGGGCTTTAGCCTCACCAAAAATGTGGTTATATTCAAATCTAGGGATTTGATACAGATCTTGAACAGCTCCAAATTTTGGAACTGTTAGGAGCTTGGGTTCTAGTCAATCTCTAAACTACTCAAACAAACATAGTCAGTTTCTTGTAAATATGTGGGAGAATATCCTTTTATCATTCTTATTCTCTTCTGCCTTCATAGGCTTTCTAAGTCATCTCTCCAAGTTTCTCAACACAACATTCCCTTCTCTCTCAAAGTAGTCTCTCATCTCAGTCCCCCTACCTCTCGTTTCATTAACGAAGCGTGAAGCCTTATGCAGGTTAAGTTGAACAAAGTGGAACCATTTCCAGTGATCTTGATGCACCTCTGGCCAACTATCTACCTCTCTTCTGACTCACTCACTCTGCTCCTTAGCATCAGATAACTAGATCTCAGTGGCACTATACTAACTCATCAGCTAAGGAAGTGGCCCCTCCACATTTACCTTCTCTTTCCCCAGATTCCCTATAACTTTCCACACCTGAGGTACAGAAGGAAGTTGCTAATTTTCCTGTGCTACCCCATCATACTCTCCCTCACCCCTTCTCCAAAGTACTTCCACTTTTTAAACACTGCCTAAAACTAAAGCAAAAAAGTGTTTTATGACTGACTGTCTCTGTATATAGTAGTTTGTGATGCTGCATATTAGGGACGAACAAAAATTCATGTCTGGAAGACAAGTGAGTATCGGTCATGATCAGCTCTGGTAAAATAGCTATTCTCCACTTGATTTAGCCACCACCTGAGTGTTCATAGTACAGCTTGAATGCTGCTGGTGGTATTATGACATCCTGAAGAATCCGGCTAAGTGCAGCTAATGTTTATGGTCTCACTGAAAAAAGCTCCACAAATCATATGTCTATCTACAACTATAACTAAGAGGATGAGGATGAAGAGATTAACAAACATCCATAATGGAGACCTACTCTTATTTTCTGTGTGAAACAACTGAGGGTAACCTTAAATAAAAATCAACATGTTCCAGATCTATGCAGGTATAGGCAAATCCCTATCTTGAAAAGCTGTAACTGGCTAATTATTTGACTTTGGGTGAGTTAGAAAAGCTATTTTAAGTCAAAGGCGATTAACCCTTAGAAAACTGGCCAATTTCCTAAGATTTTCTCTGGCTACTAGGCAGAGTGCTGGGTGAAGGAGAGGAGAGGGTTTCTGGATCCTGGGAACTCATTGCTTGTACTGTAAACTCAACATTACAATGAAAAGGAACACTGCTGGCTGATAGAGTCAAAATTTAGCCTCCTTGTTTTCTTCTCTTTCTTACAAAGACCATACATGTCTTACGTGTGGAGGTTTTCCTCCAAAACAAGTAATGTTTTCTTCCATCTCCTTTTTGTGTCTTTTACTTCCTCTATTCGATGGCTTAGAGCCAAGTGCTAAAAAGGCAACTACAGGCAGCAATTTCTCTGGTAAACTCTGAGTTCTTACTGTTGCCCAGCTTTTGTCAGGAGCCAAGAGAGTTTACTTCCTGGCCTGTATTTTTGTTGGACATGATATTTCAGTTACTATTCCCTCCTAGTCATAAGCACAAAACACAAGTCGAGGGCCTGGGAGTCTACTTTTCAGGCAAACTTTTATGGATCCATTCCACTAGCAAGCTGCTGTTGCTGAATTTGTTCTCTCTTTTAATTCTGCTGTCTTCCAGGACATCACAACTAAACTACTTTGAAACATGTTCTTTGAATAGCAGCAAAGAATCAATTCAAATGAGCAGGGATTTTTTTAAAAAAAGTAAATTTTTAATGCTCATAAAAGGTACTGGGACTGACAATTCTGCAGAGCGAAGATGCCTATTGGTGCATAGAACAGGTCCAGCACAGGTAGCAACAGTTAAATCTTCCTCGTGCTGCACTGCCAATGTTTCTTAACCCTGTTTTAGAGGGATCACATCTAGGGGGTAAGAAAGCAGTTCAGTCTACATGCTACCAGTGATGCCACTCATCCTCTTATTCATCTGAGGTAAAGAACTTTTGATCATAATTGATATCGGTTGCATTTAAACTAATGAGTCATTCTCCTGATTCAACTAAGTCTGCTGAGCAAAAGGCATTTAGAGTTGCATTGTCAAGCTATAGATCTTTTTAATATAACAATAAAATTATCAATCAATCTGATTTAGCAGAAATCAATCCAAAATGGTTTATTATAATATATATTATATATTATAGTGTTTCTCAAATGGTGTTCCGTGGAACCCCAGGGTTCCGTGGGCTGAGTTGAAGGGTTCTGCGAAGAAGCGAAACCGCACCGCCGAAAGTAACAAAAATCGGGTGCCGCCGAACAGCTGTTTGCGCGCCGCCGAACAGCTGATGGGGCCACTGAAAATGGCTCAGTGAGCACGCCGCCGAAACAACCCTACAGCGCGCCGCTGAAAAGAGGAAGATTTCCTCGACTTTTCGGTGGAGGGTATGGCATGGGCGCGCAAGGGTTCCGGTGGGAAATAAAATTGAGAAACACTGGCCTAGGGTATGAAATATGATGAAGTTAGAGCCAGCACTTTGATTTCTAACTTTGAAAAGTGGAATAAGGAATACAGCAAGGTCCAAATATGAAAATGCTTCGGAAATAGTACATCGAAAGGGAAAAAAGTGTGTTTTCAGAAAAGTATGCATGGATTTAGCTAATAAAGGTAAGTATCATCTGATGTTCAAAACTGGAGGGTCTTCTACAAAGGACACATAAGCAAAACTCCATAGTCAACCAGTTAGTATATAACTTAACATTTTTGGGTATTTCCTCTCATCTGCAATGCCTCTAGTGGAGGAATATGATAACCAAGGGGTTGATGGGGCTTGCTCTGGTCCCAAAAATATAAAATCAACCTTCTTCAACCCAGGTGTAGTCTGAAAGAAAAGCACATTGTCTTTGTCTGGCCTCCCATCAGTTTTATTAAAACAAAAATATGTCACAATTTATGGGAGGTTCCTTGCTCTAAAGAATACTTCTCTTATCAAAGGAAGAAGTGAAGATAGAACTGATATATTTATGTACTACTTAAATCTTTTAAACAATTGTTACGTTTTCTCCTATCACGGTTTAGGCCTCAGTTTTATTTTTCCCTCTAGCAGATAACTTTATAGTGCCCCTATCACTGAGTTATTTAGCTGCTGTTAATATGATATTTCTGGCCAGAAGAGATCATATATGATAAAGTTCATCCATGGATCAGTCCAAGGTATTTGAAACAGAACATCCTGGGCTCTGATAAAGTGGTATACTTGGTACATATATATCTCACATAATAAGGCAATTATACTAAGCCTGATGCACATTACAAAATATGACAAGAATTTAAAATGATGAAAATAGATTATGGAAATGAGAGAATAAAAATCCTTCCTACTAAATTTAGTTTATTTACTGTATCCATTTAAATATTTTCTGTAGTTATGGAATGTGTTTATTTTATTTAATGTTAAAGATAGAATAACGGACTTTAACAGCTAATTTGTTAATCGAAAGCAGGGATGATATAGAATCATAGAATCATAGAATATTAGAGTTGGAAGGGACCTCAGGAGGTCATCTAGTCCAACCCCCTGCTCAAAGCAGGACTAACCTCAGCTGTATCATCCAGTTATTGTTAGCTTACATTTACAGAAGTGGTTCCAGGGCTATGTTTAGAACACCTAGACAATTCTGTTTTATATGTTCATATTACACTATGGGAGGAAGAACGCCTCCATCTCATTTCTATACCTCCCAAATGTCCCCACTGACAAGCCTTTCTATTCAGAGCAGTAGTAATGCCAATTAAAAAGAAAACCGCTGTCCATTATAATAAATGTACTGAATTTGCAATGTTTGCTTTAGAAAGTGTCAGACTTTTGTTATTGCCAGATCTATTTAGTAAGAATTAGAGCTGGGATTCTGAGAGGTATTGCCAATTCTCCCAGTATTCTCTATTTGAAGTATAGAGAATCTCAAATAGTTTTTCAAAATGGAAGAAACTTTTTAAGCACTATTCTGTGTGTATATTATTTATTTATCTGGATTTAAACAATCATCAAAGAACCCCTATCTGAGGCTCTCAGTGGCCTTGTCATCAATTATAAATATAATCCTTCTACACTAAAACTTGTATTAAAATAATCATTGTAAGTAATGAGTTGGCGCTTGAGAGCTAACAGTCTTGAAATGGCAAATTAAAGATGTCATCTCACTGTGCACATTAACCCAATGTCACTCACATCCAAAATACTTTTTGCTCATATTGAATTAAAATTGCCAGCTACTGTAGGTTTTCCTGTTGAAAAACTGAAAGCTCTGCCAAAAAGTAGCTGGTATGCATAGAAATATTTATGATGGCCCAGTCCTGCAGACACTTACATGTGTGAGTAACTATATACACGTGAATAATCCCAGCATGTAAAGTGTCTGCGTGTCTGCAGGATTGTGCCCATATTTGTAAAAATAAGATGCAAGGGCTAATAGAAAAATATGTGTTGTGCAATAAATTGATAAAATAGATTACAAAAATAATTAAGAGCAGAGGACTTTAGATAACGACAAGAACAAGAAAGTAACCAGGCAGTTCCTTTTGCTAAAAACCTCTCTCTCATGTTTAAACAGATCATAAAAATCTTGTTGTGCACAGAGAGCAGAGCTGCCATTTAGATACCAATACATTGTTCCCATGAATGTGTACGGTGACACAGAGGAGCAATATTCCAATATCTACCTATTTCAACACAGTCAATTCGGAAGGGAGCCCAGAAAGAGATTACCACCAGTTCCACCAACTGCTTGACCAGTAATAAATATTTACTGCTGGATGTGCTCTCTTTTTTGTATAGCCACCTTAAATTCCAGCCTTCCCCTGCCCCTGATGTAAACATTATCTTTGCAGGTTTTCATTGTTTCATCAGTTTCCTTTTGGATTTTTCTTTCACTTTTCTTCACAACAGTGATGTTGCAACTAGTGTCAATTGTATGCTTCCACATTCACTAGGTATAATTGCATCAGCAATAAAGATCACAGTGATTCTCTTTCTACTGCTTATTGGTTAGACATCTCCAATAGCAACTAGCAGTATGAAACAAGACTGCATTAGTCTATCTACAAGATAAAGCCAATACCGTTTATTTATATTTTGATTTACTTACTCAAATAAAGCTTTCAAAGGAATTTTCCTAAAGTTATTATAATCAACTGAAAAGATGCCTATAGGTTTAAATTATAACCTGTGTAATTCTCTCAAGAATCAGTTGGAAAATGTCTGACGTATGATCTGAACAACAGTCATGAGTTTTTGTTGCCTTCCTACCAATATTGAAAAATAAATGGCAGGAAAGTGAATGCCAGAATTCAATCAAGAGCTTCTGACATTTTCAAAAATTATTAGAGAAGTCTGTAGAGAGCAACAGAATTCAGACTGTAGGACAGATGCAAAATTCAGATCAGAGTTATTTACTATTTAATTTGATCTCTTACATTTTCCTGTTTATATTCATTGATTTTAAATCCCTCAAGACCCACTTCCACCGTGATGCCTATGGTAAATCGCCAGCTGATGTTGGATAGGCAAGTGGCCAGCTGAGATAACTGACATCACTAATGTCTCTATTTTAAACAAGTAACCCAACTCAAACCTGCAAATTGTACAATAAGCCAACAGCATTCTCAAGTCACTTTTCTCCTCATCCTTTCCTTTCCTCCTATTATCTCTGCTTATTTGTTACACAAGCTTGTTGTGGCTTGTCATAATTCAGATTGTAAATTCTTTGGGGCAGGGACTTATCCTGCTACATGTTTGTACAGCACCAACACAATGGTGATGCTTATCTGATATGGGCCTCTAGGAACTAATACAAATAACAAATAATAATGCTGTTAAAAGCATAAGCCTCTTTCATGACTACACTAAAAGAACTCTCAAGAAAAACTCCCATAAAGCTTTGCAAGTGATGCTAAGAGAGAGACAATGACAATTTACTAGCTAGATTGCTTATAGAACAAGAGAGTATAATATACTTTTGTGACCTATTTTAAAGTTGTTTTCTACTATGCTAACTTGAAGCTCCAACCACAAGAAAAGGGCACACAGGATGGAAAAACGGTGGAGCAAACATTACTCATTGTGCAGGTGTATAAAAAACTTATTTGGGCTTGTGCTGAACTGTAATATGAACAGGTTAAAATTGTTATGATGGAAATCTAGGGCATAGAGGAATGTCTAAGTTGTGTTGTCAACAAGATTGACGTTTGTTAATGATTGGATGATACCAGTCACAGAGCTAAACCACAAACTGTAATATGAGGTAAACAAGTCATGTATAAAGAACTGTAGAATTGTAATCAAACTTGGGTCAAGTTGAGTTGCAGACTGGCCTCCAAATCAGCTTGATAAATACCACCTCTTTGTAATGTGCTGTTATATTCTTTAGTTACAATAATCTAATTTAATAAACTCGGTTGAGCTTACTATCTCTGATGCTTCATTAACCGATACTTTAATAAAAGCCATTATTTACAATGCGTCCATTAAATCTATTTGCTTATTGCTTATTTCTGCCATTTTTCCTTTCTTAGTGGAGAAATAGAAGCTACAGCCAGTTTTATATTTAAAAATGACTAATATATCAATGCTCAGCCTCCAGTACTGGACTCATGAAACTGTCACACATGCTCCATCACTTAGGTACTTCTTTCAGCCTACCACTTGCTGTAGAGAAGTATCTCTCATGTCAACAGTAGATTAAATGAATTCAGACCGTGCTCTTCCTTCAAGGAAAAATTCTTTGTTTTTGACACACACTGTAATCTTTCAGTGCTCCAGAGTCACTGTGTGGCATTCCAGAGCACACTATAGCTCAGCACTTGTAGGCACAAAGTGTCAAACATACGTCCCTGTGGGAGTAATTGAGCTCTCAGGGAGTATATATGAACCAAAATGCCGCTATTCTAATGTTTCTCTCCAGCTAGAAGCTAGATGAACTCTAAACTTCCCATAGATAGATTCAGTAAGAACCCAGAAGCAGGCAAAGTCTTAATACAGATTTCTTTTGTAGCACATGCTTTCCTTCTTTCCGATGCCCCATACAAAATACAAACAAAGAAAACAAGACTATGTGGTGTAAAGTGTATTTAAAGATCACCACTAAGTCAACCCTATTCTGGAGACCAAAAGAGGAAAAAAATCTTATATCCCTGATGTAATACACATTATACACTCCATGCTCATTCAGTGCTACTGGAAGAGACTGCCTCCTACCAAAACAAATGACTCCTGGGGCTGAGTCACACATCTGTTAGCAACTATGAATGGTAACAACTCTGAGAGGCTGTAATCAAGAGAACTATGCCCTTGAAACCATCTCTTCAAACTATTTCACTTATGAAGAAGATCATTTTTTTAATCCAATAATCAGGGCTGATTCTAGAACTATTTAGACACCGCTATTCACAGTGATGGAAATGACACCCCTGGATGGGAAATGGAAGCTTTCTAAAGTATTTTCCAGTTACTGAGCCACAAACTAAATTCATATGGTGATTATCACTGTTTTCTAACACTATAATGTAATTCTAATCATTCTCTGGATTTAATTGATTTAAAGTCTACAAAGTAAATATCTTCTTTTTTGCACAGATTGCAGATTTACCAAGTACACCCAGTAAATGATAAATCATCTTTGTTGGATTCAGCTAACACGCAACCACAATGGCTAACCCATTCTACTGTAAGATACCCATCCACAAACACAATAACTACATCTGTTTTATTCCTCCTTTCCCCATCCAAAAAACCCATATTTTGGTTACCAAGAGGATTGGCCAGGACGCCTTTCAGAGCTCCTATCAACTTTGAATCAAACACTGGGAAGAGTCACTACTGAATAACAAGAAGCTCACATTCCTCTCTTCTCCCCTCAGGAGCTGAACACATTGCCATTGGATTCTGGCTTCCTGCCGGCTCATGGAGATTAAGCTAGAACTAAATATTCAATTTTGTTCTTCCACATGGCAGTGCAGACAGCTGCAAAGGAGCTAGTGGCTTTACTCAAGTAGTTCTTCCTCTTCAAGCCCATTTTTGCCACGCAGCAAATTAATATTGTGGATCTTGTTGACTGCAAGTTACTTGTAGATCTTGCAACTGTGAATTACACATAAAACCCCCATTTAGAGTGAGAATAGATTCAAGTGTAGTCCTGCAGTGTTTGCATGCACGGCTATCACCAGGGTGCAGCACTGAGACACTGAAACCCGTGTGCTTTAAAATCATACATATGCTGCATGTTTTTATTTATTTAGATTTATTTAGAAAGCCAACTCCTTATTTCCAGGACAGGACTCAGTGGCAGCTGTAGATGAACATATTACATGTTCTATTCTATTGTATACAGGCTCTTAAATTCATCGCTGTAGTATTAGCATACCATCCAGAAAGTGCATTATGCAACACAACTAACATCTGTCATGTGGTTCTTCTCTCATCCTCTCCCCAGGAGGGACACTTGTGCAGTGGAATATTTTGTTTTGGATTTTTTAACAATTTAAAATACATACAGATTTAGAAATCTGTCATTGAAATGCATATATTGAAATATTTCAATGTCCTTGCAGAGGGAGGAAATGGGAATGCCCCAAAGATACTTCTACTGGTGAATTTTGTTTCAAACAAGGAGCTCATGGATTATAATTATCCCCTTATGTATCCTGTAGCTATATGCTGAAAATTCACCCATTTATCAGATCTCTAGGTCTTCCAAACAATCTAGTTGACCATGGTACTCTTCACAGTCTACCTGACTGGCAGAATACAGCTTTGGTTATGTGGTCCTTGAGAAATAAACACAAATCAGTCACTGTGATCTTCTATGCAGAATCACAGCTTTGTTCAGATGCCATTGGTAATGTATATCTTCCTGAGTAAGGCTGAGAGGGTTTGTTTTTCCCTTTTGTCAGAATAAATTTGGCCTCTAGCTACAACTCTGAATACATTGATCTGTGCACACACAGCTAGAATCGTTTTACTGATATCAGGACCTGCACTTCATAATCCAATATTTTCTACAGCCATGAACACAAGGAAGGTGGCAAATGAGCAAGAACAATTCTATAGAAATCCTGAACAACAGGATCGATCTCTCTCTCTCTCTCTCTCTCTCTCTCACACACACACACACAAAACCAGGGCCTGTGTACTGAAACAAGCAATTGTCATGGGGTCGTTATCAAGGTTAGGAAGAGCAATGACTCAGAGAAGTGTAGGTTAACTCATGTAACAGAAGCTAATTTCTTCTTGAAAACAAAAACTGCAAAATTGACAGTGTTAAGTAGAAAGCCTTTTGAAATGATTAGGGAAACTACTCAGCAAACTAGCAACAAGCTCACCATAAAATCTCACTACAGGATGTGCCCAAGCTGAACTTCAGGATAACTAAAGGGTTTTGTTTTTTAACATTATCTGGGGATGCTGGATAATTAGGGAGGCCAGATTGGAAGCAGAAGTAAAATTCTTAAAACATCATTAAATCTTAGGAAGAGAATTAAGCATCCACAGAGTTTGCTGAACCATCAGGAAAAGGCTACAAAGGACACACCTATTCCATAACCTTATTGCTTCTACACAAAAAGGCGTAGAGTGAGCACCCCATTGATGTTGATACATAGCATACTGTGGAAGTATTATCCATTACCACTTGCACAACCCTCCCCTGCAAGTGAGGGAGAAATGATGAGGCCCAGACAAATGGCTCCCAACTCCAACACAGTGATATGCAGAATCCTCTCCTGCCGAGACCAATGCCCTTAAATTGCCAGAAGATTCAGATGCACTCCCCACAACCACTGTTCGATGCATCCGAAGTTTATGTCACTGATGGTGCAGGAAGATTGAACTGGACACCTCTTAAGACATTTACTCTGATAACCACCAGTCCAGTGAAAGTAAGATGTTTAAGGGCATGGAACCCACAAGTGCAAACTGCCCCGTCATGAACTATAAACCTAAGACATCCGTGCCACATAGGCCTCATTCTCAGGTGTGTGAATGGAGTTATGTATGTATGCCACCATAAACCCACGAAACCCAGAAAGAAGAATGCTCTCAGAGTTGGATGCGCTTGAATGTCGAGAACACATCACCTCAACCTCAGAAATCTCTCCTCTGATGGAAAGGATCTCCCTTCCACCAAATCTAGCATGGAACCTGTGAACAAAATTCTGTGAGTTGGGCAGAGATTCGACTTTGCGATATTGATAAGATGACCTAGGTCTAAAAATAAGTTGATTGTAACCACAATGTGGCTTAACAGGTCCTTGCATGCAGTGGCTTTCAGCAACTAATTGTCAAAATAAGGGTAAACAAAAATACCTTGCCTTCTTAGATGCATTGTCTACTACAGACAATTTGCAAAAACTCTGGGTGCTGTTGAGAGGCTTAATGGCAGCACTTTGTACTGGAGATGGCATCCTGCCAACACAAATCAAAAGTATTTGTGATGAATGAAACAAATGAAGATATGAGTCTTTTAAATTGAGGGTTGCGAACCAATCCATGACTGAAAGGGAAAGGATTATGGAGGCCAAAATTAGCATCTGGAACTAAAATTTCTGAATGCACTTGTTCAGGTTCCTTAAATCCAAGGCTGGGTGACCCACCACCCATCCTTCTTCTGTGCCAGAAAGTACCGGAAATAATTCCTTTATTTCTGAAAGAAGAATGTCCTCATGAGCAGGGTCCCTGAAAAAGAATGGGTGGGAGGACTTGGAAGGCGATAATCTTTTGAACTATATGTCATAGCCCTTTTCTATAATTTCTGGAACCCATTGGTCTGATGTAACTCGCCTCCAAGCACTGATAAAATGGGCTAGCCTGTCTCTAAACAAATGGGTAGAACAAGTCCTGATTGGTTGATTCCCAATTCTCAATCACCTGGTCAAATGTATGATCTGGTGTTTTGTGATGAGGATGTCAGAGATGGCAGGCTGTGTGGATTTAGACCACAATTTAAATGGCCTTTTCTTACGCTGGTTTTGATAGGAAGAAGACTGCTGGCACTTTTGAGCAGCTAAAAAATAAGAGGACAACTGAAGGTAAAACTGCTTTTTGATAGCAAAAGGGAAGGAGTAGGTTGTCTCCATCTGGCAGAAGAAATCAAACAATACACCACTGATCTCATGTCCTTCAATTTTTCCAGCAGTTCATCAGTCTTTTCACTGAAAAGGCCATCTCCTTCAAAGGAGAGATCCTCTAGCTTAAGGTTGGTATCCCAAACCAGAGAAGAAGAGTAAAGCTAAGCGTATCTCCCTCATAGTCACACTAGAAGCCATTGCTCTAGCAGCAAAGTTCAAGGCATTGAAGGAAGCTGTAAGTAAATGCTTAGCCATTTTTTGGCCTGCCAGTAAAATGGCATTTGCCAATCACCATCTGTCCTCAGGCAAGTCCTGTACTAACAATGCCATCTTTTCCCACAAGTGGAATTGGTAATGGGCCATGACCTCTTGATAACTGGCCAACCTAATACTGCATAGGGGTGGAATATGGTTTTCCAGAGCTTGCCCTGCTACTGGGCATTATTGGTGAATTAGGAACAGAGCATGTATGAAAGTACGAAAAAGCTTCTGAAGGTATCTGATACAACTTGTCATATTTCTTACCGATAGGCTGACAAGAGGCAGGAGTAGACCATATTGCTCTTGCTGGTTGGGTCAAGCCAACCAGAATTGGCAGGGAGATCCTGTTCTTAGTGATAGTAACACAGATGCTGAATACTGGGTGAGATGCCTCTTCCAATGGCACTGATGGCATATTCAATGTGGACACCATAAGCTCCACCAAATCACAAAAATGTAGTGTCCTCAGAAGGGGAGGAGGCAGATGCCGCTCCCATATGTTCATCAAGTGATAAACCAGAGCCACAGTCTATTTCCATATGCTCCTAGTCAAAAAGAGGAGCTCTCTCTTCATCCTCTTCTTCAGACAGCATAGCAGGTACCACTGTTTATACTGAAGATGGATCCAGTTGAGTCGGATCTGAGGGTTTCTCCACCACTGGATCCTCTGCAAATGAAATATCACATCTCCACCCACGAAGAGGATTATTGAAAAATTCTGAGGTGGCACTCAAAAAGGTCATGATGCCTAGGATTGCCAGTCTCCCCAACAACTGGAGAGTAGGAACATACCCACCAGAGAAGGGCCAAAGGGAGAACAAATTGGGAGGAAACAGGTCTCTTCATTCTTCCTCTATCATCCTCCTGAATTAGATCTGGCTCCAGATCCAGAAAGAACACACCAGAGATGCAGCAGGTACAGAGGGACCTAAGGACAAAAAACCTTTTGTGAAGAACCTGCAGGGATCCTGGGAGGAGCAGGCAGTTCTGCCAAAAGACTAATGATGTTTTCTGCTCTTCTTCTGTCAGGCAATGAAGCAGCAGACCTCAGAACCTCTGAAGCCTGCCTCTTCCTGGAGACCTTGCAATTCACATTTGGATCCAAGGAAGTGGATCAGGAGCAGAACAGTGCATCTTAGCTACCACAGCTACCTTTCTGAACAAAGAGGCCTTAGAAGCATAGCGGAAGTAGGAGGAACTGAAGCTAGATCCAAGGAGGACTCTGGCTTTCTGGAACTCTTTAATTGCTTAGACTTGCAGGAAGCCGCAGGAGCCAAAATTGGCCCCTTGGATCCAAAGACAGTACAGATCCAAAGGGTCTAGCCTCGAGGGCCTCTTTAAGCAGCGGATCTTGTAGCTGAATCTACCTGTCCTTGCAGATCTTGGGTGTAAACTCCAATAAATGGAACACCCAGAAGGAGAGTGGCTTCCTCCCAGGCACTTGGGGTATTGCACATGGTTGTCAGACCTGGGAAAACACCTAAGCATGATGCACACCGTTTAAAACCAAGTTTATATTTATAGCTTTGGTTCCACCATAATCTGGAACCTACAAAAACTAACTATACACTAAACTACCAACAAGAACTATTGATAAAAAGGAAAGAGACTCCAGATCCAAATATACCAGAGTAGTTCACTTCCGTCCAGGCACACAGTTGGAAGGAACTGAAGTGGGGCAAGGGTGCTGCACCTCCTCATCTAGCCCCCGTTTCAGAGTGTTCAGATATGCTGAGGAGAAAGGAAGGGGGCACCAACGTGCTACAACGGACATGGCTAGGAGAAGATTCTACCGTAAGCCACCACTAGGCAGAAGGTAGGAATATGCAGAGCCACTCGAAGAGGCACTTTTAATATAATTTACTTCTCACTATTTCAATTTTTATAATATTCAGCTTAGAGATAAGGACAGATTTGTCACTTTCACATGCCATTCCACATATACTATCCTAATGATGCAATTTTGAGAAGCAAAGACTATAGAGGAAATATTTAAAACCAGACAAAAACATTCCTAGGCATTAAAAAATACAATTAATGAAAAAAATCCATTAATATTAGTTTTTGTTAAAACCACTTCTTAAAACAACCACCTTCAGGCCTGATATAACATTGTCTTTTTAATATACTATATTAAGTTAGTAGTTGGTAAGTCTATTGTATTCAACTGTGAAAAGTTTTAACAGAGAGATTGTCTAATCAACTACTTCCCCTCATTCATGATCACATGGAACATCTCTCAATCAATCACATAACATCCCTCTGGCAACTACAGCAATTGCTTACCCATACAAAAGTAACTAAGAAAGTAACAACTTTCATATATTTGTAGCCATCTTTCCAGGAAATTTAGCAGCTGAAAAAAAGAAAAAGACCTAACAGCGCAAAACCAGCCATTAGCTGCAAGCAAATCTTCTGCAGACCACTAATGTTCAATTATGAATGGTTGAAGAAACTCTGCTGTGGTTCTTAAGACATGCACTTTTTACCAGTTGAATGACCTGTTCTGACAATTAAAATCATAGAAGATTAAGGTTGGAAGGGACCCCTCAGGAGGTCATCTAGTCCAACCCCCTGGCTCAAAGTAGGACCAACCCTAACTAAACCATCCCAGTCAGGGCTTTGTCAAGCCACACCTTAAAAACCTTTAAGGATGGAGATTCCACCATCTCCCTAGGTAACCCATTCCAGTGTTTCACCACCCACCTAGTGAAAAACGTATTCCTAATACCCAACCTAGACCTCCTCCACTGTAACTTAAGACCATTGCTCCTTGTTCTGTCATCTACTACCACTGAAAACAGCCTAGTAATTCCACCTCTCTGGAACCCTCTTTCAGGTAGTTGAAGGCTGCTATCAAATCCCCCCTCATTCTTCTCTTCTGCAGACTAAATAAGCCTAGTTCCCTCAGTCTTTCCTCATAAGTCTTGTGCGCCAGTCCCCTAATCATTTTTGTTGCCCTCCGCTGGACTCTTTCCAATTTGTACACATCCTTTCTGTAGTGGGGGGCCCAAAGTTGGACACTACTCCAAATGGGGTCTCACCAGTGCCAAATAGAGGGGAATAATCACTTCCCTCGATCTGCTGGCAATGCTCCTACTAATGCAGCCCAATATACCATTAGCCTTCTTGGCAACGAGGGCACACTGCTGACTCATATCCAGCTTCTTATCCACTGTAACCTCCAGGTCCTTTTCTGCAGAACTACTGCCTACCCAGTTGGTCCCCAGTCAGTAGCAGTGCAGACTTACTTTCTAATTAGGACTTACTTTCCACTCATTTTGCTTCTACTCCTTACCAGGATGACCAGATAGCAAGTTTGGAAAATTGGGACAGGGTGGGCGGTAATAGGCAGCTATGTAAGACAAAGCCCCGAACATTGGGACTGTTCCAATAAAAAAAAGGACATCTGGTCACCCTACTCCGTACCCAAAGCTGTGGGCTGACTCTCTGGGGTTATTGCTGCAAGCCTTTGAGCACCTCCCATTGAATTGAGGGCCCTCAGCATCTTGCAGGATTGGACCCTTATTGAATATGAAAATAAATCTTAGATGCACGGATTATAAAGCTGGGAAGGCAATTATGATCATGTAGTCTGCCCTGCTTCATGCAGGCCATTGAACTTCTCCCAGTCATTCCTGCATTAAGTTCATAACTTTAGATTCAGCTAGAGCATTTTTGAATGGATTAGAGATCATTTGACTTTTTTTAACTATATACATTACGTAATGTCTAGTACAATGATTAAGTCTATGATGTGAGACGACAAAATAAATAAATAATAACGTGATACTATACTGAGAGGTATTTTTTTTTAAAACAAGTAATATGCAGGTTATACAGGAAAGATATATATTTTTGTTTTTTAATATGATTACGCTAAAAATAAAACATTTGAAATTAATTAGCATATTATTGCCTTACCGTTTCTTGGGTTCTTCTATTCCACCCTGAATATTGTAGCTATCCTCTTTTTTCCTTATTATTAGATCTATCAAACTTGCTAAGCAGGAAAGCAGAACATAAAGGGCCATTTTACTACAATGATGCTGAGGAGAGCATATACAGGGCATGCTGAAGAGGAGTTTTGTTTCATTCCACAGATCGTTCTCGAGTCTCCTTTTCCTCCTTCACCAGAGAGTTGATATAAAAAATAGAATTAATGTTTTTAGGGAATTTATTTGTAGAAAGGCAGGGGTGAAATTTGTGACGGTATAAGGTATTAAATATTTTTGATGTCAAGGTGAAGCACTGTTGGCTGTGGTACTAAAACTGGAGATTAGATTTAGCGAGACAGACTGATGTTCTCGGAATGATCTATTAATAGGAGAGGTACATTGACAACACATGGTTGGCTTTTGACTCAGAAGGAATGACAGCACAGGAGGACAACCATTTGTGTGACATGGAGGATCAATGTGCTTGAGGCACAAATACAAAAAAAGTAGCATGACATAAAAGGCAGTGCCTGGGAGTAGTACAGTGACAAGCACCATTTACTCAGTTAACATGAATTAAGGTATGGTATTTCACAGTGACGCTCCTAGAAATTGTGATCAGTAACTCATGTCATGAGTAAGAAAGGGAAAGATGTGGAAAGGAGACGAAGAAGCTGTCTCCAGCAGAGCTTAGGTAATGGATGTCACAGAATAACTCAGAGGATCTACAGTCCAGTGAAATGAGGAAGAGAAAAATGTGAAGGAAAAATATGAGAGAATTACTGTACGTAAGGGCACGTTATTCAAAAGTATTGAAGTTGAGCCTGGTGTAGCTGTGCATGTTTGAGGAAAAAGATGTGAGAGAAGTAATAATTAACTTAAAAGAAGGCTCAAGCATCTTACTTGAAAACTTGAAGAGATTTTCTGGTATGCTACAGTTGCTAATAGAATGAACACATTCTGAAGCAGGATCTTGGCAAAGTTTGGAAAGTTTTGCATAGGACTATTATTAGTGATGGTGAGGGAGGAAAGGGGATATTGGAAGAAGAACTAATATTTCAACTCATTGAGCAAGCTGATTGGTTTTCAAGCAAGTGTAAGTAGATTTGATCATTCGGGTATCTGAGGGGAGGATCAGTGAGAACCAATATTTACTCACTAGTGGGATATTCTTATTGAATACTAAGTATATTAATTTATCACATCCTTACCAGCAAAAAATGAAAGATTTAGGAGTTGGTGGCCTCATTTTCAGAAACTGCTGAGCATTTCCCTCTGAATTTTTATTAGCATAGTCCTACTTTTTGTGCCAAGGACATGAATGAAAATGTTAAATAAGATTGGTCCCAAGACTGATCCCTGAGGAACTCCACTAGTAACGTTCTTCCCAGCCTGACACTTCACCTTTCAGCATGACCTTTAAGTCTTCCCTTTAACCAGCTCCTTACTTGCCTTTCAATTCTCATAGCAATCCCCACCTTCTTCAATTTAACGAATAATTTCCCATTTGGAACTGTATCAAAAGACTTACTGAAATCCAGGCAGATTAGATCTGCTGCACTCCTGTGTTTAGAAAATTGGTTATCTTCTCACAGAAGGGGATCAAATTGGTCTGGCACGATCTATCTTTTATAAAACTATGTTGTATTTTACCCAAATTACTCTGAACCTCTGTGTCCCTTAACTACTTTCTTTTTCAAAATTTGTTCCAAGGTCTTGTATACAATTGAGGACAAACTAATGGGCCTGTAGTTTCCTGGATTACTCCCCCCCCCCACATTTCTTAAAAATAGGTACTATATTACATTTCTCCAGTCATAGGGTATGTTTATGGATTCATTAAAAATCCTTGCTACGGGGCTTGCAATTTCATGTGCCAGTTTCCTTCATATTCTTGGATCTGGGCCCCCAGATTTGGCCCCATTAAGATGTTGACTTTGATTTCCACCTTGCATGTGGTTATTTCTACTTCTGTATCCTCATTCCCATTAGCCACTCTGCCACTACCCCGAAGTACCTGACTACCATTATTAAATACTGAGGCCAAGTATTTGTTTAGATGTTAGGCCATGCTATATCATCAGACTCAACGGGTACTGATCAATGGCGTGATGTCTAGCTGGCAGCTGGTAACAAGCGGAGTGCCCCAGGGGTCGGTCCTGGGGCCGGTTTTGTTCAACATCTTCATTAATGATCTGGAGGATGGGGTAGATTGCACTCTCAGCAAGTTTGCAGATGATACTAAGCTAGGGGGAGTGGTAGATACCCTGGAAGGAAGGGATAGGATAGAGAAGGACCTAAATAAACTGGAGGATTGGGCCAAAAGAAATCTGATGAGGTTCAAGAAGGACAAGTGCAGAATCCTGTACTTAGGACAGAAGAATCCCATGCACAGCTATAGACTGGGGACCGACAAGCTGGGCAGCAGCTCTGCAGAAAAGGACCTGGGGGTAACAGTGGATAAGAAGCTGGATATGAGTCAGCAGTGTGCCCTGGTTGCCAAGAAGGCTAATAGCATATTGGGCTGCATTAGTAGAAACATTGCCAGAAGATCAAGGGAAGTGATTATTCCCCTCTATTTAGTATTGGTGAGGCCGCATTTGGAGTACTGTGTCCAGTTTTGGGCCCCCCCACTACAAAAAGGATGTGGACAAGTTGGAGAGAGTACAGCGGAGGGCAACAAAAATGATTAGGGGGCTGGAGAACAAGACTTATGAGGAGAGACTCAGGAAACAAGGCTTGTTCAGTCTACAGAAGAGAAGAATGAGGGGGGATTTGGTAGCAGCCTTTAACTACCTGAAAGTGAGTTCCAGGGAGGATGGAGCGAGGCTGTTCTCAGTGGTGGCAGATCACAGAACAAGGAGCAACGGTCTCAAGTTGCAGAGGGGGAGGTCTAGGTTGGATATTAGGAATAAGTTTTTCACTAGGAGGGTGGTGAAGAACTGGAATGTGTTACCTAGGGAGGTGGTGGAATCTCCATCTTTAGAGGTTGTTAAGCTGCTGCTTGACAATGCCCTGGCTGGGATGATTTAGTTGAGGTTAGTCCTACTTTGAGCAGGGGGTTGGACTAAATGACCTCCTGATGTCCCTTTCAACTCTAATAGTCTATGATCCATGTGAGCAATGAGACAGAATGAACAAAGAGAACAAAGCAGCTCCTTCTTAACTTAGAAGATTTCATAGTAAATGTGCAACACATGGATGAAGTGTGCAACTCCTCAATTACAAGTAGTATTGTATAACAGAAATGTATTTACTAAATCACAAATTATCATGATTAATGCATCAGCATCATTTCTACACCTTCACTGGCACACAAGAGACCTGGTTTCAATCCCCAGTTCTTTCACACACTTCCTGTGAAAGCCACTTAAACAAGCCACTTAATCTCTCTGTGCCCATCTATAAAATGGTGATACTACAACTTCCTCACCAGGCCCACTTTGTCTACCTTGTCTATATGGACTGTAAGATCTTCAGCACAGGGATTCCCTAAACCTAAACCAGCAGGGGCTCCAGGTGGTATTGCAATATAAAATCTTCATTTCGATCTTCTTATTTATCTAATTATTAGTATCATACTTATTTTAGGAACTTATTAAAATTTAACAAAATGTTAATTAAAGGAAGGATGGTGCATTGGTTAGGATACTAGCTTCTAACTTAGGTGTGCCAAAGTCTTTCTGTGTGACCTTAGGCAAGTGACTGATGCCTAGATTATTAAAAGTATCCAGGCGTTGCTCCACTCAGTGTTGCAAGGCTCAATGACTTACACAGCTAAGTCTGGTTTTCAGCAATAATTTGGGCACTTAGGAGTCTAAGTTGATTGAAAGTTAATGAGACTTAGGCTTCTAAGTGCCTACGTCACTTTTGAAAAGGAGATTTCACCACCTAAATCACTTAGGCTTTGCACCATTGACTGGAGCAGTAGCCAAATACCTTTATAAATTTGGTCCATAGTCTCTCTGTGCCACAGTTCTATATCTGTGAAATTGCAATAATTGTACTTCCCATTTTGTCAAAGTACTGATGTGACAATAAAACATTAAAAGATTATAAGTCGCTCAGATGGAAATGAAGGCCCTATACATACCTTAGATAGAAAGATAGATAAGAATTTTGAAAATGATCTGAATCCTTAACCACCAAATCATAGACTGTAAATAAATACTACTAATTAAAGATGTCCCCCATGTCCCAAGAAACAATATTTCTTTAAAAAGACATATCTGTGCATATGATTTAGGCAGCTGGCATCACTCTAGAAATAAAGTTGAACAAGAAAATACCACAACATTTTAACATATGTTTATTAAGAAAAATTACATATGTTTACAATTCAACATATGTTTATAAAGAAAAATAGTGTAGAGAAAGCTATATAAAAATGTGGCATATACGGTAGGAAGATAGGCTACATGCAAAATGCTTATGAGTGTAGAAACAAACAGAACAAGTCACAGAAACTGCAATGTCATGCAAATTTAGGAACTAACTTGTGGTTCCCATGCCCCAAGCGGTTAGAAATTGACTGCACTTTGGAACTGATGTGCTCTAACTACAAGGAAGAGTACTGAATGTAATTACAATTTATGTATCTCTTCTTTCCTTTCATCAGCCAACCCAAAGTGTTACAGGCCCATGTTCTCCAGAAAACCAAGTACTCTCTTACTATGAGGGAAAATGTTGCTAAAAATGAGAGCAAAGTAATGAAGGGGTGAAAAACAAACAACAAATTTTCTCAATCTTCAGTGAAATATGCATCCAGCCCCTCCAGTTCTGTATCTGCTTCTGTGTTTGAAGAATTGGGAATGGAACATGAATTTGTACTTTTCTGACTGCTCGGTTTTTGCTGGGAGTTTTCTGGTTCACTTGGTTCTTTCTTCGCTTCTCTACCACCACTTAGTAGCCTCTGACTCTCTGCAAAATATTGATTGGGATGATTCAAAGAAAACCCAATATCATCAACCTGTACACAGAAGGAAAGAAAAAGGAATTATTATACAGTATTTCAAAAGGTGAGTTTCAGATTAGATTAAATACATTCAGTAGCATTAGTCATTTAACTAGTTTATCTTTTGCTTAAGAAAACGGGGGGATCATTTTGCAGATACTTGTCTGATTCAATACTATCATGCAAAGGATCTATACAAACCTCCTTCTCCTATATTTTAGGAACAAAACATTATTGTTTTAAAAACCCTGTAAGATATTATTTTAACACTGTCTTTCTTGTGTTGTTGCACGAAACACAAATAAATGTAAATAAAACATGCAAAACTACGTAAGTGTGGAAACTATATAGGCTGTTACCTGGTGAACCCAACTTACTTTTTACATCCATTTTTTCCCAACTTTGCAGGTGGGCTCCAGACTAGTCTAGGATTAATGGACCAGAGGGGAACAGCAGTAAGGACAGGCAAAGTTGCATGAAACAAATCTGGATTGGCTCTCAATATAAAATCTGAGGCCATGGATAAAACTGTAGATCCACTGTCCCTACTCGCACCGCAGCCCTGACTGATGTTGACTACAGAAGTGATTTATATTCAACAAGGCTGCAGATTTAGGTAGAAGGCCATTGGCCTCCTTGTCTCTGCTCCACTGGCACTGGGCTAAGCTGGCAGGACATGAGTGATCCAACTCCATGGAACCCCAGTGGGCACCTGTCTACCAAACAGCATGTAAGCTTCTGATTAGTGGGAAAGAAGGAAGAGAAACCACTATAATGTGCATTCTACTTTATTTTGAATTGCTTGTGAAAGTCAGGCAGGTCTTTTCATTCAACTACCATAATTATGTATTTTGGTTTGTGATTGCTCCTATTAGTTAAATCTCTAGTCATTTACACAATCTGAAAACTAGTTAAACAGTTATCAAACATACCAAAACATTAAAAATAATCTTCACAGTCCTAAAAGCAAGCTACTCGGCCGTATCCATTTCACAGCCTCATTTATAACTCCTATCCCTCCTATCGTCAAGGTCTTACAAGCTTCAAACATCTATAAACAAGCCAGAAAGTCTTTTAAAAGGAACTCTTAGTCAAGTTTTCCTCAGCATCCACCCTTTAAAGCCCTTCATTACCTTCCCACAAGCCACAGGAAAACCAGGGAGAACAATTAAAAAGATCACCAACTCTAGGATCTGATGAACCAAGGTGGAAGGGCAAGTTCCAAAGTTAAGAGGCACCAATTGGAAATTCTCGGCTGCCAATATCCTTTTTGTACTAGGAACAGGCTGTCGGTGAAAGCATATCAGATGACTACAAATGCCACAGTATCATATGAAAACAAATTACTGAGGACTTTATAGGTCAAAATCAACACTTTATAGTTCACCTATTAGTCAATCCGACGCCAGTGCAATCATGCATTCTGATGTCATGTGCTCTTTGCATAAAACATTGCTGTATAAATGCAGAGTCACATTCTATACTAGTTCCAAACTTCGAAGGGTTTTAAATTAGATTGTATTATAATAATCTAGCCTTGATGTGACAAAGGCCTGGATAACTGCAGTGAGATCCTACATAAGAAAGAAAAGGTCAGAACCTCCTTGCCAAATACATGATGAAAAGCAGACTTAGCAACTGCTACTGCCTAAGTATGTAGAAGCAATTGGGACTGCAATATGACTGTCACATTAAAAATCTTAAAAGCAAGTGAGGTACATACACCCTCTCCCCTAATCTGGAGTGCTGATTAATCTATGCTACTTCTTTTGACTATTTTCCCCATTCTTTAGATTTCATCTCTGTATTATGTGAGTAAGGCTATGTTTACACTGACGGCGGCAAAATCGCCGCCGCCAGATTTTTGATCTTTCATGATCGACTGAGTGGTCAGTGAGACCCCCTCAATCGATCAATCAGTCGACTGAGTAAGTCCACCCCCTCAAGTAGCGTAGCACTGCGTCGATGGGAACACTGTTTCCGTCGGCTCAGTGCAGTGTGAACAGCGCGCAGAAGGGAAGCTGAGCAGTCAACGTCAGTTACGCAAATTACTCTGCGTAGTTGCGTAACTCCCGTCGACTGCTGCTGAATCACACGGTCAGTGTGAACCAGCCCTAGGTCTTAGCCAGCCTACACCAGCAGTGTCTGAAGAGAGAATTATGGAGCTGAGTGTTTCATCAAATTGAAGGCCACTCAACCCAAATCTCTTTACTAGCCTTCCTGTTTTATCCTTAGAATCTCAGTCTGGTTTTTTGGACAGTAACTCTTTTTTCTCCTATCAAAACTATGAACTATGAAAAAACAAGTATCTGTTTGTATGAAAAAGAAGTTGCAAGATGAGATGTATAAATTGAGATTTTTCACAAATGACTTGGGGTTTTACCCACACAGCTCCCATTAATTCAACTGAATCTTATAGTCATCTTTGAATATCTTAAATGTAGTCTCCACACACTTCTTCCCCATGTTCAAGTTGAAGGGTATTGCTGAGTCTTACTAGAACGTCATCAGCTGCAGTTTGGACAACTCTGCTTTAAGGAAATTCTGCACTTATACTCTATTGCTTTTTTACTGCTTCTGCTCAGTCTATTTTCCCAAAAATATATTTCCATGAGGATTTTTCTGCTCTGTACTGCTCTGATGGCATAAAACTTAATCTGAGAAATTAATGGCTTGTTTGATCCACAAATAAAAACAAGGCGCATATGTGTATTTCCTTGCTTTTTGTGTTTAGTCAGACTGTTTGTGTTATTTTTAAGAAAAAAAATATTATTTTGTAAGTAACCTAGGCATTTACAACTTTTAAAAATTGTATAATTAATTCTTCCTTAAAGGTTCTTTGTGTCTTCACAACTTAAACAAACCAGCAATAGACTGAAACTGAATTTCTTCGGTAAGTTTTTCAGTTTCATTTATAGATGCAATTAATTCAGCATGAAAGGAAAAATAAAACTATATATGATGTACTATAAAAAAAAGTTGATCTTATAATCTATATTGATCCAGAGAAAAGGGCATTTTACTTTAAACAAATTTTACTTTATATCATCTAATAGGTAATGATATCGTAAACATTTCTTTAGATGCAATATATTTTTCTCACATTGACCTTCACGCAAACATTGGTCTCACATTTCTGCTGTACCAAATGTGGTTTTGAAAGGAAGTGAGGCAACAGCGTTGCACCTCTGGGATCTTTAGGTTTTAATAAAGCAGTTTCCAATGACAGTTGATAATGAGGCAGCTGGTATTACAGAAAAAGCCATATGGAACAATCCTAGTGGTACAGCAAATGGTATCAATTAGCTATGATTCATTTTCAAAAGCTTTCACTAAATGAGATTTGATCACAAAGGACAGTGAAATGCAAACGTACATTCCCCACCCTCCCCACTTTAAATAAGCAAAAGGATAGTGGCATTCATTTTCCAAATAAAGTAGGGAACAACAGGTGGTTAAATAAAATTAGAAATGTAATAATGTTAAAACATCAATATTTGGCAAATTATAACAAAGTTGACAAAGTCTCTATAATTATAAGACACTTTTCCTTACATTTTTAACATAATGTACTCTTAACTATAGAGATCTAAAACATTCTGTATTACAAAGTTCACAAACAGATATAGTCACAAAGATTTTATTTAGATTTTTTCATAATTTGGTTTTAAAAAATCAGGCAAGAATATTTACTGGTACTAAAGAATAACTTTAAAAAAAAAAGACACACTAATTTAGAAAGAAACTGATGTTGTACCAATTGCTGAAGAAGCATCACTTGTGCAAATTATATAGGCATTCACAATAATTAAATTAAATTAATTAAAAATGAATTAGCCATTTTATTATGTATCTACATGCTTAAAATTGGGGCCTTAAAATATGTTTATTTAGACTGCTCTTGAATTTTGGTATGCAATCTAATTTCAAAGCAACAATCATTTTATACACTTGTTACTGTGACAGACTGCCTATAATCTATCAATAATTAATAGCTGATATCAGTGTGTTATTTCTTTAACATTATTACTATTTGTCCATATGCAGCTAAGACCTCTAAATTCTTTGTCAGGTAAGGAAATACGCTTTTCCCAATTTTGGAGTTGTCTCGGTCTCTCAAATAAATTAAAATGAAATATTATTGTTATGGTGTTAGTGTAAAGGCATTTCTCTGCATTCTGCTTTTTCTATTTTGGGCTACTTTGCCATGGTTTCTCATTTTCAGACTCTCAATTGGACTTACTTTAATATAAATCAAAAGCCACAGCTAACAACAGTCTAAAGTAGTAAGTGAGAATATGAAATGATTTATTTCAAATTCAAGTAAAAATCTTAGTATCCAAATAATTTGCTCAAATTTAGCCAAGTTACAAGCCTCTGAAAAATTGTTAGCATGCTCAATAGAGGCTTTTTAGAGTCTGGCAGCTAAATTATATGAAGAATATTTCTTCCCTAGGCTATAGGTGCTGAGAAAGACTTTCCAGGAAATTTGTCCTCCTTGTTGCTGGAGCCACTGTAGCATTGGTCACAGAAACTGAGAGCAGGACGACTGACTCATCTGTGCTCTCGATATTTCCACTGCTGGTACCAAGGCGCTGTGGAGGAAAATGAGGAAGTGACCTGACTGAAAGGAAGAGAGCTGAGAAATGAGAAAGGGGAGTATTCGCAGGAGTCAGAGGGTGAGGAGGAGTAGAGGTGGGGGAAGGCAGGAGCTATAGGATGTGGGAGGAGGAAAGAGGAGAAATAGGGAGGGAGCCACACAGAGGGGTGTGTGTGTGTGTGTGTATGAGAGCAGAGAGCTGCAGTGTGGGGCTGGAAGGCATATAGCTGCAGAGAGGGAGGGAGGCTGCAGGCAGGGGACAAAGGGTGGGACAGGAAGACATATGAAGGGAGACAAAATGTAAGACCCCTACAGATGATAGCCCTATTAATAAATATTATGAACCCCTTTTTTTGGATGCATATATCTGATGTTTGTATAGTTTTGCCTCTAATGACTAGAAATGTTCACTTCTGTCTGGTATCCATTCATTACTTTTGTGGCTAACATTGAACAGGGCCTATTCCCATACCCTTGCTGTGGCAGCTGAACTCTGTTCTATTAAAGCCCTTCTTATTGTCTTATTCTGAGGCAGCTCAGTTCTCTTTGCTCCAATCCTATTCAGTCTCTCTTTTACCCTTCCCTTAATAGGCTTGGTTCTCCTGTGCCTGATGTCTCAGACCAACTACAGCTTCCCCTGTTGTCTAGGAGCATAAAACTTGACTCTTATTTGCCTAAATAGCACTTTTCCTTGTTTTAGGGCCTTTGGCAATATTTTTTCCAATGTGTTTGCTACACAGTAGAATTAAAATTAAGAAGAAATTATAAGAAAATATAAACTCTCTCGTTAGAGACAAATAGCAAGCTGGACTTCCGCAAACAATAAGCTGCAATGGCATGGTCCTTAGGCTAGAAAAAAGAGTACAGAGCTTTGGAGAGGGAATATATATATTATTTAAATTGGGGCCGAGAGACAAGTATTGGGGTTTACACCTTCAGACTCTTATGCTGTAAAGTGACATAGGAAAGAAACAGGAACTACAAACCATTTATCCAAGGAAGAGAATACAATCATGAATAGATTTTGGATACATACACTGGAGATTTCATTATTTCTTATGGCCTGAGCTAGTGTTGCCAACTCTCATGATTTACGACGAGTCTTGCTATAACCACTGGCTATCTTAAAACTCTAGCTCCCAGATTCTGGTGATTTATGTGATAATTTCAGCTTTCATTTAATAGGTAAGTTTCTAGCCCTCAAAACTGCTGAGAAGTGTTTGAAACATGCCCCAAGTGTACCCCAAAAGCTCAACAACTGGAAGTGAAATAAAAAGAAGAACACATAATTGATTATTTTTAAAACATTTGATGATTTTTAAGACAATCTTCTGAGTTGGGGCCCGATCCATATTTTATTTTGTTTTTAATGTTTGGAGTTGAAAATACTGAGTGCATTTGTAGAAAATACCTTTATGGATGAGGTCACAGATGAGGAAAGTCAAAAGTAATTTGAATGGTGTAACTAAGGACCTTATCAGGGACATAAAGATATCACAAGAAACCTGACACCCGTAGGTCTATTCACCAACTCTTACTCTTTGACAGTCTGCCCAGAAAGAAAAACAGGAAAAAATGGGGGAGCTGAGGATTGGGTCAACTCAGGTATAATGAGGAATACTAGATACATCATGCAAACTGCTTGTTTTGCTTTAGTTTGATTTTCTCTCTCTATTCTTACTATTGTTTTACTATAGTACTATAGTCTACGATAGTCTAGGTGTTAGTAGTTTGAGAATTCTATCCAGACTATCTTGAAGAAGTGGATCAACTTTCACCCTTTAACAGACTGATGGAGGAGTGGCTGGAGCACACCCAGTTTAAGATTCTCAGTGAAAAGGACATGGACTAAGGAATCCTCTCTCACAGGGTGCTCAGATTGTTTTCAGAAATACTATCCAACAGATACAAGAGAAACACCTAGTGACCATGTGCTGGATGCTCACCATGCTGCTATGTTTGGATCCAACCCCTGGATCTCCACATGTTCTTCATCTGACCTGGTCTGGGCACATTCAGGCACTGTCTCTGGTTGCAGACTCCCTGTTTAACACCCCTTCCTGAGATATGGGTCTCTGCTCCAACTGCCTAGGATCTGAAGTTAGTGCACACTCCTCAGAGTTCAAGGCTATGAACCATCTGGATTACGTTTACACTCTTTGTGGACTTTGTGAAAGTTAAAGCAAGTAACACAAGAATGTCTAAAGCAAACACATAAGATCTACGCAAAAATTACAAAAAGCCTGCATGTAAAACCCTTCCTTCAGTGTCCTCGTCACTCTGAGAGCCCATTGGGTTTTGGTCAGTCCTCTCGGGGTCTCAGCACCCACCTAGTCTTACCTTTTTGCTCTGGTCAGTGAGAGTCCCTGCTAAGAGCAGAACTTGTCCTATTTTTATAAAATTCCAGCCCTCTCTGTCAGATGACTTCCTAAGCAGCTTCGGGTCCCTTGTCAGGTGATTCTTTGCTTGATTATAGTCCATCTTAAGTCCAGACTAGGAAAGCTGTTTCCCCCATGTAGCAGCCACCTCATTGTTCTAAGGTCCTTCCAACTGAATGGAAGATAACGAGGTTAATTACTCTCCATTGCTCATTTTTGGTAGCCTTCTTTCCTAGTGGATACAGAGAGTCTCTTCTAACACCTCCTGGATATTCTAGTCCATTACAATCAAGACAGCATTCACAAAACAGAATAAAAGCTACAGACTGGTATAGACATATGTAGGCATATGCTAATTTGTCACAGGCCACAAAACAATTTAAGAGACCTATGGTGACAGACAGCCAGTTCATCCATTTAAACAATTACCTCCCCTTTAAACTTTTTATATCATAGGTACACACACTAAGATAGAGCCAGGGGTCTCTTTTAAAAAAGCCATCAAATACAGAAAATATCTCAAATCCAGCTAGCGCAAACGGTAAGAGTTATCAAAAGAATAGCGAAGTGGAATTTTTTTTTTTCTATAATAGCGGCAGATGTTTGAAGTTTCAGTGGCATTACTGTCTTCAGGGCAGCTAATGATATGCAACTTAGAAAGGATAAGAATAAAGTCACAGAAAATATTACTTTATAACAATTCAGAAATGACTCAATGTCACCAACGTGTTATTTACGCTCATATATGCAGCCTGAGAAACACTTATGATCATACAGGCCTAGAGCTCCCAGCATCCCTCACCAGTATGCCAAGGAAAACTAAAAGGTATACTTGCCTTTGAGTACACTGAATTATGTAGAACATACCCTGAAAGAAATGGAAGAAAGTAGGACATAACCCACTTTCATTAACTATTTTTACATCTGCATAAGGTAATTTTTAACCACATACGTCAATAAGAAATGTGCTTGTTAGATAAAATATGATTGGTTCTGCCACTTGAACAAGTTATGAAACTGTAACTGAAACCACAAGAAAGTAGGTAGATACATCGTAAACAAACATAATTGGTGGAACTGAGTTAGGCAGTAAACTTGAACCAGACCCCCCCCCCTCATGAAACTTTAAATAGATATGAGAAATAATGGAAAATTACTCATATGTGAGCTTTGTATTGCATACAGAATGGAAACGTATGGAGGACATGAATCATCTTCAAGTGTACAGGAAAATGTTACCATCAATGTGACATTACACACTTACATTATTCAACCATATATTAATCGACCACAAAATGTAACGGGCAAGTAAAATATTGTAAACAAGCAGGGTATAAAAACTTAGCTTTTAGACAGAGAAAGTTGGAATACAGGGACACTGCAAGCCTGTTCTCCAGATTGGCGATGTATTATCCTTTACCTTTCTCTGCTGTCTTATCTTTGATAACCAAGCTAAATCAATGTTTGTTAATTGATACCAAATTCATGGTCCATTTTGGTCAATTTCACTGTCAGAGGATTTTAAAAATAGTCAATTTCATAGTTTCAGATGTTTACACCTGAAATTTCACAGTGTTGTAACCGTGGGGATCCCGACCCAGAATAGTGTTGTGGGGATTGCCAAACTGTTGTAGGTGGATTGCGGGATTGCCACACTCACTTCTGTGCTGCCTACAGAGCTTGGCTCTGAAGACAGCAGCTGCAGACCTTCCTGCAGCCGGGGAGTTCCTGGAGGTGGGTTTGATCTCCCCTGTGTTGTTGGGAGTGCCCCAGTTGCAGGGCTCCTAGCTGTTAGTCCCAGGGGGAAATGGGGGACTGTGAAGGGACAGGACTACTTCTTCCCCTGAGCGGCTGCTCTCGGGGGGTACGTCAGACTCACCTCCAGGAACCTCCCCCAGCTGCAGGAAGCTCCGCAGCTGTGCTACATGAACAGTTGGTAACACCCTACATACAAAAGATGATAAACACGTGTCTGATGACAGTGCAGCCATGGAGTTTCTTGCAACTGAGGGAGGTACACAGAGGTGGCTCTGATCTCCCCCCGAGAGTGTGCGTGCAGGGGAAGAGGAAGTCCCATCCCTCCCCAGCCCCAGCAGGACTAGCAGCTGGAGCCTGGTGCACGTTAGGAGCCCTCAGATGGGGGACTCCCAGGCCTGTCCATCCCCATACTCTAGAATAGCTAGATTTCACAGAGGAGATCTGATTTCATGATCCGTGATGCGTTTTTCACAGCGTGAATTTGGTAGGGCCCTAGTTATTGATCAATGAGATGTCAGATAATCTAAATCAAACCCTAACACACTGTTAAAAATTATACCACTACAGGATTACGAAGTATTATTATTGTCTAGCAGTGTTTGGAAGTTTATAGAATTAAGTAATTTAAACCCTTTTTATAGGACATTAAAGAAGAAAAGATGTTTCAAATTAGCAACTTACTGAACAGTCCATTCAGAAGTCATTAAGCCAATCTTTCAGTGCAGTCAAAATTTAAACCATTAATTTTACAAAACAGAATTATCTAATTAACCAAAAATGTAAGCCACCCACACGGGCTTCATATCCCAGTAGATTAAATTACTAAACTCATGTAACCTTAGAAATCACAGTTTTCTTTCCTGATGCTGATGACTAGAACAGCAGTAAATTTGGTGACATCATACGTGGAATAATAAGACAAGTGAAGAAGCATATTATAAGATAGGTAAAGAAACAGCATAAATTCTATCTTCCCTGTGGTATATCATTTGAGAACCATTCACGTCAGTCAGGCTTTACAGTGGGGCAATATGACCAAGGGACTTCTTGATGCCCACTGGCAGATAGCACACACGGATGCATAGGATTACAGGGATTCCCTGAGTCTGGTCTCTACATAAAAGTTCATCAAAGAGTGTCACGTAAGGTCCTTACTGAAAGCTTTTGTGTCACACTGATCATTATAACTATTGCAATGTATGTACGGATAATATATAAGGAGTTGTGTGTATATACTAAAAGCTTTGCTCTTAAGTTCTGTGAGTTGGGGCTGGTCACCAGAAGATGATAAACAAGTTTATTTCAGGCAGGAGATGCTTTTCTACCCGTCTGACTACATGTAAATTGCGTATTGTATACTTCACAATATATGCCAATTTACAGTCTGAGCAAAATGCTAATCAAGTGACTGCAAAGTCTCCAGGTGAGATTCTATAGAGGAAAAAAGCAGTGCAGGGTATTTATTTACAAGTGAATCCAATGGATGGTTGGAACTACATCTGGGGGTATAAAGACACATGCAGGTATCCTTTACCTAGGGGACAAGCTGCCAGTTGGCTTGTCTTAAGAATGGAGGATCACATCCAGTCTGGCTATATAATGTTGGGAGAAAAACTTTGTGTGAGCTAAATTTTATGAGACAGGAGAACGTCTTGGTAGTTAAATTCAGGCTCTAGAAGCATGTTATGATTTCATTTTATATATAACCATTTGTTCTTCTCAAATCCCTGTTCTTTGTTAAACAAACTTTTACTTGTTTTCACTATAAACAAACCTTAGGTCTTGTCCACAACTGAGGTTGCATCTAGTGTGCATGTAGCTACACGTTGCAGCGAAAGGCAGCCTGTGTCCACACTCACTGTAGTGTGTAGCTACGTGAGGCTGTGAAAGGCTCTGGCAGTCAGGAGGCAGCAGGGAAAGACTCTGACTGTGGGAAGTGTCCAGTGGAACAGGACACAGGATATTCCAGAGTGCTCGGGGGTTGGAGCATGTCTGTTTGCTTACCTGCATAGGGACAGCAGAGCCTGGATAGGCTGAGAGGGGAGGGCTTATATTACCTGTGGCTGGTGACACCAGAGAGCTGACTCCAGGAAGGCAGAGACAATGCTTCTTTATGTTAACAGCAGGAAGTTGCAAGATGCCTCACAACCCTGGGTACCCTCAGGAAGTGTCACAGGTATTCCTCATCTGCATGATACTAGGGGCAGACCAGATCTTTACTCTGGATTAGGACCACCTCTTAGGAAGAACTCTTCAGAAAGAGACATTGCTCATCTTGTGTTGTAACAAGTTCTTCGAGATGTGCCCCTCCTACGGGTGCCCCACTTCAGGTGTGCATACACCACACACACCTTCGACTGGAGATTTGCATTAGCAATGTCTATTTGGCCAACTGATGTGTATCTCTTGTAATACCAATATCTAAACCTCAAGTAATACAAAGCTATCATTTGTGAATTTCCTCCAAGATGCCAAAAAATCTTCAGCACTGCTTAGAGAAGTTGCCACGTTCATGTCTTAGGCAAAAGCTTTTGCTTGGTTCCTCAAGGTTCTATACCAAGAATAAAAGTCAGGTTTGGCTGGCTCAGCAATGTATGCTTACAATCAAAGGAATGCAGATGAGAGTAGCTAGCCTTTCAGTGCAATGCAGGCCAGATTGCAAGCCTGTTGCTGAACCTATGTGCATCCAAGATCAGCTGGAAAACTAAAGAGAAACAATACAAGGAAGACACACTCAAAAGTGCAACTGTGGTCTCCTTCTCTGAGTAGTCATCTAAAAGACTTCCTTTCTGCCTTTCTGCCCTCAGCCACTGAGAATAAAGATTGGGAAGGAACCATGCTACAGTGATTGTAGCCACCTTCTCATTGACCCCTTCGATCTTTGGTTCTCAGATCTGATTTAACTGGAATTGGAACCTCCTCTCAGATTCCCAATATATACGCATGCTTTCTAACCCATCAGCTGCGAAGCTGAGAGGAGGGACTAAGGTCACTCATTCTAAGGTCAGGAGGGACCACTCTGATCATCTAGTTTGGCCTCCTGCATAACACACGCCACAGAAAACTTGGGAAACCCAAAGATAAAAAAAGCTTTTGGAGCTGAATTGTTTTCCAGAGAACTTGATCATCCAATTCTCAGGACCTGCAGCAATGGTCTCCTCTAAAAATGTAATTTCTACTCTGGAAGAGCAGTGGCTTAAACAGGAACACTGAAGATGCTTCACTAGAAGGAAGAAGGGACTTATTCCCTTAACTAAAGCTTCAGTAACTGCTGTGTCTCTATACTCTCCAAAGAGAGAACAACATCAGATGTTAGCCAGCAATTCCAGTATCTTCAACTGGAGCCATAATTGCCCCTAGTACCAGGCTTTGGAATTTTTGAATGTATAGCAAATCAGATTCAAGTGAAACATCAGATCTGAAAACACTTCCAGTTTAAGTAGATATTATGTATGTTTTTATTTGCTTGTTTATTTGTTGTTTTCCACATTGACAAGGGCCTTCAAGTTGAGCACAGATCTGCATAATAAGAGACTGCAGCCTCAGGGCATCAGTTTAGCCTGAGTGATGATGTTATTCTCCTGTATTTGAGGGAATACTCCCTCAGCTGCCCTTTACTAAGGAGACTGCAACATATTTAACGTTAGCCACATTAATGAAGACTTAGTCCTTAGGTACATGTAGGTCTTAAAAAGGAATTTCCACTCCACCTTAATTACACCTTCAAATTAGGGAAAAATTACTTTTCTTCAACTTTCCAGGGTGCAATTTTGTGTGTGTTTCATTTTCTAAAAAGGTAAATAACTCCTATGTGATTTCTATTCCTTACATCTGACAAAGTGGGTTACAGCCCACGAAAGCTTATGCCTGCAGAAATTAAATTTGTTAGTCTTTAAAGTGCTACAGGACTCTCGTTGTTTTTGCTGTATACAGACTAACATGGCTACCCCTCTGGAACTTTATACCCCATTTGTTAATAATTCTGGAAAGCTTAGTTGAGAGTCTGAAGTATCTCACTCAAAGCCACAACTTTAGAAATTTCTCCTTCTCAGCAGAAGATCTAGAGGGGAGAAAGAAATTTTAAATCTTTGTGCTTTGTGCAGCTGATTGTGAGCAATATCTTTCATTATACCCTGGGCCAAACCCCTGAAAGAAGAGGAGTGGGATCCTGTGAGGGAGAAAGCACTTTATCAGGGAGACTGAAAGGACAGCCTACTGGCATGCATTCTGAACATCTCCCTAAGGAAAATTATAGCCACTTTATGACCTCCTGTGGGACCCCAGAAGGCTGGGAGGGAAAGAAAGGTAGGTCCATCTCACAGAAAAGGTGATCTGAATCACTTTACCCATGCTCCCTGCTATTGGATCCAGGTTGAGTGGGCACTGACTGAACAGAATGAGGAGTGAGCTGGATCACTGGTATCAGAAAGGTCACAAGGGCTGGCATTTTTCAGGGCAACTGAGGTCCTGTAGGTGAAACAGCTTGTGGGAAAGGAGGATGTTTTGCAGCACTCTCAACCACCTTGGCATCAGCTTTGCCTATATGCTGGCTGAAACCGAACTTCTTCCTCTGAGATTCAGAAGGCTCCAATGAAATTTTCTGCTCACTGTGTGAGCTGTGGGAAAAGGGGTCCCAAGCCTTGGATAGAGAAGAGGAGGCTTTGAAAAACTTACCTTGTCTGACTCCAAGCACTGATTCTGGTCTCAGTGAAAAGAGCATCCTGCTCAACCTTCTCAGTGTGGCTCTCACCCACATAAAAGCTGGGAGCTCCATTTAATTGTTATCTGTTCAACTGTGTGGACTTCACGAACGTACCACCTGGGAGCTGGTTTTCTGTGTCTGTCATTTTTGCAGGAGGAAGTTAGGAGAGGTGCTGTCCTTTAAGCCTTCCTCAGAAAGCATATATATGTATGTGATCATCAGTTTTAAGGAGAAAGGCCTTGAAGCCCTGAAGAAACTTATTGATAATTAGCTACAAATCTTTTACAAACCATGTGAAAGCTCTGTTACAAAGAGACCCCTGGAGTCTGCCATGTGTGCCATTTGGAAGCAAAGATTTCTGGAGAGTTCTTTATGAGGAGCAATCCTAACTCCAAGATCAGAGCAACGATCTGGTTTGCTTCCTGTTGCCATGGGAATGGAGAACACCTCCCCATGAAGATTGACTGACATGCAGGGGACAGAGAATAGACTTAACTCACCATTACAGATATGACGGTATTTCAGAATAAAAACTCCAGGGTAGGACATACCACTTTCACAAAGGAATGGCATGTGGTATTTTCTCAAGTTTCTTAAATTCATAGATTCTAAAGCCAGAAGGGATTACTGTGATCACCTAATCCGACCTTCTGCATAATGCAGGCAATAGACATTCCCCAAAATACGTCCTGTTTGAACTGCAGCATATCTTTTAGAAAAAAACCCAATCTTGATTTTAAAATGGTCAGTGAACAAATCAAACATAATTGATTCAAAGATTAAATACCCTCACTATTAAACACCTTATTTCCAGTTTGAATTTGTCCAGCTTCAACTTCCAGCCACTGGATCTGGTTATATCCTTGTCTGCTAGATTAAAGAGCCTATTATCAAATATTTGTTCCCCATGTAGGTGCTTATAGACTTATCAAGACTTAACCTTCTCATTGTTAAACTAAGTAGATTGAACTTCTTCAGTCTATCACTATAAGGCATATTTTCAAATCCTTTAATAATTCCTTGTTATAATCATAAATTATAACTAGTTTATATATTTTTCAATCCACAGCATGCTTGTTGACACTGAGAGTCCTCTTCTCTTGTTTTCCTAAGCTTTTAGCCACTATTCAAAGACTCATATTACCAACACTATACATACATTTTGCTGTGTCACTGATTACATACTCTTACACAGCATTCCCAGCACATCAGTCCAGGTAGCAGGGAACCAGGGAAACAAACACAACCCCCCTAAACACCCTGGTTCAGAGCACTATCAAGAAGGCCCCCCATCTTAACTGATTTTGTTTACACTCTTCTCTCATTTTTTCAAATGTAAGTGAATTATTGCTCATAAAATGCACCAGTTTAACCACCCTGGAAATTGAGGTCTTCTATTTATCCCCTGAACATGTACAGCACTATGATAATATAAGCTGCCTCATATAACCTTGCCTTGGAAGGATCACTTCTAGAAGACAGACTTCAGTAGCCATGGGTAAAATTTTCAACAGTGCTTTAAGTGATTTAGAAGCTCAAGACTTTCAATGGGACTTAGGCCCCTAAATCACTTAGGCACTTATGAAAATTTCACTCCCCAGCTAATGAATCATTGGATTCTCTACTGAGATTGTCAGGGACATTTAAAACATTTAGATATGCATATTTTGGATAAATAAAATTTATTTCTATACATATTTTGGAGTCAATGATTTATTCAAATGTTGGACGTACCCAAAATCTCAAATAATCAGGGTTTTCCTGTAAAATGATTTTTTTAATGCAGTGAATACCTAAGAACTAGAAACTGAACTGTGATTAACAAATTCATTCTGTATAGGCAAATGAACAACCTTCAGACTGTACTGATTTTCAGTTGCACCTGATGCAGACTCAGTTTGAACCACTGACCTAGAACTGAAAGGATCTTTATCCTAATTACTATAATTAGTATTAGTCCCCTCTGCTTTCAATCCACTCATTAATTTCTTTATCACATTACCACATGATAGCTTCAAAGAAAATGAGTACCCATATATTTTCTTCTTTTAGGTTATCGCGTGGTAAGTAACAGCGCTGACTTAAGTGACCATAAACCATTGTTGTGTTATCTCCTGATAAATACGCATATAACTCAGGTCACCAGTGCAATTATCCCAGCATCATCACAATGTGCACAACAGTACCACATCAACTACCACTAAGACTCACACAACTGCTTTTAATTGATAAAATATTCTTAGTATTTGAATGGTATCTTTGTCTTAGAGAGGCAGGGTGGGCCAGGTGGCAGGGCACTATCGTAGGATTTGTGAGACCTGGCATCAAGGCTTTGTTTTGCAGCTTAGCCTTTCTGTAAAATGGAAAATAGTCTGACCCTACTTCATAATGCAAAGACATTAATCTATGAGGTGCTAAGATATACTACAGTGATTGGTGCCATAAAAGCACATAAGATAGAGGGCTTTCATAGTTTTTAAAATATATTTTTCATATTATTTATTATATAATACAATTCAATAATTACTATAGAAAAATTATAGGAGATGAACTAAGCAAAGAGAAAACACTCTCATACAGAATGTTTTCAATTTGTCTTAAGTAAAAAACTAACCATATTATTACCACCAAAAAAAAAAAATTAAAAATTAAAAAGCAATCAAGCTCAGAAAGAAAATTAGGTAGGAAGTATTCAAATGATTAGTCACCATAAATTAATGATACCAATACGTTCCAAAAAAGTTTAAAAGAGTTTTCACTGGTGGTTACTGTTTTAGTTGCATCCACTACAAATTCCATTAGGCTTCTTTCTTTTAAAAAAAGAGAATAGACAACTTTGGTGTTTGTGAAATAGATAATGTACAAAAGTGGTGACTTTTCAGAAGCTATCATATTGTTTTGATACATCTTATTGCCCTTTTGTATTTTTATATATCTATATTACAAAAGTGATATGTATGAGTATAAAATATTTTATGCAAAAAATCATGCTAAAATACATAGCACCAAGGCTTATGTTAATTAACTCATAAAAATTAACAAGATATGACAACCAATGATGGATGTGATAACTGCAGAGAGCCTCTGGAGTTTCATGCATGACTTCCAGGGCCCTTTCTACAGACAAAAGTACCCTTCTTATTGTACGATAAAAATTAAATATGTACTTACATCATGTGTCAACTGGAAGTATTTCTGACAGGCCAGCTGGTAATGCATACCTTTCACTAACTCCAAAATCTGTAGAAAAAAGGAGTGCAATTAGAAATAGCATTCATTCGGAACTGAAGAATACTAAGTTGATCTTTTATCATTGACCTTTATAAGATACCTCACAACAGACAGGCATATAATGCAAAAAAGTACATTGCACATGACACCCCGGTCACCCATGTCCTGTAATAACTCTGGCTCTGTTCCATCCTACCCTGGTTGCTTAAATACATTTTGGTTGCATTAAAAACAAAACAACTACAAATAGAAAGAGATGTTCTGGTGATTTCAATACCTTTTTAAGTGCAGGAAAATATATCCTGGTATTATATTTCTAACAGTTACTGACAGAATATCATATTGAAACATCTCTTATATAATTGCAGACATAGATCTAGTGATTCAAGTGGTTGAAGCATGTAGCAATCAAGTAGAATGTTTATATTTTTATTTTCCACATTATCACTTCTTATAGATGCAACATAAAATACCGATGTGCTGCCATCAAGAAATTTTAATGCAAACCCCTTAAAGAAAAGTATTTGTAAGAGGGAAAGGCTTTTACTGACAATCAGATTTCCTTTTTTGAAATGAAGTTATTTCTAGTAAAGCACAGAAGAATTTGCAAGTGAAAAAGTCTGTTTTGAACACCTCTGAGGAACATCATCCTATCTTTTGTAAATACAATTCGCTTCCCAGTTCTACCTCATGTAATCTCTTCTCTGCTGCATAAACTCCTATTCTTATCAGCAAAATATCACTTGAAATGTTTAAAGTTGCATAATCATCTTCCTCCCTTAAATAATCAAAATGTATACTTTCTTTGTTTATCAAACAGAGAAAGTTGCTGGAATGAAGAAATAACCTCAGTACAGGGAAAATAATTCTTGAAAAATGTTAATTTCTAGCCCTTTTTTCAATGGCTAACCTTTCTTTCTGCAGTAAGCTCATGTTTAAATCCCTGCTGCACTCATTTTTGGATGTTGTGTTATAATTATTGACCAATGTACAAATACATTACATTTGCAGAATAGATCAAATCACTACACACTGCCAAGAAAGTGCGTAACTGCACTGGTTCTCTGTTACAACTCAGCTGATTAAATTTCTAAGCTTCTTGTCACTTCTGTTAAATCCTGTGTAAAAAGGCCAAAGCCATAGCCAGCTACCCAATAAGTCCCGCAATCAGGGGCTGTCTATGTATCTGACCTGTCCACTTTCTGAAGTTGTCTTGTAGAAAATAGATTATAAATAAATAAATAAAAAGTGAAAACAAAGAAGAAACATACCTCTTCATAGAATCATAGAATATTAGAGTTGGAAGGGACCTCAGGAGGTCATCTAGTCCAACCCCCTGCTCAAAGCAGGACTAACCTCAGCTATATCATCCCAGCCAGGGCTTTGTCAATCCTCAGCTTAAAAACCTCTAAAGATGGAGATTCCACCACCTCCCTAGGTAACCCATTCCAGTGTTTCACCACCCTCCTAGTGAAAAACGTTTTCCTAATGTCCAACCAAAACCTCCCCCACTGCAATTTGAGACCGTTGCTCCTTGTTCTGTCATCTGTCACCACTGAGAACAGCCTAGCTCCATCCTCCCTGGAACCCCCTTTCAGGTACTTAAAGGCTGCTATCAAATCCCCCCTCATTCTTCTCTTTTGCAAACTAAACAAGCCCAGTTCCCTCAGCATCTCCTCATAAGTCCTGTGCTCCAGCCCCCTAATCATTTTTGTTGCCCTCCGCTGGACTCTCTCCAACTTCTCCACATCCTTTTTGTAGTGGGGGGCCCAAATCTGGACATAATACTCCAAATGCGGCCTTACCAATGCCGAATAGAGGGGAATAATCACTTCCCGTGACCTGCTGGCAATGCTCCTCCTAATGCAGCCCGATATGCTATTAGCCTTCTTGGCAACCAGGGCACACTGCTGACTCATATCCAGCTTTTTATCCACTGTTACCCCCAGGTCCTTTTCTGCAGAACTGCTGCCTAGCTCGTCGGTCCCCAGTCTATAGCTGTGCATGGGATTCTTCCTTCCTCAGTGGAGGACTCTGCACTTTTCTTTGTTGAATCTCATTAGATTTCTTTTGGCCCTCTTATCCAAAACAGTTCCAATACATTTTATCTTATTTTTCCCTACTATTTCTATAAAATGAAAGTAAAAGAATATCATGCAGAAGAATGATTTTTGTGGGAAGAGGAATATGTTAACACCAACCACATTGTATTCATGTTTATAACTCCTTTTTAAAATTAAAAAACAACATCCAAAAAATTCTGACCTGGAAACTTAAGGGAATAAAAAATAAATAAATAAATAAATATACTAACCTTCTGTAATTGTTGTTCTTTGAGATATGTTGCTCATGTCCATTCCATGTTAGGTGTCTGTCCATCCATGTACACGCTACCGGAGATTTTTTTGCTTTAGTGGTATCTTTGGGGCTGCCTCTGGCACCCTCTGGAGCCCCACACTCATGTGGTGGTATACGAGGTGTTGCCAGTGCTGTTACCCCCCAGTTCCTTCTTGCCGTCAACTCTAATGGCAGAGATGGGGAGTGGGCCATGGAATGGACATGCGCAACACATCTCAGAGAACAACAGTTACAGAAGGTTAGTAACCGTTATTTCTTCTTCGAATGCTTGCTCATGTCGATTTCATGTTAGGTGACTCACAAACAGTATCCCTGGAGGTGGGCTTGGAGTTCATGGATGTGCCATTTGCAGTACTGCTCTGCAAAGCTGGCATCGTCTCGGGCCTGCTGGGTTATAGCGTAATGGGATGTGAAGGTACAAACTGAAGATCAGGTAGCAGCTCTGCAGATATCCTGGATCGGTACCTGCACCAGGAAGGCTGCTGAAGAGGCATTGCACCCTGGTACACTGAGCTGTTACAATCACTGGTGGAGGCACCTTTGCTTCTTTGTAACAGAACTTGATGCAGGCAGTTATCCACAAGGAGGTTCTCAAGGAGGAGCCTGGCAGACCTTTCATCCTATCTGCTACCGCAACAAAGAGTTGCGTCGACCTATTGAAGGGTTTAGTCCTCTTGATGTGAGAGGCCAAGACCCATCTAACATCCAGGGTATGCAACCTATGCTCTTCCCTGGACCCACGTAGCTTCAGAAAAAATATGTCCTGGTTACTGTGGAACTGCGACACGACACCGCCTTTGGCTAGAAGCCAGGGTGGGACTGCCGTTGGACCTTTCCCTTATAAAATATTATATATGGAGACTTCCAGGTGCGCACCCTAATCTCAGAAACCTTTTGTGATGAGGTGATCGCCACCAGGAAGGAGATTTTCCGGGAGAGGAGCAGCAGGGAACAGGAAGTCAATGGTTCGAATGAGGGTCCAGTGAGCCCTGATAAGACTAGGTTCAGGTCCCACGGAGGGATAGGGTCCCTAAGTTGAGGGTAAAGCCTCTCCAGGTCTTTTAGGAACCTGATCATCATGACATGAGAAGAGACTGAGCTACTTTAGATCAGAGGATGAAAGGCTGAAGTAACTGCCAGATGAACTTTCCATGACAAGAGAGCTAGGCCTTGATGCTTGAGACGTAACAGGTAGTCCAATATGGACTGAATCGAGGCTTAGTTAGGGGAGAGATTTCAGCTTGAAGCCCAACAGGAAAACCTCATCCATTTGGCTGGGTATGTTGCTCTGGTGAAAGGTATTCTGCTGCCAATCAGGGCCTGCTGAACTTGGGTTGAACAAGCCCGCTCCTCTGTATTCAGCCATGAAGCAGCCAAGCCATCAGGTGCAGGGATGCTAGGTCCGCGTGCAACAGATGGCTGTGGTCCTGGGAGAGTAGGTCTGGCCAGATGGGAGATTCAACTGTTGAGAACTGCAGTAGCGTGCCGAACCAGTTCTAATCTGGCCACGCCAGAGCTATCAGTATCATGTTTGTCCTGTCCCGTTTGATCTTCAAGAGGACCTTATGAACCAACAGGAAGGTGTACATCAATGCCCCCACCAATGAGAGCAGGAAGGCACTGGACACGGAGTCTCTGGCAAGCCCGCAGATCGAGCAGAACCAGTGGCACTTCCTGTTCTGTATGGATGCGAAAAGGTCCACTTGGGAAGTCCCCCACCTCTGGAAAATGATGCTGATAACCTCTGAGTGGAATGACCACTTGGGATGAGACAAAAAGGACCTGCTGAGGAGATCTACCAGGACATTCCTGGCACCATGGAGATGTGAGGCCACAATATGTTGTTTTGCACACAAAAGTCCCACAAGCAGAGGGCTTCTTGGCACAAGGCTGACGAATGGGCTCCACCCTGCTTGTTGATGTAAAATATCATGGTGGTGTTGTCCATTAGAACTTGGACTGTTCTGCCTGTCAGGTAGAGAAGGAACACCTGACAAACCAGATGTATTGCCTTGAGTTCCCTGGCATTTATTTGGAGGAAGCAATCCTCCTGTGCCCAGAACCCTTGTATGCTGATATCATTAAGGTAGGCTCCCCACCCCAAATCCGATGTGTCAGATACCAGTGTTACCAGAAGTGATGGTCCTTTGAAGAGTATTCCTTCCAATGCCGACTGAGGAGCTGTCTACTATGTCAGGGACGGTAGGATGAGTGGTGGGACTGTGACTACATGATCCAAATTGTATTTGCCGGGGCATAGACTGACTCTAGCCATGACTGCAGTGGTCTGAAACGCAGATGTGAATGCAACATGAGTGCAGGTTGCAATATGGCCCAGCAGTTTGAGGCATGCCTGGCAGTTGTGAGAGGGTGGGTTCAAACATGCGTGATGAGGTCTGTCATAGCTAGGAACCTGGGCTCCAGGAGGAAGGCCCTGACCTGGGTGGAGTCGAGGACTGCACCTATAAACTCTATCCACTAGACTGGGGACAAAGTTGACTTCTGCTCGTTCACGAGCAGGCCCAGATATTGGCAGGTGGCCTGTACCAAACTGAGCCTGCATTTAACCCAAGCTTGCGATCTGCCCCTGATGAGCCATACCAATCCCTCAGATCCAATGAATGAATGATAGAAGCTAAGGAAACCATGAGAAACTTCAGTGTTTTGGAATACCTATTGAGGTGCTGCAGCTCCAGGATAGGTCTGAGAGCTCCCTTGGCCTTTGGGATAAAAAAGTAATAGGAATAAAAAACCCTTTCCTCTGATGCCTTGAGGGACTTCCTCCACGGCCCCCATCCATAGTAGAGTTTCCACCTCCTGGGCAAGAAGTTGCTTGTGAGAAGGGTCCCTGAACAGGGATGGGAGAGGGAGTGTGTGGGGGGGAGAACTGAAGAGAACTGCAGGGTGTAACCATTTAATAAGGTGTTGAGGACCCTACAGTCCGATATAACTTGGGCCCATGCAGGGAGGAATGAAGATAAACGGTTGAGAAATAAACGGGGACATGGATCCTGAAAGGAGACTGGGATGCTGTCCTTGGGCACACCCTCAAAATGATTGACACGGACCACTCGGGTAGTGCATAGGGGCCAGTTGAGTTGTGGAGGAGGCTGGAGTAGGGTGGCGATGTTTAAATCCTCTATCTCTCTCTTTTCTTTTATCGGAGACTTACCGAGGCAGGCCCGAGAATCTAGGCTTTTGCGTCGGAGGGCAGAATTGCTTTCTGGAGTCTGGCGGGATGTACAGTCCCAGGGAGCGTAAAGTGGCCCTAGAATCTTTTAGGCCCTGGAGCCTGGTATCAGTCTGCTCCAAAAAAAGGGCATTGCCTTCAAAAGGGAGATCCTATATGGACTGCCTCACCTCCTAGGATAATCCCGATGATTGCAGCCAGGAACTTCTGTGCATAGACACCGCAGAGGTCATCGACTTGTCCATTGAATTAGCTGCGTCTAACGCTGTTTGTTGGGAAGCTCTAGCTACAGTCTTGCCTTCCTTTAGGATGGATGTGAACTACTGTCTGGTCTCTTGTGACAGCAAGTCCTTGAATTTTGCCATTGAGTCCCACATGTTGTAGTTATATCTCCCCAGCAATGCTTGCTGATTGGAGATCCTAAGCTGAAGACTGGCTGTGGAATAAATCTTTCTCCCAAACAGGTCCAGCTTCTTTACAACTTTATTTTTGGATGTCGAGCTCGCCTGTCCCTCTTATTTGTGGCGGGACCCCGGGGGTGGGTGTGAGAAAAGATATTCATGTCCCTTGGCAGGAACAAAATATTTCTTTTTGGCCCTTTTAGATGTTGGTGGCAGGGAGGACGTGGTCTGCCATAAGGCCTTGGCTACCTTAAGCACCCCTCTGTGCACTGGTGATGTGACCTTGGCCAGTGCCACAGCTGCCAGAATTTCAAAGAGGCTGTCTGTGAGCTCCTCTACCTCTAAACCCAGTTGGAGGTGATCCTTCTGAGGCATTCCTGATGGGCCTGGAAGTCATCCGGAGGGATTGTAGGGGTCGGGCCGGTGACCGCATTATCCAGGGATGACGAGGATGATGGGATCACCAGGGAAGGGGGATGGCATTTCCTCCTCTTCCTCAGGGGCTGTCCCTAGTGCTAGATCTTGTGGTTTGGTGCTAGTGTTGGAACCCGAATCCTATTCCCTCACCAGGCTGGTCGGTACCATGGACCACCTTTCAGAAGCGGCTGTGACAACTGGTAAGAATAGGGTCCTGGCATCATGGGGATCCCCCACAGATTCCAGTACGGCTACTAGACCGGCCATTACCCCTGGGGCCAGCTTCCTACCATGTGACCCACACCTAAAGCTTATGCACATGATGGCTGGTGCTTTTGGGATTGATGGCTGGATTCTCCTTCCGATTCCAAGGAGGATGGCTCTTCTCTCAGGGACCATGGTGGAGCAGACAGCGCTTCCACCTGTTGGCTACAATGAGGCACCGGGGAATGGTGCTTCCTGAGAGTGATGCCACTGGGGAGGGGGGTAGGAGTGGCGAGACGGCAGAGAGTGGTGTGGCATTAGGGAATGGGGTGATGGAGATCGGTACTAGGGGCCCTGTGACCGGCACCACGTCATCGATGACCAATGTCTGAATGACAAAGACCAGTACTGGAATAGGTGATACATGGCCGAGGACTCATGCCTCAGAGCCAGGGATCGGGGGCATGGAGCCAGCACAGAGACCTTCGCTGAGGTGCAAGAGACTGGGGACGAGGTGTTACAGACTGGTGCTGGGATTCAGAGATGCAGCATTGGTCGGTTGACCACTGTAATTATTCCATATCAGGTTTTTCCCTGGAGGTGGATGCCTTCAACAATTCCACTGCCAAGGGAAGGTCCCACAGAGAGGGGGGTACTGTTAGGGCCATAAGTCCCTGGCTGCTTGAAAAACCTCCGGTGTCAAAGGCACCACTATGTGGAGGGGCTCACTCCCATTCCAGGAGTTGGAGGTGGTTCCCTCAGCGGGCTTGAAGCTCTTGGGGAGGAAGCTAGTTCCTGCCACTCCAATGTAGGCAACTGGCTCAACAAGGGTTCCTGTCTTTTTGTCCTTTTTGAGCACAGGAGAACAACCTCTGTCTGTGTGCTGTTTCTTCTGCCATTTCTTCAGTACCGGTGAAGGCAAGCAGCATCAAGAAGGGCCTGGTGCTGGCTGTGCTCCTAGCGGGACCACTAAAGTCATCTATATTGCTATTAAATATACACAAAAAACTAAATTATAACAACTATAAACCACTTCGAAGCACTTGCAATTGCAACAGAGAGGCATTCCAGTAACCGTCCTAGGTGGAAGGAAGGAACTGAGGGGGGCACAGGGCCGGTGGCACCTCATATACTGCTGCATGAGCGCAGTGCTCCAGAGGGCATCAGTCGGCCCTCCAGATATCACTAAGGCAACAAAATCTCCGGTAGCCGTGCATGTGGACATGCACACATCGAACAAGGAATTGATATGAGCAAGCACTCAAAGTAGTATTGATAATACATTTAGTGTTAGTCATTGAAAAGTTATGATTGACAAAAAACACCCTGCCTGATATCTGTACAGGCGTCATTTAAACTATTGGTTTTTGTGTTTTGAATATACAATCTGTGCTCTGGAAGATGATTTGGAATACTTGGAAGACCAAATATCCTCTTCATGACAACCAAGGATGGAAGGCATAAAATGCATATTTTGCTGGGGTCCTTAGATAAATATTTGGATTAATAATCAGGCATTATTGCTTTTCATCCTTAGAACTCAAAGAGCTTTACAAAGGAGGTCAGTATCATTATCTTCATTTTACAGATAAGGAAACACACAGAAGTAAAGTGACCTGCTGAAGGTCATACAGCTAGTCAGCCAGTGACAGACCCTAGAACTGAAGCCAGGTTTCTGAGTCTCAATCCAGTGATTTATCCACTAGGTTACAGTGCCTCTAAAGCCACTCTTGGGCTGAAATCTGGTGAGAGTTGTTACAACCTACAGAACTGGAAGTGAACAGCTCCAAGTGTTGATTATGATAGGATACAGATGGTGCAATCTACTAGCTCCTAAAGAACAAAGGATTGGTAAGAATATATTCTCACACAGAAATCTAGATAAAGGGTAAATATTCATGTAATGACTGAAAAGCGGACATGATTAGTAGTTTTTACATTTGAAAACATTTAGCTATTGTTTAAGTGTTACTTCTGCAATATATTTTGATAATTACCCTTGAAAACATTAGTATTTATTTTAACTTTTTGTGCTGTATATATTTAGCTCATAATTTTGTTAGACATGTAAATGTATTTATCTGAATTTTTCCCTTTGAAACCATTATGCATTTTAATTTCTGATGAAAGTAATTGGTAAAGAAGAAATATCTTAGTCTAATCTGTTCATCTCAGAAACAGTACTGAACACCTTAGAGGAACTTGAAAAGTTAATGCTTTCCCTCAAGTCTATTATACAAGAAAAATGTTTGCATTTCCTTAAAAACAGACTATCTACCAACTTAATGTTGGTCTGCATGATAGTCTCTGACAATAAAAGACAGTTCTCATGATCTCACCAAAGCTATCTCAGACATGCAAATATGAAAAATTAAATGCTAATATTCACTTCAAGTTTCAGCTCTGTTATACCACTGCTTCATTATAAGCATACCAAAAAGTGATTATAGGAGTCCTCCATCATTTTTCTTGTATTAATAAATGTAATCCTATACCTCTTGGTTATCCAGGAATATCTCATATATTTTGAGAATAAGAGTCACAAAGCTCGACAAACAGAAAATTTGGGTACAAACATAGTTTCCTAGGAATGTGGAAAACATTTTAAAAGGGCATCAAACTTGACCAACATATTAAGACAACGTTATCAAAGAAAATTCTGGTTGATTAGCTAGTCATCTTTCCAATAAAATGAGTTAGGTTTAACTCTTCACTTCCAGATTGCAAGCTGATCAAAGAACTGCACTGCTAATGCTATCGTACGATTGCTTTGAAGAGAAGAAGCAGGCAACGATCAAGCTTAGTGTCTGGTTACTGAACACATATAATGATTCTCATTATCTTTTACCAAACTGCTGCTGTCTTCTCCACCAGTTCAGGGAGATGAACTGAACAACTATCAGCAATGGATTTGGGGGAAGCAGCCATTAACACAAGCTCAGCAGCGGATAGTGGCTGTTAAATATGTTCCAAAGTTAGAAAGGCAGGTGCAAATCAGTTTTTCAGAAACAAAGACTCACTGGCATCCCAGCGCCACATGTTAAAGAGCTATCACGGGCTTAAGAAGCCATTCGCTAGCAACTGGAAGGTGTAAATAAGACTGTGTGTCACCATGACTCAGTATGAATGTTTCTAGCACAAGAAACTGAATTTATAAGGAGGAGGAAAACACTTGACTTCACCTCTCTTCCTCCCATCTCTCTGCTCCTGATATCAATGAGTCTCAAAGAACTGAATTAAGGGGGAGTGGTCCCAGGCTAAAAGGAGAGCCATCCTGTGAAATTTACAACAACGTATGGTGAGACAAAACCTTTGCTTAAGTTCACTTTGCTTGTTAAATTAGGTATTAGCTTGTGTATTACTTTTTTATTTTCGTTTGTAACCAATCCTGACTTTTATGCATCATCACGTGTAATCACTTGAAATCTGCATTTCTGTAGTTAATAAATTTATCTTATTATTTTATTTTAATGTGTGTGCTTAGATTTAAGTGTGTGGGAAACTCCATTTGGGATAACATGTCCTTTTCCTTTCATGACATGATGGACTTTCTATGAGCTTCTATTGTTCAGTAGTGTGCTGGACAATACAAGACACACATTTCTGGGGGAACAAGGCTGGGACTAAGAATTTGTGGGTGTCACTCTGTATGTAATTCATGAGTGACTGGCCAGAATGTTCATGTATTTAACTGGGCGTGAATTTGCATGCTCAAGGCTGTGTGAGCGGGTCAGGAGGCGATGCTCTGGCAACATAGCAATGTAAAAGGTACCCCAGGTTAGAGAATTAAGGGGACACAGCTGTTCAAAGGTCCAGATTGTATCCTGGGTAATGTCATAACCACTGCTAGCTTTTTCTAGCTGTTCTAGTGCTACAATTCAGAACAAACCAGGAAGAAACAATGTTTGCATAGCACTCATTCTTGGATAAATTCAACATAGATCCCTCTGCAAGGTGAAGAAGAGGAGCCATGTAGGGAGATACTGGTGTCAACAAGTGAAGCTAGCTTCTTGATGCCAAACCAGAATCTGCCTCTAGCAACTCCAAGAAAATAAAGCTTCTTCCTAAGGAGAACCTACCTATCTCACACATATTGCCTCAATCTTTGCTTTCTACACTGACCCTAACCAAAAGGAGAACAATCTCCCTATCCTCTCAACATTCCTTCAATCCACTCAGCTATTAGGACATATAACCATACAGATTCTCCTGTTGTGTTAACTAGGAGCTGGATCTTGGAGGAGAAATTCAAAGCACTATACTAAATGTTCCTAAAGGCCATTAAATTGTTCCAGTATCCACAAAATAAACTTGGCACACAGAGAGCCCCTTCTGTTCTTCAAAGTGAGTCTTCTTACCGACATTAACAAAGTACTCCATAGACCAGCTTGTAGTCAAGCAGGTGGAGGAGATTTTCTGTGTAAAGAAATGTGAACGTTAAAACATTAAAAAAAAAAAAAGCTGTTGTGGAGCAAACACACAGCATCAAGAAGTAATATCTGACCGTAGAGAAGCCATATGTGAAGCATGTTAAACTATACCCACCTTTAAGAAGAAAATAGGAAATACATTTGTATTTTTATTTTAAAAGGACACATGTACTGATAATACATTGGGACATTTGAAAACACAACTGTACATTGTTTTTTCAGTAGCATTATGGAGACACAGAGATATACTTGAAACTGTTTACTAATTCACAGTAGCAATCTTTTTTTCTTTCCACAAATATCCAAAAAATTTGCATTAAATCACTTTATTCTGTAGATTCTTGAGGACTAATTTGCCTTTGAATCATACTCCTCCCTTTAGTTCTTATTTACCTTTTCTTTCACTGCATCTGCAACTTTCTTTTCTGATTTTGCTTTAGTGACCAATAATGAGGTTAAGATGATGTTTGACAGCTGTGTCCAACCACCTGCTCTCTAGATCTTTGGCTTACAGTTAAGATGTTGTACAGATAGATAACAATCAGTAATTACTGAACCCAAGGTACTTTCACTTACTCAAGGTCAGTTTCTTTTGAGTTTTTTTGTTTGTTTGTTTTTTAATTGCTGCAGTTTCTTCTACTCTTAAAAATGCAATCTTTCTATTATAGCGTTAACCCTATTTCTAACCTTCATTTTATTTCAAAAGTGACTGAAGATGTGATTGAAATGCAGCTTCTGGTGATTGAGGTGCAACTCAACATACTTGAACACATTATTGTTTTTTCAATTTCAGGTCAGTTTCTAAACCTATTCTGTTAGGACTTTACTGTGACCTTCATTTACTTGCTGATACGGGGCATGTGCCTTTTTGTTGCTGTTCGATATTTCATTTGTATTTTACACTGAACACCATGAATTTCTGAAAGCTCCATTTCTATAGAACATATACATGTATGTTATACTCTATCTGATTTAAACCCTGTTTTCTCAAAATGCTCAGTTGTAGTCTATGAAATCATTCATTCAGTTTTTCCACAGTTCCTGCTCCATTATACCCCTCATTTCTGTGTTTCTTGTAGGTAACACTATTTGGTCTCATGGTTTTCAGCATCACATATCTTGGCAATATTTTACGTGATGATATTTTTTAAATTTTGGTGATGCAATAGCTTCCTCAGAACTCGGTATCACCACAGCAGAGAAAATCCACTGCAAAGCAACAAGACTGGTTATATTCAAAGTAACATTTACAAAAGTCAAAATAAGTCTTTAAAAAGAGCAATAATCATCCCCAACGCACCTGCTTCATCAGAGTCTCTTTAAAAAATCTACACAGAGGTTCCACTACAAACAACTCTTCCTTAACTTTTCACTTTTATTGTATAGGTCCCTTAGGCATAACCCTTAATTTTTAAGAGTGCCAGTGAAGAACTCATTAAATATCTAAAAGCTGAGCAAGTAAACATCTGAATGAAAAGAATGCATCAATATATTAACATATTTGTTGCAGTAACCCCTGGATAGACTGTTAAATGAAGATAGAAATTTTTTAATTTTAAACTTTGAAAGAAAATAATTTATATGCTAGTGAGGTTTTTTTTTTCAGTTTCAGCAGTCCACTGCTGAAAGTCTGCTGTGTGAGCAACCTTAGCTCTTCCATTTCCTGTGTCTGACTGCTTAACTTTGCAACCTTCCAGTTTTTAAATATACTATTTTTAATTTAATATGGTTTTGTATTTGGAAATTAGATGCTTTGCAAACTCTTTTTTCAGCTATTTCTGGGAGATACATTTTCTATTAATTAGCAGGCCCTTCCTGAGTTTTAAATTTAGAAAAAGACTGGATAAAAATATTTTCAAATGTTTTTTTTAGAGTTGAATATGGTATAAAATCTTTTTATTTTCTTGTCTCCCTCCTGCTGCTCAAACAGATTAGATGTGTTTTATATGCAGCAACTCCATTTTTTTCATATATTTTCTCAGACCTCTTTTCCTATGTCATCTCTTCCCCTTTTATGTTGTCCATCTCTATCCCCACCCCACATCCACAATATGGTTTTAGCCAATTTCACTTTAGATCTGTTCTACTCTACTTCACCAACCTGTGGTGCTAGTTACATTAATAGGGATTGCAAACAATATATGCCACGGAAGGCCTGGAGGTTGAGCAGTGGAAATTACATCACATAGTAGCCAGCATATTCTTTTTTATGCTTGCAAAGAGGATTTAGTATTTAATGGACTGGTCCTACAAACTCATGCGTTTAATTTTATACACCCTGAGTAGTCCCACTGAAATCAATAAGATTATTCATCCTTAAGGATACACCCAACATCTAGCAATATATGAAGAATCATAAACTAAATCTAACAATCAAAATGCTGGTCACAATCAGAAGAGGTGTAATGTGAGATAAAATGGGGAAAGATACTCTTAAAACATAGTTACTGTTCATGAAATAACAGAAAGGCTGAATGTCATCTTATACTGATAAATATTTCCCAACTAAAAATTTTTTTAAGAACTTTTAGTAGTTTGTATTTATAGGAACACATACAAAGGAGTTACAAAGATTTATCTTTGCTATAAAACTTCCCAGACATAGTGCTACTTTTAAGTCTCTTACACTGTCCACTTTGAAAGATTTAATCATTAAAAACTATTTACAATTTTTTAGATTTAATATGGACAATAGCTGCCTCAAGGTCTTCAGACAGTGGATCTTAACCAATCTCCTGAGGAAGCCAAATGATGTACAGTTGCTAGCATGCAGGTTGAATACTTTTTTAAAGTTTTCTTGATAGCAAGTGTCTACGGTATCCTATTTTAGGGTTTGTTTTTCAGCCTACTGGATTTACTGAATACTAACAACAAAAGTTCAGGCTTTCTAACAGGTATCTGAACTATTTCCAAATGTATCTTCAAAAACGTAGTCCTGTGCAAAGGTAAATTGTTTTGCAATGGTAGCATATATATCATTTAGAGGTTACAGAGAGAATCTCTACTTTTTTGGAATATGCTCAGTGAATAAGAAGGTTCACCTGCAATGTTTCAAAAGTGTGCCCTCATAAATGATGAAGTTGGGTCATAATTTGAAAGTAAAATACTCAATGCCTAAAATGTGAAGAGCCAAAGAAATCTTAATGGACACCCAATGGTAAATCAAATTTTACCAGGATAATTCGGTGTGTCAACTCAATTGGGTCTAAACCAATAACATCAATTGTTCATGAACTTTTGCTCTTAATGTATATTCTCACAATCACTTAGAATAAGAAATAATACTTTAGTTAGTGAAGGATTTCAGATTTATCTTGGCCTTCCATGTTAAGTAATATTAAGCATTTTTACTTCATTAGGCAAAGAGTTAATCAAACCTTTTAATTATTTAACTTTTCATTTTAAGTGTAACAGCAAATGCACAAATTATCATTCTAATATAAACACATATTAATGTGCTTTGGCAATAAAAAATGATAAAAGTGGATCCATACTGTCATTTGGTATCAACACCAATGGAATACACAAAAAACACTGTCTTGAAACTACTTGAGAACAAGAGGACAAACTTCTTCAGAAGCAAGGAAAAAGATAGTGTTTTTAAATAAACAAAACCTCTCAGTCAATGTTCTAAAACTAATCTAGGATTTATTTTAATCTTTAGAAAGTATAATGAAGTAAATCCTACCAAGTACTGTGCCATTAGTTTTATTTTTACCATAGAAATATATCATGGAAATGTGCAACCATATTACTCGCACAGGTAAAGTCTGTTTGACTATCTCCAACCAATATTAAGATCCACCATGCCCCAAAACACTTCAGATTTCCAAGAGGATGTAGACTATGAGTCTAGTGATTTAACCAACATCTTCTGCTTTAATTCTATTGCCCAGAATTATAACAACTTTAGTAACTGAAAACATATATGTTCTCCATCTATTCTTTGCACCACAAACCTAAAAGCATAATCATTCAAACAACACTGAGCAAAAACCCAATATTAAAGATGAATAGTATTATCATTTCCCATTTTATAGATGCAACAAAATGAGGTCTAGATAAGGCACCACTTAACTTGCAATACTGAGGAATTGTAGATTCCGCAATATAAGGCTTCCACCGCAATTCTGACAGTGAGAGCCCTGGGCGGCCGATAGCAAGAGTCCCTGCTCTCAGCCATGGGTGACTGACAGTAGAAAATTATGGAAAAGTAATAATGGACTTTATTACCACAAATAATATGGTCCATTATTGCTTTTCTCCAAGTTTACATGGCTTGTATGCACCTCAGCTGCAATTTTTTGACAATCATACCTCAATACAAGTAGGGCCTTAAGTATAGATATTTTGAGATAAATGTCACAGAGGCAGTCTATGGCAGAGCTGGGAATAGAACTCAGATTGCTAGAGTTCTGGTTTTCTGCTATAGCTGCAAGACTATTCCTCCACCTCAGGAGAGTCAAAGTCCAAGTTAGGTATCCTTTTGTTTTCCTCCCCCACACAAATTCCTTTTCTTGTAGTAAATAAACAATAATGAACTTAGCTATTTAGTACATATGAATGTCCTGATTGTTGATGTGTATATTACTGTGGAATAATAAACCTGGACCAGAGTTAAAAGGACACTTACTTACTACTTTTTTGTTTTGTTTTTTTAGGTGTGTGGTGTTTAAATTGAGAAACAATTGAGTAAATTTTTTTCTTCAAGAAAGTGCGCTCACTAAATAGAGATTTAGAGAAGCACACATTCCAAAGTAATTTATTTACCACAAAATTTGTCTTTGAAATCTGCAACCTTACTCAGTATGAGACATCCTGAAAAGTATTTACCTTAGCATACCCTTGTATCTTGACACTGTTTTTTGATCCATTAATAATCCAGTATTTTGTCATTTAGTAATGATCACATACTTTTTTCATGAACATTTTATAAGAATACAGACATACATTTATTTTAATACATTACAAATATAAAGTCTAATGCTACACAACCATATGCCAAGTGTCCATTTAGCTACATCACTTCCTAGGGTCATAATTTGAACTTTTAAAAAAACTATTATTAAAAAACTCCTCTAAAGATATAGCAATGGCCTAACCTCCAAAAGGTGAACTTAATGTAAGTCACATATCAAGTACTTGGAGTAAAATGTCAGGATTAATTCCTTATGCTTCAGGGTTGATGAAGGGAATGCCTGCACAAACGTTGAGAGGATTCAACCAACAATTTAGCACAACTAGAACCTGAAAAGGTACTGTGAGCACAGTGTCCAGACACAGATGGCTTGACGAGTATACTGAGGGCAGCCATGTCTGAAGGGGTCTGAGATGCAGCCTTGTGGGTTGAACTACATATGTGCACGAGGCCATGTGCTCTAGGAGCCTCATACAATTTCAGACTGTTGTGATTTGATGAATCTTGAGGTCTGTAACAAGAGATCGAATAGACTGTACTTTCAACTCTGGGAGGAACACTCTGGCCTGGTTAGAGTTCAACAGAGCCCGTATAAACTCTAGCATCTGCACTGGCCAAAGGATAGACTCATCTGCACTGATCAGTAGTCCTAAAGCCTTGAAGGTTGGCTGAATAAGATGACCACTGGATATAATCTGAGCTTGCATCGGCCCTTAACTGGCCAGTCATCTAGGTAAGGGTAGACATGCACGCCTAGTCTCTTGAGGAATATTGCTATCCTGGCCATACATTTTATGAACACCCAACGAGCTGCAGATAAGCCAAATGGAAGCAGTATGAACTAGTAGTGCAAGTGTTTCACTAGGAATCTGAGGAACTTTCCGTGTCCTTGGTATATCAACACATGGAAGTAGGCATCTCTTAAATTGAGGGTGGCATCCAAAGAGGAAATAGTGGATGCGAGGGTGATCATGAGAAACTTTATCTTTTTGAGATAGTAGTTGAGCTGAACAGGTCTAAAGCAGGCCTGAAACCTCCCTTGGCTTTCGGGATTAGGAAAGAAACCTCTCCCTCTTAAATTCTGCAGATCAACTTTATGGCTACTACCTGAAGGAGATATTGAACATTCTGGATCAGAAGTTCTTTATGAGAGGATTCCCTGAAGAGAGACAGGGATGGACGGTGTAGAAATAAATTGGAGTGTGCACCCCACTTCTACAGTGCTCAACATCCAATGGTACATGGTGATATGAAGTCAAGCATTGAGAAAATGGGAAAGGCAGCTTGCAAACAAAGGAAAAACAGGGTCTGGCATCCTGGGAACTGGTACAACATCCTCGAATGTCCCATCAAAATGCCTGCTTACAATCCCCAGGCATTGAAGCAGAGGTAGAAGGAAAAGGTGGTCTATCTCTATAACCTCTGCTCTTCTTTCTCTGCAGGTCCTGTAGGAAGTACTGGAGCAGAATCTGGAGGGGTTGCTGAGGCCTGAACAGTTCCTGAAAGGTATTGGGGTGTTCAACCCAAGGGACTTTAATGTTGCCCTCAAGTCCTTTAACCCATGGAGCTTAGCACCAGTCTGCTCTGAGATAAATGAGGATCCTTCAAAGGGCAGGCCCTGCACAATCTGAAGAAACTACTACGGGACCCCAGAGGACTGCAACCAGGAACTCCTATGCATGGCCATAGCCGAAGCCATAGATCTGGCGGCCTAGTCAGCCACTTCCAGAGCAGCTTACAACACAGCCCTTGCTACTGGATTCCCTTATCCACTAGCAAGGAGAATTCCTATCTAGCATCTTCTGGGAGCATGTCTTCAAATTATAGCATGGAGTCCCATACATTAAAGTCATACCTGCCCAAAAATATGTCCTGAGCTGCAATCCCCCTCCTCCCCCACCCCCCATAGAATAAACTTCCCTACTAACCAGGTCTAACTTCTTTGCATCTTTTTATTTTGGGGTTGTGCCCTGCCTTTCTTCTCATTTGCAGCAGATACCACCAGGGACTTGGGGTGGAGGGTGAAGGGGTGGAGGAAATGGGAGTATAGAAGATTATAACCCTGAGTTTGTACATAATACTTGCAGTCGGCTCTCTTTGAAGTTGGAGAAGAGATGCAGGTTTCTGCCACAGTCCATAATGGCCCCATTGAGAGGAGGGCCACTCTGGAAGGACCCAAGAACAGCTAAAATGTTGATCAGGTAGTGAGAGGATTCTTTTACTTCCTCAACCTGTATGTCCAGACTTAAGGAAACCCTCTTTAACAATTCCTGATGCTCCTGATTGTTATCTTAGGAAGGCAACAACATGCTTGTAGACAGCCTTCTGAGGGGAGGATGAAGAGGAGGCCAGCACTGACTGTGGATGCTCTTCCTCTCTTTTTTGGATCTGCAAGGTCCTGTTGAGCCAGCTCTTTGAGTTCGGTATTCCTGGAGTCAGGAACAGCACTGCCCAGTGGGTAGGTGCCACATGTGTTTCCAAATAGGAGTTCCTGGAATGTAATCTGGAAATTGGGGAAAAGTCCTATCGATTCCAAAAAGGCCATTGGCAGGCAGGGTCCCCCAGCGACCTGCTGGCCAACCACTTGATGGTACTCCTGTGACACGATCTATGGAAGGGTGGTACGGTTTGGAGAAGGAGTAGCGAGAGCAGCTCCGAGGATGGGCAATGTAGGTTCTGATTTCTGGTTCGGAAAACAACTCTCCCTTCTGCTGACCACGGAAGTGCAGTTGTGGATGATGCCAGTGACCGGTGCTGAGGTGGAGAGACCTGCATAGAAGTGACCATCACGGGTTTCCCCTTTGATGGTATTCAAGGGTGAGACATCAGAGGTAGATGAGGCTGGCATGGCACCCAGCATTGTAGCGATCCTGCCTGTTCTCTCATGTCCAATAGCACCGAGAACATCGACTCTTGTACTGCTGGTGATACCAGCACCAACAAGGTCCAAAGATTCCTGGCAGCCACAAATGCCTCTGGCATGGTTGGTACCAAGATAGTGTCAGTACAGTGCGGTGCTGCAGATGTGGAAGGAGCTCATTCTGGCTCCGGATTTGATGGAACCTGTCTAGGTGCTGGAGTCAACAGTGCCATCTTCTGTGGTACTGAAGCAAAGTGCTTGGGCTTAGGCCACACTCTACTCTTATCCCAATGCCTAGCAGACTTCGGTGCCAGTGATCTTCCCCTTTCAGAAGCCTACTTATTATGCTTCTTTTTAAGCACTGGGGATAGTGAATGATGTTGGAACGCTGGTAAATTAGGAGGCGCACTCCTTACTGAAAACAAGACACTTGTTGCTGAATCTGACCAACTTAGTTCAGATGGAGGTTGTAAGTCCACCTCTATGGGTAGAAACTTTAGCTTGGTTTCATGATCTTTCTTCATGCAATAAAGTTACTGCAAATTTGGTAATGCTCTCCAAATTTCTTCCCCCAAGGCACTTCAAGCAACTTGAATGTGGGTCGCTCACAGGCATAGCCCTATTTGCAGGAAATGCAGGGCTTGAAACCCAGTGACTGATGCATCCCTTCGCACCTGGAGTCGACCAAAACCCTGACATGATTAAAAAAAATCTAACTAACTAAATACTAATAACCTTAATAACACTAACTATTTACAACACAAGAGAATACAGTACATTGACAGAACTTCCAAATGCAAGAGCAGTTCAAGCAACTGTCACAGGTGGTAAGAAGGAACTGAGGGGAATGCTGATGGGCTGGATCCTTTATACTGATGCAAGCGACACGTAAAGCAGGGGGTGCTCAAGCTGCCACCCATGGATATCACTGGGGGAAAAAGTTTTCAGCAACTGTGTGCGAAGTGTGTGCACCCCAGGAATGGAATGCACATGTGCAATCACTTGAGGAAGAATGCTACATATCCTGGGCCATAGCACATTATAAGGTAAAAAGTCAGCATACACAATTTAAAAAAAAAAATCTTATCTATACCCACTTATGGCACCCATTTATAGAAATATTTATGTATATACCTCTTGAAGAATAAATCCATATACATTTGGACTACATTTTATGAAACCAAACTAAAACAAGTCTTAAAGCTGTTTACTGAGCATAACTTGTATAGTACAGGCTCCCATGTGTGGGGATTTTGGGGTTGGGTTTTTTTTGTTTTTTTTTTTAAAGCAGAAATGTGTTGTTTTTTTTTATTTGGTTATATTTTTTGCTTTTCTGTGGGAATCCTAATTTCATAGGATCCACCCTTAAAATCCACAAACGGAATTTTGAAGAGTTTCTACATAGACTCAACATAGAATGTTCCTCAGCTTGTTAGAACTCACTGACAGCTGGAGAACTTTACAAGTCACTAAATTAATGCACAGAACCACGTTACCAAAAATAAAAATCGAGCATGTATCACACTAAAAGATTTTAATTCTACAAATGTATTACAGTGGATAACAATGCTTTTTGTACTTGCCCATGGACAGCAATTATTGCTGTTTATCAATCAAACTGAGCTAGAGTTTAAGATGTGCCACAAGTGAGTACATTCTAATCTAAGCCAAGGAGATACATCATAGGATAGCCCTGCTGTTTAAATGGTACAAGATGCCACCAGGCTGTTGGTACTATTAGTGTAAAAATTTAAATTTCTTGATTTCAAGTACAAATTATTTTCTGGCAATTTCTGACAAAATCCAATACAGATAAACAACAGCCTTTAAGGACATTTAAAAATCTACATTTTAGTTCAAATAACTGTGGCATAAAGGACTATCTAGAAATTATTAGCTGATCTACAGCTGTGAATGCAATCCCTTAACTGTATCTGAGGTATCTGCATTTAAAGGTATAGTAAATTTGGAATACAGCCTTGTGCACTGAATGATTAACTGATTTTAATTGGAGGAGAGAGAACAGTATATACCAGTGATCTGAGACTTAAACATATTGCTCCATGACCTTTTATCTTTGTCATATACATTTGGGGTTTGAGCCTATGGGAACATACTCTTATGCATATGCCTATTTCTGCACACAGCTTTGAAAGTGTACATTATGGGTATATTTTCAAAGCTATAGAGGGAATTTATTTGAACAACTTCGATATGTTTTGAGAATTGGGCAGCTAAATTCCTAGTCACAACTCTGAAAGTTTACCCCAAATGTTTTTAATTTCATTTTTACATTTACAATCATTTTACCTTCTCTGTTTTGCCAGATATCAAGGTTTCCTACTGTTATTGACATGCTTCCCTACTAAAAATATTTCTTTCTAGCTGAAATTTCATCATACTAGTAAATAATCTGGTTTCTTTTAGACTGCAGTCTCCATTCCCACTTCTGAACTCTAGCAATGAGTAGGAACTGCCTACCCACCTGGTTTATACGGTGGTTTGTTTTGATTATTTTTTAAACTGATTTAACTATTTTAATAAAGATGGTGATATTTTTACCTAATTAGTTACCGAATTAGTTAAACCCTATTGTGGATGCACTTATATTGTTATAAAGATGTCTTATACCAGTTTAGGGGCTTGTAGTACTTTAAATATATCAGTTTCAAACAAATATAGTTAAAGTGGTACAAAAACTGTGTGTAGACAAACCTTGAGAATAGCACAACTAGACTGCACCAATGTAAAAAACTACAATCATACGGAAGCATGAGCATTTTAGGCTCAAATTCATTTTAATAACTATTTTTGTGTGAGAAATTCTCCTGTAGAGTGGGAGCAACCAGTCTTCTGATAAAACTTTTTGTTTCTTTTCTTTTGTTTTAAATGTTTTAAATGGATAGTTCATTGGACATAGATTAGGGAGAAATTATTTTTATTTTTGGGTCTGCCACTATTCTGCTATGTGAATATGAGCAAGTGACTTCACCAGTCTTCAATCTCAGTTTCCCTATTTATAAAATGGGAATAAGAATACTTACCTTTGCTCATAAAGCATCTTGAGATCTACAGGTGAAAAAGGCTACATAAAAGCAAATCATCATTATTATTATTAATTAAAGAAATAGTACTTTCAAGGGAGTTGGTGACAGTGGCTTCAAAGACTCTACCTCAGTGAAGCTCATTCTTACTTTAGGAAACAAATCTGACTTACCTGAGGTAAGGAACTACGCTGAATATAAAGAAATTGCTCCCTCATGCAAGTACACTGGAGCAATAATTTCAGATGAACCATACCAACACATACTAAAGGTCTCACCAATGTTTCCAATGATCAGATGTGGGGAAAATCTCAACTAGCGCCAAGATTTGAAGCACATAAAAAGATAAGAAACTCAATGAAGCATAACTGATAGCTGAAATGTGCTTAAGACAAATAAATAATCTGTTATTTACTGGCCTGATGCCAGAAAGACATCTGGCTGTTGATTAGCAACTTGTAGGACGAGGTCTGTCATTACTTATACCTGGATTAATAAAAACAAAACAAAATATAGTCCTGTGAGAAAGGACCACAAGTTTGGGGCCTTCCAGAACTGGCAACAAATATGTATGCCTGCACATAAATACTATAGACTATCGTTATTTAATATGTACACTGATTGTTTCTGCAGGAGGCATCCAGGAAAGACTGATTTTAACGGGGCTTTCAAAATTTCCTCTAACTAGTTCAACCTCCTCTGTATACCATATTCATTTCACACTATGAAGGAAGAAAATGTTTTTTCTCTGTTGATTATAGCCTTAAAATAGGTTTCAGCCAGCTAAAGTACATTTAAAAAAAAAAAAAAAACTTCACTGCTGTACTTTCTCAGTTGAGCTCTGTGATGCATTTGGCTTCCTGCAGCAAGGTCTTGGCTGTCCTTTTACACAACCAACTCCTCTGCCAGCACAACAGTGCAAGAAACTGCCTCCCCAATGTCAAAACTTTCTTAATCCTTCATCATTTCTTAGTTACGTCAGGTTTTCAGCAACACTTTATTAATGCTCCCTTTTAAGAAGGTACTGAAATCTTTATAAGATTTTGCTAAACGATGTAATGTGCTTTTGTTGATTAAAGTAATTCAGTACAATGAAGCATTTAAAAACAAATATATATTGGAACAAACAGATTATAAGAATTTTATATTATATAGCAGAGTGACTAATTCGTATCACAATTTCCATTGATTACACAGCACAGTAACTTTCACACTTTCAGACAAGATTAAAAAACAATTCCCCAAAAGAATAATGCTGCCATTAACTGTCAGCTGCAAGAAGCTTTAATAATAAATTGCAGTAAAATAAATTTAAAAGAGAATAGTGTTAAATCCCTTATTGTCCCCACTGCAATATAAAAAAATAAGATTGTAAATTTATGAGCCAATCAATTGAAAAAAAGGTATGACCCCATTTAGCTGTTGGGTGAAACATTATCAGCAGAAGTGATAATGCAGAAAAGCCACGATTCTGACTTAATTCTTTTACATGAAGGGAGATTTCATCTGCATTCTGACAAGTTGTATGTAGCATTGTTAAATGGATATTAAATGAAACTGAAAGGCAGTGCCTGATTCCTCATTACTGAAGAGTCCAAACAGAATATACCCTACCTCAGTTATCCCAGTGGGAGGAATCTTGTATGACTGGAGCTTCTGCTTCAGCAGCTCAGGATCACTGTGGCGGAATGGGCATCCTGACAGAAAGAAAAACCAAGCAAGCACACAAACAAGGCTATTTACCCAGGAGTTAGCACAATAATACACTCGAGAGACTGACTAAGCATTTCTTAATTGTCTAACAGCTTATTAATAAAGAAGTTAATTGCCCATGTGTGCAATTGCTTTACTCTTTTTCTAAAAGACTACTTCACTGTATGGTTACCAGGGCATTACAGGCTCAAGAGTTACACAAAGCATTACAACATAAACAGGCCAAGATTCGCATTCGTTAAGTGGTAAACAGTTTTAATTATATTCCTTATTAACAAGCACAGACAGTCCCAAAACAGCTATCACACTGTTACATTTAAAGTAGTGTCATATACAAAAAGTAACATTAGGCTGTGATGGACACGTACAGCAGACTGGAAAACTAAAGGAAAAGGGGACTTGGTTCTTAAAGGGCACAACAGGATTTATTCCATAGTGAAAATATTTTCAAAAATCCCACCACTGAAAAAAACAAAACAAACAAATGCACGCAATTCTTGCTGCACACAAAGTCAAATGAATGACTTACTACTATATTGACAACAGTCAAACCGGTACAGGTTGTGTGTGTACAGACAGTAGATGGAGATTTAAAAAAGCACCTAAGGGTGTGTCTACATTGCAGCTGGGAGCGAGCCTCCCAATGTGGGTAGACAGACTTGTGCTAGTGGGGATCACGCTCATGCACTAAATATAGTTGTGTGCATGTTGCAGCACTGGCAGAAGCTCAGGCTAGCCATTCAAGCTCAGACCCAGGAGATAAGATGGGCTTCAGGTTGGGAGGCTAGCCCAAGTCCCTGCCAGCGCTGCAACATATCCACAGTGCTATTTTACTTCACTAGCATGAGCCCCACCAACACAATCTGGGGAACTCGTTTTTATGTGCAGTCTAGACGTATCCTACAGGATTGAAGAGCACAAGTCCTACTGAATGAATGCCTTTAATCTCTTAGAAACTTTTGAAAGTATCCCCTGTAGTGCACACACACACACACACACACACACACACACACACACACACACACACACACACACAGGCTTTCAAATGGCAGCCTGGCTGGATGAATAGTGCATCATAGTCTTTTCAAAATAAGTTAAGATCAAGGGGTGGACAAAGGGGCAACTCCAGGATCAGAAGGTCCTCCAGAGAATTTAATGCATGGAGGAGTGTAACATTTATGAAATTTAATGAAAAGGAACCAACAATTTGTATTAACTATCAGTTAAATGAAAATATAATTTTTGCCCAAAAGCTCTGCTAAAAGATTAAGCTTCACACAGTACTGATTCCAATATACAGCTCAAAAGACTATAAGTGAGAGTTGTATGTATCTATACCCAGGACTGGTCAGATTGACAAAAATATGTAAAGTCAAGATGTTAAATTTCTTAATTAATCTTAGTTTATTAAACAGACTATGACCATGAGATTCAAAGATGAACAAAGTTGAGTGATTAGCCTTTTAAAAACTAAATGGATGCAATATTACTGGAGAATATTAGCCAATTTGAAAGCAGAGTTTCTGTGAGAAACTTCAGTGCCTGTCTTCTATGACACTTACAAAGCAAATTGGAGATCAGGAAAGAGAGACAGGAAGAAAAAAATTGTGAAGAGCTTGGTGTACACATTGATGTACAGTTGAATGAATTTCTCTTGCCTGACCTACTTCAGTAGTAAGACAAATCACCGGAAGAGTAATAGAGCACTAGCTCATCAGCAATGATTGGTATAAGCTACAAACTACTAATTTCTGCCAGTAATAGAACCATCCAATCAGGTCTCTTCAAGAGATGCTGAGTTCCATAGCTTGTGAATATGTCAGTTATAAATACTCACCATGATAATCCCCTTGATTTGGTGGATTGGACAGGATAATCTTCATGCAGCTGAATGGTGTATAGTCAGTTCTCTTGCCTTCTCTTCCATAGTTATGGCGGATGCTGTAGGCATACCCTTTGTCAAACTGAATGGTAAAAACATGTAAAAGCAGAATATTAGTAAGTGAACTACACATTGTATCAGTGATTCCAGCTACTCTGCAGGACGAAATATTGGACTATGAAAATATGCCTGCCAAAACTATTCAAATGGAGAAAGCTGAAACCAAGTTATTGTTTTTTTAAAAAAGAGGAGGGTGAGAGCGAGAGAAAGATTAAACTGCATTATATGATCTAAAACGTTTTAAAAAATTAAATTTGAGTAATGGTGTTTCAGAAATATGAAGACTTCAAAATTTTGAACACTATCATAGATGGCCATATAGATGAGCCATGAGCCCCTGAGGCTACATTGCAATTAGGCAACCAGGGCTAACCCATGTCAGCTGACTTGGGCTCATGGGGCTCAGGCTGCGGGACTGTAAAATTGTGGTGTAGATGTTCGGACTCTGGGACCCCCCTCCCTCACAGGGTCCAGAGCTCAGGCTCCAGCCTCAGCCCAAACATCTGTGCCACAGTTTTACAGCACTGCAGTCCCAGCCCAAGTCTTCTGACCCAGGAGAGCTGTGGGTGTTTAATTGATGTGTAGACATGCTCTGAGTAAGCCCTTGGAGCTTTAATCACAGCCTTGCTAAAGGCTGCAAGGCTCTAGCCCTTAGAATTTTGATCAGTCCAGCTGTTTGAAGTCTCTGAATGGTTAATCATTCCCTTGTGGTGACCTGAGGTAAGCAGAGAAGACTTGGTATAAAAAAGTCACTTAATAGGTGAACTCAAGATCTGCAAACAGAAGCAGCTAACAGAGGAGTTTTGGAGAGAGTTAGAAAGAGAGTGTGAGAGGCTTTCATTCCAGGTTCAGCATTACATGTAATATCAATAGACAGCAATGGAACAGAGGGGTGACATGTAACAGAGGTGCAATGTTCCCTTTCCTGTCTGAAAACAGAAGAGATTTGCTGTGCAATTTGGTGGCTGTGCTAGAAGAAAAGATTCTTGGATTGGAGAGGCAAGATGAGACGTTACTAAGAATCAGAAAAGCTGAGGAATTCCTAGACAACTAGAGAGGAAGTCAGAGAGGAGGTCTGGCAGTTCATAACCATCAGAGGCAAGAGGTCTTAGCTGCATTCTACATGACTGAAGATATAGGAGGAAACAGACTGTGGCAATCAGAAAGAAGAGACGCAGAAGGAATTCCACGGAGCTAGAAATTTTAAATTGATACCAAGTCCTCAACATGGAAACTGCAGAAGACACATCTAAAGATCCAACAGGTCCAAGGGAATGGAGAGATGCAAGGGATACATGTGGATGGCCCCTTGGACTAAACTGTAAAGAAACCAAGCTTACCCGCAAACAGTTCTCCAACTGTCCAAGGAAACAGATGAACTTTGTTGGAGATTCAATACTCAGAACAATGAAAAGAACATTCTACAAGGAACCAGCAGACAACAAGAGAGCGTGCTACTTTTCTGAAGCCAAGACACAAGATGTCACTCTAAGATTGGACAGGCTTCTGAAGTCTATAGGCAAGGAACCATTAGTGATGGTTCATATTGGCACTAACTACACTGCATTGTGGGATATCTCACAGATAACAGATGACTTCACAGAACTCAGAAGCACACTGAAGAATAATTATGTCCAAGTGATCTGAGATCCTTTCCTGTCCCATGGGCAAAGGAAGACAGAAGATTCTGGAAGAAAATCGTTGGCTAGGTAAGTTGTGGATGGCTTTGGTTTTGTGGAATATCAGTCCACCTTCTATTAGTAGAGGAGGCTATATAGTTTGGATGACCTACATCTCGGTAGAAAGGGGACCAATCTTCTTGGGGACAGGCTGCCTAGAGTAGTCAGGAAGGGGTTAAACTAATAAAAATGGGAGGGTAAAAAGATGGAAGATATGAGCACTCAGCCCAAAAATAGAGATGTTGAGAACAAAATTAATTAAGAAACCAAAGGACACGAAGAGAAGAAATTCATGAACTGCATATACACTAATGCTAGTAACCTGGATAACAAACAAAAGGAAATGGAATTTCTCATTTATGAGCCTAAATTTGATCAAGTTGGTATTATTGAAAACAGGCATGTTAAAATAAATGATTACAAACAATTTATGAAGGATCAAGAGGGCAAAAGAAGAGGGGGAGTGGGATTACCTGTTTCCTAGTAACTGATAATGCAGAAGTAAATAACTTTGAATGCTTATGGATCAATGTCCTAACAGATAAGAATAGCATCTTCATCTATGTCTGCTACAGATCACTAAATCACACTATGGAACAGGATGACTAGTTCCTTACACATCTATCTATAATGTGTAGAAAAAAAAAACTTGCATGATCATGGAGCGCTTCAATTTGAGTGACTTATGCTGGAAGCCTCAGACTGCCATTATTAAAACATCCTTGGAATTTCTGAACATTATAGATGAGAATTTCCTAACTCAATAAGTGTTGCAGTCAACAGTGAATTCTATATTAGATCTTGTCCTAACAGATAAATAGGAAGTGGTCACTGAATTAAAAGTTAATGGTAGCTTTGGTACATCATGACTTGATCACATTTACACTGTGGAAGCAGAATAAAGCCCAGACCAGTAATATATATGCTTGGTACTTTAATTGGGCCAATTTCACAAAGTTGAAAACAATTATTAGCCAAATCAACTGGGAGTAAGAAATTAATTAGAAAAATGTAAATGATAAGAACGCCTTACTAGATGCCCAAAAAAGGCAAAATTCCACAATTGAGGAAGAATGCTGCACTGGTTTAAACACCAACCTGGTTTAGACAGGAAGTGAAGGCAGCTGTAAAAATAAAAAATACATATATATCAAATGGAAGAAAGGAGAAGCTGATGGTAATGCATACAAACCAGAAGTTAAGAATTGTAGAAAATTGATAAGAGAAACCAAGGGACACAAGGAGAAATCTATGATCAGTATAATTAAGGACAATAAGGAGGATTTTTTAAAATACATTATGCACAAAAAGAATTCTGACATAGAACTGGTTCATTGCTACGTAAAAATGGTAGAATTATAACAAAAACGAAGAAAAGGCAGATGTGTGCAATAAGTATTTCTGTTCTGTATTTGGGGAAAAGCAGATGATGTAGTCTCATCAGATGATGATAACATTCATTCTATTCCACTAGTATCTCTGGAATACGTTGAACAGAAGCTACTAAAGTCAGACATTTTTAAATCAGCAGGTCCAAATAACCTGCATCCAAGAGTTTTAAAAGAGTTGTCTATGGACCTTACTGGATCTTTAATTTGATTTTCAATAAATTATGGAGCACTTGAGGAGTTCCAGAAGATTGGAAGAAAGCTAATGTTGTGCTAATGTTTAAAAGGGTAAATGGGATGAGCTTGCTAATTACAGGCTTGTCAGCCTGGCATTGATCCCAGGCATGATAACAGAGAGGCTGATACGGGACTTGATTAATAAAGAACTAAAGGAGGGTAATGTAATTACTGCCGATCAACATGAGGTTGTGAAAAACAGATCTGGTCACACTAACTTCATTTTTTAATGAGATTACAAGTTTGTCTAGTTAATGTAATATACTTAGACTTCTGTTAGACATTTGACTTGGTACCACATGACATTTTTATTAAAAAACTAGAATGATATACAATTAATATGGCACACATTAAATGGATTAAAAACTGGATAAATGATAAATCTCAAAATAAGACTGTAAACAGGGAATCATCACTGAATGGATGTGTTTCCAATAGAATCTTAGAGGGATCGGTTCTTGATCCTACATTATATAACATCTTTATCAGTGCCCTGGAAAAAAACATAAAATCATCATTGATAAAGTTTATAGATGACACAAAATTGGAGAAGTGGTAAGTAGGGAAAAGGACACGTCATTGATTCAGTGCAATTGAGATTGCTTGGTATGTTGGGCATGAGCAAACAGTATGCATTATAAGACAGCTAAATGTAAATGTGTGACCACGGGGGAATACTGTGTCCAGTTATGGTGTCCACAGTTTAAGAAGGATGTTGATAAATCAGAGAGAAGAGCCACAAGAATAGTTAAAGGATTAGAAACATGCGTTATAGTGATAGACTCAAGGAGCTCAATCCATTTAGCTTAAAAAGGAGACGGTTAAGAGATAAGTTGATTACAGTCTATAAGTACCTACATGGGGAATAAATATTTATATGGTCTCTTTAATACAGCAGAGAAAGATATAATATGATCCAATGGCTAGAAGTTGAAGCTGCACAAATTTAGACCAGAAAAGAGGCATAAATTTTTATCAGTGATAGTATTTAACCATTGAAACAATTTACCAAGGGTTGTGATGGGATTCTCCATCACTGACAATTTTTAAATCATGATTGGATGTTTTTCTAAAAGATATCTCTAGGAATTATTCTGGGATAATTCTATATGCTACACAGGTGGTCAGACTAGACAGTCCCATAGATCCTTGGAATCTATGGGAATGGAGCGGATAGGTAATTTGAATTTTTAGTTTTCATATATTCTACAGCAGTGGCCCACAGTGAAATATTTAAACAAAGATTATTCTCATCAGGGTTACACAAAGGAGTTCACACATTCCTTAACAACAGTACACAATTATTTCAGAGAATTTAAGATAAAGAAGCTTGGAAAAATACATCAGATGCCAACACATCAGAGGTACCATTTTCCTGAGGTCTGCAATTTTCTGACACTTAACTGGTTAGTCAGGGTGAATCAATGGTAGAAACCTAGGAGAACACTTTACCCTCAAATTCACAATCTTGCAAGATGCACAGCTTTTGCTCATGTTCTTAGTTAGTTAGTTAGTTAGTTCTGGCTGACTCCTCTGAAGTTTATGTTGATGATCTCGAACTGAAGAGTGGAATTTTAGCAAATTCCACTTGAGGATCAACAGACAGAATATAATGTTTCAGTTCATTAGGAGAGTAACTAAAGAATAATAGTGGAAGATGGGTTAATAAAATTAGTAAACTTCAGCATAAGTACCTCTTCAGCATACGATATATTTATGAAAAGTAACTTCGAAAAAGTGACAGCAATATAGCCTTTTGGATATGCTGTACATTACATACATTTGCAAACTACTGGTATTGTTGTACTGTAATGTACACAGCAATCCTTAAGAACAAATTTTAACTTGAGGGACAGTAATACATTTCACATGAGAAATAAAAGACTTTTCAATTCTTCCCTTAATGGAAACCCGTATCACCATGTAAAATAACAGTTGTATTCTTGTTAAAGCTTAAATTGTAATCAACTCTTTATGTAATACTTTATCTCTGGATTAGATTTAATTAGCAATTATATTGATTTCCGTCTGCTTGTCACAAAACACTGAAAACACTTTTGTGGCAGCTACTGTACTTTAAGATAATGGGATGCAAGAATCAAGAAAAGAAATCCCAAATCTACAATGGTTAACTTTCACAATTACAAGCTACACTCATTTCCTGGAAATCAAAATTTAAACTTGTTTGGGCTATACATCTTATTGGCAATTCAGCATATTCATACTTGAACGGCTGCAAAGTGTCCAGAACATCAAGATGAGAAAACAAAAGAACCAGACAGCTTATGTCTGATATATTACACTTTAAAAAAAAATTACACTCCTTCAATATCTTTCCATAATGCCATTTTTAAAGCAACAGCATAAAGTGCATCCTGTCTATACTATTCTTTAAAGTGTTTTCAGAAATTAATGTAACTGTAAGCAATAATATTCAGTAGTTAAACTATATACAGCTTAATATCTTCAAAGTTCTGAGCAAATAACAACCAATTCTTCCTTGTGCATATGCATTAAGATACAGCCTTCAGTTACATGATCACATACTTTTTTCCCCAGGACATATGCCTCATTCTTTGCACAGGATGAACACATTTCATTTGCTCTTAAAAAGATATATGAACATGCAGTAATACTCAAATGGAGTTTTGCCAATGGAAAGTAAGTCTTTCATGCTTCATGTAGCATTACTTAGTTTGTCACAAAAATAATATTTCTTTTACAGTTTGTGTCATGAAAATTTTGAGCTATACTTTTCACATCGCTCCCCTTTATATTCATAGAAATTATTTTTAATAGCTAACGTTGTATGATGAGAAGCAGGTCTTGCAGTAAATAGAAACAACTGTGTAAAACTAAAATGGCTTTGGGACAAGTTAGATAGATGTATTTTTCATTGTTGCCTTGTACTCAGTCGTCTGTTTTCTTATACTTGGACTGTAAGCTCTTTAGTGCAGGGACAGTCTTTTTGTTCTGCATTTGTACAACCCATGGCACTATGAGGTGCTGATCCATGATTGGGGATCTAGTTGCTAAGGTCATAAAATAAATAATATTATTACTACTGATAGCCATGGATTTTCTAGGTAACTGTTTCATATTATTGATTAATTACTTAATCCAGAGTATTCCGATTGAGAATCAAAACTAAAGATTCAAAAGAAAAGTGTATAGAATAACCAGACTTTTATAAAAACAAATTTGAATGAATTAGATCATATGTCCAAAGGCAGAAGTAGCTTCCACCCAAAAAGCTGCAGATAAACATTTTGAATGGCTTCAGATTGTCTCTACATGAGGCTGAATAAATTGTCATGTATCCATGCAAACAGAATATACAGAGATATTGGTGCAACTGTTAAAGTTATTGAAGAACTTTACAACAGCTGTAAATACTATAATGGAAGTAATATGCTATAGTATTTGAAAGCAGTAACAGATCTTGTAACAGTTATCAAATTCATCCTTGACACAGTGAATGATAACTCTGATTTTGTTCTGTATAACATTAATAGGTGTCATGCTATTAGGTCATTTCCTTCTCTTTTTTTTTTTTTAAAACCATTGACAAGTCCACTTCTTTTACATATTCTATTTTGGTAGCAGAATAATGGGAACAAGACAGCCATTTTCTTTCCTACGCAACTAAGAATTGGGCTATCATAGTTTTAATGAAGCCCCAACCCGGAGGGACCGCAGTGTCTTCAAACAAAGTTTGGGTCGGTTTTGGCTGGTGAAATGGAGGCTGTTGCAGTACTGAGATGATTGTGGTGTGACATCCATTTTCAGAGGTATGGTGAGATGCTGGTACTGGGGCATGGTTGGCAGCCCTGTGTATCTCGTGATGCTGCAAGACATCAAATGGTGCTGACATGGTAGTTGGTGGTAGGTATGTCTGAATGGGATTTCTTTCGTGGTACCAATGCTTTGATACCGCACTCTTTGAGAGCCTCTACTATACCCTTACAGGCACGTGAGGCTTCCCAAGACGGGCTTATGGGGGTGATCTACCTCTTTTCTTCATTTCATTTCTTGAAGAAGTGTGCTCGTCTTTTTTAGAGTTTTATTGTCTAGAGCTGCAGATGAGGCAGCAACCGGAACCAGGGTGGCCTGGAATGTAGAGGCAATGTATGGTACCAGGGGGAGCAAACCCCTCCGGAGCTAGGACATGTTCCATTCATAGGAGCTTACGTCTATTCTTCCTGTCTTTCTTGAATCTGCCTTTCAAAATCAGACAGTTCTTGCATTTAGAAGGGTTATGGGAGACCCCCAAAAGCTGCAGATAGCTGAAGTGTCCATCACTGCAGGGAGTGGACCTCTGGCAAGTCTCACAGGTCCTAAAACCTGGGATTTTGGGGCATAACAAATTATGCTCAGACCTAAACAAAAGATCCAAGAGGAGGAGGGAAAGGAGACTCTCCACCACCAACACAACAGTGTTAAATAAAATAAATAGGTACCAAATGAAAATAACAGAAAAAAATACTAAAACAAATAAATAAATGTGAAGAATTCACAAAGTGAAGGTGGGAAACTGAATACAGTTGATAGCAGAACTGTCCGTCTCAAGCAGCAGAAGGTTCAGAAAGAACTGAGTGGTGGCAGTCTTGTGCTTCCCTATATGCCCTCATTCAGAGTATGAGGCGCTCCTCTGTGCAGGCATGGGCTCACGGATGCTACTTTGCAGTCTCCAGTTGAGAGCACAAAGCGTGCACACATCATATGGCAGAGCATCCCTAGGAACATAAACTGGAAAAAGAGGAGGAGGTTACCTAGTGTAACTGGAGGTTCTTCTAGATGTGTAGTCCCTACCCGTATTACACACATGGGTATGCATGCACGTCATGCAACCTGAATCCAGAAGTATTTCCAAGCAGTGTTCGTTGACCCCCACATGAACAGTATCTTCCTTCCTGCTCCCAAGGGACTAAGAGGCAGTGTGGATCAACACCTCTCCAGTTACTCCTCTTACCACAATGCAATTGAGTCTGAAGCAAAAGGGAAGGAGGACATGTAGTGGAATACACATAGGGACCACAAATCTCTAAGAATCTCCAGCTACACTAAAAGTAACCTCCTCTTCTTCAAGTCCTGGTCCCAATGTGTATTCCACAGTGGGTGACTTGCAAGGAGCAATCAGTGTGAAGTTGGGTGTGAGGAAGCTGGTAGCAGAGCTATTTGTAACACAGCCGCCTCTACTGCTGCATCCAAAGCTACCGCATAAATCAGGGCATAGTGTGCTGTAAATATGAGAACAGATTGCCAAGCTGCAGCTTTGCAAGTGTCATGCAATGGGATGTGTGATAAGGATTTCATGGAGGCCCCTTAGGCTTGTATGGAGTGAGGTGTAACATCTCTAGGAGGGGAAAGGTTTGCTATCTTATAGCATTCTAGTATGCATCCTGAAACCCACTTAGAAATTCTCTATGAGGAAATAGCTTGGCCCCTTGACCTTTCTGCTATGGTAACAAAGAGTCTTGGAGATTTTCTAACGGTTTGGTTCTCTGCAGGTATTACTCCAGGGCACAAGTAATGTTGAGGGAGTGCAGTTTCCTGTCCTCAGGAGAAGCATGAATTATTGGAAAAAATACAGGTCAGTGAAGTGATTGGTTGATATAGAATTCAGACACAATCCTGGGGAGGAATTTGGAGTGTAACCAGAGACACACTCTCTTTATGGAATACTGGAATATTCAACAGCTTCTTCACAGCCTCCCCCATTTGCAGAGGCAGGGTGTGTCGTCTCCCCCCCGCATCCCTGTTTGCAGAGACAGGGAGCTGTCATATTCTAAACATGGACAGCAAGAAGGAACTGAAGGAAGTATGGTGGCTCTTCCTCTTTAAACCTTTGGATAAGGGCATAAGGGCATAGGCATGGCCATTCCTTCGAATATCGCTAGTGAAAGCTCTCTAGCACCATGCATGAGACATACACACAAACAGTGTCATGGACATATTCAATTGCTCAAATAAGCGTCTTATCAAATTAAAGCTTCTTATTATTTTCAAAACTTTGCATAACTTTCTCTCTTCCTATTTATCTTTCCTTGTCAAGCTTCATGTTGCCCCTCCATTTCATCTGCTCTGCCAACTTTCCTAACCTTGTCCCTCCATTTATCAGATTTTCATATAATCTGCATCGACAAGGAGACTGTATGTTCCAAGTCTAAAATCTATTATTTTAGCACTTTCATCTGAGGAAACTAATTTCAAGGATAACTAAAGTAACTAGAAACAAAGAGGAAGGATTGTCCAGTGGTTAAGGCAATAGTCTAGGACTTGGTCTACACTGACCGACAAATTCGGCAGCAGTCAACGGGAGTTATGCAAGTTATGCAGAGTAGCTTGTGTAACTTACATTGACTTCCTAACTTCTGTTCTACGCGCTGTCCATGCTGCACTGACGGGAAATGCGTACCCGTCGACACAACACTATGCTTTTTTTGGAGGTGGTTTTAATAGATCGACTTCTGAATCGATTGAGCATCTTCACTGCTGCTCAATTGAACCGGATAAATCAATCTGACGGCGACTAATTTGTACATTAAAGATTGTATAGCACTCAGATACAGTGGTGATGCAGGCAGATAAGTACCAGAGAGAGAGAGAGAGGCAAAAGGCCAATAAGGAAATGCATGGGTTCTCATGAACTGTTCTGGTGTGGGGAATGGGTGCATGATGTTTGTGTGTGTCTGTGTGACCATCTGCTCTCTCTTTGCATGTCTGGAAGATAGGGTGCTAAAACTGAGGAAGACCCAATATTTTTTTCCGTTGTAACATAAAGTCCCAATACAGAAAATGTTAAATCGATCTCAATACCAGTGTCTCTGTTTTTAAACAAAAAATATTTTTCCACAGATAAATGTATACAATGTTACCCAAATCTCCCATGCCTGCCTATATTATCTAGCAGCAAGAATAAGGCCTGCCCCTCAGCCTCTGACATCAGAAAAGGATCATGCTGCAAATTTTTAAAATAGAAAGCTATTTCTATTTCCCGCTGCTACTTCAGAACAGTTTCTAAGGGAAATCCAAGGGATTCTCAGATTATCTCCAAGAAACTTTTTCTAACTACCACAGTAAATTGGGCCCTAGTGGAGCGGGGCAGGCTGTTCAATAATCAGATTTGCTTCTGAGGCAACTATGGAATATATGCAACCCAATTACTTATATGATAGTGAGGCCAACTTGCAATCCCATCAATCCCTCTGGGAGGAAGCTATATAGTGAAGTATTTCTCCCATGCAGAAAGATGTCAAACCTGGGTTCTCTAGATAGATCGGATAAGGTGTGCTGGAGAGGAAGGAATGTCCTTTCCTCCCCCCACATGAGTTTTAAAATATGAAATGTCAAATGTTTTTTTTAAATTTCAGGGACAGTGTATTTACATATAACATTTATTTTCTTAGTAAAGTAACTCACATTGTCAATATGAAATCAGCACAAAACAACATTCTTTCAAAAATAACTATTCCTCTAATGCTAAAATATTTAAACTGGATCACAATATTTTAGTTTTCCCTGATCAATCTATTCAATCTTCTGAAATATAAATTTTGCATAACACACAAAAATAACTATACAAAATAGTTGTCTGTCTCTTTTCATGAAATTAGATACTTTCCTGAGATGTGGCAGAAAGTCATATAAATTTTGATAGAAGAAATGTCTACCTATTTTACATAACCTTCTGCATAGTATGTCATCAGACTGCACATTTTGATACAAAAAGTTGTTTCTGTGAATTCTTGAGTATGAAATATAGCCTCCATTTCTATTATGCAGAACAAGAAAAACTGATATGTTTTTATGTCTATTAAATAGAAAAAAAATGTAATAAAAAACCCTGTGGACTCTATTTTATTCTTTGAGATAATTTAGACTAAAGACATGTAAGGTGGCTCTGGCCCCTGCTCGCTCCCCCTCCCTTCCTGTAAATAGATATGTATATAGTTATAGAGCTCTTAGAGTCTCTAGTGGCTGTACATAAAAGAGACCTGTCAGTCACTCTGGAAAGGTCAGAAGTTCAGGCTGACCAACTGCCACGACTAGCATAAAGACCAGTGATAGCCAATCAGGGAGTCCATCGACCCTGTGGTGCCGTGTGCACAGATTACAGTGTGCCGTGCGCATAGAGTGGTGTCGGGTGCAGAGCCTGTCACCGGCGGGAAATTCTTACGATATGATTGGCTCTGGGAAAACCCCAAGAATCTATATATGGCTTGGGCGCCTGGCAGTTGGGGCTGTTCCTTGTTGGTCTGTGGGCTGCTCCTTTGATGTTCCTGCTGCTGTTCCTGCTCCGGGCTGTTCCTTGGCTGTTCCTGTTCCTTGAGGGTCCGTCGGCTGTTTCTTGTTGGTTGCTGTGAGAGGTTCGCTTCGGTGGTGTCGTACTAAGGAGGAGAAGATTCGATGGACGTGGAACAGAAGCAGACGGGGTACCATCAGACCAAATCGGAGACCAACGCCAGGAGGCGAAGAGTGATTGTGAGGAGTGTAAAAGAGACATTGGGCAACATGCACCCACGGGTTGTGTTATTGGTTTAAGGGTCCTGGGGTTCATCCCCCTCATATCAGTTTTGACCCATGTACATCATTATCATTTGCTGTCACTTTAATAAACACACGTTTTGTTTTGGAAAAGACCCTAGTGAGACTGTTAATCCAACGCCTAGAGCAAGCCGATTGATGGCTTCAGGGAGACCCTCAATCCGAGTTTACCCCGGTAGGGATCTGAAAGGGTAGCAGACATGCTGAATGATGCAATTCTAAACACAGTTAATAAAATCATTTAAAGAGCAACTGCACATTTTATTAGGTCTACTTTTTAATATTCTTGCAAATTATAGCAATGAGATTATTGTACTTTTGCAAGAATACTACCCTAAAGTATAAAATCTTCAGTGTCAAAAGTTTAAGCAATATAAAATTATGAAATGTAGGTCAAATGGATTTGTATTTTTAAACCTATATTTACTTCTCTCTCTAAAATTGGGACCAGTCTCTAAAAATATTAATACAGACATCCAGTAGGGAAAAAAAGGTAAACCAATTTTTTTTAATTTATATTTTGCTAATGCTTGCATAGTCACAGTTGCCTTACTACAAAGCTATTCAAAACAGTAATCTGAAGATCACAGAGTACGGCTTGGTCTACACTAGCAACTTATATCAGTATAATTACCTCGCTCAGAGTGTGCAAAATCCGCACCCAAGTGATGTAGTTATATCAACCTAACTCCTGATGTAGACAATGCTATGTCAACATGAGATCTTCCATCAACATAGTTATCACCTTTCAGGGAGGAGACCTCCCATAGCATAGGTAGAGTCTTCACTGAAGTGCTCTAGTGGTGCAACTGCACTGCTGCAGCATTTTAAGTCTAGATAAGCCCTATGTGATATTAAGCTACTTCACCATTCAGTTAACATGGAGACTTAGCATTCTTGCAAACAAGTCTTTCTCTTACTTTTCTTAAAGATGTCATTGACTTAATACCTCACTGCTGCTGTGATGGGCTAATAAACTAACTAGCTCTTCTTACATGCAAGTCTGACCAGTGGTGCTAGACCAAAAGGGAAATTTGGGGGAAATTAAGGCTCTCGTGTTAATAGCCTATTTTTATACAACCAATAAAACACAATAAAAAGTACAGTATGGACAGAGGAGTTGCAGAATATAGGTTCACTGAAAATAAAAATGGATTACTTTTACATAGGACCAGATCTCAGTTAGCTTTACTGGTGTAAATCTGGAAGAATTCCATTGACTTCCATTTCTTTTATTGGAGGATTTACATCAGTGTGACCCAGAGATCAGAATCTGCTCAAATATTCACTAATTTAGAAATTTAGGTTTTGGTGCCTAACTTTAGGTTCCCAGCTATGAAAACTGTTTTCTTTATATTGTATGGTACCCAGTATAATCCAGTATAATAATAAGAGGAAGAACAAACACACTAACCCACAGATCCCTACCTACCAACACACAAGAAAAAGAATTCTGCATGGACTCCTCCTGATGGCCGAAACAACAGACTAGACTTTTACATAGAGTGTTTCCGCCGACGTGCACAAGCTGAGATTGTCCACAAACACTGCTTATCCCATAACCTCAGCCTTGCTGAACGCAATGCCATCCACAGCCTCAAAAACAACTCTGACATCGTAATCAAAGAGTCAGACAAAGGAGGCGCCATTGTTATCATGAATGGATTGGATTATGAACAGGAGGCTGCCAAACAACTCTCAAACACCACATTCTACAAGCCACTACTGTCCGATCCCACTGAAGAATACCAAAAGAAACTAAAACATCTACTTAATAAACTCCCTAAAGAAACACAGGAACAAATCTACACAGACACACCCCCTGAGCTCCGACCAGGGTTATTCTATCTACTATCCAAGATCCACAAACCTGGAAATCCTGGACGCCTTATCATCTCAGGCATTGGCACTCTCACTGCAGGACTGTCAGGCTATATGGACTCTCTCCTCAGGCCCTATGCCACCAGCACTCCTAGCTATCTTCGTGATACTATTGACTTCCTGAGAAAACTACAATCCATCAGTGATCTCCCAGAAAATACCATCCTAGCCACTATGGATGTAGAAGCTCTCTACACCAACATTCCACATAAAGATGGACTACAAGCCATCAAAACCCCTTTACCCGATGATCATATGTCACACCTCACAGCTGAACTTTGTGACTTTGTCCTGACCCACAACTATTTCAGATTTGGAGGCAATCTATATCTTCAAGTCAGTGGCACAGCTACGGGCACCCACATGGCCCCACAGTATGCCAACATTTTTGTGGCTGACCTAGAACAACGCTTACTCAAAACTCGTCCCCTAACACTTCTTCTTTACTTATGCTACATTGATGACATTTTCATCATCTGGACCCACAGGAAAGAGTCCCTTGAAGATTTTCACTGGGATTTTAATAATTTCCATCCCGCTACCAACCTCAGCCTGGACCAGTCCACACAAGAAATCCACTTTCTGGACACTACAATAAAAATAAAGGACGGTCACATTAATACCGCCCTATATCGAAAACAAACTGACCGCAATACATATGCCTCCAGCTTTCACCCTGGACACATTACATGATCCATTGTCTACAGCCAAGCTTTAAGATACAACCAGATTTGCTCCGATCCCGCAGACAGAGACAAACACCTACAGGATCTCTATGAAACATTCCTAAAACTATAATACCTACCTTGAGAAGTAAAGAAACAAATTGACAGAGTCAGACGGGTACCCAGAAGTCACCTACTACAAGACAGACCCAACAAAGAAAACAACAGAACCCCACTGGTCATCACCTACAGTCCCCAACTAAAATCTCTCCAACATATCATTAAAGATCTATAACCTATCCTAGCAGATGATCCGTCTCTCGCTCAGGCAGTGGGCGACAGACCCATCCTAGCTTACAGACAGCCCCCCAACCTGAAGCAAATACTCACCAGCAACCATAACCCTACAAAAAGTCCAACCCAGGAACCTATCCCTGCAACAAATCCTGTTGTTAGCTCTGCCCACACATCGACTCTTGTGACAATATCACTGGTCCTAACCACATCAATCACACCATAAGGGGCTCATTCACCTGTACCATCGACTAATGTTATATATGCCATCATATGCCAGCAATGCCCATCTGCAATGTACATTGGCCAAACTGGACTATCACTATGCAAAAGGATAAATGGACACAAATCAGACATAAAAAATAATAACATCCATAAACCAGTGGGAGAACACATTAATCTCCCAGGGCACACGGTCACTGACCTGAAAGTCGCCGTACTTCTCCAAAAAAACTCCAAAAACAGACTTCAAAGAGAAACTGCTGAGTTAGAAATGATCTGCAAACTTGACACATTCAAACTGGGTTTAAACAGAGATTTGGAATGGATCTCTCCTTACAAGAGGTAATTGCTTTGCTCACCCATTCTCACCTCCTACTCAATGACTGTCATTAGCCCTCAAGTACCCAGCTTTCATCCACCTCCCCCATTGTTCTCTATGCACTTGTATAGCTATGTTTCCTATTTACTGTATCATTCTACCTCTGCGTCTGACGAAGTAAGCTGAGTCTCACGAACGCTTCTGCCTACATAAAATAAATTTGTTAGTCTTTAAAGTGCCACAAAACTCTCGTTGTTTTAACAAAATGTTAGGGTTTATTCTTCAGATATGCCAGAACTGCACTCAAAGCACCTGTGCAGGGGTGATTAGGTGGCTTTATCCCACTGCTGTGCTCCCCCTGAATGTGAGAGCTCTCAAATGTTGAAGCAGCCGAGAATGCAAGTCAGAGCAACTTCCATGGTTAAACTTGCACAAACAGGTAACAGCTCCCAAGTGCCAAAACTGAAATCGTAATGTATATTTTTCACATTTAACAAAAAAATCCCCATATTGCTGCACTGAGACCATGCATGAAAAATTTCAGTTCCAATGAAATTTATTTAAGAAAGTTAATAGCAATTGAAAAGGGGAAGTGGGTTTAGAATGAAAGTCTCATTTTAACTAGAACAAGTCTGTTGCTGTGATCCATTTAATATTAATTTGCCAATACTATAATATATGAATTAAATGGTAGTCTCAAAAGTCTCTTGCATGTTATTTTTTATTCAGGACAACTATACAAAAGGTAAAATTGTATCTAAACTATAATGAAAAATATTGAAAATAGATATAATTTCATATTTTGGTTATTTAATTTCAGATACACTGGATTTATGAAAACAGATTAAGGATTACAATAGATTGCACAGAAGTTACCCTTGTTTTTAAAATAACTAAATTTTAACATTCTCTGTGTAAATTTAATGAAAGAACAACACAGATCATTAGGTCATTTTGTCAAAGTATAATATTGTAAATGGTTAAAAATTAGTAGTTTAAGCACATTCTGTGGCAATATCGAGATAGCTTACATAACCTTAGGGTGCACCAATGAGCTGATTAGTAATTTAAGGCCTGAGAATAAGAAAAGTTTCAGAGGGAAATACACAGAGGCATGACTGAGTTTAATATGCATCTACATTAGCTACAGGGCATAATTAAAACTACATCACTCCTTTAAATCTACATAATTATATCCCAAAGACTCTCTCATTAGTACCCTCTACTTTGCAGCTAAACCAAAAAAGATCTCAGGGTCCACAAGGTCAGGAAGTAGTTTTTTTCTAAATGTAAAAATATATCCTTACAAGTAAAATGGTTCCAAAGTTAAAGTGTGAGGTTTGGGTTTTTTTTAAAAAAATCTGGAACTGAAAATATCTTAATTCTTGTGACAAGAAGGAAAAAAAGGCAAAACATAAAATCCCAACACATCAAGATGAAACAATACCCATGAAAATTACAGATTACCCAAAAAGGTAAAAAACCTGCAGCACTAGTCACAGACCAAATGAACATAGCTAATTTTGGAGACACCAATTAACAAATGATCCATTATTTATGTTAAAAGGACTGCACTATCCATTCAACAAGAATTTTTTTTCCTGCCAAATATAGCATATGCCAATTTAAAATGATGGCTGAGTTATCTAGTTCAGTTCAATACCACAAGATTACATATTGTATTAATAAATGAATGGCTTGCTCTAATTTAAAAATATATTTGAATACAGTTAACCTACATTAAGTGTATAACTTAATGGAAACATTTCAGAAATAATTACATATATTCTAGTGGGCAGAGATATTGAAACAAGTTGACAGTGAAACACAGGAATTGCCAGACCAGAGTTCCACCCACTTTGGTATCTGATGGGGGCCAGTTCCAAATGCTTCAGATGAAGATTCAAGAAACTCTGAAGTGGGAAATCATGGAATAACCTACCTATTGAGGAAGCTTATTTTCAGTCAGAGATTGGTTTAAGTTCTGAAGTATGAGGGTTTATATCCCTTTCACATTTTAAAAAAATATTTATGGTAACTGTAAATGTTATTATATGCTCACCGGCTTTTCCATACCACCAATAAGCAGTACAATCAAAGCAACAGTTTAAAGTGTACATGCTGTATTAATACTGTACATCTACTGGCCAAATGGTTTTACAAAATACAAAAGGAAAAAATTTATTAAATGACTTCAATCTGCTTTTCCTCACAAAATTAAATCAACTTTATTAACTAAAGATCTACTCAAACTCTTCTGTCTTCTTGCCTCCAGTAACAGCAAAGGACAGGACACGTCCACCAGGCGCTATGTAGAGCTCTGCACTATACTTTACGTAGAACTCTATGTGCAGAGCTCTGCACTATGTAGAGCAGTTACACCAGGCACTGTGTAAAGCTCTGCAGTTACATTTGTTCCTTCTTACTTCCCAACAACAACAAAACCCAGGACACGCACAAACACCAGATAACCAGAAAACGTATCAACAGCTCTGCAGCCTCTGCATCATCATCAGGATTGCAACAGTGCCCATACGTATAATATAGAAGCAAAATGGTGTCAGAGAGGAGTATGTGGTGTTAATTCCATCTTTATTGTTAAATAAAAACTCAACTTAAACCACTGCTCGATGCAAGTGACCTCTGGACCTATTCCACAGTATCTAATCTCACATTCCTAAATAAGGTCACAAATGGTTGACTCATTCCACCTACATACTGCTAATATCCTGGACCTCTTCCAGTGAGATTAAGCTCAAGACATGGAACAGTGGGATGATACTGGTGACATTGACAGATCTCTTCCCAGTCACGGACAAGGAGCATACTTCCATATTCATTGCTGGGCCTCTATGCAGTCAACCTGGAATCCTGTCATCCCTCCTTTGTCACATAAGCAGCAGTTAAGCAGGACTGTGCAGAGTTGTCTTCAATTATACTTCTCGGAACATATCCAGATGGTAGTGATGGGCACTATGAGCCTTCTCCTTCAGAGCTCTCATCTCCACAGTCTCACAGGGATCTAATCCTCCTCTATCCTGTTCAACACCAAAATGAAGCCACCAGGGGAGATCAAGCAAAGCGGACTTAACTGCCAGCAACATACAGATGACACCTATGGCAAGCATCACCAACTCAGCTTTTCAGGGTACTGGTTGAGATCAGGAACTGGAAGAAGCTAAATCCTGGAAAACTTAAGCAGACGCTGGTGCAGATATGGAAGCAAAGAACCTATCCTGGAATGGAGAGCAATATAACTGGGTGGCAAGGATCTATGAGGGTGCATAGATTTGCAAGGCTCTTCTGATGACATACCTCTTACTGATAAATACTACTGATTTCTTGTAGCAGCTGTTAACTCCATCCAGATATAAAAGGAGGGTATAGCCCTCTGGATCAAAGACTAGTGCCAGACACAGACAACTCCTGCCATAAAACTGACAAGACAGTCAACAGCCGATGTAAGGGACACAGCATCTACACAGATACTGCATCTCCCTAACTACATTGACATAAGCCATACACCTCACATGGAGGTGGAGTAGGACACTTATACTGGTGGGAGGGAGGCTGTCGGGTAGACACTGACATAAATAGGTTGACATAAATTGCCTTATGTCATCCTAACTGTGTAGTGTAGACCAGCCATGAGTTACCAATAAAGCTAAATCCCCAAAGGCAGGTTAAGTTTGTCACCTTCATTACAGTGTGTGTAGACTTTATGTGAAGCAGAGTGGGAATGTCACCTGTTTACAAGGTCTCTACAATTAGCTTGTTTAGAAAGTCTGCACCCTCAACATTCATTTGACCTAGAAACTACTCCTTTTTTCCTTTTACTCTCCCAGTCCTCTGTATCCATCTGTTTTCTCTTGTCTTAGACTGTAAACTCTCTGGGGTAAGGAATGTCACTTTCTTCTGTTTGTATAATGCCTTTCACAATGGGGTGCTGGTCCATGGCTGGTACTCCTGGGGACCACCATAATACAAACTATAATTACTTCTGATTATCAAATAGCCACAGTCCCAAGAAAACCCAAATCCAACTTTTCCATCTATAGTTGGCATAAGAACTGTACCCCTTTTGTTGGGTTCAGACTCAGCAATGGTGACCTGTGTATTTATGACTTTCAGTCCTGAATATTATAGTTTTTGTACCTAGGTAGGAAACTAATGACCTTAAGAAAGCTAAAATTAACTCAAAATATCATCTCATCTGCTTAGCAACAAAAGCCATGGGGAGTACATCACCTCAAAGATCTACCTTCTTCACTCATTATCAGCTGAATACCAAATTAAATTCACACCAAATGCTCAACCTAGAGGAACATCTCACCTTACATGAGCATGACTTCCAATGATAACCATATTCCAATAAAACAATTGTCAACCTCAAGATTGCACCTGATATGCAAGAGGCAGATCTCTCCTGGTGACAGACTCACCAAATCTGAAACTCACTCCTGTATGGTATCATATGGACCAAATACTTCGCAGTAAAATCAGATTCAGCCTAGTCTTCCCACAATACCATCTCAGCATCACAGGAAGACCAGCCCTTGACAGAGACATCTTTGTGTGTTCACTTTATACATTTTGGGAAGTGTTCAGATATCATAGTGATGACTGTCATAAGAAATTGACAGTTAGACAACTACATAAAAATAAAAGACACGTTAAATGTACTTAAGGATATTTAGAGTTCAGTCAGATCATCTCATCTTTATTCTTCTGGGTTTCAGACTGAAATTCAGTCTTCATTTCCACCTCATATCTCAAAATTGAAAAACACACTGAAGATACGGTTAGATTACCCACTAGTTTGAGAACCCTGGGTAATGTTGTGATAATGGACCCAAAAATGTATCCTAATCGTGAGCCTAATTGTGGGAAAGTGGATAAAAAATTATGAAGTTTTATAATAAACTACAACAGCAAATGTTGATGGGAAAAGGTACAAAAAGGAAACTGCAGTTTTGCCATGCTTATGTAAGACTATGACCAGAAAGAGTGAGCTAAAAGCAATGCCCTAAAGGAGCCCAACACTGGTATAAGTTCTCCACATTTTGGAGCAGCTGATAAAACCATGCTCTGTACCTGTGTTTTTCCAGACTTGAGGTTGCAAATGAAAGTCAACACTAGAGACAGAAGCTGCATTTTCTATTTTTACTATTCTTTTCAGTCCCCTACTGTGTGTGTTATTCTTGTTTTGCCTTCAAGGAAACGGGATCAGATTTCAAGAGCAGCAACAATAACACCTCATCTCAACTTCTTTTTCCCCAAAAGGACAGGTATTACCATCTTTAATACCAGCTAAAAGACTGTCAAATGGGCTTTTCCTTCTTATAACTCTTTATAGCTAAAGGGAGAGGAAACAGGGTATGTTGTTAAAATTAAAGCCTTATTCAATACTTTATATTACAAATGCTTTAACTGTTTTCCTTTTGTTCTGTATCTTCAATAAAAGATGTTTGATGGTGTAGCCCATAGGACTAGCCTGCTTGCTTGTATCATAGATATATATTTTTCTTATAGATTTAAGTATGATTGTTTAATTAATAGAGTTATAAATCTATATATATATTTGCTGTAATGCAAGACATCTTACAGGTCACATCCTGTATGAAACACAGCTAGCATGCATATATTTAGAACTTTACCCTAGATAAGTCAGGAGACATTAAACAGGGGAGGGGGATGTCACAGGTTATGCCCCAAGAAACTTTACAAGTACACGACAGAACCCACAAAGGGCCAAAAATAATAAAGGTGAGATAAAAAGACCACCTGGAAAGGATGTGGATACGTCAATAATATGCACGAACCTGCCAGCCTATAGAATATGTGTACCCCAATAGTTTGAAGGGTGGGAAATGGACTTAGGAGTAGGACCCATATTCTTGGGGTATAAAAAGGGGCAGATCGTAGTATTTGGTGCGATCGTCATCTACTCTTGCTTGAAGTTTCTTTAGTTTGTGTTAAGATTTTCATTCTTCATTTTATAGTCTTATTTGTAGTCTTAGTTTATAGCTCTTAGCTCTCTAGCAGTGCTTACTTCAACCCTCTATTCACGAGTTGAGGAACCAGACATCTCTCTCAACCAAATCATCAGGGAAGTGTGTGAGTATGTTAATCCAAATTATATCATAGAAATATATATACCATATGAGTCTCTAAAATTAAGATTGTATTATCCATTATCCATTTGATTGTTCATTTTCTCTATATCAATTATCTGTCTATCATTTTATGTTATCTTAATAAAACTTATAAAATTATACAAATTTGGTTATCATTAAGAATCTTCCTGTTGTACACCCCAGAGGTCCCTATATAATTCTTCTGGAGCCTGATTCAGGGACAAGAACCTTCTAATCCAAGCAATTGGCCTATAACCCTATTAAATAATTAATACACTGAAAATCAGGCTACAATGGTGTTCTTGCCATGGCTCTAAGCAGGCTGTAGTTTCTGAGTAACAAACACCAAATGTTTAACAGTTTAATGTTGCACAGTTTAAGGGTCATGTTAAGACCTCTGATTCTTTGGACCCATTTATTCCCTCTAAATTAATGGGATAATAATGCCACTTCACTTTAAAAAAAAAAAGTTATTTACAATAGGGTTTCATTCAGGTTTATGGTCCACCGAGATGGAGGGTCCGTGGTTTGATACCCCGGTAGCGAGAAAAGAGCAGCCGGATGAGGGAGAACCTTACACTGTTAGTTTATTTAAGCAGCACTCAAACTGTGAAAGTTACAAATCTTACGCTATCATTACAACACTCAGCTGCTGGGGATATAAATCAGGCGCTTACCACAATAAGGGAGGGGAAGACAATTACCCCCCTGTAAGCGGACTGCAACTAGGGAGCAAACCTGCCACACAGCACCCGCTGGATCCTCTATGGGTCTGCGGAGAGCTTTGGGGCTGGGCAGCACCCGGGGGGGGGTCCCAATATACTTTTTCCCCCCACTTCTAGCAATAAGCTCATTGGTTATGTCCCAATCCACTTGGGGATTGGATCCTAACATTTGTTATTCTCTCTGCTATTGGCACTTAGCTAGGGACCAATCCACTATAAGCTGTGGTTACTTATGTTTGTCTCTAGCTGCTCTATTTCAAGCTCATATCTAGGTCATGGTACGGTTAACATATTTCCTGAGTTTATGCCCAGATCATGAGGCACCTAGCTTTGCTTGGGAGGCCTACCTTTGCTCGTAGGGCCTAACTATTATTACTTATGCTAACTCAGGCCTAGCCTTGTCACTTTGCTATTATATCCACGTCACAATATTCTTCCGCTCCTTACAAGGTTCAATGGTAGTTCTGTGAATGAAGGGCTTACGGGATCAGGCCCTTAAGTAGCAATACTTTCTCAAGAAGAAACCATTTTTTTTATTAAGAAATAGCATCTTATTACTGAAGTGTCTTCAAATACTATTTTCCTTTTTGAAGTATGGCAGTAACGTTTTAAAATAATTTTTCAGTTTCGTGTGCTCAGACAGTTAAATGTAGGCATACAACACATGGTGTTGCTTATGATCAGCATGACATTTTTCTCAATACAGAATGGAAATGATTCACATAAAAAGCCTTAAAATTCACATACTCTACCTTACTGCAACTATGTTTGAACTGATAATTTAAAAGTAATGAGAATGGAACACAGATAGTAATTAGTTCCACAGAAGCTAATTTTTATAGTCAGTGATGGAAGAAAAATATAATAGCACTCATTTCATTCTAATGACGGGTTTAACCCAAAATATAATTTAATCAAAAACTTAACTAGCTAGTTCCCTTGGTAATTTATGCAAGCAAGGACAATCTGCTCAAGTCTAATGTTTATATATTAATTTTCATAATGTGTTACCATGGATAATTATTCTCATTTCCACAAATTTCACAGGGATCAAACTAACCACTTAATATATGCAGCATCTTTATAACACATTTAAAAATTCAGAAGGAAACAGTGCAACAGTAACAACATACCAAATGTCGGACTTCAATTTTCAGACAAGCATTTTAATTTACATTCATATCCATTTTTCTAAGCTTACAAATCAAATGACATCTTTCAGCAAGAAACCACAATCACAACAATTAGAATCACAACCAGAATCACAACAATAATAAACACAACCACTGCTCTGGTAGAACAAGGCTTGCTAATCTTCCATGAGTAAAAATGTACAGAGGCCTTCAAAGACTAAAGAGAAGTTATTTAGCAATAACTATAGTTCTTTGAGAGTTGCCTCTGGATTCACATTACCTGCCAATCTTGACTCTACCTCAGAGTTCTATGTAATATTAGGACTGTTGTCAGGAAGCAGGAACTGAGGCAATTGGGGAGGTGCACTCCCTTGTATACAGTAGTGCTGATACCTTTGTGCAACATCTCTCATGTACCTCCCAATGAACAAGGCTTTTCAAGGCAGTTCTACAGCTCAATAGCAGTGGTGCTATATCCCTCAAGCGGAAATGCATGGAACAAAGAAAAAGAGTTACTGGTAAGTAACCTCTCCTTTGCTGTACATGGAGAGACTGACATTTCTTCCTGCTGAGAAAGAATACAGGTATTTTATTTCTATATAAAAGGTCAGTTAAATTAGACCTCATAGTCCTTTCTCCTATTAACTCTACAGATGAACTCCTTCAAACATTAATGTATTATTATGTGTTATAAACAAGCCATAAGACTCTGAGGGATGATACCTTGCACATATTTAATCTCTATAGATATATAAAATAAGCATTTTTTACTTCTTCAAAAACACTACTTGCTGGATTCAACAATATCCATCTGACAAATTATCATTGCTACTCTGATTTTAAAATATTAGAAGTGTTATGTAATAAATGCTTATATCAGTGTTAATTTCTCTTGAGAACAGTAGTCTGTCTATTCCATTCTACAAAAAAGCCCATAAGGTGGTATGAAGTTATATATTAGCACATGTATAAATAACCTAAAAGTATGTATAAAAACACAAACCTGATTGCTTTTAAGCTGTGAAAACTTGATATAAATACAAACTCTGTATCCCAGAAAAAACACATGCTGCAATCAACAACACTCTAAGGTAAATATGGAGTTCTTATATACTAGTTAGTAAGCAAAAGCCAGATCTCAAATTTCCATTTTAAAATAATTTTAGAAGAAAACTACTTTCATACTAGGTAACAAATATCAAAAGACATTATTTATTTCAGTTGCAGGTTCAATGCTACATTCCTGTTACCAAAGGAAATGTTAACAGAAAATATTTAGGAATTATGCAGGGTGAAGTCTGCTTTGGCAATTAATTATCTATTTTAAAGATTAGCAAGAGTATGCTAAATTAAATACTGTCAACTAAGGTGCCATTGGGGACTGCACCATATCCCCTCAGAAATTAACTCAGAGCCCAGAATACAAAACATTCACCCACCTTTGAAGCTACTTCAGTTTTTAATCCACCCATTTTTGTGTATGTTTCTTCTTGTAACCATTACTGGAAATGTTATTTTGCTATTATTAACTGTTAACCAAACTGTAATTCTCTTTTACTCCCACTGGGAGAGAGTTTGGGTTTTCTTGTGGGTGGGAGGAGGGTGTTTTGTTTTTCTTCTTAAATTACAATAGTGGAACTATTATAGAATCATAGACATGTAAGACAGGAATGGACCTCAATAGGCCATCTAATCCAGTTCCCTGCATTCAAGACAGGACTAAGTAATAATTAGACCATTTCTGACAGGTTTTTGTTTTACCTGTTCTGAAAAACCTCCAATTATGCAGAGTCCACAACCTCCCTAGGCAATTTGTTCCGGTGCTTAACTACCCTGACAGGAAGTTTTTCCTAATGTCCAAACCCTCCTTGCTGAAGTTTAAGACTATTGCTTCTTGTACTATCCTCAGAGGTTAAGGAGAACAATTTTTCATCCTCCTCCTTGTAACAAGTTTTTATGTACTTGAAAACTGCTATCATGTCTCCTCCTCAGTTTTCTCTTCTCCAGACTAAACAAACCCAATTTTGTCAATCTTTCCTCAGAGGTCATGCTTTTTAGACCTTTACTCATTTTTTATGCTCTCCTCTGGACTTTCTCCAATTTGTTCACATCTTTCCTGATATTTGGTGCCCAGAACAGGACATAATACTCCATTTGAGGCTTTATCAACACAGAGTAGAGTGAAAGAATTACTTCTCGTGTCTTGCTTACAACACTCCTGCTGATACATCCCAGAACAATATTCTCTTTTTTTGCAAGTATTACACCGCTGACTCATATTTAGCTTGTGGTCCACGTAACCCCCAGATCTCTTTCTACACTTCCTTCCTACTCCTTCCTAGGCAGTCACTTTCCATTTTGTGTGTGTGCAATTGACTATTCCTAAGTGGAGTACTTTGCATTGAATTTCATTCTATTTACTTCAGACCATTTCTCCAGTTTGTCCAGATCATTCTCAATTTTAATCCTATCCTCCAAAGCACTGGCAACCCCTCCCAGCTGGATATCATTCTCAAACTTTGTAAGTATATTTTCTATACTATTATCTAAATCATTTATTACAATATTGAAGAGAACTGGACCCAGGACCTATCCATGCAGGACCTCACTCAATATCCCCCACAGCTAATCTGTGAACCACTGATAACTAATCTCTGGAAACAGTTTTCCAACCAGTTATGGACCCACCTTTTAGTAGCTCCATCTAGGCTATATTTCCCTAAATTGTTTATGAGAAGGTCATGCAAGACAGTATTAAAAGCATTACTAAAGTAAAGATATACCATATCTATGACTTCCCCCCATTAGGGTGACCAGATAATACGTGTGAAAAATCAAGACACTTTTTACAAGGCAGTGGGGTGCCTATAGAAAACAAAGCCCGTAATATCAAGATATCTGGTCACCCTATTCCATAGCCATAAGGCTTGTTACCCTGCCAAAGAAAGATATTAGGCTGGTTTGACATGATCTATTCTTGACAAATACATGTTGACTGTTACTTATCATCTTATTATCTTCTAGGTGTTTGCAAATTGATTGTTTGATTATTTGCTCCATTGTCTTTCTGGGTACTGAAGTTAAGCCGACTGGTCTAATTCCCCAGGTTGTCCTTATTCCCTTTTTTATAGATTGGCACTATATTTGCCCTCTTTCAGTCCTCTGGAATCTATCCTGTCTTCCATGATTTTTCAAAGATAATCACTAATGGTTTAGATATCCCCAGTCAGTTCCTTGGCTATTTTAGGATGTATTTCATCAGGCTGACTTGAAGACATCTAACTTATCTAAGTGATTTTTAACTTGTTCTTTCCTTATTTTAGCCTTAGATACTACCTCATTTTCACTGCCATTCAGTATGTTAGACATCCGATCACTACTAAACTTTTGGGTGAAAACAAAAAAAATAGGCACTTAGCACTTCAGCCATTTCCAGATTTTCTGTTATTGTCTCTCCCTATCCCAACTGTCATTGTATTTTTAGTCAGACTCTCTTTGGAATTATAGTTGTTTTTTAAATTAACAAAACAAATTAATATAACACTTTAGGTAAAGAGGTGGCACTAAATTCCCATTTTGCGGTTTTAGGCTTAATGAAAAGGAGTGGGGGATATAGATCATCTATTGATACATGTGACATCTGAGTCTACTGTGACTTCTTACAGACCTTTGAAAAAAGTAAGAAAACTCTCTTCCTTCAAAGTCACCTACACAGTCTCTCTTGGCAATCATGGCACACATTGCAATATGACTGAGTAATAAGGCAGTTACTACTTCTAATTCAATTGCTGCACTTTTGCTATCTCTGGGAAATTAGCTCCCTTGCTACAAAGGCAATGGAATTTAGTTTTGAGACTTTTGACAGAAAACCCAAGGTGTACTGTTATAAATTTGCAAGTAGAAATAGAGTGGAACTAATAGAAATATGTTGACGGAGTGGGGGAAAACTGAATTAGGCCTCAATCCTGCAATTGCCTCCATACAGGTGGACTTCTGCACCCACATGGATTGCTGTTACGTTCAGCAGGATTCCAGGCATGAGGTAGTGCTAGAGTTTGCGTGCACACAGTTTGCAGGATCTGGACTTTAGAGTACAAGCAATTCAGCAGTAGAGAGAACTCTATGTCAAAAAACAAAGTTTGGCTTTGGTCAGGGAAATAGTTTCATTTTGGTGTTACCCTGTAAATTTCTTGTTTGAAGAATAAGCTGTGCCCTAAAGAAAGGGCATGAACAGATTATGGGCCTGATGTTTAATCATTCCAGGGTTGGCAAAACAAGCCAACAGACCTAAAGATCTCATAAAAGATTACTCCTTTCACCCCCTACTCCCACAAAAATAATTCTAAAGTGGTAGATCAGACTACAGGAAAAAGTTTGGTATATCATACTGCAGAATAAAGATCTGCTGAAATTAATTTCTCAGGAAATGTATTGGGTAATCCAAATATTTTAGATAACCAGAAGGAAGAATCACAATTATAAAGAATGTTTTTTAACAATTAAACTGAACACAAAGGTGTGCTTCCCTCATTTAGATATCCCAGGAAGCCCCTTTGCTTTTCTGCCCACTATTCCAGCGAATCCCACAGGAGCCAACCTCTTTACTGCAGCTCTTCTAGCCTTATAGAGGAATCAGCTGAGCCCTTCCCAACTGGGTATGATAATACCTTCTACCAGGGCCAAACACCTGCATCTAAAAGGTCTTTGCCTCCAAGCAAAGTTGGCTGATCCCAAACCTCTGGTTCTTAAAGGGGAAGAGACTGTTACAAACATCCCCCATTGCAAGTTTTACTGTCTTTACCCTTCACCAGAGCAGTCTTTTCCATTTTAAGACAGTCACCTCCACATCCAGGATCCCATGCTTCTCATCCCTCTCTGCCATGCACTGGCTCTGTAGAAGGATTTCAGTAACAAATTTCATCATCACCTCCTCTGCTATCAACTGCTGCTGCTCAAAATTGCCTTCCTACAGACCAGTTCTTGCTTCCTTCATATAACTTGTGCCAAAACCACCCTCTTACAAAAACTCCACATTGCAGTTACTAGACCCATCAAAGGTTCAAAGTAGAAAATTTCTACTAAAGTCCATAGTGGGAAACTTCTGATGCTTAAATCTGAGTTATTCATTAAAGATTGCATCACTTTAGTTTTGTAAACTTGCAACACTTTGCTTTGTTAATTGTATTTATTATGTGGTTATGTTGGTGCAGAAAAATTAATTTTCCTTATAAAATTACTAGGGAATGTCTGTCTGAAAGTTCTGAGGGTGAATCATCTGCTGAATTTACTGACTCCACATTTTCTACATTATTATTTTCTAGAGTGGTTGAATTTTTTATATTTATTCATATCAGAATGCTAAAGAAATAGGTTTCTTATCAAAAAATGACCTGATATAATAGATTATTTTATGTTCCTTGAATCCCAAAGTTCTCTTGGCACCTGAATATTTACGGCAGATTTTTTTGTAATAAGCTTAGGAATTTTCTATTTAAACTATCATATTTGTTTCTTTGGAATCACGTCTTTCAACTATAATTAAGCTAATAATAAAAAAAGCATCCACTAGACTCAAGCGAATGAAGGAAAATAAAAAGCAGATGCACATATTTCAAAATAATCAACTGTATATATAAGCATAAGAGTACCCCAAAAAACTTCTTGGAGAACCCTATTCTTTAAGGATTCTTTGGACATTGTTAAAATGTAGATTAAATACACTGCTTTTAACACGAGGCTATAAAAATTGCCACAGTTTTCTACAATATAAAAGGATTTGGTCTTCCTCAATCATGTGCACAGTTGGAGACGTCATAAAACCTCTTCTGTACAATTTACTTTGTAAATGTTCCATGTACTAGTAATGATCTTTACTTTAAAAAAAAAAAAAAAAAAGAGAGAGATTCAGTTTTTTTCATACTATAGCACACTGAACAGCATGAGAAGAAAGAATATATTTTCAAATTAGAACATATGTGGCAAAGGGAAAGAGGAATCTTGGACAATAGAATTAAAGCAACTGTGCTGGGTTGTATATTAAAATGATCTATCTGTATCAAAATCTTGATTCCAGACTGTTTGCTATAGGAATAAATATATAAATATAAATAATATATATTTAAAATATTTAATATATATTAAAAAGTATAAATAATGCCCCAAAGAAATGGATTTAGTTTTCGATCCTTTCTTTGTTCTTTGATATCTCATCTTCCTTCAAGTTTCTGCTGCTGTCATTCAAAGAGTAATCATATAGCTACATCTGAAAACAATGAAGCATAGTAACAAGTATTTCCACTAGAAAGTATGTTGTCTAACTAAAAACAAAAATCCTCCTTTTAAAATCGTTGTATATATTTTGCTCTTATTTCATTACATGGTCAGCATCCATAGTTCCCTTTGATTTCTTACTTCCTGAACTGTTTTATAAAAAGGAGATATTTCATTCTAACTTTTCTTTTAAAAACAAGGAACTGACAAAGTTATCCATCAAGACTCAAACCAAACAAGAACAAGATGTAGAAGAATCTATGGGAGTGAGCATTTTTATTTGGAATAAGGTTTTTATATAAACACTATATTAAAAGAACATTATTAAGATTGCAAAGTCAACCACTCAAAAGATAAGAAATGCTATAATTAAAGTTTCCTGTGCAACCTTAATTTGGCTTCTTGGTGAGTATGCATTATGATACAGTCTTTAATTATATGATCATATGCTATTTTTTCCACAGGATTCTTGCCTCATTCAGTGCACAGGACATACAATGCTCACTGAATGTGTAGTTATTCAATATTTCATTTCATCCCCATCATTTAACGTATGGCCCAATGCATTATTTACCACACACCATTCAAACTTGCTCTGAATACAAAATTATTAATTTCCACATGGACTTCACGATAGTGCTGCCATCATAGAATTTTAATGCTTTACAAACATGAATTAATTTATTTTCACAACTCCGTAAGAAGGGATAGTACTATTATCCCCATTTTACACATGGGGAACTGAGGTACAGAGATTAAGCCAAAAATGTTAAAAGTGGGTGCCCAATTAGAGATGCTGATGGCCTGATTTTTCAGGGCACTTAGCATTATATAGAACTTTATAGGTGAAGAGCACAACTACCATAGACTTCATCTGCAGTTGTGAGTGCAAATCAGACACCTTTGTGTCTCAGGTTGGGTATATGGAAAGTGAGGACACTTGTGAAAACAGTGGACTCATCTGTGAAAATTTTGGTTTATATGACTTGCCCAACATCATACAGGAACTCTATAGCACAGGCAGGGATAGAATCAATTTCTACAGACTGCATTCAACATTATCTACAAAACTGTCCTTTCTCTTCTTGTAGTTCCCCCACCTCTTTCACCACATGCCTTCCAACTTCTGCAATAAATGAGACTGGAGTCTTCCAGACGACCTCATTAACTCATTAATTTAGTCCCTGAGCTCTGACCATCCTGCACACTGAATAAGGCAGGGATCCTGTGGGGGAAAAAATAGTAGGTGATCATTTAATTAAATGCATGCATCACAATACATGTCCACAAAGGGACCGAGTTAAGGTTGCACAAGCAATCTTAATTCTGGCATTTTCTAACTTTTGAGCAGTTGACTTGGCAACCTTAGTGTTCTTTTAACTTAGGTGTTTTGGGATGTAATTTCCTAAATTTTTTTAAAATTGAAGTTGAAAAAACAAAAATTTCATAATGACCCATATTCCCTGCATGGGTCATCAGCAGAGTTTGATCTTTAGATCCACAGAACAGTCCTCTATTATCTGAGCTAACAGAATAACTGCTAGCAATAGAAATCTTCGATGTGGACCTGCCACTACAGGGGGATGGACGAAGGACACTTTACCAGTGGGTAACTCAGTTATTTGCTAGAAAGAAAAGAAATACTGTGGGTATGTCTACACTGCCAGGGCTGCGTCAGGCTCCACGGATTGATGCAACAGGATTAACTGAGTGGGCAGCAGAGACCTGCACAATCGATTCCGGAAGTGCTGTCCAGCCAACGGAGTAAATTCACCTCCCTGAAAAGAGTAACACTGCTTCGACCAAAGGACGTTTCCTATCAACGCAGCGCAGTGGAGATGCCACAGTAACGGAACGTTAGTAAGTCGATGGAAGGTGTGCAAGTTTTAGTAGGTAGCTTGCACATCTCCCATGAATGCCACCAGCAGTGTAGACTAGGCCTGAGACTCAGGAAACTTGGGTTTTATTCCAGTTTCCAAAGGGAGTATGTTCTTGTGGTTACACACTCTTCTGCCCCCGCTCCTGCAGCTTCTCACTGTCCCGCTTCTACCTCCCCCCTCCTGCCCAACTCCTCCCTGGCCCTCCCCAACCTGGCTCCTGCTCCTGTTCCTAACCCTATTTTCTCAGAGCTCCTGCCCCTGTAGTCTTTCTCCCCCACTGCTCATTCCTTACCACTGTGAATCTGAATAAGGCAACTTCCTCTTTCTCTTCTACAATGCCTAGGTATCTTCAGTCAGAGTATTTAGATTGCAGGAGAGGTAGAAGTAGTCTCCCTTCTCTCATGTCTGATACACGTTGGCCCCTTGCAGCTGGCAGGAGCAATCACAGGGAAAGTCCTGCTCAGCCCTTGTAGCCTTGTGTTAGAGCACAATCAATGCAGATGGACTGCACATATTAAATATATAAGGATTTTTCTGGCTTTCTGAAATCATCAATATGATTTCAGGCCTGGAAGCAGTGTGAAGATAACATTCCTTGTTTAACCCTTTTTTGCTGAAAGAAAAGTTCATAAATACATACCAAGACCTCTATCAACTGACTCAAATGGGTCCCAGAGGGTTCCACATTTTTGTCACCACTCCTGTATTATTTATATATGAGCCTGCTGGAGATAATCACAAAATATTATGAGATGTCATAATAGCAATAGGCATATAAAACTTAGCTTTGTTTCCTTTTCATCATGTCTGGACAATGAAATTTCCTTCTTTTCCTAATTCTTGGCTAAGATATACTAAAGGAGAACGACCTAGCTAAGACTAAGTACAGAAAAGATATATGATACTGGCAAGATGGAAGTGACATGAACTGGCAAGGGTTGTGACTGTTTGCTTTATTTGTTTCACAATTTTGAGTATTTGGAGCCCCAATAACTTTTGGATTCAGAGACTGCATTGATGATCCACACTGTATTTTCATTTCTGGTTAGTTAACATGTTGCGGAATTTCCTTGATGATACAGAAATTGTTACAATCATCCATGCCACTGCAATTTCCAGGTGGACTATTAACAATAAGTTCTGTCAAGGATCACTCAGAGCTTTACTATGCTTGGAAATTTACCAACATAACTATTCCAGAATAGTTATTTCAGTATAAGCCAATGTGTGGATGCTTTTATTCTAGAATAAGAGTGCCTTTTTTCAGTATAGCTTAAGCCACTTCCAAAGGGGATTAACTAAATCAGAAACAACCACCACACTTATTCCAGAATAAAGTATCCACACAGGCTTTATACTAAAATAATTATTCAGGAATAGTTTTATGTCGTAAATTTTCAATACTAGATGAGCCCTTAAAAAGGATCACAGAGCACACCACCATCATCCTGCTTGTCATGTAGGCCTGTAACTTGGGTACCATCTTCAAGTCAGACCTCACCCTAGAAGAGATCCTAACAGCCAGACTATATCTAAAACTTGCAAATTCTTTTTGCATAACATCTCTAAGACATGACCTTTCTTATTCATCCACACAGCTAAACTCTTCCAGAGTTTCACCATCTCACATTTCATTTACTGCAATATCCTTTTCTCCAGCCTGGACAAATGCAATCTTGCTCCATTCATATCCATTCAGAATGCTGATGAAAAGATCATTTTCCTATACCACTGCTTTGACACGTCACTTTGCTCTTTGTATCTCTCTTATCAGAAGTGTCAATAGAGGAGGCTTACGAACAAATTGATAAATTAAAACAGTAATAAGCACCAGGATAAGATGGTATTCACCCAAGAGTTCTGAAGCAACTAAAAGATGAAATTATCATAGAATCATAGAATATTAGAGTTGGAAGGGACCTCAGGAGGTCATCTAGTCCAACCCCCTGCGCAAAGCAGGACTAACTTCAGCTATATCATCCCAGCCAGGGCTTTGTCAAGCCTCAGCTTAAAAACCTCTAAAGATGGAGATTCCACCACCTCTCTAGGTAACCCATTCCAGTGCTTCACCACCCTCCTAGTGAAAAACTTTTTCCTAATGTCCAACCTAGACCTCCCGCCCTGCAACTTGAGACCATTGCTCCTTGTTCTGTCATCTGCCACCACTGAGAACAGCCTCATCCATCCTCCCGGGAACCCCCTTTCAGGTAGTTAAAGGTCGCTATCAAATCCCCCCTCATTCTTCTCTTCTGCAGACTAAACAAGCCCAGTTCCTCAGCCTCTCTTCATAAGTCCTGTGCTCCAGCCCCCTAATCATTTTTGTTGCCCTCCGCTGGACTCTCTTCAACTTGTCCACATCCTTTTTGTAGTGGGGGGCCCAAAACTGGACACAATATTCTAAATGTGGCCTCACCAATGCTGAATAGAGGGGAATAATCACTTCCCATGGCCTGCTGACAATGCCCCTCCTAATGCAGCCCAATATGCTATTAGCCTTCTTGACAGCCAGGGCACACTGCTGACTCATATCCAGCTTTTTATCCACTGTTACCCCCAGGTCCTTTTCTGCAGAGCTGCTGCCTAGCTCATCGGTCCCCAGTCTATAGCTGTGCATGGGATTCTTCCGACCTAAGTGCAGGACTCTGCACTTTTCTTTGTTGAACCTCATTAGATTTCTTTTGGCCCAATCCTCCAGTTTGTTTAGGTCACTCTGTATCCTATCCCTACCTTCCAGGGTATCTACCACTCCCCCCAGCTTAGTGTCATCCGCAAACTTGCTGAGGGTGCAATCTACCCCATCCTCCAAATCATAAATGAAGATGTTGAACAAAACCGGCCCCAGGACCGATCCCTGGGGCACTCCGCTTGTGACCGGTTGCCAGCTAGACATGGAGCCATTGATCACTTCTCGTTGAGCCCTATGCTCTAGCCAGTTCTCTATCCATTTTATAGTCCATTCATCCAACCCATACTTCCTTAACTTGCTGATAAGAATACTGTGAGAGACAGTATCAAAAGCTTTGCTAAAGTCAAGGTATATCACATCCACCACTTTCCCTACATCCACAGAGCCAGTCACCTCATCATAGAAAGCAATCAGGTTGGTCAGGCATGACTTTCCCTTGGTGAAGCCGTGTTGACTGTTCCTGATCACCTTCCTCTCTTCCAAGTGCCTTAAAATGGATTCCTTAAGGACCTGCTCCATGATTTTTCCAGGGATTGAAGTGAGGCTGACCGGTCTGTAGTTCCTTGGATCCTCTTTCCTCCTTTTCTTGAAGATGGGCACTATATTTGCTTTTTTCCAGTCCTCAGGGACTTCCCCCTGTTGCCACGAGCTTTCAAAGATAATAGCCAATGGCTCTGAAATCACCTCAGCCAACTCCCTCAGCACCCTCGGGTGCATTGCATCCGGCCCCATGGACTTGTGCAGAACTACTAACTCTGGTATGTAGTCTATCATTTAAATTAGCTTCTGTACCAGGTGACTGAAGTATAGCTAATGTGACACCAATTTTTAAAAGAAAAGCTCCAGAGGCAATCATGGCAATTACAAGCTGGTAAGCTTAACTTCAGTAGCAGGCAAATTGGTTGAAACTTTAGTAAAGAACAGAATAATTAGACACAAAGATTAACATATTTTTTAGGGAAAACAACACGGCTTTTGTAAAGGTAAATCATGCTTCACCAATCTATTAGAATTCTTTGAGGGGGTCAACGAACATGTGGACAAAGGTGAGTGTACTTGGTCTTTCAGAAAGCCTTTGACAAAGTCCCACGCCAAAGGTTGTTAAGCAAAGTAGGCACTCATAGGATAACAAGAAAGTTCCTCTCATGGAACACTAACTGATTAAAAGTTAGGAAACAAAGGGTAGGAAGAAATGGTCAGTTTTCAGAATCAAGAGAGATAAATAGTGGTGTCCCCCAGGGACCAGTACTGTTCAACATATTCATAAATTATCTGGAAAAAGGGGTCAACAATGAGGTGGCAAAATTTGCAAATGATACAAAACTACTCAAGATAGTTAAGTCCAAAGCACACTGTGAAGAGTTACAAAGGGATCTCAGCAAAAACAACAAGACTCCTGTAGCACCTTAAAGACTAACAAATTTCTGCAGGCATAAGCTTTTGTGAACTAGAACAGATGAATGAAGTGGAAATCACAGATAGGAGGTATATATATACATCTAAGGGTAAGAAACAACAATGGGGAGGGCAAGTGCTAACAAAGTCAATTCAGTTATAGTAGATGAGGCCTATTCACAACCGTTGATCAGAAGGTGAGAATGTGTGAACAGTGGCAATTACTTCTTATAGTGAGATAACCATTCCAAGTCCCTATTCAGACCCACTCTGGTTGTCTCAAGTTTGCATATGAGTTCCAGCTCTGCAATTTCTTGCTGAAGTCTGTTTTTAGGGATCTCACTGAACTGGTGACTGGGCAACAAAATGGCAAATGAAATTCAATGTTGATAAATGCAAAGTAATGCACATCGAAAAACTATAATCCCAACAATACATATAAAATGATGGGGTCTAACTTATTTACCACTGCTCAATGTGAAAATGGGATCACATAATGGCGTCTGCAGCACCACATCCCTACCCCCTGCGGGACAAGGAAGTGGCCTGAGGAGGGTTGACTCAGCAACATGAACTACACGTATATGTCACCTTATATGGGAATGGCATAGGTTTAGGCCATATCATCCTATAGCAGGGGTGGGGAACGATACGGCCCGCGAAATCATTTGGTCTGGACCTGGCAAGGCAACCGCAGGGGGGAATTTGGCGGCGGTGCGGTTTTGCGGTGGCGGCGTGGTTCCGTGGGGGGGGCAGTGCCCGCCGCCAAAACCCTGCCGCCATTTGGCCCTTTTCGGCGGTGGGGGGGAATTCGGCGGCGGCGCGGTTTCATGGCGGCGGCGGCGGGGGGGAATTCGGCAGCGGACACTCAGCCGTCTTCCGCGTACCACCATCAGGCTAATTTTTAAGTTGATAATTTTGTATGGCCCACGAATGATGTTATAAATATCCAAATGGCCCTTGGCAGAAAAAAGGTTCCCCACCCCTGTCCTATAGGGAAGTGGCAAAAGTATAAGCCATGTCGCCTTACCGGTGCATGGTCAGCGAGTGCCCGGCGATGTGTAGGCCTCTGGTTGGCTGGAAGCCAAGTGATAACCTTAAAAGGTTATGTGGCAAATGATAGCCAATGGTCACCAAGGCATAGCAAACTGTTGCATGTGGAAAACTATAAAACCTGGATGCCAAGCAACAGTAGCCAGAGAGGAAGAAGGGTTACCTAACACCCAGCGTTAAAGCGTGTTAGTTCAGCGGGCTGACGCATTCTCACTAGTCTGCTTCGCTACGGATTGATCATCCGAAGTGACTCTCTCCCGTCTGCAGAGTCTAAGGCAAATGGTCGTATAAGTATTGGCCAACATGAGGTAGTATTGCTTAAGCTTTGTAAGTATAAACTAACTGTTATTTGTTGTTCGTATTGTAAACCCTCTTGGGAAACTCCATAGCTGGACACCCTAGTATCACAAAAGTGACAGCCATGCGTTGATCCTGTGAGATCAACAATGCAGAAGTCTTGGGTGGCACATTTTGTCCTTTCGTGCATGGAGTTTCCCTCAATCTTTACTGTCATTTGTTTAGAATAAAAATTTATTGATTAAGAAAAAACAAGCCTTGTCACTGTTTCTCTGACCTCCCATATCCTATAAACCGAACCTTATTCAGCACCTATTGGTTCCAACTTGACACTCAAGAAAGAGATCTTGGAGTAATGGTGGATAGTTCTCTGAAAATATCCACTCAATGTGCAAGTCAAAAAGCTAACAGAATGGTAAGAAGCATTAAGAAAGAGAGAGATAATAAGACAGAAAATACCATAATGTCACTATATAAATCCATGGTATGCCCACACATGGAATACTGCATGCAGTTCTAGTCACCTCATCTCAAAAAAGATTAGGGGACTGGAACAGCTTCTGTATAAAGAGAGATTAAAAAAACTGGGACATCCTACTTATTTCTTATTCACTATCAGAATCTCAACTCCCACCAATGATAGGCCCATGATTCCAGCCTCTGTCACCCATTTATTAAGTTTTCAGCACTCTTTCTTGCTTTCTCCTGTGCTGCCCCTCACCCAGGGGAGGAGCTTTCTGTAAACATCCACAAAACTAACACGTTATCCTACTTAAAACTCTCTTTCCTATGATATCTAGAAAACACTTAAGAACAGTTAGACCCCTGGTATCTGCCTTTCATGATGACCAAAATTGTCTCATTGTTTCCTTTACTCCGCCCAGCTGTCGGCATCCATTTGTTGCCTCTTGTCTTATACTTAGATTGTAAACTCTTTGGGGTAGTGGCCATCTTTTTGTACAACATCTAGAACAATTGGGTCTTGGTCTATGATTAGGGCTCTTAGGCATTATGGTAATACAAATAACAATAATGACTACTCCATCGTTTCAGCTAGTACAAAATATGGAAACTTGCTTGCTTAGTGGAGCGAGTTACCATGATTAAACCATACCAACAGGCTATGAACTGCACTGGCTTCCCAGCTGCTTAGTGGTGCAATACAACTTGCTAGCTCTAAGCTATGAAGTTCTATTTTGTTTAGAATGTGGCTTTTCTTGGAATTGACTCTCTTTTCCCATGCTTCATTGCAATGGTTCAGATAAACAAAGATAACAAAATTCTGTTAAAATTTCTGATTTTTTTTTTTAAACTTACCTTGTCTGCATCCACTTTTCCTTTGATGAATTCAGACTTCCAGAATTGCAAAGCTTGTTCCAGTGTTAAGCCAATGCCCTTTAAGAACAATCCATATTGCATACGGCCTCCATGACGGAGATGGTGGTTATCACGCAGGGCTTTGTGCAACTGTCTCATGCAAAGAGGAAATGATTTAACAGAAAGCTGCAAAAATAAGAAAATATGTATGTAAGAGACTGATCAGTTAACTGACAGACTATATATTCATTGGGATTACCAATTAACCCCACTTGGAAAAGCTGATGGGCTGGGGGGAATAAAATGCATGTGCAGTGACTATTGGGATTGCAGATAATTCAAATATGTCCTTGAACCTTTAAATCTACTAACTCTTTAAAAGACAAAAACATAAAATAGAGTAACACAGATGGAAAGCTACTAAGTAACAAAAGTATAATTGATCATTTTCTTTCTTCTAGCGAAAAAACTTGAAGAATCATTACATTGGGTCTTATCTCTGCTTGTAGCTCCTTGGAGGGCTGTACCCCAACGAAAATGAAGGTGTGTATGACAGTTTAAGCATCAGAGTCACAGAACCTAAGGCCAGAAGAGAGCACCAGTTCATCTAGTCTGACTGCCTGTTAACACAAGCCACCAACATCACTCAGCACCAGCACACTAATCCCAACAACTGAAATCAGACCAAAGTATTACAAGCCAAAAGGAAACAAAACTTTTATGTGCCACAGACAGAGAACATCCAATGCTTGAGGGCCCTTCAATGGTAGAGAATTGATTACATGAAATATATCCACATATTCTCAGCAAGCGACTTGCACCCCTTGCTGCAGAAGAAGGGGAAAAAAACCCAAGATAAACCTTGTTACAAGAAACTATTTTGTTTTCCACCCTTTTTGCAAAACATCTCTTTATATATATATCTCTTTATATATATATATATTTCACACAGTGCAGTATCCATATATAAAGAGATGTTTTGCAAAAAGGGTGGAAAACAAAATAGTTTCTTGTAACAAGGTTTATCTTGGGAATAAAGATTGTGTTAATGCTTAGATATCCCATTTGTAGAATACTTTCTTAAATCTAAAAAGTAAGTATATTATAAACACATTTAATTATTTTATATCAATTGATACCTATCAAGTATCATGTAATTTGTTTAATTTTTTCTGCAGTTGGATGCAGAGTTTTGTCTTTAGGAGCAGATCATTGATGTAGAGAATGCATAAGTGAGAGGTTGCCGCCTGAATTAGCTACAAGAATCAGGACCTCCTTAGAAAATGTGAGACCACTTGTTTTTCTTGTGGTGTGTGCATCCATTTGTCCATCCAGGAATACATTGTGAACAGAAGAAGACAGAGACAATATTTTTGGCCATGTGACAAAGTCCACTGTTGTAGCTACAGATTATTACTCTGGAATAAGAGTTTGGTTTCTCTGCAAGGTTCTGGATGCAAAATGTTCCATTGACAGGTGTGCAACTCAGGACCCAACTCTCCACTCAAAAATCTTGGGCTGTAGACTCCATCCTCGTGGATTATTCTTTGCTTTCTTAACCAACTGCTATGATGTTTATTTCCTCTTTGTTTGCAGTGCTTGAGAACACAGATTTATTTTTCTTCCCTTTCACCCAGTAACAAAGAAAATTATATGCTTACAGCAAGAATGAGGATATAGTGTTGCCTTCTTTGCAGAATGAAGCCATTGCTGAAGTGTTTTACAACATCAGTGGTACATTTTGGCTGATCAGGGCTGGATTTATAGCTCTTAAGACTTAATTGCTCTGAGTCAACTGACACTGTGTTGAGGTTCTGCTCTTTCATTAGCCTAGGTGAAACTGTTTCCTAAATGTGGTTTCTTGCTCTTCAAGATGGCATAGATTTTCTCCACCAAGCTCTGTGATTCCAATATAGTTGGCCTTTTGAGTACCACTTGGCAATGGGACAAAGGAGAACAGAAATAATAGGTTCTATGGATTCAAGAAAATAAGAAACTTCTGGAGAAGACATGTGGAATCTCACTGACAACAGTATGTTGGTGAAGAGACAGGCAGATTCTGATTCAAGACATCAAAGCCATGATAGATTCATTGAAGAATGGATGACATTGTGCCTTTTGGCCACCAGCTTCTGAATCCTGCTCTCAGATAGAAACAAAATTTCTGTGAAGGCTGATTTCTTAACAACTCCCAGAAATAATATCAACTGCATGACATCACTTGGCTCTTAGTGGGATTGACCAATCCATGTTATTCCAGAACAGAATCTGGGATGAATGATGGCTGTTTTGTGGGCCTTTGCCAGAAGCAGCGCTCCAATGATCAGGTTTTTTGGAATGGGTATGCATGAACCCTTTTCTGCCAGGGGAAAAGACAACGTTAACTAGTACTTTGGTAAACATCCTTAGAGAGGCAGGTAGTCCAAAAAGCAAAAGCAGCACATCTCTAACATCATTTTTTGTATGTGAATCATATCTTCTCTAGGAGATTCACAGAACAATGTGTGGATAAGTGTTTGTAATTGCTGCTATGGTGGAATTTAGGGTTTCCATCCTGAACCATGGCTTCTAGAACAATCTGTTCAAGGATCTTTGATTGAGCTTTCCTTTGTCTTTAAAATCTTAGCGCATTGGGAAGAGAATGGAGTAGAGGCCTAAGCCTTCTTGTTCTGTGGAAGATCATTTACCCTACTTTGAAGCAGATAATATAATGCAGTCTTCCTACTCAGGTGTTGGATGAAAAAGGGGGATGTCAATAATCTTGGTTTTGGAGTTGTATTTAATTCTAAGGCGTATGACACACTGAATCTCTCTACCTAAGATTCATTCTTCTGATGTAGCATTTACCTACTTCAAAATTTCCTGCCACTTGCCCCCATTTGTTGCTGATTCCCTCTTCCAATTATTGTGGTTTTACAATCAACTTTACTATATACATATTTTAAAAAAATAATTTTCTTTGTTATTTGAAAGACCTCTCCCCCCAAAATAGGGAAACAGACCAATTATGCAGACAAAACAGAAACTGACTATAAAATGAATAAGGAAAACAACTGGAAGTCAAATTAAAAATTTAACAGCAACTCATAAATAGTCCCACTGTAATTTCTCACATGTTGCATTTTAAATTATCTTTGTTGCATTTTAGCTTTTATGTGACACAATTTTGTTGAACTGGTCCTCAAAACACAGTTGAGAACCACTACTGAAGAGACAAAGCAGACAGAGTTTAGTCATAGCTTTTTATGGCTGTATTTTAAAGAGACCTTATTGAGGGCACAAGAGCAAACCATCCCGATGTGCAGAAAGAATAGCAAATATGGTAGGCGTCCAGCTTGGCTTAACAAAGATGTCCTTGGCGAACTTAAACGCAAAAAAGAAGCTTACAAGAAGTGGAAGCTTGGTCAGATGACTAGGGAGGAGTACATAAACACTGCTCGAACGTGCAGGAATGAAATCAGGAAGGCCAAAGTGCAATTGGAGTTGCAGCTAGCAAGGGAAGTGAAGGGGAACAAGAAGGGTTTCTACAGGCATGTGCCCAACAAGAGGAAGGTTCGGAAAAGTGTGGGCCCCTTAGAGAATGAGGGAGGCGACCTAGTGACGGAGGATGTGGAGAAAGCTGAGGTACTCAATGCCTTTTTTGCCTCTGTCTTCACAGACAAGATCAGCTCCCAGACTGCCGTACTGAGTGGCACAGAATGGGAAGGAGGCGAACATCCCGCAGTGCTGAAGGAACAGGTTCAAGACTATTTAGAAGGATTGGACATTCACAAGTCCATGGGGCCGGATGCAATGCACCCGAGGGTGCTGAGGGAGTTGGCTGAGGTGATTTCAGAGCCATTGGCTATTATCTTTGAAAGCTCGTGGCAACAGGGGGAGGTCCCTGACGACTGGAAAAAAGCAAATATAGTGCCCATCTTCAAAAAAGGGAGGAAAGAGGATCCAGGGAACTACAGACCGGTCAGCCTCACCTCAATCCCTGGAAAAATCATGGAGCAGGTCCTTAAGGAATCCATTTTAAGGCACTTGGAAGAGAGGAAGGTGATCAGGAACAGTCAACACGGATTCACCAAGGGAAAGTCATGCCTGACCAACCTGATTGCTTTCTATGATGAGGTGACTGGCTCTGTGGATGTAGGGAAGGCGGTGGACGTGATATACCTTGACTTTAGCAAAGCTTTTGATACTGTCTCTCACAGTATTCTTATCAGCAAGTTAAAGAAGTATGGGTTGGATGAATGGACTATAAAATGGATAGAGAACTGGCTAGAACATAGGGCTCAACTAGTAGTGATCAATGGCTCCATGTCTAGCTGGCAGCCGGTCACAAGCGGAGTGCCCCAGGGGTCAGTCCTGGGGCCAGTTTTGTTCAACATCTTCATTAATGATCTGGAAGATTGGGTAAAGTTTGCGGACGACACTAAGCTGGGGGGAGTGATAGATACCCTGCAAGGTAGGGATAGGATACAGAGGGACCTAAACAAACTGGAGGATTGGGCCAAAAGAAATCTAATGAGGTTCAACAAAGATAATTGCAGAGTCCTCCACTTAGGAAGGAAGAATCCCATGCACAGCTACAGACTGGGGACCGACAAGCTAGACAGCAGTTCTGCAGAAAGGGACCTGGGGGTAACGGTGGATAAAAAGCTGGATATGAGTCAGCAGTGTGCCCTGGTTGTCAAGAAGGCTAATGGCATATTGGGCTGCATTAGGAGGGGCATTGCCAGCAGGTCGCGGGAAGTGGTTATTCCCCTCTATTCGGCATTGGTGAGGCCGCATTTAGAGTATTGTGTCCAGTTTTGGGCCCCCCACTACAAAAAGGATGTGGACAAGTTGGAGAGAGTCCAGCGGAGGGCAACAAAAATGATTAGGGGGCTGGAGCACAGGACTTATGAGGAGAGGCTGAGGGAACTGGGCTTGTTTAGTCTGCAAAAGAGAAGAGTGAGGGGGATTTGATAGCGGCCTTTAACTACCTGAAAGGGGGTTCTAGGGAGGATGGGGCTAGGCTGTTCTCGGTGGTGGTAGATGACAGAACAAGGAGCAATGGTCTCAAGTTGCAGGGAGGGAGGTCTAGGTTGGACATTAGGAAAAGGTTTTTCACTAGGAGGGTGGTGAAGCATTGGAATGGGTTACCTGGGGAGGTAATCTCCATCTTTAGAGGTTTTTAAGCTGCAGCTTGACAAAGCCCTGGCTGGGATGATATAGCTGAGGTTAGTCCTGCTTTGAGCAGGGGGTTGGACTAGATGACCTTCCAACTCTAATATTCCATGATTCTATGATCTATGATTCTCTGATAGGGAGAGCAAAGACATTTTTAAGGAAGGCCAATCATACCCTAAGAGATAGTGGGATGAAGTGTTAATTGTTTTTAAAAAGACATGTGAAAGGCAACAATGAGCGTATAGCCACCAAATGATGAGCACAAAGTACTTACGGCATCAATGTGTTCTAATGAAATTTTCCCAGTATTTTTTTGTATGCTGTAATCTGGGCCAACATAGGAATGACTGAAAGAGAAAAGGAAATAAGTAGTTCATTACTTAAACTGACAGTTTAATTAGCTAAAAAAAGGAATTTCATAAATACAGGAATAGATGACCTTGCTACTTTTGTAACAAATTAAATTAGGAGCTGAGAAGTTTACATGCAAACCGCAGATGCAAGAAAAAAATCATTCTGATAATTATCTATATGTTGTTTTGTAAACCAATTTAAAAATAACACTAAAATCAAGATTAAAGATTTTTTTGTTGTTCCTTTATTTGGGGGGAGAGGGGAAGAGTCTTCAATCTTTAGATACTGGTGCTGAGTTTGAAAGTGCTGAGACATCCTAATGAACACATTTTTTAAAAAAGAAAATAAAAGTCTTTAAAAACTAAATAAAAAGATTGAAGAGAATATCACGAGTACCAAAGTGGTAGTAAACTAAACATAAGCATTTGGAGCAGTGCTTCCAGTCTCAAGTGCATGCTCCTTTGGGGAGGGTGTGTGGGGTTATCAGTTTAGTCTAGGAGACAGATATGCAGGGCAGAAGAGAAGAGCAATGATGATGAAATTCAAATTCCTTCCCTAGTCATGTGGTAGGATCCCCAATACAGTTGACAAGAGGGGTAGCTGACACATAACAGAGCTACAGGCTCAACATGCAGCTCACTGGCCCAAGTTGCATTTCTGTGGACGCTGCCAAATTCTAAAAAACCCCAAACACTTAAAAACATTATGTTATATCACAGAACTAGAAAAATATTTTTAAATATCCAAGCTTCACTAGGAATGTAAGGATTTTTGGCATCCCATTGGATTCTGAAAAAGAAGAATCTTTTGGTGGCTATGGAAACAATGATTGTATACAGAATTTAACAGAGAAAGATAACATTTGTACTGAGAGATATTACATAATACCCACTAGAAACCAATACATGGAGTCATTGTGCATTAAAACCATGACTGTGTATTTAGAAGAACTGAATTAATGTGAGGATTCTACCTGCATTGAGTAATCAAACACATTTTTCTTTTTTGACCTTTAAAAACAGAATTTTCAAGCTCTGAGACAGAGGATACAAAAAAAAATGTAGAATTTGTGTACAGTTGTGTACAGACCTTCATTTGGAAGCATCGATTTTAACTCGGTGAAGCTGCAAATACTGCATAAGATTAAAACATTTTGAGGAATGCTTATTCAGGGAGACAACTTCTGACAAAAATTAGTGCTGTAACATGGGGCACTCAGTGACTAACTCCAGAAAGAATGGATATGACTAAGAGATAATGTTGGATATTACTGTTTATTCTCTGATACTTTCAGTATTTTATTTTATATAAAGCATGCAATAGAGAGGTGACTTTACTGTGGTACAAGGCTTTATTTCCATTTACTCACATTAAAAACAAACCCTTCTTTACTTCTTTAGTCTTGTTTTTGGCAGACACTAGAGAATTGGTCAAATCTCTTGGGGTTACTGCCATCTTCGGAATACCTCCTATGGACTCCCAGACAACAGACAGATAAAAATTGATTGAACGATATTTTCCTATTATCATCAATTATTTGTATTTAAGAGTAAAGTGTTTAAAAGCTCTAGTCATAGACCAGGACTCTACTGTCCTTCATGCTGTAAAAATCACAAAACAAGAAGACACTCCCTACCTTAAAGATCTTACACTCTAGACATAAGACAAAAGACAACAGATGGATAGACAGACAGACAGACAGATGGAAGACTACTAGGAAACAATGAGACAATATTGGTCAGAATGGTAGCCTGTGGTCTCAGCACACCAGCAGTGTCGTCATGTTTTTTCATAGGCATGACAGAAAATGAAAGTTTTAAGGATGCATTTGAAGGATGTAGCTAATCACCTTATGTAATCATTTAATTGTGTTATCTATTGTTGTGATTAATTCATATGCAATCAATGTGTAATAAATAGATTTAAGTTGTAGGTATAGGTATAGGAGTAAGTAGGATAGTATTACAGGGGTATAAGGTTGACAAACATTTATGAGTGACGAGTGTGTATTTGGCATATAAACAAAGACGATAAAGCAAGGCCTATGGGCCGAGGTGTGTAAGATGTTAGCTTAGCCACATTAGGCCTTAAGCCTAAAGAAAGGTTGACATAAGAAGATGAGCCAGGAATAATCTTATACCAGTAAAGTTACAAGATTACCGGAAAGAATGTGCCCATGGGTGATATTCGGGAAAATATGCCACAATGTACTCATCTAGACCGCAAGACATCTGATTGTAACACCGAGGAAAATTATGAAGTAAACACATGTTGACCTGGGGACTTGTTGACGTAAATGCTAATGAAAATAAGGAGTACTAAGAAAAGCAGGGTACCCCAAATTTTAGGGGGTGTGGAAGTACCAATAATGGGAAAGAGGTTGGAATCTTCATGCATATACATAATGGTTATGGATGTGAGTGTAATACAGCATGAAAGGGGTTTCCCACCATGAACAGAGAGGAAGAATCCATCAGGAGACCCTCCATGGATGGCCACCTATTGGGAGAGATCCACCCATCTTGATGGTAACCTTGGGTATGAAAATATGAGAACACTGATGAAGGACACCTCATAGTATTGCTCCATCTTCATTTATATATCTGTAACTGTGGCATTGATTATCTGTGTAGTAAAGTTTTTAATAAAGGGAATCTTGATAACTTGTGAATGCTGTTGTGGCTCCTGCTATCATTCCTCGTGTGCTCCTGAGTGTCCAGACCAAAAGATATTTCTAATGGTAGTTCTTGCTCCGCTAATTCTAATACTGTAACTCTCAGGGAGCACACACCATTAACCCAGTTTACTATGGTCTAAGATACCATTGGTAGTATCAACCCGTCAATAATATAAAAGTTGCAAGGAGGATAATAAGATTCATGGATGTTTATGGGGAGCTCCTCCCAAGTGTGAGGGGCAGCATAGGAGAAAGCATGAAGATGTTTGTTTGAAAATTTAAGAAGTAGGTAATGGAGGTTCATGGGCTGATCAGAGGTGGGAGATGACATCTGAAGAGTGAATGAGAAACAATAGATAAGATGGGGATAGGACAAGAAGGGCCTTAAAATTGAAGACACGTAGCTAATGTTTAAAGCAATAGAGAAGTAGGAACCCATGGAGAGATACAAAGAGAGGTAACATTGTCAAAATGACAGGCTAGAAATATTATTTATCAGCATTCTGAATGGATATGTGCTAACAAGACAGCACTTGTCAAGACCAGAGAAAAGGATGCTGCAGTGATAAAGGCATAAGATAATGAGAGCCTGGAAAAGAATTTTAGCAGTGTGGATGGATAAGGAAGGTTATACTTTAGAGATGAAGTGCAGAAAGAATTTGCAGGATTTAGACATAGCCTGGACGTGAGCATCTAGGGAGAGTTCTGAGTCAAAGATGATATCAAGTTAGGGGCCTGAGCAGCATGCAAGATGGTGGTAGTGTCCAGTGATTGAGAAAGTAAGTAGAGAGGTTTCTGGGGGATTAGAAGCTGTGTTTTAGCCATGTTTATCTTGAACTGGCAGCTAAACTTCCAGTAGATGTCAGAGAAACAGGCTGATATTTTAGTTTGGACAAGTCTAGAGTAAAAAGGTAGATCTGTGAGTTGTTCGCATAGATCATGGAAGCTGACTTTAGTGTTTGCAGATAAGCTTACCCAGAGATAAAACACAGAAAGAGAAGAGTAGGGGATGAGTGACAGAGTCCCATGGAACCCCATCAGAATATGGGGGATGAAGGGATGAGAAGAATCCAACAGAGGACACGCTGAAGGAGCGATTAGAGGGGTAGGATGAGGACAGCATCATGAAAGCCAAGGGTGGACAAGATTTCAAGAAGAGGAGCATGGTCTACTGTGTCAAAGGCAACTGGCATTTCAAGGATGATGAGAATGTAGTATTGGTTCTGAGCTTTAGCTAAGAAAAGCTCATTAGGAACTTCAGCATGAGCATTTTCTATGAAGCGCTTGGGCAGAAGATGGATTTGAGAGAATCTAGCATGGAATTGGAGGAGAGGAACTGCAATTAACAATTGTAGACAGTGCACTCACCTCCAACCTCCTTGTCTCTGAGTAAGTGTGGTTAAGAGTGGGTAGCAGACTGTGTTTTGTTTTTTTAAGATGGGAAAAACTAAACGCATATTTGCATTGTGAGGGGAAAGAGCCAGAGGAGAGTGAGTGATTAAGGAGAAGAGTAAGGGAGGGATGACAGTGGGCTCAAAGAAGATCAGGAGAGGGGATGGATAGGGTCCACCAGGGCAAGTGGAGGGGTAAAAGGAGCGCAGATAGGAAACTTTTGTGTCTGTGACAGGGAGGAGAGTTAGAGGAGGGGAAGGGGAAGGTCACATCTTATTTTGTCATTTTCTATTGGAAGAAACTGGTGAAATCCTGTGCAGAGAGAGAAGTGGAGGAGCAAGGAGGGGAGTGTTGGAGGAGTGAGTCAAAGATGGCAAAAAGCTGCCAGGATTGCAGGCATAGGATTCATTTACATTAGAGAAGTGGAGTTGTTTATCTAAGAAGATGGCAGAACTGAAGGAGGAAAGAATAAATGTGCAGTAGTTACTAGTTAGGTTTATAAATTTTTTGTATTGTTATTTCGCCACACACTATTACACTGCAAGAATATTTTCAAGGCAAACATGCCTGAGCAGTATTTTAGACATTGAAAATTAATGTTTAAAAAGTGGTTATTACCAGAAAATGTCTATGTATAATGATGGCATCTCACTCATCAGATCTGTATGTATTCAGAGTCCCCTCTATTTGCTAGTGAAAAAAATATATTTTTGCTTTTTTTCTCTCCAATTACCCTCGCAGAATCAACAGAAGACTCATTTACAAAAAGAAATAAGATGGATTCTTATTCTGGCTCCTGCATCAACAGAATTATTACAGCTGCAGAGGATTACACACCACTGAAGATGGAACTTGGCCTGAAAAATCTTTATTACTATTAGTGATGATGCATAACCACAAAGAAAAAAGCTTGTTTTTCAGATCACAAGGTGCATTTGTAGAGCCGGCAGTAAAAATCTTTTAAATTGTACACTCTGCCAATTTAATATAGAATCATTCAGACACAATCAAGTAAATCCTCAGTGGCCTTTTTTCCCCCCACAAAGTAAAACTCCACTTTAATAACTATGTGGAGAGGTCCAGGAAGGAGAGTGAACAAGAGGAAGACGCTATACACATAACGTGACGAGAAGTCCAAATACAGGCCAGTGGGGAGCAATGTCAATGTCATTTACCTAAAATCTTCTGGAAGTTGTTCAAGACACTTTCTTAAAATGTAACAGATTCAAGCATTTAATTCACAATATTTACCAATATTTAATGCTGGCACCAGGGAGACTGGATGCATTTTGTACTGACGTATACAGATGAATTTGGAAACATACATATTTGTATATAGACCTATTTGTTAGTCGGGGCACAGCAAATAAACTAAATGCTGACATTTTGGGTTGTTTGATGGATGTATTTGTAGTTCTCTTTTGCTTTTTGTATGAGCTAAACCTGAATTTTTTTGTTATAGCTTGTATTCCTTAGCCGAAGTGTTCTTCATTTTGCTGTTTTCTTGTTTGAATGAGTATGTGTGGTACACAAGCAGATAAGTAAATAAATGCCAGGACTAAATAGTGCTAACGACAAGATAGGGAATAAAGATGCCAGTATCATACTGTCCTAATGGTCCAAGAAGGCAAATAAATACACCCTAAAGCTCGGTAAAATTTGCACTAAAACAAGAACAAAGAGCAAGTAAGAAGATGAGTGGTTGTGTATGCAACCCGTTTGTGATAAACGATCAAAGCATAACACAGCAAAACTTATACACTTGCATAAGAACCAACTACTATAAAAAATGGGCAAGAACAAGGAAGTTTTGGATACATTCTGCAACAATAACGGAGCATCAGTATGCATCCAACAGATGCCTGGCTCCTCCCCTTGTGTTCAGCCTAACTGGCCATTAGGCTGACTCAAGCAATGGTCAGGACTGGTAACTATAAAGCACCAGCAGAAGAACATATAGTGGGTGTGTATGTGTGTTTTAATGTGCTAGTTTTTAATATTTTTGTATTTTCAATAAACTTGGCATGTTGCCTTGCCCCCTGAAAAAATTCTGCAAGTTTTTATAAGCATAACATTTGCAAATAGTTTCCTGGATATTCAGTATTAATGGGTATTGAGGTTTTCTCCAGGAGTGTCTCACTTTTGGCAGAATTATGTTTTTTAGACTAATTATTAATGTATCACTCTGACAAAGAAAACTGTACCAAATCCCCAGTGTTCTGTGTGCAATTCCAATGCATTCTCAACAAAAATAGCAAAATTTTGCATTTACCCATCTCTTCTCTTGACTGAAAGAAAAACTACAATACCCAGATCTGAAGAAAAATACCAAACACCATTCTTCTCTCACTATAAAAGCTCTGAGACCTTGCATACCTCCCTGGGGTCTAATTGTCCTATTTCTTGGAGGCCTACAAATTCTTGACAGGAAACTTACATTGCTTTCACACCAATTGTGGTCTGCCTAAGAGAGAATTTCAATCCAATGAAAAAGCAAATTAAAAAAGTTTTCAAATGCAAGGCACAGCTATGGATAAAGAACTAAAGTTCACACTCCATTCTGAACTTTCTCAGCTGTCTAGAAGGAGATGGAAGACCAGGTGATTAGGCCAATATAGAGTCAAATCTATGAAACAGACACAGAGTAGCATGAAACTACCCAAGCAGAGGTTATTTTAAGTTGGGCTGAGGAAGGAATTTTTCTTTAATTCTGGGTCTTGTTCAGTTTTTCCATTTGGTAAGGAAATGATAGGGCAAGTTGCATGTAATTGCTCATTAGGACCAAGCAACACATTTTCATTACAATATGTTTAATGTGAAGAATTTGCATCCCAAAAAATTAGGAACTTCACACAATTCTGTCCACAAGGAAGCTTATTACCTCTAATGGGGCTGCTCTTGAGAAGTGAAATGTTGCTATAAGTGATACATATGGTTTGACAGAGGAAGGAAGGAAGGAACTCTCAAGTAGGAAAAAAGCAGTTTCTTTCAAAAATATTTCTGCCATATTGAAAAATTCAGCAGAAATCCAGCAAAATCGATTTTTCCCTCCCACCCTCCCCCTGCCATTAATGTCAATTTTTTTCACATCTCTGGTTTTTCTCACATAATAAACCTCAACACCCATCACTTATACAGTACTTTTAAAGGAGGGCAAGTAACATTGTCCCCTTGTTGCAGAAAGAGAAGCTGAGATATATTGAGAAGTAATTTGCTTAAAATTACTTAAAAAGCCAGTCAGAACCAGGAATAGACTGCAGTTCTCTTCACTGCCAAGTTCTGTCTCTTAAGGAATGGTTGTGTGCAGTGCAATTGCAGCCATATTGGTCCCAGGATATTAGAGAGACAAGGTTGGTGAGGTAATATATTTTATTCAACCAACTTCGGTTGATGAGAGAGACAAGCTTTCAAGCTACACAGAGCTCTTCTTCTGGTCTGGAAAAAATACTCTTGAGCATCATAGCTAAATGTTCCATCTTGCATTTAGCTGTGACACTTAGAGTACCTTTCCAAGACCTGAAGAAGAGCTCTGTGTGGCTCAAAAGAGAAATTGGCCCAATAAAAGATATTCCCTCACCCACCCTATCTCTCTTAAACAGTGGGACATGCAACCTCTCTTACTGGCTTTGCAGAGTCTCCAGAATACAGTCAGAGTATTTAAAAATACTACTCTTTCAGGTAAAACTTCTGAAATTTGATTGATTTTTTTTAACTTTATGCATAACTCTAACCCTCAGTGTGTTAATTTTCTTGGAGCAATGGAAATTCTCAAGCAGAATCGGAGAACAAAGGGGCATTACAACAGGGACCGGGGGCAACCTGTTGATCACCAGACCTAGCGAAGGGCAGCTTGTTGCAGGGGCAGGAAAAGGAAACTTGAGGATTGAGAAGGAGAATAGGGTCTTGGGACCCAGAAGGGACTGACCATAACCCAAAGATCTCACGGAGTGGTGAGAAAATGGGAGAGAGGATTTCTGCATGCAGATTTTGTTATTTTTGCATGGGTCTGCAAGCCTCCATGCCTTCTCTGTGAATAAAGTGTGTATATTGAAGAAGGCTCTGAGTTTCTTGCTGTAACTGTCACACATGCTTGAAGAGTCAAACTGTAAACCAGAGTATCTATGTAGGTGGGTTCTGGGAAAACTATTGGGGAGATTACTTTTGTGGCCTACGGTTTCTGACAATTGGTGCCAAATATGGAGTCTGCACTCCAAGACTGAGAGGCCACAGCCAATGGATGCTGCTCAGACTCTTCATGTTTAGAAACAAGCAGGATCCAATATTTGGATCCAAACAACAGCCTGATGAGTGCCCAGCAGGGGGAGTGCAATCAGGTTTGTGACATTTCCCTATCCCTTCGTCTTAAAATACCATAAGTAAATTTAGCATTTGTGTAAGGGCAGACCTCATAGCACTGGCTTTTACATTTATTTTAGAATCAAAAGGAAATTCTCAACCAGATTATACAAACGTTAAAGTCAGGTCAAAATCTGAGTTAATATTGCATTTCCTGGGAAATAAAATGTTTCACTCACTTTAAACAGCAAATACTACCTAATATAAATGCAACTAAAAACGTTGTGAAAAGCAGAAAAGTAATATCCAGTGAAAACTGCCCTCAGCCTAGAGGTATCTTGGAATGCAGCAGCATGAGGACAGGGAATGCAAGAAGTAGGATATCCTTCACCAAGAAGCCTGTTCTTTGAAAATGTGCCCTGGTCAGTTCGAAGAAATTCAGGGAACAAAAATAGTTGAGTCTTTAGCTAAGTTAAAGAGACAACACCAACTTCAAAATTACATATTTAACTGATTTTTTTTAATCTACTCCTGTTCTAAGTAACACGTAACTGAAATAGATTAGATTTTTACTTTGTGTATTTAACAGTACTTTGGCTAATATTTTTTAATAGGGTGCCTTAAGTGCACCCTCAAGTCCAAATGTTCAGAAGAAACTACTGATTTTGCATGCCTAACATGAGATATCTTAAGGGGGTCTCATTTTCAGAAATTGCTGGCCCTCGTAAGGGCACTCAAAAGTTGAATGGCACTCTGAGCCTAATCTAAACCAATGAAATCAATGGAAAGTGCTCCATAGGCTTCAATAGGCTTTGAGTGAGACCCAATGTGCCTCAATTTCCCCATCTGTAAAATATACATCATACTCATTTGTAACAGGGTACATTTTCCTGGGGCACATGACATCAGATAATTGGTTATCTATTAAGAATGAGGCAGAATTTAACATGCTAGTCTTAACCTTTAAAGACCCAAATGGCCAAGAACCTATTTATGAAAGATTTTTTCTCTATAGCCACAACTGAGCATCACAAGGGGATCTGAGATGGAGCCCCACTTATATGTGAAGCCTTGTCTACACTAGATAAATACATTTGTGGTGGACAGAGTTGCTATGTAATAATTTTATGAATAGTGTACATGACCTAGTTAGGGAGATAGTCACTGTATAACTATATTGTGTTGTTGGGCTTTTCTATATGAATGCATTTGATTTAGCTTAATAGAGGGCTGGTGGAAAAAAACAGACAGGATGTCAATACAATAGCTCTAGGAGCTTTCCAGAAAACACTTGGGACCAAATTACAAGATAACGGCCAAGCTATAGGGTACTGTGAGGTGGGAGGATCCCAGAGCTCAGGCTTCAGCCTGAGCCCAGCAATGATACAGCCTCGTGGCCCGAACCCTGTGAGCCCATGTTGCTGGCACAGGCCAGTTGCAGGTTTTTCTTTGCTACATAGACATACCCTAAATGGCTTAAAGGCCTATACTGGGGGGCCCTATATATGAAGAGGCGGAGAGAAGAGCTGTCAGTTCTGTTTATGGAGAAAAGACATGGACACAGAAATGCTTCTGGTAGAAGTGTCTAAAATAATTGAGGTTTTCCAAACTTTCAGGGGATGGTAAGCCTTTGGGAAGACAGACATACATGTAACCTGTTTATTGTTTTAAAATCTTGTTCTCTGAAATGCATTAGTTCTAAATAAACAACACTTTGCTTTAAGGAGGCTGTCTAGTCACTGGATGCCATTGGCCATAGTGCCTGAGGAGTACAACTGCCAGTTTGTACCTGGAGGCTGCTGGCCATGACATGATCTGAGAGTGGAAGAATCATGGGATTCTACTCCAAGAGAAATGATGGCTTGAGGCTTCAGAGAAGGTGAACTCAAAGAGACCAGGAGGGATCAGAGATGCTGTTAGCGCAGTAATTGTAATAGCATTGCATTAGAAAATTTGTTAATGAACATGTTTTACATGAACAAAATTTTGTAAGAGAAAGCAGGTCATTCTCTGTGATGGCCCCTCAACTTTGGAACACGTGCCTTCAATCTAAAACACCTTGGTTTTGGGTACACTTGGGTGGAGATTTAAGAGCTATACAATCTGTTTTCTGTTGCTCGTTTATTATATGTTTATTATTGGGGATTTTCTGCAGTAATCTGGTTTTATAATTACATTTTAAAATGACGCAAGGAGGAACTAGAATGGTGATACTCAGACTGTGACTCACAAGCCGCAGGTGGCTCTTCAATGCGTCTCCTGCAGCTCTTTGCAGCACATGATATTAAAATACTGTATGATTTAAATATTAACCAATCTAAGTCACTAATCAATCAGGAGGCTTCTACTATGTTATTAACCAACTGTAGTTGATAAAATAATAATACTTTGTCAGTCATTTTGCTGAGAGAATAATATATAAATAGTAAATGAAACAATGAATTCACACTACAGTAGCTCTTTTGGGTAATGTTGATTGTTAATTTGGCCCCTGAACCACTGAGGTCTGAATATCACTGACCTAGAACTAAGGAAGGATACTTTTTTCTATGGAATAAGCATATAAACCACAATAAAATAAACTTATCTACCTCACAATGGCGGCGAGGATGCTTTCAGAGACAGATTTTTTAATGGAAGGCTTCATATCAAAGAAAAGTATTGTTATTTTAAAAACTAGTGATGGGACAAAGGAGCACTGTGTTTCTTTTTTGAAATTTATGTCCCCAACAAGACACCGGGTTCTAAAACTACTTTAAATATATTTTGCAAAAGCAAAACAATTATTACAAAATATGTATTATGTAAATATATTAGCTACTAAAAATACAATTACATGGATGAATACAATAAAACATTTAAAAATTAATGTAACTCAGAGGTGGATCACATTCACTGCAGCCATTATAATAGCGATGATACTAAAAAGTGATTTAAGCCATATTATGCAATTAATAGTTATTCCTACTTATATTGCTTTAGTAGTTGCAAAGCTACATATCAGGAAAATACAAAAAAAAAACAAAAAAAACCAACATACCAAATATTAGGTTTATTTTTGTTTTTAAAATAACCTGCAGAAATTGGAACACAACTGTATGACTTGGATGATTGCTGAAGGCAGCCAGTACTTTCAAAAATTAGAAAAAGTGTCAATTGATTGTTATTTTGTGTGCAACAGGCAGGTCAATACTAATATCTGCATATTTAATACAGTGTGTTAAAAGTTGAAAAACAACATATTACCAAAAAAGCAAGATTGTCCGCTCTAAAGCCAATTAAACTGAAATCAGTATTAGAGCAAAACAAACAGAGAAGAGCGCATAATGAATTGCTTCCTTGCTGCTCTGGAGTTTTCCGATAACACTGCCTAACAGACTTCTCCCAATTTACACAGCAAACACCCAATGGAAATAAAGAAATGTAAACCTCAAGGCAGATGCATTCAAACACACTGAACAAATCAATTTTAAAGCTTTTTAAACTAAGAAATAAAAACTGCAAGCCTCACCATTTTCACTTTTGTAGCAACAACTTACATTTAAGTTGGCTTCATACTTCTAAAATACCAAGGGATGAGGTGATTTTCTTAACAGAGAATATAGTCCAATAGAGTGAAAAAAAAGTTGATAATAATAGCTATGTGACAGGAAGTTTGCAGATTTACAAACTTCCTGTCAAAGCCAGTACAAGACTATTTGATCAAAATCAGTTTTCATTTGAATTTTCCTCAGATATATTATGTATATATTTTTTATTTTCAATTTTAAAAATATATATAATTTCTGATGAAAGAATCTCTAGAGTTAACTATTTCTGGCAGCAGTGGCTCCTGTTCTGCAGGGCCTGGCCTGACGGGCTGGGCAAAACCGGAACAGTCCTGAGTGCCCATGAGTCAGGTCCAATCCCACAGGACAGGAACTGTCCCACAGCACAGGAACTGTCTTCCTCAAGCTCAGTCTGGAATGGTGGAGTGCCTGGAGATATCTAAGGTGAAACAGTCGGTACTGGGCAAATTTCAGTTGATCTCAATGTTCTTAGTACCGAAAGCACATCAGAGCTGAGCAGTGGAGAATTAGGTGTCTTGGATATAGTCAGGTCCTGAGGAAAATGGAACTCCCGCAGTACCGAGTGTGTTATTGGTACCAAACTTATAATCTGCCGAGGTGATCATGGCCAAAGGCGCTAAAGATACCGTAGGTCTCTGAGGGAAGCGTGGTCACAGCTGCAACGGGCTTCTCTGGTACGGAGGAAGCAGAGAAAGAGATCTTTTTTGCCACCTCAGTCTACTAATGGCACCAATAAACTCTTTGGGCTCGGGGATTTGCCATCTTTCGATCTAGCCATGCCCTGGGTACCTGAGGAACCACAGACTTGTGTGTACCTGACTGGAGGGCAGATGGTACCAGAGTGGTTGAAGACACCAATAACCTCCACTTTTTAGAGGACATCCTCTACCTGGTGAACCAGGGGCATGTGTCTTCCTCTTAGATCCCCTAGAGATGTGGGGTTCTGATGTCATGGAGGCAGCAGACTTGCTCAGAGACTGGTGTACATGGGTGAGGGGGGTCCAGCGGGACAACTGCCAGAGCTCCATCTCATGCGAGACAGTTGAGGAGAAGAAACTGAGGGGGGGTTCACCTGCGCAGTGCTATATGACAATGGTACAGGACACAAGACTGACTAACACACAAGCATAGGCCAAATGGACACTGCTATGAGAAATCTCTGATCAAAGGCTCAGAGTCACTAGCACACTTAGAGTGGAGCACCCTTAGGGACATTACTTAATAAAAATCTTAGTTGATGACAATAGATGGATAAAACAAATGGATAGGAGGAACAAAGAGGTAAAGTAATACTAGCATGCTTTTGCATCATAAGCAGTAGTGTCCGTTAAAAATAAGATCACCGATGCTGAAAATCTATACCAAGTGCAAAACCAGTGCAAGACCCCACATAGATATTAGATTGATATTACACCTGATCTTTTTATGCAAATCTATGTGATTTTTCTGTTTATATCTTCAGGCCGGGAGAAATCTTATACAGCATATATAATCATTGTTCTTTACACACATATGTATAAGACTTCATATGAAATCTAATAAATTTCAAGTATTATAATAAAAGGTGACAGCTGCAAATGTGATTTCCTCTTAGCACTTTTCCTAGCACAAAATTAACACACAATCACAGATAATATAATAATCAGAGAATTAAAGAAGTAATATAGGGCTAGAAAGAATCTCAAGATATCATCTAGTCCATCACCCCTGCACTAAGGCAGGATTGAGTACTTGATCATCCTTGACAGGTGTTTGTCACCTGTTAAAAACCTCCAATGATGGGGATTTCACAACTTCCCTAGGTAGGCACAGAGTAAAAGTTCTTCTACTAAGCCAAAAATATCTTGAGATTGTTGACTTGCAGTGTACAGTATTATAAATGCTTCAGTAGCTTAATCTTCACTTTTGGGATAATGTAGAAATTCCTGTTCACTTGACTAATTTTTCTTGTACCTATAAACAAGCAATACTATTCTTGAAGTTAAAGTATGGTTAAAAATATGCTATATTCAACAGTAATAAGCTCAAAAATCTTGTTATTTATCGTGTATGTCAAAACAGGTTTGTGCAATACATTTAGGCAGACACTTTGCAACTTCTTTAAAACATCTGAGAGTTTATTCTACATTTGTTCCATTCATGAAGTAAGTTTAAATACAGCATTACCCATAGCTAGTACACTGGTAAGAAACATTTAAGAGTACTTCCTATTTGCGCATTAGACAAAAATCTCAATGAAAAAGTCTAAATTATGAAGACTGAAAAGATTTAAGGTTTATAAGTAAAAATGTAAGGTCCTGCTTCTGCAAAGACTTATTCATGTGTTTAGTTTTAAACACGTAAGTAGTCCAATTAAATCAGTGAGATTACTCACAAACTTAAAATTGAACACATGAATGAGACCTTGCAGGATTGGGCTTTAGACCGCATTTAATTAGAAAAAATTCTTCTATAAGAAAAGAAACATGCTTGAAGGTAAGTAGATATACATGTGCATGCAATGAAGAATCCTTTTATGCTATTCAGTCAGGATTATGGAGGTCAAGGGAATTATTTTTACAATAAAATGTTTAGGCAGCTAACCAACTTCACTGCCAAATTTCAACAACATGGGGATAAAAGTCAGAACAAATCATTATAAAATCATTCTGAGCCTGGTGAAGACTTTTTGTTCCTTAAATAAGCTATCTTTCAGGATTGTAATGAGCTTCATGAAATCTCTCAGTATCCCTTTTCCTCCATCTCCAAAAAATGAAGTACTGAAACGCAAAATAATCTTAAATAAATTAGATTGCTGCTCCTGAGGATTATGTAAGGTAACTATATTTGTACATTATACAGTAAAGTTAGAAAAAAATCTAAAATATGAATAAAAACATAATACTGTATCAAATATAACTGTTGGTTTTATAAGGCTTAGACTCCTTAAAGAAAATTATGAAGCAAAATTAAAACACTTAATCAAAATCCATTACTGGTTTTAAAAGCAAACAACAAATTTCCTCTTTCATTAGAAAACATGAGATAAATAATGAATTCATGAACAAATAAACAAAAATATTTTCAAAAACGTGTGAAAACATAAGTTATAGTGGAGATAAGGGAAAAGTCACAAAACTTGCTCTATCTACAAAACATACTTTATATCATTAAAAAGAAAATTGGTATGTCCATCAAAATGATCATCAACCTGTAAAACATGAAGCAGTATCTTTGGTATACTACTGTCTTTGTGTGAAATGTTTTGTAGCAATACTACAAATGGCAAAATAATTGCATTGGAAAGGAAGTGCAGGTTTCTGTACATTAACTGTTTATCTTGCTGTAATCACAATTTCACGCACTTTGAAAAAAAACATATAAACTATATAAAAAGGTACAGTTTATACGAGTACAGTGTCAATTTACAAAAATGCCATCTCTATGTATAATATTGTCAGATTCTGCAGAAAATCAGGGAGAGCTACATCAGAATATATGCACAATAAATATACTCAATACTAAAAAATAAATACCCTTACAGCTGCAACTGAAATAAAGTTATTTTTGCTTTAAAATCCAGGGTGAACGTATAGCACTCACCCTATATATAAAATCCCTATTGATCCTATTGCACATTATTCTGGTGTCTACTACACTAGGGATTTTAAAAATTTCTTAGGCCCCAGTTCTGCAACTGGATCTGCATTGGGGACAGTTGCACCTATGCGGAACTCCTTGCAGATCCACATATAGGATTTGTTGTAAGTCATAGTAGATTACCATAATGCCTAGGAGCTCCAGTCATGGACCAGGACCCCACTGTGCTAAGTGCTGTACAATCATAAAATAAAGACACAGTTCTCAGTGCAGAGCTAACAACCTAAGGATAAGACAAGAGATAACAGATTGATACAAATAGAAAAATGGAATAGTACAAGGAATCAGTGAGACAGTACTCATCTGAATTATAGGCTGCGGCCTCAGCACTTCAGCAGCCTAAACATTGTCAAGTTTTTTGTAGGCATGGAAAACAAGAGTTGTGAGGAGGAATTTGAAGGAGGGTAATGAGTTTGTTTTGCGGATGTTTACGGGGAACTTTTCCCACTTGTGAAGGCTACATGGGAGAAAGCAAGAAGGTGCTTGTTTGAAAATTTAATAAGTGGGTGATGGAGGCTGGCTCATGGGCTAATCAGAAGTGGGAGCTGAAATCTCAAAAGTGAATAAGAAATGATAGGTAAGATGAAGACAGGCCATAAAAGGCCATCAAACATAAGCTATTGTCTTCACTTTTAGGCAGCAAAAAAAGGGGAGCAAGTGGAGGGATGTAAAGAGAGGGATGGCATGATCAAAGAGGCTGGCTAGGAAAACCATCTCTGCAGCAGCATTCGGAATGGATATGAGCAGGGCAATTTTGCATTTGTCAAGGTCAGAGAAAAGGTGATGCAGTGATCGAGTTGTGATTATTAGGGCCTGGACCAGTTTTAGCTGTGTGGATGGATACACAGAACATATCTTAGAGATATTATGCAGAAAGAATCTGCACAATCTAGACAGAGCCTGATATGAGGACTTAGAGAGAGGGCCTGAGTCAACTATGATGCCCTGGTTACAGGCCTGAGTCACAGTCAAGATGGTGGTGTTGTCTAGTGATCGAGAAAGGATGTAGCAGGGCGGATTGGAAGGGATTAAAAGAGCCATTTTAGCTATATGAACCTTGTGAACCTATGAAGAGAGCCTGATTGGATGGAGTAGAGGGAAAGGAATCCATGAGGAAAGATGTAAGGAAGTGGGGTTTTTTCCCCCAGAGGAAAGAGGTGCTACTACAAACTTTTGAAAAAAAAGTTCATTCTCCATGTTTGCACGTGTTCAGATTTAGTGCACAGTCACACATTCGTTTATTGGGATTGCACAAGACAATTCAATACTGACTTTGTTTTTGTTTGTTTTGCTTTTATCATCTCCATCCTATAGAGAATTTATAATAGAAGAACTTCGCTAAACCATGTGTTCACACCAAACACAAAGCTAAATGTAAAGTTAAGTTAATCTGGGAGTTAAAAGTTTGACTTCAATTTAACATGTACATGTTTAGACACATGCAAAAGCTTTAGCTTTTGTAAGGTCATGTTAGAATTTTAGCATAATATTTAAAGATGACGTTCCCTTCCATCCTGTTGACTCAGTAGTTTTTCTCATTAAAACACTATAGCCTATGAGAATGTTAGCCATTTAAAGGTTTATGTACCCAATTGTGAGGGTCACAAATATTTAATGCACAAACCCCTTAAAAATCATCCTACATCACAAAATAAAATACATTTTAGCTAAAATGATTTATTTTGCTACTGTACACTCAATATTAAAAAGCACTGATAAAGTAGAATATGGAAGAAACAGCATCTCAGCAGTAGATAAAGTAAGTATTTAGTACACAATAGTCTCATTACAAAATAAATTCCATTCACATTAAAAAACGGGGCCATGCATTAAAATAAGGAATTGTTTAAAAAAAAATAGCTCCACAGATATAAACTTCAGCAAAAAGAATTTGTGCTGAAAGTGAAGGCTGGCTAATTTAAAATTCACAAGCAGATATGAACAGCTGCCATCGAACACACAATGTATTAGCAACCAATCAATGCTGTGTAACCTTCAGCTGTACACTCTTTTCAGATAACTTCTAAGCTTTTACTCTCCTGATAAAGCTCTATTTGTCTGACATATAGTAACTTCATAAGATGAAGGAAGAGGGAAGCCTACAACTAAAATACCTTTCATTTTTGTGAGCAAGATGAAGTAAAAATGAATCACAGATTCATAGAAATAAATAATGGAAAAGACCTATTAGGTCATCTGTCTATTACCTGCCAAAGCCTGATTCTCAAGTTCTAAAGTCCAATTTTATACTATAACTTGTTTCGCCTTTTTAGGGACTAGAAAAAATGTGGTATTTTGTGGTTTCACTGGCTGTGACAAAGTTTCTTTACAGTTTTATTTATACACTTCTATATCATATTGGGGATGGTTTTAGCTTTGGCAGGGTCCCTCATTCACTGGGATAAGTTAATGTTTAAACTGCATATGCAAAGCCAACATTTCCATGTGCAAACATATAGAGAGGTGCAAAAAATTAGCTGGTTTGCCCAATTGTATAACAAATGAGGGATCTCTAAGTGTTAGACAGCTAGTTTCAGCAATTAGTTTTAAAAAGTTGACTCTTTGGTTTTTATGTATCTTTTCCTTTTACATGTTACCAAAAGAAAACCTGGAGGCTGACAAGGGCTCTGAATATTATGGCACAAAACACTTATTTTTATAAAAATTATGGAAAAAATTGTCAGCTGTGAAAATAGAGAAATTTAGCAATAATTTCTCACACAGAAGGTAGAATTTTCAAAAGCACTAAGTGCCAAACTAACTTTGTTCCCGCTGAAGTCAATGCGAGTAAAGCCACTGAGTTCAATGGGAGTAAAGTTATACTAATGCTGAGCACTTTTGAGACTCCTACCCAGATGTTTTAATGAAAAAAAGAGAAAAAACACCACCACACTGGAACAATTATTTACCTGTATTTGTAACTGTTGTTCATCAAGATATGAGCCACATGCTTACTTCACTCAGGTGTGTGTGTGCTCAGCGAGCCAGAGCTGGAAAGCTCTCTGTAGCACTACCCATGAGGGCAGTGCACATACACTATGCTTTCTTGTGGCTTCTTCCCTGACTATGAGTACAATGGCTCCCCAAACCCTTTCATTTCCTTCACACCAGAATATGTGGCTCAAAATTCCAATGCAGAGCACAGAGGATGGGTTGTGGAATACTCATGTGAGCCACATCTCAAAGCACAACAGTTAGAATAGAGGTAAGTAACCAGTTTTTCTTCTCTGAGTGGTTGCACACCTTTATACTACTTAGGTGACTCACAAACAGTTCTGCTAGAAGGTAGGGCTTGGAGTCACATAATAAGAGACTGAGGATCACTTTTTCAACATCTGCATGAGATCTTGAAGCAGGTGTGATAGCTTAATGTTGACTGAAAGTATGCACAGAGAACAAAGTAGCAGCCCTACAAATGTCCAATATGGCAATGTCCCTCAAAAATGCCACTCAGATAGCTTGTTGAATGGATCAAAAGTCTCTGTGGAGGAGAGGTGTTTGCTACCTTGTATACCATTATGGTGCTGAAAGTAATTCATCTGGAAACTGCTTGCACAGAAACTGTCAGCATTTATTCTGTCCACATAAAAGACAGAGACCTGAGAAGACAACATGAAGGGCTCAGTCCTACCCAAATAGAAAGCCAACTTCCACTTTACATCCAAAGTATGAAGCCAATCGTCATTTCTATTTGAGTGCAGCTTTGGAAAATAAAAGTCAGACCCAAAGAGAAGACCATCAATCTTGTCTCCTTCAGCTTTTCCAGTAACTCATCCGTCTTTTTACTGAAAAGACCATCTGCTTTGCAGGGAAGGTCCTCCACCTTAATTCTAGTATCCAAAGGCAGAGAAGAGGAGAGAAGCCAAAATGGCCAAACATGTGTCTTCAGCATAACGGCAAACGCCAGTGCTCTGGCAGAAGAGTCTGAGACATCAAACAAAGCCCTGAGAGCATGCTATGCCATATTTTGACCCTCCAGTAGGCTCACATTTGTCTTTTGTCATCTGGCAAATTCTACATAAACATTCCCATTTTTCCCCATAAGTGGAATTGATGGCAGGATGTAACAGCTTGATAATTTGTCACCCTAATTCCAAAAGAGGAAAAAGAGAACACCTTTCTCCCTAGGGAATCAATCTTCTTCCCTTCTCCATCTGCAGGAGTGGAATGTGCTTGTCTAGACCTCAACATGCTATTGGTAATAATTATCATCATCTAATTAAATACAGGATGTGTGAAAATATTAAATACCCTCCAAGGATATCTGATATAATTTGTCTGCCTTCTTGGAAATAGACTGACAAGAGGTAGGAGTGGACTAAACAGTCTTAGCAGACTGCAGTCCATCAAGAATTAGTAAAAACATCCTACTCTTCAAGACAGCCCCACATATGCTGAACACCAGATTGGAGATTTCCTCCATGGCTATTGAATGTAAATAAGTTCAACATGGACACCATGCAATCCACCAGAGTGTTTTCACAAGGAGAAGAAGCAGAAGCCACTCCAACATGCTCACCTGATGACAAATCTGGATCATAGTTCCTCTTTCTGAACAACTGATACAGACTATCTTCTCATGTTCCTTTTGAGACAGAGTATTAGGCACCACCTTGGAATCAGATCCAAGGATTTGATCATCACCAGATCCTTGATTTGTAAAGAATCCTTGGGTTCACAAAGTACCTAGGCACATACAACAGCCTATCAGAGGTGCATTGATAATGTATGGTCTCAGTTGGGAAAGGGAACTGTTCAGATCCATCCACCACTCTAGGGCAGTGTTTCTCAATCTTTTTGATACCAGGGACCGACTTCTTATACTGTGTCAAGGAGATCTCAGGGACCAGTGCCGGTGCATGGACCGGTCTTTGAGAAACATTGCTCTAGTGAACTCAAGATCACAGGAGGAACCCAGATCAGCTTGTCTAAGAAGTGTCAGTTCAATCAATGGACTAGCTTCAACCACTCTGAAAAGATGTTCAGGCATAGCATGGCATGCAGGGTCATGTAGCCATGTGGCCTAGTAGCATTAAACATACTCCAGACTATGGTGGTGGGACAAGACTTCAGAGACAGGCAAATAGCCTGAAACCTAGGGAGAAAAGCCATCAATTTCATAGGATCTAGTAGGTCCCCAATGAACTCTATTTTGTGTTTCAGAATAGATGCAGACTTTAGTTTGCATAGCATGCGTCCCAGACAATCAAAGAGTCTGAGGACAAACCTGATATTCAGATCTCCCTCACGTTAATCAATTGTCTAGGTAAAGGAAGACGTGAATCCCTTAGATCCTCAAGAAGGCCACCACCGCCATGCACTTAGTCAATATGCATGGGGCTGAGGACAGGCTAAAGGAAAGTACTGTGTATTGATAAAGCTGACCTGCCACAGTTGGCATTCTGGAGATGGAGGGCAGTAAGCCAGTCACTGGAACACAGGGAGGAAAGGATTGATACCTGGAAAACCAGGAGAAATCTGATACACTTAATATATTTGTTGAGTTGCAAAGGTCGAGTCTGGGTCTCAGAATCCCCTTAGACTTTGGGTCAGAAAGAATCTTGTGTAAAACCCCTTTTCCTGATGTTGAAGGGGGACCTCTTCTGTGGCCCTTAGAGAGATAATTTTTTGACAGAACCCTGATTCATGATGAAGGTCCCTGAAAAGAGACAGAGAAGGTGAGTGGGAGAAGACAATGGATATGAATTGGATAGAATATCCCAGTCAAATAGGGCTTAGGACCTACTTGTCTGTTGTTACTGCTTCCAAGGTCTGAGGTAGTGGAACAATCTGTCCCCAAATGGAGGGGAGATAGCAGAAAGATTGCTGATGATGGCATTGCTATGCTCAAGGGAAAAGTCAAATGTGTTGCTTTCCCACAACTGACTGAGGACAGGCTGGTTGAGTTGAATTGGAGTTCAGAGGATCTCCTTCTCTGTGACTTGTGCCGCCTCCTCTAAAATTCATTCTGCACCAAAGGATATGTAGGCTGCCTGTAATACTGCTGAGAATATTGTTGTTGCAGGGTCTTGTAGTGCTGTCTCTCAGAGGCAAGGGTATAGGCCTCCAACAAACAGAACACAGCATGGGAGTTTTTAAATAAGTGCAAAGTCTCATCAGTTTGTCAGAGAAAAAAACCGATCATCAAAAGGGAGACCCTGGTTCGTTGAATGTTAGGGGCTATGCTGGTGTTTTTTAACCACAAAGCTCTCCTCATTGTTATTGCAGGGTTCATTATCCTAGAAGCAGCATTTGACACATTCAGTGCTGTCTGGAGCGATGTGTGGCCACTAAGCAGTCTCCTGCAAGGACAGCTCTAAACTTCTCCCTTACATCTTCAGGCAGCTTGTCAGTAAAGTTGGACGTAGCTAAATATAATTTTATAAACTGGGAGGTAAACAGCACCCGCTGGTTAGGTATGCACATCCTGAAGAGGGGAGATGGAACACATTTTCCTCTTCAACAAATCAAGCTCTTGGACTCTCTCTGGGAGTTGATCTGAAGCTCCTTTGACATGACTTCTCATTGGCAGCAGTGACCATGAGGGAGTTAGGGCAGGATGGGAATAAAAGCACTCAAATCAGGACATGATATTGCCTGCCTGTGTTCTTGGCTGTAGGCACTAAGGAGACTGGTATGTGTCACGAGGTTTTCACCGGTTCCAAAAGAGCCTCATCTATAGGGAGAGCTAGCCTTCCAGGGACTATCTCCTGAAGAATGTCCAAAAGCTTGAGAATGTTCTCTTGGATAAGCTCAACTTGATTGCCAAATGCTGCTGACACCTTCTTCAGCAGGTCTTGATAACATTTAAAATCCTCAAGAACTGGAGAGAAGGAATGTGGGATCATGGAATTAACTGGTGAGGAAGATGATAGGATAACAGGGACCAGTGGATCCCTTTGTAGTAGAATGGGCTCCTTTGGCAATGGTTCGTTCTGCAAGACTGGTTTCTCAGGGTAACCAGTATCTGCACGGGTCTCCAAAATACAAAGACAGTCTGGTGACCTTCTGCTCAAGTGATCAAGACCTGGGAGAGTGGGAGACACACCAACAGTTACAAAAGGGCCGCTAAAGAAGCATTCAGGGCATAGGCAACTAGTAGGAACCAGGCCAGGATGTTCTCTCTCTGCTATATGAACAGTTCTGTCCTTGGTACCAATGTTTTCCTTCAGGAGGTGGTCTAGAAGATTTGCTAGACCAACTGCGCCTAGGATGGAATGGTGAAGAAGAGGGAGATTTTGAACTCAATTGCAAGGAGATATCAGAACAGCCATTAGAGAATAGGTACCAACTCAGATGTGGCCATTTGGCATTCTGGTTTATCTGTGACGCATTGAGAAGAGGTCAATATTGGTCCTGATATCAATATAGTAGCCAGTTCCATAAATGCATCTCAAGACATGGAGGAAATCATGTCAAGACTTGGTACCAAGAAAGATGTTGTCACGGTGTGAAAGTGTTAATCGCAGTCAGTGCTCAGCTGGAGTACTGAAGTCACAAATAAAAGTCAGTGCTGAAGGCTGAGTTAAGGTCACATCTTTGCTGTGTTTCTTAGCTGGACTCAACAATGGAACTGCTGAGAGTGTCTATACCAGAGCCATGGATTTGGATGAGCCAAGAACAGAAGGAAGTGCCTCTACTGCAAAGGACACCTGGCAGCACAGGAAAAACAAGGACAGAGAGGCAAAGCAAATCCTTTGCTGCCTCATAAGCTTGCGGGGTCATCGGTGGTAATAATGCTGATGCCAGAGCAGTGTCCATTGGTACTGGACTCAATGGCCATCCTATAGACAGTACTGGAGACAATGGTAAGGTACCAATATATTCCTGCTGTAGTACTGGGAAGTGTAGCCGGGAGGTGTGGCCTCCCTCAGAGATTGACAGCAAGGAAAAGCTAAACCCCGCCTGAGGTTGGAACCCAGGAGAACACCACCTGACCGGAAGCAGGTAGGCGGGGCTAGGAGAATAAAAGCCAGGCCTGCCCGCTCAGTCAGGGCCCAGTGGCCAAGGAAAAAGGACACCTCTCCCTTGGTGCCTGCGCCTAGGGCCACACCCGACCGCTCCACATAGAGAGGATGCCGGAGCTACCCGCAGCATGGGGCCCTGAGGATCTGGAGGAGCTACCTGAACCTGTCGAGCTGGAGGAGACCCCTAGATCCTATGACCCGGAGGAGAGGCTGCCGGAGCTGCCCACTGCCTGGGGCCCTGAGGACTGGGAGGAGCTACCTGAGTTGTCAGTCCCCAGTGAGCCAGAGGGGACCCCTGGACCTAGAGGAACTGCCCTCCGCAGATGACTCCAAACAGTTCCCGGACCTGCCGTCAAGCAATGAGGCCGAGGGCTTCTGGAGCGCCCCTCAGGCAGAGTACCCCAAGGAACCAAGGTACAGCTCAGGAGACCAGGTACTGTAGGGAGAGGGTGGGAGGAAGTAGCCCAGGGGAGCCAACTACAGTCTGGCTGAGCTTGCACTCGCTCTGAGTCAGCATGTTTCGGCCAGAGCCCCACTTACCCAGTGATGGGACACCCAATCACTGACAGGGCCCTGGGTTGGGACATGTCGCTGCACCAATTTTGCCATGACCACCCCTCGCCCCCCCCACACCCATTCGGTGATAACAGTCAACCCACGACCTGACCTTATTAGGGTATGCCTATGTGATCGGCTGTGCCTTCGGCTCCCACGTCATCTTTGGGAAACGAAACTTAACTGACCATGGGAAATGAAACTTAACATCAACCAGGAAACGAAACCTATTGCAAGTATCCCCCGGCCAATCTGGTACTGGCACGAAGCCCATAAAAGGGGTCTTGTCCAAGCCCCTGGTTGAGAGCCTTCCCGAACTACCAGCCTGATCACTTGGTCCGGACTCTCCCGCTCCCGTGTCCCCCCACCGAGCGCAAATCGTTTGTTAGCCGGCCGAGTTTGAGTTGTTGCGTTTACTATGCTGTGTGTCTTTCTCGTATGGATGGTAAGGAGTTAATTATCGGCCCGTGTTCTGCAGCTAGCTGCCTGTTTAACATTCCTTCGTATCAGTCTGTGACTCTGTTGTCTCTTTAAAATTAGTCTGTGTCTTCCAGTTAACTGTCTCTTTAAAATCAGTCTGTGCCTTGCAGTTAACTGTCTGTTTAACATTCCATCATATTAGCTTGTGTATTGTAGTTAATTGTTTGTTTAAATGTGTATAAATAGTTAAAATTCTATATTATTTCTGTTGTCTTATAATAAAATCCAGTTAATTACTAACCGACTCATTATTAACTCTCGGGGATCATTAACCTGTCGGAACAGGACGCATTGGAGACGGGTGGGCCTGCCTCCCCTTTCCCCCTTCCTACCCTGACCTAGGGATGATCGCCCGCTGACAGCCAGAGCCTGTTCCTTGCTGCCTGCCACACCCTGCCAAAGGGCCAGGGTGGAATTAGCTCCTCAGCCTGTTGAGGGCTAGAGACTGCTTCCCTTCTGCCTGCCCCGCTCTGCCTAAGGGCCAGGGCTTTGGACCATTTCCTCACCCTTTTGGGGACTAGACACTGCTTACCCCCATTGCCAGCCAGCCCTGCCAGAGGGCTAGGCCTGAGACTATTACCTCACCTGGCTGAGGGATGAAGTCTGTTCTCCGCTGCCTGCCTGCTGAGGGCCGGGTCATAGACTGTTTGTTCACCCAGTGAGAGCTGGAGACTGTGCCCATTGTGACGCCCGCCCTGCCTAAGGTCCAGGGCTTCAAGTCTGCCTACTCACCCTATGCAGGGCTTGAGACTATTCCCCCTTGCTGGCCCGCACCACCTGTGGGGCTCTGCGGGGCCCTGAACTGCGTGCTCACCCTATTAAAGGGCTAGAGGCTATTACCTGTAAGGAGTGGGATCTGAAACCAAGGCTCATCTTGCTAAGAACCGGAGGCGGCCCCTTTATTTTGGACTCCCCGTAGGGCGCAGGAGCCGGGAGGTGTGGCCTCCCTTGGAGATTGATAGCGAGGGAGAGCTATCGATGGCACCCAGTACAGGAGATCCTCTACAGAAGACATGGGTCAACAGCCAGCTCCACCTTGACTGCTTGAGGAGTTCCAGGGACATTCTGTGTCCTTCTTCAAGGAAGAGTCCTTCTTCAACCTGTAGTGGCTCCATTCTTTTTAATGGGTTCTCTTTCAGGGTGACTCCGGAAAGGAAAACTGACCCTTCTTTCTCCAAAGAGAAGAGTCCAAGTCCAATGCCTGTCAGAGATCACTGAAGCCTCTATAGCAGAGATAGTGCAAGCAGTTGAAGGCCCTGGGGTTGAGGTGGGTCTCATTGCCTGTTCCATAAGGGGTTGCTTGTTGTGCAGATCTCTGGAAATCTGCATCCTTTTCCTTGAAAGAACAGGTCCCTCACTGAGACACACAAGGCAATGCGTGTGGAGTAACTTTTCAGAATAGGCACCTATGGCCCATTTCACACAATGGGCAGTGCTTAAAGCCTTCTGAACACATGCCACCACAGCATCACACAGAAAACTAACTAACTGAAACAAACAAAGCAGTAAGATAAACTAGCTACTGTGTACTAAGTACTACCTAACTATTAACAGGAAAAGGAGGCAGACAAGTAACTCATCAACTACACAGATTAAAACAACCGTGAGATAAACCGCATGAGGCACTCTGACTCAGACCATGGGCTGTGCAAAGGAACTGATAGGGGACATGGTGGCGTCACCCTTATGTAGACTCAAGAGGGGCCATGTGTAAGTACAGGGCATGTGCACCACCCAGACAGGTACTGTTACAAAAAGCTCTGCAGCTTCAGTGCCCTGGATGCACACACACCTGACTGGAATACACATTTGTAACCACTCAGAAAAGAACTATAAATATTACAAATATAAATGGTGTGAATTCTGGTCTGGCTCTGTGGATGTGGGGAAGGCGGTGGATGTGATATACCTTGACTTTAGCAAAGCTTTTGATACGGTTTCTCACAGTATTCTTATCAGCAAGTTAAAGAAGTATGGGTTGGATGAATGGACTATAAAATGGATAGTGAACTGGCTAGAGCATAGGACTCAACGAGTAGTGATCAATGGCTCCATGTCTAGCTGGCAACCGGTCACAAGCGGAGTTCCCCAGGGTCGGTCCTGGGGCCGGTTTTGTTCAACATCTTTATTAATGATCTGGAGGATGGGGTAGATTGCACCCTCAGCAAGTTTGCGGACGACACTAAGCTGGGGGGAGTGGTAGATACCCTGCAAGGTAGGGATAGGATACAGAGGGACCTAAACAAACTGGAGGATTGGGCCAAAAGAAATCTAATGAGGTTCAACAAAGAAAAGTGCAGAGTCCTCCACTTAGGAAGAAAGAATCCCATGCACAGCTATAGACTGGGGACCGACGAGCTGGGCAGCAGCTCTGCAGAAAAGGACCTGGGGGTAACAGTGGATAAAAAGCTGGATATGAGTCAGCAGTGTGCCCTGGTTGGCAAGAAGGCCAATGGCATATTGGGCTGCATTAGGAGGGGCATTGCTAGCAGGTCACGGGAAGTGATTATTCCCCTCTATTCGGCATTGGTGAGGCCGCATTTAGAATATTGTGTCCAGTTTTGGGCCCCCCAATACAAAAAGGATGTGGACAAGTTGGAGAGAGTCCAGCGGAGGGCAACAAAAATGATTAGGGGGCTGGAGCACAGGACTTATGAGGAGAGGCTGAGGGAACTGGGCTTGTTTAGTCTGCAAAAGAGAAGAGTGAGGGGGGATTTGATAGCGGCCTTTAACTACCTGAAAGGGGGTTCTAGGGAGGATGGGGCTAGGCTGTTCTCGGTGGTGGCAGATGACAGAACAAGGAGCAACGGTCTCAAGTTGCAGGGAGGGAGGTCTAGGTTGGACATTAGGAAAAAGTTTTTTACTAGGAGGGTGGTGAAGCACTGGAATGGGCTACCTAGGGAGGTGGTGGAATCTCCATCCTTAGAGGTTTTTAAGCTGCGGCTTGACAAAGCCCTGGTTGGGATGATATAGCAGAGGTTAGTCCTGCTTTGAGCAGGGGGTTGGACTAGATGACCTCCTGAGGTCCCTTCCAACTCTAATATTCTATGATTCTATGATTCTAATTCGCAGCATACCACCAATAACCTACTCACATAATAGACACATTTTTAACAGTTTTATATCTTAATTCTCTTTTCCCAAATATGATTTAACCTATATCTATCATGTCAAAGGTCTTCCTCTCCCTCGGTGGGTCCAGCGCTTCCTTCTAGCGGTAGGTCAGGGAACTGCTTCACCCCTTAGTGTTCTTCCACCCTCTAGTGGTGGCTGAGGGTAATACAGCTCTCTAAGATGGCCAATCCCTGCTGGCTCCCAGTCCTATCTCTGGTTCTCACAGGCCCTTGCCTCTTCACTGGAGCTCTTGCCCCTCCAGTGAATCACCGGTGGAGGTTTGGGGGGGGCCCAGTCCCACCCTCGACTCCAGGTCCCAACCCAGGGACCCTACAAGTAGCAGCCTCACACTGTGGATTCAGGAAAGCTGCTACCTTCACTGGGTTACTTCCCTGTGCCTCTTGACAATGTCTGTACCCTGATTGGATAGGGGCTCTTCCTGGCCCTCCTTGCCAGGGGAGGCTCTTGACCTCTGACAGCCCCACTGGACATCGGTAGTGCCAAACCAAATGTCCAGTTCGATCTTCCCCTTTCTGGCAGGATCTCCTCCCTCAGGCTCCCAGGCCTGGGAAAGGTCCTTTGCCCTCTTCGGGCAGGCTTTTCCCTCCCCCAGTCTTTGTACCTCCCGGGTTCTCTCGTGCCAGTGTTCTGCCCCTTCTCTGAAACCCTCCTGGCTCTTGACAGTGTCTTGCCTGCTCACATTCTCTGGTAGCTCAGCTCACCTCACTCTCACAACTCCAGCCACACCCTTTCTCTGGAGGGGAGGCTTTTAACAAGCCCTAGGCAGGGCTTGATTGGCTCCAGGTGTGTTAATTAATTAATTAACTCCTGCTCAACTACCAGGGGAAAAGGGACTTGCTGATCCTGGGGCTGATACATTGGCCTTCTAGAACTCTCTGGTAGCCATCTGGTCTGACCCTGTCACACTATACACATACACAAAGTTATTAATAACTTCTTTTTCAAATACAATTTCCACTGAAACCCACCGAGATTTAAAATTGCTTCTGTTTGTCCTGAAGTTAATAAAATCCAAAAGTTAATTTTACAGGTATCCACACAAATAAAAGGTACATGGCAGTAATGTATTCATTTACAAAGTCACCATAAAATGCCACACTTCTGCCTGTGACGTGTCATGCCTTCCTATGGCACTACATATTTATGAAAAAAAAGAAAAAAGCAACTGAATTACAAACACACCTCTGTGAGAAACCGTATATATCACTGGCTATGTGAACTCCCTTCTTCCAGTTATTCCTCCCATGAGCCAAACTCCCCCTTCTAAACAGGGTAAAGAAGAAGTAGCTGATGTTGTGGCTAAAATAAAGAACATTAGAAGTAAAGCTGGGAGTGAAAATTAAGAAAAAGTAGGAGTTCAGTTAGGAACACTATCTCCTGTTCTCTTTATACGGGAAGTAGGATGATCTGTCTAATTGATACTGGATGAGTCGTAAGGGCTACTGGTTCACACTTTAAAGTTGCCTTCGTAATCCTTCAGAGAAAGACTCATTCACCAGTGATGAACTACAAGATATGTTCTTCCTGGATAATACACACAATAAAATAACTACATGCTCAGGGTAGCATCATTTTGAATTTGCTGACTTTTGTTCATGAAGAATCTTAATAATAATTTTACATCTAATCATAGAAAAGAACCTATGAAAGAAAAACGTTTTGGTAAAAGCTATAGAACTTTTTTCTTCAGCTTTTCTTGTAATGGCAACATCGGATGCTTGGCTCAGAATAAATGTGTACATTTCCTTTATGAAATTGTACATTTTCCTACCAATATGGCATTGAAATGAAAAGAAAATATTTTATTTCAGTTTTTCCACTTTCACCCATCAATACAGATCTGAAGAAGTTTGAATAGTACAAATATAATTCTCTTAACTTTATGGATGAATAAATTTATGTTTCTTATTCATGTTACCTGAGGTGATTAAGCAAAGGCTGCAGTCTCTCATCAGATTGTACAGCAGGCAGTGATCGTGCTGTCAGCTAGAAGAAAACAAGATTTCAGTTAACAAAATCTCATAATCAGAGATTGTCGTAACATAGCAGCAATAATATAAGAAACCCTTTCAATTATATATTTTTCCTTAGGGTAGCACGGGACAAGATATACTTTCTCCATATATCTGATAACATATGACAAAATATAGTATTTCTAAAACTGTAGTAAACTGAAATATTTATCCATAAATTAATGGAGTTACACATTTAAAAATTAATTTCATTTTAAATCTGATTTTAATTACATAGCAATTCTAGTCTCAGACTTTTATATTTACTTTTAACAAAGCATATTTAAATTAAAGGGCAGTAATGTTAAACATAGATGCTCTACTGGCAATTACAAAATATAAATAAAAATAGACTTTTAGCCAATCTCACATTTATATACATATTGTGCAGTTCTTCACAAAGGTATGTGAAGACTGACACTAACGTGCCTCTGTACAAATCATGGTATGTTACCTTGTCCTGTAAACTTTCCATCTTACTTGTTTAACATAACTATTTAAGGATCTAACTCCTTTTAGAAAGATTATCAGTTAGCCTCTGAAATTCTACAATACCTGTCTCACATAGAAGACTGGAAAAATGTGCGTTAGTATTAGCAAACTAATCTGATGCACATGCATGTATATCCATTTTATTTAACATATACAGTGCAAGTTGCAAGCATTCTAACAGTTTTCATAGATCTACAGAGTCCAGCCAGGATATCTAGTGTAACCCAAAGACTCGCATCCCAGAAGTAAAACTGATTCCAAATATAGTCTGCAGCGGATGAATATGTAGTAGCCCTGACTTGCTGTATTAAAGTCTGGAGCAAACCACACCAAAAAGGATGCACTCTAACTTTGTATTTGCTGAAACAGGAAAGCAGGGAGGGAAGAAGTCTAATATGATCATCCTTGAAACATGGTACTATAACACCAGAGAGAAAAGGCAGAAAACTTTAGATCCGAGAATTACTACAAAGAAAATAGGGCTATTTGCTGGCAGAATAATTTATTACATTTTCCTCTAAATGTAAATAATCAAATTCTATTCTTATAGTCAAACTTCATGGTCTGTGGTTGTTAGCTGTGACACAGGATGCACACAAATTAAAGATTTCTGCCTATTTCACTTTATGGAAATCATAGTATCAAGTTAATTATAAAAATATTTAAAATCCATAGATACACAGACACACTACAATTCCACAACTTACAAAAGCAAAAAGGAATTTGGTTTATAATAAAAAAAAAAAACTTAGGACAAAGATCATGAAGTCTTAGCAATTCAGAGTGACTTTCTATAATGCTGGCAACAAGGGTCAATAACTGAAAGTCTGATCATTTTAACAATAGCAGTATAATCAACAATACAACATCATCATCCTCACTGAGATATTTAGTAAGGACATTTCATCATGTGTATCACTGAACATGCAACTCTAAATCTAAACAGACTGATTTTGACAAGTCATAACTTCAATAGTAATACTTTCACTGCATTGTTGACTTCGAGAAAAACCTAATAATTTCTTGGTGAGAATACTCCATAAAACTGGTAAAAAAATTTAAATGCAAATTGTATTTTACTTTACGTTCAGAAAAATAAATAACTATGTCCTATTAATCCTAAATAATCGTACATGCAACATTTAAAGCGCTGTATTAATTTGCCACTCTTTCAGAAAAATCATGTGGATGTTGTATTTTAGTAGACTAAATTCAGATTTCAATTATACTATATGCATTAATCTACACATTTCTTCAGGCAGAAAACCCAAGCATTTTGTCTTAGCATCAAACAACAATAAGAATGCTTTACATAGCAGTCATTTTATACTAGTGCCATCCCTTTCATTTACATAAACTGATACTTCTTATAGTTACAAATGTCTTATTTTGGAAAGCAGAAATTATATTCATGGGGAACTGAAGCTTTTAGAATGTTGACAAAATCATACTTTAAATAAAGTAACTGATTTTGACTTTGTAATACCTGCTTCTATTTTTATTTAATATTTAAAAGACACAAAAAATAAAATCATAAGCAAAAACAATTGTACAGAAAATGCTATGTTCTGTACAATTTATTTTTAATGGCTAATACATCTTCATATGAAAGCAACTTCTGTTTATACCAGAAAACCTACTTAGTATGTTTGCTCATATCTGCTCAATCTCAGTTTGTATTTCATTTTCAAGGTGTTCCACTTGTTCAGAAATACTTCAGTAATAGGTATACTGATTTATTGAAGCTAAATTATATAATGCAAAACAGCAAAATTAGAAAGATGCAATAATGTGTTTGATACAACTCAACATTTTGTAAATATTACATATTCATACAAACATGTATGATCACAAATACATTTGAACTCTTAACGAGAACAAATTAGTTGAATTTGCCCTTCTGATTTTATGCAGATTGACTTCTTCTCCAGCTTTGTACTCCAACATTACAATAGGTAACATGACATAAATAAATCAAAGAAAATAGGTAGAGTGTCAATGGCAGAAGATTTTATTTTTAAAATTCTTATGTCATTGCATAGGCAATTATACAGCAGCCAAAGAAAAGTTAACTTGCATTCATCATAGCATCCACAAATTCTCAACTGGCAGACATGTTTTCAGTGCATTTGTTTTCTTTAGAGAACAATTTGATTTTTTCCATCTGAAAAATTGTCTGGTTACTTTATGGATAAAATTAACAGGATATATGGACCAAGTTCTCAGAGTTATATTTACAGGGGACAAATGCTAAGACTTTTTCTAACTAGAATTCAACACAAGCTATAGTGCTTCAGTGTAGACACTTACTACAGCAATAAGAGGGTTCTTCCATCACTGTAGTAAATCCACCTCTTCAACAGGCAGCAAGCTAGGTCAACAGAAGAAGTCTTCTGTCGATTTAATGCTGTCTACACCAGGGCTTAGGTCAGCTTAACTGTCTCTCTGAGTCCCGAGCGATATAGCTGGATTGACCTAACTTTGTAGTGTAAACCAGCCCCAAATATTCATGGATTGACTTTAAACCATCAATGGTACCAGAGATGTTGGGAACCTGTCCACAAGCTTTCCTTTGCATCCATGTTTTCCTTGCTCATAAGACCTATGGAGAAGATCTGGATCCATTGATTACGGAGACAGAAATTTAACTTCCTGTTAGCCACCTCTCTCCTCATTCATCACTATTGGATTAATATCCCATACCTATGGAATTTGGAGATGGTCCAGTTTTGTTGCTGGAGGATCCAGGCCTAAGTCCACCCTACTGTGCAGGCAACCCTAAAGCTATGGCTTACACTTATAGGGGTGTATTGAGTACAGGCACTACACGAGTAGTTACATGACATAGCGAAAGGTAGGCTGTGTCCACACTTGTCATAGTGGTTTGCAGCTACACTGAAAGGCTCTGGCTGCTCCCTGCTGCTGGAGACTTTCACTGTGGTGAGGGAAGGTTCTGGCAATGGGGAGGCAGCAGGGAAAAGTTCTGGCAGCAAGACACCATGGTGCTAAAAATAGCATGGGAGTCACTGCTTGAACATGTAGAGAGCTTGTCTACGATCTATACCCTTGAGATTCAAATATGTAGGGCACTCTACTCGCCTAAGCCATGCCTCACTCTCTACACTGCTCTTTATACCCATGATAGCTGGGGGTGCAGTGTCTGTACTGTACATAACACAAGTAGACATACTTTAAGAGTTCTTCCAAAGCTATATATACACTCTAGCAACTGATTATTAGCATTAAGACAACATGATACAATGTATTATTTAACTTTAAAATCTTTATATGTCAATCTCCCTGTAGAAAAAATTTCAATTTGTATTTTGGCCACTGACCAAGGTGGGTTAAATAAGGAGAGAAGCTGCTAACAAATAAATTTTTCAGGTAACAAATGTCTTTCTGATGCACAGCTTCACTCCTCATTTATTGCTAATGGGAAGTAGCAAGCAAGCAATATAACACAGGGATTTATGGGAGAACCAATCCATTATACCTTCCTAACAAACAATGCTGTGTAGAGGAATGAAAACTTACTTTTCCATCAATTATCCATAGGGACTTCTGTGAATCGTTTCCCAGATGCCTAGGACATCATCTGGTCCAGAATTTTAACATCTTCCCTGCAGCAACATTGAGGCTCTAAGGACTTGCCATTTTAGATAGGATGAGATGAACAGGGTACAATTGGCATGTGTATTCCATATGCTTTAGATATATCTTTAGAGCACAAGGAATGTCCATTTATATTAAGACCTTTCATAGGAGTACTAATGGTTAAAACAAAATGATAGGCGAATTATTTCCCAGGAAGTATAGAAAGAGGAACTTTCTGGACCTTTAAGAATTGCCTTTTCCTCACAAGAGCAGCAGTGTTTCTTGTACAGATCAGGGAACTGCTTCCAAAACCTGGAGCAAACCTCTCAGCAATCACAGCTACTAATTTCTCTAATATTTTCCCAAACAGCTCTAATATTTCACCAAAAAGTTCACCTGTCAATCTGGATGCACAAGGTATTTCTTTCAGATGAATAATTGCTATTCATGGGTGTTACACAGACTCCCTGGAGGCACAGAGTTAAAAGCTGCTGCTCTTCTTACAGATCACATTAAGGGTTTGACCAGGACAGAAATATCTCACTCCAAACAAGAATCATACTTCCAAGACAAGCCACTTGCTAGCTAGCAAGTAGGCTTTTCTTATTAGATATACTGTAAAACCTTTGGTCTGAATGGCTATAGCGAAGGCTTTGAAATTGCTGTGTAGTATCCCCTTTGTGACTGTATTTCTCTATGAAGGTGGAGCTACTGCTTCACTAACTTTAAGCTCCAAAAACCTATGAAAATTCTTTCCTTTGATGTCATATTTTAGTTAAATATTTGGTTTTAATCAGAAGTTCTCATTTGGCTCTTATGATGTTCTCACAGGAGGTGTCTACAGGAAACTGTGTATCCAATAGTACCTGAAGAAAAGCTATTTTATTAATATTAATCAATTCCTTGTGAACCACTGGCATCCTTTCTTGGAAAAGTCCTTCAGGTTTTGAAGGTTTTTGTTTGTTTGTTTGTTTGTTTGTTTTGGGGGGGGGGTGTATGTGTAGCATTTTCCAGGGTATTTTGAAAGGGAGAGGCAACATGCTGGCATGAGGATCGCTCAACCCAAGAGGGATACTGGGACAAATACTTCAATTGTGGAAACAGCTTGCTAGATGACCCTGGAAGCAATAGATGACTGTCTGCTCCTCTAGGCTGGCTAGCTCCCAAGTATCGTAGGAACAACCTAATACCACTCAAGGCTTTTCTTCAGTAAATATAAAGTCATTTTGTACAGCAAAGCGATTTTTTCACTTATTCCTTTAAAATCTCATGATGGTGCAGTTTCACAGGGAATGGACTCTCCATGTGACTCTGATCTGGTCACAAACTGCTGAACTGCCCCTGTGAAGCCAGATGGGGATCTGGGTGGGGTGGAGAGAAAGAGACCATTTTCTGCCTTTCAGCATCTGAGCCCCTTTCCCTGGCAGAGCAAGGGTTTATGGATGATGATCAGAAGTCACAATTCTCACTCCACTAGTCCCTGAAATCTGAGCCCCTTTCCCTTGCAGAATGAGGCTGAAAGCCAGACAGGCATAATTCCCATTCTACTGCTACCTGAGGTAGGGCTTCCCTGGAGTGACAGGCTTCTCTGCATGCACAGATATGCTGCAGGGCTGGAAAAGGAGAGGTGAACTCAATACAGAGCACTATGAGAGCCTCTGAACAGGAGAAAAGCCCTGGCAAATATTCCTGGGGCTGTGGGCAAGGAGAGAGAGAAGCCAGGGACAAAGGAGAAAGGGTTTAACCCCTGATCTTCACCAAGCTTTTTCATTAACATTAATTGCCGTGTTGCAAAAGTGATGCGTTTTTAGGACCTGAAGTCTCAGGGGTATGCAAGAGTTACTCTTGAGCATCATAAGACTCTTCCATGTAAGAGAATGCTAAACTTTATTATACTGTTCAGCCACAAGGAGGTACTGTGTGTAAAATACCTTATTTAAGCTAAGCTCAGCCATTCCTGGCAGTAAATTAAAGGATCTTATGGTGAACACATCTGGTGTATATCTTGCTCAGAAGAAAGCTCTGTAGTCAGTCTCTATGTGATATAGGAGCATGATGTATGTCAGAATTGAACTAGTGAAAGAAGGTAAACTGAAGGAACAAAGCTACAAAGGTTGCAGGATCTCAACAACAAACCACTCTTCCATGCTCATTCCCCAGAGAACATCAGCTTTGACAAACCTTCACAATGGACAGAGTGGAAGCAGTACTTTGCAATATTTTGAATTGCAAACAAGCTCCACAAAGAAACTTAAGATATACAGATATCATCTTTAATTTATGCTATGAGAAAGCAAGTAGAACATATCTTTAAATCCTTTGACTTTACTGAAGACAGTCATAAAGATGACTATGAAAAGATTCCAGCTATGTTTGATGCAGACTGTATACCTCAGAGAAATATGTTTTATGAAAGAGCATGTTTCTACCAGAGAATTCAAGAACCAGGCGGAAATGTTTAATGTTTTATAAGATCTCTTCAGGCATTGGCTGAAAACTCTGATTTTGGGATTGCAAAATACGAAAATATCAGACAGTCTGGTTGTTGGATTAACAGATAAAAAACTTTCACAGCAGCTACAATCAAAAACAGACTTATCACAGATATTCAAGTAGCAAATTAGTCTGAGTGGGCAAAACCAAGAAAAACTTGCCAAACTTGTAAAATAAGAAGTTAGCTTAGAAGTAGTAAAGAAGTTCAGCATGACTGTTAAAAATCATCATCATAAGATCCCTGAGGCTAATAGAGACAAATTTCAAGCTACATGTGCAAAATGTAGAAAAAATCATATCCCAAGGGATGATTCATACCCAGCCAGAAGTGCACAGTATAAATACACAAAATATGGACATTTTGCAGCTGTTTGCCACCGTCAGGGAGTTGACATATGACAGAATCAAGAACCATTGTTTCTGGGATCTATCATTTCTAACAGCTCAGAACCTGCCTAGACTGTGAAACAATGTTCCTGGCAAAAAGACTTTAAAACTGACTCAGGAGTTAATGTCATAGTCATCTCAGAAGGGACTCACAATCATCTTTCAACCACTCACAGAGCTGAAGTCATCTGACACAGCTCTGACTGGCCCCAGAGGTATTCTGAACTGCTTGGGCCAGTTCGCCACAGAAACAATTTACAAAGACAAAAGCTACAAATTCAGAGTGTATGTCATCAAAGAACCATAGATTACCAGATTTATCAGCTGCAGCTTGACAGCCATGATGGGCACAGTGAAAAAGGTAGAAGATCTCAATGGAATATTGGGTGATACTGTACTTTTGAAAGGAGATCCAGTAAAAATAATTGTATGAGACAATGTTGAACCATGTGGTGTACATATCCTCATAGGACTCCAATCCCATTACTTCATAATGACATAATGAGATAGGAATTAATGGCATAATCATTATGAATCTGTGTGGATCTCAGAAGACTTAATGAAGCAGTTGTGAAAGAAAAATATATCCTCCCAACACTGGATGATTTTCTCCCCAAAATGAAAGGAGTTATAGTATTCTCAAAACTAGATGCCTCAAGTGGATTCTGGTAAATTCCTTTAGCCAAAGAACGTGCTAAACTGACTACATTTATCACATCTTTTAGGAGATTTTGCTTTCAAATATTACTTTTTTGGATTATAAATGCAGCTGAAATTTTCCAAAGATAGGTGGCAGAACTCGTCAGAAACACAAAAGGAGTTGTAGTTCCATGGATAATATATTGACATATGTATATTCAATAGAAAAACACAACAAAACCCTCAAAGAAGTCCTAAGCCTAATCAGTCAGTGTGAACTGAAGCTAAACAAGGCAGTTTCTCCCTACCTCAAACTGACTTTTTGGGCAGACAATAAACAAACATGGAATCAGTCCTAAGAAATTGAGAAAATAAAATTTGAGAATTGAATGCATCAGTGAATGTACCAGAACCGAGATGCACACTGGACATGGTAAATTACCTGAGTTGATACCAAAAAGACCTTTCTACAGTGACAAAACCACTGAATGAACTGTTAAAGTCCAACACATCTTGGCTATGGAGGCCAAATCAAGAGCCAACTCTATAGATGGTGGATGAAAAAAAAAGGCGATGACTCCTTAAGGATTCTAGACCAGCCACAGCTAGTTTTTCCAACTAACAAACAGCCAGAGAGATTCATAGAATCATATGAAATGACCTCAAGAGGTCCTCTAGTACAGTCCCCTGCACTCAAGGCAGGACTAAGCATTATCTAGACTATCCCTGACAGGCATTCTGTCCAACCTACTCTTAAAAATCTCCACTGATGGAGATTCCACAATCTCCCTAGGCCATTTATTCACGAGCTTAACGTTTATAAAATTTTCCCTAATGTCCAACCTAAACCGCCCTTGCTGCAATTTTAGCCTATTGCTTCTTGTCCTATACTCAGAAGTTAAGGAGAACAATTTTTCTCCCTCCTCCTTGTAACAACCTTTTATGTACTTGAAAACTGTTATCATGTCCCCTCTCAGTCTTCTCTTCTCCAAACTAAACACACCCAATTTTTTCAATCTTCACTCAAAGGTCATGTTTTCTAGACCTTCCAACACTTTTGTTGCTCTCCTTTGAACTTTCTCCGATTTCTCCACATCTTTCCTAAAATGTGGCACCCAGAACTGGACACAATATTCCAGTTGTGGCCTAATCTGAATGGAGTGGAGTAGAAGAATTACTTCTTGTGTCTTGCATACAACACTCTTGCTAATACATCCCAAATGCTTTTTCTGCAACTGTGTTCTACCGTTGACTCATACTTAACTTGTGATCCACTACAATCCCCAGATTCATTTCCACAGTACTCCTTCCTATACAGTCATTTCCCATTTTGTATTTGTGCAACTGATTTTTCCTTCCTAAATGGAGCACATTGAATTTGTTCTTATTGAATTTCACCCCCTTTACTTCAGAACATTTCTTTAGTTTGTCCAGATCATTTTTATTTTTAATCCTATTCTCCAAAGCACTCACAAACCTTCCCAGCTTGGTATTGTTCATAAACTTTATAAGTACTCTTTATGCCATTATCTAAATCATTGATGAAGGTACTGAACAGAACCAGACCCAGAACTGATCCCTGAAATACCCCACTTGATATGTCTTTCCAGCTTGATTGTGAACCATTGATAACTACTCTCTGGGAACCGTTTTCCAATCAGTTATGCACCCACCTTATAGTACATTTCCCTAGTTTGTTTATAAGATCAACCGAGACAGCAACAAAAGCCTGAAAGTCAAGATATATCACATCTATTGCTTCCCCCCATCCACAAAGCTTATTACCCTGTCAAAGAAAGCCATTAGGTTGGTTTGACATGATTTGTTTTTGACAAATTCATGGTGAGTGTTACTTATCACCTTATTATCTCCTAGGTGTTTGCAAATTGATTGCTTAATTATTTGCTCCATTATCTTTCTGGGTACTGAAGTTAAGCTGACTGGTCTGTAATTCACCGGGTTGCCCCCGCCCCCCCCTTTTTTTTTTTTTTTTTAAATAGACTGGCGCTATATTTGCCATTTCCAGTTCTCTAGAATCCCTCCCTCATCGTCAATGCATTTTCGAAGTTAATCGCTAATTGCTCAGATATCTCCTCACTCAGCTCCTTGAGTATTCTAGAATGCATTTCATCAGGCCTTCATGACTTGAAAACATCCAACTTGTGTAAGTAATTTTTAAGTTGTTCTTTCACTATTTTAGCCTCTATTCCTACTTCATTTCAATTGGCATTCATTAAGTTAGATGTTCAATCGCAACTAAACCTTTTGGGGAAAACTGAAACAAAAAAGTCATTTAGCACTTCTGCCATTTCCACATTTCTGTTACTGTTCCCCCCCCCCCCCCCACATTGATTAATGGGCCTACCCTGTCCTTGGTCTTCCTCTTGCTTCTAATGTATTTGCAGAATGTTTTCTTGTTACCCTTTATGTCTCTAGCTAATTTCATCTTGTTTTGTGCCTTGGCCTTTCTAATTTTGTTCATATTCATCCTTTGTAATTTGACCTAGTTTCCACTTTTTGTAGGATTCCTTTTTGAGTTTCAGATCACTGAAGATCTCCTGGTTAAGCCAGACTGGTCTCTTGCCATACATCCTATCTTTCATATGCAGTGGGACAGTTTGCCCTTGTGTCCTTAATAATGACCAAGTTATTATGCGTTCAGGTAATGTAATTAATAAATCAGTACAATTCATAGACTGATAGGTACTGAACTTCAAAGATAGCATGATAGTGTAAATATTGTAAATGCAGGAATGTAGAACTTAAAAGAGAATATTGTAATGGAATGCTAAACTACTAGGTGGCATTGTGTGTAAAATAACTTATTTTAGCTAACCTCAACCATACCTGGCCATTAACGGATCTTATGATGAACACATCTGGTGTTTATCTTGTTCACAAGTAAGCTCTATAGTCAGCCTGTGAATACAGGAGCACGTCTGTCTGATTGATAGTGGGAAGAAGGGGAATGATGTAGGATCCATGCTTCTTTCTGCAGGGAGCTGAGGAGGCCACTTCAGTATCTGAAGGAAAAGAGATACTTTGGACCTTTTCAGAGGTTCTTTCCCTTCTGGCCGATGTCTGTTGTGAAACTTGCCCCACAAGCTGGATGGATAGTGACCTCCTCAACTTTACACTCTCTCCCTGAAATGCTCAGAAGCTCCAGATCAGACTTTTCTGCTTTGGAGCTATAGTTCTTCAGGGCAAGATGAGGACCTGACATGCTGGTCTGACTCTGAGCCCCACGTCATGGCAATGTGAGGGTCGCCTGGCTGTGAACAGACAGGATATCATTTGCCTTCTGTAGAGCCTATAAATCTCATCTTATATAGGGAACACTGCTTATATTTAGCCTCTTGTTTGCAGGACAGCTTTTCCATGCCTGACAGGAAACAGAGGAGTCCTGGAGGGGAAGCATTACAGTGGTGGACCAGGTGAAACCACCACTAATGACAGATTCCAAATCCAAGGAGAAGGGGGAACTAAGGAAGAAATATAAGTCACTACTGTGCAAAAATGAATAAAAACTAGAATTATAAAACAAAATGATTAAGAGAAACTTGTTTCACTCCCAGACAAGTTGGCCTGTGCTGAACGGGTCAGTGTTGGGACTTAGCTTTGGAATCTAAAACATTTGATTGCCTCTGAATTCCATAAGGAATAATGGGCATTAACCCATTAGTTATGAATGAGGAGGAGAAGTTATGCAACAATGTGTGAAACATCAGCACCGCTTAGAAAAGACAGGTTACATGCCTCTCTTTAGGAAGAAGTCACGTGGCACTCACTGAAAAAAGCCAATCACTTGACACTGACAGTCTGGCTAACTATTGTCCAATGTCTAATATTCCATTTTTGGTTAAATATTATGGAAAAGATGGGGGAAAGACAACATTCAGATTACTTAGATTTCCTTTACCCTGGTCAATCTAGGTAACAGACCTGGGTTCAGAGAAAGCACTACTGGTATTTGAAGATGATCCCTTCCCAGCAATGGATGATGATCAGGTGTCCAGGCTGATACTGTTAGAACAATCAGTTACCTTCAGACTGCAGCAGAAACTGATGGAGTTAATCTTGGGGAGCTCTGTTCCCTCTTTGCTGAGCATTCCCAGAGGGGGTTTAGGTCAATTATTCTGTCATGTGGGATTCCAGAGGGTTTAATCTAATCTCCCAATCTGTTTAATGTGTACATCAGGCTTTCGAAAGAGTAAATGAAGAGGAGTTGGAAGACCTGCACAGGAGACGCATTCAGTTCTTATGAGAAAGAGGTGAGTGTAATTTGTCCACTACTGTAGCACTCATCACTGGTAGATTTAGATGGGAAAGTACCATGTCATAAGGGGTCCCCCATCTGCCTGGAGAAGGCAATATGGCATGATATATTAAGTACGCAGTGATGTTGTAGCTGTGTCAGTTCCAGGATATTAGTGAGACAAGGTGGGTGAGGTAGTCTTTTATTGGACTAACTTGTTTTATCCACTACCTTCAATAAGCCCAACACTTTCTTTAGCTGTTAATTTTCATCTAAAGATAGAATATACAATTAATGAAAGCATTTTAAAAAGTAGTAAGTGAATAAAATTAGGCAAGTAGATGTCAATTGGAATAATAGGTACATACCATTTAACAAGTGGCAAGGGAATGGTTCTCACTTCCTTTTCAAGCAGCCTTAAAGCTGTTGAACTGTAAAATATTCTACAAGACACTCTCGATTGTCCCTTGAAGAATAATTATACTGAGCAAATATACAAAGTTTGACAGATTTTACTGGTTTTAGAAACATTTGATTATATATAAATGAGGAATACTACTAGACCCAGTATAAGCTGTCAAAAGAAACAAATTTTTAAGTTTGTCCACTTGCGGTTAGAGAAATTATTATATATAATGGCATTCTTCTTATCCTGGTGCTTGTTTGTATTCCGTAATATATACACTTATTTTACTGACGAAACTAGGTTATTTAAAATGACCTACTTCTGTTAGCACTACAAAGCCAATATATCGATAGGTGAATGGACAGGAACCCATCTAGCTCATACATCAATAGAACCATTACCTTCATTTTGACTGCAGAACATTAGAATCTTTACTGCTGGTGTTGATTTACTAACCAGAAAGAACACAATTTGACATTCAGTTCCAGGCTGGGTTTGCAGAGCTGGCAATCAGGAAAGAGACAACAATTCTCACTTGCAAATAGAGCAAATTTCACTTGAAAGTCACTGAGACACAAAAACGAAACTCAGTGTTGCTAACTCTCTCAATTTTATCAAAAGTCTCATTATGTTTGAGGTTTTATTTAAGGCCACAGCTCCTGGAATCCTGTGATTAGATGAGAATCTCAGCTTTCTTTTAAACAAACACAAAAGTAAGATACCAGCCTTCATGGTGGCAAAGAAAAGCATGAAAATGTGGTGTGTGTGTATCCTAAAAGTTCAGAAGAAACAAGGACAGTAAAGAGAAACCCAATTTTTGTTTTGTTTTTAAATCAAGATTTGAGGGCCTGACTCCTGTTTTTTGAATATTTGATGTTGGCAGTGCTGAAAACTCCAAAATATCATTTTTATAAAGTAACTTTCTCAGAGCAGAACTGCACTTAAACTTATGTTACAAGGTCTTCCTGGCATTTCTTCATTTAATGAAGACATAGAAGAATGTGTCTTTCTGTGATATGACATACACCAGAAGTCTCACTGCATCTCATGCTATCTGATGTCACTGAATAATGCACTCTTGGATATCTTCAATAAATCAGGAATTATCAAGAGGATTTCACAGAGGGAAAAATTGTTGAAGCTGAAACCCCGTTCTTTTCAGAATACAAACCACAGGCTGGTTAGCATGACCATAAATATCTGTTTAATTCAATTTTCATTCCACATTTTCAGTTCACTGTGAAGTCCACTTCCTAAAAACAGCTCCAATAGTCTCAAACATTTGGTAGGTTCTATTTTTGTAGAATCAATATGTTTTATAATATTATTCTAATACTTATGTAACTATTTATTGAGCACTAATAATGTGTTCATTGCTATGTTATGAATTACTTTTATAATGTAATAATTGTGAACCATGCTTTACAGAACAATTATAGATGGATGCCCTGCCCAGAAGAGTTTACAATCCAAAGCGAAGATGAGAAAACAAAAGATAACATAGGAAGAGTTTGGGGAAGGGGAAGTATGAGAGAGAAGAGAGATAAGACAATCCAATTTGTCTGACACTTAGGGGGCTAGTGCACTTATCTAAGGGTTACAAGTTATTTTGTTCGCTTTTAACTGCATATAAGGCTATAAAGAGAAAACTATCAGTCTCTGCTCCATTTTGCTCATAATCTAGACATATTACATATTTGTAATATTACATATTGTTGATTAATAAGCAGCAAATGGAAGAGCAGTCAATATGAATAGCATGCAGTATTAATGAAAGTACTTTTTTCACTGTTTGGGTTTTTTTGTCAACATAACATTCTTTGAAACTAACATTTCTAATTTTAAAAAAAATAATTCTTCAATTAGGAATTATAAGAAAATTCATAAATTATTGCCATACAATGATAAATATGAATTTATCACTTTTCATTTAAAAAAAAAAAAAGACACTAAGCAATGATACAGCTAAATGTACAGCTAAATGATTGGGTATCACTATGATAGAGAACAAAGTTCCCCACATGATTCAGGGCATGTTGTTCCTGGGTATTTTCTTAAACTCAGAAAGATTTCTGTCTTTATTTGGTTATAATTTTAATTAAAGCCATTTGTTTCTAACTGGACTGTGAAAGCTTCCAATTTTCTCTATATATAGTCTCATGTCTTTCATCATGCACTGAGAACAGATTCTACTCTTAGTTACACTGGCGTGTAAACGCCAAGTAACTCATTTATCATCAGTGGAGTTACTCTGGACTGACACTGGTGGAACTGAAGAAGAATTTGGCCCATGGAATTTGAAATACCTTACCTTTTTCCTGTTACAATCAACCAGCCACTTGTCATTCAAATCCCTTCACAGAATTCACATTTTATGGTTGACTATCCACCACTAATCTCTTTCTTGCTTGCAGTTCCCTCTATCATGTTTGACCATTATTAATGGAGGAAAGTATAAAGAGGATATAATAATCTGCTTCCCTTACAGCTTTTGGGAGTATTTTATTTTTTCTTTCCCCTTCTCTTCCCCTCTAGACACACCAGCATCATTTTTCATTATTGTTGTCTAATGTATTTTAAAGTTCAGTGGGCAGGGATCTTGTCTATTCATGTGTACAAAGCTCCTTATATACTTATAGTACTATATAAATGATTAATTATAAAGAAGGAAGTACCATATTGTATTTTTCCAACATAATGAGCTCTTAACCACACACAATATAGCAATCCATGGAACAATAGATTTGCCACCATATATATGATCATCCTCAGTATCAAAATATAAGCTGCTATATATTTTCCAATGTAATGAAAAGGATGCAAACAACATTCTTGAAAGAAACATTTCAATTTCACTTTTAATAACCAGGTCCCATGGGGATTTAAAAAGTTTAAGAATCTTAAAGAGGATTTACTCACATTTTTGTGTTTTAAAATGTAAAAGTCACACCCAGTTTCAGATTTAACATCTAACCACAAGAATAAATATTTGTGTTTTAAATTATATTCACATTAACCACTGTTACTTAAGTACACGTTTTTGCAATGTAAACTATAACAATCATCATGTAAAACTACACCAGCTTATTAACTATCTCCTCAAAATATGATAAAACATTGCTCCAGCAATAAGTAAATTAAGAAAATAACTGTTATTCCATCAAATAGAAAAACAATCAAAGGAACTGTATTAAACTTTGGTAGTGATACAAATATGTCTTCATACTAACACCTAAAAGTATGTTTTATTTTATGTCCAGAAAACCAAGCAAACTCCACAAAACAAAGTAGTTAAAAAATCATTTCAAAAGAACATTCCAGGTCAGACTAATGGTCCATCTAGCCCAGTATCCTTTCTTCCAAACAGTTGCCAATGCCAGGTGCTTCAGAGAGAATGAGAAGAACTGTCACTCATTAAGTAATCCATTCCCTGTCATCCACACTCAGCTTCCGGCAACCAGAGGCTAGGGACACCAAGAGCATGGGGTTGCATCCCTGATCATTGTAGCTAATAGCTATTGATGGACCTATTGTGACACTCAGCGTCTGAAAGAACACCCCAGAAACCCCGTATTTACCAATGTCATATAATTACAATATGTTCTGTGCAAAGTATGCCTTGTGTGGTATTATTTTAAAAGTCTTGATCTGCTGAACATTGATGTCTTGCTTGATTGTATCTGCTACAGTGGTATGTGAAGTTATAAAATATTATTGAATATGCTAGAAGAACATGTTGCAAGGTGAGAAACTCCCACAAACAGCCTTTCAGGCACAACAATGAAGTAGCCAGACATGCTAATGAGCCATTAAGGAAAGTCCGCTCTTCCAAACCCCATCCCTAGTGACTTCACCAATAAAGTACACAATGGAATGCTGACTGACCAATGAGGATGACCCTCCCCAAGTTACAAACACCGATTGTTCCAGCAAGCTGGAAAAAACTATAAAAGAAGGGAAGTAACATCACTTGGCTTCACTCCACAGCTCTATACCTGAAGAAACATCTAAAAGAGAAAGAACTTTGAACGGGGGAAGGGATACTCCCAGGTGGGGAAAGCAGTCTCTGCCTGTGAACTGAAGAGCTGTAGCCTGCTGTATCATCTCTCAGGGTGAGACATTTCTAGATTCAAATTCTGTTAGAATTTAGACTGCGAACTTATTTTTATTTCTTTTGTGACTACTTCTAGTCTCTTTACATTTACAACTTATAATCACTTAAAATCTATTTTTCTGTAGTTAATAAACTTGTTTAATGTTTTATCTTAACCAGTATGTCTGTTAATGAAACATGTAGGCAATCTTTGCTCTATTAACAAAATCTGATGCATGCCTTCCTCACACTGAGGGGGAAGAAGACTTATTTATGAGCTTGCACTAAACAAGTCTTTGTACAGCACAAGATGGTATTATCTCAACATGAATTCCTGCATGGTAAGGTTTGAAGAACTGGGGACAAACTGGCTGGGGTTTGCATCCATGTTTACTCTGAGAGAACATTCTAGGTAACTCAGTTAGATGTGTGGCACCACACCTGGATGTGTGGAGAGATTGTATGTATATCATCAGCAAGAGCATGATGGGAAGCCCACCTCAACCTGAATAGTTTATAAGAGTACCGAGTTCCACAGCTCCCAGACTGTACCCCAGGGGGTCTGCATTCCATGACACCTATCCTCCATGAACTTCCTTATTCATTTTCTCCACACCAGTCATGATTTTATAGACCTCTATCATATAGCCTCTAATTTGTCTCTTTTCCAAGATGAAAAGTCCCAATTGTCTTAATTTCCCCTCATACATAAGCTGTTTCATACCCTTAATCATTTTTGTTGCCTTTCTCTGTACCTTTTCCAATTCTAATACATATTTTTTGAGACAGGGTGACCAGAACACCACATAGTATTCAAGGTGAGGGCATACCATGGCATATGTCATTATGATATTTTCTGTCCTATTATCTATCCCTTTTCTAATAGTTCTTAATGTTCTGTTAGCTTTTTTGATAGTCGCTGCATATTAAGCAGTTATTTTTAGAGAACTATCCACAATGACTCCCAGATCTCTTTCTTGAATGCTAACAGCTAAGTTAGATCCCCATCATTTTGTACATACAGTTGAGATTATTTTTCCAATATGCATTACTGTACATTTATCAACAATGTATTTTATTTGCCATTTTGTTGCCCAGTCACCCAGTTTTGTGAGATCTCTCTGTAATTCTTCAGTCTGCTTTGAATTTAACTATCTTGAGTAGTTTTGTATCATCTGCAAATTTTGCCACCTCACTGTTTACCCTTTCTTCCAAATATTTTTCAAAGTATTATGTAGACTTTGATTTGCTTTTCATTAAAATGTATTTGAAATTTTTAAAATTGTAAAACAAAGTCAATTTGAAACTTTCAAATAAATTTGGTTCAATCAGTTGGGAAAGAAGAAGAAGAAGAAGAAGGTTGGCTTCACTTTAAAATAATAAATTCATTCACTTTGAACTGCTCACTCAACAATGACTAAATTAAAACACAAAAATGGAAATTATGTACCTGTACTCTGGGTTTTCCAAGATGCGTGGTCCCTATCTGTATTCCACATGTGAGATGCACGTGCACAACATGTGCCTGAGCCTGGAATTTTTTGCAAGCAGTGACCATTGGCCCACACATGCACTGTAGCTCTACTTATTCTCCGAACTGAGGGCATAAAAGGTGGTATGGGCTCATGTCTCACCAGTTTCCCATTCTTATTGAAGTTCAAACAATCTGCAGTAGAGGGAACGGAGAGCATGTAATGGAATACAGATAGGGATCATACCTCTCAAACAACCTCCAGTTGCAGGTAAGTAATCTCCATTTCTTCTTCAAGTGATGGTTCCTATGTGTATTCCGCATGTGGGAGATTAACAAGCAGTAGTCACACAGGGCATGGTTGCAAGGATGCAGAAGTGATAGCTGACTGTAGTACTGCTGTCCCGACAGCCATATCCAGAGTTGATGATTAGATCATAGCATAATGTCTCGTGAAGGTATGCAAAGAGCTCCAGGTAGTTGCCCTGCATATCTCTATGAGAAGTACATCTCTTAGAGATACAGACAAAGTAGCTGACCTCTCATGGAATGAGCCTTCATTCCCTCCGGAAGGGGAATATGAGCCAGTTGGTAACAAAGGATAATACAACCCAAAATCCATTTTGAAAGTCTCTGCATCAATGTAGCTTGATTCCTTGGTCACTCTGCTATGGAAACAAGTGGGTTAGGTGTCTTTCTAATATCCTTAGTTCTTTGCAGATAAAAGGCCAAGACCCTTTGGACATCTAGTGAATGCAGTTGTCTCTCTTCGTCTGAGACATACAGTTTTGGAAAAAATACTGTTAAGTGGATTTCCTGACTCATAAAACTTGGAAAATTTTCTGAGAATGAACCTAGTGTGGGGTCATAAAGAAACCTTTTCTTTATAAAAGGTAGTCTATGGTGGGTCTATCAGGAGTGCTCCCAGCTCACTGAGTCTTCTGAATGATGTCACAGCTGTTAGAAAGGCCACCGTCATGGATAGACAGGACATACAGCATGTTACTAGAGGCTCAAAGGGGGCTTAGTGAGTGACGATCAAACAAAACTGAGGTCTCACTGAGGTGCGAACCTCATCTATGGTGGAAAGGATCTGAGAATACCCTTCAGAAATCTAGCTGTGACAGGATGAGTGAATATTGTACAGATATCTACTGGAGAACGGAAAGTGCTAATCGCTGCTAAGTGCACTCACAGAAAACAGAGTGAGATCCAAAAACCTAAAAATAACTAGATATTTTAAGATATCAGGGTTCCTGGTGGATTCTGGAGATAAGTAGCATTAGTGAGCTCAAAGGAGAAATGTTTCCATTTTACTGAGTAACAGCTTCTCGCAGACTCTTTTCTGCATTGGTTAAGGATAGGTCATACCTTTTTAGAACATGAATGCTCTATTTCTGATGCCCATCAAAATACCAGGCCCTGAGTTACACCAGTACCAGATTGGAGTGCTTGAATCTGCCCTTGCGCTGTGTTAGAATGTCTGGAAATGTGGGAATGTTCATAGATGGGTGAACTGACAACTTTGGTAGATCCATAAACAAGAACTGTCTCATCCAGTTGGGCATAATAAGGATGAATTGAGCTCTGCCTAGGTTGGTCTTCCATGTAACTTGTGATATCAATGGAATGGGAGGGAATGTATACCGCAGGTGATCTTTCCATGACACCAGTAGGGCATCTCCCATCAAAGCCCTTGCCCAGGCGCAGTACCGAGATCTGTTCTTCTGAGAGATGAAAAGGTATTAGACTGAGATGTTTCCAATTAGGTGAAGAAGTCAAGAACCAAACTATTAACCTCCGATTTGTGGGAAAATGTCTACTCAGGCAGTCTGTGAGCAAGTTTTGCACCCTTGGTAAATATGCTGGTGATAGGGTAATGCAACGGCGATGCCAGAGGGGTGCTGCCTTTATGCACAGAGTGAAAGATCTCACTCTCCACTGCTTATATAAGTTTCATATATATATGTTTATATAAAATACTGTTATGTTGTCCAATATTATCTGGACATCCAAACTGGATTAGTGGGGGGAAGGCATCATAGGCTTGATGGACAGCCCAGAGTTCTAATAAATTGATAAGTATTCTGGACTTCCATAGGGTCCAGATGCCTTGTGCCATATGATCGCCTATGTGACCACCTCAACCCAAGAGGAAGGTGTCAGTAACCATGGTAGCTTCGGAGTTGGTGTGAGGAAAGAGACCCATCCACCTGAACCTTCACTGGTTTTGTCCACCAGATGAGAGAGCCTAAAACTTTGGGCAGAATTGTCATCCTGCCATTTATGTTGCCCTTGTCTGGTGGGTACATGGAAAGAAACATGAAAAGATGAAGCCTGGCATCATGTGTGTGAATGAAGCTGTGTGTCCGAGGAGGGAAAGGCAAGTTCTGACTGATGTCCTGAATCTGATAGTGACCTGATATATCAGAGCGCTCATGTTCTGAAACCTTTCAAGAGGTAGACATGCTCTTGATGTGAGTCCAATGTCATCCCTATAAAATGTATGAACCTTATGGGGGATAATGTAGATTTTTCATGATTGATGCAGACACCCAAGAAAGACAGAAGGCTGAGCAAAATATTGGTTGCTGGACTTCCTCATAGGAACTGCCCTTCAGAAGCTAGTCATCAAAGTAAGGAAAGACTGTAAATACCTCTCCTGTCATCCAAGCTGCCACTACTGAAAAAACTTTTGTACAGACCCTGATTGCTGTAGCTAGACCAAAGGGAAGGACTCTAAATCAGTAATGCTCTTGATCAAAGACATCACCTAGTCCACAGAATTTTTCTCGAATGACATCTATGTGAAAATATGCATCTTTCATGTTGACAGCCATGAAACATGTGTTCTCCTTCAACAAGGGAATTACTGATGCCAAGAATATCATGTGGAATTTTATAGTTTTCAAATAAACCAGTTCAGCAAACCAATATTTGGCCTCCATTCCCCTTTCTTCTTCAGGATCAAGAAGTAAGGGCAATAGAATCCATTCCCTTAATATTGAGGTGGAAACTTTCTATGGCTCCTCTCAGGAGAAAGGACTTCACCTCTTGTCATAGAATCTCCTCATGAGAATGATCCCTGAAAAGGAACCAGGAAAAAGGTTTGTGGGTAGGAGGTATCAGAAACTCGATCAGAGACCTGTTGTGAATAATCTCTAATACCATTTGTCTGTAGTTGGGACCCTCCAGTTTTTGGCAAATTAGGTAAGGCAGCCTCCAAATATCAGAGGAGAGAAATGAAGCAGCAACAATAAAGGGATGGGCATCTCAATGGCCCATCAAAAAACTTTTTGCTTGGGGTTTAGAGTATGATATGGCAGTGGAAGTTGCAGAGAGACTGGGTTTCTAAATCTACAAACCCTCCATAGTATCTCCCGAGGACATTGGTGATAAAATGGCTGAGTAGGTGGTCTTGCCTTATTTCCCTGTGTGACCCTGTCCGTGCCTAAGGTAGCCACCTGAAAATGCCAAGGTCAAGGCAAACTGCAAAAGGACAGCAGATTCTCCCAGCACTGGTGGGTAACACTGAAGTGACTTCCCAACCAGCCATAAACAGTGCTTTTGATTCCCCACACTGGTTATCAAGAAGCTAAAACAAAAAGTACACAATCCCCTTTACTACATTTCAGTCTCTGGCTCCCAGTCAGCAACTAGGTCCAGAAAAGGTATGTTATTTAAAACTCTATTCTCTTTACCAAAATGTTCTCCTGACCCCAAAGAGTCAGCCACATTACCTGATCAATATGAGTTTGGATCTTACCCAAAATACCACACTGCCAACTAATCCTTCAGTAACTAAAAACTAAAGGTTTATTATAAAAAGAAAGAAACAAACAAGGTGAGAAGTGTTATGTGATTAACATACAAATACATACAAATGATTTGAAAGTCCATATATATCTGGCTTTCAGTATAATTGTGGAGTTTGCAGGCTTGTATAGTCCCTCTGGTGTACATCCAGTATCTGGCTGAGTCTCAGTCCCTTGTTTCAGAGCTTCAGTTGCCAATGAATTTGTCCAAAAGTAGGAAGCAGGAATGAAGACTGAAGACAATATGGATGTGGTGCAGCTGCTTTTTATAGTGGATTGCCATGTGGCTTGTTTCAAACACAAGCCCTCAGGACATGGCATGGAAAAGCTTCAGAGTCAGAGAGATTCCCTGTTCATAGGGCATGTTCTTACATATCCTGGTGACTCATCAGACAAAGACCTGGCTTCTGTCCCTGGGCTCATTATAACTGAGTTTCCTTAATGGGTCATTAAGCAGGCTGCTGCCATCCTGTCTGGGGTGTCACCCAGAAAACACAGCACAAGATGAAATATCCATGTATCATACCTATTTAGAATTTATAATCTAACACTGATACATATATATGTGTGCTTATCAATTTTAGCGAGTTATAACCATTCCAACAACACCTGACACGGCATATCTCATATGAATTATTATAATGTTGAAATATTGATGTTAAATAATATAATAAATGGTCCTCCTAATCCAGACAGTGTCACATCCTGTCTATGGTGTTTTCTCTTAGGAGCGAGGGTATAAATGCCAAGCAAATAAAGCCTTGTTCTCAAGTCTTTGAGGAGTGGAGAGACACAATCATCTTTTCATGGAATGGATTGATAGTATGAAAGGACAGATCTTGGATGTATTCTGCACCTGTCTAGAGAAACCTGAGGATTGTAACCATGACTCTCTCTTCATAACAATGGCCGTAAGCCATCCACCAAGGCTTGGAGGGAAGTTTTGGCCCTCAGTCTACCCTTATCCACTAAGGGCTGGAAGTGGGCCCTATTCTCCTCATGGAGTTAGTCCTTCAATTCTAAAAACTTACTATAATTAGTAAAATCATATTTGGCTATGAAGTCCTGGTAATTTGAGATCCTGATCTTGGTGGAGGTAGAAAAGAACTTTCGCCCGCTAAGGTCAAGTCACTTCTGTCCCTTATCAGAGGGAGTAGCCTTTGGATGCTGTTTGGACCGCTCTGTAACTGCCTGCACCACCAAATAGTTAGGTGGTGGGAGAAAGAACAAAAACTCTCCCTTCTTGGACAGAAGAAAGTAGTACTTCTCAGCCCTCTTAGGGTGGGAACATAAGAAGCAAGAGTGTGCCAAACCATCTTTTGACAGATCCATGATGCCTCATTGATGGGGAAGGCCACTTCACTGGGACCAGAAAGCTGCAGAATGTCTAGTAAACTGTGTTCAGACTCCTGAACTTCCTTAAAGTCTTATCTTAGTCCTTAAAGTTGAATCTGTGGCTCTGCAGCCACCCTGTGCATGAGTTCTTGATATTGTTTAAAGTTGTCTGGTGGAGACAGAGAAGGTGGAGACAGATAAGATGGAGTAACTGCCTCATCTGGTGAAGATGACAAGATTGTTTCTGAAACTGGTAGAGCCAGCTCACCTTCCCCTTCCAAATATTTCTACAGGGCAGGCTGTGGGTGTCCAGCCAATGGCAAATAAGACTCCTGCACTGATCCTGATTATCTAGGGTAGAGAAAGGGATCACATGATCCACAATATTGCCAGTAGGATGGATTATCTGGCAAAGGACCAACCCATAGCATCAGGTATCTGTTGCTGCACAATTCCTGCACATGGGCCCCCCTCGCACTATTCCCCATCCATTTGGGCTAACAGTCAACCCACGACCTGACCTTATTAGGGCGTTACCATAGAATCGGCTGCACCTTTGGCTCCCATGTCATATATGAGGAATGTAACTGACCAGGGGGACGAAATTCCCCAGCAACCAGGAAAACTGCAAGGGTCCCCCGGCCAATCCAGTGCTGGCACGAAGCCCATATCATGTTCCTTGGCCAATCAGTTAACCCTTCATGTCCCATTTAGTTCATAAAGAGGGGTCTTTCCCAAGCCCCCTCGGAGAGTCTCATCGAAACCAGCCTGATCCCCTGGTCCCGATTCTCCCCGCTCACGTCTTTCCCCCACCTCAGCGTGAATCGAGTTTTGCCGGCCGTATCGAAATCGAATGTGTTATACTACGCCTGTGTGATGGTGAGGAACTCTCTGTGTGTCTGTGTAAAATCTTTCTGTTTTGCCAGTACCTGTCTGTGTGAACTCTCTGTGTGTCTGTGTGAAAGCATTCTGTCTTGTAATTAACTGCTTCTGCCACTGTGCCTTGTAGTTTACCATCTGTGTGACCCCCCCCCCCCCTTTCTGTTTCCTGCAAGCAGCTAACTGTCTATGTAGCATAGTGGTAAGTGTCCCTGTCTGCTACATGAGAGACCAGGGTTTGATTCCTGGGCAGGGAACCACTGTCTGTTTAATATTAGTTTAGGTCTTTACAGTTAGTTGCCTGTTTAATACCTTTTTATATCAATTTATGTTTTGTCCTTAATTGTGTTTATATCCTTTTATATTATTCTATATTTTATAGTTAATTGTTTGTTTAGATGAGTATAACTAGTTAAAAATCTATATTACTCCTGTGTTTATAATAAATTCCTTTATTCCCTAACTGACTCATTATTGACTCTGGGGGATCATTAACCTGTCGGAACAGTATCAACTGTCTCTTGGTCAATCATGTGTAGACAGTGGCTGGAACCCCAATATTCTGAGGCTCCTGTCTCATGCCACCTCCAACTGATGCCACAGTCTCCCACACGATCTCAGACTCATCCAAAGAGACAGCTGGATCCCTTATCTCCAGCAGAACTGACGGTGCCAAAGGTTACTCCTCAAGACTGACAGGTAGGATGAGGGAACAACTCTGCCTCATTGGAACAGTCTCTTCCTATGGTGTATCAACATCCTGGAACAGAGACAGTCCCAATAGGAGCAGTGAATGCAGCTAAGGAAGAGCAAAGATGTCCTTGGGGAGACATAGATCTCTGATTACCCTGGGGTATGAGGAGAGTCCACTGGTGAAGCCAAAGCTTCCCTGGTTATCATGGTAGTCAGCTCCCTCCAGGGCTTTGTCACTATCAGTACCCCATCAGCTCAGGAAGTAGATGGGCGCATCAGGAGCTGTTTATCCCAAGCCTTCACCATAAGAGCCGATGTCAGAAATATTGGATCCATACTCCTGCATGTTTCCTTCTCCTGTCATGAAGATTTACTCAGGCCTAAATCCTTAGCTCCTATGCATGCCAGCTCTCCCAATTTTGAGGAGTTGGGGGAAAGATCCTCTCTCTTTGGGGAAGTTTTAGATGAAGGTGGCTTGTCCTTATGTTTATGAGAGTGTCCTTTTCCTTAGGCTCAGCAGTCTTAGCCTCCATTCCCGAGCTCATGCTCGGAGGGGTGCTGCCCACTTGGTGAGACTGATGTATTGGGGGAGCAGGTCCCTGGCCTGGATTTGATTAGGGTTTCATCACCTTTTCCATGAGATGTTTTCTGAGTCTCTGTTCCTGGACCCTCACAAGTTCTTGGGGGGAAAGTGCAGCGGATGAAGCACTTGGCAGAAATATTAGCCTCAACCAGGCAGTAGATGCCCAATGAAAAGGAGCAAAGATAGGAAACACAGTTTTTGAACCCTGGGACGTTGGGCATAATCTCAGACTTCTTAGGGCACAAAAAATCCCTGAATGGAGAAGAAAATGGGGAAAAAACTCTAACTTTACTATGTAGATTATACTATAAAGACTACTAAAATTAATTGTATACAATATCTTACAGCAATGACACAGTAAAAAGGAACTGAGGACACAGACGATTCCAATTCAGACTAGGTGGCGGTAAGAAGGAACTAAAGAAGTGTTGGCCCGCACCTCTTTTATAGCCTTGGTTTGGAGCACAAGGTGCTTGTGTAGGCCAACAGACAGCTTGCAAAAAATTCCGGACTCAGGCGCGTGGTGTGCATGCATATCCCATATATGGAATACACTTAAGGACCATCACTCAAAGGAGAATGACTGGAAATCAGATAGTAAATATTGCTCAGTTCTGTTCTTAGGTACTCTGTCCTCTAGGGTTCATTACAGTGAAAGCCCCATATTGGTTTTACTTTTGGAAATTTTGTTTTATTTTGTTTTATCATGGAAGGCTCTTGAGTGGGGTCGTATCCTGCCCCCAGGATGGGAGGGCATTGAGTCCTGCTCCCAACAGGGCTGAGAGGTTGCAGAATGAACACACCTTGCACTCACCCCACAGCAGAGGCTCCTGTCCAACGGGGCAGTGAGACCTGGCACACTGGATCACAGAGTTCCTCAGCTTTGGTCCATCTGTCCCACCATTATGACGAGGGGACAGGGCAGGCCAAATCTGAGTGAGCAGCACTGCAATCCTGTGTGCCAAGTCACAATCCCCATACTTGGCAGGTGGGCCCAGCCTCTCAAGACAGGAGCCCAAGAGAGGGGGGATGTTTTTTGTTTTATAGATTGTTTTTAATGTTATTTCACATTTGCAAGAACCTGGTACTCTAAATAGTCTCTATTAAAAGCTCAGACATTGTCTTGTTAATGTTACATTTTACAAATTATATTTTATAATTTAAGCACAAAATTGCATTTTAAAAAGCTACAAACAGGAAAATCAGTATCAGTTAAAACAGGAAAATACACACATAATCCTTTGCCCTCCTACACAGTTTAAGATTCCACCAACAATTACCAAGTGCAACTTGATCTTTCCTTCACCCCTTTTACTAGCAATGGCATCCTCCTACTCCCACACTTTTGCAGATAACAAAGATATTTGATTTGTTCTTGTTTTCATTTTAAAATGTCTGGGTTGTATCGAAGTAGCAAGACACAGAAATTTTATTTTATTGTAGCTACTAGGACAAAGCTTGCATGCCTAAGAACCCCATGTCTTTTTGAACCCCATGTCTTTTTGAACTACAGTTTTTGAACAAAAGAAGCTGATCCCAATTATAGATCCCAAACTGTGAGATTCTACAGTCTGCCCCCCTCACTCTGAAACCAAGTTTATCCTTGCTTTGATATTCCACACTTGCACAAGCTGGACTAAAATACATTATCACTACAATGTTGGCTTCATCTACACAATGTACCGAACATGAAGATTACCTTATCAGAGAAAAGCAAACAGACTATCCAATATGTAAGATATGTAAAAAAACATCATAACCTTGTCAAGCAAGAAGCATGGCTTCCATCTGAGCTCTAGCTATGCTGAAGTAGTTTCATTTACAGGGAATATTAAACATTGCAGAGTTCAGATATTTCCAGTTCAGAGGTCTGGATGATGTGAAGAACTGACAAAGTAAACCTCAAACAGCCCATGCAGACATCCCAGAGCTGATTTCAGATAATAAAAGCTGTGGTGTGCAAAGTAACTTATTATGCAGATATGGGGCAGATTTTGAAAACAGGACCAACCACATTTTTAAGATAAGTAGAAACTCGACAACAGATTCAATTCCACATTCATGCACTGCTGTGACAGCCACCTGGGCTACACAATTAGGATTGTCAGCAGCAATGACAGAAAATTAGAAAGGGAAAATCAAACTGCCTTTTTGATACAACTGTGACGGGAGATCCCAAGAGCAAATTGTCTAATATATTGACAGAATTTGCCTAACTTTTCTGTTTTCTTGCAGAAGCGTAAGAGCACACAAGAGAAACTGTTCTGAATTCTGTGTATCAACCATATATCTAAGGTAGAGTGGGCAGAAGGAAATCAGTTTATGGAAAAGGTAACTGATGTCATGTTTCTGGTCAATGATTTGCTGTAAACAATAGCATGACATGATTTTTACAGGGCACTGATAAAAGAATAATGTGGGTGTCTGGGAACATCACTATCACAATTAATTAAGATCAGGCACTACTGTTGCAAGTGCCTCTAAATATGAAAATAATAATAAGCCAGCTTTAGACAGGAAAAAGAAGACAAAAGAATAAAAACAAGATGACAATTTATTTGTGGATGCCTGAAAACTAGTTTTGATTCTATTTTATAATTCATGAAACTGCCCAGTCTGTGATGTAACTATTCGAATTTGCATATTTAATAAAACACATTGGAGATTTAAAACATCAAAACACTGATTGTAACCAAATGAATAATAGGTTGATTTTCCAAGAAACTAAAGTGCAAAACAATTAATTTTCTTGTAGCACAATCATAACATAGATTTGCTAAGATTTTAATCAACTGGTCACGCCCACCCGCTCTGGTTTTGTGCAACTTCTTAGTAGCAGACACAGGGGTTAAGACTGCAAAGGCTACAGGTACACCTTATCAGTTAATCAAAAGTTTTCCTTTTGGATAAACTTTATATGCTTGAACTTAACCCAAAGTGTGTGGGTGGTGGGTTTGTTTTGGTTTTGCTTTGTTTTTTAAACACTTCCTTAAAATTCAGAACTATTGCTGGATATACATTAATGTAAATAAGTACAAGCAAATTTTTCTTATCCTATTTTTATATTTCATACAATTTTATTGAAAATTAATTGATTTGTGTTTTCAAAATCTTCGGGTGTTAGCACAATTTCATAAGATCACAAATACAGCAAAGATAAAAGACTTCTACCTGACATCTTCTTACAGATTTGCATAGACTCTACCTGCTCAAATGCCTTAGATTTGTTTACTTTTGTTTCAGCTACAGGACTCAGCATTTACTGGCTTCTTAAATCTTATTTTTGTGTTGTCTAAACATTTCTAACTTTGGCATATTTTTAAATTAAATATACCGTTTGCTCAAAGTTTCTTTTCCATTCTAATTTAACGTGTTTTGCATTGTTTTACCAGTGTATACCAAACCTACTTTAATTTATATTTGTCAACCTACATTTTCTGAATCATATATATTATTTATATTTCCCAGTGCTCAAATTCTTTGCTGCTGTAGCATAAAGCCTAAGCAACACCCTATCCTGTGGAACTTTCTCATAAGGCCGTCTAAATATGCACATAAATTCTACTATATGCAGTAATGTTACCAACTCTGTAACTCTGTCTGTAGTCTTTTAATAAACATCAAAGAAGTTGCTGTGATGGAACTTTAGCCTTCTAAATCCCTACTCCTTATCTCCTTTCATCATAATACTGTCCATTTGCCCTTCTAGCTCACTGCAAAGTCAGTTTTCAGATTATAAATATGAAACACATGGGCTAACATTTTCCAGGAACAACCCTATCCTTATCTCACTTTTTGAACATTAGTACCATTTTTCCTCACTACCAGTCTTTAAAAATCTTAATCAATTCTACATGATGGCCATCAGCCCACATATTTCTGGCTGCCCTATTATACTAACTGTGTCTCATTAAATTCTATGTAGTAAATCTTCCTAAGTTCACATAATTATGGTTCTGCTTTACCTTAGCTGAAGACATGGGATTTTTTTCTTTAAATTAGTCATTATGCCACGCCATTATTGGGGGCAGGGAGAAAAGGGGGTAACGTGTTTTGGTCTTCATTGCATCGTTTATTAACACACTACTAAATATATCTGTGTCAGCAATCATACTGTATGCAATGACATGCTATGGGACCAGGCAATAATACTTCAGAAGCTTGTATATATCTATTTCAAACAGCTAACTAAACCCCTTGTTGAAAATGTCTAATTTGGATATAAAATTTCCTAGAAAAACATGTTTGACAACCTATCTTATGACAACCAAACAGTTAGTTCACTTAGCAGTCCAACTATTTTCCTGTTCTCCCAGCCCAACCTTCATTTTCTCTGCTATTCTACAACATTCTTATTTCTTCATTAAAAATATTATTTGGTTAGTGTATACATGTTCACTGATCAACCTTAGTTTGAATTTTGTAATCATTTTTTGCTGTTTTTTTTTGTAATCATTTTTGCTGTTCTTTTTTTGTAATCATTTTTTGCATTGAGAGATTGTTTCAAAATGTAAGCATTTTTGCCTATTTTTTATTAGTTCTATTGGTATATTTTAGCATGTTACTCTTCTAAGAGTAACTGAAGCCAGTTTTTCTCTCATCTCTTGAAGAATGGGCTCCCAAAAGTTAAGCTGAATTAAACTAATTATCCAGATAATATCATTTTTGTTGCATAGTCTTTTTTTTTTTTTTTTTAATTATAGTAATCGTTTCAAATGTGCCAATATCCTTTTAGGTTGTTCAGAATAATTTAAATATAAATAACTAATAATTTTGCTTGGATACGGAGGAAGAAAAATAAAGCCAACCACCACTAAAATGTAAAAGAGAAACCTCATACTGGCATATCATTGGCAGGGATTTTACAAATTTAAACAATCCCAATATAACCTTTATCCCTAGCATATTTACCAAATACAACTGCAGAAGATCCTGACAATTTTTATATTGGTTTAAAAAAATGAAACTAAACAACTCTCCCACTCCAAACAATATCTCTATATTCAATTTTGTAGGTAAACTTTAAAAATTTAAAGAAATAGAAATTTAAAGAAATAGAAATTTAAGTCTGGCACCTAGTATTTCTCCGGGGGGAGCAGCTGCCATGCTCCAGCCAGGGCGCCACTGCGCCCATGTGGCAGGGCAGGGAGGCGGGAACACTGTGGCTGCTGCGCTCCAGCCAGGGCACCCCGCTGCTAAGCCCACATTGTAGGAGAGGGGCGGGGGAAAGGGGCGGGGCCGGGAGGGGAGAGCGGCTGCTGCGCTCCAGTCAGGGAGCCCCACCACTGAGCGCACGTTGTCTGGCTCCTTAATTTTTGGGCTGGCTCCTAGCTCCAAAACAAATTTGTTGAGCCCTGCTTTAAAGATTTCAAATATCACAACATCAAAATCTTCTCAACACTCTTTTCAATTTCACAAACATCACCTTTATCACATCAAGAAACAGGCCTTGAGGTTGATGGTTTCTTCTCCCATTTTTAGTCACTGCAGTTTACATTACCACAATGGTATTTCTGTTACCTTACTACAGAACTGATTATCAGGGATTACCATGTATTGGCTACAACAAGTAAAACAAGACAGTAAACTGAGCCCATAATGATTCTAAGCAACACAGTGCATTGAAGAGGATTTGTTTGATTTTTTTTTTAAATGCTTCCAAAATACCCGTTTTTGTTTTTTGTTTTTTTTTTTTTTTTTTTGGGGGGGGGGGGGGGAGTCTATTAAATGTATTTGTACATAGGAACTCATTTCACTCCTATAAAGAGCTTATCAACTTTCAATTAACAAGGATTTTGTACATGGTAGATTGATTTAAATCAAAGCAATTTAAATCACAGATTTTAATCATCATTTAAATGAGCAAGCAGGAAATGTTGATTTAAACCACTGATTTTCATTTTGTTTTGCATTTGTACTTTAATTATTTTCCTAAAAAAAGGATGATTCTCATTGGTGGGTAACTATTAAAACATGCTGATTTGCAACAAACAATAGCCTTAAATTTGGTGGCATTTTTAATAACCAGGCAGATACTACGTCTATACATATTTTTGTAAACAGTTCTATAGCTTGTTTAATTTATTCAGATTCTCAATGATTAGGGGTTTTTTATTATGTCAGAAAATGGTGAATTATGCATTTCTAATTTACTAGATTAATTTTTTACTTGTGATTTGTGTAAAACTCTATTAGGATAGAAACTGGAATTCAATTAAAATGTACAAAAATCAGCATTAAACAATTCTCATTCTCACACCCCTGATTTTTATTCATAGATTAGAAGAGGAAAGTATGCTTTCCTGCTCTTTCAACTCCCCGTCTGTTTCTTAACTTTGAATGGACTAGTCATTGACCTCATCTATTTGAATAAACTAAAATATCCTTTCTGCAGCTGCAAAAATAACTACTGCTAACAAAAGCTGGTTTATCCCTTCAAAAGCTCTTGTTCTAGTTGCTCAGCCAGTAACTTCCACCAGTTCAGTGGTCTGACTTTCTTTAAAACTTTGCCAGACACCTATTTTAATAGATTAAGTTTAGGACTTAACACAGATTGTCAATTTCAAATTTAATTTTGAGGAGGTTAACTTTAAAAAATAAACCTGTATTTAATTTAAATAAAAAAATCCAATTTAAATTTAAAAAATTAATTTTTTGGAAAAAAATTGTCATCCACCCTGATTTTGTACCATTTTTATTAATTTCAATATAACTTTATCATACATGAACACAGATATGCTCATGGCAAATGAAAAAATTACTAAAATATTTTATAGACTCATGGAACCATGATGTTAGAATGGACCACAAAGGTCATCTAGTTTAACCCCCTGACAAGATGCAGGATTTGTTGTGTCTAAACCATCCAAGACAGATGGCTAATCAGCCTCTTTTTCAAAACCTCCAATTAAAGAGATTCCACAACTGCAGTTTGTTCCATTGTCCTACTGTTCTTACAGTTAGGAAGTATTTGGCTCTGTACATCAGTGTAACATCTTATTTTATTCACTGTGTACTAATAACACAGCCAACCTCTGGGGGAATGGAAAACACTAAATTTGTTTGGCCAAAAATTATGCCAGATTCAAAGGGTCTAAAGAATATTATGCAATGAACATTATGTGAATCTCTCTGAAACCTGGAAACTGAAGCCTCATAGGGTTTTTTCCAGGGGGGTCTTGTTGGGGGGTTGTGGGCAGAGAGTAGGCACTGCAAACACCCCTACAATTGCTCCAGCATTCAAAAACTTGACCTGGGGAGACTGTCTCTAGAACTAAAAAGTGTAATTCTTCTGCCCATTTCAAACCTCTTGGCTGAGAATTAAAATAAAGACACTATTTTCAATTACTAATCCTACTATAGCACTAAGGGTCAAATTTTTACTCAGCCTCCAGAAATATGTCCCCAATATCTGCAGGCACATCTACAGAGCATATCCCAAAACATGATTTATGTATGCAACACAGGCTACTACACATGCAAATGCAGATTTGTGCACACAATTCTGCATCTGCATGCAATTATCCAATATGTACATGCATGTTTGTGTGGGTGCATTTTTGTTGGCTGATTGAAAATATAGCTGTAAATATTTAAGAGCAGTAAACTTATATCATGGGCACAAGCACCAGTGCAAGCTTCCCCACAACTATAGCACCAGTGTACTTAAACTTCATTTTGTAGGATCACATCCAAGGGTACTTCATTCTCTATCACCATTCAAACCTTACTTGCTCTGATTAAACTAACAAGGAGAAAATGAGCACAACTAGCTTCAAACTCTGATGGACACAACATACACAAGATTAAAAAAATGGTAAAGACTATCCACAAATAAAAACCATTTTGGTACGAGGTATAAAAATTCACAGAAAATCTTGGTGAAAACCCAGCCTACTATGTTTTAGGACACGTGTTCTCCTCCTTCTTTCAAAAAATTACAAAACAACTAAAATAAATCAATTCAGCATATTAACAGCAACAAAGAAATGTGTCATTGCAATATGGTTCACAAGAAAAAGACCCAAGCATTACAAGGTGTTCAAATAAATTAATAGAAATGGGATATATCAGTCCTGTGCTGCAATCCCTCCACTGGCTCGCATATGCTTCTGTTGTCATTTCAAAGTCTGTGCGAGCATGCAGCTTCCAAAATGGATGCATATGGGGTGATTTGAATACAGTTTAAATTCCCATATGGGGAACACATACTTGACTAACAGAGGAGAAGGCCCTACCCAAGTAGCCATGCGTGGAGGCATCAGGCCTCTGGAAGAGAAAAACCTGAGTGGCGCATGGGGAGAGTAGCATTCATTACACCCGTACAACAGGTAAAACCAGTCCTCCCCCCAGTGCAGCCATCCAAGTGCACAGAGGGAACGTCCATCTAGCTGAGAAAAGTATAACATGATCCAATGGCTGGTAGTTAAAACAAGACTAATTCAGATTAGAAAGAAGGTGTAAATGTTTAACAGCAAGGGTAATTAGCCACTGAAACAATTTACAAAGGGTCATTGTGGATGCTTCATGGCTGGCAATTTTTAAATCAAGCTTGGATGTCTTTTCTAAAAAATATGCTCTAGGAATAATTTTGGGGAGGTTCTGTGGCCTGTATTATACAGGAGGTCAGACTAGATCACAATGGTCCCTTCTGGAATCTAAAAATTGATTAAAGTCCAGGATGAAGCATGAGATGGCTGGAAATAAAGTATTTGCTGTTCAAAAATTTTGGTAGTGGCACAAGCTATTCAATGAAATCAGGCTAATTCAAAATCTGACCACTTTCAGAGCATGCTGCCAGACACTCCTTTTGTAAAACTCAATGAAGTCAATTAGAGACTTCACTATGCAGATTTAGTTGGATTTAGATTTAGTTTACTTGGAAAATGTTTAGATACCAGAGCTATGGGCACTACAGAAAACTATAAGATAAATAAGAGAAACAGAATGAACCATCACATGCTTATTTGAGAATAATATTCTGCATCAAATATGCTATATAACATTTAATACATTTATCTACAATATAATGTTGAAACAGTGGTTCATACAGCACCAAGCTCAATAAAGGTAAAAAGTTAAACTCCTCCTCCAGTTAGCCCATTACATATTTAAGCATAACCTGCACTTAATAGAAATATATTTTACTATCTAGCATTGGCTTTTACACAGGAAATAGACTAGGTGGAGGAGGAAATGCAGCGCAAAAAGTTGTATAAATAATACATGTGCTTACAATTTCATTTAGCATACAACTGCAGACTTAGAATACAACTGCATGTCCTTTATTAATTACCATGACTAGCAGAAACTCCTAAAAAAGACCTTGACACACATTTGACTGACTGCGTTTTTCCGCTACAGGCAGATGGTTAACGCTTGTTGCACAGTAAGGGAATGAAGTCCTCCCTCCTCATTAGAGGCATGGATCTTTGGGAAAAACTAACTAGTCAATTCACTTACCTGTATATGAAATTCCAAAACTATCTAAGGGATGAATTGTGGGTGTAATCGTAGTGAGATGTTATCCTTCTAGAATATTGTGTATGCAATGGATTGGCCATTAAGGGCCCAATTTCACCTACCTTTCTGGCTGAACTGACGGCAATAAAGAGGGAGACAATAAGTGAGATATGAAACACATGGCTAGTGATTCAAAGTGTGGCTCAGTGAGTGTGGAAAGCACTAAACTAATATACCAGGCAAGGGGCTGGTTCTTATCAGGACCTTCAAGAACCTGGATATCACTGAATGGGTAAAGGTCAAGTAACTGTCCATTGGTGGGTGATATGTGCTAATTGCTGCCAGGTGACCCCATAGTGAACTAAAGGATAGGCCCATAGTTTTGAGGGGAAAGAAGATAGTCCAAAATACCAGGAACATCTGCTGTCCCTGGAGATATATGATTTTGCTGGGTCCAGACATAGAAACATTTCCACTTCGCTATGTAACATTTTCTGGTGGGATCACATCTGTGAATGCTAAAAATGACTTGCACAGCTTCAATGCAGGAATGTTGTAGGCTCTACAGCCATCCAAATACCAAGCAATGAGATGAAGAGCATCAGGGTTGGGATGCTGATCTTGATGTTTTTCTGGGACAAGAAATCTGGAAAGATCCAGAAATGTCCAAATGCTGATAGATGGATGGGATGACTTTTGCAGGATGCTTGGAAACCAGAATTGTCTAGGCCCTCCGGAGGCAATGAGGATGACTTTTGCCTATCCAGCTGAATTCTCCATAAAATCCAAGGTAGTACCAGGATGGCAGGGAAGGCATAACTGAAGTAATCTGTCCACAGCAGGAGAAGAGCATCGCTCTGAAGTACTGACCTTGAGCTCCTCTGGAGCATTATATGTTGCACTTCCCATTTGCCTGAGGGGCGAACAGGGCCCAAATGGGTGAAGATGCTGTTCACTATTAAATCATGTAATTCCCACTCATGACTGATGGTGAAATGCCTGCTGAGGATATCCACCAGTGATTTCTGGGTGCCCAAGAGATACACCGTCAATAAGGTGATGCGGTTCTGTATATACCAGTTCCATAAGTTGACCACTTCTATACAGAGGGTGACAGAGAATGCCCCATCCTGCTTGTTTATATAGAAAATGGTAGTCATGTCCAACGTTATCAGGATGTGAGGGATTGTATGAATGGTAGGAATGTTTCGTACTGCATCAGTTCCAGAAAATGAATGTACATTCTGGTTTTCCCAGGCATCCAAGTGCCTTGCACAGTGTGATCATCCATATTGGCTCCCCAGCCTATGAGGGAAGCATCTGGAAGTATCATTTTGTTGAGTGAGGAGGATAGAAGGGGAACTCCTACACACACGTGCAGAGTCCCTGCACCATACCAGAGAGGCCCTCATCTTGGAAGGAATTGTCAATATGGTATTTATGCTGTGTTTTCTCAGTGTATATACTGTTCAGAGCCAAGCTTGCAGGCAACAGAAGTGGAGTCTGGCAAATGGCATCGTGTAAATACAGGACAACATATGGCTCAGGAGAGCAAGGCATATCCAAAATCATGTTTGACGGCTTCAAGTAACTAGATCTATCCGAGCATCCATGGTGGAACATCTGTCCATGGAGAGGTAAGCCTTCACCCTGACTGAATCCAAGGTCGTTCCTATACATTTCACAGTCTGTGTCAGAGTCAAGGTAGACTTCTCCATGTTACAGATTCCCAGGGATGCTAAAAGATGGAACAGCAAAGAGGTTGACATTAAGACTGCCAGGCGAGACCTGCTGGCAAAAAGCCAGTTCAAGTATGGGAAGACAGTGGAGCTGCTGAGAACACTTTTGTGAAAACTTTGGGAGCTGTAGCTAACCTGAACGGGAGCACCCTGTATTGATAGTGGTGGGGGACCACCATAAACTTGAGAAATTGTCAGTGAGAGGGATGAATATCCATATGTGGTCTTCTAGGAATGGTATTATCAATTCCATTGTAACCATGAGGAATTTCAGCTACAGAATAAAAGCCTTGAGTTGATGCAGGTCGAGAATAGGTCTCCAGCCTACTTTCTTCTTGGGGACTAGGAAATATTTAAAACTTCACCTTTTTTCCCCAATAACAAAGGAGAACTTTCTGTATTGCTCCCCACTAGGGAAAAGGTTATATCTCCTGAAGGAGAATCTCCTTGTTACCTTGAAAAGAGGAGGAGGAGGAAGAGGATTTTGGAGGAGATGGTTAGAGATACTCAATGGTATAGACAGAATGGATGATGTTCAGCACCCACTTGTCTGTTATCACCACTCAACTGTGACGAAATTTTGCATCTCCCAAAATGGATCTTGAAATTGAGTGGAAATGGCATCAATATGATGGTAGAGAGCTGCCAAACAGTATCAAAAATCTCTCAGCTGGAGGGTGAGGTTAGGTAGCCGGAGCTGTAGTGGAAGGGGCAGGATATCATGACCTCTGAATTTTTTGCCATTTGCAAGGTGGCTCATAAAATTCTGGTGATAGAAGGGTTGTGATAAGGACTTTGGTTCATAGGACTGTTTATATTTTCTCTTCTGGAATAGGTGTATGTATACTCAGTGGGTGGAAGGTTGCCCTAGAGCAGTGGTTCTTAACCTTTCCAAACTACTGTACCCCTGAAGCCTGAGTCCCACCCCCACGGGGCTGAGGCATGTAACTTAGTTTCATGGCGCCCCTGTGGCTCCAGGCAATTGCCTTTCTTGCCACCCCCAATACCAGCTCTGCACTTGCGACCCCTCTAAACCCCCAGGTTGAGAAACACTGCCCTAGAGTCTTTCAATGAGTGGAAAGGCTTGGCCATCTTCTCATTGAAAAGATTAGTTTCATGAAAGGATAAGTCAGTAGTGCTTCCCAGTTTCCCGAAACTCCGAACAGTGTAGCAAGGGGGTATATGTAGCCACAATTCCCACCGCATCACAATAGCAGTTGTCATAGATTTTGATGCTGTATCAGCTGCATCCACTGCAGCTTGTAAAGAGGTTCTGGCCACTAGTTTGCCCTCGTCAATATGGGCTCGAAACTCAGCCCTGTCCTCCGGAGACAACTCCTCTCTAAAGTCCAGGAACTTAAATACAATTTCCTGAGTTTCTCTGGCAAGATGGGCCTGATAGTTTGAGATTTTGAACTACAAACTGGTAGATGGAAACACATTCCTTTCCTTAACGTCAAAACGCTTGGCCTCATTGTCTGCAGGGATGCCCCTTGAGTGTTGTTCTCTGGATATTTCTGTGGTCTGCCTGGACTATCAAGGACTTTGGGGCAGGGTGAGTGAACAAGAACTCCACTCCCTTAACTGGTACAAAGTACCATTTCTCTGCCCTCTTGGGGGTAGGGCTACAGGTAGCTAGCATGTGCTATAAAGCCTTTTCTGGTTCTAATATGGCTATATTTACCGGGAGTGCAATCTGACTGGAGCCCATAAGCTGCAGGATATCCAGGAGCTTATGCTGAACGTCCTGGACCTCCTTTAAGAAGATTTGGAGCTTTTCCACCACCCTCTATCACAGCTCTTGAAACTGCCTATGATTGTCCAGGGGAGACTGAGAGGCTGGAGTGAATGCCTCCTCAGGTGACAAGGATTGACTGCTCCAGCGCGTCTTCCCATTCTTCCATAGGCTTAGGGGGTTCTGACTGATCCCTTGGAGGGGAGGTGTGATAAGACTCCCTTTTGTAACAGACGGATTCTGGGTAATGTGCTTAATGGTCCCAAGAGCCTCAATAAAGACAGTAGGAGGGGTCATGGCAGGTTGTGGTGGTCCCCAAGGCATTGGGTACCGTGAGTCCCAAGAAGGAACTTCCTGTCTGTGTGGCTAGTTCCAGAAGATTATTGATACTCATCTGCATTGAATTCCCTGGATGGAGGAGAAGCTGGTTCCACCAGTACATCAAAATCTCCCAAAGATTAAAAGGTGAGATCCACCTCTATTGGTGGTGCCAGCAGTCCCACTGAGAAGAAACCCCAGATAGTGGACAGGATAGGAGATAGATTCCTGCAGGCATTTGTATCTCCCTGGTATAGATCGGTCCAAACAACAAGGATGACTGTGGGTCCAAGAAGAAGAGGATGCTGTCCAAACTGGTATAAGTCACTGGCACTTTTGGAGGCTGCATCATCTCACTCCGTACCACCAGAGTAGGGGCAGATGATGGTTCCTCGTGGAACCATGTGAATGAGTAAATTGAGTGAATACCAGTGAATGAGTCTCCAACCTCGCAGCTTTTGGCAGTACCAGTCCTTTGGGTTCTAGTGTTTCATTTGAGATGGCATCACAGTTGGTGCTGAAGTGTTGAAGTCAATGCAGAAGCTGGTATCATAGGAGCCTGGCTCCTACATGTCTTTTGAGCTTGCCACCAACATAGTTTAGGAGAACCTAAGTCCTTATGGCTTCAGCGTGAAGGCGCATCTGACTTGGATGGGTTTGGGGAGGGATCTCTCCTTTTAGAGGGTCTAAGAGAGGGTCTGCTTTTCTTTGTGAGAGTGCCCCTTACTATCATGAGGGGGCCCAGCAAAGGGTCTTTCCCTCTGCCCCTCTATGCTCCAGAGTTGGACACAGTACTAGGAGGTACGCTCCTTGTCGACTCTTGCCTATGTACAGGGGGGTATTCCTGGCCTGGGCCTGAATGGGGCCTTATTGCATGCTCCAAAATGTGTTTCTGAAGCCAGAGTTCTCAGGCCTGCCACATTCAACTGGTCAAAGAGCAGCAGATACTGCACTTAGCACGGATATAAGCTTCTCTGAGGCAGTAGACACACTGCTAGAGGCTGTTGCTCACCAAAAAGGTGTGAGAGCAGGAGGCAGTTTTTGAAGTCTAGCATCCTGTGCATAATTTAAGTCCTGTGCCGGGAGAAGGGTTTCTCAGGGTCGGGGTTCTAATACTACCCGGAGAACTAAGAAACACAAACAATAAAAAACTGAGAATAATATAGGTTGAATATTTACAGGAGAATATTTACAGATCAGCTCTAGAAACTAGAGGATTCCAACTCAGGTCCTGTGGCAGTAAGAAGGTACTGGAGAGGCAGTCAGTCCACTCTGCCCCTTATACTTCTGGTGCCGAGCACAAAGAGAGTAGGGATGCAGGTGCAGACCAACAGACACTATTTGCAAGAATTCTCCAGTCTCAGGCACATAGAGTGGATGTGTAGTCCAGTGGAATACACATAGGGACCATCACTCAAAGAAATTAATGTTTTATTATATATTCTGCATCAAAAAACAAGAAACAAATATAGAACATTAGAAAAAGAACACTGCTCTTTGGAGCCTTCATGCCCAGGGAAAAGATCAGTCTGATGAATACAAACACATAACTTTCACTGAACTGTATGAAGCATAAACAGTTTTTAGTTGATAAAGTCTTATTTCTTCATTAAAACTTAATGTTTCTGTAAGAAAATCAGTGTGTTATATGTAAACAGAAACCAACAAAGATTATCTTGTGCACTAATTTTAAGACTTTAGAACTGACATTTGATCCTACCTTCAGTGATCTCACTCCTTAACCAAATGTAACCTGTCTCAAAGAAAACCAAGCACAGCACATTTTGTTTAGCAGTGATATATATGCAGCATACAACATCTTCCTTATAAAGGTCAGTAACTATGCTAGATGCCAATTGACAAGCAGTAGGTAAGTTTAGTTAATTTAATTAAGTCCAATTTGAGTTTTGGATCAATCAACTCAGAAAACCACAGAAATAAGAGATAAATTAGAATACTGAAAGGGAAATAAAACAGTGTGTTTCAGATCTTAAACAAATCATTAACTAGGATAAGACCTTCAGGAGAAGGCTGATTATTCCACAACTGCCTAGTGTGGTGTTTTTCTTGCATTCTCCTCTAAAGCATCTGGTATTGGCCACTGTCAGGAGCAGGATATTGGACTATATGGACAATGAGTTTGATCCAGCATGGCAATTCCTGTGTTAAAAGCCCTAGGGCAGGGGTGGCCAGCCTGGGGCTCGGGAGCGGCATGCAGCTCTTTGCTCCTCTGAATGCAGCTCTTTGCATGTGGCTCTTTGGTCTGAAATTGACAAGCAGCCTGGGAGGGGAAAGTGAAATTTAGAAGCTGCCGCTGAAATTGACCGATTAACGCCAATGGGCAAGGGTAAGAGAGGAGGGTAGCTTGTCAACTGAGAAGTGAAATTGACAAGCTGCTGCCGAAAATGAGGGATCAATGCGAATTGTAGGCGAAGGGTAAGGAAAATGTGGCTCTTAGCATTATCAATAGCTACTTTTTGGCTCTTCGTCTCTGACTGGTTGGCCACCCCTGCCTTAGGGATATATTGAGCCATTGCTCCAAGCCCCAAAAAAGGGTGGCATATAACTCGCCACCCCATAAACAGTCCCTCCCCTTTCCCACATGGAATGGGGATAGAGAAAAAAGAACCTGCTATTGGTCCATAGAAGCAATCTACTACTGGTTCAGACACATAGCTGATTATTTCTTCCTATAATGGCTCATCTTTGCTGGTCAGCATGTTGTGGGAACAAACCCATTCCCCAGTCTTCTACACCTACTTTCTGCCCACACAAGAAACTTGGGCATTAGTGCACCTGAGTCCCTCCTATTCCCTGGCCTGTGAGCATTCCTTGCCCAGGACATGCTTTGGGTGGACATCACCAGCAGCACAGCCAACCAGGCTTCCACCTCCCTCGTGCCTCAGCCACAGGACCTCCCAAAATCATTCACAGGCCACAGGCTTCTTCTAGCCTTGGTGCATCCCCAGCACACATGCGCAGGAGCCTGTGACAGCAAGGAAGAACTACCTCCCAAGGAGACACACATGCATCAGCCTCTGGAGATGTGAGTGAGTGGGAATGGAGGCCCACCACACCACCTGTACAGGGAGAGGCCAAACACCCTTGCTCACTCCTTTCCTCCTTGTTCTTCCAATCTGGCAGCTGTGGCAGGAACTGGAGCAGAGGACTTAACTAGAGACAGGAATTCTTATTTTATCAACAATATTTTGAAGAAACAAAAAAGAATTAACAACCAGTCAGGTCCTTGCACCCTCTCCCCTGCCTCCATCCCCAATAGCCTTGTCACGTCCCTGGGGCTGCACACCCAATAGTCTGAAAACCAATGGACTAGATAATCTGGTGCGGTCCCTTCTAGCTTTAAACTCTATGACTAATATATGTAGCCTGTACAAGGGAGTAATGGTGCAATTTATGCCCCACGTAGAAATGAAAACCTTGCTCTTAATTAGGTCCTGTAATCTATTCCTATTGTAGTGCAATAATGGTTTCCAATTGTTTTTGGTGCTTTCAGTATCTTAACTGATAATGTTTCCACCATTTCCATTAGAAAACTGCTCCACTGTGTAACAGGACTCACCATTACAATGTTTTCCCTAATAACCCTTTTTCCTTTTTCATAATTCATCCCAATTTTCTTGCTTACATTTTTACCTTCCCTCACTTTGTGTTACTCCAAATCATTTGTCAATCATATTTTTAACGTACAAAGTTATGTCCCTAAATTAGTTGCCAATTGTGAAAATGCTATGCAGGCACAACACAGCAAGTAAACAGAATTTCAGTTTTAGTTCTGAATTCAGATATGAATTATTTTTTACTATTCAAAACTAAACAAAAATAATACACCCTAGACTAATTTTAATTAAACACTCAGAATTTTGTATCTAGCAAACATCTCACTTTACTGTAAATATTGAACTGCATGTTGCATTCTCAATCCTTCCTTCCACCTGTTACATTTTGTAACTGCAGCATCACTTCTCAGCATCATCCAATTCTCAGCTCTCTACTCTGCATTAAACCAGAAGCCTTAAATGCTGTGCTTGAAACTCTCAACAATTCTCAGAATACTGAACAGTTATTTGCTTTAGGATATTTTTGAACTAGAGTTACTATTACTTCTTTGGGTTCAAGCACTAACAACACAGTATTTGAGCAAATTAAATGTTGTGAACATGAAGTGCAGTTGAAAATCATTGTGTCACCTTCAGCTACTGGAAACAGAAAATTCTCTCTTTTGCATCTTTGACTGCAGCCTATTCATTTCTACTACGTATATGCCACACCAGTTGAGTTCAAACCTCCATACCACTACTGAGTGATTGCAAAGGAGTTAAACAAAAAACAGAAGCAAATATCTGTGAAGAACAGCAATATGGCCTTGCATGGGTTATTTGATATTTAGTGTGAAGTAATTGTATGCAATTTTGAAATCTTAAGTTACCTTGTATTGAATATTAAAAAAACAGAATGAATTTTGTAGGACACTTCTGCAAGATTAAGCAGCCATATTCATCTCTGCCTAAACTAATAACTTAGCTATTCTAAATTATTTTCTTGGGAATTAACTTAGAAAAAAATTAAATCAAATGTATTTTTAAAATGCAAGACCTTAACATTATTCTTTTCTTAAGACTTGCACTCTTACACTAAGAAAATATACGCAGCAGGTGGGGCTCTATATCTCGGCATATTAGATGGATCAAAGACGCACTGGAATATCATTAATCGTTTCAAATTAACATTAATGTGAATACATTCCAAATATAACCAAATATTCTGTAATCTTCCAGAAATATTCAATAGTTTTATCAAACAAATACATTCAGCCAATTTTCTAACACAAGATAAAATATTCAGCTGGACCAATATGTTTCAGGGTTTATCTATTTTTCCATTTGTTTGTACTCGTTTCCTGTCCAGCTTTATTAATTATACATACATAATTTATTTTTCAAAAAAGAGACAGACCATGCTTGAAAACAATGAAACCATTAGGCACACCAAGAACTGCCACCAGCCAAGTGCTTATTCCAATTAAATTTTAATATTAAACAAGCTTATTAGAAGATATGTCTTTGTAGTGATATCTAGGGGAATAGTTAGACTTCACTGGTAATGTTCTAAATTGCTTTTCAGATATGACTATACATGTAAAAACTAGATTATCACATTTTACATAATTAAAAAAAGACACAAATATTTTGTCACTAACAGCACAATAAGCCAATGCAAAATACTCCATAATCAATGTGAAGGAGTATTTTGTGGAAGACTACAAAAAGATCACATGTATAATTAAAATGTTATAAGGGTTGCTACAGTGATCCTATCTACTATTTAAATATTCACTTACAATTTGTAACCCTCTGTTAAACTATTATAATAGCCAGTTTTTAGTCTTCCATCTTAATACTAGGCATTTCATGTTTTCTATCCTGTTAACATTCACGTGGTTTATAAAAACCATTAAAATATTTTAGTATGTAAAAACACAAGGGCAAATTCCACAAAGATGACCCGGAAGGTATAATTTACATCTTCCCTGCACCAGATAATCCCTTTTGACCTAAATCAGGAAGTCATACTAATGAGGGGCAGGTGCTGCTGCTGTTGCTGCTGCCACTTTTCTTCCCCCAGTTTTTCTACAGGATATGAAGGCGTTTTTATTTTGTAGCCAAGGTTGTTTCTCTCCAGCTACTCTAAGAAAAAGCTCTTGTACTTGCTACACTTTATGCAGTCAGCTGCTGCTCTTTGAAGTACACTGTCATGGGGCTTTCCAGCAGAAGCAGCTGCAGATAACCTATAAAGAAGTGGCAAATATTATTTAGTTTCCTTTTTCTCAAAGGAAACCTGAGAACAATACTTTCAAAAGATGAGCATGGGAGCTTAAATTCATAACTTTGCAAGACACTAAAAATCATGGTCTTAATAAAGACAGTGGATTTATAGCTTATTACAACAAACTGTAACCCATTCAAACCCCTTTTTGTCTGATGACTACAGGGGTGTTAACAGGCCACTTCACCTGGAATGGCCCCTTAGAATATGTGCTAACTACTTATGCTAAACTGTCTATTCAATCTTGTATTTAGCTGTGACACTCTGAGTACCATTCCCAGACCTGAAGAAGAACTATATAGCGCGAAAGTATGTCTCTCTCAGCAACAGAAGTTAGTCCAATAAAAGATATTACCTAACCCACCTGGTCCCTCTATATTTTGTTTTAACATTCTACAGTCAGAAACATATCCAGTGTGTTCAGTTACCTAATAAATGCTGCGTTCTTTTTAATAAGTTGTCCTGTGTTGCTATAAATATCTGCTAGTTGCATAGTTTCCAAGAAGGTAAATCTCCAACATGGGTCTAAATTCCTTTGGACCTGCTGAAGGATCCAAGGTACAAAACAGTGATACAAAGCCCAGGAATCCATGTTAGGGTAGCAAGGCCATGGGGCTTGCCTTTGAGATCTAGGGCCTAGAACTGAAAGGGATACACTCGCATATAGACTGTAAAAATTCAGAGGCAAGCTTGCCCTGTGCATCTGTGACAACAGATAACGTTAATACTGGTATTTCCTATCTTTTGAGTGGCCACCATTGCAAACTTCTTTTAATGTAGCTTTTAAATATTATATACATTCTTCTCACACATAAGCCCATGCAGCACATTAAAAAAAATACTAAAAAACACTACACTTTAAGAAAAATGGGTTAATTATATGTTAAAATACTACCACAAAACACAGTGAACATAAATTAAGAGGTGTTCAAAGTAGGCTAAAAATATTAAAGCACGAATCAATCTTTACCTAAAGTCTCCAAATAAGAGCAAAAACTAATGATGATTAAACCTACAGATGTTTTAGTACTATTGGATTCAAACAGAAGGCATGCTCTATGCAAGTGGAGTTCAGCTAAATGTCTCCTTACATTTTACTGTGTCTGAGTGTTTCAACCAAAAACTCACAGATGTTACTATAGTAGAGAGGGAGGCAGCCACATGAGACATGCAACCAATTCATGTGGCACAGAGGCTCATGGAACATGCATCCTCCAGTCCCAATGACAGCCCAGAATTGGGGGGAGAGGGGGAGAGAAAGCAGCTCTATGTTTACACTGCCCTTGGAAGAAAAAAAGAGGGTAGGAATGGAGAAGTGATGTGGTGGTTGAAGTGAAAAGGCTTGGAATAATAGAGAGAAAGTTGTGGGAAAGGGCATGGGAAATCAGATGGTTCAGTCCCACAAGCCAATTTCCTCCACCCCCACCAGTCCATCCCTAAAATGAGGTAGAAGACAGCAAGGCACTTTCCATGAAAGCCCTTTGCTTTGATTTTGGAAATTATTCCCATAATCCTGGTTCACTAGAGCTTAGGTGTACCATTCTTGTAGACACAACACTTAGCCCATCTATTCTCATGGACATCTGGGGAGGTGTCAGAGTCTCTGAATGGTATCTGGAGATTAAAAGTAGAATTTTCATTTTAAGATGGACAGTATATTGAAGATGACAAGATTTTGGTGGGGAGCTACCTATTTGGTTATACATTTTTAAAACTGATTTTTAAATACATTTTCAAATAATAGTTAATATTTTAATTATTTTTAAGGTGTGTACATTATTTTGACTGGGCACTTATCTTTGTGGATTAATTATAAATCGAAATAAATAAATGAAGCAGGAGGACAGCAGAAAGATGTGTAAATACTCATAGATACTCTTAATTAAAAGCCAGAAGGGACCATGAGATCATCTAGTCTGACTTCCTGTATAAATCAGGCCAAACTTCACCCAGTTACCTGTATATTAGGGATGTAAAAGGTTAACCATTTAAATGGTAATCAGCTGTTTAAATGTTTTAAACAGCTAGGCTCGTCTCAGCTTTCCACAAGTGAGAGCTGCCCAGCTACCACGATGCTCGGAGCAGCAGCTGGGCAAATTTCATTTGGCAGTTGAGGAGCCGAGCCCAGCACGGCTCCACCCCACACCACCCCAGCATTTAACGTTCTATTTTTAGAATGTTTAAATGGGTTTTTAATTAAACTCATTTTTACATCCTTACTGTATATTGAGCCCAATAACTTGTGTTTCACTAAAGTATATCTATCAGAAAGTCATCCATCCAGTCGATTGGAAGACATCAAGGGATGGGGAATTGTCCTCAGAATTACAGAAATGTAGGGCTGGAAGGGACCTGCAGAAGTCACCAAGTCCAGGCCCCTGCACTGGGGCAGGACCAAGTAATCCTATACCATCCCTGAAAGGTGTTTGTCCAACCCATTCTTTAAAACCTCCAATGATGAGGCTTCCACAACCTCCCTTGGAGGTCTATTCCAAAGCTGAACTACACTTATAGTTAGAAAGTTTTGCCTACTATCTAACCTAAATTTAACTTTCTCCAGATTAAGCCCATTACTCCTTGTTCTACTTTCAGTGGACATGTAGAACAACTGATCACAGTCCTCTTTATAACAGCCCTTAACATATCTGAAGACTTATGTCCCCCCTTCAGTCTTCTTTTCTCAAGACTAAACATATGCAGTATTTTTTTTAAACCTTTCCTTCTAAGTCAGGTTTTCTAAACCTTTTTTTATTTTTGTTGCTCTGCTCTGGACTCTCCAGTTTATCCACATCTTTCCTAAAGTGGGGCACCCAGAATTAGAAACAGTACTCCAGCTGAGGCCTCACCACTGCCAAGTAGAGTGGGACAATTACCTCCAGGGTTTTATGTATACACTGTTGCTAATATACCCCAGAATGATATTACCCTTTTCTGCAACTGCATCACATTATTGGCTCATATTCAATGTCATCCATTTTAACCCCCAGATTTTCCACGGTATTACTCTTCCACAGCATTACTGCCTAGCCAGTTATTCCCTGTTTTGTACTTGGGCATTTAATTTTGCCTTCCTAAATGAAGTACTTTGCACATGTTTTTCCTGAATTTCATCTTGTTAAATTCAGGCCATTTCTCCAATTTTGAATTCTAATCCTGCCCTCTGAAGTGCTTCAACCCCCCCTCAGCTTGGGGTCATCTGCAAATTTTATAAGCTTATTCTCCAGTCCATTAATAAAAATATTGAATAGTACCCCACACAGAACTGACTCTCTGCAGGACCTGACTAGATACATCATCCCATTTTGACAGAAAACCATTGATAGTTACTCTCAGTACAGTATGCACCCACTTTTTAGTAATTTATTTGGGCCTGCATTTCCCTAGTTTGATTATGAAAATGTCATGTGGGACTGTATAAAAAGCCTTATTAAAATCAAGATATGTAATGTCTACCGCTTCCTCCCTATCCACTAGGCCAGTTAGCCTACCAAAGACGGAAATTAAGTTGGTGCAGCTTGATTTTTTCTTCAGAAATTCATCTTGGCTATTCCTTATAACCCTATTATCTTCTAGGTGCCTACAAACAGATTGTTTGTTGATTTGTTCCAGTATCTTTCCAGGTATTGACGTTACGTTGACTGGTCTATAATTCCCCAAATCCTTTTTGTTCCCTTTTTGAAAGATAAGTAGTATGTTTATCCTTGTCCAGTCCTCTAGGACCTCACCCTTCCTCCATAAATTCTCAAAGATAATTGTTAATTGTTCTGAGATTGCTTCAGCTAGTTCCTTAATCACCCTAGGTTGAATTTCATCAAGCTCTGCCAACTATTAGGATTCTGACTTGAACACATCTAATTTATCTAAATATTCTTCAACCTGTTCTTTTCCTCTTTTAGCTTATATTCCTTCCCCCTTGTTGCTAATATTAATTGTGTTGAGTATCTGGTCACCAATAACCTTTTTTAGTAAGGACTGAAGCGAAATAGACTTTAAAAACCTCAGCCTTCTTCATGTCATCAGTTATTAGCTCACCTTCCACACTAAGTAGAGGACCTACACTTTGTCTTTCTCTTGCTCCTAATGTATTTAAAGAACCTCTTATTGCCTTTTATGTCCCATGCTAGGTGTAACTCATTTTGTGCCTAGGGCTTAGTACACACTTACCAGGAAATTCAGTGGCAGTCGACAAGAGTTTTCGCAAGCTACGTAGAGTGGCTTGTGTAACTCACATCGACTTACTACATCCTCTTCTGCATGCTGTCTCCACTACGCTGCGCCGACAGGAAATGCGTCCCATCGACACAGTGCTATACCTTTTGAGGAGGTGGTTTAATTGAATCGATGTCCAGATCCATTGAGCGGGTCCTTCACTGCCGCTCAATCGAGCTGGATAGATCGATATGATGGCAGCGAATTTGCCACCATCAGTGTGTACATACCCTTAGACTTTCTGATTTTGTTCCTACATGCTTGTGCTATTCTTTTGTACTCTTCCTTAGCAGTTTGTCCATGTTTCCATGTTTTGTAGGATTCCTTTTTGATTTTCAGGTCATTAAAGAGCTCTTTATGGAGCCATATTCGCTTCTTACTATTCTTCTTAGCTTCTCTTCACATTGGGATTGCTTGCTGTTGTGCCTTTAATATTGTCTCCTTGTGAAACTGCCAGCTCTCCTCAACTCCTTTTTTTTCCTCCCATTGGACTTTACTTACCAGTTCCCTATTCCCTGAAGCCTGCCTTTTTTTTTTTTTGTTTTTTGGAAGTCCATTGTTCTTATTATGCTACTCTAACTCCTTTCCTTAGAATAATGAAATCTATCATTTCATGATCGCTTTCACCCAAATTGCCTTCCGCTTTCAGATTCACTACCAATTCCTCCTTGTTGGTCAGAATCAAGTCTAAAATGGCTGTTCCCTGATTACTTCCCTCCACATTCTGCAACAAGAAGTTGTCCTCAATACACTTTAAGAACTTGCTGGAAGTTTTATATTTTGCCGTATTAATTTTCCAACATATGTCTGGGTAGTTACAGCCTCCATTACTATCAGGTATTGTGTTTTGGCTATTTTTTTTGTTCTAGAAATGCCACATCTATTTCAATTTCCCTCAGTAGTTTGTTCCAATGATTAATCACCCTCACTATTAAAATGTGTGCCTAATAGCCAATTGAAATTTGTGTGGCTTCAGCTTCCAGCCATTGGTTCTTGTTATACCTTTTTCCCTACTGAAAGAGTTCTCTAATAAAAAACCTCTTACATCCAAATCGGCCATCTTCAATACAACTGCATGCTGTCTAGTACCAACAAAAATTGACTGATCTAGAAATGTCAACTATCTTGCTAACATTGTAATAAAATGCCACAATGCAAATGCTGTGCAGCTAGGGAACCTGAAATAAGAGAGCAACGTTTGCATGCTGATACACTGCCATACGTAGATAGTTGACATTTTAATGCTGATCAATTTTCTTATGAAAAAGTTTGATTTTAACCTTTTGAAACATGTTGCAAATCCCAAGATCTATACAAAATTAATAAGTAATCTTCACCAAGGCTCTTTTGCCTATTTAAATTTATTTCAATAGTATTCGCACTGGAATATACCTGATAAAAATCAAAGTGCACTATTAAATATAATATTTATTCCATGTGAAATATATGCCTACAATACACAGGAAAAGAGCTACATTTTTCAAAATGAACAAAACTATGGTTTTATAATGTCATTGAGCAGTTTATGTAGTGGCTTTACTATAAATCTTAAGAACAGATCCTTGATTTTCCTCAAGGATATATTTACCAAGAAGTAATTGTTCTCACTCCTTGGGGCCTTGTTGTTGGGCACTCAGAGATACGTTCTAGAATTTGTCAAAATTTGATCCTTTTTTCTCCCCCAAACAAAACTTGCTGTCATTTTCTGGACAATTCTCTACCTCATATCACATCAATATTTTCTATTACAAAACTGTTACTTATAACAAACAGAGCCTGTCTTGGGTAATAATACTTCCAAGAATGGCTTCAGCTCTGAAACCATGCCCATCACCCCAAAGCTCTTTTTAGCAAAAGCAGTCTCAGACCCAAATTGAGATTTTCATAAGACGAAAGCCAGGCCAGGGCCCAGGTGCCAAAATATGAACAGGGCCCACAAAGAATTCAAGCTTTTGGGCAGCATATGCAATACAAACTCCTATTCCTAATAATTCCAAAATAATATTTTATATTCTTAGAAGGAACAAAACAACCACAGCTTACATACATTGTCAAAGAAGCATCAAAAGTCTTGATCCTAATCAAAATGTAGTGAATTGTCTCAAGTCTCTAGGAGAAAAAAAAGCATTCACTGACAAAAATACTTACAAACTATGTAATCAAGTAAACTAAGTTATCAAACCTTTTTCCTGGGGAATGGAACCATGAAATGAAATCCTCACTGGATAGAAATATCAGAAAAGCAAGATAATTAACAAGAGGTTCTTAAAATACAAGCTTTTTAAGGCAGGGACCGTCTACTGATCTGTATAGTGCCTGGCACTATAACACCCTTAGTTGGTCCCTAGGTAACACCATAATAAAATAATAATGCAATAAGGAAAAAAACCTCTTCCTACATAGGCACCTTCTCTATTTTGTGAACTGGTCAAGTCTGACTGGTATATGCTTTCACTCTTTCCCCTTCTAGCAAAAGTCATGATGCAACTTCAGACAAATTTGACTGATCTTTAGAGTTCCATACTGATTTCACAGGCCTTTGTTCCCATATCCAATGTAGATGTGATCAAAGAACCTTGGGAAAAGGCTAATTGATCACAACAGTCTATGTAACAGTATTCTCCTACGTTCATACTTCAAGAGACTGAACCTAACTGTAATTTGAATGGTTATCTTTCTCAGAATTGGATATTATTAAGAGCTAACAAATTCCTCGCGAAGATCTAAGAAATAATCCATCTCTTATGTTTACAAAAATATTTGGAGCACCTCTCATTCATGCATCTCTCATAATATTGATCTTTTACAGCTTCAACCTCATGTATTTCAGAGCTCCTCTTGCCAGGATTCAAAATAATCTTAAACCCTACCCTTCTATGCATTCAAGTTTTAGCCATTAAATCCTTGTCTTCAGTAAATGAGTCTGAGAACACCAGGCTAAACCTTCACATTTTAGGTTTCTTAAAAGCAGTATTGATTAAGGCTATTCACCAGAATTTCAGAAATGTAACAAACTCAATTCTACAAATAACAACAAAGCCGCCTTCCAAACTCTTAGTATTAATATTTACTTTCCAAAATAACTTGAGATTACTTTTTATTTCTAAGATATCACAAGATATTATGACACTGTAACACCACTGAGATAGATACAAGGTAACTCAAAAGCTTTCATGATACCAAAGGACCTCTGAATTTACAGATGTAACCCCCAAGGAGATTACCTAGATTCCTGGGGCTATGTGTGATTGTAGCTCAGGGAGGGAGAGTCAAGGCAGACTCAGAGTCTGCCCAGCAAACAAAAAGGATCGAGATGCCCTTTCCAGGAAGCTCAGGAGAGGAGAGAGGCCATTTTGGGAGCAGTCTGGAGCCAGAGGGAAGGACTGGCTGTGTGGGGAGCTGGGGAGTCCAGTCCTGCATGCAGGGTTTCCCCTGACAACTGGCCCCTGAGGACTGGAAAGCAAGATCCCTCATCTTGACCCCTTCCCACTCCAACGTGTCTCCCAGGTTGTAGAACGTTATTGGGAAAACATCCCCCAGCAGGCTGAGTTAGCCTGCTAGCTCCCTAGGTGGGAGAGGCACCACATGGCAAGCTCATGGCAAGCTCTGCTGTGGCTGTTAGTCTAAGGTCATGGCCTGCTGTTAGTGTGCCGGGGTGCTGGGTGGGAGACTAAAGTTTGGATTTTTGGTGTAGCTTTGTAATCTGCACCTTGAGCACTGCACCCCTTGAAATCCTGGGACCAGAAGCAGCATGACGCCTGCATGAAGAGGATCCCTGTCAGCAGAAACCAGCCCTTCTGCAGTGACTGAGGAGTCCAGAGTCATCTCTGAACCTGAGGATCATTCCCGGAGCTTGTGAGTGCACTGTCTTTTAGTTAGTTAGTCAAGGAAATTGTTTGGGGAACCTCTACTCCCAATTGAGAGCCATTTGGACTGTGCTGAACCCAGTCAGCCACACTGCTAATCTTCTTCCCAGAAGATATTGTGGTCACAGATCATCAAGGGCCCCAAAAAAGTACACCAACGGGGACACTAATTTTACAATTGCTACATCAGGTCACATGACTGGGGAAATTCACAGGTTTTATCAGCATGGGCACTGGTGATTCTAAGAATAGTGTTTTATCCTGTCACGTTATATTTATTCCCTGTTTAATATAATGGCTGTGTGGAATATACTGTACATGTTTTGCATTATTTCTTGGGAGTCTCCAACTATCTGGAGGAGTAGGAGTTATCCTGTGGTTGGATTTTCTTCCCAAGCTGCCATGGTGACCTGCCAGGAATGAGAAAGGGGGGTGGGAGCACTGCCAATTAAATTCATAGGGAAAAAAAACAGATACATGCTGCTGACTGGGTGGCAGGATCCATAAGAACCAGGTCTGTCCATCAAAACCTATAAACAGATTGGCATTAAAGAAGGTAACAGGTGGAGAGGGGTGCTACACAGACAAGTATTTTTCTCTTGAATAAAAGATCTAATATAAGCAACTCTTAAGGTCACTGCAGCAGAAAAGTAAAAAGTCTTTAATAAAAACTGGAATTAACAGCCATTGCAAATCCTATAGTGTAGTGGGATGCAGTGCATGGAGCACAGTAATTCAACAAAAATGGTAACCTGCATATAAACTGTCTTTCTTGAAGTAAACAAATTTGATCTAGAAGAGAGACAAAGATAAATGGTGCAAATTGTCACATATCATCTATTCTTGTCAGTTTCAGCAAGTAGAATTTACCTCTGCATATCTTGGTTTTTCTTCTGACATCTTCATTCTAATCTAAATATGCTCCTCTCAAATCCAATCCTAATGGTGCAATTATCTATAATTCATGTTAGTATTTCTCCTGTTACATATATTGCTAATTGCTTTCTGTGTCCAACATACTTTAGTTAAGATCTGAAGTTACTTTTTCAATTAAATTTTTAGTTTCAAATGTTTTATTATTCTGTGCACTTCATACATCTCCCAAATCCCTCATAGCATACTTGTGTAGCATGAAACACATTCCATCATCTCTATTAAATTCTTTAAGTTTCCACCCCATTTTTGCTTTGTTCTTACATACCAAATTAATTAAAGATTGTTTTGATTCTATAATTTCAGGAATAAACACATACTATTTGTAGCATTTCTCCTCCTTCCCTGTCTGCTTACTGAAAATGAGGTGAAAAGCTTATCCCTCAATTTTACATAGAAAGTAACTGGAAAACTAGCTCTTTTTTGCACTTATTTATGACCTCATCAAGTCATAGGCTGCATAACATTCAAGAAAAGAGAAAAATTATCTGGTGCAAGGACAATAAAGTTATCTAGGCTGAGAAGATAAAATTGTTTTCAAATATTTGTTGGAGACAATTGAAGAGATTATGAGAAAATGGAAAACAACTTTGATAAAATGCCAGAGTAATCAAACGCACCCCTCCACATACACAATATTGTTTTAGGATGCAAGGATTAATGGAAAATTATTTGTCCAAAAGATTATCTCTGTTCTTTAAGGTCAACTCAACAAGTTAAAATGGAAGGGCACGTCTACCAGGTCACTAACTCCAGCTGCTTTACTTTCTCCATCAATGCCTTAGACACTAACAGATGAAACATGGAATCCACATTTCCCACACAAACAAAAGATTAATTTTTTATTATTTTAAAGGCAAGTGCTCTAAAAAAGCAGTCATCCCCCATCCCCAAATGCTATGTATAAAGTATTTTGTATAAAGCACCCTCCAAAAATAATCAAAATGAAGTAAACAGGTGTACAACTTCTTACATAAAAAACTAAGCATAAACATAGTAAATTATATGTCAGTATATTAATTAAAATATATAATAACCAATACATGATACATTATGTAACAGCTTTAAATATATGCTTACTAAATATTTTTCATGAATTTACTGTGTCATTTATAACATTTACCAAGCTCTTTTCTGAAATACAGGAGAACCTCAGAGTTACTAACATCAGAGTTATGAACTCATTGGTCAACCACACACCTCATTTGGAATTGGAAGTATACAATCAGGCAGTAGCAGACACAAAAGGGGGGGGGGGGGAGGGGGGAAGGGAAGCAAAGCAAATATAGTAGCAGTACTGTGTTAAAAGTAAACTACTAAAACAATAAAGGGAAAGTTTAATAAAAATATTTGACAAGGTGAGGAAACTTTCTGTGCTTATTTCATTTAAATGAAGATGGTTAAAAGCAACATTTTTCTTCTGCATAGTAAAATTTCAAAGCTGTATTAAATCAACGTTCAGTTATAGGTGTTCTTTCAAAAAGTTTACAACATTTTGTTCAGATTACAAACATTTCAGAGTTACGAACCACCTCCATTCCCGAGGTGTTTGTAACTCTGACATTCTACTATATATATAAACGTGGATTACAAAAACAGTTATTTGAATGCTCACTGCAGCCCTAATCAGCATCCCAGATTTATAATATATTTTGTAGCAGTCTACTCCTTTATAAGTGTCTTTTCAAATAGCCTTATACAGAAGTTTGTGCCTTATAGATTTTAAATATCATTCTACCTATCCTCACTGCATATATGCCTCATAATAGCTATATACGTAACTCAATTACATTTTTAACCAAAGATAGGAAACATCTGTTGCTGGAAAAACACCAGTAATTCACCTTGCATGACATTTACCAAATTTACTAAGTGGAAGGTACCCAATATTCTTTCACACACTGCACAGCTAATGTACCAGAATGCAGTCCTCTGCAATGTAAATAGGAGCTGGGGAAAATCCCACACACAGGATGGCCCTCCGCAGTGAAAAAGCTAGTTAAATAAGCTGTTTAGAAACAAAAAAAAAACTTAACACAAAATATATATCAAACTCAACGTTAGCACTCAAGATAAGGTGTTACTGTAAATTATTTCATCACTTAATATGGGCAGTTTGGTTGGCCTTGTGTTTTGATTTCTTTATTAATTAATGGATATTTCTAAATGAAATAAATTGGCTCAAATTTAAGAATCTATAATGCATAAGTGAACAAATTTATAAAAAGAGTCAACTGCAGTGACAAACTTTGATGTCCTAACTGTAACTTTTTAAATTAACTATGCATTCTTAAGAGAGAAAGTTATGGAGGATAGCTTGCCCTATATCCCCTCCAGTCATCCTGATTTAAAAAAAAAACAAAACAAAACAAAAAAAACCAGGCTAGTCCCACATCCAAAATAGCCCTGACATTTCTTTAGGGTCATTGCATCATGATGACAATTTAAATAACCTTGTCCACCAGAACATAGCCCAAAAGGCATAAAGGGCAGAAAACCAGTTCCCTACATCAACTCCCTTGCAATTCAAAACCTGTGGTTGCTGAGAAACCTTAAAGCAGGAACAGAGAGAAATTTGTGGGATTCACACTGAACATATCATCTTTAAGAGCCACAGTTACTATAGGTCAAGAGTAGTCAACAGGTGGACTGCAGGCCAAATCCAGACCACCAGATGCTTTTGAATGGACCCTGAAATCTTTTTATTTGTGTATTTATTATCAGTATTGTGGTTTGTTTGTTTTTTATTTTCTTCTCTGGAATCTGGACTTTGACCAGGAAATTTGGACCTTCACAAAAAATAACTGACTACCCCTGCTGTAGGGTAAGTAACTGTTCTTTCTACTTCGAGTATACATCACTGTGGATCCCACTGTAGATGGCTATTAAGCAGTACCCTCTCTGGATGGTGGGAAGGAGAAGTTTCAGCCACATTAGTCAAATAACTGAAGAACAGCTCACGAAAACTTGGCATCAGACCTTGCTTCCACGTTTGTTCTGCCTTCTGATGTGTGGGATATGGCCACAAAGAGGCAGAGAAATAAATGTAATGGATTTGCTCCTGTTAAGATAATAAGCAAGGCTTTTGCAATGCCTACACTAGGTAGCTTCTTTTCTCTCAGGATCAAGTGTGGTTTCAGGAAGAAAACTGGCAAGTTAATTGATTTATTCAGATCAAAATCCCAAACCACCTTAGGGATGAATTTAGGGTGGAGTTTCAACACTCCCTTGTCCCTATGAAAGAGGAGATCCAGCAGTGATCCTCCTTGCTAAGGCTAGCAACCAGAAAAATTATATTGACACAAGTTACTGTACCAATCCAAAGTGGCTCAAAAAGAAGGTTTATGAGTTTTTAGAACATTACTGAGATCTCACCTGGGATTTGGGTCTCTAACATGGGGGCAAGCATGTAGGCCCTTGAGAAATGTTGATACCTTCTGATGTCAGACGACCAAACATGACTGTATCTGAGTGTGAAACACCAATATTGCTTTCCAGTGGATCTTGAAATCTAAACGCTAGACCAGCACGTCCACTCCATATCATGTCTGGGCAGATTGCAGATGGAGGGGAAGCCGCATAGACATTTGTAAACATGGCTACCGGACAGTATTGTCTTGGCCAGTAAGGAGATATCAAAATTAGTATGACTGTGTCCCAGGTGATCTTGAATACTTACCCTAGGAATCAAAAGAATCAATGGGAAGGCATATAGGAGGTCTTGAGACCATTGCAGCAGGAAGGCATCTGGCAAGCCACCCAGGCTCACGTGTCCCTGGAGCAAAAGTTTAGACATTTGGTGCTGTCCTCTGTGACAAATAAGTCTATTATGATGGACCCATGCAATGACCACTGACAGTTGGTTACTGTATGTATGCTCAAGAAGTTTGCCCAGTTGTTGGCTCCTAGAAGTTGCAGAGCCAATGGGATTATCACATGGAGAGGACACCATGTCATTAATCTGATGTTTTTCTGACAGAGAGAATAAATTAACACCTCCCTGCTTGTTTATGTAGTGCATCATGGATGTGTTGTCCGTTAAGATTTACACCAGGGAGTTTTGTGACGCCTTAGTCAAGTTTGTGACTTGGAAGTCCTTGAAGAGAACAAGCATACTAAAACATATATTTGTGACTCTTGCCTAAGCAGAAGAGGAATCTGTTTATGCCTATTTTAATGGGATTAGCTAATCACAAGGAAGACAGGACTTTAAACCCTCAGATTTTGAATGCACCATGCTAAAGAATCCCATACAGGATTGGGGCAGAAGAGTCTAACCAATAAAAATCAGTCCACATGGGTCAAGTTCATTCACAGTAATCTTCTATCAGTGAAATAGAGAAGTTTGAAGGAGGTTTTGTTTGTGTTTTAGAACTCAGGAGAGCTGTACACAGAGCTAAAGACTGGTGGGATTGGACAGTCACTAGATTCCGTCTCACTACCATTGATGGAAATGAGAGAGGGTTGGGGCTGTCTCCCCCACCCCCAAATTTATGTACTACACAGAAGAATGAGGAGATACAGGATATATGCATGGCTCCGATAGATACTGCTATTCAAGAGATTCCAATCTTGTGTGCATTAGTATCTACAGTGGGATCCATACTGACACGTACTCAAAGAATCCAAGATTCTGGAATTAGGGGGGAAGGTTGCTTGTTTTTATTATTTGTATTGTCTTAAAGCTAAAAAAGAAAGTGAACGCCAAGAACTGTATACTCCAGAAACTGGCCAATACAATATGCAAATACAAAATGCAATACAAAATTGGCCAATACAAATTATCCCAAAATATAGAGCAACCAGGCCTGCTCTGTGTTACTCTGTTGGACTCCTATGGCCCAGTGTAGTCACACCTGAGCCATGCACACAAAATTGACATTGAACACAATGAATCCTGTAAGATCATCACAAAGACTTTGAAACTGACTGCTGCCTTGCTATGCTGCCTTGCAGGGTTTGCACTACCGTCAGTGAAGTAAGATGCCTTTACTAGAAAGGAGAGACAAACACAAGTGCATAATCCAAGACATCCACTGTATCAATATATTCCACCACCCAAGAAGTGGAAGTCTAGAAAGATCTTTGTCTCTGAAAATTTCTTACCCCAAAAATACCACTGTGGAAAACTACAGAGTAACAAAATGGAGAGAAATGTCGATGACCCTGGAAAACCTGGTTCCTTCAGAACAACTTCTCCCAAGTACTGACGTCGAACAAAGATACTGGTGTACTCTAATCAAGTGACAGTTGGGTGACAAAGATTTGTGAGAATATGTCCAAGTGGAAGTTGATGAATGACCCCAAATGTGAATGTGGAAAGCCTAGACAAACACTAGCTGCCTGATGTAGTGCCCCCGTCAACATTCTGTACCATGAGGAACTATTTGAGGTAACTGACACCATCAGGTCTTGGCTATGGTTTTGGAGCAACAAGTTATGATGGTGATTATTGTGAAATTACCTATGCCCCACCATGGACCAGGGCCCACTACTTGGTATTATAAAAAACACGGTAAGATTGTCCCTGCCCCAAAGATCTTAGAATTTAAATATCAGACAAGAGACAACAGGAGGATACAGATAGAGAGATGGAGAACACAAAGAAACAATACTGCTAAAAATGATTAAAGAATTAGAGAAGGAAAGTAACTGGAGTTCTTCAAGATGTGTCTCTGTGCGGGTGCTCCACTTTAGGTGTGCATGCACCCCTATGCCTTTGATCAGAGATTTCTGGTAGCACTGCCCATTCGACTTTCACATGCACTCTACAAATACTCATGCCCCATATTGAAGCTACATAGGGCTGCACAGGTCAACTGCCCTCATTTCCTTCTGTGCTTCAGAGGTTGAAGGGAAGGAAGGTACATAGAGGAGAATCTACAGGGACACACATCTTGAGGTATTCTAGTTACAGCACAAGGTGAGCAACCTCATCTTCTTCTTCAAGAAATGTCCTTGTGGGTGTTTTATACTTTAAGTGACTCCCTAGCAGTAACCCTTTAAGGAGGAAGGAGTTTCGGAACAGAGTCCATCACTGAAGGATGAACTGCTGCCTACTGCCACACCTGCAGCATGAATTAGGGCACAGTGGTCGGAAAACGTATGCACCAAGGACCATGTTGCAACCCTGCAGATTTCAGCAACCAGAATATCTTTGAGCAGGGCTATAGATATAGACTGTGGTCTAGTAGAACGTGCAGTCAACTCTAGAGGGAGATGTAACTTGAGCGAAACCATAGCAGGCAATTAGTGTCTTTTAGTGGAGACAGGCACTCCCTTCGATCTACCTGTAATTGCAACAAAGTCAAGGGGTCTTCCTGAATAGCCTAGTCCGGTCCAAGTAAAAGGCGAATGCCCGTTTAACGTCCAATATATGGACTCCTGTGCAGACTGAGGCTGCTTAGGAAAAAAAACCCGGAAGGTGAATAGTTTGATTGACATCAAATTCAGAAGAGACCTTAGCTAAGAACTTTAGATGAGGTTTTAAAGATACCTTCTCCTTGGAAAACACAATAAAAAGAAGGATCTGCCACTAGAGTCCCTATATCCCCAACTCTTCAAGCAAAGGTGATGGCTACCAAGCAGGCCACCTACATAGAAAGATGTAGTAGAAAGCATGTAGCTAATTGTTCAAAGGGTTGTTTCACGAGACAGTTAAGAACCAGGTTGAGACCCCAAAATGATGTCAGGGCTCTAATCTGAGGGGAAAAGTTGATAAATTCTTTTAGGAATCTCGCTGTGGTCAGATGAGCAAATACTGAGAAACCTACTGTCATGTGGAAAGCATTATTGCTGCTAAATGAACCATGATGGTATTGAGAGAAAGGCCTGGGGGCTTTTTTAAACTCCAACAGCCAGGATTGAGGAAAGAGGCAAGTGGATTGGAGATAAATAGTGTTGGTTACACCAAAGATTATATCTTCTCCATTTCTGAAGGTAAGCATGTCCAGCAGATTCCTTTCTGTTATTTAATAATAATTTTTGTGCTTCCAACCAACATGTAGTCTCTAGTGCCGAGAACCATTAAGGGATCAATGTGGCAGGACATTCAAACTGGGGTAAAGTGTCTGACCCACATCCTGACACAACAGTCAAGGTATGATCAGGAGCCAACAAAGAGAGTGAGAGGTGACTTGGTCCTGTCTGATCTTGATAAAAATGTTTAAAAGCAATGGAGTTGGAGGATATGCATAAAAAAAGACCTTATGTCTATGTAATGAGCAAATCATTTCCTAGAGATTGGGGATCGAACCTCCCTCTGAAGCAGAATTTCTTGCACTTTGTGTTGGTTGCCATGGCAAAAAATGGTAGACCTCTAGAAATCCCAAAGCAAGGAAGATTTTGCTGAGCAGTCCAGAGTCCAAGTCTCATTGTAATTTAGGGAGATATGTCTGCTCAGGTTGTCCGCCATGGCATTGTGTATCCCTGAGAGATAAGAAGCTGAGTTGACTATGCGATTGGCTATGCACCATTTCTGAAGCTTTATTGCTTTAGCATAGAGTGAGGGGGAATTTGCTGTGCCTCGACGACTGATATAGTACATGTACACTATGTTGCCTTAACAGGATCCTGATGGACTTGTTTCTTATTAGGGGAAGAAACTGTAGGCAAATATTTCTGGCTGCGCTTAAATCCAACAGACTGATGTGCAAGCACTGTTCCTGTTGTGACCATTAGCTTTGGACTGCATTAGGATCCAAATGTGCTCCCCATCACAAGAGAGAAGCATCCAATGTTAATAAGACTGTAAGAGAGTTCTGGTTAAACAAGATTCCTGCACAAACTTTGGATAGATTAATCCACCAGGTGAGTGACTGAAGGACCTGCTTGTTCAGACTGTTTGTTGGGTGCATGAACAGCCCTGAGCACCTCTGGAGACACTGAAGATATAACCTGTTATTTTGTGTCACAAAAATGCAAGTTGCTACGTGTCCCAGCAGCTGCAGATGTGTCCTTGCTGGAACTTGAAAGCTGAGCTGCACTCTTTGTAAAAGGTTCCTTAAAGCAAGAAAACTCTAGAGAAGGAGATAAGCTCTGCCCATTACTAAATGCAGAGGCACTCCTATCAAGACGATTCATTGAGTAGGAGTCAAGATTGATTTCTCAAGATTTATTTGGAGGCCTAGACTTCAAATGGTGTCTACCATTTTCTTGGGTATCAGAAAGTGTCTTGAATAAAATCCTTTTCCTCTGTATTAAAGCTGTATGGCTCCTAGACCTATAAGTTGTAGTAGAAAGTGAGAGCATGAGGCTTGAAACCTAGCAGGACAGGCTAAGGCATAAGGCCTAAGTAGAAAAACCCAAGTTAGCAGGAGTCAGGCTGTGAACTTACAACCTCACAGAAACTGGCACGAAGAAGAACTGATACCGCAAACACATATATTTTCAAAACATTACTAATATCAAAACATAACTAAAAATATATAGCAGGTGCAGAAAGTACCTAACACCAAAGAGATAACAATGGCAACCTAACCCCCTGAAATGACACTTTGATAGATAGAAATGTCTTATAATATGATAAATAGAGATGTTTTGCCCGAACCAACCAGTGCAAGGTGAGGGGTGGTATTAGACTACGTCAAGAGGGTGGCGACTATCTGTGTCAAAAGGCAGAACTAAACTTGTCTGTAACAGAGTATAAAAGAGGGTGTCAGAGGGAAAGAAGTTGTCCAGCCTAGGGGATAACAGAAAGTCCTGCCGTTAAGTTGTGCCAAATCATTGTAACGGAGCACGCATATTTGAAGTGTATCGGTAGACTACTATACGTCACTTCTCATTGTGCTTCAACTGCAATAAACCTGGCCCGGGTGCCTTTGTTGCTCAGCGGATTCGTGGTCGTGTCGATTCATTCGATCGTGAGTGCCATCTCGGTTACCTGCACAGAGCTGGGACAGCACCTACACAAGGGGCACATGCACGCAGCCTACACTAACAACTGACAACATGAGTGATGAGATTTGCCTGTGTAAGCAACTAATCATGAGAGGGGTCCCTGAAGAGGGGGTTGGAAGGGTGAGATGGAAGTAAATTGGATAGTATAACCTGAAGAAATGGCCCCCAATACCTATTTGTTCAATGTTATAGCCTCCCATGCATCATGAAATAGAGAGAGACAGTGCCCAAACTGAGGGGTTGTGTTGTGCAGCTGGTCATTGTATGGTCTGGACTTTTTACCAAAACATCAGAACTAGGGTTTGGGCAATACTGAAGGCTGGGATGAGACAATGGAGGTAGCTGCAAGATTTTCTTTGAGAATTTTGACCTTTTAGCTGGTGGTTCCAGTGGTCTACAGAAGGTGGAAAGTTAACCAGAGTGGGATTTCCATGCCAACTGAGACCTACTAAATTTTCTCTTATTCACAGGTATGAGTATCCCTAAAGACCTAAGTGTTCTCCTAGAATCTTTTAGGGTGTGACTTGAGTGGTCTGTGGAATCTGCAAAAACAATGGTCACTGAAAGGTAAATCCTCCACAATTGATAGTACCTCCTGTGTAAACCCCAACAACTGAACCCCGGAAGCTCACCTCATCACTACTACAGTAGAAATAAACGTGGCTGCAGCTGTAAGTGAAGCTGCAGTGAAGTATTTGTCAAAAAGGTGATCTTCCTTTCTTATGGCACTGAACTGTTTTCAATGCTCCTGCAGTACATGATCAATAAAAACCTTAAACATCTGATAGTTCAGGTAGTCATATTTTGACATCAGTGTCTGGTGATTAGTATCCTGAACTGAAGTGTTGCTCATGAATAACTCTTATGACCAAATAGGTTCAGACTTTTCTGGTCTGTATTATAAGGGATGACCTTCTTGGATATGCTGCCTGCCCCTTTCATTGACTGCATCCACAACCAAAATGTTGGGTGCCCGTTGGGAATAAAAACCTCAGAATCCTTGCCCAGGATGTAGTACTTTAAAAAAAAAAATCAGCCTCTTGCATTGTGGGGGAGAGGGGGTTAATGGCATTTGCAGGATGGACTTGGCTGGCTCAAGGACGGCTTCATTAATTGGTGGTGCCATCTGTGCTGAGGTAGGTAGAGTTTTGCAATATGTGCAGGAGCTTGTGATGGACTTCCTCCATGGGAATTTGCAGGGTGTCAGTGACCCACTTCATTAAGTCCTGGAATTGTCTAAAGTCATCAGCTAATGACGACAGTGGTGGCATTACTGCCTCATCAGGTGATGACAATGAGATGTTTATATCGGGGAGAGGCATAACCTCCTCATCCACTCTTGCCTCTTGCTCCTCAAAGGTCTCCTTTGGCTCAGAGTGAGAAGAGAGATGGACAATATCAGGGAACGAGGTCTTGTGTTCCTTATGGAACTGAGTTGAGATCCCTTAAAATTGTTGAGAGTACATTGCACAAGGATCCCAGTAAGGCCACTGAGGGAGACCATAGGGCATGAGGGTGGGGGGAATCCAGCATTAGCTCTCCTAAGTGTTGGAAGGCATGAGTTTGGTGCCTTGCTTTTGTTCTATCTGCAATGGAGAATAATGTCTCCTAGAATAAACGAGATCCTTGAACCGGAAGTTCAATGCTCCTCCACATATTGTAAAGGAGGTGACAACCCCTCCTCATAGATAGTTGATACTGACCCATCAGACTTCAATGCCAAAAGGCACCCAGAGGTTGCAAGGAGTGGAGACTCACTCATTCAGTACAACAAGGTCTCTCAGTTACCTGAATTCTTGTGGTATGCACAACAGCACTGGATACCAGTGCCGATGATATTGCAGAGGCTAAGCAGTATTGATATCAGTACTGCAAGTTCTTTTGGGTATTGGAATTTCTGTGGTATAGGAAGCGCTACCAAACTTGGTACCAGTGCTGATGATGTTGCAGATGTCCTGTGAGGTACCAGTGTTCATACAGAGGGTGTATAACACAGGTACAACCTGGACTGTGGGACCACTGAGTCCTCTTTCACTCTGGATCAGGGTACCTCTCACACTGCTCTGCTAGTGACAAACAGCCCCTTCAGACCTCACGCTCACACAGCCATTAGAATATAAAGGCACACCCAAAGTTACATGCAGACTCTCGCATCCTCTCACTACCTATACACAGGGAGAAACCAGCAAATGCGCCCAGCCCCAGCCTTGCACTCCAGAAATATACCGTCTTACACTGATTCAGACCTCCTTGATCAATGCAAACTCATTAATTAATTCACCAAAGGATAGCGGACATCCACTAGCCTTTGCAATCTGATCCCCAAGCACTTTAATCAAATTCACTGGTAAAGATAAAACATTAAAATAAGTTTATTAACTACAAAAAGACAGATGGTTAAGTGATTATAAGTGGTAGGCATAAAAGTCAGAGATGATTAAGAAATTAAAAGTAAACACGCATCCTAAATTTTATCATACTAAGCAAGAGACTGAATCAAGCAGTTTTTCTCACCCTAGTACACGTTGTAAGCGGTTCACAGTTCTGAATACACAGGCTGAATTCCCTGCTCAGGCTGGGACCAATCTCCCCAGTTCAAAGTCTTCTTTTTCTTCCAAACATTGTTGTCTTCAGAATAGGTGGGGGAGCATAGAGGGGTGGACTCATATTGCCACTGTCCCTTATTTTATATTTTCAGTTCTTTAAGAGGAACTCTTTGATGTTTTGCTCCTTTTAACCCCTTTCTTATACTTGAAGTGGGAAGCTCTCAATACAGATGGCATACTTATTGGTACCTCAGTCAAGCAGAGAGTTGGAGACTGGGGTTTTGATATCGTCTTTCCCTTGGAAACGCTCAGTGACCATGATCTCAATGACAGTGGAGCACTAATGGGCAAGGAAGGGCTATGTTCAGGGGGTTCTTTGAACCCAGCTCCGAAGCCAGTCCTAAGGCTTGCTCCATCACTAAAAGTCTATACTTAATGTCCCTTTTTTTATGGATCGTTTCTTAAAAGATGAACAGATTTTACACTTGTTAAGAATGTGAGTCTCTCTCAAACAACAAATGGAGTAGGCATGCCTGTTCCTAACAGGGATTGCTTCTCAACATGAAAGGCACCTTCTAAAGCACAGGGCACCCGGCATCCTTGGCAGAAAAAAAAAGTTACTCAAACCTCTCAGAAGTGGGGAAGAAAAAAATAATGTATTTTTTTAAGAAAAAAGGGAACAAATATTCCAGTTATAAGGTACTAACCCTACTCTAATAAACTAACGCTACAGCTAAATACTAATAAAAGAGGCAAACAGGCATTCCCTAGACTCTCTCTCTCTGGCCGAAGGCAGAGAAGGAACTAAGGGTTGTTCACCTACCCTATATAGCCTTGGTATGGGGCACAAGGATGTGTAGGGGTGCATACACAGGCCATACGGCACTGCTACTAAAAATCTTTGCTCAAAGGCACAGGGACACGTGTACCTAACGTGGAGTACCCACAGAGACTCACTCCGAAGAATAACATGACATACAGTGAGCGACACAAGGAGCTCAAACTATTTGGCTTTACAAAGAGAAGGTTAAGGGGTGACTAAATTACAGTCTATAAATTCGTAGATGGGGAACAAATATTGATAATGAGCTCTTCAATCTAGCGGACAAAGGTATAACATGATTGGAAGTTGAAGCTAGATAAATATGTTCACTTTATTTCCGGTCTGAATTTAACATTGAGAGTAATTAACCACTGGAATAACTTACTAAAGGTTGTGGTGGGTTCTGTCTCATTGGCAATTTTTAGATCAAAACTGGATGTTTTTCTAAAAGTTATGATCTAGGAATTATTTGAGGGAAGTTCTCTGGCCTATGTTATACAGGAGGTCAGACTAGATGATCACAATGGTCCCTTCGGGCCTTGGAATCTATGAATGGATATAAGTGGGACAAGACTGGATGTTGCAATAGTTAAGAGATGACAGCCTGGGTGAGCATTTTAACTTTGTGGAAAGAAGGAAAAGAGCCATATCTGAGAATGTTATGCAGGAAGAATTGGCAATATTTAGACACAGCCGGGATGTGAGGCATCCAGAGAGTTTGAGTTGAAGATGATGCCCACGTTATGGATCTGAGTGGCAGGGAAGATAGAGATGTTGTCTGCAGTGACTAATAAAGGAGGGAATGGATTGTGGGGAAAAGATCCTCACTTTTGTCCACATTGAGCTTAAGCTGATGGCTGGACATCCACAAGGAGATGTCAAAGATACAAGCTGTGATTTTAGGTTGGACAGAAAAACAAGTCTGGATTGGAGAGGCAGATCTCTGACAAAGGAATCAAAGCTGATGAACAAACAACTGGAATTATGTTGGAGAAGTAGAGTTGCTTGGGTAGAAAGGCAGCAAAAGTGAAGGAGGGAGACAGCATGGTCATGGGATTTCCACCAGAGATGCCCTGCTGCACAATAGCAGGAGTGAATGAAGCAGGTGTTAGAGGTGAGTCAAAGTTGGGTATTGGCAGGACAGTCCTTGTTATGGGAGAGAAGGACAAAAAAAAGTCAAGGAAAATTTTAAGAAGGCTGTCCATGTCCTTATCTTTGCCTATAATTTTATCTAAAATGTTTGTCTGTCTTCATCCACTCTTATTCCTTTATTGTGACTTCCTCCGACCAATCTAAACTCAAGCAGAGCAATATTTTTATAAAATAAAATTGATTTATTCAAAATTCAATCTTAAGACAAAAGAACTAAATTGGTAATTATGCAGAAAGACATTAACTGCACAGTAGTATTAACTGAACCCTTAAAACCAGTCTCTAAAATGAAATATAATCAATTCCCTGTTAGACTGAAAATTCACAGTTTAACATAGAAGAATAGATTTCAGTGTTTATAAAAGTTTGAAAAAGATATACTTTGGTCCTTGTGTAACTAAAAAAGTACTTTTAAAAAAAAACTAGCAAGTGATTGGCAAAAGGCAACAGGATCACCTTTAATTCAATTGCTTGAAGAAATACTGAATGTTGTATGTAGACTATTTAACTATAAATAATAGCTAACACAAATTGAGTACCCACTTGCAATAAAATCAAGGTACATGATAACTTCTGATATTCACAATTCTTACAATCTGCCAGATAAATAACAGTAATTTTAAACAAATGCCAAAATCTGACTGTATAAAATGTATTTACTCTACTATTACTGAGTAAATACTATACATAAAAATAGATTTTCTTAACTAGTCTATTCTGTTACAATTTTTAAAAGAAATATTTAATGCTTTCTATGAAAATAAATATACATGACTATAAGCATTAAGTCAAACAAAGGTTGCAACTTCAACTGAAAACCCAAGAACATTTAAAAGTTAGGCTTGAGATGTCAGCCTTGGCTCTGAATTTCCTTACATTTACCAGTTTTTGTCGGAATCTTAACATTATTTAAAACAGTTTTTTTGTTTTTAATTCACTGCATGTGTGATGGACAGCCAGTAAAGTAACATAATTTAAATTTAATTGATTTAAATAAGGTTGGATAAATCTTCACTTTTATGCGACAAGCACTCAGGACTGACAAGTAACGTGGCAGGTGAAAGTGAATGAAAAGAAATTTGAATTGCCCTCGCCATTTATCTTGTTCCTATGTGTAGTAAATCCAGTTTGGGAGTAATGCATTCTGAATGTCACCATTCAAGCACTAAATGAATCTGTCTCCTCCACAATGATAGATCCACTACAGCAATGATACATATTCTCAAGTTAATTAACCTAATGGTCTATTCACCAATCATACTTAGAGGTCTAAATGATTATCTTAAATTAACATTTTCTTTCTATTAAAGTTTAAGATAATAAAAGACAGTACTTGCACATGTGGTTTACAACACCTTTTGTTTTGTGATTACTAAACCAACCCTAGAATTGTATGTGTGAGTTAATGAAAAGGTAATATGAAGTACTGAAGTATTGTGCCCTTAATCTTATAATTAATAGTTCTTTGTACTTATGAAATAAATCATCATGTTTCTAGCAAATGTATTCTGAAAAACACTCATATAAGTGCTTGTAATCAGTAAGCAGGATTTTTAGTTCTTTGATGTATGTGTGGAAGACAATAGTATCATTGAACTGAAAGGGTAAGAGATTTGTTAGTACTGAAGTGGCTGCATGTCATGATGGTACCGGGCTAACAACTAAGATATGTCATTGCTTTAGACATAAATATTGCCTTAATGTATAACTTCCTCGCCTTTCTGTGTATGCATTATTCTGAGGACATACTCTTGCAAATACCTTAATGAGGAGTTAAAGATGGTATGTGTGCGGGGAAAATATGATTCACAAACAAATACCTATTACATATTTTCAGGATACAAAAATTCATGATTATTATTCATACACAGCACAATACTAAGTGATAAATTGCTCATTAGTTATATCCACCACAACTACTTCAAACGCTCCAAACTTCTAAACTTATTCGATCAGTTAACATAGTTTGATTTTTTTTTTTTATTATTTTGTTCTTTTTCTACCCCCACCACCATCAACTAATTTTTCTTTTTCTTTCTGGTAACGCCCCCAGTGCATAAGGTGCTGAGCAAACACAAAAACAATAGCATCAGCCTCAAAGAACTTACCCTCAAATTGGAACAACAACAAAAAAGAGGGTAGGCAAATAATGGGCATAGCACACAGATAAACTGGTCAGGTGATAATTTACCATATCCTCATAACAATGCTTTAACAATATTTTTTCCCCACCGAACAGAGGAAATTCTAGATAATCCCCATTCGCATACATGTTATAATCTTGACACAAAATCAGTTGTTTCTTGAAAGTATCACAGTAAAAGTGGGTCTTCAAGAGGAAATTGAAAGTGAAGAGAATAACAATGTTGCAAGCCAGCCCAAGAGAGGACTTTTCATTAATAAGGAATAACATGAAACAAGTGAAGTTTGTAGGAAAAGCAAACAAGCTAGGAACTAATGCTGACATCATTCATAGAAGTCTAAGGTAATGGGGAATTTCTCTCAATTTATATTTGACATCATAGTTTACAGGGACTATTTTAGGAATGTTTTAAAATTTTTACATAAAAATATACTGCATTTTGAATCCACCACCAATAACCTAAGCTTCCTTTATTACCATGAAGCCAACTGTGTGGCTCTTCAAGATAAAATAATGACATCCATATTAAATAGAACCACCCTTGCAACTTAAACCAAACTATTTAATTTTGCTAATTAGCAGTATACAGTAAAATAGCAAGGAGTGTTTCTTTCAAATTTCCAAAACTAAATAAAAAAGCAAGTCCAACATGAGTTAAAGTACTGCTATGGCTACAAATTAGAGATAGACATTTAACACAGTTGGAAGGCACAGTGGTAATTCTAGCCTTATATATAACCTATGAGACCAAATGTAAGTGGTAACTCACTTGATATGGTTCTTAAAGAAATCATTATTATGGCCCCAGCAAGCAATTCATCTCATTGCTATAAAAATACAACACTGCAGTTACTCAGCAGAAAAGCCTACTGCTGACAAAAGTAGTACTATACCGTAGTATTTCATTTCCACTTCTGCTTCAGAGGAGAATGAAGCTTTTAATATTTAAAAACCAGAATGAAAAGATGGGTAGCAAAGAGCCCTGTATCAGCAATCAGAACTGTAAAATATTAATTCTGGGTTTGTTTCATTATAGCCCTAATAAATGTGTTGATCAAAAAACATCAAGCGAGTTGCTACAGGCCTTCCGTGATAGAAAAATGCATTCAGTAAGCAGTGCATTTTTTCCCCAACATTTGCTGATATGTTACTACTTCCCAATTCATATCAATGTATTTTTATAGCAATTAGATGAATTGCGTGCTGGGGCCATAATGATGATGTTAGAATACAAAAGGTAAAGTAATTGGCAATTACTATTTTAAAATAATTATATGGTATAACTCCAATTTGACCTATTACCAGGATTGCCCACTAGCAGAACATAACCTTTTATTAAATGGGACCAAACAACTAACTAAAACGTAAAGTCTGGTGTCCACAAGCAATGTTAGCTTCTCTGCCATATATTTATTCTTCAGATATTCCAATATCACTACTAAAAAGGGTTAGGTTTTAGTGTATGTTTTAAGTTAATTCTGCCAGCCATATATCACTAATTTTTCTTAACAATAGTTTTAGTTTATTTTTACCTAAAGTAGTGTTTCTTTTTTATTTTTTCCTAAAGTAGTATTTTCGACTGACCTGTCAAACACAATACTAGTATATGCACAGTCAAATAGGAAAAATGTTTCCATTTTTGTTTGCAGTTAGATTTTGACAGGATGTATTGTTATATGCTTGATCATCCATTAAGAGTATGACTGTATATTTGGTCTTTATTTTTCAAATCCATGCTCACAACTTTTTATAATTATTTTTATGCATAAATTTGCAAAAATAAAGCAAAATATTATACTAATGCCCTCAAAATTACTCAGAGAAGTCAACTTCTTATTTCTAACACAAAACTAGGTGGGTACTAGAGCATCCAGTTGCAGCTTATTCTATGTTCCAAGTTGATCAAACAGCAACGTATTCCATTGTTTGCATTGTTGCTATAGTCATGTTGGTTCCAGGATATGAGAAACAAGGTGGGTGAGGTAATATCTTCTGTTAGTGAAAGAGGCAAGCTTTCAAGCTCCACAAAGACCTGAATGCGAGTTATATGGATCACAAAAGCGTGTCTCTTTCACCAACAGAAATTGGTCCAATAAAAGTTATTACCTCACCCACCTTATCTCTCCAGCAATACAGAAATTTAATGATTCAAGCTTTTAAAAATTTTTATTACTACACAGCAGTTCAAGTGACATAATATATATATATATATATATATATATATATATATATATATATAAGAATAAAGTACTTCAAGCAGTAAAGGTTAAATGGTGATCTCCACTGATGCAATAAGATTACAGATAAAGCCTTCTATGTATTTTGAAAAGCTACTGAACAGTAGTTTCCCTTTTTCCAATAAAGAAAATCCTTGAAAGTGAGAAGAGAAATCAGTCTCAAACACCTCCCATCATATTTTCTGTAATATTTTCTGCAGAGAGATCACTGAAATGTACAATGCACCAGTAAATCACTGAATCAATGTAGTGTAAAAGATAGCCGAACTACTGCCATTTACATGACAACAGTATGGAAATAATAGGATGGTGCAGAAATGTACAAGCATCAACTCTTTAAGCCTAGTCTGATTTAGAACAAACTGTACTTCACCAAAAAAAATATAAAATGCAAAAAGGAAGGTATTTTTGAGGACCTGAGAAAGTTTTCCTTCATTTGAAAAAGTCTCATTCACCTTTGCTTTGATTTTTTCCACCTCAGACACTTAAAAATGTGACAATTTGTATATTTTCTATTCAAAGTATATCCTATTCATTTTTTTTAAAAGCTAAATTAATGCAGTTGCAAAGTGTTAACACTGGTAGATTGAGCAAAAAATTGAGAAGGTATAGGAAGGGGAAAAAGATACTTGAAAAAAGATGAGAGTTACTGAAGGTAGACACAAAAAGGGTATTTCAGATGACAGGCTGCAGAGGTAAAAGCTGTTGTGCCAGCAACAACAGACTGTTTGAAATGGGTCCTAGAGAGACAAGGTAGATAAGGTAATATCTTTTACTGGAGCAACTTCTATTGGTGAGAGACACAAGCTTTCGAGCCACCCTACTATGGTTTCAAAATGGGATTGATGTGGTGCACTTTGTGTGTGAGAGAAGGTGGGTAGTAGTGCTCCACATATTCAGGTGTCTCAACATCTGGGACTTAGTGAAACACCTTCCTCTCTGTCCTCTCCAATTACTGTAAGAATAAATTGAAAACATGGCTACAGGTTTCAGTAAAGGTAAAGCTGAAGCAGTGACATACATAAGCAATGTTACATCAACTAAATTGTTGTATTAGCTTTAAGTTAAGGAGCAGAAGCTACAAACAAAACCAAAAAAAAGAAGTTAGTAGGGTTTGTTTTTTAAAGAACTTTTCATGCCACAGAAAACTTACAATGTGTTTGTCCAGTGTCTAGCGCAATGGGTCACCAGCCTCAGAGCCTCCAGACACCAATGTAATACAAATTCAATAACAATAAAGCCTTGCTATTTAATTGGATCCTGGCAGTTCTTCTGAATACAATCACAAACCACATATCAAGTATGGAATCCAAAAGAATACTAAAAATTATTGTATGTTTTTGGGGAAGTTGCCCATTCCAGGCTGAGCTAAATAGTAAGATAGCATTATTGACAGATGCTTCTCTGGTCTCCTGCAAAAATCTGAGGTGGTCACTTTTGTTTCACAATGTTTATTTTACACATACACAGCATGTATGGATTCTTTCCTTTGTCTTATATGGTAGTGAAAAGTAAAAGTAAACAAAGTTCAGATGGAAGAATCAAGACAACTATAATGACTTGTGGTAAACTAAAATGTAGAAAACAGAATAAATATTCTATTGGAAAGCAATTTCATTTTGTCAACCACATAAATGGAAATTACACAAGAAACTGCATTTGGAAAAACATGTGAATGGAGATTAAGACCATAGCTAGCCTAATCAAGAGAAAGAGGGAAAATGTTTGTTCAGATTTTAACTTTGCCACAAATATTTAAAAAGCTAAGCAAGTTAATTGTGATTAACATTTGACTGACAGACTGGTGCAAGAAGTGTAGAAATTTCTGACTTCTGAAATTTCAAAGATTTATTTAATGAAAACAGTCCATGCCTTGAACATAATATGAAGGTAAATATGGCATATCAAATACATAGCAGCAGCCTTCAAACAAGAAGACCGTTTCAAAACAAAGGAGAGGGAGTTTCTCTTCTAACAAATAACTACTAGAAGGTTGCACACTTTGCAGATGCTGTAGACTGAATTTTTTGCACTCCAGGGTTTAGAACATTGAGACATATAGTCTTGTAGACATTGTGTATAAGCTTTCATTCATTATATGTATAAGCAGCTTATGCTAACGGGTTTAATAAGTAGCTTTGAAGCAGCTTGACTCTGAGGCTTGATGCAGTGAAATAACCTCCTAGGTGCCCCCTCCCATTAGCTCTATACCGGGGACTCTGTGAGTCATTCCCCCCATACTGTTGTCCCTTACTCCAAAGACTGTGTGCCCCTCTTCTTCCAATAACACTCTCTCATTCTTCCCACCATGCCAGGGACTGTGTGCATCTTCCTTCCTACCCCCCAGACCTTTTATTCCCCTATAAAGAATAACCCATTCTCCCACCTCTTGCCAAGAGCTCTGTTGTCCCACCATACAACTGTCCCCATTTCCCATGATTCCAGGGTCTCCATATGCCCTCCACTCCTTTGTTTATATTTTGATGCTTCCTATAATTTTCAAGACTGTTTGAACCTCTCCTGCTTGCAGTGTGTTTACTTTCAAAGAGTTATTGTCACAGCCACTTACTACTTGTAAAAGTAGCCTTTGAAACTGATACAGTGTGACTACATAATAAAAGTAAAGAATATTATTACTCTGTAGTAACTATTTTAACTTTTCATCTATGTGTATTATCAGAGAGAAAGTGGCAGGTTTAAATAGATGGGCTAGATCTTACAGCTGGTACAAATCAGCATACATTTACTAAGTCAACAAAGGTATGGGCTAGATTCACAAAGGGACTTAGGCATTGCAACACTGGGCATTGCAGCACCTAACATTTAGGTGCTTTGCCACCCAGTGGAATCCACAGCCTCAGCTCCCTAATAAAATGCATGGGGAGAGACAGGCACCTAGGAATGGGATCCACAATTGCCAGCACGCTGAACAGGGAGCCATCTAAGCTAATCAACAGAAAATGTAGAGGACAGAGGTGGTCCTTAGCCTGGGATGGAGGGACATGCCTATCTCAGCATAGGATTTCATCATGAACTAGAGAGGACTGAATTTATTTAGATTTTTGTCATTTTTTTTTTTTTTTTAAAAAAAAAAAAAAAAAAAAAAAAAAGATTTTTCAGTTCTCTAAACTATTCTCAAATTCAGGTTGAATTCACTGAATAGTTCCAGTCAAGGAAAAAATAAAATTTCAGAAAAAGTCAAAACATTTTGTTTTGACCATTTCAAAATGTTTCATTTTGACTTTTCATTTCAAAATGGTATTTTGACTAAAATGTGGTCAATTTTAAAACACACAAAAGGTGAAAAACAGTGAAATCTAAACAAAAGAATATTTATTTCAAGTTGACCTAAAATGTCGTGATAAATTCTAAACTAATTTTTTTCAAATATTACAATTCAATGAAAATATTCTATAAAAATAGTAACGTGAATATTTTTTTTAAAAATGGAATTGACAATGTAGCTTATTATTTCCCTTGTGCTTTTATGCCTTTTTTCCCCCGATCAAGTCTTTATTCCACTTTCATTAGTTATGTTGTACCTTTTTCTGTGTTTTTTGTTAGGTAGATGCAATATTGTCTCTTTACTTTCTTTATGCCTCCAACCTGTCATGTCCTTCCCTATTTATTTTCCTATGTTATGTTCTATTTCCTCTTCTTCCTTCCTGCTCAAAACTCTCCTTATTTCACCCCCTTCTCCTCTCATACATTCATATGTACCCCATAGATTCACTTTCACCCACTGATAGGCACCCCCACACCTATTTTCACACCTCCCACTCACCCACACACACGCTTTACATACCTATATCCACCAGCTCACACATGCATATATCCACCCCAAACACACATCCCATATGCTCCCACACACCTGTACCTACTCACACTAGCTTACCCACGCTCATTCCATGTATTCAGCACTCATAGGTTCATGCTTAGTTTCACAGCTGGCCTAAAAAAAATACTAGTGGTGCCTAGACTGTTTTGCTGACTGTTTCTACCCTCCCTGGAATCCCTAGGCTGCTTTGTTTCCAAACTTTCCCTTCCCTCTGGGAAAGGAGTCAGTAGTTCCAACTTCTCAGCTTCTTGTCCTAGGCAGCCACTCACCAGATACAAATTCTTACCCTGAACAAGCAGATGAATATTTTTTCCAAGCCCTAAAGGTGACAAATGTGCTGTGTGTTGATTCTTGATAGCAAAGGATTCACCCAGCAATTGGTAAGGGGTTGAAACACTTGTCTCATATCTATCAATTCAAATTGAATCAAATTTTTTTACTACAAGTTTTGTTTTATTTTTCAATAATTAAGTTTATCAAGTGTTAAACCTTCTGGGTAGAACAAGCAATATATGTCCAAAGAGAATGAATTACCTAGTAAGTATTCCTCGTTTCCTATTCTTTAACAGTGAAGCATGGTGATTAAGTCTAGCTCACAACCAACCATTGTTTTGCCCATCAGTTCGGTTCCTATGTAGACTAAAATCCACATCATCACTGGCATTCTTGGCAATCTATGCAGGCAGCAAAGATTGAATCACGGGGATTGAAGTACTCTTTTTTCTCTGGATGTTACCAGGCAGAGTGAAAAAGTTTGTGCTACTATAGCTCATGATGTGCACATTCTGTGCAGGAAGAAAGAACTTCAACCTGCACAGCTACATCACAACATTTTTGGAGAGCACTAATTAAATTGCAAAAAATATTTACACTTGTAAACATTACTTCTCTTCTTCACCTTTTTGGTGGGATTAATCACAAATGTATATAATGTACACAAAGTATATCTAGATATTTTGAAAGATACTTGCCACAGTTTCTCTCAGACTATTGCTGTCCATATAGTCAAATCTTCTGCTTGATAAGAACTACATATAAGAGATAAATCACACATTCCCAGTTTTAGTAAAAACACATTCAAAATAAATATTAGCTTAATCCAGGAATATTGTAAATAAGAGACACCTAAACTTTTTCAAATTTTTAATTCTTGTATATTATATTGAAACAAAACTTTTTGTTGCTATGATGTTGTAGGGACTTTTAGAGCCTTGATTTTTTTATTTTTGAAGGAGTTTTTCTTAAGATTTTTTTTATATGTTTAATAATATCTTGCATGCAGGTGAAGTAGAGCCATGAAGATGAGTTTGTTTTGAAAGGGAAGCCTTGTGGAGCCACAGATAGGATTAAGCTTCACTATAAATATTTTCTGTATCTGAGTTACTTAAAATAGGTTCCATTTTATATAAATATCATAAGTGCTGTTCAGAAAGACTGATATTAAACTAATAAATTGTAGTAAAACATGCCTTATAAGAAACTTGTCTTGAGATAAAGTTCTTTTGTCATTGCCTGCAAGAAAGTAGGCAAAATGACTTCTTGTTTCTTTAGTAATCATATTTTTCATTTAATGTAATAACTTGAAACATTTCAGATTTATATACTTATATATTTAGATAGAATACTTGTAGTTTATTTTTAAAATTTTAGTTTTCCCTATTGTGTAGCTACCTTTTTATTCTATATCACCAAACCTAAGGCAAAGGTAGCTATTATCAGAGCAAAAAAATTGTTAATAAAGAAATCAGTTTCTGAATTATACCATTCTCTGGGCCCAGAGAGTAATAGCTGAAATAAAGCATATGGACAAATTATTGAATAGATCTGCTACTTTATGCTCAAACCTTGAATTATTTAAAAATAAAGGAAGATAAACTACTTGCCAATAGCGGAAACCTCTTTCGAGAACTTGGCAGTGTTGTTCAAGAGGTGTAACCAGCTTTTTAGAGGGAAGAGAAATTCCTCCAGAAGCCAAAATGTATAAATGAGGAATCATAAGTGCCAGTTGAGGGTGACAGTCTTTAAATAGTTTAGTAGGTTTGGAGTCTGCAAGGAATGTCTGAGATAATAAACAATCAAATAAAACATTTTGGTAATAGAAAGCAAGTATTTCCCAATAAAAATTGCTGAGGTCAAATTGCAGCAAAGAACAGTTATAAAACTGGAGAAGTGAAAGCAGACTGATACAAAGGAGCTGCTGGCTCTTTTTTAAATTTTATAAAACTTGAAAATTCACTGCATTTCTCCTGTGAATACACCAGTATCTAATCAGACGTTTTAATGAGTATTTTAAAGACAAAATTTTAGTATTTCTGTTGGAATTTGCCAAGAGCCAGCTAGACATTTCTGGAGCTATTGTATCTAGTTAAGTATTTATAAAGCACCAAAAGCAGAAGTATCTAGGTACTAATCTGCATTTAAATTCACCACTGACACTTCCTGATGGGAGACTGAGGACATGAGAATGGGGGTATTTTGATAGAAACCGTTTTTCCCCCGTTCATGGCAATGTCAAAGAGTGTATATTTTTTAGGTTCCCCTGGTGAACTGGGATCTCCTTCATTCAGGTTAAATCCACAGCGCAGCTTGCAATAGTAGCTCAGCAATGAGTCAACTCAGCGTGAGCATGAAAAGACACGCACACTCTGGAGTGAGCAGCTGCCCTCTTACAATCATTGGCCAGGAATGGGGCATGTTAATGGATCTATGTGCACCTCAGACAAAACAGTCTGAGGTTTTTGTAAAGGGATTTGACAAAGAGCAGTAGTGGAGCAGGGTCCTTGTTCCAGAATTAATGTTAATATAGTCTGAGATGAGACAGTAGAGGGTCTGTGACAGTGGAGCTGCAAGGCCTTCACAGGTGAACAGGGCCACTAAAAGGGTAAAGCAGCTGGTGGTTAACATCACACGAGGGAAAGGCTGGCGATTACCCATCATGAAACTGCATATCCAATACCTGAGTTATTCAAGGAAGACGCAATACACGTTTCCAGCTGGGGCGCGAATAGGATCCTGGTTGCTATCAGGGAAGAAACCATTAGTCTGCAATCTGTCTTGAGTGTGAAGGAGGCAGCCAAGCAAATTGTTATCATCTCTTTGTGGCAGGTGCCCAGTGTAGATATTTATTCAATAGGTTATCAGTTCTCCTGATAAACCAGAACTGGAAGTGAATTAGGACGAGGCATCTCCTAAAATAGGTGGAGAATGGGGTGGAGGGTCCTAATGACTGGTACAAAAAGAACGTCTTCTTCTTCACACTTTTAAACCTAAGACAGGAAAAGGCAGTAGGGGTCTCAGCAACAGTGCTGGAAGCAGGTATGACAGATATGGCAATTTCCTGCAATATCCTTGCAAGATCTTATTGCATTATTGTGGGTGGTATGGTATCTAATCCATCTGGGGGGAATGTGATAGATATGAGACCTGGAAGTTCAAACAATTATACTGAAAATGTGCCAAACAAGTAAAGACTTTTGGGACAATAAGTGTTAAGTGGATTTCCTGAGAATTCCTTGGGAGAAGTTAAGGGTAAATTCCCCAACTCCAGTTTTGCAAAAACACAGCCTTTGAAGCAACATCCTGAAGATGGTCTTTGTCTGCTGATTACCTGTTACAGAAGGCCAAAATCAAAGATCAGAGCTGTGCAAAGGAACAGCTGATCTGCTCAGCCTGCATTCTGGTTCTGGATCTAAGACAAATGAACTTGTAACCACAGGGGAACCCCAGCTGTGGGTTTTCCAGGACTAAAACCTACCAGAGCCATAAAGCCATAAAGCTTACCTCTGGTAAGCTTTTAGCATGCATGAAGTTTCTTTTTTTATTTTAACATGTTCCTTGTATTGCTTTTACCTTAATAAATGAACTTGCTTTAGCAAGAGCTGTGTGGTAATTTATAACTGCAGGCAATACACTGGTCTTGCTCTTGAAGAGAAAGCAAAACACTACCTTTTTAGGCAGTCTGGTTTGCTGGGGATATCACAGACTAAGGCAGGGAGCTGTGCACTGAGACATAAGTGTCTACCCAAGAGAGGTGACGGCTGGGAACCAGAAGCCTAAAGTGGATTTCCTTGGTGGTCCAGGGGGGAGGAATACAGGAATAATTTCAGAGTAATCATGACAGCGGGTTAAGGAGTAAGGGAGCTGATGGCAGCCCTCCACTAGGACGGAAGGACGACCTGTACTGGACGAGTTATTGCCCAGTAGTTACCAGATGTGTTACTTATTAAGCTGCAGCCTCGTCAAATCACATTCCTGTATCTTACCTTCTTGTGGTGTACAGGGCGAGAACCCTATTGACTTCAATGGGAGTCTGTCCACAGGACTGCCTGCATGGAGCTCATTGCCAGAACAGAGCCTTAGATTGAAAGTTCCTTGGGGCAGGAGCTCTAGTGGAGTTTTTTTGTGAAATATTGTGTACAGATCTATATACATTAAAATTATAAAATAAGCAACACCTTTTTCAGTAACAGTCCCCTGGATATGCCAAAAGTACCATTTCCAAGCATAGCGTTTTTTGGTAAATAATAGCCTAATTTATAACAACCATAAATCTGCTGATTAGCAATTATTTTCTTAACTAGTACGTTAGCAGACAGACTTCCCTGTGGGAAGTAACAATAAAATGGCAACTCAAGAACACAGACTAGAAACATTCGGAGTTACAGCAATACAGAGTGACAAGAATTTCTAAAAATGTCTTAAAATTGTATGCATACAGTCTATTTTTTTTAATTGAAAATAAATATTCATTTGGTTAACTCAGGAGAAAAAAAATCATTACTGTCTGCTATTAATGTGGTAAAGGTAACACCTGCTTGAATTGTGCACTGGGATTACTACAGCAGGATTTCTTTGAAACGGACATAAAACATTGCCAACATATGAGTTATATATATTTTAATTCTACTTATATGCTTGCTACTTCATATAGCTCTGATCTTGGCCTATTTTTACTCTATAATTCATCAAACTAGAGTAACATTCCTCTTATATGACAATCAATAATCTAATTTATTTCAGGTCTGTTATTAAACCTTTTAAGAGACCAGGTGGGTAATATCTTTTATTGGACCAACTTCTGTTGGTGAGACAGACAAGCTTTTCAGCTTACACAGAGCTCTTCTTCAGATGTGGAGAAGATCTCTGTTGTAAGCTCAAAAGCTTGTTTCTCTCACCAACAAAACTGATGCAAAGAAAAATATTACCTCACCCATTTTGTCTCTCTAATATCCTGGGACCAACATGGCTACAACAACACTGAATATTTGATTGTCCCCCTTTCTGAGACAGATTTTAGACTCCTTTATTATCATTTATTATCACAAACCATCCCGATGTGCAGAAAGAATAGCAAATATGGTAGGCGTCCAGCTTGGCTTAACAAAGAAGTCTTTGGCGATATTACAAGAAGTGGAAGCTTGGTCAGATGACTAGGGAGGATTATATAAACACTGCTCAAACGTGCAGGAATGAAATGAGGAAGGCCAAAGCACAATTGGAGTTGCAGCTAGCAAGGGACGTGAAGGGGAACAAAAAGGGTTTCTACAGGCATGTTGCCAACAAGAGGAAGATTCGGGAAAGTGTAGGCCCCTTAAAGAAAGAGGGAGGCGACCTAGTGACGGAGGATGTGGAGAAAGCTGAGGTACTCAATGCCTTTTTTGCCTCTGTCTTCACAGACAAGATCAGCTCCCAGACTGCTGTACTGGGTGGCACAGAATGGGAAGGAGGCGAACATCCCGCAGTGCTGAAGGAACAGGTTCAAGACTATTTAGAAGGATTGGACATTCACAAGTCCATGAGGCCGGATGCAATGCACCCGAGGGTGCTGAGGGAGTTGGCTGAGGTGATTTCAGAGCCATTGGCTATTATCTTTGAAAGCTCATGGCAACAGGGGGAGGTCCCTGAGGACTGGAAAAAAGCAAATATAGTGCCCATCTTCAAAAAGGGAGGAAAGAGGATCCGGGGAACTACAGACCGGTCAGCCTCACCTCAATCCCTGGAAAGATCATGGAGCATGGTCCTTAAGGAATCCATTTTAAGGCACTTGGAAGAGAGGAAGGTGATCAGGAACAGTCAACACGGATTCACCAAGGGAAAGTCATGCCTGACCAACCTGATTGCTTTCTATGATGAGGTGACTGGCTCTGTGGATGTAGGGAAGGCGGTGGATGTGATATACCTGACTTTAGCAAAGCTTTTGATACGGTTTCTCACAGTATTCTTATCAGCAAGTTAAAGAAGTATGGGTTGGATGAAAGGACTATAAAATGGATAGTGAACTGGCTAGAGCATAGGGCTCAACGAGTAGTGATCAATGGCTCCATGTCTAGCTGGCAACCGGTCACAAGCGGAGTTCCCCAGGGGTCGGTCCTGGGGCCGGTTTTGTTCAACATCTTTATTAATGATCTGGAGGATGGGGTAGATTGCACCCTCAGCAAGTTTGCGGACGACACTAAGCTGGGGGGAGTAGATACCCTGCAAGGTAGGGATAGGATACAGAGTGACCTAAACAAACTGGAGGATTGGGCCAAAAGAAATCTAATGAGGTTCAACAAAGAAAAGTGCAGAGTCCTCCACTTAGGAAGAAAGAATCCCATGCACAGCTATAGACTGGGGACCGACGAGCTGGGCAGCAGCTCTGCAGAAAAGGACCTGGGGGTAACGGTGGATAAAAAGCTGGATATGAGTCAGCAGTGTGCCCTGGTTGGCAAGAAGGCCAATGGCATATTGGGCTGCATTAGGAGGGGCATTGCTAGCAGGTCACGGGAAGTGATTATTTCCCTCTATTCGGCATTGGTGAGGCCGCATTTAGAATATTGTGTCCAGTTTTGGGCCCCCCAATACAAAAAGGATGTGGACAAGTTGGAGAGAGTCAGCGGAGGGCAACAAAAATGATTAGGGGGCTGGAGCACAGGACTTATGAGGAGAGGCTGAGGGAACTGGGCTTGTTTAGTCTGCAAAAGAGAAGAGTGAGGGGGATTTGATAGCGGCCTTTAACTACCTGAAAGGGGGTTCTAGGGAGGATGGGGCTAGGCTGTTCTCGGTGGTGGTAGATGACAGAACAAGGAGCAACGGTCTCAAGTTGCAGGGAGGGAGGTCTAGGTTGGACATTAGGAAAAGGTTTTTCACTAGGAGGGTGGTGAAGCACTGGAATGGGTTACCTAGAGAGGTGGTGGAATCTCCATCCTTAGAGGTTTGCTGCGGCTTGACAAAGCCCTGGTTGGGATGATATAGCAGAGGTTAGTCCTGCTTTGAGCAGGGGGTTGGACTAGATGACCTCCTGAGGTCCCTTCCAACTCTAATATTCTATGATTCTATGATTCTATTGTCCACAACTGATCAAGGACCATATTAGGCTTCAGCATAGCCAAGAGAATTTAATTGTCAACCACAAGTCAGAGGTATCTTGAAATACACACTTCTTTTTACCCAGTTAACCTTGTCCAATGCCATGTACCTTTTTCCTCCTGGCTACAGTATGTCTTCTGAGAGAATATTATCATCATTGTAGTATCAGTAAATACAACACATACTATAAAATCTATATGATGACACATAATACTTTTCTAGCAGATGGTCTGCAGAATCACTTTTGTGACAATGAGGAAACATTTATCAAGCAATTACACTTCTTGCTAAGTGTATTAAAGTTCAGAAAGCCTTTCTCAAGTCTGACTGACTAATCTCAAAAGTCAAGCAACCATTCCATCCTGTTTGGCTACTCCGTATCTTTTTCAGGTGTTTTCTTGGTGTAAGTTAAACTACAATTACATTTCCAGATGACACCAATATTTTAAGGAGAACCAAACTGCAAGGAACCTGGGGAGATTATAGCAGGGCTGCAAGCAAGAAGACATATTTAGAACCAACCAGTGTGAAGTTGTATGCACTGATAAAGGATGTAAGCAGCATAAATGCAAAATGAAGATGCAGACAAAAAGAGTATTAAAATGAACTTATTTACATCTTTCTCCTTAATATTATACAAAATTACTCTATTCTGACCAAGCAATGTAGTTGCTGCAGGGAAGGTGCAGAATTGAAATAAGTAGAAGAGCTAGGTAAAATATTATATATTTCAGAAATAAGTCTACAATGAGATAGTTAGGAAACTACTGATATAAATTACTCAAATAAAATAGCAAGTTTTCTAATGAAAGATTCACTAGGTTGTTGATACCCATTCTACAAAAGGGCGTGAAGCATTTGCACAATTTTCCACTATTTTGATCTTCTGCTTAGAATTATACATTTACACATTCCACAGCAACAAACCTCAAATAGTTGCCTGGCAAGAAACAGTATTTACATACTCAGTAACTGAAACTGGTAGAAACTGTTTCACAGGAGTAGCATAAACAAATACCTTGAACTCAAATAACAGCAAACCTCTTTTAACAAGTTCGGAATTTCAAAGGGAAAGGATGATAGAACAGAAATGACATTAAGACATGTTAGATGAAAATATACCAAAATAAAAGTGCTTTCTCTGCTGCACTTACAGTTAACCTTAATGTGAAAGATTTAGAGGACAAAGTCATTTTAATAATGTTTTATACTGTACTGCCAAAGTTATTACCTTACTTAACCTTGTATATGCATATTATAAAAATCATCCATTTATGTAACAGTGAATTACTTTGGGTTAACACTGAAAACACAATATCTGAAATGAATTTCAAGTGAGAAGACCCTCATTAATCATGTTTTTTCAGACATCAATGCCATAACAAAGATTTCTACTTTGCTGTTCGAAAATTCAACTATTTAAGCACCAAATGCAAAAGTTTTGGCCCCTTCTACCACTCATGGGTAAGTTCTTGGAACCTACAATGTAAATTAACCACAACAAAGCAGGATATTTTTTCTAAACCTTTTGTAAGAAACCAGACATTAGTGGCTTCAAGGAAAACTGAAGCTGAACATCCCCACCATTTGACCATGACTGCTAACTATTTGGAAACAAACATCCAAGTAGTAGAAGGGATGAAATGAAATAAAAACCTGCTTTAATACATATTATATATGACACTCAGGAAAAGTGTAAGTAGGGTAGTGTTTGTTGGTGAGCATCTTCTAAAGGGAACAGAGGAACCCAACTGTCAGCCTCAAATGGCATCCCAGGAGGTATGCTGCCTGCCAGAGGCCCATACCCTAGATGTTACGGAGGGATTGTCAAGGATCATCTGGCCCTCTGACTACTACCCCATGCTTCTCATCCACGTGGGCACTAATATTACTGCAAGTAATATCCCTGAGCAGATCAGAAGTGACTACAGGGCTCTGGGAATAAGGGTGAACGAGTTGGGGCACCGGTGGTGTTGTCTTCCATCCTTCCAGTCAAGGGTAGGGGCCCAGGTAGAGACAAATGAAGGTAAATGCCTGGCTGCGAGGATGGCATCACCAGGAGGGCTTCAGCTTCCTTGACCATAGGATGCTTTCCTGGGAAGAAGAACTGCTACGCAGAAATGGGGTCCACCTATCAAAGAAGAGGAAGGCCATATTTGGATATTCTTTAAATTAGATTTGATGAGGACAGGTGACCTCACCCAGGTAAATCAAAAACATGGAGACCTGGCAGAAGGTTTGGAATCTGGGGGGAGCATGCGCCGTTGTAACAGGGATAAGGGAGAGACACAAGAGAATAAAGAGGGGAAATTAAATCAGTACCTTAGATGTCTGCATACTAATGAGAGAAGTATGGAGAATAAGCAGGAAGAACTTGAAATGCTAGTTAATAAACACAATTATGACAGCTGGCATCACAGAGACTTGGTGGGATAATACATGTCACTGGAATATTGGTACAGCTTTCTCATGAAGGACAGGCAGGGAAAAGGGGAGGAAGTGTTGCCTTATATATTAAAAATGTATATACTTGGACTGAGGCAGAGACGGAAATAGAAGACAGACTTGTTGAAAGTCTCTGGGTAAGGATTAAAGGGGTAAAAACAAGAGTGATACATTGGTAGGCGTGTACTACAGACCACCTAACCAGGAAGAAAAGGGGCATGAGGCTTTTTTTAAACAACTAAAATACTCATCCAAAGCTCAGGACTTGATGGCGATGGGGGACTTCACCTACCCAGATATCTGTTGGGAAAATAACATGGCAGGGGACAGATTATCCAACAAGTTCTTGGAATCTATTGGAGACAATTTTTTATTTCAGAAGGTGGAAAAAGCTACAAGGGGAGAGGCTGTTCTAGATTTATTTTTGACAAATAGTGAGGAACTGATTGAGAATTTGAAAGTGGAAGGCAGCTTAGGTGAAAGTGATCATGAAAAGTTAGATATAATTATTCTAAAGAAGGGCACAAGGGAAAGTGGCACAATAAAGATAATGGATTTCAAGAAGACAGACTAGCAAACTCCGGGAGTTGGTAGGTAAGATCATATGGGAAGCAAGACAAAGGGGAAAAACAGTTCAAGATAGTTGGCAGTTTTTCAAAGACTTATTATAAAAGGCACAAGAGATAACTATCCCACTATGTACAAAACATAGGGAGTATGGCAAGAGACTACCCTGGCTTAACCGGGAGATCCTCAATGATCTGAAACTCAAAAAAAAAAAAAAAAAAAAAAAAAAGAAGAGAGTCCTATATAAAGTAGAAACTAGGTCAAATTACAAAGGACGAATGTAACCAAATAACACAAGCATGTAGGGACAAAATTAGAAGGGCCAAGGCACAAAAGAGTAAATTAGCTAGAGACAAAAGGTTAACAATAAAACATTCTACAAATACATTAGAAACAAAAGGAAGACCGAGAACAGGGTAGGCCAGTTACTCAATAAGGAGGGAAACAGAAAATATGGAAATGGGAGAAGTACTAAGTGACATTTTTGTTTCAGTTTTAACAGAAAAGGTTAATAGCAATTGGATGTCTAACATAGTGAAATAGCGAAAGAATAAGTTAAAAATTACTAAGACAAGTTAGATGTCTTCAAATCACAAGGGCCTGATGAAATACATCCTAGAATACTCAAGGAGCTGACTGAGGAGATAGCTGAGCCATTAGCGATTATCTTTGAAAAGTCATGGAAGACAGGAGAGATTCCAGAGAACCGCAAAAGGGCAAATATAGTGTCAATCTATAAAAAGGGGAATAAGGACAACCCGGGGAATTACTGATCAGTCAGCTTAACTTCTGTACCCGGAAAGATAATGGAGCAAATAACTAAGCTATCAATTTACAAACACCTAGAAGTTAATAAGGTGATAAGTAACAGTGAGCATGGATTCTTCAAGAACAAATAATAGCTTTCTTTGACAGGGTAACAAGCACTGCAGCTAGGGAAAAAGTGGTAGATGTGGTATATCTTGACTTTAGTAAGGCTTTTGATACTGTCTCATATGACCTTCTCATAAACAAACTAGAGAAATACAATCTAGATGGAGCTACTACAAAGTGGGTTCATAACTGGTTCGAAAACGGTTCCCAAAGAGTAATTAACAGTGACTCAAACTGGAAGGGCATATCGAGTGAGATACAACAGGGATCAGTTCTGGACTTGGATCTGTTCAATATCTTCATCAATGAATGAAGATCACTGATTTAGATAATGGCATAGAGATTACACTTAGAAAGTTTGCGGATTATACAAAATGGGAGGGGTTGTAAGTGCTTTGAAGGATAGGAATAAAATTCAAAATAATCTGGACAAACTGGAGAAATGGTTTGAAGTGAAGGGGATGAAATTCAATAAAGGCAAATGCAAAGTACTCCACTTAGGAAGGAACAATACACATACAAAATGGGAAATGACTGTCCAGGAAGGAATACTGCAGAAAGGGATCTGGGGATCATAGTGGATCACAAACTAAATATGAGTCAACAGTGTGACAGTTGCAAAAGAAGCAAACATAATTCTGGGATGTATTAGCAGGAGTCTTATAAGCAAGACAAGTAATAATTCTTCCACTCTACTCCATACTGATTAGGCCTCAACTGGAGTATTGTATCCAGTTCTGGGTGCCACATTTCATGAAAGATGTGGACAAATTGGAGAAAGTTCAGAGGACAGCAACAGAAATGATTAAAGATCTAGAAACATGACCTATGAGGGAAGATTGAAAAAATTGGGTTTGTTTAGCCTGAAGAGAAGACAGACGGGGGACATAACAGTTTTCAAGTACATATAACATTAAAGGAGGAGAGAAGAAGAAGTGGGACTGCTAAACACTGAGGACAGGGTGGAGGTTAAGGATAATCTAGGCGTGGCCCAATATCTAAACAAATACTTTGCTTCAGTTTTTAATGAGGCTACTGAAGAGTTTAGGGATAATGGCAGGGCTAATGGGAATGAGGATATGGAAGTAGAAATTACCACATCCAAGGTAGAAGCCAAACTCGAACAGCTTAATGGGACCTTAGGAAAAACTTCCCAACTGTCAGGGTAGTTAAGCGCTTGAATAAATTGCCTAGGGAGGTTGTAGAATCTCCATCACTGGAGATTTTATAAAAGCAGGTTAGGGAAACACTGTCAGGGATGGTCTAGATAATACTTTGTCCTGCAGTAAGTGCAGGGGATTGGACTAGATGACCTCTTGAGGTCCCTTTCAGTCCTACAATTCTATGATCTTTATTATCTGCAGTAATCATGTTTACAGTAAAGGCAAAATCACTCTGCCTAACTAATCAGCAATCTGAAACGATGCTGGAGCTAGAATGAGGAAAATTATTTAAGCTTCCTTCATAATTAAGGATAATATTTTGTCACAGAGGTCACGGATTCCGTGTCTTCCAGAGACGTCTGTGAAATTATCTTTATCACAATTACTGGGGGCTGCGGGGACCGGTACTCTCAGGCGCCACAGGCAGCAAGGGTCCTCGAACTAGAGAGAAGAAAGGGGGCAGCAGTTCTCAGCCACAATGGGGACCCCCCAGCTCCGAGCCACTGTGGGCTGCAGGGGCCCTGCTGCTGTTCGCCAGAGCTAGGGGTAGAGATTCCCAGCAGCACAGGAAGCAAAGACCCCATGGCTCCTAGTCACCTTAGGAGTCCCCGCAGCTCTTAGCCGCTGCCAGTGGCAGGGAAACTCCGCAGCCCTGAGGCGGTACGAGGGAACTCTGGAGCTCCAAGCCAGTGTGGGCAGCAAGCCCCACAGCTCCGAGCTATAGGTAGCAGGGGGATTTCAGAGTCCCGGGGTCCCTCCGCCACCCTCAGCAACTCTGAACTCCGGGGTCCCCACCACCCACGGTGGCTTAGGGCAGAAGGCCCTGGAGCTCTCAGCCGCCGCAAGTGCTCCCACCCACAGCGGGGGAACCCTGATGCCCCCAGCTGTGGCCCCCCGCCGTGGGGGGACCCTGGAGCAGATGGCAGCCCCCAGCTCCAAGCCACTATCTCCCCTCTTTCCCCCTCTACAGTTCCCACCTGCCGTCCTGTTATTGTTAGTACAAGTCCCAGATAGCTTCCGTGAATTTTTGTGCATTGCTCGTGACCTGTCCATGATTTTCACTAAAAATAACTGTGACAAAATCTTAATCTTATTCATAATCATACTTCTAGGAAATCCTTTTCAAGATACTCAAACCAATCCTTAGGGATCCTACTAGCAGAAATCAAATGACTGTTCATGAGGAGAAGAGAGGGCTTGTTTGGGTTTTTATTTTTATTTTTTTAAACAAAAGATTTGATAGCTGATCTGAAAACAATCCAAAGTGAAACCAATTCCCCTTTGATACAAGAAATTTAAGGGGCCAAAACCAATTGCCCCATCATTTGTTGTTATTAATAAAGCTGTGCTCAATTCTTCATAAATACATTTTCTATAGATATCCATCTAAAAACTGAACTTTCACAGTGACCAGGCATGCATTTGGAAATAATGGGACTAATATAAATATCAGAAAATGTCTAAGTAATGATGCTTTTATTTTCTACCAATCTTCTCCAACCCAGTTGTTTTGATTTGACTATGGAAGTTACAGGAACATATACAATATTGCATAAATTTAAATTATGTTTAAACAAACAGATTACATCGAAATGTAAAATCTATTTTTGGACTCTCAGAGGTCTGGTTCATTCATGTATCAGGCTTCTACAAATTAAGGGCTTGTCTACATTTACAGCGCTGCAGCTCAGCCTCTGTAGTGCTTCAATGAAAATGCTACAATGCTGATGGTAGAACTTTTGTTGGCATAGTTAATCCATCTCCATGTGAGGCAATAGCTATGTCAATGGGAGAACATCTCACGCTGACATAGCACTCTCTACACCGGAAGTTAGATCAGTATAACTGCGTTGCTCAGGGGTGTGGATTTTTCACACCACGGAGCAATATAGTTATACTGATGTAAATTTATAGTTTAGACCTGACCATAGCACTGTCTGTACTGGAGGTTAGGAACAGCTTCTCCCATTAACATAGCTCCCGCCTCTCGGGGAGGTGGAGTACCTAGCTGACAGGAGACGCTCTCCCTTTGCTGTAGGCAGCATCTTCGTTAAGCACTACAGTGGTGCCGCTTTACCATTTTAAGTGCGGACAAGCCCTAAGATCGGCAACTTTTGTTTGCTTCCAGCACCTGATACATGCACTGTTATTTTAGTGTTAGTGCCCAGGAAGGATACATTTACATTTGCAAAGATATATCTGATGAGATAAAATAAGAAGACTAAGTCCTTTAACAAAGAACATTAAAACTTTGAGTAGTAGACTTCTAAATATCCACAAAAGACAAGTGTTTAAGACACTAATGGTTTAAATGATTGTTTCAATATGGGAAAACAGCATGGGTATAAGTAAGAGTGACATATCCTTAACTGCTAATCAAAATAGTCTGGAATAAATGCAAAACAGGGTCACACCACCAATAATTATTACAACAAGACTTACAAAAGCAAACTCTTCAAATTCACAATAAAAACACAGATGCTACAAACATACTTAAATTCTCTAACATTTGCTTATGGCTCACAATGTAATGTTTAATGGGTACTAAAATTTTAAGACAAAACGGTCTCAACTTTTACTCATTGGAGATTGAAAGCCAAAGAATTTGACACCTAATGCAATGACTAACTCAGACTAATAAAAAAATCACCTGACAGTAATAAATGCATACTGACTGAAATTATGTTCCAGATCTGGTACAACTCATCTTCTGAAACTTAAATAATAGATTAATACAGCAAGACATTAGGAGGCAGTGGAGTTAAAAATATTACTATATGTACTGGTAATCAATATGAGCTGCACCTCCTATCCTGTAGTTCATAGTTTCTCAACCTGTGGTACGCGTACCTCTGGGGGTACACAAGACACAGGCAGGGGGTATGCAGCAAAAAACCCAGTGAAGGGAGGCAGGTGGCAGCCACTGACTTCTGGGGAAGCCAGGTGGCAGCCGCCCGCTTCCCACCAGGTCCCAGCTCCCAGCTGGGAGGCAGGCAGCAGCTGCTGACTTCTGGGGTAGGAGGGTGGCAGCTGCCAGCTTCCCACCCAGTCCCACCTCCTAGTTGAAAGCCAGGCAGCTGCTGCCCCATTCCTGGGAAGCCGGGCAGCATCTGTCCCAATCCTGGGAAGGCAGGCGCCCTAGTCCCACCCAGTCCCAGCTCCCAGGTGAGAGCCCGGCAGCAACCTCCTGCACCCTGCGAGCTGGGCTCGCAGCTTGGTGGCTGCCACCCATGCCCCAGCTCTGAGCCGAGAGACAGCCTCCCATGTCCTGGCTTGAAGATGGGCAGCAGCTGCCTGCCACCTGCCCACATCCTTGGGTCCCAGCCTGCACGGAAGCCTCCTCCGCCCAAGCTCAGAGCAGGTGGCAGTCGCCCACTTTCCAGGCTGGCAGCCAGGTGGCAACCACCTGCAATTTACCCAGGTGGCAGCTCCCCTCACCGGCTCAAAGCCCAGTGCCCAGAAAGCCAGGCGGAGAGCCCAGCAGCAGCGTGTCCAGTCCTGGAGCTGGGCTTTACCCACAGGCTTACTTGTCAATTTCACTGCTTTAGCTGAGCAGTGAAATTGACAACTATGACAGCCCCAGATTTTACCAGTATAAAAATCTTAAGAGGGGACCACACAGCATGATTTGCCCCAGGCCCACACCCGCCCCAGGGACGGCCATGGGGAGTGCTGCTATCCACTCTGGTGGGCCGCTACTGCCTGCTCATACCTCACAAGTTCCCGCCTGTGAGGAGAACACCACGTGACTCCGCCGTCAGGCCATAGTGATTGGTTGGCGTTGACCTTTGCTCCTATATGGAGGAATGGGAGGAGGAAAGGGGAGAAACAGCAGCAGGTTTTGTGATCTGCCACAGCCACACAGCACTGCAGAACTCAGAACTCTCCTGATTTACGAGAAATAGTCATCCAGTGGCAAAGGGGGAAAAGATTGTATTTCTCAGAGTGGAAAATTGAGTGTTGGGGTACTTATTAAAATTTTCAGAAGTTAGGGGGTAGTTGCTACTTAAAAGGTTGAGAAACACTGCTCTAGTTACCATCTTTGGAGTATTTGGATTTATAGAAACTGCAAATGAAGACAGACAGCTTGGTACACAACATTAATTTTCTTTTAATAATGAAAGAAATCTTTTAGATGTTCAATCCAGAATTATAATGTACAATGCTAAAGAAAGTTTTTCTGTTAATGGCACAAAAATGCAGGGAAGCATAGTATCTTGACCAGGGATCTATGCCAGATTTTGCAGTCCAAGGATATTCAGGCCACATTAGTACTCAGAGTGAAGACTTCAAAAAACTCAGAAAGTGATGTTGATGATTCAGTCGGTGGTACGCTCTTTACTGAGTCCTCTGGGCATTAATGCAATACTATATACTATATCCATGAAAAGGCCCTTTGGCAGTGTTTCAAGAGGAGGACTATTAAGACATCATCCTCAGAAGATTGCTACAATGATAATATTCTGGCTACTTAACCTCTCCATATTGTTGGCAACTGAAATATGCAGTGTTCTTGTAGCCACGTTGGTCCCAGGATATTAGAGAGACAAGGTGGGTTAGGCAAATTATCTTTCATTGGATCAGCTTCTGTTTGTGAGAGAAACAAGCTTTTGAGCTTATAACAGAGATCTTCCTCACATCTGAAGAAGAGCTCTGTGTAAGCTCAAAAGCTTGTCTCTCTCACCAACAGAAGAAGGTCCAATGAAAGGTATTATCTCACCCATCTTGTATCTCTAACAATTCAATTAGGTTAGCCTTATTTCCTGTCAAAGTTTAGTATAGTGTTACTGGTTCACTCCACAGATGATTGCACATCAGCAGCAGATGCAGGTTATCCTATGTGTAATGTGCAAAGCACTTCAGAATAATGTTATCTATTAAAACACCATCAACAGCTTGCATGTTAAAAACAAGTGTTGTAAATACTTTTGAAGCTAATACTAAATATTACATGAACATTAGGAAATATTTAGGGCTTCTACAGCATTCCCATCATGAATGGAAAGCTATGGCACAAAGCAGAGCTATTTACTTTCAAATGAGTGAGAAAATCTGGAAAAGAGATGCTTAAACAACATGTGAAACTGAGTCTGCACATTGAACTTAACAGCCTTCATTAGCAGCATTTTCAATTGTCAGGAACTTTAAAGTGGTGTTAATTCCCCCCCACCACCACCAGTAAGCCTGAAAAAAGGAAACTAAAGATACCTAATAAAATTAAAAAGGATAATAAGACAGGCAATTATCTGATTAGACTGACTGGTGCATCATCAGCACTGAACTCCATTACTGACAGGCCATAAAGAATTCACACCACGTTAGTGTGACAACTACATTTGAGCACTCCCAGTTAAGTAACACAGTAGAACCTCAGAGTTATGAATACCTTGGGAATGGAGGTTATTCATAACTCTGAACAAAACTCTGTGATTGTTCTTTCAAAAGTTTACAACTAAACATTGGCTTAATACAGCTTTGAAATTTGAAACTTTACTGTGCAGAAGAAAAATGCTGCTTTCCCTTTATTTATTGTTTTACTAGTTTATGTTCAATAAAACTGTACTGTATTTGCTTTTGGGGGGGGGGGGCCGGGGGGTCTCTGCTGCTGCCTGTTTGCATACTTTCAGTTCTTAATGAGGTGTGTGGCTGACGGATGAGAGTTTGTAACTTTGATGCTCATAACTCTGAGGTTCTATTGTAGTAATTATTTCCTACTCTGAAATGTAATAGTGGAAAGTGCAAGGCCATGCATTTAGGGACTAATAAAAGTCTTTGCTATTAGCTGAGGATGCATCAGTTGGAAGTGACAGCGGAGGAGAAGGACCTGGGCATATTGGTTGATCACAGGATGACTATGAGCCGCCAATGTGATATGGCTGTGAAAAAAGCTAATGCAGTCCTAAGATGCATCAGACGAGGTATTTCCAGTAAAGGTAGGGAGGTATTAGTACCATTATACAAGGCACTGGTGATACCTCATCTGGAATACTATGTGCAGTTCTGGTCTCCCATGTTTATGATAGATGAATTCAAACTGGAACAGATGCAGAGAAGAGCTACTAGGATGATCCGAGGAATGGAAAACCTGCCTTATGAGGGGAGACTCAAAGAGCTTGGCTTGCTTAGCCTAACCGAGAGAAGACTGAGGAGAGATATGATTTATCTCTATAAATACATCAAATGGATAAATACCAGGGAAGGACAGGAATTATTTAAATTCAGCACCAATGTGGACACAAGAACAAATGGATATAAACTGGGCATCAGGAAGTTTAGACTTGAAATCAGATGAAGGTTTCTAACCATCAGAGGAGTGAAGTTCTGGAAGAGCCTTCCAAGGGGAGCAGTGGGGGCAAAAAAACCTGACTGGCTTCAAGACTAAGCTTGATAAGTTTATGGAGGAGATGGTACGGTGGGATAGCCTAATTTGTCAATTAACTGATCTTTGACTACTAGAGGTAAAATATGCCCAATGCCCTGTGATGGGATGTTAGACGGGGTGGGTTTTCTTCAGAGTTACTTCAAATAATTCTTTCCGGGTGTCTGGCTGGTGACTCTTGCCCACATGCTCAGGGTTTAGCTGATCACCATATTTGTGGTCAGGAAGGATTTTTCCATCAGGGCAGATTGATAGAGGCCCAGCCCTGTGGGGGTTTTGATTTGAGGACATCAATAATACAGTCATAGGTTAGGGGTCTATTACAGGAATGGATGGGTGAGGTTCTGTGGCCTGCATTGTGCAGGAGATCAGACAAGATGATCAAAATGGTCCCTTCTGACTTTAAAGTCTATAAGTCTATGAATATCAGTGCACAGATTCTGCTTTTTAAATTATACTTCCATTTCTTTACAGGCTTGATCAGAGAGTCTTGATGTACAGAAAAGAATGGTTACTTACCTTCATAACTGTTGTTCTTCAAGATGTGTTGCTCATGTCCATTCTCAAATTAGGTGTGTGCGCACCACATGCACCACTGCCATAAACTTTTCCCCTAGTGGTATCCATAGGGCCAGCTCTAGCGCCCTCTGCAGTGGCACGAAGAACAACAGTTACAAAGATAAGTAACCATTCTTTCTTCTTCAAGCGCTTGCTCATGTCCTTTCTCAAATTAGATGACTTACCAGCAGTATCCATGGAGGCGGGCAGGAGTTCACAGACGTCCTGACTGTAACACAGCTCTGCCAAACCCAGCGTCATCCCGAGCCTACTGCATAATGGCACAGTAGGCTGTGAAGGTGCGTACCAAGGCCCAGGTAGTCGCCCAACATATGTTCTGGATAGGGACCTGGGCCAGGAAGGCTGCTGAAGACACCTGTTCTCTGGTCAAATGAGCCATGAGCAATTCCGTAGGAGCGACTTCTGTCTGCTCATAGGAGGTACAGATGCAAGCCGTAATCCAGGACGATATCCTCTGAGATGATACCAGCTGTCCATTCATTCGCTCCGCCACTGCAACAAAGAGCTGTGTAGACCTACAGAAGGCCTTAGTCCTATCGATGTAGAAGGCTAAAGCACTCCTGACAATGAGTGTGTGAAACCTCCTTTCCTCATTAGAACTGTGAGGCTTTGGACAGAAAACTGAAAGGAAGATAGATTGATTCATATGGAAAGATGAAATCACCTTTGGCAGGAAAGCCAGATGAGGATGTAATTGGACCTTGTCCTTGTGAAAGATTGTGTAAGGGGGCTCAGAGGTCAAGACCCTGAGCTCCAAAACTCATCTAGCCGACGTAATAGCCACCAGGAATGCCCCCTTCCAGGACAGGTGGAGCAGAGAGCAAGAGGTTAGGGGCTCAAATGGTGGTCCAGTGAGTCTAGACAAAACTAAGTTAAGGTCCCATTGTGGGATTGGGCCCTGCACTGGCGGACAGAGATGCTCCAGCCCCTTGAGGAATCTGTTTGTCATCTTGTGAGAAAATACTGTCCTACCCTGTATCTGTGGGTAGAAGGCAGGGATGGCCTCCAAGTGTCCCTGGATTGAAGAGGATGTCAACCCTTCTTGGTTCAGATGGAGCAAGTAATCCAAGATGACCTGTATGGCGCTTCAGACAAGGAAACATCACGAAGAGCTGCCCATCAGGAAAAACGCTTCCACTTCGCCACTTAAGCATCTAGTGGAAGGTTTCCTACTTTCCAACATGACTTTCTGGACTTGCTCTAAGCAAGAGCATTCCTCTAAGTTTAGCCATGGAGCAGCCATGCTGTCAGGTGCAGCAAGGCCAGATCCGAGTGAAGTAGCCGGCCTTGGTCCTGGGAGAGACGCTCTGGCTGTGATGGGAGCATCCAAAGGTGAGCGATCGATAGGTTGAGCAGCATCCTGAACCATTGCTGGCATGACCATACTGGGGCCACCAGAATGACCAACGCCTTTGTCCCTCTTGATCTTTATGATGACCTTGTGCATCAACGGTATTGGCAGAAAGGCGTACATAAGATCATGCATCCATCCATGCATCCATGGGAAAAGGAAGGCATCGGTTAGGGAGCCGCTGTTCCAACCTTGTACGGAGCAGAACTGTTCGCGCTTCTTGTTCCATTTGCTGGTGAATAGGTCCACTCGGGGAGTACCTCACCCTTGGAAGATTTTCACAGCCATGTCCCAATGTAAAGACCACTCATGGCGAGAGAAGAAGGACCTGCTGAGCGATCCGCTACGGAATTTTTCATCCCTGGCAGGTGAACAGCCTCCAGAGAATGTTGTGAGCTACACACAAGTTTCACAGACAAATGGCCTCTTTGCAAAGGATGGGGGACCTGGCCTCCCCTTGTCTGTTGATGTAGTACATTGAGGCCGTGTTGTCCATCAGCACTTGAACCACCTTCCCGGACCTTCCCTGGACCAGAGGCCCTGAATCAGGAGAGGACCCAGGTGAGCTTCTCACCCTAGATCTGAGGCATCTGAAATGAGCCTCAACGTTGGCTGCAGGGCCACAAAGGATACTGCTCTGAGCACATGGTGCAGTACCATACACCGTGTGAGAGAGGTAAGTATCGGAGGGGGAATTGTGAGGACTATGTTGGGTAGAGTCTGGATGGTGAGTACGCCTTCGCCAACAACAGTTGCAGAGGTCTGAGGTGCAATCTGGCATTCGACCCAGGAATCTGAGACTCACCCTGCTATGGTAATCAGGTAGGTGGACACTTGGATAATAAGGACCGATATAGCCCAGAACCTGGCATCTGGCAATAGTGCTCTGGCCCAGTTGGAGTCTATCCTCTGGATCGGTGTAAGTATTGACTTTTATGTGTTTATCAACAGGCCCAACATGGGGTAGGTGGACTGGACAATCTCGATGTTGTGCGGGAATCGCATCCTTGGTAAGCCATCCAGATAAAAGAAGACCTATACACCGTGTCTCGTAGGTAGGCCGCAACCACTGCCATACATTTGTTGAACACACACAGTGCAGCAGAGAGGCCAAAGGGGAGCACCCTAAACTGATAGTGTTTATTGCTGACTGTGAAACGCAGAAATCACCAGTGGCCTTGAAAGATGGAAATATGGAAGTATGCATCCTTTAAATCAAAGGCAGCATACCAGTCGCTTGGATCCAGAAAGGGAATGATAGAGACTAGCGTTACCATATGGAACTTCAACTTCTTGAGGTATCTGTTGAGTTCTCTCAGATCTAGAACGGACCTTAAGCCCCCTTTCGCCTTCAGTATTAGAAAGTACAGGGAATAAAATCCTTTCCCCCTCTGCTCTTGACGAACAACTTTTACGGCTCCCACCCATAAAAGGACTTTTACCTCCTGGGCGAGAAGTTGCTCCTGAGAGTTATCCCTGAAGAGGGAAGGGGAAAGTGGGTGTGGAGGTGGAAGTGAAGTAAATTGAAGGATATACCCGGTTGCTATTGTGTTGAGAACCCAACAGTCCAATGTTATTGTAACCTATGCTGGGAGGAAGGGGACAAGGCGGCATAAAAACAATAGGGAGTCTGGAACCTGAGAAGTGGCGGGTCGGTCACCCACAGGCACACCCTCAAAAGGATTGCTTTCCCCTCTGCTGGTATTGGCCTGAGCCCAGGCGGGGGACCATGGCTGGAGGTTAGCCCTGAAGACTCTTATATCATGTTTTTCTTTCTGTAGGGGTCACTTTAATATCATCATCTTTCATAATGTGTACTTTTAGTGGAAATTTATATGGATTATTTTGTTTCAGAGTTTGTAAGTGGAAATAAGTTCACTATGAACACTGGGAATGAATGGCCACTTATTTTGGTATTTCATTATGTCAAATACTCCGTAATCCAGTGTACACTAGAAAGACTGAAAGCATTCATCCTTTATATACATGTATATTGTATTTACTTAAGAATACAAGAACAGCCATACAGGGTCAGAGTCATACAATGGTCCACCTAATCCAGTATCCTGTCTTTCAACAGTGGCCAATGCCAGGTGCTTCAGAGGGAATGAACAGAACAGGCACTCAACAAGTGATCCATCCCCTGTCACCCATTCCCAGCTTCTGGCAAACAGAGGCTAGGGACACTTCAGAGCATAGTTTTGCACCCCTGCCCATCCTGGCTAACAGCCATTGATGGACCTATCCCCATGAACTTTATCTAGTTCTTTTTTGAACCCTATTATAATCTTAGCCTTCAAAACATCCTCTGGCAAATGTGCATTGTGTGAAGAAATATTTCCTTTTGTGCATTTTAAACTTATTGCCTATTAATTTACTTGGTGACACTCTAGCTCTTCTGTTATAATAAGGAGTAAGTAACACTTCCTTATTTACTTTCTCCACACTAATTATGATTTTATAGACCTCTATCATATACCCGCTTAGTCATGTCTTTTCCAAGCTGAAAAATCCCAGTCTTAATAATCTCTCCTCATATGGAAGCTGTTCCATACCCATAATCATTTTTGCTGCCCTTTTTTCTACCTTTTCCAATTCCAAAATACCTTTTTTGAGATAGGGCGATCACTTGTGCAAGCAGTATTCAAGATGTGAGCATACCATGGATTTATAAAGAGGCAATATGATATTTTCTGTCTTATTATCTATTCTTTTCCTAGTAATTCCCAACATTCTGTTAACTTTTTTTTGACTGCCACTGCACGAGTGGATGTTTTCAGAGAATTATCCGCAATGACTCCAAGATCTCTTTCTTGAGTTATGATAACTAATATAGACACCATTGTTTTATACGTTGGGGATATGTTTTCCAATGTGCATTTACTTTGCATTTATCAACATTGAATTTCATCTGCCATTTTGTTGCCCAGTCACCCAGTTTTGATTCCTCTGTAAGTCTGATTTGGACTTAACTATCTTGAATAGTTTTGTATCATCTGCAAATTTTGCCACCTCACTGGTTACATCTTTTTCCAGATAATTTATGAATATGTTGAACTTACTGATCCCAGTTCAGACCACTGAATGATACCACTATTTACCTCCCTCCATTCTGAAAACTGAACATTTGTTTCTATCCCTTGTTTCCTATTTTTTAACCAGTTACTGATCGAGGACAGGACCTTTCCTCTTACCCCATGACTATTTACTTTGCTTAAGAGCCTTTGGTGAGGGACCTTGTCAAAGGCTTTCTGAAAATTTAAGTACACTATATTCCCTGGATCACGCTTGCACACATGCTTGTTGACTCCCCCCCTCAAAGAATTCTAGTAGATTGTTAAGGCATGATTTCCATTTACACAAGCCATGTTGACTCTTCCCCAAACAAGTTGTGTTCAACTATGTCTGATAATTGTGTTCTTTACTATAGTTTCACCAATTTGTCTGGTACTGAAGTTATGCTTACCAGCTTGTAATTGCTAGGATCCCCTCCAGAGCCTTTTTAAAAAACTGATATCATATTAGCTATCCTCCAGTCATCTGGTAAGCTGATTTAAGTGGTAAGTTACATACCACAGTTAGTAGTTCTACAATTTCACATTTGAGTTCCTTCAGAACTCTTGGCTGAATGCCATCTAGTCCTGGTGACCGATAACTGTTTAATTTATCAATTTGTTCCGAAACCAGCTCCTCTCACACCTCAGGTATGTCTTCACTGACAGCAGCAAATTCACCGCTGTCAGATCCATCTATCTGGACCTGCTCAATTGATCCAAAAGTCAAGGCATTAAAACCACCCGCTCAAGTGGCGCAGGGCAGTGAAGACACCGCGTAGAACAGGAGTTGTGAAGTTGACAGGAGTTATGCAAGCTACTCTGCTACTCTACAACTGCCACCAAATTTTAAGGTAAGTGCAGACCAGGCCTCAGTCTCGGACAGTTTCTCAAATTTGTCACCTAAAAAGAATGGCTCAGGTTTGGGAATCTCCCTCACATCCTCAGCCATGAAGACTGAAGCAAAATTAATTTAGTTTCTCCACAATGGCCTTATCTTCCTTGAGTGCTCCTTTAGCATCTTGATCATCCAATGGCCTCACTGGCTATTTAGCAGGATTCCTGCTTCTGATGTACTTAAAAAAAAAAAAAGTGCTGTTACTTTTTGAGTCATTGGCTAGCTGTTCTTCAAATTCTTTTTTTGCCTTCCTAATTATATTTTTACACTTCACTTGCCAGAGTTTATGCTCCCTTCTGTTTTCCTCAATATGATTTAACTTTCACTTTTTAAAGGATTCCTTTTTGCCTCTCACTGTTTCTTTTACTTTGTTGTTTAGCCACAATGGCACTTTCTTGGCCCTTTCACTAAGTTTTTAAATTTGCATATACATTTAAATTGATCCTCTATTATGGTGTCTTTAAAATGTTTCCATGCAGGAATTTTACTTTTTGCACTACGCCTTTTAATTTTTGATTAACTAACTGCCTCATTTTTGTGCAGTTCAGAGTGCCAATGCTCTTCCTGTTCGCTTATTCGTAACACTTATATTATTCTGCCTATAGTTCTCATTTTTATTTTCATGTCACAAGATTTTTCAAAACTACATCTTCTACTACTTTTTCCTACCTTACTGTTTGTTAAAACCTCTTCTCCTTAAGAGATCCTGATTGTTAGCCTAAAACATGACCTTCATAAAGCTGCTAAAAACTCTTTTCTCCCCTGAGCAATCCAAAAAGAAATCAATATTTCTGAAGATTAAAAATAGAGAAACCAAAAGATAAGGCCAGGACATCTCACTGGCCCAATATACAAAATAAGCTTACACAGAGCAGAGTTTTCAGAAAAAAGATTTTTGTCTAATACATGGGATTTGAATCAGTTTATAAAGCATATTCCAATATTATATTTACAACGTCAAAACTGTACTTTTCAAACGATAAAGTTTAGAAATAACAAAGTCACCTTATTTCAGTGTTCACAATAATTCTTTTCCAATACAAAATGTTATACATTGTCTTTTCAATCATAAGGAATGAGAGTTAAGAGGAAAGTTTGTGTTACAAGTCTACATATATGTTAAGGGTTTTAAATCACAATATCAGAAATCAGAAGAGTAAAGCTAGATTGTTATTAGTTCTCAGCGTTGCACATAAAGACAAAATAATACACATTCCAGGGCCTAAAAGGAGATGATGATCTTTGTGTCACTAAACCCACTAAGATGCATCTGAGACCTTGGAATTCAAAGCTTTGTTTTACATAAAAATGCATTACTTAATAAATATTTGAAATTCATAATCAAAGCCCCTTTTTATTTTTAAATAAATTAAAAAGGTTAAAATGTACTGTTCAGGAGACATTGTTAAAGTGTAAGATTCACTTTTGATTCGGAGAAGGCTAAACTGCAAACTAGTCTAATTAGCTAAGTTAATTATGCCTAACACACACAGTTATTTGTGGAGGTAGTCTGGATGTGCATGTTAAGTGTTAACATTAGTGCACTAAACACAATGATTCATAGGTAAGACCCAAACTACAAAACTGCACCTTAAATGTTTATAAAAAGCTTATCACTGAATTATCTAGGAATTCCTAAAAGGAACATTCAATTTGCTGCAGGAAAATAAAGTAAATTAGGTAAGTTTGAAGTACATAAGGAAACAATAAATACTCACACCTAAATTAACAAAAAAATATTTGTTTCCCATAAAATTTCCTTCTGAGCATTCATGTTTTACAGTAAGTCTTCAGCCCCCTGGAAACTAGAGTAGACAGAACCAAACCTGTCAGTCATTGGTATGGGATTAAGCCCTGTGCTCTGCATACTATGCCAGTGACACAGCTTTCTATCTCAGAGTTGTATTAAACATAACATCTTAAAGTTCAGTTTAAGCAGCTAGTTAAAGTTTAAGTAAACGTCATCTATATTTAGGTACCAGGTTAGAGTACCAGCTAAAAATCATTTGTCTCTAACACTCGAGAGTGTGAACAATTGGACAAATCATACATTTTTATATCCTGATCTCTAAAACCTAAAGTGGGATTTTAATCAGCAGTGCATCAATTCAGGGACAGGAAGTATTTTGTGAAAAGGATTAAAATATATTTAATACTTTATACACAGAAAAGCCCCTAGGAAAAAAATATCTGAGGCAATAAGCCTGCAATACTTTTCTGCAGTTGCTGTTAGCTGAGTGTTACACCTTTAAGGTGTATTTTGGTAAGGTGCAGAATGACTACCAGAGTTTGCTACTTACATTTCCTGGTACAAGGTACCCAATCTTTTGGCCCTGGAAATAGCTATTGCACAAAGAAAATGAGTTCTTAATGATAATGGAGTGAGTTCTGATTTGTATACCTCAAATATACATAACTTGATCCATCTGGAATGAAGAATGTCTTTAAAGCTCATGATACAGCACAAATTGTGCTGATTACCTCCTGAAGCTTTTAAGTCATTTCCTATATTCTCATGACTCAGCACACATCCAGGTTATACCAAAATTTCTTTCAAATGCAATGACTTAAAATGAGATAATGGAAAAACGATCTCATGACCAATGGAAAATTATGCTGACCTTTGAAAGGTCTGTGTTGTTTGCCAGTAGCAATCAGACCTCCATCTCAACAGACAGAGCCCCAATTTTGTTAGGAGCCATGTGTACACAATGAGAAAGACAGTACCTGCCTCAAAGAGCTTTAAATCTAAATAGAGAAGACAAAGCAGGCGGGGGTAACAGAGGTATGGGGAAATGAAATTAATTGATCAAAATCAGTAGCAGAAACAAAGCAAGTCAGTACCAGATTTAGGAATAAAACCCAGATTTCCTAACTCTCAGCCTACTATGCTATCCACTAACATGCGTCTCTCATGAGACATTAGGAGGATTTTAGTCTAGCCAATTAACCTTATATCCTGAAATGTCAACGTGAATAAGTCTATCGGGGAAAGCTGGTAGCAACCCTTGTATTTGTCAAACATTTTCCATTATGAATTATTCTTTTGGCCTTTTCTTTCAGAAGCATTACTACCTCCACTGTTTGCATTAGAATTTTGAAGTTTGGCAGAGGAAATCCCATCAAGCTGCAGAAGTGCTTTTTCTTTGTCCCATTAAATTCCATTCAGATTTGACTGAAATATAAAGTGTTAAAAACTACCATTTCCATTCACTCAATGGCATTCCTCAGGAAAATTTTAGCAGACTCCCTGCCAAAATAACTGAACATTCTGAACCCAGTCTCATGAAGCTGTCAAAGCAATAATAATAGCACTGCCACCACACAAAAAACACACTCCATTGATAACACCAGGGAGTTGCTGCAGAAGCTGGAGCATAGAGAAAGAAAGGAAGCCAGGGCTAGACTCTCCACTCCATAAACGCCTGAATCCAGCACACGACCCCTCACTCACTGGGCATATTATGGGAAAAAAGCACTCCCACCCCCGAGGCAGGGAGAGATATGGGCTGGACTCCCCTCAACCATCAGCACACAACATTATAGGCCCATCCCCAAACTGTGAGGCTGGGAGAAAAAAAGCAGGCTGAGTTTTCCCTCCAATCACTCCCTGGACCCAGCAACCTATCCCCCAACTTATCCAAGGTGGGAAAACCACCTTGTACTGTTTGTCACGCGGGCTGGCTTGAGTGTGGTGGCATTTAGTATATTGTGTGACATTAGTATGGCGGAATCATGATAATGCATGTGAGATACATCATGTCAGGTACCGTTAGAAAGAATATATCGTGCTGAGTAAGATACTAATGCTTATGTTCATGTATGTAAAATGAAAGTTATGGATGTATTGCTATTTCTGTATGTCAATTTGGGCTGGCTGCGACACACCCCAGATAGAGAGGCGGCAAGACAATAGCCTGCTTAATGGCCCATTGAGGCACTCACAGATGGGAGGGGCCCAAGCACACCTGAAGAGCCACCAGGATTGGCCCATGTGACTCCGGACTCCAGTTTGGGTCTTGTGACTGTCCACAGGCCGCATGGCCGGGAGAGGGGGTTTATAAGATCAAACCACAGGATCCCATTTGGTCTTTGCTCCTGTCCAGTCTGCAGACACACACCTATCTCTGGATCAATTCATCTTGCAACTGAACCGAAGGACCTAGACCCATTTGAACCAGAGGGAACTATACAAGCCTGCAAATCCACATTTCTTCCAGAAACCTGATGTATATGGACTTTTAATCATTTGTATATCTGTGATTTGCTTTAACCCTTTAACATTTCTCTCATGGTTTTTCTTTCTTTCTTTCTTTTTACAATAAATCTTTAGTTTTAGATACTAAAGGATTGGCTGGCAGCGTGATATTTTAGGTAAGATCCAAACTTATACTGATCTGGGGCTGACCCTTGGGGTCAGAGGGAACCTTTTTAGTAAAGAGCATAGAGTTATAGTAACTGGTCTCTTTACTGGACCTAGTGCTGATTTGGGAGCCAGGAACTGGAATGCAGTAAAGGGGGCTGTGGGCATTTGTGGACTGGCTTCTTGATATCCAGTGTGGGGAAATCAGAAGCAGTTCGTGGCTGGTTGGGAAGCCGGACTTCAGTGTCACCCACCAGCGCGGGGAGAATCGGCTATCCTTTTGCAGCCTGCCCTGACCTTGGCATTATCAGTTGGCTACCTTGGGCACGGACGGGTCACACTGTTGTCAACTAAATGTAGTTAGTCCTATAAGTCAAGCAGCAACGTATAAGAATGTCTACACTGGAATCAGGAGATCTGACTGCAGCACATGTAGGCATACCTAAGCTAGCTTTGATCAAATTAGCTTCCTAAATATAGTAGTGAAGCCACAACAGCACAGGTAGCAGCATGGACTAGCTGTACGAATATGTACCCAGGGTCCTGAGAGGGCCTGTACATGGGCAGTTAGCATGACACCACCCATAGCTTCACTGCTATATATAGCATGCTAGCTTGGGTGCACCTATGTAAACAAAGGTTTGAATGAGCTCTCCCCTGACATCTAGTGATGAGCTGTGTGGGGAAAAGACTTCAGGGCCAGACTGTATTTACATGGACACACCTAATTTGCTTAGGTATCCAGCAGACAGAGCTGCTGTCCAAGTAATCAGTTTTGACTGGTGCTGGGTAACAAATCACTTTGGAATTGAATGTAGGGGATATGAAATGTTATCTTTATTGTATGAGTAAAGGGCAGCAGGACTGTTCGTAATCTATCCTGATTGAGGGGGTCACTTCCAACTAAACTGCACTCACTAAGCAGGGGATTCGGATCGCAGGTCCTAGTGGAGGGGAGAAAGGGTGGGGACAGGTGTTTCAGCCTGGTGGTGTGGACTCTGCCTAAGACTCATAGGCACCATTTGAACTTCCACTGTTTAAAGAAGGAGCCAATTAGGTTCCATTGAGGAGGTTCCCCCAATGTTGCTGAAATCACTGAGATCTGGGTGGAACCTTTAAAGACCAACTCGCAGAGGTCACAGTAGAGAAGCAGATGGCAGCAGAAGGTGACAGCATGCCGCCACTGGTGGCAGAGCAGACAACAGCATGGTGGAGTGAATGGTGGCATGACAAATGACAGCAGCAGAATGAACGACAAGAGCAGCGGTGGCAGCAAGTAGCGACCCGGAGTCAACTGCAGCAACTGTGAGCCAGTTGTGACAGCAGCAGCAGTAGAAACATTGCTCAATGTTTCTTCCCCAATCCTCCAAACGGTTAGGTGAACCACATGAACACACCTCTGAACTCTGGGTCTTCGCTGATCAAGGACAGCAGCTGAGAGTGGGGTACAGTGGAGGGAGAAGGAAGGGGCATGTTAAAAGAACATTTGTTTGTTGGACTTTCGCAACACAAGAAATGGTGGCCAAGGACACTGCCCAATATACTCTGGGGTGGGAATTTTGCTCATGGTCAGAGGTGTTTGAATCATGATTATGGTGTTTTCCCAAATTAAAGGTTCATTTCCCCTTTTAATAAAGTTTTTTCTGCTATACACAGACTCAGTGGTTGCGAGTGGGAAGTACTGCCTCTTACAGGTGCCCATGGGTGGTATTTAATTTTCTCAGATTACTGAGTGGGAGCTTGAGCTTGTTCTGTGTTGTATTGTTCAGAGAAACCCCCAATATTGAACCCAGCCCTTGTTGCTGTCATCTCAACCTGCCAGAAGCGTCACAGCTACATGTACTGCAATCACATCTTCCAAAAGCAGTGTAGTCATATCTGTGTTGTAATGCTGAAGGTTCAGGGCTCAAACCCTGCTGATGATGCATGATATGGGAAAGGGTGCTGTTAGAGTTGCACATCATTTTTTTCCCTTTTTTCTGTAATAAGCCTAGGAAGTTACACACAAACTACAGTTAAAGACTATCATTTAGGTTACAATCAGACACTCAAAAGTTAGGAAAGGCTATCTTGAATTATAGTTCCCTGTGCAACTTAAATTCTGCCCCACTGTATAATCAATTCAGTGAATTGATCGTTTTACAATCAAAGCAAGCATAATCAGACCCTTAAACTGCATTTTTCCCAGTTTTCAGCAAGACACTGGGTATCACTGTCAGAGATGGGGCCAGTAGTTTGCAACTATTTAAGGTCTTCAAAGTCTGATTATTCTACCACCGAAGTCAGGGCAAAACTCCCATTAAATTAAGTGGTGATCTACTTGTGATTTGACCTTTAAGATGATTGATATTACTGCAGTCCATGTGGATGATGATAGAATGAGCTTCTAGATCAATTAATTTTATCTTTAGACACAGTAATAGAATTAAAATGAAAAAATCAAAATCAGGTTCTTTGCTTGCTGTTAGCAATATGAAAAAGGCAACAAGAACACCATAATGGGAAAAGAATTTTCATCTTCATGAACAGATTGGACTGCTGTTCCAATCATCAAATAATTCATGTTTCTTAAAATTTACCCCCATCTCTCAATATGAAGCAATTAAAAACCAATCATTAAGCCCCCTGGTTTATCACAAATCTATATCAAATGCCATCAAATTAATTAAAAAACAACTATTGAAAAATGTGAACTGCTGGCTTCAGAAGTCTCTACTTGTCAGTTTCCTCTTGCTAGTTTCACTGTGTAGATTTGATGAACTTTCATCGCAAAAGACAATGCTTTTATGTAACAGGATATAAAATTAGATCCCCAATTTCCTGATAAATGCCACACTGATAACCATAGAAAAAATATCCAAACTACTTTACTGATATGGCAATTGTATTTTTTCAAATTTGTGAGGAGGTGATCATTAGGCTCCACAATCAATCCTGGATTATGTCTATGTACAGCTAAAGCATAAGTGTTCTCTGAAACAGTTTATATTAGAGGTTCTCTAGCAGTGGTTCAGGTACCACCAAGTATGAAGTGGAAGGTAGATCACACCTAGTGAGGACTCTTCCTTATTTCAAGCTGCTAACTGCATTGCAAAAAATTCTTAAAATATTTTCAAAATATTTTCATAGTACAGTTTTTTGTAAGTAATTGTTCTATTTGCCACAATTATATTCTGCAGTCTTAAATGGAATGGAGGTGGTTCATGTGATTACAAAATGCAGAGGAGGCGATACACAGGGCAATCTTTGTATTAAACTGTAGTCCATGCTAAGAATAAAAGTTTCAGAATCCTTGGTCTAGATCACCTTACATAGGTATGAATTATCTTCCATTGATAGTCAATGTACTATATAAAATATAAAATAGTAGGAAAACACAGACAAAAGAACACTATTAGACAGAAAGCTACATAATGTAGAGCAATGGTTCTTAATCTTTCCAGACTACTGTACCCCTTTCAGGAGTCTGATTTGCCTTATATAGCCCAAGTTTCACCTCACTTAAAAACCACTTGCTTATAAAATCATACAAATATGCAAAAGCGTCATAGCACATTCACTGAAAAATTGCTTACTTTCTCATTTTTACCGTATAAGTATAAAAAAATCAACTTGAATATAAATATTATACTTACATTTCAGTGTATAGTATATAGAGTGGTATAAACAAGTCATTGTCTGTTTGAAATTTTAGTTTTTACTGACTTCTCTAGTGCTTTTTATGTAGCCAGTTGTAAAATTAGGCAAATTTCTAGATGAGGTGATATAACCCCTAGAAGATCTCTGTGTACCCTCAGGGGTACACATATCCCTGGTTGAGAACCACTGAAGAACTAAATACTCTAATTAACTGAATTGTGCTGTTTTAACAATAAAAATGCACTGTTTCCTCTTTCTACTCAGTATCTAAATTGTTTTCTTATGATTTAAAAAACCACAGTAAATTTTAATTTCCCGAGAGTATATGTTTGCCTTTCCCAGACCTAGCATCAGTTTCTTCCATGACCTCACAAATGAAGAACTAGCTAAAATAAAGTCAAAACCTCCAAACAGAAAGAAGCAGAGGTTTAAAAAAGGTTTCCCTTTCCATCTTAACTCTCGTGCTGAAGTAAGTATTTAAGACAAATATATTTACATATCCAATTCAACTTTTTAAAATGTCAATTTGAAAAGAGGTTCCCTTCCACTAAGGAATTCAAACAAAGCATATTTAAACTCAATTTTAAAACAGTACAGTAGAACCTCAGAGTTACGAACACCAGAGTTATGAACTGATCAGTTAACACACACCTCATTTGGAACTGGACGCATGCAATCAGGCAGCAGCAGAGACAAAAAAAAGCAAATACAGTACAGTACTGTGTTAAACGTAAAACTACTAAAACAATAAAGGAAAAGTTTTTAAAAAACTGACAAGATGAAGGAAACTGTTTCTGTGCTTGTTTCCTTTAAATTAAGATGGTTAAAAGCAGCATTTTTCTTCTGCATAGTAAAGTTGAAAGCTATATTAAGTCAGAGTTTATTTGTAAACTTTTGAAAGAACCACCATAACATTTTGTTCAGAGCTACGAACAACCTCCATTCCCAAGATGTTCATAGCTATGAGGTTCTACTGTATTTTAAATATGGTTCTTAGACAGTTTAGCCTTGTCTACACTGGCCAGCCAAACCAAGTTAGAAACTGTCCAATAAACAGTTTTCAAACACTCTTTAAAAGGAAGTGTAGCAAAGACTAAAGAATATGTATTTAGGAACAAAAAAGGAACTGAAATAGATTCAGTTATTCTAACCGGCTAGCACATTCTGCTCTAAATGTACTTTAAATCATCCACATCCATCACAGTACTCAGTCCAGTTTCGGACCTAATCCAATGAAGTGTTAGAACCTGGCATTGTGAACTCCTTGGAGTATAGGCATTTTAATATGTTTAGCATGGACACCTATCATGCTATATAAATAATACACAAGCACGTGTGCTTGTAAAAATACCAATACAGAAAAGGATATTTTCCTTCTACAGTCTGCATCCTTCTGCACACTGAATGAAATAGTTAGCAATAGCACTTCAAATTTAGTGAATTCAGGATGTGTTGTGACAACAACTACTATTTATTTGCAAAATGGAGCATTATCATATATGTACATATATATACAAAAATGTATATTTTTATAATGTTGTACATTTTTAAAATGTTTTTATCTTAAAATCATAAGATATTGTTATTTGCAGTGACTATTAATGAAGCGTATAGAAAGTTTTGTACCATCAAGAGGTCACTGTTTAGAGATCCTCAAAACATGAGTTTTTTCACTTTAAGTTACAGCCATTATGTTTTATGCACAACAATTTCACACCAAGTCTGATCTACCAGACAACTATGGTAATGCATGCATAATGACCTATCTGTCATGCACGCGCACACACAAATCTGAAGACAAAAGTGGCAAATAATATTTTTATGGTCACTTTTGTGATATAATTAGTCTCTAGGTTTAAATTGAAGATTACTGGCATAGACACAGGAAAACAATTGCCACAAGAGAATTTTACATCTTTAGATTATGTTCCTGGGAATAAAAATTAAGAAAGATCAGAAAGCTGACAAGATAAATACACTGCACCTGATATTTACTTTACATGTCCATTATAACACAGAAGAACAAATGTACGTGTCAAAATGCATGTTTTGACAGGTATATTACTGTACTCTGTACATGCATACACCATGTACATCAAAGGAATATAATTGCATAAACCCACTATACCTTTGTGCTCCCCAAATAAATTACCATTGAGTGAATCAACTATACAGGTAGTGACATAATCCTTTATAATATCACATTAGAATTCTAATGCAATCATGGCATAGAGACCTTCCCTTCACTCCCCACCCTTCACTGTGATAGTAATGCATGCTGGTATCATGAGGCTGTTCCTGCACCTGCATGTTAGTTCTGCTGAATGGGCAAGATTGATAAACTCAGTACCACAACTGTATTGTCAAAGCAAGGAGTCTGAGCTCTAAACTAGGCAACTAAGGGAGGAAGATGACAAGGTAAAAAGAGCGCGTGTTCTAAATTCACTTATCTCCAAAGTCTACCATAAATTTCAAACAAGCCATAAAAAAAACTGAAACCTGAAAAAGCAAATTGTCTTAAGTGGGTCAAACTCCCCGCAGCCTCTTTATATGCATTGTTTTGCATGCCACAGCCTGCCCTTTCAAGTAGAGCTACCATGAAGGGGAAGAAATAGGTCTTATCAGTACACAGGAATAATATCCAGGGGTGGGGAGGGGGTGAGAAGTTCACATACATCTAATGAATATTATTGTGAGCTAGTATTTTAAGTACATTGTGCAGAATATCTGAACTAGTATCATTGTGAGAACATCTAAACAATCAAAACTAGTATCGCACAGTAAACATGCATGCGCATGCTTACCTTCACTCTCCTGTAATGGTAGGACTGGGAGTGTAATAGTCATTACCTTGACTACTAACTTTCTTTTTAAGAAGGGAAGCTGACAATAGAGAGAAATCTGAGTAAGGAATGAGAACATGCCAAATATTGTGAAGCAGCATTTTCAACTGCCAACTGGAGAAAACAAAACATTCAGAGATGCATTTCAACAGTAGTGTTTTCTGTCAAACAATGGACAGCAACCTGGTTTAAGAAAAAAGTACCAGGCTGCATTTTTATTTAATTCTGCATGCACACACACTCAGCTACATACACAACAGCAGTTTACTCATTAATGAAGGATTCTATAAAATACAACATTCCCAAAGGCTACAGAGTAAGCATCAAATTATTATAAACAGATAAAAGCTTTCAAGAAGAATGTTAATATATTCATTAGTATTAGCTATGCTATTAATTGACGTTTGTTAAACAACAAATATTATCTATACATAAAACAACCTCCATGCAGGGTTTATCAGATGCTCAAGTTATGATTTCCTAAAATGTTTATACTTGATTTTCAGCTCAATGTAAAATAAACCCTCACTTAGCAAAAGCCTGTGGAAATTATAGAGGAGACAATTTAATAACATACATGTACATAAATTAATCTTCTTACATTGCAACAGCCTCATAACATGCTCTGAATTTAAGAATTGATTGTTAATGAATTATGATTTAAAAATCCTTATTCACCACCATGCTATTTCACATCACACTTCAGCTAAGCCCTATATAGTGGGATAGTATTTTTTTCTGCCTTGTGGAGTAACTGTAGACTATGGTCTTCATTTCTCATTTCCAAAGACATCAGTGAACACAATTTGGGAAAAGGGTTAAGAGAGTTCTTTACGTCTCTCAGCAGTAACCCCAGGTTAGGATAAGGAGCGGAGCTGACTAATTCCAAAAAGTGGTGTTACAAAGTAATCTCTGAACCCTAAGAACGTCTACTTTAACACAAAGGCCTGGGGACAGAGCAGGGGATCAGTAAGGTATTCTCTCATGTTTTTACACTGATATGGAGAATCCCAGATGACAGAAATGAATCAAACATACAGACCATTACTAATTTCAGGCACTACCGCACCTTAAGTTCACCATTTCTATAAAAGGTAACAAATTTGCAGTTGCTGGTGGGTGTCAATTTTAAATAAAGTATTGCAGAGTATAATGTAAAGAACCATCTCCCTACTTCCAGGCAATTATCACAAAGCAGACATGAGCATAAAACACAGAGTAACCTGGGTTAAGTAAACAAACAAACACTATTGTAGGTTTCCTTTAAAAATTATATATTCTCTCAAAATGAAAAGCCAAGTAGGATTTTAAAATAGAACATTACTAGACACGCAAGGGTATAAGAGGAAGAATTATCTTGTCATTAAGACATTGGACTGGGACTTGGTGATAAGGATCACTGGTAACGCTTTTCTTTGTTCTCCAAACCTTGCCTTTGCAATACAGGCAACAACTTTTAGAAGCCCATGAACCCTAAAAAAATTAAATATCAATTATTTCAATATATATTAATATGCATAAGTATACAATCATATATATTATACACACACGCGCGCACACACACACACCTGAATGTCCTGCCACAGTTAAAATACATTCTCCACACTTAATCATCCCATAACATGGTTCATATTCATAGGTCCCATGGCGCAAAATTTTTAAATTGGAAACTACAGGTGCTGTATCTTTCTTTGTAGTCACAGAATACTTTTTTGCTGTATGAAAGTGGAACTATCAAAGAACTGAACTTACAAGTACCAAAAAAGCTATTTCAGTATTCTGTTGTTCCCTAGCAACTAGAATCTGCTGATATTTTCTCATCACAAGTGGGTAATATGGATAAAATCTGTTGTGTTTCAGTGCAGTCATGTGTCAATGAAAGCCGTTCTGCACAGCAAAAAGCAACAAGCTATAAATAATATGGCAAGCCAGGAGATATGTTTTAGGAGATGTAGACATTGGCTTTGACATCTAAATTGATAATTATTGTATTTAAATCAAGAAGTTTGTTAAACCTGTCATCTGGAGAACACACATTACACTTGATATTTACTAAAACCACCACATAAGGGTCAAGTAACATACTAACAAGTCTGCCTCACCTAATTATTAAGGGTCACGTTCCAGCTCCCTGGTGAATATAATTCATACTGGGATTCCAGAATACTTGTGCATACAAAAAAAAGAGATTATCTGACTTAACTAGCCAAGATAAGGACTAGTTATTGAAAAGAGGAAAACCAGTTCCTACACATTAACTCCCTTTTTCTCAGAGAAACATGTCTCTTAGACTTCAATATAGGGAAATGAAAACCAATGAAGACAAAGGAAAAGCAGAAAATTCCTACTAAATAATCATTCTAGCTCAATAAATTATACCTCTATCACAGTACAGAGATTTCTAATGAATAATACTTCAAAAGAGAACAGCAAATAAAATGTGTATAGCGCTCTGTAAATATGTGAATGCTTGACCAAATTTTGGCATAAAATTTCTCTCAAAGAAGCAAATATTTTCCATCCAAGAAGCAGCTTTCTCAAGGAGTTTGCTTTAATTCTTTGCAGAAGGAGATGTTTGCTACATATGACTCAGATAAAACAGCTTAGTCATATGGCAATTTTGAAATCTTTTTGTCTTGTATCTGAGATGGAAAGCTACAAACAGCTATGTTTTCCTGAAATCCTCTGTCCTTTTAAAATAAGTCTTAGTAGCTTTCTTTACATCTAAAATTATGCCAGATTTTCCTTTTCATAAAAAGAATTTGGGCAGAAAAAATCTGATCTATTGGAAATGTCTAAAGTTCAAATATCCTTGATGACGTAATGGGGAAAATATCTTCTTAACAGATTAAGAAAAATACAATATAGCTCAAAGTGATAAGACAATGCCTGATTTAAATTTTCCATTTTGGGCATTCCATAATAGAATGAGGGTTTTAATTATCAAATGGTTTTATAAACTCAGCTATCCTCCACCCCCAATGTTAAACTGAGCAGTTTAACATCTAACAGAGTTCTATCCCCGGCTGTGTTACCAGTCTGGTGGCTGACCTTTCATGCCTCGGTTTCCCCGTCTGTAAAATGAAGATAATGATACTGCCCTCCTTTGTAAAGAGCTTTGAGCTCTACTAATTAAAAGAACTATATGATAAGTTGGTATTTCTAATATCCTGCTTATGGCTGTTAAGAGTTACTTAACCCTACAGGTATTTAGCCTAAGAATTCCAGACTTTCAGGAGTGACAGTTTTTCTACATATCAACCCTTGAACCTCATCTAAATCCTAGTATACTTTCAGAATTTGTATTTTTCTGCTACTTTAGAATCTTAGCTAGAAGTACCAGAAAAGGACTCTCTTTGCTAATTTCTCCTGGTTAGATTTAGAATATCTATTTTATAACTAAGAATTCATACCACACCCATAGTTTCAGTGTTACATTTAAAAGATATAGGTCACAGAAGCAGACAGTCACAGTCAAATGATACCAGGGGGTGGGGAGGACATTTAGATGCTTGTATAGTGTCCTACTAAATTAAAAGAGACCCCAAATTTAATGGAAGGTAATTGTCTCCAGTGGGGGATTACACCAAACCCTTCCAAACCATGTATCTATTGGAGAGATGAGCAGTAACTGTCAATTAGGCCATCAATATTAAGTTAACTACTCCTCCCCATTAGGTTTGTGTTGCAGCTTTCAACACCTTGTAAATCTTGCAACATTAATATTCTGATGGATTTTTTTACCTGCACTTTTACAGCATTTTCCATTTGAGGATCTCAAGCTATTATATTATTCTCTTAACGTGTTTCTACCATATGAAAGGGTTATTATTTTATTATAATTCTCCTCTGAAAACACTATTCTAGTAGGATTCCAGCTCCCAATGCTTGTTTTCTCTGGTACAAAATAGGGAGAACCTCCCCCAAAAGCACTGAGGTTTTTGGTCCCTAAATACAATTGTATTGGGTCAGGGAGCTAGAAATTACTTCTGACTATTGGTCACATGCCACCAAGACTGCTACCACTGTCTTCAGAACCTAAATGCATTTCTGGCGGGAAATGAAGAGTCTACGAAGAAAAAAGTTAGCCAATCACAAATCAATGTTTGAAAAATACCTTAAACAGAACAATGAAAACTAAGGGCTAGATGCACAAATGGAGTAAAGCAGCGGTTCTCAACCGGTGGTACGCGGAAGACAGCTCAGTGGTACACGAGACGAACCTTGCCGCCGATTCCGCCGCCGAGAAAGCTCGCCGCCGCCGAATCCCCCCCCCTGCCGCTGCCGAAAGTCCCACCCACCCTGCCGCCGAAAACGGTCAAACGGAGGCAGGGTTTCGGCAGTGGGCATTGATCTCTCCACACAACCCCGCCGCCGCCGAAAGTGTTCCCCCCGCTTATTTACCGAGTTCCACTCGGGCCAGGTACAGTCAGGTGAAGTGGTACTTGACCTGACTGTACCTGACCCGAGTGGTACTCAAGAAAAAAAGGTTGAGAACCACTGGACTAAAGCATCTAACTGCCTTTAGGCATTTAAATCCAACATTTAGGCACCAGCTGCCTAAATCAAACCCCTGCTCAGCTGTTGCCTAACTCTATAGGCACCTAAGTTTCATGCACACAGACTGGGATCCTCATATGGGCGTTCCCCCACACAGCTCGCTTGCTGGATCCAATCCAGGTGCTCTGAGCACACCTAAAGCCATACAAAAAAGGCAGGAAGTGGCAGCGCCCCCTTACAACTGTTATCCCAGTGGTTAGAGTACTTTCTCAGGATCCAGGTTCAATTCCATCTTCTGCCTGATATGGAGCAGGGATTTGAACTTGGAACTTCCCCAGTCCCAGAAGAGTGTGCCTATGGGGTATTTTCAATCTCTCCTGTTGATGCTGTTCCACTGTGTATAAATAAATGTGTGCTGGGAGCAGGGGAGCTGGAACCTCCCACATCCGAAATAAGTGCCCTATCCACAGGGCTATAGAGTTATTCTCACTTTCTCTAGCCCAGTGACTAATTATTTATATACAGTGGAACGGAGTAAACAGGAGAAATGGAGAGAAACCTGCTGCTGAATACACCATAGTCCAGTGATTACAGCACACTCTTGGGGAATGGAAAGGGAACCAAGTTCATATTCCTGCTCCACATCAGACAGAAGGCGTAACTGAACCCAGGACTCTCACATCCTGGGTGAGTGCTCCAACCAATGGACACATCATCACCACCTGTGTTCTTTGCAAAAATGGCTTAGTCGCCTAACTCCAGAGGAGCATTCATAGTCATGAACCCGCTGCGATGATAGAAGATAAGCTCCTTTGAGCTTAAAGTTCCTTTGGCTCCTGGGCCCAACCCCTCTCCTCAATATTTCCTATTGGCTTGCCTAGGTAGGCCCCTGATCAGTGCTGACTCTTTTTTTAAAATCACATTTTATTCGCTTACTTCTCCCCATATATCGTATAGGAGGCCTAGACATCTGACTTCGAGCTGTAAATTTCATTAGATGGCAAGACATCTAAAAGTCTGGCACCGCAATGCTGAGCATTACAATACCTACATCCCTTTGGGGATCTAGTCCTAAGTGTAAAATAAAAGCCTCAAAACAGGGTGAGCAGATACCATTCTGACAGGTTATCTCCTGAGAAAGAAACTATAAACTTTAAAAGTACCATCTGGGCAGGATTCTCACTTCTAAGAGTAAATATCATGAGAGCTGTCTCAAAAGTACAACTGTAACAGCAAGAACTAGACCAATGCCAGAAGAGTGAATAAAAAGGGTTTTCTTTTTTAAAGATCAATAATCATGTTTAAACTGCTGGCTTGCCTACAGGATATGTCCAAAACACACACTTCAAAATCTTCAACTCAAATACACAGCATCCTAAAAGAAAGCTTTACGGGGTAGGAGGGCATGGGCTCCTCTACATCATTAAAAGCTTCTGGAAGACAGACTGTGAAGCAGGATTCCTCACTAAAGGCGCAATCTAAATAATGCTTTGTAAATGTACAACCTGTTTTGCACATATCTGAAATGGAAACATGCTCAGGCGCAGAGAGTGGAAGCTAACTTGTCTCAGATATGACTGTCTGGTTTAAAATCAGACACTGCATGTTGCCAGCAAATAGCTATTTTTACATGGTCCCCTTAATGACACACTAGCCAGGGACCAGGTGTCAAATGATAGAAGTGTTTTAATCAGAACCTTTTAGCATCAAGTGTATGGAAATACAAACAAATCCAGTGTACATTTTTGAAGCGCTAAAATTAACAGCTGAAAATATTTAAACATTTAACCCTCTGTTTTAAATCTGTATCCAAGTTTTCAACTCATGTTAAGCTTTAGTTCAAGGGCAATTGAAATGGCCAAGATGTTAAACTCTCAAAAAAGAGTTTCGCCCAATGGAAATGTCAGTTTCTTTCTTACAAGACTAACAAGTTACAATTTAAAATTAACTTGATGCACACACAGGCTGCACCAAACCTACGATAGTTCTCTTCATTTTAAAAAAGATGAGAGTCCTGTAGCTCCTTTAAGACTAACCAATTTCTGCAGGCATAAGGGTTTCAGCCCATGAAAGCTTATGCCCGCAGAAATTTATTAGTCTTTAAGGTGCTACAGGACTCTCGTTGTTTTTGCTGTATACAGACTAACATGGCTACCCCTCTGGAACGTCTCTTCATTTTCTCTTTGTTTCACATGATTTTAAATAATACAATGAATTGTGCCATCGTTTAGAAGTTAGATAAAACTAAAATTATGTACATTTTTAAGAGAGTCAACCCCACCATTATCCTATTTCAAACATTAAACTTTGTATTAAAGCTTATTGGAGGGTTTAGTTCATAAGTAAATCAAATCAGAAGTGTTTCCAATTTAACAGTTAAGAGTGCATCTCCATTATTTTCATGCTGCCAATTCTGATCAGTTTGAAATAACTGCAAAATGAAATCTAAATGCAGTCAAATTCAGTATTACAGTACAGCAAGATAGAAACTCTAGTGACTTTACAAGTACCGCCTGAAGATAACTATACAGCTCCTCTGATAGTATTTGGTAAAGGTCAAACTCACATATAAATTCCCTTAGGGCTTGTCTACACATGGGGCTTAGTTCACACTGAGCTGATGCACACTGGGTGGCGTGCAATATGTAAGCCACACTAACAGCATGTAGACAGAGCTGCTGCACCCTCTGAATTTGCATCGTGTACACATAGCAGGGGCTTGGTGCACACGAAGAATAAATCATATGGGCAGGTATCCCATGGTCCTTTGCTTCACTGCTGAGTCATGTGCATTCTGGGATGTTTCTTGTTGGTCTGCTTCCCCAAAATGCACAGCAACTAGTTGGAGGCCAACAGAATTCTGGGACTTGATGGTCAAGCCCCAGAAATCCCATAATTCCATTCCATCCGTCCCATGCTTCATTTCTGGTCTCTGTGTTTAAAAACGGGTGAAGGGCCAGAATTTGCCCATTTGCTCCTTTACTCTAATACATCAACATTAGCGCAGTATTGCTGAAGAAGCCTTACAATATGTCTCAGACAGCTGCTTCCAATCAATTTGGCTTCAGAGCAGCAAAAGGGCACACTGGTAAATAGACAGGCTGCTTGCAGATGCCACTAAGCAGTGCAGAATAGCAGTTGGAGGACTGTAGAAGAAGTCCACAGCAGCACTGCGTGCAAATGAACAATATAGTCTGCACTGACTCAACTTGTTTCAAATAATAGTATGCTTTGAAAGAGAACTCCAGAATTCACACTAAATATGGAGTTAGTGCCTTTTAAGGGTTTGCATCACGTGTACACAATCTTTTTCAGTCCACACTAAAAGGTAATCAATTTAAGACTTGATATAAGAGAGCCAATATTGAAATCAGATGATATCACAAACAGCAACATTATATCAAAATGTGAGATTATTCTCCAACACCAAATAAAAACAAGGCAGTTACACATTTTGATTACTAACCTTACGCAAAAACTGCAATGACTTTGAAAAAAGCAAAAAGATTTCAATGGTTATCACTTAACTGTTGCGCTTGGGGCAAACTGTTTTAAATAGACTGCTACAAAGCTTTCAAAAATTGTACTCATTGACTAAACTAAGGATGCCGCAAGCTTCAATTATACTGTACAGCATTAATGACAGCATTAGCATAAGAATATATCACTATATGTTAACTAAATACAAATACCTCCTTCTGCAGATTGTCTCAGACTACAAACTTGAACTACTATAACCGAAAAATAGCATGCCAAACAGAGCTGCTTCCACAGCAATCCCATTGTGTACCTTTAATTGTTTAAGCAAAAAACTTTGTATTCTCAGCCTTACACCTTGAGTTTAACATACCAATAACTTAAGGATAAAAAGGCTTTAAGAACACTTTAATATTTTGCATGTCTTCTCATTTTCTACATTATCTATAACCAGAGTTCTTCCATGGCAGCAATCCCTAAATTCTACTTACTTAAGTTACTTTTATTGTCATGAAATACCCTTTAATTCCTAGCCTCCCCAGCCCCTCAAATAAACACACATGTACAGATGGTAGTTTAAAATACTCAGTGACAAAGTTTAATACAATACAATGTTCCATTCCTACAGCCTCCTAAGTAGTAAAGAGGGGAAGAGACTCCATGCAATCAAAAAAATATATAAAATGTAAGATGAAAGAAAGGTTGGCAATAGAGGTGTGGCAAAATTAAATAAATATTTTAAAGTAAATCAATTTTTTAATTTGATCTCTTCACCACTCATTTATATTGCAGGTGTGCTTAGGAGCCCGAGTTACGGACCAAGGCCCATTTCACTAGTTAGTGTAAAAACAGCATTCCACAGATATAATGGCAATGCAAGTTTCTGGGAATAGAAACAGTTACCATTTGTCTGTTTTTTCAAAATAAACCAGTTTTGAGACTCCTTCTTCAATCCTTTTAGACGGGATTAGGCAATGGGACATGCTTTCCCAGTTCCCTCTACAGGCTAATGGGATGGAGAATAGTTTGTCAAGAGCATCTAACCCTAGAATCATTCCCCAGCACAGCATGGTAGCACAAACCACCTCAAAGTATAGCTTTTAGAGGGTTTTATGCAATGGTATTGCTGACTGGAGACAAAAGAGGTGCCATTTCAAAAGGGGCAACATTAATTTAGTTTGGTACTCCAGTATTACATTGGAGGGGGAGGGTTTGAGGTCTCAGTTAAATCCTCCTACATTAATGAGAACCTATTTTGTCTGAAAAGGAGTTGTAAGGGTACCAGTTAGGGATTAGTATAACTTTAATTCTCACTTAAGATCACTCCCTAAATATTTCCTTTCCTCTCTCTCCCCACCTACAAATGATGCAAAATAGAGTAATATAAAGAAAAAGGTAGTTGTGTACTGATTTAACATCTTCAATTAGAGTTAGGTTACTTTCCACATAAGAAATTACTGCAAAACCCTTGGGATGGGACATATGGGCAGGGCCACTTGCTGTGTAAGAATGCAACTTAGACTGTGGCTACACTAGAGAGCTTAGAGCAGCGCAGCTGCACTGATGTAGCTGCACCGCTGGGAGCTGTCTAGTTTCGCTGCTCCAACGGGAGAGAGCTTAGAGAGCACTTAGCATTAGAGAGCTGTCCCTTCAGCTTCCTTACTCCAGCCCCCGAGAGCAGCGCTAGCTATGTCAGTGGAAAGAGCTCTCCCGCCAACATAAGCGCAGGTGTGGACAGTGCTCTGTCAGCATTAGTTATTTCACTCGGGATAGAGGGATGGCTAATTCACTCCCCTGAACGACATAACTTATGCTGATTTAAGTTGTCGTGTAGCCCCCACTTTAAATAAGGTAGTTACTGAGACATGAGCCTAGTGACTATCTGAGCTATCACAAATGCGCATCTTCAATTAAACAGTCTAAACGGTTATTTATCTTAAAAATATCGCTGGCCGAAGGTTCCAATTTTACTTAAAATTAAGCTCCTTCAGTTTATACTCACGAGTCTTTTTTTTTATTCTACTTTAAACACAGTAAGCAAATTTTGATACTATTTAACTGGAATTCTGCAAACTGACACCCACTAGGTGAAGTGTTCTGACTGTTGCGCATAATGGTGCAGCAGCCTGATGAATTAACAAATGGTTCTAACGCTACAAAACTAGGTAGGAAAAAACATGTACTTACTGCAAGGGCCTTAGAGAGTTTGGTTCTGTAGTTATTTAAAACAATTGCAATAATTTCCGTATGAGGCACATAGGTGAGGGCATCCTGAAGGTAAACTCTTCTTACTCGAAACAAATCTATGGCATCCTGTAAGGGAACCTGGATTTGAGAGGAGAGAAGAAAGAAACCGACTGTAGAAAAGCACTGAACTAGGAAGTGTCAAGTTAGTCTACCGTTACACAGCATCCAAACAATTCATGATTACACAAATGCTTGCTAAAGGGAAGAAATTTTTTTTTAAATACAGATTCAAAAACTGAAGCCAAAGTTTTCAAAATAAGTGCCCCAGGTTTTCAGAAAAGCTGGCATTCACTCTCAGCACACGTTTTGGGGGGGGGGGGGGGGGGGGGGGGGGGGAGAGACCACTTATTTATTTAAGCACCTACTTTTAGATAATCAAGTTTGAAAATTTTGGTGTTGGATCCCAAATCATTCAGAAAATATACAGCTAGACTAAAAGTTATAAATAAAGGAAGGTTACTTGCCTGTAACCAGAATTCTTCAAGATGAGCCTCTATATACACACACACACACACACACACTTGTGGGATCAAGTGGGACCTGTGCTGTGAGCTTCCAGGATCTTCTGGAAAGCAGTATCTATTGGGGCCCCTTGCCCCTCCCTCTTCCTCCCATCCTAGAAGGTTCTGAGGCAGTGGTGGGCAACCTGCAGTCCATCAGGCTTCTGAGTGTGGCCCATGAGACATTTTATTAGAAGTTGCTCACACACATAAAAGAATCATACAAGAAGCGCACTGATTTGACAATTTGTCAAATTTTTGGCAATTAAGTATTTTTGTAATTTTTATGTTATATTATTGTAATATTAAGTAATTTTGTAATGACTATTAATTAGTTAAATTAATCAAGATTATCGGTAGATTATGTAAATTCCTTAATTTAATTAAATTCACACATACAATATTTTTTAATATGCCAACACTGCATAAGCCATGCTTGCGGCTTCAGTCTACTAAGCACAGCAGTGTGCTACTGCCAGTGGTCATGTGTGGTTGTCCTTACCTATGTTACTTTTGCCAGTAATCTGCCCTTAATTTTATCATGGATCGCTTTGTGTTTAAGTGGCATGATAGAGACGGAGGTGAATCAAGTGCAAGATCAAAAGGTACGGAGGAAGATGTAGCCATAGAAGCCGTAGCCAAAAAGAGGAAAATAGGTGACGAAGGCAGAACAGTAAAAGAGAGCTGGGAGCTGGCTTATTTTGTTACTGAACAGAAAGGGAAGCCATTTTGCTTAATTTGCAACAAGATGATATCAGTTCCCAAGAAATACAATGTTCAGAGACATTATGAAACACTCCATTTCTCTCATGTAGCAAATTTTCCGGTAGGTTCTCCCCAACGTGCTTGACAACTTTCAAATCTGAAGGAAGCCATGAAAACACAGAAGCAGGTACTTAGACAAGCATTAAATGAATGTGACGCAGTGACTTTGGCTAGTTTTCATATTGCTTGATTACTTGCAAAAAATGGAAAGCCATTCTCAGATGGCCAATTAGTGAAGCAATGCTGTAATCGAATCCTTAGATGTTTTATTTGATGAACTTAAAAACCAAGAGGAAATTATCGGACGTGTTAAATGTCTGCAACTCAGCAGGCGTACTGAGTGAGAGAGTGAACGACAGAGCTGCTGATCTGGAAAAGTAGTTTTTCATAATTATACATTCAAGCGAGGCCATCAGTATAGCGTTAGATGAATGCAAAGATATTAATGACATTGCTCAGCTCTGCATCTGGGTTTGTTGTGTTGATGGTTATCTAAATGTGACAGAAGAATTTTTAAATCTCTTGGGAGTACATGGGTGATCACAAGGCTCAGTTTTTTTCGAGGCATTTACTGAATTTTTCAAAGAGCATGGATTACCTTTGGAAAAAATTGTATCAGTTACAACAGATAGGTGCCCGTTCTATGACAGGAACACACAATGGATTGGTGGCTTTCTTGAAAGCTTATGTACCTGACGTATTTGGTGTGCACTGCATAATACACCAAGAAGTGCTCTGTGCTAAACTTGGCAAGGGAGACAGACTGAAAGCTGTAATGGACAAAGTGGTACAGATTGTTAATTTCATACGCGCTCTCCCCCTGCATCACTGTCAGTTTGTGGAACTTTTGGAAGAAATTGAAACAGAATATGGAGATCCCATCATGCACACTGAAGTGCACTGGCTAAGCCATGATAAAGTACTGGACCGCTTCCTGGTACTTCTACCGACTATCAAGCAGTTTCTTGCTCAGAAATCTCAAGCGTACCCAGAGTTAGAAGATGAAACTGGATTTTGGATGCGTCTTTTCTCGCAAACATCACTGGTCACCTGAACACGCTGAACGAGTCATTGCAAGGGAAAAATCACCTCTTGTCCACACTAATTGTTAGTGTCAGAAAATTCATGCTACAGCTGCAGTTGATGTCCACACAGTTTCGTCACATGACTTCACTCACTTTCCAAATTTGAAAAAAATGCTGGACAAATGCTCTGATCAAGGAAATGAAGAATATGATCTATCAGTTCACTTGGAAGTGCTGTCTACACTGGCAAAGCATTTTGAGAACCGCTTCTCTTCGCTAAATGATCTGAAGCCCTTCCTCTCGTTGCTTTCAAATCCATTTGAATTTGATTTGAACCAATCTGTCATAGTATTTCAAAGGCTTGGGGTTGATAAAAGGAAGTTTGAGGAAGAATTACTTCACATTCGTGCCCTGGATGAAAACGAAATTAACCAGCTGAAGAAGGAAGGTATACGAGAATTTTGGAAGAACATCCCCGGGCAAGTTCTACAGCATTGCATTGCAAAGCTGATGTCAGTCTTTGGCTCAACGTATACGTGTGAGCAGACATTTTCTGCTACAGGACACATCAAATGCAAGAAGCGCAACAGACTAACGGATGGAAAGCTCAGTGATGGATTGTGATGCACCTGCACATCCCTAACTCCTAATCTAAGAAAGTTTGTGGAGGACAGATCCAACCAGACCTCTCATTGAGTATGATGTATTGTAAGGAAAGTGTAAATAAATACTTGTCTTTGCTATTTGAAGTTGATGACAATTCTATTAATATATGAACGAATAAGCATTTTCTATAACTTGTTATGAAATATTTGGCCTGTATTAAATATATTTAAGCTTATTCGTGAGGGCAGGGTTGGTGCACATGCCCAATTTCAATCTTGCAGCCCACTGAGATAAAGGAGGGCCACTCATGCGGCCCACTTACTAGCCTAGATTGCCTATCACTGTTCTGAGGTATAAAAGGGAGAGTGGCCCCAGCAACCCCTCAGGGTTCTCATTGTGTCTAATTCCTTACATTAAATTTAGGCATTCCTAATCTGACACTCCAAAGATATAGGGAAGGTGGGTAAGGAGTGTGAACATGTAGAGGCTCATCTCAAAGCTCTCCGGTTACTGGCAAGTGACATTCATTTCTTTGAGTGGCCTCTGCATGTTCCCACTTGTGGAATTTTAGCAAGCAATACAACCCTCAGGAAGATGGGCTGAGGAGTTCTAGGTAAACAAAGACTGCAGAGCTGCCAAAGAAGCATCAGCTCTGGATACCAGATCAAAAAGGAATAGAAGCAACAGATCTTGCTCTCCCAAAACTGGTCTTAATGAGGGAACATTTTTGTTAAAAAATACAGACTGCAGTAGCAGTCATGCAACATGATGCAATGAAGCCAGCATGAGGACGTACCAGAGATGCTGCCATTGTCCTGGATGAGGATTGACAATTCCAGGAGGTTGAAGCTCTGCCACAAGTCAATGATTCTGTGATAATTGTGAAACACAGTGCAACAGTTGGACAACCTTTGAACCATGAAAAGTTCATTGCATTTCTCCAAGAGATTGAGAAACTTGTACATAAGCTTTGGCCTGCTATAAATAATGACCAAGTTCTCTGAATATAACAAAATATGATACCTGCCCTCCCTGAATGTAAAGGAAGCCCAGGGACTTAAAGCCATTTTAAAGGTCTGAAAGAAATGGAAATCTCACACAGAGACAGATAGGATGAACATCAGGGTGTTATAGTACAGTCGGACAGCATTTTGCCTCACGCCATGCAATACTACTGTCCATATTATATGGCAGATGACAAATGTCATTCACACTATGGTCCGGAAACAAACCTCAAGCACCATTAAGCTTAAGTGATGGACGTCTCAACCCAGAGGCACAATTGTTCCTTCCAAGATATGGGAATTAAAGCTACATTTACTGAGCCCTTCTGATGTGCTACGCCAACTGCTCCACTGGATACAAATGCTCTATTGGTTCCAAGGAAGACTTGGTAAAGCTAAGGATGGGCACCGCCACATATTTCTACTACCTGTATAGGAGGCTACCAAAGACACTATCCAATCCTAGACACTGTACTCCATGGTGGAGCCAGAAGCAGACCTGAAATGTCTCTCTCCTGGCTCAGAACCAGGAACAAGTTATAACTGAAGGGAGATAGCTCAGAGCCCAATAATTTTCTAATACAGTGGTTCTCCAACTATAGGACAGGCCTCCCAAGGGAGGCATAGGAATGTGTCAAAGAAAGTATGAGCTGTGTGCCTTTTTTAAAAAAGAAAACGTTTGTAAGCCCCGGGTGGCTAGGTCTCATGCAGAAGGGCCGTACACACAATGGAGGCAGGGATTAAGGGGACAGCCAGCACCTCACTGCCCCAGGGCTGACAGATGGAGTCTGCTGCTCAGGCTCTCCTCCCCTACCCCAAATCCCTCACCAGGAGGGCAGCCCGGGCTCAGGCTCCCCTCCCCCTCACCTCAATCCCTCACCAGGCAGAAGCTCAGGTTCAGGGTTTTCCTCCCCGCCCCCACCTCAATCCCTCTTGGGAGGTAGCCCAGGCTCAGGCTTTCCTTCTTCCTCCCTCCTCTCCCCAATCCCTCACCAGGAGGCAGTCGGACTCCACCTGTCAGCCCCAGGGTGGCGGCAGCAGCAGCACACAAGTAAGAGTGACAATGAAGCGCTACGTCTGCTGTGAAAAGTGATCTCAACGAATATCACTTTTTACAGTGCTACCCTTACTTCTGTGCTGCTGCTGGTGCAGCGTTGCCTTCAGAGCTAGGTGCCTCGCCAGCAGCTGCTGCTCTCCACTCTTCAGAGCTGGGTGGCAGTGTATGTACTTGAGGGGTGGGGAGAGAGGGAAACAAACAACTACAGACACAAAGAACGGAGGCCTGATCAAATAAGTTTGAGAACCACTGTTCTAATACAATTTCCTCCTTTAAGAGATCAGACAGTTCCATCAGCATTTTTATGTCAGATTCAAGGAACATCAGAGTGGTTTTAACAGCTTTCATATAAAGTTCTAAAACTAAAATAAGACATAGACCACTATCTTCCCTGCAGTACTTGGCAATGCATCGTTTAGTTACCTGAAGAAAAAGCATTCCAGGTATTTTTTTGCCTTTGCATTTGAGGGTTACCAAAAGACTCTGAACACCAGGCAGTCCTTTCTGGAGCATGAGAGGGATCCTGTGACATCATACCCAGTTTCTCCTACAAAGGCTGTGTAGCAAAGAAATCTTCAGATATATGAATTTCAGAAGAGAACTGAAATGGATCTAGTACCCTCAATCCTAAAGGGAGCCTCCAATCCTGGCATCAGCTCTTAGCCTCATAAATCTGATTCTCGACAGCTAAATTAGCCCACAGGAATGGGCTGGGAGTCCAAGAGTACTTCAGCAGTTCTTACCCAGAACCAAGCTCTGTGGATTCAGATCCTTAGGAAATTGAATCCAACAGCCAGAGAGCCACTTTAGGCTAGTTCTTGTAGGTCAACCTGTCCAAACACAGGGACTCAATAGTGTCTAGACTGAAATGCCTCTCACACGCAGGGTGCAAGAGGCAAGCAAACCCACTCCTATGGGACAATCTTTGAAGCTGACACTTATTCAGCTCCAGCTTAGTCAAGTAGACCTGAGGAGCCTTTCCATGGCTCCTCTATGCCCACCCAGCATGCCTTTGTCTGGACATCTTCTCAACTCTTTAAGAGAAAAACCTGATTAACTATAACCAAGGTTGCCTCAAAAGGGCAGGAAAAATAGAAACAGAAAAAAAAGAAAACCCAATCAGGAAAGAGTCAAGGACACTGTGTGCAATCCAAACCCTACTGCACCCTCGTCACTTAGAAAGGAACTGAAGGGCACTTGAGGTCATGTCCCCTTTTATGCCCTCAGAACCCTCCAGTGTGAAGGGAGAAGGCAGCGTGAGTGGCCCCAATAGACAATGCTTTCCAGAGGCTCCAGAAGTTCATGGCACAGGCATCTTGATCCCACAAATGAAAATATGCAGAGATCACTCAATGAAATATGAAATTTTACATAGTATTTTGTTTTCTTGTCTGGAGATTGGGAACAGACTCAAAGCACCTTTGACTTTTGTCATCTGCCATCTTATAATTGGGGGATCTGAAAAGTAGAAAGCTTGAAACCCTTCAGATGGCTTTCCCACATGCTGTAAAACACCCACTTCAAATCTAACACAACCAACAGTACTTGGAAAGCTTTAGAAACTCTTATGTAAAAAAGAAACCCATATTATAAATTTAAAAACAAAAAGCCAGCACGAGAGACGTCCAAGAACACAAATAGCATCTCATAACTCCACATACGGGTGACAGAAGGCTCCCTACTGCTTTGTCCATTGGGTGGATTGCTACAAATTGGTTACTGACACCACAAGCAATAATAAGTAAGCATGTAAAGAATGTTTTCTTTGTCACCTACTCATAAGATCTGTGAGCTCCCTCACTAATAGAAAAAATTTACTGCAGTTAGGAACTATTTTCAGGTTTTGTAACTCCAGAAATATATATAAACAGTCTGTGGGCTCAAGGAGAAGGAAATACAGATGTTTCAGAACAAAATAAAAACTACAGAGACCTTTGCAATATCCTGTTCCTTCTCCCTGAAGCACAACTGTGTTGGAGGCCCAGTACAATTTGAGTTGCTTGACCTCTGTCCTACAGGTTTAGCATAGCATTCAATTGCTTGCTTGGCTATTCTGACCCCTGTAGCATGACATCTTTCAGTTGGCAGAGACTGAATAATAGTATAGATGTCTCCGTTTCTGCATAGCACGGCACATAAGACAAAATACAGATACTGTATGCTTGCAGCTACACATAGATAACGGTGATGGGAACAACAAGTTATCCTTGAACATCTGGGGTACATTGTTTTATTGCCAAGGGGCATATTTTTACACCGCCCCTCCTATCACCAGATGTTGTTTTGATGACCCCAATTATTATGGTGAGAATGGAATGTAATTAAGGGTGGAAACCCAATGTAGGTAATTAGCATATATGACAATGACAGAGATAATTAGGTGAAGGTTGTTTATGGAAGGGTATAAGTAGTTACTACTTAGACAAAGGAGGGCGCTCCATCAACACCTGACTCCGCAGGAGGTGCTGCCGGCTGGACAAGAGGATCCACTGACTCCCTGGCGGTGCCCCTGAAGAAAGCCGTTCCTGTATACAGTCTTCTGAGTGACTGCTTAGCTCTCCAGGCTTAGTGAGTATGATATATTGTAGTTAATTTTAGGTTTTGTATCTAACTAGTATATTTATAGAAAACCTTGCACATTAAACCTTATTGATCTGCAAATCGGGCGTACCATGTCTCATTGGTATCCACACTGATCACAAAGTGACCAGAACAAACAAACTGTCGTATGAAATTTAAAAAATACCACCAAGGGGACAACCTGGGGTAAAAAAACATGATATCTCCCTTTGACTGCACCCAGTACAAAGGCATGAACTATTAGAGATACCAGAACCAAGCATCTGACCAGCCCCAGGACAGCCAAATCCACTTATTCACTGCCTTTTTTTTATGGACTTAAAGTACAAAATAGTTTTTCTAAGACAGACTTTCTTCATCGATTTCCTGGGGAAGAAAAGAACATGGAAATGGAAGAAGCAAAGTTAGTGTAGAAAGTTGTTGAATTTTAGTGTCCTTTGTTTAACACACACTTGACTCATTTGGCCAACATGACTGAAGTTTTCTCAGTGCCTTTGCAGAGTTCTGCTGAGGGCTTCCCTCACTTTTTAGTCTATTCACTAGAGAGAAGTACAATTTAGACAAGGGCTCTCAAATTTAGTTTCCCCTATATATCCTATTAAAGACGTTAAAAGACGTTAACTAGGCCAGAGCAAAGTGGCTGAAGCAAAAGGGGTACAAAGTGGCAAGAGCAGATTACGACCTTTGATGTCTGTTGCTTCTGTTGTAACTAATGCTGCTGCTCTATGGATTTTCTAGCCACCTAAATCCAAGCTGGTGGAATATGGAAATATCATTCTGTCTACCCAGTCCCAAATTTGTGCTGAGGAAGGAGAGAGAAGGCGGCAGTTGCTGGAGACACTTCTTTGCTAGCCTGACACCTGGGCTCTGGTAAGTGATGGTCTTGGTAACTTCCTCTGAGTCAGAATCTAGAACGTTGAGACCCATCATTCCCACCACCCAAGCTGCTCAAGCCTGCAAAGGGTCAAGGAGCTCTTCTTCAAACTTGAAATGTGAAGTGTGGCAAGCAGAGTAAACTATCCTTGGAATTGTGGAAAGCAAAGTGGGTTCTTTGATCCTCTACTAAAAAGACCTTTCAGCCATTTCAGAGTGAGGGGGGAGGATGCTGAAAGATTCTGTAAGTGTCTTGACTGGCAGAGAAGAAATGAAAGAAGAGCCAGAGAGCAGACACCCCATATTGTTCGCTGATTGGCAGGTCTGAGAAGACAGGCCTAAAAGTTAAGAATTTGTCAGTAGGAGAACACAAGTACTTTTCAGAAAGGCTTTATTCCTATTCAAATCTGCATTCAGGCTCTGGATTTTGTGTTCTAACTCTGTCACAAGCATAGCTGCTGCATAGCACCCTGTGTTGCATACACTGCCTGCCTCAATTTCCACCTCTGAGGTGGACACCTCTAGCGTTTCCCCTCCCTCCCATAGCTCGGAGTTGGTGATGTGGCTTAACCCTCTAGCCAAATCACTAGCTCTAACTTAACCTCTTCGGGGGTAGCAAAAGTCCAAACAAACAGTTCTTCCATCTCACCAGAGCTTCTCTTCAGCCCACCTTTGGGGCTAAGTTCTTTGCCCCTTCCAAGCTATCTCAGGTCTTTCCTACTTTGGGATTGAGTGCTGATTTCCAGGCTGCTTGCCCAGAGTCCCCTGCTTCTCCCAAACCTTACTTCACAGACTTCCACAGGAGCCCAACTTGTTCCCTGTAGTTCCTCTACCAAGCTGAGTTATCTGTCATTTTGAGGTGTTTATCAGGCTGTCACCTGACCCCAATTGGTCCTACTCCCTTAGGCTGGGAGGCAGCTAATTATGTCACAGGCTGAGCTGACCTCCTCTCCTCTTAAAGGGGCCAATCACTCTGTGACAAACTCCAATAGTTAAGACAGAACATACGGTCTTTATATTCCATGTAAAGGGAAAACAACTTTAATCCTAGCACAATAGGACCAATTTTACAATTAATTTAATATAAAGTATCTAATTTTCTAGTTCTACTTATGCATTCTTTTAAGGATTGGAATCTTATGCTCTCCTTTCAGAGAAGTGTAGTGGTGCCTGTATAATTTTTTCTGTGAGGGAAAAGAGGGGTTAAGAAAAGGCTTCATCTCAAGCCCACCCAGACCTACTCAGCAAGAGAACACTTCTTCTGTTTACTTTCCCATGGATTCACTTCTGAGGTCTTAACTCTGATTTGATCTTGACTGGCAGAGTTTAAATTAGGTTATACGCTCTGTGGAGCAGGGGCTATTCTGCTTCTCTGTGTTTGTACAATATGCAACAGAATGCGGCCCTGATCCTGATATTATACAAATAAGTTAGTAAGTATCAACAAAATAGCAAGCAAAGCATTAATCAAAATAAGTGATGCAGACACATACCAGCAACATGGGAGAAATGTGGTTATACAGCTCTTCAGACTGCTAGCACAGAGTGCAGACATGTAGTGTCTAGAAGTGTGTATTTTGACGGTGATATGGCAGGATAGGAAGTGACATGCTGAAGTAATAGATACAGAACACTAAATACAAGAGTGGAAGAGAACAAGAACATAAAGAAGGGAGAAATAAAAACCAAGCTGAGGATGAGACCATAGACAAACCAATACTGGGTCAGAAGAAGGGAGACATCAAAAAAAGAAATTAAATACAAAACAAAGACAAAGGAAACTAAGTCCTCTACTTAGTGAGGAAAGGAGAGCTAATAACTAATGACAGCAAGAAGGTTGAGGTATTTAATGCCCATTTTGCCTCAATCTTCACTAAAAAGGTTAATGGTGACAAGATAACTCAAAATATTAGCAACAAGGGGGAAGGAACGCAAGCCAAAAGAGGGAAAGAACAGATTAAAGAATATTTAGATAAAAATGAGATGTATTCAAGTCAGCAGAGTCTGATGAAATTCATCCTAGGGTATTTAAGGAATTAGCTGAGGCAAATCTCAGAACCATTAGCAATTATCTTCGAGAAATCTTGGAGGACAGATGAGGTCCCTAAGAACTGGAGAAGGGTGAATATAATACCAGTCTTTAAACAGGGAAACAAAAGGACCCAAAGAATTATAGCCTAGTCAGCCTGAACTTCAATCCCAGGAAGGATACTGGAACAAATTATTAAACAACCAATGTGTAGACACCTATAAAGAATAAACAACATGGATTTGTAAAGAACAAATCTAATTTCCTTCTTTGGTAGGATTACTGATCTTGAGGATAGAGAAGAAGCCTTAGACATGATATCTATTGACTTTAGTAAGGCTTTTGACACAGTCGCACATGATATTCCCATCAGTAAACTAGGGAAATGCCATTTAGATGAAATTACTATAAGATGGGTACACAACTGGTTGAAAGACCATACTCAAAGAGTAGTTAATAATTCACGGTCACACTGGGATGGCATATCTAGTGGGGGTCTCTCAACAGTCAGCCTTGTGCCCAGTACTATTCAATATTTTCATTAATGACATGGATAATGGAGTGGAGATTATGCTTATAAAATATCAATTCTGGGGAGTATTAGCAGGAGTGTTGTATATAAGACATGGGAGATAACTGTCCCACTCTATTCAGCATTGGTGAGGCCTCAGCTGGACTACTGGGTCCAGTTCTGGGCACCACACTTTAGGAAAGAAATGGAGAAACTGGAGAGAGCCCAGAGGAGAGCAACAAAAAGGATAAAAGGTATCAAAAATCTGACCTATGAGGAAAGGTTAAAAAACTGGGCATGTTTAGTCTTGAGAAAAGAAGACAGAGAGGGGACCTGATAACAGTCTTCAGATATGTTAAGAGCTATTATAAACAGGACTGAAATCAATTGTTTTCCCTGCGCACAAGAGGTAAGACAAAAAGCAAGGGGCTTAATCTGCCCCAAGGGAGATTTAGGTTGGATATTAGAAAAATCTTTCTAACTATAAGGTCAGTTTCAGCTCTGGAACAGGCTTCCAAGGGAGGTTGTGGAATCCCTATCATTGGAGATTTGCATGAACAGGTTGGACAAGCAGCTAGCAGGTATGGTCTAGGTTTACTTGGTCCTGTCCCGGTACAGGGAGCTGGACTTTGTGACCACTCAGGATCCATTCCATTTCTACATTTCTATGATTCTATGAAAAGGAAGAAAAGGGAAAAATACAACAGATGAAATACTCAAGGCAGAAAACTAGTTTGGCCAGTCAAAAAGACACTTTAATCTGCAATTAATTACTATACTTCCCATTAATGAAGGACTTCCTGATCCTAAAAATTTTTCCTGCTAGAAACAGGACCTCATCAGCCCCAGTTAATTCAAACATCACAATCAATAGGGAACAGATGAAACATATAACCTAAAGTTGGGAACCTTGGAGTTTAAGGACGTGGGGACAACACAAAATTCTGACATTTACACTAAGTATTGTTACACAATTTCCATCAGTTCTAGCTTACCTTATAAAACTCCATTTCTTCTACTTTAGCTCCACTAAGGCCAGGAGTTGAATTTAGCAGTTGTACTGCAAGTTTTTCTTTCACTTCTCTGCTAATCTAAAACAAAAACAAAGTCGTGTTTTTAAATTGATTATACATTTTAATTACCATTTATTTACATGAGCTAATCAAGAGTTAATGTTTCCAGTAATAACAAGTATGATATCTTTTCAGTTTGGAAGAAAAACAAAATAACAAGGGGACCAATAGAAAGACCACCATGAAACTGGTAAGAAAGTATTACCTGGTAAACGCAAACAGTAAAACATGAGTGGGAAGAAGTCAGAGGAGGACAAAGCTCAGTTAAGGATACAGCTACACGGCGATGAAAGCCCTAGGGTGTGGCTCAGAGTGCAAAACTAAAAATTGCTGTGTAGACATACAGTTCTGCTACCCTACACAATAGCAGGGTTCCAGAGTTCGGGCTCCAGCCTGACTGTCTACACAGCGATTTTTCAACCCTGGAGCCCAAGCCCCGTGAGCCCAAGTGAACTGACCCAGTCAGCCGCAGGGTGTTTTTAATCCCTGTGTAGTCATACACTAAGAGTCAATGAATGTTTGTTTGGAACAGCTAGGGACAGTGTGAATCAGAGAAAAAGCACTGAAAGGTACTCTGAGTTTTGTTTTCCTTTCCGCTTTTCCCCCATTCATTTCTACTGCAGGTCATAATGTGAACTCAGATGCCTTTTGAAGGACAAAGATGGATAAAAATCAATGTTTTTAATTAAAGTCTGGTTTTTAGTTACGTTTTCATCTGATTTTTTTAAATTGTAAAAAGATTTGTTTAAAAAAAATTATTTAAAACCACATTTGAATTGATGACAACTATTGTTAAGGCCTAAATTAATTACAATGTTAATTATTTAAATAAATAAAGTATGTTGAATCATTGACTTCTCAAATTCAGTGCTTTTTTATTTACAGAATCAAGGAAAAACATCTTCAGCAAACTTTTAATATCAAACTTTATAGAAATGGCACTACATATCCTGTATTGCATTAAGTATCCATAACATTTTCAGCCTTTACAATGTAGTGAAAATCGGTCTTTTTACTTCCTCCTCACCCAAAGTCAGTACTTTCAGTCTGTCACATGACTTAGCAGAAATTCTTGTCATTTTTTTCTTATGTATCCAACTTATTTGAAATAGTTTTATTTAGCAAACAAAACAATTTAAGGATATTCATTTTGAGTGGTAAATTTAATTCTAATTTCCAGTCTGATGCAGCTTGACACAAATGATGTGTAAAAAAGTTAATCAGATAAGAAATACATTTTCTAATATAATGAAAAAACTTAGGAATTAAAAATTTGAATAAATACATTAAGTTATATAATTGCTTAAATAAGTGTGTAAAGTTATAATGTATCCTCCTGGTTAGTAAGATGTACCAACTAATGTTAAAGCTATATTCAATTGTAAATAATCAAATGAATGTTTTAATAGTTATACCAGCCAATGGGAAGTCTCTCTTAAGGAAAACAAAGTACAAACAGAATACATCAAGATCATTTATTTAAATCAAGGTTTTCTGCTTGCTAATGTAAAACATGGTTCAAATTGGTGATATAAAAATCAATCCACTCTGAAAGAGACACTCTCGATGCTAATAAGCCTGCAGTAAGGCCTACTAGTTTAGGTTTGTGTGCAGACTGTGATGCTGACAAACCAGGTGCCAGCCCATGTCAAAGCCCCCAGGTCTCATTCAACACTGACAATTGCACAGCTGGAAACCAATCTGGCTCACCTGTGTTAGCATTGATAAAATAGACATTAAGTTTATAAGAATGTGCTTACTTTAGACTTGATGAAACGCCTGTAGGATGCTGCTTGTATTGTTCTCACTTATAACATCTGTATCCCATGGTATAAAGTTATACTGAATGCCTGCATTGTAAACCTCTAACTGTGTAACTCACCAAACAGAAAAGAAGCATTAAAGTAAAGTGCTGGCCCTGCACAAAAGAAGGCTCACTGAAACCAAATGAGCCATTGTGAAACATCAAAAGGTTGATGCCCCATGCAACACATCCACAAGAAGGAAATGGCGCAAACACTTGTCCCATCAGTATGAATTCTGGGGGAAGGGAATAAAAATCCCTGACTGGAAGGAATTGTATCACTATGGTGCTTGGAATTTTCAGAGGGCAATATTTCTAAGCAAGGGACCCCAAGTTGCTTGACTTGGGTCAGCTCTAGGGGACATGGAAAGCTTTTGGAACTTAACACTAACTCATTTGTGTGTGTATGTTTACCTGCTTTAAGCTTGTAAATAACTCATTTCTCTTAGTTACTAAACTTTAGTTAGTTCACTATAGGATTGGCTAATAACGTTGTCTTTGGTGTCTTTGGTCTAAGATGCAATTGACCTAGGGTAAGTGGTTCTTTCTGATTTGGAGTAATCTGAATATTGTTGTGAATTTTGGTGTAAGGGGCCATCTATCACAAAGGCAAGCTTGCCTGGGTGGCAAGATAGACAGTAGTACCAAAGGGGACTGTATGTCGGGCTGCTATAGTGCTTGAGGAGTTCACGCTTGTTACTTGGCTGGTGAAACCTAAGTATAGAACTCAACAAATCTGGGGGTTGTGGCCTGCTTCTTGACAGTCTGCCCTCAGGTTGGCACTCATTCTCATGAGCTACACTGACATCATTAAATATTTACATAGCACAGTATGCTTTTGCATATTGCTTTACAGAAATAGTCCCAAATTGAAATTGTGAAATGTTAAGTAAGGCTGTGATTAAATATCTGTGACTTGTATTTTCCTGGGGATTTTGGTGATCAGGCTAGTCACCCTGTAGAAGCTGCTACAAATGTTAAAAAAAATCAAATACTCCCGATCCAAGATAAACTAGGCATGTAGTATTGCCCTTCCATTCCTCTCCTCTACAAAACTGCATATATGGCAAGTCCAGCTGCTCCCAAGAACTGTATAGAGTAACTAGCTTGCTGTAAGTAAAAATACCTAAATACAGAAAAATACCTATGCAATTCACAAAGATTTAACCATAACATTTTGTTCCTTTTGCTAGAAAGGAAGAGTTGAATAACTCTGAAGAAGGAATCTAAAATATTCTCTTGCACACTATAGGAAAAGCTTGAAACCATATGCCATGAGTAGTATATGAATGAAACCCCTCTACATAAGTGATGTGACTACTGTGTCCATCATATCAGATTACCCGGGAGGCAATTCCTAGATGATTTAAGATTATACCGAGATATGGACAGAGCAGCTCAATACATCTCCCCAGGCATTGTCTGTAAAGGAAAACAGCTGCCAGCAGAGATGGTGAGAAAAATGACACAAAGGCAACATACTATGTATGGAGAAGTCTAATGATCCAGAAGATTTTGGTAACCTAAAAACATAAGCTATGTTCAGCAACAGATTTATTAAAATAATTAAATATATTTGTGGGAATGGTACAATAAAATTCTTATTGTAGAGTAACATTTTACCTTCAACAAGTCTTCTATTTTTTGTTAATTAGCTTTCATCCAGCTTTTTTGTTACGTCAGGCTTTTCATTGTTTTTAGTGTGGACTCCAGAACCAGACACAGTAACACGTTACTAGTTCTACTAGGTATCTTATACATCTAAGGATCCCATTTGCTCTCTTAACCATGACATCACATCACATGCAAACTCATGTTCTGTCAGTTATGCATCATGGCATTAAATCCTTTTCTGAGACACTACCGAGGATACTGCAAAAACAACGAGAGTCCTGTAGCACTTTAAAGACTAACAAATTTAATTTCTGTAGGCACAAGCTTTCGTGGGCTGTCTCTCACCCCTGTAAGGGAAACCTACATTCTTGGTTCCCAGAAGTATGACCTAGTATTTAGGTGTATTGAAATAGGTTGTTCAAGTGAGCCCAGCTTACTATGCTATTCAGGTTACTTTGTAGGACTGACCTGCCATTATAATTATTTACCACTCCAGCAACTGTATCTCATGGGCAAACTCTACAGCAATTGTTTGATGTTTTCTTCCAGATCAGTAGTAGAGATATTGAACAACAGAGCAAAGAGCAGGTCCTGAAGGAAATCCACTAGAAATGCAACCATTGGATGATTATTCCCCATTTACAACTAGTTTTAGGTCAATTAGCTAGTTTTTAATCCATATAAAAATAACCAAATGCCTTACAGAAGTCTGTCTTTGCAGTGTTGTAGCTGTGTTGGTCCCAGGATATGAGAGAGAGAAAAAATAGGTAAGGTAATGTCTTTTACTGGATCAACATCTGTTGGTGGAAGTTACAAGCTTTCAAGTTACAATGAGCTCTTCTTCAGGATAAAATGTGAGGAAGAAAATCAGCATCTGACCTAACTACAAGTTGAGACAGATTGTTAAGCATAAGGGATAACGCATATGGTAGGATAGTACTTGATATGAAAAAACAACAGAGAGATCTGTGGCACTTTAAAGACTAACAAATTTAATATTTGCAGACATAAGCTTTCGAGAGACTTCAGCTCTCTTCTTCAGATGCAGTAATACAGAAAATAGGTAACACAGAGGCATCTTATATATATCGAGGTGCATTGAGAACAATGGGGGAGGTGGAGTCCGGTACTTAAGACCTAATGATGACCATTGAGTAGGAGGTGAGAATGGGTGAGCAAAGTAATTTACCTTCGGTAGTGAGATAGCCACTCCAAGTCTCTGTTTAAACCCAGTTTGAATGTGTCAAGTTTGCAGATCATTTCTAACTCAGCAGTTTCTCTTTGAAGTCTGTTTTTGGAGTTTTTCCTGGAGAAGTACAGCAACTTTCAGATCAGAGACAGAATGCCCTGGGGAATTAAAGTGTTCACCCACTGGTTTATGGAGGTTGTTATTTTTTATGTCTGATTTGTGTCCATTTATTCTTGTGCGTAGTGATAGTCCAGTTTGGCCAATGTACATGGCAGAGGGGCATTGCTGGCACATGATGGCATATATAACATTAGTGGATATGCAGGTGAATGAGCCCCTTATGGTGTGATTGATGTTGTTAGGACCAGTGATGATGTCATTAGAGACGATGTGTGGGCAGAGCTGACAACGGGGTTTGTTGCAGGGATAGGTTCCTGGGTATGATTTTTTGTAGGGTGTATGGTTGTTGGTGAGTATTTGCTTCAGGTTGGGGGGCTGTCTGTAGGCCATGGGTCTGCCACCCACTGCCCACTTGACACATTCAAACAGAGACTTGGAGTGGCTATCTCACTACCGAAGGTAAATTACTTTGCTCACCCATTTTCACCTCCTACTCAATGGTCGTCATTAGGTCTTAAGTACCGGACTCCACCTCCCCCATTGTTCTCAATGCACCTCGATATATACAAGATGCCTCTGTGTTACCTATTTTCTGTATTACTGCATCTCAAGAAGAGAGCTGAAGTCTCTCGAAAGCTTAAGTCTGCAAATATTAAATTTGTTAGTCTTTAAAGTGCCACAGATCTTGTTGTTTTTGCTGTATACAGACTAACACGGCTACCCCTCTGGAACTTGATATGAAGTGTGAAACAGGGGGTTAGATTGTTATGCCTAAAGGGGTTTGAAATGGGCAGTTAAGGGTTAATAGACAGTGGGATGTGTTACAAAGTGTTGTAATGAGCCATAAAACCAGTGATCACTCCATATCTGATCTTTCAGTACACATCCTCCAAGGAAACCTGCACAACACCTTCAAAAGTCAAGCTTGAGAACTTAAATTCATAACTCTACGAGACATTAAAAACCATTAACTCAACAGGGATTCTGGTTGTATGGTTCATTACAACAATCTTAACATATCCCACTGCCTGCTGGTTCTTAACTGCCCACTTCAAATCCTTTATTAATAGCAATCTAACCCTCAACTGCCTACTTCTTTTCAAGTGGCCTCCTACAGACATGTGTTACCCTTGACAATCTGGCTCAACTTGTATTTAAGCTAAAACACTAATTTCCTTCTCCCCAGACCTAAATAAGTGCTCTGTGTAGCTCAAAAGATAGTACTTTCCCCACCAATGGAAGTTGATCCAATAAAAGATATTACCTCACTTACCTTGTCTCCCACAGGTCAAGTATATTACGTCAAAACAGTTACCTTTGCCAACCAAACTTGTAATCTCAAAAAATTGTATCAAGTTTGTCCAGTAAGATCTATTTCTCATAAAATCATGTTCATCAGAATTATATTGCTCTTCTTAATTCTTGTCCTTTAATATGCCCATATTAAAAAAAAAAAAATGTGCTGATTGTCTGTGCCCAATTTCGCAAGCTATCCACATCCCCCTCTATCAATGGCTTAACACACATTTACCACTCCATCAATCTATGGGTCATCTGCAAGCAGTCAACAATGATTTTTCTTGCAAATCACTGGTAAAAATATTAAACAGCATTGGACAGAGCCAGATCCTGAAAGACCCCCACAATATACATCCCTTCTCATTGAAGATTCCCAGTTAATTTATGATTTCAGATCTCAGCCAGTTTTTAATCCATTTAATATAATATTTGCAATATTGACATTATGTAATTCCAATTTCTAATCAGAATGACTGGCATTAATCATCAATACAATATAAAGGATGAAAGAGTCACATCACCCATTCCATTATTTTGTCCAAGATCAGTAGCTGTAGACTGGCCTGTAATTATGAAGGTTATCCCACCTTTAAAATAGTAGCAAAATAATTTCTTTCCTATTCTTTGCAGAAAATACCTACCAGTTTTCCAAGATTTATAAAAACAATATAAATGGTCTGGATGTTATCCAGTTCTGGAATGCGGGAGGTAAGAGACTTTCTGGAGATGTGGAGGTGGTAGGGAAGGGACAATGAAAGAGAGGAGGACAAGCAAGAGTGGAGGAGCATAGGAGCCATCTATAATAAAACTTTAAATGCTCAAAAAATTCTAGATTGAGAAGTAAATGTTAAAGTTTCAGTGCTCATAAAAGCCTCTCCCCCTCCATTCACCACATACAGACTGGTAGAATTCTGCAGGAAGGGACCCCTATTTTGATGGGCCTCGTAAGATTGTTTGATCAGAGCATTCGTTCTGTGGTCCATGTGTACCAATCCAATTATCTTAATGCTCATTTAAAAAACTGGGAAATTCCCATATAAAAAAAATCTTGATTATTTAAAAAAGTTAAATTTCACCATGTGCTTTATATGTCAAATGATGAAGATCACAAGTCTTTGTGTTCAACTGAAGATCATTTGTCTTGTTGTATGTGGGCTTGAAGAACTCTATCCACTGCATTAATGAAGTGGTCTGTCCAAGAAGAATATACCAGCAATCTGGGATGTCTGCCCTAGGTTTCTGACCGTCTACCCTGAAGTAGGCACTTACAGTTGTGAACCACTCCAGACAGCATGACAATTGGCATAGTTGCAGCAGAATTCAGATGCCACAGGTCACAACTGGGCTTAAAGATCAGAACCCAGTGCTGTTAAAAATGTAAATTTGATATTGAGAGTTTTAAAGGTTAAAGTTTACTTACAATGAGTCTATCACAATCGCATGGGGGTCTTGGGACAAAAGAACTTGAGCAGTTGCACTCCCAAAGGCAGTTATCTTTAGAAAATTTCAGGTCATGAACTGCGAGTTTTGCTCATAAGCCATGACCAGGAGTCCAAGGACCTTGCAGACCAGGATGCTGTAAAAGAACTGTCCCGACTGAGACTCCTGGAAGCCGAGAAAGCATATGAGAGCATGAAAAAATGATGGTGAAACTTCAGATCAAGAAAAGAGAAAATGCTGAAGTAGAGAAGGAAGCTGAGGAGAGAGCCGAAGAAGCCCACCAAGACACACGGAGCAGCTAGAAGCAGAGAAAAGAGCACACCAGAAACAGGTGAAAGCTCAGACAGTGCAGCTCCAAGTCCTAGAAAAGCAAAAGGATCAGCTTCAGCCTGTAGGTACATCCCCCCCTCAGCAGCAATGGGAGAAAGTCTGCCCAATTTATCAAAAAATGGACTGTATTAAGGAGTTCCTATCCACCTTTGGAAGACTGTGTGGGATCCATAAGACTCCACAGGATAAATGGATGCCCATCCTCTTAACCATGTTGACTTGGTAAAACTAGACAAGTTTTTAATGATATGGAGGAGGGTAATGCTATGGAGTATAATAAATTTAAAGAAAATGTATTGAAGAGGTTTAAGATGACCCCTGAGTCCTATCGATTGAAGTATAGAGATCTTAAAATGTTTGATAATATCACTCATGCGGAATATGTGTGTAAGACTTGTAATTATATGAGAAAATGGATAGTAGGGGTAGGGACTGAAGGTAGCTATAACAAACTGTTTGATTTGATGGCACAAGAGCAATTACTGTGGTCAATCAGTGATTAGATAAAAGCAGCCACCTGTGACAAAAAACCCTTCCACAGTTTTGAAGGCAGCAGAAATTGCGGAAGAATATATTGTGTCAAGGACTTATAAGGGTCGCAAATCTCAGGGGAAGAGTAATCCCGCTGCTCCCCAAGTTAAAAGAGAAGAGGGGGTCTAGGAATAAACCTGAACTTCAACTTTGTTAAAAATCCTCAAGGGAGCCCAAATTTTCAGACCTCTTACCCTAAGGGAAAGCAGATAGTCTGACACCACTATGGGGCTCCAGGACATATAAAACCAAATTGCCCAAAATGTAAGGTCACCCCACAATCTGCACCCACGACTCTAACCCTGAGTCCTAATGCTACCACCTTGATCCCAGAGGAAATTGGAGAGGAGGCGAATAGGTTCAAACTATATTAGGATTGAATCTTGGAAAAGTAGAGAAGAATTTATTAAGCATGCTAAAGTGAATGGCGTTGAACATTCAGGGTGGAGACACAATGAATCACAAGTCACTTTAGTTAAGAAAAGTTTGATAAAGGAAAAGAACAGACTTCCTGGCAAAAGTCTAAATATGTTAGCTGTGACTCAATTTTCTGTAACTGCACCTCCTGCCACCACCTTGATGGGAAGATTTTAAGGGTGATGTGGTTGGCATCAGGAATTTACTGCCCATTGATATTTTAATAGGTAATAACATTTTAGCCATGTCTAGGCATGTTAATGTTATAACCAAGTTCCAAGGAAAGCATGGATCTGATTCACTTGCTTTGTTTGTAGTCAGCAGCGGAGTCTGCAAAGGGGAGGGAAATCCCCTCAAGTCCTTGTTCTGCTGATTGGAGAACCTTGGTAGCAGTGTCCATTCAGCCTACACATTCGCTACTTCCTGAGCTATGCCATGAGGCTAGCCAGCCTGTGTGGGCAAATCCTTCTCAGTTCCTTCTCTACCGCAGAGTCATTGACAAGAACCCCAAAGTAGAGGGGAGAAGGATGGGTTGTGGAGCATCCAAAGGGGGACACATCTCAAAGCACCATCATTACTGCACAAGATGAGTAACTTCTTCAAAGTAGTATCCTTATGGGTGCTCTGCTGTAGGTGACTTATGACAGTGCCCCACATTGGAGGTTGGGGCTTTGGAGTTGAGTCTGTTATACTCAGGAAAGAACACTGTGAAGGGGGGAGGGGAGAGATATGCACCATCAGAGCTGCTATCTCCCCTATCCTTCTTGCCAACGTGATTGCGACAAGAATACCATCTTCATAGAAAGGTGAGTTAAGGGACAAGTGGCCATAGGTTCAAATGGCAGTCTGGTCAGCCTTTTTAACACTAGGTTGAGATCTCATTGTGAGGCTGGAAGCCTGGGTTGAGGAAAGAGGTTTGCTATGCCTTTGAGAAACCCCTTCATAGTCAGATGGGAAAAAACGGAGCACTGTTCTACCTGCTGGTGGAAGATCACAATTGCTGCTAAGTGTAATTTTAGCAAGCTAATAGAGAGAGTCCTGATTTCTTGAGAGTCAACAGACAGTCTAGAATTACAGGTAGAGTGTCCATATCCAATGTGACACCTTTAGGTTGGCACCAGTTTCAAAATCTAGTCCACTTCTTTAGGCAGGTACTTTTCTACTATGTAGTAACACTTCCTGAACCTCCTCAGAGCAAGCTGTCTCTATGTGCTAGAACCATGAAGCAGCCAGGCTTTGAGCCACAATATCCTCAGGTTGGGATGGAGAACGTCTCTCTTGTTCTGTGATGGAAGGTAAGGAGTGATTGGAAGAGTCATCGGTGGACACAGTGCCAGTTGCAACATGCAAGGATACCAGGCTTGTCTGGGCCATGGGGGAGTGATCAGTATGACTTTTGCTTTTTCTCTAATTATTTTCAACAGAACTTTCAGTAATAGAGGGAATGGGGGAAGGCGTTTGTCCCATTGTTCTGGTAAGTGGCAAACAAGTCTCTTGTTGGTGTTCCCCATTGTCGGAATATATCATGGGGTATCACCGAATATCTCTCCCATTCGCGATCATGTGGGAATTTGCAGCTGAGACGGTCCGCTGTCACGTTGTGCAATCCCAGTAGATAGGCCATTGATATTCTGGGAAATGCACCAGTTCCACAGCTTTAGTGTGCTTCTATGCACAAGGAAGGTGACCTGGCACCTCCTTGTCCGTTTATGTAATACATGTAGGCTATATATTGTCCATCATGACTTTTGTGTACGTACCCTTGATCAGTGGAAGGAAGTGAGCACACACATTTCTGACTGCTCTGAGTTCCAGTAGATTGATGTGAAGACACATCTCGAATGGAAACTATTTGCCCTGTACTGTGAGATCATTGAGATGTGCACACCATCCTATGAGGGATGCATCAGTGGTCAGGAGCAACGATGGGGAAGGCTGAACAAATGGGATTCCCGTGCAGATGTTTATTGGGTCTTTCCAACAATCCAAGGATTGTTCGACCTTGGTGAACATCAATAGTATTTTATGTTGTCTCTGTTCAATCTGTAAACTGAACCAAACCATGCTTGGGGGCATCTGATGCACAGTCTGGCATGAGCTTTAACTGATGTGCCCATGGCCATGTGCACAGACGTCGTAGGCAGTGTCTGGTCAAAATTTGTGGGCTGGATTGGACTGTCTCTAGAAGCGTTGAGAGGCTGTGGAATCTGATGTGGGAGAAGCACCCACACAACAACAGAGTCGAGGTCGGCTCCTATGAATTCCAGCCTCTATATCAGTGTTAATGTCTATTTTTTGTGCATTGATTTGAAGGCCCAGATTCAGGAACAGATTCAATGTGGTATGGGTGATTCATTGGGCTTCAGTGAAGGAACGCATTCTGAGAAGACAACTGTCCAGGTAAGGATAAATCATGATGTCCTGGGAGCGAAAGTAGGCCACCCTACCGAAAGGACCTTGGAGAATATTTTGGGGGCTGATGAGAGACCAAAAGGGAGTAGTACTACTGGTAATAGTCTTGGCCTAGTGTAAACCTGAGTTATTGTCTGTGACTCGGTATAATGGAGATGTGGAAATACTCATCTTGAAAGTCAAGGGCCAAGAACCAGTCTCCTTTTTCGACCACTGGAATAATCATTGTTAATGTGACCATCTCAAACTTCTGAGCCTTGACAAATTTGTTCAGCGCTCTGAAGCCTAGTACAGGTCTCCAACCTCTCTTTCTCTCTGGTATCTGGAAGTAGGGACAGTAGAAGTCTTTGCCTCTTAGATGTATGGACAATGGCTCTACGGATGTATGACCATGGTCACTGGAGGGCCACACTGAGATTGCCCAATCAGGGCAAACTACAAAGAATGGAGCAGGCAATCCCCAACACTGGTGATTATTTCTAATAATTAGATTCACCAGTCCAGCATCAAAACAGCTTCTATAATACCTTACTGGTTACCCAGAAGCCCAAAAAACACAGTTCCCTTAAAATATTCCAGCCCTGGGTTTCCACCCAGACAGCTAAATCAAATATGACAAGGATTACTGAAAATCTTGTTCATCATGAAGTTTTACCAATCCCAAAGAATCAGACATTACCCACCAGGTCAATGAATATTTTGGGTCTTACCAAAATACATGCTTACAGCCAATTCTTATTAACTAATCTAAGATTCGTTAAAAAAGAAAAGAGTATTGGTTAAAAGATCATTATACATACAGACATGAATAAAGTTCTTAGGACAGTTTCATAGAAAAATGGTGAGCTGCTGAGCTGCAAAAAGTTCTTTTCAAAATCAGTTCAGCAGGCTGGAGCTGGAGACCTCAATCTTGTGATTTAAGCCACTTGATCCACTGATCAAGCTTAAGCAGATCTGAGATAACAGGATCAGGGTCCTAGAGTCCTTTTATAGATCTTTGGCAAGTTATTGATATCCTCTTGACAGCAAGTATTCCTTGAATAATAGGGAATCTTTAAAGTAAAATCTCTTATTTCCCATGCATACACAACTAATTAGCTGCATTGATTAGCATAAGGTAACTACCTAGCTCCAGCCATTTACAGGTAGTTTACTACAAAATTCAAAGAGAACTAAAGACATCAATATTACTGCAGCCAAGTTTTATCTAAATATTAATAACCCTTTTTGATCTATAAATTAACAGAATATAGTGACAGGAACCATTTGGTTACATTATTAACCTTTAACAATACATATATAAACACAGTGATAGACAAATACAATCTTCTTTCAATTCTCTAACAATACAAGTCTACATTTCAAAGCTTTAGTCTATCTAACATGGTTTTGTCAGCTATTTATATATTCTTCTAAGATGTCTCTAAAGGTTGAATTTGGGTTATTTAGCCTGCTAGTGCTTAACCCTTTCTGTTAGTGAATGTCTCAGGCTCCTACACTGAGGAAATGGTTTATCTTCTGTCGTAGCAGGCTCTCGTGAGAAGGGTCTCTGAAGAGGGACCGGGAAGGGTGCTGTGTGTGTGTGTGTGTGTGTGTGTGTGTGTGTGTGTGTGTGTGTGTGGGGGGGGGGGGGGGGGGGGGTTTGAAGTGGATGGAGTACTCATATCAAATGATCTCCAACACCATTCCCAGGTGCTGCAGAATGGAGTGAGATGGCATCCAAAGGGCTGGGTCAGGTTTTCCAGCACCAAGTGATGTTGAGGAGAATGGTCTACGGGCACCTCAATCAACCCATCAAAACTGTGGAAAGGTTGAGAGGAAGTGGGTTGAGATCCCGACAATTTCCATCTGGGAAACCTGGATTTCTTCCTCTGAGGTGCATATGGCCTCTGAGATGGATATTGCGATGAGCAGGGTTTGAATGACGGCTGAGAGCAATACTTTCTCTTATATCCAGGTGTGTAGATCCCAAGGGATCAAAGAATAGCCCTGAAGCCTTTTTAAGGGGGGGAAGGAGGCATCTGTCTTTTCCGCAAACAGCTTTGTCCCTTCAAGAGGAAGGTCCTCTGCAGTCGTTTGAACCTCCTTTGAGAAGCTGAATAGATGAAGCCAAGAGGCCCATCTCATCATGATGGCAGTCGAGATAGAACATGCCGCTGCATCAGCTGCATCAACTGCAGGCTGGAGAGATGTCTTAGTCACCAGTTGGCCTTCACTGACAATAGCTTGAATTGTTCCTTATGAGAATCTGGGAGCTGCTCAATAAAGAAGTTCAGTTTTAAGTCATTCTGGTAATCAAATTTCACCATTAAGGCTCGATAGTTCACAATGCAGACCTGGAGAGTGGCTGAAGAGTATGTTTGCCTGACAAAACTGTCCAGGTGCTGCAAGTCACAGGGGATAGATTTATACTGGTTTTGGCGGCCCTTTGAGTGGACTGCGTCCACTATGATCGAATTGGGAGGCATGTGAGAAAAGAGAAACTCCATGTCTTTCGCCATCACATAATATTTCTTGTCAGCCTGATTACATGTTGGTGGGACCAATACAGGGGTCTGAAATATGATTTTGGCAGAGTCCAGGAGTGCCTCCTTAATGGGGAGAGCTATTCTGGACAAGGTGAGGAATATAAAATGTCCACTCGCTTGTGGTATGACTGGGTCACTTCCTGAAGTGGTATCTGCAGTGCCTCTGCCACCCACTATACCAGGTTCTGAAATGTTTTGAAGTCATCTGCTGTTGATGGAGGATGAGGCATCACCGTCTCATCTGATGATGATCATGAGAAATGGGTTTGAGGGGCAATTTCCTCCTCATCTTTAGTATCCTACTCCCCACTCATCTGTTCAGGGGCTTCAGATGCCCTGGAAGCAGTAGCTGAAGGAGGGTATCTCCTTGGTTGCTGGTAGGCCACATTAGAACTATGGAAGGCATATTCCCTTTGAGCCTGAGAGAGATACCAGTAGGGCCACAGAAGGTGGGAAGGAGTCCAGTAGTTGGTACCACGGCTGTCCAAACCAGGGTGGATGTGGATCAGGACAACAATATGGCTGTGGTCCATAGTGAAATTTGGTACCATATGGCGGATGAGAAGAGCAGCAGGAGACCACATTCTCTTGCTCACTTTCTGACTCGGTGGATGAAAAGGATGGTGCAAGACAAGAGGCCATCAGTGAGTCAACAGCTCTGGGTGAACTCAGTACTGATTTTAAGTGATTATACGTGATACTGCATAAAAGTCAGGACTGGTTACAAAACAAAATAAAAGAGTAAAACACAAGCTAATACCTAATTTAAAAAGCTAAGTGAACTTAAAAGCAAAAGGTTTTGTCTCATCGTATGCTGTTGTAAATTTCACAGGCTGGGTCTCTTTTCACCCCCACCCCCCTTAGTTCAGTTCTTTGAGAGTCGTTGATGTCATGAGCAGAGAGATGGGAGGAGGAGAGGTGAAGTCAAGTGTTTTCCTCCCTTTTTATAATTCAGTTTCTTATGCTAGAAACATCCTTGCTGAACCAAGGTGATGCAGTCTGTTGTCATCATGACAATCATCCCTGTGATTAAATGTAGATTTCTGGTTTGCACCTCCTCCCGCTGGAGAATGGCCGCTTAAATAGGTGATGGCCCTTTAACACCTGTTGGGAGGCTAATGTGTCTTTGAAAAACTGGTTTGTGGGTGTTACCCAGAATTACAACCTAGTTCAGAAACAATCATACAGTACAATCTTATAACTTCACATATAGTATCACTACATATATTTTAACAGGATAATGATATTCAGCAGATTGACTTTTTTAAATGATACTCACAAGGTATACTTTACAAGACTATGATAAATTTTGTACAAAGTGGTGACCATAATAGTAGATTCTCACAAATTCTTACAGCATCTTTTTTAGGAAGCACAGCCAACCTTGCTTTAAAAAATGTATGCCCTATTTCCAGTCTGAATTTGTCTAGCTTCAACTTCCAGCCATTGGATTGGGTTATACCTTTCTCAGCTAGATGGAAGAGCCCATTATAAAATATTTGTTTCCTCATGTAGGTACTTACAAACTGTGATCAAGTCACCCCTTAACCTTCTCTTAGTTAAGCTAAATCAATGGAGCTCTTTGAGTCTATCCCTATAAACTGTTTTCTAATCCTATAATCATTCTTGGGGCTCTTCTCTGAACCCTTCTCACAATTCAAAAAGGATAATGATAAACTGAACACCAGAACTACACATGATATCACAGTACTCAGCAGAGGTCGCACCAGTGCCAAATACACAATAAAAATAACCTCTATTCCTACTTAAGACTCCCATTTATGCATCCAAAGGTCACATTAGCCATTTTGGCCACAGTGTTGCACTGGCAAATCATGTTCAGCTGATTATCCACCACACTCCCAAAATCTTCTTCAGATTCAATGCTTCCCAGAATAGAATCCCCCTATCCTGTAAGTATGGTCTACATTCTTCATTCATAAATTTACAATTAGCCATATAAAAATGCACAGTTTGCTTGCACTCAGCTTACCAAGAGATCCAGATCTGCATCACTGACCACTCCCCCAATTTCTGTGTCACCAGCAAACTTTTCAGTGATGACTGTATGTTGTCTTCCAGGTCATTAATAAAAACATCTAATAGTTTACAGCAGAGAACCAATCCCTGCAGGACTCACTAGAAACCCACCCGTTCGACAATTCCTCATTTACAATTACATTTGCAGACTTATCAATTAGTCAGCTTTTAATCCATTTAATGTGTACCATGTTAATTTTAAGTATGCAGTGTTGTAGCTGTGTTTGTCCCGGGATATTAGCAAGACAAGGTGGTGAGCTAATGTCTTTATTGGACTTATGTTGATGAGATAAGCTTTCAATCTTACACAGAGCTCTTCTTCAGGTCCAATAAAAGATATTACCTCAAACACCTTGTCATTTTAATTTTATATTGTCCTACATTTTTAATCCATTAATGCAGTAGCAAGTCAAATGCCTTACAGAAGTCTGATTATATTACATCAACACTATTACCTTTATCAACCAAACTTGTAAGTTAATCAATAAAATATCAAATTAGTTTGACAGGATCTATTTTCTATAAACCCATGTTGATTGGCATTAAATTATATTACCCTGCTTTAATTCTGTATTAATTGAGTCCCATATCATCCAATCCGTTATCTTGCCTAGGACTGATGTCAAACTGACAGACTATAATTACCCAGGTCATTCCATTTACCCTTTTTAAAAACTGGCACAGCATTCGCCTTCTTCCAGTCTTCTGGAACTTCCCTGGTGTTCCAAGACTTACTGAAAAAGTGATGAATACAGTGACCAGATAGCCTTCTCAAAACAAAGTGTTGCTCAATCTTAACAGTAGGAATGACTCATTTGGAGAAAAGGATTTTGAAACAACCAGATTGCATGTCTGTCGGTCTTGTTGAGGAAAGCATAGGTGACACAGTATTATAGCCCAGGGCCAGTCTAAAAATGGAACAATCATGTGATTCCACCCCAGGAGAAGTAAAAATATGGGGCTTGACACTTGAGAGTGTGCAGTCAGACATTAGAAAGGGGACAGAAGTATAGCTAGCCTTGTTACTATGACAGAGCCATTTAAATTATGCAAGCATGGAGAAAAAGGAATGTCTTCTTTAAAGAAATGCATTAGTTGTGTATGCTCTGAATCACAAAGATGTGCTGAATTCTCTGGTGGAGTCTGTGACACTGCTGAGATAAGGAAATACAAATCTCTGCTTATCTTCACTTTGGGGCAATGAGCCCAGCCTGGTTAGCTGGGTCAGGTGCAGATAAAAAAAGGAGAGAAAGGTGATAGAGCCTATGCAGCAATTGATGTCCAAGTCTTGTCCCTTTCCACATTTAGAGTACACCAGCTCTTCTGTCAAGAGACTCTACATAAAATCAAGGTCTGGATTAACCTCTCTGTGGACACTAACAAAAACAAAGCACCAACAACAAAGTTTCAAACTATCTGTAGTTTAAAGACTACAAACAAGAACTAAGATGAAGAGATATACTGTATTTCTAGACCACTGGAAAATTCTCCACAGAAGAGCTACTTTTCCAGCAGCTGCAGAAAAAATATGTTTGCGAAAAAAGATACCTGAACCATTCTCCCAGTTCTATAGAAATAAAATTGCTACTTGGGCACCTTAAGCACACCAGCATTTTGAACTGTTTCATACCAGATTTACTATTATTTTTTCTCATTTTATTCTGTCACCATTAACCAAGTTATAGTAACTTCTGATATTATCCCAATTTACTACAGACTGCCAGAAAGCTCAATATTTCTCTAAATGCATTCATTCTTTACATGTTGCCTTTGGGCACTTATTTTACTATTTTAAAGACTTCTACTATCCCTGTTATGTGGATAGTGCAATGAAATGGGTTTCCATACGGATTGCAGGGCTTATGGTTGTGAGCACAAGCATTTTCTATGAACTGTCACTCAGGTCTCATACTTCTAAAAGAATACTCCCCTAAAAGAATAAAGTAACAAAAATTTCTATCTATCTATTACCTAAATGTGGAAACAACAAATGTTTTCTTACTAACCAAATTATTTTAAGTTCTATTTAATATAAAAATAAGATTTACAGTGATGGCAGTTTATGCAGAATACAGAAACAGCACCAGATAGGGATAATCATAATGAATGGAGGAAAGCAGCCAACTAGGGCCTCTCTTCATTACCACACACACACACACACACACACACACACACACACACACACACACACCCCCTACAAGAATATGGTCAGTGGGTTACTAACATTCTTCCCATTCCCCTTCAATGAAATTGGCCTCTAAAGTGTAAAAGCCAGACATCAACTTTCCCATCCCCACAAAAGATCTCTAATGCAATACGTGACAGCAACACATGCCATGTCATACATATACACTGGCAAACACATGCCATGTCATACATATACACTGGACTTATGGTTTGGTGCATCTCTAAACAACAGCCTGTGAACCATTTACTGATGTTCATGTGACATGGTGCTGGTTGTTCTTCATTTTCACCTGTTTCCACACATGTCCAGGCTACTCTGTGCAGTTAAAAAAATAAAAAGGGATAGAAACCTGTAATAGCTACTAGTAATTAAGAAGCAACCTACTTGCCTACTATGAGGGTCTACTGCTACAAATTAAGGACAAAACAAGTACCACCTTCAGAAATCAGAACCATAAGTGAGACTAAATCTTTGTCACAAGGGAGAAGGGAAATACGTGAAATGGAGATGACCACACACAACTGGGAAACATGCAGGAGGACACAGAAAGGGAGATGAAATTAAAAGCAAAAGTCAACAGAGCAAACTCCAGCCAGGTCAGGTTCTCATTGTGGCATGCCCTGTACAGATTAGACATTCTCTGCCCTTAACAGTTTACAATTTTAGTTTAAGACAAGTCATAGTATGTAGACAAAACAAACAATAGGAAATTAACAATAACACAAGCAAGTTTTTTCAAAAACTCATTCAGCTCTCTACGAGCCTAGCCACAGCCAGCAAGCCAGGTTCCAAAGACAACATGGTAGAAGCAAGTCTTAAGAAAGGAGATGAAGGAATATAAAGGATTACAGATGTTTGCAGGGAAGGCTTGCCACATAAGGCACGGCATTAAAAGAAAGTCAAAAGTATCTAAAGGAAAACAGATTGACTTATTATAAATTACTTTTTAATGTAGATTATATTAAAGCTTAAAAAATACTTCCACAGAGGAGATATATGACTGAATAGGATGAGAGGTGGTCCTCATTATGAAAAATAGAGTTTAAACCACTGATCCAATGTTCCTCAATGCATCCATATGGGAGTCAGAATACCTGTGCTGTTCTACCCCAGCTCTGCCACAGACCTCCTGTGTTCTATTTCCCTTCCACAAAGTAGGAAATGTTTACCCTACACAGTAGCTCACAGAATTAATGTTGAGGATTAGTTCACCAATGTATGTAAAGCGCTTAGATCACTGGAGAGAAAACACCACAACATATAAATTAAGAGGTTTCATTTTTCTGACACTTGGGTCAATGGAAGCCACCTTCTTTTGATCACATAACGTATGTGTCTCCACTGCCAGGTCCATTCCACCAACCTAATTCGTCAGAAACATCAATTCAATAAATGCATCTCCATGAAGGCATAGCGCTGGAAATCGAAGTGGATGGGTCTAATGAGAGGCAGTGTAGGTGGAGCATTGTGTAAATCAACATCATTGGCCTCCGGCAGGTGTCCCATAATGCTCCGATGTAACCACTCTGGACATTGTTTTTAACTCCGCTGCATCACAGCAACGTGCACAGGAAAAAGCCCTTCCCCTTGTCAAGCCCCGGGAAATTTTGAATTCCCATTTCCTGTTTGGTCAATATGGAGAGAGCTCACCAGCACAACTGATCATGGCAACTGAATGCCCCAAACAAGCTCCAACCTGGAGTAGACCTGAGGTATTGGATCTCATCAGTCTTTGGGAAGAACAGTCTGTTCAGGCACAGCTACAATCCAGCAGAAAAAACATTAATCTCTACAAAAAGATATCGTGGGGCATGTTGGAGAAGGGACACAACAGAAACACACAGCAGTGCCATGTTAAAATAAAAAATCAGGCAGGTGTATCAAAAAAACAAGGGAGGCGAACAGTCATTCTGGTTTGTCAACAAAGACATGTCACTTCTACGATGAACTGCATGTGATTCTCAGCAGCAATGCCACCACTGCCCCCAGACACAGTTTTAATACCTCGGGGGAATCTGAAACACGGCCAGTGAAGATGAGACTATGGACGAGGAAGAGGAGGAGAACTGGGAACAGGTGGGTGGGATATCCGTTCTCCCCAACAGCCAAGAGCGGTTTTTAACCCCGGAGCAAGACAGCACCTTGGTTGACCAAGACGCCAAAGCAGGTACCTCTGGTGAGTATGAAATTTCAATCACAGTGTTGGGTTTACATCTGCTGATGTGTTCCATTTAATACGAAAAACATTATTAAAGATAGTGGGGATGGTATTCCCTCTAGGTGCTCCAGCTATGCAGAGGGTTGCCACCCAGAAAAGACTGTTTATGTGCACAGGGATGGCCTGAGAATCCTCCATGGATATCTCCAGGAAACTTTCATAGAGGTACTCTGCAATCCTTTGCAGAAGGTTTCTTGGGAGGGCAGCCTTATTTCTTCCATCACGGTAGGACACTTTCCCCCACCACGTCATTATTACATCTTCTGGCATCATTGCAGAACACAGCATAGCAGCATAAGGACCAGGTCTGTACCCAGATGCTTGCAGCAACTGCTCTCTTTCCACCTGAATCACACTCAGGAAACTAATATCATATAGAGTCACCTAGGGTAGATGGTACAAGTTTACAATACACATGCTCATACCGAAAACAGTGTGTGTATTCCCCCACCTGGGGCGGTTTCTGGGTCCCTCAACCACAGCTTTCCTAACATAAGGTTGTTCTGGGTGGCAGGGATCTGGGAATTGGTGGTGATGTGTTTTCTCCTGGGCAAGTCCCCACTCCCACCCCACTCAGGGCTGCCTCCTACAAAGACTAATTTTGGGAGGCTATACGATATTCCCTGGTCATGTTGCTGGGCGAAGAGGGGCCTTTGTCCACTACACATTCTGTAGTCCAGAGATTTCCCAAAACTGGAGGCAGAAGCCCCTTACTCACCATGGCTGGTACACCAAACCAAACCATGGAAGAGGTAGAGATTGTGATTCAGTGCTACCGTTCACTTGAGAATAAGAGGAGTGTTTTTTTCATTGCAACCTTGCATTTCATCCATGGTATGCACTAACAATAGTTGTCTTGTGCTTTGCATGCCTTGCAGTGAAATGCGTGGCCTTTGGCGCAACCTCCACTCCTGCTGTCACAGATTAGAAGGAAGAAAAAGAGAACACAGGATGACATGTTCAACGAGATAATGAATGCCTCCAGGGCAGCTAATATGGAGCTAAAAGCCTGAAGGATTTCATTGTCTGAAAAACTGGACATGCAGAGCAGAAGAGCAGCCCAGGAGCATGAGCATGCAATGCAGGATGAGATGCTGCAGATGAGAAACCAATCAGACATGTTGAGGCATCTAGTTTAGCTTCAGGAATAGCTGCAGCAGAATAAACTCCCTCTGCAGCTCCTGCAGAACTGCCAGTAACCGTCAACTTCTTCCCAAGCCTCCGCTCCCAAGTGTTCCAGGAGGAGGGTGGCAGGGTGCAGTATGTGCTTCACTCAATACCAGAAGAGGGGAGTAGGAAGAGAAAGCGGCCATTCTTTCAATCTGCAGGCTCTGGTGCTTGCATAGACAAGCAGCATTTGTTCTCCCCTCTAACTTCCATTAGAATGGTTGCTAACAATTAAGTTATTTTTCTTTCCTCTACTGCTACGTATGTGCAATAAACGTCAACTTCTTTGTAATTAAGTACTCTTTATTTATTACATTCATGGGGGTGGTGGGGAAAGCAGAGGTTCTGGGACGGTGCTGCAATGGAGGAGATGGTATGGGAAGGCACAGCACAGATAAGTGGCGCACATTACTGTAGCTCATTACAAAAATGGATTTTCAATGCCTCCCTGATGCGCAGAGCTCCTTGTTGGGCTCTCAGCATTGTGCTGGTATCTGGCTGCTCAAAGTTTGCGGCCAGCCACTCTGCCTCCACAACCCAACTCAGCGGAAACTTCTCTCCCTTTGTCTTGCAGACTTTATGGAGCATAGAGCAGGCAGAGATAACTATGGGAATATTGCTTTCACGGAGGTCTAAGCTAGTGAGCAAACTGTGCCAATGAGCCTTTAAATGTCCAAAGGCACATTCCACCACCATTCTGCACTTACTCAGCCTATTATTGAACCGCTCCTTATCACTGTCCAGTTGTCTGCTGTACAGCTTCATGAGCCATGTGAGCAAGGGATAGCTGGGTCTCCCAGGATCACTATTAGCATTTCAACATCATCTATAATTATTTTTTGGTCTGGAAAAGAATACCCTGCTTGTATCTTTCTGAACAGACCTGAGTTCCTAAAGATGTGCGTCATGCACCTTTCGAGACCATTCTACTTTGATGTTAGTGAAACAACCCTATGATCCACCAGTGCTTGCAACCCCATGGAAAAGTATCCTTTTCCGTCTATGTACTCTGTGCCAAGGTGGTCTAGTGCTAAGGTAGGGATATGCAGGCCATTGATTGTCCCACAACAATTAGGGAACCCCATCGCGGCAAACCCATCCACTATGTCCTGCACATTCCCAAACTCACTACCTTTCTTAGCAGATGTCTATTGTACACTTGTATCGCAGCAGCTCTCACAGTGGATTTACTGACTACGAATTGATTCCCAACTGACTGGTAGCAGTCTGGCGTAGCTAGCTTCCACACGATGGCCACTCACTCTGACAGTGGAGAAGCAAGTGTCAAGTTAGTATTCATGCGCTTCAAGGCTGGGAACAGCTCTGCACAAAGTTCCAGGAAAGTGGCCTTATGCCACTATTCAAAAGTGCAGCAGCCACTGCTCATCATCCCAGACCTTCATAACCACAAGATCCCACCAGTGTGTGCTCGTTTCCCGGAATCAGAAATGGCGTTCCACTGAGTTCAGCTGCTGCGCAACAGTCAGCAGCAACTGTGAATTGTTTCATTCTATGGCTCGTAGCAGGGTGGCTTGAGTAACATCGCAATTTTCCATGTTGCGGTTCCTCTCTTGGCCTTGGAAATACTGAAGGATAAGTCACAAAGTGATTGTGACGCTCACAACAATAGTGCAGAGCTGAGCAGGCTCCATGTTTTTCGGACAATGGCATACACACAGCTGAGCCAGGGTTTCGAAATGTGGCAAGAAAAAGTGTTTGTTTGCTGTTGACATCGGGGAGGGATGGAAGAAAGGAGGACATTGCACCATGGGAGGCCGAAGACCCTCCCAAAAGTTCCTACAGCTAGTTGCACTGTGGGATAGCTACCTGAAGTGCACTGCTCTGTTCATCGATACAAGAGCGGCTGGTGGGGACACACTCTACAAATTCAATGAGCATAATGTGATCACGCACAACTGACCTCATTAGTTCAGCGGCTGAATGTCAACTGAAATTAAATTGACTTCACTTCACAGTGTAGACATACCCTTAGATAATATAACAGACCTTGTGAGACAGTCACTATCTCAATGGTTTGTTAAACTGCTTAAAAAGAAAACTCCTGATGGACTTTGTGTGCAAAATATTAAGATGTTAAGAAAAAAATTCCAGTTCAGAATATCACAGAACTTTCTCAGAATAAACTAATGTGACAGAAGGATTGCATCTTAGCCCTAAATACACCTTAGATGCTCCATCATCTTGCTGCTATACTCTTCACAAAGTAACATCTATTATCACTGAAAAACTAGAGTTATTTTAGATCCCTCTGTTTAGAGAAAGATCTAAGCACTATCAGAAATGCTTCTGCCATCCCAGGAATATGTAGTCATTTCTGTGATTGAAACCACAAGTCTAAATGTCCAAAATACAAATGGGTTATTGAAACTCCCACTTCCTGTTTAGTAAAATATGGGTCTGGGTAAATTCCAGCTGGTGTAAGACACAGTAGTGCCAGGGGATGATACAAACATTACACCCATTATGAAATCACTGTATACACAGCTAGCTGAAGACTAAGGGATTTTAGAAAGTCTCTTAATTTTAACGAGCAATAGAGACTCAGCCCTGTCTCTTGGCTTTATGTGAACTTTATACATTCTTGACCACATATTGATATTGGTTGAGATAAACCCATTGACTTTACCATAGAATAATTCAACTGCACTATTTGATTATGCTGAAATTACTCATAAACTTAGATTTTCAACTGCACCCAGCATCTATTGAGCACAGCTGTCAAAGGGGTGGCAGGGCAGTTTGCAGTTTCTAATTCTGGGACCACTACTACACCAGCTGATAAAACAGCCTCCTATGTGGGCAATCTGCCATCTGAGGATTGCTAGAGCACAGTAGTGCTCCTTCCATACTCCTTCCCAACCATTCTACCAGGGATTGCAGGGACATGTGGCATAGGAGCCACCTATGCTAGATTTATGTCAGATGGGGTGAACTAGCTGCTTTATGACCCATTTGCACAGTCAGCAGAGTGGCCTGATGCTGAAACATAGTTGAGCTGGCTCAGTATGTACATTCAAAATCTGCAATTTAAAATGTAGTCAAGTTATATTTATAGCTTTCTTATTTAGGAGGAATGATTTTATTTGTTATCCTCCATTTTTGGTGCACTCACTTTCTGCAGTATTATTTAAGACTGGACAAAAGCCTTTTTCAAGGCAGGAGCAGTGTCGTCATACATGTTTGTATAGCATCTAACATAGCAAGGTTCCAATCCTGAATGGAACTTTTCGGCATTATCACAATACAAATAGAGGAATATACTACAAGATTTTATCTATCAATATTTTTACACACACACACACACACACACACACACACACACACACACACACACACACACACACACACACACTTGCAAAGGTGGCAATACAAGCAGTTTACAATACAGTGTTTTAGCTCAATTAGTTTGACAAGTTGATTTTAAGTAATAAAGAACAACTTAGAAGAGTCCATTTAGATTTCTGTACCTAATCCAAATGTCTGATCAAAATCTTTAATTAGCATTTTGTATAATTTACAAATTTTTTCATCACTTTTTATGAAGGTGAGAAGCGACACCCACATTAGTTAGATATTTATTTAGATATTTAGATATAATTTATTACTTGTCTAACTTCACAATTTTATAGAAAGACTAGCAACACCACCCCCGACCCAATTTAGCATGTGCTGGAGATTATAACCTGTGTGCTAGTCAACCAAATGGCTAGCTATGCCCCTAAACTGGAAAACCTTGATTCCCTAGGGCTGCAGAGGAACAGCCTATCTGTTCATTCTCCCTTGAGTGATACATTACCCTGCTCCAGCTGGCCAAGAAGCAAGAGATCCTCCAGTGTCCCTCTCCACTAATGAGCGGACACAGCTAATTGCAGGTTATCGCTGTTAACCTGGGGAAAATTGGTGTATTTTTCTCCCTATCTTGGTCAACAGCTAACAAAACCTTCTGTCTAGCAAGTTCAGTTGAATGCTTTGTTTCATTTTACTATTCAAATTTCAGATGACTTAATTTGGCAGGGAAGTTGATGACTTTCTTTGAAATTAAGTACTCTATACCATGAATGCAATGTGTTAAAGTAATGTTGTATTTTAATGTTCCCTTGCTTAACAAAACAAGGGTTTGGGGTTTGCTTTTTTAAAGATAACTTTGCCCTCTGTTTAAAGCCTCTTTCATTTATAGTCCACTCCTCCTTATGCCTGATTATTTTATGTTTCTAATTAAATTTTATCTTAACCATGTCTGCTCTCTCATTTGTTCCAGGATTACACCAGCCACTGAGGCATTATTTCTGAAACACACACTGAGACCTTTTGCTGACCTCACATTGGCTCTGTGGACGTTAGGAAAGCAGTGGACATGATATACCTTGACTTTAGCAAAGCTTTTGATACAGTCTTCCACACTATTCTTGCCAGCAAGTTAAAGAAGTATGGGTTGGATGAAGGGACTATAAGGTGGATAGAAAGCTGGCAGCATCGTCAGGCTTAACAGTTAGTGATCAATGGCTCACTGTCTAGTTGGCAGCCGGAGTGACCCTCTGGTCGGTACTGGGGCCTGTTTTGTTCAACATCTTCATTAATGATCTGGATGATGGGGTGGATTGCACCCTCAGCAAGTTTGTGGATGACACTAAACTAGAGAGAGTGGTAGATACCCTGGAGAGTAGGGATAAGATACAGACTGACCTAGAAAAATTGGAGGATTGGGAAAAGAAATCTGATGAGGTTCAACAAGGACAAGTGCAGAGTCCCACACTTAGGACGGAAGAATCCCATGCACTGCTACAGACTAGCTAAGCCGATTAGCTAAGCAGCAGTCTGCAGAAAAGGACCTGGTGGTTACAATGGACAAGAAGGCTAATGGCATATTGGCCTGCATTAGTAGGAGCACTGCCAGCAGAAGAAGGAAAATGATTATTCCTCTCTGTTTGGCACTGGTGAGGCCACATCTGGAGTATTATGTCCAGTTTTGGGCCCCCCGATACAGAAAGGATTTGAACAAATTGGAGAGACTCCATTGAAGGGCAACAAAAATGATAAGGAGGCTAGGGCACATGACTTATGAGGAGAGGCTGAGGGGGAACTAGGCTTATTTAGTCAGCAGAAGTGAAGAGTGAAGAGGGATTTGATAGCAGCCTTAAACTACCTGAAGAGGGGTTCAAGGGAGGATGGAGCTAGGCTGTTCTCAGTGGTGGCAGATGACAACACAAAGAGCAATGGTCTCAACTTACAGTGGAGAAGGTCTAGGTTGGATATTGGGAAAAACTTTTTCCACTAGGAGGATGAAGCATTGGAATGGGATGTGGTGGAATCTCCATCCTTAGAGGTTTTTAAAGTGGGCCTTGACAAAGCCCTGGGCTGGGATGATTTAGTTGGGGTAGATCTTGCTTTGAGGAGAGGCTTGGACTAGATGACCTCCTCAGGACCCTTCCAACCCTAATCTTCTATGATTCTATGGTGACTTCCACTACAGTGTTTTTAGCACAGAGGGCCAATTGATAGCTTCAAGTAGCAGAAAACTAACCTAAACTCAAACCTGCGCCTCTCATGAATACAAACTGCCGCCTATTTAAAAGGTTATTAAAATGCAAGTTTCTATCCTGGGTTCCAACAAACCAACCAGCTGGGCACCGGCATCCTTTACTCTATGAAAAAGTAGATTTCCCCCATCCTGTTCAAGGAGGAAAATCTCTTATGCCTCTAGTCTACAATGTGAAACCACAGAACTGAGCAGGACAATGCATTTCTGATTCCTTCAGTAGGAAAAAAACTGAAAGAAAAAGTGTTAACAGAAACATGAAAATTCAACAGCTAGGTACATGAAAATGTCTAATATCACCTCTATATCTTAATCTGTAATTTACAGGCAAAACCCAGCTCCCCTTATGTTATTCTAAATTTGGCTTTAGTATCTTTATATGGTGCATCTTGCAAAGAGAGCTACAAAACACTAAATCTTTGAAATGGTAAATTAAAGATTTACAAAACAACCCCTCTAATGCTGAGGTAAAGGTCTTCAAGACCAGTAAAATGGAAATATGAGGAGTATTCTCATATGAATGCTCTGATTATAAAACTGGAAATTAAAAAGCTAAGTCTCATTTGTATTGCTGAAACTTACTAAAGTCTTTTTTTAAACTGACACATCAAAGAGAAGCTACTGGGAAAAATGAATTTCTCCGATTTGTTTTATTCCTTCCTTCTATTCCACACAACATGCCAGCTGCTTTCAGTTGCACTATAGAGCATTAGCTCCTCCAACTGACTCTTCCAGGGCACCTGTTATTCCTCCGTAACTAGGACAATACAAAATACTATAATAAAATGTGGCTTATTATCAACACTGAAGCAAGATTTTAATAGGTCTTAAAATAATTTTCAAACTGGAATTTACCCAAAAGAATAAGGCAGTTACATATCAGCCAGCATGAGTACAAAAGCCATCTAAAGCCAGGAAAAGTTATAAAAAAGGGAGAAAATTATGTTGAAGTCCAAGGTTTAATATAATTTAAAACAGGACCCTCATGTGAGGAGGAGCAGTAAATACACAATAATTCACTCACAAAACAAATTACATTGCCCCACTTGAAGCACATTTCTCCTGCCTATTGCTTAAAGATAAGGCAAAAGAAAAACATTATATGAAATCTAAGCTCAAGACATGTGTCTTCCTTGTACCACAAAGGAAATACACATTATGACAACTATTAATTTTTGTTTCTTGTCGCACCCAAACAGGAAAGGCTATGTCATGGTAATGTAAATTTGAGTTAAACAGGCTTTATGCCCCATCCCAGATGACAATTATCCTCATTATGCCTCAAACAAATATGTACAAGTCATCTAGTTTCCCCATAACTATTACCAAATAAGGGGTCTGAGAGGGATCTGAACGTGCAGAGGGAAGGGGTCTTGCAGAGCAACCCAGGAAATGTGTTCCATGCACAAGGAGAGCAAAGTCTGACAGACAGATAAGGTTGGCATTGACTGATGACTGTAGAATGAATCAAAGATAAAAAGGTAAGGAGGAGCAGAATCATGCAGAGTTTTGAAGGGAAAGGAGCCAGCAGAGGGGTTCAAAGTGGGGAACTGTCACAGCCCTAGGAAAACAACTACTCCTCTTCTAGCATCCCTTGGAACTGGCAGGCCTATGTCTCCACTTCTTTAGAGTGGAATCCCACTACCCACACACTTTCTACCAGGGTCTCCATGTTACACCGCACTGGTAACCAACTGTTACTTGGAAGATCGAACTTGGACCCTGCCAAAGTTCTGGAGGCTGTGGTCAGTAATAGCATGCAATGACAAGAAAGCAGTTTCTCCAAAACAAAGTATGATTTATTATGCCCAAATGGTACAGAAAACTTAGAGAACTCTATTTTAAAACAACAAAAAAGACCTATATGTATAATGTCTTACCTACAATTGGCATTCTCTCCTTAGCCCCTAGGTAGACATGACTTTGCCTTGATGCCCCCTTCTCTCTGGGCAACAAGTTACTGCTATCTTACTGCAGATCCTGTTTCTCAGTCAGCCTGTCTATGTGTCAGCCTCATGGCCTACTGACACTTTAACCCTTCCCTTTCTGCCAAGGTCACCATTTTAATCAATCAGGGTCTTCTGATGTCACGTTTAGCCTTGGAAAGAGAAAGACATCTTAGTCTGGATGGTCCCAATTAGGTAGTTGCTTCCCCAAATTGAGGGCTCAGCCATTGTTGTCTTAACTCTTTTGAAGATGGGTATCTGAAAGTCTGTCTTATCTATATCACCAGCAAGATCCTTATATGGACTCAGTTCAGTTTGATTTAAACAAAACAGTATGCTAGAATACTCAAATCCTGTTGTAAGTGAGAAACATTTCAATAACTGAAGCCCGTCACTGTCATTTCTCTGCAAAATAGTTTACTATTTTACACTACTTTCAAAGATTCTTCACACAACATAGTGCTTATTTTGAGATTAAAAATTTCTCCCCACAGTTGAAAATACAAACAAACAATCTGAACATTTCTAAACTGTTATTCTCACAAAGCAGGTGATAAATATTCACTGTATTTCCCTTGAAATCTCACAATCTATTTTAGTTTCTTTTTCTACCAGAAACTGTCAGACACCATAATTGCTCATTTCTAGTAATATTTTAATGCTTTGATCTCCAAAATTAAAGCCCACAACTGCACACCTGTGTTTGCATATTCCCTTTGATGGGCCCCGTCACCTTAAATGTCAGCATTTATTCCACGTCTCGAGTGCTGCTTAAGAACTAGCTGTGCTCATCTTGTGGCAGACTTTGCATGTAGATTTTGTAATGTGTTTTTGAGAGCTATAAATTACAAGCCATATTTAAAATGTTCTGTTTTTATAGAAGTTTGGGTGATATTAACCCTTTGGAAAAAAGAGATTCTTCTTAGGGATATGAAGTGTAGAACAAGTCAAAAGTACAATAGAAAAGATGTGTATGCTTCTAAGACAAGGAGTTTAGAAATTTACCACTGAGATTCTCTTCAATTGCCAGGGTTAGATAAGTGAAGTATCTAAGAGTGGGGAAATCTCTTTTAATGTGTTATTTAATTAAAAACAAACGTACTGTCTACGCACATAAGTGAACTTTAAAGACTCAGAAAAGTTTATGTAAATATGCTCTTATTGGCAAATGAAGCCAGGACCACTTATAACCATCTTCTCCTTGTTACTCTTGAACGTCCTGTAGCGGACACCATCACTGCCCCTTCTTATTTCAGGGGCAACTTATAGTTTTCATACTCTATTCTACTTTCTAACCAAACCTTAGGAGCTCAGAAGCTCTTCTCGGTAACTGGTTTCCTATATCTCAGGCTGTTCATGAGATCCATGAGGTCCTTGACTTTACCTGCCTCTCTGTTCAGAGCTTGCGGGTTCCACAAGGTTCCCTGTTCCCCTTGCCTTGCACTGCCCTGCAGACCTTAGGCTGGAACTCCACAGATCACATTTGTTTTCCACTTTTCCTTGCCCCTGTATGCAGAGATTTTTATAAAGTTCTCAATGTGGGCACTTTACAAAGTACTTTTTGCTACATTAAACAAAAGTGCTTATTTTTAATAAAGAAGTTTTATTTTGTTAGCCTATGCATTAGATGTTAATAGTTATTGTATGTAAACTTTGAAGTTTTGCCATCATGCTGTTTTTAGCTAAATGGACCCAAAGAAGTCTAAGAACACTGAGGAAAGTTTTAAAGTGTCATCTTAAGTACCCATAACTTAATAATGTTTTTACCAAATGCCTTCACTTTCTAAAAAGTACCAGAATACCCTGAAAGTAACCAAAAGATGTTTTTTCCCATGCAAATTTATAAGGGGAGTAAGCATAGGGTTTATATAATAATTATACTTAGATTGCAACCTTAACTACAACACAGCTAATGAGTGGCTCCATAATTAAATTAATTATTAAATGACCTGTAACTTTAACGGTTTGACCAATTCTCTTTATTTTTTACTGAAGGAGCAATTGTGTACCATTATATAATGAAATCATTTGCTACAGACAGAAAACCTACTTGATAATACTACTGCAAAGCAAGGGTAGATGTCTGGACTTTTAGTTCAAAAAAAGACGTTTTGCTTATTTCAAAAAAGAACAAGTTTTGTTCGACCAGTTGAACAAAAAGAAAACAAAAAGAAAAGACTTATGTTAATCTAAAGATGTAACCTGTTAAAGGGGACACCACTCACACCAATAGTAGAAAGCAAAGTAGCTGGCAAGATGAGTGATATAATAGTATAATACACACATATAGCAAGAATTTATATTTAACCATAAAAAAGTGCAAGATTACATTTTCCTCAACTACCAAGATTACTCTTATGTTTCGCTTTAGAAGATCTGTCACTGTGCCTTCACCAGCAGACCTTACTCCAGTTTTTTGTTTAGAAAAACTAGGCCATATATGAACAGCGTATGTTTTCCATAGGAGTGTTTGCTTCTGCAAAGAAAAAAAAGTATTGCATATTTACTCTAGATCCTTGGTTTCTGCATATGCTGCAGTAAGATCTCCCAAACACGAGTACAAAGAAGTTTCCCCATCTGACATTAAAAAAGGGGGAAGAAAGAACAGCAGGCCAATAGAAAAAAGGGAAGAAAGAAAAAGAGAAAGAAAAGAAAAATAAAGCATATTCACATACTTCAAATAGTTTGACACGTCAGTTAACCCCCTTCTCTACTTTCTTACCTTACCAGGGTGTGCTGGGATAAATACATTAAAGAGGTGCTCTGAAATTTCAGAGATGGGGACCAGGTTAGGACCCAACTGACAGATTTGGTCAGGCCTACCCATTCCTGCCCATGGATCCTCAAAAACCAAAGTAGTACTACCAAATGGTGTAAGTCTTAAAAGGTCACTTTTCTCCACTCATCTTCTCCTACTTAATTAGATGGGGGGGGATATACACACACCTTCACAACACATTAGAACTATTTACATTAGACTAAGCCATCATTAATACCATCTTTACTCAATGACAAGCTATTTTTCTGCATAAATTGTCTGTGTAAAATCTCATCAAAAGCTCCAACTATACAGAAAATTCCAAGGGGAAAAACTATTCTTACATTAAAGACACACAAAGAATGTTACATAAGTCAAAATTTCAAATAAAAGAGTGATTTTGCAAGTGACCTGTAAAAAAGTGGTCTGTAAACTTTGCAGAAACATTATTCTTTGCTTTAAAGTAAAACTGTTAAGTTTCAAGTTAATTCAGTTTTTACTAATTGAAGTTATAATGGGGGTTAAAAGAGCTCATAAAAACATCTATTTGCAACCTTAGGTAGAGATAATCAAAATGTATTATTGTAAAATACGTTTAGTCTCCAAGGCCACTACTACAATCTTAAAATGTGTATTTTTTCACCCATGACTAGAAGCTAAAGTATAAAATCTGTCGATTTACCTTAATCTAAACATACAGGCAATTAACTGATTATGGGTCACATGACTGTGACTCTCAAGTAAGACAAATATATACTGACCTTGTTATACGTATAGGCACAACAACAGTTTTTTGGTTTGGAGGATTTTTTTTGTTTGTTTGTTTAAGAATTTGTGTATTACAAAACTTAGTCAAGTGGGAGTTTTTTGTTTGATGTTACTTTATGCTTAGGAATTACCACAAGGTGCAGCAGCGCATAAAGGGAATTTTTGTAATCTATAAATTTTATTTTAAAATTTCAGCAACATCTGTTTTGAAATTCTAAGGTTGGTTGTACATGTTCATGTTAATCAATGAATAGAGATCTTTGCCTTAGTACTATATTACATGAATAACCTATATTTGATCCACGTTCTTTAACATAGGTTATTCCTTTACCAGGTTTAATTTATTATTATTATTTTAATTTATTCAGAACAAGTGAAAAACCATCAGAACTAACTAACTTTTACAAGAATTGATGGTGGGGGAATCAAGTCACCCGAGTTTGCTGTCTTGTCTTGCTAGCCCCCATCCAGCTATTCTGCTTCGTTAGCTGATGGATATTAATTGACTACAAATTAAAGACACCTAGAACAACTTTCTATTATTTTTTAAACATCCACCACAATTGTTCCAAAAGCCTCCAGCTGCAGGGCCACCACCTCCAGCTCCCTGTACTGCTGACTCTTTCACATTAACTGGGCTCAGAAAGAAGACTACTCTGTGTATTTAAAAAAGCCAGAAGTTAAACAGCTGTTTTTTAATGATTGGATCAAAATTCTGCCTCCAATCATTAAAAGTTCTTTCCAATAATCTGTTAAAACGATTTGAACAGCAGTTTTAAGGGAAACATAATACTGTCAGCTGTTAGGGACTTTCTGGTTGTACAGAGGAAAAAAAATACATAAAAGTAATTTTAAAAATTAGTCTTGTCCTATATATCTTTTACCTATCAAATTTGCTCAACCCATCAACCTAGAAGTCTAAAAGGCAAGTGACACATATATAATGAACACCTCAGAAAAGTTAGGGCCTGGGCCTGATTCTGTAACCCTGTAATAATACAAATAGTTCTGACTGAGGTTTAGGCACATAAAAGACTGCAGGAACCCTTACTAGCTTTACTGAATACAGTTGGCTGGGGTCATTTTACTGAAAAGCTGTATAATTTTTGACTAGACAGGTGCCTTAACCAACACTCCAGTGCCAAACACCCAAACTGTGGGGAAACCTGAAATCAGATTTGAACTTTGGCAGCTAGGGCCCATCTCAGTTTGTAATTCTAAAACATAAAAGCCTCACACCGAAGATAGTAAGATGCCTTCTACTCTGTTATACAGATTTACAAGAGACCAAAAGAAAATTAGTTTAAAAACAATTGAAACTTACTGGAGGTTTTGTTTCTTTTTGCCAATACAGGCACCCAGTACCAGTATCACAACTTTTATAACTTTTCCTCAAGACAGTCATCTCCAGAAGACGATTTTAAAATGCCAAAACAATTAAAATATGTTAATACATATCCACAGTAAAGTGTTACTTGCCTGATTAACTTTCATATTGCTGGCCTGAACAAAATATAGCCAGTTAGTTTATAAAATTCTCCCTTGTGAAAAGATTTTAAACCAATATGTTACAAGTGTCCAACTTCTACAGGAGTACTTATTTTGGACCCTTCTGCTTCATATTTTATACATTGCATACTTCCCATGCAACATGTAACTTTATGGTAATCTTTTTGTTTCCACTAGTATTCAGTATTTTATTAGACAAAAAATAGACTAATTTGGTTTAAGCTCTTAGTAGCATTAAGGAGGGAATTTTGGGGGGAGGGGAACAGGAGACGAGTTTTTACTGGGAAGAATTTTGGTTGGGTTTTCTGGCTCAATTGCTATAAATAGATAAAAATAGAAAACACCCCCATACTAACTTTGACTAAAAAGGAAACTTGTGAAAATGTGTTCAATAATCTAGGCTTCAACTCTACTGGGAAGCACTCATGTGTATAACCTATAAAAGAGCAAAATATTCTTAACTGCACTCCTACAAACTTGGATGTTACATATCCTGACAGCAGGACTTGTGCGAGGTCAGAAACAGGGAAGGTAATTTATGATGCAAGTTTTCATAAAGAGACAGTGAAGGTAGTAATATACACCCAAATGGATGTATTTATTCATGTACAATGATTATTTTTAACAAAAAGTATCAGATGTCCTGTTAGAAATTCAGGAAACCTGATCAGTCCTCTGAAAAAAATAAAGGATGATGGAAGCCTTGGAGTTAAAGCTGAGAAAAAAGGTTTATAAGGCTTACTCAGATACTCAGGTATGTCTGTGAACTGCTAAAATAAAAAAGAGCCAAAGGCTATGTCTACCGTTATAGTGGCATTTAGAGTACATACACTGCATGCCCCCAAGCCTGGGGAATAAATAGAAGTGTAGACAGTGAGGCACTGCTTCCGCAATAGCCTGAGAACATAATACAACAAAATCTCATTCTGTGGGCTAGATAAGTGATAAAATGATAAGAGAAGCGTAATTTGATTCATAAAAATCTACAGAATCATAATTTCAATGGTGTCACCCTCTGCAGTGTGGCAAGGAGGACTTGTGCCCTCCAGCTCACAGCTCCAGGTCCTCCGATTGATGGAAATTTTGGTAATACCCAACTTGATCCATTTCCAAGAAAACTATCATTCAAAAGCCCTTTCTCCATGAACACGTTACCAAGCATGATAAACCTACAACAATTGTACAGCTATGTATTCAATAACAATTTAAAAATCAATTCTTTTTTAAATTATACTTTAATAAAGAGATGCACTGCTTACATAAAGAGGACACTGATCTTTGGTAATCCTAGGGAAGTCAGTCTTGACATGTATGATGAATAAATGTTTTATTTCCTTTGTGAGTGTAACTTTAAAAACAGAATATTTAAACATCAATTAAAAAGTTCTAAAATATATCAGACTAAAACATTGCAGAACAACCAAAACACTACAAAACAATGTACTTACAGCTCCATATGGCAAATTAACATATTTCAAGAACTTCTGGACCAAATCATCAGTTAGCTCGTTAAACCGATATCGAAAGAGGTCCATTTCTTGTTGAATGAACCATCGTCTGAGATCCTCACTGCAGTAAAAAGTTAAAAATCAGATATAAATAATGCACCATGTTTAAGACTGCATATAGAAAGGACCATCAATGAGATACTATTAATACAACCCTTCTAGAAACAATGTTCTGCACGTATCAAGATCAGTTTTTTATTCTTAAAGGAAAAAGGGGGTTTATGGTTTTGAAATAACGATTAACTAATCCTATATTATAGAGATCTGTACATACAGCAGAACTAAAAACCCTGAACGGAGCTCATGGTGTGAAGCAGGAGTGCTGAAAGCCCAGAGGTCCAGCCTAAGGAGATGGTGAAGCCGCATAGCTTACCCTGGAGGAACAGTGAGACGCCTAGGGGGGCTGGCACATTGAAGGGGTTCCTCCTACTGTTCCAAAGCTGGGGGCTTAACAACGATCCTGGGGTTCCATAACAATAGTTTAATACTGCTTTACAGTCATTAACAACTGCCCTTACCTACACATATGTAAAATTACTAAAGATACATTTCAAAAGCATCAAAAACATGTAACTAACAAACATGAGGAGCATTAAAGAGTGCTCCTTGATTGTTCAAAATGCAACTGAAAATGTGTGGGCTGCTGGTGGTAGAAGGAAGCAGTAATGATTTTGAAGGGGAACTGAGGAACAAAATATGCAGATGAGGAGTTAAATTACTAAACTTTTAAATCCTAAAAAAGCAGTTAAGTTTTTTGTGTGTGGAAACACTATGTAATTTAACCCATTCAGCACAATCCCTTCATGATTCTTAGTAGGAACCGATAGTTCTAATTTGGAAAGTTTTTAGAACATTCTCACACTCCACAGATATTGTATATGAAAAAACAGAAGCACTTGTTCTGAACACATACAGTAGAGCTCAGTCTATTCAGTTTTATAATACCTATTTGTGAATGTGTCTTAAATTTATAAAACAATTACAAGTGAAGTAATTTTGTAGGCATTAAGTCTAGAGTGTCATCAGTGATCCATAGTTAAATGTCAGAAGCTAGTCATTCAAGAAAAAAAAATGTTTTTTGTATTGAGGTAGTGCTTATGAATCCCAGTCATATAGACCAGAACCCCAGTATGCTAGCTACTGTCCAAAAAGATGTTTGCTGCTCCCAAAGAGCTTATACTTAGAGTGAAAGACAAAGGGTTACACATGGATACAGTCAGATGAGGAAACACAAAGAAACAACAAACAATACTGGTCTCTTGCACAACCATTGCCAAGTTTTTTGTTTGCCTCCCAGCAAAGGAAGCTTAAGGAAAAATTGAAGCATGACAATGGAGATGGCTTTACAGATGTTTACAGAGAGCTTTTCGCACATGTGAAGAGCATCATAAAGAAAAGTACAAAGATGCTTGTTTGAAAATGTAACTAGTGGGCAATGAAGGATGGCATCATTGGCAGAATGGAGACAGGAGTCAACATTTCAGTAGAACAGGAAAGATGACAGGTAGCATGGAAATATGTCATAAAAGGCCTAGAAAGCGAAGACACCTAATTCTCATTTGATGCAGCAGAGAAAGTGGGCCTGTGGAGGAATACAACAGAGGGGTAATATGGTCAAGACAAGCCAGAAAAGTTATTGTTGCGGCAGTGTTTTCAATGACTACAAGTGGGGCTAAAGTGCATCTGTCAAGACCAGAAAAGAGGATGTTGCTCTAGTAGAAAGATGAGGTGAAAGCCAGGGTGAAAGTTTTAGCTGCACAGATAGAGATGGAAGACTATCTTTGATGTTATGCAAGAAGAATCAGCAAGATTTAGGCACAGACTGGAAGAAAGAAGCTAGAGAGAAAGTCAAAGGTAACACCCATTCTACAGGCCTGACAAAGAGGATGGTGGTGTTACTGCTCACAAATAAGGTTCATGTTCATTCCAAACATGTACAACTAAAGCCCAGCAACAGAGAAACAAATACAAAAAAGTGATATCTAATCCAATAATCTATCAATGAACCAGAGAAAGTAAAAGTGAAAATGCACATTTCTGCCTCTGGGTGGCACTGTTGATCTATTATAGAAAAAGCAAGCAGCCCCCTTAACGAAATTTTAGCTACAAACACATCCTCTTTGCAGACAATTAATTTAATTAACTACAATACACAAAATCTGTGATCCAACCTACTTAATTTTTTTCTGTAACATGGACTCCAAATTTAGCACTAAAACAGCAACTATAAAGTCACTGAACTCTGCCAAGCTTTGCTTCTCTGACTTATGACCTTCAGTTAAAGTTTTTCCTGTACTATTCACTTCCTGTTCTTATCTATTGAGTAGTGTCAATTTTTCAGTGCATGCCAACATTTCATCCCAGACAAAGACTGCATTTCGGAGGTGAATGATGGAGATCACCCTGTACAGTTTGAGTGTCAGTTCAGGATCTTTCCATTCAAGAACCACTACAAACTTAAGATGTTTATTTTCCCTTTTTGTATGCAGTGTTGGTCCCAGAATATTAGAGACAAAGTGGGAGAGATATCTTTTACTGGACCAACTTTTGTAGGCGAGAGACACGGAAAAATAGCTCTGTGCAAGATTGAAAGCTCATCTGTCTCTCCAACAGAAGTTGGTCCAATAAAAGATATTATCTCACCCACTTGGTCTATTTTCCCTTTCATTATTAACTATATCTTCCCAACGGATAAAGTATAATTCACAAAGGATGAAAACTGGCTAACAAACTTTTCCATAGAAATAGCATACTGTTAGCATTTCCAATAGCAGGCTCAGAACAGCCCTTGTGAAGGTGTGCCACCTTCATGAAGTTACAGAATACTACAATTTCCATGGGTTTTTCCTGAAATAATACCATCAACTAGCTCTTACATAGCATTTTTCATCTGTAGATCTCAAAGCATTTTATGCAGACTCATCTCCATTTACAGAAGGTGAAATCGAGACACACGGAGGTGAAGTGACTTTCTCAAGGTCACCCAGCAGTTCAGTGGCCGAGCTCAGAATAGAAGCCAGATCTCCCAAGCGTGAATCTAGTGCTCTATCTACTAGATAACACTGCATCCCACCATGCCAAACTTCTTTTTCAAAAGAGGAAATGGGAGGTTTGAGGGACATTATCAGCTTCCATCCAATTTCAAAAAGCATCCAGTTTCTGACAGAAAAAATATGTTGAGAATTTGTTTTAAATATATTTTACCTTTTTAAAGATGAGGGGCTTTTCAGTCAGGGAGAAACTAACTTAAAGAGGAAATAAAATTAACAATACACAAAATGTTGTCAAATGCATAAAAACCCAATAGAAATGTTTTCACTAGCTCTTTAATTTAATAATCTTAAATCAAAATTTTAACTAAAGTAGGTTCTTCTCAAATTCATAGATTCCAAAACCAGCAGAGACCACGGTGATCAGCCAGTCTGATCTCCTGTGCAACATAGGCCATTGAACTTTCCCAAAATAACTTCTAGAACATATCTTCTAGAAAAAACATCCAATCTATGAAATGTTGAGTCTAGTTCATGAGTTAACAGTGTCCCTCAGAGGAAAAAAACGTGCCATCTGAAGTAGACAGTCAGAACTTTGTATTTAAAGAAGCGTATTATGTACATTGCTGGTTCGAATCACTAATGGAGTTTATGTACAACATGTCTACACACATTAAAACTGATACTACACTAACGAAAATCTGCAATCTATGCACTTTTAATGTACTAATGGCATTTAATTAACAGGAGACTGCATATCAATTCACAACAGAGACCACTACAAATTACTTATTTCCTGATTTTAAGAAACAGACGTACAGACAATGACTGAAGACAGGATTGCATTTGGCTGACTGGTCCCAATTTTAACTCTCAGTGATCCCAAATGGCAATCTGGCAATTACTTATCTGCCCTAAAAGTCTTCTATTGTGTCACCCCTTCTGTTCAATACATAGTGATGCCAGGGGGAAAAACAATTAAATTTGGGCTACGGTGTCATTCAGATTTTGCTTTTAAGGGCTTGTTTACATAGTGTGATAATGCATACCAGTGGGGCGTGAATTCTAATGTGCACCAACTGACCCTTGTAAACCCTGCTGGTGTGCAATAAAATAGGATCTACACAGGCCAGTTAGAATGCAATATATTGGTGCACATTAGAATTCACATTCTATTAGTGCATATTACCACACCATGCAAACGTGCCCTTCGTTACAGATAGTGCAGTGTCTGCTCTGAATGTATAGACCAGGATACGGACATGGTTGAAATTTAAGGCAAGACAGAAGCAAATCTGATAGGCTAGGGAAGAAATCTAAGATGTTAAATTAAGTTGTATGTATATTACTGGGGACTTTCAAATCCTCTTGTCAAGGAGATATTTCTTCTGGGAGTCTCTCTTCATCATTAACTGCTCCTGGATTCTCAGGAACCAACCATTTAGCTCTTCTTTCACAACCCTCCACATCTGCTTGGCTACACAACTGCAGCCACTGCCACTGGGCCGCACAGGAGTTACTCATATCTTTGAGAATACCACATTCCATTACTGCAATATTTCTACTTGGGGCAATTATGTAGAAAACTTGGAAGCTAAGGGTTATGTGGAACATAGCTGATTTATTGGTACTGGTCCTAAGGAACATATTACAACAGAATTGCAAAGACTGCATTTGCTTCCTATTAACTTCTGAGTAATACAAGGAATCATTAATTTGTAAAAACCTGAATATTTTGGGATCTGGCTACCTGCAAGACTGCTATCCCCGCATCCACTGTAATAACTGGGATACTTTTTGCTGATCGTCCCCAGACACACATAGAGAAGGACACACTTTCTACCTTTAGTCGCAGTATTAAACCCATGCAAGTACTTATGGTGAGATTTTTCAAAGCTGCTTAAAGGAGCTGGTACCCAACTCCAACTGGAATTCAATGGAACTTGGGCCCTTAATTCATTTAGGCACCTTTTGAAAATCCTAGCCTTAGGACTTTAATTAAAGAGGTGATTGGGGGGCCATATATAAGGCAGTGATCTACAGTGATAATCTATTTAGACTGACTTGTCAATTACTGGGGGAGGAGGGTGTTCAAAAGTATTCAGCACCAGCCTAAATCTATTCCCATTTATGTCAATGGGAACTAAATTAAATCAAGGCTGAGTGTCTTTGAAAATAAAAAAAATACACAATGTGTATTAGTACCCAATGATTGTGTGGTGAGTGCATTTTATAAATATCAAAATTAATTTGTTAATGCCTATTTTTAAGTACAAAAATATTCCAGTTTTTTTTTTAATTGTACGTCATGTTTCACCACATATGAATTCTCTTCCTGACCAAGCTTCTAAGTTAAGAACAGTCTTATTCCTGAAACAAAGAAAAAGCTGCCTCTATATTTAGTACCACCAGCCTTTAGGTTCCAAAGTTTTAACCATATACTTGAAATTATCAATTAACAAGAATATATATTTACTTTAAAAAAAATAAACAAAAAAAACTTACGACTGGCAGTAAGCAAGGCGCAGTATGAAATGAGAGATATGGTCTTTCCTCCTTGCATCATAATCATCCTCAATCAAAGCCTACAATTTCCATAAGAGAAAATACGTGTTGAATTATGGCAGTAAAAGAAAACTGCAGTTGAGAAATACATCCTAAATTAACTGCCAAGATCCACAAGCATCTTCCTGTCATATCAATGTAAAACATGTAAAATACATTACATATTTTCTACACTGACATAACTCTTACAGTACTTACTGAGTTATCAAAAGACAAATGGAAAAATCCTATTGTTGACTGAAAATGGCAACTGAGAATTCACTTCTGGTACAGAGAAACTTTTCATCCAAACACTTGCTCTGAATTAAATTGGTTATAATTTGGGAGAAAGTTTCCTTCATGACACTCATTTGTGGGAACAAACCAAAACTAATTATTTCAAGGCACCCACACGAACAATTCTATGCGTTTTTTCTGTGCTGATAAGAAAACACCATTCCCAGAGATGAATGCAATATTGCTGGGGCCAATGATGCTAATAGACCAAAAAAGAAATAAATTCTGTGAAAGGATCAGCTTCTACTCTGCTAGAAGTAGGAGATTTAAAAAGAAGAAAAGCACACATTAGGCCCTCCAAACCTTACGGAATAATATCCTGAAGACCTTACTCAAACAGCTTTCAGCTGACTTCGGTAAGAGTTTTGAATGTGCAAGATTTCCAGATTTTGACCCAATTAGTTCAGTAAAGAAACAAATTCAGTGGTATAAGTTGTTCAAATTATAGAATTTATGCTTTGAGTGCAGTATTCAATAAGTGTATCCTTATTCACATAGTTCCAGAGGAGTAGCCGTGTTACTCTGTATACAGCAAAAACAACAAGAGTTTTTTAAATTTAAGTTTTAAACTAAATTTGTTAGTCTTTAAAGTGCCACAGAACTCTCGTTGTTTTTGCTTATTCACATAATTTTCTCAACAGTACATGGAAAATAAAATCTATAGTAAAAAGGTCATGCTTTTCTTCTTTCAATTACATACTCACTTTGTATGGAAATTTAAGCTTTCGAAGCTCATGCTCCAGCCTGCTTTTGTACTCATCACCACCTTTCACATAGCTTACACCAAGGTTCTCAACTACTTTGAGCACTAAAGTAATTAGAAGAGACAAAAAGAAATCAGCATGAGTAACTATTGTGGTATTAAAAAGATACATCTATTAAAATGAAAAATGTGTTAGTTCTGTCACCTGAAGCGAATAAGAAAAATTATATTCTATTCAATTTTTTTTTTTTTTTTTTTTTTTTTTTTTTTTAAAGACTGAGAAAGACCACAAACGTTTCAGATTTGCCTCTCCCACATCCCCACAAGCTTTTGATCAACATGAAATTTGCCTACAGGGTTACAGCCTTTGCCTGAATTTATGAGATAGAAGATATTAAAAGGAATAAGTATTTTGGTGCCTGATTCAAAGCCTACTGCTGTCAATGGAATGATTCCTAATCGCCTTGGTATATTATTAAGTACAGTGCTCAAATTATTAATTACAAATTAGTTTTCCAATTAATTAGTGTTATTTTCTCTTTGCAAATCATTCATGAACTAATTCTGATTTCTTCCAATGTTTTTGCTACTGGCAAGTATTCAGAGGGCTCTGAACAAATGTCAGTTATGGGACCTTTGAGTTATGGGAGGTTTAAACTGCTCACTTCAACTCTTTGTACGCTATATAATCAATCATACACCTCAATGTACTGTTTCTGTTTTCAATGGACCACAAAATTGTTAAACAAGCAGACAAAGCAAATGCTCTTCTCCTCCATCCACAAAAAGACCTGTTTACATTAAAAGTTAGTTATTTGTACATATGATAGCAGCAACGTTACACTAGCACCCAGAGGCAATCTGTCAAGATCGGGCCCCCATTGTGCTGGGTGCTGGACAAATATAACATAACAGACAGTCCCTAACTCTAAAGAGCTTCAGTCTAAATATGGCTGAGATGCGAGCACCGAATCAAGGAGGGAAGATTTTAAAATTAAGGTGACAATGCAAGAACGAAAAATTATTGCCAGATCACACTATTAGCTATTCATCACTCATTTACTTTTTTTAAAAAGCTATGAAAAATTCTTCATATTGTTATACTATTTACTATCGCCCTTGTTTTCCTGGACCCTTCCCCTCTATTTCTTTTTTCTCTTCTTTCTTTACTCACATTTTATCCTTAGTCTGCAAACTATCTGGAGCAAGTATTGGTTTTTCTTTTATACAAACAAGGCAGACCATCCATAAACAAGAGAGCATTTTACCCATTTGTAACACAAATGTGATACAAATATGTTCAAATTTAACAGCTATTCAGAATTCAAATAGGTATTTTTTCACATACAATTTTTTTTGCAGTATTTAATATTCAACTATCATTAATTAAATTAAAAAGCAAGATTTTGGGGCGTTTACACATAGAAATAGATTGACTAAATTTTGTACTTTTTTGGAGGGGGAGAGAGAAAAGTATATTTGTCATCTAAAAACAACCAAATATTAACATGGGAATATAAACTTCAAAAGAAAACTATAAGTACAAGTGAAGACATAAAACATATAGGAAGAGTAGATGACAGTCTATACATAAACATATTATACAGGGCATCATTGAGGTAAAGTTTTTTTTTTTTTTTTTCCCAAGTATCAACTACTTCAATACCCACCATATCGCTAAAACAGTTGCATTACAGGGGAGTCTTCTAGCACTGGTAACTGACATCAAAGTCTGCCACCATCCCATTTTAACATGATTATAGGCAACAAGTGATACAGATTATCTGAAACTGCATTTACCTAATGTGCAAAAAAAAAAAATGGTTGCATATCTACGGTTTTACTCACATTTAAGCCTATCGATGGCAAAACTTTCAAACTCAGCTAGAGAAATATTTTCAGTGGGAGGCTGCCCGTAAAACTGAAGGCTATGAGGATACAGATCTCCTCGTCTATCACCAGCCAGCCTCGTCTTCATCCTTCTTTCTCTAGTAAACTCCATCTTCTTTAAATAAACTAGAAAAAAATTCAACAAAATATTGTTTAATGTATCATCAGGAATAACCAAATTTTGCCCAACAAAGAGGGTGACATCACACCCTATCACAGTGGATCCATCCCTAGTTAGCAGGCAATGGAACAGACTGCCCAGGGGCCAAGTTAAAAAGAGCAGCACCCACCAGTCACTTTTAAAATATGCGTTAGCAGTTTCAGATAGACTTGCTGGGGCCCTTCTACCAATAACTGTGGCTTTCGCATCATATTTTGGGAACGTTTCTCTCCTGTGCTGCTGTATGAGATCCCCACAAAGAAATGGGGGAGCCAACTACAAACACAGCACTGCCAAATGTCCAAAGCAAACGAGGGGAAATAAAATGGGCTCCCAGGCACGGCAGTCTGAGATGCACTGGGAGGCAGACCACAGCCAGGCACTAGACAATGGCACCCAAGTGACCTTCCATATGCCAGGGCAGAAGTGCGGGGCAGGCAGCACAGAGCTGCCCTCCCACACTGGAGGTCTCAGCAGGACGGGCTGCCATGCCACAAATGGCCAGCCCGGAGGCGGGGGGCGCCCCTTCCCCCGGGGAGCGGCAGAGCCGGGGCTATGCCAATGAGGCCAGGTAAAGCCACAGAGGGAAAAGGACCGTCCTATCAACGACAACAGCTAACCGAGGGCGCGGGGGCCTCGGGCCCGGCCACGATCCCCGCACGGGACGGGACGGGACAGGGGCCATTCCCACTAATGGGATGGGATGGGACACCGGCACCGGGGAGCGGAGTCAGCGGCACCGGGGGGCACGGCTCCTTGGCAGCCCCGCGTGAGGCGGCAGCGCCCAGGCCGGAGCCGAGGCGAGGATGACCCGAACACACGGAGCGCTCACCAGGCGGCCCGCCGGCGTCCGCACCAGTCCACACACACACACACACACAGCCCCTTCCCTTGCCTTGCCGGCAGCGGCTCGCCTTCCCGCGCGCGCACTACGCCCCGCCCCGCTCCCCTCACTTCCGATTCCGCGCCATTCGGGCCGGCTCTGCCCCGCCCGCCTAATCCGCCGGCCTCGGCATCTAGCCCCGCCCACCAGCGGCCCTTTACTCCGCCCCTGCCACGCGGTCCGGCCGGGTGTGCGCGAGCGGATTCGGAGAGCGCTTGCAGTAGGCTGAGGCTGTTGCTGGGAGAGTGGAGCGCGGTGGGCGGAGGTGGGGTCGGGTCGGGTCTCATAGCGCCTGTCCGACCCCGACCCCGCCTGCAGCACGGCGCAGAGCAGCGCGCCCGGACTGGCCGGCGCCTCCTAAGCTCACCCAAACACCAGTACAAGGAAGTGTCCCCTTCTGACATTAAAAAAAAAAAGACGGAAGGAACAGCAATAGAAAAAGGAAGCATGCATGCACAGACTACAAATGGTTTGACACTGCAGTTAACCCCCTTCTCTATTGCCTTACCTCACCTTAGTGCAGGGCACCCACATGGGGAGGAAGCATACACTTTACCAAGGCCCTGGGGGACCCAGCCCAGGCTGTAACCCCCATTACCACAAGGAAAAAATTGAGGCTAAACTGTAGATCATGCCTAAAGCTATTTATAGAAACTTATTTCCCTGTATGTATCTATCTATCTAGTGTCCAGCTCATGTGAGATTTGCTGGAGCCAATCAGAAGCAGTGTTAGAGCAGTCTCACGCAACATTCTGAACAGTGAGTTGCTGGGAGAGTGTGTGCTTGTGCAGTTAAACTAGCTCCTGTAGTTTGTGCTCTTCTCTGTAGCATGGTCTATCATATCAAGATCAAGAACTACCAGCCCCATAGTTCCTTGTGCATAGGCAAAAGGGAGGGACAGCTGCTGGGCGGGGCAAAGCACCATAAAACATGGGAGCCCGTGCTGCTGCTTCTGGTAGGATTTGCAGGACCAAATTGTATGTGAGTAAGGGTCTAATTCAGTCACAGACACACCCCATGCTGCCATGTCTGGTGGTGGCTGTAAATACAAATCAGGCAGCCAAAAATGTAAGGAGGTAAAAGAAAGGGAACTAAAAGAAGCTAAAGGACACCAATCTATCCTCCAGTTTTTTAGCTCAGACAAGGCCTTTCTGCAGTCAGGCAGTGTACTAACTAGGGAAGCAGATGAACAAAATCAAGATGAAAATTATTTCAATATAAGACTGTCTGTGACACATAAAGCTCAATCACAAGTAGAAGCACTGAAAAGGTACTTCAGCTCATCTTTATGCCTTTTGATGGCTAGCTTCTGGTACAACATTCTTTCAAGTACTGAGGACAGAAGCAATATTTTACAAGACAGGAATCTCTCTTGAATCAGAGGTAGCTCTCGTTGCTGATATTGAAGAAATAAAGCAACTTAGAGATCAGTGGCTCAAAATTCTACAGGGAGCATGACTTGTAGCAGAAGGCATGGGAATTTTGGCACAATTGCCAAAGAAGAGAGGAATGAAACGGAAAAGATTTCATGATGAGACATCTGAGCCTGAGGAATCATGTTCTACCATCTCTGAAAATGAACCAGAGTCTTTATTCAGAAGAAATGTTTTCGATGGAACTTTGGACAATGTCATCTGAGAATTAGAGCACAGATTCAAAGCAACCAATAACATTTGTTTGACATTCCGTTCAGTCCTAAAATATGTGACTTTAGAGCCTGGGGAACTGGAAGAAGCTTCTAAATGTCTACTTCACAAGTATCCTACAGATCTTTCTAAGAATTTTCCTTGTGAAATGTTGCACCTGAAAAAAATCTTCAAGTCTACTTTTGGAAAAGAATATGAACTATCTCCACTTATCTTATTAAATGAGATTTACAAAAAACAACTGCAACTAATTTTTAATGAAGTGCACATAGCCCTACAGATTTTTTGCACGCTACCAGTGACTGTGGCAGAAGCTGAAAGAAGTTTTAGCAAGCTAGGACTCGTCAAAAACTGCAGGTGTTCTACAATGAGGCAAGAATGGTTAAGCCACCTAGCTATCTTGTCTATTGAGTGTGAATGTGCAAGAGAAATTGACTTTGGGAGGCCAATTCATGATTTTGCAATGAAAAAGGCCCGACAAATAAAGCTTTAAAGTGAATTGGCCTAATTATAAAATGTATGCAGTCACATTGGTCCATTAGAATAAAAAAATCAAGACATTGACAGGACCAAAAAGTTACAAAATAGTCAGCAAACCTGTAGAACTCTCAGGCTCGGTGTTATGTTAAACAAAAATAGCAAAGGGGGGGGGGGTGTATTTTTCAGAAATGTAGAAAATGTAACAGTAATTTCAGAATTCAAACTTTTTTCATTGCTCATGAAATTGTATGTATTGGATGAGGGATTGTGGTATGTGTGTGGGAGAGGACCTGTGTTACAAGTTTGTACTGGGTCCAAAAAAATTATGCTTGATCCCTGCCAGGGTGTGCTGGGATAAATACATTAAAGAGGTGCTCAGAAACTACAGAGAAGGGGACCATGTTAGGACCTAACAGACAGATTTGGTCAGGCCTACGCACTCCTGTTCAAGGATCTACAAAAACCAAAGTAGTACTACCAAATGGCAGAAGTCCTTAAAGGTTACTTTTCTCCACTCATCTTCTCCTACTTCATTAAATGGGGGGGAATATACTCTTTCACAACACATTAGAACTATTTTAATTAGACAAAACCATCATTAATACCTTTACTCAATGACAAGGTATTTTCCTGCAAAAATTGTCTGTAAAATCTCATCAAAAGCTCCAACTATACAGAAAATTCCAAGGGGATAAACTCTTCTTACATTAAAGGTACACAAAAAATGTTAGACAAGTCAATTTCAAATAAGGGTGATTTTGTAAGTGACCTGTAAAAAAGTCACATGGTAAAATGTTTTTCTTTCCATGATATTTCAGCTCTTTTCTTATGGTTTAATAACTATCAGATACTCTCATATTTAAATAAAAAATGTTCAATTTCTTGATATTAATATCTAATTTTTAAAAAGTAAAGAAGGTCAGAAACTTGTTTTACAATAACTTTCTTACGTTGACTTCCCACATTAGCATTGTCACAAATGATATTCTTGAACAAGATGGCCACCACTCATTGTAGGCCCAGAAATGACTATTAGTTGTAAATGATTAAAAATTACATTTTGTGTTTTATTCATCCCGAGCTTTCTTTTAGACTGATGGGTAGAGCGACATTGGTGCAGTTTTCCTTTAATTTCAGAGTACAGGTGTTATGTTGAATTCCTTTTTATTGCTTGTATTCAGAGAGAGAAATCAGCACAGAATCACAGAGAGATGCAACACAGGGAGCGTCTTTATTGAAGTAACACTAAAAACCAGCCAGGACTGGCTGAGCTATCCCCTAATAGTCTAACCCTATTGCTATGGCAACAAGCTAAGCTCCGTTGCTACGGTAACCTAGGCAATTAGGCAAGACACAAAGTACATAACATATTTCTCCCCCCTCTCAGGTCTCACCCAACCTTCTTCCCTACAAGTCCAAGAGGATGGAGTTATCAATCCATTCTGGTTGCTTGTTGTGGGGGATGCGCATCATTATTCCATCACTACTGAGATCACAGAACTAGAACAGCTACATTCAGGTCAGTGTGGACAGTGTAGGAAACAGGTCCTGTTTGGGCGATGACTGTAGCAGGGACCCATTTAGCTCCATAAGCATAGTTCCGAGCTACGACAGGCTGTCCAGGACTAAAGGTTCGGTCTTTTGCTCTGAGTGCACGTCTGATGACTTGGTTTTGCTGTCGACATTGCACAACTTGTGCTTTGGCAAGTTTCAGCTGATCAAAGCAAGTGCGCAGCTGTCATCCCATCATTAGAAAGGCCAGGGACACTGGTCAGAGCATGAGGTGTGTTTCTGTAGGATAGTAAGAAGGTGTCCAGATGCTTTTCAATGGATGAATGTCCTCTTGCAGATCTTAAAGCTTGTTTCATGGTCTGCACAAACATTTCAGCTAATCCATTGGTGGATGAATGATACGGTGCTGTAGTGATGTGATGTATCTCATTTGCTTTCATAACATTTTCAAACTCCTGAGAAACGAACTGTGGTCCGTTGTCACTCACAAGTTGTTCTGGCAGACTGACACGACTAAAGATTTCACACAGTTTCTGGATAGTACTTTCAGCAGTAGTGGATGGCATTACAGAGACTTCTGACCATTTAGATTCGGCATCTACAACAACCAGGAACATGCTTTCTTCAAATGGGCCAGCAAAAACAATGTGAATACGCTGCCACAGGTTTTCAGGCCAGTTCCATGGATGTAGGAGTGCCAAATGAGGCACGTTCCTCACACTCTGACATAAAGTACAAGCTCTTGCCTTCTCTTCAATAGCACTGTCCAGGCCAGGCCATCAAAAGTAGCTTCATGTGCACTATTCCACACTGACCTGAATGTAGCTGTTCTAGCTCTGTGATCTCAGTAGTGATGGAATAATGATGCGCATCCCCCACAACAAGCAACCAGAATGGATTGATATCTCCATCCTCTTGGACTTGTAGGGAAGAAGGTTGGGTGAGACCTGAGAGTCCCATAAAGATGTTCCATGCATCACTAGGTCTATAACTTGGGACATTACTTGGTCAATACGAGTTGCCTTCCTTACTTGAGTAGCAGTGATGGGTGTGTTCTCTATCTATTCAAAGTAGAAGATTTCTTTCTGGCCAATATCTTGATGTTTAACTGATAAAGGCATCCTTGAGAGACCATCTGCATTGAAGTGCAGAGTGGATTTCCGATATTTGATCTCATGTGTGTGCAGAAAGCAACAATGCCCATCGTTGCATACGACTAGCAGCCAATGTTGAAATGCCTGTGCATGGTCCAAAAATTAATGTTAGAGGTCAATGGTTGGTGAGAAGTATCGGTACAGCCCTTTATGTGTCATGATAGTCAACAGCTCTTGAGACTTCTCATCGACATGCATCTGTAAATACGCCTGACTCAGATCAATCTTGCTGAACTTTTGTCCACCAGTGAAGAGGTCATCGATGTGGGGAAGAAAATATTTCTCTGCACACAACACCAGGTTAACAATGACCTTAAAATCCCCACAAAATCTGAATGGAGCCATCTTTCTTCAATACTGGAATGATTGGGGTTGCCCATTGGCTGTGGGTAACTGGTACTAGGACTCCATTTTTGACCAGGCACTCCAGGTCCACTTCAATCTTTGTCTGATGGCAAATGGCACAGTTCTGGCATTCAGACATTTTGGATGGCTGTTAGGCTTAATGTTCAGTTCACAGTGATTCCCTTCATACTTCCTAGGTCCTCTCCAAAAACAGCAGCATGTTTCTTTAATACAGCTGTCAGACCTGTTTCTTCTTTAGCCATCCTGTGCACTTCTGCCCAGTTCAGCTGGATCTTCCTAAGCCATGACCTTCCCATTAAGGCTGGGTAATTGCCTACCATCACAATAGCAATTTAGCAGTCTGTTCATTGAGCGCCACCTTAACATCAGTAGTGCCCAACATGGGTACAGCTTCTCCAGTGTACATCTTCAGAACAATTTTTGTTGGCTTAAGCGGGAGATGCTTTAGCTTCTCCTTATACACAGTGTCTGAGACCAGCAAAACTGCTGTGCCGGTGTCCAGTTCCTTGTGTACAGGTTTACCTTCCAACAGCGGGGTTACCCAGTATTCATGTGAGCCAACTGCCATGGACAAGACATGAAGTGGCACTTCTTCTGACTGGGGGTGTCACTTTGATCATCCTGAGTCTGATCTACCACATGCAGATTTTCCTTTTTGGTCCAGCAGACAGCAGGCTTCTTTTTCTCTGGTTGTTCTGTTTGACTCTTTCTTTTGTTTGTAGGCACAATCAATGTGTCCCTTATTGTCACATTGTCAACACACTAGGTCTTTACACCAGCATTCCGATGCATGGTGACCCAGCTTTCCACAGCGGTAACATTCCCAGCTTCCCACGGTTTTATGGGTAGGTTCTTATGACACCCTGTGCACTCTGGTCAATGCACTGAGCTGCTGGGCTTCCTTTGCAGCCAAAGAGATTGCAATTTCAATGGCCTTCTGCCAGGTGAGCTGGGCCTCTGTCAATAGGCACTTTTGTATTGCTTCATTGTGCAGACCACACACTAACCTATCATGTAGGGTGTCATTTAACATGTCATTAAATTCTCACAGTGCTCAGCAAGCTTCTTCAGAGCTGCTACAAATTGCACAATTGTTTCACCTTCTTCTTGATTCCTTTTGTGGAACCTAAATCTCTCTGCAATTACTAACGGTTTTGGAGAAAAATGTACCTCCAGGATTTTCATAATGTCACTGTAAGATTTTGTCTCTGGCTTATCAGGATGCACTAAGCTGCGCAATGAAGTATAGGTTTTAGCTCCTACAACACTTAAGATAATGGGCACCTTCTTTGCATCTGTAATTTCATTTGCAATAAAAAAAGCTGAAAACGCTCAGTATATTAGTTCCAATTCTCTAGAGTCTCATCAAAAGTTCCCAGGGGCCCTCTAAATGTAGCCATTGCTGCCCCCCCCCCCCTTCCCCTCCTTCTCTTGTCTTTTAGTGTCTTTTATTCATGTGTGTTGGGGTCGTTCACACACAATTGCTGGTGATTTCCATTCACTAGCACTGCTTTGTTTCTGTCTGCTTCACTTTGGTTAGAACAAAGCAGAGTCTGTTTTAGTTTCAGTTTAAACCATCAGTGTAAACAGCCCAGCCCCCAAAACAGCAAAAAGGTTTTTTCTGACATTGACTTTTACTTTTTTGCCGGTGCAGCACAGGTCAATCCCATCCTCCGTCGCCACTTTTGTTATGTTGAATTCCTTTTTTATTGCTTGTATTCAGAGAGAGAAATCTGCACAAGATCACAGAGAGATGCAACACAGGGAGCGTCTTTATTGAATTAACACTAATAACCAGCCAGGACTGGCTGAGCTATCCCCTAATAGTCTAATTCTATTGCTATAGCAACAAGCTAAGCTCTATTGCTATTGCAACCTAGGTAATTAGGCAAGACACAAAATACACAACAGCAGGGAATTTCTGTTTCTAGATTTTGTCTTGGCACAAGAGATATTCTTTGTCAACCAAAGGTGCTTCATGATTGATATATATACTGGTTTAAGTTTATCCAAATATGTTCTGTCCTTTAAAAATTGGAAGTCAAATCCTTATGAGGAAAATAGAAACAAACATAGACTCTGGCAAGTCAAGTATACAAGTATAATTAAGCAGGCCAAAAAAAATTTGAAGAGCAACTAGCAAAAGACACAAACATAAAAAAAAAGTACATCAGAAGCAGGAAGTCTGCCAAACAATCAGTAGGGCCCACTGGATGATCAGGGTGCTAAAGGAGCACTCAAGGAAAACAAAGCCATTGTAGAGAAACTACATGAATGCTTTGCATGTGTCTTCACTGCAGAGGATGTGAGAGAGAGTCCCACACATAAAGCATTCTTTTTAGGTGACAGATCTGAGGAATTAGCTCAAATTGAGGTGTCAGTAGAGGAGGTTTTGGAACAAACTGTAATAAGTCACTAGAACCAGATAGTATTCACCCAAGAGTTCTGAAAGAACTCTAAGATGAAACTGCAGAACTACTAACTGTTTTATGTAACCTATCATTTAAATCAGCCTCTGTACCAGATGATTGGCAGACAACTAATGTGATGCCAATTATTAAAAAAAGCTCCAGAGCTGATTTTGGCAATTACGGGCCGGTAAGCCTAACTTCAGTAGCAGAAAAATTAATATATATTGACTATATATTGACTATATCAGGTGACTCTGATCAGTGTCTTCAGGTGATCCCAGACCCCCTTACCAGGTGACTTTATAGCCAGGCAACCTCTCCCCTGACAAACCAGTTGTACTTGAGCTAGCTATTGTCTAGGATGCTTGTATTTGAATAGAGGACCATCCAAATGTAATAGCCTGTTAGTCCTGTACCGCTACTCTTTGGAATTTCAGCCCAATAAGGAGGTAATTGTACAAAAGAGAAGGCAAAGCCACAAATTCAAAATGGAGTTTGCAGCTTGATGAAGATACATTCAAAGAGCTCCCAATATCAAATAGAATTAATAAGCTATACATAGACAGATTCCCCATAATGTCAAACCTAACAATGAGGAAGGAGGGTCCCATGGTTAAGGCACTACCCCAGGTTCTACGAAACCTAGGTTCAAGTCCTTGCTCTGCCACAGATTTTCTCTATTATTGAAATATGACCATGTATATCATTGATGTTGCCACGGTTAGACCATTGCAACAAATCTTGTACAAAGTATGTCATCTAAGGTGTTAACGGAAAAGATATGATTTGCTGAGTGTGATTATCCTGTTTATCATTTTTGTATCTGAAGTTATAAATATTGTCTATGTACTGGCATCCTACAGATGTTCTGTATTCCTGGGCAACACCCACTAGCTAAAATCTACATTGAAGACAGACCACTTTGTGTTGATGGCCCATCAAAGACAATTAACTCTCACAATGGGACACAGAAGAAATTCATCCCACCCAGCAGGCCTTCCTGTGGATGCCCCAGATGTAATATGAGTAATGGCTGTGCCTGTGAATCTTCAAAGCATGGTTTGCCAGGTGTCTGGTTTTCAACTGGAAAGTTTGGTCAAAAAGGGAACACAAAAAGTCAGGTTACCTGCAGTAACTGTCGTCTGCTACCAGGGGCCAGGAAGAGCAGCAGCTGCTGCTGGAGTCTGGAGTAGCAGTCAGGAATGGCTCAGATGGAGAGAAGTATGGGCGGCTGCCCTGTCCTGTCCCAGTCACCCTCCCCAAACCCCAGAGCGCAGCTCCCCATCCCCTGCCCTCCCACACTCTGCCCCAGTCACTCCTCCACCCCCAGAGCGTGGCTCTCCCTCTCACATCTTGCCCCAGTCACCCCTTCCCCTCACCCCTCGAGCCTTGCTCAGCTGGCAAGAAGAAGGAGGTGGAAAGAGCAACAAATTACAGGAGGGGGGAAAAGGAGCGGAGGTGGGGTCTTGAGGGAAGGGGTAGGACCTCGAGGGAAGGAGCAGGGTGGGGCGGGGCTTCACAGAAGAGGATAGAGCAGTGAGAGAGGGAGAGCCAGCACGCTGTGTCCAGTTTTCACAGATTAGAAAGTTGGCCACCCTAGCATGTGAGACATGTGACTTGCTCATGTGACCTTGGACCCCCTCTTGTCTGTAATTTTTCAGAACTAAGACTGAGAGCTCTGTTGGGGACAGTAAAATTCCCAGTATAAATGAGATAAGGTATAAAAGACCCTAGAAGCATCTCCATTTTGCCTCTTTCATGCTCTGATACTCTGGACTGTGGATTTACAACTGAAAGGAGCAATTGACTATGGACTGAGGACCTTCCAATCTTTTGGAAGTTACCAGAGACTTTACAAGCCAGCAATCTGTAACACCACTGCTACAACCTGATATAAGAAGTCTGCAATGATTGTATGTATATGATCTATTAACCCCTTTAACTCTACTTCTTTTCTCTTAAAAATAAACCTTTAGACTTTAGATATTAAAGGATTGGCATCAGTATATTATTGGGTAAAATCTGAGTTAAGTATTGACCTGGCTATATGGCTGATCTTTTGAGATCAGAAGAATCCTTTGATGAAATTGGTTTTCAATAACCACTCATCATAAAGTCCAGTGTCTGGGTGGTGAAATAAGAGCAGGAATGACCAAGGAAACTGCATTTTTTACTTCTTGTTAACCTGTGTGGTGAGACAGAAGTTTACCTTTGTTACTGGCTGGGTACATCTAATGGTAGAATAACCACCAGTTTGGGGTGAGTCTGCCCTATTTCTCAGCAGTTTGTCCTGAATCTGGCCTCCTCAGCTGTGACCCACTGAGGCACACTGACACATTGGCAAATCATTTACTCTCTCTCAGTCTCAGCTCCCCATTTGTAAAGTTGGGATAACAGTACTTCCCTACCTCACAGGCATGTTGTGAAACTAAAAACATTAAAGATTGTTGAGGTGCTCAGATATTTTGGTAATGATGAACATAGAAGTACCTAAAATAAATAGAATTGTACCACAAGTATGGAGGCTACTGGTGTAGGTACTCCAAGCACTACTCTATACAGACTCTAGCCATTGGTGGTTCCCATAAACACTCCTACACAATTATTTTGTGACAGCTGCCACAAGGCAAAGGTGCAGATAGCCTAGGCACAACTGATATTACCCTGCTTCTCCTGCTCCCACACAGCCACTGGCTCATCTGACCTCAGGATATTGCCTTTTTTCCCCCTGGTACTCCAAGGATTGTGGAGCTGTCTACTGGCTAGATGTTGAACTGCAATAAACAGTGCCATTCACTGACTGGATCCTTTTCCCTTCCGCGCAGCCCGTTTGGAGGGATGGTATCCAGTAATTAGACAGTGGCCTAATTACAATATCAACAGTACTTTGAAAACTAGGGTATGAGAGGTGTTTAGGCACAACTGAGAACACACAATGTTAATTAATCAAACAACCTGGCAGCAGAAATATTACAAAATGAAAGTGATAAGTAGACAGTTCCATATTTGGTGTTTCAGGCAAAGTTTCTTACTCAAATATAATATGCTTGTCCAAAATACCTCTCCCCACACCACACTTGACCTACTACTGTTGGCCAAAATCTTGTTTTTGAAATACATGTAAGAACAGAGCCACAAACACCCTCCCCCCTTCCTACCAAAAGGCACACCAGTCTGAATCAAAAGCTAAAACTTCAAACTGACTCTTACTGTTCTACCCTTTTAAATGTTAATTCAAGTCTGTCTGCACTTTGAATAATTTTAAGATTATTTGTAAATGTCTGTACTATGTCCACTGGCCAGTTTATCTGTTAATTTTACCTGCTTCCAATATATTTGTAAAAATCCTATTCTAAGTACAAAAGCCACACTGTGCAATGTAATGTATCTATCTAATAGTGAAAGACACTGTCAAAAATGAAATAAGGTTTGCTCTAAAAATAATATGTAAGTTCTTCAGCTAGGAGTTGACCCTGAGTGATTGAAGTGTGAATGGCTGAGCAATTTAGTTGGGTGTAGACAAAAAGAGTGATTGAACAATTGGTCTGAGTAAGGGATATCAAAACAGACATGAAGAAAACACCAGCCTCACCTAAAACGCTTGAGGGAAGAAGAAAGAAGCAAAGATGATCAAATGGCCGAAGAGGAACCCGCCCTGATAAATTTGGAGCTAGCACATTTCAAAGAACAAAATCTGATCAGGCTTGCAACTATGTGGGTGATTAAGGATCACACCAAGAATGCAGTTGCAGCATGACAATGCAAAACCCATAGACTTACATGGGGTCCTTTCCCTATAAAATGGGACAAGAAGATGAAGGCTGGAGGTTCGGGTCTACAACATCACATCAGCCAGGAGTACCGATGTGCATCGGCAGAACCTTGCTCCTCATCCTCATGCTCTAGTCACCTGGCCAGTGACTATCATGAGCACCAAGAAGCTGGTAACTATGACATCTGGAAGATCCCTATGGATGTTTGTCTGTCTCTATCTGTGTGTGCCTGTCAGTGTGTGTGAATGTGAATGAAAGCATCAACTGAAACGTGTCTCTGTAATTTGTAGTATTGATATGTTAATACTGTTTTATAGAATCATAGAATCATAGAATATTAGAGTTGGAAGGGACCTCAGGAGGTCATCTAGTCCAACCCCCTGCTCAAAGCAGGATTAACCTCAGCTATATCATCCCAACCAGGGCTTTGTCAAGCCTCACCTTAAAAACCTCTAAGGATGGAGATTCCACCACCTCCCTAGGTAACCCATTCCAGTGCTTCACCACCCTCCTAGTAAAAAACTTTTTCCTAATGTCCAACTTAGACCTCCCGCCCTGCAACTTGAGACCGTTGCTCCTTGTTCGGTCATCTGCCACCACCGAGAACAGCCTAGCCCCATCCTCCCTGGAACCCCCTTTCAGGTAGTTAAAGGCCGCTATCAAATCCCCCCTCACTCTTCTCTTTTGCAGACTAAACAAGCCCAGTTCCCTCAGTCTCTCCTCATAAGTCCTGTGCTCCAGCCCCCTAATCATTTTGGTTGCCCTCCGCTGCACTCTCTCCAACTTGTCCACATCCTTTTTGTAGTGAGGGGCCCAAAACTGGACACAATATTCTAAATGTGGCCTCACCAATGCCGAATAGAGGGGAATAATCACTTCCCGTGACCTGCTGGCAATGCCCCTCCTAATGCAGCCCAATATGCCATTAGCCTTCTTGACAACCAGGGCACACTGCTGACTCATATCCAGCTTTTTATCCACCGTTACCCCCAGGTCCTTTTCTGCAGAGCTGCTGCCTAGTGTTTACATTATTATTAATGCTATTTCACTAAGTAGAGCACAATATTAATGTTATTACAGTGTTGATACTTTTCTTTTCTTTGATACTATCTACAGAAGTTTCTGTGTTCACAATAAATGTGGCTTGTTGCCTTATCCCCTAATAAGATCCTGTAATATTTGTTATTTGGGTAACACTACTTCATTAAAATGTATGGAGTTGTATTGAGTCTGAATGAGGGTGTCCTGGAACTGGTGGTTCACAGACATTTTAGAAAGCTATTTATATCAATATGATGGATCATTCACCACCAATATGAAACAGTCATGCCATCTTCAAAAGCTTCAGATGCATTTGCACCTCCTGGACTATCTCTCCAGTGTAAATTAAATACTAAAAAAATATTCTGACAACATTCAATTTTGGTGACTAAAACACAGGAGGATATAATCAAAATGCAAAAAATTGCCTGGATCAGAGTAGTCATGACTCTAGACAACAATGGGAGATTCAGCAATAATTCATAAATTCTAAGGCCACAAGGAACCACTGTGATCATCTAGTCTGACCTCCTGTATTACACAGGCCATCAGGGCCAAATGTAGGGCCAAATGACCCAGCTGACCACTTGGGGTGCTGGGCTTTGGGGGGAGCCACGCGCGGGGAGCTGTTTTTGTTATTAGTGACAAAAGGGAAAATAGAATGTTTGAAGTAAAATGTTTCAGTATTCTGTATGTGGATTCTTTTCTCACTAACCTCCTAGAATGTTCTGGACCTTTGTAGAATCTTGTGGAGACTTCCAGACATTGAGAACTACATTTTCCTTGAACCTCCTAGAATGTTGTCAGCCATGCCTTCGTGGGTATAAAAGGGGTGGGGCATCACCAATCAGTTAGTGAGATATAAGTGAAGTGAAGTCAGAACTCAGCTGCGATATTGTGAACCTTGTTTTATTGTGTAATTGTGAAAGTGGACTTATGTTTTATGACTTGTGTAAATAGCAACCATTAAACTTAAAGAGACACCAGAAATATCTATCAAATGCCTATCTACACAACAATATAAAAAAATACTGTTACTTCTTTTGTCATGCTTAACACATAATGTTTGACGATTTTCTAAGACTGCATAACATAAACATTTGCTCACCTGGTGGGGGAGAGGGGGTTGTATGACCTTAGTAAGCTGCCAGCGGATAGAAAAACACTGTTGAACAATTGTATAGAGCTTCACAAGGTGCTGACATAGGGGAATGTTCGGATATCAATGATAAAGACTTCTGTGCTGAATTGGACAACATCCATCACATTTCGCCATACAGGAAGCATTCTCCACTCCAACTTCTCCAATTCATTCATGATGCAGAGTTGAAGGACACTTTTCCTAATATGTGGATTGCTTGGAGGATTCTGCTCTCACTGCTGGTCACAGTTGCAAGTGGTGAACGCAGTTTTTTGAAGATCAGGCTCATTAAAACATATTTTCGATCGATGATGGCTGACGAGAGACTTACATGGCTTGCTATTTTATCGCTTGAAAATGCCATTGATCAGTCTTTGGATCTCTCTGACTCTGTGCTTCAGTTTGCAAGGGAAAAGGTGAGAAAAGTGACTTTTTGAACTAAAGAACTAGAGTTAACATTCTAAGGCTGTCACTTACTGTAACACTGTTTAATATTGGTCCAACCAAAGTTGGTGCACAGTTCAGTTTCTTGATGTTAGTACATTTCAGTTATTCTTAAAATTAAAAAAGTTTCTATAAGCTTAGATCAAACAAAATTTTTATTTGCTTATATATGGCATGAATAAATACAGATTTACAGATCCTAGTGTGCAATTTAACGTCTTATGTGACAGGGATAAGTCATGCATGCAAATTGTACACCACAGTCATTAAATGGGCTACAAATGCAATAAAAAAATCAGGTATTCAAAAGTTTAACAAATGGAGAGGAGGGTGCTGTAGACTCTCCCTGTCTGAGATTCCATTTGGTCTAGTGCCAGCCCTGTAGAACATAGAATTTCCCCAAAACACTTCCTAGAGCAGATCTTTTAGAAAAACCACCAATCTTGATATAAAAATTGCTTGTGCTGGATAATCCATCACAATCCTTGTTGAATTGTTCTTATGGTTAATTATTCTCACCGTTAAAAATGTATGCCTTATTTCCAGTCTGAATTTGTCTAGCTTCAACTTCCAGCCATTGGAGCATGTTACACCTTTCTCTGCTAGATTGAAGAGCTTGTTTTGAAATATTTGTTCCCCAAGTAGGGGAACTGATCAAGACTGATCAAGACACTCCTTAAATTGCTCTTTGTTAAAATAATTAGGTTGGGCTCCTTGAGTCTATTGCTATAAGGCATGTTTTATAATCCTTTGTAAACCTTCTGCCAGTGGAGTTGGCAGCAACAAGAGCTGGTTTCAATATCTAGGAGTTCCTTTCAACAATCCAACACAAAGCCAGCTCGAGCCTCTATCCAGTAACCTGGGACAATTACACACCATGCCTAGAGACAATACTTCCCCTCTCACAAGCACAGAAACTGAGTATAGAAAAGAGACTTTTAATAAAATGGGGGATAGTAACCTGGCATTAACTTGGGAAAATGCCATCAGCAGGATTCAAATGAATAAAACAATGAACAAACACCCACCCCAGAGAACATTGGGCAGTTTCCTTTTTCCTCAGGTTCTTAATTCCAGCCACAAGAAGTTCCTTTAATGTACCCCTCCCTTCACAGCACCCCACTCACAGGTGTTGTCCTTAGTCAGGGCAGACCAAGAGATTAGAGGGGCAGCTGCAGAGTTCACTTTCCACCCTGGTTAGGGACAGGGGAAAAGAAGGCACCTTGCTCGCTCTGCTGTCAGTCTGCTCTGCCGGCCGCTTTGCTGGGCACTTGCCACCCGGCCTGCTGGCCACTCCACCGGCTGCTCCAATGCACACCATCACCTTCTGCTGCCACCTGCTCCTGAGGTTCCTCCCAGCTCTTGGTGAGTTTCAGCTCTCAGTGAGGGAACTTCACTGAGAAGGCAGGCTGGGCAGGAACACTGTCCCACAGCAAGTGATTTCAGCTCATTTAACATAACAAGAAGACTCTGAATGAATCCTTAATTAGCTCTATCTTTGAACAGTGGGGAGAGGCAGGTCAAATCATGCCTAGGACTCTTAAACAAAGCCTACACCTGCCAGCAGGGACACCTGTCCCATCCACTCTACCTTTCACAGGGGTCTGCATCTGAGCCCCCTACTTACCGAGTTCAGTGCAGATGAGAGTGACCCTTCAGTCAGGACAGGCTAAGCACAGTTCTGCTGCCCTTTGCTCATACAATAAGGAGAATAACATTTCATTACCCCTGCATTCAACATTAAAGTGATTTGTAACCCAACGCCAGCCAAAGTGTTCATTTTGGCAAAGCAGTCCCATCATGTTGAGTACCTAGGCAGGGTGGGTGTGCTCATGCAAACAAAGTTTGGTCCTGAAGCCTGTTCCTCTCCCCCTAGCCAGGGCGGTTGAGGAGAGCTCATTCAGACTCTGCTTATACCTTTAGTCATTCACATGGACCTTCTCTGAACCCTTTCCAATTTATCACATCCTTCTTGAGTTGTGGGCACTAGAACTGGACACAGTATTCCAGCAGCAGTCACACCAGTGCCAAATACAGAGTTGAAATAACTTCTCTACTCCTACTGAAGATTCCCCTGTTTATGCATCCAAGGATCTCATCAGCCCTTTTGGCCACAGTGTCACACTGGGAGCTCATGTTCTGCTGATTATCCACCATGACACTCAAATCATTTTCAGAGTCACTGCTTCCCAGGATAGAACCCCCACCCGCACATCCGGTAATTATGGCCTGCATAGATGGCCTATACTTCTTTGTTCATAGAAGTATACATTTACATTTAGCCATATTAAAATCCGTATTGTTTGCATGTACCATCTTATCAAATGATCCAGATTGCTGTGTAGCAGCGATCTCTCCTCTTCATTAAAATCCTAGAGCCACAGATTAAATAAATTGAACAGGTACAAGATAGGAGAGAGAAAACCAAATTGTCCTAGCCAAGTATGCCTTTCCCTGAAATTTTGGACTTAATTGGATGCAATATTACAAAGTTAATGTGGTACATCCAGAGATACAGACACAGACAAACAGAGAAATTACATCAAGTGGAGTAGGGCCTCACTTCTCTTGGCCAATTACTTGCTCATGCAACCAAGCCTGAGAAGTAATACATGGAAAGTGGGGGACCAGAATTAGGAGGTTAGGAAGGGAGATAGCCCACAAAAAGATCTGTCATAATAAGTGGTTCATAATATCAAAATTTGGGAACCACTGACATACAGAGAATAAAAAGAAAATCCTTGCCCCAAGGAGCCTAGGAGCATACAAACTAATGTTTTGCTTCAAAATTAAGATGCCTTAAAACATTATAAATTTTAATAACTCTTAAAATGAGTCCAGTTTTTAAAGATTTTGAAATGAAACCTTTAAACTTCATGGTAGATTTTCATAAAAAAATTTGACACTTAGGAATAAAAAGTAAATAAGATAAATAAGTTTTTTTTCCCCCCCTTTCTTAAAATTAAATGGGTACTATAGAAACTCAATCTCTGTTCCCTAATGGGTTTATAATCTTATTATAATGGGTTTATAATTGCTGCTGATAGAGGTAAACATCTCAAGAGAGGAATATGGCCCATGAAGCATGTTAGAGAGAGACCAAAACTTGCCATACATTCGATTTATATTTACATGAACTACTAAAAATTAGTGCAGCCTTACAGACTGAGTGATTTAAGAGTTTCCAGTTTATGAAATTTTTTTTACAATATTGATGTGGAGCCTTAACCTGCCTTAACCAACTGCATTCAACAGGAGTACGAGCACATTTAATTCATGAGCATGTCAAATAAGGGGTCAAATTCACCACTGGCATAAGTGGATGCAAATCTATTAAGTACCTCTGGGCTAGATAGTTTCCAAGGTACAAAGACTTTCCCATGAGTTTGGCTGTGCACTCACATGGCTGAACTTGGTGCAGCAGGTGAGCCTGTAAACATATCTGACAGATCTCTTTGTTGAAACAAGAGACAGATCTCCAACTCTGTCTCCTTCAATTCTTTATTGGAAGAATATGGGGTGTTCTGAGTAGGGGGTGGGATTTCAGTTTGTCCCCTTACCATCCAGTAAACAGTAGGAAAGGGTAGATTGGGGATTGGTTTTGGGTGTCTTCTGTCATCACAGAGAGATGGTGTAGCAGATGTATTTTTAGTAAGTTTAGTATTTAAATAAGTTTTTATAACATATACTGTAATCATTATTGCCAACTCTTACAATTTTTATTGTGAGTTTTGTGATATTCGGTGTTTTTCTTAAAGCCCCAATTTCTAGAGCCATATGATGGTGAGAGTCAAAACTTCCATTTAAAAAACCTAAATTTCTAGTAGTTTCTAGTTGCATAGTGGCAGTGAAAAGCTCAAAAAAATTTGCCCTGAAGGCTCAAAACCAGAAGGCAAATAAAAAGAGCCAAAGATTTATAATGATTTTGGTTGCTTGACTCAATTTTTGAACCCTTGGGATTGGCAATAATTTGCTTTACTGACTTTACTGAGGGTCTGGAGACTTCTTGAATATTAATGAAGTTGGAAATCAATATGAGTAAGGTGGTTCCCTCATGACAAAATTCTGCCCTTAGCTACATGGTGAGTAGATCAGCTATAGTGAACAAAACATGTGCCATCTAATACCAGATCTCAAGTGATGACAGATACTCTTCTATGTAGTAGAAGGGCCCCTGAGTGACACATGAATGAGGAAAAATGCAAATATATTCATGGATAGGGCAAAAGATGTGTTGATCAAATAAATATCTCAACATTTGCAATAAATAGCATACTAAATGTTCTGAGAAGGCCATTCAACTTCTATAGACCCTGAAGTGAATAAAATGTGAATACGTTGTGATGGGGTTTACAGATCTGTGACGGGGTGTATCAGCCCCACACTGGGGAGGCAAGGGTCAAGGAGCTGCTCTGGGTACAGGAAGCCACACCCCCTCACCTCTGCTGGGCATGCTTCTAGTGGTGGGAGCATTCAAAATGGAGCAGCTCAGCTCAGCTTGGGCAGACTGAGGAAGAGAGCAATTGAAAGCAGCAGCCTCCTGCTAAGATGCTTCTGGGATAGAGCCTCCTACCCAAGCTGCTGGAAGCCTGTCGACTGTGGGAGCCAAAGGTGGTGACTCACTGTTGGCAAAGGAAGGGGCTTTGGAGATGAACCATGCACGAACCTAGGAGTCATAGGGTTGCCAACATTGTATTTAAAAAATAAGGGACTGTTTCCTTAGCACTCCTGCCCCACCCCTCCTCCTGATATTATTATAGAATCATAGAAGATTAGGGTTAAAAGGGACCTCAGGAGGTCATCTATTTCAAAGCAGGACCAACCCCAACTAAATCATCCCAGCCAGGGCTTTGTCAAGCCACACCTTAAAAACCTTTAAGGATGGAGATTCCACCACCTCCCTAGGTAACCCATTCCAGTGCTTCACCACCCTCCTAGTGAAAAACTTTTTCCTAATACCCAACCTAGACCTCCCCCACTGTAACTTAAGACCATTGCTCCTTGTTCTGTCATCTACTACCACTGAGAACAGCCTAGTAGTTCCACCTCTCTGGAACCCTCTTTCAGGTAGTTAAAGGCTGCTATCAAATCCCTCCCTCATGCTTCTCTTTTGCAGACTAAATAAGCCTAGTTCCCTCAGTCTCTCCTCATAAATCATGTGCCCCAGCCTCCTAAACATTTTTGTTGCCCTCCACTGGACTCTCTCCAACTTGCCCACATCCTTTCTGTAGTGGGGGGCCCAAAACTGCACACAGTACTCCAAATGTGGCCTCTCCAATGCTGAACAGAAGGGAATAATCACTTCCCTCGATCTGCTGGCAATGCTTCTACTATTTATTATTTTTTTTATTATTATTATTATTCATAAGCAGTACTCACCTACATTTACTAGAAGTATTTCTTTCTGCTTTTTTGCAGCACTCAACAACTCCCAATTTTGTTGTACAGAAATAAAAAATAAGGGATGTCCCTTGTAATAAGGGACTCTTGGCAACCATAAGTGACCCAGACAGTGTGAGTAAGAGACTACATATATGGCCTACTGCTTTGAAGGGCCCTGGGTTGGAATTCAGCAGAATAGGGTAGGCCCGCATTCCCCTGGACCCTCCCCCTCAGGGACTTTAGGTGCTAGGCAGAGTGGCCCTTGACTCTTTCCTTTGGCAATGCTACCATGCACTATAGCCACTAGGCAGAGTGGCCCTTGACTCTTGCCACTAGATATTACTGCTGGCTTGGGGCACTCAGACACCCCCCAACACGACCCCACATGAAGGTAAGAGGAATGATGGAACAATATTGGGCCAAAAAGGCCCTGGCCTTAGCAGCTGTTGGGCATGCTCCCTATGGAGGACCTGCTTAAAAGGGAGCTCTGGCAATCCAGGGAGGGAGGCATGGAGGAGAAACTGGCTGCAGGGAAGATGACAGGCTGCAGCCACTGAGATAGAACAATCTACAGGGGAAGGACCAGGACTGTGATTAAGACTTGGCCAGGATCTTCCTTTCACCTGACTAAGGGGGAACAACTGGACTCTGAGGGTGAGCTGGGAAGCACACCCCCAGCTGAAGCCCTTTACTACTCAGACTGTGTAAACAGAAGGCTGGGGCCATGCTCCAAACTGAAGGAAAAATAGGGACGGTAGGAAGCAGCCTGGGGAGGCTGATCTGAAGTGGCAGTCGGAAAGGACTGAGCCACTCCTTGCTTCTTAGACCCTGGTCTGGAACCCAGTGGAGAAAGAGGGCCGAGATCCCCCTACCCTTCTAACTGTCTTCCCAGCCTCCTGAAAGGTCTTAGAGGACTCTGAGGGCATACTGACCTGTGGCTTGACTGCTGGGCCCCCGAATGCCCAGAAGAGCCACCTCAAGGTTCGAAGAGACTGTTTGGCTGGGGCATGACCACTAGGTCTGCTGGCCCCCCTAACAAAGCCTGCTACAGATGCACTAAGGAATGGTTCAGATGGCTATATTAGCATGTATATGTTCTCAGTCTGTCCCTGCTAATTCATTTAATTGGGGAGCACTCCTGGCTACTTTCCCTGCAACATTCACAAAAGTTACAGTAAGTACATGTCTGTGTGAAGCCTTGGGAGTCTTGGATTTGTCCCTATCTTTCCAAAACATCCTGAGGCCATCCTGTCACTTCTTCACAATCTCTCTCTAATTCATCCTTTCCTCTTCTTTTCTATTCTGACAGAGATCTCTAGGTCACTTCCGAGTCATCATCTCCTCTTGGGGGTTTTGTATGCTAGTTTCACCCCTTTTGATATATCTGAAATGTCATTTGTCAACATCCTATCTGACTTCACTGGGTCCCCATTCTACTACACATCAAATGTTTAACTTCTTACCCGCACTTTGATTGGTGTACATTGTGAAATGTCTGTCTAGGTCTCTAACCTGGTCTCTGGGTCCCACTCTCGGCTGCTCCAAAATGATGTCAACCTTGATATCCCTTCCTCTTTTCTCTCTCACAGATCTCTGCACCTTCTTATATGATGCCCTATATGCTTCAAAATATCTTTCAAAATCTATTAGTCAAACCTCCACGCTCATTTCATTCAAGTCTCTCCAAAAGCCTACTTCCTTTGCATTTAGGGTGACCACCCATCCCTAATTGGACTGAATGACTCCGGGACAGCATTTGTCCCATATTCTCCGCACCCGCATGAAGCTCAGAGGCGGCACAAGCCTCTTCCCGGTGGGGGGGCTGAGGTGGGCCATAGCCCCCCCTCGCAATGAGGCCCCATCCCCTACTCCTCCTCTTCCCCCCAAAACCCCACCCCTGGCCAGGCCAGAAAGTAAATCTGGGCAGCAGTAAGAACTGTCCAGGGAGCTCAGGGCATTGTAGAGAGCCCCAAAGCCCCGGACCCTCCACCTGCTCTGGGCAGCACGCCCCGGGGGGTGGGGACACGGGCCGGGGGCTGCTTTTGGGTACCTTGGCACCCCACCCAGGGCAGGTGGAGGGTCCGGGGCTCCCCACAGGGGCCCAGGCTCCCTGGGCAGCTCTTACCACGGCCTGGCTCTAGTTTCCGGCTGCGGGTGGGGCCTCAAGGAGAAGAGGAGGAGCAGGAGTGGGGCGGGGCTCCTGCATGTGTCCCGTTTTTGCATGTTGAAAAGGTGGTCACCCTGTTCACATTATTTACAAGAAGAGTTCATTTACACCTAAAGCAGATTAAAAATAGAAAGTAACTGATTAGGTTGAGGTACAATTGGAGATAATTAACATACATGAACAAAAACAAAAAAAACCCATGCAGCTTAATAATAATACATGTGCCTATTATCGCCCAGGTAATTTTGCTCATATATTATCCCTTTCCCTTTGTTTTACCCCTTATTCCATTTAGGTTATAAGCTCTCTAAGGGTATGAACTGTGGCCTCCAGAAGATCTGCACAGTGCATAGCACATTTTGAATGCTACAAAGTATAAATGCTACAAAGTTAAATAACAATAATCAGAAAACTTAGAAAACAGAATGTTTTTGGCTTTCAGTTACGCTGATTGCACAACATGGTCTAACCCACATGGCAATAAACCATTTAAACTAGGCATCTGTGTAGATATACTATTTTCTTTTCTCAAATTATTAATATATTTAAAAGAGGAAATATTCATATATTAATTGGCTACATATTTGATAAATCCAATACTTCCCTGTGCTCCTTACACTCCCTTGAGATTAATGGAGTCTTTTGCTTGGGTAGGACTGCAGGATTGGGTCCCATGGAATCAGGTGACTCCTAGATAAATGCAGTATTTTCCTTCACTCATGAAGGACTTCTATGAAAAAAAAAAAGGCAAATATAAAATAAAATTAGCAAAACTCTACCTAGGTCCACATGCCTAGGAAATTTCTTTTGATCATGGAAAGAATCAGTGGCTTAAATTACTAACATAATAGAAGTATTCAAAATTTTGTTTTTTGTTTTGTTTTTCCAGGAAGCAGAAACACTAATTTCCAAAATACAGTACTTGTCTGAATTTTCATCTCTATCTGCTAAACCAAGTAAAACAGCTGAAGAAAAATCTTTAAACTGTCATGGAATTTTTTTTTAAAGGATATTGAATATGGACTTGGCCAGGCAAATTTCCCCTTGCTAAACCCATGACTTGATCAAGAAAATATGTTCTACTTAGTGCTGACACATACTGAATTTTTCAATTACCCAGAGCTCTAGGTACAAAATACAGAATAGTCTATAAAATATCATGCTGAAATGAAGCAGCCAGCCACAATTTGCTTTGTAATAAGTCCCTTAGTTAATTTATTGAAGTCCTCTTATTCATACAAATTGAAAACAAGAAACAAAACGCCAAGTGCATAAACATAATTTCTGTTCAATTTCTTTTCCATAGGTAGCTTCAAATATGGGGGATGTTCAGTACTGAACAACTCCACCATTTTTCCACAGTAGGGAAAAAGTGGCTTTCCCTGGCATATAGTCTATGGGGCAGCTCTCTATTGCTATTCAAGCAGAATTCCAGTTTTGTCCAAGCAAGGACTGCAGTATCAAGCACTTGAAATGGCCTTTCAGAAATCTAAAATATTAAAGTATTTATTAAAAGCACTAATACATTAAGTCATTTCAGCAGAAACAAATATATGTATTACTTCGTGATTTCCTTATGTTCCAGATATTTCCTTTGGCTAAAGATTTATGGAAATGTCACTGGAGAAGAACACTGACTAACCCACAAAAGTAAAACAGTAACTTTCCACTGTGAAAAGCTGAAATGGTTGATCCTACAGCCAGTGAAGTCAATGGTAAAACTTTCGTTGACTTCAATGGGAATAGCATGTGTGGCCCCAAGATTTAAAACTGCAAATTCCACATCTGTGCTGCTGGCATTCTTTACTATTCTTTAAAATTTGATTTTTGCTGGCAATGTTGTCTTGTTTTCAAACTGCAGAATGAGAATAATTATTGGCACAAAAATCTTGGCAGTCTTTCTTCACACCAGCTGCATGCGTATGAAGAAACCTGGAACACACACTATTGTTTGGACAACTTCATAGCACCTTATTGCATTAAACTTCAGAAGCCAAGTCTTTTCCTAGTTATTAAACCCTTTAAAATTTCTAAAGAACAAAAACATTAGATGACAACCAATTACCATTTTTAAATTTCTTAGCTTCAACATAGCCACCTCTGAGACACTGTTCCATCTGTAGCTTTATTCTTTTAAAAAACTCACAGTTAAATTTTGTTTTGTTTTCAGACCACACATTTGTCATAGCAAATCTGCCAATTGCTAAAATGAAGGGATATCTCAATGAAGCCCAGCTGGTGTTTCTTAATCTAAAATCTAAAATTGCTTTGGTGCATTTCAAGAAAAATAAATACACAAGCATTTTTCAAACATCCCATAGCCAAGATTCTTTCAAGAGAGATCCTATTCTTTTTTTTTAAACTCAGATGCTTATACAGATATGGAGCTATACTCCAGTTTTGTGCCTACAATTTTGCCCCCTCACTGAACTGGGGGCGCAATCAATCACAGGTGCAAAGGATTGGATTTGCAGTAGGTGTCTAATATGAGTCCAATAGGCGTCTACGGGGTTGCCAGTTCTCACAAGTTTGTGGTGAATGTGAGGATGCATACCATTTCTTTATCTCTAGTAGAAACTGCATTATATTTCTTATGTTTCATATCTCAGCAGTTGGGACCTCTCTAAGAATTGCCCTAGAAGCCACAATGAGGGGAGTACATGGTAGTATGGCTGCACCATCAGGGACTTTGACTTTCTCACTGCGTTGGGAAACCCCATGATCTCATCTGAAGAACCTAGTGGAAACTCTCTGAGGGGAGACTCTTGTTGTTTCTTGCTTCCTATATGAGTATAACCAAGTTGGGGCATGTTCAGGCTATTCTGTGTACCCAATCCTGTGGTCCTTTCTCAGGTAAAACTCAGGTAAAAAGGGCAATTTGAAGTCAAAGGGCAAATCAAAGGACAATTAGAAAGATCGAGCACGCAGGGGTGAAATCAGGAAGGTCAAAGCACAATTGGAGTTGTAGCTGCAGGGCACATGAAGGGGTACAAGAAGGGTTTCTACAGGTATGTTAGCAACAAGAAGGTCAGGGAAAGTGTGCACCCCTTACTGAAAGGGGGAGGCAACCTAGTGACAGATGATGTGGAAAAAGCTGAAGTACTCAATGCTTTTTTTGCCGCTGTCTTCACAGACAAGGTCAGCTCCCAGACTACTGCACTGTGCAGCACAGAATGGGGAGGAGATGAGCAGCCTTCAGTGACAAAAGAACAAGCTAAGGACTATTTAGAATAGCTGGACATGCACAAGTCCATGGGGCCGGATGCAATTCATCTGAATGTGCTGAGGGAGTCGGCTGATGTTATTGCAGAGCCATAGGCCGTTATCTTTGAAAACTTGGTGATCAGGGGAGGTCCCAGATGACTGGAAAAAGGCAAATATAGTGCCCATCTTGAAAAAAGGGAAGGAGGATCTGGGGAATTACAGACCAGTCAGCCTCACCTCAATCCCCAGAAAAATGATGGAACAGGTCCTCAAGGAATCCATTTTGAAGCACTTGGAGGAGAGGTAGGTGATCAGGAACAGTCAGCATGGATTCACCAAGGGAAAGTCATGCCTGACCAACCTGATTGCCTTCTGTGATGAGATGACTGGCTCTGTGGATGTGGGAAAAGCAGTGGACATGATATACCTTGACTTTAGCAAAGCTTTTGGTACGGTCTCTCACAGTATTCTTGCCAGCAAGTTAAAGAAGTATGGGTTGGATGAAAGGACTATAAGGTGGATAGAAAGCTGGCTAGATCATTGGGCTCAATGGGTAGTGATCAATGGCTTGATGTCTAATTGGCAGCCAGTATCAAGCGGAGTGCCCCAAGGGTCGGTTCTGCGGCCAGTTTTGTTCAACATCTTCGTTTATGATCTGTATGATGAGGTTGATTGCACCCTCAGCAAGTTTGCAGATGTTGCTAAACTGGGGGGAGTGGTAGATACCCTGGAAGGTAGGGATAGGATACAGAGTGACCTAGACAAATTGGAGTATTGGGCCAAAAGAAATCTGATGAGGTTCAACAAGGACAAGTACAGAATCCTGCACTTAGGATGGAAGAATCCCATGCACTGCTACAGACTAGGGACCAACTGGCTAAGCAGCAGTTCTGCAGAAAAGGACCTGAGGGTTACAGTGGACAAGAAGCTGGATATGAATCAATTATATGGATCTGAAAATGATGAGACATTGAACTTCCCATCCCTATTCCCCCCATGTCATATTGGCAGTGATCTTGTGGGGTTTTTGCCTTCCTCTGCAGCATGTGGATGTGGATTATTTGCCAGGACTATCTAGGTGTATCTCATTTAATCATCTCCCTGCCATTGCGAAGGCCTCAAGCACTGGTGCACTAAGTACCTCCTAATCTCTGCCTTTGGCACACAATAGTCTCTTGTGGGCTGTAATACTTCGGTCTCATTTCAGTTGTTGGGTTTAGTTGTGAGGATGCTGGGTGGTGTTGGTAGGCTGTGATATACAGGAGGTTAGATTAGAGGAGCCAGTGGTCTGTCTGGCCTTAATCTCTATGACTCTGAAAAAAGAGCCAGTTCTGAAAATTCAACAGTATTTCTTTACTCCTGGAGGAATTCTGCACCACAGCACGCATGCAGAATTCATGTCCCATGCAGATTTCTTTGCTTCCCTACAGAAAATGATGAGGAAGCAAAGGGAAGCTGCAAGAGTGGTCACATGCCCCCCTTAGCATTGCGGTCGCACTGTTTCCACCCCAGAGCAGCCAGCAGAGAGGTAAATCCCACCCCCAAACAGACGTGAGGCATGGGGAAGGGATATGGGGTCCCATTTCTGTGAGCACAGAGCTGCCTGGGTGAGGATGGGTATTGCTCAGCTAGCTGACTCTGCAGCTGGACACTGCCTCCTGGGTCCTAGTGCCAGTCATGCTCACCTTCTACGTGTGCTGGGATCCTGTTTTCTGTACAAGGGTGAGTGCTGGCAGTGGGGCAGGGCAAGAGGAGTTGGGGAAATGGGGGAGGAGGCAGTGGGGAAGGAAAATGGATGGGATAGGGCAGGGGGAGGGGATGTGGGAGTGAGCGAAGGGGGATTGGGGTTGGGGACTGTGGGGAGAGGAAGGAAAGGGAAAGGGGCAACTCCTCAAGTTATAAATATGAGAATCTTACCTCTCTTTTCTTTTCTTTTGTAATTTTCCTTAATATTTGCAGAGTAAAGCTTGAAAATGTGACATGCATGAACCTGAAAGCAAATACAAAGCACCAAAAAAGGATTATTTTGTTTTTAAATCTCATGACTTTTGGGGCCTATCTCATGATTTTTTTAACACTTGGGGCTAGTAATACAGAAATTATAAAGTGTTTATGTCAGTGGTTCTCAACCTGTGGTCCATCACAGACTATGTCTAAGGGATCCACGAAAAGTTGTCATTACCATAGAATGCTGGTTTTCAACATATGGTCCACAGACCCCAGGGGTCCACAGATATGTCTAAGATTTCCAAAGGGGTGGTCATCTCCATTCAAAAATGTTTAGGGGTCTGCAAATGAAAAAAAGTTGAGAACCACTAGTTTATGTTACTTTCCTCTTGTCAGGTATGACCAATTGTATTGCCTTCATCTTGACAGGTAAAACTAGCTGTATTTCTTATCTCTTGACATGCATATTATGTCCAGCTGTATTGCCTTCTTCTTTTAATACAACCACCAGTAGCATTTCTTACCTCTTGATAGGTATACTCAGCTGATTTCCTTATCCCTTCACAGCTATGGCCAGCTGCATTTCTTGACCTTCAAAATGTTTGACAAGATGTATATTTCTCCTTGAACGTTGTGAACAGCTGCACTGCTTATCTGACAGGTAGTAACAGCCACACTGCCATAAATAAAACAGGTTTTTCTTTCTTGACAGGTATCAGTCAGCTGCTTCCCTTGACAAATATAATCAGATGCATTTTCTTACTCCTTGACCATCGTGACCAGCTACATTGTACAACCATTGACAGAAAAACCACTTCATCTGTACAAACCTCTGTTTTCTGTACTTCATTCATGTATGACTGGATTACTTCTTGGCAGGTACAACTAGTAGATTTCAGTATCTTTTCACAGACGACCAGTTTAAGTTTTCACAAACAGTTGCACGCTGCACAGGTACAACAAATTGCACTGCATACTACTGAATACGCCAAAGACCTCAATTACTTATCCGCTGACAGGTGAAATTGTTTCCCTACGTGTACAACCAAGCTGCAGCACTCAACTTTTAAAAGATACAGCCACCTGCGTTTAGGTGCAACAAGTTGCACTGTGGTTTTTTTCAAAATTATACAGGTTTTATGATATAGCTTGACAAGTATAATAATTGTTTTGTAATTTTTTGTGCTTGGTTCTGTAAGTTAAGGAAAGTGAAGCCAACATCTTCAAGAATTTGAGATAATTGAGTAAAATTAAAATATCCTACATTACAACAAATGATATATGGTTTTAGTGACAGGGGGCTTGGCAGGCTGGGCTGACTACTGGTTAGAGCACTTGGCTTTCAGCCCCCTGCTCAGTTGAGGAACCTCAGTCTTTAAGGGTCTGGGATGGCCAAGGAAAGGGGCCTCCCTCCCTCTCCACCTGGTCCCAGCCGAAAACCAAGTGTGTGTCAACCCCTTAACAGGGGCAGCCCTCCCATCAGGGAGTCTAAATCCACTGCCCTGGGCTACTTCCTACCAGTGTCTATTCAGTTTGGGGCATGGCCCCTCTAGTCCAATTCACTGGGTGGCTTGCCTCCCGTAGCTCCCTTTCATGGATCTTGGGCAGCATCTTGCTGTGGCCCCAGACCCCTTCAGGCAGGGCAGCTGCAAGTTGGAGAGGCCGAGCCCCACAATGTCTCAGTTACCCCAGGTGCTCGAGGTTCCTAGGTCTCCTCAGCAGTCTCCCTTGGCTGGGGAGACAGTGCTTCCGCCCAGGCGGCTGCCTTGGCTTGCAGGCTACTGATCCTCCCCTCAGGTAGGAGGCCAGCTGGCTTCTGCCTCTTCACCAGTCAGCCCCAAACTGCCCTCTTCTTCTCTTTGCTCCAGACCTGGCATTGGCTGCAGGTATAATGGGGTGGGGCTAGCTGGGCCCAAAGGCTCTCTTTAACTCCTGGTGTGCTGCAGGACAGTTCCTCTGCTTCAGCACAGTTTGCTTGGGTTTTTTGGGATTGTGATGGTGGTGAGCTGGTTTTTTTGTTTGTTAATTTTTAAGTGTTAGGTGTAGGGCTCCAGCAAGGCTTTGGCATAACTAAGAGCATGAACCAGAGTAGGCCTTGGCAGAATAGTAACACACTACACGTCAGCTAACCGATATTCCTGATCGGAGAGAATGGTATAAGAACACACTGACCCCTCATAAAGAAAAGGAGGGGATGACAGGATAATGGATGAGGATGTTTTGTTTGAAGTAGCAGGTGAAAGTGATAAGGTGTAACATCTGGAGTGTAATACGTACACTTGTTTGTGTCAATGTATAAAAGGAGAAGTCATAGTAGGGGCATCTTAGTACTGGTCTAGGGGACAGAATCATGTTATGTTGATTGAACTGGTATCTTGTCACAGGCATAACATGTTGGAGAGGGCATTAGTACCATGCTTTGCTGACAGTAAACCTGGCCGAGCACCTTTGCCACCAAACTGAACCTTATGAAAAACATTGAGGTCTGATGAATCAACACGCTGCACTATCTGCTAGTGCAGCTAACACCAGCTCCAAGAACAGCAGCACTGGCAGCACTCACAATTCTGCAATGCTAGCAACACTACGCAGCCCTAATAACAAAGGTGATCCCAAACACTGATTTGGTAAGAGACAAGCTGTCCACTCTTAGGGTTGCAACCTGAGATGGCAAAAAATTGGACCTCGGGAATCCCCTCATCCCACCCTCAACAAATTTCCAGAGTTTGATAGGGTATGGACGCATGGGTAACAAGTAAAAGATGGTCCCTGTGAGTTCAAGAAAGAAAGTGGGGAGACATGGACTGGAATTTGTAAGGCAATGGCAGAGACTATAGACTTGTAGAAGAAGAATAAGAGTAAGAAATATACAATATTACAAACTATGGCCATGGCTGTTAGATGGCTAAGACAACACACCACAAAATTGGCAAGACAAATAACAGAAACAAAAAGAGTTAGGAGAAGCAACAGAAGCAATACAGCACTGGAAAGCAGTAGAGACATATGATATGTTACAGCAAGCACAGGAACAGAATAGAAAATTGGAAACAGCTGTAGAAAATTTGCAAAAAAGAGAAGTGCCATCCCCTACTATAAATCTTGGTGGGCAACAACAGACATCAGGTACTTATATAGTGCCTGAAAGATGGGAACAGAAATGGAAAAAGTTGGCCCTAGCAAAATGGAGTGACCCAGAACAATAGTCACCAAGCAGTTCATGGGCAGGGGACAGCACACTGCAACCACCACCATATGATGAGAACCAGATTCTGGCAAAATCTAAGCTGAAACCAAAAGAGGTGCCTATAAGAACAGAGCAAGTAAGTGCAGAGGGAGAAGTATTATCAAATGATTTGACTAGATTGATAGATAAGATGAATGAGGAAACTATGGTTAACAGAGCACCTTTAGAGACAGGTCGCAACTTGTTCGTGGAGGGTTGGAGGAAAGAGGATATAGAAATAATAAGCCAACAGTGAGCAAGTAAACACCTAGAATGGATGTATTAATGCATGGAGTTGCTCAGAAACGGTTAACTGCAACAGGGAAGGGCACTTCTGTAATCCATTTGGCATGCAGACAAAAGGAAAAAGCAATGGGAGAATAAATTCAGGTTCTGAGGGAGCAGGTAGCAACTCCCTATCTCTTCCCAGAGCCAGGATAAAAACCAGAGGTCTGGATTTCCAGACCCCCGCTCTAACCAACAGAACCCCACTTCCCTCTCAGAGTTAATAATAAATCTTCTTTCTCAAATATTATATCCTCTACGTTGGCTAAACTCATTGCTGCTGATGCCTGTATTTTTAAACTGACCTCACAGTTAGTCAATCTCTCTTGACTCGTCTCCCTCACTTCCTAGGTTGCTCTACCCTCATCCTCTCCTTCTGTCCTCTTTATTTTAAAAGTTATAGTTATTACAGAAACACCCATTGAAGAAAAAGACAAAGTAACTGAAAAAAATGCAAAACAAAGAAATCAAAAAAAGAAAAAGCTTAAGGTAAAAATATTACTTTAAATTAGTCCACTAAATTAAGTATTTTAACCCTTCAGGAATCCAACAACTGAAGAGACTCTTAAATTTGTTGAAGATATGGTTGCCAAGCAACAGAAAAGCTAGTTCTGTTTCTGATCCTAGCCACCAACTAATATCTGAAACATGGGTTTTCCTTATTTCAAAATAGTAAGTAAAAGTAATATAAAGCAACATAAAGAAACTAAATTAAAACAACAAAGTAGGCAAATAACTTTATAGAAATTTTTATCAATTCTTATTAAAAGTTTAAATAAAAAGGTAATAACTTGCTTACTTGAAAGTTTAACTCTTTTGTTTACTAAATGCATGTTTGTTTTCTAAAATGCATTGCCTTAATAACTTGTATAGTTATAAATACAATTCCGGCACCATTAGCTTTTCATTGCGTTTGTCCTGTATGTCATGTATGTTGGTCTGTGTTGTTGTGTTTTATGGGTATCACATGACTATTTTTATTTTGTTTTTATTTTGTTGGAAAAAAAAGCCAATTTTATGTCCACTTTTTAAAATATAAGTGGTACCACACGATTTTAAAATTTTGGTGGTGTGATAACCATCATATACCAATTAATTTTTTTTTTGCAAAGCTCAAAAAGCTTTATAAATATAGCAGTTATAAATATATATACATATATCTCTGCCTCAACAAATAATGCAATTGCAGACAAAAAGGGTTTTCTTTTATTAATCACAGATTTATTATTCAAAGGAAAAAAACTGTAGGGGGACAACTAAATATTAATGCAAAGTAATGTTAACAAAATGTCAATTTCTCTTTAGGGTTTTTATAAACTTGTTTGCACCTTTATTAAATATTAAAATATAGTTATAAAAATGTTATACCAAAAATGTCAAAAATATAATAATATATATTATGTTGCAAAATGTTAAGGCTAACCAAACAATTTCAACAGGTTTTCACCTTTTTCTCCTAAACTAGTAGCAAGTGTCATGAAAATTTAATAATGTCAAAGTATTTGCATAAACCTTCATTTTAAATTCATTTTGCTTCGATTTTTATTGCATTTTCTTTTAGGTTATATTAAAGAGAAGTAGTGGTTATTAAAGTTTGCCCTTTCAAACACTTAACAAAAGTTGAATTGCTATCACAAGCAAATTAACTCTAAAAAGCATGGGTAACAATTCTATTAACTTTTTTGCTAAAACAGAGCGCTCGGGGGAGAGTAATACGCCTTCTCACAAAAATTGTGAGCATCTATATTTGTTGTGCATTATTAATTTTTTCATATGTGATGTGAAAATGAATGTCTATGCAAAAACTGGAAAAGCATCCAAAACAGGTATATTTGGGTTAAAGAATTAGGAAAATCAGAACAAAAGCATAGCTTGTGTTGTAAATTACTTGGTCCCTATTACATTGTTGATAAACTAAATTAATCTGTGTATAAATTAGGGTAACTAAAAATAAGAGAAATGTCACAACAAGCAAACAAAATATGTTTAAAAGTGCATCCCACAAACCAAAGACACCAGACAATATCAGTGCATGATGAAGAAAACCCCAGACACTGGAAAATATAACGTGCTTTATACATAACAAACTGACTAACTATTCATTCTACCTTGTATGGACAATTAAATATGCAATAAACTATAAAAACTAGTCAGGCCCAGTCCAAGTGTTGTTTAAATTGTATATTATTAAGCGAAGTGAGTTCATGTACCTGTGGTTTTAATTTTTTTACTGAAATATGGCTGAATTTGGTTACTGTGTAAAAGCAAATGTATCATAGAATCATAGAAGATAATGGATGGATGGAACCTCAGGAGGTCATCTAGTCCAACCCCCTACTCAAAGCAGGACCAACCCCAACTAAATCATCCCAGTCAGGACTTTGTCAAGCCGGGCTTTAAAAACCTCTAAGGATGGAGATTCCACCATCTCTGTAGGTAACCCATTCCAGTGCTTCACCACCCTCCCAGTGAAAAAGATTTTCCTAATATCCAACCTAGATATTATAATTACTCTATACTTCATTGTTAATTAATATACTTGTCACGCTGGCTGGATTGGTGGGGGAGCATTTAGTATATTGTTTGACATCAGTGTGTCAAAATCATAATAATTTATGTAAGATATGCCATGTCAGGTACTGTTAGAAAGGCTATAATGTGCTAAGTAAGATGATGATATTTATGTTCATGTGTTATATGTGAGATGGAAGTTATAGATATGTTTGGTATATCAGTATTTCAGATTGTGCTATCTGAGTGGCATCTCAGACAGGATGGCTGCAGAACAATAGCTTGCTTAATGGCCCATTGAGACACTCACAGGTGCAAAGGGCCCAGCGGGAAAAGCCAGGGATATACCTGATGAGGCATCAGGACTGTGGCCCATGTGACTCTGGACTCCATTTTAGTTCCTATAAAACTCCACAAATAGCATGGCCAGGGCCTGGAGGTATATAAGGCAGAGGCCTGGGGAATCCATTTTGTCTTTTGTTCTTGTTCAGCTACAGACACATACTACCTCTGGATCATTCACTTGCAACTGAACCGAAGGACTAAGATCCATCCAATTATTGGATGTATTCCAGAGGGACTGTATAAGTCTGCAAACTCCACAATTCTTCATTTGTATGTATCTGATTACCTTAAGTCTTTAACATTTCTCTTATGGTTTGTTTCTTTCTTTTATAATAAACCTTTAGTTTTAGTTACTAAAGGATTGGCTGGCAGTGTGGTATTTTGGGTAAGATCCAAACTTATATTGATCTGGTACTGTGGCTGACCCTTTGGGGTCAGAGGGAACCTTTTTAGTAAAGAGCATAGAGTTTAAATAACTGGTCTCTTTACTGGACCTAGTGGCTAATTGAGAGTCAGAGACTGGAATGCAGTAAAGGAGGCTGTGTGTAGTGTACTGGCTTCTTGATAACTGGTTTGGGGGAATCAGAAGCACAATTTGTGGCTGGTTGCGAAGTCTGGCTTCAGTGCCACCCACCAGTGCTGGAGAATCTGCTCTCTGTTTTACAGCCTGCCCTGACCTTGGCATTTTCAGGTGGCTGCCCTAGGTACGGAAGGTTTACAATGCTAACATCATGTCAGGAATGTGCAGAAGACTCAAGGGCTGGGCAAAAGACTATTCCTCAATCTGGTATCTCTCAAAATAGGAGGCTCCAAAATCTAGATGGAATTGGTTAAATTTCAAGATTATTTAAGACTGGACTATCTATTTAGAACAGGGGTAGTATGAAAAATATATTTATATATACCAATACAAATTCATTATTTTGACCACCAGACAAAAGAAATGTACTCTACCCCTATAATTCATGGTATTAGTTTGACAAAGATTGTCAATGTTGTCTGTAGCTAATAATTCAAATTATGTTATCCTACTGCTTTAAACTGAGGATGGCTTTTATTAAACGTAATTACTTTTCTCTTCTGTTTGAATGGTAAATGTGCAACTACTAAGGATGGCTGACTTCTAAATAATGATTCATGATACTTTATGTCTAGCATCTTCATCATAAAGTTTTGAACTTTTAGAAGTGACTATGTTTTCTACTTGTTTTTCTTTTGCTAGTATTTTCTAGTTCAAAGTTTTCTGCCTCTTTTTCTCTTTATGGGTGTGGACATGGATCTAGTTTCCATGTCTGCAATGACTTGACCTCAGTCTGACAGCACATTATGAGAAACTGCAAGATTTACTGGCAGAAGAGAGTCCATTGGGGGGGAAAAAAAAAAGGAGGCTAGTGGTAATTAGAGACTGAGTCTGTGTCTGGAATCCAGCTGTGACTTACCCACAGGGTTTCCTATGGATGACTTATTCAAAATTGTTCAACTATCAAACGCTGACTCTTTTTAAATTATAGAAGAATAGTCTGCACGTATGCTGGGTACCTTTTCATTTAAGAACAAAACTAGATATTCTTCTTTAATACAACATAATTTATTTGCACATAAAGTAGTAGAAGTTAATTATTTTTCTTAATTTGTACTACAGTAGCACTTAGGAGCCCAAGTCATCACCATGACCCTTTTGTGCTAGGCACTATACAAACACATAACAAAACAACAGTCCACTACCCAAAACAGCCTATAATCTGTATGACCTAACTATCAGTTTTGCTTCAGTTCTGTGACCTCTAATGTAGAAGACCTACAGCCTGATCCTCTGGGGGTAATGAGTGCCTCCTTAAAGGGCTAAGCATCCTCAATTTCTATGGTACTTGCGTGTAGCTCTAGGAGCTTAGCAAGTTAGAGATCAGACCCCGAGTCAGTGTTGTGATACTTAATGACATTAGTCAAATCACAAGTTCATCAATATTATAAAATTACAGTTGCAACCTAGAAAATTCATGGTACTTTAAGGCAAAATGCTTTTAATGTTTTTAAAGGAGCATTATCAACTTGAATTTGGGCTCAGATTTTATATGAATCATAGAACCATAGTGTTAGAAAGGATTACAAGGGTCATCTACTCTAACTGCCTGCCAAGATGTTAACCCAAGGAAGGGTTAAGGAGTTCAGACCTCTGCTGTATCTATCACTGGACTTGTTTCAGCAGTAAAACACAACACATGTATTTAAGAAATCAAAACACAACAGGCAAAACACTGGATCAATTAACTAGATCAATAAACAATTAGGAACAATTGCTATTATTCCTAACAATTCCTAATTATTAGAAATTCCTAACAATTCCTAATTATTCCTAATTGTTAAGAATAACAATTGTTATTATTCCTAACAATTGTAACAATAATAATTCTTCCCCTAAAAGAGGTCTACTGCCCATGGGTTACACCCTTTTCCAAATAATTCCAGACAGAACTCTAGAGAAATGTTATTTATCTGCTCTGACCATCCGTTTTTTCCGTAGGTCCTTAAAGCAGCAGCCATAGCTAGGGCTCCTTGGTGAGCTTTAAACTTACTCCCTGGCACTCCAGCCTTATAGCACCTGCAGCTTCTACCAGTGGGTTACTTAGCTATATTGATACACATTTATCCACCCTTCTTCCAAGGTTGATGCTACCTTGCTAATGACCTCCTTTTCATTCTCCCATTTAATATAACCACCAGTCGTAAAGCAACGAAATATTGCCCTCTATTTATATACATGGATGTATGTGGCCATATACAACTAGCAATGATCATTAGTATTAAAATTTCTTTAATCATAGCACTCTTCCAGTATAACTATTTACAATGGAACCAATACAAAATGTAAGCTGATAGTTGTCTTCAATTTCCTAAAATATCTGCACAGGATACCAATATTCCAGTTCAAGTTGGTTATCAGCTGTTTACCTCAGAAACCAAACAGAGAGGGGAGGGGCCGCTTCCAAGGAGGGACATATCTGAAATGTATCAGGTCTTAACAAAGATGCAGGATTTGTTGTGTCTACACTATCCAAGACATATGTCTATCCAGCCTCCTTCTGAAAACCTCCAGCAAAGAAGCTTCCACAACTTCCCAAGACAGTTTTTTCCTTTGTCCTACCGTTCTTACAGTTAGGAAATTTTCCTGAGATTTAATCTAAATCTGCTATGCAGCAATTTGAACCCATTGCCTGTTGTCTTGCTCTCTGTGGCAAAAGAAAACAACTTTTCTCCATCATTTTTATGGCAGCCTTTCAAGTATCTGAAAACTGCTATCATATCCCCTCTTAATCGCCTCTTTTCCAAACTAAACACATCCAGTTCCTTCAGCCTTTGCTCATATGGCTTGCATTCCATCCCTTTGATCATCTTTGTTGCTTGCCTCTGGATCCTTTCCAGCTTCTCTACATCCTTTCAATGGATTGGTGACCAAAACTGGACACAGTAACCCAGTTGAAGCCTAACCAGCACAGAGTAGAGCAGTACTATCACCTTCCATGACTTGAATGCTATGCCTCTGTTAAAGCAATCTAAAACTGCATTTGCTTTTTTTGCAACAGCATCGCATTGCTGACTCATGCTGAAGTTGTGATTCACCACAACTCCCAGATCCTTTTTAGCAATGCTGCTGTCAAGCCAGTTTTCCCTTATTCTGTATTTGTGTATTTGGGGTTTTTTCCCCTAAGTGTAGCACCTGACATTTGTCTTTGTTGAATTTCATTTTGTTGTCTATAGCCCAGTGCTCCCATTTATCAAGATCCCTCTGAATTTTAGCTCAATCTTCCAAAATATAGGCAACCCACCTCCCCCAGTTTTGTGTCATCTACAAATTTCATCAGTATGCTCTCTATACTTACATGCAGGTCATTAATAAAGATGTTAAACAACACCGGACCCAGAAGAGATCCCTGTGGAACCCCACTTGAGATCCCTCTGATCTGACATCATTCCATTGATTCACATCTGACGAAGTGGGTTACAGCCCACGAAAGCTTATGCCTGAAGAAATTAAATTTGTTAGTCTTTAAAGTGCTACAGGACTCTTGTTGTTATTCCATTGATAGTTATTCTTTGTTTGCAGTTGTTTAACCAAGTATGTATCCACTTAATGGTAGTTCTGTCAAGCCCACATTTCTCCAGCTTACTTATCAGAATGTCATGTGGTATTGTGTCAAAAGCCTTGCTGAAGTCCAGGTATACTTTGTCCACTGCATAACCCCTCTCCACCAAATCATTTACCCTGTCAAAGAAGGAAATCAAGTTGGTTTGGCATGATTTGTTCTTGGTATATCTATGCTGGCTGCTAGTGATTACCTCTTCATCCTTCAAGTATTTGCCAACTGAATGTTTTGCTCTTGTAGCTTCCCAGATATCAAAGTCAGGCTGACTGGTCTATTGTTTTCTGGCTCCTCCCTTTTCAAGATGGGCACTATGTTAACCCTTCTCCAGTCTTCTGGGACCTCTCTTGTCATCCATGAATTTGCAAATATTATTCCCAGTGGCTCTGAGATTTCTTCAGCTAATTTCTTCAATACTCTCAGGTGACTAGAATCAGACCCCACTGATCTGAATTCACTGAAATTGATCAGAAGCTCTCTGATATTTTCTTTACTTATCCCAAGCTGCATCCCTTCCCCTTTATTGCCTATGGTAACTTTGCTAGTGGTCCAATCACATTATTTTTTGTGAAAAGACTGAAGCAAAGTAGGCATTGAGCAGCTCTGCTTTCCTATCATCTTCCATTACTAGCTCACTTTCTCCACTGAGCAGTGGACCCACACCGTCTTTGATCTTTCTTTTTTGTCTGAAATGTTTGAAGAACCCCCTTCTTGTTGCCTCTAACATTTCTTGCCAGCTATAAGTCATTCTTTGCCTTGCCTTTCCTGATTTTCTCCATACACACCCGTGGTATTACTATGTATACCTCCTTGGTGACCTGCCCCTTCTTCCATTTCCTTTATGTATCCCTTTTGGTTTTTAGATAGCTAAAAAGATCTTTCTGCAGCCACATTGGCCTCCTGTAGCTCTTCTTATATTTCCTCTGCGTTGGAATAGCTTGATGTTGAGCATCTAGTATTACATCTTATAGGAACTGCTAGCCCCCTTTGACTCTTTTCTTCCTAATTGGTCTTTCCATGGGATCTTGCCTCTTATTTCTCTGAGTTGTAAAAGATACGTTATAAAAACAAGCTCTTATAAAGCCATCGACAAAAGGTTTCCAAGATGTTTTTTCTTTTAACATTCCAGTGGAAACAGTTGTTTCTAATAAACAAACATGGTGCTGCAGCTTTTACAATCCAAGCATTGCAGCACTGAGAACCTGAGAGTGAAACTGTGTCTGTAAACAAAGCTGAAACTATCTTCATTCTATTGTCCAAACTGAAAGAAAGCAAAAAGTAAATAAACAGTATAAATGGTGAAAAGTAGGTTGGACATCTACACTTCTTTCCAGTTTAATGATCTATGGCACCGTTTCTCAACCCGTGGGTTGTTACCTAAAACTGGGTCTCCAGAATACATCAAAGGGTCATGTGGGAGGCCCTGGCGAGCAGGAAAGGACATATCCTGCCCCTGGGGAGGAAGTTGGAAGGTCCTGGTGGAGCGGTTGCAGAGCCTTCTCCCCCACTTTCCCTGCAGTGGCAGTTCCTGAGGCTCCTGTCCTACAGGGCTGGCTGGGCTTCGCTCCCTGCTCTGGGCATCGCAGCAGCATTCCGATTTGGCCCAGCTGCTCCTCCAGTGAATTATGCTGTAACCTATGAGCCAGGTTGCAGTGCCACTCACACAGATTTGGCCTGGTTGGCCCTGCAGTGGGGGGCTGGGCCAAACCTCAGGGGCACTAGCAGAGAGCTGAGACCAGCCAGCCTCATGGGACAGGAGCTACCACTAGGGTATGCACGGTGTGTACCATGTATACAGCTTTGGGTGCCACTGTTTCACAACAACCAGTGAGCATAAAGCGTGGTTCACAACTTGGTGGGGCAATAATTACAAAGGCCATTCATTGAATTAAAATTGTTAGCACAGTAGTTGGTGTGGAACATCGACAATTTAGAATCTGCAGTTCTTGAAACAGAAACTGTATAATTCAGTTCCAGAGGCCTCATCTACTCTAACTGAATTGACTTTGTTAGCACTTGCCCTCCCCATTGTTGTTTCTTACTCTTGGATGTATATATATACTTGCTATCTTGATTTGCATTTCATGCATCTGACGAAGTGGGCTGCAGCCCACAAAAGCTTATGCCTGCAGGAATTTGTTAAGGTGCTACAGGATTCTCATTGTTTTTGCTGTATAATTCAGTTATTTGAATGGCAGCTGGTGTCAGTGATTAGCCAATCAAATGCAACTTTCCATCCTTTTATGTAATCTTGCAGTGGAGAGTTTGGAATGTATTTTAGCCAGAGAATGAGTCATCTAATCCGTGAAATGGAGAAATTTTGAAACTGTCCTGTTGCTAGTAGCAATGACGGTGAGAATTCTCAACAGTGTGAGAAGGAAAATGATCATAGATACAACCCTGCTTAAAGTTTGGGGTTTTGTTTATTGAGGACCAAAAAGGTAAAGACAGACCACATCTGCATGAACTGTTAACTAACAAAAGCCTGAAACCTTCAAAATTATGTAGGTATTTGGAGACAAACCACCCAAGCTATAAAGCCAAGCCAGTTGATTTTTTTCAATTAAAAAGAAAAATTAAAAGATTTTGAAATGTAAAAAAAAATCTTGAATGTGGATATACCCTCCAAGATGAAGCATTGCATGCCTCCTACTTTGTTGCACACCACATTGCCAAATGTTTGAGCTTTTTTACAATTGCTAAGGAGTGAATTTTATCGTCTTCTGTTGACATGTGCACTGAATTGTTGGGTGAGTCTGCAACTAAGAAGTTGAAACTAGTACCTCTTTCCAATGATAAATACGAAGAAGGATCCATGATATTTCAGAAGACATCAATCAGCAAACAGCTGACGGGTTTTTTGGTAACTGATTATTTTACTTTACAATTAGATGAATCTACAGATGTAGCAAACCATGCCATTTTGCTTGCTTGCTGATCTGAGCCATGTATATTCAAGAATGGCACCTATTCAGTGCAGATATGCCTACTTCTCTTGATATATTTGGTGCACTGGATAGCTATGGAGTTGGTGGGATCGAGCTGGACAAAGCGTGCAGGTGTTACAACAGATGGAGTCACTTTAATGATGCCAAAACATTTAGGAGTCATGCAAGGAATCCTTTTGAAAGTACCTAATGCAGCCAGGAACTACTGTTTCCTGCAGAGGGAGGTATTAGCAGCTAAAGACATGATACCTGAGCTTCATTAAATTCTTAACAATGTTAAAATTGCCAATTATATTATGAAAAATGTCAAGAATTCCCGATGCTTTCAAGTGTTCTGTCAGGAAGTGGATAATGAGCATGTCCATTTGCTTTTCAATGCTGAGTTTCGTTGGCTGCCCCCTGGCAAAGTTTTGTCTATGAACTGACAAATAAATTGGCAGCTTTTCTTGAAGAAGAAAAAAGGCTCATGGGCAGAGCACTTATGAAACATAGCGTGTTCACTTTGCATATTAGGCAGAGATATACAAGCAGCAGATTGATGATAAAAATCTGTCTTTACAGGGCAGAGGGCACAATCACTTCGAGCAAACTGACAATTGTGTCATTTAAAAAAAAGTAGGTGGAACAAATATGTTTCAAAAGGTAGGATGGACATGTTTCCTGATGTGTCACAAGAGATAAAAAACTGCTGGCACTAAAGAAAATACTCTGTACTCAACTAAAATTACACACTAGATTCTGAGATTACTTTACTGACGAGCAACATAAAGATGAAAAATGGATCCGCAATTCATTTGGAGTAGTGTTGGAGTCTGCCTGTGGAGGAAGAATCTCAGCTGGACAAGTTGTCTTGCAATAGTAGTCCATACAGAAATGTATTGAAATGATTCCCTTTTTGGTGTAGCATTGCAGGTGACTTGCTGTTCTTGCTGGCCATCCCATTAGAGTTATTTTGCCATTCAATACTATATACTTGTGTGAAATAAGATTTTCAGCTTTGAGTCAACTGAAAAATAAAATCAAGAACAGACCAGGTGTTGAGCATGACCTTCAGATTCCACTGGCTACAACTACACCAAACTTTAATAAACCCAACAAAAGGAAGCAACCTCAGGTTTCTCATTAAGTGGAGCCTAGGATTTATACAACAAATAGTTAAGTACTATATTTCAATATTTGCTATATTTCATGCTTAACATGTTAGTGTATACTATATAGCGTGGGTAAGAAATATTAATACGACGGATGGTTTTTGTACTAACGCTATTTACTGGATCGCAAGTAATGTATCCTTTTAAAAAAACAAACAAAAATCCAGTGCAATTTTTGGCTGCATAAGAATAGGCCAAAGTGGTTGCAGCAGTGCTGGATAAACCAGAAAATGTTCAGAGCTAAATTTAAAAATAAAATGGATCAAGTAGTAGGGCTCTCATGAGATTCAGAAAAAGCATTTTACAGAGTCAGCTGGGATTATCTGTTCTGGGAGAATATTTTGAGGCTCCACACAGATATTCAGGGTTATGTAACTGCTAATGGGATGGAATCTAAGTCATTTTCAATTTGTAGAAGTTTGCAAGCCATGGGTGCCCACTTTCTTCTTTTACTTTTTGGTTTGGCCCTGGAACCTGTCACTGTAGTGCCACATCAGAAGAATATTAAAACTGGGGACAATAAAATTGAAGAACTGAGGTATGCTATATTTGTTACAGACCCAGATAACCACTTCTGGAATTTTAGACCTAATTGATAATTGTAATAAATAAAACTAGAGGGAAAAGAAAAAAGCAAAGATAATGAGCCCAGTCATCTCCAACCACGTTGTGCCACTCATATGGTGCAAAGTGGCCAGATTCTAGCTTGTAGGATTGCGTGGCCATCCCTCCTTGTCAGTCTCAAAAGGAGACCACGCCTCTTCACTGCCACACCTGTGTGAGCAAGCTTAAGGCAGGGGGTTAGCTATCTCTAGGGCTCCAGCCCAAGGCAGTACAGGATGGATAAGCAGTCAGACAGGGCAAGGCAAATAAGCAATCTAGGAGTTCTCGAAGGGGCAGGAGGGGTTGCACACCCAAACCAATCCTGGGCTGCCAGGCAGGGAGTGAGCGGCAACGCCACCTAGGGCTCACAGCAAGGGGTGAGCACCAACACAGTCTCGGGCTCAGAGCAAGTGGTGAGCACTGCCGATGCTTCACAGGCAGGGGTGAGGTACCACCCAGGGGTGGGGGTGACAATGGGGAAGGGGGACGTGGACCCTCCCGACTTCACCACATCCCAGCCCAGGGCCTTAACAGTGGCAGAGCATTCAATCACTGTCACAGCAGCCGAAACATGCCGACCAGTGCTCAGGCATGAGCATAGCCGGACGGTTGTCAGCTACCTCTGGGCTACTTGCTCCACCCTTTTACAGTGTACCTGCCTCCAAGGGTTCTCATCTGCCTCCTTAGGGTACATCACCAGTGGCAGTCCCAGCAGCTCCCCAGTGTCTGGATTGTCGAAAAGCTCAGGCCGGTCAGGCAAGTGCTCAGTGCAGCTGGAGTCCTTGCTGGGCTCCCACTCCAGCAGTGGGCAGGAGATGTCCTTCTCCTCCAGTGGCTCTCTCCTAACTGGGCTACAGGGCCCAAACTTTATACTTTCTCTTCCAGTCCCACCCCTCTGCTTCTGGCATGGTGGGCGTGGCTCTCCTGGCTCCACTCACCAGGGAATGAGTGGCTGTCCTGTAAGGATAATTCCTGAGATGTTAAAAGGAAACCAGACCCCTTACAGGTCGCAGGTTCTTGATGATGCACATCTATCAACGGGACGTGTATAAAAGAGCAGTGAGCGTTGCTTTTCCAAAATAAATAAAGATTTATTAGAAGGGAACAAAACACAGGGGTCAGAACAATGATGGGGATGAACCCCAGGACCCCAAACTAATAAAGCAACCCTTGGCAACCCCCAATGTCTCTGTGATTGATAACTTCTCATAGTCGGTCTTCGCCTTTAGGCGTTGATCTCCGATCCAATGATGTTACCAGTCTGCTTCTTATTCCTTGTCAGCTGTCGTCCACTTCTTACTCCGTGTCCATGTCGAGTCTACCCACAAACCAAGCTGTTTAACCACCCGCACCACACCGTCTCCAAGATGAACGGCCACGACTGTTGGTCACACTGACCTTATATAGACTTAGACTGTGCGGGCTGAGCCAATCACTCGACGGGATTCTCCCGCCTTAGAGGGCTTTGCACACCTCCCTACAATATGATGCACACGACACCTAACTTATGCACACAGCACGCTAGTACTCTGTCTATGATGTGATTGGTCAGATGGCAAGATAGAGGCAAACACCCCCTCCCTCCTGCACTGAACTTTTGACCCTACCTGCCCTGCAACGGCAGGCGGCTATTACCGTAATTACTTACTACCGTAACTATATACAAGTGACCTTAACAAAATAGAAATAGGGTCACAAGCCTACTGTCCCTCCTTGTCAGTCTCGGAAGAAGGCCACACCCCTCGCTACATAGCTGTATGTAGCCAGTGCAGAATTCCCATAAAAGAGCAAGTAACCACAGGTGTAAAGCACAGAGACAAATGGCCAGAAGAGATCCTACTCCCAGAGGAAACGGATCATTACCAAGACTCCTGCTACCCCAACAAAAACTTGCCACCGAATAAAAAGTGAAAGAGTTAGTTCCTCTAGTCACCCTCCTATCACCTACGTTTTGAAATCTCCCCTTTCTGGGGGGAGGGTTCTAAACCAAACTTTCCTCAACTTGCTAAATAATTTAGTATGAGTTCAGTTCTAGCCTGGATTTGGCCAAGTTTCTGTGCAGGAGTCTGTCCTGATTTGAATCAAGCTGTTTTGTGCATTCCCAGTGGACATAACATGGAAATTATATAGCACTCTCAATTATGTGTGTCTGGGAGAGAATACACACACACAGAAAAGAGAGTCAAATTCTTCCCTCATTTAAACCACTGGCACTCTCCTGATGTGAAGTGAGAGGAATTGCACAGATTTGAGTAAGAGCAGAATTTCGGACAGACAGTAGGCTTCACACCAACACAAGTTCTCACATCACCATACCCACTCTAGGCTGAGCATAACAGCAGCTTTAATTATTCCAAATTCACACCAACAAGGGAAATTTGAAACAAGTGAATCCTTTTATTCAGTGACAAAAATGTATCCTCACATTTGTCTCTCTAAAAACCTGAGCAATACTATGTTTTAGGAGAGAAATCAATACTGTATATTGCTCAAGGATAGGAGAGGCAAGCTTCAAAAAGACAGACAACATAATAAATTGGAGGATACAAATAAACGTATACCTATCTCAAGATAACAATCAGTTACTAGGCAAGGAAACAACACAGAAAAGAAACTAAAAATGCATTCTATCGGGCTACAGCACTAAACATAAATCTGAGATCAGGAGGTCTCCAAGCTCTAGCCTTACAAGTAAGACGTTGCATGAAATACTAACTTTCTTTCATAGCAACTGTCACCATGGACATCATAATTATGTAAAAAAGTGCAAAGAAACACATACCTCTAAAAGGGGAGTGAAGCAGGGTTGTTTTCCCATCTGCAACAGTGACAAATAAAGTACTGAGCCACCTGGTAAAGGCCATCACGAACCACTGACACATCCTCCACCAACCACCTCCTACATCTAATATTTACCATTCTATGACTGTAACACTGACAGAGCTGGTGCCAGCTCATGCCAAGGCCCTAGGTCTCAACTGAACACTGACAAATACATAACCAGTCTTGCTCACCTGTGTGTGAGTATTGCTAAAATATGTATTTGAATTATAAGAATGTGTTAGTGTTTATGAAATGCTTGTAAATTGCTGCATGCATTACTCTCACTTATTAATATCAGTATCCCATTTTATAAGGTAATATTTAAGTGTTTGAATTGTAATCCTCTGTAACTGTGTAAATCACCAGACAGAAGAAAGACATTAGCTAGTGTGAAATGCTGGCTTCCAGCAGAAGGTTACCTTCTGTCCAACAAAGAATGGCTATCAACACCAGACCTATTGTGGAGCACCAGAGCACAAAAGTCTTTGTTGATTGCTCCCCACACAGGAAGAGGAGACTTGCAAATGAATTCCTCCCGTCAGCTGAACTGACAGTTCAGCGAAGGGGGAAAGGGAATAAAAATCCCTGACATGGAGAAACTGGATCTCTATGCTGCTTGGACTCTTGAGGACAAGGTTTTCTAGCCATAAGCAAGAGATCCGCAATGTTTAGCCTGGGTTAGCCCTAAAGGACATATCAATTATAGAACTTCTATTACCTTTTGAAACTTAAGACTCTAACTCACCTGTGTGTGTATGTTTACCTGCTCTTTACCTTGTAAATAACTCTATTTCCTTTCCTTATTAATAAAGCTATATATAGTTTATTATAGGATTGGCTACAAGTGTTGTCTTTGGTGTGAGATCTAAGGTGTAACTGACCTGCGGTAAGTGACTGGGGGTAACCTGAATATTGTTGTGATTCTTGGTGTAAGGAACCATCTATTACACAAGCAAACTTGCCTAGTTGACAAGATAGATTGGAGTACTCAAGGGAACTGTCTGTGACTCCATAGTTAGGCTGTTAGAGTGCCTCAGGAATTTACACTTGACACTTGGTTGGTGAAATCTAAGCATAGAACTCAGTACAACGTGTGGTGGACAAACCATTTGATGAACTTTTAAACTCATGTTGGAGCTATTAATGTATGGTGAATTTGATAGATGTCCTTATACCAAGAATCACAACAAGGTACTGAGTGCTTCTGAGAAATGCTGAGCGCTTTCAACTTGTTGACTTTAATCAAAGTTAAAGGTGCTCAGCACCTTGCAAGATTAGGCCTATCATCACATCAAAGTGTTTATCCAGGGTTGAATTTTGGGTTAAATAGGGAACCAACCTGTGGAACTTTGATACAGACTCTTATTCCAAACTTCCCCTGCTCCCCCTCAAACATCTGAACAGAATCTGCTTTGTCCAGGAAGGTTCTTCCTTCCCAATCAAGAAAAGGGAAGCTCATTAGCATGATCTTTCCATCCCACATTAGGCTTTCTGTGACTGTACCCACAGAACATTCATTTATTGATTCTGTAGCCCAGTCAACCCACACACTGATACTGAATAAGTTGATCTATGGACTAGACCTCTGTGTTTATGCTGAATATCTGTCAGATTGCAGTGCAAGTAAAATACACAAAATATGTATAAATACATATCAGTTTCATAAAATAGTTTTCCAGTATATTTGTAGCTCAAATTAGAATCTTTCTTCTTTTTGTAGTATGCCACAACATGTTAACAACGTGCTTTAATATTGTATTAAGTATACTTATGTCAGAAGCATGGAAAAAGGCAAATATAGTGCCCATCTTCAAGAAAGGGAGGAAAGAGGATCCAGGGAACTACAGACCAGTCAGCCTCACCTCAATCCCTGGAAAAATCATGGAGCAGGTCCTCAAGGAATCCATTTTAATGCACTTGGAAGAGAGGAAGGTGCTCAGGAACAGTCAACATGGATTCACCAAGGGAAAGTCATGCCTGACCAACCTGATTGCCTTCTATGAAGAGGTGACTGGCTCTGTGGATGTGGGGAAAGTGGTGGACATGATATACCTTGACTTTAGCAAAGCTTTTGATACAGTCTCCCACAGTATTCTTATCAGCAAGTTAAAGAAGTATGGGTTGGATGAATGGACTATAAAATGGATAGAAAGCTGGCTAGATCATCAGGCTCAACGGTAGTGATCAACGGCTCCATGTGTAGCTGGCAGCCAGTCACAAGCAGAGTGCCCCAGGGATCGGTGCTGGGGCCGGTTTTGTTCAACATCTTCATTAATGATCTGGAGGATGGGGTAGATTGCACCCTCAGCAAGTTGCAGATGACACTAAGCTAGGGGGAGTGGTAGATACCCTGGAAGTTAGGGATAGGATACAGAGTGACCTAGACAAATTGGAGGATTGGTCCAAAAGAAATCTGATGAGGTTCCACAAGGACAAGTGCAGAGTCCTGCACTTAGGATGGAAGAATCCCATGCACTGCTACAGACTGGGGACCGACAAGCTACGTGGCAGTTCTGCAGAAAAGGACCTGGGGTTACAGTGGCTACGAAGCTGGATATGAGTCAGCAGTGTGCCCTGGTTGCCAAGAAGGCATCACCACTCAAGGGTACTCACTACAGCCCATTAATTTCTCTTATGTGGCCAGAATGACATGTAAGCATAGGCTTTCCTGCAGACATGGAAATAACGTAATTTCAGGGAAGAGCAGTTATAGTAAACAGGCATAAAAATGCTTCCTCATCAACCTACAGGGGACACTCTTTCACAGGCATAAGTCAAGGAAATAGTAGCCTAAATTAGGTAGCTCAGTAATATTTTTAATAATAGGCACTGGATACCTTTCTTGCATGTTTGGAGTTTCAGTGTGTTAATTTTCACTTTCTGGGCATGCCACAACAGTGTATGAAAAACTGTACCCAAAATAAGACGTGAGGGGGAGGCAGGGGAAAGGAATGAAGAGCTGTGTGTTTTCTTAGCCAGACATTTATCCTATCGTCTCCATTTGTGTCTACTCAGTTGTATGCTTTTCAGGGAAGGCATTTTGTATCTTGCTCAGGCATACTATTGGTCCTTAAATAATAACAATCACTCAACAGGAAACATGAAAAAGGGACAAAGAATCTTGGGTATCATGTATTCATTCTGATGAACTGTTTTGTTTTGTTCTTGACTTTATCCAAACAAAATAAATGCACTGTTCAACTTTTTTTTTTTTTTTTTAGGAGTTGGAAAAATAGAAGAGACTGTTATTTCTAGCAGTGGGTTTCCCACCAAATAAGTCATGCTAGGCCAGACAGTGAAATAATCAAAGTTCATAGGGAACATCTCAGATTTGGAAACATCTTTTTACTTAGAGTTTGTCCTTGACAGACACAAACCTGCACTTGGGGGGAGGTGCAGTCAGTATTGGGAGGGTCGGGGCCATGACTTGCCTGCTCTTCATCTTTCACTTCCCTATTGGGGGAAAACTTGCACCCACAGAAGGCAGCTGGAGCAGTGTCCCTCACTGCTGAACAGACAGCATAAAATTCTTCAACCCTGCCACAATTAAGCACCCCTGAAGTGGTTATGTACAATGTGACTCCTTATGTACCCACACATTAGTTCTCTTTCGGTCTGTGACAAAGACCATTTAGTGTCTTCCAAATTTGTGTTAATGTGTGTCTGTATCATAAGAAACATTACTGAATTTTAAAATATTAACATCGTTACTCAAATTTAAAGACTAAATAACAGATGGCAAGGGATAGAAATGAATTAAGCTTCAAAATCTTGACAGGTTGGCATATGAGTAAAGCGTATTCGACTCAAAACATTTCATGTATAAAGAGCTAATCAGAAAAAGAACAGCCCACAAAGCTGAAATATCTTTACAAATTCCCATGTTAGGCACTGTTGAATGGCCAGATCGCTGTGGATGTGAGGAGCCTTGCCTGCACTGTAGCTGTTTAATAGCTTGATCCTATTTGCATAGAGAGTTTTGCCTTCACTAAGATTGAAGGATCATGATGCTCAGGATAAACTAGCCATAGCTAAGGCTATTTCCCCCATCACCATTTGACAGCTAGCTACATGAGGGTTTGCTTTTTCTTAGGAAGGACACCAAATTAACCCTAAAGCTTTGCCTACACCCAGAAATTCCACGCTTAGCACTGCTGGTAGAATGGCATATTTTCACTCCCTGTTGTAACAGTTTTCTTAGGTAAGACAAATTATTTCAAATTGGAACAGAGTTTCACATGAGGTACTTTTTGATACTAACCAGACAAAATCATTGCAGGATTGTGCAGTAGTGTCATTTATGTAATTCTTTCATATAGCCCAGTCTCCTTTCTTACTTAAGAAGTCCCACTGACCACAGTGGTGTTCAGATCCAGGGTTTCCCTTAGGTAAATGTGCTAGGCAAATTGGGTGCTGGTTTCTTTTACTGGAAGTGGGTCCTTGACCCTTAAAATTCTATTGCATTAATACAAGCCTTCAGTGATTTGCCTTTGCCTTACGTATTTGGAAAAGGAAAGTAAACTAGTTAATGGAACAATGTTAGTTACTTGAAGGGACAGGAAATGGCCTGCTCATAGATCTGTCAAAAGGAAAATTACAGTTGAAACTTCAGCCATATTTTCAGTGGCAAGAGATTGACTAGCACATACAAAAAATGCCTGTGCATCTTTGTGCACACAGTTATGAAAATGTAGCGTATTTCATTTCTCGCCTAAGCCTTTACCCCTCTTTTCAAAATATAACATTTGCCTTCAGTGATTTAACTTCCTGATCCAGTAGTGGCAGATCAAGATATGTGATTAGAGCTTTCAGTTTTTGTCTTGTGACAGAAAAATACAAGTTGATTGACATCCCTCACTGTCCTGTTATGCAACTGAAAAAACTAAAACTAACCTACCAACCATTCCATAGGGCTCAGTCTTTGCTTTTCAGCTGTGCACAACTTCTTGCCAATCTTACACTCAAGAATAGCATATATTTGAAAAGAGACAGCACAGAAAGTAGATCAGTATGGATACATGATAAAAATAACGTATAAATGTGATATTTATCAACCAAAGTGAACTAGGATCAATCTGCCAAATGTTCTATTTTCAGATTAAAACTTTTTTTAATACAACCACTTCAGGTCTCCTTTTTCTCCAAAAATGGCCTTTTCACTGATGAAAGCTTGGCATTTTCATAGATTCTAATTATGTATGAACGAGGTCTTATATACAGATTTGACCAAAAAATACCTCGTCTCTGTGAAAAAATTAACAAAATTCCAAGACTAAGGTATCAGGCAAGAAACATTTTCTTCACAATTTCCTGTACATGAAATGTCCTAGATTGTCCAGCTTCCTATTTCATAACTTCTCTATCTTTATTCTCTTTGACTCTCTTTAAAGCGTTGCTAGGGCTGTTGGGTATAAAAAACTGGTGGATGAAGCACTTCATTATCTCTCTCTTTATTCAGCTAGTAAGAACATTTAAAAGAGATTTTCTTTTTTCTCCTGCCACTCTTCAAGAAAACTAGACCATTCATTTTCCAAATCATCTTCTTCGAGACCAAAATAACGAGAGAGAGATTTATCAGACTCTTATTCTTACCATTAGCTAGTATATTTTACTACTATTTTTTCTCCCAGGGGGCCAGAGATATGCAGTAGAACAATATCAATTAAATATTCTCAATGTTGCCTATTTTAAAAGATTTTATTTAAGAATATTTCACTGAATTATTAAAATGTTTTATTTATGGTCCATACGGATCTTTTATGTGCTACTAACATAATCTTTTACCAGGTTTCACAGCACCGATACAATTAAAAGCCAAAGAAGAGAATAGACTAGTTGCCCCACCTACTTCAGTCCTGGGACTGAGACTCCAGATCCACTTGGGACCCTGCTCCCAGGGTGAGTCCATCTTATAAAATGTCCCCAGAAGGAGGAGACTCTGGGCAGCTCCAGCAGCAACAGCAATAGGATGTGAGGCAGGGAATGAGAAAGAATGAGCAATGAGGCCCTTCTTTCTTCTCTAGACCCAGACCTAGCCAACCAAGTACCATGTAGGGCAGAAATCCGGTCAACACCACCTCAGGTCTGGCCTATGAAAAATCCCTGCTGGGAGGAAGGGAAGCAGCACGAGGAGGATTTGAAGCATAATATGGTCCCCAAGAACCTCTTCTCAACAGTTGATATAACTGGAACTGAGCTCAGAAAGGTAAATTTCTCAGTCCTGGAGCCAAGGAAATAAGTGAATAAGCCCTATATGTTGTACACAGGAATGTTTCCCACAGGAAGGGTAGAAAATTTGATGTGCCCAAGACATTTAAATCAACCATAGAAAAGAAAGCTGAATTCCAGAAGAAAGTCAGGATTTGGATTTATATCTGGATTTTAAACATCTCAAAATTCAGGGGTTTTAGTTCAAACCATTGTTACCAGATTTGCTCGTCACCTAGGGGTACACTCATTTATTAGGGTTACTTTCCTTGGGGAGGGGTTGTAATTCTATTAATGTACTGCTTGTTACTTGTGTTTGTATATGGAGCTACTTCTCCCTTCCACAAGTCCCCTCCCAATGGAGCTACCCTGCAGGACCTAAGTTTCCCAGGGCTGGGTTCCTCTAGCCCCAGACTCAAACACCCACATACACACACACTCACAGATTAACAGAGCGTGTCTGAGCGGACTTGGTCTTTTGGCACTCTCAAGCTGACCCTTATGTTCCTGGACTCAGAAGGCTGGGTTTAACAGCACTACCAAGCTGCCACCTTTATATGCCACTGGCACCACACCGGAATAGAGTACGTCTGAGCAGGCTAGGCCAAACAGCACTTTTAAGCTGCCAGCCTTATATGCCACAGGTTCAGCATGTCGCTATCCCCACTCTCACTCTACAATTGTTCTAGTAGTAACCCCTTTGATGAGCAAACCGCATAGGATTTTTGGGTGCTACAGGGATCTTTAGCTTAGGTAAGAGAAATGTTGCTGCAGAGCAAAATAGGGAAGCTGAGAACACGAAAGAGTAAACGAAGTTCAGAGAGAGTCTGGCAACCAGCTTGATTATAAAAAAGTTATTTTATTGCCAGGTATATAAAATTTCTGATACTAATAGTAATATCCATACAAGGAGAGGAAAAACAACAATAGTTAGAATATTACACAATTTCAATTGGGGTGTTGGGGAAATCTAGCCCAAGTTTGATTACAAAAGTCATGTTTTAGAAAGTTATACCCGGACTAAGAGAGAGAGGGAGAAAGAGAGAGATCAGATTAGATCTGAGGGGAAAAAGTGGGCTTAACCAGAGGAGAGAGACAGAGAGAGAGTTGGTGGTCTCACCACTCAGCACAGCTTGAACTAGTCAAAGGTTCTCAGGAGACAGGCTATTCAGCTTAGGGTCCGGAGTGCTTGAGACAGGCAAAGCCCCCAACATGATCAGTCAGGAAAAGGTGAAGTCCCAGTGGAACTGATTCAGCTTTTGGATCCAGGAATCAGAACAGAGGTTTGAACTAAGGTAGGGGTTTTTGTAGGGAAGAAACAATGGTTCCAGGGAGAATACTAGGTTTGTTTATGGGTAAATGATGACTCAAGGGAGTATACCAGAGTTGTTTTGTTTAGGCTGGACAATAGGAACTGATCATTCCTGGCTATGGGCAATGTTACTTCAAGGGAGCTCACAATGCAGACAAGCAGATTCACTGTTTTGGATATCAATAAGAATCTATGACTAGAATTGGTCTGATAACTGCTGAGCTGGGTGTATGCAGCTGGGTTCATTAACATCTGAAGCAGAGCCACGCTTCCCTGCTTTGCTGATCCCAGAATTCAGTGCGGTTCCTGCCTTGGAGCTTGGTTTTCCATTCGGTATGCTAATAGAGATGTTTCCTTGTTCCATCATCAATGCAAATGAGGCTCTGTTTTCCAGTCCGTGTGCTAATGGAGATGCCTCCTTGTCACATCTTTGATGTAGATGAGGTTAGGGGAGTTGCCTTAATCCTGTCATCCTTGTCCAGAGGGGTTTAGGTGTGTCTCCCACTGCCTTTTCATTGCTTTTGGTAAGTCCATCTCTGATTGGTTCTGGTTCAAGCACAGGCTGGAGGTAGCGGGGGTCCTTCAGACAGGCTGGGTACTGTGCCCTGGTTCCCCAAGAACACAGAACTGACAACACCATCTCTAGTCGAAATAGCAACAAAGCTTCCAAGCGGTTACATTCGCTTATACAGAAGAATGTAAATTGTTAGCCAAAATGTCTAAAGATGTGAATATCCAATTCAAAGGCTAGGTATGGAATAGGCTATTAAATTAATCAGGATACTGCAATTTTTTGTACATTGTAGAAAAAAAATCATGTAGTTATAATTGGCCAAATTCAAACCTGTTTGAACTCAGCTGATGTCAGTAGGGGGAGGGAAGTCTATATCAATACATCAGTAAAAGGTGAATTTTCAGACAGTTTCTCTACCAGTATTTGAAGATACAGTATAATCAGTTAGCAGAAATTCAATGACTCATTGTGCTATTATGAATTCAAGCACTCAATTGTATTCATTTCAACAAAGGCAGTTTCAAGGAAAGCCAATCCCTATGTTGACAGGTACTATAGACAACCCTTTTCTATAGACAAACTGGAGAACTATACTGCATCTCTAGATAAAGGGCTGTGCAAAAGTTTCCTCCTCTGTTCAGTGACATTTTCAGTTGACAGCATATGAATTTTAGTCATGTACCCTTTCCTTCTGAAGTTACACAATGTGCCTAATAGACATTGTGGGAAAACAATGTGAATTTTCTCTAGATTTACAGAAAGGTCTCAAATTGTACGCGTGCTACAAGCACATAAGGAGACAAGATCTCTGACCAGACAAGCTTACAATTTAGACAGACAGAAGAATGGATGCAAATGAATAGGAAGCAACAAAAGTAAATGATTGAGCAGTGCTGTTCAGCAGTGACTTGCAGTTTCTTGGGATTTTTTTTGTTAGTTTGCTTTCGTTTCCCCATCACCCAGTTCCTTGAACAGATATTTTCACAAGTGGTCGGAGTTTCACTCCATTTTGATGCCTCTTGTTTTCTAGTTATTTCTATTTTTTATTAAATTCACCATTATTATTTACTAAGCTCACCTGGGTAAATATGATCCCTGTTCCAGTCCCAAAGCATTTACAATCTAGTTCAGACACACAAAAAAACATTCAGGCAAAAAATTGTTCATATACATATGGTAATACATAAGGAAAGTGTAAAAGTCTGAAGTTGCAGAGAAGTCTGACACTAGTCATCACTGCACACAGTGTTGTTGTAGCTGTGTTGGTCCCAGGATACTGACCTCTACAAGACTTCTCCACTACCTCTATTTTTTATCCTTCCATAATGTATTATGTTCCGTATTCAGTTCCCATTTCTAAATTTTGGATAATGGACTGCTCTGCATCTAAACTAGACTGCAAGCATAGTGTAATTCGTTTATCTATGTTGTGGGTATATGTTGGGCTAGTATAAGTCATAATGCTATGCATGCAAAATTGCTTGCCATAATCATCCTGTATCATCCTGGGACAGGTTGCAGGCACCTGACATGTCAGCAGAATTTTCTCCAAATCGAAAAGCAGCCAGAAGGAAAAGTGGATTAGGTATCTTTGGTGGAATATGGTCAGTGATGTATGTTGCACACACTGTATGATTGTGTATGTGAGGGGGTCCATTGAAATGTTTCTTTTCACCTTCTTTATTATAAATTACAAAAAAAAAATTTAAAGTAGTTTCAAAACAAAAATCAAAACGTTCCATTCTGAAAACGTTGAAACAAGAAGTTACATTATCAAAATGCTTCAGTTTTGTTTTCTAAACAAAATGTTATTGAAATCAACAGCTTCCAGCAGAAAGTTTCGATGTTGCCGAAACTGCATTTTCCAATGGAAAAAATGTAATCTGAATTTTCAACCAGTTCCAATATATGATATATATTAAATATAATAATAAATATAAGTCTTCCCCCAAACCCACTGTGTTATGTAATAGTTAAGGTTGTTCTTGAACAACCAACAAGAACCCAAACATAAAAGTTCCTATAGGAACTCCATATCAAACAATTACAGCAGCCATTCTCAAACTGTGTGTCATAATGGGGTCGCGAGGGCTGACGTTAGACTTGCTGAGGCCTGGGGATGAAGCCCAAGACCAAGGGCTTCAGCCCTGGGTAGCAGAGCTCAGGCTTCAGCCCGAGTTGGCAGGGCTCACAGAACAGCCCCCCTGCCCAGGGCTGAAGCCTCCAGGCTTTGGCTCCCCTGCCTGGGGCTCAGGCTTTGGCCCCTCCTCCAGGGGTCATGTAGTAATTTTTGTTGCCCAAAGGGGATCACGGTGCAATGAAGTTTGAGAACTGCTGCACTACAGAAACCAATCAACAATTTATAGAAACCACAATTTTCATCCAGCCACTTTCACCACACGTGCTTCTTCTGTCACCCTTCTCTAACATACAGAACAGCCATCACAGGGCAATTTTGTTCAACCTCTACCAGATGACCACTGAAAAGAGCATCAAACATTAGTTACTTAAGATCAGTTTCACGGTATACTAAGGCATAAAACATAATAGCATAAAGAGTAAAAGACATAACTACATAGGCACACGGAGGCACAGTTACAGTTGTTGTGGAAAGCATATCTTTGAATTTCATGTCTTTTGTGCAGTTATATCGTCAGCCAAAGTTTTGCAGTAATACAGGTTTTTTGCTAAGAATACTAAAAAAGTCAATGGAAAAACTTTAGCCATTCCTAATTAAAACACTAAATCAAACATGTCAGAAAACAAATTACTAAAATACATTACTACTACAATAAAATTAATGACCCTGTGCTTATTATGGCAATATTTTGATTGTTATAAAATGGAGCTTTAAGACCCAAACAAATTAGTTCTATAAAATTTCCTAACTTGGAGAACATCGGCAATGATTCAGCTGAAATTAAATATCATCTGAATTTTCCCCCCATATATATAATTTTCCATTAAAATTTAAAATGTTCCTATGAACAAAGAAGCTTGGACTAGATAATGTGGGACCTTTCTATTTAATCTGTATGCTATCATGGGCCTACACTTCAGTTATGGTTAAACTAGAGAAAGCAACAAACTTTGGTAAGTTCTAATTCAAGTGGGAATGAAAATGGTTCAGTTGACAGACAAGGGAAATGTTTTGAAAAACCCAAAACAAGACTTATTGTGCTCTGTAGAATGTGCATTCATTTATTTTGGGAGAACTAAATGGTCTCTTCCTTTCTCTTTATTTTATGTCATAGTTTACACAAGAAATATTTCATACTATGTGAACTTTCCCACTGGGTACTGAGCTAAATGACCATCTCTGCACCACCAATGCACATGCTGGTAACTAGCAAAGAGTTCAAAAGATATACTTAAATTGCATGTGTTATTCACATAAATTGTTCTGATATTTAAGTGCACACATCCATAATATGTGCTTGTACCTTCCCTGGTAGACAAATAGAAATTATTTGTTGGTTGAGTTCACCTGCAATTAAAACCGCCTTCTTGTCCTTGTTACCTGGGGTTTTTCAACCCAAAGCTTTTGGTAACCTTACTCTGTGCGAGATAATGTCAGGAAATAAATCAATGGAGACACGGCTGTCCAACCAATGGATGAACTGGCCCAAAAAGTACAACACAAGAGTCCTCTTACTTAAAGCTATACTTAGTCTCAAGCACTTACACATATCCACAACAGGTTAGTAAAACACTGCCAACCCTCAATAATACTGAAGTTTGGAGTGGCTCTTGAGCAAACATGCTATTATCCTTTAGACTTTGAATACAAAATTATACTATACAAAATGGCATTTTATATTGAATAAATCTGAGGATGAAATTGTGTTTTAAAAACAAAACAAAACAAAAAAACCCCCTACAACATATCCTAAATTGTATAACGCATTAAATGTGGTAGAACACGTTAATGTTTTCCTCAAATACCTTTTGTCATTCTGAAAAGTAGCAGTGCAGTATCACCGAGGGTTATTCACATGGGAAAAGTCAGAGTCCAATACTGTAGGTACATCACCTAAATAAATTGTTTCAGATGGTCTAGTACATTTCAATTGCTCCATAATGGGTTTTTCTTAAAATTGATTAGATTTTGCACGCTGAACAGCTATAATACCTGGTAATCCAGAGAATCTGTTCCTCGATGGAAGCACCGTTGAGATCTTCCAGGGATCAGGACCATTTCAAATCCTCTTTAATCACCTCACCCATCACCGGGTATATTTGAACTGCCAGCGTTGAGGGCTGATGTCTGACAGCTTCCTGTGGCTGACATGTGGATGTCTCCACATGCCAATGGAAAGGATAACAGTTGGATAACAGTTAGATAACAGCTAAAGCATGGGGGTAGGGTCAGTAGGTGCGGGAGCTGAGCAGAGGTGATAAGTGCTGACCTTGCACTCCAACTTCCATATACAATAAGTGTAAGGGGCAAGGAGGAGCTGGGCACGGACCATGGAAAGGAAAAGCTCTCTTCTTTCAGCCACTCCGACACCCCACTGCCTATCAAGAAAAGGGTAACAATGCTGATGTTACAAAGCAACTGATTCTCCCTCATCCGCCTGCAAACAATAAGGCTCCAGGTGAAGTTTAGCATTGTCTAAAGCACCGTAGATAGAACTCCCCTTCCCAGGTGTGCAGCCTGGGATGTTTGACTCCTGGCATCACAGGGAGATGCAGGGAAGGAGTAGTGGAAACTTGGCGTGTTGCCCTTCCACAAGAGTGGGACCCTCACTGGGACAGACTCTCAGAGCTTTCTCCAATCTCCGCCAGGGAACCTCAGCAGGAGAGGAACTTGTGCAACAAAGCTAGATGCCTCCTGCTACTGAGCTTACCTTAGGACACCCACATTATGGTTTGACAGGTGTACCGCCCCAGTCAAACTCCCCACCTGACACTGTCCCCGGAGCAGGTTGCACCTGGCATGTGCTGAGCGCTTGGAGCCAGAAGCAAGCGCCCCTCAGGGTTTGACCCCCCCGCCTCACCGGGTAAGTGAAAAAATAAGAGGAGTAGTATTTCACTGGCGGCCCAGAGGCCTCATTTATTCTACACCTCATGTCTTTTCACAGTGCCAGACTAGAGTCAAGCTCAACAGGGTCTTCTTTCCCCACTGTTCTGCCAAGCCTATTCCCTTGGCTGTGGTTTCGCTACATAGAAGGTAGAGACAGTGGGAATCTTCCTCTTCCCTCTGCAAAACAGTGAACCATCACTTCCACCCCTTGTTGTCCTGTGGGTGATTTCCATATTCATTTTAAACAGTTTTCTAGAAACAGGTGTGTGTAAGAAAAGCATCAGTACACAAAATTTGTGATGTGGAGAACAGGTGCTTCTAAGAATGAGAAGAGTATGAAATTACATCTTGAGCTTTAATAGCGAGTGCAGTAAATGAATGCAGTCAACCTAATAGAGCAGATTTGCAAGACAGCTAACCTGCCTCATCTACTTTCTATTCTTTACATGCCTGAAAAAGAGAATATGCTTATACACATATATACAATCAAACCTCTACTGCAGCCAAAGATGCACTTCTGTGGTTGAGGCCTTTTGCAGTATGGAGCAGCAGCAGCAGCCATTAGCTAAAAGTGGAGAGTCATATCCCATCTAAACTGTGCAAAACAATAGATATCTGGTTGTTAAAGCATTCCAGCTCTAAATACCAACAATGACCAAATCGACAGACAGACATTAAGATGTTTAAAGAAAAGCTTTTCAAGATAACACTTTGTCTTGTCTTTAATTGTTGTAGCTGGGAAATCTATAATTCCTTTATTTTCAAATTGTTTCTGTCTGGTCTTTGTTTCTGTCTGTTGTGTAACGGGTTTTCACAACATTTGAATTGACTCTTGTATGTAGGAGTTAATGTGCTAGTATTGGTTAAAGAACTATTTCGTAATGTGTGAAGATTGATTAAAGAATTGTTTCATAATACTTTAGTAAAAAAATTATTGGCTAATGTATAAATAAGCAGGACCTAACTTTAACTAACTATATAAGCTAGGGTCCAAAAGGAAGTTATTTGGAGTTAACTCCAGGACACAGCCCAAGATCAGAGATGCCAGACCTCAACACCTTGCTGACCATACTGTGCAGAAGCCGAAGCCCTGGACAATTTAAATCTTGACTGGCCATCAAGAAAAGTTCATCTGCTCTATTGAGAGTGGTGAGCATTGTATACCTAGCATGTGTATTCTGTTGATTAATTATTAATAAATATAGGTTATGACTATTACTGTGTAAGGCTCTTTCACTGGGAAAATTCCCACAGATCCGTAGAGATGATCCGTATGTTCTGAGTACGCACGAGAGAGTAGGGAGACATTGAATCCTAGGCCCAGGAAGGGTAGGGGATTGAAGCCCTAAATTGTAAAGGTAACACTTCTAGTAGCAGTACAATTCTGAAAGGAACTTGGCACCTTCCTTTAAGGAACCTTCCTTTAAATAAGTGGCCTCTGAAAACAAGGCAGATAATTTAAGCCAGGTCTGCATTACAGACCTATGTTAGTATAACTACATCACTCAGGAGTGCGAAAAATCCACATCCCATGAGCAACACAGTTATACTGACCTTAACCCCCCATGATGACAGCGCTATGTCAGCAGGAGAGCTTTTCCTGTAGACATAGCTACCTCCTCTACTCGAGATTGATTAACCAGACTGACAGGAGAGCTCTTTCCCGTCAGCATAGGAGCATCTTCACTTAAACGCTACAACGGTGTTTTTAGCATAGACCTGCCCTTAGATGCCTAACTATAGGAATCCAAGCGTACAGATTTTGTTTTTAGTTTCTGCCATTCCAAACCCTGGATTCAATGAAAGCCCAGGGCACTAAGCACCTGGTGGAATCAGACCATAAAAGAGACAAACTCACAAAAGAACTTCTCAAATCATGTATTTCCTATCAAACCTTTGGAGATTCAAAAGAGAATCAAAGTTGTTTAGAAGCCAAATGTTTGATGATTGACAATGTTAAGTTTCTACAAAGGAAGTAAATTACCATCTTAGTAAGAGCCATAATTGCCTATGAGAGCTAGATCAGTGCGATTATTACATTCTCATGATTAAAGTTCCCAAATGGCATTAATTTATCATTAGGGAGCTTCCGCACTTGATATGAATGTTTTTCTGTAATTTAACGAGAATTAAAATATGACACACACTGGCTGGCCTGATGCCACCTCTTGCTGAGGCTGCAGACATTAGCTAAGAACTGATGACCTCATAGCTGGAGATCAGACCAGGTCACCTGCATCTTAGTTTTGCTCAAACTTTTTTGCTCAGTCTTAAAAGAACGTATTTAGTGTTTAGACTACATGAAATGCTTGTGCGTTGCTGCATGCATTGATCTCACTTATAATATCTATATCCCATGTTAAGTAACATTTAAGTGTTTGCTCCATAACTGTAAAATGTTTGCTCTGAAACAGTAAACCCTCAGTCAAAAGAGAAACATTACCAAGTATGAAATACTTGTTTGACACAGGCGAGGTTATCTCCAGCCCAACAAAGGGGCATAAACACCAGACAAGCCATTGTGGAACAGAGGACAAAAGATATTGTTGATGGCTCTTCACAAAACCATGAAGAGGAGACATGCATGTGAATTCGTCCCATTGTCTTGAACTCTGGGGGAAAGGAATAAAAATCCCTGACAAGAAGAAACTGCATCTTTTTGGCTGTTCGAACTCTAAAGGGTCAGAGACCCACAGGTTCTGCCTCCTGGGTCTGCCTGAAAGACCTTTGGAATAGACAGATCACTCCAACTCTGTCACTCTTAGGATTTAGATGGTAACTCATGTGTGTAACTCGTATGATAACTCAGCAAATTTGCAGATGACACTAAGATAGGGGGAGTGGTAGATACGCTGGAAGGTAGGGACAGGATACAGAGTGACCTAGACAATTTGGAGGATTGGGCCAAAAGAAATCTGATGAGGTTCAACAAGGACAAGTACAAAGTTCCACACTTAGGACAGAAGAATCCCATGCACTGCTACAGACTGGGGAACGACTGGCTAAGCAGCAATTCTGCAGAAAAGGACCTGGAGTTACAGTGGACAAGACGCTGGATATGAGTCAACAGTGTGCCCTTGTTACCAAGTTATTATTCCCCTCTTCAGCATTGGTGTGGCCACTGTTGGAGTATTGTATCCAGTTTTGGGCCCCCCACTACAGAAAGGAGGTGGACAAATTTGAGAGAGTCCAGCAGAAGGCAAGAAAAATGATTAGGGGGCTGGATCCCATGACTTATGAGGAGAGGCTGACGGAACTAGTTTTGTTTAGTCTGCAGAAGAGAAGAATGAGGGTGGATTTCATAGTGGCCTTTTTGGAAGAAACGAGGCTTCACTCTGCGTTTTTAGTTGAGGCTCATCAGAGATATGAGGCTCTTTTATTATTATGAAGTACAAGCATATGCAAGGGGAGAGTCACTGACAGAGTTGCCTCTGGTCAGTAAAGGGTCTCCGCCCTCAGGCAGATTTTAACATATTTATAGCAGTGTTAGAGTTACAGCATTCATTCTTCTTATCATCAGTCAAGGTTACAAACATAAGCGAACTGCAGTACAAGCATTTTTCGGTTCAGGCAGTTACATTTCTCAGTACATTCTCACTCTGTTTTACCCCCTCCCTTTACCCATAAGACATACTTTTCTTGACCAAAGTTTAAGGCCTAAGCAGTTTACTTCAACACCTCTAACTACCTGAAAGGGGTTTCCAGGGAGGATGGAGCTAGGCTGTTCTCAGTGGTGGCAGATGACAGAACATGGAGCAATGGTCTCAAGTTGCAGTGGGGAAGGTCTAGGTTGGATATTAGGAAAACCTTTTTCACTGGGAGAGTGGTGAAGCGGGTTACCTAGGAGGTGGTGGAATCTCCATTCTTAGAGATCTTTAAGGCCCAGCTTGATAAAGCCCTGGCTGGGATGATTTAGTTGGGGTTGGTTCTGCTTTGAACAGGGGGTTGGCCTAGATGACCTCCTGAGGTCCCTTCCAACTCTAATATTCTATATGTTTGCTTGTTTTAACCTGTAAATAACTCATTCATTTTTCCTAGTTAATAAACCTTTAGATAGTTTATTATGGATTGGCTACATGGGTCATCTATGGTGTAAGTTCTAGAATACCAATTAATTTAGGGTAAGTGTCCAATCACTTGAGACTGGAAGCAACCTGAATATTTTGAGATTTTTCATGTAAGTGACTATTTATCACTAGGTCCAGTTTGTCTAGGCAGCAAGATAGACTGGAGAGTCTAAGGCAGTGGTTCTCAACCTATTTATCATTGTGGACCACACATGGAGCTCTCTCTGTGTTGCGTGTTCCAGATCCACACAATATATTCTACCTGTACATCACTTGTAAGTCACTTAAAAACCAGCACAAAAGTAGCCCAATCTATTTATTTAAATAGAGGGTTCTCTGTTAACACATTGGTCTATACAGGTGTGGCTGATGGGTGCGTATGTGTATGAGAATGAGCGAATGTACATAGGTGAAAGTTATGTGAAACAGGTGGGAAGTGTGTGTGGGGGTGTGTCATAGGAAACAGACAGTACCAGTGTCCATGACAGATAATATTTGGAATATTTGGGTGAATCATTGGGGTGCTGTCTGGCCAAAGAGGGTCACTGCTGCAGAGGGCACTAGATCCCTAGAGCAGAGATTGCCTGAAGGAGGAGGAGAAGAGGAAGAAGGCTCCTCCCCACCCTGCCTACTGTGGTTGGCTGGTCGGGCACATGTCCCGCAACACCTGCTTCCAGACAGTCAGGGACAGGGGTGATCCCACCCAGTGAGCCATGGGGGACCATAGCTGGGAAACTGCCCACAGAATAAATTTCCACCCTGCCCCAGCTCTCCCTCCAGAGATGGGACTCACAGGGCAGCCTATTGCTCTGGCTTTGAGCTCTGGGTCTGGACATGGCCAGCAGGACAGCAGGCAGCCCAGGGTGTGCAGCAGCCTGGAGCATGCTCATCTCCTCAGAGGTGACACGTAGCTGTGGCTAGTGCAGGGGCATGTGCCCCCAACCCCCATTTCTCCAGATGCCTCTGGCAAGGATGCCCAGAAGCCAGGAGGCAGTGCTCCCCCAGGCGATGGCACTCTGTCATCCCCTTCTCTTCTACCTACCCCATCCCCTTCCTCTCCCCACCCCAGCCCCTTTCCTCACCACACTGTTCCTTGCCCATCCCCTTCCCCTAATCCCCCATCCTCTTCTCTTTCCCCTGCCCTATCCCCTCTCTCTTCCTTCCCCACTGCCTCTGTCCCCCCCCCCCCCCCCGCCCCCACAGGCACTCACCGTTGTACAGGAACAGGACCCAGCTCATTTAGAAGAGGATGACGATGGCACTGGGACCTAGGAGGCAGCATCCTGGAGCTGCCAGCCTATGCTGGGGAGAGAGGCTGAGCAGAGGAAGTCCTGCTCGGTGCTCACCTGCCCCTGCCCTTTTTGACTAGTCTCCTGGCAACCCTAAAAATACAGGGTGTCCCTGCCGCATGGTGATGGAGGGAGCCGCATGGTGCTGGCTGAGCTCCTCCCCTGCCACAGAGGGCTGTTTCTCCTTCTGTACTGGCAGGGAGTACTCCAGCAGGGCTGTGTGGCACTGTCTCTCCCTCAGCTGTCTCTACCGGCTGCCAGGACCCAGGAGCAGCAAACCTTTGATTTTTTTTTTTTTTTTTAAGTACACAGCTGGGCCACAGTTGTGTGCTAATTGGGCGGGAAGCAGACAGCAGGCTGTGGGTTGAGAACGCCTGATATAAAGGTGCTGTCTGAAACTCCATGGTAGGACTGTTGTAATAATCTAGTTCACATTTGTTACTGGCTTGGTTAAATTTAATTATAGGCCATACCATGAGTTTGGGGTGTCTGCCCTATTTTTGAAAATCTGCCCTAAGGTAGGCACTATAGACAACTCTAGACAATGACTTTAAATGAAGAGGCTGGATATTGCTTGTAAGTGACCCATTTAGTAAGAGGAATAATTTTTTACATCTTAGAACGCTAGGTAATTTTGTTTTGATTAGTTGTAGTTTCTTTCATAACAGGCTCTCAAAAGTCTAGAAGATTCTAACTTTTCTCTGAGCCCTTATTAGAGCACTAGATTTACTCACCCCTATAAAAAGTCAGACTGATTTTTCCCCAAGTAATACCAACTGCTACCAACATTTAAAATTACTATTAGACATTTCACACTTTTTATTTTACAAACTATTTGCCACAGTCATTGAATCTCATTTGCATTCTCTGACCTTTTTTTCTCTCCAAGTCAAAGCAGAACCAAAAAGCAATCTGGTTTGAATTTTTACTCCTAAAATACATGGAAAATTAAAAGCTCCCCTATACAATGTATTATGGCCAACATTTTTCAAATGCAAGTGGCTAACGTTAAGCTTCTAAACAAATGGCTTGAGTTTTCTGGGTACTGTACACCTACGACTCCCTCAGTCTTCAAGCTGAGCTGCAAGTCCTCAGCACTTCTGAAAACTGGCCACTTCCACTCAGGTGCCTACAGATTTGTTTGCCTATACTTAGAGTAAACGTTTTGGCTGTAATTTCTGTCATCCCAGATATTCTTGGAAATCCAATTTTACAGCTCCAATCAGCCATTCTCCCTGTAGAAGTAAATATAAATAAAGCCAATCTTTTGCTCTAAGATTGTAAGAGCCATGTCTTCCATTATGTTTTGTATACCACTAAGCACACATGGGAATGAAGACAGAGGCTAGGTCTATACACAAGACCACTGCCAAATAGCTGATCAGCCAGCCAGCCCCCAGCACTGCCCCCAAACAGCTGATCAGCCAGCCAGCCAAGGGGCCACCTCCGAACAGCTAACTGGGGCCATCCCTGGTGCTCAACAGCTGATTGGCGGCCAGCCTGCTGGAACAGAAGGGCTGGAGCAGCTGCAAACCCCAGCACTTCTATTTTCCCTCCTCTCAGGGTATTTTTAGTAAAGGTCAGGATCAGGTCATGGCTTTGGTGATTTTTTGTTTACTGCCCGCGACCTGTCCATGACTTTTACTAATAATGTCTCTAAACAGAATCTTAACCTTAAGTTGGCCACTCCAGCCACGTTGTTCATCAGCTGCCAAAGAAATGTTTTCCAGGAGTTAACTGGAATTTTAGGAGACATTTTCAAATTGTTAATATACTCATTTTTTCTTCTCCTCAAATGGCAATTCCCCTTTCTCAAACAGACCCTCACTGGATGAATCAGTATTCAAAATCATTGGAGGCAAAAACAGTAGGGTCCAAGAATATTGCATAAATCCCTGCTACACCAGAGGTTTCATTACCTCTGAATATATACACCTGACTTCGTGGACCATTCTTCTTTAAGCACCTTCCTCATTTTCTTTCAGTATACATGTTTGTGTCTGAAGTACACTGTAGCCAATGATAAAACTGGAAGCAAAGATATCAATAAACCTAACCAAATGTGTTAATTTTTATGGTCAGTTCTAGTGCTGCCCTCACATGCTGCCACATCTCTGCTATTTTCATCTTCAACTCTCAAGAGATATACACTGCGCAAAACACGTATTTTGAATCCTATAGTCTATTGCCCTCACCAGAGGCAATAAATGCTACTTTTCTCATTAAATGACTCATTGCTTGTACTTGATAATTCATCAGCTCCTCTGAATGAGTTACTATCATCATGTCTTCCAGTTATATTTATATTCTTTGTACCTGAGAATCTGAGCATAGAAACTACAGCCTTCAGCAGAATGCGAAATGTTTTCAGAGCAGCTGCTATCTCAAAAGTTATTCCCTTCCACTGATAAATCATACCTTTTTTTTTTAATCCTAATTTTTTGAAAGGGCTATGTACGGATACCCTAAAGACTGCACTTTGCATTTTGTGAAAAAGATATTGTAGATGTTCAATCTCTCTCTCATATACATAACAAGCACATTTGCAGAGTTACCACAGAATTCATAGAAGACAATTACCACCAATAGCTTGAGCATGGATGTGTGTGGCTGCCAATTGCACCTCAATCCTGACCTTCACGGCTCATGATATCCTAGTCCTGGCCCTGACTGACAATGATATCAAATTGTACTATATGATCTGGTGCACGGGTGGTCAATTACATTTTGTCAAAGTCCAAATTTCTTGGTCAAAGTATAGTCAAGGTCCAGACTCCAGAGGAAAAAAAAAAAAAAAAAACAATACGGATGATAATAAGTAAATAAAAAGAGGAGTCTGTTCAAAAGCATCTGGCAGTCTGGATTTGGCCCATGGTCTGCCTATTGATGATCCCTGATCGGGTGGGCTAGGGAGTTGTGTTTTGTTTTATGAGGACAAAGATTATTAGGAGGCTCCAAAGAACTCATTTATCCAGAGACTTCCAGATGTGAGAAATTCTTTTACTTCAACAATACCTTCTCTCTTGGAATAGCTACCTTTAAGCTCTTTAAGTTGTCCATCCTATAAAAAGGTTTTTTGTTTTTTTTCCATGTCTCCCCAGTAAGGTCAGGGAGGACACATATACTCGTGGGGGAATTTTGCATGAAAAATTTAAAATTATGTGCCAAAAAATTAAGCATTCTGTGTACAATATTTTAAAATTCTGCATATTTTATTTGTCAAACTAACAATATAATCATGCAAGTTTCAATTATTTTGTAATTTATTTTAAAACACCTGTCAGCAAGTATGTCTGTAACAATACATACAACAAAAGAGATTCAGGAAATGTTTTTTGACAAATACTAGGCACATTACTACACAATGTTGAGTAATAATTCATTTAAACTATAATGCAGAAACGTTTTCCCTCACCCTACAGAAGCAGTGCAAAGGCTTGGGGGAGTCAGGGTAACGGAGGAGCTGAGGGAGAGAGATGTAATAGCTGGGAAGAAGCCTGAGAGTGAACCTGGAGGGCTGTTGGGTGTGGGTGGGAGAAGTACGGAACAGTTTAGGGGAGGGGATTGCTAGGGAATTGGGGAGCCTCCCTCATACAGACCCTGGCTGACCCCTAACTTCTCTCATTCAGTCAGTCACATCTGCCCTGTCCCAATGTGACCCTGTACCCAACTCAACCACCCCCTCCCCTTGTGGCCCTGCACCCCCTTTCAGCCCCCTCCCAGTTTGTCCCCATTAGCCCTTCTGAATCCCAGTCTGTGACCACCCGGCAGCCCGATGTGCCCCACGCTGTGTCCTCCCCCATATCCTGTACACCAGGGCACTGTGAAGAACGCAGCTTCATCTCTTCCCTATCAACAGCTTGCTCCTCCCACCTGGGAGCGGCAGCCTTGTTCTGGTGCCACAGCAGCCCCTGGCAGGCAAAAGGCGTAACTGTAGTGCCTCTCCGTCAGAATGTATTTCCTGCAGATTAAAAAAAATTCTGCAAGGGGACATGAATTCTGAGCATGCATAGTGTTTCAGAAATCCCCCAGGAGTAACATGAGTCACTCTTCATCTCCCTTGCAAGACTGGGCTGGAGGAGATGTCTCAACAGCATTCTAAAAAAGCAGGGAGAACACTAATATAAAAGTGTTAACAACAACAATACTTTGTACATCGATAGCACCCTCCTTCAGGGAACCTCAAAGCATTTAACAAATATTAATAAGATAAACCTCACAACATGCCCTCTAAAATTAATTAGGTTCATTACCCTATTTTACAGATGGGAAAACTGAAGCAGAGTCGCTGTGTTGCCAACACAGTAAGACACTGGCAAAAGTCAGAAACAGAATACATATGTGAAGGACTTGGAAGACACCTGTAATATTTTAAGATTATTATATGTTCCATTTGCTTACTTGATTGTTATTGTGTTGTTAGATACGTGATTACCCAGTGTTAATTCTAATAGGAGCTGTCTTGCACACAGGCCAGAAAGGGTGACAGTAAGCAACAGAGACCATCATTCACTGGTACTTAAAAGCACAATGCACATGTCAATTCCTTTTAAGTTTACCTTTGACTATGCTGGGAAAAATATTAAGATAGTAAATATCATAATGCCACTATATAAATCCATGGTACACCAACACCTTGATTACTGCACACAGTTCTGGTTGCCCCATCTCAAAAAAGATATATTAGAAATGGAAAAGGGCAACAAAAATTAATAAGGGTATGGAACAGAACCCATATGAGGAGAGATTAAAAAGACTGGGATTTCTCAGCTTGGAAAAGAGGTGACTAAGGGTAAAAAGTGTGGAGAAAGTGAATAAGGAAGTGTTATTTACCCCTTCACATAACACAAGAACAAGGGGGTCACCTAATGAAATTAATGGGCAGCAGGCTTAAAACAAAAGTACTTCTTCACACAATGCACAGTCAACCAATGAAACTCATTACGATGGGATGTTGTGAAGGCCAGAACTATAACTGGGTTCAAAAAAGAATTAGATGAGTTCATGGAGCATTGGTCCATCAATGGCTTTTAGCCAAGATGGTCGGAGATGCACCCCCATGCTCTGGGTGTCCCTAAGCCTCTGACTGCCAGATGCTGGGACCAGATGGCAGAGGATGGATCACTTGATAATTGACATATTCTGCTCATTCCTTCTGAAGCATCTCGTATTAGCCACTGTTGGAAGGCAGGATACTGGGCTAGATGGACCACTGGTTGGACCTAGTATGGCCATTCTTACGTATTGGAGCCAGAATCCATGGTCTTCCAGTGCTCAGAAAGTCTAGAAGTCTGTGCACATTTTTTTCCTCATCCTCCATTGTCTTATTAGTAGATCTTTTTAAAATTTAACATGTAAATCTCCAGTTTTCATTTAAAGGTAAAAGGGTAAGTAAGTGAGGATTCAAGGAAAACACACAGTGCTAAACAATGACTCAAGATCTTTTTTGTTCAAGTGAAGCTGCCTAAAAATTACTATTTTGTTGTCCTAGACAGCAGAATGAATATATTAACTTATTTATTGTATGTATTTTTTTCAGTACAGGCCAGCTCAGTGGGGCCCCCAGCCAGTAGCTTGATCCAATGTCACTGAAGTCAACAGGAGTCTATTGACTTCAGGATGTGTTGGATCAGGCCCCAAATTGGGTTTTCCATTTTGTTGGCTGCAGTACAAACACATAAGAGATGGCCCCTGTCTTGAAGAGCTTACAGTCTTATACAGGTTATAAGTTACAACTTGTTGTTATAGTCTCATTCCCATTGCTTTATATTTTTGTTCTTAATACTTTCCCTGTAAGTACAGGTTCTCAAATGACTGATAATTAGTATCTGGAAGCTCAGAAAGGTAATATTGTTACAGTAAAGTACCTGTTTATGTGTCATCAAAAGTTATTATGGTTTCTAGGATGGTTTGCTTGGGTTTTCATTTAAGTGCCAAGCAACAGTACATTGTTGATATGATCAAATTTCTGTCAAAAAGTATAAATATCTATTGTTTTATAAAATGGAACTCTAAATCCTTATGCTTCATTGTAAGGATGATTTAAAGCAAATAATATGCCTTCAATTACATGCTTTGTCATTTAAGATGAATTAAAGGCAAGATTTTCAAAAGGATATCTGCAGCTTACATGGAAAAAAAAATCAGGGTGAATGTTTGCATTTTCAGGTTAAGCTACTAAATTGCACCTAAGTAGATGCAAACCCCAATTTATGTACAACTTTAATTACAGAAATCTGGGACTGTGCCAAGTAAGTATTTGCCTACTCTTAAATCCTATATGGAAGAAACATGTGTGTATACATATATTTACATCATGATAAAAAGCCAACTTTTAATATGAACATAATAGATGTATTGGAATTATTATTATTATTATTATTAATACAGGATACTGCCACGACACCAATTTAACACTAAGTTGCTTTATTAAATCTAAAAGGACGAATGGTATTTCTACAGTTGCTCTAAACAGGTCTAAAAATCTTAAACAACAACAATTTACTACATCCACACAGTAACACGACATTTATGAGAATCTGTTTAAAAATACTTACAAAAGGGCTAAACCCAGGTGTAAGCCAGTGGCACAGCACGGCAAGTACATTGCGACCCTTCCTCGGGCCCAGGCTTCGAGGAAGGCCACAGCGCCTTCCTCTAGGGGAATATATGGTACCAGCTACTAGTCTTTAGCCCTGGGTCCCAAGCAGGCCAGGCTTCTTTCCCAGTCTGTAGACCTCTGGCCTTCCCATAGGGCAGGGCTGATACGGGGTCTGTAGCCCTCGGCCTTCCAACAGGCAGGGTGGCCACACAGTCTATTGCCCCCGGCCTTCCCACAGGTGGGGCGAGCAAGTGGTCTGGAGTCCCCGGCCTTGCAGGCAGGTGGGGCTAGTAGGGCTCAGTACCCTCTGCTAGCCAAACGCAGAGGATGTCAAGCACTCCCAGGATGGGTAGGGAAGGTGGGAAGGGGACACAGCCCCACCCGACTCCACTGCATCCCAGCCCAGGGACCTATCAGTGGCAAAGCAATTTGCCACTGAGTCAGCGGGGATCAAGCCGTAACACAGACAGGTTGCCTCTGACCCAGCCACTTGCTAGTCAGCTGTCTGTGGGCCACTTCCTCCCATCTTGTCCCCGGGTACCTATAGGTAGTAGTCTCCCTCCAGATCACTGGGGTATATAGTGAGTGGCAGATCCACCAGTCCCTCACCATCAACCAGCAGCAAGTCCGGAAACTCCTCCAGGTCATCAGCAGAGGGCCACTGCTCCAGGTCACAGGGGTTCCTCAGGTACATCCCAGCTCAGGCAGCTCCAGCAGGTCCCTGACATCAGGCAGCTCCTCCAGGTTAGGGTCAGCCTCAAGGGGTTTTTCCCACCCAGTAGTCCCAGGTAGCTCTTCCCAGCTACTAGGACCCAGCAGCCCTACCCAATCACTAGGGCTCAGCAGCCCAGGCAGGCTTTGGAAGCACCAGTCAGTGGGGCAGTGGCTTCAAACAGCCACTGGGCCTGGGTTGGGCCTAGGCCACAGTCTCTGGGAAGACACATCTACCTCCAGCAGCAACTTCCTCCTTACTGAGCTGCTAGGCCTGTCTTTTATAGCTCCCTTTCCTGCCTTGGGCTCTGCCCCTCTGTTTCTGGGCAGTTTGGCCTGTAGGGCCCTGTTCTGCCCAGCAGGGGCACCACAACCTTTCCTCCGGCCCAGGCTCCAAGGAAAGCCACAGTGCCTTCCTACACCAGGTATGCATAGATACATATTAGCTGGCTCCAACATGGTCAGGCAGGTATTAGCAATGAACCATTTTTATACCCTTGTGATGCTGTATAAAAGAAAGGTGACCATGGTTACACTAATATACCACCAATTACACTAATGTTGCACAATTGTGATAAATCTTGTATAAAGTGTGCCCTGTAAGGTATTAATGTAAAAGTTATAGTCTGTTAAGTATTATTATCCTGTTTAAATCCATGTATTAGCATTGTATCTGAAGTTTTGAATATTTGCTATGTGTTTGTATCTCAAACCTGTTGTGTTTTTTGGGTGACAACAATTGAAATCACAATGGCAGCTGTGTTCTTCACATAGTAAGTCTATATAACATTAAGTACTCTTAAAAATCAGTCCCTAGATATCTCAAATTGGGCATCCAACATTAACAGACTCTTTTGATTTTAATCTCTTTGTATTTCGGTTCCCCCTCTGTAAAATGGGGATAATAATACCTCCTTACTGCACATTGTGAAAATAAATTCATTAATATCGGTGCAGCACTGCAATGCTACGGTGATGAGCACCATAAAAAAACATAAGGAAATTAGTAATTCTTTATTCAAAGCAGGGTTTGTATAGTGTGCAAATAAGGCCTAGGGTCACACACTGAACAATGTAGATAATCATACATTTTAATAGCATAACAAAACAACTCTTCACTTGTATCTATCTTCAGAAATTAGCACATTTGCGATTTAGCCATAAAATAGCAAGAGTCCTGTGGCACCCTAAAGACTAACAAATTTATTTGGGCATAAGCTTTCGTGGGCAGAAACCCACTTCATTGGATGTATGAGGTGACTCTCGTTGTTTTGCTAAAAACAGACTAACACGGCCACCCCTCTGGAAGTCATAAAACAGTTTCTCTCCCCTCGTTTTGGTATTTTTGAAGGGTCATGAGAGTCAGCAGTTTGAGCTCTCAGTATCTGACCCTCCATACTATTCACTCTGGAGCCAGGAAACATCACAGCATTTGTATCTTTTGAGGGTCCCTGGAGTGATCCTTGTATTGCACACCTTAAAAGCCTAGAAGGAACATATGGACACTATCCAGACTAACCTCTACAAACGCCTTAAGTACCTTGAGTTAACTGGTAATCACTTAACTCAAGGTACAAACCCTAGTGAGGACAACCCCAGTCAACACATGCAGTCTCACTCCTTTGGCTGGTGGGGAGGCAGACAGCGGAGAGCACTAGACTGGGAACTGGGCAGGGGCTCACACTGACTCTTCCTCTGGCATTTAAAGGAGGATTCATCTCCCTTTGGGAGAGTTTCAAGCATTCAGCTCAGCTCTCTCCAACAGCCAAATCCCCAGCTATGCTCACGCGCCTGCCCGCCCGCCTACCTTCCCTCGCTGAGTTTAGGGCTGATTTGAGTTTAAACAGCCGGACCTAGTTTATAGAACGGGGCTGGACCAGAACCTGGATCCAACCACCTCCTGAGCCAACCACCCGGGTCCACCTCAGGGGCTGCTGCCCCCACCCGGCCAGCCCCACTTTACTCCCGGTAGCGGCTACAGGAGCTGTCGCGGGGGGCAGCCGCTCGGGGAGGCGGAGGCAACGGGCGGGGGAGGAGCAGGGGAGCCTCTCCGCACCGAGCCCGCGGCCCTGACGGTGTTTCCGGGTGCGGGAGCTGGGATGTGCGTCCGGGTTGGGTCGGCTCCGCTGCGCGGCTTCTTCCCGCCTCCCGCTCTCGGAGACTGAGCCGCAGCCGCTCAGCCTGCAGCTGCCCCTCTCCCCACACGGCCAGCGCCCCAGAGCGGGTCGGTGAGCCATTGGGGCGGGCGCGGCCGGGGTGCAGCGGGGCTGGAGAGCCGGGGGAGCTGATGTCTCCGGAGTCGGGCAGGGGATGGGGGAGAAGCGGGCTGGTCATGCCTGGATGCGGGGATGGCGGCGGCGGCGGCGGCTGCCTGTGGGGCTGGCAGCCCCTGCGGGGTTGGGCTACCCTTCCCCGGCTCTGGGAGGATGCTAGGCGGCGCCGGGCGCTGCTTGAGGGGCTGGTCGCCGGGGGGTCGCCCGGTGACGGTGCGTGCTGGGCTGGGAAGGGTCCGGCCCGCAGCGCTGGTTGGGCGGACGCATTGGGCTGTGGCGATCCTGGCCGCGGCGCTGCGACGGGGGCTGGCTTACCCTGGTTGGGAAGGGAGGCAAGCGGCTGGGGGCGGGGGGGGGGGGGGGTGTGTGATTTACCTAGGGAAGGGAAGCAGGTGAGTATGGAAATGCCCTGAAAAGAACCACACCGGAAGGAGGGGTTAAGGAGGCAGCAGGTATGAGACCCCCCCCCCTCCCCCTGGGATCATCCTGTTCCCATAAAATCAGTATTGCTGCAGTGCTGGCTCGTAGGATTTATCAAAATTACAGTTGGGACCAGCCTACACATCCTTTAGAAAGCCACTAGTAGTAGCGTTTTGGACTCTAGAGCTTTATTTGTGCCGTTACTTTAATAGTTCTCCCAGATAAATGTCTGGTTTAGACCCTATCAGCAGTGACTGAAAATGACAAGACAGCTTCTGGTGTCTTCAATTTATTTGGAATTGTAGTTATTCTTTGTGATTACTCCCTAAAAATGTATATATGTGGCATGACTGTATTTATGACAATAAGCAATAGAATGGCAGTACTTAAATGCTACTTACATGCATGGGTGCTGGAGAGGGGAGGACCAAAGAGCCACCCCCTCATGCTTTTTAAATGTGGTGGCCTGAACTCAGAAGGGGCATAGTGAGGGCGGGGGGGGGGGGGGGGGGATGAAGAGGCAAGGGGTCCTGCCCCTATCTCTTAGCCCCAGACCACATTATATTTTCTATTATTTTTAAATATACTATAAATAATGTATCTTAGTGAATGCTTATTACCATGTCAAAGGATAAGTAAATAATTTCAGTGCCTAAAAAACATACCTGAAAGTGGTATTTGTCCATTCCCTGGGAAAGAATTGGTATTCAGACAGGTTGACAAGAATCAATATAAGGGGCATGGCTTTGGAATCAAATAAACTTTAATTGAATAGTCAAACCATTTCCTGAGGAACCAGTGTTAGATACATATGTGGGTATTGGCAACAGAGGTAAGAGAAATCGGTGTGAATTTACAGTCTGATCCTGTTCTTATTGAGGTCAGTGTCAAAAGTCCAGATGATTTCAGTGGAAGCAGTATCAGGCCTGGTATGAAATGGAATGTGAAGAGTATAAGTTAAATACCTCTCTTGTAACTAAAATGCTGGTATTTACATAGTGGAAGGATATGGTTTCCTCTATTTACACAACCCGCTGAGACCAAAAGATCCTTTTTCCCATATGCTCCTTTTTTAAGCAGCCATTGGCTTGGAGGCTTCCAAGGAGAAATTCTGTCAATAGGATACCAGAAATTGAGTTAAGTTTCTAACTTAACAAAAGACACCAAAAACTCATGTATTTACCTGTGTATATTTTGGTGCATATTTTGGGTGCATATTTTCCTAAGACAATATACTGTAGGTTGTGTATTTGTCAAGTGACAGATTTGTAAAGTTGTTTAAGATTAAGAGTAGCTCTAATTTCAAAAGAAGTTTGTGGCACATAGCAAGCAACATAACTTATTTTCAGAGTTTACACTAAGAACAGGTTAGAATAGATACAATGCTAAACTTTTATCATCTTTTGTAAAAATAGTGTGTTTTCAGTACTGCACTGTTGTTGTTACTACTGCTATATATTGTTTGTATTAAGGTAGTGCTTAGAAACCCAAACAGAGATAGGAGCCCGTTGTACTGGGCCCTTTACAAACACAGAGAGAGGCCATCCCAATCCTTAAGGGTTCAATCGAAATAGGCAAGACAGACAAAGGAAGTATTTTTATCCCCATTTTATAGATGGAGTGCTGAGGCACAGAGATACAAAATGATTTTCCCAAAGTCACACAAGAAGTCTGACAGAGCTGGAAATGGAAACCAGATCTTGGGAGTCCAGCCCAGTGCCTATCTACAAAACCTCTTTCTATTCACAGTGGTTTTTATGAACATAATATTTACTTCAATTACAGATTTGAGAGAGAAAATTCATGCTCCTGAAATAACTAGAGCTTCTCAGCTGCAAAGATGTTGGAGGAGGATATGGAGGTGGCCATCAAGGTGGTGGTAGTAGGGAATGGAGCAGTTGGGAAGTCCAGTATGATTCAGAGATACTGCAAAGGAATTTTTACAAAAGACTACAAGAAAACTATTGGAGTAGATTTCCTGGAGAGACAAATTCAGTATGTATCCAGTTGATGTCATGCTATACCTTTTTATTTTCTTAGTGCTGTTGTGACTAGCAGACATAGGGAGATTTAGAACTCAAACCATCTCTCAGACTAAAGCGTGGGAGATATTTTTACATCTTGTGGAGAGGACAAAAGTGAAGCATCTATACCGTAATTGGATCATTCAGTTTTCCACTCAAGTACAAGAGTTATAATTTGAAATAAAAAACAAAAGAAAACTCAAAGACTTTCTGACATACTTGATGACTTTTCTAAGAAGGTTTGTTTATGTTGAACTGTTGATTTTTATTTGCATTCCTTGGTTTTAAAAAAAAGGAAACATTTGGTATAAATTATGTGGTTAAAAATGAAAGGAGAAATTTAGTATGTAAAATGGTTTGAAATAAGTGTTTCATACTCTTAAACTATTGATAGTGTAAGCAGATAAAATCTAATATTTAAAGGAGGGGAAGATATTAAGGTAATTAAAAACAAGTTCACAGATCGCCAAAGTATGTAAAATAAGTAAATAAATAAATTAATTAAAGGAGCACAGGTTTTCTTTGCAATTTTTTTGCCCTTTTTTTAAGATGCAGGTTTTACAAAACTCAGTATGAATTTTAAAAAAATCATGATTTTTGTCTTTGAACATACTAATGGAAATTTGAGCTCAAAAGCATTGCAGTAGATCATAGGAGCCCTGGAGAGACTGTGGGTAGTCCATTTTTCTCTGTCTAAGCAGACGAAGTGCAAAAAAGTAAACTATCAAAATAAATTTTAAAATTTTTTCTATTCTTATCCAAAATACATTGTAGAGAAGGGAAATATTTTAATATATGTGTGCTTTGTTTTGAGTGTCTCTTTAGTCTTGAGTTTCTGTATTCAGTGTGTTGATTAAACATTTTTTCCATTTATTTCAGAGTTAATGATGAAGATGTCAGGCTGATGTTGTGGGACACAGCAGGTCAAGAGGAGTTTGATGCAATAACTAAGGCCTATTATAGAGGTAAAAAACCCTATATATTACATCTTGGGTTTTTTAATTTAATTTTCATAGGTAACTAGAGAAAAATGTAATATACTTGGCCTAACCAACTTTAAGATAATTTTCTTTTTTGAGTAGTATGGATGCTTTATATTTTACAGCAATGCAAAGACCAGTTCAGTTATCGACATTCTTCTTTTTTCAAATGGGGGAACCTTTTCAGATTCTTGAGTATTTATTCTGCTACATGCAGTATATCTGACTTCATTAAGTTTTATTTAATGTGAATTACAGAACTGCCATTTAAATAGCATAGAACATAATTAGGCTAATGGCTGGATAGATTTCTGAAGCCTGAAAGATAAGTGAGAGAGGTGGAGAGAGATGATTTGGTATCAGAACCTGTTTGTATATGAGTAATTAAACAAATACTTCCAATACCAGAATTTAGTATAGAAAAAACTAAACTAGAAGGTGAATATACCTCTTAGGTAAATACTAGACTACTCAACTTGTTGCCATGAAATCTATGGAAGCGTTGTATAAAAACAAAGGTAATAACTTCAGACAATTATTGATCCCAATCTTAGACTTACTTTGCAAATGAAGATTTTAATAATGATAATGATCATTCCTTTTTCTACATGAAGGATTAGACATATAAATAAATCTTGTAGTACTTGCTGTTTACTCATTGGGATAGCAAGGGCTATCAGTCTTTCACTTCAGGTTATAAACTAATCTGGTGGGGTCAGGAAGAAATGTGTTGCCATGGTATAATATCCTGGAGAAATTGCCTTCCTTCACTGGAGACAGGATACCAGACTATACCTGGACTATTGGTTTATTTCAGTGTGTTAATTAACATAGTCCTCTAGTTTTTACATTTTATGATAGAACTTTATTGACTAATGTTTTCTTGGGGTTTTTAATAAAGAGCGAGGGATTATCAAAGCAACAATAATACAAGGAAATTCCATGAGAAAAAGATGTTGAGAGAATGAGAAAAAGGAAATATTTCTTAATATAGCTTGCTGCTATATTCCACTCTTTTTAAATAAGACACTCTAAGTGTACTGATTTGTATGATGGTTTAATGGACTTCTAAAACAATTCTGGTGAGCCACAACACTCAAAGGAAAAATTGAAAGACATTGGCATAGACACTTGTTTGACTCGATAGCAGGATCATGCAGAAAGATGGCTTTGTAGCTGTTGCTACGGGTGTCATATGATACCATTGCCATCTTGTTAAGATACATCAGAATGGATGATGATCTGCCTTTGGGAGGTGTGAATGAGGAGTTAATTAATTTAAATCTACCTTCTTGTAATTTGCATTTGGTGAGCAACTCTGTGCTCTTTTTTTCTTTATAAGGATCATATAGCACATTTTATAAATCTTGGGGAGAAATCCTAAGGGTCTTTACTTAGTTTTTACTCTCACAAACTCTTTTTTAAGTTAATAGGCGTTGGCTTGAGTAAGGACTATATCTGGTATCAAATTAAACTTTGGGCTATACTTCAGCAATCTTAAAGAAAAATCACTTCTTCACTCTAGGCCTCTTCTCCCCCTTCCCATCCTCTCCACAAAAAAACCTGTTGCTGCAAGTTGCCTTTGTGATGTAGCATTCAGAAGGAAATGGGGCAGGGGATCTCCCGGGAGTCTGATGTGGATGTGGGGATACCTTGGAAGGTTTCTATAACCACAGTAGCTGTGAGTTAAAACTGAGCAGGATGAGGCTTTCAGAAGGAGGTGCGTGCGCTGTAGCTTTTTTAAGATCCAGCAGATCAGAAAACTTGAGAGACTCGTGACTTAGCTAGGTGAATGGGCAACAAGGGCAGATGAAATTCAGTGCTGACAAATGCAAAGTAATGCACGTTGGAGGCAATAATTTGATCCACACATACACCTCACTGGTTCTAAATTATTTGTATCACCTTAGGAAAAGGACCTGGACATTACTGTGGACACCTCAATGGATAGGGAATAATATGGAAAATATTATAATGCCATTATATATCTCAGTGGTATGCCCTTACTTGGAATACTGTATGCTGTTCTTGTCACTCTATAGGAGAAAGGATAAAGCAAGAATAGAGGGATGTTGAAGATGGGAGATGAGAATAATTAGGACCATGGAAAAACTCTCAAGTGAAGATTAGATTGGAAAATTAGGGCCTGTTTCACCTTAGCGAGAAAATGAATAAGAGGGGACCTGAGAAAAGTATATACAATAATGAATGGTTTAGAAAAAATAGATTGAGAACTTCCACTTGCTCTCGTACAACAACGAAGTGATATTCAGTGAAGCTGAAACTTGGAAAATTCACAATGATTAAAGGAAATACTTTTCCACAAAATGCCCAGTTAGATTGTGGAAACTGTTGCCACAGGATATCCTTGAGGCCAAGCAGAATTCTCAAAAATATTAGATATTTATATGAGTAACAAGTATCCAGCATTACAATAGTAACTACTAAACAGAAGTTTTGATAGGAATATAAATCCTCAAGTATTTCCCCATGTGTTCGGGCACTATGAAAGTGGTCTGCTTGCTGATGACTTCTGGCCACTGGATAATAAAAAATTAATAATTGTCTTTGTTTTTAGGAGCCCAGGCTTGTGTGCTTGTGTTTTCTACCACTGACAGGGACTCTTTTGAAACAATCCCCACCTGGAAGGAGAAAGTAATGGCTGAAGTTGGAGACATCCCCACGGTGCTTGTGCAGAATAAGATTGACCTCCTGGATGATTCTTGTATAAAGAAGTAGGAGTTTCATCACATTGTCTTTTGAAATCAGAGGATTTATTACGTCTTTTATTTTTCAAAATCTATGGGGGTTTATGGTGTCATATGTTTACAAGTTGCCAAACCTAAGGCCTAGTTCCACAACCATACTTGAATAATTCCATAAACCTCAGTGGTGCTACTCCCAGGAGTAAAGTTATTTGTGCTTATGTGTTTGCCAGATTTGGGCCTTAGTGCTCACTTCAAGTTTTTTTCTCCCCTTTTGTTTTCTAAGCACGTTAAAAAATTAGCAGGGAATTATGTAAAGAGTGTGGTTGGGCCACGGTGAGAAATTATTCCATTTTGTACTCAGGGAACTGTAAAAGATGCCCCCTCTACAGCCCAAATTTTACATTAGCTGTTAAACTCAGTTGTAGCCCCACCAGTTTATATACTCTAGTTTGGTTAGTGAATGCGCACTGTGCAAACTGTTGAGCAGATTTTTAAAATGTGCCTTTGTATGTTTGCTTTTGTTTTCTCTTCTTGAAATTGTTCTTTCATATACTTGTGGTTTATCAAAGTAGTGTATTGCCATATTATAGAAATTTACAACCCATTAACACCCACAGACTCAGTCACTCTCAGCTCCCTTTTCCCTGCTCTCTCCTCCATAGATCATTGTCAGTTCATTCTGCTCCACTCTCTCCCTCATCCTGGACTCAAACTCAGAAATTGCAACTCTCATTCCCCACACTATCCATTTCCTCCACTCCTATTTGTGCCTGTGGAGAAAGTTGGATGACCATGCTGAATACTTCTACTATTAATTCAATCTCCCCTCCTTTAGTTCTGCAGCTTTCCTTGTTACACTTGTAAAATAAAAGACTAGCAGGATCTTATTCAGGGGGGAAAAGGCAATACACTGCGTTTATTGTAAATGTAAGAATATCAAAAAACAGTCACATTCACACACATTCATTCATACCCAAGTAGTTCTGCAAGCTGGTGTCATATAATTACCAGTCCTTTTATGTGTTGCTTGAGCCAGCCTAGTGGCCAACTAGACTGGGCACGAGGAGGGAGCCGGGCCTCTGTCGGTCGCAAATCTGATGCTCCAGATGACAATTGCAGAACGAGACCCAAAGTTTCCATGTTTTTACCCCATCTTTTATACTTGCTGGCTCTCATGTAAGTCTATGGGCCTTGCTGTGTCATGCTACCTCTAGGTTCAGTATAGTTGTTAATCACCAGTTATTTGCAAGCATGACAGTTCTCTTATTTCTGTACTTTGTTTGTTCCCAGGGTGGATCCTTCTGTACTTTAGGGTTGTTTATTTGCACTTTAGGGTCATTGATAGGTATTCTTTGGCTTTCAGGGTTAGGATGGCAGTTGGTGTCTTTACTTCCCTTTCTGTTGTTAGAGCAGTTTAGATTGGTCTCTTCTTATGCCCTGCACATACATTCCCCACTCTCACACACAAAGAGAATTTATTAAGATACTTTTAGGTTCAAGTTTCAGGAAAGAGCTTACTTCAAGAAACTAACAAGATGGAGTCCACTTATGCCACACTAAACTACTATACCATTATCATAACAGTAAAGGAAAAATGTCTCTCTACCTTTATCTCACTTACACAATAAAACAAGGAGTCTACGTCTGATTTGTTTGCACAGCTCCTGGGGATGGCTCACATCCTGGTCTAACTAAACTACTTCTTCCTCTCATTGTTTCCTACACTGAGGCTATGTCTTCACTGATGGCGGCAAATTCGCCGCCATCAGATCGACTTCTCTGGATCGACTGAGCAGTCAGTGAAGACCTGCTCAGTCGATCCAGAAATCGACATATTAAGACCACCTCCTCAAGTAGCATAGCTCTGCATTGACAGGAACACTGTTCCCATCAGCGCAGTGCAGTGAAGACGGTGCTCAGAAGAGAAGCAGAGAAGTCGATGGGAGTTACGCAAGTTTTTTGCCTAGCTTGCGTAACTCCAGTCGACTGCCACCGTATCTTGGAGGTAAGTGAAGACAAGCTCTGACTATCCTCCCTTCTGGTTCTCCTCATTTGATGCCCTCCTAAAGCTCAACTTCCCCTTCCTTCACCCACACAGGATGTTACTGATTTTCAAAGAGAAAATGAACAAGATCAGATGGAACCTCCTCCTTCATCCATGTCACTGACCCTGAGGTGTCTCACCTGTTTTTCTTCTCTAATTCTTCTCTTCCTTATCCCTTCCCATCTCATGACTTCCCTTGTCCCAGTTCTTATGCTGTCCCTCAACTCCTTAAAATTTCACTCTCATCCGGTTTTTCCATCACAATACAAGCATACTATGGTCTCCTTATTTTAAAAAAAAAAAAAAAAAAAAAAAGCACCTTTGACCTTCATCCCTCTTCTACTACCCTATCTTCTTCCTATCACCTCTAAACTCATTGAATTGTACCACGTGTAACCTTGTCTCATGTTTATTTTCTCCAGCTCTTTGGTCCTTTCCAGTCTGGCTCTCACCTCTCTACTCTACTAAGACATCTCTAAGATCTTCCTTGTCTTTCTGTCCATGCTACTAAAATGTTCATTCAGGCCCTCCTAATCTGCTGTCTTGATTAGTTGCAATCTTCTTCTCTTTGGCTTTTATGACACCCAGCTTGCTGCTGTCTGCGAGGTTTTTTGAAAACACAATCAAATAGACATGAAAATGTAACAACTCTTAATTGAAAAAGGAATGCTCCAACAAAACATCTCATTGTTAAAGTGGACAGGTCATAAAGTAATTAAAGAGCAGCTACCTGCTCACATGATGTTCTGACTAAATTAATTCCAAAGAATTTTGTCTACAGTATTGATAAGTACTGGCATAATATACAAATCAATATTTACAAGTCTCTTTCTGTTGTGCAGTGAAGAGGCAGAAGCATTGGCAAAAAAGTTGAAGTTAAGATTCTACCGATCATCAGTGAAAGAGGACCTAAATGTAACTGAAGGTAAGAGATATGATAAATATAGGATTCTCTCTTGTCCTCTGCTATGTAACATTACACATCTGTGTAGCCTGGAAACTAATCTACCGGTCTTTGATTTTATAACGTTACTTGGCCACTCTTTTTTCCTGCCATTGTACTGTAGTTATAGTAGGAGATAATTTCTTAAATTTGATTGTCCCTTGATACTGTTATGTAACATTTTTTCTTGTATTTCTCTTCTGTTTTTTTTCCACACATACTGTAAAAGTCAAACTTTCAAAAGTGCTTAAGTGATTTAGATACCTAAATCATATTGACTTACAATGGGAATTAGGCTCTTTGGAAATTTTACCCATAAGAATTAAGTACTTACAGATTCCAAATTGTTTAACAGTGTATAGTTGACTGTAATTGCTGCAAAACTTTGAACATGGATGCAGCTGTTTGTCAATAAGGTCATACCATCTTCTATAATACTGCTATGTTTATGCATAAATTCAGTTTCGTAATAGTAATATATTCCAGACAGTGCCTTTCTGGGGTGGTTTTATATATAGCCCTGATCTTGCAAGTGACTCACTCTAAATAGACCCACGTGGAAGTTAGTGGGGCTCTGTGCTGGTACATGGATCTGCCCACATGGAATCATTTACTACGGGCCCCAGTCCTGTATCAAATCAGGTGTTTATAACTCAGCTTTGATACCAAAACAAATCTGTAATACTAAAATGAGCTGATAGACTATGATCAAGATGAAACTTTGCAATGATGTCTGTGTGTCTATCTTAGATTCTCTCACACTGATAAGCATCTTTTTTGTATTTCAGTTTTTAAATATTTGGCTGAAAAATATCTTCAAAGGCTCAAACAACAAACAGCTGAAGACCCAGAAGTAGTACATACAAGTAGTAACAAAATTGGTAAGTATGCAACCAGAAACTGCAGCAAGACAGTATTTTCTGCTGACAAAGCCTACTATTAATTACCTCAGGATCATTGGAGTTGGTGGGAGTTGAATCAGGCTCCTAATTAACATTCTTCTACCTTACTATATTGCCTATTACCCTTTTGTAAAATAGTCAAACTAAGGTACTAACAATTGATGAAGTCATAGTCTATCTGGTCAGTGTTTGTCAACTACCCTTTTAATTCAGTTCTTGTGAAAAAACATTGTAAGGACTTGAAAATGGATGTTTCCCGGACACTTGCTTTTTTTTTTTTTTTTTTTTTTAAATGTAATTGGTATTAGTGTTAGTCATGCTGGAGCAGATATACAAGGATTCACTGTGAAAAGATCTGGCATTTAATGAGAAAGGCTTTGTAAACTTTGCCTTTTGTAAGGAAACACTGAACTTTAGTTCTTTCAAGCACTTCAGAGTCAACTGATTATTTTTCTCCTTAAAGTACTCTTCTTTTATACTATCCTTTTCCTTTCCTTTATCCCAACAAAGTTGCTAATTTAAAAAGCCCTGTCATGTTTCTTTATTGTATTACTCAACTAAGCATAACTTTGTTGACATGTGATTAGCATCTGAGTAAGTATGCTACTGTCCAATTCCATATTTATTTTATTTTAAATAAATAAAATATTTTATTATTTATCCACATTTTGTGCTAGTAATAAACCTCACAATGGCATGTATTTAACTTCAGTTGGCTCTAGTTCAAAAACATAGCTTACTGAGCTCTAGCTGCAAGTGACCACAAGAATAAATAACTGTTCAAGAATTAAAGACCTTATGTTTGAGATATACCACTATGCTTTAGTAAATGTTTTGGCTCAAGATTCAACAAATAAAAGGTATAAAGAGATTCACAGACGTGGCTGCTTTTTTTCTCTCTCTCTTTAATTTATGTAGGTGTTTTTAATACAGCTGGTGGAAGTCATTCAGGCCAGAATTCTAGCACATTTAATGGTGGAGATGTCATCAACCTTAGACCAAACAAACAGAGGACCAAGAAAAACAGAAGTCCTTTTAGCAGTTGCAGCATACCTTAGAACCACTTTTGGGAGGAAAAAGAATGACAGTCATTTGGATGAAGTTGTGCAATTAAATAAGGAATACAGCCAGCTATAAAGGTATTTTACCAGTGATCTAGCAAACCTTGCACCTACAGGATCCTTGATCGATGGTGGATTTAAAGAACATTGCTATTGCAATGTTTATTCAGTATGTAGAGTGAGACCCCTAGTGGCAAAAAACCAAACCATTGTTGCCCCTGTGCATTTTTTTAAAAAATTGGATGAGCTTTTCCTGTGTGAAGGAATGATGTACAAGCTATGTAATAGTTTTGATTGAGTTGTTAAGCATATTAAAAATGTAAGTATTATGCTTACAAGTATCAGTACATAGTATTATGACCCAAGGTGAAGTAGCTTCCTTCCAATTAAATTTACCAGCACATTTGATAGAAGAGTGTTAGTTAACAAGGACACTAAAAAGTAATATGAGAAGCAAAAGACAAACATCATGTTTTTTGTCAGATTACACTAATACATATTCTGGCAATTTTATTGGTGCAATATGTTTGTATATTTTATTAATGTTAAGTAAGGTGTTCATGTAGACATTTAGGACAGATATTCAGGCCACACAAGAGGATACTGTATCTGATTAAAACAGCACCCTTAAACTTATTTTCACTTCTTAAAATTTTGCATTTCAAATGAGACTTTTCAAAAGAGTTCTGTTAATGTTAATTAACTCACTACATTTCAGGCCTTAAGCTTAGGTTTAAGAAGAGGTGTGCCAAAAACATTTTTTCCTTTTTATCTTATAATACACTACAGATAATTTTGTAAAGTTTGTTTCTGTCAGTCATAACAGGGTAAACAATTACCAGAGACAATACTAGACAAAAACTACTTCATCAACTTCAACAATTACCAGAGACAATACTACTATCAGTCACCTAAATGGAATCCATACAATTTTAATGGTATTCCTGTCCAAAAATATATTGCTGATATCTAATATGTTCATGTAGCAGGAACTATGAAAAGTGTGTTGAATTTGCAGTGTGAGGTGTCAACAAAATGTCTTAAGTTCTATTGAGAAATATCTCCCTTGGTGGTTGAAAACTATGTTCTGGAGGATCCAACATGTTGTAGCTGAAGACTAAATCACACATTAAACTAATGAGTCCCTCTTTAATGCTGTTTCATATTCAGAGTTATGCTGCTGATTAAAAAATCTAATTCTGCAATATCAGACATAAGGGGTAAAGTTTTCAGAAGTGCCTAGGTTCCATTTTCAAAAGTGACTTAGGACTTGCATACATGGTGCAGCAATGCATGGTAGAGGGATAGGATTTCTTATACACACTACGTTGCACACTAACTGATCCATATAGGGCCCTGCTGGCATGAACTAAAAGCTCCCTAGTGTACATTTACATTGGGAACCTTTAGTTCATGCCAGCAGGGTTTTCATGGGCCAGTTAGTGCACAATACATTGGTGTACTTTGAAAATGACATCTCTCTGGTGTGCTATGTAGACATTTAGGCATCTAAGTCTAATTGAAAGTCAATGGGACTAAGGCTTCTTCACTTCATTAAGATGCTTTTGAAAATGTCACCCACTTCTCTGTAAGAGCATGCATTTTAAAAATATCCATCTTGTTAATGGTTTTGTATAATTTTAATTTTCTAGGATTTTCTATAACAAAGCTCTGCCAGCAACAAATGCAAAAATATTCTCCTTTATGATATTCAGAATTTTAATAGTTTTTAAATGGGTGTATTAAAGTGCAAATGACATGACCTGGAGCTATAAGTATTCAATATAGATTGCTACACAATTCCTCTTGGTAACTGATTTTCATTATACATTAATCGGTTTAATAGTTATAGTTTCAGTATAGTTTCTTTCATTTTTACTACTTACTATATTTCCCATGGGAGAATTTCTTGTCAAGTAAACATAATGCAGTGAGCCTGCACTCGTTTGTACTTTGTATATGTTGGAAGAGGAATTTATCTTTTCATGAATTCATATAGTAAGCATAACTTCTTAAGTTCTGAGACCTTGAGCATGTAAAGTGAAATATACTCTTGGTCCACCAGCTCAGATGTGGGCAAACTGTATGTGTGGTGATACTTATGCACAAACACTAAAATAATCTGAAGTTCTGTGTTGCATATTAATATATTATATTACCCAAGAAGTACCTTGGTTTCTGTAACAAGTTGTTGCTGCATCTCCCATTGCTGGCAATGAGATGGGCATCAAGGCACTCAAACCCCTCTTCTATTATATATATAGAAAAAAATGTTCTTACTGCAGTGTTTCTTAGGTACTCAGTTGGATAAAGGCCTTTATTTTTTAAAAGTGCATTTAATCATTGTATGGATGTATAAATGGGGCCAAATCCTACCTCTTGTCAATTGCATGAGTAAGATAGCAGGATCTGGTAAGAAAGAGAATAATTCTCATATATAATGTGGCACATCTCAACATTTCAGGATTTAAGTAGAGTGTACATTGTGCAGAATTTTGTCAAACTTTTTTAATGTTGACATTTTTACATTATGCTGGTAGCCTGCCAGTTTTACATTTTTTTAAAAAGCAGAATTGTCAATAACTTCAGTTTTTTGCCTTATTTGACTTTGTACAAAGTACTGAAAAATGAGTCTTTATTACACATAATTGCCATTTGTACTGCTACATTTAAGGTTTGTCATTATAAACCACTATTTTCAGGATTGAAAACTTGATAAAAGCTTGTATACTAGGCTGAAACTTGACAGACTTACCAAATATGAGGGAAGTTTAAATTAATTACGATGAAACTACTCCCATGCTTAAAGTAAAGCACATGTGTAAGTGGTTGCAGAGTCGGGTAGTAAGTAGTGTGGTTTTTTCCCTTCCCATCTCTAACTCTAAAGTGGCTCTTCTTTTTATGTTTTAACTTTGTGTCCTGTCAGTTTCCTATATGGCAAGAGGAGATGCAGAATGTAACAAATTAACATTAGGATGATAGTTTACTGTACATTTATGCTAATAAAATATTAAAAGGATTTTGGCATGCAGATGTGCATCAGCTGACTAGCATGTTGCAGAGTTCTTTGGACAGTCACTTAACTTCCCAGATGCAATTCTGACTTTTTGATAAATAACAGACATACTTAGATTGTTAGCACTCATACAGCTCCATGTAATTAGTTTTTAGTATAAACTGATGTTACCAAAAAAAAAAAAACTTATGTGCACTCTTAATTAAAATATTCTGGGGAGCAGTGTTGTTTTCTCCCCAAAACTAAGACACAGAGCTAGTAACAAAATGCCATCCTCAGTGCATCTCATTGTGACAATGTTGTAGAAAAGGATGTGCTCCTCTATTAGAAACCTGCAACAGTGGGTATCCTTGTGAATAGTTGTTCATGATACAGTATGTATCTCAACAAATCAAGGTCTGTTCTATAGGTACAGAAAGAACCAGGCTAACTGCATTCCAATTACATCTGGTGACCTCTCTTGAATCTCTGCATTGGGTATATTACTTGGACCCTATCGAAACCATTTGTGCTGCTTTCAGCTGATGATGATGCTGCCAACTCATGATGATGCTGCCATTAAAGGAAAACTACAGTAATTAGTTATGCCTTAGCTAAGTCCGTGTTTATTAAACTATTCTATACACTAAAGAAGCAGTTTTTAGAAGCATCTATTACTATTTCATTGTATCCATTCAACGAATGGGCTTGCTTCGCTCAGTGAGGCCTGCTTTTTAATTATATTTTGAAGCAGGGGTTGCTATTTGCTGCTATTTGATTCACTTTCCCTTGGAAATAACAAAGCTCTAAGTTGCAAGTTCAGTCATTTAAAATTTTGTTTTGGTTAACCCAACTTAACTTTTTTTAAATTATAGGATTTACAGCTTCAGAGCTTTCTGATTTTTCATTGTTTCCTAAAGGCAAACAAAGCTTATCCTTTCAGTCCAAATGTGCATCACCGTATTTTCAAGATGACTCCTGTTTCTTTTTTGTTTTATTTCACTTAAACTTGTTTTACTCTTCTTCATAACTAGTGATTATTAGACTGTAGATTTTACTACACTGTAGCTTTTTTGTGTCCCTTCCATAGATTGTATCTTTATAGTAAAGGGAATTGAGCAGTTGAACACATTGTACTGTTCAGATCTTGTGCCTGTATACAGTGCATAATGCTCAGTGAACATGCACTTTGAACATGTTAATTCATATGTCTGATAGCTATCAGTTAATCAGCAATATGAGAATTCATTATTTGCACTGCTGAACCTACTTGTGGGTACTCAAGCTTACAGCTACACAACATATACACTTATTGAATTCCAATGATAATACCAAAAACTGCATTAGATTTCTAAATGTCTCTATAAATTTTTGCTCAGTAAGATGAAGAGTAACCATGGTCCAATCAGCTTGCCTCGTTTCATCAAATTGCCTTTACTATATTGCTATAAGGAAAATCACTTGTACAGATCATTAAATGTGTTCAGTAAAATCTGAGGCTTATAAATTCAAGCTATATTGTAATGACAAACGTTACATATTGTATTCCTAATAGCTAATCAGAATTGGTAAAAAGAATTAACAGCAACTCTTGCAAGAGTAATACATTTAAGACTTCACACATTGTTACAGAAGATAAGTCTTTCAAACGATTAAAATTCAAAGTTTAATTCCTCTTTGTATGATCGAGAGACCATGACCTTCAAGTCAAGTGAACCTTAGTTAGGTAATACTAAAATACTAAAAATAGTCTCAGGTTACTAGTAGAATTAGGGTAATAGTCATGTATAATATGCCCAAAGAGCATTCCTTCTCTCCCTCAGTTGAGACAGTAGGCTGCTGGCTAAACTTGGTCAAAATATTTAAAAAAAAAAAAAAAAAAATTAGCTTTGGCCAAAAGGGATATTGCTCTCGTCACTAAAAGAAAAATCCATTGTTACTAATAAGTGACTTATCCAAGTTTCGTATTTCTATGAATGTGAATGGTTAAAACAAATCAAGTGTATAACTTTTTATCACCATCATGTACCCAAGTAAATGTAATATACTTATTTTTTTAGAAATCGATGTCAACCTGACCTATAGTTAATACTCGAACAAATGGAAAAATAAATGTTTCAAAATGAATACTTTGTGTGTGCTGTTTCTATAAAACCTATGAAAGTTAATTTTAGCCTTCTGTTTTAAGCGATGTTAGCTGTGCCACAGCAGCTTGTAAACATTATTTACTTGAATACTGTTGGGTGTGCATAGCATGGTGCTGCTTCTGTGGATACGTTAAATTGTTGAGGCATCTAATTGCTAGAAATTGCTATGCCCCAGTGGTTGTATAACCAAGTCTGCATCTCACTAACAGTCCCATGTGAAGCAATACACAGAGTCTGGTGTGACTGATTCAAATTAATATGCTGGCAACAGTGGAGGAAAAAAGGTAGTGTATATTCATCGCCATCTTAAAATGAACAAGTTTAGGAAGAAAATCCAACAGAACCACCACCTGGTCTTGCTTTTAGATAGTAGAAGTGATATGACTAGTCTGGGATAAGACAATCAGCACAATGGAGAGTCTTAGTTCACCATTTTAGATCAAGAAGCCTGTGACTGGTGGTAGACATTTAGGGATAAGTAATGTTACAAATAGAATAGACGGATGTTTGATTCACTTCCTGAAAGTGAAAGATGAGTGAGTGATCTAGCTGCTGGATCCCTAGTTGTTTTGAGACCCCAGAGACTGAATACGGTCCAGGAAGTGCTGCTGTCTTAGGGTCTCTGGGCACATTTTAGGGCCCCCATTCAGCCCCTAGAACCAGCACTGACTCCTCAGGGTCCTCCTATAGCTTAAACATGTCTTCTGCCAGAACTCCGGCCGTGAGGGGTGTTTTGGGCAATATGGCAGGTGTAATACATGAAATCCAGACATTTTGCATAGGATCCTAAAACCATTGCTGTTAATCACAGGAGAAATACAGAGATCTATACAAAAATAATAAACCCTACACATTTCTCTGCCTCAGCTTGCTCACCACTGCAGATCATCCTTTGAGCTGGGGGTCAGCGTTGTCTGGGGTCATCCAAAGTCCTGCTCTAGTGCATGGCTTGTGTTCTGAAACATGGAGCCTTCTTCCTCTGTCCTTGGCTGGTCACTCCTTTTCCTCCTGCCCAAAACTTCCTGTGTGTGCCTTCTAGTCTACCCCCCCCCCCCTTGAATCCTTTTATAGCCTTTCGGTCACTCAGTCAGGTGACTCCTGGATCCTTACCAGGTGACTTGGTTGCTAGGAGACCTGTCCCCTGACAAACCAGTTCTCCTGGGTGGGAGACAGCCTGGATGAGACTATAGGGTGGTTATATTTGAGAAGAGGATCATTTTGATTGAACAACCCACTATCATCAGCCCTGTATCACTACCCCTTGGAATTTCGATCCAACATGGAGGTAAATGCCTAAAAGAAAAGACATGTTCAAAATGGCATTTGTGGCTTGGGAAAGATACATAAAGCGAGTTCATAATCTCACTCAAGAGTTCATAAAGTGGACAGATAAATCCCACAAATTGTTACAGTGACTCACTAATTTAAGTAGACAGACCGTCTGAGTTCCAGGCCTGGCTTGATCCAGACACCCTCTGGTGTCTTGGAAAGTCACTTACCCTCACTTCCTCAGTTTCCCGGTCTGTACAATGGGAGGAATTCTTATCTGCCTCACAGGCCTGTTCAGGATTAATTGGCAATGTTTGAACATGGGAAAAACCCTTTTAAGTGCTAAGCATTGTTATAAACTTACCTTCAGATAAGTGGTTAACTAGAATTGACTGGAACTTTGAAGTAGCATCTAGGTGAGTTTTCTATGATGCTAACCAACCACATTGTCCAACCCTCAGGAAACTACATCTGGAATGGCTTATGCTGCTAAGTTTTGATGCAGTCTCTTTAAACACCTTATGCACTTTTTCTATAACTTCAGAAAACCTTTCAGGCTCACAGGCTTCACATTTCTATGACTCGCTCTTGCTGAAAAACTTGGGCTTTATTTCACTGCCCCAGAGATAATGGAACCGATCCTGGAGTGCAGATGAGCAGATTAATGTGAATGTGAAAATAAACTAGAAGGCTTGGCTACTTTTCTCTATTTGAATCCTTTGTCCAGATTGTGCTGTACGCATATTGAAGTCACTCTACTGTGCTTTGGTGTTGACCATAGTAGGTATCTCTTATGAAATACATTAGTGGGACTAAGTGAGAATCTCAAACCATTCTCTCGTGGATATGCAGACCAGTTTCTTATATGGTGCCAACTGTGCCTACCTATCTCATAGTAATTTAGGTATGTAGCCTATTGGAACTAGAGAGTAATATATTCAATATATATTGCCTCTTCACTGTAAAAATATTCATAGAAGCAAATCTGTTTTACAATACAAGTAGTAGATTGTAGCTCCTACCTGGACAAATATGGTTGGTATTGCTGTTTCCTCTCCTGCTATATCTTCATTCACATATCACTAAAACATTAGTTGGATTGTGAGATAAGAGATAACTCAGCTAAGATCACACAGTATATTAAAGCCCGTTGAGATCATATAACCAATATTATTCAATATACTGAAAGCAAACAAGACTGGAAAATGGGAATTTACAGAAGCAAATGCGATTTCTTCTATTTAGGTATGGCTCTATGCCAAGTAGCAGATTTGGACAATGAGCGAACAACTGCTGCAACCTGTCTTCGATGTGCTATGTTTTCCTTTCTGTTGGAAGACAGAGGAGATTTCTGATGCCATGAAGTGCAAGCTGGTGGCCATTCTGGGGCATGAAGTCAATTATAAGATATATGCTCTGGAACTGCAAGTTACAGCATTGCTTAGGATATAAGAAAATGAAGACTTCTTGAAAAATAGATATAGAAATCATTGCTGCAGACACCACAAAGAGCAGGATCCGTGATAAGAGTAAGTGATAAGTGAGTAGAAACTGAAGAATTGGCTGGCAATTTACGACCAAGAGGGGAAAAAGCCCGGAGGGATTCAACCTGGCTAGATGTATTGAAAAGTTACCATGTACTCAGAGAGTCAACAACTGAGGAATCTGACTCTGGAGGAACAGAACAGAAAGCTACAGGTGACATGCTTGATGGGTATTCTAATGGTCTGAAGCAAGCAGCTACCAGGAGAGGTCCTCCAACCATCCTAAAAGGGCATGTAATAATCATTGACAATGCCATGCTAAGAAGAATTGAGAGAGAATTCAGCACGGGACACAAGGAAAACAGGATGTTGTACTGTCACCCTGGAGCAAAAATAAAAGAGAGATCTGCAAAATTGGTTGCTATTATGAAGTCTCCTGGCAAGCCTCCACTAGTGATGATACACATTGGAACCAATGCCATAGCATCAAGTGGAACTTGTCGTGGAAAAGAATCACACTGCTACATTTTAAAGTTGGATCGGGTGCAGCTTTAATTGTGACACACACAATCACATAACCATAGCTATGGGGAATACTATAGCCAGAGGGAAAACCCAGGTGGCTATAGGGAAGTCAAGCAGCATGTCTGGATGCTGGGCAAATGTACTTCACCTGGCTACCAGATACAAAAGACTTATATAGGGGTTGCTTAGGTTCATTTACATGTTGATCGTATAGTGGAATTTGATTAACAGTTTATACTTAACAGGAAAGACAATCACAATGCACAGTGGGGCACACCAGACGCCCTCACAGGAACGCCCAATGAGTCACTTGATTATACAATCAGGTTTTCAGGGACCCTGGCTAACATCTGAAGATGGGTGGTTACTCAATACCTGTTCAAATGCTAATTTCTATGGAGTAAGTTTCTATGGGGCCAGTAAGACAAAGGGGGGCAGGTACTGGTACTTATCAAAACAGGTGAAGTCTGTTCAGACTTCAATAAGGCTTAAGGCTCATAACAGAGACTTGCCTCTTGGGTGTGGTTCAGAGACCTCTTGTGTGACTTTAACATCTTTATCCTAATTTCAGCTGAGGCATTCTGTTAATGGTTTAGCCTAGGGCTTCTATTTCAGTTTCAGGCTACAACTTCAGGCCAGGCCTTCTATGACCAGTTTCAGACCAGGCATTCTATTACTCAATTTTATGATGAATTCTTTGATTCCACACACTACATAGATTATAGAAGGGTTCAGGAATCTTGGGAAGAAGCAGAAGAAGAGGAAAGACCAAGTGACCTCCTAGATCTTTCCAATCCCATGAGCAAGAGAAGACAGAAAATACTAGAGGTCAATAGTTTGCTGCACCACTGGAATGAGGCTCAAAATCTTGGTTTTGTGGAACCTTGGGCCACATTCTAGTGGAAGCCCTGCTTTATGAATGGGACAGCATATATCTCACTGGTAAGAGGGCTAATCTTCCTGGATAGAGATTAGCTGAGGCTGCCAGGAGGATATTACAATGCAAGGGGAGGGTGCTAAGAAAGCAAATGTGGTACAAACTGAAACTCATCATTTTCTGAACAAATTGAACTTACATAGCAAAGAAGATGAAGAGAAGAATTGTTTTTCATTTGCTTATACATCAATGCTAGGAGCCTGGGAAATAAGCAAAAAGAATTAGAGAATTGGCAATTCTTATTCAGAGAAATAATTTGATATAATTGGCATTAATTAAATCTGGTGAGATGATTAACTGTTAAAATCACTGGTTATATCTTGTTTAGAAAGGATTGAGTGGGTAAAAGACATGGCACTCTATATTAAAGACATTTACTTTTTTTAGAGTTATTGATAACTCAGAACCACAGGCTCTTGAATGCTAACAAACAAAGCCCAGAAGGTAGTACTGATTCTGGTCTGTTACAGACCACCGAATCAAACCAGAGAACAGCAGCTATCTATAATATATGGAAAGAAATAGTGTCATGGGGAACTTCAATGTGAGAGAGACAGATATTGGCGGTCTCAAGTAGCCAGAAGTAAATCATCATTAGGGTTTTTGAAAAGTATAGATGATTTAACACATACAAAGTATGTCACCCAACACGAGGTAACTCTACTTTGAACCTCATGATGGATAAAGATGACTGGACTGAAGTTGGTGATTGCCTAAGCCCAACGATCATGACCTGATTACATTAAATATGGATAAACAGAAGACAGTCCCAACCAGTAATGTATATACTTAGTGCTTAAAAAGGGCTAAATTCCAAAAGCTAAGGGAAATTGATTGGGAGGAAAATATAGACAAAAGTGAATAAACATTTGGAGTGCTTGAAGAGTTTATCCACTGACTAACATGTCATGATTCCACAATCAAGAAAGAGGACTACTTTGGTTAAAAAAAAAACCATCCAGGTTAAGAGGGGAAGAGAAGGCAGCAATTAGAAAAGAAAAAAAGCAACATATAAAATGGGAAAAAAGAGGAAGTGAATAAGAATCAATATAAATTAGGAGTAATTGAGTGCAGAACATTCATAAGACATCAGAGGAAAAAACTACAGGCTAAAGCAAATAATGAGTTTCAAAATATAGTGGAACAAATGAAATCCTAATAATGGTACAGGCCAATTAGTAGATGGAGATAGTAAAATTGTTACTAATGATTCAGAAATGTTCGATATTTCTTTTCTGTATTTGGAAAGAAAGATGATGTATTCATACCACCTGAAGATGGTAATGTACTTTCCAGTCCAGTAGTAACTATGGATGTTTTTTAAAAAGTCTACTAAGGATAAGCATTTTTAAATCAGTAGGCCTAAATAACTTGCACCCAAGAGTTCTAAAAGAGTTGGTTGAGGAGATCTCTGGCCTACTGATGTTAATTTTTAATAAATCTTGGAAAACTGGAGAAATTCCAGAAGACTGGAAGAATACTAATGTGCCAGTATTAAAAAATGGCAAGCATGATGATCCAGACCAGCCAGCTGGACATCAATCCCAGGCAAAATAATGGAAAAGCTGATAGGGGATTCAATTAATGAAGAACTGTCAATCAGCATGGCTTTATGGAAAATAAACCTGATTTCATTATTTGAGATGATTTCATCATTGTAAATTTGGTTACCAAATGTAACTGCATACAGGTAATACACTTAGACTTTCATAATGTATTTAATTTAGTAATGCAGTACATACTGATTAAAAAATTAGCATGATACACTAGCAATAAAACACATTAAATAGATTAAGAAGTGGCTAAATGACCAATCTAAAAAATCATCAATGGAGAATCATCATCAAATTGGAGTGTCTCCAGTAGGGTACTGCATAGATTGGTACTAGGCCAAACATTGTTCAACATTTTTTTCTATGATCTGAATGTAAATATAAAATCACTGCTGATAAAATTTGTGGATGCCACAAAAACTTATGGAATGATAAATGATAACAGGACAGTCAGATATAATGATCTGGATTTCTTGGTAACCTGGGTCCATTCAAATGAAATGTATATTAATATAGCCAAATGCAAAGTTATGCATCTAAGTACAGGTCATGGGGGACTGTATACTGGAAACAGTGACTCTAAAGGATTTAGGGGCACTAGAGGACAAGCAACTGAATGTAAGTTCCCAGTAGAATGCTATAGTTAGGGTTAATGTGATCCTTGGATGACTAAACAGGGGGAGTAGAGAGGCGATTTTACTTCTGTATATGGCATTGGTGAGTCCACTACAGGAATACTGTGTACAGTTCTGGTGTCCACACTTTAAAAAAGGATATTGAAAAATTGGAGAGGGTGCAGAAAAGAGCCACAAAAATGATTTGAGGGTTGAAGAAAATGCTTTACAGTGAGACTTAAAGCACTCAATTTATTTAGCATATCAAAAAGCAGATTGAGAGATGACTTGATTATAGCATATAATTATCTTTATGGGGAGAAAATACCAGGTACTAAGCGGGTCTTTAATCTAGCAGAGAAAGGCCTAACAAGAATCAATGGCTGGAAGCTGAAGCCAGACAAATTCAAATTAGAAACAAGGCACAATTTTTTAAACAGAGAAAGGGATTAACCGTTGAAACAAATGACCAAGGGAAATCGTGGATTCTCCATTTTTGATCTTCACATCAAGACTGGAGTCCTTTCTGGAAGATATGCTCTAGTCAAACACACGATAGCAGGCTCAGTACAGGAATAACTGATGACATGCAGGAGGTCAGACTAGATGCTCTACTGGTCCTTTCTGTCCTTAAACTATGGTTACTGTCTGAAGAAATGGATTAGAGTCTACGTGTCAAAGGAAGGCGAAGAAAAACCCCTACTCAGCTAGGCTATTTGTGTAGTAATATAGTGAAAGAGGATGTCATCTTGACTCACCAGGTGATGAATTTGTGCCCACAGCATGAGGTTCTACTAGTAATTTCTACCAGAGCATTATAAGAGCTGATACTGTGTTTATACAGAAGTCTCTAATCCTTTTGTTGCTGTGGTATGTCTCAAAAGTCTGCAGTAGTGAGTTCTACAGAGTAATTACATGTTGTATGAACATATTTCATTTCATCTGTATTAAATTAGTTGCCTTTTTAATCCAATGTCCCATTGTTCTTGTATTATGAGAAAGAGTAAATAGAAGTATAAAAGCGGCCTCTCAAGCATTTATTTCATTTTACTGACTTTACTCTTCCTCTGCTCTCCCTAAGCAGAAGCCCTCTACCCTCCATGTTTCTTAAACATAGTCCATATTATAGCTTGTGTGTCATATGGTCTTTCTCCGGCAGTTAAGAGAGGAAATTTTTAAAACTGTGTGTGATAGGTAAGGCAATTTTCTGCAATATCCTTGAAAAACCTTATTTAATTAAGTGAAAGTAGCAAAAGCTATGTATTATTGTTGAATTGTATGGTGGGAAAATCTGACCATTGTAAACCCTGGGAAGTGCTATAAACTGCAAGGATTATTTGAAACAATGAATGAACATCAGAAGCATACACTCTGTAACAATATCACTGGCTTTATTTTTTTTAACATTATGCATAACTTTAAAGAGGGCAAGACAGTCCCTTTTATTTCCTTCCTCTATCAACTGGTTGGATTGTCTACATTGGCCTACTACTGGATTAGGAGAACTCGCATTTGTTTACTTTATGTAGATTTTTTAAAAAGACACCGATTCAAGGCTCTGTGTGTCTTAATGTAATTAATTACACAATAAATACAAATAAATTAGACATTGAAATCAATTTCACAGGAACTTGGCTGGCCAGTCAGCCAGCCTTACCCCCTTCATCATCTAAATACCACCACCCGCTCTATACTTCTCCAGGGACCCTGTCAAACAAGTTTTTTATGCAGTATGCAGAAGCAAGTTCCAGGGGCTCATAGCAAGTCACTTAGCAGGAGAAAAAAAATATGTTTTTCTTTGGAAGCAAACACACATCTTCAGGTAGGATATCTTGTATAATCTCATTTACAAAAAATTCAGATGACATCTCATCTCATTCCAAGGAAATCAGAAGTATAGAAATACTTCACTATGCTTTTTTAATTATTATGTTTCCTGTATTATTCTTTAAAATGCAAGCAGGCTTAGTAAAGAGAACATTGCCTAGTTTAGCCATTGTCATTTTCCTTTTCTTCTGATTCTCTTTTAAAAGATACTTGCTTCTGGCTGCTCTCTGTGGTAGGGCTATATTTAGTCTGGATTAAGTGAGTGAAAGACAAACCCCTGTTCATTTATAAAAGTGGAAAAATTAGGGAGTTTAGAGAAGAGCCCCAAGAATGATTAAAGGATTGGAAAATGTGTTATAGTGATAGACTCAAGGAGCTCAATCTATTTAGCTTAACAAAGAGAAGATTAAGGGGTAAGAATTACAGTCTATATGTACCTACATGGGATGCAAACATTTAATAATGAGCTCGTCAATGTAGCAGAGAAAAGTATAACACTATCCAATAGCTGGAAGTTGAAGCTAGGACAATTCAGAATGGAAATAAGGTGAGAAATAACAGTGAGAATAATTAACTATTGGAACAACTTACCAAGGGTCATGGTGGATTCTCAATCACTGACAATTTTAAAATCAAGATTGGATGTTTTTCTAAAAGATCTGTTCTAGGAATTATTTTGGGGACATTCTCTGGCTGTTGTTACACAGGAGGTCAGACCAGATGATCACAATAGTCCCTTCTGGCCTTGGAACCTATGAATCTATAACAAACCTCTTTCACAGGGTGGAGCCTACAGCTTTCTGTATAGCTCTGACACTGAGTTTAGGAAGTGTGGGACTAACTCCGGAGAAAGAAGAGCTGGAAAGACACCAACTAGGCAATTAAAGATTCATTAAACCATTTTAATTGTATCTAATAGATTGTATCTTTTCACTGTGATATGTGATACGGTGTTGTCCTTGTGAGAAAAACCATCAGCTGTGTATTATACCAATAAGTGGGGTTAAAGAACTAAGTTCCTTTGTATTTCATTCCCCACCTCAAACTAGTGCTATACAGAGACATTATAGAATATTTTACAAGTCTTTACATATGTCCTTCCTGATGGACATTTAAAAAAAAATTATCTACAGAATGAATTACAAACATTAAGATGTCAGTGTGTAAAACAGATGAATTATATTAACTTATCTTTAAGTGAACTTCTGGGAACGAACCTATGTGCTGCAGAACATCATTAGCAGTGGGTTTAGTGCCTCTTACTAAACTATTGTTACACTAAACCAAACTTCAGAACGAAAGCATTCAACAAACACTCCTTGAAGCTTTTGATTTTTCTTGTTATTAAAATTTAATTTAATAATCAACTTCACCCAGTGTTTGACATTATGAAACAGGATGTATGAATAGGAAAATCTATGTGTAAGTAAGCTTACTCCTTTATAATGGAAACATCAGTGATCAACATGAAAAAAAGAATTGTGTTTTGGGAAAACAAGCAATTTACATTGACTTTAATGAGAACAGCATCTGCTTACATCAGTACTGAATATTATCCATTTTAAAATGTTTGTAGATTCAGCTATTTCACTTTGTTATGTTTCATCAAGGATTAAAAGAAAGTAAAAGTATCTTGGATTTGCAGCACATGAAAGCAGTTCAGTGTAATTTCTCTTATAAATTACTCTGAAATCATTAGCCCACAGCTACCCCAAACTGAGCATAAGTTAATAAACAAGGAAAAGGCAGCAGCATCCAGTGAACAGAGCATGGAACTGTGACTCAGGAGACCAGCATTCTATTCCCAGCCTGCTGTGTGACCTTGTGCAAGTTATTTCACCACAATGTCTGTAAAATGGGGACAGTACATATCCTCTTCTGTAAAGCATCTTGACCTACAGTGCCAAGTACTAATTATCACTAACAAAATTACTCATTACTGCAAATAGAGTGTGGCATATCAACTTTTTGTTCTTGTTTATTGCATGACCTGACCTGTCTTTTTCCATAAGTCTATTTCATACAGTATATTCACCAAAGGAAAAAAAATTTGCTAGGTTAAATCTTAGTACATGACAAAACAGCTTAAGTTTTAAAAAAAATCAAAAGAATTAGACACTGACTAGCTTTAAGAGTGCAGCAGAAGCACATTAATTACACTTTGCAGCAGTAGTACCAATAAAGTTTAATGCTAGAGGGGCAAACCTGATCACATTCTTAGATCATGTCTTCATTGTGAAAGAAAAACCTATGTTCTTTCTGGTATCTAAGGCAGTGCTATCAGTATTTTTTAAATGTTTGCACTCAACACTCTAAAGTACTATTAATTTAGTGTTAAAAAATAACATTTTTCTTTGCATTCTGTAGGCTTTTTATGGAGACTTAACTTTGATCTGCCAAAATAGCTAGGATTACTTTAATCCTGTTTGTTGTTGCAAATCTGTTGGACAGTTGATTTCGGATGTTCTAGTAACATAATTGATTTTTTAGAGTTTTCTATATTTCTAAGCAGAGTCTCTAGTCTCCTTTTGATTTTCTTTTGATCTTCAATAGCGCATCCAATTACAACAGACTGAAATTTCTGATCAATGGGTCCAGATGGTACCTCAGATGTGCATGCACCATAAAGTGACATTAAACGGCTCTTGGAATCTTCCAGATCGTCAAGGAGTTTATTGACTACTTCATCAATCATCCTTGTGGCATGCAACAAGGATTCCTGCTGCTGTGGGTTTCGTATAGTTTCTACAGAAATCTCAACAGTGAGGGTTCGGCCCATCAGACGACTGGCAGTCAGGCTAAGTTCTTCTCTTTCACCTAAATTTAAAAATAAAATGTTCCGATTTACAAACTAGCCCTTTCAGGTGCAAACAACTTCACACATACAACCAGACTACTTTAGTGTATGTAGCAGATACACATCTCTGCTGTTGGTTTGCAATCAAAACATTTTTTAAGCAAAATCAAAAAGTTTAAATGGTGATTCTACTCTGAACAGTGACTGTAAAAATGAAGATGGAACCCTAATCTGTATCTCAATGATGTTAGACCAAATGTGCTCAGTTTACAAGTACAATCTAACTGCCAGTCTTTTTATCGCAGCCTGATCCTTGAGAGTCAAGCTTGGTTCCTCCATATCATGCATTATTATCAGTAACAATGGTTCTGCATGTTATATCAGAGCCTCACTGACACTTGGCCAACCTCATTCTTCCAGCTGGCTTGCATGCATATAACTGACTGGAACTTAGCAGACGAGTCTGTTGATGATGCACAAAATAGAATAGAGTCCTGCTCCTTAATATTAGCTGTGTTGGCTTTGCAGTGCAAACAGCAGTAAAAAAAGCAGTAAAAGGTTATGTGTTATTGCTATGAGGCAATATACTGCTTTTGTTCAGAATCCGATCTGAATAAGAGCGTGCCACTTTCACAGTCATTCCTGAGCTGAATTACACTTCACTGCTTCTTTTTCTTCATGATAGAAAAACGTGTGAACTAAGCCACCACAGTCACAGCATCTCCATAAACTTTCAGCAGAGCCGCAAAAAAGAAATAAGTATTTTGCTACACAAAATAGACTTGGATAAACAGCACCTTGTCGGCTTGTTGCATTCGTTCTTGCATGCTGTGCAGTAGCGCAGCTAAGTATGGGGAGAAGACTGGTTTCTTAACTTATTAATTTTTTTTGTTAATAAATGAAATACCAGGAAGGGGCTATGATTTGACCCCCACTGGCTGAGTGAACTGTATTTTTAAAGCAGGTGGAGCAGTCACCTGCTCACAGTATTACAAAATAGATCCTTGTGGAACCCTACAGAAGAGATCTTTAAGGGCAGACAAAAAACTGAGGCTTGGTCTATACTAAGAACTTATATCAGTATAACTATGTCGCTCAGAGCTGTGGAAAATCCACACCGATGAGCAATGTAGTTACACTGACATAAGTTCCTAGTGTAGTCAGTACAATGTTGACAGGAGGGCTTCTCCCGCCGACATAGCTACCAGTCTTGGGGAGGTGGAGTACCTATGCCGACAGGAGAAGCTCTTCACTGCAGTGCTGTAAGTATAGACAAGCCCTGACTCAGCATCACCCTCTGCAGTCTTTCAATAAAAAGAATGGTACCACTAACAAGCCCGCCAGTCTACCCCAATTAGTGTCAGTTAGTTAGGGTATGTCTATACTGACGGCAGCAAAGTCGCCGCCGTCAGATCGACCTACCTGGATCGATTTAGCGGTCAGTGAAGACCCGCTCAATCGATCCAGAAGAAACGCTGTTAATCCACCCCCTCAAGTGGCGCAGTGCAGTCAAGACGGCACGCAGAAGAGAAGCATAGCAGTCGACAGGAGTTATGCAAGCTATGCAGAGTATCTTGTGTAACTCCTGTCGACTGCCACCAAATTGCCAGGTAAGTGTAGAGCAGGCCTTAGTTAACACCACCTCATCAACTGCTGTTTAGATTTTTCAGAAGTCTTTGAGACAATCATGGACCCCTGACTTTTTGCTTATGGCTACAGTGGAAGCAGAGTAAATATTTTCTTCTAATGGTATATAGGATATTTTGAGTTTGAGCAGGTTTTCCCTGTATTTACTTCACTCATACAACCAACTACCCTAGTGTATGCAGTACACGTCTCTGCTGTTCGTTTGCAATAAAAATATTTTTTAAGCCGATCAGAAAGTTTAAATGGTAATTCTACACTGTACAGTGACTCTAAAAATGAAGATTTCTAGCACCAGAAATATCTTTCTTTTGTGTTTTTTACTAGGTACATGCACCCATTGTATGAGTAGGTAACTAATAGAGTTGCCATGCCATATCCTGTCCAAAACCAAACAAAATTAAAGTAATCACAAAACTAGAGAACTCCATGAACAGATGACATTAGCCTTGCCCTGTCACAACCTTTTTGATAATATTACACAAAAGGGGATGGTTAAAAACAGGGTGACAATCAGCAAGATCACCACTGGCAAGAGTTTTGTTTCTTTAGCTGTCTACCTAATAACTGCTTGTTTGATAAAAGCTGGTACCCTTTCCGCTATTGGGAGACAATATGGATTGCAACCAACTACTTCTCTGCTTGATTTTAACAGACATAGTGGGCAAGGTCCCATTCATCCAATTTCTGTTGTAGGTCACCTGAATATCAAGGTAACCTGTGAGGATTACGTATAGGAAGAAACTGCTTAGAAACCTCTCACTATAAGAGAATGAAGGATAAATGTGACTGCCTGCTAGGCCACTGACTGAATACTATTCTCCCCCTTAGAGACAGCTGAAACTCAATTGTGTCTATCAGTCTCTAATTTCTCCATATTTCTAAATAAGCCGTCCCACACCAGGAGCACAGATGAGCCGGCCTTGACTTTGAAAAGGAGGTAATGGGTTGGCCATGACAAAAGGGTAATTTTCACATACACAATAATGCGTACAGCAAGTCCCCTTTCCTGAACTGAGATACGAACTTGAGTAATCAGGTGTAAAAGGATATTAAGGTAATAGGGTCCATCCAAACCACACTACATAGCTCACACAGACTTACATTGATTCTGTTCCCTCATCGCTTTCACATAGTTCAACTAAGCTGCATGGAAAACTTATACACTAACTGTAATTTGGGATTGTATCAACTGATTTGTCCAAAACAAATTTCAAATAAGAATCCAGGAAAAGGCACGTTCTCACCTTCACTGATGTGCCTCATATCTTGGCTGTTCTGTATATTGTGGATCATTTCTAGCAGGGTTTCCTTTTCTTGTTCCATAGCAGATGCTGCATCACGCAAGGCTTCAACCCTGAGTAAAGTTGAACCAGGCAAAAGAAAAATAAATCTATAAATAATAAAATCACACTTCAGCTGCATAACATGCTCTCAGTATTTCCTTGCTTTTTTTAGTCTGCCTTGTCAGTTAGTTTTAGAAATGCTGCAGAGTTGTAGGACCAGTGACACGGCTGCCAATTCAGGGCAATATTGGGTACACCTACATTGTGATGAAAGACCCACAGCACAACCCTGGCTAGCCTGGGTCAGCTGACTCAGGCTGTGGAGTTTGGGCTGTGGGGCTATAAAATTGCAGTGAAGATACGCAGGCTTGTGCTGGAGCCCAGGCTGTGAGGCCCGTGACGGGGAAGGTTCTCAGAGCCGTGGCTCCAGCCTGTACAGTAACAGCCTAGGCACCAGCTCTGGTTCCTAAATTCTAGGTAATGCAACAACCTAGGTTCCTCCTGAAACCTGACCGTCTTTCTCTGCTCCCATTCATCATACTACAAACATAATGTGTAACATCCTAGGTTTGGGAGACGAACATGTCACATAAGCTTTGCTTTATGTTTAGTCATATCTGGCCATTATTGTGCTCCTTTATTCTCCCCTTCCTCTTGCTGCACTTTGGAGAGCATGATCTGGCCTTCATATTTGGAAATATCATACTGGAAACCTGGGTCTCCATCCTTCAGTTAATTTCTTATTCCTTACCCATGCCCTGAAGGTTAGGGGTTTGGAACTGATTAAAGTAATTGGGTAAAGGCACAAATAGAGAGAAAATGCACAGTAAGGAATCATTAGAACTAGAGATTAGTGCCAGGAGGTAAGCCTATTCCCCCATCATTCCTCCAGTTTCTGGACATCCATGAGTAATATTAATGTCATGGTGTAGAAGGCTTACTGAGCTTTAACTGGCTGCTAGGATTGTGCAAGAATGATACAAACTCTGCTTTCCCAGCTCCTCCACCTATCATGTGATGAACATCACATGAGCCTGTTGACAGGTCTAGACTTTTCCAACCCACATGGCAGAAACTTTAGACAATTCCCAAACTGAGATCGGTTTCACAGTGTCGAGGAAACTCTTTGTAAAAGCCAGAAGAATCCATCTATCCTGAAATGTTTATTAAACATTGTTAAAAAATGTAATCTATTCTCTCTGACATTGGCTACTAACTCAACAAATTTATTTTGCTATAACTAAAGTGCCAATACCATTAATATTTGTATCTAAAAAAATTCCTATCCCCTGGAAAATTAAACCAAAGTAATTTTAGATAGAATAAAACAAGGAGGGGGAGGGTTGATTGTGCCACATAGCTCTGAAAAAATGACCACACTAGTACAATAGGGACAGTTCTGCTGGTTCTTTTACTTTCCCCCTTATGAAACTGCTTTCTATTTCTAATTCTTCCATCTCAACTAAAGGTGGCAAATATAGAGAGATAGATCTTGATTTGTGGCACCGAGTCACCATTTAGTTCCAATAATACCTTGATCAAATTTATTTTCTGTAGTCCACTGTGCACAAACATGTGACTGCAATTTTTTCTATCTTCTTTTCCCCAAATCTAACTTTTTATTCTGATTTTTTTCCCATTGTGTGGGGGAATTAAAATGGTCTCCCTATGTATCTCCCCACACTACTCTTGAGTCTAACTTCATTGCAACCCATCCTTCCAACCAAAGGCAGACACAGCTCCTGGGATGGAATGATGGGAGGATTACTTAATAGCAACATGATTTACTACTTACCCAGATCTCCCAGTCTAGGAACTTCAGCTATGAATTTAAATCTCTGATGTTCCCTGTCCTTACATCTCTGAGGTTGCAGAGCATTGTACTAAAAATACACTACTAAACTGTCCTGACTGCTGTATATTTGTGCCATTCCGTTCCATCTGCTGCTTTTATAAATCACCCTTCAGTTGTAATTTTACTGACAATTTTTTCTCATCTATCCCAGTGTTCATTAACTATGGTACCACACACAGTCAAAACATGGCTCGTTCCCTCTTTCTGATGGAATCCACCAGGCACCTCTTTGTACTACAGCATACAGGTTATAGCCACAAGATGGTGATCACTATTCACTATTTATATGTATCTGCAGTAAAAAAGTTACTCTGATTTAACTAAAATGGTTTAAAATTGAGTTAAATCAGTGCAACCCCCTAATGCAGATACATTTAAATTGGTTTACCCCTTGCATTTAATCAATTTTAAACCAGTTTAATTAAAATAGTGCAACTTTTCTAACAAAGAACACATCTAGGTGTATTTGTTTTGATAAACTTGTCATAATGCTAGAAGATGAGCTACAAATCACTCTTTTTACTTCTTTTTAAGTTAGGTTTTGTGTGTGCTTGGGGGAGGGAGGCAGCAGCAACAAAAGACAGTACTATGATATTGCCCATCAAAAGCAGCTTACTCAAAGCAACTTTTCAACATTATTCCCAGGACCACTGTGCAGATGACAAATATGATCTGGATGTGAGTATATACTGGGATTATTGTAAATTCTTCAAGGCAGGGATTGTCTATTTGTATGCAATACAGTGTGGAAACCATTGCTGGTATTAAACAAACACTTTATTTATTTTCTTAAGTCTCCTGTACAGCTAATTCAAAGAGGAAGGCATTTATGGTAGTCTCTGAGAGACACATGCATCTAACATCCTAGCCCCAGAGATTTCAGCCAGAAAATTAATTGAGGGCAAAATATGGATAGAAAAAAGGTAGCTTAGAATAATGGAATAAGCAAAAGTTCATTTAGATTTTCTTTCACTCTTAAGAGGAGACAATAAAATACCTGCTATGATAAAAATGCAGAAATTTTTAGGTACAAGCCTAATAATTGTAAGTGAAAGCATATGTTTAAGGCCTACTCAAACTTTTTTGTTTTTGTTTTTCCCCTCACGTCTTACAAAAAACTTAACAAAAATGTAATACAAATTCTTGACAAAGGCATGGATTTTTATTTTTAGGGGTGGGTGAGGAAAGTATTGTAAGTATTGTAAATTGACTTTTTTCACCTTTCACTATAAGGATAAAGATGTTAACAAGATAGGTGAATTGATTTTGTATCTGATCTGGTTAAGTTTTTGACACTTTTGCATGACAGTTTTAATTATAATAAATAACTATGCCTTTTTTAAAAGGACATTGGTTAAAGTATTTTTCATAATTTAAAAAAAAAGTATCCTTTCACTTGGAAACTTGAAATTAAAATTAAGAAATTTGGAGGGTTTTTAACAGATTATTTTTATAGTAATTCAATTGCATGTGTATATTCATTCAACACACTCAATAAGGCCTGATCCAATGTCCATTGAAGCCCATGGGATCCTTTTCAATGACGATCAGGTCCTACCATCTGTAATTGAAAAAGTGAATTGCATTACAGAGATGCATCTTGAATCAGTATAATTCTAAAGAGAATTTCTAAAGTACCGCCTCTTTAAAATATTGAGTTATTGTGATGTGAGTAGAAGCTGACATCTTAGCTTAGCAAGATTTTGGGGAGTATCAGGATAAATACAAACATCTTGTAGCATGCAGTTGATAAATATGCCCTTTAAAAAGTAATGCCTTGATAAGTGTTAGTATTTTATGTAAAATCTGATAACCAGACAGATGTTGAGAATTATTTTATTTGCAATAATTGCTGTTTGGTGGCTAATCGAGCTTATTACTACAGTATGGTGCATCACCACAAAGTGACCCTTGCCACATAATATATTTTATTACCAGCAAAGTGCAAGGAATGCATGGCCCTGCAAAATAAAGAAACCTCTCACCCTAGAGGTGACCTCTTGGGGTCAGGACTAAGACATGTTATGATATTCAACATGGTACACTGCTGTTGATGTTCATGCATTTATTCTTTGGATAAATGGAGGACTTCAGTCTCCAGGGCTATTAATCTGGAATGACACAGCTAAGTATAGGCCTGTCAGCCTTACATTAATTCTGGAAACGATGGAGCAGCTAATATGGGACTCGTTCAATAAAGAATATATGGGACTTGATTAATAAAGAATTAAAGGAGTGTAATGTAATTAATGAAAATCAACATGGGTTTAGGAAAAATAGATCCTCTCAAACTAATTTGATATCTTTTTTTGATGAGATTACAAATTTGGTTGATACAGGTAATAGTGTTGACGTAATATACTTAGACTTCTGTAAGGCACTGCATTTGGTACACAGCATCTCTTCTGACCTGAAGAAGATATTAATTCACCCACCTTGTCTCTCAAATATGCTGGGATCAAAACAGCTACAATGATTCCGCAAACATAAAAGTAACATAGCACACATTAAATGGATTAAAAACTGGCTAACTGATAGATCTCAAAATGTAACTGTAAATGAGGAATCGTCATCAAGTGTTTCCAGTGGGTCCAACAGGAATCGGTTCTTGGCCCTATGCTATTTAATATTTTTATGAATGACCAGGAAGAAAATGTAAAATCATCACTGATAAAGTTGGCAGATGACACTACAATTGGTGGAGTGGCAAATAATGAAGAGGACACATCACTGATTCAGAGCAATCTGAACCACCTGGTAAACTAGGCGCTAGCAAACAGTATGCATTTTAATATGGCTAAATGTAAATATATATATCTAGGATGAAAAAATGTACGCCATACTCACAGGGTAGAAGATGCTATCCTGGAAAGCATCTGAAAAAAGATTTGGGGGTAGTTGTGGATAATCAGCTGAACATGAGCTCCCAGTGTGATGCTGTAGTCAAAACAGCAAATGCAATCCTGGGATGCATAAACAGGGGAATCTCGCATAGGAGTAGAGAGGTTATTTTACCTCTATATTTCGCACTGGTGCGACTGCTGCTGGAATACTGTGTCCAGTTCTGGTGCCCACAATTCAAGAAGGATGTTGGTAAATTGGAGAGGGCTCAGAAAAAGACAGACTGAATGATTAGAAGACATGCCTTATAGTGACAGATTCAAAGAACTCAATCTATTTAACTTAAAGAGAAGACTAAAGGGTCACTTGATCACAGTCTACAAGTACCTACGTGGGGAATAAATATTTAATAGTGGGCTCTTCGATTTAGCAGAGAAAGGTATACCATCATCCAGTGGCTGGAAGTTGAAGCTAGGAAAATTCGGACTGAAAATGAAGTTTACATTTTTAACAGTGAGAGTAATTAACCATTGGAACAATTTACGAAGAGTTGTGGTGGAGTCTCCATCACTGGGTATTTTAAAATCCAGATTGGATTTTTTTCTAAAAGGTATGTTCTAGAAAATATTTTGGAGGAAGTTACATGGCCTGTGTGGAGGTCAGATTAGATTATTGCAATGGTCCCTTCTGGCCTTGAAATGTATGAATCTATGAGCTCTACAAGATTAAGTTTCTTGTCCTCACTTTCAGGGCCCTGCACAACTTCGATCCCCAATTGGCTCCCTGCATTACTACTGATGAAATTCCCATCCTGCATTATTGAAAGGATGGAACATTAAAACCTGTGAAAATTCAGTCAAACACAAGACAGGACTAATTTCTTTAATGCAATAGAAATAGCAACATTTCAGCATTATAAAACAAATGCACCAACTTTCATACTCAAATTGGAAGAGAAGGGCATGAATGTGTCTGGGAAAGAGACAGAAAAGGGAGACAGAAGGGCTGGAGAAAAATCATAGGACTGGAAGGGACCTTGAGAGGTCATTTAGGTCTACACTTACAGCAGGACTAAGTATTTTCTAGACCATCCCTGATGGGTGTTTGTCTAATCTGCTCTTAAAAATCTCCAATGATGGAGATTCTATAACCTCCCTACGGAATTTATTCCAATGCTTAATTACCAACAGGAAGCTTTTCCTACTATCCAACCTAAACCACCCTTGTTGCAATTTAAGTCCACTGTTTCTTGTCCTATCCTCAGAGGTTAAGGAGAACAATTTTTCTCCTGCCTCCTTGTAACACACTTCTATGTACTTGAATGATGACTGCCCGGAGGTGCGAGGAACCGTCATCTGACATGTAACCAGGTCCCTGAAATAAATCTTTCTAGCATACTTAACTGTTGGAGGGCATCTGGAATATCACACATTCAAAAATACATTATATGTACTAATCTAATTTTTTTTTTGGCAGTGGAGTGGATTCTTCCTGTACAGCAATGTAATCACTGTCAGGAATCAACTTTATCTTTTCCCACAATTCCATTTAAGGCAAAAGCCCCATTAATTGGTCCCAAAAAGAAGCATGGTAGTGAAAATTAACTTTTTTTGTAATATGAATAGGGTATTAGATTTCTTTTCTCTCACATTATCTCCATAATCTCACAATTCTAATTTTCCCTTTGTAGCATTTAACTTAAAGCAACCATAAAAAGGAATGTTGTGTTAAAACAATTCCCTTCAGATAGATTAAGTATTGTAAGATCGCATGAATGCTGATTCGCAAACCCACCCAGAAGAGCTCAACTAAGCAGACACATTTTTAACCAAACTGAACATTCAGTACAGTAAGAAGAGTGACAATATTAAGCTTTAAAATGTTTGAAAGGGTTTTGATTAGATCCTTGCCACCCAACCTGAACCCAATGGAATCCGACTGCCAGTGTTGCGTTTGGGTCAGTTGGGGTGTAATCTGTATAGCATACATTCAGGCTCGACTCGGGTTGATTAGTAACTTATCACTGAGTGTGCTGACTACACAATTCATAGGAGGTGAAAGTTAACTTTGAATGTGAGGACTAAGGTGCATACTAGGAAGCAGCGGGAGGCCTCAGGCAGAAGGAGAGAGGAGCAGGGGGAGTTAGGGAGTAGTGGGGGGAGCTGGGAGAGAGATAAGGACAGTGGGAGAGCTCGCAAAGTCCAGGAGCAGGAGGTGACACCTGCCTGGCAGTGCCCTTCCAGTCCCTTCCTCCCCATCACTTGTGCCTGGCTCCTGTTCCACACCGGGGGACTCCTCTGTCTGCGTGGCCCTGTTGCAGCCTCCTGGCTCCCTCCACGCTGACCTGCCACTAAGTGCCCCTCACCCAGATCTGTCACCAGCACCTGACCTGGGATTGGCTCCCCACACCAGGCACTGGTATCAAGGTCCTGCTTCCCATAGTTCCTACTCCCTGGTCTGATCCTGGCCATACTTCAGTCCCTCCAGGTCCCAGTCTTGCTTCCGCCCTGACAGGTATGATGCATGACGGCAGAAACATAGATCAGCCCCCACAATATTTTCATTGCGGGGAGCTAGCTTATTCACCACCATCCCCAAGTGCTGCCACCCAAATGCTCTTGTTTGCAATTTTAAGCCAGTGAGTCCTTCCTGACTTTTTTCATTTTTTTCCTCAGGTCAGGTAGGAAAACAATTTGACACTCTTGGGATCAGGTCAGATTGGTTGTGGTCTAGTTGGGTTGGTTCAGGCTTTAAAATTAGGTGTGAGTAGACCTTTCCTATTCATCAGTTCCTAACCCTCCAGTGAAAGACATCTCAGTCACAATAAAAGGCTGCATTGAGTTCTCAAGACTTCTTTTCTGATCATCAGCTCATTAGAGATACTATAAAGTCTTCCACTAACAGAACAGGAATCAAACCGGACTGTAAATCTATAAAAATATGAACTTAAATCTATTATTTTTGTTTAATAATTTATATATGTAAAATATTATATAGTTATGTCATTATACAAAGCACAATAATATAAAGGTCAGTAGTATACAAAATATCTTTATGCAGAATATATACACTACCATATTCTTCCACTTAATTTTTGTATAGCATCACTTATTCAAAAATATGCGTTTTTCACATGACTAGAGAATATAAATTAAAATATAAGTAATCTGTGTAGATTACAGCAGTACCTGTAGATTTGATGGTTTAGGGATTCAAGTGCCAAGCACTGGGAAGAATGATACAGGACAAGGAAAATGGAAAGCTCACAAAACAAGAATAGCACTGATTCGTTTTTGAGAAGTCTGTGTGTCGGAACACCTCACTTCACTGTAACCTGATGTCAAGTGTTTAATTTTGTATTGAAGAATCATGAATTTGATTCTGAATTTCACCCATTGTTCCCCCACATCCTGCTCATATTTTCAGAAAGGCAACTTGGGTCCCCAATCCTACAAATACTTATGCACTTGTTTAAAATGTATGCATGTGACCATTCCAACATGTGTAAAGTCAAACAGGTACATATGTGGTTGCAGGATTGGGACTTTGGTGTTGCTTGAGAACTTCAAGAAAAATTCTCTGATCTACAACAAGATAGTGTTTTTCTTTCTGTATCTAAAAAATAAGGTGATCAGATTGCACTCTGACTTCCAGGTTATTCATTGTTTTGAATATTAATTAAGAACATTACACAAAAAACCCAGTTCTCCTTATTTTCTGCTTTTTACTTGGTCTACAAGTGATTGGAAGCAAGTGCAGTGTCTTCCTCTAGTACATGCCACCTATCTGACCACAACACTCCCCCACCATGGAACAGATAGGCCAGTCGGTGCTTTTGTTTCCAGATGAGAAAGTTGACAGTTGTTTTTTTATGGGAACTGTAACAACTATCTGTGTTTTAAAGCATTTTTAGTTCTTTGAATTGCTCATATTTAAAGGTTATGCACTTTTAAACCGGTTAGTAATTGTTGCTAGGTTTTGTGTATTTCACTATATAGCCTCTTTTGAAATAGTGATAAACACAATGCTGCAACACACAGTGGAGCTTTTTCAATTTAATATATTGAACTGTTCAGCATCTCTGTGTTTCTGTTCTCAGGTAATCTTTTTAATAAACACCTGGTTAAGAAAAATTAGCTTCAAGAGAACTGAATTGTAGTTTCAAGAGGGGAGGTAAGATGAGGAAACTGATATCACAGCAGGGTACTGCTTTGGGAAGGGGGGAAGATCCAAGGAAAATGATCAGTTGAAAACTGTATTTCAGTCTAACAATTTTCATTTCCTGTAGTTACAAACACCACCTAAAATTACTACAACTAAAATAAATTGTGAAATAATGCACATTGGAGGCAGACACATGAGCTATGCATACACCTTGTACAGTTCTCTTAATTGGATCAGCTCAGGAGAGGGACTTGGTAATCATTGTGGCCAGCTCAATGAAAACCTCTGCTCAATGTGCAGCTGTGATCAAAAAAGCTAACAAGGTGTTATATAGTTCATAAAACATGGAATTAAAAAACAATAGGGAACATACATTATAATGTCATCATATAAATCAATGGTACACCCTCATCCAGAATGCTGTGTGCTGTTCTGATCACCCTACCACAAAAAAAGATACAGCGAAATTAGAGGGGATTCAGAGAAAAGCAAATAAAATGATAAGGAGAGTGGAAAAACTCATTTGAAGAGAGATTGAAAAGACTGGGATTGTTTACTCTGGGAAAGAGATGAATAAGAGACGACATGATAAAAGTATATAAAATAATTAAAAGTATAGAGAAGGTAGCTCTGGAGGGTCTGTTCTTCCTGTTTAAACAACACAAGAACAGAACATTCAATGAAACTGAAAGGTAGCATAGTCAGAACTGATAAAGGGATATACTAGATCACTCAATGTGTAATTAGACTGCAGAACTCATTGCCACGGGATGTCATTGAGTTCGAGATTCAAAAAGGGACGAGACATTTCTATGGATAAGAAGAATGTCCAGGGTCATAATAGTTAATTAATTTGGAAAAGGATATGAAACCTCATGCTTCAGTATTTAAAACAATCTAACTATTTGGGGTTAGGATGGGATCTTCCTGGGGGCAGATTGTACCATATCTATCTGCTGTGAAGTTCTTGCACTTTACTCTGAAACACCAGGTGCTGTCCAATGTTATAGACAGACTGGTGAACTGGATGGACCACAAATCTGATCCAGTCTGGCAACTCCTACCTTCCTATGTACTTTATGCATTTTGCCGCACTTTCTGCAGTAATTTCACTGTTACCCCTGTACAGCCAATTAGTCATTTGGTCCTTTGCTGAAAAAGGCCCACTATAAATAGCAAATCACAAGTAGAGAGAAGAAAAATCCTTACCATCTATTTTGAAAAGCATCTGGACACACTAGCTCACACTATACCAGCAACTGGATTGTTTAAATTAGTCTGTTTAAAAAAAATCAGGCCGAAAGCACCTTTCCTTTCACTCTAACTGGGGCCGCTTTTCTCTCTCACGAAGGAAGTGATGGAGACAGGTGGAAGTGCCCCATATAAGAAGTCTCCCCCCAATGGTTGTGTCTTCTGTGAAACAACTTGATTCTCTAAAGAAATTGGGTTTCCCCTTACACAGCAAACGGGCCCCCTGCCTCCTACCCGTCCACACTTCTGAAAGAGGCTCTGTTCAGTAAGAAGTGACTCTCTGGAATGACAGCTGTATCTCCCTGCCCCTGAGAGCCTGGACACTATATTTAGGTCGCTTCCCCAGGCTCCTTCTTCCCAGCACTGGGGGGACAGCAGCTGCGCGCTTCACTCACAGCCTGGTTAAACCCCAGCAGCAGCAGCAGCGAACTTCATCATTTCAAGTCCAGCGGCAGGAAGAAACGCGCACGCGGGAGAGAAGAAAGCAGCGACAGTCCGCGAAGGCTTGTTTGTGCACACGCAACGCCGGGCACGTCTAGCAAGAATCCTCTCCAACCGCATGGACGCGCTTCATCAGTCCCTACCGCTGCACGAGCAGGACCCCGTCATCTCCCTCCCACCCCTCCCCAAATACCCTGCTGCACTAGCCGGACACCCCCCCCCATCTCCTTTCCAAAATACCCTGCTGCAAAAGCAGGCCCCCCCCCAAACACCGGGCCGCACTAGCAGCCCCTCAATCTCCTCTCCAAAAAGACCCTTCCGCACTAGCAGCCCCCCCCCAAATCTCCCCCAAATACCCTGCCACACTAGCAGCCCCCCCCCAAATCTCCTCCCCCAGTACCCTGCCGCACTGGCAGAAGCCGCTCCTGCACTGCCGGGCCCCGGCCCCAGCCAGCCGGGCCGCACCTGAGCTCCAGCTGGTCCAGGGTCTGCAGCAGGCGGCCGGAGCAGTCGGCCATGGAGGTGGAGCGGTAGAAGTGCCCGCGGGGCTGCCCCTCGCTGGCCTTAGCGCTGCTGATCCTGGCCTGGGCCATGGCGCTCCCGGGGCTCAGCACCGAGCCGGGGCTGCGGCTGCTGCTGGCGGCGGCTCCGCCTCCCGCTGCCCCTGTCCCCCCCAGAGCCCCGCCGGCGAGCCCCGCCCATCGCCAAAGAAGGAGACCGGCCACCGCGGGGTGGGGCAGAGACTCCCGCATCACACCCCCTGTGATGTGAGCTAGCCAGTCACCTGGGGGGGGAGTTGCCTCTCTGCCCCCTGCTGGGAGGGTGGGAGACCGACCGCGGAGCTGCCCCACTGCATCCACCCCCTGTGGGGGCAGGGCGGCTTTACCGATGGGAGGGACCCAGCAGCACTCCCCAGCCGTGAGGAGCCTGGCGGACTCCCCACACCGCCTCCTGCAGACGGACGGGACAGGTACCCCGCTGGGGGATTCACCCCATTGCCCCCCTGGGATAACTCCACCCTATCGGGTGACTGAGGATAACCCCACTGCCTCCCCATGGGGACAAGGCAGAGACTGGCGCCATGGGCGACTGGGATGGGCTCTAGCCCAGTGATGCACTGTGGGGTGGGAGGGTGGACATAGGCCCACCCTGCTGCTGCTGCAGAGTTGAGGGCAGACTGGTCCCTCTGCTGGGGGCAGGGGGTGAGGAGCCAGGCTCACTGCACTGCAGCACAAGGAGAAGACTGTCCCATACTCCCTAATCCTGGGGGATTCTTCCAGCAGCTTCCACACTGGGTCCCATCTGCAGCAGAAACACATAGCTCATTATCCTGTGCAGTTACTGCCCCAGGGAGGGGCAGGAAGCAAGGTGTCTGGTGATTGACTATTACTAAGGTGAGGGTAACACAAGGAGAATGCAAAGTTTTTGTCTCTTTCTGCTATTGCAGGTACTTTTGGTCCAGCTAGTGTTAGTCCTAACTCTGACACATCTTACACTGTCTTCTGGCTGCTTACCCTACAAAAATGCTGTCTCTCTCTCTCTCTCTCTCTCTCTGTTTGATGGTTTTCTGCACTATATAGCAGCACTTCTGGTCCTCTCGGCTCCCTCCCCCAGCCACGGAGGCAGCCAGGCCAACCTGACATGGTACATTGCCAAAGGATGAGGCTATTGCCTCCCCCCGCATCCCAAGCCCCTCCTCTGTCTCCCACTGGGACAAAATCCCAACAGGAGATAGGACAGAGACTCACCCCACTGCCCCAGAAGCTTTCTTCCCTTTTCTGCAGTGCAGAAACTTCTCAGCTGTGCTCTTTGCTATCTCCATGTCTGAAGCAACAGGAATCAAAACAAAAGGGCCAAATCCTGGTCCCAGTGAAGTCAGTGGGAGTTTCCTCATTGATTTTTGGTGGATCAGAATTTGACCCAGAATAGCATAAGGCTTCCAGTGACATCCCCAATACCTTTGCTGCTTGTGTTGGGCTGGGTCAGGGCTTCCCAGACTGATTTTAAATTATTTTACCAAGGAACAGAATGAGTTCTGGAGATATATATATATATTTTTTTTTTGGGGGGGGGGGGAGCTCTGCCAAAAAGGTCAGCTGGAGAAACAAGATCAGGCATCTGAAGGAGCAGAGGAGAAATGGAGGGGGTGGGAGTAGGGAGACTTTAAAAACCTCAAACTCTGACACAAGAGGAGAAGCTTGGAAGGAGAAAGAAAGAAAAGCGCCAGAGTGTTTGATGCCAGCTGAGAGAGAACCTCAAACTGTACTCCAGAAACAGACTTTATACTATCTTGAGGCACTTTTACTGACATAATAAATCTTTCAGATTCTAATTCTTAAGGGCCATGTCACCCTGTTGGTTAGCTACACCGGAGAAGCATTATTATTACTAAGCATTTCAGACCAAGATAGAACAAAAAGGGCCTGGGAAAGGCACCATCCTTAATAATCTATTATGTGGTGGTATAACCTATGCTTGCTTGGTATGGCACTCTTTCCCCCTCTATTGACAGCTAAACCTGCTAGAGATAGATGAGCCTGCTACAACCTTGCTAGTGCATTAAGCTCCAGTGGTCCCTGGTTTGATCACTGCCAACTGGGTCTGTTATTGTTACAGTAGCATTCATAGTTCGGTGGATTAGGAGCCAGGAAACACAAATTCTAATCCCAACTAAACCCCTGAGACTTTGATTTAACTTCTCTGAGTTTCCCCGTCTGTAAAATGGGGGTACTCAGTGATACTTATCTACTTCACAGAGACAGTATGGATTAATATTTGTAAGTCACAGTATATTTACACTATACACCACATAGCCATATCTTGGCTCCACTGTAGCACTTACAAGACAGGTGGCAGCTGAAGTGGGCAGGAATCAGGGAAAACCACTTCTGGAAAATTAATATTTGACTGAGGAAACTAATTTGAAAGACCCATATGTACACTTCAGTTCCTGCAGTACCAGTGGTGCTTGTAACTCAAGCTACATACAGGGCTCATTTGCCATTACTTTGTGTCTATGGAATATCCAGGGCAACCAGGGCTTGAAAACAAAGTTCTCAGTAGGGGAACCCACCTACTCATTACTAAAAGCAAATTTGGGCAAATACTACTTGGCCTTCCCTGCCAAACCAACTTTTGGCATTCAAACAATGGGTTTTGTGTTACACACGGATGGGGTTTTCAGTATTCACAGTTGAATGAGCCAAAATAACTATTTGTTCAGGCTTGTCTATTCAGAAAGACATCATGTCCCAAGCTGTCTTGGTTTAAAGTTAAACTATTGAGACATCCCTTCACTAATTTTTTCCTGTGTTAAATTAATTGTCCTAGTTTCTTATATACAACAGGACCATTAAGACACTTTGTCCCCTTCTTTTCTACTACTTACTTATTGAGCTTTGTACTAACTAAATAAAAGAGCACTCATCCCAGGCACTAGGTGTCTTTGACACACACACTTAAAAATACAACTCATACATAACAAACTCAAGCAATTAACTTTCTGAGGGCACTACTCTAGCATAGTAAAAATAACCACAATCTACAACAATCAAATCCCTGTTGGAGTCATTACTCGTCTCCCAACTCCCTACTAGTCATGTGCCCTAAAAGTTAAACTCCAGCTGTTACAGACTACAGTCAAGATGGGAGGGAAGTTCCACAGCTGTGGGGCCCTAGCAGTAAATGCCAGCAGCCCTTTTTTCTTTTTTTATACCAATGGCATTTTAGCTCAGATGTCTACTCTGATCATAACTGTGGCAACGTCTCATGAGGAAAGAGGTGGTAGCTCAGTTGTCCCAAGCCATACAGGCCTTCATATGACAAACCAACCTTAAAATCAGTCAAAAAAAATAGGCAGCCAGTTCAGCTCATAGAGCACAGGTTCTATACATGCAATAAAATGACATACTGAGTAACAACTGAGCCTCTGAATTCTCACCAGCTGCATTTACCAGATAGATTTAAGATGTAGCCCCTTGCAGAACTCCAAAGAAATGATGTAGCAAGGAAAGCAACTTGCAGAAGATATTTTTACACTCTCTTTATTGTTTTTCCAACCTCATTTGTTGTTCTGACATTCTCTTTTTCTGTCCACTGAGCATGTAAGTTACATTCATTTTGCCAACATACCAAATAAGAACATAAGAATAGCCATATAGTCCATCTAGCCCAGTATCCTGTCTTCTGATAATGGCCAATACCAGGTGCTTCAGAAGGAATGACTAGAACAGGCAATGATCAAATGATCAATCCTGTTGTCCACTCCCAGCTTCTGGCAATCAGAGGTTAGGAACACTCAGAGATGGGAGTGCATCCTTAACCATCTTGGCTAATCACCACTATCTTTCATGAACTTATCTAGTTCTTTTTTTCACTCTGTTATAGTCTTGGCCTTCAAGCAACATTCCCTGGCAATGAGTTCCACAGGTTGACTGTGTTTTGTGTGAAGTATCTCCTTTTGTTTGTTTTAAACTTGCTGCCTGTTAATTTCATTTGGTGACTCCTGGTTCTCGTGTTGTTTGAAAGACTAAACAATACTTCTTTTTCATTTACTCCACACCAGTCACAATTTTATAGACCTCTATTATATCCCTTCTTAGTTGTCTCTTTTCCAAGCTGAAAAGTCCCAGTCTTTTTAATTGCTCCTCATACGGAAGCTGTTTCATACCCTTAATCATTTTTGTTGCCCTTTTCTGTACCTTTTCCATTTCTAATATATCTTTTTTGAGATGGGTTGGCCAGAATGGCAAACAGTATTTCAAGTGTGGGTGTATGATAGATTTATATAGTGGCATTATGATGTTTTTCTGTCTAATTATCTATCCCTTTCCTAATGGTTCCTAACATGGTTAGTTTTTTTGACTATCACTGCACATTGAGCAGATGTTTTCAGAGAAAACTGACTCCAAGTTCTCTTTCTTGTGTGTTAACTGCTAATTTAGACTCCATCATTTTGTATGTATAGTTGGAATTGTTTTCCAATGTGCGTTATTTTGCATTTATCAACATTGAATTTGATCTGCCATTTTGTTGCCCACTCACCCAGCTTAGTGAGATCCCTTTGTAAGTTTTTGCAGTCTGTTTTGGACTTAACTATCTTGAGTAAATTTTGTATTGTCTGCAAATTTTGACACCTCATTATTTATCTGCTTTTCCAGATCATTTATGAATATGTTGAACAGCTCTGGTCCAAGTATAGATACCTAGGGGACACTAGTATTTACCTCTCTCCATTCTGAAAACTGACCTTTTATTCCTACCCTTTGTTTCCTATCTTTCAACCAGTTACTGATCCATGAGAGGACCTTCCCTCTTGTCCCATGACTGCTTACTTTGCTTAAAAGCCTTTGGTGAGGGACCTTGTCAAGGGCTTTCTGAAAGTCCAAGTACACTGTATCACCCTTATCCACATGTTTGTTGACCCCTCTCAAATAATTGTAATAGATTGGTGAGGAATGATTTCCCTTTACAAAAGCTGGGTTGACTCTTTTGCAACAAATCTATGTGTATGATAATTCTGTTCTTTACTATACTTTCAGCCAATTTGAAAGGTTCTGAAATTAGGTTCACCAGTCTGTAATGGCCAGGATTGCCTCTGGAGCCTTTTAAAAAAATGGGTGTCACATTAACTATCCTCCAGTCATTTGGTACAAAAGCAGATTTAAATGATAGGATACATACCACAGTTAGTAGTTCTGCAATTTCATATTTGAGTTCCTTCATAACTCTTGAGTGAATATCATCTGATCCTGGTGACTTATTACTGTTTAATTTATCAGTTTGTTCTAAAACCTCCTCTCTTACCTCAATCTGGGACAGTCCCTCAGATTGGTCACCTAAAAAGAACAGCTCAGATGTGGGAATCTCCCTCACATCCTCTACAGTGAAGACACATGTAGAGAATTCATTTAATTTCTCCGCAATAGCCTTATCTTTCTTGAGTGTTTCTTTATTGTCCATAGATTGCCAAACTAGTACAAAACACACCACTTTTCATCTATTTTCTGACTAACGCCTGTTGTATAACCTTCACCGCCATTGGATATGACCATTGGATATAACTGAATTTTAATTCCTGCGAGGAATATTGAAGAAAACTAGGGTCAGTTCAGAAATGTCAAGGAAAAGTAGATAGAAAGTAGACTAAGAACAGATTCTCTTGATTAATTTAGAGCTTGTCTATATGAAGCTAGTTTGCAGCAAACTGACTGGGGTGTCAATCTACCCTGCACCAGCATGCCACGCACTAACTGTCCATGTGAAACCATGTAGAAGTTCCTTAGTGTTCTTTAATCAAGCCCACTTTGAAACAGGACCAGATCAAAGCATGTTGAGGAACTGTTAATGCATGTCAGCAAGGTCCGCCCCAATAGTTAGTGCACTGTCCACTACTGTGGGGTAGATCTGTGGTAGATGCACAGTAACTATTCGTGTAGAGAAGGTCTTAGCGACAAAGGGCCTTAGTTTCAGGTTCAGCTCCCTCTGTTTTGTTTCTATATTAAATGAACTGTAAAACAGTGATCCATCCCATCGTGAAATTATAGCAGTTACTGTAAATATTTCTGATAGCATGCAAGGGTGATGGAAGACTTTCCTTTTATGAAAGGAAATATGTTGTGACCTCATAGTTCTGTAAACTTAACCATATACGGTAAAGATTAGAAGGGCCTACATGTTGCACAGTATTTATCACATAGACCCATCTATAGGGGTTTCTCCTCAGACTCCAAAAGGATCTGAGCCCTATAGGTAGCTATGGTACTTATGCCTGACCATGTAAAGAAGTTGATACAATTAATCCTATTTGCTACTTACTGTACACAGCTATTACATATGAGGCAGATAATTCACAATTAAACTAAGACCACTGCCTCTCTTCTATGGATATTTTTTAATCTTTACAAAAGCACCCAGAAGGGGACTAAGCTTTAGTGGCCATAGCAAGTTCCATAACAATTACACTGACTTATTTGGCCTGTTATTGTTTCTTTGCAGCTGACAGATAGAGAAATGTGTATGACCAAAGAAAAGTGTGCCACAAACAAAAATTGAACACCAAAAGGTAAAGAACTAGTAGCAGGGATTTAAGTCGCAGAAACTAAGTTAATACACACCAATGCAAATGTGGATTTCTCATCTAAATGCTGCAAAACATCTGGCATCACTAATTTTCTTGGACATTATCTACTATACCTATGCGAATGCTACACTAATGTTACATTGAAAGGCAGAAAACACCTATTTGAATGTTACAACATTAAAATGAAAGGTAGCAATTGTCCAGCCAGATGTGTGGGGGATTTTTTTCTTTTTAAATAGCTATGTGAAAAAGCATACAAAATGATTCATTTCTCACGCCCTCAGAATATTTGTAATAAATGCTAATCTTGTAAGTAAATGTCTGATGAACAAATCATTTGCACTGCTTTATGTTACAAAGAGAAAAGGGCACTCAAAATTCTTTCACCACATGAGTTGCCACCACAGTTGCAGATCTAGGCCTTTCAATGAAGGGTGTCTGCATTTAATCTGAGTCAGCTAACTGAGATTTATCAAACAATCCGCTAGAAGCAATAAATTCTGAATCAGATAGATTACAGGACACCTTGTTCTGATTGGAGAATAAAGCAGAGTCCCTTGATATGAAAGTGAATAATCTGGACACACATATTTTGTTGTTTTGAGACTCCATACTTTTGAGAATGGAAGAGCAGGGAGATTATGCTGAAGGATGTGGTAACTGAGATATTTGGAGTGAGGCAAGGCACTCAATGAGAGCCATTTAGAGATCCTGGAACCCAGGGGCAGAAATCAGAATAGCCATACTTCTGGACAGTCTTTGTAACATACACAGCTGCCCTAATTATTAGAGCCTAATTGACTAGGTAAAGAATAGAACCACATGCAGCTAATGAGGAAAGATTGTCCAGATGTTTGGACACTGAGATTTGAGACAACAGGGTCCAATTCTCAACTATGCTACAGATATGCTGTGTGACTCTCGGCAAGTCACTTAGCCTTCTGTGTCTCAGGTACCATCTGTAAATTGGGAAAAATAGTTTTTACCTACCCATAGGAATGTTGTGAGGATAAATGTTTTCTTCAGTGAAAGATTAAGGGGCACTGGGATTCTGTGGTGCTGCATGCCATATAAGTAGATATATGTAGGCTTTGAAGAAAGACTATTTATAGCTATGTAGAAATGGTTGCTGGAATTTTCTGAGGTTTGCTGCAGGTTTTGTTTTTGTTCTATTATTTTAAATAATGTCAAAAGGCACTCACAGTAGCGCAGAGACACCTTTTATATGTTTAAAAGAAGTTCTAGGCAACCAGATATAACCCATCTTTATATTTACTGCAGCATTTCCAGACGTGAGGGATAAAGAAAGCAAGTCAGCAGCTGCCCAGAAACCAAGGTATCTGACTCTGGCAGAGAACAAACAGATTGGGTACTTGGTCTTATCCATAGCTATGACCTAGAAGGGGAACAGAGTGTCTGAGCTGAAGCAAGCTTTCATACTGCTCTATGCAGTATACTCTCATATATGTATATGTATATACTCTCATGTATGTAAGAGAGCACTATGATTGCTCTGAGCTCCAGTATGAAACGGGAGATAAGCCAGTTGAGAGTCTCTGGGTTAAGCTTAGAAGCAAGAACAATAAGGGTGATGTCGTGGTGGGTGTGTGTTATAGACCACCAGACCAAGAGGACGAGGTACATGAGGCTTTCTTCAGTCAACTAGGGAAAGTTTCCAGTTCACAGGACCTGATTCTCATGGGGGACTTCAATCACCCTGACATCTGCTGGAAGAACAATACAGCAGAGCACAAACAATCCAGGAAGTTTTTGGATAGTGTTGCAGACAACTTCCTCGTGCAAGTGCTGGAGCAACCAACTAGGGGCCATGCTTCTCTTGACCTGCTGCTCACAAACAGGGCAGATTTAGTAGGGGAAATAGAAGTGGGTGGCAACCTAGGCAGCAGTGACCATGAGATGGTCGAGTTCAGGATCCTGACAAAAGAAAGAAAGAAGAACATCAGAATATGGACCACAGACTTCAGAAAAGCAGACTTTTGACTCCCTCAAGGAGCTGATGGGCAGAATCCCCTGGGAGGCTAATATGAGGGGGAAAGGAATCGAAGAGAGCTGGCTGTATTTTAAAGAAACCTTATTGAGGGCACAGGAACAAATCATCCCGATGTGCAGAAAGAATAGCAAATATGGTAGGTGTCCAGCTTGGCTTAACAAAGAAGTCTTTGGTGAACTTAAACACAAAAAAGAAGCTTACAATAAGTGGAAGCTTGGTCAGATGACTAGGAAGGATTATAAAAATACTGCTCAAACATGCAGGAATGAAATCAGAAAGGCCAAAGCACAGAGTTGCAGCTAGCAAGGGACGTGAAGGGGAACAAGAAGGGTTTCTACAGATATGTTACCAACAAGAGGAAGATTAGAGAAAGTGTGGGCCCCTTACAGAATGGGGGAGGCAACTTAGTGACAAAGGATGTGGAGAAAGCTGAGGTACTAAATGCCTTTTTTGCCTCTGTCTTCACAGACAAGGTCAGCTCCCAGACTGCTGCACTAGGCGGCACAGCATGGGAAGGAGGTGAACATCCCTCAGTGCTGAAGGAACAGGTCCAGGACTATTTAGAAAGATTGGACATACACAAGTCCATGGGGCCAGATGCAATGCACCCCAGGGTGCTGAGGGAGTTGGCTGATGTGATTTCAGAGCCATTGGCTATTATCTTTGAAAGCTCGTGGCAATTGGGGGAGGTCCCTGATGACTGGAAAAAAGCAAATATAGTGCCCATCTTCAAGAAAGGGAAAAAAAGAGGATCCAGGGAACTACAGATCTGCCAGTCTCACCTCAATCCCTGGAAAAATCATGGAGCAGATCCTCAAGGAATCCATTTTAAGGCACTTGGAAGAGAGGAAGATGATCAGGAACAGTCAACATGGATTCACCAAGGGAAAGTCATGCCTGACCAACCTGATTGCTTTCTATGAAGAGATGACGGGCTCTGTGGATGTGGGGAAAGCGATGGGCGTGATATACCTTGACTTTAGCAAAGCTTTTGATATGGTCTCTCACAGTATTCTTATCAGCAAGTTAAAGTAGTGTGGGTTGGATGAATGGACTATAAAATGGATAGAGAACTGGCTAAAGCAGAGCTCAACGAGTAGTGATCAATGGCTCCATGTCTAGCTGGCAGCCGGTCACAAGCGGAGTGCCCCAGGGTTCGGTCCTGAGGCCGGTTTTGTTCAACATCTTCATTAATGATCTGGAGGATGAGGTAGATTGCATCCTCAGCAAGTTTGTGGATGACACTAAGCTGGGGGGAGTGGTAGATACCCTGGAAGGTAGGGATAGAATACAGAAGGACCTAAACAAACTGGAGGATTAGGCCGAAAGAAATCTGATGAGCTTCAACAAGGACAAGTGCAGTGTCCTGCACTTAGGACGGAAGAATCCCATGCACAGCTACAGACTGGGGACCAACAAGCTAGGCAGCAGTTCTGCAGAAAAGGACCTAGGGATAACAGTGAATAAGAAGCTGGATATGAGTCAGCAGTATGCCCTGGTTGCCAAGAAAACTAATAGCATATTGGGCTGCATTAGTAGGAGCATTGCCGGCAGATCAAGGGAAGTGATTAGTCCCCTCTATTTGGCATTGGTGAGGCCGCATTTGGAGTATTTTGTCCAGTTTTGGGCCCCCGACTACAAAAAGGATGTGGAGAAGTTGGAGAGAGTCCAGTGGAGGGCAACAAAAATGATTAGGGGGCTGGAGCACAAGACTTAAGGAGAAGCTGAGGGAACTAGGCTTGTTTCGTCTGCAGAAGAGAAGAATGAGGGGGAATTTGATAGTAGCCTTTAACTACCTGAAAGGGGGTTCCAGGGAGGATGGAGCTAGGCTGTTCTCAGTGGTGGCAGATGACACAACAAGGAGCAATGGTCTCAAGTTGCAGTGGGGGTGGTCTAGGTTGGACATTAGGAAAAAGTTTTTCACTAGGAGGGTGGTGAAGCACTGGAATGGGTTACCTAGGGAGGTGGTGGAATCTCCATCTTTAGAGGTTTTTAAGCTGCGGCTTGACAAAACCCTGGCTGGGATGATTTAGCTGAGGTTAGTCCTGCTTTGAGCAGGGGGTGGGACTAGATGACCTCCTGAGGTCCCTTCCAACTCTGATTCTATATATCCAAAACCCTATTATCCAAATTCCTTCCAGATAACATGGACGTTTGGAAAACAGAGCAGCCAGGAATCTGAGGAGGACGAGGATGAGCCCCTGGCTGCAGAGAGGCCACCTTTCTGCTGAATGGCTCCTACAACAGTGCCGGAAGCGCCGCTGTCATGGGAGTGTGAGAGAGGGGCCATGATACCAGAGCTGCAGAGGGCTCCCTGTGCTTCTGCACAACCAGTGATGCCCAATTCCCACAGCTGCAATGTGCAGAGAAGGCTCTGATCCTGGTGGGGCACAGCAGAGTCCTGGCCAGGGGTGTCTGTTTTGGTCCACAGGAATCAGGTGTTACTGGCCCTGCAGTAGCACAGGGAGCCTTCAGCAGCAATGCCGTAATGAAACTGAGTGAATGGGGCAGAGTAGATAGCCCAGCCAGGAATGCAAGGAGGAGGACAAGTTCCTGGCCAGGGGGTAGGCCACCATGCTGCTGAATATCTCCTGCCCTCTTGATTCTCCGAACTCCTGATTATCCCAATAAAATCTGTTTCCCCTCATGTTATCTGGATAATCAGGAATACACTGTAGTTAGAATGGGACTTTCAGCCTAAAATAATTTTATAAACCATTATCTTTTTAGTTTGAAAAGCTCTTTGGGATGAAAGGCCTCCTTTGAATTTATTGATTATGAAAGCTTGTTTGTTAAGACCCTTTGTTCCTCTGGTGACTGAGTCTGGAGTTGAGGAGATTGAGTAGCAGTGCCCCAAACCAGCTTTAAATCTTAAGTGGCACTTCCCTCAGATGGGAAATGCAAATGCAGATCTAAATGTGACTACAGTAAAATGTATCTTCTCTTCTTTCCCAGCATAATAAAGGCTAATGTAGTAGGAACATTCTACTTACATTATTGTCACAGTCAGATAGTTTTTTTCCAAAAGTAGTGAAAGCCCTTCCCGAAATGCTTACCAGGGTTCAAATGAGTTGCATCTTTCAGCTACTCCTATTGTTAAAGAATTGTGAGATTCCTCACTAGCTTCTCTAGATGAGTGGCTTCAGGTTAGCTTTATTTGCAACAGGAATATCAAATATCCAAGACTGAAATCCATGTCACAATAGCATAGCATATTTCTAAAGTTTAAGGAATTACAGCTTTGTGTTATTTATTTTTAATAAGAGTTTACAGTCAGTAAAATTTGGGGTTCTTTTTAAATTCATCTGGCTCATTTTGAGAGAACACATTTCTGTATATGATGTATTTAGATTTACACCAGTGACAGGGAAGCTATCAAGTGCTTATGCAAAAATCAAATGCTGATATGGTATTTTATTTCACTAAACTTTCATTCCAATTCATCTACATCTATAATCAACAGAAGCTAGATAAATTGGGTAAAGCCAGCTGGCTTGCACGGATATTTATGGCAGAAAGAAGAGGATTGAAACGCTTGAGAATGGAAAAGCTAAAGAAGTATTTCTCTTAAAAATTACGGACAACATACAAAACAATTAACATTTTTAATCATAGTCAAATATTGAAACTCCACCTCTTTAAAAACAACAAATGCATGTTATAAAGAGGGTGGAATACAGGAAGTACTTGCCTGTTTTAATTATTTCATTTTTTCCTCAAACAAAGAGGGATTTTTGCAAGCAAACAATTTTTGCTTCAGGGTTTTTATTTACAAACTTTGCTCCAGTCTTAAACAAGACAAAGGATACAGCTGATTAAATTTTTAAAACCAACTAGCATAACAAGCTCTCACACACAAATTAAAATATGCACATTTATAAAAAATAAAAGTACAGATAACAGTAATCAACTGTACATCCTGCAATTTACAAATATGTGGACATACCCCTGCGCTCATGTGGAGTGAAGCTTTGTGCAGACACAAGGGTGAGCCCATGAATCGTAAGTTGCCGACCTGAGAACTAAGCATCTCTTTATAAATGATCAGCTAGGCAAGGTGGTCTGAGATAATTAAGGTTTACCTTTTTTATCTGTTGCAAAGGGTACACTGAAAAAGTAAATCAGGAGAATGACATTTTTACAATGGAAGAATTAAATAAAAGATCCTTTAAAGACACACCACATTTATAATATCAGCCTACTTCAAGTTATATGACTATATTAGAGCAAGAAATTAACTTAAAATCAGTTATGAATCATTAGAAAAGAAATGTGTAAGGCTTTTAACAATTTATTTTCCTTTGTCATATACAGTATGTTGCGACATATATCCATAAGCTCAATTTGTCAATTTAGCTGCATGACACAATCAGCAACATATTAGATTACACGTTTAGTTATTAATGGAATAAACATGTTTTAAAGCAGTATTTTCTGACCCTTTGTTAATGGATGAACAAGCTTCTACTTCTGTAAGCAGCTCTGATTGCATGCTATTAGCGTACAGGAGTATCTTCATTTACATTTCCTCCAGGCTTCGTTTGATAGCTTCTTCCAATTCCACATCTTCCTCTAAGTAAAAAAGATTAGAGTTTCAAATTATGATGGGCAAAAAACTAATATACATACTTATGTTAATATCATTGAACTGTGGAGTAGTTAGAGCTTTAAAATTATTGTGTGCAATCACTGTCAATCGAGGATAGAGTACAAAAAGGTGAGTAAATTACAAAATACATCATTTTCTTGTTATACCTCATGCACCTATTCATAATTCCAAAATATGAGAACAGCCTTTCACTGGATCACACTAATCCTCATGTCAGGACATTTTTAGTTAAGTATAACTATCTAGGTATTTCTCATGAATGATATCAGACAAAGTATACGGAGAGGAAACTAAAACAAAATATTTTTTAAAAATTTGAAGACCCATAAAACAGACCAGCTTTGATCTGATTCAGCCCAGTTCCTAGTTGACAAGTATTGTAATCACAAGATTTATAATCTTAGTTGACACCATTGTTACAAGCCTCATCAGAGAGGCCCAGAAACAAGTGGGGATGGACACTGAAATAACTTCCTTGCTCCTAAAGTAGTTCCTCCAGTTCAGAACTGAAACACAGGCAGGGCAGCATTGGAAAACTTACATTCCTATGGCCTATGATTTGGATAAAGAGAAGACATTAGTCTCCAATGCTGCCACTGCAGCACAAAATTCACTAACAGAAAAACTGTGCTTGTGCTAACCCAAGGTAGTTTTAGTACTAGTTAAAATAATAGGTTAATTAATTAAATGACAATATAATTGCTCCTTTGTTTAAGGAGGCCACAGTCAGATTTGCAAGCACATAAAAGGGTGAGATGAAGATTGAATAATTTTTCACAATGATGGAAATCTGATTATTGCAACAAAAAAGGTAATTGAATTACTATAATACAGATTTAAAGTGTTTTAATTTCTATTCTGTCAGGTTCAGGTTCTAACTAAAGCTAATATCTTAGACCCAGCACAATATAGCAGGCCAGGCTATGGAATTGGTTTAATGTCACTGATGGATCATGTGCTGTTGATGGATAGAGGGCAGACATTCACTGTCATCCTCCTGGACCTCCCTTCAGTGCCCAATACTGTTGCTCCATATGATATTGCTCACATCTGAGAAATGTAGCAAGGGTCCAAGGCAATGTGCTAAAATGTGTACTGATGGGAAACTGCACCTTCACTACTAGACCCCTTATCTGTATAGACCCACAAGGATCATTTCTCTCCCACTAAGTGAACTGGTCAGACCTACTAGAAAAATGACTGAGAATGATCAGCGTTCACTAGTCACTCTTTATAGTATGCCCTACACATGAATAGCTGTTGTACCATAGGAAGACAGAATCACACCTCAGAGGATTTTACAATCTTTTTAAATAAAAAGAGCCTATTTCTTGTTCTATCACAGCCCTAAGATCCAGAGTCATTTTCCTACTGATTTTATGTTGTTCTTAGGGTTTGTCTACATGGCAAGCCACGGTGTGACTCTACAGAGCACCAGCTTGCTGTGCAATACGCTAAGCTGTGCTGGGACTTTCAGTGCACTGTAGCAGTGTCTACATGGCGAGCTGCTGCACAGCAAGCTGGTGCACTGGAGAGTCAACCTTGGCTTGCTGTGCACTAACCAGCCGTGTAGACAAGCCCCTAGTTTCTCAAAGGGAAACATTACATAGCCAATGATCAACAAAGTGCAGAATGAACACACAGATTTTGGAACTAAATTAAGAGGAAAGCCAGCTTGACAACCAAATGCTTCCCAGAACTCCATACGCATTTAAATAAGTAATGCTTATATAAGTATTTTTAAAAACAAGTCTAGAATGATGTCCAAGTTAGATTTCAATAACAATGCTTGGTAATATCTGGTAAATCTAATTAAATTATGTGTAGAATAGTTTCAATTAAGTCTTGCTTTGTTCAAGTCTTAGTTATAAAGCTGTCTTATGTTTTTGTTTTTAAACGTTCATTCCTCTTGCTCTCAACAGATGTATCAAACCTTTATGCAACATAGTATTTTGACAGTACATCAGTAAAGCACAGCATAGGATGAACAGCAACAATAAGCATGATAGGAAAAGAATCAAAGTTATTTACAAATAGATAAGGTAAAATATATTAACTCAACCTGTTCATGTATAACTGTGTGAGAATTTACAGCTCTCCTTCAGACTAGTATGCCCAGCTGAGGTACAGCATCTGAACTGATTTATGCTTATGTAGATTAGTGGAAATAGATTTTGAGCCTGACACATGCTTTTCTGGCTAGCATGCAGTTTTTGATTTATACCTCCACACTACGTACTCACTACTCATTAATGTTCAATAAAGCAACTGCAGATACTTAAAATATTTTAGACAGTATTCTTTATAGGACACTTGCAACATAAAATTAAGTTACAAAAGAGTTTCTTGTACATTCTCTATCAAAAGGTATTCTCACAAACACAGAAGAAAAGTGAAATTAAGACTATGTTCCTGTTTCTGGTAAACTCATTTGCATTGTCATTTTAATATCATCATCATCCTCTTCACCGTCAAACTGAAATACACAAACACACATCATATAGTACTTCTGAGAAAGTAACCATCTTTTTTCACTAAGCCTGTAGCATGTTTTGAACTTTCATCCACTTGTCATGATCTAAAGATTAATAGTATAGATTTCTCTGGTAAACCACCACTAATACACATTTAAATTGGGTGACTCAGAAAATCATAAAAAGTTCATTTTCAGTATGTGCCCCCTCCTTTCTCAAAGAAGGGCCAAACATTATCTAGACCATCCCTGATAGATGTCTCTTCAACCTGCTCTTAAAAATTTCCAGTGATGGAGATTCCTCCACCACCTCCCTAGGCAATTTTTCCTGTGCTTAACTACCCTGACATTTAGCAAGTTTTTCCTAATGTCCAACCTAAACGGCCCTTATGGCAATTTAAGCCCATTACCTCTTGTCCTATTCTCAGAGGTCAACGAGAATAATTTTTCTCCCTCCTCCTTCTAGCAACCTTTTATGTATTTGAAAATTTATCATGTTCCCTCTGTCTTCTTTTCTCCAAACTAAAGAAACCCAATTTTTTCAATCTTCCCTCATAGGTCATGTTTTCTAGACCTTTAATCATGTTGTTGCTCTCCTCTGGACTTTCTCCAATTTGTCCATATCTTTCCTGAAATGGGGCACCCAGAACTGGACACAGTAGTCCAGTTGAGGCCTTCTCAGCGTGGAACAGAGTGGAAGAATGACTTCTCGTGTCTTGTTTACAACACTCCTGCTAATACATCCCAGAACAATGTTTTTTCTTTGCAACAGTGTGACACTATTGACTCATATTTAGCTTGTGATCCATTATGACCCCCAGATCTCTTTTCGCAGTCTCTTCCCATTTTGTATATGTGCAACTGATAGTTCCTTCCTAAGTGGAGTACTTTTAATTTGTCCTGACTGAATTTCATCCTATTTACTTCAGACCATTTCTTCAGTTTTTCAAGATCATTTTGAATTTTAATCCTATCCTCCAAAGCACTTGCAACTCCTCCCAGCTTGGTATCATCCACTAACTTTATAAGTGTACTCTCTATGCCATTATCTAAATCATTTCTGAAGATATTGAACAGAAACAGACCCAGGACCAATCCCTGTGGGACCCCACTCAACATATCCTTCCAGCTTGACTGTGAACCACAGATTACTCTCTGGGAATGGTTTTTCAACTAGTTATGCACCCACCTTACAGTAGCTTCATCTAGATTGTATTTCCCTAGTTTGTTTATGAGAAAGTCATGCGAGACAATATCAAAAATCTTTATTAAAGTCAAGATATACCATATCTACCGTTTTCCCTCTACCCACAAGGCTTGTTACCCGGTCAAAAAAAGCTATCAGGTTGGTTTGACATGATTTGCTCTTGATAAATTAACTAATCTCCAAATAAGAGTCAAATGTGACATGGGACATGTCAATATTCTGCCATTCCCAGAGATTCCTTGAAGCATCTCTGATACTGATGATCTGAAGATCAGTTATCACTTGCAAGACATCTAACCAGTGCTGTGGTGCTGAACTGCATGGAAGTAGACTGTTCTGGTGCAGGATTCCCTCTCCCAGCTGGGCAGTCATTTGAGCCTTTGAAATCTATGAGGCCTAAAAAGTTAGCTTCTGAGGAGGCCAGGAGACACCTAAAATGCTTTGCCTAAGAACTGGTAGCTCAAAGTGATAAATAATCTGGCTCTGACCTCAAACTGCATTAATTTTCCCTGGTGCAAATACATTGCAAAGGGCATTTTCCAAGCTTAGTCAATACAGGGGTTAAAGATACTGAGTCAGGTATCTGGTAAAGAACAGGCATGGAAAAGTGCAGATTCTGAAAAGTCATAGAGAGAATCTTGAGACAGTCTGAATGGAACAGAAGAAAGGGAGCGTTCTCTGTGTTAGAAAGACAAATTAACAGCAGTAGGTAGATGTGATGGGGCGACCATCCCACACTAGCAGAGAAGGGGTTAACAGAGCCCAACAGGTCCATATAAAAGGGAGCTGCAGGGCAGAGTAGTTCAGTTGCTGCTGGGAACCCAGGGAATAAGGATTGCCTTCATGGAAGGTGGAGAGAGCAGTAAGCACCTTGGATAGAGCAGTGGCTGGCTCCAGGGATTGAGCAGCTGAGTGCCCGGAGATGAGGGCAAAGAAGGTGCTGGGGCCACATGGAAATGGCCCAGGGAAACAGAGCAGCAGGAGGTTGCTATTTACAGGGTCCCTCGATTGGGGCCTGGGGTAGTGGGCAGGTCCAGGTCCTTCCCATTGGCTACCAGGAAAGTGGTTGTACTGTTGGACAGATATCCCCACCCCAGAAGGGGGAAAAACATGACTACCTAGCCAGAGGGCTGAGTCGAGAAGAGGATGCTGCAGTTCTGGGAGCTGAGAGAGGAGCTGGAAGCAGAAGCAGAGACAGAGTGCTGGGTGCAGACGATGGATGTGAGTGTCGGCCTCAAGCTAATCCCCAGCATGACTAGGAGGCAGCACCAGTCCGGCAATGAGGGCTGAACCTTGTGAGAGTAGGGAACAACCACAAAGTACGAAAAAACCAGAACTTCCTTGAGGGGCAAGCCAAAACTGCAGAATGGGGCTCATCACTTATTAGAGAAAAGAAAATGACAGTTTGGTTCCATAGATTCCAAGATATTAAGCACAGAAGGGACCATTCTGACTTCCTACATAATACAGGCCATTATATTTCACTTGCTATTTCCTGCACTGAGCCCAGCAATTTGCAACTGAACTAGACCATAGCTTTTAGAAGGGGGTAGTCTAGATATAAAGACTTCTAACAAAGAATCCATCTCAGGCCTCGGTAAATACACTGTGATGCCGTTATTATCTTCTCCCTCACAAGCTGATGGGAAAATGATACCTTGCTGATGAGAAAGTTTAATTTGAGAAACTCAGAAATGACCTGTTTCTTATTTTAAATACACAGATTAATAGATTCCAAGGCCAGAAGGGACCATTATGATAATCTAGTCTGACCTCCTGTATAACACAGGCTGGAGAACTTCTAAAAATGATTCCCAGAGCATACCTTTTAGAAAAACCTCCAGTCTTGGTTTAAAAATTGTCAGTGATGGAGAATCCTCCACGATTCTAGATACATTGTTCAATGGTTAATTACTCTCAACATTAAAAAATATTCCTTATTTCCCAGTATGCTTTTGTCTAGCTTCAGGTTCCAGCCACTGGCTTGTATTACTTTTCTTTCTAGACTGAAGAGCCCATTATTAAATGTTTGTACCCCATGTAGATAATTACAGATTGTGATCAAATCACCCCTTATCCTTCTTTTTGTTAAGTTAAACAGATTGAGCTTAAGTCTATCACTATAAGGCATGTTTTCTACTCCTTTAATCTTTCTCAAGGCTCTTCACTGAACTCTCTCCATTTTATTCATATCCTTCTTGAATTGTGGCACCAGAAATGGACACAGTATTCCAGCAGCTGTCACACCAGTGCCAAACACAGAGGTAAAATAACTTCTCTCCTCCTACTCGAGATTCCCGTTTATGCATCTCAGGATCACATTAGCTCTTTTGGCCACAGCATCACTCGGAGAGCTCATGTTTAGTTGATTATCCACCACAACCCCCAAATCTTTTTCAGAGTCACATCTTTCCAGGATAGAGTCCCTAGCTCCTGAAAACATGGCTGACATTACTGGTTCCTAGATGTACACATTTACATTTAGCTGTATTAAAACACGTTTGCTTGTACCCAGTTGCCCAAGTAATACAGATTGATTTGAATCAGAGACCTGTCCTCTTCATTATTTACCACTCCCTCAATTTTTGTGTTCCCTGCAAACTTTACCAGTGATTGATATTATGTTTTCTTTCAGGTCAGTGATGATAATGTTAAATAAGCACTAAGCAAGAACTGATTCCTGTGGGAACCCATTGGAAAATTAACCACTGTATGATAATCCTCTGTTTACAGTTATATTTTGAGACCTATCAGTTAGCTAGTTCTTAATCCATTTAATGTGTGCCATGTTCATTTTATGTTGTTCCAGTTTTTTTTTAAAATGAAAATATTGTGTGGTACTAAATCCAATGCCTTACAAAAGTCTATGTAGGTGTCAACAATATTACCTTTATCAATCAAACCTGTAATCTCATCAGAGAGAGACACTTAGGATGCACAGCTAAAGAGGTACCACATGCTGTCTTGGCCAGGTAGGCCTTAAATTAAGGCCCTCACTCCTCTCCAGTGCACTCTGTCAAATAAATGACACTTCACTTCATCTCTTCCCTCAGAGTGACACTGCTGCTCATCTCCCCAACTTCCTACACCCTCACGTGCTGCCAAGTTCTTGCTGGAGGAAGGCAGATGTGGAGGACTACAGGAAGGGAACAGAAAGGTAGTTTTTAGACAAGTAGGGATCCCAGAAATCAAGATGTTTCCACCCTTCTGTCTGAAGGAAGAATCAAACAGGTAGTTCATTCTTGAAGATTGAGATGTCATGACTCCCTGATGGAGAACATGGTCCAGCTGCGATACCAGAGCATGGACATGTTAGTAGTACACCAGTACCATCTGCTATTCATAACCCTCACTGCAATATTTGTTTTTAATCTTGTCCATCTACCACTCACCCATGGCTCTTACCATACCCTTCTTTGGCATTATAACATACATCCCACACCCCCACTGGCTCCACCTCCCCTTCCTGGTTGCCTTCACTCCTCTGTAGTTCCCACCAGCTCTAACTGCTTCTTTTCCCCTCTCCATCGCAACCTATCCCCTCCAGCACAGTTCTACATCCCACATCTCCATCTTCCTCCTCACCTCTGGTGACATTTACCCCAATCCTGTCCCTTTCTCCTCTCCACCCTCTCTCAACCTCCCACATCATCCTCAGTACCACCCTTCTAACCCATTCCCCTCATTCCTCTTGCCCACCTCCCCTTCTTTTGCTGTCTCTGAAACATGCGCTCCATCTCCAAAAAGATCACACCACTGATGCCCTTTTCGTATCTCACTCCTTCCAACTCCTGGATCCCACAGAGACCTTGATCCCTTCATTTGACACTGCCTCGCTTTCAGAGACCTTTCCTATCACACTCCCCACAATGGGTCAGACCTTAGTGGCAGTGTAGGGTTTCTCCACTACTTCCAACACCTTCTGCCTCCCCTTTCCCATTCTTTCCCCTCTTTTGAGGAGCACTGCATCTGACACTTCCTCCTCTCCCCCTCCATGGTGCTGTTGTCTACCATCCACCCAACTCCTCCCCATCAGCCTTCTGTTCAGATTTCAGCTCCTGGTTCTCTCTCTCCTCCTCACAATCTCCCACAGTCATCCTCAGTGACTTCAGCTTCCATATTGATAACCCATCTGACCTGTCAGAAGCATGTTTCCTTGTCCTCACATCTTCGTTCAACCTGCAGTCCTGGTTCAACTCTATCACTAAGGGGCCACCTGACTTGATCTTGACCAAGCACTTCTCTCTCTCTCTCTCATTTTCTGTTGCTGATTTCCCTCCTTCCATCAGCACCTCCCACCCAAAAGCTTGGCCTTTCCACAACCTTCCAATCCATCAGTATTGATGACTTCTCCTCCGCTTTCAACGTATCTCCTCCCTACCATCTCTTCCACTGATACTGTTGGTGAGTCTTTCCATACTTCACTCTCCTCCGCCCTTGTCTCCCATCACAAAGTCCACCTTGCCAACGCCCAGCCCAGGCTCACCTCCAACACATGCTTCTTTCAGTCCTGCCTCATGCTGCAGATTATCCCTGGTGAAAATCCTATGACCAGGCTAACCTTCACCACTATAAAATTTGTTTTCTTTTCCTTCAGTTCTACCATCTTCCTAACTAAAACTTCTACTTCTCCAATTTAACTAAAGCCCATGCCTGCAATCCCAGCTGCCTTTTCACTAGCTTGACTCACTCCTTAAACCTTTGACTACTTCTCTCTCTTCACAGAATCTCACATCAAATTTCTTCAAATGTAAACTTTCCCATTACCTTAGTTTGCCTTCCCTTCCCCTATTCTCTCCCACAACTCCTTTCTTCTCCTGTCACATTCAGAAGTTTCTCATCTGTTTTCCTCTTCTAATCCCTCCCTACTTTTCCCAATGAAATAAGAACATAAGAACAGCCATACTGGCTCAGACAAATGGTCCATCTAGTTCTGTATCTTGTCTTCCAACAGCGGTCAATTCCAGGTGCTTCAGAGGGAATGAACAGAACAGGTACTCAAGTGACTCATCCCCTGTTGCTCATTCGCAACTTCTGGCAAACAGAGGCTAGGGACACTTCAGAGCATGGCTTTGCATCCCTGCCTATTCTGGCTAATAGCCATTGATTGACCTATCCTCCATGATCTTATCTAACAGGATTAAAAAAAGAACTATAGTCTTGGCCTTCATAACATCCTCTGGCAAAGAGTTCCACAGGTTGACTGTGCATTGTGTGAAAAAAATACTTCCTTTTGTTTTAAACCTTCTACCTATTAACAGTTTTGAAAAATCAGTGTTTTCTAGGTTTTGAAATGCAGGAAATGAAGCTGCATAGCTATCTGATTGTCGAAATACTTCAGTCTTTAGTCATTTAAGCATTTTCACAGAGTTTAGGATCCAACATCTTTTGTTTCCCTCAACTTCCCACCCTTCAAGGGAAAATTTGCTTTGGCAGCTGCTAACCCAGGCAGTCAGTGAGAAACAAGATAATTAAAAAATACAAAACAGCCCAGGTTTAGGAAGATAGAACTCTATTACTCACAGCAATAAATACTTTAAACAGCTACACTTGAGCAGGACAGCAAAGAAGTTACTGAACAAAAAATACTCAGGTTACTTTGAATGTGTAAGATTCCTTGTTGATTCAATTCTTTGAACAAGTTTGACAGGGTTAAGAATTATAGCACAAATTGAAGCTATTATTCTTAGTTTTCTATTACCCTCCTATAATTATGCAAATTGTATAATTGAAAGCGAGCTACTTACACAATCAAAGGAACAGAATGGGAATATTTTTGTAGTAGTTTCTTAAAAACCCAGCCCAGTTACTAAAAGATTTTATCATGTTTGAAAAAGATAAATTTAAATTTTAAATCACGCAAAGGATGTTTTCTAGAAAATGTAGATGTTTGACTTCATTAAATGGATGTTATGAAGTTAGTAAGCAAGACTTTCTGTTGCTAAGCATTGTTGGAAATCTCTACTATTAGTGCCACAAGGTTAATTATAAAGACAAATGAAAAAGAAAGCTGGCATCACATTTGTTCCCTCCTTTTTAGCTACCCTCCCCTTTGATGCACCTCTCCTCAAAACGTCTTTGCTTCCCCTTGGAACAGCCACAGTGGGTAGGATTGTATCACAGGAGATATGTCACTGGGTATTGAAATATGGAGCCTCAAAGAAAAGAGATGTGGGACAAACATATTTGTGAGTCCACTGCTTTTTGTGTCTCAACACACCATTCACACAGAAGCCTCATTACTTCAGCAATACTCCACTTGAGCCAGCAGATGTCTCTGTAGAGTGACAGACAAAGCTGATTATCAGAAATCCACCTGCACCAGCTAGACGTGTGACAGCACAAGGATTTTCTTATTGATGTTTATTGCTACCTTGATTTAATTGGGAGGAAAAATTTAAACAGAAAACTGTTGTTCTTTGAGATGTGTTACTCATGTCCATTCTGATTTAGGTGTCTGCGAGCGTCACATGTACTGGTGCCAGAACTTTTTCCCCTAGTGGTATCCGTAGGGCCGGCTCTAGCGCCCTCTGCAGAGGCGCATGTATGCGCTCATGTATATGGCACTGCTGGCCCACCCTCCCTCTCAGGTCCTTCTTGCCGTAACTCCGACAGTGGGGACGGAGGATGGGTCGTGGAATGGACATGAGCAACACATCTAGAAGAACAACAGTTAAGAGGTAAATAACTTAGTTCTTCTTCTAGTGCTTGCTCATGTCCTTTCAGATTTAGGTGACTTAGCAGTGCCTCTGGTGGTGGGCAGTTCATGGCTATGTACTGCTCTGCTGAATCCCACATCATCCCGAGCTTGCTGCATGATGGCATAGTGGGATGTGAACGTATATATGGACTACTATGTAGCAGCCCTACAAATATCTTGAATAGACACATGGACCAGGAAAGCTGCTGAAGACACCAGGGTCCTTGTGGAATGGGCTGACAGGGACACTGGAGGCGTGACTCCAGCTTGCTCATAACAGGTTTGAATGCAAGCTGTAATCCAGGACGATATTCGTTGCGAGGAGACTGGTTTGTCTTTCATCCGGTCAGCAACGGCGACAAAGAGTTGCGTAGAGCAGCGGACTGGTCTGGTTCTATCGATGTAGAAGGCTACGGCCCTTCTTACATCATCATCAAGAGAGTGAAGGTGCCTCTCTTCATTAGAGCTGTGAGGCTTTGGACAGAATACCGGCAGGAAGATGTCCTGATTAACATGAAAATGGGAAACGACCTTTGGTAGGAATGCAGGATGAGGGCGAAGCTGGACCTTGTCCTTGAAAAACACTGTAAGGAGGCTCTCAGGTCAGGGCCTTAATCTCTGACGCTCTGCATGCAGAGGTGATTGCTACTAGAAAGGCGACCTTTCAGGACAAGTGCATGAGTGAACAGGAGGCCAACGGTTCAAAAGGCAGAGCAGTGAGCCGGGACAGGACAAGGCATAGGTCCTACTGGGGAATTGGCTCTCTAATCGGAGGGAAGAGCCTTTCCAGCCCTTTCAGGAATCTAGCTGCCATCGCATGGGGAAAAAAATGATCTGCCCTGTATCGGTGGGTGAAACGCCGATATTATTGCCAGGTGAACTTTGACAGACGAAAAGGCTAAGCCTTCCAGTTTCAGATGAAGCAAATGGTCCAGGATCACTTATATAGGAGACTTTGTCGGTGACATATTCTGATGGGCCGCCCAGCAGGCGAAGCGCCTCTATTTTGCTAGGGAGGATGCCCTGGTGGAAGGCTTCCTACTTTCCAACAATATTCTCTGAACCTGGGCCATGAAGCATCCACGCCTCCAGATGCAGGGAGGCTAGGTCCATGTGAAGTAACCGACCCTTGTCCTGGGCAATGAGGTCTGGGCGCAACGGCAGAGACCAAGGATGAGCCACCAATAGATCCAACAGCATCACAAACCAGTATTGGCGAGGCCACGCTGGGACTATCAGGCTGAGTCGTGCGCTGTTCCTCTTGACTTTCACAAGTACCCTGTGCACGAGAGGTATCGGGGGAAACATGTACATGAGACCCCTTGACCATGAGAGAAGGAAAGCATCTGTCAGTTAGCCTTCCTCCGATCTCAGGAAAGAGCAGAGGTGAACACATTTCCTGTTTTCCCTGGTTGCTAACAGGTCCACTCGGGGAGTTCCCCACCTTTGGAAGACGCGGTTGGACACCTCCTGGTGGAGTGACCACTCATGGTGAGAGCGAAAGGATCTGCTCAAACGATTTGCTAGGGTATGTTTCAGGTCCGGCAGATGGACTGCTTCAAGATGAATGTTGTGATCCACACAGAAGTCCCAGAGATGTACGTCTTCCTGACAGCTGAGAATCTGGCTCCCCCTTGCTTGTTGATATAGTACATTGCCGCTGTGTTGTCTGTGAGGACTTGTTGGACAGGTGCGGCAGGAACACCATGCAGGACAGCCGGATGGCCCTGAGCTCTCTGACATTTATGTGAACAGCTAGTTCCTCCCTGGTCCACCGGCCCTGAGTCCAAAGGGCACCAAGGTGGGCTCCTCAACCCATACCCAAGGCATCTGAGACCAAGCACAGCATTAGTCTCAGGATCTTGAAGGGTACTCCTGTTAGAATTTGTTGACGGTTCATCCGCCATGACAGGAGGTAAGTGTGTTGGGGGGGCAGGGGGATTGTGAGAATTCTCTCGAAGGAGTGTCTGGATGGGGAGTATACCATTGCCAGCCACATCTGGAGCGGCTGTAACAACAGCCTGGTGTAGCGGACCACAAGTACGAGCTGCCATATGCCCCAGGAGGCTGAGGCATACCCTTCCTGGGTTAAGTGGGTGGACCCTTAGACTATCAATCCCATCATAGCCTGGAACCTGGTGTTGGGCAGCAATGCTTTGGCTTGAATAGAGTCTAGGACTGCCCCTACGAACTCTATTCTCTGTAACGGCATAAGTAACGATTTCCGTTAGTTTATTAGCAAGTCCAGCGACTGACACGTCTCTCACGATTCCAATGTCGCGAAGGACCTGTTCCCTTGAGCGGCCTTTGATAAGCCAATCATCCAGGTAATGAAACACCTGTACTCCCCTGCATCTGAGGTGGGCGGCTATCACTGCCATGTATTTGGTAAATGCATGAGGAGCAGTAGAAAGTCCGAATGGGAGGACCACAAATTGGTAGTGTTGCACTCCCATTGTAAACCGCAGGAACTTCCTGTGGCCTGGGAAAATAGCAATATGAAAATAAGCGTCCTTCAAATCGAGGGCAGCAAACCAGTTACCTGGATCCAGAGAGGGAATGATGGCTGCTAGCGAGACCATGCGAAATTTTAGCTTTTTGAGGAACTTGTTCAGGGCCTGTAAATCCAGTATGGGTCTTAGGCCTCCATTTGTCTTTGGGATCAGGAAATAACATGAATAGAATCCTTTGCCTCTGAAACCCTGAGTGACCTCCCTCCACCTGCAAGAGGACTTGTACCTCTTGGATGAGGAATTGCTCGTGAAAGGGGTCCCTGAAGAGGGATAGGGAAGGAGGGTGGTATCGAGACAAACACCCAATGGTCCAACGTAATGGCCATCCAGACTGGGAGAAAACAGGCAAGGCGCGAGGAGACCGGTCGGAAAACTGGATCTCAAATACACATTGGTAGGTTGCCCTCAGGCGCACCTTCAAAAGATTCTCTTTCTGCCTGAGGAATGACGACTCGGGCCTGGCTTCAAAGCAGATGCCGGCGAATTGCCCCAGTGAAGCTTGTAACCTCTATTTTTCTTTCTATAGGGCTCCCCTCTCGATTGGCCTCCAAAGCGCTGCTGCTGTGAGGGCCTGAAGTGTCTTCTTGTCAAGAGACCAGACGACTGGAGCCATGAAGCTCTCCTCATTGATACTGCGGAGGCCATTGCCCACGCTGCCAAGTCTACCATGTCTGAAACCATCTGCAAGGAGGCCCTGGAAAGTCTTACTCTCCTCCAGGATGGCCTCAAACTCTTGTTTGGAGGACTGGGGGAGGGGGTCAGTATACTTTTCCAGTGATTGCCAGATGTTAGAATGGTATCGCACCAGTAATGGCTGCTGATAAGACACCATTAGCTGCAGGCTTGTTGTTGAATAAATCTTCTGACCAAATAAATCCATCTTCTTTGCCTCTTTGTTGTGGAACTCATTTGCCCCTGCCTGTTGTGCTCATTGACTGCCGCGACCACCAGCGAGCCCAGAGATGGATGTGTGTATAGGTATTTGAAGCCCTTAGCAGGCACATAGTACTTTTTCTCTGCCTGCTTGGATATGGGGGGCAGAGATGCCGGGATCTGCCACAAAGCCTTCACCAGCTTTACTACCCCTTCAGGCACCAGGAGGGTCACTTGGAAGGGGCTGCGGATGCCAGGATGCCAAAGAGTTTATCCACAGGTTCTTTAAGCTCCTTGATCTTAAGACCCAGGTTAGCTGCTACCTTTTTCAAACAGCTCCTGATGTGACCTATAATCGTCCAGCGGGGCAGCACATGAGGGGCCCACTACTGCCTCATCTGGGAAGGACAAGGAGGAGGCCGGTAGCTGAGGGGCTGCTGGAGCCTCTTTTAGTTGGGGTGGTCACCAAAGGACTTCCCGATAGCGACTCCTCAAGTTCCAAGTCAACGTCTAAGGCTGGTGCCATGATGGGGTCTTCTGAAGAGCGCAGCACCAAAGTTCCCGCAGATGAAAGTGGGTAGGGCACTGCGGAATGGGGCAACTCCCACAGGTTCCAGTATTTCCAGGGTACAATCCATTGACCTTGAAGCCACCCCCACGTGGTGGCATGGGGAAATCCATGGGGGGCTTTGTAGTCTGCACCTTCGGGAGGGATTATAATTTCCTTCCCCAAGTCTGAAGTAGTATATCCCAGTGACCACTGGGGTGCCGATGCCATTCGCTTCTCCGTGTCTCTACACCAGAGTTCCGGTGTCAGGAAGCGTTGGCCAGAGCCAGAGCGTTAGCTATGTCTTGACTGTGTCTTGTCCTTCAGTTTCCTGTAAGGACTTGAGCGGTGCCAGGGCTCCGGTGACCTGCTGTGTGCCAGCGATTTGACACACTGTGGGCTCAGCGAACTGCGGGGCTCCAAAGATTGATGCCAACGCTTGTCAGATTGGTGCTGGTGCTCCAGGGATCAGTGCCTAGCGTCCAGAAGCGCAAATCTGATCTCTCTCGGTGCAGTTCCAGAGATTGGTGCCGAGAACTTAATGAGTGCCGTGAGGCTGGCGAGCGGTGAACAATTGACAGGGGCGGTTGTGCAGTCGTTAACATCCCCTGCAACGGACCACCAGCCGGTGCAGGGGCCTACTCGCTCGTGGTGTAGGCGGCACCGGCATCGCCAATAGGTCCTTCAGGCACGGGCCTCTGCCAGTCACTCCCTGGAGTTGTCAGTGGCACGGGTGCCAGGCTCGATGCCCGCAAGTGCATAGACCTCTTCCGGACTGACTCCTGCTTCCCTGAACTTTTCTTAGCCGGCAAACGCTCCATCCCTGAATGTGCCTTCTTTTAGTGCTTCTTTGGCACCAGGGATGCCAAGCGGTGCCAGGTCGACTCCGACATCGGAGGAGCGCTTCTCGTCGACACCACAGTACTTGGTCCAGAGTTTCATCGTGGCTCCAATGCCAGTCTGAGCGCCACCTCCATCAGAAGGGCCTTAAGTCTAATGTCCCGGTCCTTCTTAGTTCTTGGGCGAACGCTCATACAGATCTTACACTTCTCAGAGACGTGAGCTTCCCCCAAGCACCTTAAACATCTCCGACGCGGGTCGCTCAGTGGCCTAGGCTACTTGCATGCAGCACAGGGTTTAAACCCCGGAGACCGGGGCATGCCCCGATCCTGGGAACTTTCTAATTAGTAAACTAATAACTAACAAACTAACCAACCAACTTTTAAAAACTATATAGACTAGCAGTAGCTAGAAATAGCTAGAACCACTAGGAAAAAATGGAGACTTGCAAGAGCAGAGAGTTGTTCCAGCACCATCACGGATGGTAAGAAGGAACTGAGGGGGAGTGGGATCAGCAGTGCCATATATACAAGCGCATACGCGTGCTGCTGCAGAGGGTGCTAGAGCCAGCCCTATGGATACCACTAGAGAGAAAATTTCCAGCTTCAGTGCTTGTGGCGCACGCACGCACCCCCTCCTAAATCAGAATGGACATAAGCAAGCACTCGAAGAAGAACCTTTAGATCCACCCTACAGAGATCATTGACTAACCGATAGCAATATAGATTTCCATCATCTCTGTGGACCAGTCACTGGAAAAGGATGAGACATGCTTTGCCATGAGTTTCACAGACATTGCTGATAGCAGTGAAATGGTGAGACTCAGAAATCATTCCATTCTAGACTCTGGAGGAGAGTTTGCCTCAGTAGGCACAAACTCTTCTGCTAGTTTCCCTCAAGCTTGACCCTTACGGCCTATCCCGTTCAACCTGTTCCTGTCCCAGACTGTCTCTTCCCCGTTCCTGGTTCCTTGTCTCAGTCCCAGTCTCAACTCATCAGGATTCTCATCTCTATCTCCATAACCTTGCCCAGCCAGTTCTAGTTCCCCTCTCCTGGCTCCATGTCCTGTCTGTCTCCTCCCCACAAAATACTTCCCCCCTTCATCTCCCCCTTTCAGCTCCTCATCCCATCTTAGTCTCCCAACTCACCCCTCCCTGGATCCTTGTCCCAGTCTCTTTGACCAGTGAGTCCTAGTTATTCACCTCTTGCCTGCTTTGTCTGATCTCTGTATTTCCTCCTCCACAATCAAACGGCTATAGGTCACCCAGCCCACTGGCTCCTAGTCCCAGTTTCCATGCTCAATGACTCCCAGCCTACACTCCTTGCCAGTATTTTCCCCCTCTCAGTTTCTCTCCTCCCCTCTGATCCGTGTCTCACAAGGCTTCTTATCCCAATCTTTTGCTCCTTCACACTGGTGCAACTTTTGTCCCCTCTGCATACAAATCAGATGGATTCCTGTTCCCTGCTCTCTGGATGCCAACAGGGGTCCGCAAAGCACAGGAGAGACAGGCTCTCTCATTTCCAGTGGCCAGGCCTACCCTGGCCCAGAGGGGCTAGTAGCAGCAATTGCAGTTAAAGTCCTTTTGAGCCTTTACAGCCCCAGGCTAGAGGAAGAATTCCTAATCACTCAGTGGCAATGCTGCATGTGCGTTTTATTCAGCACTAGCATTGTGAGAGGACCAAGTAAATCTTTGGAAGCTGTAGGTCAGGGGTCCCCAAACTATGGCCCGTGGGCTGCATCCGGCCCACCGATACATTCTGACCGGCCCACTCCCCCCTCCCACCCCTGCCCCTCTCCCACTTGGGCCCAGCGTGCAGCTCCCAGCCCCAGCAGTGCCACACTTTGGCTGCTTCCCCCTCCCAGCCCTGCCTCTCTCCCACATGGGTCTAGCGATGCCCTGGGTGGAGCCGCGCTGCTCCCAGCCCCAAGCAGCACCGTGCGGCAGCCGCTCTGCTCTCCTAGCTCCCACCCCCTCCCACGTGACATGGGCCCAGCCGCTCTGGCCCAGCATAAGAGGAAGACTGAGCGTTGTGGCCCTTGCAGGTGAAAGTTTGGGGACCCCTGCTGTAGGTGATAAAAGTCTACTGATCATGTGCCAAATGAGATTTTTCAAAGGCTTATAACTTGGCGAAATTTGGGTGGATATTCACATGGACAGCCAAAGGCACCTTCCTGACCACAACAGCCACTCTGCTGTTTCAAGTCTCTGCTCAAAAGCATTTCAAAGAAAAGGTCTCAAGAATTTTTTTAAAACATAGGCAAAATATTTCCCCTAGTTTTGTTCTTGCAAAGAGCTGGACAGTTTGGCTTAAGTTTTCCAGAAGTGTTCTGCTTTGCAGCATAGACCCAGCATGAACAATGCAAGCCCAAATAGTTAAAGTTTGGCAAAGTAATATGCCACTGAAAACACAGTCTTATAATGGGAATTTTTGGGCAACTTTAACAATAGGCAGTGGTACCAGTCTGCCTGCTATCTGTATCTCAGACCATTTCCCTCCAGATGTATTAGTGTGTTTTTCCACGCTGAACCTCATTTTATTTTCTGTCCATAATTCCAATTTCTAGGACATGTTGCACTATTTCTTTTCTCATTGTTCATGCCTCTCATTTGAGACTCATATTAGTAAAAAATGCAATTTTAGATATAGATCAATTCATTAAATAAGAATGCTAATTAAAAAAACACCCTGGCTAACAGGATAGCTGTTGCTATCAGTAGTGATGTTTTCCTTTTATTGGCTGGATTCTACTAATTGTTTATGTACTACCTTTTGTGGTATCTGAAATGCTGTTTAGTAAGGCACACATCATATCTCCATCTATGTCATGAGGGTTTAGGATGCGAGCTGTGCGCTGAGTTTTCTTAAACTGATCCTCCAATTCCAGAAAGCTTTTGTCTCCAGAAAGAATGGTGAAAGGAATTTGCTTGGGCAGATGCTCATCCAGACGGCCAGCCTATGTGGAGTGAGGGAGGGAGACATTAAACTATAAATTCAGTTACTAGGTAGCCTTTTGAAACAGAAAACTCTGCTGCAGAAATTTCCCTTTAAGCATTATACTGATAATGCATTTCCCTTTTTCTTGTCAGACCCACTATCTGTTCTTCTCATCTGAAGTTTTATTACCTAAATTTTTATCATGACTGTTTTATAATGTACTTTATTATACACACATACACTTCCCTATGCGTCTTATCACCAAAAAAAGCAAACCATAAAAGTAGATAGAGCAATGACTTACATGCATACACAGTGCAAAATCTGCTGCTTCTCTTCTGGTACCACAACGTGGATGAAGGAAGAAACATCCAATCTTATTAAGGTAATTAAAGATTTTGCACTGTTCTGGAGGTTTCCAGTTGCTGTGTCCTCCTAAATAACAAAGAATAAGAGATGCATAACACCACATCATCATGAGCAACAGAAGTCAAACAGTTCAAGGAGGGGAAAATGACAAAAAATGAACAAGTCTGAAAAATGGAAAATCCTATTTTTTGACTAAACTAAATACCATCCTATATTTCTAAAAGAGGTTGATGTATGGCATAAACTGTCTGTGATGTGGTCCAGCCCTCCATAGTGCCTCCCATGTTAGTTTTTGTAATAGTTATCTTCTCGGGATCAGAAGTGAAAAAAGTCTGAATATCGTTTTTAGAAGCATAAATAGATCTTAAATCAAAGGCGTCTCTCAACATAAAAAATGGTTTAACATAACTTATCTGAGGGTCATAATCAGAGATTTCCACAAGAAAATTAGCTAATATACTAGAAACATTATTCAAATAGGGGATCTCACTATGGTTAATATGTAATGTGTACAGTCTGTTTAAATATATGCATAATATAATGGGTGTATCTATCAGATATTAGTTTATGTCCTACATAAATCCACACATTCTGGAGTTTTCACAAGCACCATCTTGAGTACAAGAAAAGCTTTAATATTTTAAATAAGTTACAAGTACACAATGCCATGAATCAAGAAACCCCTTTTTGGCAAGTGTGAATTGTGGAAATGACCAAGAAGGATCCCACAAACTACTTTTCTTTATCATTTCTTTCACAGCTCTTTTAAAGTCATACACAGAAGTCAAACTTCGAATATGAAAAATATCTAACATTTACATTTTCTCTTAATGAAGTTCTATAGCTAACATGCAGCAATACTCTTTACTAGGTGGAGGTGCATGTTAATATTTTAGAATCCAACATCTTAAGTTTTCTATAGGTGGCTGCCTTGTAAACACCATGTTGATGAACTAGGAGGTCCACTTGGGACTATAAAAAGGATCCTGTTCTTTGTCCAGTCTGGTTCTAATGTACTGTTAGTGTATTTATATGGGTTTCTGTTAAGCTCTCAGTATTATTCTCTTAACCTTTACCTTGAAAGCCCCAGACAAATGTCCCTTGGTTCAGGTTGGCTGGCAGATGAATGAAAAACTTTCCCCAGTTGTCTAAGTCAACCAGCACGATGTGAGTCATGGTGCGCAGGTAGTCAAAATCTGGCAGCTCATTGTCTTCAACTGGATATAAATATATATTATACAGGTTGAATAAAAATGCACGTAAATGTAAATCTCCCAATTCAATTGTGCTTTCAAAAGAAATCCACATAATTCACTATTCTGTAAGAAATTCTAAGCAATAACTCTTAAAACTATAAAATATAGTATGGTCACTGAATGTAATTATTTTCATAGCAATTTTTTTTAAACCATTTGAGGTAATTTTTAGTGATCTGTAAATTTACTAGGCAGAGAACCACACTCAGGATTATATCCTTGATGCACATAATATCCATGAGTTCCAGCTGGAGCTGTGTACACAAAGCATAAGAGATATTCTTTTTATGTTCTATCAAACTTCCAATAGGACATTCAAGCTGTTGATCATCCACTCAGTTTTTAGATTTTACAACATATTGTAATGCAAAACTAATGAACACATAAAAACAAAGTTAATTTTTTAACAACTGGCCAACTCCATGATCAGCAAAGGCATGGCATATGAACAAGGAGC